>NC_072387.2:95943204-98443204 GCF_028885625.2 Pongo pygmaeus | reverse complement strand
GGATAACCGCTCCCATAATACAATCACCTCCCATGAGGTCCCACCTTCAACAAGAGGGAATTACAATCTGGATTGCAATTCAAGATGAGATTTGGGTGGGAACACTGAGTCAGATCATATGACAGTCTCTAAAATTCAGATGGCACTTGAAATTAAGAATAGTATTCTTTCAGCAGGATAACTTTACATAAGCTGTAGCTTTCCTTCTTTAAATTAATTTCTACTGATTTCTGGTTTATGCACTTTTTTCTAATAATAAGCAAGATTCTTAGACCAAATTTAGTTGGTTTAAACATGCTCAGGAGACCATCTATGATTTGTGGGTATGAATATTTGGCTCAATTTTTCATGAAATCACACCTGTTAAAAAGACCCTGATAATTTTGTGTTAGAAAAATTATTTCATTTTATCTGAACTATAAAAATAAGTAAATTAAAATATCACCTTTGTCTTGAGCCTTCAAATATGATTTTTATTTCCTTTAACAATTCTCCTTTGGAACCAGTTGTACCTTTGATAATTCAGGAGCAGGTCTAAGAAAACATGAGTGTGATAATAAAACATAACAACAAATAATTGGGTTTGATTAAACAATCAGCATATTAACATAATAATTTTGTTTAATTCAAATCATGGAGTCAAAATGATTGCTCTGGCATCCTCTTACTCATGTAACCTATACATGATACCTGCTCTGCACTTCTTACAATGACTTTTTCCTTAGTGGGCACCACTTCATCTGTTGGGAATCTCACCTCAGGTTTAATAAATTCTTTCGTAGGTTTGATTCAACATTGCCTTTTTAACATTCTGAGATAAACTGAAATGCTAAGCATTATTGAAAGTCAAAACTCTTTTAACACTTCACAGGGAGCTGATTTCTGAGAACTTTATTTAATATTGAGTTCTCCAGCATCTGTTCAACATACACTTTGAAATTTCTGAGTTAAAGCAAATAGATAAATGGTGCATGACCTCTACAAAAAATGTTCCCAGTGGTCTCTTCCTTCTATTTGAAGTCATATCAGTTTTTATTTCCCCACAGAGTTATCATATGCTGAAATATTTTAGTGTAAAACACAAACTATTAAATTATAAGATATATTCAATAAAAAAAATCAGTTTACTTTAAGATCTTATAACAAATAAGCATCACGCTTCAAAATCTAAGGCCAAAGGTGTTGTTTTGCTCTGAGAAGCTACAAGATTATATCACATATGTTGTTTGTACCTTTCAGCTTCTACACAGAATAGTCAAAATATATGTGAATATCCCTGTCATAAATAATGTTTTCAGGACTTCTGTGCATTCTGGTTTATCAAAGCATTTGTACAACATTAATTTTAAAGCATAATCTCTTTGAGAAGCTCTTTCAAACATAACTTTTTTAGTGTCATGTAAGTCTTGTCAATATCATGAAGTACATTACACCTATATACATAACATTTTAAAAAATGAACAAAAACATAAAATAGGAAATATAGTAAAATTTTTAAGAAATATATAGTAAGTTTTTTACATTCATAATGATTCCATAAAGTCCCTTTGGTGTTATTTTATTAATATGAAAAAAATGTTTTCCTTAAATTGAAAGTTGTTTTAACAATAAGAGATATGTTCACAATGTCAGGTTTATTAAAAAAGAAACAAAAGAAAAATTAAAAGAATTATAAATTTTCTTTGCTGGGTCATAAGTTGAAGGTAGAAAATTAGATTTTTGTCATTTCTTGAATGTTAATGGATAGGGAAAAATCAGTTGAGAACAACAATAACAATTCTGAGACGCAGAATGTAGGCTGCACAGCTGGGCTGAGCAAACAGCCAAATCATTGGCTTTAACTTACTTAGCCTCTTTGACTGTCCATAATATAAATTCATGACCATGTAATAACAGGTCACTTTGTATCATGAGGTTCAAATAACTTGCAAAACTTTTAAACTAAGAATATTAAACTTTTGGCTGGGCGCAGAGGCTCTTGCCTGTAATCCCAGCACTTCGGGAGGCCAAGGAGGGCAGATCATCTAAGATCAAGAGTTCGAGACCAGCCTGGCCAACATGGTGAAACTCCATCTCTATTAAAAATACAAAAACTAGCCAGGCAAGGTGGCGGGCACCTGCAGTCCCAGTTACACTGAAGGCTGAGGCAGAAGAATCATTTGAACCCAGGAGGCGGAGGTTGCAGTGAGAAAAGTTCATGCCGCTGCACTCCAGTCTGGGTGACAGAGCCAGACTCTGCCTCAAAAAAATACAAACAAACCAACAAAAAAGAATAGTAAACTTTAAAATTCCCAAGCATTTGCTATACTTTTGCACTTCAAATTAATTTTAAAAATGGGTAAAACGTGAGTTGTCTGATACTTTTTATTGTTTAGTGTGGTATTACCAAATATATCAATAATCAGTAAAAATATCAATAAAAATATATGATCAATAAAAATAAATCTCTCAGTGGCTTAACATTGTAGAACATTTTTCCTCATTAATTTAATCCAAAATGATTTTCCCTATTTGGAAGAGGGTGATTCAGAGATATAAAATACTTCTGTTTCCTGGCTGTGTGGAAGGGAATGTTTATAGGAAAAACTGAGCAGGACTTAAAAGGGTAGATAATACTCCCAGCCACACCCTTTTCCCTCATCATATGGCCTCACTTACAGACAAGTAAGTGAGGATGAGGAATTTAATCCAACACTGTGACTAGGACGAAGGGCAAAGCAATTGAATTGTCATCCAGAAATCTCTCACACCCAACCTGCAGTACTTTCTGCTTCCGTAAAAATGTGCGGTGGGCCTGTGCAGAGTTGGAGGAGCGATTGTACCGAAAAGATCAAGAGTTCGAGACCAGCCTGGCCAACATGGTGAGACCCCGTCTCTATTAAAAATACAAAAACTAGCCAGGCAAGGTGGCGGGACACGTGGACACATGAATTTTGACCTAACCTGGTTTGTATGCTTATAAAATCAAATGGCAATAAGATTTAATTAAAAACTTTAAAAACTTGACATTTAACATTTTCAAATGAATGATTCTAAATCAATAACATCTGCTCTTCTGGAATATATTTCCATCTTGTTTTCTTGTCACATGTTGGAATCTCAAAGATAGGAATGTGTAATAAAATTAGTGAGAAGAATATATATATAGAGAGAGAGCATATTATGAAGGGTAATAGATCCTTTACCTCTTAGTCTGTTTTACATAAACAAAGGTTGCAGCTGCGCTTACAGTATCAGTTTCTAGTCTCTTCTTACTAAGTGTATATGCCACCTGTATTCCCCTTGCTTTCATAGATGGAAACCTGTATGTTTTGTTTACTGCTTACTGTAATTCAAGTTTTGGGCTACTCAAATTATAGATTAAATACTCATTTCATCCTGTTTAGTCTTAAATTATAAAATTATGCTTAAAGAAAAGATTACAAAATTGAAAAGTGAATATTTGTGAATCAGTATTAAATTAGGCTGTAAATCTGACCACCAGTCTCAGTTGAAGACAATGGCTGTGAAGCTAAGAAACTAATAGCACTGAAGAATACATATTGCAAATTCAAGTAACCTTTTAAAGCAAAGCCTTTTCTTTTGGGAGATATTAATTTCCCATCAGATTTAGCATATCTATATTTCCAACTAAATCTGACCCAGGTTTTTTACATAGTTACTAAACAAAAATTGTAAGAATAATTATTGAGGCATGGATCTCCTGATAAGCTAGGTAGGGCAGCTGAAGAAGAGCTTAACTCAAAGTTGCTTCTCATGTCATGCCAGTGCACATGCAAAGCAGGAAAACAGCAAGGTTATGTGGTCAATAGCTAATAAGTCTTAATTAAAGTTACATACCATTAATGGCTAGATATTTTAATTATTATTGTTTTCGCCAGGTTTAGAGCAAAAGTAAAAACAAAAAGCAGTTTAGATGTTTCAATCGAGGGTATGGAAACAGCACATCTGTTGCAAAATCATTAGAAAAAATCTATAAGGCAGGGAAAGAAAGAAACTCTTGCAGGAGGCAGGGCCAAGAGAACTAGAAAGGAGATACCTGTGGGCTAGAGTATGTAAGTCATCACCTACTCTGCAGCTGAAGATAATGTTGCATTTGATTCTTTTTCTAACACGCACCACCTCAAATTAGCCTAGAGTCAGTGAAATTGTGCTGACTCTGTCATACCCACTGAGGACCAGAAGAAAAACTGACTTCTGCCATGAAAGCAACAACTATTGGAATCAGGGCCAGAAACTTTTTGCACATCTTGACGCCATCTTATTTTTTTTGCTGACCTAGCAGTTCCAGCAACATTGTGACAAATTTCCCATATGGACGTCTATCTGTTTGAAATAAGGAGAATAGAGACCGTTTTCCTTTGTGTCAGGAGTGTGGTTTTTCTCTGTCCATGCATAAGTCTCACAAAGGCATCTAGGATACTTGCTGCATCCAGATCACCAGTTCTAATTAGCATGCCAGCAGCGAAATGGATGGGCATGATGTTCTATGGGCTGCTGAGAAAATCAAGGCCCATGAGTGATAATTAGGGAAGACAGTCAGAGTATTGACAGATTTTGATTTAAGATACTGCATGTGAACTGCTGTTCTGGACATTTGAAAGTACCTACTTCTGGTGGTCTTTGCTTGTTGATATAAAGGGGAAAAAAGAAGGCACAAAGTATTTTCCAGCTCTCCACATCAGTAGCTGAATATTCAGTGCTTTGCTCTGTTAATTTGTTCCAATAGAGAGATCACAGCTTGAATAGCAGCTACAATTGGAGTCACTAACAAATTATTCTCTGTAATGGATCATTCTCTGTAATGGATGCCTGTGATGAGCACTCATAGTAGATACTAATATCGTTACACTTCGTGTCATTATAGTTATCTTTCTCAACTTCCTTTTGAATAAGCTTCTAAGCATGTTCTTTTTGATTATCCTACGTAGCTATTTGGTTCTATTCTATTAAGTTGTTCACTAATCAGTGTCAACCTGTTCCTCTTAGTATATCTCTACTGAGGCACAGTCAACAACCAAATGTACTTCTTGATGTTCTGCCTATTGGCAGGATTTTTCCTTCCTATGATCCGTGGGTGGAGCCCTTCAGGGGACTGTGATGTTTCAGCTGTATACTTCTGGTTCATGAGAACCCACTGCAAAAAACATTTGAAACTCTATTCTTTTTTTTTTTTTTTTTTTGTATTTAGTGAACTGGTTCTAGGGAGCATTAAATGCAGTATCATATATGTAAGGAAGGAAATAGAGCAAGATATCTGAAGTGCATGTCTTGGGAACCTGAGCCACATATTCTCTTAAGACCAGCCTAGGAAATATACTGAGACCCTGTGTATTAGTCTGTTTTCATACTGCTGATAAAGACATACCTGATACTGGGGGGGAAAAAAGGAGGTTTAATTGGAGCTACAGTTCCACATGGCTGGGAAGACCTCAGAATCATGGTGGGAGGCAAAAGGCACTTCTTACATGGTGGCGGCAAAAGAAAATGAGGAAGAAGAATAAGCAGAAATCCCTGATAAGCCCATCAGATCTTGTGAGACTTATTCACTATCACGAGAATAGCAGGGGAAAGACCGGCCCCCATGATTCAATTACCTCCCCCTGGGTCCCTCCCACAACATGCAGGAATTCTGGGTGATACAATTCAAGTTGAGATGCAGGTGGGGCACAACCAAACAATATCACCTTGTCGCGACAAAAAAATTTCAAAAATTAGCTGGGTGTGGTGGCATGTGCCAATAGTCTTAGCTTCTTAGGAGCCTTAGGCAGAAGGATCTCCTTGAGCCCAGGAGTCGTAGACTGCTATGAGCTATGATCATGCAACTATACTTCAGCTTGGACTCAAGGATTCCTCTTGCCTCAGCCTCCCTAGTAGCTGGGACTACAGGCATGTGCTTCAACTCTGGGCTATTTTGTCAGATTTCTTTTAGAAATGGAGTCTTGCTATGTTGCCCAGGCTGGTCTTGAACTCCTGGTCTTAAGCTCTCCTCCTGCCTCAAAATTCCAAATAGCTGGGATTGTAGGTGTGAGCCATAGGACCTGGTGGCTTTTAAAAAAATTGTCATAAACTGTTTAATTGAAATTTTTTTTGTAGTGTGTTTGCATAAGACTGTCTTATGAACATTAAAGCAAACGCAAATAACATTCAGTGAAAGAAATTGTTGATTACATCTTGGATTATGTTAATTAACTGAATCAGATGCATTTATATTTAATTATTTTTTATACTTTACTTGAGTGTATTTAAGAAACTGTATACATATGGATTTCCAATTAATACTCTTTAATCTTAGGCTTTTAATAATCTATGTTTGAACTTTTGAAATATATGTGTTTATACGATCCACGAAAACTATTGTAGACATATATAACTTTAAAAAGTTAATTATTGTATGTGAAATATATGAAATCATAGGTAGGTATAAACATTTCTAACACCTGTTTTTTTAAAGGTTGTTAAAAAGATATGGAAGTTAAGCAAAAACATTCTCTGTGCTATTGAAATTGACATTAAATTATTGCTTATTAAAAATAAATAAGACTAAGATGTTAGACACATGTGTTCCTTATAGTTCAAACATTCATCTATGGTAATGTCTAACATTATAATAATAACTATAATTGTAGTTATTTAAGATATCTGTCAATATATTATTTATAACAATTTCCCTCCATGAATTTGATTGGAGCACAATAGATTTATCTGTTTTTAAATGTTGATCTTTTTAGAAAAATCACATGATTTCTTGAGGAAGATCCTTAAGCATCTTAAACAATAAATTTTTTCTTGGACAGTCTATGAATGAAATTGTGAAATTTGGCAAAATAAAAAATTGTAAATGTCCATTTAAAATAGCTACTTATTATGAGGTTATTATAACTTCAGAGGTTTTAAAAAATAGGCTGCAAGAATTAACAGGGTATATTTAAAAAGTAAATTTGAAAACAGACTGTCTCTCAAAGATGTTGATTTAAAGAGTCACATTCAAATAATAATGTTTAGTAGTTTTCAAATTAATTTGGTAGTTATACAAAAAAGGTTATTCTAGATTCTGTTGCTGTTTCTCTAGGTTGATATAAGCCTGAAATTTTTGACCTTAAATAAAATCCTCCTTCTCCTTGCCACACTAGATCAAGAAATGTATAGGTTTACACTACTAGATCCAAGAAAAATGACATCCTGGCCATATTCCCATGTACCAGAGCAAACAACTCTACTTCCTGTTGAGGTTGTTTATTGAATAATGAATAATCAGATGCAGCTGCACCAGAAAATGGGCATTAGGCATGTAACTTTGAGGGTGCTTTTTAATTAGCAAGAGAACACTCAGAAGGGATTCTGAAGGTTTCCCTGAACTGGAAACATTTAAACCCACACAGTCTTATCACTTGTGAACACCCAGAATCCCAGTGCAGAGAAACTGTGAAGTTGTAATGTGTGCCTATGAGTCCAGTGATCTCTACTATACTATTGCCGTACATGCCGTGACTTTGACTCCTGTTTATTCATTCCTCAAGCTAAATAAACTTGGTATTGGGTGAAGCCTATTTTGTCTCATAAATTGATTTTTAATTCAAAGCTAGGACCACTGCTGCTGGTCAAGTAGAGTGGACACTGTAGTTGTAAATGCAGCCAATTATCCATTGATCATAAAAGTAGTGAGTATTTCCTAAATGATGTAAGATAAGACTAGGCATTATAAAAACAATGAAGAAACATGACTAATGCTTCAGATAATCACATTCCATCCATTTGATGTGAGAAACAATGTAAGATATTTTATAAATTTAATTAGATAAATGATACCTTAGAATTGGAAAGAGATGTTGAAGGAAAAATGATGAAAAACATTATTATGAAAAAATACAAAGTGCAGGAAATCTGACAATGGTGAGCAAAATACGTGTCCTTTGCTTTCATGGAGCACAAGGCAAATATCGCTGAATATAGGATGAATGTGTGGGAATATTTGTAGTTTCTGAAGCTACAACTGCATCCAAGAGGAATGTCTTGACCATGCTAAGGGAGACAAATTTTATTTATTCTTCCAATGTTTTTGCTTAACTTCCATATTTTTATTTAAAAAAATATTTTGTACAAACTGCGGTCCCATTATGTTGCCCAGGCTAGACTCAAACTCCTGGACTCAAGTGATCCTCCTGCCTCCGCCTCCCAAACTGCTGAGATTCCAGATGTGAGCCAACATGGTGGCCTTTGTTTAACATTTATTTATTTATGTATTTAATTTATTTTTGAGACAGAGCCTCCCTCTGTCTCCCAGGCTGGAGTCCAGTGGCTCGATCTTGCCTCACTGCAATCTCCACCTCCCAGGTTCTAAGCAATTCTCCTGCCTCAGCCTCCACAGTAGCTGGGATTACAGGTATGCACCATCACATTTGACTAATTTTTTGTATTTTAAATAGAGATGGGGTCTCACTATGCTGGCCAGGCTGGTCTCCAACTCCTGACCTCAGGTGATCCGTTCACCTTGGCCTTCCAAAGTGCTGAGATTACAGGCGTGAGACACCACACCTGGCCTGTTTAACTTTCAGAGTGTCACTTAACTGACTTCCCATACACTCATCTGTCTAGAATCTCTAATTACATTTTTATATTATTTTGCTGAATGATAAATAGTATCACCGATACATAAATTTACATTCCTTCAGGTTTACAATTCAGAAAATAGTAAGTTGCTTTCTCAAAAGCCACTGCTTCATAAATAATCTAATTTCTATATGGCAAAGACTGTGCTAAGTATTAGGAAAATAAAGATGGCTGAGTAATATCTGCTTTTCTTCAATCATTCAACCTAGAATTCAAATTAGAGTAAATAAGAACCCTGTACCTTTTCTATTCTCTAATTATTACATTATTTTATCCTACATAATTTAGAGTGGTCTTCCTCTGAACTGATCTGAAAATATTAAGTTGCACAAGCTCTGGCCTCAGTAATATCTAGTACTGAAGATATTAAATGCATTAAAAACAAAGGGCAGTTAAAAGTGTTATGTTAAATGTCATAGTCCCCATCAAATAAACTAAAAATCTTGTTATGACATATATGTGAAAAGTATTTGGTCATTTTAAATACAAAAAACTGTATACAATATATATCAAAAAATTATACATGTGAACAAGGACAGCATTGCAAAATTTCTCAAGCATAAAAACAGTATATACAGTAATACTTCCATTTTTGTACATAATTATAAATGGTTTTGTTAATGAAAGAAAGTTCATTTTCAAAAATTAATTCCTGAACCTCTGTCCATGTCTACGTCATGATTAGAGTTAATATTAATTTAACACTAAAAGCAATTAATTATAAATGTAAAAGTATGTTAACATATGAAAGTTTATGAAACCATGGAGTGAATTTTGCAGATGCAAAGGTAATTATAATATTAGGACCAATTTGAACATATAGAGTGGTCTAAAATTTCATATATAGCTCAATATGTTTTATAAGAAAATCTATGTCATTGAAAGAAATAAATGTATCATATTATTTTAGAATTTTTTAAAGCATTCTATGAAGCCATCTACTTGCTAAGAAAGAAATAAAAGTCAAATGCAAAAGGTACCCATAATATATTCATGTCCTTCAGCACTCAGTAGATAAATCATTTTTATTCAAATTAAATCCTTGAGTTATTTTTTTCCTGCACCTATGTTCAAGAGATATGCTATGGGTATACAATTTTTCAGAGAACACTCTATCGCTCCATTTTTTTCCCCCTCTGAGGATGAAGAATGAAACTAATGGGAAGAATGCAACCTAAAATGAAGCCTCAAAGCGTAATTCATTGAAAAATGATGCAGGACATGGACTATTTGGCAGAGAATTTTCACATGTCTTGTTATTTCTAGCCACAAAGTCCTGTGAGATTTTTCTCTTTATCATACAGAATGTTCAGTGTACTAACTAACGGTAAACTTAAGGAGAATTGAGACATTTTATAACTCTCCTATTACTGCAGCAATGTTATTTTCCTCTAACTTGGCTTAACAGTGATTGCCCAGGGACCAGTTTGAAGTGTCAGAAAAAAATTTAACTAGGGCCGATATCACCTACAGTGTATGGCTAAGGCAGAATTATTCACTGTAAGCATGGTGACGAATTAAATGGAAGTCAGGTGAAAGGAGTCAAATGTGCCTTAGCATTATAATGTCAGTGCTATTATGTTTTTAGAAACAGTGACAAGATTCTTAATAATGAGAAGAATATGCTTTGTGTGTGTGTATATATAACATTAGAATGAATTATCTCCAGGAATGTAGTCATAAATGTAATTATAATAAAAAATTAGGTTAATCCTCACATTTGTAATGTGTATTTGCTTTTTAAATTACCAGCATGGAAATCAATAAAGTTCTTTTTTCATTGGAGACTGTAATGAATGGCATTACAACATAAAAGATGAGCCAAAGCAAACATTTTCTCTTTCAGTCTAGAAACAGATACAAGAGAGGCTCCATTTGCACCTACTCAATGTCTGAGAAAGTTGCCTTTGCAAGACAAAGGTACTAAAACATATATATTTCTTCACCTTTCTATGAGAAGTAGCTGAAATCTCTAAAGAGAAGAAAAATCAGATTGAGGGTGATCAAAGAAGAGATTGCAAGAGGAAAGAAAAAGATTTAATGACATTAATACAATCTTTGACATGTGTCTATTTTATATTTGCATTAAAGTCATAATTTTACCTTTTTAAAAATTATGCCTCAACAGTTGTGTAACTTTTTCCCAAGTCATAAATGAGAACTCACCTGATAGAGCAATAAATTGTGTGCTGGAGAAGTGTTCCTCATGGGCTGCTTAAATCGTACATGTCTTTTCTCAGCTTCTAAGAGTAAATACGAATTGGCTTCTTTTTTCTTTTTTCGTTTTTGTATATAAGGTTTCATATTTGAGTATGGTTCTTGTACAATCTGTTCTGACAAGGACACTATTACGGAACACAAACACTTGATATGTTAAATCAATGCCCACACAACTCTCTCAAGGAAACCAGCTTGGTAGCTAGTGGGAAGGGATCCTGTCCCTCTGGACAGGCAGGCCAAGGACCTTAGCAAATTTTTGAAACCTCGTAAGAAAGGTATTCACCCATATTTATAGAAACTAAAGGTAAAATTCGATGTAGGGAATGACTTGAGCTTATTTTCTTTGTGTCAAAATGAAGGGATAATTGTTGAAATTTTTAGAAGTTCAATCCAAGAGTCTTTGTGAAAGTTTACAAATAGAAGTTAATTATCTAGTCTTAGTTTTCTCAATAACGTATGTTTAAAAATAGTCTCTATCATGATTAATACACTTGGTGAATCTATAGAAATAAATAGGCCAAACTTAATGAGAACAGGCCTTTTGTGATTATGAATAAGCTTTGGAGATTATTTATGATCATACATGGTTTGATTGTGAGGATAATTATCAGAACCTGGGAGTAGGCTAAAGAAACTGATGATTTTCCTTGCAATGATGTACTGAGCTTTCCTCTTTAATTGATTTTGTATGTACTGATCTATCTTACTGCTCTGTAGAAAGAAAAGTTAACATAGTAGATATTTGTCTGTTATAGGTGTAGATAATTTCTGTCCAGCAGGAAGGATAATCCCAAAGGTCATCATGTATTGCACTGTTGTTATTTAACCAGTTTGTAGTTAAATAAAAGAGTATTTAACTAATATTCTTTTTCTAAGATATCTTTATTACATGGCCTATAAATACTTATCTCTTTAAATGCACTTAAATCTAGTTGTAACATCGTGCTGATTCTTTCACCTTTGAATCACGGAAAATATATTAGCATCCATTGCGTAATACATATGTGAAAATAGACAACATGATTTTGAAAAATATATGGTGAAAAGTGTGAACTTCTAAACATAAAAATACATTGTAGGCAGTATAATTCTGAAATAAAAATAAATGGCTCAGAAAACTAGACTAAAATATCCTGAACAAAGTGTGTGAAGTTCTTTTTTATTATCAGTATGGTTTTAATTATAAGATAATATATACAGATTATTTTAATAAAGATGATAGACAATTTTATTACATATTATATGCAAATAGGTACACAATGTATAAATGTTTAATGTGAGAGAATGATATAAACCACTGATAAAATTAAGAAATTTAGACATTTAAATTTCCCTATAATAAAAACAAAATTAAAAATATTAAATTACATCAAATATTAAAGTCACATGAGAGAAAATATTTTCATTTTATGAGATTAACTGTAATTCAGATCATTACAGATAATAACCGACATGAAAAGTTGGATGAAAATAAAATTATGAAATCACACAAACAATACATATTAAAATATTTTTTAAAGTTTTAGGCTCTCATTTAGCTAAATGAATGCAAAGTTAAACAAACATTTTGTAGGATTTTAAAAAATAGTTCTTTTTCAAATTGTTGGCAAGAGGGTGGGTTAGATAGCAATAATAGGCACTGTTGTCTCAACCACTTCTTTTATAAATGGAATGGAGTCCAAAGCTTCTGCAGAACAATTTGAAAATCTTTGAAAACTGTTTAAGTTACTGACCTATAACATTTCATTAAGAAACGTATTTGGAGAAAACAGTGATGCACATCAATATTAAAATATAAACATGATTTATCATAGCATTCTTTTCATAAAAAGAATCAACATAAAAAAGATTGATTAAACAAATTATGTGAATTCATTAATACTTATATGAATAATCTTGCCAAACATTTTATTGTAGAGGAATAGACTAATGTATAAATTGTAGAAAGAACAGCGATTATCAATTAACAAGTGAAGTATTTCAATTGTAAATATTTGTGTATCGTAGGAATTAGTTTATTCTATATCACACTAGCAAACAATTTTACTGAATTGTAATTTTTATAGGTAGAAAGATGACATTTTCAAATATGTGTATATAGGTATAGATATATGCAAAGGTAAAAATATCAAAGCTGGAGAAGAACACTTTGAAACACTGTTTTGTAGTTTCCTAATTCTGTAATTACCTAAAATACATTGTTTCACAATGAAATATGAGACCATCAGGGGAAAAGATTGGCATGTAACAACTTTTGGTTTTTAAAGAGTTATGATTTTGTACTTCAATTTACTTAACTTTAAAAATTGAATTAAATTAAAGTTTATAATTCAGGAACTATAAGGGTATATAATAGTGGACATTACTATTGAATGTTGAGTCATTTTACCTAATACTCTTAAAATAGAGGCAATGTAGCTGCTAGTGTTTGATTCACAAGTATGATCAAATTATGGCCAAATATAAGCAAAAAGTATCATAAGAAATTAGCTGGAAGTCATGATGCTAATTGCTTCCAACTTCCATGTCAGATATGTGGAAACCTCAATCTCCCCCATCTCTTTCTTTCCTCCCTCTTTTTTCTTTCATAAAGCATTTAGCCTGATTCGGTTTTTTTGCAGCCATCCTACAACCAAAACATTATAGAACCTATAGAACGGATACAACATTGTGGATTGCACATTGAGACCCAGAAACACCTGTGTGCTTTGATGACATAATTAAACTGTTGGATCAACCTGAATACTCTTCCTATTCTGGACTTTATGATAAGTGAGAACATACTTTCTCACCATTTGTGCCACTTTGATTTCAGTGTTACTTTGTTACTGATAAAGATTTTGAGACCAGGAAGTAATGGTATGGCCATGAACATACAATGGAATGGATTTGTCAAAGCAAAAAAAAATTGCACAGTACAAAGTTAAACAGACAAGGGAAATTTTATTCAAGGAGATTGTATTGGGGAATTCAGGACAGAATTTAGCCTGAACTCAACTCTGCTGAGATAAAAGGCTGGAGAGTTTTAAGAGCTGGATGGGAGATTCATAGGCCATCTGTGTTTGCTAATTGGCCTTTATCCAAAGGAAAAGTAAACTTTTTAATACTTTCATAACAGGCAGTAGGTTTATAACTTGGAGCAAGGTGGCCACAGAAGTTGAGTTCTTATTCTTTCACAGAAAATACGAGATAAAGGCACTGTCTTTCTTGATGATTATAGGTTTAAAAAATGGCTCCCTGTCCTTGAGAAAGACCTTCCTGGATTGTAAAACTAGCAAAAATATTTTTAAAGATTTATATCACAAAAGATAGGAGAAATAATTTACAGTGATGGTTGTTCCAAGAAAAGAGAGACGATGGGCCTAGATTTAGGCTAAGGGGAACAGTAAGGTCTCTTGCTCAGGCTGAATGAAAAGAAAGGGCAGAGGGAGGATAGTGAGTACCTCACTGTTCCAAGCCTAGGAGATGTCAGCACTTGTGCTGTTTGGGAAGTAGTATGTAAGGTATGACCTGGTATCTGTTTCTTATTTACTGATGGAGTGGCAATAATCCCTGTTGCTGGTAATCAACAAGCAAACAAGCAAGCAAACAAACAAATAAATGAAAAACATTACATTTGATATTTCTCAGGGCATTTAGTATGTCACTAAATGTAAGGGACTTAAAGACAGAGAATAGAGGAAGCGTGGTTGTTCCTAAAAAGACTGTTTTGCAGAATACAATTAAAAAGTGTTGTAAATATGATATCTGACACTCCATATGATTTAAAACTAGACAAAATATCTTATCCAATAATGAATGTACCAGCGTATATAGAGAAGTAAGAAAAATTTAAAAATTGTATTAAGAGAAAAACCAAGCATCATGGATCATCTGGGCTTCTCCTGAGTCTCCTTATGTTGCTCTCTTTACAGGAAAAATAGAGCAAACATACTTATTATTTAGATGCTCCCAGAAGGTCAATGGGGGCAGTGGCCTCCCTAGTAGTCAAGGGTATACTTTCAAATATCTGAATTAAAAGAACTATTAAAATTAGCACAAAGACATCAATAAATTTGGAGAAACAGGAATTTCAAGAGTTGAAAACCCATTTCTAGAACACTTCTCGGACTCTAGTTTTTAATTTCCTAGAATGGATCTAAACAGCAGGCTCATGCAAATACAGTTCACAGGGTGGTGAGGGTTCCTAAAACGTTTTTAATCTGTTTGCTTGTAAATAAATACAGAGTGAGAATGACTAGATGACAATCTAGGCAATACCATTCAGGACATAGGCACAGGCAAAAATTTCGTAATGAACATGCCAAAAGCAATTGCAGCAAAAGCAAAAATTGACAAATGGGATCTAATTAAACTAAAGTGCTTCTGCGGAGCAAAAGAAACTATCAACAGAGTAAACAACCTATAGGATGGGAGAAAAGAATTGCAAATTATGCATCTGACAAAAGGTCTAATATTCAGCATATATAAGGAACTTATTAAAATTAACAAGAAAAAAAAACAACCCCATAAAAAAGTGGGTAAATGACATGAACAGACATTTCTCAAAGTAGGAAATGCATGCAGCCAACGATCATATGATAAAAACTCAACATTACTGATCATTAGAGAAAAGCAAATCAGAACCACAATGAGATACCATCTCATGCTAGTCAGAATGTCTATTACTATTATTTTTTTTTGAAGTAACAGGTGCTGGCGAGGTTGTGGAGAAAAAATAGAAATACTTATATACTGTTGGGGGAAGTGTAAATTAGTTCAACCATTCGGAAAGACAGTGTGGGAATTCCTCAAAGACCTAGAACCAGAAATACCATTTGACTCAGCAATCCCAATACTGGATACATACTCGAAGGAATAGAAATCATCCTATTATAATAACATATGCACGTGTATGTTCACTGCAGCACTATTCACGATAGCAAAGTCAGGAAATCAACCTAAATGCCCATCAATGATAGACTGGATAAAGAAAATGTGGTACATATACACTATTAAATACTATGCAGCTATAAAAAATAATGAGATAATGGGCTGGGTGCGGTGGCTCACGCCTGTAATCCCAGCACTTTGGGAGGCTGAGGCAGGTGGGTCACGAGGTCAGGAACTCAAGACCATCCCGGCTAACATGGTGAAACCCCATCTCTACTAAAAATACCAAAAAATTAGCCAGGCATGGTGGCGGGTGCCTGTAGTCACAGCTACTCGGGAGGCTGAGGCAGGAGACTAGTGTGAACCCAGAGGCAGAGCTTGCAGTGAGCCGAGGTCGCACCACTGCACTCCAGTCTGGGTGACAGAGGGAGACTCCGTCTCAAAAAAAAAAAAAAAAAAAGAATGAGATAATGTCCTTTGCAGGGATGTGGTTAGAGCTGGAGGTCGTTATCCCCAGCAAACTAACTCAGAAACAGAAAACCGAATACCACATGTCCTTGCTTATAAGTGTGAGCTAAATGATGACAGCATGAGGACACATAGAGGAAAACAACACACACTGGGGTCTTTCAGAGGGTAGAGGGTGGAAGGAGGGAGAGGATCAAAACAAATAAATAGTGAGTACTAGACTTAATACCTGGGTGATAAAATAATCTGTACCACAAGCTCCCATGACACAAGTTTACCTGTGTAACAAACCTGCACTTGTACCCCTGAAATTAAAATGAAACTTAAAAAGAAACCTTTGTAATATTGCCTCAGTATCTAATACTATGTGTTTTTCTTTTAATTTCATTTTTCTAGCAATTCACTTTGAGTTTTTCAAAATTGTTTTCTGTTTTGTTTTGTTTTGTTTTTGAGACAGGATCTCACTCCGTCACCCAGGCTGGAGTGCTGTGGTGCATCACAGCTCATCACAGCCTTGACCTCCAGGTATCAAGCAATCTTTCCACTTCACATTCTACTTCAGCCTCCTAAGTATGCCCACCATGCTCAGCTATTTATTTATTTATTTATTCATTTATTTATAGATAGACATGGGGCCTCAAGCAATCCTTCTGCCTTAGCCTCCCAAAGTAAAAATTAAATTTCTATGACAGATTAAAAAAAAGAAGAAGAAACCTTCACAGATACATCTAGATGCATGAATCTAAAACAAGTAGGTCATATACCTACTAAATATTTAAGAAAACTACATGGACAAAGAAATTTCAAATTCCAAATTGATAATGTTAAAGACTTGAGTCCTTTCTCAGACTCCAGACTTACACCAACAGAAAGTTTTCTCATAAGGAGGCACAGGAACAGTAGAAGTGGAAAACTCTCATCCTAAATAAAGCAAGAGATGACAATGTTCAAGGCAGAGACTGTCACTGGGTCCTTGGGGTGTTGCTTTTCTGGGCTGAAACCTCTGTGATTGGTGGCACCTTTGCCTAAGTTTTGCCTTGGACTATTGGGCTTGTTCTGCCCACTTGGCCTGGAAGGCTGCACTTGGCTCATGCTCCCAGCCTGGATCCCATGCCTGCCAAGGGCAAGCCAGATGGGGAGGAGCATGAGGTGTATGACAGTGTGAGCGTGGGATCTGGCCACTGCCCACAGCCAGGCATGCCAGCTGTGGCAAGGCAGGCATCTCCAGGCACTGGCATGAGCGCCGGCCCTCTGTGAGGCTGTGGCTGGAGCAGGTGTACCACAAGCAACTTTCATGACTGGTAATGGGGAACCTGGTGGTACTTGGAAGCTTGGAGACACCAAGAACTGCAGAGCCCCAAAGAAGGTGTCACAGCCCTGGTTCAGGGAGTTCCTAGGTCTAAGTGCCCCAAAGGGCTGCAGCTCTTCTTTCCTTCTCTCCTCTCTCCTCCTTGTCAACTGCAACACGGCAAGCAAGAGACATGTTTCAGTCCTGTTTGTGTTACAGCTCTTTCAGCCCTGCCGTTTGGTGGATCCTGAGTTCTTGTCCTGCATCCAGGAAGAATGAGGTACATGGACATGTGGAGGGTGAGCAAGGTGAAGAGGTGCTTTACTGAGCGACAGAACAGCTCAGAAGAGACCCACAGTGGTAACTCCTAACCACAGGCAAGTCATTCACATTAACTGTCCAACTCTCAGCAGAGAGGAGACCCAGAGTGGTTAGCTCCTCTCCACAAACAGGTGGTCCCTTTGTCTGCCTGAGTCTGGCTGAGTCTGGGATTTTTATGAGCCTCAGAGGGGAGGAAGTGGGTGCTGATTGGTCCATGGGTGGCCATGGGTGGACCTGGAAAAAGCACCATAAGTTTTCACTCCAGTCCACAGAACTGGCAGTCTGGGGCCCAGGCCTCAGTTTATCCCTGGCCTGAAGGTGGGGTTTCACCAGGGACCTGCCCCTTCCTGTTCAGGAAACTGACTCCTGCCTATATTAACCTGCCATCCACGATGCCCACAGCACCCAGGGTGTTCATGCCAAGGGGTGCCTGGAAGCCCATGCTGAGCTGCATTTAGCACCCCCTCAGCCTCTCTCTTGTACTTTTTGGCACCCACATTCCAGAGGGTCCCAACGTGGCAGACGGCTGGCATGTCAGTGCTTCCCCAAGTGTATGCATACCTGGCATAGTCATGACAGCACCTGGGCACGGCCACAACTTTGCTACAAAATAAGAGTAGGCACCAGGAGTGTGGAGAGGCCAGGCAGCGGAAGCAGGCACTTCTGAGCTTGCAGGGGTGGGGGTCTTCCCAGGCCCCCAAGAGCGCAGAGATGCCTGAGTTTGGTGGCTGAAGCTGTACCCAGGAAGGCAGGGCTGCACCCAGGAGGGCAGGGCTCCCACCCCTCAAACTTGGAAGAAGGCAGTGCTTATACCTATTCCCATGTCACCCTAGCTCCATGGAGTGTCCAGCCCCAGCTGCGCCTCCCCAACAGCCCCTGGCATCATGGCAGCAGCCACTCCAGATGAGCCACAGCTGCCATCAAAACCAGATCTTGGTGTATTAGTACATTTTCGTGCCACTGATAAAGGGAAGAGACTGGGAAGAAAAAGGTTTAATTGAACTTACCGTTCCACATGGCTGGGAGGCCCCAGAATCGTGGCGGGAAGCAAAAGGTACTTCTTACATGATGGCAGCGAGAGAAAATGAGGAAGATGCAAAAGCAGAACTCCCCATTAATACCGTAAGATCTCGTGATACTTATTCACTAAATTATCTCCCACCAGGTCCCTCCCACGACATATGGCAATTATGACAGTACGATTCAAGATGAGATTTTGGTGGAGACACTGAACCAGACCAGACCATATCATTCCACCCCTGGCCCCTCCAAATCTCATGTCCTCACATTTCAAAATCAATCATGCCTTCCCAACAGTTTGGGAACCTCTGCCTACACTGCAGTTGGAAAGTTTGGGAGTTTGGGAAGCTCCACCTAGATTTCAGATGATGGAAATGCCTGGATGCCCAGGCAAGGTTTGCTGCAGGACCAGGGCACTGGTAGGCTCAACACTATATGGAAGCTGCCAAGGCTGGGGATTTGCACCCTCTGGCCCCAGCCCGAGCTCTATATTGGCCCCTCTAAGCCACAGCTGGAGCAGCTGGGACGCAGGGCACCAAGTCCCTAGGCTGCACAAAGCACTGGGCCATGGTCCTGGCTGAGGAAACCATTTTCTCCTAGGCCTCCGGGCCTATAATCGTAGGGGCTGCTGTGAAGACCTCTGACATACCCTGGAGACATTTTTTCACATTGTCTTGGGGATTAACATTCAGACCTTCATTACTTTGCAAATTTCTGCAGCTGTCTTGAAATTCTCCTCAGAAAATGTGTTTTTCTGTTCTATCACAGTGTCAGCCTGCAAATTTTCCAAACTTTTGTACTCTGCTTCACTTGTAAAACTGAATGCCTTTAACAGCAGCCAAGTCACCTCTTGAATGCTACACCACTTGTAAATGTCTTCCACCAGATACCCTAAATCATCTCTCTCAAATTCAAAGTTCCAAAGATCTGTAGGGCAGGGGCAAAATGTCACCAGTCTCTTTGCTAACACATAGCAAGAGTTACCTTTGCTCCAGTTCCCAAAAAGTTCCTCATCTCCATCTTAGACCACCTCTGCCTGGACCTTATTGTCCATATGGCCATCAGGTTTCTGGTCAAAGCCATTCAACAAGTCTCCAGGAAGTTCCAAACTTTCCCACATTTTCCGGTCTTCTTCTGAGCCCTTGAAACAGTTCCAACCCTCTGCCTATTACCCAGTTCCAAAGTCGCTTCCACATTTTCGGGTATTTTTTCAGCAATGCCCCAGTATACTGGTACCAATGTACTATATTGGTTCATTTTCACGCTGCTGATAGTAACATACCTGAGACTGGGAAGAAAAAGAGGTTTAATTGGACTTACAGTTCCACATGGCTGGGGAGGCCTCAGAATCGCAGAGAGCAGTGAAAGGCACTTCTTACATGGCAGTGGCAAGAGAAGATGAGGGAGCTGCTAAAGTGGAAACCTCTGATAAAATCATGAGATCTCATGAGACTTATTCACTACCACAAGAACAGCATGGGGAAAACTGCCTTGATGATTCAAATAATCTCCCACCAGCTCCCTTCCACAATACGTGGGAATTAAGGGAGTACAACTCAAGTTGAGATTTGGGTTAGGACTCAGAGCCAAACCATATCACTTGGGAATATCAAATTGTCCAACTGTGTTAATTCTGAACCTCTAAAGGCAGATTCCAAGATGGTATCAAATGTACAAAGATTTTATTAGGGAAAATACCTGCCTCAAAGAAAATGGGGATGGATCTGGAATAGGCTGAGAGATCCAAGGACAGTGATACAAATTTGACCACAAATGAAGGAGAAAGGAAGAGAAGGTGTGATGGAAACATGTAGACTGCCTTCCAAGACTGCATTCCAAGTCTAAGTAGAGTTTAACAAAGGCTCCAAGAGTCACTGAGCCTTGATCAGGCTGTTAAAGGACTCCCCAGTTTCCCAAGAATAGACCTTCCTTAGGTTCCCTCTGTGGTCTGTCACTGGTAGGCAGGAGCAAAGCAAACCTTGATGATCCAGGTGTGACTGGATCCCTCTAATTTATCCCACCATCTTCACATGATCATCTTGTCTTTGTGTGTCTCTGTGTCTTAATTTCCTCCTTCCTATAAAGGCACCATATATATCAGATTTACAGCCTAACTTTCATCTAGTATGACCTTGTCTTAACTTGATTACATCTGCTAAAATCCCATTTATAAACTAGGTCTCATTCACAGGTTCCAGGTGGACATAAATTTTGGGGAGACACTATTCAACTCAGAAAAATGACATATGTAAATACTTTTGAACAATCAAGAACTACAATGAAGATCTAAGATTACCAAAACGTCCTCAGTATTTCCAAGAAAATAAAATGGCTGGATTTTTGCCAAGTAATTTTCTTTTCATTTTAACTGTTTTGAATACTCTCTAGTTAACTCTATTTTAGAATCTTGAGCTCATGAAAAGATTTTTAAATATATGAGAAATATGGGATAAATATTCACTGTGAAGTTATTTGGTAAAATATTTTCACTTTGTACTCTAGCAAGGCGGCAAAACAGCCACCACTCTAGCCCTCCTTAGCTCACTTTACCTGAAATTGTATTTTTGTTATATTTATTTGCGTATATTTTTACCTTTTAAAAATTTTGTATCTGCTTGTCTATCTCTCTCACTAGTCAGTATATTTTTACGTTTTAAAAATTTTGTATCTGCTTGTCCATCTCTCCCACTATATCAGTTCCATTAAGGTAGGAACTTTACCTTACTAAACAAAGATGAATAAATTAGGGAATAAATTAGAGGATTCTTAAAAAATCATTATCACCTATTTTGAAAGAAAACCACTGCAAGACAAGCAAATGTTAATCAATTGCTCAAGAAGCTTTCAATATTACAGAGCGATAAATCTCTTATGAGCAAATTAAGCAAATTAAATAAAAATGTATATTAACTCCATATTTTATTATGAACTCTAAGTAATAAAATTTAAAAATCAAACTTCCTTTCAGTCTTTCAATTTAATAAATTGACTTATAAGTCATTTAAATAAGAAAGTTAAATAAATATTTTGAATCTACTAAAGTCTGGCTAAATGAAAACTAGTCACAGATATTAAATATAATTTCTTATTCCAAGATAACATGTATAGCATCTAGATTTGACATCTTAATCCTCACATTCATTTATATTTATTTATAACAGCAATTTTTAAAGACATTTTGAATTTCTGTATACAATATTTTAACGATCCCACAATCTCTTTAAGATTTGTTTAATCTTTATATATTTTATGTTGAGCAGAACTTCTTGCTTAGTCTTAATCATTGAGTCTGTATTTTATCTCTTTTTATACCTCTAACACTGTGCTAGGCTCATAATACATAGTATAAAATTTTTGGCTGTGTGTGGTGGCTCACATCTGTAATTCCAGCACTTTTAGAGGTGGAGGCAGGAAGATCCCTTGAGGCCAGGAGTTCAAGATCAGCCTGAGCAACATAGTGAGAACCTGCCTCTATGAAAAAAAAAATAACCATGTATGGTGGTGCACGTCTGTAGTCCCAGATACTTGGGAGGCTGAGGCAAGAGGATCACTTGAGCCCAGGAGGTCGAGGCTATAGTAAACTGTAAGCACACCACCGCACTCTAGCAGGTGATAATGTAAGACCTTGTCTCTGAAAAAAGAAAAAAAATCAACAAATTCTTATAGTGTTGATTTATTCTCCACTTACAGAAGATTTTTTTTCTTGCTAGTTCTTTTAGTGGTAATCAACCCTATTGCAATTCTAAAATTGAAAATAATACAGCCAATTTGGGATTAAACTCTGCTAATTTATTAATTTTTTCAAAGATATTTTAAAATCTCATATTGTTATATGCCATGGAACACTACAAAGAATTAAAATTCTTTATAATATTCATACATTACAATATTTACATAAATTCAAACATACGGTAAAATCATATTTAACAAAACTATAGTATCTGCAATTTCATTCACACATTTTTCTTTTTCCCGCTGTCAGAATGGAGGAAGTATCTCCTAATTTCTAAAGCTAATCATCTGTTCTGAAATCCATCTTTTCTTCCCTCCTCTGACCTCATTTTGTGCTGCTCCTTCATGTGCTATTGTATAACCTTGGGTCAGTGTTTTCTGGTTATTGTTATATGTGATCTGATCACTGAGTCCCTTTGTCTCACCGCATCATCTGCTTTGCTAAAATGTATGTCCTTCATTCTAATACAAATAACCTGTCTTGGCGAATCAAACACTCTGTAACCTCACGTAATGCTTCTACATGAGGCTCTGTTGAAAAGGCAACCATACTTGGATAATGTGTGCAAACTAGTCAAGAAGAATCACTGCCCTTCCATGAATCAACTTGCTAACAATTGGATGGCTTATTTTCTCAAGGTATGGTGCATTATATGAGTGATGGACTTGTGGACTTCTTGTGCCAATTCTGATGAAGGTTTGTTGACATCAACTTTTTGAGTTATTTTATCTACTTCGTTGTTAATGGTGGCTGCTTTCTGTTTGGTAATCATACAGGATTCAAAGATGTTCACACTAGTGTATACGCCTAAAGTTTCCACCCTATGCCTCTACACTAAACCTCTTTCTCTCTATCTACTAATCATTTTCTTTCCAACCACCTAACCATCCAATTCAAACTAATGACTTCAAATATTCATATTTAGGATTGCTTTTCTTTTTGGAATTAAAAAAAAAGAGAAGGAATGACGACAGTACTAATGAAATTTCTGCCCATAAGCATGTTTTCTTCTATCATCTCTCTTCTGTTTTAGGGTCATAACTGGATGGACTATAGAGTAAGAACTGTTTATTTTTAATTGGTAATTACATACTGAGCATACAAAGGCTGAGAGAAAGTAGGGATAACAGATTTACAAATGCGTCTAGGCTGATGTTCTCACTGCCTTATCTTAAGGTTTCACATTTTCCAAATATGAAATATTTGTATGGAAGACTACTCTTTGTGCCTCAACAGCATTCTATAATACTTACTTTTATATGAGTCTGCTTTTAACAAATTATCTATTTTTGTCTGAAAATGACTTAATTAGGCTTCTTCATTAAATGATATTTTAATTGAATAAAGGCTTTTAGGATGGCACTTACTAACTTTTAGCATTTTAAAGATAAATATCTTTTGGATTCCATTACTTCTGTTACAAAGTCAACTATTACTATTATTTTTAGTCCATTGAAGGCGGTACATGTTTTTTTTAATAAGCCCTCAGGCTAATTTTTTAAATTTTCACTTTGTCTTTCACTACTTTCTATATGATGGGCCTAACTACAGTTTTATTTGAATTTATCCTGGTTGGGGTCTTTATATCTTCTTCAATCCTTATCTTGAAGTCTTTAGTTAGTTTTGGAAAATTCTCAGTTCTTAACATTTCAACTATTTCTTCCATCTTACGATCTCTTTCCTATTTATATGGGTTTTGAGCTACACATATGTTAGAACTTGTATCGCATCCTGTATTTTCTTATGCTTCTGTTACTTAAGAGAAGATTTAGTTCCTTCTGTCGAGCAGCTAGTAGATAACATGAATCCAATAAGAAATTGAGGTAATTCTTAGCTGGTCTTTTTTAGTTACCCTTTATTCCCACATTTTGCCTTTATGTGACCTATTGAAAGTAATGGACTCCAGCTTTTCTCTCAATCCAATGTCTGCCAAAAGTTTTCTCCAAACTCTCAGCTGCCGTAGTTTTGAGTATGCACATACCTCAAAAGTTCAAGGGCTCAAAGTCCTTGGATGTTTTGGCTTTTCTTCACTCCTGATTTATGCCCTGTAATTTCCTGCTACCTTGATGACATCCCAAAACATCTGAATAGATTTTAAAAATCATCCTGTTCATACTCTCTAGTGGAAGTGCTAGTCAAAATCAATCTAGTCACCATTACAGGAAGCGCATTGTTGGCAAAAAAAGTCAGCCCTTCCTATTTGCATGTTCTGCAGGTGTAGATTCAACCAACCCCAGATCAAGAATATTGGGAAAAATATATATAAAACAACATAAGTTTTAAAAATACATTATAACAACTATTGACATAGCGCTTACATTGTATTAAGTATTATATGTAATAGAGAGATGTTTTCAATGGGAAAATGTGCCTAGATTATTTGCAAATTCTAACCATTTTATGTAAGGAACTTGATGGATTTTGGCATTCAAGCGGGGGGTGGGTTCTGAAACCAATTTTCTGTGAATACCAAGGGACTGAAACTGAAATGGGAGAGTTGCTTGATTCCCCTTGCAGGAGTTGGTGACAGGAGTGTGGCTCGCCAGTTTGGTTCCCATGCGGCTCAAACCCCTAGCAAGAGGAGGAACATGCAGAGGGGCAGGTGCAGAGGCCGGAACGAGCGCTGTGGGCTCCTGCTCCACCGTACTGTCTAGGGGTGGGTGTCTGCCACCCCAGTGTTACAAAGCTCTTTCAGCTTTGCTGTCTGCAGATGGCTTGAGTGTTAATCAGCTCAGTGGACCTTCTGCCTTTTCGCAAGGACAGAGAGCCAGTGTGACAGCTTTCTGTATTCGGTACTCTTGCTCAGCGTCCTGGAAACATCGGGTCACACATGGGCTTGAAGGATGAATAGGAGGTTTTACTGAGTGGCGGAAGTCTCTCGCAGCATGGATGGGGAGCCAGAAGCGGGGGATGAAGTGGGAAGGTGATCTACCCCTAGGGTCGGGCCACACCGCGGCCGGACTCGTCTCTAACCGCCTGGCGGAACTCCTGTCCGCGTTTAGATGTCCCTCCTCTTCTTTCTTTCTCTGCCGCATCGTTCTGCCGTACGTCTGCTGATCTGCGGGCTTGCTGGTGGGCTTCTGGAGCCTGGGATTCGCGGTTTATATTAGTGCAGGATAGCGGGCGTGGCGGGCCAAAAGGCAATTTTTTGGCTGTAAAAACGGGAATGCCTGTCCTCATTTAGGGCGGCGGGTCTTCAGGCTTGAGGCTTGAGCAGAACGTTGGTGGGGGTGGTTTCCTGGTAAACCACCCTCTTCTACCCAGTATTTCCCTGTCTCCTGTCGGTATCAGGACTACTACACAGTGTAACATTTAGAGAATGGGTTTGACAACGGGGAATCGTGAAATTGAGCCCTGGCTCTCTTATGTAGAAGCAGTTTTAGCCTTGTGTTTCAGAGAATAAGCATTGAAGCCAGAGTGCTTTGGGATTGAATACAGAGTCCTTTAGATATTTGATGCTTCTTTTAAAATTTTTTATATTTATTTATTATTATTATTATTTTAATTTTTCTGTGACACAAAGTCTCGCTCTGTTTCCCAGGCTGGAGTGCAGTGGCACAGTCACGGCTCACTGCAGCCTCAACCTCCTGGGCTCAAGCAATCTTCCCGCTTCGGCCTCCCAAGTAGCTGGGACTACAGGTGTGTGCCACCACACCCAGCTAACTTTTATTTTTTGTAGAGAGGAGGTCTCTCTATGTTACCCAGTTTGGTCTTGAACTCCTGAGTTCAAGCAGTCCTCCCGCCTGAGCCTGGGCAACCTAAAGTACCTCCGCCTCATACCTTCCTCTGTAATAAGGGAATGCTGTTAACTTCTACCTCTTCTATTATTGTATGGATTGATACGTTTAAGCAATTATAACAACATCTGACATTAAATAAACAGTTGTTAAACATTAGGTTATTATTGCCGCGTGTACTCATTGGTAAAAAGGGGATAATAATGACTTGCTAGTAAGATTGCTTTAAGAAATGGAGGTTTTAAATTGGGTGCAGTATGAATCTGTAGTCCCAGCCACCAGGGAGGATGAGGCAGGAGGATCTCTTGAGCCTAAGAATTTTAGTCCAGACTAGGCAACATAGTAAGAACCCATCTCAAAAAAAAAGTAGAAGCTTTAATATAAAAAAAAATCTTTTTTTCTGAAGCTTGGTAAACAGTATATACTATTATAAAATATAGAGCATATAATAAATGAATGAGGTCAGAAATTGTTTTCCCTTTCATAGTATCCCTGAACTCCTTTATGTTTCAGTAGATTACACTGTCAAATTGAGAGTTAAAGAAGGGCTGATTGATGCTCTGATCCTTGTTTTTAAGATGATTACTTGTCATTAAAATCAAATTAGAAATGATAAGAAATTGAATAGTCTCTCATTGGAAAGCACTTTTTCATAACTGCATGATCGATCATGCACAAGCTAAAGAAAAATTGTATTTACTTTTCAAGTCAAAGGTCAGAGATCTGTAGGCAGTTATATTTTTAAAGAAAGTAATTTTAAAAATGTTATACATTGATAAATTTATTATTGTATTAATAGTTGTAAATGTTTTTGTAAGTAAAATGTAGTAAAGTTTCTCATAATGATCAGAGATATTATGATATAAAAATTAGATTATGCATACTTTTGTCTAGCCTCATAATTACTATAACTATAGAATACTAAATTATGATTCAGTGTTACCATGAAAAATGATCTTTACTTGACACTATGTTTTGCAAGAATTTTATTAGTCTTTGAAGAAGCTCATCAAATGTGCAATTACCCTCTGAGAGGATAATAGATTTTGGATGGGAAAACAACAACAACAACAACAACAAAATGTGTGTAATGATATAACTGTAACTTCTGCATTTAAGTTCAGAGAAAAAAACAGTAGTTTATATATATTGTCCAATAATTAAAAATGCAAAACATAAACCAGAACAATTGAATTCAGGATGTTAAACCAGAAATTAGAAGACAAGTATTAGAAAACTGTATATAGATCTTATAATCCTAAATTTATTTGATCTTAAATGTAACCTAAAAATAGAAGGCACACAATAGGTTAACAAATTATAATTTATTGTAAAATTTCAGAAATATAAAAAGGAAGAGAGCAGTATAACAACCACCATATGCCATTACTTAAGTTAAGTAAGTTACAAATATATGGATTAAGTATCCTCATGTGCACCTAAACAAGCTCGTTCCCCACTCAAACACCTACCTTCACGAGAGCTAGCCAATCTCCTAAATTTGGTATTTTTCATTTACATGCATGTCTTTAAACATTTACTTCACATGATTACATACTTAAATACTACATAGTATTTTTGCATATAACTTTAATAATGTATTTTAAATTTAATTTATATTTTACTTTCTGGGAAATAATGGTTTTTTACATTATACAACTAACTTATTTCAGTCAATAACTATATGCCTTATCCATGTTGATACATGTAGTTCGAGGTAGTTTACTTTCACTGCTATATATTTCATTTTATAGATGTGCCATAATTAATGATTTATTTGCTTGTTGATAGTATTTGCTTCCAATATTTTGCTTCCCAAACAGTAGACACCAGCCATGTGTAGTACTGGGTACTTAAACTGTAACTCCTGTGGCTGAAGCACTGAATATTTGCCTTTATTTAATTTTAATAAATATAAGTATAAATTGTAATAGTCACACATGGCTAGTCACTATGACGTAGTACTAAGTACTATACTACAAAGGTACTGTACTACTAGAAGTGGTATCACTGGAATAGATGTCTTTGTCACTTGGGCTGCTAAACAAATCACCATAGGTGGAGATTTAACATCAATTCATTTTTCACAGTTCTGGGGGCTGAAAATCAGAGATCATGATACCAGCATATTGGGTTCCGGTGAGAGCCCTCTTCAGGGTTGCAGACTGCTATCTTTTTGTATTCTCATGTGGTAAAAGGAGAGTGAACCAGCTCTACAGTTTCTTCTTGTAAGGGCATTAATCCTATTCATGAGGGCTTAACCCTCATGATCTCATTTTCGCACAAAGACTGCACCTCTAAATACTATTTTACTGGGGATTAGGGATTCGTCATATGGATTTGGAGGGGACACAATCATTCAGTCCATGACAATAGGTATATTTATCTTCAACTTTACTATTTTAAATTGCTTGAAAAGTGTTCAATTTAAATTTTCTCCAGCACATATAAGAATACCTGTTTTATTTTCATATCTTCGCCAACTCTTGGTACTATCAGTCAAAATGATGAGTTCAAAATTGTTTACCTTTTAAAATAAATTTTTTTGAGGAGATGTAGCTTCCTTCTACCAATAAAGCTAAGTATTATTTCTTATGATTATTAGCTATTTGACTTTCTTTCCTATAAATTTTCCATTTATATTATTTGCTAATTTTCTTCTTATTTTTTTCTGACTTATGAGAGTTTTAAAATACATTATTAAAATTAATCTCTCTTTAGTTATATTTCAAAGCGTGTCTTCACTTTTCTGGCCTGTCATTTTACTATTTAATTGTATATTTAAGCCGAGAAGACTACAAATAAGTCATGTAGTTGAATTAATCAAAATTTCATAAGGTTTTGCTTTTAGGGTCTTTTTTAAGAAATAGTTTTCTAATTCAAGGTCTTCAAAATCTATTCTCCTATATTTTCTTCTAAAATAATTATGTATTATATTTTTCATTTCGTGATTTAATTCAGTTGGAATTGACTTATGCCTACATTATGAAAGATAAATCTAATTTTATTTCAATTTATATAGAAAACATTTGTTTCAACACCTTTTAATTGAAATTCTACTGTGTTCCCACTGATTTTGCAAAACCATCTTTCTCATATATCAAATTTTCAGATATTCATTGATTTGCCTCTCATGTTCAGGTCTATTTTTCTCTTCGCGCACAAATATTGGATGGTATTACTTGTTCTACTTTTACAATTATTGATAAAAGGCAAAAAAAAATAGTGCCCTCCATCTTTTCCTTTTTAAAAAATTGTTTTGGCAAATAGGGTAGGACAATCTTAAGATTTATTTAAAACCGTTTTGTGTATTCCCTTACCTGTGGTGTGCTCTTGGTTCCAAGCATCTTAATGTTACTGGAACTCAAGTTTGTCTATTTTACTGGGAAAACAGCAGCAGCCCCTAAACAATGACTGTGGAAGTGTAGATATGTGAAAGACCAGAGTCACTGTCTTGAAAGGAAACAATTGTGAGTAGTTAGTTTACTCCAGAGCTTTCCTATGAAACCAAACTGGATCTATTCGTTATGGTGCTTTATCTGAAATCACAGCCTTGCTAAGTTCCCTTTTGTCCTTGCCACGTTCCTCTCACCTTGGTAGGGAGTTTCTCCTTGTCACGTTTTTTTTTAAACACTAACACAGGAATCCTTATTTTTCAGGCTGCTTCTGAAGAACTGGATTAAAACAGCAGCTGCAAACCCTTTGTTCTTTAATATATCTACATTCTGCTTGTTAATTTCTCACTCACATGCAAATATGAACAACACACACACCACTAGTGCACACACACATAGAGATAAATTATTTGGGATTTCTGATGAAAAAAACACTGAATTTATCAAATAATTAATCATATTGCTTCTTTTTCTCCAGGAACCTATATCTCCACTTTTACTCAGTTCCATTTTAATCATTCAATTAAAAATACCTTTTTATAATAAAAGTCATGCATGTTTTATTAGATTTATTTGTAGGTGCCTTGGATTTTTGTTGCAATTACTGGTGGCATTTTGTTACTAATTTAAAAGAGTGAAATTTTCACTAATCTAATATTTACTATCATTGCTGAACTCTCTTACTTGATAGCTTTCTTTAGATTCTCTTTGTATTTCTAAGTAAATTAACATACAATTTGAGAATGATAGTTCATTTTCTCTTAAATTATTGTATTCCTGTAACTTTTCTTACAGTGATAAGATATTAATGAAATTATTGAATAGATTTTGTGATACAAGGTTGACCATTGTTTAGAAGTTTGTGATTTTTAAAAATTTGCTATTTATGTTAATCTTTTGTTAAATGTGATTTGTAATTTAACTTGTATGTGGTGATTTTGCTTTACAGAAAGTCTAATTTTAAATTTATTAGCATTCATTTCTGCCATATATGTTCCATCTGTTTAAGAAATCCTCCCATATGCTGATGTAATAAGCATAGTTTCTATATTTTCCTAATATGTTAAAGTTCTACTAAGTGAAGTATTAAGAAAACATAATTATTACACTTGTAAAAATCTATTTTTAATTTTGTTTTATATAATGCAATTTATAATAGGTGAAAATAATTTTGAATCTTTGTATATTCCTGATAGATTAAAGACATAGTTTCATGTTATACGCTCTTTATTCGTAATATTAATTTGTAGTCTAATTTAATTTTTTTAAGTCACATTCATGTGACTATGTAGGTTTCCTTTGTTTCATATTTGCATGAAATTTATTTTGTAATTTGATCTTATGTAAATAACTTACAGTCATTTAAAAATATTTAGTCTTGCAAGTTTAGTCTTTGTATTGGTTTGTTTTCACACTAGTATAAAGAAATACCACCCAAGACTGGGTAATTTACAAAGAAAAGAAGTCTAGTTGACTCACTGTTCCATATGGCTGGGGAGACCTCAAGAAACTTACAATAACGGTGGAAGGGGAAGCAGGCATGTCTTACATGGCAGCAGGTGAGAGAGACAGAGAGAGAGACAGAAAAAGAGAAAGAAAGGGAAAGAGAAGAGCTCCTTATAAAACCGTCAGATCTTATGAGAACTCACTATCACAAAAACAGCATGGGGAAACCACCCCCATGAGCCAATCACCTCCCACCAGTGCTCTCCCTCAATATGTAGGGATTATGGGGATTACAAATTGAGATTAGAGTTGGGTGGGGACACAGAGTCAAACCGTATCGGTCTTTTACCTGTAGAGCCTTTTACAACTAGATTATTAAAATATTATCCTAACAATATAATTGAAAGCATTTTTTAGTTTATTATGTACCCTCAATTTATTTGATTTTTTTCTATGAATTTTCCTCTCAATGTCTTTTGTGCCAGTTAATTTTTAAACTTACTTTTTTGCATTACAGTTTTAGAAGTTATACATTCAAATTTTATTTTATTTATTGCCCTTCAAAGCTATACTTATTTAAATGAATAAAAATTATTTATCTTTACACTGCTTATAGATATTTCAGAGATTTTTGGAGTCATCAACTTCAGTTTCACATTTGAATTTTAAATGTAATTGATATCCAATGGTTTATTTACACCATTTCCTACTAAATTAATCTTCCTAATATTATTGTTTGCATAGTTGATGAATATTTACATTTTCCACACTTATTCCTGTACTTCTCATGGTCTTTCACATCTTAGATTTTAAGTTTAGGCTTAATTTCCTTATTTTAAGATATGTTATTTAAAAGAATTTTGGATTTGAATGTTTTTCCTAGTTTGTCATTTCAGTAAAGTTGAAACTCTCTAAAAGCCTTGGATTTAAAAGGCATCCCAGGTTGCACTTTCCAGGTAATGTGGCCACAGAGTCTTTTTTTCTATTCCTGTTTTAACTATTTACTAAAGCCTATCTGTTTTATAGATAAGAAAAGTGTTATCTTTATTTAAAAGATAAGAAAACAACATATCCTTCCCTCCTTTTTTCTTCCTTCCTTCCTTCCTTCCCTCTCTCCCTCCCTCCCTCCTTCCTGCCTGCCTGCTTGCCTGCCTGCCTTCCTTCCCTCTTTCCTTCCTTCCTTCCTTCCCTCTTTCCTTCCTTCCTTCCTTCCCTCTTTCCTTCCTTCCTTCTTTCCTTCCTTCCTTCCTTCCCTCTTTCCTTCCTTCCTTCCTTCCTTCCTGTCTCTATTTCTCTCTCTCTCTCAATACTGAGTGTGTCTTACTTTCTTCTGAGTGTTTTAAGAGAATTTTTGAAAATATATTTTATCAATATTTGGAGGGTTTTTTGGTCAGGGTTTTCAGGATATTTAGTTCATCATCTTATTAGAAACAATAAGTTTTGCCTAACCTATTAGGATTATGTACTTCACATATCTCTGATTATTCATATGTAAATAAATACCTATTCAATTTCATAATCTGAATGAAAGGTGAATGGTAGTGTTGATTTTTTCTTAATGTTTAAGGTATTCCAACCATGAATTCTTTTTGTCACCTTCCTGATCATTTAGCTTCAACATATTTGTGTTCTTTGCATTTGTCATAAAATGGAATATTCTTCCTATAAAGCTACATTGTTTGCATTTAGAGTATTTGTATTTAGACGGCATTACTGAAAGCCCCAAATCAGAGTTATAGCAAGTGCAATGCCAGTCAAATGGCTGAGGCTAATTGTTGATAATAACAATATTTCTTCCTATTGCATTTCTTTTAAAGACTGCATTTATTACTGGACATCAAGATAAAACTGACAAATATAATAAAGGGCTAATAAAAGAGATGTACTGAGGATGCTATTCTGTATCTCTCTCTGTACACATAATTCAATTCTAAAAATTGAATTGAAGTCTTCCCCTAGCTTTTTCTGAAGCAGAAAACCATACATAAACCCTGATAATGTCCTTAAATTATAACATATTTTATAGTAGTTTGAAGGTAAACTAGCACTTTTACTTCAATGATTTCATGTGATTTGATTCTGATTATCTTTGTAATGTAGACAAATGGAGGCATTCTTGTTATTGGTATGATTGAGAGACCTGAACTTCAGAAACGAAGTTCAAATCCTCAGAGATTCTTACTTCTGTAAGTACAATAAGGGAAGAGATTTTGGGGTCTGTTTGCTGCATATTACAAAACAGCAAATTATTCAAGTCTACTGTGTTTTAGGCACATTCTGTAGGAGTCTAATAAGGAGATCTCAATAGAGTGATTCTAAGAAGTAGAATGCATATTCTTTTAGCATAACTGGGCAACTAATCAATAAAGTAAATGTACTATTATATGATCAATTTGAATTTAGTAAGCAAATTCAGGATGAGAAATCATGTTGAAAGCCGTAATACTTTCTGTATGATCAGAGTTAAATGTACCAACTAACAAAACTGAATTTTAAAAATACTTTTGCTTTTATTATGCATTTGAATAAACACTTTCCACTGAAAGTATCAATGTGGCTATTTTATATATAAAGAGTAACACTATCATTTTTTTAAAAACTTTCCTCCATTCTTGATTTCTTGTCATTTTTTAATTTTTAAAAAATCAAACCACATGGCAACAGCAAATAAAAGGACTAAAAATGAAATATAGTAACACCCTAATGGCAGTATCAAATTTTGTGAAAAATTTCAGATACTTGAGAAAATGACAAAGGTATGTGTGAAATCTTGTTTTTTTTATCTGAAGAAATAGTAAAATAAAATATTAACAAAGAGAAGAAAAGAACCAGTGAAAATGTAGAGTTAAAAAAAAGAACAGGGTCAGGTGCAGTGGCTCCTGACTGTAATCCCACCACTTTGGAAGGCCAAGGTGGGAAGATGGCTTGAGTCCAGGAGTTTGAGAGCAGCCTGGGCACCAGAGTGAGACCTTGCCTCCACACACACACACAACTTAAAAATTAGTCAGGAGTAGTGGCATACACCTGTAGTCCAAATAATTCAGGAGGCTGAGGTGGGAGGATCGCTTGAGCCTGGGAGGCAGAGGTTGCAGTGAGCCATGTTCATGCTGCTGAACTCCAGTCTGGGTGACAGAGTGAGACCCTATCTCAAAACAAAAAAAAAAAACAAAAAAGGAAAAGATTCTTTTTTTGAGGATGTGAAATATACCACCAGGTCTTACATTTTAAAACAAGTAGTACCAAAAAATTATAGTTTCCTAGCCTTTCCCTTATTTACAAATATATTCCCATTTTGCCCTCAGTAAATTATGTTTTCCATCATTGAAGCCATGTTCTATTGAGAGGACCTAAATAGGTATGTTAATAAGGTGAACACACTGACATCATAGTCCTTATTTTCACACATCATTAAACACTAAGCCATACGTTATCATTATTTTTAAATGTGTATTAAATATCTGAATCTCAAATTATAAATCAACAATGTATAAAACAGCATAAATACTTTATCTTTCTTTCAATGCTTGATATTACACAATGAAAAATCCTGAAAATAGACTATAATAATTTTCTCTTTGTTGACATGCAAACATAAATAAACTGTATGCCAATTTAGTAAAATCCATGTGAAATTTTATGTAGTATTAATTATAAAAACATATGTATGTGTGTGAAGTATGTATGTGTATGGCACATAAATGGAAAATATGTCAAATTAGTATTAGTTAGATTTCACTTTTTATATTTGTAAAAGTAAAAAATTTTAGTGGGTATGTAAAACCCATAGGCTGTAAGTGGAAATGCAGATATCTGCTATGTGAGCCAGTCATTCCACTGGAACATAATTACCCAAGAGAAATGAATATACATACAAAGATTTTACATGAATATTCATGACAGTGTTATATATTATAGTCCTATACTAGAAATTACCCAAATGGCTGTCAATAAGTGAATAAATAAGCTAAGCATACTAAATCCGTATGACAGAATACTACTTACCAATAAAAGTGAATAAACCATGGATATATGCAACAACAGGATAAATTTCAAAATAATTATGCCTAGTGAAAGAAGCAGAGAAAAAAAGAGCAGGTACTATATGTTTCAAAATATCTCAAACTCTGGAAATGTCAATCTAATCTCTAATGACAGAAAGCAGATCAGTTGTTACTGGTACTAGAGTAGAAGAAAGGGAGTAAGACAGAGATGGACGTGAGAAAGAAATTCCAAAGAACCATGGGATAGCTGTTGGGAAGCTTGGATATATTCATTATTTTGATCCTAGTGATGGTTTCAGTATGCATACTTATGCAAAAATTTACCAAAGTGTATACTTTATGTATATGCAGTTTACTATGTCAATAACCCTTTAATAAAGATAGTATTTAAAAATATATGTAGAACAAAGCCAAAATGTCACAGACTCCATCCACTTCTCAGCTTCTCAGATGGGATTCAAGAGAGCTTATTCAAGAAAGACAACACCTTTATTTAACTGATGTGTAGTCTCCTAACAGTGTAGCCTCCTAACAGATGTTTGTGGAAATCTCTTTGAGCCATCTCATAGGAGCTCAAAGAGCAAATCTGATCAGCTACCCACACAGGCTTCTGCTGTTTGTCTTGAGCATTTTTATTCTATTCCATGAGGACAGCTGCCCTAGTGTGTACTATGCTGCTTTTGCATGGTAGTACCCTTCCTGTTACTACAACTTCCTTCCCCTGGTGACATCTATCACAGATGGGCTGTCTCAGGCAGGATGGGGCTATAGGATGGAGAAATCACTTCAGCTATTTTAAGCAGAAAGAAATTTACTACTGGAAGATTAGATTGTAACAATTTATTGGAAGGGCTAAAGAAGTAGATTCCAGACTAAATCTCCAAGAAATTAACCTTCAGGGGAAGTTCCTGACCAGGAAGTTGGAATCAGGAGGCTATCACTGGGACTCCTGACATCAATTTCATATTGTCGTTAAGTATGACCAAGTAGGATCTGGGGATCAGGAAGACACTGCCTCTGTAACCCGAAATGACTCTCAGCATTGTCAAAGCCAGTGATTGTGGACTGGGAAGCTTCTGCAAATTCCCCAATAACTTTATTCCTGCAAATGAGCGGGAAAAATATGAAAGTGTAGCAAGATTGGCTCTGTCTCATCAACTTTATTCCTGCAAATGAGCGGGAAAAATATGAAAGTGTAGCAAGATTGGCTCTGTCTCATCTTTTGCCTTTCAGATCTGATTGGGGTATTTTATTTGGTGGAACCTGATTCACCTTCAAATCTCTTGATATTTTCCAAAGTCTAGAAGTGTAGACATATATATATATATATATATATATATATATATATTAGACAAATCTTAATGACAAACCTCATGCTGTGCTCTGAATTTTCCCTCTAACAATGCAGGCTTTGTCAGTAAGTCACGTTTGTCTCCCTAGCACTCAGCTATTCTAGGGTGAATTCTCATGTTCCATAGAAGTTGACTTGAAAGAGTTTGGCAGATCATGTTTCCTAAAATGGCACAACAATAACTCCCATTCCACATGCCCTATTGCAATGTGACCTTGACATTTCCCAATTAAGAGATGAAGTCTATTTCATCTCTTTTTGAAAATGTGCTGTCCCTGTGATTATTATGACCCATAGAACTCAAAGGAAATGGCATTCTGGGACTTCTAAAACCAAGCATTAAGAAAACTTAATAGTGTCCATCTTTGTGTTCTGGGGTAATCATGGCAGCACAACCATCATGCTGTGAGAAAACCAAAGGTAGTCACATGGAGAGGTCATGCAGAGAGAGAGGGAAAAAAAAAGAGAGAGAGAGAGACAGAGAGAGAGAGAGAGGATGCCCAACCAGTTCTGAGCTATGCTAGTCATTTCAACTGAGGCAGAGACATATGAATAAAGAAGCCATCTTAAAAACTCTAGCACCAGTGTCAGTCCATACAGAACACAGGGAAGCCATTCCTAATGAGCACCACCACAATTTCAGAAATAGGATCAAATAAATGATTGTTGTTTTAAGCACCTTTAATTTTTAGTACAATTTTTAGTATGATAAAATGTACGTGAGGACTAAGCTCTGATTTTTTATCTTGCACAAATTCCTACCGAAGGGGTCTAGGGAGTCATGCCCTACAAACCAAAAATTCTCATCACATGGGTTTTATTTGACCATATATATCATGACTTACTTTTCCATCTGACTCTTGCATAACATTATAAGACAAGGAAAAAATATTTAACCCCAAAATATATTCCCTTGTCATACCTTGAAATTGCCTTGCAAAGTCTCTTATGGGAAAAATCCACATCCTATAGAGAAGCCACTTTCCCCTTTGTTTTCCTTCCTTTCTTTCCAGATCCAGGAGATAATCAACTAAGAGTCAGGCACCCTTTCAGGTCTGATGATAAACATTTTACAACCTGCTCTCTCTCTCAAGTCTGCTATCTGAGAGATTCCTCTGCACAGTAAAACTTGGTCTCCACAATCCTTTATCTTAATCTGAGCATTCCTTTCCATTGATCCCAGGTCTTCAGATAAACTCAAGCAACTATCAAACAGAAAATGTTTAAATTTACCAACAACCTGGAAGCCCCCACTTTGAGTTGTCCTGCCTTTCTGAACCAAACCAATGTATTTCTTAAATGTATTTGATTGATGTCTCATGCCGCCTATAAAACCAAGCTGTACCCCGACCTTAGGCACATGTTCTCAGGACCCCCTGAGGGCTGTGTCATGGGCCATGGTCACTCATATTTGGCTCGGAATGAATCTCTTATAATATTTTACAGAGTTTGACTCTTTACATCCACATTTGATAATATTTTTAAAATAGTGAGTACATTTTTAGGTGTTTTATAAGGTTAGATTAAAATATATTCCATAAGCATTCTATTATGAATTAAAGCATTCCAAACTTTTTTCTTAATGTGCCAACCTATTATTGGAACTAATATTTCTTATCTGAACTATTGATTCTTACAAATTCTTGACTTTATAAATTCAGTATCAAATTATATAATTAGGAGTAAAAGTTTGTTTGCAACTTCTACTACTACCACTACATACAGTTAAGAAAATAGATTATGTTTTCCCTCAGCTGTATTTTAAGATGGATAAAATTTGCAGTTGATAAGTAGTGTTGACTCCAGTTGCCTAAATTAAAAGAAGAGCTTTAAAAGCTTGATCAATACTAGCTTTCCTTCACCTAGCAGTCCTGAGCAAATGGAAAGTTATGGCCACATGCTTAAAATACAGTTTATGTCAGTGAAGATTCACTTAGTTCTTTGGAAGTCTAATACATTCTAGGAACAACTTTTTTTAAAGTTAGAAATTCTGTGCATATTTAAATATATTAAATTCAATAGAGTAAAACGAATCAATTTTAAATAAATTTAACTGCAGTCCTTTACTAGTAAGAGGTCTATTGAGTCAAAGATGACTGGATCAGTGTAATAGCTTTGGTTCTCTTGAGGGTAATGCAAAAGCTTGAGCTTTCTCTTTTCTTAGGATCATTTACTAAGAAAGCCTTCTTAAGCACAACCTGACTTGTGTTGGCAGCGAATTTCTGAATCCTGACACAACAGGAATGAGTATCCTTTTTTAAATCTTCTTTCTTCTGGCATGTCTGAAAAATCCAGCATTAGCCTGAGGAATAAAGTCACCAAACATTACTGTATCCCCAACAGAAAGAAGCTGTTCTGGGAGAAGTCTGTACCATTTAATTGGAGCAAATTTGACAAGACTCACTTCCTCTTGTCACAGGCTAATACTCTCACCATGTTCTGAGTGTTCTTTGAAAAACATATTAGTGCTCCAGGCCACTCCCTTCCCCTCCCTGTAGATAAAGCTGACTAGTTTGGAAGTTATCTTTGAAGGACTGAGCTGACAGCTTCAGATAAAAGTGTTTCTAATTTATAGGGCTGAACTGGGAGGGGATGGGCTGACTGTGAGGCCAGAAAAAAGAAGCAAAGGTTGATGGAAATTAGTCAGAAGTTCTGCAGAGGAATTCTCCATTACGCCTTTCTTATCTGGTTTATTAAAAGTTTGTCTAACTCTAGCTAGCAGAATCTAAGAGAAATATGTTGTTAATATAGCATTTAGAAAGCAACAATAATGAATACATGTGAAAAAGACCCTGTAGATCACAAATTCTGGGAAAATCGAAAACAGCTGATGATTGCTGGGACAACTATTGTCTTCCCAGTATCGCTAATTTTGCTGCAATGCAGTTAGGCAAATGCTCTGTCTCCTTAATTCTGAAACAGCTCTCAGTTTAAGAGACACTTCATCATGGCTTTACAGGGGATTTAGGAAATCTAGAATTTGATCTAAAAAGCTTAATAAGCATTTTTCATCTTATTTAAGTTCTGCAGTTTTAAAAGGCATGTTATTAGGATGCATCCTAGTCCGACTGTGAGAGATATTTTAAGGTTTTGGATCTTCCATTTAATTGAGCTTAAAACCCATTTCTTTCAGTGGAGAACATCAGCTGAGTCACTACACTTGCTCGACTTTCTTCTTCAGCATGTTTCTACCTCTCTTCCTAGCCAGTGAAGACTGTGCTTCACTCCATGGATTTTAATTAATTTTTCATGATGTACGCTTATTGATTTTTACAATAGAGTCTATGTTTACTATATATGAGTAAAATTTAACACTACTTAAGATATTGTGTGCATTATTTAAACCACTTGTACTAATTTTTAATTCAACACAGAATTCGTATGGGATAGAGTTATGTATGCACAAGCATAATACTAGCAACAAATTAATGATAATAATAAATGTTTAGAAAGATCTAAAATTCCTGGATAAAGTATAAAACATAGACTAGCTCTTTATATTTAAAATAAGCAATACACTCCATAGTTCCATGTGACCTACATATTACTGAATAAATAAGTTTCATTTAATTAGACCTGTATGTTTACATTGAATGTAAAATATTATTTTTAAGTAGGATATATTAAACTTGCTACTTCTACAATTAAAAATGGAAACTACTTTAATAACAAAAACAGCATAGATTGAAAGAAGGAACTATTTCAAGTGTTAAATTAAAACAAAATCACCAGAACCCTTTCAACAATATAAATGACAAAATATTGAGAGGAAAATATGCATAATGTAGATTGAATCATACTTCGACTGGTTTTCCAAATTTGGCTCCCTTCAAGATTCAGCCCACTTTTTATTCTTTCACCATTGCAGATTAAACCATTAAAGACTTTACTCACCTGTGAGTCTAATAGAATATCTTATAAAAAACATGAACACATCCAGAGATGACATTTTTATTAAATAACACTTAAGTCAGAATTACTCAGCAGAGGTTTGATGACTTATTTTTCTCAAAGACATTTATGAAGAAACCAGCTCACACATGTTTACATTTTTTTCATAAAGTATATAATTACCTTGGCATAGTGAATTTTAAGTAGTACTTTAAAAATTTTGTGTTATTGACACTACTCTTTAGATAAGTTAGTGTCATATTGACTCTTAATACATAGCTTTACATGCTTAATTGAAAGCTGCTTTATATTTTTTATACACACCAAATGTAGCAACAAGTAAAATAATATTTAACTAGTTCTAAAAAAAGTTAAATTGTTTATGTAACATTAATCTCAACAGGTAATCTAATTGGTACACTAATAAATATTTAGTAACCACACTCAAAAAGGTTTTTTTAAAAAATATAAACAATCTTTTTTAAAATATAAACAAACAAATTTTTTAAAATTTGTCAAATTTTGTAGTGTAAATCCTCACATGCTGGCCACTTCCAAGCTGCCATCCTCACATTACTGAACATGAAGTATGGAAAAGATGAATACTGAGACGGTCTGAGTAGGCTTCAACACAATGCTGTGTAAGTCCTTAAACACATACTTTGCAAGCAATTACAATAATTCCATACCTGACATGTCTGCTTCGACTGTTGTAACTTTCTATAACTATTTATAATTTTATGGTGTTTGTACTAATCAACTTTTAAGAGACCATATGAGATAACAATCACATATAAACTAACCAAATAAACTAACCATATAACTAACAAACAAAGTATCAAATCAAATAGCATCATCATTTTTAGGTTGCTCTTTATCTTTGCATCTATTTCTTTGCATTTTACTCTTACAAAAATATTTTTTCTGTCATTTATTTAGTGTTTAAAGCAATTAAAATATATCATGTTTTAATAACTTGAGAATGTATCTTGAGGCCATTGAAGATTCCTTGATGTATCAAAAGTACCAGATAGGGGATATTATTCAATATGTAAAGGATTTAGAGCACAAGAACTTTAGTGAGTGACAATAATATTCCACTGGAGGAAAGTTATATTTTTGAAAAATGGAATAGTGGAAAAAACACCTTGAAAAATAAATATTCATCATTTTCATAGTTTTACTCATTTGATCTTACAGTATCACAGAAATGTCACTTGAGAGGGAATAGAAGAAAGTCTATTAACCTAATTTCATCATAACTAAAGAGTAATACAAATGTAAGTCCAAAAATAGATTAATGGCATTCTTACTTTAATACAACTGTTTTTTATATATTCAAATTAAAGTCAGTCATAAAATAAGGTGTTCAAAATTTCACATTAAATAATATTTATTCCACATTCCATAGGCATATATTTGTATGTTTTGAGTCCTGTATCTCTCTGACCTGAGAATAATTTGTGAATTATGCTTTCTTCCAACCTTGCCTCCTTATACCTTCAAATCCATAGTCTGGACTTCATTATAGCACCATCTCATACACTGTTTTATAACTCTCCAGGTCCAGACAATTTTGTAGAGGGCTTGTTCTGGCCTCAAGTTTTAAAGTTTTAAAATTTGATCTCAACCCAAATGCATTGACTCATTCTCTATTGTTGAAATTCCTTCCGGAGTTAATTCCACTAACTCCGAGACATGCTCAATTCTCTTTACCCCAGTTTTGTTTACTGGCATTATTGTCATTGTTAAATAAATTTAAGAGCCACAAAGTTAAGAAGCTCTGGGAAGTGGAGCCAGGTAGTGGACCTAACACCAATCTCTGTGTACTTATACTAAGGCTTGAAATCGTTTTGCTTTGTTTTGTTTCATTCTTGGAAACAAGAATGTGAGGTTCTACTGTAAAAAGAATATATATATACACACACACACACACACACACATATATATATACACACATATATATATATAGAGAGAGAGAGCACTCCACTGACCTTGAAAAAGCTGTAAAACAACTATGAATTTCTTCTTTTCTGCAAGAAAAGAAATAGCACAAAATGACAGGTGCCAAATATCCTCAAATAATAAAATGTGTTTAAAACACTTGAAGTTCTTCCTCCTTTCAGAGTTTGCCAAGATATGTGACTTCATTTTACAATTTGGCAGAAGGCTATCCTTCAGTAATATGTTGAATGTTGGAAGATAGTCCCTGAACAATTATTTAAATTCAAGACTATCTAGCAGGAATGGAATTTTTTGACAGATTTATGATTTAATGCCCTATTTCTGAGGATTGAGTTAAATTCTTTTAGGTATACAAAAATAAAACTCCAAATTTATTAAGACCAATTTCATATAAAAAATACACAAAAGAACAGGTAAATATAAAGATTACAAGAGGAATAATTTTAAATCAGAATTTTTTAAAAAACATTTGAAACCTTTGCCTGAAAATTGACACATACATAGAATTATGTTTTCATTCAATAAGTTACTGACAGATTTTTACAAATATAAATAAAGACACTGAATAAAAACATTGTATATTATCATAAACACATTCATAATAGCAATGTGTTATTGTTTTGGCATTCAAAATGAATATAAAAATAGAAAAACAAAAATTTTTGTGATCTACATACTTTACCAGAGTCACAAATTTATTAATTTCAAAGCGAATAGGTCAGTGAGGAAATTAAAGGAAAATTTAAAAGTTTTTTTAGCAAACGAGAATGGAAACATACCAAAACTTATGGCATATATTAAAGCAGTTCAAAGGGAAAAGTTTATAACAATAAACAACCACATCAAAAGACAAGAAAAATCTCACATAAAGAACTCAAATGATGGAACTAGAAAAACAAGAATAAATTAATTCCAAATTCAGTAGAAGGAAAGAAATAATAAATATCTGAGCAGAAATAAGTGAAATGGAGACTAGAAAAACAAGAGAAAAGATCAATAAAACTGAAAGCTAGTTTTCAAAAGATAAACAAAATTGGCAAAACTTTAGTTAGTTAATACTAAGAAAAAGAGAATACTCAAATAAAATCAGATATGAAAAAGGAGACATCACAATTGAAACAACAGAAGTACAAAGGATTATAAAAGACCATTATGAACAATTATATACCAACAAATTCGGTAACCTAGATGAAATGGACAAATTACTAGACACATGCAACCTACTGTGATTTACTTATGAAGAAAGAGAAAATATTAACAGAGCAATAAAGGGTAATGAAATTGAATAAGTAATAAAAAGGCCCAGGACCTGATGGCTTTACTACTGAGTCCTACCTGACTCTTTTTTTTTTTTTTTTGAGACATAGTCTCACACTGTCACCCAGTTTAGAGGGCAGTGGCACGATCTCAGCTCACTGCAAGCTCCACCTCCCAGGTTCACGCCATTCTTCTGCCTCAACCTCCCAACTAGCTGAGACTACAGGAACCTGCCACCACGCCCAGATTATTTTTTGTATTTTTAGCAGAGACAGGGTTTCACTGTGTTAGCCTGGATGGTCTCGATCTCCTGACCTCATTTTAAAGAGAACTAACAGCATTTTCCCCCAAACTCTTACAACAAATTAAAGAGGTAGGAATTCTTCCAAACACATTTTATGGAGCCAGCATTATCCTGATACTAAAGAAAGATAAGGACACAGTAAAAAAGAGAACTACAGGCTAGTATCCCTGATGATATTCTTGATGAAGCTAGATTCAAAATTTCTCAACAAAATAATAGCAACCTGGGTTCAACAGCACACTAAAAATATCATTCATCATGATCAAGTGGATTCATTCTATTGTTACAAGGATTGTTTAACATAAATAAATCAATAAATGTAATACATCACATTAACAAAATGAAGGACAAAATCATATAATCATCTCAGTAAAAGAAGAAAAAACATTTGGCAAAATTAAACATTCTTTGATGATTAAACAACTCAATAAATTAGATGCAGAAGGGATAAACTGAACACAATAAGGGCTATACAAGACAAATCCACAGCTAAAATAATGTTCAACAGGAAAAAGTTAAAAGCTTTTTCTCTAAGATCCAGATAAAACATTGATGTCTACTCTTGTCACTTAAAAAATCAGGCAGTACACGTGCAGGTCTTTAACATGGACACATTGTGTAATGGTGGAGATTGGACTTCTAGCGTATCCATCATCCAAATAGGGAATATTATATCAACAGGTAATTTTTCAACCCTCACGTGCTTTCCACCCTCCTCCTTTTTGGAGTTCCTGGTGTCTATTGTTTCCATCTTTATGTCCCTGTGTACCCTTTGTTTAGCTCTGACTTAAAAGAGAGAACATTACTCTTGCCACTTCTGTTCAACATAGTACTAGAAGTCTTAGCAAGAGCAATTAGGCAAGAAAAAGAAGCAGAAGGCATCCAGGTTGGAAAACAAGAAGTTAAATTTTTCCTGTTTGCAGACAGCAATAACATATTTACAAAAAAGAACCCTAAATATACCCCTGAAAATTTAAGCACCTAATAAACAAATTCAGTACAGTTGTAAGACACAAAATCAACTTACAAAAATCAGTAGTATTTCTATACACTAAGAGTGGACTATCTAAAATATAAATTAAGAAAATAATTTCATTTACATTATTAACAAAAAATTGAAATATTTAGAAATAAATTTAACTAAGGAAGTTAAATATCTCTGCAATAAAAATTATAAAATATTTTTTAAAAATTAAAGATAAAAATAAATGGAAAGATATCCTGTGTTCATGAGTTGGAGTAATTAACATTATTAGAATGTTTATACTACTCAGAATGATCTACAGATGCAATGTATTCGCTACCAAATTACCAACAACAGTCTTCACAAAACTAGAAAAAAAATCCTAAAATTCATATGGAACCACAAAACTCCAAATGACAAAAGCAATCTTGAAAAAAAATAATAAAAATAAAAACACACCTGCAAGCATCACACTGACTCCTAGATATACTACAAAGGTACAGTAGCCAAAAGAGCAAGGAACCGACATTAAAAAAAAAGGAAAAATATAGACTAATGAAATAGAATAGAAAGCCCAGAAATAAATTCATGTATCTTTAGCCAACTAAATCTTTGGAAGGGTCTTAAGATCACACAATTGGAGAGAAAAGAAACAAATGGAAAAACATCTTATGCTCATGGATCTGAAGAATTAATATTGCAAAAATGACCATACTACACAAACAAATTTACAAATTCAATGCAATTCCTATCAAAATACTGTCATTTTTCACAGATATAGAAAAAAACTCCTAATACTTATATGGCACCATAAAAAAGACTAAATAACCAAAGTTATCCTGAGCAAAAAGAAAAATGATGTGACATCACACTACCTGACTTCAAAATATATTAGAGGCTATAGTACAAACTGGCTTGTTATTGGTATAAAAACAGAAACACAGAACAATGGAAAAGAATAGAGAACCCATAAATAAATTCACTTATTTACGGCCAATTGTAAAATCTGATTTTTGACAAAGGCTTTAAGAACATACATAAATAAATGAACCCTTTACAATAAATGGTGTGGTAAAACTGGATATTCATATGCCAAATAATAAAACTACACCCCTCACTCTATATAGATACAAAAATTAACCAAAATACCTAAACATAAGACCTGAAACTATAAAATGACTAGAAAGAAAATAATGGGAAAATATTACAGGATATTGATCTAGGCAAAGTTTTTATCACTAAGATACCAGAATCTTAGGCAACATAAACAAAAATAGACAAACGAGATTCTGTTCAACTAGAAAACTTCTGCATGACAAAGAAAACTATCAACAGAGTGAAGAGACAACCTGTTAAGTGGAAGAAAATATTTACAAACAATTCATATAGACAAGATGCTAGTATCCAGAATGTACAAGGAACCCAAACAACTCAACAGCAAAATCACTAATAATCCCACTAAAAAGTGGGCAAAGGACATATATAGATATTTTTCAAAAGAACATGCAAATGGCCAACAAGTATATGAAAAAAAATGCTCAATATATCATTACTTATAAGAGAAATGCAATGCACAATGAGATAACATTTTACCCCAGTTAGAAGGGCTACTATGAAAAAGACAAAACAATAACAATACTGGCAAGGAGGTGGAGAAAACAGAACTCTTATACACTGTGGCTAAGAATATAAATTAGTACTGCCATTATGGAAAACAGTATGAAGATTTTTCAAAAAACTAAAAATTGAAACTATCATAAAATTTAGTAAACCGACTTATATGATTTGACTGTGTCCCCATCAAAATCTTACCTTGAATTGTATCTCCCATAGTTCCCATGTGTTGTGTCAGGGACCTAGTAAAAGATAATTGAATCATGGGGGGGTGGTCTTCTCTGTGCTATTTTCCTAATAGTGAATAAGCCTCATGAGATATGATGGTTTTAAAAAAGAAGTTTCCCTGCACAAACTCTCTTTGCCTGCTGCTATCCGTCTAAGACATGACTTGCTACCCCCTGCCTTCTGCCATGATTGTGAGGCTTCCCCAGCCATGTCGAACAGTAAGTCCATTAAACCTCTTTTTTTCCCAGTCTCAGGTACGTCTTTATCAGCAGCATGAAAACAGACTAATACAGTAAATTGATACCAGTAGAGTGGGGTGTTGCTGAAAAGACACCCGAAAATATGGAAGTGAATTTGGAACTGGGTAACAGGTAGAGGTTAGAACTTTTTGGAGGGCTCAGAAGAAGACAGAGAAATGTGGGAAAGTTTGAAACTTCCTGGAGACTTGTTGAATGGCTTTGCCCAAAATGCTGATAGTGATATGGACAATAAAATCCAGGCTGAGGTGGTCTCAAATGGAAGTGAGAAACTTCTCGGGAACTGGAGCAAAGGTGACTCTTGTTATATTTTAGCAAAGAGACTAGCAGCATTTTGCCCCTACACTACAGATTTGTGGAACTTTGAACTTGAGAGAGATGATTTAGGGCATGTGGCAGAAGAAACTTCTAAGTAGCAAAGAAGCTTCAAGAGGTGACTGGGATGATGTTAAAGGCATTCAATTTTATAACAAAAGCAGAGCATAGAAGTTTGGAAAATTTGCAGCCTGACAATGTGATAAAAAAGAAAATCCCATTTTCTGAGGAGAAATTCAAGCCAGCTGCAGAAATTTGCATAAGTAACAAGAAGCCGAATGTTAATCCCCAAGATAATGGGAAAAATGTCTCTAGGACATGTCAGAGGGCTTCACTGAAGCCCCTCCCATCGACAGGCCCAGGAGCCTTGAAGGAAAAGATGGTTTCCTGGGCTGGGTCCAGGGCCCCCATGCTGTGTGCAGCCTAGGGACTTGGTGCCCTGTGTCCTAGCTGCTGCAACCATGACTAAAGGACTCGAAGGTACAGCTCAGGCTGTGGCTTCAGAAGGTGTAAGCTTCAAGCATTGGAAGCTTCCACATGGTGTTGAGCCTGCAGGTGCACAGAAGTCAAGAATTGTGGTTTGGGAACCTCCACCTAGATTTCAGGGGAGGTATGGAAATGCCTGGATGTCCAGGTAGGAGTTTGCTGCAGGGGTGGGGCTCTCAGGGAGAACCTCTGCTAAGGCAGTACAGAAGAGAAATGTGTGGTTGGAGCCCCCACATAGAGCCTTACTGGGGTACTGCCTTAGTGGAGCTGTGAGCAGAGGGCCAACATCCTCCAGACCCCAGAATGGTATATCCATTGCCAGCTTGCACCCTGCACCTGGAAAAGCCACAGACAATGCCAGCTTGTGAAAGCAGCTGGAAAGGAGGCTGTACCCTGCAAAGCCACAGGGGGTGGAGCTGCCCAAGACCATGGGAACCCACCTCTACATCACCATGACCTGGATGTGAGACATGGAGTCAAAGGAGATAGTTTTGGAGTTTTAAGATATGACTTTCTGCTGGATTTTGGACTTGCATGGGGCTTGTAACCCCTTTGGTTTGGCCAATTTCTCTGATTTAGAATGACTGTATTAACCCAATCCCAGTATTCCCATCGTATCTAGGAAGTAACTAACTTGCTTATGACTTCTGATTTAACAGGCTCATAGGCAGAAAGGACCTGCCTTGTCTCAGATGAGACATTGGACTGTGGACTTATAAGTTAATGATGAAATGAGTTAAGACTTTGGGGGACTGTTGGGAAGGCATGATTGGTTTTGAAATGTGAGGACATGAGATTTTGGAGGGGTCAGGGGTGGAATGGTATGGTGTGGCTGTGTCCCAACCCAAATCTCATCTTGAATTGTATCTCCCAGAATTCCCATGTGTTGTGGGAGGGACTCAGTGGGAGGTAACTGAATCATGGGAGCCTATTTTATTCCATGCTATTCTCATGATAGTTTATAAGTCTCACAAGCTATGATGGTTTTAAAAAGGAGAGTTTCCCTGTAGAAGCTCTCTCTCTCTGCCTGCTGTTATGCATGTAAGATGTGACTTTCTCCTCCTTGCCGTCCACCATGATTGTGAGGCTTCCCTAGCCATGTGGACCTATAAGTCCATTAAACCTCTTTTTCTTCCCAATCTCAGGTATGTCTTTATCAGCAGTGTGAAAATGGACTAATACACCCACTATTAGGTATTTATCCAAAGGAGAGAAAATCAGTACAAAAAAGGGATTCCTGCACTTGCTTGTTTATTGCAGCACTATTCATAACAGCAAAGATATGAGATCACCAAGGTTTCCATCAATGAAGGAATAGACTAAAAAATGTGGTGTGTGTATATATATATGTGTGTGTGTGTATGTTTGTGTATATATTATATTATATACATGTGTATATATTATATTACATACATATATACACAATGGGATACTTCACTTAATATAATGTTATAACACTTAGCTATAAAAAAAATGAAGTGCAATCATTTGCAGCAGCATGGATGGAAATATACGTCATTATATTAAGTGAAGTATCCCAGGCACAGAAAGACAAATATGTTTTTACTTACATGTGGGAGCTAAAATAATTGATCTAATAGAAGTAGAGAGTAGAATGATAATTACCAGAGGCCGGGAAGGGTGTGTCTGTGTGCAGGATTTGAAGAGAATTTGGCTAAGGTAAACAAACATAGCATTAGACAGAAAGAACAAGTTTCAATGTTTGATTGTAGAGTAAGATGACTACAGTTAACAACAACAAACTGTACAAGTAAAAAAGAAAAGGAAATATGGGGACCCCCACAATTTTCATGCAAAGGGAAAACTTAAGTCTGAGAAATGAGTCATGCAACACTGCCATTCTTATTCCCCAATCAGAGAGCTGTAATTTTACAACCGTGTGTCATAGCATTATACAAATGCAAGATTTCCACAACAACAAAAGGCCTCCCTCACAAATTGCTCACAAGGAAATGCCTTGTTAGACCCTAAATCTTTCAGGATATATATGACCCTACAAAACAAGCACCGGCCGGATGTAATCTTGGGTCTGCAACCTAAGTTTAACTCCTAAAACTAAGTTATTTTAAATATCACACTGACAATGCCAATAACAGGATTATCTTCCCAGATAGACAACAAGGATAAGATCAGATCAATCACTTCTCTGCTCATCCTTAGATGGCTGCATGATTGACTCTTTCCTCTACTTCCTCTTTTTAAATTTTTACCTTATGTTTTATAAATAATAGATTTACTAAGTGCTAATTAGAGCCTCACGAGAATGTAATCATTTGCCTCATACCTTACACCCCTCACGTTTTTCTCTCCTGTGTGATGTCTCCCCTTAAATACTGATTTCCCAAAACCCTCTTTGGAAAGCACAGGTCACAGATGTTGCTATGACATGTTTTTGCTGGCACATTTTCAAACTTTGGCTCAATAAACCTCTACTGATCAAGACACTTGCCTCACTCACCTTTTCTTTTTTTGTTAACATATATTTCAAAATTGCTAGTAGAGAGGACTTGAAATATTCCTAACACATTGAAGTGATAACTACTCAGGGCAATGGATACCCCACATACCCTGACTTGATCATTACACATTCTGTGCATACAACAAATACTCAAATGCACACCACAAATACATACATATAAATATCATATATTAATACAACACTTTTTAAAAGAACACACAGTGGAAAAGGATTGTCTCTTCAATAAATGATGTAGACAAAATTGAATATCCATCTGTAGAGGAATGAAAATAGACATTTATCTCAAACCATATACAAAAATAAATGCAAAATGAATGCAAGACATGAAACTATAAAACTGCTAGAGGAAAACATTAGGGGAAAAGCTCCATAAAATTGGTCATGGAAATAATTTTTGATATGACATTAAATGCACAGGCACCAAATGTAAAAAATAGACAAATGGGATTCTATCAAATCAAAATGCTATGCACAGCAGAGAAAATAATCAAGAGTGAAGGGACAACTTACAGAATGGGAGAGGTGTTTATACAGTATTCATCTGATGAGGAATTAATATCGAAAATATGTAAATAATTCAAATAGCTTAATAGGAAGAAAACAAATAACCTGATTTAAAAATAAGCAAAGAACATTAAGAATAGACATTTGTCAAAAGAAGACATATAATGGACATATCAAAAGAAGATATAAAATAGACATATAAATTCAGGTATGTAAGTATATATACTCATCATCGATTTCATGAATCATCAGGGAAATGTAAATTAAAACCACAATGAGATACCACCTCGCACCTGTTAGAATGGCTACTATCAAAAAGACAAAGATAATACATGGTATCACAGATGTGAAGAAAAGAGAAACCTTATACATCATTGATGAGAATATAAATTAGCACAGCCATTATGGAAAACAGTATGGCAATTCCTCAAAAAACTGATAGTAAAACCACCATACAATCTAGTAATCCCACTACTGGGTATATATCCAAAGACAACAAAATCAGAATGTCAAAGAGATGTCTGCCCTTCCCTGTTTATTGCAGCATTATTCACAGTAGCCAAGTTAATTAATCAACGTAGTTAATCAATGGATGAACCAATAAAGAAATTGTTGCATATTTACACAATAAAATACTATTCAGTCACAAAAAAGAAGGATGTTCTGCCATTTATGACATCATGGATAAACCCTGAGGACAGTATATTAAGTAAAATAAGCCAGGCACAGAAGGCAAATACTGCATGCTCTCACTCGTGTGTTGGAATATAAAAAGTTGATTTAATAGAGCTAGAGAGCAGAATGGTGGGGACCAACAGCTTGGGTATTTGGTGTGGGGGGACATGTTGGAGTGATATTGGATAAAAGTACAAAATTTGGGTTAGATTGGAGAAATAAATTTAAGCAATATATTTTATAACATAGTGACTATAGTTAATAACAGTATATTGTATTCTTTAAAAATAGTAAGAGTGGATGTTAAGTGTTTTCATCCCCAAACTGACAATGATATCAAGTAATATGTTAATTAGCTAGATTCATTTATTCACAATGTAGAGACACTTCAAATTACATTGTACACAAATACATACAATTTTACCTGTCAATTAAAAAAATAATTTTTAAAAGAAAAAATATAACATGTCGTAGTTTGTTTTTCTATTGTCATAACAAAATACCTGAGACTGGGTACATTCTAGAGGTAAGAACCTCACTATTCTGAAGGCTGAGAAGTCCAAGATCAGGTGGCTGCATCTGGTTAGCTTCTGGCAAGAATCTTACGGTTCATTGTGTTAGGTTGGTGCAAAAGTAATTGCAGTTTTTTGCTATTGAAAGTAATAGCATGGTGGAAAAGGAGAAGGGGAAGTGGGCCTATGCCAAGAGACCAAACATGAAGGGCAGTTTTTCTTTATAACTCACTCTAACTAATCCAGTCTCACAAGAGTGAGAACTCATTTCCATGGCTAAGGCACTAATTCCTTTTAATTACCCAATCATCTTATTTTAATGACACAATCACCTGTTAAAGACCCCAGCTCCAAACACCACCACCTTGGGGAACAAGCCTCATCATGAGTTTTGGTGAGAATCAACCATATTTAAATCACAGCAATACAGAACACCATTAACAAAAGAAAAAACAGTGCTCATTTCCAAAGACATAAAAGCTGATAAAAAAGATAAAAGATAGGATTAGAAAAAGAAATTATTGTGTAAAAGTTTTCTGGCTGTTGGAATTGTAATAGATGGAGATTATGGTTTGAAAGATAATAAGTGAGATAGATAAATAAATAGATGTATAGATAAATAGATCAATCATAGATGATTAATAGTTATGTAAAAATAATAAAGTTAGCATGTTATTTCAAAGAATAGACTTAGGAAATAAGAAGAAATAATATAAAACTCACACAAATATGATATTAAAAAGGTGAACTCTCTTGCTCACTCTCTGTCTCCCCATCTCTAACCCGCAGAGTAGGGCAAACAATGAATTTTCTATATCTAAATTAATAAAAGAAAACTTATATAGCTATTTCTTAAATTTGTATTATATACAAGAAATTTTTAAAAACATCTTCAAATTTGAAAAGTCAGGCCAGGTGCAGTGGCTGATGCCTGTATTCTGAGCACTTTGGGAGGCCAAAGCGGGCAGATCACTTGAGGTCAGGAGTTCAAGACCAGCCTGGCCAACATGGTGAAATTCTGTCTCTACTAAAAATACAAAAATTAGGTGAGCATGGTGGCATATGGCTGCAATCTCAGCTACTCTGGAGGCTGAGGCAGGAAAATCACTTGAACACAGGAGGTGGAGATTGCAGCGAGCTGATGCACTCCAGGCTAGGCGACAGAGCAAGACTCTGTCTCAAAAAAAAAAAAATTCAATGCCAGGCAAGTGAAGATGAATTTTGTTTTAAGCAATGTACATAAACAAAGCTAACATGTGGTGCATTGGTGTAAATTAAATAAAATATTTATTTGATCTTGTAATTTTTAGCTTGAATAAGAAAATGTTTTCAAATAACAGATGAACTAAATTAGAAGACTGTAATCACTAGTCACTGATTTCCTTTTTTCCCTCATGAATGCCAGTAATTACCTAATATACTTCTCAGTGTGGCAGTTTTTGTTTTATATCATTTTAACTTAATATATTTTGTGGTACAACTTCAGATATTTTGTATTAATTTTGATCTCAGGCCAATTTTGCTTATACGTTTTCTTTTTCTTTGCATCCAAAATGTTCATCCAAATTAGAGACCTCATTTCTGGCATTAGCCATCACATTCATGTCAAGGAAGAAATGTTATAGAATAAAGCCTGGTTTATTTTTTATTTTCTGTAAACTTGATGATTTTATTGTTCTCTACATTCTTAAATAATTTTATTATCACTAGAAAGTTAAACAATTGAAATTCATGAAAACTTATAATGTTGGCTTCAAGATTAAAAAGTTTGGACATCTTCAATGATCCTTTACATTAGGAATCCGCATGGGACAAACCAGGCCAAGACTATTAGTTTATTTTCAGCCTAAGACTGTTTAACATGCTAAAGTGGCTGATGTGAGTAGTTGCAAAATGAACTGTATGACCCACAAAGCTGAAAAAATATATTGAAATAGCTTGCTAACTCTAATTTAGAGGGTAGCACTCAGAGAAGCCTTTTAGACAATGGTGTCTGCAGGGCTATTCTGTTAACTTGCTAGAAAGACTAGGGTAGACCTAGCCATACTTCCTGTTAACCAAGAAAAACAACACTATTGGCATTATGGCCATCGTATTTGGATCTACATGTTAGTTTATAGATGAATATTGGGGCTCCTCAACCTATATTTACATATCTTAGAAAGTGGGTCTTGTAGAAACTCACAGATCACCCCAAATTAGATTTTTTAAGGATTTCACTGAATTACAAACACTTCACAATCACTATCCTGACATACTCGCTCTAGGATGCACAACTCTCCCTTCTACCTCCTCTCTACCTCAATAGACACACTCAGTGTGCAAAATTAAATAGATGTTCACCAATGTCTAACAACCCTACACTGTATTTCATGGTTCTATTTTTTAAAGTTCAATTAGGGAAACAGAACACTATGAGTTTCGTGACATAGTAAATGGCGTAAGATTTTATAAGCGGAAACTAGACCTCCTGCAATTGAGAAAAATGCTGGGGAAGTAAAGCTAAGACAGGTACTGAGGAAAGCCCTTATCAGCATGAAGCTTACAAGAGTCTATAGCTGCCGGAATAGAAATGGAAGAAAGACATGGTCAAAGTTGTTGGCTCTCTGTTGCTACTCCCTCTGTGAGTTTGCTGCAAAACACTTGGTGGCGGGCTTGAATCATCGTTGGTCAGCGAGGCCAGCAATTGAGAATTAGAACAAAATGAAAAGAAGCTATAAAACAAGAATGAACTGGAGTTGCCAGACTGCTCTGCCCTGGTCCCTCAAAGGCTCAAGCAAGAGTTAGCAGAGATTCATGGCTGCTGCTTTATCATGCAGATTTTTCTCATGAGCAAACCTAACCTGGAATCATACATGGAAGAGAATGCTGGGAAACATAGTTAAAATACAACTAAGGTGACACAGTCTTAAATCATTACACTGACTGTGTTTGAAAGAGGAATACAACTTACAAATATTTTTAGTTATATTTGTGTGTGTGTATAGTGATTCAATCAAATACATGTTTCAGACTAATTTAGAAAATCTACTGGTAGCAAGATGAAAGGTTTTTATAATATCAAATCAACAGGGGATATCTAATATAATAAATAGATATTAGATATTGGCCCAAATGCCTGTATTAATCACAAAAGAGTCAAGATAGAGTAATACATAGTTCTAAAGTTCTGATTGTATGTTTTCAAGTCTTTAGAAAATTAAAATTACTATAATTAGCTTTCAAGGAGAGATAAAATATAACCAATCATTAGTAATGAAAATGATATTTCTATTCAATAGTATAATTTCTTATTTGTTCTAGACCCTTACTTAAAAAATGTGTTTCTCCTCTCCTCAGAAAATGACAAGTATAGTTGATTTCCCATTCAATATTTGTGTTTTAAAGTAATTGTGTTTCTTAATTTGAAAATAAACATAATTGAAAGTAAGACAGAAAATTGTAGACATTCTAACTTATGCTTTAATTGTGAGTTCAACAAAATTATGGAGATTTTGGAAACAAAACCTATTCTTGTACACATGACCTCACCTCTTAATAGACTGGCTGTTAATGCATTTGATTTAAGGAATATGGGGAAGGCAGAAAACTCCTGTTTCTATTATATTTTCTCACTGTATCTGATGACTGATATGCACAATTAGCCATTTATTTATTAACCTTAATATTTTTGCCCTATTGTAATTTAAATATATTCAGAAATATAATCAAATAGTATTCATGTTCTCAAATGTATTATTCATGCCTTCCATTCATTCATTCATGCAGGCATTTATCAAATATGAAAATGTCTTAAAAGTGTAGGGGCCAGTTTATGAGGAGGCATAGTGAAAAGTAAGGGTCAGAAAAAAGAAATGAAGATAAATTATAAACATTCTACTTTCTATAGCATTCTTTACCCACAGTGGTTATGTATCAAGCACATCTATATAGAAGAAAATGTGTATGGTAAAAACTACAACTAAGGTGCCTTTATAGGAAACATCCTACTTTTTCTGAAAGCCTTTATGTGAGAAACTTGGCTAAAGAAAAATGATTGCATAAAGAACGTAGAGTTCTTGTAAATATCTTTCAAATGCTCCATATCGAAACTGTTCACTTCGAGCCAGAACTAATGTGTGGCTGTATTTTAAATGCCAGAGCTATATGATAATTCTAAAATATTGATTATATTTCCAGCCTGCAAATACGTGTAAAGTAAATTTACTCAAGGACACTCATTGAACAGAGTATTTGTGGATTTCAATTTTCTCTAACTGGATGTTACTCATTGATCTTTTTACCAGCTTTTTCCCCACTATGCTGCAATGTTGATTAAAGAGAATTGTGATTTGAGATGCAGTATTGCTATTTTCTATTTCTAAGGAACAGAAAATATCATTGCTATTTATTTTGTAAAGGTACTGAAATGTGTGGGATGACAAGGAATCTGTCCGATTTTCTATTATGGTCAGCAGCTGCACATAAAAATTATGTTAAGGGACTCTAACTATAATCAATTGTAATGGTATTTCCAAAACAATTTCCAGTGTAGTGCATCACACTACATATCCCTCCCTTATTCCTACTATGGGCAGAGATGGACTAGGTAAAATAATATTTACAAAGCAGTGATAAAACAATAGGATAAGTAGAAACACAAATATATAAAACAGAAATGCAAAAATTAATCCTGTGAATTTTAGACTAAGTTTTTTCAAATAAATTGTTAAATGAAAAACATCATATCACAAATAAAAATGGATTTAATTAATCTTGACAAAAATGCATTATTTACAATAGTCTATTTTAAACTTTATGTAGGCTATTTAATGTAATCTTCTGATTATTAACCTTATTTTTAAATTTACCTTTTATAGTATATACTGTGTTTCTATACTGATTCCCTATTAATGATCAACACACTTATGCAATATCTGATAGGAAAATCTTTTTCTTTTCTTTTTGTATATTTGCATCTGCATCCATCATTGAGAATTGTCTTTGGCTATAGAAAAAGCTATCTCACTCTAAGTTACCAGAGGGCAGCCTGTGGCACATGACTAATGGATAGAAGGATTTAATGATCCAACCCCTTTGCTTGAGTTTGAGAGACCTCTGTGGAGGTTCCCAGCTATAACTCTTTATAAGATTGGCAGTTGCTAGAGTTGTAACCCTATTTCCAGCCAGCTTCTTCTGTCCAATCTTGCCTACCTTAGTCCCTTACAGATTTCTCTCCCAAGTTCTTTCTACAATAAACTTTCTGAACAGAGTTCTGTTACAAGTGTGATGGTTAATTTTATGTGTCAATGTGACTATGCTATGGAGCTCAGTTGTATGGTTAAGCATCAGTCTAGATATTGATGTGGAGATATTTTAGATATGATTAATATTTAATCAGCAGCCTTTGAGTAAAACTGATTAACCTCTGTAATGATGGTGGGCTTCATTCAATCAGGTGTAATCCATAGGGAAAGACTGGGGTCACCTGAAAGGAATTCTGCCTCTGGATTACCTTTAGACTCAAAACTGCAACATTAACTCTTGCAGGAATTTTCTGATTGATGGCCTGCCTTATAGATTTTAGATTTGCTATTTTGCACAATTGCCTGAGCAAATTCTAAAATCTCCCTCTCTCTCTCTCTCTCTCTCTCTCTCTCTCTCTCACACACACACACACACACACACACACACACACACAGATGTGTCCTATTGATTTTGCCTTTAGGGGGAGCCTGGACTGATACAAATTTTGGTACCAAGAAAGGTCCTACAGAACAGAATCTTAAGGAGGAGGTTTTGTGAATTGGTTTTGGGGTTTCTAGAGTTGGTATGATATTACTAATCATTATATTATTAGATTAGAGTTAAAGTTACTAATAATTCTCTTTCAAGTAGTAAAGAGAGCACTTATAATCTTTGGCATGATGTGGCAATGGAGATGCACTAAATGTCGCCATTGGATGTCACCATTGGAGATGCACTAAATGTCACAATTGGATGTCACCTTTGGATTTTCCTAATCAAATGCTTTTAAAAAGCACAGTTCAGGTAACTAAGTGTTTGATAGCTTTTAACATTTCTGTCAAATTAACAAGTATAATGAGGTTGGCTGGTTGTTCCTAATTGCACTAGACAAAGTGAGGAAAGAAAAGAATGAGCTCAGGGATTTAAATTCTCAATTCAAACGCTGCATAAATGACTTGAAAATTTCTGTATCTTCCATGTAAAAAAGTTTTATCTCCTATAGCTACAGAGCTGAGATTGCTGAAGACCAAACCCAGAGTTTCAGCCTGCATATGGTGGAATAACAGAATAAATTGTATTTCTAAACTTGCAGAGCATTTACTGTTAAAGTGAAGGCATGCAGTGGGAAAAATGGTTTTCTAAAAATGCTTTTCTGAAAAGCTTGAGTGGAGGCTCCTCACATATGAACCTCTGTATTCTACTGAATCTTCCCAGTAGAAGCAGCTGTACCATCTCTGTCTGAGGACAAATCGTACTTTTTCCAAGGAATCTGTAATGGCCTTTTCAATTGTAGTTGCCTTGAAACACACTACTAATTCTCCTCAGGAACCACCCTGACAACTTCTGTTTCCCTGTAGTCACATAACCAGATGTAAACACCAGGAGGTCTTTTAGGTGAGGTATAAAATGTGGCCCATGAAGAGTCATACCACAATCTAAAACAACTATGTAACAATTTATACAGAATGAAATATGGAGCACATGTCTGGGAATGGATATTAAGGATGGAGGATAATTGTGAAATGGATGTAAATTTGGCCACATATATTACTATTTGCTCCCTTAGAAAAAATTCTGAACTTAGTGTTATAGTTCAACACAAGCAGCATAGTGAGTTACAAAGGACTCTAGCAATATGTTTAGTGGATTGGCTAAAACATGGGCCAAAATATAGTCTATACAAAATGAAGTTTAAATTCCAGAACTGCCTTGGCATACTATGGAAGGGGAAATCAAAAAGCTTAGGGAGAATGGAATTTTAGAGTAGCCTTATCACACAAGACCTGCTCATTGGTACCAGAAGGGTACAAAGGACACAACTTTCAGTATGACTGTAAGAAATACATTTGTGACAGTAGTGCTAGCATTGTTGAAGATCTCTGTAGTTGTTCTTCTTGTAGATTGTAAATTACAGTAACTTTTAATGTTGAATTAAAACACCTACATGCAATGGAAATAATTGAATCCCTGAGTAGGAGAGGGCACTTGGTGGTATATAATCACCAAAGGTAAGGTTTATTACTGTAATAGACAGCAAAGTTAATACAGTAATCAGAATAGTATGACTAAAAGAGACCTATGGTATTGCTTGTTGATGTTCCTAGAAGTGAAATAAGTGGGCATTCACTAAATTCTTATTTAATTTATACATGCAAAGAAGTCTAGGTCAATTTAAACTCTAACTTGAACATATAAACAGTGATTCATGCCCCCCTCAACCAATTCTCAGATTTGAGCCAGTTTACAGATCCAAAACCTTGTGAATGGAGAAAGACCAGGTATCTTTGAAGAAGCACGCTGCTGTACTGCCAACAATTTATGCTGCTAATATTTCTCCCAGTCCTTCGCCAAAAGAATTTATAACTTTTTGCCAGGTGATTGTGCATCAGGGAAAAGAAAATAATCAGACTTTGGGGGAATTACTTGACACTGGCTGTGAAATTACAATGATTCAAAAGACCTCAAAACATCTCTATAGTCCACTGGTCAGAGTATGAGCTTATGGAGGTGAGATAATGAAGTTTTAACAGACCCACCTGCTTGTAGGTCCAGTGGGTCACTGAACACATTGTGTGGTTATTTTTTCAGTTGTGGAAACCACAATTACAATAGATATACTAAAAACTAGTAGAATGTCCACATTCGTTCCCTGACCAGTGGTGTGAGGACTACCATGGTGAGAAAGGTCAGGTGAAAGCTGCTAGAACTCCCTCTACCTAAGAAAATAAACCAAAAGCAATACTACATTTTCTGGAGGGCTTTCAGTTATTAATATCACTATCATGGATGTGAAGTATGTAGGGGTAGTGATTCCCACTACATTTATATTCAACATACATATTTGATCACGTTCTTAAAACAGATGGATCTTGGAACATGACAGCAGATTATTGAGATTATTGTAGGCTTAGTTAGGTGATGACTCCAATTACAGCTGCTCTTTCAGATACAGTTTGATTGCTTGAGCAAATTAACACATCTGCTTGTACTTAGCATATAGTTACTGATCTAGAATATGCTTTTTTCTCAATATCACTTAGTAAAGACCACCATGAGCAGTTTCCTTTCAGCTGGAAAGACCAGTAACACACATTTGCTAACTTACCTCAAGGGTATAACAACTCTCCTGACTTAAGTCACAATTTAGTCCAAAGGATCTTTGTAACCTTTCCCTCCACAAGTTATCATACTGGTCCATTATATCAGTGACATCATCCTGATTGGACCTGGTGAGCAAGAAGTAGCAACTACTCTACATTTATTGGTAAGACTTTTCCATGTCAGAGTAGGAGAAAGAAATCTCATAAAAATTTAGGAGTCTTCTAACTCATTGAAATTTTGGGGGCACAGTAGTATGGGATATGTTGAGATATGCTTTCGAAGGTGAAGAGTAAGTTGTTGAATTGAGCCCTTTCTTCTGAAAAAAAAAAAAGAAGAAGAAAGAAAATCACAACTCTTAGTGAGCCTCTTCAGAGTTGAGAAGGCAATATATTTCTTTTTCAGATGTGCTACTCTGGCTCATTTACTAAGTGACCTAAAAAGCTGCAAATTTTGAGTGAAGTCCAGAACATGAGTAGGTTCTACAACAGTTTCACACTACTGTTCAAGCCACTGTGCTAATTGGGCCATATGCCGCCGCATATCCAATGGTGCCTGAAATCTCAATGGCAGATAGGAATGATACCTGGGGCCTTTGGCTAATCTCTATAGGCAAATTACAGTGCAGGAGCTTAGGACATTGGAACAATACCTGCCATCATCTGTTCATAACTATTCTTTTTTGGATAAATAGCTTTTGGTTTGCTAGTGAGCCTTAGTAGAGATTGAAGCTTAATTATGGGCTGCCAAGTTATCATGCAAACTTAGCTGCCCTTCATCAACTTGGTATTTTCTACCCCACCAAGCCATAAAATTGGACATGTATGGCAGCACTCTATCATGAAATGGAAGTGGTATATTTATATAAGATTGGGCTCAAAAGGCCCTGAAGTGCAAGTAAGTTGTTAATATATGAAGAATAGCCCTAATGCTCATGGTCCCGGCTCCTGCAAAATTACATTTTCTCAGAGTGTACCTATGGCTTCATGGAGAGTTTCCTATGATCAACTGATAGAAGAGAAATTGGGCATATCTCACAGATAGTTCTGCATAATATGCAGATACCATCCAATACTCAACAGTTTCAGACTAAAGTCCCCGTCTTTCTGGGGCATTTCTGAAAGACACTAGTGAAGAAAATTTCTCCCAGTAGACAGAACTTCAGACAGCTTGCCTGGTTGTTACTTTTGTTTGGAAGGATAAATAGACAGAGAAGAGATGAAAAACTGAAGATATTTGTAGCTTATGTGAATGCTCACTAGAGGGTGTAATCAGCAGGGGAGAATTATAATCATTAAGTGTTTAGAACAAGTCTTTTGTGGATGCAACTCAGCCTTTTTCCCCAGCCACTCATATATTTTTTTTCTTAATGGGCTAATGAATAATGTTTATTGTAATGCTTAGGGCAACCACTAAAAAATCCCTCAAAATATAAAGTAAAAGAAACAAGAAAGATAGGCTTTAAATTGCTGTGGTAGAAAGTATCTATTTTACACAAAAGATTCTATTAATGAAAAACTTTTTTAATGATAGAAGACATGTAAAATTCACATACCAATAGTAGGTTTAAGTCATTTTAAGCAATAATTATATTAAAGATATTATGGATTAAACTCCCCAGGGTAAAAACATCAAGAAGATATAACAATATATGCAACTAATAATAGAACCCCAAAATAAATGAAGCAGATTGACAGAGTTGAAAGAAGATATATCCACACAGCAATCATAGTTAGAGGTTTCAAAACCCCACTTGGAATAATAGTTTTAACAACTAGAGAGAAGATCCAAAAGACAACAGAAAGCTTGAACAACAGTATAAACCAAATAGATCTAACAGATATATGTCAAACATTCAACCCCCACAAAACAGCAGAACACACATTTTTCTAAAGGGAACATGAAAAATTCTTCAGGATAGACTATTTGTTAGGCTGTAAAACAATTAACAATAAATTTAAAACAATTTAAATAATACAGAATATGTTTTTAGGTCATGATAGAATGAAATTTAGAAATCAATAACAGAAAGATTAGAAAATTTGTGTGTACATTCAACAGCACACTCTGAAATAATCAATGGGTCACATAAGAAATCAAAAGGGATATTTAAAAATTCAAAAATACTCCGAGATTACAAAACAAAAATGCAACACAACAAAACTAATGGGAATCTTTGACCAACAGTGCTAAGAAGATTGATAGCTCTCAATTTCTACATAAAAAATAAAGAATGCTCTTAGAACAATAAAATAAGTGTTTACTTTAATTACTACAAAAGAAAGCAAACAAAACATAATGCAAGAAGAAGGAAAGAAATAATAATGACTAATTATAAATATAATAAGTAATAAAAAATAGAAACAACAAAACCAAAAGTTAGTTCTTTAAAAATTTCAATTTCAAGAATTGACAGTTACCTAGACTTATAAAGAATAAAAAAGAAAAAGTCAAATGACTAAAATATTAAATAAAAGACATTACTGATGACCTAAAGTAATAAAACTACTTTTAAAGAGGTACTATAAACAATTACATAACAACAAATTATATAATCTAGATGAAATGTACCAATTTGTAGAAAGACTCTAACTACCAAAACTGACTCAAAAAGAAATAAAAAATCTGAATAAAACTGCAAGTAAAGAGACTCCAAAAAAATTATCCACTTAGGAAACTAAAGCCCCAGCTGAACTCGTTGAATTTTATTAAATCTTTAAAAAAGAATAAAAAGCAACCAGTCTTAAGCTCCACCAAAACATACTAAAAAAGAGAACACTTACTAATTTTATAATTTTATAAAGCCAAAATTACCCTGCTATCAACGGTAAACAAAGACTTCATGAAACAAAGTAAAACAGAAAAAAAGACCAATATCCATTATGAATACAGACAGAGAACTTTTCAACAAAACTCAAATAAATTAAGTCCAATAGCTTATCAATAGAATTATACATGATACCCAAGTAAAATTTCTCTGAGGAATGCAAGCTTTTTCCACATATGAAGCTCTATTAATAAAATATGAAATGATAGTAAAATAAAGAAAAACAAGATCATCTCAAATGTAGAAAAAACTGATAAAATCTAACACAATATTTTCATTATAAAAACTCACAACAAATTAGGAAGAGAAAAAAATTCCCTATGGTCAGGGAGAAGACAAACATGGTGACTTTTGCCACAATTATTCAAAACTGCAGTAGATGTTCTAGCCAGAACTATTAAGAACGAACAAGAAATAAAAGCCATCCAAATTGAGAAAGAGGAAGTAAAACTTTTTCTGTTTGAAGAGAACATGGTCATGGTATAAAAACCACCCTAGATAATCCACTTTAAAATCTGTAAGAGTTAATACACAAGTTCAACAAAATTGCAAGATATAAGATAAATATACAAAATTAGTTTTACTTTTTTAAAGTAACACTAAAAAATTCAAAAATTAATGCAACAAAATTTTAATTTATAATAGCATCAAATATAATAAAATTCTTAGAAATAAACAAAGTCAATAAAAGGCTTGTACATTGAAACTACAAAATAGTGTTAAAATATATTAAGGAAGAACTAAATGACTGTAAAGAGATTTTGTGTTAACGAATTGGAAGACTTAATATTACTAAGGTGTCCAGGTTCCCCAAATTGATATAGAGATTTGAAATGATTTCCATAAACATTTCAATTGTCTTTTTTTGCAAAAATGAACAAGCTGCTCTGAAATTTATATGAAATTGCAAGGGACCCAACATGACCATCCTGAAAAAGAAGAACAACATTTGTGGACTCACACTTTCCAATTTCAAAATGTAGTACAATGTCATAGTAATCAAAATATCATTGTAGTGACATAAGAATCTACATATATATCAATAAAATGTAATTTAAAGTACAGGAGTAAAGACATATTAAGGTGATAATTTTTTTTAACAAGGGTGTCATTCAGTGGGAGAAGAATGAGTCTTTTTAGTAAATGATGCTTGGATAACTGGAGTTTCACATGTAAAAGACTACAGTTAGATCTGTTTCTCACAAAATATACAATACAGGTTGAGTATCCCTTATTCTAAATATTTGAGACTAGAAGTGTTTTAGATTTTGGATATTTTGGGGATTTGGAATACTTGCATTATACTTAGTGGTTCAGCATTCCAAATCCAAAAATTCAAGATCTGAAATGTTCCAATGAGCATTTCCTTTGAGTTTATTTCTGTGCTCCAAGACTTTCAAATTTTGGAGCATTTGAGATATTGGATTCTAGTTTTAGAATGTTCAAGCTGTAATTAACACAAAATTTATCAAAGATCCAAGGGTAAGTGCAAAATTTACAGAATACTTACAAACATAAGTGTAAATGTTCATGGTCATTGTTTAGACAACAATTCTTTAAATATGACAACAAAAGCTCAAGCAACAGAGGAAAAATAAATAAATAAATTGGGCTTCGTCAAAATTAAAAAAAGAAATAAACAAGAAGAAAAAAAGCTTTGATATTTTGAAGGACACTAGCAAAAAGTTGACGGTTTTTTTTTTTTCTTATTAAGTGAAAATGTCTTTAGAAATTTGAAAGTTTGGAGAAAATATTTGCAACTCATTGATATAATGTGGATCTTGTGCCTGGAATATATAAAGAACTCTAACAACTCAGTAATATAAAGACAAGAGACCCAATTTAAAAAATGAACTTGAATAGATATTTCTCCAAAAAATAAGTACAACTGGCCAACAAGGGCATGAAAAGATACTCAAATTTATTGAACATGAGGGAATGCAAATCAAAACCACAATGAGGTATCACTTCACATCCACTAGCATGGCCATAGTAATAATAATAATATTGATAATAATGAAACAAATGACTAATAATGGTACTAATGTGAAGAGATAGGAACCATCATTTATTTCTGGTGGGAATGTGAAATAGTGCAATGACTTTGGAAAACGGTTTGGCAGTTCTTCAAAATTAAACGGAGTTTAATTAGTTCAGTTATTTTTGCACCAACCTTATGTGTGTTCACACAAACACTTGTACATGAACATTCATAGTGATATTATTCTTAATAGTGATAAAGTGGAAGCAATTCAAATTTTTACCAACTTGAGCATTCAATATGATAAATGCATAAACAAAATGTGGTAAATCTATACCATGGAATATTATTTATTAATAGTTACAAAGTAATTAATTTCTGATTCATGTGACAACATGAATGAACCTTGGAAACATTATGCTATGTGAAAGAAACAAGACACAAAAGGCTGTATGGCCTCTAATTCCACATAGATGAAAGGTCAAGAATGGGAACATGTAAATACAGGGAAAGTAGATTATGGTTCACCAAAGACTGGAGGGAGGAAGCAATGGACACTAACTGCTAACAGATACAAGGTTGCTGTATGGGGTGATAAAATGTTCTAAAACTAGATAATGGTGATGGTTGCATGATTTGTGAATAGACTAAAACTGCTAAATTGTAACTTTAAAATAGTTGAAATTGTAATTTTTATTATACATGAATTATCTCAATAAAGACCGTCTCACTTTTATTAATATTTTATTCCGTTGGTACTGCCAGTTAAAAGCCCACATTCTTAACATTCCTACAAGATTACTCTAATGTGTCTGTATTGTCCATCTGCTATTTTTCCTTGTGAAACAGTATTACTATCCGGTCCATGACTGTCTCTTGGCTAAGCAAATCAGTTCTATACTTCCATATTTGACTTTCAAATCCCATTAGCAATTGTCTATCTCATAATTACTTGAGATTTTATCCACAACAATGAAATAAGGGTGGGCAAGTCACACTAATCTCTTCCCAGCCTACCTTAAGCAAGTTAATGCATATATTGCTGCAGTATATTTTCATTATTACTGAAAATGACTTTCATCCTCATCTGCTTACAGAAATCCGAAATTACAAAACATTTAATAACCTTCAGCTAGTTTTTAAAAACATAATTAAACCCACATTTTTGTCTTGTTTCTCTCAAATAAGTCATATCTTGCCAACTTATTATTTTCTATAGTAAGTTAATAAACAACTTAGTACATGGAAAATACATTTGGAGAAACAGTCATTATAAATGTCTAACTGAGATACCCATAAACTAAGAGAAATCTTTAAAAATAAAGATAATACATGTATATAGAGAATTAATTTAGCTCTCATGTCAGAAGCTTCCACACATTAGTGCTCCAAATCTAGAATTTTAGCTTTTTAGTTTCATATAGAGGACAAAGAACAAGCCCATGAACCTGCACAATAATGGTTATTAAATTGTCCCTTCAAATAGCCAAGCATGATAAAATGACACCTTTTGTGTGAACTAGTAGTAGTAGTAGTGATATTAGAAGAAGAAGATGATGAAGAAGAAGAAAATGAAGAAGGAGGAGAAGGAATAGATGAAGGAGAGGTAGGAGCCAGTGGCAGCAGCAGCAGCTGTTATGAGCTGAAAATTTTTGTTCTCCCAAAATTCATTCACATAATCAATAATGTGAATGTATTAGGAGGTGTAGACTTTGGCACATAATTAGGTCACAGGCCAGAGCTCTTACAAATAAGCTTAAGGCCCTGGTAAAAGGAATCCCAAACAGCTGCCTTGCCCTTTTAACCATATGAGGACACGGGTAGAAGGAACCGATATGGTTTATCTGTGTCCCCACCCAAATCTCAACTTGAATTGTATCTCTCAGAATTCCCATGTGTTGTGGGACGGACCCAGGCGAAGGTAATTTAATCATGGGAGTCAGTCTTCCCATGCTATTCTCATGATAGTGAATAAGTTTCACGTTATCTGATGGTTTTTTCAGGGGTTTCCACTTTTGCTTCTTCCTCATTTTTCTCTTGCCACTGCCATGTAAGAAGTACCTTTTGCCTCCAGCCATGATTCTGCGGCCTCCCCAGCCATGTGGAACTGTAAGTCCAAATAAATCTCTTTTTCTTCCCAGTCTCAGGTATGTCTTTATCAACAACGTGAAAATGGACTATTACAGTAAATTGGTATCTGGAGTGGGGTGTGGCGAAAAGATAACCAAAAATGTGGAAGCGACTTTGGAACTGGAAACAGAGGTTGGAACAGTTTGGAAGCCTCAGAAAAAGACAGGAACATGCAGGAAAGTTTGGAACTTCATAGAGACTTGAATGGCTTTGACCAAAATGCTGATAGTGATATGGACAATAAGGTCCAGGCTGAGGTGGTCTCAGATGGAGATGAGGAGGTGACTCTTGTTATGTTTTAGCAAAGAGACTGGCGGCATTTTGCCCCTGCTCTAGAGATTTGTGGAACTTTGAACTTGAGAAAGATGATTTAGCAGAAGAAATTTCTAAGCAGCAAATTATTCAAGAGGTGACTTCAGTGCAGGTAAAAGCATTCAGTTCTATAAGGAAAGCAGAGCATAAAAGTATGAAAAATTTGCAGGCTGACTGTGTGATAGAAAAGAAAAACCCATTTTCTGGGGAGAAATTCAATCCAGCTGCAGAAATTTGTATAAGTGCCAAGGAGCCTAATGTAAATCCCCAAGACCATGGGGAAAATGTCTCCAGGCCATGTCAGAGACCTTTATGGGAGGCCCTCTCATCATAAGCTCAGATGCCCAGGGAAACAAAATGGATTCATGGGCCAGACCAGGGTCCCTGTGCTGTGTGCAGCCTAGGAAATTGGTGCCCTCTTTCCCAACCACTACAGCCATGGCTGAAAGGGGCAAATGTACAGCTTGGGCTGTGGCTTCAGATGGTGGAAGCCCTAAGCCTTGGCAAGTCCATGTGGTATTGAGCCTGTGGGTTCACAAAAGTCAAGAATTGAGATTTGGGAACCTTGGGCTAGATTTTAGAAGGTGTGTGGAAATGCCTGGATGTGCAGGAAAAAGTTTGCTGCAGGGGCGAGGCCCTCATGGAGAACCTTTGCTAGGGCAGTGAAGAAGAGAAATGTGGGGTCAGAGCACCCACAAAGAGTCCCTACTGGGGCATTGCCTATTGAAGCTGTGAGAAGAGGGCCACCATCCTCCAGAACCCAGAGAAGTGGCTCCACTGACAGCTTGTACTGTGAGCCTGGAAAAGTCACAGACACTTAATGCCAGCCTGTGAAAGCAGCCAGAAGGGAGGCTGTACCCTGCAAAGCCACAGGGGTGGAGCTACCCAAGACCATGGGGATCCACCTCTTGCATCAGTGTGACCTGGATGTGACCCGGAGTCAAAGGAGATCATTTTGGAGGTTTAAGATTTTACTGCCCTGCTGGATTTTGGACTTGCATGGGCCTTGTAATTTCTTTGTTTTGGCCAATTTCTCCCATTTGGAATGGCTGTATTTACCCAATACCTTTACTCCCATTGTATCTGGGAAGTGACTAGCATGCTTTTGATTTCATAGGTTCATAGGTGGAAGGGACTTGCCTTGTCTCAGATGAGACTTTGGATTGTGGACTTTTGGCTTAATGCTGAAATGAGTTAATACTTTGGGGGACTTTGGAAAAAGCATGAATAGTTTTGAAATGTGAGGACATGAGATTTGGAGAAGGCAGGGTCAGAATGATATGGTTTGGCTGTGTACCCACCCAAATCTCAACTTGAATTGTATCTGCCAGAATTCCCATGTGTTGTGGGAGGGGCCTAGGGTGAGGCAATTGAATCACGGGGGCCTGTCTTTTCTGTGCTAGTCCAGTGATACTAAGTTTCACAAGATCTGATGATTTTATTAGGGATTTTTGCTTTTGCTTCTTCCTCATTTTTCTCTTGCTGCTGCCATGTAAGAAGTGCCTTTTGCCCCCCGCCATGCTTCTGAGGTCTTCCCAGCCATGTGAAATTGTAAGTCCAACTAAACATCTTTTTCTTCTTAGTCTTGGGTACGTTTTTATCAGCAGCATGAAAATGGATTAATCCAGGAACTGTGTAAACTAAAAAGTAGACCTCCAGAACTGTGAGAAATACATTTCTGTTGTTTATAAGCCACCCAGTTTATGGTATTTTGTTATAACAGCCCACATGGACTAAGACAGAAGCTAAAGAATTGTTGGTGTCAGCCTTGGCTTTAGGTGGACAAAGAACAAAGAAAGCATTCTCTTCATCTTTTGACAAACTGCTAGCACAAACTGCTTTCCTATGTACATCTAAATTCAGAATTTCTCATAACTTGTCATCCTTAGAGCCACAGGGAGATAGTTTAGCCTAACCTCACCCAGGGATTCTCTCGTTTTCAGGCACCTAGTAAAAATCATGCATAACCCCTCAGGAGAAACTCACATAAAGCTTAACTTACAAACATTATTATTATCATCATTGTTTATTATTTTTATTTTTATAGAGAGACAAGGTTTTGCTATGTTGCCAAAGCTGGTCTCAAACTCCTGGATTCAAGCAATCCTCCCACTTCAGCCTCTCAATTTACAGGGATTACAAGCATGAGCCACCCCACTGTACCTGTCCTTCAAACATTTTTTTGAGGTCATATTTGTACAAAATAAAAAATAAATACAAGAAGTATAGAATACAAGTTATGTTTACTGACTGATAAATAACTTAAACAAGAAGAATCTGACTGCATACAAATGAGATAATAAAGGTATGGCTAACAGAAAATGATTTTTAAAAAATGTTTTAGTTATGTTAAGCTGTAAGAGCAGTCTAGACACGAAAGTTGATTGCTCTGAAATTTAAATGTGTGTGTACGTGTGTGTGTTTGTGTGCGTATGTAAATATATGCATTAAATAGCAATTTCATTTTTGCATAAAACAACAATGCTAATCTATATGTTCGGAAAATGACACTTTAAGCAAAGGAGTTTTTCTCTTACTGGGTTATGAGCAATGATTAATACCTGAGCTCATCTGAAAGAAGAGAGGCAATAATTCTAAGGAAAAAATAGTTTGATTAATTTTCTTAGAGACAGTCTTGATTCCAGGAAATTATTGAAAAGAACATTCTGAAAGCTTTCGATATGTAATTCATACTAACAATCCATAATAAGTACATTTAAAAACAGATGTACTAAATGATTACAGGAAAAAAAACAGGAAGACTAATTGAAGATGACAATACCAGGAAAATGTATGTACAATATTTCTAGCATTATTGCATCAGTTATGAGGTGTCACAGTACTGTTAGATGTAGATATACTTATTTTCGTGGTCCTCAGAGACCCCTCATAAAATATGTTACGGAATTATAAGAAGTAGGAGAAACACTAACATATAGAACAGAGGACAAAAATAGGTTAAATCCTAGCCGACAGAATAGGAAACACACATTGTTAATTAAAAGGAGAAAAGAAAATCTCTAGATCAGGAAATCATGTGAAGGAATGATTAATACAGGTACTACATTTTAATCCAACAAACAAGGCAGAATGAAAATGCGACTAGTTTAAACGAAAATACAGATTTTTAAACTTAGTTATGCCTGTCTACAAAGAGCAGAGCAACATAGATCAAAATAGAATACAGAAAGTGTGTGCCACAGCCACAGAAAAAATATGAGGCAGAAAGAAATCTTTCTACTCTTTCTGGATTAACAAAGATTGCTAAAGGCCTGAAATAGTAAAAACCTATGGAAAGTCCAAGTAGAAGGGAAGAGCTTTTGGCAGAAACAGTGATTCCCACTAGGTTCTTGGGAACCCACGTTGTGTAGGCATCAGTTTTGACAGCAGCTTCATTTTGAGTGCACTAAGAATAAGCCTCATGCTGAATCAAATGTGGATTATCAAGGGAGAAATTCCCTATCATAAATATATTATATACCTGAAAAACGCCACTCAAAAAATACAAGAGAAAAGATACTGTAGCATAGTTAAAAATGCACGGGTCTCCAAAGAAGAAAAACAGAGTGAAAGGCAAGATTTGGGATATGTTACAAAGCCACTCTGTGAACAGAAACTTGGTCTACAAATGCAATTTACTGTGCGTGGTGGCATGAGAAAAGAATATGTCAGGCCGGGTGCTGTGGCTCACGCCTGTATTCCCAGTACTTTGGGAGGCCGAGGTGGGCGGATTACAAGGTCAGGAGATTGAGACCATCCTGGCTAACACGGTGAAACCTCGTCTCAACTAAAAATAGGAAAAATTAGCTGGGAGTGGTGGTGGGCACCTGTAATCCCAGCTACTCGGGAGGCTGAGGCTGGAGAATGGCGTGAACCCGGGAGGCGGAGCTTGCAGTGAGCCGAGATCGCGCCACCGCACTCCAGCCTGGGTGACAGAGCGAGACTGTCTCAAAAAAAAGAAAGAAAAAAAAGAATATGTCACCTGATAGAATTCACACTCAATTTAGCATTGAAGTGACTGAAACAAAAGGTTAAGATTTCTGGAAATTTAGAAGTCCCAAATATGCTGATTAGAGAATATGGGAGCTACTAGTAATGCCAGACATTACCACTGCACATTACACACACACACACACACACACACACACACACACACATCAAATAGCAAAGATTGCTATTCACAGGAGTCTTAAGTTGCCAAATGTGATTCAGTGATCTTCTACACTTTCCATATTGATTACATACTACTCCCAATAGTATTGCATTTCCCAGCTCATGGTCTCTAGTAAATTGTCATAGACTCTAGAGGCTAAAACTGATATTTTTTAGACTTTCCTGTTTGCTTTATCTATTGCCTATGCCATAGGCCTACGCCTCTGAGTCCCTGCTACCAAATTTTAAAAAGTAACATTTTTTGGCCTGGAGCAGTGGCTCACGCCTGTAATCCCAGCACTTTGGGATGCCGAGGTGGGTGGATCATGAGGTCAGGAGTTCAAGACCAGCCTAGCTAAGATGGCGAAAACCCGTCTCTACTAAAAAATACGAAAATTAGCCGGGAGGGTTGGCAGGTGCCTGTAATCCCAGCTACTCGGGAGGCTGAGGCAAGAGAATCACTTGAACTCAGGGGGCGGAGGTTGCAGTAAGCCGAGATTGCACCACTGCACTCCAGCCTGGGCAACAGAGTGAGACACCATCTCAAAAAAAAAAAAAAAAAAAAAAAAAGTAACATCTTTTTGTATTGTTCTGTGCCTTGGTCTGAAAACATTATTTATTAGTGACAATGACATTCTTTCCCGAGTTTTCTAAATATTGTAGTTGTGGTGTGAGGCAATATTTGATTGTCCTATAAATTCTTTGGAATATAAAGTGTGAGCCTGTTAAGAGTCGATATTTAAGAACTCCAATTTTGGGTGTTCAATAAACTGCCTAATTCTCTTGGTAAACAATACAGAATGCAGCAACTGTGGACACAAAGCTGATTGAGGATTAAGGCCTTTGGGTTTAATTCCTGTTTACTTTACTTTATAAGTAGAGGAAGCTATAGTATTTGAACTTAATGATGGGGAATATGCTTTATGTTTCAATTTGTATCAATTTGGTCTCTTGCCTGCATATAAAAGAAACTAATGCTGTTAAATACAATAGGCAAGATCTATAAAAAAAAAATCAGGGATGCATGGAACCTTGGGAGCAGGAGTCTGAAATGTGGGCAGGCAGATGTCTAGGTTGAATGTTGCTCTCACTACTAGTGGAAGGCGTCAAGCTGGAAACACTGAATGCCGTATCCTATTGCACCTGGCTGTCAATACTGTTTTAGTTACTCTGAATTAATTCATCATTTATTTCTATGTGCAATCTCCTCTAGATTGAATTTTATACTCTCTGGAAGCATTCAATCATTTAAACCTAGGTCCTATATTAGTGCCTTGCCTGTTGAGAGTTGGATGGGAATAGAGAATGAGGACCTCTTCGCTTTTGATACCTGTTTTATAGAGGTTTGTCCCTTCATCCTATGGATATTAAATACAATGAATATTTTTATTTTCACCAAAATAGTTTGGGGCTTTGGTTTTTATCTCTCTATTCATACTATACACATACACATGCACACACCTGTACATTTTTAGTTCCTTTAGCTGTCCAGTAACCATACATACCTGTCTTCCAAATCTCAGACTTAAATAAATAATTGTGCCAAATGTATTCTTAAGTAAGTAGATGCCGAAATTGAGTAGTAAAGGCAAAGTATAAGGGAAGAGCATTTGTCAGAAGCAGTCTTTCTCATGGCTTTAATGAAAACAGACAAAAGAGCAGGACTGGACAGGTGGATGCATTAGATTATGATATCAGACTGAGAAACTCTCTGCCAGTGTGTTTGGGATCTCCAGAATAAATATTTCAAAGAGTACCTCACTGAACAGACATGGCCAAGCCCTTGCTTAACCTCCTTGTTAGTAATGACTGGGAGCTGCTTGGACCACTTTAAAGAAAACAGGCAGCTGGGCGCGGTGGCTCACGCCTGTAATCCCAGCACTTTGGGAGGCCGAGGTGAGTGGATCACCTGAGGTCAGGAGTTTGAGACCAGCCTGGCCTACATGGAGAAATCTTGTCTTTACTAGAATTACAAAAATTAGCTGGGCATAGTGGAGCATGCTTATAGTCCCAGCTACTCAGGAGACTGAGACGGGAGAATTGCTTGAACCCGGGTGGCAGAGGTTGTGGTGAGCAGAGATCACTCCATTGCACTCCAGCCTGGGCAACAGAGTGAGACTCTGTCTCGAAAAATGAAAGAAAGGAAGGAAGGAAGGAAGGAAGGAATAAAAGGGATAGAAAACAGGCAAGAGAGGGGAACCTGGTTTAAAAACTGGGGCAGGACCTGACAAATCTAACAGCTGGAGTGTAATCTGACTATACCCCTAGCAGATTGGTAGTGCAGTCTTTATTTGAAAGGGATTCTAAGTTTCACGTCGCTGTGTGGTTAACAAGCTTCAAAATAGCATAATACAATAATCCTCTATACTGGATATTAAATGTACCTTCAAATACAAATGAAGAATAGTTATGGGTGGTTCCAAGTTACTTGTTATAAACACACACTAAGAAGCCATGATGTTTTAAAAGTATTAGAGTGAAAATAAAAATAATACATTTATGAAAAAGAACAGCAAACTAAGACATCCTGAATTTATATTTTGAAATATATATTAATATAACAAATATTAAATATTTACATTAACATCTGGCAGTTTTTTTCAAACAACAAAATTTTCATGTTCATTGTTAAAATTTAGCACTGCTGGGTTTTGGAAGTACATGAAGTGAGATACACAAATCAAATTCCAGATGTACAAAAAATTAAATATAAAAAACATGTAAAATAAATAATTGATCATTGTGTTCATATTCTGAAAGTAGGGAATGCTTTTCTTGTAAGTAGTGAATGTCAAGAATCTATTAAAACAAAAGCATGTGTTTAAGCATGTAAAACTGTCAACATATCTCAGCCAGATACAAAATTATTATAAAGGACTGGTAAAGATAGATTTAGGAAAAAAAAGTGTTACGATTGACACAAAATGGTTAACATTGGTAGCAATGATATTGCCATCATGAATAAACAAAAAAAATCCAAATTTTTACAGTATTTTATGTATTTGTTTACAATTTCAACTTTTATTTTAGACTCAGAGGATACATGTGCAGGTTTGTCCTACGGCTATATTGTGTGATGCTGAGGTTTGAGGTACAAATGATTCCATCACTCAGATAGGGAGCACAGTATTCAACAGACAGGTTTTCAGCCCTTGCTAACCTCCCTTTCTCCCCGCTCTAGTAGTCCCCATTGTCTATTCTTTCCATCTTTATGTCCTAGTGTACCTAATGCTCAGGTTCCACTTATAAGTGAGACCATGCAGTATTTGGTTTTCTGTCTCCCTGTTAGTTTGCAGAAGGAGGATAATGCCTCCACCTGCATCCATGTTGCACAAAGTAAATGATTTTATTCTTTTTCATGGCTGCATAATATTCTATGGTGTATATGTACCACATTTTCTTTATTCAATCCACACATTTCTTAAAGATAATTTTACACAATAATAAATTCAAGTGACTAAAAGCCCTTTTAAAAACTGTTTACATTTTTAAACTAATATTTTAAAGGAAAAGTAACTTAAATTAAAAGTAAGTATTTTTATAACCAGCTCTTTGGCAAAAATTGAAAATTTCTTGCTTAATTCTAGACATTGGTTAATAATTTTATAAAATCTATCTACAGTATTTGTATGGATATCCATGGCATGTTTTCACACTAAAAATCGGTTGCAGAGTGCTTCCAGTCCAATAAACATACATTAAAATGCACATGTTTATAGATATTCTTGCTTATGTTTTTATGAATCAGTTGTGACTTGCTTGTAATAAATTGAATGTGGTAGAATAATATAGCTTGAGTTGTGAGGCTAGGTTAGAAAGGTAATGCTACCTCCACTTTGCTCTCCCTTTGGAGATACTCTTAGGATGTAGCCAGCCCTGTGAGAAAGTTCAGGTCACATGGGGAGACCACATGTAGGTGCTCCAGCTTACGACTCCGATAGTTTCTCAGTGGATAGCCAGCAACCACTGATAGCCATGTGGGAGACTGAGCCTTCAGGTAATTCCAGTCGCCAGCCTTTGAGCTACTCCAGGTACTTTTTTTTTTTTTTTTTAGTCTTGTTGTTGCCAGGCTGGAGTGTAGTGGTGAGATCTTGGCTCACTGCAACCTCTGCCTCCTGGGTTCAAGCGATTCCCCTACCTCAGCTTCCCGAGTAGCTGGGACTGCAGGCGCTCCACCATGCTCGGCTAATTTTTGTATTTTAGTAAAGACGGGGTTTACCCATGTTGGCCAGGATAGTCTCGATCTCCTGACCTCGTGATCCACCCGCCTGGGCCTCCCAACGCTTCACAATTGTCCACTGTTGTCACTGCTTTACGTGTTTAAATTCTAGGACATTTATTTATTTATTTTGAGACACGGCTAACTAGAAAACATATGTCCCATAAATAGAATGCTGCATCATAAGACATAAGCATTTAATTACCCTAAGCTCTACTACCCTGCCCTTCTGAATATTTAAATACATTTACACACAAACAGCAGTGTAAAAAATGCCATTTCCTCACATTTACATCAATGCTTTCAGAAACAACTATCTAATATTTTCCTACGTAATGTGGAACATAATTGTTGTAGTTTGCATTTCTCTGATTTCAAATGAAACTAATGATTTCTTTTTGCATATATTAGCTGTTCAATTTTGTAATGTTTTCATGCACAACATTTTTATTCTACTGATTTTCTTTTTCTTGTTTATTTACAGACATTCTTTGCTTTTCTCGTTATCATCCCGTGTCACATTTAGCTGCTACAGTTATCTTCCCCAGGTCCCTATTCAATGGTTATTTTCATAACTATCTCTTCATTAAGCAAAAAATGCATTTGTATATTTTAATATTTCTCTCTTTCTCTCATTCTCTCTCTCTGTTTCTCTCTGTCTCTTTTTACATGATACTTTTGCTTTGGGAGTACATGTTAAACATTTTCTATTTCAAGTTCATACATTGCTATTCTCCACAATTTCCATTTGCTTTATCTTTTGTATTTACGTTTTCATTTTATCTGATTTCACATTTGCATATTTCTTGGTTTTCAATAAGTACATATATTACTTTAAAATAAATAATTATTTAACATCTATAAATTATAAAAATTAAACATATATCTCCTATCTTCTCTCCTTTCGATGTATCTAGAATCACCAAACTCTTTCTTTGAGACATACATATTAGCAGATACGAAGTCCCAGTGGTATAGCTTGAAATAATATATTTATTTTACTTTTTTACATATTTTAAATATAACTTTGTTTAATTTATTAGAGGCAGAGAATGTGTTCCTTTGAACACATATTTTTATCCTTTTTGTATTTAATATTAAAGACTGACAAAAAGAGTCTTAGAATTACTAACAAATTCAAGTCTTGCTTACTTGGAGTGCACCATTGCCATGATTTTAAGTGATTTGATGACAAATCACTTTTGCCATTTGTGAGTATAAGTAATATTCAATTTATATGAATTAAATAAATATCTATAAAGTAATTTTAAAAGTTTTTTTTAGGTAATATAATATTTGTAAGAAAGCCCTCATAAGTCAGTGTTTTCTATTCATTGTTAATGTTTTTCATAATTGAATAAATTAAATTTTTGTTATTATTTTCAAAGTCCATTTATGACATTCACAAACATTATATGGCTAAAGTGGAATGAGAATGCATCTATGACTTTTCAGAACAAAGGAAAGAGCACAATACCTCATAACTGTTTTTGTTTATAATTTACAGAGCATTTCCTAATATATTACATCATTTTGTCCTCACAACCCTGGGATATTTATTTTTTATTATAAATAATTTATTATCTTCATTTTATAGCTGACCAAACAGAATTCCAAAAAAGTTATATTGTTTGTCTACATAGTGCGTTGAAACCCAAGATGAAAACCTCAGTCAATAGAATGGATATCATCCTGAGAAAGGTCAGGGAAAGTCAAAGTAACATTTATGGGAGACTTACAAACAATAAAGATTGGAACGGGGAATGTAAGGTTAATAGACACTTTGAAAGCCAAGGTGAAAGGATGAACTAGGAATTGGCCCTGACCTGTGCAGGGAGAAAATATGTGGTGTTTGATAAAGCACTCACTATACAATGAGTCAGAAAACTTTGGTTCATTTCTGAAATATTTCACTATGTTCTTGACCACTCGATATTTAGTTTGTCTTGGAAGTTTTTATATCTACAAAATTCAGGATTTTACCAATAAAATCTTCTAAATCATTCACCACTTTATGACTTCATTTTGGAATGGATATGTTTAATAATAAAGCCAATTTTTCAACAATGCAAGGAACATATTTATTTTTCTGCGGCAATGGAGTCACCCAAAATACACAACCAAATTTGAGGACTATCAAAATCCATGAAGGTATTTATCTTTATTTCACAAACATTTATAGATAGTAATGTCATGATGTAGTGTCATATGCTGAAAATATTTGTATGTTAGTTATTATTTTCAAAGTGCATTTATGACATTCACAAACATTTTATGGCTAAAGTGGAATGAGAATGCATCTACCCATTCATACACACAGATATGGAAATCCACGCATTAGATGTATCTTTAAGTATCTTTAAGAAAAAGATGAAAATGAGAGTGCTGCCTGTTAAAAAGTGGTCTAAGTTTCAAGATGCCATAGCCCTTTTTTTTTTTTTAATATCTCATCAATATTTAAGGCATTACTTGATAGACACTTTTGGTCAAAACAAAACAAAAAGAATAAAAGAATCTTAGGGCATGCCTTTTTTATCTTCTTGTTAGAAATAAAATCTTGTAGAAATTTTGGAGGGATTTCCTACATAAACTTTGATCTCCACTTTTTTTATAGAAGGGTGAGCCTATCCTGAAGAGTTAATGGGTGCAGTTTTTGTCAAACTGAATAGATAATAATTTGATGCATTTAAAATTTATACAATTTTTAAATAAATTGTATCTGCTGAGAAACAGAGGCAATTAAAATTAGGCTTCTCAATACCTAACTTCTCACAGGCAATTAGTGGTGTCGAGAAAGACACTTAATGGCAAAAATGGAGCATTCTCATGGAAAAGGAAGAATGACTCAGACGGCAGAGACAAAAGCGAGAAAAACCACTATCAGGAAGCAGAAATGTTGGTGAAATATACGTCTGAATATTAGAATTGCTATGAAATACTATATCACCTACTCCCAACCCTTTGAATGCAGATATTTGTTGGAGTTGTTCTGTTTCTTTCTCAACACTATGCTTCGTATCTGTGAGTTCAAGGAAATGAACCTGAGATGCTAAACCCAATGAGCTCATCTATATACCTCAACCTGATTTAAATGATGGAATTTTGAACTTCTAAATAATGGCATAATTGGAAGAGAGGAAAGGAGAGTATGTAATTTTGCAAATGAAAATGAATTATTGTGATGACATGGTGAACTGTGGTATTTTTAAAAAATATTAGTTACCCCAAATTCCTCCCTTCTTGAGCATCCCCCTAGATTTGGAATCTTCCTGTGACAATTTGATAAAGAGATAGTGGCAGAAGTGATATTCAGAGACTTCTTCTGATCCTAGGCCTCCTTAAGGTGATAGGAAGTATCTTTTAATTTTCATTTGAAAAACATTCTCTTGGTATGCTCTGTCCACAACCTGTGAGGCAGAAGACTCAGCTCAGGTGAGTCTATACAGAGCTTGTGAAAGATAATAAAATAGATGTTATTTTAAAGCACTAAGCCTTGGGTGTTTGCTGTGCATCAGTAAATCACTTACATATCTACCATAGTATAACACATAAATAAACCCTTAGCCATTCAGTAAAATATGAGTGTGAATAAATGTAACCACATACAACAATATGGAAGAGATTCACAACCATGATGTTAAATAAAAGAAGCCACAGACAAAGTACAGATTGCTTTGATGCCATAATACATCATTCTGAAGTAGGCAAAAGTAACCTGATGTTAGAAGTTAGAATATCCATTTCTTTTAGACAGAGACATGATTAGAAAGATGAACAGAGGGGGTTCTGGGGACCAAGCAATATAGCAATGTTCTCTGTTTCTTTGAGATGCTGGCTACAATTCTGTGTTTTTAATGAAAATAAATCAAGCTGTGCACTATACTGTGTATGCTTTTATGTATATTTGATGCACTTTAATAAACTCCATAATTGATTAAAAATTTTTGTGGTGTACAATTTGATTTCTTAGTGGCAACATCAAAAAATTGATAATGCAAAATCTTAACAAATATTGCAAAAATAGGAAATTTTTTGCATTGCTGGAATACATGCAAATTGTCACAATCATTTTACAGAGAAATTTTACAGTAGATAACATTTGAAAATGTACAAAGTCTAGAACTTCACAATGCTACTTCTATATATGTGCCTTAGTAAAATCTGTGCATACATATATGAGGAAATATATATGTATATTTACTGAAACATTTACTGAAACATTTTTTAATGGAAGACATTTAGAAAAATGAAACAAATAGGTATTCATCCATAAATAAAAAATGCTGACATAAGTTGAGTTATAGTTGTAAAATGAACACTCTGTAACTATTAAAATGAAATTAGAACCAAATGTACAAACAGGAACATATCACAAAAACAGTTTAACTAAAAGACAGGAATATGGACTGATATAATTTCCAAAATAGTTTAAAAATACAATACTTTTTATAGTTGTTATGGATTCAAATACATTTCATAATCATATAAAAATACTTCTGAGGGTTACTGTAAAAAAAACACACAGTCATTGTTTGGGGGAAAAGGAACAAGGGAAACAGAATTAAAGAGGGGAATATGTGGGTTTGAACGACATTTGCAATATTTAATTCCTTAAAGGTATTCTAAAGAAGATATGACACATATTAACGTGTGATTTAATTTATATTCTAATAAACAGATAAAAGTAAGTTTATAAGCTATAGATTTTAATATATAGGCTTTCTCCTTGGTAAACATAAATACTTTAACTTAGGCATGTCATTATACATTTATTAACTTAGGAATGTCAACATACATTTATTAAATTACGATTTTGTCTATCTGCAATATTTGGCAATTATAAATCTGACTGATACAAATGAACTTGTGTCAAGATCTCACCTTAAGAAAATGTGGTTTTAAAGTGTTTATAGTCAACTTAAGGATTTTATTTGACACTACTCTCACCGATTATTTTTTACAAATGTTTTGAAGGCATGCCTTTATTTATGCTACCTGTACTCAAAAGTGTTTTGTTCAAATGAAATTGATTCTCTTTGGAGAATCCCAAAGGAGGTATTTAAAAGCTCACCGATAGTAATGAAAATGCCATTTTGATTACCAAGTAGTACATAACACCTTTAGGATTGTTATTATGTCCAAAAGATTTTCTTTGAAATTCAGACAGAACACTGAACCTAGACAACACCAAAGTCCTTGCACATTATTCCCAGTTGTGCAAAATGCCAAAGGAGATCAATGAGTTTTGTGATCTGAACGACCTTTCTGTAGTTTCTATGTTCAAGCAATTTGTTGTGACAGTATTATTTATTCTCTGCTGGTGGTATACGTGCTTCAGTGTATATTCAGATACAGCTTTAATGCTGTATAATTGCTTTGTCTGTAACTAAGACTGCCATTGGCCACCAATATTTGGTTGCAAAATAAAAATACATTTAAAAAATCAGAATCACAGTATATTAAAACATAACTAGCTTTTTTACAGCACATTTTCTTCATCCTTCTGCCTAAATTATACACTAACATTAGTTTCTTTATAAACCTTTGGAGGAATTCTGCCCCAGGAATTAGAAAACAGGAATTTGAGTATTCATGTAACAGTTTATTGAGCTCTTGTGATATGTCGTGTTTTGAAGTGCTGTCCTTAAGAAGCTTATGGTCTAGTGAAGCATGCAATCGAGTAACAGGTGCATTACTCTGAAGTTAGTGAAGCATAGGATTAGGTAATAAGTGCATTACTGTACAGTATAATAAGTACTTCCACACTGATAAGCAAGAGGTCAATGACCAGTCATATGTAGAGATATTCACAGAAGACTTTAAAGGCTAGTGCTTTCATGAAGAAAGGAAAGTAACTGCTCTTTGACTGGATATTTGAAAGGGGTATTTGTGTTATCATGTTTGAGTTAAGAACTGAAGGAGAAGTGCCCTAGGAAGGTAGCATAGTATCATCAAATGATGACAGACGCAACAGAGCAGAGTGCGAAGCAGCATGGCGTTCAGCACCAAATGAACAGGAGGCAAATGTGTGAGGAGAACTGATGGAAAGAGAGGAAAAATAAGGACTAGATGATCACAGGATCTCTATGAGGGGTCAGAAATAAGTCATTAGAATTTAGAAATAGAATCAATAGGTCTTGATGATTGACTGGGTTTACTAAATTACCTACCAATAAGTTTTTCAGTAACTCCTCACCTTATGCCCGGATTCTTCAACATGTCATTTTGAAGATGATTGTAGGTGCCTGTCACCATTTAAAAAATAATTATAAGCTGGGTGCCATGACTCACACCTGTAATCCTAGCATTTGGGGAGACTGAGCCTTCGAAGGAGGACCACTTGAGCCCAAGCGTTTGAGACCAGCCTGGGAAACAGAGAGATCCTATCTCTAGAAAAAAAAAAAGAAAAAATTATCCAGGCATGGTGGTACACACCTGCAGTCCCAGCTACTTGGACGGCTTGGGAGGGAAGCTTACTTAAGCCCATGAGGTCAAGACTGCAGTGAGCCATGTTCGTACACTGCCCTCCAGCCTGGGTGACAGAGTGAGATTCCTTCTCTAAATAAATAAATAAAATCAGTCAAAGTTTTAAAAATACTTTGTAACAGAGACAGAAGGCATTATATAAGAGAAATGCATGGGTGTAATTTCCACAGAAGTGTGTGTAAAGCTGTTTTGTTAAAGGATCCAATCACTGAAAAAGGAGATATTTCAGAAAACATTGTTGTATTCTACCTTATTCATTAGAAATGCTAATTGCCTGTAGTGGTTGACTGATATAGAGTGCCAGGATGTTACTGTGATTTGCAATGTACAAATCACTCCAAAGAAATGAAGTGCTTTCTCTAACCTGGAAGAATAATGAAATATTCTGTTGCATATCCATGTAGATTAAAAAAAAAGCTTATATTTTTCTAAACAACATTTAAATCTCTATAGTAAAATTATTTTTGCAAGAGTTTAATATTTACAACAAATTCTACAAATGCAACTACTATGTCAGTTGAAGGAATAAGGCAATTTGTTTTGTTCAAAATTAGACTAATTTTTTATCATGTCAATAAAACGTGTTATCTTCATAACGCTGCTTGTGAGGTTGAAATATATCATTTACCATTGCAATGATTTTCCAGTTATTCTACGTGTAGATGTAAGTACAGAATGACTTTGTCATATCTTCTAAGTTAGTCAGGATGCAAATGTAAATAGTGGAATCCATATTATTTAACTACTAATTGCTTTCCTTTTATTTTGATTTTGAGATATATTTCAAAAACCAGAGTGACTATTAAAATTATTCTACTGTGGTTTTGATTAGCATTTTCAAAATAACTAATAATATTGATCACCTTTTCATGTCCTAATTGGCCATTTGTACATCATCCTCGGAGAAAGTTCTATTATTTTGTCCATTTTCAATTGGGTTATTTGCCATTCTATTGTTCAATTATATAAGTTATATATATGTTCTAGATACTAGGGTTTTTTATTATATAAACAATTTGCAAACATTTTCTTCCATTTTATTGCTTACATTTTCTCTTTTTGCTGGTGTTATTTGATGCACAAAAGTTTGCTGTAACATAATATGAAATCTTTTTTCACATACAAAATTAGGTTAATGCCTTTTCAAAAGTGAACAATATGGCAAAAAATTTATTGATTTTAAATTATCTGAAAATAAATCAACTTTCTCAAATTATAGCTATATTTGACTCTATAGGAAAAACAGGTATTTGTCTAATTTCCCCCTTTAAAAAAATAAATAAGTGTTCCCCTTTAACAAATTAATCATTTTAGTTTTGCTGAATAGTATATATTTTATATATAGTATATTTTATTTTATAAAAATAACTAAACAAGTTCTTTTATATTAAAATAAATATACATTTTAAGATAGAAAAAAATTCCCTAATGGAAGATAAGATCAATAAAAACAAACCTTAATACTTACAGGCCAAGTTTGTAATTATGAACATGTGATTCCATCCAGGGGCAGGAAGAAGGAAGAGTGGAGAACAAATACAAAACATTATCCTTTCCATCAAAAGACCACGCAAAGTCTTCAAAATAAGCCCGTGTGAGGACACAATATTCCTAGAGCTATATTCATGTAATCTTATAAAATGCCACACTGGCAAACTGACTTTATACCTGCACTTCATATGGGCCATGAATTGTGTGAAATTATTTTTCAAACTCATAATATCGGAAAAAAACTCCTCTCCTAGCTTTCTTTTTCCTTTTTTTAGATTTGAAGGCTCTGTGTACTTTATTTTGCAGTAGCAAAAACAAAAAGAGTTTGAAGATACACATATTACTCCCAATATTATATAACTGTGCTATGCATTAAAACGGCCACTAGCTACATTTGGTTATTTAAATTTATATGTTAATTAATTAAAATATAATGAAATAAAAATGTTCTCTCTCAGTCACAATAGCCACATTTCAAACATTCGCTAGCTACATGTGGCTGATGAATACTGTAATGGACGGTGCAGTCATTAAATGCTACCATAATTGAAGAAAATTCTCCCGTATAGCACAGTCAAGGTCATAACAGCTTTTATATGCATTAGTTTAATGAACTAAATTTTGCCTTTCTAGATGAGGAATTAATGAGAAATTACTAAGAAATTAAATATATAAACATGTATTCATAGTATTTACTGGGAAACATTTGAAAACATTGGAAAAATGTATTAGTTTAATTTTTTCACATGTGTATACTCCCATGTACTCTATAGCCCAATATTTTTAAAAGCGTTGCAAATGCAAGGATGCTTTTTATATTCATTAAGATCGAATATAATTAATGATATTTGAAATTATTTTTTACTACTTACCCCAAATTATGCACACACATGCACAAGCACACACATTATATATACATATATATATATTATATATACATATATATATATAATTTCTCAGAATAAGTTAACTTACATACCATTTGCTAATTCTGGAAAATGAAATATAAATCTGAGTTTAGGCATAATTTTGTGAAAGAATCCACAATACCTAAATTTACTTGTCTCTCCCCAGCTGTTGCTTTTCAAATGTATCAGGGTTCAGATTGAAAGAAAAACAAAACCAAATAGAAAATAGATTATTAACATCTCTAATTTTTATAGCACAAACCTTTCAGTGTGTTTTAAAAATAGAAGATCTCATGTGGATATTTTTCAGGATCCAAATCTTGAATATATAACCAACCAATCATGAGAGAATTTGTTAAATTTGCATTAAATTGTTTAAGCCAGTGGGGTGCACACATTTTGCATTCTAAAAGTATCTAAATATAGTTTTCAATAATGGATAATATACTGCATTCATTGTTCAATCTTATATAAAATGTATAGGCTACATTTAGCTTTAAAGAAGGTACCTAGCTTAACACAGACACAGATACACACAGACATTTAATATTTTCTGAATATATCATTTGTCCACTAGTAGGAGGATTTCCATTTCATTTTCTAGATTACTCACAGTAAGAAAAGTTTATTTTTCCTATTATTACTTTATTTTATTTCCCTATATTTACGATTAGTTTTGCTCATAATAAGCCTTGTAGAAAAATAATAATTGATCTATATAGTGGCTTGAGGACTGTCAGTTTGAGAAGTTTGTGACCTAATTGATCTGTGGAGTTGACATTGCTGATTTGAGTGACTGAGTGGATTCTCCATTTTCTCCATTGGCTTATATCAGACAGACCCACAGGTGCATTTATTGTACAAGTTTGAGGAGCTCCTTTTTTTTTTTTTTTTTTTTTTTTTTTTTTTTTTTTATATTTCTAAAGAAGTGTTTTTATTTTTTTTATTTTTTTTTTTTTTTTTATTATTATTATTATTATTATTATTATACTTTAGGTTTTATGGTACATGTGTGCAATGTGCAGGTAAGTTACATATGTATACATGTGCCATGCTGGTGCGCTGCACCCACCAACTCGTCATCTAGCATTAGGTATATCTCCCAATGCTATCCCTCCCCCCTCCCCCCACCCCACAACAGTCCCCAAAGTGTGATGTTCCCCTTCCTGTGTCCATGTGTTCTCATTGTTCAATTCCCACCTATGAGTGAGAATATGCGGTGTTTGGTTTTTTGTTCTTGCGATAGTTTACTGAGAATGATGATTTCCAATTTCATCCATGTCCCTACAAAGGACGTGAACTCATCATTTTTTATGGCTGCATAGTATTCCATGGTGTATATGTGCCACATTTTCTTAATCCAGTCTATCATTGTTGGACATTTGGGTTGGTTCCAAGTCTTTGCTATTGTGAATAATGCCGCAATAAACATACGTGTGCATGTGTCTTTATAGCAGCATGATTTATAGTCCTTTGGGTATATACCCAGTAATGGGATGGCTGGGTCGAATGGAATTTCTAGTTCTAAATCCCTGAGGAATCGCCACACTGACTTCCACAAGGGTTGAACTAGTTTACAGTCCCACCAACAGTGTAAAAGTGTTCCTATTTCTCCACATCCTCTCCAGCACCTGTTGTTTCCTGACTTTTTAATGATTGCCATTCTAACTGGTGTGAGATGGTATCTCATTGTGGTTTTGATTTGCATTTCTCTGATGGCCAGTGATGGTGAGCATTTTTTCATGTGTTTTTTGGCTGCATAAATGTCTTCTTTTGAGAAGTGTCTGTTCATGTCCTTCGCCCACTTTTTGATGGGGTTGTTTGTTTTTTTCTTGTAAATTTGTTGGAGTTCATTGTAGATTCTGGATATTAGCCCTTTGTCAGATGAGTAGGTTGCGAAAATTTTCTCCCATTTTGTAGGTTGCCTGTTCACTCTGATGGTAGTTTCTTTTGCTGTGCAGAAGCTCTTTAGTTTAATTAGATCCCATTTGTCAATTTTGGCTTTTGTTGCCATTGCTTTTGGTGTTTTAGACATGAAGTCCTTGCCCATGCCTATGTCCTGAATGGTAATGCCTAGGTTTTCTTCTAGGGTTTTTATGGTTTTAGGTCTAACATTTAAGTCTTTAATCCATCTTGAATTGATTTTTGTATAAGGTGTAAGGAAGGGATCCAGTTTCAGCTTTCTACATATGGCTAACCAGTTTTCCCAGCACCATTTATTAAATAGGGAATCCTTTCCCCATTTCTTGTTTTTGTCAGGTTTGTCAAAGATCAGATAGTTGTAGATATGTGGCATTATTTCTGACGGCTCTGTTCTGTTCCATTGATCTATATCTCTGTTTTGGTACCAGTACCATGCTGTTTTGGTTACTGTAGCCTTGTAGTATAGTTTGAAGTCAGGTAGTGTGATGCCTCCAGCTTTGTTCTTTTGGCTTAGGATTGACTTGGCGATGCGGGCTCTTTTTTGGTTCCATATGAACTTTAAAGTAGTTTTTTCCAATTCTTTGAAGAAAGTCATTGGTAGCTTGATGGGGATGGCATTGAATCTGTAAATTACCTTGGGAAGGATGGCCATTTTCATGATATTGATTCTTCCTACCCATGAGCATGGAATGTTCTTCCATTTGTTTGTATCCTCTTTTATTTCCTTGAGCAGTGGTTTGTAGTTCTCCTTGAAGAGGTCTTTCACATCCCTTGTAAGTTGGATTCCTAGGTATTTTATTCTCTTTGAAGCAATTGTGAATGGGAGTTCACTCATGATTTGGCTCTCTGTTTGTCTGTTATTGATGTATAAGAATGCTTGTGATTTTTGCACATTGATTTTGTATCCTGAGACTTTGCTGAAGTTGCTTATCAGCTTAAGGAGATTTTGGGCTGAGACAATGGGGTTTTCTAGATATACTATCATGTCATCTGCAAACAGGGACAATTTGACTTTGAGGAGCTCCTTAATATATCTGAAGAATGTCTCACATTCTGCCTTTAAGGAATATATTTTTCACCTCCACTCCAGGATGAAATAGTTTGTGAGCTCTCTCCAACGAAACAAGGTTGCTGAAAGCAAGTATAGTTTGAAGAGTAGACTAGAGAGATTAGTCTAAAACATGGAATATTGCCTTAGGAGGACATGTCAGAAAAGGGTCAGAAAATAGGGAGCTCTGAGTAGTGAGATAGTAAATAGTAAAGAAACTAGAGGCAAAAGAAAAGTAGGACAGGATAAGTAAAAAAGAAAAGTTGGCATTTTCTAACAAGCACTACCACTAACTTTAGGCTTTACTTTTTATAATCAGATTACACATTTTAATGATCTTATTTTGTATTTTAAATATATGAAATTTAATAAAGTCAAATTTTTCTCTTATGACAATTTTTAGTGTATACATCTGTTAGCGTATTATGTTAAATAAGACTTAATGAAGGTGATAAGTAATTTGGATTCTTTCCGATTCACTCTTTCCTCATATACACAATATCATTAATATGTTATTTATTATATTTATCACTGTATAAGAATCGTGTTTCAATTACAGCAATTAATTCCATAATGTGTTTTAATAATTATTGCCTCCTCCATCATTAATCATAAACTGTACATTTCCTAGTTCTTTGAACAGTATATATAAAATACTCTTTCAAAGTGATTATTCTTTTATTAATATTTGCTAAGTATTTATTGAATGCTTAGGATGAGTTATGTGCTTGATGTACAAAGATGGGTATCATTTCTGACCTCCAATGTTTTACATTCCATTTGGTTTTAACCAAAAGGAAGTATTTTAAATAATTTTACTTTTTGCAATGTGATTTTCTAGTAAAGAATCTCATTGGTCATAGAACAATGGCATCAATTTTTACATTTTCTGTTTTAAATAATCACACTGAACTTAATTGCCATACAGCTAACAGGGCTTCATGGATAATACTACGCTTATCTTTATACTCACTGAAATGTTTTCAGATACACATAATGTAAACACATGACTCAAAGGAACTTTAAAAGTAAGAAAAGTATTTTATTTCACAGAAGAAGTACCAAGGTAGGTGTTTCAGGGCTCTTAACTCAGCTACTCAATGATAGCATCAAGCTTCACTTTCTTTCCATCTGCTCTGTCAACAGCTTTGCTGCTGTAATATTCTAAAGATGGTTACTGTGGCATCAGGCAAATATTCATATGGAATAAAAAAGGAGAATAATCTTCGAAAGTGCTTGTACCTTGTTTTCAGTGAGAATAAGTTTTTTGAAGCTTGCCAATAGTGTTTTTCCTATATTACAGGTGAGAGTTATGTTATAGTTCCATTCCTTAATCAATTTGTGATGTGAGAAATGGATGATCATACTTGGCTGAAACGAAAACATTTTTATTTCAAGGAGTGAGTTCTAGTTCCCTGGATGGTTGAAGCCACACAGAGGAGGTTCAATTACTCAGAAACACACAAAAACAAATACAAATAAACAAAGACTCTGGCTTGCCTATGATGAAGAAAGATGAGTGGAGATATTTGACAATGTAGTCAGGCAACAACAGGGTCTTGTACCCTCTGATCTCTCACCCCTTCTCTATCTGGCAGGTGCTATTAAACCATTTCTTTTGTACATTTAAGATGCTGAGAGGGTCCACTTACCTTGCCTAAAATTATAGACAAAAAAAATCTACTCATTCTGTCCCCAATAAGATTATTTTTCTAGGTACTAGCATTTCAATCATTAGAGTCTTTTTAATAATCTGTAGTCCTAAAATATGTTTCCAAATCTCCCACAAATGTAGAGCAAAGATAAAGATAGCTTTTCCCAGTCTGCACAGACTGTAACAGAAATTACTGCTATTTTGTAATCTACTTTAAAGTTATAAAGTTAAAATTTTAATTCTGATTCATTGGTGTAGATTTCTGAGACTCAGGCATTATAATAATTTATCTAACAGATTTATTCCTCTATTAAAATTTGTTTTTGGTTTGGCTGTTTGCATGGCAAGGAAATATTTCAGGACAAATGATCTAGTAAATAACAAAAGCTGCAGTTACTATGTTAAAGATGGTTACAATCATATCTAAAAGTTGAACCCAGGATTCTGCTATCAAATTCTATGCTCCCCCAGAACATTATAGAGGAAAATCATAACTTGAGATTCATGGGCTGATTATCTTTACCAACGTTATCTTGAGTCAATTAGGAAATCTTTACAGTTAAGATATAGAAATCATAGGCTATAGACAGCTACAAGAGGCTATTACTTGCATCCTAAGTTTGATAAGCTGCAAAAGCATTGCTTTTTCTTTTTTACTAGTGAGAAAGCTGAGGATGTAAAAGAAGCCTAAAGGAACTAATTACTGGAAGTGAGAAGCTCCATATGAGAAAAGAGAAAGATGACTTATCTTACCTTACAAGAGCGGTGATAGAATCAATGAACTGAATATAATAAGAAACCAGAGAGTGTTTTGTTACGCTTTTAATGGTTGCACATGGTTCCAAAAAATACTAAGGTTCTCCAGCCAAAGACTGAGTTTCAACTTGGCAATAATTTCCTAGAATCTTCACTAAAGTAACTGGGGACAGTATGCCAAGAGATGGGGCTCAGGAAAAATATCTCAAAGAGATCTTCTCTTAGGCAATTGCAGCTTCCTTAAGTGTGAAGTAGTCTCCCAGGAATGCAAGAGAGAGAGCCTGAGCGAAATCAATGCTAAGTCCTCTGGAATTACAGAAGACAAAACTGAGGGAAGCACAAGAAAGCAGAGTGTGTTAGTTCATTTTCATACTGCTATGAAGAAATACCAAGACTGGGTAATTTATGAAGAAAAACAGGTTTAACATACTCACAGTTCCACGTGGCTAGGGAGACGTCACAACCATGGTAGAAGGCGAAGGAGGAGCAAAGGCACATTTTACATGGTGGCAGGCAAGAGGGCATGTTCAGGGGAACTGCCCTTTATAAAGCCATCAGTGTTGTGAGACTTACTTGCTATCACCAAAACAGCATGGGAAAACCCATATCCATGATTCAATTACCTCCCACAGGGCCCCTCCCACGACACATGGGGATTATGGGAGCTACAGTTCAAGATGAGATTTGAGTGGGAACACAGCCAAACCATATTATTGTGACCCTGGGCCTCCCACATCTCATATCCTCACACGTCAAAACCTATTATGCCTTTCCAACAGTCCCCCAAAGTTTTAATTCCTTTCAGCATTAACTCAAAAGTTCATGGTCCCAAGTCTCATCTGAGACAAGGCAAGTCCCCTCTGCCTATAAGAGTGTAAAATCAAAAACAAGTTAATTACTTCATAGATACAATTGGGGTACAGGCATTGGGTAAATACATTTGTTCCAAATGGGAGAAATTGGCCAAAATGAAGGGGCTAAAAGGCCCATGCAAGTCCAAAATCCAGCAGGATAGTCAAATCTTAAAGTTCCAAAATGATCTCTTTTGACTCCATGTCTCACATCTAGGTCATGTTGATGCATGAGGTGGGGGTCCCATGGTCTTGGGCAGCTCCACCTCAGTGGCTTTTCAGGAGACAGCTGCCCTCCTGATTGCTTTCATGGACTGGCGTTGAGTGTCTGCAGCTTCTCCAGGTGCATCGTGCAAGCTGTCTGTGGATCAACCATTCTAGGGTCTGGAGGATGTTGGCCCTCTTCTCACAGCCCCACTAGGAAGTGTCCAAGTGGGGACTCTGTATGGGGGCTCTCATCCCACGTTTCCATTCTGCACTGCCCTAGGAGATGTTCTCCACGAGGGTTCCACATCCAGGCATTCCATATCTTCTGAAATCTACGTGGAGTTTGCCAAACCTCAATTTTTGACTTCTGTGTACCTGCAGACCCCAAACCATGTGCAAGCTGCCTTGGGGCTTGCATCCTCTGAAGCAATGGCTTGAGCTGTACCTTGGCTCCTTTTAGCCACAGCTGGGCTACAGGGTACCAAGTCTCAAGACTGCAAAAAGCAGCCAAGTCCTGGGCCCAGCCCACAAAACCATTTTTTTCCACCTACACCTCCTGGCTTGAGATGGGAGGGGCTGCTTTAAAGACCTCCAACATGCCCAGGAGACATTTTTTCCCATTGTCTTGGTGATTAACGTTTGGCTTCTTATTACTTATGCAAATTTCTACAGATGGCTTGAATTTCTCCACAGAAAATGGGTTTTTTCTTTTCTATTGCATCATCAGGCTACACATTTTTCAAACTTTTATGCTCTGCTTTCCTTTGAAATATAATTTGCAATTTCAAACCATATTTTTGTGAATACATAAAACTGAATGCTTTCAACAGCACCCGTATCCCATCTTGAACTCTTTGCTGCTTAGAAATTTCTTCTGCCATATACCCTAAATTTTCTCTCTCAAGTTCAAAGTTCCACAGATCTCTCAGGGAGGGCCAAAATGCCACCAGTCTCTTTGATGAAACATAGCAAGGGTCACCTTTTTCCCAGTTCCCAACAAGTTCCTCATCTCCATCTGAGACCACCTCAGCATGAACTTCATTATCCATATCACTATCAGCATTTTGGGCAAAGCCGTTCAACAAGTCTCCAGGAAGCTCCAAACTTTCCCCCAGCTTCCTCTCTTCTGAGCCCTCCAAGTCTCTAGGACATTCCAAACTTTCCCAAATTTTCCTGTCTTCTTCTGAGCCCCCCAAACTATTCCAACCTCTGCTTGTTAGTCTGCTCCAAAGTCGGTTCTACATTTTGAAGTAACCTTATAGCAGTATTCCACTCTATGGGTGCCGATTTATTGTATTAGTACATTTTCATACTGCTATGATGAAATACCCGAGACTGGGTAATTTATAAAGAAAAAGAGGTTTAATGCAGTTGCAGTTCCACATTGCTGGGGAAGCCTCACAATCATGGTGGAAGGTCAAGGGGGAGCAAAGGCAACACTTACATGGCAGCAGGCAAAAGAGCATGTGCAAAGGAGCAGCCCCTTTATAATACCATCAAATCTCATGAGACTTATTCACTATCACAAAAACGGCATGGGATAATGAGCCCTTATGATTCAATTACCTCCCACTGGTTCTCTCCCATGAGATGCAGGCATTATGAGAACTACAATTCACGATGAGATTTGAGTGGGGACACAGTCAAACCATATCACCGAGATAAAGTCCTTCAAGGCATTCTAAGCTGACATAGTGTTCCTAAGTGCAGAAATTTGGATGCTAGACTGGAAAGTAAAGATGGCTGCAGTCAAACTTGCAGAGAGAGAGAGATTTCCCAAGTTCAGAAAACTGGCATTGGCAGCTTGGCTCTTGTATTAGGCATGGTTCTCAAGAGAAACAGAAACAAAAGGGAATGTACATGTGTGCACATAAACAAACGCACATATATAAATAGAGAGGGGGGGAATGTATTATGATTGGTTTACAGGAGTATAAAGACTGAGGTGTCACACAATCTCTACAAGCTTGCAGGTCCAGGAATGCTAGTGATGCAGCTCCAGCCTAAATCCAAAGGTCTGAGAATCAAGGGAATCAATGGTGTAACTCTTGGTCCAGGACTGAGAGCCTGAGAACCAAGAGTGCTTATGTCTGAGGACAGGAGAAGACAGATGTTACATTTCAAGCAGAGAGCAAATTCACCCTCCTCCATCTTTTCTTCTTATTTTCTTCTGCTGCTTGTTTTTTATTAGACCCTTAACAGTTTGGATGAGATTTACCTCTATTGGAGAGGGTGAGATCTTTTATTCAGTCTACCAATTCAAATGCTAATATATTTGGGAAACACACACACATATACGTGAAAAAATATTTACCAGCTAAGAATCTCTTAGTCCAGTCAAGATGACATCTACAATTAACCATCATAGCTGTGTAGAGCAAATATAGGAAATACAAATTGCCTATATCAAGAATGAAAAAGGTAACTTCACTATAGATTCTACAGATAGTAAAGGATAATTAAATACAACATTATAAATGACTTTATTGCAACATATTTGACAACTTAGGTGAAATAGATGAAACTTGCTAAAAAGTGACACAAGAAAAAAAAAATACTAACTTCATATCTAGTGATTCAATAGAATGCCTATTCAAAAACTCACAAGAAAAGTTTCTAGACAAAAAGTCTTCATTAGTTAATTTCATCTATCCACAGAAATGATTTAGAGAATAGAGCAAGGTATAATTTCCAGCTCATTTAACAAGGCCAGCAAAACCCTGATATCAAAACTTAACAGAAACAGTATAAGAAAGAATATTAGGGATCAGTATCCATCATGGAAATAAACAAGAAATTGCTTCACAAACTATTGGTAAATTAATTCTTCAAAACACACACACAGAAATAAATGTATCATGATCATGGGTGTTTAACATTTAAGAATCTACCAGTATAAACTATCACAGTAAAAAAAAATATGATTTACACATAATCATTTTGATACATGCCAAAAAAAGCATTTTACAAAATTCAACACTTATTTATTATAAAATACATTGAATCCCCTCCCTTCAAAATTTGAAACCTGATTTCCCATCACTTTAATAATGATCCACTTTGTTTGAATCATTCTCATCCAAACAAATGGGAAAGGGGGCCAATATGACTAATTAGAGGCAGCTGTAGTCCACAGCATTCATAGAGAGGAATGAAAGGGACAAGTGAATACAGCACCTTCAGCTGAAATATTTAAACTGATTAGGGAAACAACTCAACTCACGGAAAACAAAGAAAAGCAGGATAGGGCAATGGCCCACATGGGAGCAACACAAAGCCAAGAAAATCCCCTGCCAAGGGGAGCAGTGAGTGGTTGTGTGATCCTGGAAAACCATGCTTCTCCCATGGATCTTTGCAACTTGTGGATTAGGAGATCCCCTTGTGAGCCCATGCCATAGGACCTTGGTTCTGTGATCAGCTCCATACTGAGCTGTGTGGAGTCTCGGCAGAGCAGCTGCTCAGGTACACATAGAGACCCAGTAGCTTTACGTACTCTGGCCCTGGCATCACCAACAAATGTGTCTACAACCCAGGCAATGTTGGAAGTCCATACATACCCCTAGGAAGGGGGCTGAATCCAGGAGTCAAGCAGCATCATTCTGTGGGATGATCCACTTCCATGGCATCTTACAAGATAAGACCCACTGGCTTGGAATTCCAGTCAGCCACCAGCAACTGGGTGGAGCCTGCCTGAGACTGGACAGAACCCCTGGGGAGAGGGGCGGGTCACTATCTCCGCTGTTAACTCAGCATGCTGTCAACTCAGGCATTCTAGCCTGGGGGCTTTGGACAGTCCAAATGGTCTGGACAAAGAAGGGTCCTCCCAGCAGCGCAACACACCTGCTTTGCCAGGTAGTGGCCAGACTGGTTCTTTAAGCGGGACCCCTATCCATTCCTTCTGACTGGGCAGAACCTCCCAGTTAGGCCATCCAGACACTGCTGCCCACACATACTCTACAAACAGAGCCCAGCTCTCTCCCTAAGACAGAGTGGCCAGGGGAAGGGGAGGGCCACCACCTTCATTGTTTAGACAACTCAGACATTCCAGCCTGTGAGTTTTGGAGATTCCCAGCTGACAGGAGCAGAGGTGCTTCCCTAGCACAACATGGCTATCTTGTCAAGGTGTGGCCAGACTGCTTTGTTAAGCAGGACCCCAATCTACTCATCTTCATGGGGTAGGTCCTCCAAGCCAGGTCCTTCAGCCACCCCCACTAGCGTTCTATAGCTGACTAGAGCTCTAATTTCTCCCTGGGAAGGAGTGCTGGGGGTGGGGCAGGTTGCCACCTTAGCTGATGGGGCTTCTCAGCCAGTCCAGCCTATCGGCCATGGACAGCCCAAACTGATCAGGGGCTGAAACGATTTCTAACACAACACAGCTGCTCTACCAAAATGCAGCCAGACTGTTTAAGAGTGTCCTTTATCCCATTCCTCCTTACTAGGTGAGACCTCCCAACTGGGTTCTCCAGCCACCTTCTATAGGCAAGTTCAGGCCAGCAACAGGTCAGTACCCACCTGGGATGGAGCTTCCAGAAGAAGGGGCAGGCTGCCATCTTTGCTTTTTCACAGCCTTCACTGGTGATACTTCCAGGTATGGGAAAAAACAAGGCATCTAAGGTCTGACCACCAGCAAACCACAGACGATCTGACCACCAGCAAATCACAGCAGCCCTATGGAAGAGTGGCCAGACTCTTAAAAGAAAAACAAACAAACAAACAGAAAACAAAAACAGCAACTATATCAACAACAACAAAAGATAACTCACAGAAACCCCATCCCAAGATTAGCAAACTCAAAGATTGAAGGTAGATAAGCCTACAAAGATGAGAAAGAATCAACACAACACTGAAACCTCAACAAGCAAGAGTGCCCCTTTTCCTCCAAATGACCACAACACCTCCCAGCAAGGGCTCAGAACTGGGCTTAAGCTGAGATGACTGAAATGACAAAAATAGGCTTCAGAATGTGGATTAAAGACAAACTTCCCTGAGCTAAAGAAGCATGTTGTAACACAATGCAAAGAAACTGAGAATCATGATGAAACAATGCAGGAGCTCACAGACAAAATTGCCAGTTTAGAGAGGGACATAACGGACCTGATAGAGCTGAAAAACACACTACAAGAACGTCACAGTACAATCACTAGTATTAATAGCAGAACAGAGAGAGCAGAGAAAGAATCTCAGAGCTTGAAGACTGTCTTTCTAAAATAGGACAGGCAGACAAGAATAGAGAAGAAAGAATGAAAAAGGATGAACAAAACCTCTGAGAAATATGGGATTATGTAAAGAGACCAAATCTACAACTGATTGGGGTACCTGAAAGGGATGGGGAGAATAGAACCAACTTGGAAAACATACTTCAGGATATCATCCAGGAGAACATTCTCAACATAACAAGACAGGCCAACATTCAAATTCAGGAAACTCAGAAGCCCCAGTAAGATACTCCATGAGAAGATCATCCCCAAGACCCATAATCATCAGATTCTCCAAGGTCAAAATGAAAAAAAAAAAAATGTTAAGTGCCACCAGAGCAAAAGGCCAGGCCATCTACAAAGGGAAGTGTATCAGACTAACAGCAGACCTCCCAGTGCAAACTGTACAAACCAGAAGAGATTCTTAAAACAAAGAATTTCTAATCCAGAATTTCATATCTGGCCCAACTAAGCTTTATAAGCAAAAGAGAAATAGGATTATTTTCAGAGAAGTAAATGCTGAAAGAATTTGTTACCACCAGACCTGCCTTACAAGAGCTCCTAAAGGAAGCACTAAATATGAAAAGGGAAAACCATTACCAGCCACTACAAACACACACTGAACTACACAGACAAGTGATACTAAAAAGCAACCACATAAACAAGTCTGCAAAATAATCAGCTAACATCATGATGACTGGATCAAATCCACACATAACAATATTAACCTTAAATGTAAATGGGATACATGCCTCAGTTAAAAGACACAGAATGGAAAGCCACACTGGCTCAAAATAAAGGGGTAGAGGAAAATTTACCAAGCAAATGGAAAACCAAAAAAAGCAGGGGTTGCAATCCTAGTTTCTGATAAAGCAAACATTAAACCAACAAAGATCAAAAAGGACAAAGAAGGGCATTACATAATGGTAAAGGCTTCAATTCGACAAGAAGAGCTAACGATCCTAAATATATACGCACCCCAAACAGAAGCACTCAGATTCATAAAGCAATTTCTTAAAGACCTTCAAAGAGACTTAGACTGCCACACAATAATAGTGGGAGATTTTAACACCCCACTGACAATATTAGACAGATAATTGAGACAGAAAATTAACAAAGACATTCAGGACCTGAACTTAGCTCTGGATTAAGTGGACCTGATAGATATCTACAGAACTCTCTACCCCGAAACAACAAAATATACATTCTTCTCATTGCCACACAGTTCTTACTCTAAAACTGATCACATAACCAAAAGTAAAACACTTCTCAGCAAATGCAAGGGAACTGAAATTATAACAAACATCCTCTGAGACCACAGCACAAATTAGAACTCAAGATTAAGAAATTCACTCAAAGCCACACAACTATATGGAAATTGAACAACCTGCTCTTAAATGACTTTTGGGTAAATAATAAAATTAAGGCAGTCATCCTGAAGTTCTTTGAAACTAATGAGAACAAATATACAATGTACCAGAGCCTCTGGGATGCAGCTAAAGCAGTGTTAAGAGGACAATTTATAGCACTAAATACTCACATCAGAAATCTAGAAAGATCTCAAGTTAACAACCTGAGCTTAATACCAAGGTGATGGAATGATCTGTGCAGCAAACTACTGTGGAACATGTTTACCTATTTAACAAACCTGTACATCCTGCAATGTACCCCTGAACTTAAAATTTGGAAATAAGATAAAATAAACAAAAGTGATAGCCACAAGCTTACACTCTCAGTCTCTCTCTCTCTCTCTCTCTCTCTCTTTCTGTCTCTCTCTGCCCTCCTCTGTCTTCCTCTCTCTTTCTAATTGTTTTAGGAAAATTCCACAGCAATGTTATAAGGACGCTCAAGCATTTCTGTGGAGGGCTACACATGGAGAAGTACTGAGATTTCCTATTGAGCACATGAACAAAACACCTATAAAAAAGGATATGAGTGGCTAATAAATGTACGGAAAGTACTTAATGTCATTAATAATGAAGACATGCAAATTAATACCTCCATGAGATACCAATTAAACTGACTAGAATGTCTGAAATTTTAAAAAGCTGGCATGACATATATTGGTGAGAATGTAGCAAAACTCAAAATTTCTTAAATGACTCTTCAACTACTTTGGAGAATTGCATGATAATATTTTATAAAGCTACACTTACAGTGCTGAATGATCCAGCAATTACACTTGTAAATATTTACTGATAATAATTGAACACAAAGTCTTATGCAATAATGCTTGTAAAAACCATTCAAAATGAATGCTGAACTGAAAATAACCAAATGGCCACCAACAGGGAAATGTAGCTAACAGCCTGCCTGTATTGTCAAAGATCGGAAAAAATACAAGATTGAAAAATTGGCAACAAAGGTATTTGGACAGATCTGCCTGACAGGCACAGTATATAAAGATATTTATATCCTATACCAATACTCACTGAAGAACTACCCTGCTAGAAAAGAATTTTAAAAATGAAGTGAAAAGAATGACAATTTTGTGAATGCTAGGCAGACACTTTTCCCAGGAATGTATGTTATGGCTTCCTGTTCTGAATAAAGTGGCCATGATGATAGGAATAGAGGTTAATCAACATGGACTTCCACTCACTAAAGGTGATCTGGTTCTCACCACTGCTGCGTGTCAAATCTGCCAACCTCAGGAATCAAGAATTTTTCCTCAGTATGGCAGAAATTAGACCTTCCAACACGGAAGAAGTAGAGTTTTGTTTGTAGTGTAATAGGTATGCACTCTAGGTGTAAGTTTAAATTTGTCCCTTCTGTCTGCAATGCTTCTCCCACAATCCATGAACTCACATATTGCTTTATCCATTATCATGATATTAGATTGGTGTGAAAGTAAATGTGGTTTTTGCCATTAAAAGTAATGGCAAATTTTGCCACTTTTGGTTTTTGCCATCAAAAGTAATTGCCATTACATTTTAATGGCAAAAAACACGATTACTTTTGTACCAATCTGGTATTACAAATACCATCATGTGTGATCAAGGCACTATACAGAAACACATCATACAGCATATACTTAATATGCTGTATAATGATCCCAAAGGCCCACTCTCATGAAATGTACTGGTTTTTGTCATATTCTCTGGTATTCTGAAGCAATGACTTGATAAAACAGCAGATAACCTTTTGAAGACTTAGACTTACACGTGCAGGCAAATGTCTTCTGGGGCACAGTAAGTGTTCTCAATTAGCAATGAATATATTGCCTTGTTTTACCCATAACCAGGATTTATTGGTGTGGGAATTACGAGGTTGAGACAAGAATGGCTCTACTCACTATCTCTCTTCATTATCTACTAGCAAAATGTTGGCATCTTGTCCCCAGAATTTTAATCTCTACTGATCTAAAGGTCTTAGTTCCAAAGTGAGGAATGCTTCCACCAGAGGATATAACAGATTTTGTTGAACTGGAAGTTGAGACTGGCACATAGACATGCTGGACCTTCTATAGCAACATACCAACGAGAAAAAAAATATTTCACTGTGTTGTCTTTGTGATGGATTTTGATTATTAGGAGAAAATTTTATTCTTACTATACAAGGGAGGTAAAAAGGCACACATCTATACTGCAAAATATCCTGTGCATATACATTTTTGTACTCACATACACTGTGATTAAAGTAGTTGGATACCTATAACAAATCAACTTAGACAGAACTAATCTCCCTGATTCTTCAGAAACTTAGGTTAATATTATATTGAGGTGTTACCTCACACTTGTTAGGATAACTATTACAAAAAAGAAGAAAGATAACCACTTTTGATGAGGATGTGGAGGAAAGGAGAATCCTTGTACACAGTTGGTGGGGATGTAAATTAGTATCTTCATTATGGAAAACTGGAGATTCCTCAAAAAACCAAAGAATCTCTTAAAGAGCCTAAAATACTTTAGTAAACTGACAGGTTTATTTGGAGAATGTGAGTTCAGGAGCATCTGCGTTAACTCAAAAATAGCTCCTATTTCAGCTTGTATTAACCTGAAATGTTTAAATATTAAAGTCATGTTATTGGTCAAACATTAAAAAATAAAAACATATTATCTCATATAAGTTGACTTATTGGTAGTACACAATCAAGCATTTTAATTAAATAGAACATCTTAGAACGATATAAAAGGAATGCAAATTTGTTTAAAGGGAAGAAATAGTGAAACCATGAAGGGAACTAGTCTTCCAGGAGACACCAAAAAAGCCCTAAGCTCAATTGAGAAGATAGTTCTTCAAACTTTAATGTGTATTAGCCACTAAGGTATTCAAAGCTTTAGAATCACTTTAAAATAATTTCCCATCTTCTAAATGTTGTTTTGAGACACCTGCTTATAATTTTTCTTAATACCCTGTATTTAGTAACTCACATGAGACAGTGTACCTAAAGCAAGAATGACTATTATTAAGTGCTGCAGGATGAAAGCGTGAGGGTCGTGATCAACTCAGTATGCCACTGGAGGCTACATGAGTAAACAGCAAACTGTTCTCATGTAAGCAGGTTGTTGGCAAACTGACAAACTGCATCTGCCACCCAGAAGGAATGCTGAGGGCAGTCACACCCCAGGTGCAAGTGTTTCTTGTAATCAGGCACATCTGAAGCCTGTTAGCAATAATGTGAACCTGTGATCAATTAAGCAGCTGACCAATCGTTACCTCCTGCTCCTTGCTCTTTCTATCCAATAAATATGAAGGGCTGTAGAGGCCAGGGGGCTGCCTTTGCTCATTAGAAGAAGGGAGCCGTCTTCTTCTTCCCCATGTTACCCTTCCTTTAAAATACTTACTTTTGTTTTAAGTTTTCATTTCTGCGTTTGTCCCCATTTGTTCAGTCCCATAGTAACTGGCAAACCGTGGCATTTATGTATACATTAATTTATACATTTACTTTCTCCAGGTTAATGTTAAATATAATCAGTTACCAAATATGTGCTATAGGCCAGATATTTTATTACCTGGTTTACAAAATTATATTATAAAACTGGCATAATAATGACAATAATTCAACTAAGATTTATATTATGTAATCATAATGTAATATAGTCTGTAAAAATTATGTAAATCAGATTTATATCATGTAATTGTAATAAATCTTCACACAGGTTTCTTTTGAATGCATGATCAGTGCTTTCCTATAAAGAATGGAATTGTATATCTTTAAATAAAACTAAAAGCACCTTGTTGCTTTTAGAAGCAGTATTTCCATTTTGATTTATTCAAATAGCAAAAGTGATTAAAATATTAAAACACATGCTGGCAGTATAAAGATGCCACCATAACAACTATTTGACTCAGAATATTCACCCTCTTTTTTTTCCCCTTTTCTTTCAACAGTAAGAGATTACCACGCCATCAGTAGTAAATTACTTCAGGAATTGTTGATATTCTAATCAATCTGACGCAGTAGGAATTAGAAATATGATTAAACAAGTAGAACTAAAAGTAAAGTTGAGATAGCAAGGATAAGAAAAATACAACTGAAAACTATTTTGTGTGTTATCATTTGCTTCTCGTAATTGTATAGTATGTAATACACAATTTCTTAAATTCATCACTCTACAATATCAGCTGCAAATAATATCCATGTTAGTCAAGGTTAATTCTTGGCTCATTAAAGAACTGAATTTAAAATGCCTTGAGAAAAAACAAAATCGAATAAAAGAACAAAAAAGAAGATAAATTTATTAAAACGATGTAAGTAAAGGATGCAACAGTATTTTATGTAACACAAGGGCAGACAGTACGTTTAGGCCTCCTGAGGGCTGAGAAATGGGATGCAGAAATCTATCAAGGATCAAAGCTTCCAAATCATCAGTCTTTCCCTCTCCCCCTGGAGCCACATGACCTCTCATCTCTGCACTGCTTTGTATGTCTGTTTCATTCTTATCCCTGTAGACTGGCTTTCTCTCTTCCTCAGCAGACGAACACAGCTCTGCAATTTACATTACCTCAAGTTCAGACACAAATGGAAATATAGTAGAATCATTGAAATCAATTTTAAGTTCCTGAGATTATAATTGAGAATAAAAAGGCAACACTACCATGCTTGATAAACAAGATATTATACTTTATACCCATTAACTTGGAAATAGAAAGTTAAGAAAAAGCCCTCTAATCATTAGACTAATAGAGTAGATTCAAATGCATCCAAATATTTTTGTCATATGTGGTTTTAAGGAACAGTGTTAGCAAAACCTTCAGTGTTAAATAAGCATTAGATATCATCAGTCCTTAACTTTATGTATAGAGGTCTTTTCTACTGAAAAACTTGTGAAAAATAAAGAAATTGATGATACATAACAAAAAAGGAAAGATTTTTGGGTTTCATAGGGCAAAGGTGTGACAGGTATAAAATACACACCTAAATCTATAAATCTACAGTACTTCTTAAGTCTGTATTCTTGACTTCAATGAAAATAATTATCTTACTTATAGGACAGAAGTGAAGGAGAAATAAAATAGTAAGATAAATGAATTTCCTTGAGAAGAGTTTTTGGTGAGAAAACATCCTGAAGACTGAGCATCATAGAGAGTCATGTTAGAGATACGACAATACCAAGACAAGCAGTGAATCATATGTCTCCCCTTATGAAAGAAAAAAAAACATTTAGCCAGCTTCTTCACAATCCTCAAATAAATAAAGAAATTGAGCAGAAGTTGAACCATGGTGTTCAGAATTATATATATATATATATATATAATATACACATATATTATATAATATATAATATACACATATATTATATAATATATAATATACACATATATTATATAATATATAATATATACATATATTATATAATATATACATATATATGAAAATACAAAATACTTGGGATAAAACTTTTCTTCATAATTTAGGACACCTGTCTCATTTAGACATTAGAAACAAAAATTGATTACAATTAAACCCAAAAACTTTATTGAAGACAAAAAATAAAATATACCTAAAATTCAATAGAAAATGATGCATATCAGAAGAATGTGTCCACCAAGCAAATTAAAAGAGTAAAAAGATGATTTAAAGTTCTATAGAGAAATACCAACCTTTGCAAAAACACTGATTAGAATACAAACAAATTTTAATCTTTTTAGCCAGACAGCAGGAGGACATAAAGTGAAAACTGACAAATTTTAGCAAACAATTAGAAAAACATATTCTTTTAGTTTCAGAAGAAAAACTAAATTTGAAGAAAGCTAAGAACAAATATGTATCATGAAAGCCAAAATACAAGGAAAGTAAAAATATTTCAAAATCTACATTTGGTAATTCTTCAGAAATAATTATTTCAGAAACAATAAGTAATAATTGAAATTTTTGAATGACTCCTTGATAGAAAATTTCAAAAAGAAAAAAAGAAGCTGTTGTCTTCTGAACCACAATTAATCTTAGCTTCTCTAAAAATAGGCAATAGGAAATTTTGTGTTTCCTTATGTAAAACAATATGAATCTCAGTGAATATCTATAAAGTGTTCATTTCAAATTTGTTAAAATAGGGAAACTCCAGATGTACCTTCAATTTTCAACAAATGCAGGGAATATGGAAATTAGCTAAATGATTTTATAAGAGAATAAACAGAAACAGCCAGCATGTGGGGCATTCCAAAAGAAAGTAGGTTTGCAAATAAAAAAGAAAGAAAGAAAAGAAGTGTTCTGGCCTGGCTTAGGGCATATCACAACTACATGCAGTATGTGAACCTTGGTTAAAATCTTATCCAAAAAATAAATTCTAAATAATAATATGGAGAAACTCAGAAATATTCAGGGAAATACAACAGAATAGCATCATAGTTACATGTGAAAATACCTGTACCATGAAAGACAAATATTGCAGTATATATCAACAAAATACCTTCACCCATGGAAAATTCGTTTGAAATTATTTAGAGAAAAAAGGACAAGTAAATCAAATGAAGAAAATAGAAATATTTTGAATCTTGGCAGCGTGCACATATGGGGTTTAATTTACCATTTTATTCTACTTCTATATTTGACCATTATTGTAGAAAACAATGAATATTAAATAAAAAACCTTGCGGGTTATAATCCAAGCAGTTCTCAAATACAATATTGTGTTTAAAAGTATACTTCTTAGGAAAAAAAGAAAAAAAATTAATAAATAAAACTTTAATATCATGAATCTGAGAAAAGACAAAGTAAAAAATAAAAATAACAAACTTGTAAAAATAAAAAGATAATTTAGAAACTTAAACTAAAATGCTAGAGTTATTAATTAAATCTTAGAATGGCTCTTTGACAACACAAAAATGTATGCATAGCTTTAGTAATGTAAGAAAAATATTTAATATGTACGCATAAATACATAATTTATAAGATGTATATTTTCAATTTGAGATGATAGGGTAATACTTGTACTCAATACTTTTTTACTATATATCATATGGATTATTTTCTCCTAAGTTATAACTTTTAATAATAAGCTTAAACAAAATAGACAAAATAAAAATTAGATAAAAAAATGGAAAGGTAGCATGAGATCAAATCTAAAAATATATGAGATCCACATGGATTATTTATTAATTCATTTTACAAAGTTAGACTAACATGGAAATTAAACAAAAGCCATATATTAAGAAAAAATTTAAAATGGCACTTAGGAAATGGAGGATCACACTTTAAAAAAACAAAAGAAAAGTAGTAAATTGTATACAGATATGAATAACTTCAAAATTTCAAGGGTATTTTATTATAAAATATTAATTTTAGCTTAAAAATTGCAGGTTGACACCTTCACTAAAAGGAAGACAAAAAGCAAGAAAGGGAAGACCATAAAACAACTTGAAAACAAATAACAAAATGGCAGAAGGTAAGTTCTTACTAGTCAATAATAACATTGAATATAAATAGAATAAACTCTCCAATAAAAAAACATGGAATGGGCTGGGTGCAGTGCCTCACTTCTGTAATCTCAGCAGCACTTTAGGAGGCTGAGGCAGGCAGATCATCTGAGGCCAGCAGTTCAAGGCCAGCCTGGCCAACATGGCAAAATCCTGTCTCTACTAAAAATACAAAAAATTGGCCAGGCATGGTGGTGGGTGCCTGTAATTCTAGCTATTTGGGAGGCTGAGGCAGGAGAATCACTTGAACCTGGGAGGCAGAGGCTGCAGTGTGCCATTGCACTCCAGCCTGGGCAACAAGAGTAAAAACTTCGTGTCAAAAAAAAAAAAAAAAGAAAGAAAGAAAGAAAAAAGAAACAAAAACAAAACAAAAAAACCATGGAGTGGTTGAATGATAACAAAACAAGACTCAATCATCTGTTACCTACAATTCAGCTATGAAGATACACATAGACTGAAAATGGGAATGGAAAAAAATATTCCATGACAAAGGAAACAAAAAAAGAGCAAGAATAGCTATACTTACATCAGATAAAATAGATTTCAAGACAAAAACTGTAAAAGACAAAGTCCATTATACAATGATAAAGGAGTCAATTCAGCAAGAGGATATAATAATTATAAATACATATACATCCAGGGCTGGAGCATCCAGATACATAAACAAAATATTATTAGAACTAAAAAGAGAGACCTTGATATGGTTTGGCTGTATCCCCACCCAAATGTCATCTTGAATTGTAGCTCCCATAATTCCCACGTTGTGGGAGGGACCTGGTGGGAGATAATTGAATCGTGGGAGCGTTTCCCCCATACTGTTCTCATGGTAGTGAATAAGTCTCATGAGATCTGACGGTTTTATAAGGGATTTTCCCTTTCACTCGGCTCTCATTGTCTCTTGCCTGTTGCCATGTAAGACATGTCTTGCTTCCCCTTTGCCTTCCACCACAATTGTGAGGCCTCCTCAGCCATGTGGAACTGTGACTCAACTAAACCTCTTTCATTTATAAATTACCCAATCTCAGGTATGTCTTTGTTAGCAGCATGAGAACAGACTAATACAGACCTCAATACAATAATAGCTGGAGACTTCAACAGCCCACTTTCAGCATTGGACAGATCTTCTAGCCAGAAAATCAACATAGAAATATCAGATTTAGTCTGCACTGCAGAACAAATGGACCTAATAGATATTTACAGAACATTTCATTCAACAGCTGTAGAATACATATTCTTCTCCTTAGCACATGAATTATTCTGGAGGATACACCGTATTTTAGGTCACAAAACAAGTCTTAAAATATCCAGAAAAACTAAAGTCAAATCAAGTATCTTCTCTGACCACAATGGAATAAAACTAGAAATCAATAACGAGGAATTTTGGAAACTATGTAAACTCATGGAAATTAAACAATATGCTCTGAAATAACCAGTGGATCAATGAATAAATTAAACAGAAAATTGAAACATTTTTTGGAATACTTGATAATGGAAACTAAACATACCAAGGCCTATGGGATATACTGAAAACAGACTAAGAAGTAAATTTATAGCTATAAAAAGTCTACAAAAAAGAAAAAATCTCAAATGGATAACCTAATGATGCATCTTAAAGAGCAAGAGCAGATCAAACCCAAAATTGGTAGAAGAAAATAAATAATGAAGATCAGAGCAGAAATAAATACACGAATTTAAAATGAAGGAAACAATACAAAAGATCAAGGAGTTTGTTGTTTGAAAAGATAAACAAAACTGACAAACCTTTAGCCAGACTAGCAAAGAACAAGAAGATCCAAATAAAATCAGAGATGATAAAAAGAGACATTACAACTGATACTGAAGAAATTCAAAGGATCATTGGTGAATAATATGAGCAAGTATATGCCAATAAATTAGAAAATCTAGAAGAAATGGAATAATTCCTAGACACATCTCACCTACCAAGATTGAACCACGAATAAATTAAAAACCTGAGCAGACAAATAACAAGTAACAAGATCAAAACTGTAATTAAAATGTCTCCCAATAAAGAAAAATCTGGGACCTGATAGCTTCACTGTTGAATTCTACCAACCATATAAAGAACTGATACCAATGCTATTCAAACTATTCTGCAAGTAGAGGAGAAAAGAACACATTCAAACTCAATCTGTGAGGTCACAATTATTCTGTTACCAACACTAGACAAAGATACCTCAAAAGAAGGAAAACTACAGGACAATATCTCTGACGAATATTGATGCAAAATTCCTCAAGAAAATGCTAACAAAGTACATTGAAAAGGTCATCCATGATGATCAAGTGGGATTTATCCTAGGGATGCAAGGATGGTTCAACATATGCAAATAAATCAATGTCATACATCGTATCAATAGAATGAAGGAAACAACTATATAATTATTTCAATTAATGCTGAAAAAGCTTTTGATAAACTTCAACATCTCTTCATGATAAAAACTAAAAATACTAGAAATATTGGGTATAGAAGGAACATACCTAAAAACAATAAAAGCTGTATACAACAGGCCCACAGGCCCATATATGACAGCTAGTATTGTTGTGGCTTTTTCACTCCCATAGTTCAGCAAGTGAGAGGAAGTGGAGCCCAGTGACTACTTTCCTCCTGTTTTTTGGTGAGCAAGAGGAAGTGCTACAGCTCTTTTACTCCCAACACCCGCAGCTCAGTGAGCAGGAGAATTACAACTTTTTCACTCCTACAATTCAGCAAGTTCCAAATTTGTGTTCTGTGACCAAGAGGAATAAGGTATACAGACACTGGAGGGTGAGTAAAGCAGAGCAGAATTTTATTGAGCAACAGAAAGCAAGCTCTCAGCTGCAAAAGGGGACCTGAAAGTGAGTAGCCATCTGTGAGGCTGAGTCCGGGGTTTTTATAAGCTTACAAATGGGGAGTGTATGCTGACAGGCCCATGGGTGGGCTTGAAAAAAAAACAGAACACCATTTGATTGGTTAACAGGCATCATTCAGGAGGAACCAATCAAAAGAGAGTGGGTAAGATGGGGATGGAAGTTCTCACTGTAGTTGTAGACTCTATCCAGAACTGGCAGCTCTGTTTACAGGCTTTAAACTGTTCTTGGCTTGATGGTCAGATTTCACCAGGGACCTTTCCCTGTCTGCCTAGAAATTTGTCTGTCTCCTGTCCCTATTAACCCCCACTCTGAGTACATCTCACTGCCATTAGGATAGGAATGATGACTGCTTTGACTGCTTCATGCTAACAGGAGTTGTTGTTTTGGGAAAATGGCAGTCAGATCTCTCTTAGAGGCCTGTGTAAGGGACCCCAGTTAAACGGAAACAAATTTTACCAGGAGGTTAAGTATGCATGTAACTAATGTGGGTATTAGACAAAGAGGAGCTAAAAGGGAAAAAGCTAGTGCCAGAAATAACAGAAATAAGAAGTAAAATATACTAATCATTCTGAAAACAAAGTTGTGGCCAGAGCTGTTTCACCCTTGTGAAAGAAATTAAATTTGATATGGGGGAGACACCTTATGGTGAAGAACAAAAAAGAGACAAGGACAGCACATATAGTCAAGAGTATAAAGAAGATATCCACGGAAGGTTAATTATTCACACTTATCTTTTATGATCTCTAGCTTGAGGCTCCTGATTTTTTCACATTTTGCTTCACTCACTCTTCTGGGTGAACAGAGGTAATTCCATCAGTTCCCAAGCCCCTGAGTATAATGAATCCAAAAATCTATTCCAGTGACTTTCACTGCAAAAGGAGTAGAGAGAAGTAGAGTATAAGCTTTCTCCCAATCCAGTTCTAGGAAGGAGAAAGAGAATGAAGAGCCTTTATTAGTACTAAGTCCCCTGGGTTGAATAGAGGTAGTCCTAGTTCACAAGGTTGGGCCTCTGAGAGTTGTTTCAGTTTCTGTTGGAAATGGGCCAAAAAAGTTACATGTTTAATCAAATCAGAGGTTTCTTTGTCTCCCAAGAAATCATTGGCGAGAAAAGATCATCCACACGTCATGTGGAAAGGAATTAAACCTAGCTTTGAAGGGGTGTTTCTAAAATATAGGAGGGCCATGGGGGAAGAGTAATCCAGGGGACATGGGTCTCTTGAGACAGTTTTCTGAGGTGCCTTTTGATAATATTATCTGTCTTTTCTGCTTTTCCTGAGGATTGTGGTTTCTAAGCACAATGATGATGTTACTGTATGCCTAGTGCCTTTGAGACCCCCTGGGCAACAGCTGCCTGGAATGAGGAGCCATTATTCCACTGGAGGTACTTAGGAAGTCCAATGCAAGGAATTCTCTCATTAATTAGTATTTTTATTACCTCATAGGCTTTCTCTGTCCGACATGGAAATGCTTTTACCCAGTTAGTGAAGGTTTTACCCATCCCAGGAGGTACAGGATGTCCCTTATCTTTGGCATATGAGTGAAATCTATCTGCCAGTTCTCCTCTGGGTAGCATCCCATTCTTTGGGTTCTAGGGAGAAGAATTTGTTGATTTGGGATTATTTTTGAGGCAAGTCTCACAAGCATTAATGGCCTGTTTGACTATTTTTAGCAGATTTTTACCTGAGAACAACCATTGGGCCAATTGATAGGTTTTATTCTTTCCTAGGTGGAAGGCTTGGTAAAAGATTTTAAAATCTTTACATTGCCTGGAAGCTGGTAGATAAAGTTTGCCGTCCTCCGATTGTAGCCATCCCTTCCTATCTTCTGGTTTTAGGGGATTTTGTCTCTGGTTAAAGAAGGAGGTCAGATCCTTAAGTGGATGTGGACCAGTATGGCAGTTGTGGCTCAACCAATTTTCCCTTTAGTTGCCTAAACTTCTGGATTAATATTGGTCTCCAACAGCAGGAGACAAAGAAGTCTGTCTTGGAGCCATAAGAATAGTAGTTATCATACAAGCTAAGATATCTCTTCACAGCATAGGAGTTGGGCTTTTAGGTAGGCATGATCAAAATAGCATGAGGAAACAAGAGGTATCTCCAACTATAATAAGGGGTTGGAAAAAATATTCAGTTACAGGCTTTCCCGAAATGCCCCATCAGGAGGAGGGGAGGCGTGGATTGGAGAGAACAGAAATGGCTACTCCAGTATACAAGAGGAAGTCCACCTTCTTCATTTCAACCTCCAGAATCACCCAGGTTCCTGGATGGTAATGGTGGTCTGAGTCATCAGAGCTAGGGAGAGTAGCCCTGGGACCCATCAGTCCTGCTGGACCATTTGGGAGACTGGCTCTGGAGCTGGTGACCTGCATCTCTGGGGACTGTCCACCCTCCAGTTGTCCCCTCCACAGATTGTACAAGGTCAAGGTGTCTTTCTCATGCTGTCTAGGAAGTTATTCTTAAAGTGCCCTGGCTTTTGTAGCAGTTAACAGATGCCTCTTGGGGATTCTGGGGTTTGTAAGCCCAAAAGGTGGCCATTAGAGCTGCTGCCTTTTTCTTGTGTCTCCTCTCTCTTGAGACTCCTCCTGATCCCTATTGTAAAGGATCGAGGTGGCCACTTTCAAGAGGTTCTCTAAAGTACTATCTGGTCCTATGGCCTCTTTCTGCAGCTTCCTCCTGAAATCAGGTGGTTCCTGAGTAATAAACTTATTGTTTAAAATTACTTATCCTTCAACTAAGTCAGGAGATAGATAGGTGTGCTTTACCAAGGCCTCTCAGCCTTTCCAGGAAGGCAGTGGGATTCTCATCTGATCCCTGGTCTATCATGGATAGTTTGGAATAATTGAGAGGTTCATTTCTAGTCCTTTGTAAGCCCTCCAATATGCACATCTGAAAGTGTTTCCTCCTCCAATCTACCTTGTCATCATCAGTGTCCCATTTAGGGTCCTCCAATGGTACTAATGTTTTTCCAGCTGGATAAGGTTCTTCCTCTTCCTTGGCACTATATGAGATACAAAGCTCATCCCAACTTCTCTGCCACTTGCAGGGCTGTCTGCTTCTCAGCAGCAGACAGAGTTTGATTAAAAACTAACATAACACCCTTCCAGGAGAGTTTAAATACTTGGATACTTGGATTAAATTCTGGAAAGCCTCTATATAACTGCCAGGTCGTGTAAAAGGTTTCCAAGATCTCCCTGAATTTGTCTTCAGTCCTATAGAGAAAAGGGGACCATATTCATGAGGCATCCCTTGTAGGGGCTAAGTGAGGCTGGGACCCACCTAAGATGAGGATTTTTAGGATTTGGACAAGCTGGAAAGAGAGCCTGACTAGAGAATACATTATAAACCAGGAGGAGCAAAAACAAGGGGAGCTGACTTGCTCACTGGAGGCACCATTGGGGTTTCCATTCCTAATTTCTTGGGATTGCCTTTTGTAGCCGCTCCTGAGATGACCACTAGGAGGTCTAGATCAATCCTACAATGTTGGCAAAGTTCAGATTATCCTGCAAGGCAAAGAAAGCCTGCACATATGGGACCTTGGACCATTTACCCTCATGTTTACAGAAAAGGTCCAGCTGCAGGAGAGTATTAAAATTAATACTTCCCTCCAGAGGCCAAACTTCTCTGTCCAGCAGTTTATAATCTAGCCAAGTCTGTGTGCAAGGGAACACAAGGCATTTTTTTTCCAGTGTCTGAGGTTCAAAAGAGTTCCAGTGATTCAGGATGCACTTGAGTGGAGTGCAGGCTGAAGATGATTTGTTACCCATCTGGAAAAAGAGGGGGAAAAGGCATCCCTTAGTTCTTTTCTCTCTTCCTGATAAATTCCAAGGTATATGGGGGAGAGGAAAAAATATGTTCTTTTCTTTCTTCTCTCCACATTTAACTGAGTCATTGTGGCCACCATAGCCATCACCCATGTGTTGCGGGAAGTCAGGGACCCCAAATGGAGGGACTGGCTGAAGCCATGGCAGAAGAACATAAATTGTGAAGATTTCATAAACATTTATTAGTTCCCCAAATTAATACTTTTGTAATTTCTTATGCCTGTCTTTACTGCAATCTCTGAACATAAATTGTGAAGATTTCATAGACACTAATCACTTCCCCAATCAATACCCTTGTGATTTCCTATGCCTGTCTTTACTTTAATCTCTTAATCCCGTCATCTTCATAAGCTGAGGAGGATGTATGTCACCTCAGGACCCTGTGATGACTGCATTAACTGCACAAATTTTTTGTAGAGCACTTTGGAAAGCTGAGACAGGTGGATCGCAAGGTCAGGAGATCAAGACCATCCTGGCTTACACGGTGAAACCCTGTCCCTACTAAAAATACAAAAAATTAGCCAGGCATGGTGGTGGGTGCCTGTAGTCCCATCTACTCAGGAGGCTGAGGCAGGAGAATGGCAAGAACCTGGGAGGCAGAGCTTGCAGTGATCCGAGACCACGCCACTGCACTCCAGCCTGGGCAACAGAGCGAGACTCCATCTCAAAAAAAAAAAAAAAAAAAAAAAATTGGGATGGTAGAAGATGGTAGAAGTCAAATTATTCTTGTTTGCAGATAACATGGTCTTATATTTGGAAAAACCTGAAAACTCCACCAAATTGTATTAGAATTGATAAACATATTTAGTAAAGTTCAGACTACAACATCAACATACAAAAATTATTTGCATTTCTCTATGCCAACAGTGAACAATCTAAAATAAGTCAATAAAACTAATCCAATTCACAATAGCCCCAAATAGAACTAAATACCTAGTAATCAAACCAAAGAAGTAAAAAACCTCTACAATGAAAATTATAAAACACTGATAAAGGAAACTGAATAGAAAACACAAAAAATGGAAAGATATTGCATGCCCATGAATTGGAAGAATTAATATTGTTAAAATGTCCATGCTACCCAAAGCAATCTACAGATTCAATGCAACCCCTATCAAAATACCAATGACATTACTCACAGAAACAGATAAAAAAATTCTAAAATGTTTATGAAACCACAAAAGTCCCAGAATAGCCAAAGCTATCCTGAGAAAAAAAGAACAAAACTGGAGGAATCACATTACCTGAATTTAAATTATACTCTAGAACTGTAGTAACCAAAAGAGCATGATACTGGGTTAAAAAACAGACATATAGACAAATGGAACAGAACAGAGACCTCAGAAACAAATGTACATACCTACAGTGAATTCATATTTGGCAAAGATACCAAGAGCATATATTGAGGAAAAGACAGTTTCTTCAATAAATAGGCCTGGGAGAATTGGATATCTACACACAGAAGAGTGAAACTAGACTCCTATCTCTCTTCATGCACAAAAACAAAATAAAAATTGATTAAATACTTAAATCTAAGACTTCAAAATATGAAATTTTCTATAAGAAAACATTGCAAAACAACACAAGGACATTGGTCTAGGTGAAAATTTCTTGAGATATACCCTACAAGCACAGGCAACCAAAGCAAAAGTGGACAAGTGGGATTACGTCAAGTCAAAAAGCTGCTACACAGCAAAGGAAAGAACAAACAAAATGAAAAGACAACCCACAGAATGAGAGAAAATATTTGCAAACTACCCATCTGACAAAGGATTAATAATGAAAATATATAAGGAGCTCAAACGACTTTATAGAAAAATAACTAATAATCTGATTTTAAAATGGGCAACATATTTCAATAGACTTTTCTCAAAAGAATATGTACAAATAGCAAATAGGCACATGAAAAGGTGCTCAACATCATTGATCATCAGATAAATGAAAATCAAAACTACAATGAGGTATCATCTCACCACAGTTAAATGGCTTTTATCCAAAAGTTAGGCAATAACAAATGCTGGTGAGAATGTGGAGATAAGAGAATCCTTGTACATTGTTGATGGGAATGTAAATTAGTACAATAAAAAAAAACCTAAAAATAGAGCTACTATGCAATCCAGAAATCTCACTATGGCTATATACCAAAAATAAATGAAATCAGTATATCAGAGAGACATCTGTACTCCCACATTTGTTGCAGCACTGTTCACAACAGCCACGATTTGGAATCAACATGAGTATCCATCAACAGATGAATTGATAAATAAAATGTACATATACATAATGAGTACCATTCAACCATATAATCAATGAGATCCTGTAATTTGTAACAACATGGATGAAAAATGTTAAGTAAAATAAGCAAGGTATGGAAAGACAAACATCACATGCTCTCACTTATTTATGGAGTCTAATAAAAGTCAAACAATTGAACTCATGGAGACAGAGTAGAAAGATGGTTACCAGAGGCTGGCTAAACTAGTTGGGGGAGTTGGGGGCCATGGATATGGTTAATGGTGCAAAAAATTACAATGAATGAATAACACCTAGTATTTGGTAGTACCAAAAGGTAACTATAGTCAATAATAATTTAACTGTACATATAAAATAACTGAAAGAGTACAATTGGATTTTTTTGTAACACAAAGGATGAATGCTTGAGGGGATGGATATCACATTTTCCATGATATTATTATTATATATTGCATGACTGTATCAAAGCATCTCATGTACTCTGTAAATTTATACACCTAGTGTGTACCTACAAAAATTAAAAATTAAAAAATGCAAATTGAGAACTTGCTGAAATGTGTTATCCACACAAATACCTCATGAAATAAAACAAAAAAGATGCACTAAAGTAAAATATGTGCAACAAGTATGAATGCTTATATATACACTCTAAGTCAATTAAGGAAATTTTCTGTGTAACAGAAACTTTTAAATAAATTTAGAAGAGGAAAACCAAGAGAAAGATAAAGCAGCAAAGCAAAGTCTTCACCAGGGAGGCCTGAATGCTGACACCTCTGCTCTCAGCCTAATCAGAGTCATCCACACAGGAAGCCACAAGCCCAGCTGGATCTGACTTTGCCAGAGATATATGTTCTAAAAATGCTCATATTTAAAAAATGACAATTGGTCTTATAAAGTATTTATAAACATTGCATGAAGATTTCAGAAGTTAAAAGTATAATTTAAAAAAAATCAGAAGACTGGCAGTTACATCAGGGGTCTAATGATTAGTGAATCTGAGTTCCAAAAGTAGAAAGTAAACAAAACAAAACAAAACAAAACAAAAACTGGAGTGCTTGAAGTATTGATGGTCATTCCAAAAATTGAAAAGGACAAATATTTTCCCTTTGAAAAAGAGAGTTTAAAAAATCCTCATAATTATTGTTCTAATAAGAATTTTTAAATAATTGATATGAAGATTATTTTTGGGTTTCTGGAATAAGTGTACCAGAATATTTTAGATTATTTTTCAAAGAAAAAAATAAGAAAATTTTGTCTTACCAAATAACCAAAAAATTTATAAAATGTATTATTATCACAATAATATAATTCTTATAATAGAACTAAGGCATAGCAGAGAAAATTTGGAAACAACTTTATAAATATATATTAATTAAACCAGTGGAAAATAAATTCAGACAAGTAAAGACATTTTTAATAATTAATAATGCAGCAATGGCCATTTATTTGGAAAAATGTAGACTACAAAAGCATGTTGGTTACAAAACTGGCAACTGGTTTAAATCGATTAAACAAAAAACTACAAAATGGTTAGTTGAATAAATAAGAAAAAGCTATCAATTTGGAATACATTTTCCATTAGACTTCTATTGCTGCTGTAACAATTACTTCACCAGTTTGATGACTGAAAGTAACACACATTTATTCTCTTATTATTTTAGAGGCCAAAGACCAAAGTGGGTTCTGTTAGTCTGAAATCAAGGTACCTGCAGGGCTTCACTCTTTCCTCAGGCTCTAGGAGGTAATCTGTTTCCTTGCCTTTTGCAGCTTCTATAGCTGCATTTCTTGTCTGATGGCACCTTCCTCCACTTTTGTCTTAGTCCATTTGGACTGCTATGATAAAATGCCATAAACTGAGTAACTTATGAACAACAAAAATTTATTTCTCACAGTTCTGGAGATTGAGAAGTCCAAGATCAAGGCATGAAAAGATTTCAGTAACTAGCGGGGGCCTACATTCTGGTTCATAATATTGCCTTTTAGCTGCGTCTTCTTTTGGTGGAAAAAGCAAGGCATCTCTCTGGGGCCTATAAGGGCACTATTCTATTCATGAGGGCCCCACCATCGTCATCTAATGACCTCCCAAAGTTCCTACTTCCTAATACATTGCACTGGATACATTTTGAGAAAGACGCAACCATTAAGACCACAACAATCTTTGTTCAAAGCCATCAGTGCAGCATCTTCAAATCTCTCTTTGCTGTGTTTTCAGAATGCCTTCTCTCTCATAAACACCCTTGTCATTAATAGGACCATAATTCAGGATATCTTTACACTTCAATATCCTTAATTTAATCAAATCTGCAAAGTCCCTTTTGCCAATTTAATTAACATATTAGGATCTGGAAATCTTGGGCATTATTAGTCAGCCTATCACAGACATCTTCTTTCTCAAAATAGTGTGAAAATATATATAAAAACAAGTACTGCTAGATTTCATGACATTAATAGTTAAACACCTATAAAGCAAAGGGTACTACCATAAAGTTACATATCAAGAGGCAGATTGGAAGAAATCATTAGCTATGTTTAAAACAAGTATTATTACACAACATATTAAAAATTTGCCAAAAACTAAAAATTAAAAAAATTAATAGATGCATAGTCAAGCCAAATATAAATGAGTAATAAAAATCTGAAAAGATGATTAGCATCATGGATCGGAAAAAACAAAATGTTTCAAATTATTACTTTTTACCATCAAAATTCAAAATAAAACCAGGTTGAACATGTAATCATTAGTATATATTGGGTAAACATTATGATAGAAAAGTCAATATTTTTTCAAATAAAATATGTCTGAATTTTGACACAAGAATTCCCTTTTTGATATTTACTCTTGATAGATATTTGTCCATACACCCAAAGGAACATGTGAAATAATATACTGTTAGATTTTTCTTAATGTGTGATTGCACAATATCTGTAAAATCAAGATGGCTTTTAGTAGAGAAATCTTTAAATAAATATAGTTATGTAAATGGTACAGCATGCTATGTAATAGTTAAATAATCAAGAAAAATAATATCAATAGATATGAAATTATCTCTATATCATTAATTTGAAAAGACAACGATGCTGTATTTTGTTTATGATATATATATATACATTTATCAACTTCTTCAACAGAAACTAGAGTAAGGTTGCAGATTGAGCAAACAATATTTCAACATACACAGTTAAATTTGGATTTTAGATAAACCATAACTATTCAATATCATATATTTGACTGTTTTTTGCCTCAGTTATACAATTTTAAGTTGGATTTTAACAGTTTCAACTTCTCAAAAAGTTTCATGTTTCAAGAATTAATGTGTTTTGTCAATATTTCATTAATAAAAATGTAAAACCTGTCGTAATAACAGCTTCCAGTAGCACAGATTATACACAGATTTATTAATGAATATACTGCTCTCATACATAATTAATGTAGCATTACAAGTAGTGCAATGTTCAATTCCTGATATTTTTAAAGATCTCTAACAGTAATTAAATCTCAAGTGTTTTTGGATTTCTAAATTATTTTGTACTACAAATTTTTTATGTCACCATAAGAACATATTTGTTTTTCTCAACTATATTGCAAGGGCCTCAAAGACAGGGCATTTATTTCTTAATTTTTCCCTAAGTACATCATGTATAATAAAATATTTATATTTAGTAGACTTCTTTAAAAATTTTGCTGGCTTTCTGACAAGTATTATAAATTTTCACACAAACTTTAAGGCTTAGATTTATCACAATTTCTAAAAATGTTTTGAAATGTGATTTTTTTACTTTTATTCTGAGTGGTATTTTCTTTAAATTCTAATATAGCAACTTTATTAAGATTACATCGTTTTGGATTACATAATAGTTATTTTAAAATATTTATTCAGATGAAATAATTTTTTTCTCTTTTATGAATATTGACTGAACTTCCAAGTTCAGTTTAAAGGAATTAAAGTAAAAGCATGTGAATGGATAGCTACCATCTTTCACCGTTGCTGAGTGTCAACTGAAAGTGCAGAATCCCTGAATTGTAGGCTTTAAGCTTTAACTCCTTTAACCAAAGATTGCTTACGCAGTGGCTCACGCCTGTAATCCCAGCACTTTGGGAGGCCGAGGCGGGTGGATCACGAGGTCAGGAGATCAAGACCATCCTGGCCAACGTGGTGAAACCCCGTCTCTACTAAAAATACAAAAACAGATTAGCCGGGCGTGGTGGCGGGCACCTGTAGTCCCAGCTACTTGGGAGGCTGAGGCAGGACAATGGCGTGAACCTGGAAGGCGGAGCTTTCAGTGAGCTGAGAGAGCGCCACTGCACTCCAGCTTGGGCAACAGAGTGAGACTGTCTCAAAAAAAAAAAAAAAAAAAAAAAAGATTGCTTACTCTATCTCTTGGATCTTTTTGTTCTGTGCTTGATTTTTGTTCAGATATAATATTAAGGTGGTTGCATTTTTGTGTGCCTATAGTTTCAGCAACTCAGGAGGCTGAGGCAGGAGGATCACTTGTGCCCAGGAGTTTGAGTGCAGTCTGGGCAGCATACTGAGACCGTATCTAAAAAAAAAAAAAAAAAAAAAAAAAAAGAAAAAGAAAAGAAAGAGAAGGCAAAACTTGTCAACATACCTTCTTGAACTGTATTCAGTGAAAATCGATGGTAGGTGAGCCCTATATATTAATTCCGGAAAGCATTTACCATTGAAATGGCAGATGAATGTTTAAACACTATCAAGTTATAAAAGAACATAGTTAAGACAGTGAAAACACAATCTGTATTGATTTAAACACAGTGCATCTTATGGAAATTCAATGATTTCTACTGTGGTAGCAATCCCAATCCAGAAAGAAGTTGGAGAGCTCTCAAAGACACACTAGGTGACAAATTTTTATGTGTCTGTGTGTGTATACATATAAGTTTTAAAAATTTAAAAATTTGCCAGTAGTTCATGGTATACTCAAAGAATAATGCAAATAAGGAATAAATATTTGTCATGTACTATGAAACTAAGGAAACATCACTCAAGGCGTTTCTCCTTTCCTCTGACTTTTCTTCCGTCACAATTTATCTTGAGTCCAGTGAAACAGAAAGACAGAATTCTTTGGGATCTGGCTTAGAGAAAGGTGATTTGAAAATAGACAATTTTTATAACAACTTAGAAAAATGTTTTGATACATCAACTAAAAAATAAGAATAAACTAATGATTCTAGCTTGGAAGCATATAGGTAACTTTGTTTGCCAAATATAAATTTATGTATTTTTAAAAATAAGAGAAATTTCAGGTAAATGTAATTGGCATGTAAAACAAATTTGATATAAATTTATAAAATAGTAGAACTTTTTTCTGATATTAAAAAGCAAATTCTAACATTCTCAGATTATAGCAAAAGCAGAAATTTATTAAGAGAAAAATATAACAAATGAAATAATAAATCATCACTTTGATTTTTAGATAATTCATAAAAACGATAAATTATAAAATATATTAAAAATTGAAATCCATGAAAATTTGGCATAAAATATTGGGATTTAAAAAATTAATATTAAAATACATTTTAAAAGTAAGGATATAAAAATCAAAATGCTTAATAATATAGTTATCTCAAATGTGTTCTGAATTTGTTGCTGCTCAAGAGTACACAAAAAAGCAAAATATACTATAACTTACATGTGAAAAAAATGATAAATGTCTTCCAATATTTGATACCAACAATAATTCTGTATATTTGCAATATTTCACTAATACAATCTGTAAATTTGAAATATATGAAACATCCTAAATAACAATAAATTTTGATATACCAAGCTAGAATAAACTTAAAATTTTCTCTTTAGTGTCTTTAATGATACAATATAGTTCCCATGTAAAATACTGATTATAAGGAGTATAAAGCCAAAATTATCATTATAATTAGTAGCATATGATGAATTAAAATAATATAATTACATTAAAATTTTTGTTAAATGTTTATTATAATAAATTTACATTTTCTTAAATCCCTTAATGATATTAATAGGGCTTTACTACGTGTCCATGGTTAATTACTATAGGCATACTTTGGACAGATTGTGTGTTTGATTTTAGACCATTACAATAAAGCCAATATTACAATAAAGCAAGTCATACAAATTTTTTGGTTTCCCAGTGCTTATAAAAGTTATGTTTACATTATACTGTAGTCTATTAAATGTGCAACAGCATTATATCTAAAAAAAGTACACAGCTTAATTTGAAAATACTTTATTGATGCAACATGCTAACAATTATGCGATTTTCAATTTATTTTACCTATGTCCATCAAGGAATCGCTATTTATGGCAGCCACAGCCTTTTGAAATGTATTTCTTAAATAATAACACTTGAAGATCAAAATTAGTCCTTGAGCCATGGGCTGTAGAATGAATGTTCTGTTAGTGGGCATGAACACAGCATTAATCTTTTTGTACATTTCCTTCAGAGCTTTTGGGCAACCAGATACAATGTTAGTTGTAACATTTTGAAAGAAATATTTGTCTCTGAGCAGTAGGTCTCAGTGTGGGCTTAAAATATTCAGCAAACCATGCTATAAACAGATATGCTATCATTCAGGCTTTGTTGATTCATTTATGGGACATAGACAGAGTAGATTTAGCATAATTTTTAATGGCGCTAGGATTTTCAGAATGATACATGAGCTTTGACTTCAACCTAAAGTCACCAGATGCATTAGCCACTAACAAGAGAGTCAGCCTGATCTTTGAAGTTTCGAAGCCAGTCATTGATTTCTCCCTATGTAGGAAACTCCTAGATGACATTTTTCTTTCCGATAAAAGGCTTCATTCTACATTGAAAACTGGATGTCTAACTCCAGGACATCGGTCTTTGCAAAATTTTTTTGAGTAAGGTCTCAAAAGTACAAGCAACCAAAGCAAAAATGGACAAATGGGATCACATTTAGCTAAAAAGTTTCTGCATAGCAAAGGAAACAATTAACAAAGTGAAAACCCCACCCACCTAATGGGAGAAAATATTTGCAAACTACTCATTTGACAAGAAATTAATAACTAGCATATATAAGGAGCTCAAACAACTCTATAGAAAATAATCCAATTAAAAATGGGCAAAAGATATGAATAGATATTTCTCAAAATAAGATATACAAATGACCAACAAGTATTTAAGAAATGCTCAATATCACTAATAATCAGAGAAATGCAAATCAAAATTATTATACAATGAGATATCACCTCACCCCAGTTAAAATGGCTTTTGTCCAAAAGATGGAAAATAACCAGTGCTAACAAGGATGTGGAGAATGGGGAGTTCTCTTCTTGTGGAGAGAGGTTGTTGGTGGGAATATTAATTAGTACAGCCACCTTGGAGAACAGTATGGAGGCTCCTCAAAGAACTAAAAATTAGAACTACTACATGATCCAGCAATTCTACTATGAGGTACATACCCAAAAGAAAGAAATCAGTTTATTGTAGAGATATCTTCAGTTCCATGTTGATTTCAGCACTGTTCACAATAACCAAGATTTGAAATCAACCTAAGTGTTCATCAATGGTAGAATAGAAAAAGAAAATATGGTCCAGATACACAATGGAATATTATTCAACCATAAAAATTAAATTATCTCATTTGCAATAACGTGGATGGAACTGGAGGACATTATGTTAAATGAAAGAAGACAGGCACAGAAATACAAATATCATGTATTTGCACTCATACGTGAGAAGTAAAAAAATAAACTCATGGAAATTGGAAGTACAATGATGGTTATCAGACAGAATAGTAGGAAGGATGGGATAAAGTGGGGATGGTTAATGAGTACAAAATACAGTTAGATAGAGTGAATTAAATCTAGTATTCAGTAGTACAACAGAGTGGCGATAGTTAACAGAAATTTATTGTATATTTTAAAATATCTAGAAGAGTGGAATTGGAATGTTCTTAACACAAGGAAAAGATAAATAATGGAAGTGATAGACTTCAGTTACCTTGATTCAATCATCACACATTGTATGCCCGTACCAAAACATCACATGTGCCCTTTAAACATATACAACTGTTATGTAAGTATAATAATGAAATATTTAAAATTACAAAAAGTGTTGTTTAGCGCATCACCTTTATTAATGATCTCAGTTAGATTTTCTGAATAACTTCCTGCAGCCTCTACATCAGCACTTGCTGCTTCACCTCACACTGTTATGTTATGGAAATGGCTTCTTTTCTTAAATCTCATGAACCAACTTTGCTAGCTTCAGACTTTTCTTCTGCAGTTTCCTCACTCCTTTCTGCCTTCATAGAATTGAGGAGGATAGAATTAAAGATCTTGCTTTGGATTAGGCTTTGGCTTAAGGGAATGGTGTGGCTGGTTTAATCTTCTATCCAGGCCACTAAAACTTTCCCTTTACTATTGGTAAGACTTTTTTGCTTTCTTATAATTCATGAGTTCACTAGAATAGGACTTTTAATTTTCTTCAAGAATCTTTCGTTTCCATTCACAACTTGGCCAACTGGGTTCAAGAGGCCTAGTTTTAGCTTCTGACATGCCTTTCTCACAATGTTTAATAATTTCTAGCTTTTGGTCTAAAGTGAGAGAATCTTTTATTTGAACATTTACAGACTATTGCAGAGTTATTGATTGGCTTAATTTCAATATTGTTGTGTCTCAGGGAATAAAGAGGTCCAATAAAAAGGAGAGAGATGAGTGACTATCTGGCCGGTGGAGCAGTTGGAATACACATATTTTTCTATTAAGTTTGCTCTTTTATATGGGACAGATTCATGTCTCCTAGAAACAATAATCATAGTAACACGAAATATCACTGATCCCACATTACCATAATAGATATAATAATAATGAAAAAGTTCAAAATATTGTGAAAATTACCAAAGTGCATCAGAGAGAGAAAGTGAACACATTCTATTGAAAAAAATGGTGTCAATAGACTTGTACAGTGCAGAGTTGCCACCAACCTTCAATTTGTAGAAAACACAATATCTGCAAAGTGCAATAAAGTGAAGCACAATAAAATGAGGTATTGCTGTATTTGTTACTTGAATGAGACAGTACTCACCATCAATTTTATTTCTATATTCTCTTTTCTTTTTCTTTTTCTTTTTTTTTTAGGTAGGTGCCGAGAAAATGTGATCACAAAAACAAATGGTAATGGAAGCTGTTTTATTATAGCAAGGTTTCTTGGCTCTTTGAACTTCTTAATAGTTATATGCCCCACATTACATAGCTATCTATCTTCAAAATTATTTTTAATAATCTGTCATCTGACAACTCTATTAGGTTTTCCCTTCATTGTGTTGAAAGTAAATAATGGGAAACCTGAACAAAAGGATTTATTACCCAGCCATTAATGCCATTCACTTTTGCAATACCAACTTTAGCACTTCTGTTTCTCTCTAAGGGTGCCTCAGAGTTATTTGCCTTCAGGGCAAAGCATCGTAGTTAGAGTGACTATATAGTTTATCATCCAAATAAAGAATACACATAGGCAATATTAATAAGTAAACAAGAAAAACAAGCATAGTCCATACTCTCATTAGCAAATCAGCATATAACTATCACCCTATTGGTTAAAAAAATAAAAATGGGTAAGAGACAACCCATTGTTTGTACAATTAGAGAGGGAAATTTGTAGAAAGAGAAGTGAAAAATGGCAGATCTCCTTTTCATGGCAAATATATTTTAAAATAGATATGTTTTACTCTTAGAAAGCTACATATTTAAAAGTTGAGGATCTTAATATTTCCAGATATTTATGCCTGGAAATATTAAGGCACTGCAATGTGTTAGAACAAAAGACACAGTAGCGGAACATGCAGGTCTTTACTGCAGGAGACCTTTGACATGATGTTGGTTTATTTGGAATCTATTCTTTCAGTAATGTGAAATTATGTTCTAAGGCAACTAAGATCCCTGCCTCCAACACTATGTATCTTGAACTAGGGTAACCTGTATTATTAAATTGTCTGAGAGGATTGTATTGGTCAGAGGACACATCCCAATGTAATGAAATAAGTTAATGCCCCACTCAACTTTAACTCACAGAGAAAAATTTGCACAAGTAGCTTATGTGGTCAAATTTAGTTGAAATACTTTCCCAGTTTACTCACTCCCAACACTAACTAGTAATATTCATTACCACATGGCAAAGTTGTAGAATGGGGCTGGTGTAGAGGGAGATGTAGGAAAATAAGCTAGAGGAGAAAGCTCCCAGCTGCAAATTTTGATTTTTTTTCTGAAAGTTGTTTGTATTCTGTTTGGGATATTTGTCTCAACATTTGGTATTTTACATAGGTAATGAGAAAATTTCTTGTTACCCCATGTCAAACCTTGGAAGTCTAAATACTTACGGTCTAAATACCTAAAATCTAAATACATTCTTTAGAATCAAAATATATATTCTCCAATATTCTGACCCCTATGTAACCTGCTTAACCAGTGTCTAAATAAACTTCATATACAGACATTACCAGAAGCCTTCAAATTCAGTTTTCTAGAGGACAAATAACATGGAAGTAAAAAATATGAATATGAATATCGGAACATTTAAACCACACAGCATAAAACGTCAGTCCTGTTCCCTTCCTCCTTTCTTTGTGTCTTCTCAAGGACTTACTATCTCTCTCTGTTCGATCTTATGTTTATTTTCTCTTTCCTGTAACACTTCTTAGTATTCTCCATGTGAGCTGAGAAATAAATTCCCCTTGACCTCATATTTCTGATCTAGAGCAACATCTTTCTAGAAAACTCTTCTTTTTATATTGAAGCATGTTGAAATCTCTTCTATTTCAATGGTGTCTCCATTCCCTGGCTATACATTCTTTTTTCATCTACTGTTTACAAAAAGGGTATCCCTAATCTGCAAATTCAATCTTCACTTGTGTTCTTACTTCTTTAGCAGTATTCCCAGATATTATGGCCACACTCCCTTCAAAAAACAAACAAACAAAAAAACCCCAAAACTCATAGTTAGCTGATGTGTTTTCTTATTTATTGTTTTTCATTTGTTTGGTGGTGACATATTTGTTTTTGCTTTTTTAAATTGTTTATTTTCTTTTGCTGCCTTAATAATATAAGTCCATTGAAGTAAGAACCCTTCAAAAAATTCATGGACGCAGAGAAAGTACCAAATAAATAGCGAATGAACAAGAAAAAGTTATTCTTTTGGAAACAGTTTTATTTAATATATGGAATCCAGAGATCTGCAGCCAATGCAACACCACTAGCTTAATAAGTAAAGATAATTTGATTTTAGTGATTGCTTCAAGAAAACAAATACAGCTCTCTTCATGTTCTCGGTTATTAAGTACCTTACCATTTTATTGATCTCTGATCTTTTCATTATTATTCCTTCCTAGTTGATTTTACTTTTATTTCTTTTTTTCTAGCTATTTTCTATTTTCAAAAGATGTATTTAAGGCTACACATTTCTCTTTATGCTCTGATATACTTACATCTATAATAATATCTCTTATGTGTCATATTTTCATTATTATTTATTTCAAAATGTTTTGTACAGCTTTGTGTATTTCCTCTTAAAAGACAGGTTATTTAGAAGTACATGGGTAATGTTCAAACATTGAGATTTTATAGTTGTCTTTTTAAAATAATTTATTTGAAGTTTAATTTATTCCTAGTCAAATAACACATTTGAGGTTGATTTTCATGATTTAGTTTTGAAAAAAAAAGTGCTTCATTTGTACATTTGGTATCACCTTTGCATAACCTCGAGTCAGCAGCTAAAAGTTTTTTTTTGTTACAATGCCTGCCTCTAACATCACCCTCTTACTGCCTCCAAATTGCTCCTTTTAATTTTCTGTGTGCTGGGAAATCAGATAAGCAAGCACTTTTTTTAATAGTGTCTAAAATAGGAGTTTGTAAGACCTGAGGGACTCTTCTATGAAGACAGTGCTTGGCTTTTGGCTCACAATTTATGTCACATTTATTTTTATTGAGGCCACTAAGAGACATGTGTTTGTTGATTTTCAGGCTCATGCCTCTGTGTGATCTGATTAGTTGAAGTTTATCAAATTTTTAGTGAGTGCCCACTAAACAGCAGGGACTGGACCTGAGCTGGATTTACAATTGTGAATAAGGCAGTATTCACCCTCAAGACTCTTTGAGTTCAGTAGGAGAGAAAGTCACTCACAGAAAATGTGCATATACCACAACAATTTCAATTAAAAAGACTCATACAAAGATCACGAGAATACAGAACTAGGCACCTAACCTAGACTGGTGGGTATGCGTGCTTGGAGGGATGTTCAGAGAGGAGATAAGGAAAGGAATTAAGATACAAATAATTATTGAAATAAATATTAAATAATTAATAGATATTAGAAAGACAGAGAGTAAAAATAAAGCCATTCCAAACAGAAGGAAAAACTTCATCAAAGGTACAAAGGAAAGCAAGCAAATAAAAAGCAGAATGTATGTGGGTTACAATACATTACAGTATTGTACAATATACAATACAGTAGCACCGTGTTGGTATGCAAAGCACATGTCAAGAGAGAAATAGTTGAAAAAAGTGATCATTGCTCTGCTTGAGTTTTCATCTGTGGCTAAAATGTTTGATATACACATAAAGAGGACAAGAGAGCTACTGATAGATATGACTACATTATTTAAATCTTTTTGTTAAAATTAAAACCAAATACATAGCTCTAAGCACTTTTGTTCACCAGTTTATTTATTATATCTCAACACTCTTGTGCTTTGCATGTGGTATCTATTCACAATAAAAATTATTTATCTAAAATATTACGAACATCAGATGATAATGAACTGTTATATGAACATTTACATTCTCACATTTGTATTTTTGAATTGGAGGAAAAGCAAACTAATCATCAATATATACAATCCTCAGTCTGTCTTACCTGAGCAAAGGCATCATATGATTATTCCTTAAGAAATTTCGAGCCAGGTGAATCAGAATTCATTCATTTAACAAGTATTTGTGGAGTCCTTTCTATGTGTCTGGTGCTGTTCTGGACACAGAGGATAAAATGGTGGATGGACACTGGCATATTTCTGACACTTAAAATCATAGGGTCTAGTAGAGGAGGCAGACATCCACTAAGTAATCACAAAAAATAAATGTTAACAATGGTATAAGTGTTACGTGACACATACAGAGATGGTAACAAGAAGATTCTATTTAATCTGGGAGTATTGTCTCTCACAGGCTCTAAAGGAAGCAAAAAAGTTAACTGTGATCTAAATATTGAATCAAAGTTAACTAGATAATGGGAGACAGAGTAAAGGGATTAGAAAGGGTATTTCCATCAGCCTGGTCAATATGTGCAATTCTCACTAGGATGAGAGTGCATAGGCTGTCTCTGGAATGGAATGAAGGCTGAAGAATGTGTCATGGGGAAAGGACAGAGAGGAAGTGTGGTGTGATGGCAAAGAGAAAGGACATGAGCAAGTCTGGGTAGAAACTCTAGGTGCCAGACCAAATAGAACTTTGTACTTAGTTCACAAATTTTTTATCTAAATAGAGTTTTTGTTTTGTTTACCTCCTAACATTTTTTTAAAATTTGAAATTAATTTCAAACTCCCAAAAAGCTGCACAAATAAAATAGTTCAAGGAAAAGCCTTATACACTTTACCAATTCACTTGTCATAACTTGCCCTGTTTGCTTTATAATTTATTCATTCTCTCTCTCCCTTCCTCTTTCTGTGTGTGTGTGTGTGTGTGTGTGTGTGTGTGTGTGTGTGTGTTCCAGAACCAGTATGAGTAGTCTGATTGTCCGTGTTTTAGCCCTGAAAGTCCCGTGTCCCAGGAAACCTATCAGTCCAAGATAAAACATAGCAGTTAGTCACTCTAAAAGTATCCAGCCTATGATGGAGTATTGCTCTTAGCTATCATGTCTCTTATGATTTCTTTTAATGTGAAATTTCACACATTTTTAATTAAAGTTGTACATTTTTCTCAGGATATCAAATCTAGACATGCAATTTGAACCGCTATGTATTAATGTTCCTCCTTTTATATATTATTATCTTATGGTCCAAACAAAGTGTTATCTGCAACACTTTAGAACAAAACAATAAGTTGTGTAATAATGAGTCAAGGAAAGGAGACTTAAGTTGGATTCAGAGCTCTTATAGATGCAGACACAATTAAAATATAAAAAAGTTGTCATTGTTCGTAAAAAATTGTGTTAGATTAAATATTATGGTCAATACACACACTGTATAGTTATTATAAATTTAATCAATGCTAAAGGAATAGTTTAAGAACCCCTCAAAAATTAATTAATTAAGAAGTTTCATCATTGACTAATTAAACATCTGTAGTTCTCTTATAATGCAATGTGTTTATCTTGTCCATATAATCAAATGTAATGGCCAAACTCAATTTTTTTCCCTATACTAGATTTGTATTATTGCTGAAACACATTACCATAAAACAGTTGCTTAAAACAATACAAACGTATTATTTTACAGATCTGGAAGCCAGAAGTCCAAAATTAGTCTTGTGGGAATAAAATCAAGGTGTCCACAAGCTAGTCCCTTCTGAAAGCTCCAGGGAGAATCTGTTCCTGTCTTTGAACGACTCATAGCATCATCATTTTTTGGCTTGTGTTCCTATCACTCCAATCTCTGCCACTGTCAACACATTGCCTTCCTTCTAATCTCTGATACTTGTGTCCTTTTAAGGATCCCCATGATTACATTGGGCACACCCAGATAATCCAACATGATCTCACAACTCAATATTTTCAACTTAATCACTTATACAATGTCTTTTTGCAATGTAAGGAAACATACTGACAGGGTCTGGGGATTAGTACATGGACATTTTTGGGGTGCCATTATTCAGTTTACCATAGCTCCCAAATTCTGTATTGAGTTCAGATGAGATATGTAGCTCCTAAACACACAAGTACCATAAAGGCTACTTGTCTGAAACTCAGCTCACTTGTGCCTACCAAGTCCTCCTTTATCTAATTTATGAATCTCCATTTGAACTTTCTTCGGTTTTTTTTTTTTTTTTTTTTTTTTGAGATCGAGTCTCACTCTTTCACCCAGGCCGGACTGCAGTGGCACTATGTCGGCTCACTGCAAGCTCCGCCTCCTGACTTAAATTTATCACATGCAGAGATATGTTACTCATCTACTGCACTCTTTCTTCCCTACTTCCCACACATATCCAGGGATTAAATCTCATCTGTCCTTCCTCCTTTGCATCTCTACTGCTGTAATCTCAGTTCAGGAAGTCACAAAGTGCACTGAGATGCTGACTGAGGTGTCATTCCTAAGAACAATGTCCATTCTTTAGAGTCTGGATACTTTCAGCTCTTTTTTTTTTTTGTAGCTCATTAAATTTCATCAGTACTTAAGTACTTGCGATTTCCTCAATGTGTTTTCTTATTTTTTTTTTTTTTTTTTTTTTTTACTGCTATGGAAACTAGAGTTCATCACATAGAAAGCTATGGCTATTTTGAATGACTTCATGCATACATATAGTCTTATATGCATACATTTTAAAAATAAATGTTACTGTCATGCATAAAAATTACTGTATAACTTCAAATATGTTTTTGCCACAGACTGGTACAAGACTTCTTGATGGGGAGGGCAACCTGAACAGTCAGCTCAGCTTGCAATGTGCTCCTTTGGAGGCAGTCACCTCTGCCTCACTGTGACTCTTTTCCTCAAACTATGTTTTATGGAACTCTGGGCCAAAGTATTAGAGCTTCTACAAAAACAGTAAGATGTCAGTGATTGAACAATTTTAGTAATAGAGTTAACATACTAAACTAGGTTTCTTAATTGCAGGAATTTTCAGAGACTTCAGTATTTTAAAAATATTGTGATTTATCATGTAGGTATACATGTACTATGTAGAATTATTCAAAGGTTTTTAAATCCAATTCTCCATTTATTTTCTCAGAAAATCAATCAGCTATTGAACAAGTATTTTTCACAAAACACAATTCAAGCTACTATTTTGCTTTAACCCCTTATTAGTTTCTTGTGGCTGCTGTCACAACTATCACAAATTTTGTGGTTAAAATAACATAAACTTATTCTTTCACAGTTCTAAAGGCCAGATACCTGAAATTAGTATCACTTGGCTGAATCAAGGTGTTGTGAGGACTGTGCTGCTTCTGGAAGCTCTGAGAGAGAATCTACACCTTGCCTTTTTGAGCTGCTAGTGACTGCCTTCATTCCTTGGCTTGTGGCCTCATCACTCCAACCTCTGTTTTCATATCACCCCTTTCTCTGTGTGAGAAAAGTCTCCATCTGTGTCTTTATAAAGACACATATGATTGCATTTGGATCCACTCTGCTAACCCAGATAATTCACCTGTCTTAAAGGTGAATTATCTTTAAATATTAATAATCTTAAAATATTAGCTTAATCATACCTGAAAATACTCTTTTCTCCAAATAAAACCTTGCAGGTTGGGGTCAGCAGGTTATGCTCAATTTGCCCTCTTTGAAATTGTTAAATTTTTTCTTAGTTACCATACATGAAACACCTCCATTATACACAAATAGGATGCATAATCATACACTGATTGACAGTGTAACATCAGTAGGTCTGAACTCTGACTCAGGCAACCTGGGCACTTAAACTGTGTGTACCCTACAATATTATTTAAATTATCCCTATATACCCAAGCTGCATAACTGCAATTCTTTTTTTAATACAGGTCTTCTCTCTGTTGCCCAGGCTGGAGTACAGTAGCATGATTACAGCACACTGTAACTTTGACTCCCTGGGCTGAAGCAATCCTCCCACCTCGGCCTCTTAAAGAGCTGGGATTATAGGCAGGAGGCCACTTCCAGCCCCTAACTACAACATTGATGGGCTAGATTGAATTATGTAATTATCCTTTTTTAAAAAATTGAGTTCTATTTTTAATATAGCAGTGTAAACTACCCATTTGTGAGCACCTGTTAGAATATGAGCTCCACAAGGACAGAGACCAATATTTCTCTCACACTGGCATGTAGTAGACACTGAATAGGCATAAAATAAACATAAAAAGTTATGTGTCTCAACTTCTTTAAGAGAATGTAATAAAATTTCAATATTTTGTATGTTTATACAAAAAATAATTAAATTTTACACTAACAACTGATTTCATGAGAGGCAAATTATCAAATAACCACTGATTATTTCTGTGGTTAAAAAATTACTTTTCTCTAAATTTAGTTACCTATAACTTGTTGATAAAAGTAGAAGTTGTAATATAGTTCATGCTCAAGTGAAGGCCAGTCAGTTAGAACTTGGCTGTTTAATTATGTGGGGAGTAAAAAAAAATGTGTGCCAATAAAGCTACTGGTAAGATCCAGCAAAAGATGTAACTATCACTCTGTTCATGAGAGCAGCACACAACATGTCTTCTGTATAAGATTTTCCACCCTCTATCCATCTTGCCATTTATTCTTCAGCTCTGTGATTTAGACAAAGTGTTCAATACAACAGGCAGAGCCTGAGGACATCAGAAGGCATGAAGGAAATATTGTTTATACCCAAGTAATCAAGAGTGCAATGGAGGTGAGGGATGTTATTATAAAGGGTTTGGAAACCTCTTTGTGAAAAGACCAAAAATAAGCTGCCAGAAGAGTGTGTGACAGGGATATGAGCTATTCATTGTTAGTGGTCTTGGACTTTCCCTACTCCCTCCCTTACTTCCTCTTGGGCAATTCAGTTTCCCCCAGCCTTATTGCTGGTGTGTTTGCATACTCAGTCTTGTCTACAAGAACTCCTACACTTCCCTTGGTCACTAAGGTCTCTGTTTTCTGCTATTGTTTCCTTTTTTTACATGAAAAAAAGGATTATGGCTCCTTTCCCTTATACTTTTCCAGGTTCTGTGTAGCAAAAACTGGGGGAAACTGGATTTACTATAAACAACTAGTAGCTTCAGAGATAACTTAAAAGAATTATTAATTTATCTAAAACAGAGATTGAGTGATTTAAGGTAAGTTATTACCTTAATCAAAATTATTTTTGATTACAAAAATTATAATCAAAATTTTTGATTACAAAAAATCAAAATTGTTTTTGATTACAAAAATCAAAATTTTTTTTTTCAGTTATCTCCTGAGATAGTCCCCAAGGACCAGAACAATTACACTCATCATTATACGCAAATGACTGAAGAATGCCTTGTGACTCACATAATACTGTTGCAGTCAGCTTAGTCCTTAGTTCATCTAGGACCAAGTTCTTGTCCTATGACCAAGAAGAATGAGGTACATGGATACTGGAGAGTGAGTAGAGTAGGATTTATTAGCAAAAGGAAAGCTCTCAGCAAAGAGAGAGGGCCTGACAGCAAGTTTCCAGAAATGGGGTGGACTTCTGGGTCTTTTATGTGGCAGAAGCCAGGAAGCCTTCTGTGGGTTTTGCCCAAATGGGAGGAGTAAACTTTCCTCCTAGGGGTGTTGCATTTGCACATGCCTGGGCTTGGCCAGAGTGACTCCACCTTGGTTATTACCTATGAGTGCCTAAGTGAAACCTATGGGTCGGGGGATAAAATCACAATGCTAATATCATGTTAATGACATTATAATGAGCTGGGTCATGTTAAGGACATTTAGGTTGATTTACTGAGCCTGCACCTAAGTTGGGACAGTTCCTTCTGAGCAACATCCTGGCACAAGAAGTTCTTAACCACATTTCTTCCTGTTAGCTGCAGAGGTGGTGTAGGTACTGTCTTGTGGTTGTTCCTGTGAACACTGCCCTTCTCTGTCCTTCTCCCGAGGCCCTCTCTCTCTCTATCTGCCTAACCAGCCCCTAACTGTGTCCTCTCTCAATACTTTCTTCTTCATCCAGAATCTCTGCTCTTTTAAATAATCAACAAACAGAAAGAAGACTCAACTTGGCTGTGATATTTCACCTTAAGAATATCCAGGTCTAATCCATACACAATTAAATCCTTGCATTTACTTTTCCCAACAATATTTTTTTTTGGAATCATCTGTGAAATATTCTCCCTTGCCATAGAAGTCAATAAGACTCATTTTGCTTTATTCATAGAGTTATTTACTTCAGATGGGAACTTCCTAAATTAGTAATGATTAACCAATTATAGACTATATTTCTATAACTAAGCAGATATTTTACATGTGAGAAAATTTTAGAATTTGCCTAAAGACATTTATAATAAGAGTTTCAAGAAAAGGTAAGGTTTCAGTTAAAGTTTCTATAGCATGGCTGAAATGTGATTAAGACAGTCTTAGTTGAGGCTGGCCCCTGACAAATGAGAAGAGATGGTAAGTACATGATAAGAAGAACCAAATACAATATTTTTAATAACACGCATGGATCTACATTTTTTTCCAGAATATATCCTAAAACAAGAACTTCAAAAAACCCAGCTTGTGCTTTTGAAGAGTAAGGTTCTGTAACTCAAGTTTCTAATCAATACTTTTAGATAGGCAGGAATAAAAAATTCTCTTTGTGGGTACAATATTTGGTTCCAAGTTCCTCTAGAGAGGAATTTTACCCCACATATATAAAACCTATGAAAGTAGAAGCATACCTTATAAACTCCTCTGATGTTTTATTATGAAGAATTTTGTGCTGACTCAACTAAGATCAGTAAATCAGTTACTTGATATTTCAGGATTATGAGTTTGTTTATTTTTTCATTTTTTTCTGTTGGAAAATACTCAAGAAAAGAATATATTTTACTATTTTGGGAGAAGAAAAGAGATATTAAGTGACTTGAAGCTAGCTTTCTGGTAAGGGTGAGCTAAAATCGCTATTAAAGAAATAAGTGCACATGAGACAAATGTTCTTTTAAAAATCACATTGTGACATTCAAATTGATGTAAATATCTTCTTTTGAGAAATGTATATCAAATATGTCAGAGGAAATCAGTGCATTAACTACTATTAATTGCATTTAACATTTTATTCTAAAAATATTATTTACATAAGAAGTTATTTTTAAAATGACTTTTATTTTAGTCACTTTAGACTTTTTTAAGTAAAATGGTAAATTATGATGTATGGAAAATTCAGATCGATTTCTCTCTTTGAATTGTATACATTAAAGGATACCTCTGTAATTGTCAGGATTTAATTTATTACATCGAAGTAGATTTCCATTGGATTAACCTTTCATTTTAAAACATGCTGCTTAATTAGAGTTGCTATTATTTTTAATTTTGAAGAGTAGATCCTATGATTACTGGTTTTACATAAACAATCCCTGCTTGTAAACAAAACAAAACTTTGCGCTTATATTGTAAAATGATGCACTCATACTATAGTTGAAAAATGAGGAAATATTATAAGTGCTAAAAATTACTTGCATTTTGTAGCCTAGAAGGCAATATGCAATTTTCAGCTTAGTATTGATGTCACAGAATATTTATTAAAACATTCTATAAACTGATGAAATAAAATGATAAATATATAAAAATTAGTATGAAATATTTTTCAGACATTTTAGTAATGACTCAGAAAAACTTTTAAATTATATTTTTAAAATAGCTATGTTCATTTGTGTGAGAAAACTTTAAAAATCATATACTATTTCACTATTTCACTATCATATACTATTTCACAAGAGGTAATATTAATAAAAATCGTGAGTTTTAACTTATGCTAAGAAGTTAACCACTACATCAAAGTAGTACTTTAATTTTAAAATTCTAAGTCATAGTAAAAACATAGAAATTATTAATATTACATTTATTCTCCCAATAATTTACAGATGTTCTAATACTATTTTCAAAAATATTAAATGGCATGAGGATATTTTCTTTCTATAATGCTAAAAGAATGCATCATAAATCAAAACTATATATTGACTATGTTACAGCTTGTGTGTGGGTAATTTTAAATAGAAATTTAAGCAAAATCTGGGAAACGTGCTTATAGTGTTTAATTTTTAGTAATGTTATTTGGAGTGACTTTTCTCCTTTTTTTGTATGTATGTTCTGAATAAATCAATCAATTACATTTAACATAAATGAATCACCTATTCAGTTAAAAATAAAGTGTGCTTTAGAATATAGGACTTTTTATTAAAAATGATTTCTATAAAATATTCACTATAAATACTTTTATTATGTTTATTTTTTCCTGATAAACTATAGATCTTGAACTAAAAGATCTTAGTTAAAAGACAAAATAAAGTGAAACTGTGAAATAAAAATGGTATTTAAAATGGAAATTGTATCTTTGCCTTCTAAAATTACTATATAATTCAAATTATTCATATCAAGAAGTCTGAATATTGCTCCCCTCCATGTGTAAAAACTTGTTAGAGAAAGGAATGATAAAACCTAGTCACTGCCAGTGATTTTTTGTTGCAAAGAATGAGAGCCAAAGGGGAAAAAAAAGGCCCTTTCTTACGCTGGTCTCCTTAGCAAGCGAATGCTTAAATTCACAAATGATGGGGAAATGAAGAACTGAAGAACTCTGAAGAGTCAAATGAAAGGAAGGCATATTGGAAAAGAAGAAGGGAAAGAGATAGTGCTGTTGTACCAAATGAAAAGCTATGCAGACTTGGAATGCACTTGGTAGCCACCTACAACCCCAGGAGAAACCTGCATTAGGATAAATTTTAAACTCTGATTGGCATTTCAGAAGACGGAAAGATTCTGGTTTATTTACAACACTGCTAATATGCTGGACGACTTTATCACTAGGTTTATTTTGATATAAGCTTATACATTTCCTATTTGTTTAAACTATAACCTTCATCAAAGGCGTTCTAACTGATATATTGTCTTTAAGTAACCTCAGGTGGCAACCAGGGTTTCACAGGGTTATAGGGATATCAAAATATGCTATTGCATCTCCAAGGAAACTAGAACAGAAAACAGAAAATTCACTAGGATAAAAATGCCACCATAGTTTCTCTATTTCTGTCTAAATCTTTGAGGTCATGACATTAAGCTTCAGTCTCCCATTTTATCTTCACCTAATCTCTGTGCAACTTCTACATTTTTCTCCCTTTCTCTTCACTGTCTCTCCACTTTGCCACATATTTTCCAATATCATATTACCTCTGATTTGCAACCCACAAGAAAGTCAAGTAGACAACCTAGTTTTCAATTTCAAATTCCCAGGAGATAGATTACTGACATCTTCTGAATCATTGTTTGACTACTGCAAAGGAAAATTTTTCTTAATATTTTGTGTCGCAGAAAGGAATTGACTATTGACTGTGTTAAAATCAGTTGCTCTATTCGCTATTTCTAAGTGATAAATTCTCTTCAGCTTTTGACAGGAACAAATCATACTTATGCATCTATTGACAATTTCTATGTTACTTAGGTGCTTTTTGTTGTTGATAATTCAACAGACATTTCTTTTTGAGTGAAAAATGACATACGTGTTTAAAGAACTTCCCTTGAATAAAGGTGGGCTTGACCTCACGAAAACGCTTTTTAAAAAAATTTGGAAAACATGATTAGGAATTCACTGCCTGAAGAGACTTAGCTGGTATAAATAGGGGACAAGTAGTTGGTGTCTGTTTTAGGTACTATTGTTGTATAATAATCCATACTAATTTTGAGGTATAAAAGGGTTATTTTATTGTACTCAGAAATCCTGAGGCCTAGGATTTCAAGAATGAAGCAATAATGGCTTGCTCTACTCATTCATGTCTTAGGCCTCAGCAGGAAGATATTAAGTGATACAGGACTTAACTTACATGAGCTGGAATCATCTGGAAACACCTTATTTCTTCTATCTGGCAATTGATGATAGCAGTCGGTGGAACCTCTACAGTCTATCAGCTGAAATGTGGCCTCTCCATGTGATTTCTTCATGTAGGTTAGTTTGGACTTCCTCACAAGGTGGTTTCAGGTGGATGCTAAAAGCAAGTGTCTGAAGAGAGTAAGAAAAGTATGTGCTATTTTGAACACCTAGCCTCAGAAGATACATAGTGATACTTCTAGCATACTCTTGTGTTTGAGACAGTTATGATAGTTCATGTGGTTCAAGGGAGAGAACACTTGGAAGGAATGTCAAAATTAAATCCTTAGAAGAGCTTGTGAGGTGGGCGGTATTGTAGCTAATCTTTAGAAAATACAATTGCCACAAGGCTTTTATTTATTCTAACAATCTTTAAGGATTCATGTTTGTGCCAAAATCAAAAGGCTCTATCAGCATATGTGAGATGAGCACAGCAGCTTGCCCATCTAAAGTGTCATCAATATGTAAATGTCATAGACACAGAGCTCTGAGTCAACACAGGGTAGTCTACAGATACCAACACAGCCTGACGAGTGGCTGTGAATACAATTCTGGCAGCAAGTATGTATTTTTAAATGATTTTTAATTCTGTCCTTTATCTTCAATTAAGAGGGTACTCCATAAAACTGTCCATCGTACATAGGCATCTGATAAGGCAATAAAGTTATTCAGATTGAATTCGTCTTGTACTACCCTATTTTTCTACCTTTTCTTTGATATTCCCTTAAGCAGCTAAGTATGCAACTGTGTTAATGATCTGTTTACATAAAAGCTTTATATAATTGTTATGAAATTTTGAAATTTGTAATGTGTACTACCACCTCAGAAGAAAAAAGTTTTTTTTAATCTTTGCACTTTATCTTCTATTTAATTTTATAATCAACTAGATTGTTCATGAAATTTTACCTTTTTTTCTTGGAACTATGTGTGAAATTTCTATTTTTTGCATGCTAGTGTCTCTGCGGTAATAGACTACAGATTTAAATGAGACTTAAAGGTTTTTAACAGTTGGAAGGCCAGTACTCAATATTTATCCTGAAGTTGCCATGGCTACTAATGCAGACAAAGTTTGCTGATCAAGTTCAAGCTAGAGATAGCCAGAAAAGCACAAGGGGTCTCATTAATGGTTTCAATGATTAACCACAGTGAAAAATAGTGACTGAATTTTCTGTCTTGGTTTCCTATTCTGTTGTTCTCACTAAAGATAAAGTGAGACTATTTAGGAAAATATATACCTAAGTAAATATAGTTTGATAAGTGTCATTCATACCATTGATAAGATGACAGAGCAAAAATTACTCTAGTTTTACTCCATTATCACCTGAAAACACTAATGTAAATAATTTCTGGCCATTATACTTCACCTAATATCACAGGCCAATAAGCCTCTGCTATTGACTAAATATTTGTATTATACTGTTAATGCATTAAATATTACTAAAAACCTATAACATTAAGAAAATATATAATTGTGTGTGTGTTTGTGTGTGTGTGTGCGTGTGTGTGTATCCAATATAGTCTTATTCAGAATAAAAAGAGGATTTCTCTTCTTAGGATTTATCCATCTTAGTTTGTTTTTGCCATTTAAATATTATACTTGTTTATACTTTAAATGCTAAATTATCAGTAAGCCTGCATGTAGTCCTGTTTAAAGTTGATTGATCTTCAAGAACATGGTTATAAAGGTAAATTCATTTTCAATTTCATTCCAAGGTTGTTGCTAATTAAATCTATAATGATTTTAACATAGAATGATTTTATGCAGTTAGAATGCACTCAGTTACTAGAATAGAATATCCAAATACTTTTTGTTTGGCTTAAGAAATAAAGAGAACACCTAAGAAGCAGCCTGAGGTATTTGGATCTAGAGCCTGGGCACTGATTCATTTGATTTATTGAAGAATTACTGAATCTAAGTTTTTCCCAGTCAGTACACTGTTGATGACCCTGTTCATAATTTGGAAGATTACAGTCATAGCCTTGAATATCACATCCTTGCTATTTATCAATATACAAAATTGCCTTCAAATCCATCATCTTTCTTAATACACTACTGAATTATTAAGTTTCACTGGGGGAGGGTAGTAATCTCATTTTGCTGCTTCTAAAACTTGTTTATTCTGATGAATTGTCCCCTGCCTTCTACCACGATGCTTTAGCATTCTTTAACCTCTGTTATGTACTCATAAACATGGAAGAATCATTGTTCGTTCTTGCATTAAAGTTACACTCTCTACTCCAGCCCCAGTATTATGTATGTGAACAATTGCTCAAAATCCAAATAATATAGGACAATCTGGAAAAAAATGTTAAACTCCAGCTGGCCCCTGCTCATTGGGTTGGATAATACAGTTTTGAAAGTCATTTTACCTAATTCTAATGCACCTATATTTGTAAACCACCAGTGCTTATGCAGAAAGCTCAGGATGTTTGATTAATGTCATTCTAATAATGTGACTTTTCCAAATGCAGGGTCTGACATCAACACTAAATGCGAAATATCTCTATTTTCTGCGAAAATGTTATTTTTTAATTATTATGTTTTTGGTGTCTAAAAATATGCAGACTTTTTAAATGGTTTACTATACAATTTTGGACAGGTCACTGTTTGGAACAGGAAATTTTAAAATATAAATCTGTGCATAACTCATCATTAATATCTCTGGTAGATACCAGTGCAACTGCAGATCTTTTTTCTCCATTTACTGGCTGAATGAATTTGAACATTTTTCTTGACCTTTCTGATATCATGTTTCCTCTCCTATAAAATGCATATTCTTTTTGAAAAATTACTAATCACTGAGCTAGGTACCATAAAACCAAAAGTGAATCAATTGTCTTGGCTCTCTCAGAATTCTAGTCTGTAGAGGGAAAAAAGACACAACTCTTTATAAAAGCAGAGTGAAAGAGTACTTGCATAGTATTACTACAAGAATGTTCTAGAATTGTGAAGGACCATTAATCTTTAAGGGAAGACAGGGAGGATTCTTGAAAGAGAAAATATCAAAAGGAGTCTTATAGTTTGAGTAGTATGTGCTAGTAGCAAAAGAAGGCTATTAAGACAATCTAGGAAGAAGCTTCTATATAGAATTCAGAGCTTTGACAGTGCAAATAGGCTAACCAACTATTCCCAATGGCCTGGGACCAAAGGGTTTCTCAGGATTCAGCATTTTAGTGCTAAAAATTGGGCAGTCATGGTCAAACCAGGACTATTTTTCACTATAAAAGTGAATTGTAAATTAAAAAAAGGTAAGGACACTAAACATAAGATCTACCTTTTTAGTACATTTTAAGTATACAATACAGTATTGATAACCTTAGGCACTCTGCTGCATAGTGGATCTCCAGAACTTCTTATCCTGCATAACTGAAAGTTCATACCCTTTGACACTATCTCCCCATTCCCCCCACCCCAGCTCCTGTTATCCACCATTCTACTCTCTGCTTATGTGACTTTGACATTAATAATAAAGGGATGGGAGTAAACTATGGAAGGCAATGGACACGTGTATGACCTTGATGGAGGAGATGGTTTCACAGATGGATATTTATCCTCAAACTCATCTAGTTGTATACCTTAAATACGCACAGCTTTTACCTGTCAATCACACCTTAGTAAATTGATTTAAAAATAAATCATGGTGTGGGGGGCAGCTTCTAATTATGTCCCCAGTAGTGCCCCTGAGGAATCCTCACCCTCGAGTGTGAGCTGAACCTAGTGATTTGCTTTTAAAATCTGAACACAGTAAAAGTGATGGGATGTTTCTTCTGAGATTAGGTTATGAAAGATCTCTGGTTTCCTTCTCACTTGCTCTCATTAACTCTTATTCTGAGGGAAGCCAGCCACCACATTGTGAGATGCCCTATATCAAGGAGAAACAAACAAACAAAAAACAAAATAAGAAAATAAAGTAGGCCTCCAGCCAATAGTCAGCAAGGAATTAAAGCATTCCAACAATTTCATGTAATCTTGGCATCAATCCTCCCTCAGTCACAGCTTCATTTAAGACCATGCCTCAGACACCTTAGTTTCAACCTCATGAGAGAAGCTAAGGCAGAGTTACCCAGCTAAGCCACGTTCAGATTTCTGACTCATAGAATATGTGAGATAATAAATATTATTTATAAAGTCTCTAATTGTTAGGTAATTTGTTACATGGTAATAGATAACCAATATATATAGTATGGTTGAAGCAGAGTGTGATCAGCTGGAGCACAGAGCGTGATAGAATGTATGTGGTGGAAACGTGGTTTTAGGCAAGATTTTAGAATGATTTAATATCCATATGTAAAGGCACCTCCTTCTCTACCTTCTTATTAATGATGGATTTTTCTGTCAGTAATATTATCTTTTTTTCTCCTGATTTCCTGCTTCCACTTTTCTTACCCTATGCAATAAATTATCTTAAAGTATAAAAAATTATTTAAAATAAAAAAAATCACATTAATCTCTTATTTATACATTGAAAAGGAAGTCATCATTCATGGTATCATTATTATTACTCTGCTTCTTTGCTTTGTAGGATTGGCAACATTTATAAGAAATCATTTATCTGTATATTTTCTTTCTAATTGCCTATCTCTATATAACTATTTCTGTTTGGTTTCATCATGTGTGTGACAGCTGTCCTATGCCTGTCACAAAGTAGGTGTTTTATAAAATTTTGTTTACATGATTGATTTAATGTTTACATATTCATTTTGAAAAATTAAACCTAAAATTCTCTAGGAAAACTACATAAAGGAGTTCATGTCATATTAGTTAGGATATTCCATGAACTTACTCATCCTTTAGAAGACAGTAGACAGGATATATATCACAATCATTCATAGATCATGAAATACAATAGAGGTCCCAGAAATAAATCCACAGTTACAGCCAATGTACTTATTTTTCAGAGATTCCAAGAACATACATTGCAGAAAGGAAAGGCTACCCTCTTTAATAAATGGTTCTGGGAAAATTGAATATTCATATTCAGATAAATGAAACCAGACCCCTATCTCTCACCATATATAAAAATCAACTCAAGATGGATTAAGACCTGAATCTGTAAAACATACTGAAAGAAAACATAGGAAGAATATTTCAGGACATTGGTCTAGGCAAAGGTTTTATGGCTAAGACAACAAAAGCATAGACCACAAAAAGAAAAATAGACAAATAGGACTGTATTAAAGTTACAACCATCTGCATAACAAAAGAAATAATCAACAAAGTGAAGCGACAACCTACTGAATGGGAGAAGATATTTGCAAATTATTTATCCAACTAATATCTAGAATATACAAGGAACTCAAACAATTAAATAGTAAAAACAACCCCCACGAGTAATCCTATTAAAAGTGGGCAAAAAACTTGAATATATATTTCTCAAAAGAAGACATACAAATAGCAAACATGTATATGAAAACATGTTTAACATCAGAGAAATGTGAATCAAACCACAGTGAGACATTTTACCCAGTTAGAATGGTTATTATTAAAATGGTAAAGAATAACAGATATTGGTAAGGATGTAGAGAAAAGGAAACACACACTGTTACTTGGAATGTAAATTAGTAAAGCTAATATGGAAAACCATAAGAGGACAAAAATTAACTCAAGGTAAATTAAAGACTTAAACATAAGACCTAAAACCATAAAAATCCTAGAAGAAAACGTAGGCAATACCATTCAGGACATAGGCATGGGCAAAGGCTTCATGTCTAGCACAGCGAAAGCAATGGCAGCAAAAGCCAAAATTGACAAATGTGATCTAATTAAACTAAAGTGCTTCTGCACAGCAAAAGAAACTATCAGCAGATTGAATAGGCAACCGTAAAGAATGGGAGAAAAATTTGCAATCTATCCATCTGACAAAGGGCTAATATCCAGAATCTACAAAGAACTTAAACAAATTTACAAGGAAAAAAAAATACTCCATCAAAAAGTGGACGAAGTATATGAACAGATACTTCCCAAGAGAAGACATTTATGCAGCCAACAAATATATGAAAAAAAGTTCATCATCACTGGTCATTAGAGAAATGCAAATCAAAACCACAATGAGATACCATCTTATGCCAGTTAGAATGGCAATCATTAAAAAGTCAGGAAACAACAGATGCTGGAGAGGATGTGGAGAAATAGGAATGCTTTTACACTGTTGGTGGGAGTGTGAATTAGTTCAACCATTGTGGAAGACAATTCCTCAAGGACGTAGAACTAGAAGTCTGTGGCAATCCCTCAAGGATCTAGAACTAGAAATACCATTTGAACCAGCAATCCCATTACTGGGTATATACCCAAAGGATTATAAATCATTCTACTATAAAGACACATGCACACGTATGTTTATTGTGGCACTATTCACAATAGCAAAGACTTGGAACCAACCCAAATGTCCATCAGTGATAGACTGGATAAAGAAAATGTGGCACATATACACCATGGAATACTATGCAACCATAAAAAGGATGAGTTCATGCCCTTTGCAGGGACATGGATAAAGCTGGACACCATCACTCTCAGCCAAGTAACACGAGAACAGAAAACCAAACACTGCATGTTCTCACCCATAAGTGGGAGTTGAACAATGAGAACACATGGACATAGGGAGGGGAACATCACCCATCGGGGCCTGATGAGGGGCGAGGGACTAGGGGAGGGATAGCATTAGGAGAAATACCTAATGTAGGTGACGGGGGTTGATGGGTGGAGCAAACCACCATGGCACATGTATACCTATGTAACGAAACTGCACGTTCTGCACATGTATCCCAGAACTTACAGTATAATTTTAAAAAAGAAAAAAAACACACAAAAAAAACCCTAAAACTAGAGCCACACAATTCAGTAATCTTGCTACCAGGTATTTATTTAAAGAAAAATAAGTCCGTAAATAAAAGGGATACCTGCAATCACAAATGTATTGCAGCACTATTCATGATAGCAAAGATATGGAATCAACCTAAAAGTCCATTAATGGAAGAATGGATAAATAAAATATAGTATATATACACACTGGAAAATTATTTAATCATTAAAAGAATAAAATCATGTTTTTGCCACTGGAGCATGGATGAATGAAACTGGAGACCATTGTGTTAAGTGAAAAAAGTCAGGCTCAGAAAGACAAATACCACATCTTCTTACTCATATGTGGGAGTTTAAAAAGTTCATCTAGTGAAGATAGAGAGTAGAATGATGGACACCAGAGAATGGAAAGTATATTTGGAAGGGGGGGATAAAAAGAGGTTGATTAATGGGTACAAATATACTGTTAGAAGAAGGAATAAGTTTTCATAATTTGCAGAGTAGGGTGACTATAATTAACATCAATGGTTTGTATATTTCAAAAAAGCTAATAGGACTTGAGATGCTCCCAACACATACAAATGATACTCAAAGTAATTGATACCCCAGATAGTCTGACTTGATCATTACACATACTATGCATATAATAAAATATCACATGTACCCCATAAATATGCATAAATATTATGTATCAATAAAAAATAGTGTGGTGCCAAAAAAGCACTCAAAAAATAAAATAAATTTTAAAAGTCTTGAAGATATATTCGCATTAAAAATATTTTATAGTATTTTCTACTATTGTGAATTTGAGGCATTAGTCAAACTAGAATATATACTGACCACTACGGAATAAATATTGTTGAAATATATTGATACTGTTTGGTATATTTATCAATAATTTTTTTAATTACCAAACATAGAGTAGAGTGACAGCAAATTGGAAGATGAATATGTAATTCAAAGTGACAATAATGGCATCCATTATGTTCTAGATTCTGAGAGGTTTGTTAGAAATCATTAAATGATAAACAAAATATATATATTAAATATATATAAATATATATATATATTCCATGTGCCCATATTTGGAAAGGCCTATAACTTTGTTCAATATATAAATGACCCAACCATTTAACATGTCACAAATTTTGTGACTTTAGTTTATTCTTTTGTTAATGTTTTTAGTCATATTCATCATTCTGAATGGAATGAGATGAAGACTTTATTAGAGTACTCAGTGTTTCCATAGGCAATGGAAACCTCTTCAGTTCAGCTGGTAGTAATGTGAAATCATTTTTGAAGGTTATTCAATATATGCACAGATAATTTATGTTATGCCCTAACTTAGCCTTGAAAAACATTTTACATTCAATATACTACTTACATTTTATCTGCTTCAAATCAAAAAGTCAAAAAGTATTTAATTGTTAAGGATATTTGAATATGATTTGCAGTTCTCAAGATACTGCAACAAAATCATTTATTTATTCAACTAATGAATCTCAAGTTAAGTAATGTTTCTTGGTAATTGAATAGCACTTTCACATTCAGAATTTTACACTTCTTTAAAAAGCTGATTTATTAACCACAATCTATGTGATTATTATTAAATAAATATGGGGGAGGATGGATATTTGACAGATTTTCAGAAATATTATTCTGTGGCTAATAAGTTATAAAACTGTGATTTCATCTTCCTGTTCATTTTTTGGTAATTGTCCCATGTTTTCATTTTGGAGATTTATAACTAAAAATTTGGTGTTTGAACAATTAATTCCTAAATAAAAATATAAAAGCATGACGAAAATTTTTATCTAACTGTGTCTTCAAAAATATAAAAGGCAAATCATGCAAAGAAAGACAGGCTGTATGTTTGGCATTAGTACTTTCTGAAAACTTTAAACAAATTTCTTTGTTTTATGTTTTAAAACCAAATAATAAATGACATAATAATTATATTTAAATTGGAATTTATATTCAGAAGACATTCAACAATAAATGGATTTCAATGGTGGTCTGTGATTCAAAAGGCCAACCAAAAAGCAAAATAGAAATACATGTTTAAGACAAAAGAATGCGAGATGTTATTTATATTGTGTTTTAATTACATATATTAATATATTGTTATATTTTAAAGCCATTACATGTTATGCATAACACTAGATGTAATTAATGATATTTGGGGCTATTTATAACAATTATGGTGGTCATTTTTTCAGTTTATTTTATATATAAACAAATCTCTCTCTAAATAAAATCAGGGCAATCTGTTTTCAAGGATTCAGATATTCCCACTTGCTCACTCCTGTTTCAAGTTTTGATTATATTCCAAGTAAAAATCATAGTATATGTATTTGTGGTGGTCAAAGTTGTGTGTGAAGGTCACTTTTTCTAAATAGAAAATGATATTTTGGTATTAATAAATAAGATATAATGATCCCTTTTATTTTCCATATAACAGCAAATATTCCAAGAAGTGAAAGTGCTACTTTGGTGGAAACCTGAAAATAATAATCCAGAGTGCAGTAAGATACCATTTAGTTGTAAATATTGTAGCAACAAAACAAAATGTGAGATCATGGCAATATTTTTTTACTTCCAGTTGGAAAATTCAACAATTAGAAAATTAAAATACACCTGAAGCAAACATTTTTGGCAAAATGGTTTTTAAGTTGTGTTGAATGATTGGAATAATCATAATTCATATCTGTGAATCTAGCAATCAGTACTTAAAATCAATAAATAGAAATAATTTCTTTATCCTAAATATGTTATCTATCAATTTCTTATTTATTTTTGGAAAACATTGCTTTTTAATAATATAATAAAATCTTTATTGCTCAATCAAACTGTGGAAGATTATGTTTGTGTTTTAAATATATATGTTACTTAAATGACAATGTAAATTAGTGACTCTTTTAGTAGATAGTTACTGATTATTGGCATTATCACTTCACAGCATGAATATGTTATCAAAGCAAGCTTTGCAATTTAACAAACCTAAAGAAATTATAACCTTAATAAATTGTTTTGATATCTTTAATTATGTAACCATTGATTTTATTTACATTACATACATTAAATTCAAACCTTAGAAATCAGGGGTTAGACTAAGATTTCAAAGTTCAGCATTGTGAGGGCAACTGTGATTATGGTAGATAATAATATGTCTGAGTTCTTCGGTTTTAATTACGACATAGAGTCTGGCATTGTGGAAAATGTATTATTGAAACACTCAGTATAAAGTTACTGAAACACTCAGAATATAAATTTCAATGAAAACTCAGTAAATGTTATTTTTTAACTAATTTTGTATGCCTTTGCTTTCTAAAGTCTAGATAAAGAAGCTAGACTATTGTTCTGGTTTTGGAACAGTATGCTCAAAACAACAACAAATAATAACAGTGATAAAAATATCCAGAAAAAAATGAGATAACTAGATTAATGAAAATTAATAATAGGAAACAATGAGAAAAAAATTCTAAAACTTTAATTTATATGCTAATACAAATTAAAGACCACTGTAAAAGGCCAATTCTTTACTAATTTTTACATTATCAAGAAATACATGTTGGCCAGGTGTGGTGGCTCACTCTTGTAACCCCAGAAGATCACAAGTGGCCAAGGTGGGAGCATTGCTTGACCCCAGGAGTTCAGGACCAGTCTCGGCAAAGTGTCAAGGCCCCATCTCTACTAAGAATAAAAATTTAGCCAGGTGTGGTGGTGTTTACCTGTGGTCCCAGTTACTTGGGAGTCTGAGGCAGGAGGATCACTTGGGCCCAGGAGACAGAAGTTGTAGTAAGCTGAGATCACGCCACTGTACTGGGTGACAGAGACAGGCCTCATCTAACAGAAACAAAAACAAACAAAAAAAAAAAAAAGAAAGAAAGAAAAGGAAAATTAATTATGGAAAATATACTAAATAATATAAAAGTTTGAAAAATTTGAAAAAAATGGCTAAGATGATTAAACAATTGTTCATTTTATTTAAGTTTTAATGTGTATTTTTATATAGATAAAAATCATATAAATCTTGGTATTTATGTTTTACACCAGCATTTTCCATTTTATTAATTTTATATAATCATAACTCTATTATACTATTAAGTGGATATACTGTGATACAGTTATATTTCTATTTTTTCTTTTATTTTATGCTATGGGTATTCTTCCCTAATATATTGTCTTTTTATTATGTTCATATTAATACATTAACCATCCATTTTATCTGTGTTTCTATTATACACTACATTGTGAAATTCCAGATCATATTAAGACATTATATTGCTCTAATTAGTGTCATGACATTTTTACTACGTAACAAACCTCTGTCAACCATATTTTGGTTGATTTTTCTACTTTTTTCTTCCCAGAGAAAAATCTAGCATATTTTGTTAAACTGCATGGCTAAACTCCTATAAAATGGGGATTCAATTTTATTTAAATATCTAGTGATATTTTAAAAAGCTGACATATTTTCCATATTTAGTTTTCAAGAGTCAGAAGGCATACATAAAAGACAAATAATATACACAACAAGTAAAAAAATAGCAATTATAATTACAACCAAAATTTCTGGACCACTTAACGACAGATATAAAGATTAAATTCCAGGAGGTGTAGTGGCTCACGAAAGTTGGGAGGCCAAGGTGGCCAGATTGCTTTAGTCCAGGAATTCGAGACCAGCCTGGGCAACATGGCAAGACCCTGTATCTATAAAAAAAAATTAGCCAGGCATAGTGGTACATGCAGGTTGTCCCAGCTACTCAGCAGGCTGAGGCAGGAGGACTGTTTGATCTCAGGAGTTCAAAACCAGCCTGGACAATGTGGCAAAACCCCATGTCTACAAAAATTTAGCTGACAGTGGGCACTTACCTGTGATCCCAGCTACCTGGGAGGCTAAGGTGTGAAGATCACTTGAACCTGGGAGGTGAAGACTGCAGTGAGCTGTAATCTCGCCACTGTACTCCAGCTTGGGTGACAGAGTGAAACTCTTTCTGAAAAAAAAAAAAAAAAAAAAAAGATTAAATTCCACTATGACAGATGAGGCTGCATTGAGGAAATTCTGCACAAAAATTAGAAACTTCTTAAGAACCAATATTTTATAACCGTCTATTTTACTGGTTTTCATTTTTACAAATAGATAATTTTAGAACCAACTAGAAATCTAGATGGCCTTTTCTCTCTCAAGGCACTGGTTTTAAATTGCAGTCAGATTTACTGTTAATGTTATTACAAGTGTTACCAGTATCATGATTATGTTTAATACATTTACAGCACTCTGTTCAACACTATAAAGAGGAGAAAAATTAAAAACTAAGAAGGTAAAGTTGGACAAGAATAAATAAAAATGTAATTATTTACAGCTTATATCATCTATTCCCCCTCCAAAACAGAATAAAACCTTAGAATAAGAGTCTTTTGCATGTTTGCCAACCTTATAATCAGATTCAACAAATAATAATGTTATGCAAAGCTAACAACAAATAGCTATGAAACTTACTAAATTAAGATACCATTCACAAGAGCCTATCCTATAACTTGTGATATAAAGTGCATATTTTCTTATGCGTTGAAGAATTGTCCTACTCCATTGGAAGTTTGGATTCGCTTCCAGTATTTTATCTTTGTACTTCAAATGTCTTGAAATGCTTTAGAGTAACTTTACTGTGAAAATTTTGGCAGACATCACTTCTTCTGGAACAAATTCATCCTATTTGTCAAACCACTTTTCTCATTTATGCCAATAAATCCACCTTCATCAGAATCCTCTGGTTGTATATCTAGAGTCTCTCCAATAGCAACAGTGTCAACATTCCCAGGGTCAGCTATTTTTTCTCTAATTCCATTTACATTTGGTTCACTTCCAGCATTATCATTTTTATTTTCTTCTTTTTATTTTTTTGCTGCACCTTCATTTCTGTGGGTCACTTTCTCATTTGTTTATCCATTTTTAAATTAAGTATCACATAAATATAGCATTAGGACACAAGGAGACAACACAATTAAATGCTTGGCTGTCTGTGTGTGAACTGAGAAAGAGAAGCACAGTGACCCTTCACCAACAGACACTGAAAGAAGGGCCTTATAGCAGCATGACTTATAATCCTTTGGGTATATACCCAGTAATGGGATGGCTGGGTCAAATGGTATTTCTAGCTCTAGATCTAATGGGTGCAGCACACCAACATGGCACATGTATACATATGTAACAAACCTGCATGTTGTGCACATGTACCCTAGAACTTAAAGTAAAATAAAAAATAAATAAATAAATAAAATTAAAAATTAAAAAAAAATCCTCCCCCAGCAAAAAAAAAGAAAGAAAGAAGAGCCATTGTTAGTCTCTGAGCATGAGGTGCACCTCTTAGTTAAATGTGATTAACATGAGGGAAGAGCTAGCAGTGAAGCTTGTGCTTTGTGAAATTACTCATGGTTAACGGACCTTGGTAACTAAATTTTGATTTGTGTTGTTGAGAGATTAGTAATATTTAAATGAAGAGAGGAGAGAGAGCTCGGGGACAGCCTCAAGTAAAGACAAATCAGTAGAGGATGAAGCATTTCTTTAGTAAATGAAATTAGAAAATGGGTTTACCCCTCGGAGAAACATACAATTGGATATCTCCTGTAACAGAAAAAAGCGGAAATTTTAAAACTATGTTTTTAAAATATTTAAAGCAAGCTATAAAATTAACAAAAGAAAATGTATATAATATCTTTGTGAATGTAGGTGAGAGAAATATTTTCTTTTAAATATCCATTTTTCATTTTTCCTTATCCATTTTATTTCATTAATTTTTAAAACATTTTGTTTGATAAATAAAATTGTATATACTCATAGTGTGCAACACAATGTTTGATATATGTATAGACTGTGAAAATGCTAAATCAAGCTAATTAACATATGTACTACTTCACATACTTATCAATTTTTGTTACGAGAACACATGATTTAGTCACAGCAGTTTTCAAGTATACCATACATTATTATTAACTATAGTCACCAAAATGTAGAATAGATCTCTACAACTTATTCCTCCTGTTGAACTAAAATTTTGTATCCTTTGACCAATATCTCTCCAGTCTTCCAATCCCCAGCCTTGGCTAACCACCATTCTATTTTCTACTTTTATGAGTACAACTCTTTTAGATGCCACACATAAGTGAGATCAGGTGGTATTTGTCTTTCTGTGCCTGATTATTTCACTTAACACAATGTCCTGAAGGCTTATTCACATTACAATTTTTGTTTGAGGAGGTAAAACGTTAACATGGCTCTAAAATCCAGTTTATACAAACAGGTATTCTCAGAGAATGTCCTTCTCCACATCCTTCCTACTCCATGCCTTCATTCCTCTCCTTCTCACATTTTTGTTCTGCATAAATATTAAAGGAAGTTTGAAGCATATCATAAACTGAGACAGAACATGTAGAATATATGTGATTTAAATACATAAAAATCTTTTAGAAGTAAATAAGACCAAGTCAATGAATTACTAGAAAAATTCGCATTTATCTGAAGAATAAAAATAAAATATGCAATAACCATATAAAAAGGAGCTCATTATCCTAAATAATATTTATTTAGATAAATCACATACTGCATCATATCTCCACCACATTTTTAAAAAGTGGATGACAATATTTTTGGTGAGTATGTGGAACAATGGGAACATACACACATACTTTTTTGTTGTATAAATTTATGAATCACCTATTAAGTCATCTTCTACCTCCTATTATCTACTAAAGCTGAAAATGTGCATACAGCATTAAACAGAAATTCCATTCTCATGAAGAATGATAAACATAAAATCCAGAAGTATGTTTACCCCTGAAGCAGGAGAGAAAGGATGAAATGGATAATATATTAAAGTTAAGAGAAAGGATTTATTTCATAAACCGATAAGTAGATATGCTGGTGTTCATCATATCATTAATTATAGAAAGTAGAATGATTCCCCAAAGATGCCTACCACCTAATCCCTGGAACTTGTGAATAAGTTACAGTACATGATGAAAAGGCCTTGCAAAAGTCATTGAGGTTAAGGATTTCAAAACAGGGAGATTATCCTGCGTTATCTGGTTGAGCCAAATCTAATCACATGAACCCTTGAAAGCAGAGATTTTTGTTTTGTTTTCTTTTTCTTTTCTTTTCTTTTTTTTTTTTTTTCTCAAGGTAGAATCAAATAGATGTGGCAGGAGGAGAGGTTGGGGAGTTTCCAAGCACGAGTGGAATGCTACCTATTATTTCTGGAGGTGGGGGTAGGACGGATGTAGAAAACATGGGAAGGGATGCAAGCAGCTGCTGGGAACAAAGCCTTTAGGCCCATGGCTGACAGCCTGCAAGGGAATGGAGGTATCAGCCCTCTTACGTGTGAGGAACTAAATATGGCCAGCAACCTGAGTGAGTTTCGCAGCAGATTCATCCACAGAACCTCCAGAAAAAGGGTACAGCTTTACTAATACTACCATTTTGACACTGTGAGGCTTTAAGCAGAAGACCCAACTGAGTTATACTATACTTGGACTTCTGACCTATAGAACTATGAGATAATAAATGAATGTTGTTTTAAGCCACTAAATGTATGATAATTTGTTAAGGCAGCAATGAAAAAAAAACGCACTAGTATGTGTACCTTACACTTACTTGTAAACAATTACCGTAATTTATTTACTGATTTGTATAATAAAAATTTACCCCAAATTAAAAAAAAACTAAACTTGTAAAACCTTAATTTTTTATATATTACTGTGTTAACTCAAAAGTTAGAATACCAATTTTATATTATTAAGACATCAAAAAATAAGGACATTAAGTGTTAACATTAAAAATAAGTCAAACTTTTACTCAATGGAAATCCAGTCCTCATGGCTTCCAGAATTAAATATGGCTTGACATAGTGGAGAATTTAAGATTTCGAATTCGCAAAGGTGATAAACAACTTTCAGGTTCTTGCCACTTCATTTGTGCTGTCTATCTATACTTTTCTGTTACAAAGGACAAAGTGAGTGCATACAGGTAACTAATTTTATTTCTTAGTCAACTCAAATTTAATTTGACCCAAGCAAATGATGGTTATCCTTACTTTCCACATTTACTGGTGAAAATTGTTTTCTGTTTTGTATGTTTTCAATGAATATGTAATAATATAGCTTAAGGCACAAGTCAGCAAACTATGACCCAAGAGCCAAATAGGGAATGCCACCTAGTCTTGTAAATAAAGCTATATTCGAACACAACATCCACTTGTTTACTCATTGTATATGGCTGCTTACATGCTACAATGACGGCTGCGTTGTTGTGACAGAAACCATAAGGTCTACGAGTTGTAAATGATTTACTCTTTGACTTTTTACACAAAAGATTTTAAACCTTGATTTAAGTGAACATATAAATGAAATTTTTCTAATATCTTCCTGGTATAAAAATCTATCAAAGACAAATTAGTGATAATCAATTAATTTTAAAAACAAACATCTATGATCTTACAATATTTGAAAAATGTATAATTTAAATATATCTTCAAAATTGTTTATAAAAATAAGTCTTTCAATTAAAAGAGATTGCCTATCAAAAAAAGAACATGAAATAAAAGATGGAAATTTGTGTCTGAAGGTATACAAGAATTTAGCATTATATTCTATAAAGCTCAACATGCCCTGCAATTTTCTATCTTTGTTTATTTCTCCTTTATAAGGGAAATAAACTTTCCCTTTCACTTTTTTTTTTTAGAAACAAATTACTGGTCCTTGATTTATGTCATTACAAGATGTTTCAATCATATATAATGATGGCTAGTTTTCTTCTACAAAATAAGGTCAAAAAGTGAAACAATTAAAAGTTAATAAATATGTATCCTTTTTCTTTATGGTATAAAAGAAAAAATAATTTTGTAGCTCATTGTTTTGCTCATAGAATTGCTAGAATGAGAAAGAATGATTTATCTGCAGTGGAAAAAAGTGAAGGTTGAAATTGGACTATATTCTATGAGAAGTATAATTAGATAAAGTTAATGTTCCAAGCAGGATCTATATGTTCTGTTTCTAATTTCCAGTCTTCACAGAGCTTCTAAATCTTTTCTGACTCTTGGCATAGATTTAATCATCACTTTCACTGAAAATGATTTAAAATGATTTCATTCTGTGACTTATTTATACAATAATTGAGCAAGACTCCAAGACTAGTCATGGCCTAAAACAAATAGAGAAGAAAATATAAATAAGCAACAGCCAGCATATAGTATGCATAATACAATTTTACTTGCACATTTTTTCATAAGTCACCAGCATTTGGAGAAATACATTTTAATAAAATAGTTATGCATTGTTATGGCCTCCTGAGTTTTTATGTCTTTTCTTTGCTAAAAACGGATGACTATATGGAACGATTGGATTTTCTCTCTTAAGAAGGAAGACTAAGCTGTAATATCGTCTTTAAATGTTCACTTCTGAAATACATCCTAAATTTTCCACTGGATAGTCCTATGAGGGTGGCATAGGGATATATAACCAGGAATCTTTTTGCTGATATGATCAAAATAGTGGCTTGCAGAGCCTGTGATGGATGCAGAAAGTGGTTTGCTGGAAGAGGAAGATTAGAATGTTTTATTCTGGAGAACTCGGAGGTTAAATTTAATTATTTCATTTGTTCTTAATGTAATGAGTTAGTGCTCTGTTCTTACATGGAGTCCAGATAGGAATGGTTCTATGTTCAGAAACAAAGTGTACTTGGAAAATCTTATTTAAAAGGGAGTAAGTTAAGGATAAGAAAGGAGCAATGAACATCCTATTATTTATTCAACGTACACTAAACTCTTATTAAGATGCAGAGAAATATCATTTCTTGGAATGGGTGATCTGGAACACTATTTAGTGCGCAATTTATAACCTATGATTTGAGCCACCTGAGGCACACAAGTCTGCATGGCCTCATAGCAGTTTAGCAATTCTCAGGCAATAGAAAGTTACTGTCCACCCTGACAGGAAACCTGGAATCAGCTCTGGTTGAGAATTTGTATTCATTGCTGGACAAATGTTATTTTTTTTGGAAAAGAATTGTTAAATTGACAATTATGCATACATACCTGGGATAATTGAATCAAATAAAACAATGCAACCTCTCTGAATATAAATGTCTTAATCTGTAAAATGAAGGAGATATTTGGTAATTCAAGAAAGTATTTTGAGGATGAAGTGACAGTGTTTAAATTGCCGGCCTCTTGAATGCTCCTAAAACCTACCTAAATAGTCCATTTCTTTGGAATTTATATATTGGGCATCTACCTTAATGCTACTAAAACAGTTTATCTATATGTAAATGTGATTAAACCACAATTCCTCTTAATATCCAAGCAATGCCTACCTCTTCATGGCTCTGACTTTAATTTTTGTGAAATGAAACATTAAAACATTTATGAGCTGGCACTGTCTTCCCTTTTATGTTATTCTTATAAAACACTAAACTCCTTTATTTTCTAAGTAGACAACAAATGTTCCACTTACACAGTGTGTTTACATTACTCATTTTGTCACATATGTGGGAAGGTGAGGGTAGGGGGTTTCCATTTCTAGTCATTAATGACTGATTATTCTAATTCTTTAAGAGACCTTAGATTTCACACTCTTGGTAAATATCCCCTGATATAACAAACCAACAACAATCCCCCTCCACCAAAAACATAAATAGTTAGATGTTGTGTTGTTCTTCTGGAATACTAATCCGAGCTCTATAATATCACTTATTACATGTAAATTAAATTATATTTTAATATTTCTGTATTTTCATGGTTATAGTAAAATATTTGAGGGCAAGAAGAACAATTTATTCATATTTATAAACCTAGGTAATAGTGGCTAGCCTAATAAATCCACATAGAACAAAACAGAAAACACATAGTATTTTGAGTAGCCAATAGTAGTAGTCAATATATGTGAGTTAAATATCAGTATTTTATTTTACTTTATTTTATTTTTCAAAACACTGAAATTTATTATCTCACAGTTCTAGGGCCAAAAGTCTGAAATTAGTGTCAAGGCTGAAATCAGTGTAACAGGATGGCCACACACTGTCCAGAGGTGCCAGGGAAGAGTCTATTTCCCATCTCTTCCATTCTCTCATAGGCTATAGGCATTCTTTGGTTTGTAGCCACATCACTCCAATAGCTTCCTCCATGGTTATCGCCTACATTTCTGGATGGGTAAAATTTCTCTACCTGTCTGTTACAAAGACATTTAGAATTGCATGTATGATATACATGCATTTCTGGATGGGTAAAATTTCTCTCTACCTGTCTGTTACAAAGACATCTATAATTGCATGCATGCACTCAGATAATGCAGGATAATTGTCCAATGTCAAGATCTTTAACTTAATAATATCTGCAAAGATAATTTTCTTAAAATTTTATTTTAGATTCAGGGAGTACATCATGTACAGGTTTATTACCTGGGTATATTTCCTGGTGCTGAGATTTGGGTTACAAATGATCCCATCACCTAGGTACTGAGCATAGTACCCAAGTGTTAATTTTTGAAATCTTGCCCTCTTCTCTCCCTCTCCCTTCTAGTAGTCCCCAGTTTATATTGTTGTCATTTGTTGCCATCTGTATGTCCAAGAGAACTCAATGTTTGGCTCTCATAAGCGAGAAAATGCACTATTTGATTTTCTATTCGACATTAATTGGCTTAGGATAATGACCTCCAGCTGCATCCATGTGGTTGCTAAGGTCATAATTTCACTCTTTTTTATTGCAGCATAGTATTGCATGGTGTATAGGTACAACGTTTTCTTTTTCTATTTTTTTCTATATATATATTTATTATACTTTAAGTTCTAGGATACATGTGCACAACGTGCAGGTTTGTTACATATATATAAATGTGCCATGTTTGTGTGCTGCACCCATTAACTTGTCATTTACATTAGGCATATCTCCTAATGCTATCCCTCCCCCCTACCCCCACCCCACAACAGGCCCCAGTGTGTGATGTTCCCCTTCCTCTGTCCAAGTGTTCTCATTGTCCAGTTCCCACCTATGAGTGAGAACAGGCAGTATTTGGTTTTCTGTCCTTGCGATAGTTTGCTCAGAATGATAGTTTCTAGCTTCATCCATGTCCCCACAAAGGACATGAACTCATCATTTGTTATGGCTGCATAGTATTCCATGGTGTATATGTGCCACATTTTCTTTATCCAGTCTATCATTGGTGGACTTTTGGGTTGGTTCCAAGCCTTTGTTATTGTGAGTAGTGCCACAATAAACATACGTGTGCATGTGTCTTTATAGCAGCATGATTTATAGTCCTTTGGGTATATACCCAGTAATGGGATGGCTGGTTCAAACAGTATTTCTAGTTCTAGATCCCTGAGGAATAACTACACTGTCTTCCACAATGGTTGAACTAGTTTACAGTCCTACCAACAGTGTAAAAGTGTTCCTATTTCTCCACATCCTCTCCAGCACCTGTTGTTTCCTGACTTTTTAACGATCGCCATTCTAACTGGTGTGAGAAGATATCTCATTATGGTTTTGATTTGCATTTCTCTGATGGCCAGTGATGATGAGCATTTTTTCATGTGTCTGTTGGCTGCATAAATGTCTTCTTTTGAGAAGTGTCTGTTCATATCCTTCACCCACTAGATGGGGTTGTTTGTTTTTTTCTTGTAAATTTGTTTTAGTTCTTTGTAGATTGTAGATATTAGCCCTTTGTCAGATGAGTAGATTGCAAAAATTTTCTCCCATTCTGTAAGTTGCCTGTTCACTCTGATGGTGGTTTCTTTTGCTGTGCAGAAGCTCTTTAGTTTAATTAGATCCCATTTGTCAATTTTGGCTTGTGTTGCCATTGCTTTTGGTGTTTCAGACATGAAGTCCTTGCCCATGCCTATGTCCTGAATGGTATTGCCTAGGATTTCTTCTAGGGTTTTTATGGTTTTAGGTCTAACATTTAAGTCTTTAATCCATCTTGAATTAATTTTTTTATAAGGTGTAAGGAAGGGATCCAGTTTCAGCTTTCTACATATGGCTAGCTAGTTTTCCCAGCACCATTTGTTAAATAGGGAATCCTTTCCCCATTTCTTGTTTTTCTCAGGTTTGTCAAAGATCAGATGGTTGTAGATGTGTGGTATTATTTCTGTGGGCTCTGTTCTGTTCCGTTGGTCTCTCTCTCTGTTTTGGTACCAGTACCATGCTGTTTTGGTTACTGTAGCCTTGTAGTATAGTTTGAAGTCAGGTAGCGTGATGCCTCCAGCTTTGTTCTTTTGGCTTAGGATTGACTTGGCAATGCAGGCTCTTTTTTGGTTCCATATGAACTTTAAAGTAGTTTTTTCCAATTCCGTGAAGAAAGTCATTGGTAACTTGATGGGGATGGCATTGAATCTGTAAATTACCTTGGGCAGTATGGCCATTTTCACGATATTAATTCTTCCTATCCATGAGCATGGAATGTTCTTCCATTTGTTTGTGTGCTCTTTTATTTCACTGGGCAGTGGTTTGTGGTTCTCCTTGAAGAGGTCCTTCACATCCTCTGTAAGTTGGATTCCTAGGTATTTTATTCACTTTGAAGCAATTGTGAATGGGAGTTCATTCATGATTTGGCTCTCTGTTTGTCTGTTATTGGTGTATAAGAATGCTTGTGATTTTTGCACATTGATTTTTTTATCCTGAGACTGCTGAAGTTGCTTATCAGCTTAAAGAGATTTTGGGCTGAGACAATGGGGTTTTCTAGATATACAATCATGTCATCTGCAAAGAAGGACAATTTGACTTCCTCTTTTCCTAATTGAATACCCTTTATTTCCTTCTCCTGCCTGATTGCCCTGGCCAGAACTTCCAACACTGTGTTGAATAGGAGTGGCAAGATAGGACATCCCTGTCTTGCGCCAGTTTTCAAAGGGAATGCTTCCAGTTTTTGCCCATTCAGTATGATATTGGCTGTGAGTTTGTCATAAATAGCTCTTATTATTTTGAGATATGTCCCATCAATACCTAATTTATTGAGAGTTTTAGCATGAAGGGTAAAATGGATATATACCCAGTGATAAGATTGCTGTGTCAAATTGCATTTCTGTTTTAAGTTATTTTAGAAATTTCTAAACTGCTTTCCACAGTAGCTAAATTAATTTACATTCTCACCAAAAGTGTATAAGCATTCACTTTTCTCCACAGCCTTACCAGCATCTGTTGTTTTTTGATTTTTTAAGTAATAGCTATTTTGACTTGTGTGAAATAATATCCTACTGAGGTTTTGATTTGCATTTCTCTGATGGTTTGTTATTTTGAGCATTTTTTCATGTTTTTTGGCCACTTGTCTGTCTTCTTTAAAGAGGTGTCTGTTTATGTCTTTTTCTCACTTTTTAAAGAAGTTATTTGTTTTTCTTTCTTGAATTATTTAATTTTCTTAGATTTTTGGATATTAGACCTTTTATAGATGTATAGTTTGCAAATATTTCCTCCTGTTCTCTAGATTGTCTATCTACTCCATTGATAGTTTTTTTCTTCTGTTCAGATGCTCTTTAATTTAATTAGGTCCCACTTGTTAATTTTTATTTTTGTTGCAGTTGCTTTTGAGGCCTTAGTTATAAATTCTTGCTCAAGTATGATGCCCAGGATGAGCCAAAGGTTTTCTTCTGTGATTCTTGTAATTTGAGGTTTTTAATTTAAATCTTTAACCCATCTTGAGTTAATTTTTTGCATATGGTGAAAGGTAAGGATCCAGTTACATTCTTCTGAATATAGTTAGCCAGCTATCTCAGCACAATTTATTGAATAGGAAGTCCTTTCTCCATTGCTTATTTTTGTCAACTTTGTCAAAGAATAGATGGTTATAGGTGTGCAGCTTTATTTCTGGGTTCTCTATTCTGTTTCATTGACCTCTGTGTTTGTGATAGCAGCAGTGGCCTATCTGGAATGACTTCTGTGAAGATGCCAGCTGCAGCAGGGGAGACACGGCTGGTGCTGCATGTTTCACAAGCCAATGGGAGCCAGAAACAAGCAGAAGCCTCATTCCCTTCCAAGTTGGCAGGGTAGGAGCCCTGCCCTTCAAGGCACAGCTGAATCTACCCATCTGTGGCTGCAGACCCAGGCATTCCTACATTCTCCAGAGCCTGGGAAGTTCCCCTAACCCCACAGGCTCAGAAATGCCTGCTCTGGCCTCTCCCTGCTCCCAGCACCCACTCTGATTTAAGAACAAAGTTGAGGGAGATCCTGGGTGGTGTTGTGACCTGGCTGGGTCTGTGCACACTCAGGGTGGTGCTGACACATTGGGCCCCTGGCACCTTGGCACTCTCTCTGGACTTTGGGCACCAGTGAGCATGTGGGATGAGGGAAGCTCAGCATGGGCCTGCAGGTGCCTCTTCACTCATGAAGCTTAGTTTGGTGGGATATAAAATTCTTAGTTGGAATACTAGCAAACCTAATTCAGCTGCACATCAAAAAGTTAATTCACCATGTTCAAACAGACTGCATAAGTGGGATGGAAGGGTGGTTTAATATATGTAAATCAATAAATGTGATTCACTACATAAGCAGAATTACCTGTGAAAACCATATAATTACCTCAATAGATACAAAAAAGCTTCCAATAAAATTCAACTTAACTTCATGATAAAAAGTCTCAAGAAACTAGACCTCAAAGGAACACACCTCAAAATAATAAGAGCCATCTATGACAAACAAACAGCTAATATACTAAATGGGCAAAAATGGGAGGCATTCTCCTTGAGAACTAGAAAAAGACAAGGATGCTGAGTCTTACTTCTCCTGTATAACACAGTATTGGAAGTCATAGCCAGAGTAATCAGAAGGCTGATAATAGGTTCCCACTATCTCCTGTTTTATGAAATTTCTGCTGAGAATCACACTGTTAGCCTTATGGGGGTCTGTTTGTATGTGATTGGACCCTTTTCTCTAGCTGTTCTTATATTTTCTTTAGCATTGACCATGGACAGTCTGGTGATTATATGCATAAGTGATGTTCATTTTGTATAGTGTCTCACAGGTTGATATGGTTTGCCTCTGTGTCCTTACCCAAATCTTATGTGGAATTGTAATCTGCAGTGTTGGAGGAAGGGATTAGTGGGAAGTGATTGACTCTCCCTTGCTGTTCTCATGATAGTGAGTGAGTTCCTGAAAGAGCTGGTTGTTTAAAAGTGTGTAGCACTTCCCCTTTAACTTTCTCTTACTCCTGCTCCTGCCGTGTAAGATGTGATTTCTTTCCCTGCATCTTCTGCCATATTCGTAAGTTTTCTGGTGCCTCCCAGCCATACTTTCCGTACAACCTGCAGAACTGTAAGTCCATCAAACCTCTTTTTTTATAAATTACCCAGTCTCAGGTAGTTTTTTTTATAGCAATGTGAAAACAGACTAATACACAGGTGATTCTCTGGATTTCTTATATCTGGATGTCTCCCTCCCTAGCACAGTCAGGGAAACTTTCTAGAAATATTTTATTTTCTCTAATGTTTCCCAGGTTTTTTAACTTTTTGTCTTTCTCCCTCAGAAATTTCAATAATTTGTATGTTGACTGGCTTTATATAATTCCATATTTCTTGAAGATTTTGTTCATTATTATTATTATTATTACTTTTTTATCTGACTGGATTAGCTCAAAAGACCAGTCTTCAAGCTCTGAAATTCCTTATTTTGCTGGGGCCAAACTGTTGATAAAGCTTTCAATTGTATTTCGAAATTCCTTGAGTGAGCTTTTCAATTCCAGATTCTCTGACTGATTCCTTTTTAAGATATTTATCTCTTCATTCATATAGAGAATTTCTTGAGAAGTTTCTTTGTGTTGATTTTCAACCCTGTCTTTGTTTTTTTTGAGCTTCCCCACAATTCATAGTTTGAATTTTTTATCTGTCATTTCTGAGTATGTTATTTCTTCATCTGCCATTTCTGTCATATCTGAGTTTTAATTTTGGTTAGGGACCATTGCTAGAGACCTAGTGCAATCCATTGGTGATGTCACTACATTCAGATTTTTTATGGTGCCAATTATTTTCTCCTGTTTCTTCTCCTCTGTAGATATGGGCTCCTGTAATTATTAAAATTATTTTTATGCAAGTAGGATTTTTATTTTTTTCTCCATTATATTATATTTTTTTCTCTTTCCGTTCCCTTAGCCTGCTCCCTAAGGAGTGCAACTGTAGAGAATTCTTATTAGAGTCTTTTTGCTTTTCTACTATAGCCATATGCACTTCTTTCTGCAGGTTTTATACTTGGCAATATACTTTGATCTACAAGCAAGTAGATTGCACTTATAGGTAACAGCCATCTGCAGCCAGCATGGCTAGGTATATACTTGATCCTTGTTTACTGGCAGAAGCTCTCTATTGCCTCAGGCAATGAGATAATTAATGAAATGTCCAATGGTCTGTGCTTGCTGCTCAGCACTGGAGGTATGAGTCCATGATTGATAGCAATGTACTAAGCAGGTCGTCATCCTACACATCTCCTGATGGCTGGCACAAGCATCAGTGTCAATAAAGAATCTAGTGGGTGGCCCCCCAAGAGCCCAGAGGTGTTCCTGTGTTTGCAGCTGGAAAACCTTATTGGCCTAATTTTCTCTGCATGGGAATCAAAGGCAGCCTAAGCTCCTATACCAGGAGAGTGGGCATTACAGATATCTGGAGATCTGCCTGGTTTGGAGCAGAGAAAGGCCTTCTGCAACAAGATTTCTGCCCAGGAGATGTTGGGCAACTGAGGCTGCTGAACCAGGCAAGCAGGTTCTCTGAAAGCCTGAAGATCTGCCTGGGCATAGAGTGGAGAGGCCCTTGCTGCACTACAGTCAGTGCCCAGAAAGTGTGTGGTGACTCATGCTGCTGAACCAGGCAAATGGGTTCTCTGAATGTCTGGAAATCTGCTTGGGCATGAAGTGCAGAGGGCCCCACTGCACCACAGTCTATGTTCATGAAGGGTGAGGAATCTCAGGCTGGCTGCTGGTTGAGGCAAGTGGGTGCTCCAAATGCCTGAATTTCTGCCTGTAGGTGGAGCAGAGAGGAATCCACTTCACCACAATCTCAGGGGAGCAGACTGGGGCACCCAGTAATGAACACACAAACCAGTTCCAGGTAATAAAGCTGGCGTTGGCTACAAGTCTCACCACCCAGGATAAACTGCAGCTGTAGCAGTTTTTCTCCCACCGCAGGTTTGCAATGAGTAAACACAACTTGAGCCCCTACTGCTGAGGTGCTTTCCACAATTCTGGCTGTGAAGGATCCTACCCTGATCCAGAGCAGGTACTCCAGTCTCTGGCCCAAGACTGAAATGTCTGCGTGGCCATGCTGCTGACCCACTAAAGAATGGTTGACTTTGTATGCACCTGGATTAAAAATAATGTTCTGCTCTCAGTCCTAGGTCTGGGAAAATGTCTGCAGCTTTTTCTAGTATCTTTTCCTCATAATATCTCCAAGGCTCTTCCCAAGTTAGCTCTAGGGCTTAGGAAAAACGAAGTACTCTCCTGCAAGCTGAGTTGCTTGGATCTTCAGTGGAAAAGTGAGTCACAGAAGGAGGCTTTCTATGTCTCTCACATGCTGGGACTTCACTAACTTTCATCAGCTGGATGCTACTTGACTGTGATATCCTGGAGATCTGGAGTCCTTCACAATTCTGGTGGATTCCTGTTTTTCTTCTTAAATTAAAGCTAATAGAGTTGATCTTTATGCACTATTTTGCTATTTCCACATCTCAGCCATGGTGAAAACCTATTCTCTGCCATCTTGGAGGAAAAAACTATCAGCATTTTATGGACAACAGAAAAGGGGTGCAAAATAAAATTAATTTAAAATTACCTTTATATATTCAAACTTATATAATTTATATAATTTGTGTTTTTCTATGAAAAAAAGACACAAGTAACATTTCTGTGTATAATTTACCATCATCATTCTTTACTAATGTCTGTTATCCTGTGGGATTTTGTTGACCTAGGCTTTCCTTGATTCTCAAAATACAAGTTAACTCAATGCCAATTTTGAGAAAAAATATAAAAGTTGTGTTTAACTGTCCTCTATTTCTTAAATTTCTAGAATGTTGGAGATATATTTATTGACTTAAGCCTTTCAACATTTTTGTAAATGTTGCTTTCTATGTAAATACTCTATGGCCTTGTAAAAACATGTTTTCATTAAAAACTGCCTGTAACATGGAGGAAAATATTTGATTCAACTTAATGTTTAATGAGGTTTAATAATGAACACAAATAAATTTAGCTTATGTTTTATTGCATTCGTTCACTTAATATTTTAAAATCATATGGTTATAACTCTAACACCAATTGTTTACTTATCATTTATTTATTTTAAGCAATTTTAGTAGGAACTATTGGATAGTGATAAGGTAGATGATGCAATATTTGTTTTTTATGGGTTCTCTTTTTGAATTTGCATGGCAGCAAAATACGTTTGAGTTTTATTATATATCATTCTGAAAAAGATTTTGCTAGCTCTTTGTGCTGGGGAAATTAAATGGTAGTCTTATCTAGTTGAATTAAACTCATTTGTACCCTGTGATTCTTTTGAAGTAAATTGTATAACATAATGAATGGGGAAAAATCAATAGCTTTTATAAATAATTGTATAAGGCATATAAATTTAAAATATCACTGTACAATTATAAAATTCATAATATTTAGTTTTATACTCTATCTACATAATATATTTGGTAATGTAATCCAAATATAGAAATTAAATTTAAAATTTAATAAACAAATTACATTTTTATTGTTATTTTCCCACTGATATAATTATCTACTCATTCATTCCACAAATACTCATTGTGAAACTTTTTTGTGAGGCACTCTTGTAGACAATGAGAGCATATTATACATAAGATAGCAAAGAAAGTCTCTTTATACAAGAAGCTACTTTTTCCAAAGTGGTTTGAAAGATACTTGAAAATGATTAGATAGACAAGATAATTTCAGAGATAGAGCAATGTTATGGGGAAGAGAGTAGGATGAAATAACTACAGAAATAAAAGTTACTTTAGATACAATGGTCAGGAAATGCCTTAATGTAAAAATTTGCTAAAACTCTGAAAACAAAAACCAGTCAAGTTCATATGATGGCGAAATAAACCAGAAGGAGTGCAAAGCGAGTTAATGAAAGAGTGTACATTTTATCTTTATAGAAGTGAAAAACAATCCGTGGAGGTTGAATAGAGTGTGCAATATAAAGATGGGAAAAAAATCACCTCAAAAAGAAAGGCAGAGTATCTGCAGAACCATGCTGTCAAGATGTATATACATATATAAAATATAGTTCATTTCTATGCAGTATATTCATTGTATATTTCTAGTGTGTGTGTGTATATATATCTTATACATATGGATGTAAATATGGATATTCTATTAAAAAATAGATACAAGGAAGCAGTTCATAAAAATAGATACAAGGAAGCAGATACAAAGATTTCAGTTGTAAAGCTATGATAGCATTGTAGCAGCCTGGTTAACTGCATGTACTCTTAGATGTTGTCTTCTACACTGAAAATCTCTGCACTTACATGAGTATTTTTTAATTAATTGATTTTGCAAATATTTATTAAGATTATGCTTGCTCAAAAATGTACTAGGTATTGAGAACACAAAAATGAATTAGGTATTATCTCCAAATTGGGTGCACAACACTTAACATTATGGAATAAATCCAATATATAGAAATGTGTATTAAGGCCTAAAACTATAAAAGAAAGAGAAGATCTGGAGCTGACTGTGACCAGGTGGGTTTCACGAATAATTTTCAGGATGGCAAACCTAGTGTTGGTTGAGTCTAGTAAATTAACATCATGTCATTACTTCTGAATGCCACCATTTGCTGTCTCCAGATTAGCAGAGGTACAATCTACTAAAACTAAATGAAGAAGACTCTAGTTCTATGAAAAATATAATTTGTTTAGTTACACAGCAGATTTCTGACATTCTACTTGAGAAGAATCGTCTTGAGCATGAGTGTACATTCAGAGATGAATTTTCCATAAAGCCAATGAAGGTAAAGATGCATGTCTCCTCATTGCATAAGCCCCTTCACAGGGCTTTAGCAAGGTGTTCACTATGATTTTTATGTCTTTAAAAGATTTTTTAAATGAAGATGGTGTCTATTTTTACTCTTCCTTTCCCTCTCCATGAGACTTAGCTTGCTGTCCATTAGCACAAATGTGGTTGCAGGTGCTTTTGGAATAAGGTTATGATTAAGGAGAGTAAGGAATACATTTGGTTCCACTTTCGTGGTGTATATTCAAATGGTTATAGTCCGGTCCACCTATAGTTAAGTAATTGTTAGAGCTCTCAGTTTGAAAATGGCTTCTAAGAATCAGGATGGAGTACCTCCAGTTACGTTCATCCATGAACTTTTAAATATTTATTGAGTACCTATCAGATGTCAGGAACTATTCCAGAAATTAGGAATAGAATGGTGAACAAAAAGATACTTATCCAACTACTAATGTTTCTGACTTCATTTCTTACTGAATGTATTCTTGCTCACTTTGCTGTACACTTATGACTTTTTTCCTTCCTGTTCTTATTCCAGGTACATGTGCTCACTTTCTTGGCATCATGACCTTAGTCTAGGTACGGAAGATGTGTCCACTATTTGCATAGATTCTATAGGAGGTAGGAATGCGATTATGCAGATTTTGAAGGGGAAAGGACTGTTCACCATACTGAATTATCTTTACCTAAGAAATATCTCAAATTATTTTTATAACTAGAGATGATCAGTGAGTATTTACCTAAATGATACAGAAAAAAAATTATTATAGAAGTGTCAATGAGTAAATTACAAAGAGTATAATGATATTTTTCTGGATTTTGTGATATATATTGTAATTTCAGTTTTATTAGCTTTGTAATTGGCTGTAATTTTACTCATTATAAATATTCATATGCATATAAATTATTACTTATTATTTGTATCCTTTATTTCATATTGTATAAGCTTCAAAGCCCACAAAACCTGAATCTACCCGTGGCTATATTCATGTAGGAATTTATTGTTTATGTAGTATTTCATATACAGTTTCTCAATTAGTGTCCTTTCAAATATGTATTTGGCATCTGCATTTTGCATCAGAAAAAGAAATTAAGGCTCTGAGAGTTTAAAGATATTTCTTCCCCAAGGTCATACAAGTGAATTGCGACTCAGACATATCTTTTCCCATCCCAAGCCCAGTACTCTCCCATATACACGAATTTTTCCTATTTGCATAGCGTAAAAAAGCTGGTGAATTTGCTAATTTTGGTAAAGCAGGGCTATTTATGTTTCTAAATACAGTTTATATAATAATAGAAATGTTCTTAGATGTTATTTCCTTGACACAACAACATATTTCCAACAGGGTTCATAATGCATTTCCTTACTATAGTGTATTTGAGGAACTGGCTAAGGTCATTTACATGTGCAATTTTGACTAGAATATTGGTATACTTAAAGCAATCATGAAGATAATATTTTTTTCTGTTTTATTTGTTTTTGAGACGAAGTTTCACTCTTGTCACTGAGGCTGGAGTGCAGTGGCGTGATCTCTGCTCACTGCAACCTCTGTCTCCCGGGTTCAAGTGATTCTCCTGCCTCAGCCTCCCGAGTAGCTGGGATTACAGGTGTACGCCACCACGTGCAGCTAATTTTTTGTATTTTTAGTAGAGACAGGTTCCATCATGTTGGCCAGGCTGGTCTCAGACTCCTGACCTCAGATGATCCACCTGCCTCGGCTTCCCAAATTGCCGGGATTTACAGGCTTGAGCCACTGCACCTGGCCGAAGATAATTGTTTCACAAGATAATCATACACTCCTTGAGAAACAAACAACCAACAACAACAAAACAAGAATCTATACCAGAAGAAATTCTTAAGCTTTTGTGAGAGTGTGTGGAATTTACCCACAAAACTGCAGTGAATCATTTTATAATAATTTATGACACTGTATTTTTGTGTTTCTAAAGTAAGATTTTAAGGTTTTAACCACAGAGAGAGTAAAGATTAAGCCAGTGAACTGGAAAATCAGAAAGCTCATTGTGCATTCCATAATATTTCCTAGACAAACGTTTTTATGAGCAGCTTGTTCCAGTACAATCCAGAGTAAGCTGACAGTATACTTGTGAAAAATATTAAACATTCAATAGCTCAAGAAAGTTGTAAATTAATGTAATTTTAGGTAGAATAGTGAATAATAAAATAAGGTAAATTTAAAATTACATATATTAAATGTAGAGACTCTATGTTTTTAAAATACAAAAATCTTGTAGCCTAAGATGTTTTGTTAATCAAACAAATACTAGAGAAATTCTATTTGATGTGAAATGCAAATTCTAGAGGGAAAAAAACGATACAAGTGAATAATTTATTGAGAAAGAAAGTACAAATTATCCTAAGCCTGTTTTTAGTACAAGAACCTAGTGATAATTATTAACATATACCAAATTTTATTCCCATAATATACTATTCTAAAATTAGATAGCATTTATATTTTATGCTTTCTGATATTATATGCAATTTTTATATAACCTTAGCACAAATAAATTTAACTCAGAATTTCAACTCATTTCAAGATCCTAAAAGTCTGATCTTAGGATCACCTTTTAAGTCTTTTTTCAGACTCCACATATCATCCATTCCTAACACAGATGTCTCCACCACCAACAAACATGCTGAGTCATAGGTGTTAAGAAGTAGGGAAAGATTACCATATTATTTGATAAATTATAGTTATTTTAAATTCCATGTCTAATAATTATCTGAGTTTAGTTCTTATTACTGACATTTACCCCCTGGAGTGTATTTTTCCTTCCCTTTTCTTACATCTCATTTGCTGTTCTTAAAAGACAGACACCTTTGTAGGAAGGTAGTCCCTGAGTTAAATACGGTTTGTTTGCTGATGGTCATGACTTTCCTTCTGTTAGGCCTTTAATGTTGGATTTGTTTTTTGGAATTTAGTTTGATGTTTGTTTTTCTTATGGTTACCATCAGTATACCAGAAGCTTTCAATCTCTGTTTAGTGTGCGGGTGGTTTGCTGGAGGTTAATTTCTTAACATCTGTTTCCTTTGCTTTTGGGTCTTTCCTTTGCACTGTGGCCTAGAGAGAATCTGTCTCTTGTAACTATCTAAGTTGTATTCCACAGTTACTTTTACTCAATGCCTGAGAACCTGTTATGGAAAAAGTGGCAAGAGAATGTTTTCTGTTTTCAATGAGCTTCAGTCTTAGGTAGGCACTGTATTCCAGGATCTTATGTGTGTGACTTTTCAAAACTTTTCGCCCTCTTCCACCTAGAGAGCTAAACATAGTATGTCTGTTCATCTATTTTTTTGCTGCTGATAAAGACATACTGGATACTGGGTAGTTTATAAAGAAAAACAGGTTTAATGGCCTCACAGTCCCACATGGCTGGGGAGGCCTCATAATCATCTCAGAAAGTGAAAGGCACATCTTACATGGTGGCAGACAAGACGGAATGAGAGCCAAGTAAAAGGAGAAAACCATTATAAAACCATCATATCTCATGAGACTTACTACCAAGAGAACAGTGTGGGGGAAAGTGCCCCAATTATTCAATTATCTCTCACCGGGTCCCTTCCACAACATGTGGGAATTACGGGTGCTACAAGTCAAGATGAGATTAGGGTGTAGACAAAAGTTTGCAATAGGGTACAAACCCCTATGCTGATCCACTAGCATGCTCATGCTAACTCATGCTCAGCCTTTAGCAATTGATTAAATATTTTAATCTGAACTTTCCTTTATGTTGCAACCCATGGCCTCTGCCTTATAGAAGTAAAAGTTCAAGCATTTTTTCTTTATTCAGGTGCCTTTTTTTGCCTATTTTTTCAGTCAGTTGTTTGCCTTGAGACCTCAGTTCTGAGATGGGGTCCAGAAAAATTATTAATTTGCAGTCTGTCTGACTTTTGCCTTATAAGTTTGGGAGTGATGCCATTTCAAACCCTCTTCACTGAAGTAAAACTACCTTGAGTTGAATTATTATTAACTTAAAGATTATTAGTTTTATTTCTGGTAAAAATGCCATTATATATTATGCATTTTATTTAGTTTATATATTTAGAGTAACATATTTATAAATCTAATTCATATTTAAAGTATATATATACTCATAAGTTTATGAATTCACTGTCATTCACATATAATTATAAAGAGAAAGAAATGAAAAACAATCATGGATAGAATCTTTTTCATGCTGATGTTAAAACAAAATGTGGCTTAATATTTGATATATTAATGTCACATTTCTCCTTTCCTAAGAAGTCTTTTTCTTAGGGTGGTATCCAGTAAAGTATTCCAATGACTATGTATTGCATCTAATTGGGAGCTAAGTTTTCAGGAGAGTGGGTGCTCACAGAGACTCTCACTTTATTAAAGCTGCCTATTCTCTTTCATCCCCAGAAGAACATATTTTGTGTAACAAACTTCATCTCATTTTACATAATACTTTTCCCAGTGTATTTCTTCAATTCAGCTTTTCCTTCTTTATGAACAGATTCAAAACTTCAAAATTAAAATAACTTTTTTTTCTTTCCATCCCTCCCTTGTGCTCCACCTCACAACATGCAGAGACTCTAGCATAAGGTTTTCCAAAGTCCTATAACCTAACTTAAATCACTTCTTTGTACTGGCATCCTACATCTTTACAGAGATTAAAACAAATTCTGGTGTGATTTATGTATACATTTTCATGGTAGATATTACTAATTTAAAGACATTGATAGTGTGACCCAAAGTACTTCATTTTATTTTTCTAATACTCTTACACTTGACTTCTTTGGGAGAAAAACACCTGCATATATAAAATATTAAAATAACTGTATCTGATATAACTCAACCAAACTGATAATTTCTCTTTCTGTCTACATATGTCCACTTGTTTTCTTGTTTAAAATTTATGCATTAAAATATAAAGTAGAATAATCAATTAATGTAGGTAATTATATTCTTTTTTTTCTTTTTATTATTATTATTATTATTATTATTATTATACTTTAGGCTCTATGGTACATGTGCGCAACGTGCAGGTAAGTTACATATGTATACATGTGCCATGCTGGTGCGCTACACCCACCAACTCGTCATCTAGCATTAGGTATATCTCCCAATGCTATCCCTCCCCCCTCCCCCCACCCCACAACAGTCCCCGAAGTGTGATGTTCCCCTTCCTGTGTCCATGTGTTCTCATTGTTCAATTCCCACCTATGAGTGAGAATATGCGGTGTTTGGTTTTTTGTTCTTGTGATAGTTTACTGAGAATGATGATTTCCAATTTCATCCATGTCCCTACAAAGGACATAAACTCATCATTTTTTATGGCTGCATAGTATTCCATGGTGTATATGTGCCACATTTTCTTAATCCAGTCTATCATTGTTGGACATTTGGGTTGGTTCCAAGTCTTTGCTATTGTGAATAGTGCTGCAATAAACATACATGTGCATGTGTCTTTATAGCAGCATGATTTATAGTCCTTTGGGTATATACCCAGTAATGGGATGGCTGGGTCGAATGGTATTTCTAGTTCTAGATCCCTGAGGAATCGCCACACTGACTTCCACAAGGGTTGAACTAGTTTACAGTCCCACCAACAGTGTAAAAGTGTTCCTATTTCTCCACATCCTCTCCAGCACCTGTTGTTTCCTGACTTTTTAATGATTGCCATTCTAACTGGTGTGAGATGGTATCTCATTGTGGTTTTGATTTGCATTTCTCTGATGGCCAGTGATGGTGAGCATTTTTTCATGTGTTTTTTGGCTGCATAAATGTCTTCTTTTGAGAAGTGTCTGTTCATGTCCTTCGCCCACTTTTTGATGGGGTTGTTTGTTTTTTCTTGTAAATTTGTTGGAGTTCATTGTAGATTCTGGATATTAGCCCTTTGTCAGATGAGTAGGTTGCGAAAATTTTCTCCCATTTTGTAGGTTGCCTGTTCACTCTGATGGTAGTTTCCTTTGCTGTGCAGAAGCTCTTTAGTTTAATTAGATCCCATTTGTCAATTTTGGCTTTTGTTGCCATTGCTTTTGGTGTTTTAGACATGAAGTCCTTGCCCATGCCTATGTCCTGAATGGTAATGCCTAGGTTTTCTTCTAGGGTTTTTATGGTTTTAGGTCTAACATTTAAGTCTTTAATCCATCTTGAATTGATTTTTGTATAAGGTGTAAGGAAGGGATCCAGTTTCAGCTTTCTACATATGGCTAGCCAGTTTTCCCAGCACCATTTATTAAATAGGGAATCCTTTCCCCATTTCTTGTTTTTCTCAGGTTTGTCAAAGATCAGATAGTTGTAGATATGTGGCATTATTTCTGACGGCTCTGTTCTGTTCCATTGATCTATATCTCTGTTTTGGTACCAGTACCATGCTGTTTTGGTTACTGTAGCCTTGTAGTATAGTTTGAAGTCAGGTAGTGTGATGCCTCCAGGTTTGTTCTTTTGGCTTAGGATTGACTTGGCGATGCGGGCTCTTTTTTGGTTCCATATGAACTTTAAAGTAGTTTTTTCCAATTCTGTGAAGAAAGTCATTGGTAACTTGATGGGGATGGCATTGAATCTGTAAATTACCTTGGGAAGGATGGCCATTTTGATGATATTGATTCTTCCTACCCATGAGCATGGAATGTTCTTCCATTTGTTTGTATCCTCTTTTATTTCCTTGAGCAGTGGTTTGTAGTTCTCCTTGAAGAGGTCCTTCACATCCCTTGTAAGTTGGATTCCTAGGTATTTTATTCTCTTTGAAGCAATTGTGAATGGGAGTTCACTCATGATTTGGCTCTCTGTTTGTCTGTTATTGATGTATAAGAATGCTTGTGATTTTTGCACATTGATTTTGTATCCTGAGACTTTGCTAAAGTTGCTTATCAGCTTAAGGAGATTTTGGGCTGAGACAATGGGGTTTTCTAGATATACTATCATGTCATCTGCAAACAGGGACAATTTGACTTCCTCTTTTCCTAATTGAATACCCTTGATTTCCTTCTCTTGCCTAATTGCCCTGACCAGAACTTCCAACACTATGTTGAATAGAAGTGGTGAGAGAGGGCATCCCTGTCTTGTGCCAGTTTTCAAAGGGAATGCTTCCAGTTTTTGCCCATTCAGTATGATATTGGCTGTGGGTTTGTCATAAATAGCTCTTATTATTTTGAGATACGTCCCATCAATACCTAATTTATTGAGAGTTTTTAGCATGAAGGGTTGTTGAATTTTGTCAAAGGCCTTTTCTGCATCTATTGAGATAATCATGTGGTTTTTGACTTTGGTTCTGTTTATATGCTGGATTACATTTATTGATTTGCGTATATTGAACCAGCCTTGCATCCCAGGGATGAAGCCCACTTGATCATGGTGGATAAGCTTTTTGATGTGCTGCTGGATTCGGTTTGCCAGTATTTTATTGAGGATTTTTGCATCAATGTTCATCAAGGATATTGGTCTAAAATTCTATTTTTTTGTTGTGCCTCTGCCAGGCTTTGGTATCAGGATGATGCTGGCCTCATAAAATGAGTTAGGGAGGATTCCCTCTTTTACTATTGATTGGAATAGTTTCAGAAGGAATGGTACCAGCTCCTCCTTGTACCTCTGGTAGAATTCGGCTGTGAACCCATCTGGTCCTGGACTTTTCTTGGTTGGTAAGCTATTGATTATTGCCACAATTTCAGCTCCTGTTATTGGTCTATTCAGAGATTCAACTTCTTCCTGGTTTAGTCTTGGGAGGGTGTATGTGTTGAGGAATTTATCCATTTCTTCTAGATTTTCTAGTTTATTTGTGTAGAGGTGCTTGTAATATTCTCTGATGGTAGTTTGTATTTCTGTGGGATCGGTGGTGATATCCCCTTTATCATTTTTTATTGCGTCTATTTGATTCTTCTCTCTTTTTTTCTTTATTAATCTTGCTAGCGGTCTATCAATTTTGTTGATCCTTTCAAAAAACCAGCTCCTGGATTCATTAATTTTTTGAAGGGTTTTTTGTGTCTCTATTTCCTTCAGTTCTGCTCTGATTTTAGTTATTTCTTGCCTTCTGCTAGCTTTTGAATGTGTTTGCTCTTGCTTTTCTAGTTCTTTTAATTGTGATGTTAGGGTGTCAATTTTGGATCTTTCCTGCTTTCTCTTGTGGGCATTTAGTGCTATAAATTTCCCTCTACACTCTGCTTTGAATGCATCCCAGAGATTCTGGTATGTTGTGTCTTTGTTCTCGTTGGTTTCAAAGAACATCTTTATTTCTGCCTTCATTTCGTTATGTACCCAGTAGTCATTCAGGAGCAGGTTGTTCAGTTTCCATGTAGTTGAGTGGTTTTGAGTGAGATTCTTAATCCTGAGTTCTAGCTTGATTGCACTGTGATCTGAGAGATAGTTTGTTATAATTTCTGTTCTTTTACATTTATTGAGGAGAGCTTTACTTCCAAGTATATGGTCAATTTTGGAATAGGTGTGGTGTGGTGCTGAAAAAAATGTATATTCTGTTGATTTGGGGTGGAGAGTTCTGTAGATGTCTATTAGGTCCGCTTGGTGCAGAGCTGAGTTCAATTCCTGGGTATCCTTGTTGACTTTCTGTCTCGTTGCTCTGTCTAATGTTGACAGTGGGGCCTTAAAGTCTCCCATTATTAATGTGTGGGAGTCTAAGTCTCTTTGTAGGTCACTCAGGACTTGCTTTATGAATCTGGGTGCTCCTGTATTGGGTGCATATATATTTAGGATAGTTAGCTCTTCTTGTTGAATTAATCCCTTTACCATTATGTAATGGCCTTCTTTGTCTCTTTTGATCTTTGTTGGTTTAAAGTCTGTTTTATCAGAGACTAGGATTGCAACCCCTGCCTTTTTTTGTTTTCCATTTGCTTGGTAGATGTTCCTCCATCCTTTTATTCTGAGCCTATGTGTGTCTCTGCAAGTGAGATGGGTTTCCTGAATACAGCACACTGATGGGTCTTGAGTCTTTATCCAATTTGCCAGTCTGTGTCTTTTAATTGGAGCATTTAGTCCATTTACATTTAAAGTTAATATTGTTATGTGTGAATCTGATCCTGTCATTATGATGTTAGCTGGTTATTTTGCTCGTTAGTTGATGCAGTCTCTTCCTAGTCTCGATGGTCTTTACATTTCGGTATGATTTTGCAGTGGCTGGTACCGGTTGTGCCTTTCCATGTTTAGCGCTTCCTTCAGGAGCTCTTTTAGGGCAGGCCTGGTGGTGACAAAATCTCTCAGCATTTGCTTGTCTGTAAAGTATTTTATTTCTCCTTCACTTATGAAGCTTAGTTTGGCAGGATATGAAATTCTGGGTTGAAAATTCTTTTCTTTAAGAATGTTGAATATTGGCCCCCACTCTCTTCTGGCTTGTAGGGTTTCTGCCGAGAGATCCACTGTTAGTCTGATGGGCTTCCCTTTGATGGTAACCCGACCTTTCTCTCTGGCTGCCCTTAACATTTTTTCCTTCATTTCAACTTTGGTGAATCTGACAATTATGTGTCTTGGAGTTGCTCTTCTCGAGGAGTATCTTTGTGGCATTCTCTGTATTTCCTGAATCTGAATGTTGGCCTGCCTTGCTAGATTGGGGAAGTTCTCCTGGATAATATCCTGCAGAGTGTTTTCCAACTTGTTTCCATTCTCCCCGTCACTTTCAGGTACACCAATCAGATGTAGATTTGGTCTTTTCACATAGTCCCACATTTCTTGGAGGCTTTGCTCGTTTCTTTTTATTCTTTTTTCTCTAAACTTCCCTTCTCGCTTCATTTCATTCATTTCATCTTCCAGGGCTGATACCCTTTCTTCCATTTGATCGCATCAGCTCCTGAGGCTTCTGCATTCTTCACGTAGTTCTCGAGCCTTGGTTTTCAGCTCCATCAGCTCCTTTAAGCACTTCTCTGTATTGGTTATTCTAGTTATACATTCTTCTAAATTTTTTTCAGAGTTTTCAACTTCTTTGCCTTTGGTTTGAATATCCTCCCGTAGCTCGGAGTAATTTGATCGTCTGAAGCCTTCTTCTCTCAGCTCGTCAAAGTCATTCTCCGTCCAGCTTTGTTCCGTTGCTGGTGAGGAACTGCGTTCCTTTGGAGGAGGAGAGGTACTCTGCTTTTTAGAGTTTCCAGTTTTTCTGCTCTGTTTTTTCCCCATCTTTGTGGTTTTATCTACTTTTGGTCTTTGATGATGGTGATGTACAGATGGGTTTTTGGTGTGGATGTCCTTTCTGTTAGTTTTCCTTCTAACAGACAGGACCCTCAGCTGCAGGTCTGTTGGAGTACCTTGCCGGCCGTGTGAGGTGTCAGTCTGCCCCTGCTGGGGGGTGCCTCCCAGTTAGGCTGCTCGGGGTTCAGGGATCAGGGACCCACTTGAGGAGGCAGTCTGCCCGTTCTCAGATCTCCAGCTGCGTGCTGGGAGAACCACTGCTCTCCTCAAAGCTGTCAGACAGGGACATTTAAGTCTGCAGAGGTTACTGCTGTCTTTTTGTTTGTCTGTGCCCTGCCCCCAGAGGTGGAGCCTACAGAGGCAGGCAGGCCTCCTTGAGCTGTGGTGGGCTCCACCCAGTTCAAGCTTCCAGGCTGCTTTGTTTACCTAAGCGAGCCTGGGCAATGGCGGGCGCCCCTCCCCCAGCCTCGCTGCCGACTTGCTGTTTGATCTCAGACTGCTGTGCTAGCAATCAGCGAGACTCCGTGGGCGTAGGACTCTCTGAGTCAAGTGCGGGCTATACTCTCCTGGGGCACTGTTTCCTAAGCCCGGAAAAGCACAGTATTTGGGTGGGAGTGTCCCGATTTTCCAGGTGCCGTCTGTCACCCCTGGAAAGGGAACTCCCTGACCCCTTGTGCTTCCCGAGTGAGGCAATGCCTCGCCCCTGCTTCGGCTGGCGCACGGTGCACTCACCCACTGACCTGCGCCCACTGTCTGGCACTCCCTAGTGAGATGAACACGGTACCTCAGATGGAAATGCAGAAATCACCCGTCTTCTGCGTCGCTCGCGCTGGGAGCTGTAGACCGGAGCTGTTCCTATTCGGCCATCTTGGCTCCTCCCCCGAATGTAGGTAATTATATTCTAATGTGAGAAATATTTTGAACTCAGAAGCATTTAAGTCTAAAGGAAAAATGGAATAGGTTCTTGATTAGCATATATTCAAAATTCATTGAAAGTGGTATGGAAATAATCCAATATGAGAAATACATATCTTCCTGCCTGAAAAATGTGGTAACAATCATGCATATGTTGCACCACACTTCTTATCAATACCTAGATGCAGGTGAATGATAGTTTTTGCTTCTCTAGTTTCCATTATCTGTACCTCTAATTCTTCTGTTGTACATATTTTATTATCTTTCACATTTTTCCTGTTTATCACAATATATTACTAGTTTTTTGTTTGTTTGTTTTCAATTCTTTCTTTACAGATTGTCCAAGGTAAGTTTCTTTCTCTTACCTCTTGCTAATAACTATTTAGAAATTAGTTTTAGATTCTCAAATCTCTCCTCTAATTGCCACGTGTTCTAGCTAAAATATAGTTCAATGTATCAAATTTGTTCAAAATGCTACATGCAAGTTTCCCCTGAAAAATTTAAAAAGAAAAAACTAGATAATTTGTCACTTGAAAAATGGGGTGGGAGGGATTTGAAGTGAGAGCTCTACTCATATACTGATATTGCTAGATGGCACGGTTGTCATTTTTTGGGACGATAGTGGGAGACTCTGTAAAATTACTTAAATTGAAACACTTTATTTTTAATTCAATTTCCAAGAATTTATCTTGGGTAGAAAATCACAGACATACACACAAAGTTTCAATGAAAATGTTCAGACATTTTAAATTTCACTGATTTGGGAATTTTAACACCTCAATGTACATCAACAGGGGATTTATAAATTAAACCAAGGTTTATTCCTGAAACTCAAATTTGTAAAGCTAACTAAAATAATGTTCCCCCCAAAAGGAATTCCCTTTATAATATCTTCACCTAGGTATTTATCCTGTGGCGGCACTCACATTTCCTTCTACTCTTTTACTGATGCCATATATTGACTGAAAATGTGAATATTTTATTTATATATTCACACAATGTTCAATATAGCCATCATACTTTGGTCACTATCATCGGATGATAATTAATCAGATTGAAATAGGAAAAGTTTTCACTCTTCATGTTGGTGCACATCCAAAAGTTTTAAAACTTTTGGTAAATTTAAGGCATACATTTACAGTGGAAAAATTCAAGCTCAAAGTGTAAATGAGGTAGCTATAATTTGCCAAAAATATATGAATATATGTATATATGTACACATTTCATATATTGTTAATACAAGGAAACATTCAAAATAAGAACACAATAAGAGAGGTAGATGGCAGAAGCATATTTAAATTTTCTTTGACTTGTCTGTTTTTGATGAGTTTCCATCAGAGCTGAGAAACACCCTTTGTTTCATAAGCATGCCACAGTCATGTACTACTACTCCACAAACATACCTGTCTCCTGTGCATATGTTTACTCTGGTTTTTGGCTAGATGACAAACTCTAGTACATAAAATAAGTCCTGCCATCTGGGCTGCTTTTATCTCAGGTAGAAGACTATATTCTAAAAGAGAGCTTAGATTACTGATAGCACATTCTGCTTGATAACATCAAATTTTGGTTTTGAAGTATGAGCCATCAACAACCAATATTAGGTCAGGGTTCTTCTCAATAGGAGTTGGTAATACACCTGAGCAATATTTACAGAGAATTCCCTAACCAAGGTAAGACAATCATGAAGCTCCTTTCTTCTGATAGGGGCAGAAGAGTGGCAGTATCCAGGTGTTGCCATACCAAATGGTGATGTAAGAAGGAGAGAGTAATAAAATCTCATAAGAGGTAAATCAGCTGGCTAAAATGCGTTGTGTGTTCTCAGTCAGTAACAGTGTTTCTACGTCACAAAGATCATGAGGTGGAATGAGGAGCCTAGAACTACTTCAGCAGAATCATAGAATTTTTCTTTGGCAGTTATCATCCTAACATAAGAGAAATATGCCTTTGTAATCAGATCAAGGGTAAGGCTATCATAAGTAAGGGGTATTTGATGGTTGCCTTGAAGTTAAGTTAAAATTCCAAGAGCTTGTCTGGATTGCTCATGCACAAATAGATGAAATGGCAATTTGTGCTTATGGTTGTCTGGAGAAAGAGGCTGTTGAAGCATCTTCTTTAGAGTACAAAGGTCCTCTTCACGTTTGAGCTTACAGAATAGAGCATACTGTACAGAGGACTTAGTCAATTCATAAAGAGGTGTAGCAATCTCAGAAAAAAAGGCAGTCATTCACAGCAACACTCAAATACAGAAAATTTTTCACTTGTCATATTGTGAGGGGTGTAGATAAATAGTTATTGGATAACTATTTTTCTATCGGGAGAAAATTTTTTTTCTCTCTTCAGATAGGTCATTCCCTAAATAATTAACTGTGTTCTGTCAAAATTGTAATTTAACTTTTGAAACTTTATATATTTTTTCTGCAAGGCTGAGAGTAAATAAATGAAATTATTTTTACAGATTTCTTTGTTTTCTGAACAAGGTAGCAGATAATCTACATATTATGTAAGTATTGAGTCACAAAGGAAATTTAGATATTTCAAGTCCTAGATCTGGGAAAAGTAGGAGGAAATTTTAATGATCCCTGGGGCAGACTGTTGAGGTATACTGTTGTCCTTCTCAGGTAAAGGCAAAGAAATGAACTCAACTCATCTACAGGTACATTGAAAAAGGTAGAACACAGATCCATTAAAGTGAAGCGGCTTCAGGAGAAATTGATGACAGGATGGTATTTGGTTTAGGTACTATCAGAAAACAAGATATAGCAGTTCTGCTGGTGGTCTTGAGGTTTTGAGCACATTGATATCATTGACATTCTTGTTCGTTTGGTTTCTTTACTGGCAGGATGAGAGTTAAAAAGACTCACTTTTTACGAAGTGCAGGACACAAGATGATATTTGGGTATAGGGTTTCAACTACAAAATTGAGACTTTCTTTTGATTTTGTTTCAAAGACTATCCAGATATTTTGGTAGGATTTATATTTTACAGCTCCTTTGCTGATTATTTTGTCTATATCAACAGAACTTTTAGCCCATAGAGAGGTGCAGTGGCAAGATCCTTGTGCAGGGTGTATATTAAATGCAATGAGGAAAGGAAAAAATAACTAGAGTAGACCTAATTTCGTTATGAATACAAGAGTCTCTTCGACCTCAAGAAAAAGCCCTTTTGATATGCATTTAATATTGAATTCAATTTGCAAAGTATGTCTGTATTGCTAAATTTGAAGGAGTTAGGTATCACAGAGCAAGAATAAATGTTTTGCAGTCAAGGGCACCAGATTTATGGTTAAGTGTTAGGAGAAAAATCTGTCAGTTATTTGAAACACCTACCACCTATGTGGCATGTTAATTCGAGGAAGAGGTTGAACAAAGGTGGTGGAGTTTAATGTGGCTAGGGTGGTAACCATATGTACCAGAAATTCATGAGGGTGACCATCTATATTTATAGTTAATTTACTTTGAGTGTTTGAGAGTACGGCAGGATGTTAGATGATTTTTCCTTTTTCAGAGCACCTTCTTTGATTTAAGTTAAGGGATTTTTAAAATCTTGGTCTTTCTTTTGTAAAATGAGGCCATCTTTTTTTCAGTGTCCACTCTGTTTACAGTATCTACCAGTGTGCTTGTCAGTAGGTGTCCAACTGGGAGATGAACCACCAAACAATTTCATGTGTAGGACTAAAACTTTATATGGTTATGTCTCGTATTTATTCTAAATCGATTTTAAAATGTGCTGCCAAATATTGAAGTTCAGATAAAGGGATTATTTCCCTTTTTTTCTTTTTAATTAGGTCTCCAATTTCAAGTTTCATTTTACTGACAAAATGAGATCAAAGGGCTACTACTATATTAGCACATTACTTAACTCACAAGTATTTTCATAAGGTATTCTCTATTCTATCCAGAAAATATCCTATTCTTTTATCTTTTGTTTGTTTGTTTGCATAATTAAACAATGATATATTAAATTTTTGTTAGTCATTTTTCAGGTATGACTTTTAGGAGACTTTCATCTACTTGTCTGGCCTTTTAACGGCCTTCAGGTTAACTGTGGAAAGAAAGATCTCCTAGGTTCCTTTCCAGGAGTGTCAAATCAGCTCTTTCTATCACATATTTAGCATCCAAGGTTCTGACTGACATTTGTACAAGGTGATACTGGTCAAGTAATCCTGGGTGACATGAAACCAAAATAATTCTAAATTCTCTCATGAATATTTACTTGTCTTACTTGGATTGAGGTAAATTTTTATTTTTAACTCTTAATTCGATTCAAGTTCAACATTTAATTATATAATTGCCTACATTTGTAGTTCATGAGAGGTATAGATATTTAGAAACCACTGGCATATTGGGATTTTAGGAGAGTTGCTGGGAAAATGTAGGGTTTTCTGGTCAAGGATGGAGGAGTTGACAGGAGTGCTAAAAGTGGGAGATCAAAAGGAAAAGAAAGAAAATCTGAGTATAAGAAAAGAACTGGAGCTTAAGAAGAGAGGATTTACTAGGGAAATGGATTTAGTTTGTTGTTGCTTAAGTTTGTTGAATTGCTCATGGTCTTTGAGCCAAATATGTTTTAGTAAAGCAAATTTTAATTTAGAATTTTATTTGGAGGAATTTGAATATCAATCAAAATATGCTACCCATTAGGTCTGAGAAATACTGCCTTTCTTTTCTAAGACACTTCTCAAATGAACAATTTTATTTAAATCTGGCAGTCACCACAGTGGCTACACAAGACTCAAATCAGCCTTGGTGAAGTTGTGCCAGTTAGAAAGATAGGTACAAATAGTAGAATTGTAATGAGAGTACATTGAAACAGGATTTTTTTTTCCTGAAAGAGGAGAGGATTCACACTTTAAAAACCCCCATTGAGCCATCAGTGATAATGAGGGGCATAATTCTTGTATTCCTTTTGTCTTGGGCTCCCAATCTGACAATTGGTCATCTCTGAACACAAACTGAATAATCTATGCCCGGTGGCAGATGGAAAACCAGAAAGAATACTCACCCTGAATCAAAGCTGACTTCTCAGGACAATAAAAATGGGATGGAAGAACTTCATTTGGATTTATTGATCACTCACAGCACAGTTTGTTCAAGTGAATGTGGATTCAGTCGGAATTACAAACTCACCATCCCTGAAGCTGGTTTGAAAAACATGCTTGTAGGGCCTATGCCTATATTCTACTCTGTGTTTTGTCTTCTTATAAGAAGCAACACTTTTAGACAGCACAACATTAAACAGTAACACAAAAGTCAGCAAAAAGAGATGAAAATAAATAGTATGAATCCACCAAGGATGTCAAAAAATAGAATTTATGACAAAACCTAAGTACCAAACATCGAATAAATAGCAATGAAATCTACCACAGAGTCGAGTTCAGACCCAGTGCTGACACTACATTATTGAAAATTCAACCTGTGAGCAGCAAGTTGCAAGCATCCTCTCTGGGTTATGCACCTGGTTGAAGATTTGGGGCCACAGCACCAGAAAGTGCAGAGCGTATCTTAATAGAACCTTCACTATAACTGTGTAAATAAGTGGTCACTCAAATAAGAACAAGTAAAGGCATTTATTCAGAATTTGCTATAGCAAGAGAGTTGGCAACCACCAATTGTGTTTTGGAAAAGACTCGAAGGAAGGCAGAGGAGTGAGAAAGCTTTATGATGAACAAAAGGGAAAAATCTAGTGTGCCTTGGTTGGAACTGTTGGCATGGAAAGGCTGTAGGCAAGCTACCTAGAAGCAGGGCATCCTATGTAATTGGTTAGGGGTGCATATTTAGCATTTTATATTTGAAGCTAAGTTGGACATTGGGGCAAAAAATAAGAAATCTTTTAGTTATTAATTAGGTTTTACTCATTTTTGACTATTACAGGGATTATTGTTTGGTTTTCTGAAATGGTTCCTAATGATAGTAGTTTGACTTCCTGACTGGGTACTGGGTAGATGTAGATAATGGCTTGGCTTACGGGATTAATTGCTATGGTTGTGAGTCAGTGTTTTATTTTTATATATGATCTGAACATTATCCATTTGCATATTCAGCTTCTCAATGTACTCATCACTTTGCAAAGGATTTTACATGTAGTAAATTATCCTGGTGTAAGTCCTATGATACAGACATTGCTATTATCTTTATTCTACACACAGAGAAGTTGAAGCCTAGAAAAGTTTAAAAGCATCTCTAAGTCACTCAGAAATTATGATAATATGATTTAAACAGTCTATTGTGTTGCTGTTAATCTACATAGACGTGCTGGCCAATTGAAATTTCTAAGATGAAAATATTTATTATATGTGATGTCTAATATGAGTAGTTACATTCACATGTGACTACTGAGCACTTGAAATGTGGCTAGTATGACTTAAGAACACACATTTTAATTATACTTAGTTTTAATTTAAATATTAGTTCAAATAGTCACATGTGGCTTTTTGTTTCTGCATGAAAGAACATAGCTCTATAAAATTCTATGAAAACAAGTTTTCAGGGAAATAAAATGTTTTTAAACCTAACTCGTTTGAAAAGAAAAATACGAAACAGCTTGCAGGAGACTAGCATGAAGCATAATTGCTTTATATCTTATATATGTATATGTGCATATGTGTGTATTATATGTATTCTATGTATGCATATATTACACATTCTATATTTACTAGTAAATGTTTTGTATATAAAATGAGTAACAACATTTATAGCTATAAGTATGGTATATTTAATAGGATATCTTGATATACTACTAGTAACAATAACAACAGTAACAAGGAATTAAGCTGAGTCACTATAATAAAGATTAAGAATTCTTGCTGTTGATGGAGCAAAGAGATAACTGAGTGAAATACATTGGATATTTGTTCCCCAAATATCATGCTGAAATATAATCTGCAATATTGGAGGCGGGGCCTGGGCCTGGTGGGAAGTGATTGGGTCACGAAGGAGGATCCCTCATGTCTCGCTGCTGTTTTTGTGATAGAGTTCTTACGCGATCTGGTTGTTTAAAAGTCTGTGGCACCTCCCTCCAACTCTTTCTGCCACTTCTGCCATGTGAGAAGACTGTTCTCCTTCCACCTTCTTCCATGATTGCAAGCTTCCTCAGGCTTCCCCAGAAGCTGAACTGATACCAGCATCATGCTTCCTGTACAGACTGCAGAATCAGGAGACAGTTAAATCTGTTTTCTTTATAAATTACCCAGCCTCGGGTATTTCTTAATAGTGATTCAAGAATGGCCTAATACAGAAAATTGGTACCAAGAAACGGGGCATTGCTATAAAAATACCTGAAGATATGGAAGCAACTTTGGAATTGGGTAACAAGCAGAAGTTGGAAGAGTTTGGAGGGCTCAGAGGAAGACAGGAAGATGAAGGAAAGTTTGAAACTTCTTAAAAACTGGTTAAATAGTTGTGACCAAAATGATCATAGTGATATGGACACCAAATTCCAGGATGATGAAGTCTCAGATGGAAATGAGGAACTCATTGGGAAATGGAGCAAAGGTCAAGTGGGTTTTGCCTTAGCAAAGAACTTGGCTATATGCTCTTCATGCCCTAGGGATGTATGGACGTTTTAACTTCAAAGTGATGATTTAGGGTATCTGGGGGAAGCAATTTCTAAGCGTCAAAGCATTAAAGAAGTGACCTGGCCTCTTCCAGCAACCAAACTCAGATGCAGGAGCAAAGAAATAAAGTTGGAATGTATTTGTAAAAGGAAAGGAGAGTGTAAACATATGGAAAATTTGCAGCTTGGTTATTTGGCAGAAAAAAGAAATCACTTTTTCAGGAGATAAACTAGAGCAGAGTATGGAGCAATCACTTGCTAAGGAGTTTTGTATAACTAAGAAGGAGCCAGATGCTGATAGTCATGACAGTGGAAAAACGCAGGCCTTCCCATCACAGGCCCTGACGTCTAGTCTGTGCAGTCTAGGGACACTGCTCCTCACATCCCAGCTGCTCTGGCTCCAGCCTTAGGTCAAACAGCCCCAGATATAGCTTGGACCACTGCTTCAGAGGGTGCAAGCCATAAGCTGTGGTGGCTTTCATGTGGTGTTAAGCCTGTAGATGCAAATAATGTGACACCAAAAGAGACTTGGCAGCCTCTGCCTAGATTTCAGAGGACATACAAGAAAGCCTTTGTGCCAAGGCAGAAGGCTGTCACAGCGGTGGAGCCCTCCCAGAGAACCTCTACTAAGGCAGTGCAGAGAAGAAATGAGGGCCTATAGGCCCCAAACAGAGTTCCCACTGGGGCACTGCCTAGTGGAGCTGTGGGAAGGGGGCTACCATCCTCCAGACTCCAGAATGGTAGATCCACTAACATTTTGGCACCCTGCACCTGGAAAAGCCACAGGCACTCAACGCCAGCCCATGAAAGCAGCGCCAGGAGCTATACTCTGCAGAGCCACACTCTGCAGAGCCACATGGGTGAGCTGCCCAAGTCCTTGGAAGCCCACCGTTGAATCAGTGTACTCTGAATGTGAGACAGAGAGTCAAAGAAGATATTTTGGAGGGTTAAGATTTGATGACTGCCCTGCTGGGGTTCGAAGATTCATGGAGCTTGTACCCCCATTCTTTTGGTCAGTTTCTTCCTTTTGGAACGAAAATATTAACCCAATTCCTATGCTCCCCATTGTATCTTAGGAGTAAATAACTTGTTTTATTTTATAGGCTTATAGGTAGAAGGAACTTATTTTCAGATGAGACTTTGGACTTGGACTTGGGACTTTTGAGTTAATGCTAAAATGAGTTAGGCTTTAAGAAACTAGTGAGAAGGGATCATTGTGTTTTGACATATGAGAAGTACATGAGATTTGGGGGGCGGGGGTGAAGTGATGTGGTTTGGATATTTGTGCCCTCAAATTTCATGTGGAAATATAATCCCCAATGTTGGAGGTGAGGCCTCGTGGGAGGTGACTGAGTCGAGGGCATGGATCCCTCATGGCTTGGTGCAATCCTCAAGATAGTGAGTGAGTTCTCACGAGTTGTGGCTGTTTAAAAGTGTGTGGCACCTTCTTGCCCCCATTCTTCCTCTCACTATGGAAATGCCTGCTCCCCCTTTGTGTTCCACCATCATTGTAAGCTTCCTGAGGCCTCACCAGAAGCTAAGCAAATGCCAGTATCATGCTTTCTGTACAGAGTGCAGAACCATTAGCCAATTAAACCTCTTTTATTTGTAACGTACCCAGTCTCAGGTATTTCTTTATAGCAATGCAAAAGCAGACTACTACACTGAGTCACCAAAGGTCTTTCTGTCCCAACTGTACTGTAGTCTCTGTAGTAACAGCTGTCACTGAATTTATACAACATTTTTATGATCTTACCTCTATACCCCATTAGTTGAGATTACTTGACATTTTCAGTTTCTAAAAACCAAATGAGTCAAATACATTACACTTAATGTGTGTAATTTTTCATTGAACTAAACACTAATTTCCTCTTTAATATAGTATGCTTTGTATGACACACTGCAAGTTAGATGTTGAGACTTAGACATTATTTCTCCCTATATAGGCATTCAGTATATGAAAAATAATAATAGTATACATAAAACAAAAATATAAATGTAATACTGCAGAAATAAGGACCTGAAGTTGTTATATCTGATGTACTTTCTACTAAGATAATATACACTTCCATTCAACCCTGACATATTCTTAGTGAAATATGTATTCTCCTGTTACTGACAAATGCCAAACAGCAACTTCTCCTTTTTAAGTATTTGGCATAATGATAGATATTTTCCAGTTCAAATTACAGTCAAAAGTATATTGTTTAGAAGATGCCGTTTCTTATACCTCTATAATGGCAAATTATACTTTTGAAGCCACTCTATAAGAGCAATCAACTTTGATCATTACCTCTAATGCTGCTTCTAGAATTATCTGTTTTTCTTTTTGACAAGGAGCACTTTAAATTCTTCAAGAACCAGTTGTAGATTTTACTCCTCAGAATACATAAGATTCTGGCATATGTTTAAAGACAGAAAATCTTAATGCTTTCTATTTTTTTCCATCACTTTGACTCAACCAACATTGAATGACTATTTTTACCATGCACTAAAGATAACTGTAATTTCAATCCTCATGTTAGTTTCTAGGTTTTGAAAAAGTAGACAACTAAGTAAATGTTCTTCAATATAATATGTTCGTTATATTGAAGGACAATAATAGCTTTATGTATAGAATGCTATAGAAATGCAAACATAGAGCACTTAAATAGCCTTTAAAGTTTATTGAAAGCATACTCAGGGAGTACCATCATACAATAAAGCTAATAATGACAAGAAATTATAATATTAACAGCAAACAAAATAAAACAACATTATTTTTATTCACCCTTTCATGTTCCTTCTCAGATACTCTGAGTACAGAAATCATGAGACATTATTCAAAGAATATAGTTTCATATTTTGTTCCATCTTTGATAGTCATCCTTGAACTTTTTGAAGCATTGGCATGCATTTGTTCCCTTAATATGGTTTCGATAATGAATAATCAGTCCAGATTTACATTTTTAACAGCTTAAAAACAAAATATAGCCAAATAAATTAAATTGGAATCAAGACATGAAAAATTACTTGTGAATAATCTCATTTCAGCATTTTCAAATGTAGTTTTCTTGTCAATTCATAAATAATAAATGCAAATGTATAACAGCAATTGCTTATTGTCTGTTTTCCTAGATAGAGACTCTGGATCATCACATTAAGATAAAATTACACTTTAAAACTATTAAGTAACCCAATGCAACAAGAATATATTAAGTACAAAATAGAATAACAGGTTTAGAACTCATTAATGAATTTCCATAACAACTATTTACTGAGCACCTTCTACATATGAGGCAGTGTTCTAAGTGCTGTGGTCCTGACAGTTAAAATAAAAAACAAAGCAAAACAGAAAAAAATATCTGCCCTCCTTCAGCTTACATTCTAACAATCAGTCATCATTTGGTTTGAAAACCTTACATATCTGTTTTAAAATTTAAATTTTTATTGGCCACAGTCTTTTGTTTTTCTAATTTCCATGGAAGATATTCAATTATAATACTATCTTCAGACTTCATTTAAGATTTGCAGGCTATTAATAACTTTAACAAGGACTAAGCTGGTATTCAGACATATGGGTCCAGAAATGGTGATTTATTCATTAACACAAAGAGACGATGTTCAACTTGTAGAGTTTGTCTGCATAGAAGGAACAAATTGAAGATAGGTTGTATGAGAAATTTAAAGTAGGATATTGGCTATTATTTGTGGTTATTTTCATAGCACGTTTATGAGTAGTTCTAAATAACTCTGCAGACATTTCTTTAAAGTTCAAAAAATTAAGTATACTTAATAAGGATAAAAATATACTAAAAAATTCTTTTTTTCATTTTTGATTTTTTAATCATATTTTTAGAGACAGGGTCTCACTCTATCACCCAGGTGGTGATGCTATCATAACTCACTGCAGCCTCAACCTCCTGGGCTCAAGCACTCCTCCTGCCTCAGCCTCCTGAGTAGATAGGACTACAGGTGCATGCCACCACACATGGCTTTTTTTTTTTTTTTTTTTCATGAGACAGGGTCTCACTATGTTGCCCAGACTTGTCTCAAAATCCTGGCCTCCAGCAATCCTTCCACCTCACCCTCCCAAAGTGCTAGGATTTAAGGTATAAACAACTGTGCTGGACCATGAAAACTTCTTAATTTTTTATTTTTCCTTTATTTAGATATCATATAGACTACAGTATAGCAATCCCAGTAGGTTACAACACTATTGAGATTATAACTCATGAAATTTGGGTCATCTTTTGTGAGGCCTGAACTTTGAAGATATTATTTTGTCTTAGAAAAATGTAGGCTGATGTAAATGTAAGAAACACAAGGATTCTTCACACAGACATCTGTAAATAATTATTTTGCCTTCATTTAAATTGCTAATATATTTTATTTTAGGGTTACTTTAATATGAAAAGCCTAAGATGTTTACACCAAGGGCTGTAAGTTTTAGGTGGAGTGGCATAGTTGTTTCGGGGGATGATATAGTAATAATATTTTTAGTGATGAAAAATCTGATGAAGACACTACCTATTGATAGGCACTTGATTGAGTTAATTAGGAAGGGATTGTTTTCATTAATAATAGAGTTGTTAAGCGAGGTTGTCCTATCAGTGCAAGAAAAATGATACGGTGCTACAGACAGCTGTCAAGGAGGTGGCAATAAGAGTGATTAAAAGGGCTCAGGCATTGGTACACAACGTGTTTGTGGTTATGATGATGAGGTCTTTGGAGTGGAAGCCTGTGAATAAAGGTATTCCTGTAAGTGAGAGGCTGCCGATAATAAGGGAGGAAGAAGTGAAGGGCAGAGCCTTGAATCATCCTTCTATTTTTCAGATGTCTTGTTCATCATTGAGGTTATGGATGATGGATCCAGAATATATGAATAGTATAGCTTTAAAAAAAACATGAGTACAGATGTGAAGGAATGCCAGGTGTAGTTGATTAACGCCAATTGTGATTATTATAAGGCCTAGTTGGTGTGGTGGTAGGGTGTTGTTAACCTGAACCATTATATAATTTTCCAAATAATCATCAGATTTTTAGTGATACTGTGATTCTGGGCTGTGAACTTCACAAATGTTTCTTCTTGTATAGCCTCCCTTCTTTAGTTCAACCAGGGAGACTAAAGCACCTGGAGTTAGAGGAATTCCTTTTCTCTCATCTTTGGTACAAAGTTCTAGTACCGTGTTTGCCCTGAAGAGTAGATACTTGTTATCAAGAAGGTTCTATATGAATTTCATATGGATTACACTTTCTCTCTCCTAGCCAGAGCCAGATAAGGATCATTACCAGATCTTCAAAGTGAGAACTTAGTGGAATTCTGTAAGTCAAAACCTTGAAAGCATGAGGCTTCCACTAAGACAGTTGACCAAGGAGATTTTTACTCTCACTTCAGCCCATATTTAGCTTCCAACAATTCATCAAAATTACAGCTAAGTGACCCAACCAGTTTATGGGTACAATGGTTTCTGTTCCAATTTAGCGGATTCTAGCTGGGGCTCTGGAGTCATCTGTCTCTCCAGATTTTGGTGTGGCTATTTTCTCTGCAAATAATTTCTTTGATAGGTTCAAGAAAAGTCACTGGTTTCACTTTGTATAGATTTTTCTTGTTATTAGAATGGGCATGACGCTTTTCAACCTCTTTAAATGGTGGCACTGAAATGGAAGTTCAAATATTACCTCTTTAATCACGGTTTGGGGCAGTGACTGTTTTCCTTAATTCTTTTGAAATGTTAGAATATTATGGGAGAAGGCATAAACATTAGTTCTTTTTTCTTGCGTCCAACCCCAGAATAATGGAGTGTGCATGAATAAGAGTTACTAAAATAGGCTGACTTTCAGAAAAAAGTAGCAGATTATGAAAGTCATGGAATTGTTTAAGGATTAAAACTAATAGAGACCTTATAAGTTAGATATTCAATATTCAGAATAAAAAATCTATTTTGGCTCAGCAGGCTACAAATCCCCTAAAGAATGGGAGTGTGCCTGGTTTTAGCAAAATGGCAGAGCAGAAATAATGTGAAGGATGAATTGTGGTCAGGAGAAACATCTTTGGAGAATTTTGATGGAAATTGCTTCTTCCTTCCATATAAATTCTTATGGCAAATGATGATCAGACAAGAGGACTGAGGTAAATTAAAATTTGAAGATTATATAAACAGGCTAAGCAAGCTAAAGTAAGTTTTAGTTAATATTTTGATAAACTGTAATAGTTACATTGTATTTTAGGCACTATTAGAGTTAGACAATAAGGGCGTTGGACACAACAGGAGTTTTCCATGTCCCCTTCCCATTAACATGATCGCATGTCAGATTGTCATTTGTTTTAAGCTTTGATAACAGTTATAGATTTTAGAAACGTAAACACTGAATTCTATACAAGTATTTGGAGAATTTTATCGATTGATAATGTGAGATAAGTGCTCTTTAGATATAGATAATAGTTAATATTCTTGGTTGACATAAAGGAAATAGTCAATTGAATCATTACTATTCCAAAGGCTACTACTGGAACATTCTGCATTTAGGAAAATTAGAAGATATAAAATGGGATGAATTAAAACAATAACAAAAGGAAATCAACTTTAGTGTGCCGACAGACCAAGAGCAGTAAGGAGATGAAAGAAAAATAAAGAAGAATGAAATAATTGAGCTAAAGTTAGAAATTATTTTCGGAGAAGATATAATATTGCAAAGACTAAATTTTAGAAATAGCAATCAGCAAAATAGATATTCTGAAAGGGTCCTGAAAGAGGTATTTATTTTAGCTATTAGGAGATTAGGAAACTATAAAGAACATACGGTGTTCAGAAACCGCCAAGAAAAAATAAAATGTAAGATCTCAGAACAGATATGATTCATCTAGAAAATGGAACCTAGAATCAGAAAATTATTTAAAGTAGCCAATAGTGTGGACTAGAGATGTTGGCAGGTAAGATCTAGGAATGTTATTAAGAAATATTTTCCAGAGTAATGTAGAATACTTAAAGCAGTATTGGTTAGATGTTAAAACATGTATTGGAGATAAGGAAAGAAAATGTACTAAACCAAATTTAAGAGCAAACCTGTTAAAGTTTACACACTCAAAACCTGATGGAAAGTAACAGAAATAATAAATCCCACAAAAAGATGCCAAGAAGAAAAACAATTAACTAGATTTACTTTTTTTTTTTTTAAGACAGTGTCTTACTCTATCACTCAGACTGGAGTGTGCAGTAGAGCAATCTTGGCTCACTGAAACCCCTGCCTCCTGGGCTCAAGCGATTCTCCTGTCTCAGCCTCCCAAGTATCTGGGATTACAAGTGCGCACCACCATGCCCAGCTAATTTTTATATTTTTAGTAGAGACGGGGTTTCACCATGTTGGCCAGGTTGGTCTCGAACTCCTGACCTCAGGTTATCCGCCTGCCTCGGCTTCCCAAAGTGCTGGGATTACAGGCGTGAGCCACTGCACCCGGCATTGGATTTACATTTGTTCAACAATGAAGAATAGAAAAGACATCTTATGGATACTATTCCTAGTGAGGGAGAAATTAAGTGAGCAGAAATTTTTTGAGAACATAATTTTTTTAAATAAACAATACATTCAATGAGTTCATGGCTTTCACTTTGCATGAGGCCACAAAGTGAAAAGACAATAAGAAAAGCACAATAGAAAGACCTGCTTTGAGGCTCAGAGAAAAAAGAGCAAAAGAAAATTCCTGTAATCTGGGAACAGTGATAGCATTATATGTGGTTAAGGAGAAAAGCAGTCAAGCTAAGAAGGTTAAACATGTTTTAATGCCATTTCCAACTGTTTTCAAGTAGTGGGAAAAAACAGAGAATCGAAAATCTAGAGGTATAAGATAATGTGAAAGATGAAAAGAAAAATTAAATAGGGAATGGTGAGGCTTCAGAAAAAAAATAGGAAACTACTTATTCGCCTTTATGAGAAATATGAGGATTCAGGGTTATAGAAGCACTAAAGACTAAAGTTTTTCTAAGAGCTATCGTTAGTTCGTTTGCTTGCTCTTTTGCATTTTTGTGACCTTCATGCCTGTTTTTATACAGAAATGATTTTAATCTTTTATTTTGTTTTCACAATTGTTATTTAAAAGTTTTAAAGTTCAAAATTGTTATTTGGAACCCTTGATGTTTATTAAATTTTAAGTTGGTCTTGCAAAATAATCTCATTGTTTGCCCTAAAATAATCTTGCCAATCATTTCTAGGATTATCAGAATAATTTTTCTCTCACAGACTAAAATATCGTTAAGCCATTTTAAATGTTTTAAATACACTGAATAGATAAATACTCTGTTTTATAAAACAGTTCAATAATCTGACTTAATAGACAAAATAATTCTAAGTACCAAATAACTATTAAATTCAACAGATTAAAATGGCCATTCATAGAAATTTATGACTTAGCCTAAAAAAATTCACAAGTTTAAATGAATTATTCAATGCATTTTACACTGGAGTTGTAAGGCTGTTATTGTAATAGCCCATGTTCTTATATATCTTAATACATAAACCACCTAATAGTCACAGAATATTTATTAATATGACGAATTAAAACCATGCTTGTTATTTTCTTAAGCTTCCCCTTGGCTTATAGAGTAGAGGAAAGCCAACATTGAAAGGTAAAAAAAATGGTTTTTGGTTTTGTGTTGTTTTGTTTTGTTTATGGTGCCTCCCTTGCCCCAAGCTTGCACAGTGCCACACACAGATAATTCCCCTGAACCCAGTTTCTATAGTGAAAAAAAGTGAGTTGGAGGCAAACTTTCAGTTTTGCCACCATTTTGGAACCCCCTCACAAGAGATTCACTCTTGTCTTCTTCCACAGTAAACACTGGAACCACCAGCAGGGCTAGGCCACCCGGGATCAATTAGAAACAGGTGGATTTTTGGGCCGGGCGCGGTGGTTCACGCCTGTGATCCCAGCACTTTGGGAGGCTGAGGCGGGCGGATCACCTGAGGTCAGGAGTTGGAGACCAGCCTGACCAACATGGAGAAACCCTGTCTCTACTAATATTGCGAAAATTAGCCGGGCGTGGTAGTGCATGCCTGTAATCTCAGCTACTCGGGAGGCTGAGGCAGGAGAATTGCTTGAACCTGGGAGGCAGAGGTTGCGGTGAGCCGAGATCACGCCACTGCACTCCAGCCTGGGCAACAAGAGCGAAACTCCGTCTCAAAAAAAAAAAAAAAGAAAGAAAGAAAGAAAGAAAGAAACAGGTGGATTTTAGTGGTTGTTCTACATTCTGGCCAAAAAAGGCACTACACATCAGGGTGCCTTCAAGTAGGCAACATCATCATGCTGCAGGAAACACTGCCCGTGTGTTTTTTGTGTTTTTCAGGCTTGAATCCCTACTCAGCTAGTTAGCTTCCCCGCACAGCCCATGTGCTTTTGATAGGTCTTCCCCAGGTCAAGAGACAACTATAGGTCAGCAATTACCCACAGAGAGAACATCTTCTGCCTAAGACTGCTGGCAAATACATGATCCATCTAAGTTCCAGTGCTCAGGTTGTCTTCCAGGAGTCAAAAAGCAATGGCAGGTCAGCAGTCACCCAAGGAGGGCCTAAATAATACCCACAATCTCTTTTCCTTATTTTATTCTCTTCCTTTTCTTTCCTCTTACCCTCTCCCCTTCCCTTCCCTCCCCTTCTCCCTTCCCTTCCCCTTCCCTCTCCTTCCCTCACCTTCCCTCCCTTTCCCTCTCCTTCCCTTCCCTTCCCTTCCTTTCCCTTCCCATTTTCTCTTCATTTTTCCTTCCCTTTCATTAACTTTCTTCCCTCCCTCTCCTTTTTTCCTTTCCTTTTTAAAACAGTCAAACACAAGGAGTATTCAATTTACTGAAAAATGTGTTGTGCCATGAATGATTTATATAAACCGAGAATCTATTCTGCAACAAATCCATTAAAATTAATTATATTCACCAATTGTTGACAAGTTAAAGTTTTACAGAGCCATCGCTAATAGAATGGATAAAATTTTCATTTGTCTAGAAGAGTGATGAACATTCTCTGCTCTCATCTCAACAGACAGACTGTTCTGTCAGTGGACTAGAAGAACAGAGGTTTCCACAGACAATAGAGATATAGTAGGCTCAGTATAAAAAAGAAAAACATTTGAAATTTGAAGGCTGTTTCAAGTAATCAAGTAACATCTTTACACAAATAAACTGCCCTTGAGGTAAATGAAATAAAATAAAGATGCAGAAATAATCATATGTGACCTAAAGGCTAAAGAAGTAATTGTATTATAAACTAGCACATGGAAAAAATAAATCTTAAAAAAACAGAGATACAAGAGGATATGGTTAATAAAAACACCAAGTTCTAGCCACACTGGATGAGAATAAGATAACTTCCTTGGAGATGTAGAACTGGATACTCTAACAACACATTGCATATCCAATATAATGTATTGTTTAGAAAAAGTCAATATATACTTTATACAGTTATTATTATATGAACAGAATTAATCATCTTTATAATTTCTAGTGATAAAGAAGCCCAATGAGTGTTTGTATATATAGTTAACAATATTAATATAAAATTAGCTAGTTTAACAAAAGTGTTAATTCTAAAATAGGAAAAACCAGGAAAGCTAATTACTGTCAGATTTCATCTGTATAAATTATCTCTGTCAGTCTTAGTCTATAACACATTTTATCTCCTATTTATCTAAATATGATTACTTTTTCCGGGGCCTGGAAAATATTTTCAATGATTTTTTTTATGAAATCTCCCTATTTCAAAACAGACTGGGCTTGTGATATTAAGCAGGTGCCAGCAGTATTTAAATTGAAGTATGGAGCTTACTGAAGAAGTGAGGTAGCTGACCTTTGGATTTGAGTCAAGCATGGGCTGCTTACTACTCACCAAACCTTTTTGGGTTTTGTTTACTTTTAGTGATAAAAATTCTGGAACAACTTCAGAGGGCTGATTTTCAATGTTGTTTTAGCTCTCAACAAATAGATTTCACACAAGTTTCACTAACTCTTTCTTCACTGCATTCTCTGGATTGTCTGAATTTTATGCTGCAGATCTTGAAGGACTCTGAGGCATCTGTTACTTAGTTATCTAGTTACCACAGACTCTCTTACTTTGTCTTCTCTAAACCAGTTCACAGACTGCAAAGGGAATACCAAAACTTGATGTAAGTAGTGAGTTAGTAGCATAGCCTTTATTCTCAATCTCCCTTTGCAAATATCTGATAACAAACTTTTTTCCAGAATTCATATTTATTTGTAATTAGATTCCCTAATTCCATGAGCACTCTATTAGAGATGTTAGCCTTCTGATATTTGACAACCAGGGCATCAAAACCACAGGCAATGCTGAAAATTCAGTAGCTGATTTTGGCAACATGAATGTTTTAGTCTCTCCCTAGATTGCAGAAATCTTAGAAGACTAAGTAACAAAAGACAGGATATTCATATCTGAGGGATAGATTCACTATACTTGCCCATGTCTCTTTCCATGAAAGATAGTATGAACATTTGCTCTTTTGTTTTATGTTCTTTAAAACTACTAACTGCCTTCTGATATACACACATTTGGCTGCACATTTTCTAAAGTCAGTGGAAGTTTTCCAAAGTCAGTGAGCATGTGAATTAATATTCAAGGTTCTATAAGTAATAATCACACCAGCTGTGGTATTTTATAATGCTATACAATCTACCATCTTCTCATGCTGCAGTGGAAGAATCCTAACTTCCAGCTACCGTGAAATGACAATATAGTCAATAAGAATCTATTTCTAGTAAATTTCCTTCAAAGCATTACTAGATATTTTAGGCAGGATTGCTTTTAAAAGAGAAACTTATTTCAAGTTAGCTCAAACAGCAAGTAATTTTTATTCATGTGTGTATATGTGTATATAAATACATACATTGTATGTATACATAATAAACGATAATAAATGACATTAATACAGGTAAATTATTTTTAGCTGATTTAACAAAAGCTATATTATTTCTCACAAAACCATATTTCTGTGCTCTTTTTACAGTTGTTCTAAGAGCCAGAGATTTAAGTAATTTTCTTATAACAGCCAAAAACTAGTTGGCAGAAGTGTGTGTGTGCTTATAATCACAATGCATTTGGAGAATGCCATAGAATAAGAGCACAATAAATGTACTTTATCTTCATTGGAAGAAGTATATCACGAAGCAGCTCATCTTTTAAGAATCTCATGGTCACATTTGCTTCTATGCTCTTGTCTCTACTATCCCTGTTGCTCTCTCCTCTCTCTATTATCTCTGTTTCATTCTACCTTTCTTTCCTAAATTCCTCTTGGTAGACAAGCTCCCCTTGGTAAAAAATTCTGCAATTTGACTTGTTTCTGTGTCTGACTTTATTAAACCATCTTGTATATCTCATTTGCAAATTACCAAAATATAACTTAATCGTTTGAATTGGGTTCAGAGGGTGGTTGCTTGCATATGTGGATTTTTAGTTCTATGAAAGTGGTGAAGTGGTCAATTTAAAAACTTTTGTTAAGCTTTGAGTTTTGACATAGCTTTTCATATATTTTTGACCTGTAATGTAGTGAAAACCTGAAATGAAATAGTCAAATATCTTTATCTAAACAATTTGTATCAAATGTTTTAAAATTTTATAAATCTCCTAATTTTTCTATCAATTATATCTAAACATTTATAGGCAGACAATAGTAAATGTTATATTTATTTTAATTCTCACTGTAGTATTAATAGTCATCTCATGCTAATATTTCTCTTCCACCTTCCCTAGAAACACTATTCTTTTTCTTCAAAGTGTGTCAGTATCTATACTTCTTTCATCTACCCTGTGTAGTGTTTGAAATGGAATAGGTATTACGTTGACACCCTTGTCTGTTCTGCTATATTCAATTTTGCAGTAGTCAGAAATTTCTTAGAAAAAATCTATCATTACTCTGAATTTATTTCATATAAAAACTCAAGAAATGTTCAAGCTGTTCATTTCAAAGACAGACACCCTAAATTAGGACTGGGATATACATGTTCTCTTTTATTCAATATTCTGCTGGCATATGCTATGACAAGTAAATTTTCATTTTGAGGTTGATACTAAGAAGCTTCTAAGCAAGTAGCAGTAGTATTAGCAGCGTAAGGAAAATGCAATGATCCCATTATCAATCCCTATTCTCTACCAAAATCAATCATTTTAACTGTTGCTATATAATCTTCCAAAATTTCCCTTTCATCATGTCATAGTACTGGCCAAAACCCTTCAGTTTTCAAAATTCATTGTCTCAAAGAAAAATAATAATGTGCTTTATAGGTTTTTCAGTGTCAGTTTTCAAACTACCATTTCAACTTCATATATTAATATTCTAATATAAATGTTTTCAATACTAACTAAAGTGTTCTACTTGAAAACCTCACACTGAATTTTTCTGAGTTTACACCTCTCCCTGAAATAATATCACTTGAGATGGTTTTCTGAAAGCCAAATCTTTTCTATTTCCAGATGGGAATTTCAGGAAATTTCAGAATACTTGTCTTTTTCTGAGTTCTCTCCCGAGAAATCTGAAGCTGATTTTGTCATAAATTATATAACCTCTATTAACTTGTGTGTTAAATAATGATACTGTACATCTTTGTCTTAAAATATCTCTTGTTTACAATGTAGGATTTGTGTGATTTAGTGTATATGCTACCAAATTATTAATGTAAAATATTTGAGGACACTCAAGCTTCAATAAATCCATTAAAACTCAATTATGCTGCGTTATTAATGAGGTTACAATAGGTCAAAAACTCAGAAGATACAAATTAAGGGGCTAAACAAGTAATTGTAAATTTTTTCAAATATTTTTCTTTTTAGTGTATTTCTCATCCTATATTTTATATATATACACTTATTGTATATATAATACAATATATTATACACAATAAGTATTAAGTATACACTTAATACTTAATATATGATATACACTTATTGTGTTACTTTTATACAGAAAGTAAAATTAATAAAATTTAATTAATTTCTTTGAGAAAATATTGATTGTGACCAACACTAGTTTGGAAAAGAAAGAAAAAAAATGTACATGTTTTAGCCATCAATATGCACAGACTTTGATATCATTTAGGTTTCGTGAAAATAACACATTATCCTAGGTCAAGTTGCTTATTGTCTGTTTTTCAAGCATTGCAGAACTCCAGTGAAGCATGACTTTCAGGCAGTGCCCTGGCAGCTATACCAATGTCATGCTAGGTCAATCTACAATCCTATTTCATCCATCAAAATTACCTTGACCTTTTCCCAATAAAATGTCATAACCTTTCAATCTAAAATACTTCTGTTCTTAATCTACTTCTTTTATAGTATAATGTAATACATATATAGTGTGTGTGTGTGTGTGTGTATATATATATATTTTTTGAGACTGAGTTTCACTCTTGTTATCCAGGCTGGAGTGCAGTGGCGTGACCTTGGCTCACTGCAACCTCCGCCTCCCAGGTTCAAGTGATTCTCCTGCCTCAACCTCCCTAGTAGCTGGGATTACAAGCTTGTGCCACCACACCCGGCTAATTTTTGTATTTTTAGTAGAGACGGGGTTTCACCATATTGGCCAGGTTGGTCTCAAACGCCTGACCTCAGGTGATCTGCCCGCTGCATCCCGCCAATATGTATATTTTTTATTTCTACATACATATTATATTTTGAAGATTGGCATCTTGCCTAGAGTTGGTATGAGAAGAGTTTGGAATCTCTCTTTTACTGCCTTTACAATATCAGAAAATTATTCTGTATTTCTCTTCTTTTCTCCTAAATATAAAAGTGCAGGATTTAATATTTTGCTTTTTGTTTTCTTCAACATTTATTTTAACTTCAGGGCTATATGCACAGGTTTGGTTATATAGGTAAATGTGTTCCATGGTGATTTGCTGCACAAATCATCCCATTTCCTAGGTATTAATCCCAGCTTCCATGAGCTATTCTTCCTGATGTTCTCCCTGCCCCCACCTCCAATATGTAGTAGTTGTACTTCTATATGAGGCATAATGAATATATGTGTGGGAAAGGCAGGGTTTCTACCTTAAAGGTCTTAAACTCTAATAAAAGAATCCAATGGCTAAACAAAAACCTCAGTGTCTTATATGCAACTAGAGAAGGAAATATAAAAACATAGACTTTTGCAACTACTCAGTCTCATAAGGTTGCAGTTGGACGTTGGGGGTGTGTGCAAATAAAAACAGCGAAAAATAATGGTAATTAGCATTCATTGAATGTTTACTATAGGACAGAGTACATTATTCAATTTGATCCACAAAACAAAATGTTAGGTGTATTGGCATTTTAATTGGGTTATTGAAGGCTTAGAAAAGTTCAAATAATTGGTTTGGAGCCTGTTATGTATAGCTATTATGGTATGTCCTATCCCATCAAAGTTATAAATTATCTTTAAGCTGAGATCAGAAGGATAAATCCAAGATAGGAAAGACAAAAGATGGAGCAGGAGAAGACTCCGTGCAAAAATAATGTTGTGCTTAAAGACCAGAAGCAAGGATAACATAATACATTCCAAAACGTGTTTCAGGATCAGCTGTATGAAGATTAGAGTGAGACATAGCCTAGTTTTTAGGCATCACATTATAACATTTTAATTTTCAATACAAAATTTTAAAAGCAGTGACAGTCATAAGGAGCTAGTAAAGGTTTTAAGACAAGGATATATTATACGGTTTGTGTATAGAATGATCATTCCACTGGCAATGTGAAAAATAAATTTTAGGAACTTCCAATTCTAATGACAATAGCTTAAATTACTTATATCAAACCTGAGGTAAAAAAAAAAAAATATTCCAGAGAAATTTAAAAACAAATAGCCCAAAAATACTGAAGAGGTTTAAACATTTGGAAATATTCACACAAAGCTATGGATAAAAGCCTGCATTCACAAAGGTAAGTAGAGTATTAAGGCATCACATTTTTAAAAAATTTGATGGCATCTTTCTGTTACCATACACTGAGAGTTAAGATTCAAAAGCAGTTAGGAGGAAAAAGTCAAAACCAGAAAACTTCCCCAAATAGGGAGCCTATAGCCATATTATTCAGATATCTCTAATCTCTACACACCTTCTGGATAATAGCAAAGCAGAAATAGATCATCCTACCCTACCCACAATCAAATTGAGATGCTGCTGATTAGAACAGAACAACCATAACAAATTGAAAAATGGGAGAAACTTCTGGTAAACTATTACTATGTATTACGAAAGTACAAATTCCTACTCTTGATACACAAGACCTGGGTTGATCAGGGAATCTCAAGCAAGACATTTGCATTATATTGGTTTCTGTCTGGGGTGCAAAAGGAGGCAAAGCAACTTGACAATGTGGTGTTGAGAGAATAGTCCTATCCACACTTTGTATATTTGGATTATCAAATTATGTAGTAACATAAAAATAAAACAAACTATGGGTAATTATAATAACCTTTATGAGGATTTATTGAGAGATTTTAAGAAGACAAATTAATGGGAATGTATGCTATGGTTATGAATTAGAAGAACCAATACATAAATCTATAATTGTATGCACAATTATTAATACATTCAGTGCATTGTTAATACAAATGTCAGCATTTTTTCCTATAAATAAATAAAGTAAAATGTATGTAAAAACATGAAGAAAACCCAATACATTCTTGATGATAAAGAACACTGTGGAAAAAGAAATTATGCTACCCGATATAGAGATTTACTATAAAGCAAAATGAGTAATACTCTGTTGTTTGGGCAGAAACATAGATAAATAAATGCATGGAAGAGAAAAGAGTCTCAAAACAAACCTGTGACATATGGTAGTTTTATGTAGAACAGGCATGTTATTCCAAATCAATGTAGGAAACAGAGGCGTTTTTCTGTAGTGGAGCTTAGTACTACTACAGTAGCATAACAATTTTATAGATAAAATAAATACCTAATGGCTTTAAGTAGCATATTAACAAATATAATAGTTGAAAGGAAGATAAATGTACAAAGAAAACTGAAAAACATAAAAGTAAACTAAAAGTAAACAAGGAAAGTAAAGTATGACCCTTATGAAACCAAAGGCTAAAAAAAATCAAGTATTTAGGAATGGTAAACACTGTCAAAATTAAAAAAAAAAAAACTTTCGGGAACACCAATAAAAGACAATCAAATATAATATTGATGAAATCTTTCTGGGTGTAATGGTGAACTTTTTACGGATTTGAGGAACTAACTTATTGTGAAGAATGCCTAGGGACAAAATATTCAATAGTAACATTTTGATGGGCTTGGTGTTAAGTATGAGTGCTGGACAGAAAGAGAGCTTTGAAGTGGGCTTTATTTTCTCTGTTGCAATGCTTTGAGAAAACTATTATGTCAGTGTGAGATGGATATCATAACAGACTGTCACATCGCAGGTGGAGTAAAGAGCTGATAGCAACAGCATCCCCACCTTCCATTTTGCACTACGAACAAGCAAGGAGAATACTTAATGAAACAGGTAAAGATTGTTTTCCTGAGGTTCAGAATTTTCTAAAAAGAAAATTTATCATCTGGGTAGCCAAACTCAACCTTGGTACTCTGGCCTTTGCCATGGAGAGTGCTTTCCCTACTCCAAACTCCGTACTCCAAACTCTTAATACCAAAGCATTAAGCCTTGCTTCTTCTACCTTGAATACTTTACAAGCTAACTATTTGGTACCTTCAGGAATAAACAAGTTCAAAAATAAACATAATAGGCCGGGCGTGGTGGCTCACGCCTATAATCCCAGCAATTTGGGAGGCCGAGGCGGGTGGATCACCTGAGGTCAGGAGTTTGAGACCAGCCTGACAAACATGGAGAAACCCTGTCTCTACTAAAAATACAAAATTACCTGAGCATAGTGGCACATGCCTGTAATCCCAGCTACTAGGGAAGCTGAGGCAGGAGAATAGCTTGAACCTGGGAGGCTGAAGTTGCAGTGAGCCGAAATCATGCCATTGCACTCTAGCCTGGGAAACAAGAGCGAAACTCCATCTCAAAATAAATAAATAAATAAATAAACAAACACACTAGCATCATAAATAAGAAGAATATACAAAAATAAACATCTGTAGCAGATAAACCAGGGAACTATGACAGTATAAATACATGAAAATATTAAATTAACAATAATACCTCAAATGGGTGATATGGCATGATTACATCATGAAGCAGGGAGAACTAGTAATAAAGAAGACTGTGGAAATATTGAAACTGGCCTAATTCTCCCATAGAATTGATGTCCGTGATTTCTTTGGAATAAACGTGGAAATTGACCCTCTCAGTCTTTAGACTTGTGAAAGTTATGATTGTCTTATCTGAGTTATTTTCTCAGGAAACTAACCTTTAGTCCTCCCAAATAGTGTCACGGACCTAAAGCACACCAGATTACTGCATCTGGATAATGAAAAACCAGACCCCTCACCAGTCATGATTGTCTAACCCACCACTGGCTTCCTGTTCACCAATACCTTTTCCTTACCCCTCCCTAATTCCTGTTTTCCTGCGTGTGGCTACATTTCTTCCTGCTATATAAACCCCTGATTTTAATCAGTCAGGGAGGTGGATTTGAGACTGGTCTCCCAACTCTTCAACTGCAGCACCCTATTAAGCCTGCTTCCCTGGCAAAACTTATTGTCCCAGTGACTGGCTTCCTGTGTGGCAAGCAGCAGGACCTAGACTGAATCTCTGGCACTTGGTTAACAATATTAGGTTAAAAAAAAGTGAAGTAAATAAATAATTCAATAGATGAGGGAATAACAAAAGTAATACTATTTAATAACACGGATTGCACTCAAAATTTATTAAAGAAATTCTTTCAGAAAACACATGACAAATAAAGGGATGACATGTAATAAAATTATTAGATATAAAGATGTATTATTGTTAAGAAAGTCTAGGTGTATAAGAAGAAAAGAGAAAATCAAATATTAATATGGAGAATTGCAAAGAATAATAGAAACATAAAAGACTTGTGGTTGAAAGGAATCCCAAAATTTCAAACAGAATAGTTAAAATAAAATTCACACATAGTACAATAATAAGATCAGCAAGAAAAAGTTCTTTACAAAAGTTATTGAAGTTCATAGATTTTTACAAGGTAAACAATGTCAAATTAAGATAAATAGTCAAAGAACTGACAAGGAGACCAAAAAATAAGCACTATTTTCTAAGTTCTGATAAAAAATAATTTTGAATTAAAAATGCATGTCTTGCCAATTTATTATTAAAACATGAACACCAAATGCATATGCTTTCCAGCATAAAGCTTTAAAAAGTTTACTAAAGTCTATCTTTGTAAAGATTCTTGGTAGATATACCAAAACAAAACCAACAACAAAAATAAACTATTGAAAGAGAAGACTACATATTTAAATGAGAAATAAAAATAAGTAAATATTTAGTAAAAAGACTCTAATGTTGGATAAACTTCTTCAGTACCAATTAAGTAATGAAGGAAAAACAGTCAACTAAACAAAGTAGAATTTAAAAGACAAAATAAACTCCAGGCACAGAAAAGATTAAAATGAAAAGGAATGTTAGAAGAATTATACATTAAATTTGGACCTTAGTTACAGATAACTACTTAAAAAATAAAAATAAAAATCATGATTTTTAAACTCTAGTAGATAGACTTTAAGATGGTCATCATGATCCTTTCCTCTGGTGTTCAAATTTATCTGAAATATCTACCCTTGAGTGTGTCTGGGCCCTCTGACTTGCTTCTAACAAACAAAGTAAAACATGATGGGATGTCATGCCCATGATTATGTCGTGTTGTTTAAGACTTTGTCTTGTTAGAAAACTCACTCTAGAGATTCTCTTTACAGGCTGGATGTTTTAGACTGAATGTTTTTGCTCCCCCAGAATTTGTATGTTGAATTCCTAACCACCAGTGTGGCTGTATTTGGAGATGAGCTGCCTTGCAGAGCTGTGGGGAAGATTCTGCTACCCCTGTGGTCCTTGAGGACAGTGCAGCAAATGAAAGACAAGACATCTTTAGCCTTAAGATCTAATGGAATTTGCCTTGCTAGGTTTTGGACTTGGTTGGGAAATATTACCCCCTCTTTCCTTCTGATTTTTCCTTTTTAGTACAGGCATTACTATTCTCTGCCTGTCCCAACACTGTATTTTAGAAGCACATAATTTCTCTCGTTTCATAGGTTTACATTTTAAGAGGAATGTCATCTGAAGATAAAACATAGTTCAAGTCTCATGCATGTCTGATATAGATAAAATTTAGATGAGACCTTAGACTTTAAAGTTGGAAAGTTAGTACTAAAATGTGTTGAGACTTTTGGGACTATCTGGATGAAATAAATGTATTTCACATGTAAGAAAAACATAGTTTTTGGAGAGCCAGGGGTGTAATGTTATGAACTGAATATATATGTCCCTCCAAAATTTATATGTTGAAACTTTACTAAGCCCCAGTGTGGCTGTATTTAGAGGTGAGGACTCTAGGAAGTAATTAAGATTAAATGAGGTAAAAGGGCATGACCCTAATCTGATAGAACTGGAGTTTTCATAAAAGGAGACATCAAAGAGCACTTTCTCCCTCCCCAACGCAACACCTCCTTGTGCACATTCAACAAGGAAAGACCAAGTGAGGACACGGAGAGAAAGCAACCATCCTCATGCCAGGAAGTGAGCCCTCACCCTGCCAGATATTGATCTGGGATTTCTAGCCTCCAAAGCATATATATATATACATGTATGTGTGTGTGTGTATATATATATATATATGTATATATATGTATGTATGTGTATATATATGTATGTATGTGTATATATATGCACTATATATGTATGTGTGTATGTGTATATATATACACATATATATATGTATGTGTGTGTGTATATATATATTTTTTGTTGTTGTTTAAGCCATGCAGTCTATAATATTTTGTTATGGCAGTCGAAACAGATTAATACACTGAATAAAAAAAAAAGTAGGTATTCTGAGCAAAGCCCACGTGGCAAGGAACTGCAGACAACTTCCAGGAGGTGACAGCAGTTTAATCCAACAGTCAGAAAGAAACAAGGGCCCCCGGTTTTACTACTGCAAGAAAATGAATTGCACTAGTGAACTAAATGGTTTTGGAAGAAGATTCTTTCTTAGTCAAACCTCCAGGTGAAAATACAATTTGGCCATTACTTGGATTACAGTTTTGACAGATACTGTCAGAAGACCCAGCAAAGCCATGCCAAAGCATCTGGCCCACAGCAACTAAGAAACAATGTGACTTGCAGTAAATGCTAAGTTTGTGATAATTTATTACATAAGAATTGATAACACTATAATAAAATCTAATTAATTCATGTAATTTAACTCCTAAAAAATAAATAATTCATGAATGGTAAATAGATAATACAAGTGTATTTGTAGAAATAAGTATTAATATGTGACTTAATTACTCTGTGTTTGTGTGTGCTAAGCTTACCAATGTAAAAACAGATTCCCAAATTAAACTTAAATATATCTATAAAATATATAGTTATATAAATTTAAAATAAAACACTAAAACTAGAGACATGAAAAAATGATATCAGCGAAAATGGTAGAATAGATAGCTCTAAGGTCTTTTCCCTTCACAGAATAATCCAAAAATGAGCCCAAAACTGTCAGAATAAAGTTTGTTATAATTGCGAAGAACAGTCAAAAATTTACAGCAACCAAATGAATGCTGAATCAAGGAAAAGACAGCTTAATATGGAAGAAAAACTTGGACATTTTACCTGCTTTTTCTCCACCACCTTCTTTTGCTCAGCAATTATCTTGAAGATGACAGCATGTTTCCAGTGTGGAATGCCGGTCCCTGGTTCTGTACAGCAGAACTCATACTCAAAGAATTGCATTTGTCTGTTCTAGCCTGCCTGGGGACTTCTTGAAGGACTAATGCAAGACAGTCATCTTTGACTGGCCTAACTCAATATTCACTCCAATTATAAAAGTAGCAGGCATGACTTGAAAACATTTTAAGGCAAGCTAACCAACTGCTGTTGCCTGGGGCAAAATATTACAGTTGAGGTACAAAAAATAGTGCACCTAAAGCATAGGAGGAAATCCTAGAAACAGAGAGTTTCTTTGGGAAACTAGCATTCAAAAGTTTATATGTATACTGGGGAAGCTAGAAAGTCACATGCTTGCCCCAGGTAGGAGCTATGATTAGAACATGCATAAAAACACTTAAGTTTCATTTCTGGCTATTACATAGATTCAGAGCCAGCAGAAAATAAAGATAAGATATAAAAATATAATTAATAGTCTAGATAAGTGTTAAAGAAATGCCCAGCACAGAATTTATCAGCAAAGACTGGAAGATTTTGTTTACTTCTTTCGTTTTTCTTTTTTCTCTCTCTCTTTTTTTCCTTTCTTTGGTTCCTGGCATTCAAGAAAATCTCTGTCAAAACACTAGCTGAACACAAGCTAAAGGAACATAAATTTCTGGGACCAAACATGAAGGAAAAAACTACAAAAAGAGTTTATAAAGGTGACTAAACAAACAAAAAGCTACAGCCCACAGCAAAGATGGGTAATAATATAATATCCAAATTACCACATTATAATATTCAAAATCTCTAGTTTTTAACAAAAAATGCAAAGCATGAGAATAAACAAGAATGTATGACCCAGTTAGAGAAGAAATTAATAGAGAATGTACCTCAAAAAGCAGTCATTGAACTTTCTAGACAAAGACATTAAATCTATTATCTTAAATATGTTCAAGAGTTAAATAAAACCAGAGGATAGTATAAGAAAATATAAACAAAATTATGATAAGTACATAAAAAGGGATAACATAAAATTTTTGGAATTAAAAAGAATAATAACTAAAATGAAAAACTCACTGGACAGGTTTAACAGAAAATTTGAGCGGGACATAAAACATAGCAGTGAATTTGAAAATAGGTAAACTGAAGTTATGCACTGTGAGAAAAAATTTTTAAAAAATGAATGAAGGAAAATGAACAGAGAAAAGAGCGATAACAGATATCACCAAGCACAACATACGCATAATGGAATTCCAGAGGGCAGGAAGAAAGAAAGGAGCAGAAAAAAAAACTTGAAGAAATGACAATAAAAAAAACTTCCCAAATCTGACAAAAGGAAAATATCTACACATTTAAGAAAATTATTCAAAGTGTAAATTCAAAGCAATCCACTCTGAGACACATTATAGTCAAATTGTCAAAAACCAAAAAAGTTATTGAAAGCAGCAAGAGAAAAAATTCATTCCATTCAAAGGACACAAAATAAGATTAATAAGTAATCTGAGAAGCATATTTTTCATGAGAAACTATGGAGGCCATAGGGAGTAGGATGACTTTTTTTTTAAGTGCTAATAGAGATAACTGTCAACCAAGAATTCTACACCCTTCAAAAATAGCCTTCAAAAATAAATGAGACATTAAAGCATTACCATCCAGGTCTAAGTCTGCTCTGCCCATGTACAGTAAATCAACTACTGTGACATGGGTTTTGCAAAAGAGAGATTTATTCACAAAACCACTGAGTGAAGAGGCAGGAAAACAGCTCTCAAATCCACCTCCAGAAGATAAACTTAGGGATGCCTATGTGTTAGGGAAGTGGTGTGGGGAAAGGCAGTGGAGAAAAATAAAGTAACAGGTTTGTTCTACACAAGCATAGTCAGAGTTCATGACATTTCAAAGGAAATATGTCCAGAAATTGGCAACATTAGCATGATCTGAAGGTGAAGTTTTTGGCCCTCCAATGTCAAAAGGCCACCTGTGCAAACCCAGTTGAAGGGTCCATGGTCTCAACCAGTTTGAACCGGCCATAAGTTGGACCAAGTTCTTGAAAGACAACTGACAACATGGTGACCTATGATTGTTTTCTATAAAGCAACCAGTGAAATTTAAGTTTCAGTTTTAAGCAGTGAAAGCTTCAGCTACTTCAGTCTTCAGCATCATGGAAAAAAGACAAAAATAATAATAACAACAAGCAAGCAATCTAAAGCAAGCAGGGCAGGCAGACTTGATCAAATTAACCCTTCAGTTTCCAAAGTATTCCCCATTTTAAAAAAATAAATAAATGAAAGTTGAAAGAGTTAACACTGGTAGATCCACACTACAAGAAATGCTAAAATATTTTAGGCTGAAATAAAAAGACACTATGTAATAACTCTAAGCAATATAAAAAACATAAAGAACTCCACTTGTACACAGGTAAAAGTAAAAGCCAGTATTACTGTATTTTTATTGGAACTTCTTTTTTGTTTCCTATATAATTTAAAAGTCAAAAGCATAAAACAATAATTTAGTAATTCAGTAATGGTCATACAATGTACAGTTGACCCCTAAATAATATAGTTTTGGACTGTATGGGTCCACTTATACATACATTTTTTCAATAAATATATTGGGAAATATTTTGGAGATTTGCAACAATTTGAAAAAAAATTGTGCATTTAAAAATTGTACCTACTTATTCTTATGACTTAGTACTTTTGGGAATTTTATCTATAGAAATCTTTCGAGACATGTTGACTGAGCATTTCTTCTGGAAGGATTTGTGTTTGCTTCTGTCAGTCGCCTCACAATATTTAGACCTATTTTCATGTTGTTTCAAAAAGCATGTGGTCTGAGATAACTTGAGATTCAATAACCAAATCACATGAGATTCTGACAATAGTAATATATTCTCAAGGGAGGCATTTTTAAAAAATTCTACACCCAAAGCTAGGGATGAAGCAGAACATTTCTCTGGCTGTTCAGGCTTTATGGTGGAATTTCTTTTTCCTAATTCATTATTTTCCCGAGAGGTAAGGTTGCTCTGGAAATCAATATACATAACATGGTCTTGAACCCAATTCCCACTCTACATAGACCATGGTACTATATTTCTAGATCATCATCATCTATTTATGCCCCCTAGTATCTAAAAGCTTCAGAATTTATTTTATTCTTTGGACTTAAAGAGCTTCGCTCCTTTCTTTAGTGGATTTATATATTGTCTTTAGGCTCTCTAACAATATATAAAATCATAACTATTATATTTAACATACTTGTGTATAAAATAGCAGAAGAATATGAGCATCTCTCTCATCTTACTGAAAGCAGAGGCTGATGGTATTCTATATAAGTAATAACTGATTAAAATAAAATATGAATTATATTTTATCATGAATATGTCCGCGACCACTCAAATATTCAGTAGGTGAACAAGTGAATTCTGTATTTTGCGTTGGCATTCATACAATAGAATATGCTGTGTATAGTACGTGTTTTATAGTAGCTTTCAAATGGACTTCAAAAATTAGTATAGTTCAATGGAATTTCATTGGGAGTGTAGTTTGACTTGGCCAAATAATCAACAATGCTTCTTGTAAGATATGTTTCTGCATGAGGTTCATATTCATTTTGTGAAAATTAGCATATCTTACTAAATAGATATATGACAAATGGCTAATATTAATCTCCCTGAAATGTACACATAGTTGTAGCATAATTACCATAGGATGCATTTAACATCTTGCTTTAAAATGTGTAAATTGTCAATACAGGAATACACAATAAATTCTATGATCCAACATGTCTTTAAAGCACATGTCATTTCCCAAATTTATTCTTCTGCATTTGTTAGTTAAGAGCATAACTTCTGCTTTCTTAATAGAACATCAGTAAGCAATTGTATCAAGTAATAACCCAAATGTAAAAAAATGCTATGATGTTGTCTAAATATTATTACTTCTGAAGAAATTTAAATATCAATGATATATAAATATAATCATATAAATATGTAAATATATTTATATTAAAGAAGTAGTTTAGTTTTAGATAAAGTGAGATTTTATGTAGATGCCAACAAGAACTTGTCGGTATGTTATACCAACAAGTTTCAATGCTTCATATAACTAAATGATTATTAGCAGTTAAAACAGTCCTTTCCTCCACTAAATAATCTCATGATAATTTAGGTATATTTTTAAAAATACATTTTTGTATTCATTTTCCTAAATAATATAATGCTGTTTTAGACCTGAAAATCATCTGCAATATCCATTTCACAATTGGATAATGAAGACCATCTTCCAACATACTGTGCAGACTCTAATTTTGATTATATGTTTTTATTTATGAGCATTTATTAAACAAACATATTTTATTTATTTCTCTATAATTTTTATTCTCTGAATTTTGTGATTTTGTTTTGTAATTTTTCAGAATTATTTCATACTTTTATTTCTGTTTTTTCAATTATGAGTATTACCAGTTATATTATTATTTCCTCAAAACTTTGTTTTATTATTGAAACTACAAATTTTAAAATATTTGCATCTGTAGCTCAGAGTGCTTTTTGTTAGTTTTACTTCTTGTTAATATTATTAAATAATAATATTTTAACTTTAGATGCAACAAGTTGTTAACACTTTGTCTTTAAATATAACTAGCAGAGTTATATTTAATTGAGTTACAGTTTAACTCACCCATGACTATGTTCTTATTTTCTTTCCATATTTTAAATATTTTCTAGACTTATGCTGCCATAGGTATTGCAATAGTTATTATTTCAGATTTATCTTTGTTCATTATATGTTTAAGGTATTATGAAATTATCACAACTTTCATCCCGAGTTTATTTATTCAACATATGTTTATTGACTGATAATATGCCAGGCACTGTTAAAAAGACTGAGGTTATGTTGAAGAGTAATCAAGGTGTAGACATGAGCAGTGACTAAAGAATACAGTTACTGGGGTGTTCAAAGGAAATCAAATGCTTAAGTGCAAACATAAATCTAAGAAAACTCTTCATTTACTTTTATTTTAATTTAGAAAGCATCAATTTCTTCTAAATATAGTGATATGATTTTAATAAACTGATATAGAAATAGTTGGGTTAGTTTAATTAGGTTGAATAAAATGTTGAAAGCACTGCACCTCAGTTTTGCTGCCTAATAGCATGATATAACTTTTGCAATATTTCCTAAATTATTCCATAACATAATAGTTAACATTTAGATATCCAAGAGGACTATCATCTCTATCTTTGAGCTTCCAGTTTTTTTTATGTTCAAAAATATTAGACGGTTTACAGCAGTCTATGTGGTTGAAGAGTGAAAGTTTATGCACCGTTTGCTGCTAATGACACCAGACAGGTCAGATGTTTTCCAGTTTTATTTGCATGGAAAAACGAACACTAGAATGTAGAATAATAAATACATATACCCCTTGAGATTGCATTTTTAAATTACTATGAAGTTCCCTATATGTAAATCAATAAACAATATTTTCAAGAATGTATAATATATTTAACTATGAACCATCTGTAGATTAAAAACATTATTTTAAATACATCAATGTATATGCTCCATTGCTGCTTTATTCAGGGTAAAATTAAGAAATCTGTGGGGTAGTATATTTACAATCTGAAGAACTTTTTTTTTTAAATCAGTCATTTAGAATTAAATATAGTCATTAAAAAGGCAAATCAAAGTAATGTAGTCAATATAGTAATGCCTATTCTATTTAAATGAGCAATTATTTTAGATTTTCATTGTAGTATAATTTTTACATAGGATCATCTAACTCATCAATATTAAGAATAAATATAGTTACTTCAATAATATTTAAGTAACTAATAAAAAAACTAAGTTATTCTAAAATCAGAAATCATATATGCAATTCCAATGTAGTGTGAATAACATCCAGTTTGTGCAGTAGAATTCAAATAACCACTCTGAGGACTTTAAAATTTTATGACTCAGAAAAACTATTTGAATAAATATTTCATTTTTCCAATGAGTTTCTTTAATATCATGTAGGCATTAGATAAGAGACGTTCTTATTCTTGTTTTGTCTGAATTTAACACTACTTTAAATTTCTTTGCATTGGATTAGCAGTGATTATGAAATTATATAACCAACTTTTCCTGCTATAGTACTTATATATATTTTAATGTCAATCATTTGAAGCACAGCAGGTAACTATACCTTACTGAGTCTTATTGTTGAATACTTAAATAGTTTACAACTAAACAAAATATCAATCTCTCTTTTAAAATTCTTAGTATAATGTAAACAAATTTGGACGTATTATATTTACTCAGACAGGAAGTACGCCTTTAGAAAGCATAAAATATGGATCACCTTTCTCGTAAGATATGAGTAGAATTTTATGAAGATTGAGCCATTCTATATGTTGATTTTTTTGCAGAAAATAAATTCAACTTGGTCTCTGTAATCCTCTATTTACTGGGGATACTTTCTTTTTTAAAAGGTTAGTATTCTGAATGCCAAATAATAACACTACTGATGTTTTGGGAAGTTTTATAAAGAATATTTATTTATGTCTTTACTTAGCAAAATACTTACCACTCAATCTAAATTTTAGGCTACTCTGGAGACAAGAAAGAATCATGGAGTTTTGTTTCCCTTATACTCAGCATCAAGAAATCCTGGCCATTACATATACAATGTAATTATGTTATATCACATCATGTCATAGCATATCATATCCAGAGCACACGTGTTAATTTCCTGGGGATGTCATAACCATGTACCACAAACCCAATTGTTTAAAACAACACAAATTAATTATCTCAACGTTCTGGATTTTAGAAGTTTTCTATCACATTTCACCTGAACCATAATCTCTCTGAAGTCTCTAGGGAGGGATCCTTCCTTGATTCTTTCTAGCTTGTGAGAATGGCTTGCAATCCTAGTTGTTCCTTGGCTTCAACTGGTATCATTCTAATCTCTGCCTTTATTGTCACACGGACCTCTTTCTTCTCTTTCTCCTTCCTCTGTATCTCTATGTTTCTGTCTCTCTCTGTAGTCACTCTCTCTTTATAAGGACTTTAGGTGCTGAATTTAGGGTCCACTCTAATTCAATATTATATTATCTTAACTTTATTACATCTGCAAAGACTATTTTCAAAGAGAGTCATATTCACAAACTCCCACTGAGCAAGATTTTTTGGAGGACCCTATTCAACCCAGTAGATCACATCATATCGTATCATATTATATCTTATAATTTTGTATCATATGATATGAAATAGATTTTTAAGCAATTCTTGCTTTATTAAAGTGATGAGCAGGTAAACGGTAAGGAACAGGGGTAGGGTTACCTATATGTCAGTGCTTCAACCTCAGCGTTAGTGGCATTTTGGATTGGATGATCCTTCATTTTGCAGAGGTATTTTGTGCTTTGGAGGATGTTTGGCCACATCCCTTACCTCTATACACTATAATTCAGTACCCACTGGTGAGTTATGACAATCAAAAATATCTCCGGATATTGCTAAATGTACCCTGAAGGTAAGATCACCTGGAGTTGAGAACTAGGATTAAAAAACCTTAGATAGTTTCCTCATTTTGCCTATTGGAACCCATTTTACTATTAACTCTTATTTTGACCATTATTCCACAGGAAATCTAGTTTATTTCTTCTTCTGGGCTTATTGTTACTTTGGCATAATCTCTCTTAACTATTTAAACCAGGTCAAAAGAACATGACTTCTTAAAATTTTACTGTGCTCCATAAATTAAGATTTCCTATGTCACCTGCTATATCAAGACATTTGTGATACTTAAGGCAACTAAACTGAAAAGAAAAAGTTCAGAAGAATAATATGTGAAGCTAAAACAAAAAAAAATTATTAATATAAATGAGAAGCAAAACTATGTACGCCAAATGACCATGTTGTTCTGGCTCCAAATTATTTTATTTCATCCTGGCTCCTTGAGGAGACAAATGATCAAGGGTTTGATGGTAATGGGTGGAGTCAGAAAAATGAACTTAGGAAATTTGAATTTCTACCAGTCTTGCCTTTAGTGATGTGCCTGGCCTTGAAAGCCCAGTTTGGCAAGACAGAGCACCTGTTTCTGTGGAGTTGGATGAACATGCCAATTGTCTTTATGTGTTTAACTATTCTTCAAATCTTTCTCACTTTTTATTTTTTTCTAATTTTATTGCCAACCATTTCATACAACCGCTGGATCTTTCATTTAGGTATAGTACTGTTTTCATCTTATTTCAAACAGTAACATCTTTCTATAACCAAATGACATGAGGCAAATATTTAACATGTTATGATGCTTACTATGGTCTGAATGTATGTATCTCTACAAAATTTATATGTTGGAATCCAGGATTTCAACAAATGAATGGGTTTCATTCATATGAATTAAAAAATTCATATATTATTAGGAGGTGAGGCCTTTTGGGATATGATTAATTCATGAGACTAATATCACCACGAATGGTGTTAGTATCCTTATAAAACATGCCAAAGGGAGCTCATTTGCCCCTTTTACCATAAGAAGACACATTAAGAAGGTGCTGTCTATGAACTAGAAAGTGGCCCCTCACCAGACTCCCAATCTGTAAGTGATCTTGGACTTCCCAACCTCCAGAACTGTGATCAATAAATTTCTATTGTTTATAAACTACCCAGTCCAGTTTATGGAATTGTTATAACAGACCAAACAAGCCAAGGTAATGCTTCATGGTCAATTTGTATTCACTGTGTGGTTTATATGATTTATATTTTTTAAAGGCTGTCTAAATTATAATTTACTAAAAGCAGTTCTCTGACAAACATCCAAAGTCCTCTTTCCCTAGCCATCAACAACCTAGAACTATGCATTTCCCAGAGAAAGAATTAATCTTAAGGCTTGTATTAGCATGAATTAACAATTGAAGAAATGTTCAATATTCCTTATTTGCTAGGCCACAGATACAAAGGTATCTAACAATGACAACCTTTTAGACATTTATCCCATTATAATTTTCCACCCACAATACCTAAATTGTTTTTGTTTATGTCACAGCACTGGTTCAATCTGCTATAACAGAATAGAATAAACTAAATGCCTTAAACAACAAAAATTTATTGCTCACAGTTCTGGAGGCTAGGGGTCTGAGATCCGTGTGGCAACACGAGTGGATCCTTGGTGAAGGTCAACTTCTTAGTTTACAACATCCATCTACTTACTGCATCCTCATATAGTGAAGAAAGATCTCTTGTCTCTTCCCTGTTTTTAAGGACTTTAATCCCATAATGAGGGCTTTATCTTTCAAAAGCCCCACCTCCTAATGCCATCATACTGGGGGTTAGAACTTGAACATATAAATTTTGGAGGGATACAAACATGGAATCAATAGGAGTTATACATGAGCAGTTGCTGTATTTCACCCAATAAAACTTGTCACTCATTCTCTGAAACAGGTTTTATGTTTTGCTCTTCTTCTTCCACCCTGTTCACAGTGCTTCAGACCCAGTTTGTAGTACCCTTCTTGGTCTAGGCTCATTCCCTTGGTGATTTCCTCTTGTATTATTGCTTTAAATAAATGACAAAAAAAACAACAAATCATATCTCTATATCAGAGATCTCTTATAAATTCCATCCTCATACCTACAACTGCCTACCTGACACCTTTGCTTGAATGTCTGATGCACATCTCAAACATGACACTAAACCTCTGTCTTTCCGCCCTCAGACCTGCACCATCTTTGGTATTAATTGTGTTCCTCCCATTGCTCATAAAATACCTGGAGCTATTCTCTACATGTTTTTTGTTGTACACCCTACATTCTGTAGATCAGCAAGTCCCTGTTGGCCAGATTTCAAGAATACACATATTTGAATCACTTTTTATGACATACTAAAACCCTGGTCTGAGTCATCATCATTCCTCTCATTCATTAGTAAAATGGCCTCCTATTTAATGTCTCTGTTTCTATTATTACATCTTCAATTCATTCTTCAGACATAATCCAAAGGGATTTCTAGTGAAATATATTTCAGCACTTGCTATGTCTCTGTTTAAAGCTCTGAAGTGGTTTCCTATGTGGTCCTACATAGAACTACCGCATCTTATCTGAGCTTGAGTTACATCTTAAAATTGCCTTTGCCTGGATAGATTAAATTTTGTATCTTCAAGATATGATCAGAGTTTGTTTCTCCAAGTCATCAAGTGGCACTAACAATGTGAGAACACTTAAATTATATTCTCTACATAAGCTTTTTGGGGTACCATATTTGTCATGTGGATTGAAATCTTAAATCTAAATGAGTATTAGCCTATGGTTCAAATATGCAAGTGAGTTTTTTTTCCCCTTGTTCTATCTTTTGCCAAGATAGAGACAGCTAAGTTTCCTTGCTATAATTTTCAGTTTTTTCACCTTTACTTTGAGATGGAAAATTACAAGTATTTTTAAACTCTTATTGAATTCTGCTTTTTGAGATTTTGCTTGTTAATGTTAAATAAAATAAAGGCACATGTTGAATTTGGTGAAATTTAATATGACACACACACACATTCTAAATCTCTGCTCATAGGAAATGCAGTCACTGCTTAGCACACCTTATAAAACCTTTTGCACATTCTTACATATTTAATTTTTCAGAAGTAAAGGGATACATATAACATTCTGTGTTTCATTAACATCCTATTTATGCTAGAGACTCCTTAGTTGAGAATGGATCTCGGAAGGCTTAATTTTTGTGATTATATTTTACTATGTTTTAAGAGAGTTTGGCACCATTAAGTTTTATTTTTAATCAACAAATGATCTAATTAAATGATGTAAAAAATATTTTTAAAGGCACACATATTTAGAGTTAGTTGTTTTCAAGTGGACTGCTCACAAGGTTCAAATTAATTAGCTAATTACAAACAATATTCTCCTATCCACTTGGGCTGGCGAACATAACCAGGCAAGAAGTTTCCTGAACTGGGAAGAAAACCTACATTACAAAGTTTTAATCCTAGATTCAGTATTATGGTGTGCAATATTCAGTTGTATCAAAGCCCTGGATTTCTTGTGCCAAATAAAATAATCATCTAGGTGGCAAATTTACTTGCTGTTTATGTCTAGTTAATATTGAAAATAATTAGAGGGTATGTTTTATGCTGTCTACTCTTTTAGGCCTGTGTATAACTTTACTATTCTAGGGATACATAAGATTTAATTAAGGAGAAATCAATTACAAATATTCCACTGTGTGCTGAAGAGAAAGCTGCAAATGAATCACCAAGAGGTGAATTGGGAGCTGAGTCTCAATAACGTTAACCTTTGTCAGTGAGTTGTCAAGGATTGATAGGCATGAAATAATAAATATTTAATTTATATTGGTCCAAAATATGAGTTTCAGTGAGTGACACCTGTACTAACTTTTTTGGAAGCAAAAAGGCTTCAATAAGCCAGGGAACATTCCAGAGGTCAGCAGATAGCAAGGTCTTTCAGTCTGTGGTGAATAAAGGATAAATCAATGTGTTTCAGATTAGCCATCCCATTTAGGAGTAACTTGGTTCCAGTAGTCATTCTTGATATTTCTTTCTTAATGTATGTTTTATAAATTCCAGGAGCACCAATGAAAGATGCATATACACATTCATTCTTGCAGAAACTCTTAAAACACTCAAAGACATTTTGAAATCTTCTCATGGCCTCCTAGTTGTCCATGGGCTCTAGAATAAGAACCTCTCCCTAAAAAGATTCTTGAAATCTACCTTGCTGATGTACATCTTGCAATGCTGAAATTAGTGTCTTTTTGATCAGTAGAAATCTTCGTAAGATATTGCTCACATACATAATGACAATGCAAATAGACAATACAGACAGTACTTCATTCATGAATATCAAAATTGTTTGTAAAACTTAATTAAAATTAGCACAAAAGAGATCAAATTACAAAAAGAGTGCAATATTTTTAAAAGTAGAAATCTAATGTTATTATGTAAGGAAGCTGTTGGGAAATAGATATGTGGATGTATATATATACACACACACAATTTTTGAGTGTATAATATCACCTACTGCAATTAGATATTGAATTTTTCTTTTTATGTCTAATCTTTCATATTTTTTTCTTATTATGTCACCCTCTACTGTCTTACTTACCTCATATAACTTCTTGATTTTAAAAAAATAAGTAGTAGATAATCACTTTAAAAGTAGGCAGAAGGCAGATAGGCTTTTATTAAGTGGTTTTAGAAGTTAAGGAGAAATGATATATTTGAGAAAAAGAGTTCAGGCCTAACAAATAGAAAATAATGTAGAAAGAACAAGCAACTGGTAACTAGAAAGTCAGGTTTTTCAAGATCAGTATGAGTACTTATTCCATCATGCAGCATATTAAAATTAATGTCCAAAGGACGATCACCTATGATGGCTCTCATTCATTTATTTGACACAAAACTTCTTAAATTTTCATTTAAGTTCTTTTATAATAATATGTCAATTTACCATTCTTGATCCATTCCCCCATGTTTTTCTTTGCATATCTGGCTTTCTGCCACATGGTCAGTTTAAACTAACACTCCTTAGCTGTGTATTTCTCTTTGGGGAACTTACTTAACTTTTCTCTGCCTCAGTATTTTCATCTGTCCAAAGGTGGAAATCTGAAATTATATTTAGTAAGATTTCTGGGAAGTAAAATAGATAAAACATGTAAAATTTCTTACATCTTCAGTTCATGATACATATTAATCACTGAAAAAATATCAGTTGGCATTATTCTCTCATACTTGATGCTTTTTATTTTTTGGCACTCCATGTATGTCCCCTTATATATCTCTCTTATTAAATTTACTAGTCTGTTCGTAATTTGAAATATTATGTAGTATGGGATCTAATTTAGCACCTAACACATTGTATATGAAGGAAGAAATTAATTACCAGATTTAAAATGTACATACCTGTACTGGCAGATGCACACCATATGACTCTGATCTTGTTAAATGTATAGTTTTAATGATTATTTCAAAGCCTGTGTTAATAAATTTAACATGATTATATAATGCATTTTACAAAACTTATTATATGGTATATACAATAACAAGATACCATACTAAAGCAATATATAGCCAAAGGCAATCTTATTTCTTACCTGAATGCATATTATCCTTGGATTATAGACAAAAATAATTTCAAAATTTGCCCTCTCTGGTTATAATATTAAAAAAACTATTAGTTGAATTAGGTTAAATTAGGTTAAATATGCTTAAAAAATAACGCCAGTAACATCAAAACACATTCATAATTCTACGTAATAGAGACAGAAATCAAATAAAAATTTGAGTCATAGCCATGTGAAAATCTGATAAACAATAAAAATTATGCTTACGAAAAATTATGTTTATTTTTGTGTCTCTGTGTTTTTCTCTTAGTCAATCTTCTGTTACTTATAACAAAACTTTCATAATTGGGTAATTTATAAAGAATAAAATGTATTTCTTACAGAATGGAGATAAGCATTTCAAGGTTGAGGATCCACATCTGATGAGCGTCTCATTGCTGGTGGCGACTCTCCGTAGAGTCTCAAGGTAGTGAAGGGCATCACATGCTGAAGGGGAGGAGTGTGCTAGCTCAGGTCTCTCTTTCTCTGCTTATGAAACCACTAATATCTCTCCCATGACAATTCATTAATCCATTAATCCATTAATTGATAAATTCCCTCATGAGTGCTGTGATCCAATTACCTCTTGAAGGCCTTACCTCTCAATACTGTCACACTGGGGACAAAGTTCATGCAACATGAATTTCAGAGGGAACAAACTTTCACGCCATAGTGTTCTGCCCTTGGAGCTCCAAAACTTACGTCTTTCTCACAACTTTAAATACATATACGTTTTTTTCCATCCTCATAGCCCCAAAGACTTAACTCATGTCAGCATCAGCATCAGCTCAAAAGTCCAAATTCCAGAGTCTTACTTGTAAACCTCTGAAATTGAGGCAAGTTATCTACTTTCAAGATAAAATGGTGTTACAGGTATAGGACAGACATTCCCATTCCAAAAGGGAGAAAGAATCAAATATAAGAGTAAAAAGCTCCAAGCAAGTCCAAAACCCAGCAGGGCAAACATTTAGCCTTAAAGGTGGAGAACAATCTCTTTTGATTCCATGTAAAACATCCTAGAACACACTGGGACAGGGGTTCAAAGCCTCAGGAAGCCCTGCTCCTGTGGTTCTGCTGGGTGCAGCTCATATGACTACCAACATGGGTTGGAGCGTGGGGCCTGAAACTTTCCTGGGTGGGTGTTGCATGCTGCTGGTGACTCCACAGTTCTGTAGTCCTGTTTCCATGGCTCCAGTAGGAACTGCCCTGTGAGGATGCACCGCAGTAGCTTCAACCCCACATTTCTACTCAGCATTGCTTTATTGGGGGCCTGCTGCAGTGGCCCCACTCAGCTACAAGCTTCTGATTGGGACCACAGGCTTTTGAAGACATCCTTTGAAATATATGTGGAGGCTGCCAAACCTCCAGCTTTCTTGCTTTCTGCTAGGCAGCAAAATCCGTACCACATGGACACTGTCAAGGCTTATGACTTTTACCTTCTGGAGCTGTGTCATGAGCCCCACCTGGAGCTGCATCAGCCACAGCTGGGGTAGCCAGGGAGCACTGTGTTGAGGTGTGGAGAGTAGAGTCCTAAGATGGCCCTCAGCTTCAAGCCCAGGAAGAGCAGCTGAGGTCTGTCCCTTGGAATCATTCTGCCTTCCTAGGCCTCTGGGCCTGGGATTGAAGGGGAAACCTTAAAGATATCTGAAATGCTTTCAGCATCTTTATTTCATTCCCTTCTATCCATGTTAATCTTCTTAGCAATCAGTCCTTCGGCTTTGACCTTCGTTTCCTCTCCAGAACATACTTTTTCACTTTTTACGTGACCAGGCTGAGAGTTTCCTAAATCTTTCTGTTCTGCTTTCCTTTTAATTATAAATTCTGGCTTTAAATTATTTATTTGCTTTAGAATCAGTGTGAGTGACCAAAAAGTAACCATGCATCTTCTTTTATATTTTGCTTAGAAATTTCTTCTGCCAGATATCCTACTTTATCCTTCAAAAGTTTGGCCTTCCATAAAACCCCTGGGCAGTGGCACAGTTCAGACAAATTCTTTGCCAGTTTATAACAAAGCTGGCTTTTACTCTAGTTTACAATAACTTATTCCTCAGCTCCATTTGAAACCTCATGAGAATAGCGTTTACTGTCCATGTTGTTGTCAGTTTTCTGCTTATGACCACTTAACCAATCTCTAAGGATTTCCAAACTTTTCCTAGTATTCTTGTCTTCTAAGTCCTCATTAGAACCTAGGCATTTTCTAGCCTGCTCCTCTAAATTCTTCCAGTCTCTGCCCATGACCCAGTTCTAAAGTTGTTTCCACATTTTTAGGTATTTGTTGTTATCAACACCTTACTCCTCAGGACCAATTTTCTGTCTTAGTCCATTTTTTGTTGCTTACAAGAGAACACCTGAAACTGGGTGATTTATAAAAGAAGAGAAATATATTGCCTACAGTATAAAGGCTGAGTTCAATGTCAAAGGGCTACATCTGGTGAGTGTTTTCTTGTTGGTGGGGACTTGGGAATTCTGAGGTAGCACAGGGCATCACGTGGTGAGAGGGCTGAGTGTACCTGCCCAGGTCTCTTTTTCTCTTCTTATAAAACCACTAATGCCACTCCCATGATAGCCCATTAATTCATTAATCCATTAATTCATGAATAGTTTAATCCACATATGAAAGCAGAGACCTCTTGACTCAATTACTTCTTAAAAGCTCCACCTTTCAGTGCCACTTCAGTAGTGGCACATTGAGTAGTGGCACATTGAGGATTAATTTTCAGCATGAGTTTTGAAGGGTGAAAACATTCAATTCCCAGTACTCTCTTTCTCTTGTTCTACATAAAAAAACACACAGACGCACATGTTTACACACATAAAGGGAACTGGATGAAAGTAATGTGCAGAATATACTAAACAATGACAATAATTTGAAATGAAGAATTACAAAAATTGGGTATAATGCTGTTATAAAAACAGAATGAATATTATTTTCACTTTAATGATATTTTGATTTAAATCTTTATTCAAAGCATTTTTAATGATTTAGAATATAATAGAAGAGTGTATCAACTGTAGAAAGTATTTTAACAAATGCAATAACATCTTAGTTTATATTCTAGTTGAGCTAAGGCATTGGATCCCTTGCTAATATTGTAAATAGCTCATTTTTTACTTCTTATAATTCTCATCTCATAGGTTCTTTCTGTTTATTTTTCATACAAATATCTTTTACATATACTTAATTTTATGATATAAAATATGATAATACGTTTATTATGAAAATATTCTCTAGGGAGCTATCAGTGTATCACTTTTAGAGGCATTAAGCTGTCATTGCTTGACCCAGGCATACTTTATGTGTACCGCTGAGAAGACCTATGATAGAAATTACAATAAGAATTTCTTTTTTATTTATTCATTTATTTATTTATTTATTTATTATTATTATTATACTTTAGGTTTTAGGGTACATGTGCACAATGTGCAGGTTAGTTACATATGTATACATGTGCCATGCTGGTGTGCTGCACCCACTAACTCGTCATCTAGCATTAGGTATATCTCCCAAAGCTATCCCTCCCCCCTCCCCCCACCCCACAACAGTCCCCAGAGTGTGATGTTCCCCTTCCAGTGTCCATGTGTTCTCATTGTTCAGTTCCCACCTATGAGTGAGACTATGCAGTGTTTGGTTTTTTGTTCTTGCAATAGTTTACTGAGAATGATGATTTCCAATTTCATCCATGTCCCTACAAAGGACATGAACTCATCATTTTTTATGGCTGCATAGTATTCCATGGTGTATATGTGCCACATTTTCTTAATCCAGTCTATCATTGTTGGACATTTGGGTTGGTTCCAAGTCTTTGCTATTGTGAATAATGCCGCAATAAACATACGTGTGCATGTGTCTTTATAGCAGCATGATTTATAGTCCTTTGGGTATATACCCAGTAACAGGATGGCTGGGTCAAATGGAATTTCTAGTTCTAGATCCCTGAGGAATCGCCACACTGACTTCCACAAGGGTTGAACTAGTTTACAGTCCCACCAACAGTGTAAAATGTTCCTATTTCTCCACATCCTCTCCAGCACCTGTTGTTTCCTGACTTTGTAATGATTGCCATTCTAACTGGTGTGAGATGGTATCTCATTGTGGTTTTGATTTGCATTTCTCTGATGGCCAGTGATGGTGAGCATTTTTTCATGTGTTTTTTGGCTGCATAAATGTCTTCTTTTTAGAAGTGTCTGTCCTTCGCCCACTTTTTGATGGGGTTGTTTGTTTTTTTCTTGTAAATTTGTTGGAGTTCATTGTAGATTCTGGATATTAGCCCTTTGTCAGATGAGTAGGTTGTGAAAATTTTCTCCCATTTTGTAGGTTGCCTGTTCACTCTGATGGTAGTTTCTTTTGCTGTGCAGAAGCTCTTTGGTTTAATTAGATCCCATTTGTCAATTTTGGCTTTTGTTGCCATTGCTTTTGGTGTTTTAGACATGAAGTCCTTGCCCATGCCTATGTCCTGAATGGTGATGCCTAGGTTTTCTTCTAGGGTTTTTATGGTTTTAGATCTAACATTTAAGTCTTTAATCCATCTTGAATTAATTTTTGTATAAGGTGTAAGGAAGGGATCCAGTTTCAGCTTTCTACATATGGCTAGCCAGTTTTCCCAGCACCATTTATTAAACAGGGAATCCTTTCCCCATTGCTTGTTTTTCTCAGGTTTGTCAAAGATCAGATAGTTGTAGATATGCGGCGTTATTTCTGAGGTCTCTGTTCTGTTCCATTGATCTATATCTCTGTTTTGGTACCAGTACCATGCTGTTTTGGTTACTGTAGCCTTGTAGTATAATTTGAAGTCAGGTAGTGTGATGCCTCCAGCTTTGTTCTTTTGGCTTAGGATTGACTTGGCAATGCGGGCCTTTTTTTGGTTCCATATGAACTTTGAAGTAGTTTTTTCCAATTCTGTGAAGAAAGTCATTGGTAGCTTGATGGGGATGGCATTGAATCTGTAAAATACCTTGGGCAGTATAGCCATTTTCACGATATTGATTCTTCCTACCCATGAGCATGGAATGTTCTTCCATTTGTTTGTATCCTCTTTTATTTCCTTGAGCAGTGGTTTGTAGTTCTCCTTGAAGAGGTCCTTCACGTCCCTTGTAAGTTGGATTCCTAGGTATTTTATTCTCTTTGAAGCAATTGTGAATGGGAGTTCACTCATGATTTGGCTCTCTGTTTGTCTGTTATTGGTGTATAAGAATGCTTGTGATTTTTGTACATTGATTTTGTATCCTGAGACTTTGCTGAAGTTGCTTATCAGCTTAAGGAGATTTTGGGCTGAGACTATGGGGTTTTCTAGATATACAATCATGTCGTCTGCAAACAGGGACAATTTGACTTCCTCTTTTCCTAATTGAATACCCTTTATTTCCTTCTCCTGCCTAATTGCCCTGGCCAGAACTTCCAACACTATGTTGAATAGGAGTGGTGAGAGAGGGCATCCCTGTCTTGTGCCAGTTTTCAAAGGGAATGCTTCCAGTTTTTGCCCATTCAGTATGATATTGGCTGTGGGTTTGTCATAGGTAGCTCTTATTATTTTGAGATATGTCCCATCAATACCTAATTTATTGAGAGTTTTTAGCATGAAGGGTTGTTGAATTTTGTCAAAGGCCTTTTCTGCATCTATTGAGATAACCATGAGACTTTAAACCAACAAAGATCAAAAGAGACAAAGAAGGCCATTACATAATGGTAAAGGGATCAATTCAACAAGAGGAGCTAACTATCCTAAATATATGCACCCAATACAGGAGCACCCAGATTCATAAAGGAAGTCCTGAGTGACCTACAAAGAGACTTAGACTCCCACACATTAATAATGGGAGACTTTAACAGCCCACTGTCAACATTAGACAGATCAATGAGACAGAAAGTCAACAAGGATACCCAGGAATTGAACTCAGCTCTGCACCAAGCGGACCTAATAGACATCTACAGAACTCTCCACCCCAAATCAACAGAATATACATTTTTTCCAGCACCACACCACACCTATTCCAAAATTGACCACATAGTTGGAAGTAAAGCTCTCCTCAGTAAATGTAAAATAACAGAAATTATAACAAACTATCTCTCAGATCACAGTGCAATCAAGCTAGAACTCAGGATTAAGAATCTCATTGAAAACCACTCAACTACATGGAAACTGAACAACCTGCTCCTGAATGACTACTGGGTACATAACGAAATGAAGGCAGAAATAAAGATGTTCTTTGAAACCAACGAGAACCAAGACACAACATACTAGAATCTCTGGGATGCATTCAAAGCAGTGCGTAGAGGGAAATTTATAGCACTAAATGCCCACAAGAGAAAGCAGGAAAGATCCAAAATTGACACCCTAACATCACAATTAAAAGAACTAGAAAAGCAAGAGCAAACACATTCAAAACCTAGCAGAAGGCAAGAAATAACTAAAATCAGAGCAGAACTGAAGGAAATAGAGACACAAAAAACCCTTCAAAAAATTAATGAATCCAGCAGCTGGTTTTTTGAAAGGATCAACAAAATTGATAGACCACTAGCAAGATTAATAAAGAAAAAAGAGAAGAATCAAATAGATGCAATAAAAAATGATAAAGGGGATATCACCACCAATCCCACAGAAATACAAACTACCATCAGAGAATACTACAAACACCTCTATGCAAATAAACTAAAAAATCTAGAAGAAATGGATACATTCCTCAACACATACACTCTCCCAAGACTAAACCAGGAAGAAGTTGAATCTCTGAATAGACCAATAACAGGAGCTGAAATTGTGGCAATAATCAATAGCTTACCAATCAAAAAAAGGCCAGGACCAGATGGATTCACAGCCGAATTCTACCAGAGGTACAAGGAGGAACTGGTACCATTCCTTCTGAAACTATTCCAATCAACAGAAAAAGAGGGAATCCTCCCTAACTCATTTTATGAGGACAGCATCATCCTGATACCAAAGCCTGGCAGAGACACAACCAAAAAAGAGAATTTTAGACCAATATCCTTGATGAACATTGATGCAAAAATCCTCAATAAAGTCCTGGCAAACCGAATCCAGCAGCACATGAAAAAGCTTATCCACCATGATCAAGTGGGCTTCATCCCTGGGGTGCAAGGCTGGTTCATTATACGCAAATCAATAAATGTAATCCAGCATATAAACAGAACCAAAGACAAAAACCACATGATTATCTCAACAGATGCAGAAGAATTTCTTAAATGGATTTTTTACCTTCTCTTTTTTCCCTGTTGCTGTTCATGATTGAGCATTACATGTAAACATATTTCTGTTGCCCGATTTTGAATATAAATAACTAATGACAATTACTAATGTTAAGAATTAATTAATTTTTATTTTTTGTTTTTATTTCAGTAAGTTTTTGAGGATCAGGTGGTGTTTTTTACATAAGTTCTTTAGTGGTGATTTGTGAGATTTGGTGTATCCATCACCCGAGCAGCATACACTGTACTCAATGTGTAGTCTTTTATCCCTTGCCACCCCGACCCTTTCCCCTGAGCCCCCAAAGTTCAGTGTATCATTCTTATGCCCTGTGTCCTCATAGCGTAACTCCCATATATGAGTAAGAACATATGATGTTTGATTTTTCCATTCTGGAGTTACTTCACTTAAAAATTATAATAAAAAAAGACATTGGCATTGATGCAGTCAAGATATAGAACATATCTCTCATCACAAAAAAAGAATTATTTAAACATTAAGAAATTTTATACATTAATAATTTGATTAAATATTTTGCTTAAAATAAAGCAAAAGTAGATTTAAAAGTATAAAGTCTTGGAAATATGGAGAAAATATATTGTGTTGTAAGATTTGCTTTTATATCCTGTATGTATTTTCATGCCTATATACAGAAATGTTATAGTTTAAAAAACTTTTTCTAACTAATCATAATTTTATTTCTTGACCATCTCACAAACATGTACATAGATAAGGCACAAATATGGTGCAATATAGGATATCCAATAATGCCAAATTCAGTTGATTATCTTGTGCCCTGCAGATTTGAGTTGTGATTATGAAATCATGAACTGACCATGACAATTCCAGCTACAAACAAAAGGAGGGGATAACATTCAGGTGAACAAGTCTATCAGTGTGTTAAAATTAGAGGACATTTTTCAGGAGCAAAAGAGTTCATTCAGGGATTGTGAATTACAGGTGAACTGTATTCTTTGGCCTATTACCCTCTCCCTTACCCTCTCAATCTGGTGTTATACATATGCTTTACTTTATTAGTTTAGCTTTTAGTGGACCTTACAAAACTACTCTTGGCTAATGTAGTTGAATAGTTTAGAAACTATCTATTGGTGAAACATTTTTTGGTTTATTTTAAAAACAAACACTCAAAGCTTATATATGCAATTATGATGTCAATTTAATAGTAATAAAATTTAAAAAGTAATAAAAATGCTCAAAGCTTATATTTTGCAAAATTGCCATCAGAGAGCATTACTATCTGAGTTCTGCCTCCTGTCAGATCAGCTGCACCATTAGATTCTCATAGGAGTGCAAATCCTATTATGATCTGCACATGCGAGGGATCTAGGTTGTACACTCCTTATGAGACTCTAACTAATGCCTGATGATCTGAGGTGGAATAGTTTCATCCCGAAATGATCCGCCTTCTCTGTGGAAAAACTGTCTTCCACAAAACTAGTCCCTGGTGCCAAAAAGGTTGGAGACCCTTGCTTGATAGCATATAATACTTTTGATGCTGTGATCATTTTATGTATTAACATGATTAGGCCACAGGTTTCCTAGATATTTAGTCAGGCCACTATTATGGTTGCATCTGTAAGGCTGTTTGTTGAGATTAACATGTATGGTAGACTGAATAAAGCAGACTGTCTTCCTTTATGTGGGTGTTAATCATCCACATCAATTGAAAGTGGGAATAAAATAAAACATGTTTGACTCTCCTCTGAGCAACAGGGAACTCCTTTTGCTGAATGGATGAGCTGGAACGTAGGCCTTTTCTAGCCTCTGGACTCAAATGGAAACACCAGCACTTGCTGGGTCTCCAGTGTTCTGGCTTTCAGACCGAAGTTTGTGCCATTGTCTCTCCTGGTGCTCGTTGGACTGGATTAGAACTACATCTTCTAGGTCTTCAGCTTTCCAATTGCAGATCTTGGGACTTGTCAGCTTCCATAATCATGTGAGCAATCCCTTATAATAAATCTCTTTATCTTTGTGTATATACATTATATTGGCTCTATTTTCTAGAAAGCCTTAATTTAATGCCAATTTTTTGCATGCTTGCTTCCATTTGGTCAGTGCGAGGCACCAGAGGAAATGGGAGGGTCTAAGGAATGTTCTCCTTTAGGACTACTGGTTGTAAAAGATCCTCCACTGTTCCCATGACTTTATTTATAATATTAATTTTTAAAATGTGAAATACATTATTGTAATATGATTTTTATCCATGAATAAAAATAAAATGTCATTCACTTAAAAATTATAAATCTGGCCAGACTCAGTGGCTCACGCTTGTAATCCCAACACTTTGGGAGGTCAAGGCAGGCAGATCACGAGGTCAAGACATTGAGACCATCCTGGCCAACATGGTGAAACCTCATCTCAACTAAAAATATAAAAATTAGCTGGGTGTGGTAGCGGAAGCCTGTAATCCCAGCTACTTGGGAGGCTGAGGCAGGAGAATCCCTTGAACCCGGGAGGCGGAGGTTGCGGTGAGCTGAGATCGGCCACTGCACTCCAGCCTGGCCACAGAGTGAGACTCCGTCCCAAAATATATATATATATTGGACCGGCAAAGAACATATATATATATGTATCTCTTTTCTTGGCTCAGGGAACTTCTTCTCTGCTTCTCTTCTAAATCCTAAGAAATATTCTTTCTAACAACATTGAAGAGGAATTTTACAATGACAGCTAGTAGGTTTTATTTCTGCTATGCTTTTGTGATTGATTTTGTTAAGTTTTGCTTCATTTCCTTTGAAACATCTTTTTCCCCAAGCTGAAGAATCATTATAGCTGCTACAGTTATATATAATTTAATAGGAATAGTAGTTTAAAATATTAACCCATCATAGTTTTTTTTTTTTCTTAAATGCATTTCTTTTCATCCTTTCACTAACTAACTTGAGTCATGAGGGTTCTCACCACAGCATAAGTTGTTTGGTGGTAGCTGATTACAGTAGGAAAGATGGGGATATTTGAATTATTCTTTGCTGGTCCAAAAACAAACACCACAAAGAGAGGCATATTAAATAGTGTGAGGACAGGAAGGAAAATACTATTGAGGCAGCTGTGTTTGGAGGCAAGAAAAAAGCTTGTATAAATACTCTGCAATTGTCTTGGCACCAATGTAGCATTGAATGGATCCAAAGTTCTTCAGTACACCAACAAAATATAGTAAATATCAGAAAGTGTCATACTGGGGTGATTATATAAGAGATTATTTAGGCAGAAGAAAGTGACCAGGTACTTGAGGGCTTTGTGGCAGTCGGTTCTGGCAAGGAATAAATTTGTGTCCTAGCCATATTTCAGAACATGTCAAAAAAGAATAAATGTGGCCAAGTCATTAGTGGAGGACCATAATGTACAAGTGACTCCAAAGAAGAGACCATATGTTCTCCAAATTCTAGAATCAATAACAGATGCCAGCAGAAGTTCAACACCCAGTTGAACAGGAACCATTGCCCCTGTGACCAGTATAGTCAACACATTGCTCAACTCCAGGATGCCTAGAGTGTATCACAATGTAAAACAGTACAACGTAGAGTACCTAGAGGTTTATAGATCTTGTCTCCTTGATACAAGCACATGACACAAGCTTCTTTAACCCACCATCTATATATATATATATATATATATACACATCAAAATTCCACAGGGAATAAAAAGAAATCTCAAAGACGGAGATGTCCTTTCTTTTCCCATAAAACTTATATTGATGGAATTAAAAATTGATTCAAAATTGATGGAATTCAAATGCTCATGTGTAATGATATTTTACATATTTTATCTTTGAAAATGTCTTTTCATGCAGACCGGTACTGCCAAATGCTGATTTAAATGCACAAGTATATTATTTTAATGAGCATATTTATTAATTACAAGGTGTTTATAGAGTTCTATTTTTTTCTTTTCTTTCTTTTTTCCTTTTTATAAGAGATGAAGTCTCACTCTGTTGTTTAGGCTGGAGAGCAGTGGCATGATCATGAGAAGACCATTATATTTGTGAAGAATACTGCTAAATCTAAATGTTATTTTCATTTGATAAATTAATATGAAATATTAAGGCAGCTCTATGATAAGTGTTGAATCATTTCAATGAATGAAACTGTGAAAGTTCTGGTGATTTGAAAATTTGTCTTTATACATACTTATCACATGATTCAAAAACAAAATAAAAACGCAAGATAATACCAATAATTTAGTAACTCTTTTACGTGCTTTGACATCTCTGCCAACATACATACCCTTGTTTTCCAACTATTTGGACTTAATTTTCCTTAAAAGTGGAATAGATTGTTTCAGTTATAGGAGAGAACTAAAGTCCTATTTTGTCTCTGTTTTCTATAGATTTGTTTCCTGATATTAAGTTAGGTTTCTTGGTGTTAATTCTACATTCCAATTTTAGGACTCTGCAAAATGGTAATAAAATGTTAAGTGAATAAACTATATTTGCATTATGTGTCACATATCAATAGATAGGGCGGATAGGAAGAAAATAAGAAATGGAAGAAAGAAATAACAAATGAAGAAAGGAAAGAAGAGAGGAAATTAGGGAGGGAAGAAAAATAAATAAGAGGCAAGGAAGGAATAGATATATTAAAGATATAAATAATATCAGGAGTGTTCTCCCACTCCTTTCCCATTAGATATCTGTATAGCTCATGTTTTGCTAATGTTATTTGAACTTTTTGATTAATCTACATGTTATACAATGTACATACATCTCACTATAAGCATAACAGTCAAATTGTTAAAACAAATAAAAATTATTAACAAAATTGAGTTTTGTTTGGCTTTGATATTAACCATGGTTTGGTCCTCTTCTCAAAATTAAGAAAAATCAGGCTGCCTTTGATATTTTTAGTCCATCTCTTAAAATTAAAATTTAATGTATGCTAAAGCTTCCTGCACATATATTTCTTTAGAATGTACATTATATTTTTCCTCAAATCATGTACATGTAATGTTGAAATATGGAAAATGTGGAATTTCTTATTCATATTGGAGATGCCACAAATATACCTTTGTAAATCACTATTGTCAGAAAAAGTTTCTTTCTCTATTTTCTACATGTTATGAATAGGAATACAAAGAATTTAATGATATTATAATGTACTTCTTATTTAGGTTTTAAAAATACCATTAAGTGAATAGAAAGTAAAACAGTTGCAATTACAAACTTATAATCTCAGAGCTATAACATAGTATATTCAAATTGCATATGCTAAATATACACATATTTATATAATTAAAAATATTTTTATAATTTTTAAATACAAATATTATTTTTAAAACTATGTTTAATTTAAATTTTTTTAAACTATACCAAAAACACATTTCTGTAAACTGTGACAGAGTATACAACTCATAGCTCCTTTGCTGAGTTTTGGACATCTATAAATTAAATGTTTGGTGAATTTAGAAATAAGATAAATTCCTCTTTACAATATTCCTAAAGGTGTGTTCAGTGATACTGATTTCTTGTCATCATTTTGAGGTAATATTTCTGTGAAACATCTTATTCATAATTGTGATTATTCTTTGGGCTACCCCATACTTCTGTTGCTGAAGTTAAATCATGAGGCTATGTGGCTGAGAATCGGGGGCTTTCTACTTATTTTCTGGCCCCACTAATAGGAAAAGGTTCTCTCATTGGCATAACACCACAGGGAATACTGATGCCAGAATCCCAATTAACCTTGTACTAACTTGTGGTTCCACACAGAGACAGGTCAAGTGTGACCTGCACTGCTGCTATGTGTTGAGGAAAAATATTGCTGTAAGTGTCTATATTATGAAAACAAGACAAATCTCAAATCTATAATTTAACCTCACCCTTAGGACATTGGGACAAAAGAAGAACAAATTAAACCTAAAAGAACTGGAAAAAAGAAATTATAAATACAAGAGCAGAAATGAATTAAGTATGGAATGACAATGAAAAGAAATAAAAAGGTGTCCTTTGAAAAGTTTAAGAAAATTGATGAATCCTTAATTGGATTGACCAATTGAAACAAAGAAGACTCTATTAAAATCAGAAATTTAAAAAAGGGTAAAATATTGCCAATTTTGCTGAAATTTGAAAATAAGTAAAGATAAAGGAATACTATGAACAATTGTGTGCCAGTAGGTTTGACAACTCAGATAAAATGGAAAATTCCTAGTAACACAAAAATTATCAAAATTGACTGAAGAAGAAACAATCTTTATAGACTCACAATATATAAATAGAGTAATTAGTCAAAATAATTGTAATACCCAAAAAGAAAATTCCAGACCAACATTGATTTGCTGAAACATTTGACCAAACATTTGAAAAATTAAATGTTTTATTTAATTTTTCACAAACCATTACAAAAATAAGAAGAAACCCTTTCCAACTATTTCTACGGTGTGACTATTAACTTGATATTAATGTCAGAAAAATACCTCAGAAGAAAAGAGACTACAGATCAATATATTCTATAAATATGGAAATAAAAACCCACAGCACAATACTAACAAACTGAATCCAGCAACATTGAAAAAATAATTATATAACAAGACTAATTTGGACTTCTCACAGGAATGCAAGGTTGGTTTAACACCCAAAAGTCATTCAACATAATACATCATATAAATACAATTAAAAAGAGACATGGTAATATCAATAGACCAAGAAAAAGCATTTAGCAAATACAAATTCTCTTATAATGAAAACAAACTCAACAAGAAATAAAAAAGGCTTTCCTAAACCTAATAAAAGTATTTATAAAAAACTCAAAGCTAATATGTTAGTTAACACTGAAAGATGGGTAGCTTTACATATAGCTTTGAAACAAAACCAAGATGTCTGTTTGGCACATTTTATTTAGCATTGTACTAGAATTCTACCAGAGAAATGGCATGAAAAAAAATTAGAAATATCCAGAATGGTAGGGAAGAAACAAATTTATCTACATTAAAAAATGGCATCATTACACCTATAAAATATTAAGAAATACACTTAAAATAGTTTAAATTAATAAATGAGTTGATCAAGGTTACAGGATGCAAGATCAATACACAAAAATTAGTTATATTTTATACATTTGCATTGAACAATACAGAAAGGAAATAAAGAAAACAATTCCATGTTATGTAGCATAAAATAATAAAATATTCAAGAAATAATTTAACCAAAAAGAAAAAAAATATGCTTTGAAAACTACAAAACCTCACTGAAACTAATTAATTATGATCCAAAAATATAAAAAATCATTCCATGTTCATGGATTTGGAGATTTCACACTATCAAGGTGACAATACTCCCTAAATTAACCTACAAGTTCAATATATTCCTAATAGAGTTTCAGCTGCTTTTTTTCTAGAAATTCATAAATGGATTTTAAAACTTACATTGAATTGCATGGGACCCTTAATAGCCAAAACAACATTGAAGAAAAGAATATAGGTGGAGGACACACACTTCTTGATTTGAAACTTACTACAAATCAATAGTTATCAAGTTAATATGGTACTGGCATGAGAGAAGACTATATATATATATATATATATAAATGGAATAGAATTGAGAATTCTGAAATATATCTATGTCTCCATGGTCAACTGATTTCTGAGAAGGATCAATAAGATTAAAAGGGAATGCATAATCTTCCCATAGATAATGCAAGGGCACCAGGATAGCCACATGCAAAACAATGAAGCTGGACTTTTACTGCAGGGCATATCCAAAACAGATCAATGCCTTAAATATAAGAACAAAAACAATATTATGTTTAGAAGAAAGTATGAAGCTATATATTTATTATCTTGAACTGGGCAATGGATTAATAGATATGATACCAAAAGCATAAGCAACATAGGAAATACAGATAAGTTAAACTTTATAAAAATTAAAAATACTTTTCTTTTGAAGGATACAATCAAAAAAATGAAAAGACAATTCACAGAATGGGAAGAAATGTTTGTGTGTTATATATCTAATAACAAACTTGTATCTAGAATATATAAAGAACAAATACAACTTAATAATAAAAAGACAAATAACTCAACTGAGAAACGGGCAGATGACCTAATAGACATTTCTCCAAGGAATATATACAACTAACTGATAAGCATACAAATAGGTGCTCAGTATCATCAGTCAGGGGAAAATGAAAATAAAAACTGTGAGTTATCACTTCACACACACTAGGATGGGTTAATGAGAAATCAGATGATAACAAATGTTGGTCAGGATGTGAATAAATTAAAACTCTCATATACTGCTGCTGGAAATGTAAAGTGATTCTGCCACTTTAAAAAAGTCTGGCAGTTTCTCAAGTGGTTAAGCACATTAAACATTGAGTTAACATATGACCCAACTTTTTCACTTATAGGTGTATATCCAGAAATAATGAAAATGTATGTCCTCAAAAAAACTTGTACATGGATGTTTTTAGCAGCATTATTCATAATAGCCATAAACACCCATCAATAGATGAATGGATAAACAAAATGTTGTATATCCATAAATGGAATATTATTTGACCATAAAAAATCAAGTACTGGTATGTGCTACAGGATCAATGAACCTTGAAAACACTGTGCTAATTGTTAAAAGCCAATCACAAAAGTTATACATTTCCATTTATATAAAATGACCACAATAGGCAAATGTATATCAACAGACGAGATTCAGGTTAGTCACCACATAGGGCTGGAGGAATTGAGGAATAGTGGGGTGAGAGCAGAAAGTGTACAGAGTTTTATTTTTATAAGTTGTCAAACTGTTTTAAAATTTACCATGTTGATGGTTGTACATTTCTGTGAATGTTAAAAACCATTGAATTGTACATATTAAAGGCTTGCATTATGTGGTTTGTGAATTATATCTCAATAAAGCTGTTACAAAAAACTTACAATAAGTATAAAAATGACTGTGAAGTTAGTCCCAATAAAATTCAGTGCATAAATTCACATATAAATTGTGTTATAGGCATATGGGCACATGTGTATTTCTGAATACTTATACAGACATACACATGTGCCCATACACATATAACACAAACTTAGTATTTAGAACCCAAATGAAAAATATTTTTCCACTGATACATGCACATTTTTATATTTATGTATGTACTCATACTTGCTTGGTATATGCCAAAATGGCATAAAAGCAATTTTACAAAATGAATAGTCATAGAGTATTCCCATGCTTAGACGCTAAATAACAAAACATTTCACATATTCATTGCAAAACAGGCTAAATAAAAATAAAATATAACACTAAATCTTTTTGTTTCCTCTGTCTATATTCTTTATTTTCTCTACAATCATGGACAACTCTGATACAATTCATCAAAATTTAATTATAATTTCCAAGGCATTAAAATTTCATTAGTTTGTCAATTGCAAAATTAACACATTTTGGCAAATAACTATCATGTTACAATTTTGGGACAATTAATTAGTTTGAACTTATAAAATTACATTTTGATTTCAAACATAACAGAAGAATAAAAAGTAATAAAGTAAGTTAAAAGATTATGGTATATATCATGGTGCTGTTGCTATTTGATTTTGCATTGTCTGTTTAGGTCCAAGGATTTTTTCATCTACAAATCTGTTACAAATTAGCTTTTGGAAATCTCATTTATATATTTGTTGAATCTATTAGTAAATCACATTGTTATCTGTTTTTTCAGTAAGATCAAATTGTTTTTTTCTTAACTAAACAAATTTAACTGAATTTACTCACCACTACATAATGTATTAATTAGTTTTATTAGAGAAGATAATACAAATTAAGTGGTGCACTTTGGTTTATGCACAACACCTTAGGAAAAATTAAAAGTTTAGGTTTTAGAATCATTTTCTTTTTTTTTATTTTATTATTATTATAATTTAAGTTTTAGGGTACATGTGCACAATGTGCAGGTTAGTTACATATATATACATGTGCCATGCTGGTGTGCTGCACCCATTAACTCGTCATTTAGCATTAGGTATATCTCCTAAAACTATCCCTCCCCCATCCCCCCACCCCACAACAGTCCCCAGAGTGTGATGTTCCCATGCCTGTGTCCATGTGTTCTCATTGTTCAATTCCCACCTATGAGAGAGAATATGCGGTGTTTGGTTTTTTGTTCTTGCAATAGTTTACTGAGAATGATGATTTCCAATTTCATCCATGTCCCTACAAAGGACATGAACTCATCATTTTTTATGGCTGCATAGTATTCCATGGTGTATATGTGCCACATTTTCTTAATCCAGTCTATCATTGTTGGACATTTGGGTTGGTTCCAAGTCTTTGCTATTGTGAATAGTGCTGCAATAAACATACATGTGCATGTGTCTTAATAGCAGCATAATTTATAGTCCTTTGGGTATATACCCAGTAATGGGATGGCTGGGTCAAATGGTATTTCTAGTTCTAGATCCCTGAGGAATCGCCACACTGACTTCCACAAGGGTTCAACTAGTTTACAGTCCCACCAACAGTGTAAAAGTGTTCCTATTTCTCCACATCCTCTCCAGCACCTGTTGTTTCCTGACTTTTTAATGATTGCCATTCTAACTGGTGTGAGATGGTATCTCATTGTGGTTTTGATTTGCATTTCCTGATGGCCAGTGATGGTGAGCATTTTTTCATGTGTCTTTTGGCTGCATAAATGTCTTCTTTTGAGAAGTGTCTGTTCATGACCTTCGCCCACTTTTTGATGGGGTTGTTTGCTTTTTTTTGTAAATTTGTTGGAGTTCATTGTAGATTCTGGATATTAGCCCTTTGTCAGATGAGTAGGTTGCGAAAATTTTTTCCCATTTTCTAGGTTGCCTGTTCACTCTGATGGTAGTTTCTTTTGCTGTGCAGAAGCTCTTTAGTTTAATTAGATCCCATTTGTCAATTTTGGCTTTTGTTGCCATTGCTTTTGGTGTTTTAGACATGAAGTCCTTGCCCATGCCTGTGTCCTGAATGGTAATGCCTAGGTTTTCTTCTAGGGTTTTTATGGTTTTAGATCTAACGTTTAAGTCTTTAATCCATCTTGAATTAATTTTTGTATAAGGTGTAAGGAAGGGATCCAGTTTCAGCTTTCTACATATGGCTAGCCAGTTTTCCCAGCACCATTTATTAAATAGAGAATCCTTTCCCCATTGCATGTTTTTGTCAGGTTTGTCAAAGATCAGATAGTTGTAGATACGTGGTGTTATTTCTTTGGGCTCTATTCTGTTCCATTGATCTATATCTCTGTTTTGGTACCAGTACCATGTTGTTTTGGTTACTGCAGCCTTGTAATATAGTTTGAAGTCAGGTAGCATGATGCCTCCAGCTTTGTTCTTTTGGCTTAGGATTGACTTGGCGATGCAGGCTCTATTTTGGTTCCATATGAATTTGAAGTAGTTTTTTCCAATTCTGTGAAGAAAGTCATTGGTAGCTTGATGGGGATGGCATTGAATCTATAAATTACTTTTGCAGTATGGCCATTTTCATGATATTGATTTTTCCTACCCATGAGCATGGAACGTTCTTCCATTTGTTTGTATCCTCTTTTATTTCCTTGAGCAGTGGTTTGTAGTTCTCCTTGAAGAGGTACTTCACGTCCCTTGTAAGTTGGATTCCTAGGTATTTTATTCTCTTTGAAGCAATTGTGAATGGGAGTTCACTCATGATTTGGCTCTCTGTTTGTCTGTTATTGGTGTATAAGAATGCTTGTGATTTTTGTACATTGATTTTGTATCCTGAGACTTTGCTGAAGTTGCTTATCAGCTTAAGGAGATTTTGGGCTGTGACAATGGGGTTTTTAAGATATGCAATCATGTCATCTGCAAACAGGGACAGTTTGACTTCCTCTTGTCCTAATTGAATACCCTTTATTTCCTTCTCATGCCTAATTGCCCTGGCCAGAACTTCCAACACTATGTTGAATAGGAGTGGTGAGAGAGGGCATCCCTGTCTTGTGCCAGTTTTCAAAGGGAATGCTTCCAGTTTTTGCCCATTCAGTATGATATTTGCTGTGGGTTTGTCATAGGTAGCTCTTATTATTTTGAGATATGTCCCATCAATACCTAATTTATTGAGAATTTTTAGCATGAAGCATTGTTGAATATTGTCAAAGGCCTTTTCTGCATCTATTGAGATAATCATGTGGTTTTTGTCTTTGGTTCTGTTTATATGCTGGATTACATTTATTGATTTGTGTATATTGAACCAGCCTTGCATCCCAGGGATGAAGCCCACTTGATCATGGTGGATAAGCTTTTTGATGTGCTGCTGGATTTGGTTTGCCAGTATTTTATTGAGGATATTTGCATCAATGTTCATCAGGACATTGGTCTAAAATTCTCTTTTTTGGTAGTGTCTCTGCCTGGCTTTGGTATCAGGATGATGCTGGCCTCATAAAATGAGTTAGAGAGGATTCCCTCTTTTTCTATTGATTGGAATAGTTTCAGAAGGAAAGGTACCAGTTCCTCCTTGTACCTCTGGTAGAATTCAGCTGTGAATCCATCTGGTCATGGACTCTTTTTGGTTGGTAAGCTATTGATTATTGCCACAATTTCAGAGCCTGTTATTGATCTATTCAGAGAGTCAACTTCTTCCTGGTTTAGTCTTGGGAGGGTGTCTGTGTTGGGGAATTTATCCATTTCTTCTAGATTTTCTAGTTTATTTGCATAGAGGTGTTTGTAGTATTCTCTGATGGTAGTTTGTATTTCTGTGGGATCAGTGGTGACATCCCCTTTATCGTTTTTTATTGCATCTATTTGATTCTTCTCTTTTTTCTTCTTTATTAGTCTTCCTAGTTGTCTATCGATTTTGTTGATCCTTTCAAAAAACCAGCTCCTGGATTCATTGATTTTTTGAAGGGTTTTTTGTGTCTCTATTTCCTTCAGTTCTGCTCCGATTTTAGTTATTTCTTGCCTTCTGCTAGCTTTTGAATGTGTTTGCTCTTGCTTTTCTAGTTCTTTTAATTATGATGTTAGGGTGTCAATTTTGGATCTTTCCTGCTTTCTCTTGTGGGATTTAGTGCTATAAATTTCCCTCTACACTCTGCTTTGAATGCATCCCAGAGATTCTGGTATGTTGTGTCTTGGTTCTCGTTGGTTTCAAAGAACATCTTTATTTCTGCCTTCATTTCGTTATGTACCCAGTAGTCATTCAGGAGCAGGTTGTTCAGTTTCCATGTAGTTGAGTGGTTTTGAGTGAGATTCTTAATCCTGAGTTCTAGCTTGATTGCACTGTGATCTGAGAGATAGTTGTTATCATTTCTGTTCTTTTACATTTACTGAGGAGAGCTTTACTTCCAACTATGTGGTCAATTTTGGAATAGCTGTGGTGTGGTGCTGAAAAAAATGTATGTTCTGTTGATTTGGGGTGGAGAGTCCTGTAGATGTCTATTAGGTCCACTTGGTGCAGAGCTGAGTTCAATTCCTGGGTATCCTTGTTAACTTTCTGTCACGTTGATCTGTCTAATGTTGACAGTGGGCTGTTAAAGTCTCCCATTATTAATGTGTGGGAGTCTAAGTCTCTTTGTAGGTCACTCAGGACTTGCTTTATGAATCTGGGTGCTCCTGTATTGGGTGCATATATATTTAGGATAATTAGCTCTTCTTGTTGAATTGATCCCTTTACCATTATGTAATGGCCTTCTTTGTCTCTTTTGATCTTTGTTGGTTTAAAGTCTGTTTTATCAGAGACTAGGATTGCAACCCCTGACATTTTTTGGTTTCCATTTGCTTGGTAGATCTTCCTCCATCCTTTTATTTTGAGACTATGTGTGTCTTTGCGTGTGAGATGGGTTTCCTGAATACAGCACACTGATGGGTCTTGAGTCTTTATCCAATTTGCTAGTCTGTGTCTTTTAATTGGAGCATTTAGTCCATTTACATTTAAAGTTAATATTGTTAGGTGTGAATTTGATCCTGTCATTATGATGTTAGCTGGTTATTTTGCTCGTTAGTTGATGCAGTTCCTTCCTAGCCTCGAAAGTCTTTACAATTTGGCATGATTTTGCAGCAGCTGGTACTGGTTGTTCCTTTCCATGTTTAGCGCTTCCTTCAGGAGCTGTTTTAGGGCAGGCCTAATGGTGACAAAATTTCTCAGCATTTGCTTGTCTGTAAAGTATTTTATTTCTCCTTCACTTATGAAGCTTAGTTTGGCTGGATATGAAATTCTGGGTTGAAAATTCTTTTCTTTAAGAATGTTGAATATTGGCCCCCACTCTCTTCTGGCTTGTAGAGTTTCTGCCAAGAGATCCGCTGTTAGTCTGATGGGCTTCCCTTTGTGGGTAACCCCACCTTTCTCTCTGGCTGCCCTTAACATTTTTTCCTTCATTTCAACTTTAGTGGATCTGATAATTGTGTGTCTTGGAGTTGCTCTTCTCGAGGAGTATCTTTGTGGCATTCTCTGTATTTCCTGAATCTGAATGTTGGCCTGCCTTGCTAGATTGGGGAAGTTCTCCTGGACAATATCCTGCAGAGTGTTTTCCAACTTGGTTCCATTCTCCCTGTCACTTTCAGGTACACCAATCAGATGTAGATTTGGTCTTTTCACATAGTCCCATTTTTCTTGGAGGCTTTGTTCATTTCTTTTTATTCTTTTTTCTCTAAACTTCTCTTCTCTCTTCATTTAATCTTCCATCACTGATACGCTTTCTTCCAGTTGATCGCATCAGCTCCTGAGGCTTCTGCATTCTTCACGTAGTTCTCGAGCCTTGGCTTTCAGCTCCATTCAGCTCCTTTAAGCACTTCTCTGTATTGGTTATTCTAGTTATACATTCGTCTAAATTTTTTTCAAAGTTTTCAACTTCTTTGCCTTTGGGTTGAATTTCCTCCTGTAGCTCGGTGTAATTTGATCCTCTGATGCCTTCTTCTCTCAACTCATCAAAGTCATTCTCTGTCCAGCTTTGTTCCGTTGCTGGTGAGGAACTGCATTCCTTTGGAGGAGGAGAGGTACTCTGCTTTTTAGAGTTTCCAGTTTTTCTGCTCTGTTTTTTCCCCATCTTTGTGGTTTTATCTACTTTTGGTCTTTGATGATGGTGATGTACACATGGGTTTTTGGTGTGGATGTCCTTTTTGTTTGTTAGTTTTCCTTCTAACAGACAGTACCCTCAGCTGCAGGTCTGTTGGAGTTTGCTAGAGGTCCACTCCAGACCCTGTTTGCCTGGGTATCAGCAGTGGTGGCTGTAGAACAGCGGATTTTCGTGAACCGCGAATGCTGCTGTCTGATCGTTATTCTGGAAGTTTTGTCTCAGAGGAGTACCCGGCCGTGTGAGGTGTCAGTCTGCCCCTACTGGGGGGTGCCTCCCAGTTAGGCTGCTCGAGGGTCAGGGGTCAGGGACCCACTTGAGAAGGCAGTATGCCCGTTTTCAGATCTCCAGCTGCGTGCTGGGAGAACCACTGCTGTCTTCAAAGCTGTCAGACAGGGACATTTAAGTCTGAAGAGGTTACTGCTGTCTTTTTGTTTGTCTGTGCCCTGCCCCCAGAGGTGGAGCCTACAGAGGCAGGCAGGCCTCCTTGAGCTGTGGTGGGCTCCACCCAGTTCGAGCTTCCCGGCTGCTTTGTTTACCTAAGCAAGCCTGGGCAATGGCGGGCGCCCCTCCTCCAGCCTCGCTGCTGCCTTGCAGTTTGATCTCAGACTGCTGTGCTAGCAATCAGTGAGTCTCTGTGGGCGTAGGACCCTCCGAGCCAGGTCCGGGATATAATCTCCTGGTGTGCCATTTTTTAAGCCCATCGGAAAAGTGCAGTATTGGGGTGGGAGTGACCTGATTTTCCAGGTGCTGTCTGTCACCCCTTTCTTTGACTAGGAAAGGGAACTCCCTGACCCCTTGCGCTTCCCGAGTGAGGCAATGCCTCACCCTGCTTTGGCTCACGCATGGTGCACTGCACCCACTGTCCTGTGTCCACTGTCTGGCACTCCCTAGTGAGATGAACCGGGTACCTCAGATGGAAATGCAGAAATCACCCATCTTCTTTATCGCTCACGCTGGGAGCTGTAGACTGGAGCTGTTCCTATTCGGACATCTTCATCTGTGTATCTAGAACCATTTTCAAAAGTGAAAATAATCTTACATTTTCATAATCTGACCTAATTGTAGTTTAGTGAGATACTTAACTATTCTTAACTGAGATAAAACTAAAATATTTGTAAGCAATTTTCCCATACTGGTTTTGCCTGGTGATGTCGTTTGCATCAATGTAGTATCAAAAGATTTTATGCTTATTCAAACTAGAAAATAGAAACTATATGGTTAAATGATAGCTGATATAATTGGGAATCTATTCCTAATAAACAAAGTGGTAACTATCCTTTGGGATTTTGAATTTCATTGTAATCTCCAGATTCTTTTTTTTTTTTTCATTTTTGAGACATTGCTACCATTGTATACATATAAACAGGACTCTAGGTAGAGAATGCTTGCATAAATATTTTGCTAATAATGCCTGAGAGCTTCTTTGCTGTTTTCTGGAGTAAGTTATGCTTGCTTAGCTGTCAGAATTAAATTTTGAACTCTCTGCCACAGGAGTATCCCTTTAATAGAAACAGATGTATATCATTGAAAAATATATTTTTTAAAAACCCTTCCTTAAAAAACAACTGTACAGATTTAAAAATACATATTTTCAAATTGGTTCTAATAATAGTATTAAATTTTGTACTTCCAAATTAATTTACCTTGCTCATTTTCCTGTCAAACATAAAGATCTGGTGGAATAACTTAGATGCAATGGGTTTTGGCCACAGTAATTTATTCTATAAGCTTACCTTTTTAGTTAACATTAATTAAGAGCAGCTTTTGAGCAGAATGTGCACAGTGAGGTAAATAGCAGCAGATACTGTTATACACATTGAGAGGTATAAAAACTTTCAGGTAGAGTTAGGAAGTCAAGAAGAATCTGTTCTGATGTAACTATTATATTCTGAGTCAATCTTCATTATCCATTACTGGAAAACGATAAAGCCTAAGACATTTATCCTTTCCCTATCTTATCTGCTTCTTTTGGAGCATACCAATTATTTTATTTGATCTAAAATGCTACAGATATTCTTAGAATCAGTGAGTGATTACTCCCTAAAATGGAGAAGAGATAAGTTTATCACTAAAGCATAATTTATTAACATTGGTTGGGAGATTAAAAGGAGGAATTTAAGTCTTAGTCACTTGGGAAATGACATGTATTTAACATGGCAAATGCTTCGAGAGAAATCTAGATGAAACTCTAAATAGAAAGAAAATAGTAGTGCAAAACACAGAAAATGTCAAGCATTTTAAATATGAAAGTAAACGTAATGCAGAAAAATTAAGAAAAATACGTAATTATTAGAATGGTGATGGAGATGGAAATTAGTAACCTGGATGTGATTTTTAGTATCTTTAGCACAAGAATGAATAAGAATTGTAAGGGGAAAATAAGGAATGGGTTTCTACTCAATGACACACAGAACATAAAAACCATTAGAATAAGTGTAAAACTATAAAAATACATATTTTATATGGTATTTTTATCCTCCAAGGTTTATAAGCAATAAATTCAATAGCAAACCAATAAAGTGAGATTGGTGGCCCAGTAAAGGAGAATGTGTGTCCTGTTAATATCGTTCTCCACGTTGCTGAAACAGACCATGTGTGTGTGATTTCCTGACTTTCACATACCTCAAATCTCCGAGGCAGGAGCAGAATCCGCTGGAGGTGAGAGTTAATGCATGAAGTCATGTGTACAACTGATAGAGTCAGCAGCCACACAAGCAAGGAATTTTAGATCAGATGAATCCTAGAAAATATTTTGAAATGTATGTAAAAAGGCTTTTATTTCTAGAGAACTGATGGTGAATTCACAATTACCCGTGAAAGAAAACAGAATCTTGGAACCCCAAACTTGCTATTTCAAATGGAGAGTTAAAATTGGGACCTGACACACACAAAACTGCCTTCCTATTGTTTTCAAACAGACAGCTGTAATTTCATAAGCTTATGTCATAACATCATACATAAGCCAGGTTCCCACAGTGTTAGAAGGCTACAGGTCTTCCCAGATGGCCTGTCTCACAAATTTTGGACAAAAAATTCCTCATGGGCTCCAAATTGTTTAGAATGCATGCTCCCCCTTGAAACTAGCCCTGAAACCAAGTTCTGTTAAATCTTTTCTCGACAGTGTCAATTACCAGCTTATCTTCACAGGTACAGACAAGACAAGGACAAAATTAGAATTCATCCCTCTTCCCACTCTGAGATGAATGCATCATTGATTTTTTCCTTTACTGTCTGCTCTTTCACATGTAAAATGTAGATTCACTGAGCACTAATTCGAGCCTCGTGAGAATGTAACCACTTGCTTCATTGCTCACCCTCCCCTCTTTTTTTTGTTTTTCTCCTTCTGCTTGCTCTGTCCCCTTTAAATACTGAGGTTCTCAAAAGCCTCTTTGGAAAATGTGCAGGTCACAGATGCTCCTGTGATTTGTGTTTCTCCTGGGCACATTCTTGACCTTGGCAAAATAAACCTCTAATCAACTGATACGTGCCTCAGTCACTTTTTCATTTATATACTCTACCCTTTATTTTTTTTAAGATAAAGAAGACAACACATAATTCATTAAATAGCCCTGAAAAAATAAATCATATTTTGTTTTTTAAAGTTAGAGTTTTATAAATTTAAAATTTAAATAAAATTTTGATTTTGATTTCCAACACCATTATTTAAAAACATCAAAAGAAGGAAATTATAAAATTATCCCCAATAGATACTGAAACACAGTTTCATTATACATGTGGCTTACTGTAAAAGTGTACATGTATAGGATGCATACATATGTGTGTGGATGTAATTATACATACAATTATATGTTATGTTAAATATATTCTTACATGTAATTTCCATCAGTAAAAAAAAAAATTCTGTGAAGATTAGAAGTTATTTCAAAACCAGAATGTAAAGTTGTATTAGGATTCTCTAATAGGAGATTTAAGATCCTCTATCTATATCTGTATCTATATTTAAATCTAAATTTTCTATTTACCTATCTATCTGGAGAGAGAGAGGGAGAGAGAGAGGGAAAGAAGAGATTTATTATGGGAGATTTCTTACAGGATTATGGAGGCTGAAAAATCCCGTGATATTCCTCTTATGAACTGGAGAACTAGAAAAGTGTTCTAGTGTAACTCAGACCCAGTCTGAAGGCCTGAGAACAAGGAGTTCCTATGTCTGAGGAAGGAAAAGCTGGATATCTCAGAGAAACAGATATAATTCACCCCTTCTTCACCCTTTTATTCTATTTGGGGCTCTCAATAGGTTGGATGAGTGTATAAATTAATTCTCACACTACTATAAACAACTGCCTGAGACTGGGTAATATAAAGGAAAGAGACTTAATTGACTCACAGTTTCAAATGGCCAGGAAGGCCTCAGGAAACTTACATTTATGGTGTAAGTGGAAGCAAATATGTCCTTCTTCACATGGCAGTGGGAAGGAGAAGTATAGAGTGAAGTGGCGGATAAGCCCCTTATAAAGCCATCAGATCTCATGAGAACTCACTCAGTATCATGAGAACAGCATGAGGGTAACCACTCCTGTGATTTAATTACTTCCCACCAGGTCCCTACCATGACACTTGGGGATTATGGGAACTATAATTCAAGATGAGATTTAGGTGGGGACACAGCCAAACCATATCAATAAGGCACACCCTAATAGGTGAGAGCAAATCTTCTTTATTCATTCTACTGACTCAAATCCTAATCTCCCCCAGAAACACCTTCATAGACACAACTAAAAACACGATTTTATCAGTGATCTGGTTATCCCTTGGCCCAGTCAACTTAACACACAAAATTTACCATCACCACAGTGTTTTTGGAGTGAGAGAATCCTGAAAGTAGAACAGTAAATAGTGTACTAGAAGTAAGAAAGAGAAGGATGGAATAATTATCACAGATTTAGAATTATTAACTTGATCTTAAACGCAAAGCTGGGGGGTGGTGGATATCTGTGCTCTACTAGTGCAAGTTTGTCTTCACTTATTGAGCTCACATAATGGCCTGGTTATACTTACTTTAAAGTTATGTATTAGCAAGTCTAGGCTTGAGTGTGTATTACAAAGATACTCAAAAAGCACTGTTGTAAAAATGATAGAAGGCTATTTTTTACGAATTGTCAAACAAGTACAGGAATCATGAATCCAAGACTTTTAATCCACTTTAAGTGAGACAGATTAGTTACTCTCAATCATAGTCCTGTACTTTCTTAGTTCCTATTCCCAGATTTACCTCTTAGTACAAAATTATAGCTGAAGATTCAGCAGTTACACTTGGCATTTCAAACAGCAAGAGTAAGAGAAGATAGATACAGGTCTCTTCTCTATAAGAACACTTCTAAGAACTATTCTTGAGTGCCAACCCTATGAATTTAATCACATTACCAAAACTGTCTAAAAAGTCTCTAGAATATTCAGTCTGTACTTTGCACCTATGCATCTAACCAGATTTTCATTAGTGAGAAAGAAAGATTACACACATAAACATTTCATAAAAATATAGAGGGACTTCTAACATCAATATTCAGTTGTAAATCAGTATAACCTTGAGTTAATAATGACATGCCAACATTGATTTACAGACTATGAAAAATGCACCATAGTAATCTATTAGCGTGCTCAATGTTGCACATATTTCTAGGTAAAGTGTTGGAGATGCCACCTTGTTTCATCAGACTGCCTATAGTAAACCTAAGAAGGAGATACATGAGGTTAAAATTTAATGAATGTATTTAAGAATTTCAGCAAAAATTAAAATAATAAGATACAGCTTTCTGGGTTTAAAATTTAAATTATTTTTTATTCTCTCCTATTCAAGTTTCTCAAATAAAAAAGGACTTCAGAGGAAATGTTAAATTCAGTATGTAAATATAATATCATTGGCAAAGACCACAGAAAAATCCAAATTAATGCCTTGAAAATAATCAGACAAAATATTCATTAATTATTAGTCAGCATGCCTCACACTTTTGACTGAAGTGCATCTGAAAGTGTTAAGAAAAGTGTCCTAATCACCCTTACAGGAAATTCAAGGCAGAGAAAGTCTCATGTTGGAGATTTTTAATGTGTCTTTTGTCTAACGGAGTGAATAACCAATTAATTCATAAAACCCACAAAAATGTTATACAGAGCTATTTAAGCTTGAACTAGAAGGAACAGAAACAGTGCAAAATTAAAGGGAATCTTTGGACCTTCAGACTTCTAAAGGCCAACAGCAGGCTTATGAAATGATTTCACTGGCCATCTCTGCACAATTGTGCTATGAATGTTTGTATCTTTTAGATGTCTGCCATTCCTCTCCCACTTTTGAGTGGGAGTGGCTATAGTGATTATTCAATTTCTGTTCCCCCATTGTATTTGGGTTGGGAGGGATTCCTTGTCTTGTTGGTTCTTTATTCTTTAATTGAGATAAACTAAATGTACAATGTTTTACCAAAGAAAACATTTCTGAGGAACTCTATTGATACATGGGCCAGATTCTCATGTGTAGACCTTGAACCTCAGGAATGAACTTGTTGCAGCAGATCAGAAATCAGCAAACTGTGGGCAGCACAAATGTGACTCCACATTTCCCTCTTGTACTGCCCTAGCAGAAGTTCTCCATGAGTGCCCCACCCCTGCAGCAAACTTATGCCTGGACATCCAGGCGTTTCCCTACATCCTGAAATCTACAAGTCCTTTTACCAAAGGAAACATTTCTGAGGAACTCTACTGATACTGATACATGGGCCAGATTCTCATGTGCAGACCTTGAACCTTGAAGAAGCACTTCAATGAAAAGTATGATGCATGCTGACTAATAATTAATACATATTTTGTCTAACTGAATATTTTTGAGGCATTAATGTGGATTTTTCTGTGGTCTTTGCCAATGATATCATATTTACATACTGAATTTAACTTTTCCTCTGAAGTCCCTTTTTATCTGAGAAATTTGAATAGGAGAGAATAATCTGAACTTGTTGCAGTAGATCAGAGGTCAGCAAACTGTGGGCAGCAGGGCAATTCTAACCCACATGTTTGTAAATGAGGTATTACTGAAACACAGTCATATACATTCATTTACACATTGTCTGGGGCTACTTTCAAGCTATAATGGCAGAGCTAAGTAATTTGGACAGAGATTGTATATACAGTACTAAAAATATTTACTCTTTCATATATGATTCTTTGAAAATGGGTCTTAGAAAGTGGGATTTTTTTTATATGCAAATAATGTAAACCTCATGTGGCCAGAGGTCAACAAAAAGGTTTGCACATATTTTGGTCAATTCTCCAACCTATATTTGAGTGTACTTTCTTTCTCCTCAAATATAGGGTCACCTTAGTTTCTAATTTGTAATGTGTACACTGCAATAGAAGTGACATTGTCTAAAGCATGGTACCAAAAATTATTACAGCTTTTGCTGTCCTTACTTTTTCTCAGGACCACACTCTTGGAACCCAACAACTATGCTGTAAGAAATCCCAAATTAGCGTACAGGGAGAGAAACATAGAGAAGTCCAAGTAGAGAAAAGTTGACAGCCCAGTTGAAAGCCACCAACAACCACCAGATGGAAGTGGGAAGAAGTTTCAGATGATTTTAGCACCCTAGCAAATAAGATACGAATGTACAATCCTGAGACTTATTGGTTGTGGTAGATATCTCACTATTTAGAAGTAGCCAACCTAGTAAAACGGTAGAATGCCTTATAAAATCTGAGTTAATTTGCCAGACTGGAAACAAGACCCTGTGTGTTTGGATGTTTTCCTCTAAGATGTAGTATATGAACTAAAATATAGTGCTGTGTCCCAAACTACTAGAATTTGTGACTTCAGGAGTAATATTGCCCCTGCTCTTTGTAAGTCCCTGTGACTCACCTGTAGAATTTTTGCTTAAATTCTCACAACTTCTGGCTCTGCAAATTTGAGATCCTGATTTTGAATTACGAATATGAGTGCATATCTGATAAACAGAGTTGTAAGAATTTCAATAAACTCAAAGCTATGAATAACACCTGGCCATTTAGGACTCCTCATTACCTCACTAAAGATGAAAAAAGACTGTATGAATACTTATTATAAGTTTTAAGATTTTTTGTGGTTAACTATTTGATAATTTTTGTATACATTACAAAAACTTACAAAATATGTTCTGGATTTGAAAGATTTAAAGCTCTATTGTACTATTTTCTGTTTTTACTTTTTATTATGTTTTTGATTTGTGTTACACTACAATTGATAAATCTGAAGAAGATTTTATTTATGTTTCCCATTATAACTTTATTTATGCTTTCTCAAATTATTTCTGCATTTCTTACAGTTTTTGGCTAAAAAAAATGTATGCTACTAAGCTCACTTGGAACTTTTGTTAGTCTGTTTTTATGTAGCTGATAAAGAAATACCCAAGACTGGGTAATTTATAAAGAAAAAGAAGTTTAATGGGCTCACAGTTCCATGTGGCTGGGGAAGTCTCATAATCATGGCAGAAGGCTAAAGCCATGTCTTACATGGTGGCAGACAAGAGAGATAATGAAATCCAAGTGAAAGGGTTTTCCCCTTATAAAACAATCAGATCTCGTGAGATCTATTCACTACCACAAAACAGTGTGAAGGAAACTGCCCCCATGATTCAATTATCTTCCAGTGGGTTTCTGCTACAACACATGGGAATTATGGGAGCTATAATTCAAAATGAGATTTGGGTGGGGACACAGCCAAACCATATTATTCTGCCCCTGGCCATTCTCAAATCTCATGTCCTCACATTTCAAAATCAGTCATGTCTTCCCAACAGTCCCCGAAAGTCTTAAATCATTTCAGCATTAACTCAAAAGTCCACAGTCCAAACTCTTATCTGAGACAAGTCAAGTCTCGTCCACCTATAAGCCTGTAAAATCAAAAGCAAATTAGTTACTCCGTGGGTACGATGGAGATACAGGCATTGGGTAAATACAGCCATTACAAATGGGAGAAAATGGCCTAAATCAAGGGGCTACAGGCCCCATGCAAGTCTGAAATCCAGTGGGGCAGTTAAATCTTAAAGCTCCAAAATGATCTCCTTGGAGCCCAGGTCTCACATCCAGGTCATGCTGATGCAAGAAGTGAATTCCCATGATATTGGGCAGCTCTGCCCCTGTGGCTTGCAGGGTACAGTCCCCCTCCCAGATGCTTTCAAGGGCTGGGTTTGAGTGTCTGCATCTTTTCCAGTCGCACGGTGCAAACTGTTGGTGGATCTACCATTCTGGAGTCTAGAGGACAGTGGCCCTCTTCTCACAGCTCCACTAGGCAGTGCTCCAGTGGAGAGCCTCTGTGCACCCACAGCCTCAACACCACGAAGAAGTTGCCAAGGCCTGGGACTTGAACCCTCTGAAGCCATGACCAGCGCTTACCTTGGCCCTTTCTTTTTTCTTTCTTTCTTTCTTTTTTTTTTTTTTTTTGAGACGGAGCCTCGCTCTGTCGCCCAGGCTGGAGTGCAGTGGCGTGATCTCTGCTCACTGCAAGCTCCACCTCCCGGGTTCATGCCATTCCTCCGCCTCAGCCTCCCTCCTGAGTAGCTGGGACTACTACACCCGCCACCACATCCGGCTAATTTTTTTGTATTTTTAGTAGAGACGGGATTTCACCGTGTTAACCAGGATGGTCTGGATCTCCTGCCCTCGTGATCTGCCCGCCTCGGCCTCCCAAAGTGCTGGGATTACAGTCATGAGCCACCACTCCCAGCCACCTTGGCCCTTTTAGTCATGACTGGAGTGGCTGGGATGCAGGGCACCAAGTCACTAGACTACACACAGCAGAGGGACCCTGGGACCGGCCCAAGAGACCATTTTTTTTTTCCTCCTAGGCCTCTGGGCCTCTGATGGGAGGGGCTGCTGCAAAGGTCTCTAACATGCCCTGGAGACATTTTCCACATTGTCTTGGTGATTAACATTGGGCTCCTCATTACTTATGCAGATTTCTGCAGCTGACTTGAATTTCTCCTCAGAAAATGGGATTTTCTTTTCTATTGCATTGTCAGGCTGCAAATTTTACAAAGTATTAGGCTCTATTTCCCTTTTAAAACAATGCCTTTGACAGCACCCAAGTCACCTCCTGAATGCTTTGCTGCTTAGAAACTACTTCTGCCAGATATTCTAAATTGTCTCTCTCAAGTTCAAAGTTTCACTAACCTCTATGGCGGGGCAAAAATGCTGCCAGTTTCTTTATTAAAACATAAAAAAGAGTCACCTTTGCTCCAGTTCCCAACAAGTTCCTCATCTCCATCTGAAACTACTTCAGCCTGCATTTCATTGCCCGTATCATCATCAGCATCTTGTTCAAAGCCATTCAACAAGTCTCTAGGAAGTTCCAAACTGTTCCATATTTTCCTGTCTTCTTCTAAGCCCTCCAAACTGTTTCAACTTCTGTCTGTAACCCAGTTCCAAAGTCGCTTCCACATTTTCAGGTAACTTTTTAGCAGAGCTCCATTCCTGGTACCAATTTACTGCATTAGTCTGTTTTTATGCTGCTGATAAAGACATACATAAGATGGGATAATTTATAAAGAAAAAGAGGTTTAATGAACTCACAGTTCCACGTGGCTGGGGAGGCCTCACAATCATGGCAAAAGATGAAAGGCACAACTTATATGGCAGCAGACAGGAGAGAGATTGAGATCCAAGTGAAAGGGGTTTCCCCTTCTAAAACCATCAGATCTTGTGAGACTTTTTCATTCCCTACCCTGAGAACAGTATTGGGGCAACAGCCCCCATGATTTAATTATCTCCCACTGGCTCCCTGCCACAACATGTGGGAATTATGGGAGCTACAATTCAAGATGAGATTTGGGTGAGGACACAGCCAAACCATATCAGACCCCTATAACCAGGAAGGGCTAAGGTAACTTCTGCACATTTGTAGTAGATACCAGGATGTTTGGAAGCCATATCTGAACTTTGTGTCAGAAATTTTTTACATATTCCTCTCTAGCCTTTTCATTATGTGTATTACCACAGCAGTCACAAACTCAGATACATCACATTAGCAGAAAACAAAGAACTGAACATCAAAAATGCACATCATGACTTTTAAATACTAAATATAAAAATGCCTTCACTTTGAAAGCTATAAAATGAGCATTTAAAAATATTCTTGCAAATAAGTTGAAGCGGAGATATCATTTGAAATGATGCAACTACTATATTTTTTATTTCCTGTAATTTCACACATTGGTACAAATGTCAAATCTTTCTTTCTCTTGTCACACATTTTCTCTTTCTTCTAGCTTTGTGCCACACAACCTCTTCCCTTCCTCCAGGAAGAGTCTGTATATTAAGCTAGGAACATTTGTTTATTTCCAGAACAAGTTGGTAAAGGGGCAAAAAAAAGAAGATGTAAAATCAGAATTGAACCATATTTCCAAATCTGAGACAGAAAGTTGAAAACATTGGCCAAAAGCCCTATCTAATTCTGAACATGCATTCATCTCCTTGATTTAAAATACATTATCAAAGATATTTGATTTGCTTTGTATTTGAAATTAATTTTCTAGAGAATTTTTTAAATATAATAATTTCCCTTGGTATCACCTTTTGTTTCACTATCACTACAATTCCCCTGAACAAAATTAATCTCTATTCTCTTCAGATTACTTTGCTGGCTGGTAGTAGCAAAGTGCTGATTTTCAGCAGGATAATATTTACAATATTAACTGATTATTTTCTTTTGAACATCCTTTTCATTTCCTCTTCCATGTTCAGTTTGCTCGTATCTTTTTTCTCTCTCAATATAACAGTGAATGAATAGCATGATAGAATACAAAACTGCTTATCCTTGACTTTTTGCTGAAAAAAGAGTTTGGAAAAACAAATATTTTTTTTCAATATCAAAACCAGCATACTGAAGTGAAAATAAATAATGTTTATACCAGACATAAGAAACTGAGACTATCACAGACTATGAGGAAATAAAAGTAATATCTTGTTGGGAAATTGTTGTAAGCTATTGATAAAGAGAGCTAAATTTCTTCCATTCATCCTTCCCACCTCCACTTGCTCCCAGGGTAATGCCTACAGCATGCAGAAAGGAGTAGGGGGAAATATAAATCCAAAAAACATGAAACAAAAAGTTTTGGGAAAATGTATATCAGAATAGAAGGGTTCTGCACTTCTGGGTAGAATTTGGGGAAGCAGCAAAGCTGTGCACTCAGCATGACTCAGAAATAGCAGAAGCAGGAGATTTGAGATGGCAGACATGTCCTCAGATGAGAGTAACTATTTCCTACATATCAATGAGAGATGGGCTAAGCAGTCTGGAAAGAACTTTTAGTGAGGAAGGTATACTGCAGTCTAAAATAAAGATTTCTCACAAATATCATTAGATGACGAACAAGGACAAAGATTCTCCCCTGTTTAAAAACAAAACAAACATATTACTTGATTTTCCTTAAGGGCTTGTAGATTATTCTGTCCCATCCAGAATTGGATGATGAGAAACACTAAAATTTATTTATTGAGACTAAGTTTCACAGACTGGGGGAAGAAACATTCTAAGTAAAATTCAGACTCACTTACTGAAATAAAAAGTATAATTTCTTCCATATCTATATTTATGAAATATTTTAACTGCTATATTCAGAAATTTAGGCAATTAAACATTAAACACTAATACTGTTGATAAAAAATGTTAATGTTGAAAAATATACTTTGATGTAATGTGTCTAACTAGTACATGAGCATGGCATTATGTGTAAGGCACAAAATTCAGTGTTTAAGAGGGATTTGCTTACTTCAAAGAGTAATAATTATAAGTCACGTAAAGAAAGAAGTCACAAAATGTTATTATTATTATTATTTTTTTTTGAGATGGAGTCTTGCTCTCTCACCCAGGCTGGAGTACAGTGGTGCGATCTTGGCTCAGTGCAAACTTTGCCTCCCAGGTTCAAGTGATTCTCATGCCTCAGCCCCCAAGAAGCTGGGATTACAGGTGTGCATCATCATGCCCAGCTAATTTTTTTGTATTTGTAGTAGAGACATGATTTCCCCAAGTTGGCCAGGCTGGTCTTGAACTCCTGACCTGAAGTGGTCTACAAGCCTCAGCCTCCCAAAGTGCTGGGATTACAGGCGTGAGCCACCACACCTGGCCAGAAGTCACAAAATATTCTATATACGATTAGTTATTTTTAAAACTATAAGAGATATCGAAAATATATTTAAAAATTAAAATTAGCTAAAATTTATTATATTAATCTGCTTAGGCTGTGATAACAAAATATCAGAGACTGTGTGGATTAAACAACAGATATTTATTTTCCCATAGTTTTGAAGTCTAGAACTTCCAGATCAAAGTCTGGCGGGGATGATTTCTGTTTAGAGCCCTCTTTCTGACTCACAGACAACCACATTCTTACTACATCCTCACATGGCCTGGCCTAATTTACATACGTAGGTTAAGAGAAAATTTTCTGATCTCTTTTCTCTATGGATATTAATTGATATTGTGTGGATATTTTTTCCTTCCAAATCTTACGAGTTGTGACTCCTAGTGTTGGAAGTGAGGCCCGGTAGGAGGTGACCGGATCATGAAGGCAGATCCCTCATGAAGGCAAATCCCTTAGCACCATCCCCTTGGTGACAAGTGAGTTCTCACTCTGATTTCATGCAATATTTGTTTGTTAAAAAGAGCATGGTATTTCCCCAATCTCTCTTTTACTCTCATTCTCGCTGTGTGGTATACCAGCTCCCCTTTCTACCATAACTGTAAGCTTTCTCAGGCCTTCGCCAGAATCAGATACTTCTGTATAGCCTGCAGAACCATGGGCCCATACTTCCTGTGAGCCTGCAGACTGTGGACCAATGAAGCTTCTATTTCTTTATAAATTACCCAGTCTCAGGTATTTCTTTACAGAAACACAAATAGCCTAACACAAAAAATTGGTACTCGAAGTGAAACATTGTTAAAAAGATACCTGAACATGTGAAAGCAGCTTTGGAACTGGGTAATGGGCAGAGGTTGGAAGAGTCTGGAAGACTCAGAAGAAGACAGGAAGATGAGAAAAAGTTTAGAACTTCTTAGAGACTGCAAAAATGATTGGGACCAAAATGCTGATAAAATATGGCCAGTGATGGCTAGGCTGATGAAGTCTCAGATGGAATAAAGGAAGTAATAGGGAATTGGAGTAAAGGTCACTCATGTTACACCCTTGCAAAGAGCTTGGCTGCATTGTGTCCACATCCTAGGAATCTGTGTAAGTCTGAACTTAAAAATGATGACTTAAGTTATTTGGTGGAAAAAACTTCAAACCATTCAAGAAGCACTGCAGCTGCTTCTAACAACCTACAATCATAGATGGGGCAAAACATGTTAGAACTTATATATAACAGAGAAGCAAAGCATAAAAACTTGGAAAATGTGCACGCTGGCCATTTGATAGAAAAGGAATAGGCATTTTTCAGGAGAGAAATACAAGTGGGATGCAGGGCAGCCACTTGCTAGAGAGAGTAGCATGACTAAAAGAGAGCAACGTGCTAACATAAAAAACAATGAGAAAAAGGCCTCAAAGGCATTTCTGGGATATTCAAGGCAGCACCTCTTATGACAGGTCTAGAGGGCTAGAAGGTAAAAATAAAAGGCTTCAGGGACCAGGCCCATGACCCCACTGCCCGGCACAGCCTCAGGAAACTGTTCCCATCATCCCAGCTGCTCTAGCTCTAGCAGTGGTTCAAAGGTCCCCAAGTACAGTGTGGACCAACACTCCAGAAGGTACAAACCGTAAGTCTTGACAGCTTCGACATTTTATTAAGTCTGCAGGCACACAGCATGCAAGCATGAAGGAGGCTTGGAAGCTTCCCCTAGGTTTCAGAGAATGTATAAGTAGCCTGGGTTCCCAGACGGAAGCCTGCCACAGGGGCAGAACGCTCACATAGAACCTCTATTAGGACAGGGTAAAGGGGAAATGTGGGGTTCAAGCCCCCAAACAGTGTCCCCACCAGTGTACTTCCTAGTGGAGCTGAGGGAAGCCCTTCAGATTCCAGAATGGTAGAGCCACAAGCAACTTGCATTCTTGTCTAGAAAAGCCACAGGTACTCAACTCCAACCTGTAAAAGCAGCCATGGGGGCTGCACCCTGCAATGCCAGAGGAGGGGAGCTACCCAAGGCCTCAGGAGCCCACCCTTTGCACTGGTGTGCCCTAGATTTGGCATGTGGAGTCAAAGGAGATTATTTTGTAGCTTTAAAATTTAATGACTGCCCTGCTGGATTTCAGACTTGTGTAGGGTCTGCAGTCACTTTCTTAAGTCCAGTTTCTCCCTTTTGGAGAGGAAACCTTTACCCAATGCCTGTACCACCATTGTGTCTTGAAATTAAATGACTTGTTTTGAATTTTCAGGTTCAGAGGAGGAAGAAACTTGGCCTTGAGTTGCAGATGAGACTTTGGACTTTTGATTTAGTTGATGCTGAAATGAGTTAGGACTTTGGAAGACTATTGGGAAGGGATGATTGTATTTTGAAACTTGATAAGGACTTGAGATTTGAAGGGCAAGGGTTAAATAATATAGTTTGGATGTTTGTCCTCTCCAGGTCTCATGTTGAGATGTGATTCCAAGTCTTGGAAGTGGGGCCTGGTGGAAAGTGATTGGATCATGGGGATGAATCCCTCATGAATGGCTTAGCACCATCCTCTTGGTGATATGTGAGTTCTCGCTTTGAGTTCATATAAGATTTGATTGTTTAAAAGAGTGTGGCACCTCCCCTTATTTTTGATCCTGCTCTCACCATGTGATACAACCCCCCTTTCACCTTTTGCCATGATTCTAAGCTTCCTGAGGTCGTCACCAGAAACAGATGCTGGCACCATGCTTTCTGTACAGCCTGTGGAACTGTAAGCCAATTAAACCTCTTTTCTTTTTAAATTACCCAGTCTCAGATATTCCTCAATAGGGACACAAATTGCCTAACACACTAGTCTTATCAAATCAGGGCCCACTCTTGTGACCTCATTTAATCATAATTATGTCATTACTCTAAATATAGACACACTGAAGTTTATAATTCAGCATATGAATTCTGGCAAAACACAATATTCAGTCCATAACAGTCACCATCCTGAGATGAAATACAATAAACACAATTTTTTTCATGAATTCTATAACATAGCTTATGTTATATTACACCTGAAATTTTTGTGTTTTTGTTTGTTTTGTTTTGAACTTGGGCACATATATTTACTGAAGTGTATAAGGGCATTTTTTATTGACTCCGTTCTGCATGGCGGAGGAAACCTCAGGAAACTTACGATCATGGTGGAAGGCATCCCTTCACAGTGTGGCAGGAAAGATAATGAGTGCTAGCAGGGGAAGTGTCAGATATTTATGAAGCCATCATATCTCATGAGAACTCACTGGCTATCATGAGAACAGCATGGGGGAAACTGTCCCCATGATTCAATTACGTCCCACTGGCTACCTCCTATGATACATGGGGATTGTGGGGATTAAAATCCAAAATGAGATTTGGGTGGGGAGACAGGCAAGCCATATCATTCCATGCCTGGCCCCTCCCAAATCTCATGTTCTTGTATTTTGAAACACAATCATGCCTTCCCAATGGTCCCCCAAAGTCTTAACTCATTACAGCATTAAACCAAAGTCCAAATCCAAAGTCTTATCTGAAACAAGGCAAGTCCCTTCTGCCTGTGGGCATGTAAAATGAAAACCAAGTTAGTTACTTCCTAGATACAATGGGAATATAGGCATTGGGTAAATACATCTATTCTAAGTGAGAAACTGGTCAAAAGAAAGGGGCTACAAGGCCCCATGCAGGTCTGAAATCCAACAGGGCAGTCATTAAACCTTAAAGTTCTGAAATAATCTTCTCTATGTCTCATATCCAAGTCATGCTGATACAACAGGTGAGCTCCTATGGCCTTGGGCAACTCCATCCCTGTGGCTTTGAAGAGTACTGTCCCCTTCCTGGCTGCTTTCACAACTGTCATCGAGTGTCTGCCGGTTTTCCAGGCACATGGTGCGAGCTGTCAGTGGATCTACCATTCTGGGGTCTGGAGGATGGTGGCCCTCTTCTCACAGCTCCACTAGGAAGTGCCCCAGTGGGGATTCTGTGTGGGGGCTCTAACCCAGGTTTTCCTTCTGCACTGCCCTAGCAGAGGTTTTCCATGAGGACACCATCACTGCAGAAGACTTCCGCCTGGACATCCAGGAACTTCCATATATCCTCTGAAATCTAAGTGGAGGTTCTCTAACCTCAATTCTTGTCTTCTGTGCACCCGTAGGACCAACACCATGTGAAAACTGCCAAGGCTTTGGGCTTGCATCCTCTGAAGCAATGGCCTGAGCTGTACCATGCCCCCTTTTAGCCACAGCTGGAGCAGTTGAGACACAGAGCACCAGGTCCCAAGGCTGCACATAGCAGGAGACACTAGGCTGAGCCCAGGAAACTATATTTTCCTCCTAGGCCTCCATGCCTCTGATGGAAGGGGCTGCCATGAATGTCTCTAACATGCCCTGGAAACATTTTCCCCATTGCCTTGGCAATTAGCATTTGACTTCTCATTACTTATGCAAATTTCTGCAGCTGGCTTGAATTTCTTCCCAGACAATGAATTTTTCTATTCAACTGCATTGTCATGCTGCAAATTTTCTAAACTTTTATGCTCTGTCACCTCTTGAGTGTTTTGCTGCATAGAAATTTCTTCCTCCAGATACTATATATCATCTTTCTCAAGTTCAAAGTTCCACATATCTCTAGGGCAGGGACAAAATGCCACCAATCTCTTTGTTAAAGCATAGCAATAGTCAATTCTGTTCCATTTCCCAACAAGTTCCTCATCTCACTACCAGCATTTTGATCAAAGCCATTCAACAAGTCTCTAGGAAGTTCTAAACTTTCTCACATCTTTCTGTCTTCTTCCGAGCCCTCCAAAATGTTCCAACTTCTGCCTGTTACCTAGTTTCAAAGTTGCTTCCACATTTTTGCGTATCTTTATAGCAGCGCCCCACTACCTTGGTACCAATTTACTGTATTAGTTTGTTCTCATATTGTTATGAGGAAATATCTGAGAGATGGAAATTTCTAAAGAAAATAGGTTTAATTGACTCACAGTTCCACATGGCTGAAGACACTTACAATCATGGCAAAAGGCACCTATTCACAGGGCAGCAGGAAGAGAGAATGAGTATCAGCAGGGTAATTCTAGATGCTTATAAAACCATCAGATTTTGTAACAACTCACTCACTATCATGAGAGCAGCATTGGGGAAACTGCGCCCATGATTCACTTACCTCCAACTGGGTCCCTCTCATGACATGTGGGGATTACAATTCAAGATGAGATTTGGGTGGGGACACAGCCAAACCATATCAAATAGATAAACCACTAGTTAGACTAATAAAGAAGATAAGAGAGAAAATTCAAATAAACAGAATCAGAAATGACAAGAAGAATATTAACACTAACCCCACAAAAATACAACCATCAGAGAATATTATGAACACCTCTATGTCCATAAGCTAGAAAATCTAGAAAAAATGGATAAATTCCTGGACACAGGCCAGGAAGAAATTGAATCCCTAAACAGATGAATAATGAGCTCTGAAATTGAGGCAGTAATAAATAGCCTACAAACAAACAAACAACAACAACAAAAAGCCCAGGACCGGATGAATTTACAGCTGAATTCTAGCAGATTAACAAAAAAGAGCTGATACCATTTCTAAAACTATTCAAAAAAATTGAGGATGAGGCACTCCTCTTTAACTCATTCAATTGTATGAAGCCAGCCTCATCCTGATAACAAAATCTGACCGAGATACAACAAAAAAAGAAAACTTCAGACTAATATCCTAGATGATCATCAATGCAAAACTCCTCAACAAAATACTGGCAAACCAAATCTAGCAGCACAACAAAAAGCTTATCCACTACTATCAAGTAGGCTTTATCCCTGGGATGCGATGTTCGTTCAATATACACAAATTAATAAATGTGATTTATCAGGTAAACAGAACTAAAGACAAAAAACACATGATTATCTCAACAGATACAGAAAAGACTTTTGATAACATTCAACATCTATTTGTGCTAAAAACTCTTAATAAACCAGTTATTGAAGGAACATACCTGACAATAATAACAGCCATCTTTGACAAACCCATGGCCAACATCATACTGAATGGGCAATAGCAGGGAGAATTCCCCCTTGAAAACCCCTTGTGTCTTGGCACAAGACAATGATGCCCTCTCTCACCACTCCTATCCAGCACAGTTTTGGAAGTCCTGGCCAGGGCAATGAGGCAAGAGAAGGAAATAAAGAGCATCCAAATAGGAAGAGAGGAAGTAAAACTATCCATTTGCAGACAACATTATTCTGTATCTATGAAACCCCACAGTCTTACTAAATGCTTCTTAAGCAGATAAACAACTTCAGCAAAGTCTCAGGATACAAAGTCAATGTTCAAAAATCACTAGTGTTCCTATAAACAAACAACAGTCAAGCTGAGAACCAAATCAGGAATGGACTCCCATTCACAATTGCCCACAAAAGAATAAAATACCTAGGAATACAGCTAACTAGGGAGGTGAAACATCTCTACAATGAGAACTACAAACCACTGCTCACTCAAAGAAATCAAAGATGATGCAAACAAATGAAAAAAATATTCCATGGTCATGGGTAGGAAGAATCAATATCTTGAAGATGGCTAAATTGCCCAAAGCCATTTATAGATTCAATGCTATTCCTATTATACTGCCATTGAGATTCTTCATAGAGCTAGAAAAAACTATTTTAAAATTCATATGGAACATGAAAAGAGCCCAAATAGCCAGGGCAATCCTACACAAAAAGAACAAAGCTAGAGGCATCATGCTACCCCACTTCAAACTATAATACAGGGTTACAGAAACCAAAACAGTAACCAAAATAGTATGGCACTGGTACAAAAACAGAAACATAGAACAATAGAACAGAATAGAGAACCTAGAAATAAGACTGCACACCTATGACAGTGTCTTTTCCACTAGCATATGCATTATTTTCAAGTTAATATTTATATTTTGATAACATTTTAAACCCCAAAATAGTTAATTATTAATTTGTATCATGTTCTTTGATTCTATAATGAAAGAACAGTATTTGGACTTTTATCATATCTGCCATGCATATTTTCAATGATAATCATTCATCATTTTAAACTGCCTTTTACCTTTTCTTCAACAAAGCTGATAAAGACAAGCAATGGGGAAAGGATTCCCTATTCAGTAAATGGTGCTGGGATAACGGTCTAGCCATATGAAGAAGATTAAAACTGGACCCCTTCCTTACACCATATACAAAAATTAACTCAAGATGGATTAAAGACTTAAACGTAAAACCCAAAACTATAAAAACCCTGGAAGACAACCCAGGCAATACCATTGAGGACATAGTCATGGTCAAAGATTTCATGACAAAGATGCCAAAAGCAATAGCAAGAAGAGCAAAAACTGACAAATTGAATCTAATTAAACTAAAGAGTTTCTGTACTGCAAAAGAAATTACCAACAAAGTAAAAAGATGACCTACAGAATGGAAGAAAAGTTTTTGCAAACCATGCATCCAAAAAAATACAGGCGGTGGCCCACGCCTGCAATCCTAGCACTTTGGGAGGCCAAGGTGGGCAGATCACCTGAGGTCAGGTGTTCAAGACCAGCCTGACCAACATGCAGAAACCCCGTCTCTACTAAAAATACAAAAAAAAATTAGCCGGGTGTGATGGTGCATGCCTGTAATCCCAGCTACTTGGGAGGCTGAGGCAGGAGAATCGCTTGAACCTGGGAGGCAGAAGCTGCAGTGAGCCAAGATCGTGCTATTGTACTCAAGCCTGCGTGACAAGTGAAACTCCATCTTAAAGAAAAAAAAAAAAGTTTTCAAAAGACATGAATAGACACTTTTCAAAAGAAGATATACATGACCCTAACAATCACTTGAAAAAAAAGCTTAACATTACTGATATTAGAGAAATTCAAATCTAAACCACAATAAGATACCATCTAACACTAGTCAGAATGGCTATTATTGAACAGCCAAAAAATAGCAGATGCTGGTGCAGTAGTGGAGAAAAAGGAACACTTATACACCTGCTAGTGGGAGTGTAAATTAGTTCAACCCTTTTGGAAGACACTGTGGCAATTTCTTAAAGACCTAAAGACAGAAATACCATTCATCTGAGCAATCCCATTAGTGGGTATATACCCAAAAGAATATAAATTGTTCTACTGTAAAGACACTTACATGTGTATGTTCACTTCAGCACTATTCACAATAGCGAAGACAGTGGAGTCTATCCAAACACCCATCAATCATAGACTGGATAAAGAAAATGTGTGTACGTGGAATATATACACCATGGAGTACCATGCAGCTTAGAAAAGAATGAGATCGCGTCCTTTGCAGGTGCATGGATGGAGCTGGAGGCCATTAGCCTTAGCAAACTAGGCAGAAAGAGAAAACCAAATACTGCATGTTCTCACTTATAAGTGGGAGCTAAATGATGAGAACACATGGATACATAGAGGGAAACAACACACACTAGGGCCTATTGGAGGGTAGGGGGTGGGAGGAGGGAGAAGATCAGAAAAAGTGACCAATTGGTACTGAGCTTACTACCCGGGTGATTAAATAATCTGTATAGCAAACCCCCATTACACAAGTCTATCTATGTAACAAGCCTGCACATATACCCCTGAACTTAAAATAAAAGTTAAAAACAAACTTTGCATTAAATATAGCTCTATAAACTCATGGCTAATCTTAGACAATATTCTTGTAATATTCAAAAAGATTATTATATGAATTCTCACATTTTCACTGTTGATTTTATCCCCAAATTAGTACACATAACTCTTTTGTGCGCTATTAAAATCTGTACATCATTTTGCCTCATCTCTAAAATTTTAGAAATATGAAGGTATTTGGAGGAAATGTTATTTCTCTTTGTAAATAGTTAAAGTTACTCTGGTTGTTGAGCATCAGGTCCTCTTTCAATTAAAATGTCTGTTATTTTGGGAAAGCAGCTACACATAGATACTAATAGCATCCTCTCCGCACTCAGATTACATAGGTGCAAATCATCACTGTGGGGAGAATTACTTAACATCTCTATTTCTTATTGCTTTCTCTCTAAACTGGGAACACTAATATTACTGACTTCATAGCATTGTTGTAAAGATTAAATGATGGATGTTAGAATGTTGCTTGGCACATGGTAGGGAATAAAATTGAAAGGCTCTGGTTTGAGTTTGTGCTAGTGAAATTCCTGCCCCATGTAGCAACTATAAGCTTTGCTTTTATAAATTTGTCTCTGCTTTGAAATATATCTGAAAGGTATTCACACTGGGTAAATATGACATTTTTATAGCTGCATATGCATTTTCGGAAAAGAAAAGAAAATACATCATCCAATCACCCTGGTGATGACTATTTATGTATAAGATGTGCCTGAATTTCAGCACCGTCAGTTATACCCTCAGGGTATAAAGTAGCCATGTTTAGGAGCCAATGTAACACTCTGATACTTTCAAAATTTACTATTTCAGTGAAATCTTAGTTCTTGTGTGCATGTGGAAGTTAATTTATTTGTTGTACAGTGTCTTTTCTACTAGCATATGCATTACTTAAAACCATTTTTCATTATTTTCAGATTAATATTTATAATTTGACATTTTAAACCCTAAAATAGTTAATTATTAATTTGTATCATATTCTTTGATTCTACAGTGAAAGAACAGTATTTTGACCTTTGTTTTATCATATCTGCCATGCATATTTTCAATGATAATCATTCATCATTTTAAACTGCCTTTTACCTTTTCTCAAGATCCATTCCAAAGTAATCTTCATAGCAGAGCTGCATGCTCTTTCATATCCTCACTTCAGTATATGAATTGGTAAACTCTACCCCATCTTCAGCATGTGAGCTGCATAACAGATTCTTTAATTAATATAAAAATCTGACAGGAGTATTGTGCAAATTTTATCTACAAGGGATGATTAATGAGGTTTTGACTGACAACAATTAAAGAAAAAAACTAAAACTCATTGGTTTAAGTACAGGGTCTATCAAAAGTGAATTATAGGCTACTAAATGTAACACTAATGAGAATGTTATTAAAGTTTTTAAAAAATCAGAATTCCAAGTTTTCATAAATAGGAAATGATTCCTGGATTCTAAGTACTAATACAGCTTACTATTATGGGTGGTATAAACATGTATTTAACTGTGATATATTTAAAACTAGTCAAAAATAAATTTATCATGAGTTACTACAAATTACATTTATATTTATTACAAGTTATTTATAAAATACTGATCCACAAACAGTTTCTATATTGTGTATGCCTGTGCGTGTAAAATATCTATCCATTAAAAAAATGGTGATGAAGAGGTGCTACACAGAAGCTACCACTTTTCAATACTGTACCACTATTCAGAGAATTGAGAAACCAGCTGTGTGTGTGTATGTGTGTGTGTGTGTGTGTATGTTGGAGTTGGCTTATCCCTTAGATTTCATCAAATACAAGCATTGTATTCCCACAACTGAATTTAATAACATATTAGGTTGGTGCAAAAGTAATTGCAGTTTTTCCATTAAAAGCAATGGTAAATACCACAATCACTTTTGCACCAGCCTAGGGAATCCCCCCACCGTTTTTTTTGTTTTTTTTTTTTTGAGACGGAGTCTCGCTCTGTTGCCCAGGCTGGAGTGCAGTGGTGTGATCTCGGCTCACTGCAAGCTCCACCTCCTGGGTTCACGCCATTCTCCCGGCTCAGCCTCCTGAGTAGCTGGGACAACAGGCACCCGCCACCACACCTGGCTAATTTTTTGTATTTTTAGTAGAGACAGAGTTTCACCGTGTTAGCCAGGATGGTCTGGATCTCCTGACCTCATGATCCGCCCTCCTCGGCCTCCCAAAGTGCTGGGATTACAGGTTTGAGCCACCGCACCCGGCCCCACCTTCTTTTTTTTTGAGAGAGAGTCTGGCTCCTTCCCCCAGGCTGGAGTGCCGTGGTGTGATCTTGGCTCACTGCAAACTCTGCCTCCGAGGTTCAAGCGATTTTCATGCCTTGACCTCTGGAACAGTAGCTGGAATTGCAGGCATGCACCACCACGCCCAGCAATCCGATACATATAACTTGGTGTCAGTCATAGATTAGGCAGGTGAAAAATAATGGTTGAATGACTTAAAATATATTTCTCAGTAACACAAAAAGTACTTTACTGGAAGATATCAAGATAAAAAAGGGACCTCTTTACAAAACAGTGAATATTAAATTTGATAGTGTCTTATTGTCAATTTTTAATATAGACCTGGCTAGCCATTAAGCACCACATGGTCATTCTTCATCATGTTTCTTTATTTTCTCTACTTACTTTGGATGGCAGTTCTGAGTCATGCAAAAGCAGCTGTAAAATACAAACTCAATTTTTTAAAAAAGCCAGAGAAGATTCTCAGAAAAATTAAATAAATTGTGCACATGTGTGACATGCATACACAAAGTGCTTTTCTTAACTAATTTTCATTTCTGAATGGTACTATTACTTTCTATTCAAGAATGAACTATTAGAATTGACATCTGGCTATTAGTGCATATTATCTACCAATAGTATAGAATATGATATTAAAAAGTTTAATCAAATGTGCTTATAAAATCTATATTTATCTCTCTAAATTTTACAACTCACTACATGAAGTTCAATTCCCAACATGTAAAATTAGAATTTGCATATGATTTTATGCAAATAAAATTATCCAAAAAATCAATATCCCATATTCTTAGCATTTCATATAAATAAAAGTTGTAATTTAATAATATATCACTCCTTCATTGACATGTGAAAGAATAATGTAATAATGTGAATTTCCAACATTTAAACATATTTAGGTGTAAGTAAATATATTATGGAACATTTTAGTGTGCAGTGGAGCTATGTCATTTGGATTTAAGTTAAAAATAATGACTACTAAAACAGTGAAGCAAATAAATTTTTTTAGAAATTAAAAATATGAGTTACAAATGATTGTATATTCACTTGATCAAAATTTACACTTATGCATTTGAACATTAAATTGATAAGACATTTTAATTAATTTTTTAAAGTGTGCTAGTGATATTATGTTTATATTTTTTAAATAAAACTTTATCTTTTAGTGGTGCTTACTAAATTTTTAGGAATGTAATGGGGATGGAGAACAAATGGTTGAGTATATACGTAAAACAAGATTGTCCATAAGTTGAGAGCTTTTTAAGTCAAGTGATTTATGCCTGCATTTTTTGTTGTTGTTTTTTTAATTTTTCTACCTACTGTTATAGATATTTAAAATGTTTTTCTTAATAAAATATCTTAAAGACAAAAAAATTAAAGCAGAGTAAACTGTTTATATTTTAAATCAAAGCTATCTTAAATAATTTTACATAAGAAAATATAATATTACATAATATATTACAGTGCTTATATAAGAAAGCTCTGTAATCCTGACATTTTTACTTTAGAGATGTGTGTTACCAATTGCTTGCCTCTATACCTGTCTAACAGAATTGATCTTCCCTTAAAGTTGTTGTCAATCTATTGTGATACAATTGGAACACACAGCTCTGCCAGCAGAAGTAGAATGCAAAAACTATTCTATAAACATGTTTGAGAAATTGTAGGCAGCAGGGACACACACTTGTGCCTAAACGTGAATCAAGCATATCTGAGCATAAATGATGAAATGCAGATTCATCCCATAAGTAGTAAATTTTCAAATGTTGTTTTAAATGCTGTTTTTCTTTAACAAGGAGGAGTTTGAAAATGTCTTCAGGGGGCCAGGCACAGTGGCTCACGCCTGTAATCCCAGCACTTTGGGAGGCCAAGGTGGGTGGATCACGAGGTCAGGAGATCGAGACCATCCTGGCTAACATGGTGAAACCCCATCTCTACTAAAATAATACAAAAAACTAGCCAGGCATGGTGGCGGGCGCCTGTAGTCCTAGCTACTCAGGAGGCTGAGGCAGGAGAATGGCATGAACCTGGGAGCCGGAGCTTGTAGTGAGCTGAGATCGTGCCACTGTACTCCAGCCTGGGCAACAGAGTGAGACTCTGTCTCAAAAAAAATAGAAAATGTCTTCAGAGGAGCAAATAATATGATACTCATCTTGGGAGTGTTTTCAGGACCAGTTTCTTGACCTAGATCAGAGCCAAAATTTGTTGACCTAAGTTTTAGGGCTTCTTTTACAATGTAATATATGAGATAAGGAAAAAGAAAATACTCTTAAATGGCAAAATGTAGACATATGGTGAAACATTTTAACCACTTCTGGTTGAAACTCAGTATGGTTTACCTAAATGAGGGCTCCGTTGCAACTTGGACAACTAGGCCATCTGCAGCTTGCTCCCTTGGCAGAGATGCAGCTTTTTCACTGACAGCTCCATGTTCAGAGTCAGGGTGCACTTAACTTCAAGGGAAATAAGCATTGTGAACTGGAAATCTGTACACTAGATATCATTAAGGGTGAAGGAAGACTATATGTGAGGTCATATTTGGTGGATACACCCAACAACTGAATGAGACTTTTGAGCAGGGCTACAATAATCTCTGAATTATGAAGTTGGAAGCATGGTTCAAGAAATGTCAGCTACTCCTGTAAATGTGACCATATTAAACCAATCATCTGATCTGATCTCAGAGAATTCTATTGAATGCACTCCATAAAGTACAAAAACATCTCAAGTCCACTATGCTAATGCAGGTCAAATCTACACAAAACATCATTTTGTTTTGTTTTGTTTTTGTTTTTGGACAGGTTCTGGCTCTGGCTCTGGCTTTGTCACTAAGACTGGAGTGCAGTGACATGATCTTAGCTCACCGCAACCTCTGTCTCCTAGGCTTAAGGGATTCTCCCACCTCAGCCTGCCCAGTAGCCAGAAGTACAGGTACGTGCCAACACACCTGGCTAATTTGTTATATTTTTTTGTAGAGACAGGGTTTTGCCAAGTTGCCCAGGCTGGTTTTGAACTCCTGAGGTCAAGACAGACCCAATTTGGCCCCTCAAAGTGCTGTGATTACAGGCATGAGCCACCACAACCTGCCCATTTTTTTTTTTTTTTGGAAAAAAGTAATATTAATAATGGTTCAGAGGAAAAGGAAAAATAAATATTTTGTAATTGGAATATTGTGTATGTCATTGGTATACTTCTACAAACACAGATCATATATTTGTATAATATAAAAAATAGATTAAAATTAAAAAATATATATTTAAAAAATAAAGTTGTAATATAATATTAATAGAATGAATATCCAGGATATACTTCTTCCCTTACCAACCTTACTACCTCCCTAGTCCCCAGAGGGTTGTTTCAAGCTCTCTTAAGAACAAGGGCTGACTTTTATCATGGTCACCATCGTACCTGTTATGTTGGCAGCTCATCAACTTCAGTACCCAGGTCCAGCTCAGTTGGAACCATGCAGACCCTGACTTTTCCAGTGAATGCCAGACAGGGCAAATTAATACAGGTCACGAATGTGGGGGTGTTCAACCCATTGAGGCAAACTGTAACAATAAAATACAGGTGACGTAAAGGAGTTAGCCAGATAAACAGCTTGATTCACTTTCTCTAATACCTAAATGGACAATTCTAGACGTAGTGACTCCAAACATCCTGTTAAAGGATGCCTTTGCAACTCAGCAAGCCCTGTATTCCTTGTGAATTGATGGATGGTTATTCACTAACATATATTTCTTCCTCTCCTTCCTTCCCACATTCCTCATATTTATTCTCTCAGTCTTGTTGTCCTGGTAATGCAGCAATCCTTCTACCACCTCTCACCCCTTATATACATATAATCATACATATACATATGCTATACTTGTGGGTAGATTTTCAAAAGAATCTGTGATAAGATAATTGGTTACATCAGTGGTCCTATAAATAAATCCCCAGAATGAGATTTTAGCCTTGCGCTTACCATTGATCTGAAGTCAATAGAGATATATTTCTGTGGGTAATTAGGGCGAGTAATAATCCCTGGAATTCGTTGGTATCATATTGACTAAGGCTTTCAGCAGTGCTTAATCAGGAAGAAGTTCAGATGCAGTGTGAGAAGTTAGAAGGTGACTAAACTTGTTTTGTATAGAGAAATGATAATTATAAGAAATGTCATATGGGGTGTCTGTTTTGACAAATTTGGAGACCTTGAACAAAACACGCACACACATACACACACACAGAGAGAGAGAGAGAGAGAGCGCACTCAGGACAGATTTTTCTTCGACCTTAAGCATGCTATAAATACCTCAAGAATTCCTTGGTAGTATTAAAAGCAGTTTTTAACTACTGTAACCACTAGAAAGATTAGGCTGAAAATCAGGCCGAAGATATGGTTACAAGTTTGGAAACACTGCAGTGAAGACTCAACACACAGTCTTGGTATGTCCTGACCTTTATAAGGAAAGAATTGGACTGTGAGAAAAAAAACTGGCAGTATCTGGGATAAAGGGATTGAAAATATTGAAAACCTAAATTTTCCTGAACTCTGCTGGTCAGGAGGCCTCATGAAATGACCTGGTCTATAGCATGTGTCTTAAAAGATGATGATGTTGTTTTCAATATCTGCTGACTTTATATGTTAGCCTCCAGATTTGTAAGAATCAATTCTCAGCATAGAGTGGGGAAGCACAAGCCCTGGTCAGGAAAAAAAACCAAAAATGACAAAAAAATAAATAAAACAAACCCAACAGCCTACACACCATGGGGGTGTGGAAGATTTCACCTGAAGGAATGGGGTGGTATATAAGAGTTGAGGCTCAAGTTGCTGTACAAGTTGCCTTACAACTGCATCATGTAACACAGAGTATTTGATGGTCCTCTAATTATCCATGGAGGATAGGAATGCTAAATAATGTCTTTGGAATGCCCAGCAGAAGGTGAAGGCTTCCAAGGTTCTGTATCAAAGTGAAGCATTGTAATGTTTGTTTTCTAGAGAATGAAAAATAAGACATAGTCTATATGTGACTTATTGTTTCCTGTTGATTAAATTAATTAAGCATTATTTGATTGTCTTTAATAACTACTCAGTTTATTAAAAGACATGTGTAGCCAATCCTTTCTTTTTCCTCAATAATTATTTAAGGAAGCCTATTAGTCACAATTATTTTACAATAGAGATATTACTGATAACAGGTAAGTCACAACAAGTAAATCTTTTGAGTCTTTAGATGAATGTTATAAATCAATGAACATTTAGGTTACATTAGAATTTTAGATGCTGACTTTCAACCTAGAGAACACAATACTCTCATTATACTACACTGTACCTAAGTAACAAGATCAATGTATCTTTAGAAACCCTCTTATTCATTCATTTCTATTAATGAACATCTGATCTACCATGTGCCAGCAAGCCCAAGGTCTTAGTATTAGAATGGAGTACAAGACAGACACTCCAATTAAGGAAGTAACCCACAGTCCACACTGCCATGACACACAAATCACATATAAATAACTTGGAAATATCTTACCCTAGAGCTATGACACAATACCTGCATTTTGGATATTAAATCTTATATGGTGTCAAATATACCATAAATAAAAAAGGTGACTTCACAGAATGATCAGTTCTATGCAAAAAGTTTAAAAGTCAATGAGATGAATAGTGAGTAATGGGGAAGAAGAGTGCTTTATCTAGAGAGGTTGGTTGGAAGCCAGTTTAGCTCATTTGAAAAGGCCTAGCAGTAGGAATCTCTACAGAAAATCATTCTGAGCAGAATTAATTACCAGTGCAATGGCTCAAAAGTAAAGTAAAGATAACTTTGGCATCTTTGAGGGCCACTTTTTAAAGTCATTCTGAGTGGGTTGGGAATTAGGTAACAGTATTGCTACATAAATGCAGAGAAAGAGGTAAGGTCCAGGCAATACAGGGTCACACATGTGATAGAAAAGGATTCATGTTTCAATTTCAGTCAAAATTTCTTGATGCATTTTAAGCATGTAACATGTACTGATTTGTGCTATACAGTTATTACTCTATATGAAATGAGAAGAGGAAATTGTAGGGGAGTTGAGAAGAAGTGAGACTTGTTAGGAAGTTAACTCACAGTTTTCAAACCTGAACAACTGACAGGTGAAAGCATTAATTGAATGGAGAAGGCTGAAGGATTCAAAGATGTTGCAGTTTAGGAGATTTTCCTCAGGACACAGGAATTTTGAGGTGTCTCTTACACATCAAAGTAGAAATATCAAGCAATGGTTACCAAAATGCAAGGGGCTCTGTCTAGGTCCTGCTGCTCACCTTGCAAAAAGCCAATCACTGAGACAATGAGTATTTCCAGGGAAGAAGGCTTTATTTGGGTGCTGCAGCAAAAGAGATGAAAGATCAGTCTCAAATCAGTCTCCCTGACCAACTCTAATAGTGAGTTTATATAGAAGGGAAGGAACGTAACTACATGCAGGTAAACAGGAATTAGGGAGTGGTAAGAAAATCATGAAAGATATGGGTCTTGTTTTTCACTGTCTGAATATAGTGATCTGGGGAGTTTCAGCTCACTGATACTATCTGGAAGGCCTGAGGGTTGGTTTTCTGAGGAAGAAACTCAGGTAAGACAAACGTTAAGTTTTAAGCTTTAGGACCAGAGGGTCAGTTTCTACATTTATTTTAAAACACTGTAAACGTCAGTTCTATGGGACAATTGGGCCTGTTTTAAGTCTCCCCTTTTTATTTATCAGTTCCAGGGAGTTAGGTTAAAGATCTCTTTGATTGCTTCATGCTTAGGAGTGGCCTTGTGAGATAATCATGAGGAATGAAAATATTACCTCTGTAATTGGAAGTATTCATGCGTACCTGGTCAGCATCTGGCTTGTTGGAGCACCACAGCCTGAGTACTTTTATTAATGGCTTTAGAACAGCATTTTAACCCATGTTGACTAGGATGATTAATAACATAGATAACCAAAATTTAAAAATATCAAAGGATACAGAATGAATATCCTAGAGAATCCAAGAGAATTATCCTGAAAACCACATGTTCCGTAGGGTATTCGGATGGACTTTGAATATTAACATAAAGTCATCCGACGGTTCATAAAACCAATCCCACAGGGACTGGTTTTATCTAAGTTTGGTGAATCCGTGGCTTACCATCAGCTAACTTAACAGATTAATGGGTGGTTATAGTACTTCAAAAGGCCTGACCCATTGTGGTTGCAGCTGGTTTTCAACTTGTTCGAATTTCCAGGTCTTCAGAAAGACCTGGTCCCTTAGTTTCAAAGCATGACGAAGCATGTCTATAGGGAACTGAAGACTGTTGGAAGCAAACTCAGAGAGACTGGTTAATATAACTCCTAGTTGTTTTATACATGACCTAGCTTCTTTATCCCAGTGAATGTCCCTTAATTTTAATAATGGTAAACAGAAAGAAAGTAGCTTGAGAGAAATCCCAGTCAATCTAATTTTCTTAGAAAGTCAGGCTTTAACACACATTAAAACTTCCTACTCACATCACAGTTTTTCCTCATTAACTAAAGGAAAAGATCTGAAACCAAATCAAATTATTGATTGAATTGAATTACACTGGTAATAAACACCATTTAAAGATTTCTACTCTCACCTACTTTTCCAAACAATGAAATAAAGAATTGATTAGTTCTGTTCAGAACTTGTAAAAATGAGTCTTTTTTTCCCTCCAGGAAGCTTAAAGCTCTGATAGCTCTCTAGATCATCAGAAGTAAGCAAAACCAATCGAATATTGAATGGCTGATGTTCTCTAGCAATTTTGGCAGCTTGACAAAAGGTGGCTTAGAAACTTTATATTAATAGAGCAAATGATGAATTGTTGGAAATGCATAAGAAACAAAATGACATTCCCTGAAAAAGTAGAAGGTTTTCATTAGAAACTGCTAACATCAATAGTTTTATATATGTATATATAAGTAAAATCCAAGGTAGACCAAATAGCAAATGAATGAAAATTAGAAGGCAAACCAAATAAAAAGGAAACCAATCCCACTTTTTACCCTCAATTTTTTTTTAACAAAAATATATATCTTCATATCCATAACTTCCTTTACATCTCTCTCCCCTACTTATTGGTTCCTTTCTACCTTACTTCCTAAATAACCTTTCCAAGTCCATAATCTAAGTTAATCTTTGGATAACTTTTGAACTAGACAAAATGATTCTTTTTCTCAATAAAAACACATTTTTTGGTATGTTTTATATACAGAATTATACATTAACTAGGATTCTTATTCTTAGCAACTTCACTAAATTCTTAATTTTAGTGAAAATCTAGGAAGCAAGAAATCTTGATCAGATATCAGTTCTGATTGGATGCTACAGTGTTAACTAGAGCCTTAAAAAGAACATGTGGCGGATGTTTTGTTTCTGGCATACAAATTAATGCATTTAGGTCTACTGAAACCGTTATACATGTGTACAGCTAACAAATGCACTTCAGACACATGACGAGTAAGTACTGTAGTGCTAGTACCACCTTTGCATAATAGCAAATATAGTATGAAACAAAGCAATGCAGGCATTTTTGTGAAATTTGTCTTCATGCTAAATCTGGCTTCATGCTTAATTATATTAAAAAAGAATTGTCAAACTGCCAAGGTATTTCCTTACAATGTTTCTTATTTTACCTTTATCAAGATTAAGAGCTTTAACTATGAACAATGTCAACTGGCCAAATTTCTTGAATTTCCTATCAGGTTTTACAGAATATTTTACTATACAACTTTTGCAACTTCCTGTTTTCTCTGTATGTGGATGAAGATACTGAGAAACAAACAAACAAAATACTGCATGTGACTTACACATACCATCTATAACATGCTTAAACTTTGTGTTTTGTCCTAAATTTTCTTTTTGTTTTAACTAGTTATTTTAAATTTATCATACAAGATCATTTTCCATATAAAATTATTCTTTTTTCTTTATAAACTTCTTTTATCAAAATATATATCTAGAAGGTTTTCATTAGAAACTGCCAACAACAATAGTTTTATATATGTATATGTAAGTAAAACCCAAAGGAGACCAAATAGCAAATGAATGAAAATTAGAAGCCAAACCAAATAAACAGGAAACCAACCCCATTTTTTATTTCCATCTTTTATCAAAAATATATATCTTCATCTTCATAACTTTCTTTATATCTCTCTCCCCTACTTATTGGTTGCTTTCTACTTTACTCCCTAAATAACCTTTCCAAGTCCATAATCTGAGTTAATCTTTGGATAACTTTGGAATTAGACAAAATGATTCTTTTTGTCGATAAAAACACATGTGCTTTGGTATGTTTTATATAGTGAAATATACATTAACTCGAATTCTTATTCTTAGCAACTTCATCACAAATTCTTAATTTTAGTGAAAATCTAGGAAGCAAGAAATCCTGAGCTATCAGATATTAGCATTTTATAGATGAGAAGACTCCATAATTTTCAAAAATATGTTTTCCCATATTATAATCCTTTCTCACTTGGAAATGACTCAGACAATCTAGAAGCATCAAAAATAATTGTAAGATTTTCAATGGTATTGTACCAATTTGCATTGCATTCACTTTTCTCATTTTTAACAGTTTTATCTAGATTACTTTTGAGAACTGAGATGTTAGAAAAAGCTCATCATTATTTTCTTGTTAACCATTTTACAATGTGTGAATACTAGGTGTTCATGTAAGTAAGGACCTTAAAGTTACTTCATGGGTATTTTCACCAAGAATTCAGACAATTCAGCTATTTTCATTAAACCAACAATATTAAAGTAGTCTTAATTAGTCAAAAGGGTCACACAAACGAAGATCATTTTGTTTTGTCTGGGTTTATAGTTTAATCACCTTCTGTGCCAAACTCTGACACCTCAAAACATCTAGCAGAGACGTACGTAAAACTCAGACAGAAATATGTGCTGACAATTTCAGACATTTTATTTATATCTTATCAATAATTTTAAAGATAGCTTGTTTATTAATGATTTACTTAAGTCACGTGAGTTAAAAAATGCTTGGATATATTTACTTAATATATGAGTGCTCTTTCATTTATAAGTCAATTTGGTAGACATAACATATGACATAATAAATGTACATACAATAAACACATCTAGACATGTATATACACAAAGATTCAATGGCTTTTACCTTGAAACTGTAGTCATGAGACAGCAATACAAACTCACCATGAGTCTGAAAACATGTTCAAATGGCTAAACATTGTTTCCCACAATAGGTAATCTACTGAAGGCTGTGAACCAAAATTTCAGGTAAAGCAGTTTCTGTGGCAGTATAATTTTTAAAGGCTAAAACCTCCCCAGATTCCAGAGAGTACTGAGGCCAAACAGCACCACAGAAGAACATCATATACTAACCAATCCCAACCCTGTTTAAAACTGCACCATAAAAGCTTGGATACATAGAACTCCATCCCATTTTCCCTTTCAACCACAAAATGGATCCAGAAAGAGGCAAAACTTCCCTGGATCCCAAAGAATATGGGGCCAAACAGTATTTCAAAAGATTATCAGTTCATTAATTCTGATTTCCTTGACTATATTGATACACAATCATCAAAACACAATCCAACTGCTGCAGTAACAAGCCCCAAGAATGTCCAAACTGACACAGTTAGGGTGATTTATCCTCTCCCAGTCAGCTTGGCTTGTTCAACCTGTGAAGAGAAACTTTTTCAGAATTTCCCAAATCAAGTGGTGCAGATTCCACTGTCTGGTACCAAGAAGAGACTCACTTGTCCAGATACAGATGACGAATTTCAAGGGATGTTCTTCCTAGGCAATCAGGAACACATTCGGGGCTGGAAGTGGAGAGACCAGAGAGAAACCACAACCCAACTTCAGCCAATGAAAGGGCCTGGCAGCTGCTTAGGAAGGCTTCTGAAACTTCAAGTCTGCAGCAACCATGCCACAAGCAACATATTCCTAGTTAGGGAACCAAAATCTGTTTCCAAAATGGTAGGAATTTGGTAGAGGTCCTGTTTTTCACAACACAGAAAGACAATCACTGAGACAATGAGTATTATCAGAGCAGAAGGCTTTATTCAGGTGCTGCAGCTGAGGAGGACAGCAGATCAATCTCAAATCCATCTACCTGACCAACTAAAATTGGGAGTTTATATAGCAGGGAGTGAATATAACTACTTGTAGGTAAACAGGAATCAGGAAATGGAAAGAAAATCATAAGAGATGAGAGGTCTGGCTTTTCATTATCTGAATGTTGTGATCTGGGGAGTTTAACTTCTTTGATACTATCCAACATGACTGAGGGTTGGTTTTCTAAGGAAGGACTCAGATAAGACAAATGTAAATTTCATGCTTTAAGACCAGGAGGGTCAATTTCTATGTTTATTTTAAAAAATTATAAATATCAGTTCTATGGGATAATTGGGCCAGTTTCACATCATGTGTGCTAATGTAAGTAATGTTAAAATTCAGATAATATGATAAATTCTGGAATATTTGCTGTGTAGATTAAATTGTAATCCCTTTCTTTCCCACTGCACAGAAAAAACCAATTCACTGAGACAGCAGCATTGCAGTAGAGAAAGAGTTTAATAATGCACCACTAGCCAAGAAGAAGAAAGGGAGTTTATTACTCAAATCAGCTTACTTAAGGACTCAGAGACTAGGGTTTTTATGAATAATTTGGTGGGCAGGGAGCTATGGAATAGGTGCTGATAACTGGTTGAGAATGACATCATTCAGATGTGGAAAATGGTCCTCGTGTGCTTAGGGCAGGGGCCACAGGACTGATGGAGTCATGAGTCATGAGTCTGGGTGGAATCAGTGGGTACCAGAATGCAAAAGTCTGAAAAACGTCTCAAAAGACCAATCTTGGGTTCTGCAATAGTGATCTTATCTACAGACATGATTAGGGAAGTCAAAAATCTTGTGGCCTCTGGCTCTATGACTCCCAAGCAGCAGGGGATTATAGAAAAGCAAACTAGGAAACAATGGCTGGTTATTGTTTAACTATGCCTACTTCTGAGCAGTATTCAGGCCACTCCCATAACCCTAATTTTGTGGGCTTTTATTCATCTTATAAAGGTCATTTCCATTTCCAAACAAGGAGGAGATCAGTTTTAGGGAGGGACTATTATCATCTTTGCTGGTAAGTTAAAGTACAAACTAAATGCTTCCCATGGTTAGCTTGCTCTACACCCAGGAATGAGCAAGGTCAGCCAGCCTGAGAGGATAGAAGCAAAACTGAGTCAGACAATCTAGACTTCTCTCACTGTCATAATTTTTGCAAAGTCAGTTTCAAAATCACCTGGTGCTTGGGGATTTGTAAAACAGACTGGAACTTAGTGACAGAGCATGGGTACTCGAATATTTAACTGAACAAACAAGGTGCCAGGACTTTAAAAAGACAAAGAAAGTATACCAGAAAAGTTTTGGGGTGCAGATAACAATACTCCCAAGTTTGGTTCTTTGGCATGCTGAGTACTTTGAGTTAGAAGAAATTGGAGGGTCTTAGAAGCTGCTTCAGAACCAAGGACTTCCTAATCTTCTCTTGTTTTCTTCCCATACACCTCACCCCCATGTGCAAGGAAGGACTATCTTTGGAATTTTCTTATCTGACTAAGAAGACTTCTTTCCAAGAGAAATGCAATTGTCTTAAGGTCCCCTCCCTAGGAATCTCATCAAATAACCAGTAAAGATCAGCTTAGAAAAAAAGAGACTAAAAATCACAGTACCCAGATAGATTTCCTGCCTATTCTTCTGAAGGAAGCTTCAAGAGAGATTACCTAGGAGACTTTACCTACATAAAAAGACAAACTTTGCTCACAGTGCAGTGTGGGCCCTCACCTAACTTGTTGGACACATTCTGTTTTCTAAAAAGAATCATTTACAAGATAATGTCTGCTGCCTAGGTTCATTCATTTTCCCTAAAAAGTATTATTATTATCCACCTAAAATTTCCTATAGCCCTCTCAGTTTCCTCTCCCCTAATAAGAGAATACTTAAGCCTCAATTATCAGGTCCTTTGAGTCTCATATTTGAGGGATTTTCATGTTCATATGCACATTAATAAATGTGTGACTTTTTCTCCTATGAATGTAACTATTGTAAATTCATTTTCAGTGAAACTTCAGAGGATAAAGGGGAAACTTTCCCTATTCACCACTACAAGAGGAAGGTATCACGGAAACCTAGAAAACATTTCAAGAATGACGTGGTGGTAAACTGCATTTAAAATGTTGAGACATTAAGGTAAGTGCAAGAAATAGAAAATTGGAGGCAAGGTTTCCCCACTTCATAAATGGCCTTATAGTGACCTAAGTCAAAAACTTGGAGTCATCTCTAACTCTATTGTTCTCACCCCGCCTCCTACCTATCAGTGCAATATGTTGCATCTATTTTAAAATACATATCTGTAATGAGAACATCTACTGTAATCTCTAATGCTATTATCCTGAACCAAGTCATAATAGCCTTTTGAGTCGTCTCCAAGTTTCTATTCCAGTCCTCTTTTATTCTATTCTAAACACTGTAATCAGTGTGCTCTTACTAACTCGAAAGTTACATTATAAAAGCATCCTACTCAAATCTTCTAAAGGCTCTTCATCTAATGACAGTAAAACTAACATTTTTACAGTGTTCTATCAGCCTCTTCCCCTTTTAGCCTCTGTTGCTTTTTGTACCACTGCTCCTACTATAGCTTAAGTCACTCCAGTTATTCTGGTCACCTCTGTTCTTCAAATATACAAATATCTCCTCCTTCAGAGTCTTTGCCTTCTAATGTTGTCCTGTGAGATATTTCTCCTAGACATTGGCAAGGTTTTCCCCTCAACTTCTCTATGTCATCACTTAAAGGTCATTTTTGGTGAGACATTCCTTGACCATTGTGGTAAGTAGGATAAAGAATATTCTAACCTCCATAATCTGCAAATATATGTTACTTTAAACGGAAAAGGGGACTTTGCAGATGTGATTTAGTTTTCTGACTCTGAGGTGGGAATATTGTCTTGTATTATCTAGATAGGCAATACTTTAATCATATAAGCCTTTAAAAGTGGACAACTTTTCTGTCTATATTGAGTGAAAGATAGAGAACCAGAGAGATGGCAGTGTGAGAAGAACCACATGTACCTTTTTTGGCTTTGAAGATAGAGGAAGGGATCATGTGCCAAGCAATGGGGGTGGCCTATAGTAGATGGAAAAGGAAAGAAAATGGATTCTCTCCTAGAGCCCTCAGAAAGGAATAAAGCTCTGGCAACACCTTAATTTTAGCCAAGTGAGACTTGTATCAAACTTATTACTTGAAGAAATATTAGATATTGCATTTTTGTTTTAAGCCACTAATTAGTAATCTTTGAGAGCAATAGAAAAGTAGTAGAGCCAAGCTATCTAAAATTGCAAACTTCCCATCAAATCTCCCATTTTTTTCAGCCTTTTTTTCAGCCTTAGCACTCACAGCCCTCCGGCTCCATTTTTATTCATTCATTTAATTTATTGACTGTATTTTTTTTTTTGAGACAGAGTTTTTCTCTGTTGCCCAGGCTGGAGTGGAGTGCAATGGTGTGATCTCAGCTCATTTCAGCCTCGACCTCCCGAGTTATTGCTGACAGCCTTTTACCACTGGATTATAGGTTAAATAAGCAGAAATTATTGTCTCTCTTTTTCTTTTTTTTTATCTTTTTCAAATAAAAAGGTGTTCTGCTATGCCTCAGAATCCTTTTTTAAATGTTTTATTGACACACAATGATTATACATATTTATGGGGTACATGTGGTCTTCTTATACATGCATACAATGTGTATTGATCACATCAAGGTATTTAGGATACTCAACACTTCAAACATTTATCATTTATTTGCTTTGGGGACATTAAAAAATTTTGTATCAATTTTGAAATATACAATATATTGTTGTTAACTACAGTCACCCTACTGTCCTACTGAACACTAGAAATTATTGCTTTATACCACAAAATTCTTGATGATCACTTAATCCACAAGAGCTCTTGAATTAAATCAGGCAAAATAACTAACAAATTAATAAACTAATATACTCTAACCAGGTTAATATTTCATCATTCCAGTAAAACTACTGCAGCTCTGTCATCCCCAGCTGAAAAATCCAATAAATAGTTTTACGGGCTCAACTTTCTTGACTCCCTAAAAGTCAAAACTCACTGAAGAGAACCAAGTTTTTGATAACAAAACACTGTTTCCTCCTCTTTTATGATTCCACATTCTCCTATAATCTCTTATTTCCTAAAAATATTCAAGTAAAATTATCTTAAGGACCCAAACTAGGTCTCTTTCTGCACATGCTCACATTAGCTAGCTTCATGGATTCCCACATTAATCCTACTGCCTATATGCTGAACACCAGCTGTACTTCTCCAGCCTAGGCCTGGTTTCTGGGTTTCAGACATCTATATCTTAATGTTTACTAAGCATTCCTACTTGCTCCCACAAAAGGCATGTCAAATGCATCGTCTCCAGTTTGAACTCTGAAATCTTGCTGATTGAATGAAGACAGTCATTTTATATATTTAATCTAAAGTTCATAAACCAATAAAGTTCTGGAATCACCAGACATTTAATACTTACACTATACTAAGATAATTTCCACAGGAAAATTAAAAAAAAAACTTAGACTGTGATAGAGTTAAGTGGGTTCTAACAGAGCAAAAATCATCCTTTCTTCTGAACACAGTGTTTTCTATCTATCATCTGGAAAAGAGGATATTTCACCACTGTCACTCTTGGTATATTCACTATTATTGGAGATTGGAAAAAGAAAAGGAGATTAGGCTAAATTAATCTGTTCTCTGTAGGGCATACACTTTTATTGAAACTGCCAGTTAAGGTGATATTCCATTTTAGCTGCCAGGTCTCTTACGTTGGCTTTACCTTCCTGGGTTAAATGACTATCAGTTCTTTGGAAACAACCTGTCACTGATGGCAGGTGATGCAAAGAATGAGGAGCTCAGGCAGCTCACTGGTGGAATCCTCTTGTTACTTGATTCATTTAGAGAGGAAATTAATGCCATTCCTTACCCTAAAGGAAAAAATAGAAGCAATATTAAAATACAATAAAATAATTTATAGGTAAGAAAACAGGTATCATAGCTCATCTCCCAGTTGAAACTTAATTTGGTTAATGACTTTCTTTAGGTCACTGGTTGAAATAATCATAGTATTGTTAGACAAGAATAACCAATAATATTGTTAAACAAGTTTAATTTGAACTTGTTAGACAAGTTTAATTTGCCTAACCTTATAGAAAAGTTTAGTTCAAGGTTTTCTTGAATAATTCTACCAAATTATTTTGTTTCTTTTTAAGCTATAGGGAAAGGACTCGCCTCTACTCAAGCACGTGAAGGCTTGGAATATAATAATAACAATCATAATATTTATCAAACACTTAATATGTGCCAGGCTTTGTACTACATACTTTACTTATTTTGTCTTCTTACATTATTCCATTTCTACTTTCATAGAATGAATTCAGTATGAATCTAAGATCTCCATGAGTTTTCTATTTTTTTCTAATATTTGGAGGTTTTAGTCTAAAAAATATTTGTCTTCTTATTTCTCACATATCTGTTTTTATTTTTCTATTTTAAAGTACTTTTCTGCCTTTTTAATATTAACATTTTTACCTTCAATTTCTGGCTTTTTTTCAAATATCTGATAATGCTTTGTTTTTCAACAAAATCTTACCTCAGAAAAGTATTGGCACACAATAAGCAGTTAAGTGATTCTTAAAATTATTATTTCAAATTGTAATTTTTCTTGTAATACTAAGAAAAGATTAGTTATATAGAGGCTTTCCTTTACAGTGAGCATGAGAGGAACTAACCCTTATGTTCAGGTTTATCCAAATGCTAGAAAAAGGAAGGCTATTCTTAAATTAACAACATCCATATTAACTGTACACTCTTTTCCCAGAGGGATTATATAATCCATCAGAAAAGAATAGTATTTTTTTTTTCTCTTGGTAGGCAAATTCCTGGCTGCCCTGCAATCTCTAAATAAAGGCAGAGGTGGGAAGTGTGAATGCATAATATACTGTTATGTAAATGACATTCAAGTTTGCAGTTAGGATTTCTGATTTCTGCCTCCACCTCTCACTCCTTTCCTCTGATAAACCTGCTGTCTCTAAGTCCAGAGTTCCTTCGGTTTCTTTGTTCTTCTCAGCATCCTTCAACAGACTGAGACTTTCTCTGCTCTAAGCCATCCATAAATAGTCTGTCATCCACTTTTCAAATTCTAGAAATTAGTTAAAATTTCTCATCTGTAGAGATGCTCCTTCAATTATTATGAAATCATGCTCATTAAATGCTCCTCTATTGACTTAATGTGGTTGGGAACAAGGAATATTATGAAAGCATGGACTCAGTCTTTTATTTTACTCTAGAAGTCACTTTGAGGATGTTTATGACTTTAAATTTTTATCAGCCTTCCAGCTTCCAATCCAGTCTACAGAGACCCAGAAAGAACATTACTCTAATGCTTGCAACAAAATGTGAAGTTATTTGGGCTAATGAAATTCACAATGTTTTTAACCTATTAAAGAGGAGAGCACAGAGCAACCAACTTGGACAAAATTCTCAAGACAGGATGGAGGCAGTGAAAAAAGAACTGTAAGGATTCATTTATCCAAAGTAGATACAAGGGTAAGAAGAGTTCAGTTAAAATAGATATAGACTGATGAAAGCTGAGTGTGGGCTGGCAGGACAGTGTGAAACCACTGGGGGCTGAAGATATTGGAGTTTACACCCTCTTTCAAACATTCACCATGAACCCTGCTGAGTGCTCAGAGGAAAAATTGGAAGAGGCCCTGAGAAGTGACCATGTGGTGCAAACCTAGGGTAGGAAAAAGCAGCTGCACAAAAGGGCAAGAAATTCCACGTGGACTTGTTTCCCTCTCTGCTACAGAACAAAACCTTTACTCTTTGGGAATGAAGGGAAACCAAGAACTGCAATCCTTAGTGCAATGGTGAAACAACATTGCAGTTGAAAAAAAAATATGTCAGGATTAAAAAGCAAAAAAACAAAAGCTATTGTTTGAAAAGCAGTTGGATGATGCATAGAGCCCACAGCTACAGTCAGAAGACGAGCAGCGGGACAAAGAAGACTGTATCTCCCAGATCCTGAGACATTACTCCAGGTCAAATGCTGAGGTTTAACTACTAGTTAGAGAATGCATCTCGTTTTGTGAATTAGAGAATGTACACCGTTAAGTGAAGCAGCTTCAACTTATAAGTCACAGCAGAGCATGCCAAGAGATTTTCTGAGGCTCAGCATAGGGGCAAGGCCTGAGACTCAGCATTGGAGAGGCATTGCTCTGGAAAATCAACCTTGCTCTAATTACAAGGTATTTCTACAGAAATTTGAAGCCCATGGTATACTAATAGTAACCATAGCAATAACCCTACAAAATCAGTACCATTCTTAAATAGGTTGATGCAGACTTTTCCATTAAATACTTAGGGGAAAGGTGTCCCCACTTCCAAGCACACATATTATTTAGCTCAAACTGTGCTTTACCTACATATGATGTCACCAAGATAAAGAAATATGATGTAAACATAAAAGCAAGAAAAAATATTCTAAGAATACACAAAATAAAATCTGAACCAGACTCTGATATGACACAGGTATTGGACTTGTCTGAGAGGGAATTTTAAATCACTATAATAAATACCTTAAAGGCTCTAATTAAAAAGATGGACAAAATGTAAGATGAAATGAGTGATTTCCGCTGAGGGATAAAAACTCTATAAAAGAATAAAAAAATGGGGAAAATAAAAACACAGCAACCAAGACATTTAATAGAGCCAAATAAAGAATCAGTGAATTTAAGAAGCGGTCAATAAAAATTACACAAATTAAAACACAAAGGGGGAAAAGAGAATTAAAAAAAAAAAAAAAAAAAAAAACCAAAACACTAGGAAATTCAAGAGCTGTGGAACAATATCAAACGTTCTAACTTAGGTGTGATAGGAATGCAAGAAGGAAAAGAAGGAAGTTCTTTTAAATAATCATGAAAAGCTTTCAAAATTAATTATAGTTAATATAGTACATATCCAACAAGCTCTTGAACACTAATCAGAAACAAACACACATCAGATACTAAAAGGCTAAGGACAATGAGAAAATATTAAAGGTAGCAAGAGAAAAAGAAACACTACAAAGAAGCAAATAAAGCAATATCAGAAATTACGCAAGCTGGATGATACTAAAGAACCTTTAAAATGAGGAAAGAAAATAATTCAGTCTTCCTAACTAGAAATTTATACTTGCAACCCAGAAATCCATATCTAAAGAAAATAGCTTTTAATAATAAAAGGGCAATAAAGCCTTCCTCAAGAAAACAAAAACTCTAAGAATTCACTGCTCACAGACTTTCTCAACAAAAACATTAAAAATGTTCTTCACACATAAAATACTTGATGTCAGATTGATATTTGGATCTACAAAGAATGAAAAACTCTGGAAATGAAACAAACGTATGGTGAGGAATTAATTTTCTTGAGCTCTCAAAAAAGTGAGATAAAAAAGAAATGTATCAATGCCTAACATGTTCTCTTTTTTTATTCTTTTTTAAAAAGACATGGTCTCGTTCCGTTGTCCAGGCTGGGGTACAGTGATGCCACCTCATAGCTCACTGCAGCCTTGAACTCCTGGGCACAAGCCATCCTCCTACCTCAGCTCCCTGAGTGGCTGGGACTAATGGTATGTGCCATCATGCTCATTTTTATTTTGTTTTTCATAGAGACAGGGTCTTGCTATGTGCCCAGGCTGGTCTTAAATGCCTGCCCTCAAGCGATCCTCACATCTGGGCTTCCCAAACTGCTGGGATTACAGGCCTGGACCACCTTGCCTGGCCCCAAAATGCTCTTTCAAAGAAACTTTTTATTCACATATCAATGCTCAGGAATAACTGCCAGGTTGTTATGGATCAACTTTACTCAAAGTAGTGAAACAAAAGCTGTGCAATTATGCTTGATACCAAAAGTGTAGATACAGACATGTTTTCATGAAGTGAAAGCTATTACAATTAGAATGTAAGATAAAGTTTATAAATGTTCTTCTTTAAAAGTAATTTGGTAATTTATACATTCTTCAAGTTGTTTTTAAACTCAACTCAATGATTTTGTAGCTAATTACATCAAAATGTTTTCATGCTTGAAATTCTGATGGTATTTAAAATACATATTTTCTGCATTGTAGAATATGCTTTGATTGGAATTTATCAAGCATAGGCTTTGATATGAAAATCAAAATTATTATCCAAAGATACTTTATTTTTATGGTTGAATTGCAATATATATTGTCAAATAAATTAGTAGGGTGGAAAGATGACTTGTCCAATAAAAGCTTTCAGGGAAAAAGAAACATTTAGAAGGTGTGAGGATTCTCCTTCTGGCTTGAAAACAGAGTGAGACTTCTAAAATGCAAATAACACTTGTCTTTTTTTTTTTCTTTAAATGTTGTCAAAATTTTTGATTGCCTTAAGAAAAGTTAACACTGTTTGATATAGTTCTAGAAGTCATGGCCTGTTTATCCTGCCTGCCTTATTTTTCTCCATCCATAACTTTTACCTCCTCTCACATCACAGCTATGGTTATATTGAACACCTCTCAGTTACAAGAATAAAATGTCTTTGGATTCTCAAACAATTTTTCATCTGCCTCAAACAATTTTGACCGTTATACTTTAGTTATCAGATGAAATGTAATTCCTACTGACCATCCCTAGGCTGATGTGTTAGATAATGTTTTTAGATGTAATTTATGAAGCTTTTTTTTTCTTTCTGCCTTACCACATTTTCTTCTTTCTCTTTCTCTGTAATTTTTAGCATAGTGGGTCTCATGTCTTTCTGCCTCAGGGGAATTGTCTGCCAGGTAAAAAAATAAATAGTACAAGTCAGCAGGACTTCTGGATTTTGCCTTCAAAATCTTAAAACCTTCAAGAAAGGCTAGGGTTGTCAGTAAAAAGGTGTACATTAGTAGAAGAAAGAGAATCGACCCAGTCAATAATCATAGGAAAAAATTATACCAGCAAAGGAGAAGCAAGAGAGTAGTGTTGGATCTATACAGCTCAGCACCTGGACTTTGTTCCCTGCCTTTGTCCAAGTAAGATGAACACTAGAGATGATTTATGCATCTGCAATATATTGGGGGATACAGAGGTGCAAGAAATGTAATAGTGTTTATTAAAGATACTCAATAAATGTTCTTTAACTATAAGATTGCACCAAAATATAAATGCAGAACAGAATAATGCTAGAATTAATGAGGTGGCATCTCCTAAGAGCCTAGAGGCGTTGAAGGATTGAAGAACAGATTGAATTAATTTACAGGAAATTAAGTGACATTTCTTTATACCTGTGTGCCTGGAGACATAGTGATACTGCTAATAGCAGTATATGGTCCCATAGAAATTTATCACTATTGTAATAAAATTTGCCACATTTTATGCCTACTGTTTAATTGTGCATGTTTTCTCCTAGAATGGGGACAGTTTGGGATTGTCCACAAGTCTATTTTGCTTTACAATTTATTCTCAAATGCCTAACAATAAATGACAATTAATGATCTTATGTTTAAAGAATAAGATAAGAGATGAATGAAAAGTTTGATCGCCTGGGATGAATTCTGGTTCAAATAACAGTATTGTTACTGGATATTTTAGAAACTATCTAATTCAGAGTTTTATCTGTCATCTAAAATTCACTCCACTCTGTGTAGTTCATATCAGTCTTTTTAAAACTGCAACCACATACCTTGCTGGCTATGGTATGTAAAACATGCAAAGCGATGCATACATTTACTTTACTTTCATTGGTATTGAAAGATAATTTTCTCCTGGATAAGAATTTAAATCTATTAAGAAAGTAAGATGTATATGAAGATCACTTTGAGAAGATGATATATATCTGTGGACGAGTGGGGTTCGTAAAGCACTGACTGTAGGGCTCTGACACTGAGGACTGCCCTATAATGTTTTCACGTGAAAATGGAAAGGAAACTGTGTTGTCTGCAGACAGGTAGTTAAGAGAAAAAGAAAGTTGTTGAGCCAAGAATTCCTAGTTCATTATTTCCAAATTTATCAGTCAAGTATGTCAGAAACTTGGCTCATTTTACAATCACTGAAGGCTAGGTAGCATGTTGAATTTGTTGTCATTGTGTTTCCACGAGCATCAAACTTTCAGGATGGGCTTTAGCAGCTGGGAGGAAAATTCTGAGATAACAATTCTTAAAACTGTTATTTTGAGAAATGTGGCAAACCAAGCCTCTTGATTTCTCAGAGGTTGATATTGTATGGAGAAATATGAACATTTATGACTCTGAGTACAAATACATTTCAAACAGTCATTAGACCATTTATTTAATTTGTTTTCCTTCCTCATGTATACACATGAATGATACATAATAAATATCTAGGTCTAATTAAACTTGAAAGACTTCTTTCTGTAAATATAAAATAAAAAGGCAACACAATCAGAAATCTTTCCATAATTGGATTTGTAAATTTTTCTATTAATTAGTGTTAACAGAAAATAATGGTGTGCCTTGTAATTGACGGCATCTTATGTTAAAGGAAGTAAGATAGTTCATTGAAATACACTTGTAATTAACAAGTCCATATCCAGTGGGAGTAGTACTTACTTAGCATTTCAAAGTTAACCACGGAACAGGCTTTTGCTCCTTTGGACAATTGACTATGGATATTAATTTAATTCAAATAATCTAAGTTAGTAAGTAATAAAGAGAATGCAATTTGAAGCAAGATTTCTGTGAAACATGCTGAACACTTGGATGGTAATAGCTTAACAGTTACTTATCTTTTTTTAATTAAATTCTGGCCCCCAAAACCTACTTCTGCCTTCTAGAATGAGAAAGTGTGATGATACATTTTATTTCTATCCCCCTTTTGCTGTGAAAAAATAAAATGTCATTAGACTAGGCAAGCTCCTTGCAATAATCTTGGCTATTGTATTCATGTTCTCTTCATAGATCTTTTTCTTAGCAGATAAGATTTAGATATTCTCTTTTCTAGCTAATATAATTTCAAGCACTGGTTTCATTTTCCTTAATTTTTGGTATTCAGTGTGAATATCTTGGTCATAAGCTGTCCTCTTTGGCTCCCAGCTCTCTCAATTTTACTCTTATATTCATGTAATGGATCTGTATTTTCTACCGTAGAGCCTTCTTTTTATTACAACTCAGCCTTTACCTTGGGTGAAAATTCTTCACTGAGATCCTGGACTCCACAACTCCTAGAGCGATTCCTCTGTCTTTCTGGCAGACAGCAGAGTTCATTGGGCATGACCCGCCAGTGTTTCTGCTTTAATAAATCTCCCATCTCTCACTGATCTGGGACACTTCCTCAACTAACTAGTCCAGTTTTCCAGCCACCTCTATTTTTACAGGTAGAATTAAGCTCTTGGAATCTGTTAGAGACTTTTCTGGTTGTGCTCACAAATAACTGTATATTTTAAGTTCCAGAATAGTACAATATCCATTCATGTTGTCTCTTAAGTATCTGGTTTAACATAATTTTGCATTAAAAAAATTCTGAAGCTTCTTTTTATATAAGTGCTTAGCTTATTGGAGTAGAAATAACTCTACTTTTTGGACATAATATCTCAGCTCCAGCTGCTATTTCTATCTTTCTCTCCTGCCCCTGCAATTTCTCTTTATGATGCAAACTACAGGATAACCCACAGGTTAGCAGCATGCAGTCAAATAGTTCTTATCACACTTCTTAAATTTTTTTGACTAGTTAACTTTCACTATTATAGTACCCACTTTTAATTATCTATACTCCCAACTGCCAATCTGCTGAAATTTCTAGATAATAGAAAATTTTTATAAAACATAAGTTAATATATATTCAGTTTTTCTTTTTCTTTTTCTTTTTCTTTTTTTGAGATGGAGTCTTGCTCTGTCGCCCAGGCTGGAGTGCAGTGGCGTGATCTCGGCTCACTGCAAACTCCACCTCCCAGGTTCACGCCATTCTCCTGCCTCAGCCTCCCAAGCAGCTGGGACTACAGGTGCCTGCCACCATGCCTGGCTAATTTTTTTTTTTTTGTATTTTTAGTAGAGACGGGGTTTCACCGTGTTAGCCAGGATGGTCTCGATCTCCTGACCTCGTGATCCACCCGCCTCGGTCTCCCAAAGTGCTAGGATTACAGGGGTGAGCCACCGCACCCAGCCTATATTCAGTTTTTCTAAACTCATGTCTTCATATACAATATTCTTGTCTTCTATACAAAAATTATTCTTTTTGAATCTTTTAAACACAGCATATCAGAATACCAGATATTGAAATATAATTTTATATTATAGTGTTCACATATAAAACTACATGTATTTTGTGAAAAGGGGAATGTTTGATTGATGAAAAAGTAAATAATTTTCTTAAGATATCAAACATCTAGCTTCTTCTCAGATCACAGTTATGGCAGTGTTGTTCTTATTTTCCTACTATATATTTAAATCATATCAATCAACCATAGAACAACTAATGTATACTCTCCCTTATTTCGCAATTGTGGAGGCCATGAAAATAACAATGAAGAGTGAACATTTTGTCTAAGAAATTTAAAAATGGAATTTAGACATTCAGCAAGTATTGCATGAGTGCTGATTCACCAAGAATGATTTTGAAAGTAAAGCAAGTATCCTGGAATTACTAAGAATAACAATAATCACAAATTGAGGTTGTCCCAACAAACCAAGAAGGCAAAGTCTCCATAATTATAAATATATCCCTGTCTAACATGTAAACACTTCTTGACTTTATTTAGTTTACTGGAATGACATAATTTTTTTTCTTTCTTTCTTTTTTTTTTTTCGAGACTGAATCTCACTCTGTCCCCCAGGTTGGAGTGCAGTGGCGCAATCTCGGCTCACCACTACTTCCATCTCCTGGGTTCAAGCGATTCTCCTGCCTCAGCCTCCTGAGTAGCTGGGATTACAGGCGCACACCACCATGCCTGACTAATTTTTGTATTTTTAGTAGAGACGAGGTTTCACCATGTTGGTCAGGCTGGTCTCAAACTCCTGACCTCATGATCCGCCCACCTCGGCCTCCCAAAGTGCTGGGATTACAGGCGTAAGCCACCATGCCTAGCTGACATAACATTTTTAGGAGCAAAATGAAACTATTGAAAGAACTTATATGTATACAAATACATACATATATATGTATGTGTATATACACATTATATACATAGAGTTGATTTATGAGCTCACAGAGAGTATGCATTTCAATTTTTGCTAATGAGTGTCAAGTTGTCTTATAAAAGAACTGTACTTAATTATATCCTCATCATTGGTGGAAATCTTTGTCAACACTTAGTACTGTCAATGTTTCAAGTTTTATTCCTTGATTTTCATTGTTGCCAAACTGGCCATTGTAATATGTTACTACTCTGTGGGCTTGATTTACATTTATCTAAAAATGTAATAATACAGAATACACTTCCTATATTCATTGACCATTCAGTTTTCCTCACCAGTGAAATTCTTGTTTTTCTCGCCATGCTTGCCTATTTTTGTACTGGGTTTTTTTTTTTTTTTTTTTTTTTTTTTTTTTTTTTTTTTTTTTCTCTCTGATTTTCAGGTGTTCTCTATAGATTCGGAATTCTAATTCTAAGTTGGGATGTATCTTCTTCCAGTTGTAATTTCCCGTTTTATTTTTATGTTGTATTTTGGAGCACAGGCATTAGATATTTCAGTATGTCACATTTTATAATTTTTCTTTTAGGTGTTATGCTTCTGTGTCATTTTTGAAATATTGTTACTTGTTTTAAATTCTAAAATTTATTCTCATATAATCTTTTACAATTTAAACTTTATTTTATATACTTTATGAAACACCTTGAACTGAATTTTATAATTGCACATATCAAAAAAGCAATTTTTAAAAGACATTTTATCAGTCTAGGTTTGGTTAGTAAACTGGAACCACTATAAGTATTACAGACACTAAACATAAGAAATTAGATGTTAAGTACGGTGGAAAGTGGCAGAATCTGGGGGAATGAAGATCTAGAAAAGAGTAGAAAGATGGCAGAGTGTGTCACTAACAATTTAATCTGAAGCACAAGATCTCATGGAGCAGCTGAAGCTTGTGGGGAAATTTGAAAAGCAGCCTGTATCTGTCTTCCTACGTGAGGTTCTGAAGCAGGATCTGGGAGAGAATCCTGCAAAGAGAATGCATCTTTTAAAGATACCCCGTCTGATAAAACCAGGGTTCCTAGTGAAGCTGCCACATCTGATTGCCATAACATATCAAGAATGATAGCTTCTGTCTTACTTCTGCCTTCGCTATGGCACTTAGTTCCTTTCTAAACCAGGCTAGAATTTATAGGGCAAGGAATTATAGAAAATACATCGTGCAGCTTTATCCTGGATAGGTAGCACCAATTCATGGGCAATTCAGACAATTCCCAGAACTATTTACTAAATAGTTGAAAATTTACATACTGCTCTTCAGTTTGGCCACACGTGTGTTATAACAAGTTTCCATATATGGATATGTATGTTCTGGGTTTTCTTTTACTTCTTTCGAATTGCTCTTTTTCTTCTGTATCTGTATCCCAGTCTTAATTATTCTAGCTTTATGTTAAGACTTGATACGTGGTACAGCTACATCCCCATAATGTTGAAGAAGCATCTCTACTTTTCCCAATAAAATGCAGAATCAGCTTGTTAAATTTCATTTTTAAAAATAAAAACCTGTTGGTGTTCTGAAGATAATTTTATTGCATGTATACATTAATTTGGCTATATTTCCCTGCCAAACAGTTCTGTTCTTTACCTTCCTCCAACTTTCTGAGTCTTAATTCAAAACCACTTCTTCTACTGATAGCTCAGGACTCTTGTCCTATCTCAGTGATCAGGCACCAAAACTGTGTGTAGCCTATTACAGAATTACAACTGAAGAATATTATCTTTCTGGAGAGGAAGGTCCATGTATGACATTGGCTATGAAGTTGGAAGGGACAAATTTTTCTCCACTGGGACAACTACATCCCAGGCCCTGACTTTAAGAAGTGATTATAGATCTAATCTTTTCCTTAGATAGGATTCTGTAAATTCTTTTACACTGAAGAAGCCAAATTCCAGGTAACATTTTATTGTTTTCAGACCTTGAACCCAGCAGGCCTGCAGCCTCAGTGACTAACTTTTGGTATTGGCTACATTTCTATTTTATTATTAAAAGTATGTATATTCATGACCTGCCTGGGAAACATGGCAAAAACCCATCTCTACAAAAACTACAAAAATTAGCCAGATGTGGTGGTGCGTGCCTGTAGTCCTAACTACTTTGGAGGCTGAGGTGGGTGGATCACTTGAGTCAGGGTAGTCGAGGCTGCGGTGAGCTGTGATCACACCACTGCACTCCAGCCGGGGTGACAGAGTAAGACCCTGTCTAAAAAAATACATATATGTATATATCATTTTCTCTCAGTTTTTTTTCTATTTGTTTTACATTTCATAAATTACCACTATACGCCTGTAACAGAGGGAAGTCTCGCAGTGAGAATTCACTAATTGTTTTGTCTGAAATTATCATTGGTGGACATTAGCATCATCTAAATCCTTTAAAAGTGAACTTTTGAAAAATTTTATTTTCCGTATTTCTTTTTTATTGTAATAAAATTAAAAACCCACTATATTAACCATTTTACAAGTACAGTTTAGTAGTTTTAATTATATTTACATTGTGATGAAACAGATCTCCAGAACTTAACTGTCATTACTGAAGCTCTATACCCATTAATAAACAACTCCCCCTTTTCTCCTCTGACCAGCTCCGAGTAAGCGATATTGTACTTTTTATTTTCATTTTGACTACTTTAGATACCTCGTATAAGTGGAATCACTGTATTTGTCCTTTGGTGACTGGTTTATTTCACATAGCATAATTTCCTAAAGAATTATTCATGTTACAGCATGTAACCATATTCTCCTCCTCTTTATGGCTACATAACATCATATGTATTACTATACTTTCTATATCTATTTACCTACCAATGGACATTTGGGTTGCTTCCACCTCTTGGCTATTGTAAGCAGTGCTTCTATGAACATGAATGTGCAAATATTTCTTAGAGACCCCGGTTTTAATTTGTTTAGATACACAGTCTTGCATTGCATAAGGACAGAGATTTGAGAAATGTGTTGTTAGATGATTTTATCATTGTGCAAACATCATAGAGTGACTTACACAAACCTAGATGGTATAGTCTTCTACACACCTAGGCTAGATGGTATAGTATTTCTCAGAATGTATATGTGGTCCATTGTATATGTGGCTTGTCATTGATTGAAACTTTATGCAGTACATGTCTGTATAACCAGAAGTGTGATTGCCAGATAATATGATTGTCCTGTTTTTAATTATTATTATTATTTTTTGATACAGAGTATCACTCTGTTGCTCAGACTGAAGTGCAGTGGCAGAATCAGGTCTTACTGCGGCCATGACCTCCCAGGCCCGTGTAATCCTCCCACCTCAGCTTCCTGAATAGTTAAGACCACAAGCATGCATGACCATACCTAGCTCATTTTTTAAATTTTATTGTAGAGACGGAGTCTCTCTATATTGCCCAGGCTGGTCTCAAACTCCTGGGGTGAAGAGATTCTCCTGCCTTGGCCTCCCAATGTGCTGAAATTACAGGTGTGAACCACCACACCCAGACTATTGAAGAACTACCATAGTGTTTTTCATAGAAGTTGCACCATTTTACAATTCCACCACAGTGCACAAGGGTTTCAGTTTCCCCAAATCAATTGTTTTTTTATTGTAGCCTTCCAAATGTAAATGTGTGTGAGGTTTTATATACATATATATGTGCGTGTATATATATGTGTACATATATATGTGTGTATATATGTGTGTATATATACATATGTGTGTATATATACATATATACACACATATATATGTAGTGTGTGTGTCTGTGTGTCTTGTGTTTCTCTGATTAGTCATACTGTTTCTCATGTTTTAATAAAGTTCTTGGGCATCTGTTTATCATCTTTGCAGAAATAGCTATTCAAGTCCTTTTTCCATTTTTTTAATTGGGCGTTTTAAAATTATTGAGTTGTATGAGTTCTTTATATATTTGGGGTATTAACCTGTTATCAGACATGTGATTTGAAACTATTTCTTCTTTTCTGTAGATTTCCTTTGTACTCTGAAGATTTTATCCTTTGATGAGCAAGTTTTTTTAAGTTATATGCAGTCTTCTTTGTCTACTTTTACTTTTTTTTTTTTTGCTTGTGCTTTTGGTGTTGTGTACAAGATATCATTACCAAATCCAATGCTGTGAAGCTTACTGTGCTTTTTTTTCTAGGAATTTTATAGTATGGGTCTTCTATTAGGTAGTTCATCCATTTTAGTTTTTTATGGTGAAGATAAGGGTCAACTTCATGCTTTTGCATGTGGCTATCTAATTTTTCTAAAACCATTTGTTGAAAAAACTGTCATTTCTCCATGAATGGTCTTAGCATCCTTGTCAAAGATTTTTTGATAATAAATGCAAGAGTTTATTCTTGAACAATCTCTTTTATTTCATTAGTCAATACATCTGTCTTTAAAGGATATTGAATATTGCCAAATGTCTTTTCTTCATTAATTGAGATAATCGTGTACTTTTGTCCTTCATTCTATTAATATGATATATTACATTGATTGACTTTTGAGTGGTGAACCATCCTCAAATTCCAATAATACATTCTACTTGGTATTGATGAATAATCTTTTAAATGTACTTATGAATTTTATTTACTAGTATTTTGTTGAGATTTTTGCATCAATATTCATCAGGATTATTGGTCTATAGTTTTATTTTCTTGTAGTGTCTTCATATTACTTTGCTATCAGTTTAACATTAGCCTCACTAGGAGCCTGGAAATGTTTTTTTCTTCAATTTTTGTAAAGAGTTTCAGGAAAATTGGTGTTAATTCTTCTTTATGTGTTTGATTAAATTCTCTACTTAAGCCTTCTGGCCTTGGGCTTTTGTTTGCTTGGGGTTTTTTGAGTACTGATTTAATCTTCTTGTTATGTTGGTCTGTTCAGATATTCTATTTTTGCATAATTTCATAGGTTACTTTGGTAAGTTACGTGTTTCTAGAAATTTATTTCTTATAGGTTATCCAATTTGTTGGCATACAATTGTTCATCATATCCTCCTATAATACTTTTGATTTCTGTAACATTGGTAGTAATGCTTCTTTAATTTCTCATGTTAGTTACTTGAGTCTTCTCTCTTTCTTAGTTAATCCAAATAAGGTTTACCAATTTTGTTGATCTTTTAAAAAATCAAAGTCACAGTCTCTTCAATATTTTCTATTTTTTCCTAAATTTTATTTCTCTTTGCTCCAACTATTATTAGTTTTTTTCTGCTAGTTTAGTTTGGTTTCATTTTCCCAATTTTTTGAGACATAAAGCTGTTAGTTTTGAATATTTCTTCTTGTTTAATATTCATGTTTATAACTACAACTCCACTCTTAGCTGTGCTTTCCATTCATCCCATAAGTTTGGGTTTGTGGAGTTTTTGTTTTCACTTATCTCAAAATACTTTCTAATTCACTTGTATCCTTTTTTGACTTGTTGGATGTTTAAGAGGGTGTTATTTATTTTCCACATATTTATAGATTTTCCAGTTTTTCTTTGTGCTATTGACTTCTAGTTTTTTTCCTATTGTAATTGGAAAAGATGCTTTGTAGAATTTCAGTGTTTTTAATTTATTTAGACTTATTTTGTGGCCTAATATGTGGGCTATCCTGGAGGATTTTCCATGTGCACTTGAGAAGCATGTATATACTGCTGTTGCATGGAGTAATCTTTACATCTCTGTTCAGTCAAATTGACTTATAATGTTTAAGTCCTTTATTTCCATACTTCTGTCTGGTTCTTCTTTCCATTATTCAAAGTGAAGAACTGAAGTCTACTATTAGTGTGTGACTGTCTATTTCACTCTTAAATTCTGTTAAATTGTGCCTCATATATTTAGTGTATAAATATTTATACTTGTTATATCTTCCTGGTGAATTGACACTTTTATCTTAATATAATGTCCTTCTTTGTCTCTTATAATAGACTTTTTACTTAGTTTATTTTGTCTGATGTTAGTATAGCCATCTTTGTTCTTTTCACTGACCATTTGCATAATATTTTTATCGTCATTTCACTTTTAGTCAACATACGGGGTTAGACCTAAAGTGAATCTCTTATAGACAGCATGTAATTAGATTCTGGTTATTTTTTTAATCTATTCAGTCAAACAATGTATTTTGATTTGGCAGTTTAATCCACTTGCATTTAAAGTATTTATTGATATAAGAGCCTTTTTGTTCATTGTTTCTGAATGCCTTGTAGCTTTTTTTAAACTTTTTAGTTCAGGGTACTTTTCCAGATTTGTTATACACATAAACTTGTGTCATGGAGGTTTCTTATACAGATTATTTCACCAACCAGGTATTAAGCCTCGTACCCATTAGTTATTTTTCCTGAACTTCTCCCTCCTCCCATGCTCCAAGCTCTGATAGGCCCCAGTGTGTGTTGCTCTCCTCTATGTGACCTTGTGTTCTCATAATTTAGCCCCCACTTATAAGTGAGAACATGCAGTATTTGGTTTTCTGTTCCTGCAAGTTTACTAAGAATAATGGCCTTCAGCTTTATCTATATTCCTCCAAAAGGCATAATCTCATTATTTTTTATAGCTGAATAGTATTTCGTGATGTGTGTATAACATATGTTCTTTATCTAATCTACCATTGATGGACATTTAGGTTGATTACGTGTCTTTGCTATTGTAAATGGTGCCTCAGTGAACACTTGTGTGCATGTCTCTTTAGGACAGAAAGATTTACATTCCTTTGGATATATACCCAGTAATGGGATTGCTGGGTCAAATGATATTTCTGTTTCTAAGTCTTTGAAGAATCACCACACTGTTTTCCACAATGTTTGAACTAATTTACACTCCCACTAACAGGGTATAAGTGTTCCTTTTTCTCTGGAATCTTGCCAGCACCTATTTTCGACTTTTTAGTAATAGCCATTCTGACTGGTGTGAGATGGTATCTCATTGTGGTTTTAATTTGTGTTTCTCTAATGATCAGTGATGTTGAGCTTTTTTTCCATATGGTTGTTGGCTATATGTATGTCTTCTTTAAAAAAAGTGTCTGTTTATGTCTTTCGCCCACTTTTTAATGGGTTTTTTTTTCTTGTAAATTTGTTTATGTTCTTTACAGGTGCTGGATATTAGACGTTTTCCAGATGCATGGCTTGCAGAATTTTTTTCCCGTTCTGTAGGTTGTCTGTTTGTTCTGTCAATAGTTTATTTTGCTGTGCAGAACCTCTTTAGTTTAATTATATCCCATTTGTCAATTTTTGCTTTTGTTGCAATTGCTTTTGGCCTCTTTGTCATGAAATCTTTGCCTGTGCCTATGTCCTGAATGGTATTGCCTAGATTGACTTCTAGGTTTTTCAGTTTTTGATTTTACATTTAATTCTTAAATCCATTTTGAGTTAATTTTTGTTATCTTGTGAGTAAGGGCTCAAGTTTCAATCTTCTGCATATGGCTAGTCAGTAATTTCAGCATCATTTATTGAATAGGGAGTCCTTTTCCCAGTCCTTGTTTTTGTCACCTTTGTTGAAGATCAGATGGTCATAAGTGTGTGGCCTTATTTCTGAGATCTCTATTCTGTTCCATTGGTCTATGTGTCTGTTTTTGTACTAGTACCATGCTGTTTTCTTTACTGTAGCCCTGAAGTATTGTTTGAAGTCAGGTAGCATCATGCCTCCAGCTTTTTTGTTTTTTTTTGCTTAGGATTTCCTCGGCTTTAGGGTTCTTTTTTGGTTCCATGTGAAATCTAAAATATTTTTCTAGTTCTATAAAGAATGTCATTAGTAGTTTGATAGAAATAGCATTGAATCATCTTGAAATTGCTGTGGGCAGTATGGTCTTTTTAACTGTATTGATTCTTTATATCTATGCACATGAAATGTTTTTCCATTTGTTTGTGTAATCTCTGATTTCTTTGAGCTATGTTTCATAGTTCTCCTTGTAGAGATCTTTCACTTCCCTAGTTAGTTGTGTTCCTAGGTATTTTATTCCTTTTGTAGTAATTGTAGATGAGAATACATTCATGAATTGGTTCTCTTCCTGACTTTTGTTGGTGTATTGAAATGTTAGCGATTTCTGTGTTGATTTTTTATCCTGAGACTTTGTTGAAGTTGCTTATCAGCTCAAGGAGACTTTAGGCTGAGAATATGGAATTTCCTAGATAATGGCATCATGTCATTTGCAAACAGGGATAGTTTGACCTTCTCTTTTCCTTTATTTCTTTGTCTTGTCTGATTGCTATGGTTAGGATTTCCACAACTATGTTGAATAGGAATGGTGAGAGAGGGCATCCTTGCTTTGTGCTACTTTTCAAGGGGGAATGCTTCTAGCTTTTGCTCATCCAGTATGACATTGGCTGTGAGTTTTTCATAGATGGCTGTTATTATTTTGAGGGATATTCTTTCAATAACTAGTCTATTAAGAATTATTTTCAAAAAAGTGTTGTTGCATTTTATTGAATGCATTTTATGCTTGTATTGAGATAATCATGTGCCTTTTGTCTTTGGTTCTCCTCATGCGATGAATCACATTTATTGATTTCCATATGTTAAACCAAATTTGCATCCCAGGGATAAAGCCTACTTCATCATGGTGGATAAGCTTTTTGATGTGCTGCTGGATTTGGTTTGCCAGTATTTTCTTAAGAATTTTTGCATTGATGCTCACCTAGAATATTGGCCTTAAATTTTTGTTGCTGTTTTATCTCTGCCAAGTTTGGGTATCAGGATGATGCTAGCCTCATAGAATGAGTTCGGAAGGAGTCCCTCTTCCTCAATTTTTTGGAATAGTTTCAGTAGGAATGGTACCCACTTTTCTTTGTACATCTGGTAGAATTCAGCTGTGAATCTATCTGGTCGTGAGCTTGTTTCGGTTGGTAGGCAATTGATTACTGATTCAATTCCAGAGCTTGTTATTGGTCTGTTCAGGGATTCAATTTCTTCGTGGCTGAGTCTTGGTAGAGTGCATGTGCCCAGGAATTTATCCATTTCTTCTAGGTTTTATAGTGCATAGAAGCGTTTGTAGTCGTCTCTGATGGTTATTTTTATTTTTTTAAGGTCAGTGGTAATAACCCCTCTGTCATTTTTAATTGTGTTTATTTAGATCCTCTCTCAGTTCTTCTTTATTAGTCTAGCTAGTGGTCTATCTATTTTATTAATTAAAAAAATAAAAGCTCCTGGACTCATTGATATTTTGAATGGGTTTTTGTGTCCCAGTGTCCTTCAATTCAGCTCTAATTTTGTTTATTTCTTATCTTCTACTAGCTTTGGGGTTGGTTTGCTCTTGGTTCTCTAGTTATTTTCATTGTAATGTTAGGTTTTTAAATTGATATTTTTCTAACTTTTTTATGTGGGCACTTAGTGCTACAAATTTCTCTCTTAACACTGCCTTTCCTTTCCCAGAAATTCTGGTATTTTGTGTCTTTGTTATCATTAATTTCAAAGAACTTCTTGATTTCTGCCTTAATTTCATTAGGTACCCCCAAGTCACTCAGGAGCAGGTATTCAAGTCCCATGTAATTATATGGTTTTGAGTGAATTCCTTAGTCTTTATTTCTAATTTGATTGCACTGTAGTCTGAGAGAGTGGTTTCTAGATTTCAGTTTTTTGCATTCACTGAAGAGCGTTTTATGTCTAATTATATGGTTTTATGTCTAATAATATGGATATTCTTTTGTTTTGGAGTGGATTGTTCTGTAGATGTCTATCAGGTCCATTTCATCCAGTGCTGAATTCAAGTCCTTAATATCTTTGTTAATTTTCTCCCTCCATGATCTGTCTAATACTGTCTGTGGCTTGTCAAAGTCTCACACTTTTATACCCAGCCAAACAAAGCTTCAAAAGTGAAAGAGAAATAGCATCCTTTTCAGATAAGCAAACGTTGAGGAAATTTGTTACCACCAGACCTGCCTTGCAAGAGTTTCTGAATGAAGCACTAAATATAGAAAGGAAAAGACCATTACTGACCACTATAAAAACACACTTATGTACACAAACAAGTGACACTATGAAGCAACCACATAAGCAAGTCTGCATAATAACCAGCTAACATCATGATGATAGAATCAAATCCATACATATCAATACTAATCTTGAATGTTATTGGGATAAATGCCCTGATTAAAAGGCACAGAATCACAAGCTGCATAAAGAACCAATACCATTGGTATGCTGTCTTCAAGAGATCCATCTCACTTGTAATGACACCCACAGGCTCAAAATAAGAGGATGGAGAAAAATATACCAAGTGAATGGAAAACAGAGAAAACCAGTGATTGCTATTCTAATTTCATACAGAACAGACTTAAAAGCAAGATAAGGTCGGCCAGGTGTGGTGGCTCATGCCTCTAATCCCAGCACTTTGGGATGCCAAGGTGGGCAGATCATCTGAGGTCAGGAGTTTGAGACTAGCCTGCCTAGCATGGCAAAACCCCGTCTCTACTAAAAATACAAAAAATTAGCTGGGCATGGTGGCAGGTGCCTATATTCCCAGCTACTCGGGAGCCTGAGGCAGGAGAGTCACTTGAACGTGGGAGGCAGAGGTTGCAGTGAGCCGAGATTGCACCACTGAATTCCAACCTGAGTGACAAGAGTAAAACTCCATCTCAAAAAAAAAAAAAGTCACCTAGATTTATAAAGCAAATTCTTAGAGGCCTTCAAAGTGTCATGTAGCTTTTGTTTTTCCTTTCCTGTCTTATTGTCTTCCTTTGTGTTTCATTTATATCTTTTGTAGTAACATGCTTTTTCCCTTTACATTTGCTTTTGTGTATATTATACCGATTTTTTTGTGGTATTACCATTGCAATTACATTAAAAAATCACAGTATTCTATTTTAAACTCATAACAATATAACTTCAAGTGCATACAAAACTCTACTTCTATGTAGCTCCACCCTTCTTCTACTTTATTGATGTTACACATTACATCTTTATATATTGTACACCCACTGACATGGATTAATTGTTATTTTTGTTCTTAGGCTAGGTGCAGTGGCTCATGCCTTTAATCCCAGCACTTTGTGATGCTAAGGTTGGGGGAGCTCTTGACCCCAGGAGTTTGAGATTACAATGAGCTATGTTCATGCCGCTGCACTCTACCCTAGGCAGCAGATCAAAGTCCTGTGTCAAAAAAACAGTAAAACTTATTTTTATTGTTTGGCCATTTTAAGTCTGCACAGAACTAAAAGTGAATTTATGCACCAAATTCACATAAATTAGCCCATGTGTGGCTTCAGTTGACCCAGGTGTGATAGAGGTTGCAATGACTACCATTCCATAGGGCACAGATGGTAAACCTTGTAGGCTTCCTTATGGTGTCATTTACACAGATGTGAAGAGTACACTAACTATTAGGATGTGGTTAAATGTACCTAGATTTCACACGATGGAGACAACTGGAGCATTGGATGTGCAAGCCAGGCAGAAGGTCACTGTGAAGGTAGTGCACCACACACAGCCCCCACTAGGGGACTGCCTAGCGAAACCATGGGGAGGGTAATACCTCCATTAGGCCAGTGCCTTATAAACCCAAAGGGCCTAAGTGACCTCAGCAATCCCAAACTGATAAAGCAACTGGTGTGCAACTCTAGCCAAAGAGAGCCTCAGATGTGCACCTTTAACCCATGACAGTGGAGACAGGGGCTGTGCCCATCAAAGCTATTGGGGCAGAGCATCCCAGAACTTAGGGGACCCAACTCCCATCCCTGTGTGCTCAAAAGATGGGGTATTGAGTCAAAGAAGATTATTCCGTAGCCGTAAGATTTAATGTTTACCATTTTGGGCTTCAGACCTACATGGGATGTGATGTGTCATTTCTTTTTTCCTTTCTTTTCTTTTCTTTTTTTTTTTTTTTTTTGAGAAGGAGTTTCTCTGTCACCCAAGCTGGAGTGTAGGGGCATGATCTCAGGTCACTGCAACCTCTGCCTCCCGGATTCAAGCAATTCTCCTGCCTCAGCCTCCTGAGTAGCTAGGACTACAGGCCTGCACCACCATGCCAGGTTAATTTTTGTATTTTTAGTAGAGACAGTGTTTTGCTATGTTGACCAGGCTGGTCTGGAACTCCTGACCTCAAGTGATCCACCCACCTCGACCTCCCAAAGTGTTGGGATTACAGGCGTGAGCCACTGTGCCCAGCCTCTTTTTCTTTTTCTGTTCCTCTCTTTTGGAATGAGATGATCTGTACTATGCCTGTTCCACCACTGTGTTTTGAAAGCAGATAACATATTTGACTTAACAGTCTCACTGCAAAAGTGAAATTTGCCTCAAAATGATTTGTAACTTGAGTTTCACTCATATCAGATTTAGATGATATTTAGGTGAGAATCTGTACTTTAGACTTTAATGCTGATGCTATTGGGATGGAATGCTATGGTCTGAATGTATGTCCCACCAAAATATATATGTTAAAACCTAATATTTAATGTGATAATATTAAGAGGTGGTGACTTTGGGGGAAGTGATTAATTCATAGGGTTAGAGCCCTCATGAATAGAATTAGTGCCTTTATACGAGAGTCCCAGATAGCTAGCTAGCTCTTTCCACTATATGGAGGTGAAATAAGAACAAGTCATCCATAAGAAACTGGGCCAATGCCTTGATCTTGTAATTCTCAGTCTCTAGAACAGAGAGAAATAAATTTTGGATGCTTATCTGCAACCAAGTCTATGGCATTTTATTATTAACAGTCCAAATGGACTAAGAAAACATTCATTTTGTCTATGCATTATTTTCCTGATTTTGTGTAGTTGACCATCTGTTAGCTCATTTAACATCTTTAAGAGAGTTATATGATTTTTTTTTTGTCAGACAACTCATATTTGTAATTATTTTTATTGTTTTGAGACAGGGTTTTACTCTGGCCCAAGCTCACTGTAGCTTCAACCTTCTAGGCTCAGCCTCCCAAGTAGCTGAGTCCACAGGCATCTACCAGCATGTCTAGTTAATTTAAAAATATACATATATATATATATATATTTTAGGAGACGAGGTATCACTATGTTGTCCAGGCTAGTCTCAACCTCTTGGACTCAAGCAGTCCTCTTGCCTCAGCCTCTCAAGGTGGTGGGATAACAGACGTGAACTACCACACATGGCCAGATTTGTATTTCCTCAGGGTAACTTTCTGGAGATTCATTTTGTTTCTTTGATTGAACCATGTTTCCCTGTTTCTCAGAACACTTTGTGTTACACTGTTGTTGTTATTGAGACTTAAGCATTTCGAAAAAAAAAAACAAGTAGTTCCTCAGTGTTTCTGGATTGTCTTCTTGCAGGGGAGGACCTTTGTCTATCAGGCCAGCTAGAGGTCTAGGAACTCTCAAACCTTTCTGAGTAATACCTTTTCCGGGTTTGTGCATGTGCTTTAGTTATCTGAAATTACCCAAGGAGGTTTTCACTGCTTCTTTTCAGAATCTCTTGTTCCCACTAGTTTCTGCCTGTGAAACTGCAGTTTTAACATGCTATGGTAATTGTGTCTGTTTTCAGTGGCATCCAAACAGTGCCTTTAGTTCCATCAGTGTTTCAAGTCTGACACAACAAATGTAAGTCCCTCAAGCAGCTCCCAAACTAGCTTAAATATTGGATTCTTGGCTCATGTTTTGGTTTCTGTTTCAAGCGGGGATTTCCACTGTGGGAGATTTTCCTCTCATTGAATCACATCTGATAAAGAAAGGTAAAATTCTCCTTGTTTTTCTTCAACTATGTTTTCCAGTTATCAACGTATACATTTTCAAGAGTACATTTATTTTGTTATACTTATTATTAAATATATTATTATTTGTGATGCCATTCTTAATGGAACTCTTTCTTAAATTTAACTTTTGTATTGTATTTGATAAACAAAGGGATATAGAGAGGCATATACTAGAAACTCTTCACAGATGAATAATATTCCACTGTATAGATATGCCACATTTTGTTATCCATTTGTCTATTAATGAACTTTGGGGTTGTTTCCACTTTTTGTTTATTGTGGATAATTCTGCTATAAATATTTGACTACAATTTTTTGTGGGACATCATTTCTCTTAGATGCATAAATAGTAGTAAAAACTGCTAGTGAAATATGATAACTATGTTTACTCATTTGAAGAATTACACCATTTTTCACAGTGTCTGAACTATTTCATATTCCCCCTCAGAGGGTTCCAACTTCTCCACATCTTTACACTTGTTATGTGAGTTTTTCCATTTAGCCGTCTTAGTGATATGTAGAATTATCTCTTCATGGTTTTGATTTGCTTTGCATGTCCCTGATGAATAATGATGCTGAGGATTTTTCCATATGCTTATTGCCATATGCATATACTATTTGGAGAAATGTCGATTCAGATTCTTTGCCTATTTTTAATTGGATTATTTGTCTTTTAATTACCGAGTTGTTAGAGATGGTTATATATTCTAGATAGAAGTATCTTATCACATATCTGAATTTGCAAATATTTTATTCCATTCAATGGATTGTCTATTCACTTTATTGATGGTGCCTTTTGAAGCAGAAATTTTTTGTAGCCTTTTGCGTTTCCGTATGAACTTTAGAATCAGCTTTCCAAATGCTACAAATAAGTCAACTAGAATTCTGAAAGGGATTGTGTAAGCCTGCAGATCAGTTTTGGAAGGTTTGCTATGTTAAAAATAGTGTCTTCCAATTCATGAATTTGATATATTTTTTCCTTTATTAAAATTCTCCTTGTTTTTCTTCAACTATGTTTTCCAGTTATCAAAGTATACGTTTTCAAGAGTACATTTATTTTGTTACACTTATTATTAAATATATTATTATTTTTGATGCCATTCTTAATGGAGCTCTATTAATTTTAAGTTTTGTATTGTTCTTTGTAAGCACAGACAAATACAATTGATTTTTACATTTTGATCTTGCATCATGCAGCCTTACTAAGTTCATTTATTAATTATAATAGTTTTACAGCAAAACCTCTCATGATTTTATTATCTGTGCCTAGAGATATTCTTAATTCCAATTTTTCAACTGGAAGCCTTTTATTTATTGTTATTGTCTTATTGCCCTAGCTATAACTTCCATTACAGTGTTGAATAGCAATAGTGAAATAGTGAGAGTAGGTATCCTTGCATCAGTCCTTAAGTTGATACTGTCTAGTCTTTTGCCTTTATCTATGATGCTCTATGTGTGTATTTCCTAGGTGCCTTTTCTCAGACTGAAGAAGCTTCCTTCTATTTCTAATATGTTGAATGTTTTTTATTGTGGAATTGCAGTGGATTTTGTCAAATGCATTTTCTTTATATATTGAAATAATCAGGTGGCTTTTATATTTTGTTGCCATAATGTATTAGATTAATTGACTATTAAAGATATTACACCAATATTGCATCCTTATGATAAATCACTTGGTCATAAGTATTTAGTTTTCCTTGCTTTTTTTTTCTTTCTGGTCCTGAGAATGGTTAATTTTAACTGAACTATCTTCATGTTCACTAATTCTTTCTTTTGTCTATGCAATTTGCAAAATATTTTCTAGAACTGCATCCCTTGCTACAAGAAACACAACTACTGTGTAAGGATATGGGGGAAAAGTGAACAAATAATAAATGCAATGAAATTACCAAGAACCAGGTTTTCACTGTGAAAGAAGAAAATACAAATGAGGAGCATCTGAAGGCAAAGGATCCTGTGGGTAAACAGAATAGAATTTAAGGTAATACTTTTAATATATAATTTAATTCAAGAGCTCAGAAGTAAAGCTACCCTGGTAGCAATGAGCACAGCTAGCATTCAAATTTTGATTTATAATTTCATTACCCACTAAAGAAACTAGAGCTCCTTGGAGAAGTGGCTGATTCAAGACCTAGGACAGGAAAAGTCTAAGGTAAGCCCTTGGCATCTAATTATAATATAAAGTAAAAAAGTGCTGTGCTCTTCCTCCTGCCAAAATGTTAGTAGGGCATGTTAAAAGAACACAGAAACCAAGTTGACAGGCCTCTTCTAGCCAAATCTGGGGCAATTTAGACATTACATTAATCAAGAACAATAATGAAACACAAATAATAAAATACATGTAAATAAACAAACAGAAAACACAGACATAACTCCCGATAAACTCATGATGGAAATGGTAAGAATCTTCCTGATAGGAGAATGGAGACTGATCGATGTTCACAAAATGCTAAAGTTAGAAAATCATCATTTTCCAACCATCATAGTGTAGACTGCTCCAATCAAGAATAAAGCAATGGATGCTAAAGCAGAGTCAGAGAGATGAATGAAAGGTGTTAGGAGGGGGATATTCCCATTGTCTCAAATGTCTTCTTACAGATTGCTTGTTATTTGCAAAAAGAATGTAATAACTATGTGATGGTGAAGCCAGAGAATACTTTGACCAGATTATCAAATTTACAATCACAAATGAGAAACAGAAGAAATGTGAAAAGGTCAGAAGTAACTTATGTAATGTCCTGACTTGAAATGCAGAATCTGACTCTAATCATGAGAAATTATTTCAGATTAAAGGAGAATAAGGAGCTATGACAATGTTATGCAGGATGCTATCCTGGAACTGGTCCTATACTGGAAATGGGAAACTGCTATAAAGGTCATTCATGGTTTTTAGGTAAACTGACAAAACAAAATAAAAATGGAAATTAAAGAATCATATCAATGCTAATTTTTGTTTTTGTTATGTAAGAAAATGTACTTGTTTTTAGTTAGAACGAGACAGGATATATTCAGAAAACTTCCAAATAATTGAGGGAAAAAAGTAAGTGTGTGTGTGTGTGTGTGTGTTTGTGTGTGTGTGTTCACTTTCAGAGAGGAAATCATTGTTAAAATGGAAGAAAATGTTATCAATAAATTTTTTGGTAAAAAATACATTGAGGATTTTTTATTTTTTCAGCTCTTCTGTAAATGTGATACTATATTCAAATGAAAAGTTTATATATAAAGGAAAGAAGGGAAGAAATATGATTAACAAAAACACAAAACCTTAATTAAAAATTTACTATCAATCTCTCAGTTGAACAATTTCATAGCATTTTTATATTTATCACTGTCTTTAATCTACACTTGAGTTTTCTTCGATATGCCAATATTGTCTAATAAACATATTGAAGTATATAGCTTCAGACTTGGACACTTCTGAGTACATAACAATGATCTAACACCATTTACTGAAAGAAAAATGAATAAGTGAACTAATAAAAGGAAAGGTAATAAACATGCTTGTCTGCAAGGATGTTGAGGTCCACATTGATAAACGATTTGCATCACTTTCAGTATTGCATCAAGAAGTAGTTTGATTCCTTCTCCAAATGACTTCTCAATTATTTTGTTCTATTCAACAAATCTACCTGAAATGTACTGCCTGCAACAGAACTGTCAGAATCCACAGCCATGTAAACATGACTTAATTTGCCCTCAGGCGACATTAAGTTTATGGTAGAAATAGACGTTCAGCATGCCTATGAAGTGGAATATTTTAATGAGCTAAAATTAATTTTAAGTTCTATTAATTATGTTGTAAATTTTGTTTTTTAAATTGCAAATGTATTGCTGCTACATGTAAGAGTTGTGAATATAATAATATGCAGCCCACAACTATTTTTATTAAATCATATCAATTATATTTAGCTCTCTAACTGTGAACTCTAATGATTACTTCTTTATGAATATGATTTACCTGAGTTTTGTGTTTGCTGTGACCTTTTCCTAAAAGGTCTAAATTTTTAATTACCTTACATTGAGTAGTCTTTTGGTGATTTTTTGTTATTGCCTTGAAAATATTTCTCAGAAAGGTTTTTTTTTTTAATTTTGTGATGTTGAAAATGACTATGAAGAGCTGTGGGGATACTGTGAATTGTATTCCCTCCATGTAACTTTTTTTTACCTGTCACAATATTCATAATATTTTTCTTTATCTTTGCAGTTTAGTATGTTACTGGAATATATTTTATTTTATTTGACTTTATTAAATTTTTCTGGAATATTGTGATACATTTCAATCAACAGATTCAAGCTTGAACTTTTACAATTTTGAATAATTTTTTGGGCTTTTTTTGCTAACTTATGTACATTAGTTATAATATGTTTGGTATTTATTGACTGCCCTTTTTAATACCCTTTATTCTTTTATCACATTTATCTTTTTTCTTATTTGTCTGCATATCATGCAGTTTGCTCAAGCTTTCTCTATTAACTCATTTTCATTTTTCCTTTGGGTAAATTCTATACATTGTTATATGTCACATGCATTTATATTATTTACACTTATGTTTACATTTTCTGCTTTTTAAAATTCTGGTTTTATTGTGGATTTATAGAGGAGAGAATTTTCAGATTACCCTCATCACAGATTTTGTTACCAGATGTCCTTGAAGTAATCTTCTCCTGTTAATTTAATTTTAGTGTTTTTCCAAAAATCTCTGACATATTTCATTCTACATTCTGATACACCTATTAAAATATAAAATATGTGTTCTTAAATATATAATATTTTCAGTGTCTCTCTTTTAAATCTTCATACCTGTTTTTTTCTATAAATTGTCTTTTTAAAAACCTTTTCAAACACTCCCTTTTCCCTTAAAAAATATTGGCTATGTGTCCATTTTCCTAGTAACGAACATTAAGATTACATCCAAATATCTTCTACGAGAAACATCACTATTGTAAAAGTATAATCATAAATGCTATGGTTTTGGTGTTTTCCCTCAAACCACATGTGGAAATTTAATCCTAACATTGGAGGTGGGGTTCATGGGAGGTATTTTGGTCATGGGAAAACATTCTTCATAAATAAACTCCTTCTCTGAAGAGTAGAGGGGAGTGAGCGATTTTTTTTCTCTATTAGTTTTCCTGAGAACTGGTTGTTTAAAACAAAGCCTGGCACCTCCCCTCTCTCTTGCTTCCTCTCTCCATATGTGATCTCTGCACATCTGGCTCCTCAGCCTTCCACCATAGTGGAAGCAACCTGAGGCCCTCATCAGATGCAGATGCTGGTGTAATGAAACTCATACAGTCTTCAGAACTGTGAGCCAAAGAAGCCTTTTTTGTTTATAAATTACCCAATCGCTGTTATTTCTTTATGGCAACACAAAACAGACTAAGACAATAAAATTTTTGAAAATTTGTTTAGAATATAAATCAATAGATGAAATTGCAGTCTTCAAGTATACACATACTGATTTCACTGAGTAAAACCAGATTATTTTCCATAAGACAGATGTTCCTTGATTTATGATGGGTTTGTGTCCCGTCATATGTTGACAATATCATAGGTTGAAAATGCATTTAATATCCTAACATACTGAACATCCTGTCTTAGCCTGGCCTACCTTAAAAGTGCTAAGAACACTTATAGTAGTAGCCTAGAGTTGGCCAGAGTCTTATAACATAATGTCTATTTTATAACTTGAGCACAGGACATTGGAGAGTACAGTACTCATGAGAGCAGTATTGCTTGGCTGACTGGGAGCTGGGGCTCACTGTTGCTTCCCAGCATAACAAAACAGCATTGTATTGCCTATTACTTGCCCAGAAAAGAACAAAATTCAAATTTGGAGTATGTTTCTACTGAATGTGTTTCATCTTCACACCATCGTAAAGTCAAAAAACTGTAAGTCAAACCATGGCAAATCAGGGAACTGTTTGTATATTTACCAGTTCAAATGCTCAGCAGCATTGGAAAATAGTACTAATCTCCCAAAATACGATGTTATTCAACATTCAAAGTTTTACAAGTTGACAGCTTTGAGGTACTATCACGTTGTTTCAATTTTCATTAATCAACTTATGAGCGGCAACACAAAACATAGTCATATATAGCATTTAGTTATCTTTTCCTTTCTATTCCTATTTATTACTTGTGCTCATTTACATAATGTATTTCATTTCTTTTTCTTGTCGATTTCTAGTTCTTTGTACATTCCAGACATTAGTAATTGTTTTAAAAATTAAGACACTGTAATCATGTTCTCATATTATGGTGACACTTTTATTTCATATCAAGTTTCCCATGCGCATGTGTCTATTTCTGAGCTGTCCAGCTGTTCCATTGGTGAGTGTGTTGGTTTTGGCCCTAGTCCCTATATATATTTTACTCTTACCTTGCCATTATTGTTTAATATTTGGTATGCTTCGTGTCACTCTTTTGGGATTTTTGAAGTGCATTTGCTATTTAGAAAGATTTATTCTTTTGCATGCATTATACTATTTTAATAGTTTAACTCTATGGCATACACATGTATACATAAAATTATAAATAAAATTGCTCTAAACTACCTCTGCCTTATCCTATAAGTATTTTGGAAGATCTCTGTATAGGCTTCTGTGGCATATATACTTAGAAAAAGCATAACTGTATCATTGAATATGTATGTCTTCAATTTTAATAGATAATGTCTAACAATTATTCAAAATGTTTCTACAATTCACTTCCAATAGCAGTGCTTTGGAATTGCATTTGATTTTTGACACACCATACTGTTAATCTTTCAAACTTTTTTTAAATTATTTTTTAAAATACAGCTGTTTTGGTGGGTGTGCTGTGGTTTCCCAGTTTGAATTTGCATTTTCCTTATGACTGTTGAAGCTGGACACCTTTTTATATGTTTCTTGGTCATTTAGGCATCCTCTAGTGATATGCCATTGGAAGCATTTTGTCTAAATTTCTATAGGGTTGTATGCCATTTTTTCTTAATTTCAAAAATTAAAAAATTATTAAGTCATTTGTTATATAGATGTAAATATTGTGTTTTATATATAATACATATCTTTTAATTATATAACATTTAATAATGCTTATATGTAATTATATATGGTTATATGCATACATATTTCTACAAACATATGTATATTTATTTGGGATTCAAAAAAGCTATTCTTAGGCATCTCCAGTTTTTTATGACTTACTAGTTAGATACAACATTATCGGACAACAACAACAAAACAAATAAGATCATTTAATGGCTAAGAAAACCTGCAAACTGCACTACCCACCTATGGATAATAATGAATATATATTATAGTGTTGATATACAAAGTTCCTCATTGAGCCATTATTTCACCCAGTAGTACAAATTTACTTTTCAAGTTGCTATGAATTACACACTACACAGAGTTTATATAAAGAACAAGATTAACTTAGGAGTAACAAGCCTTTAAATTTTGCTTGAAACCCTAAAATCCCTGAAGCACAGTAAAAAGTACAGTTTCTTAGTCATTGGTGTGTAAACATATAAATCATGAAGGTTTATGTAAACAGAATAATATACATGGAATGGATAGATTTTCTATGTTCAATATAAGTTTTGTGTTTGGACTAAACCTCCGTACTAAAACTCATACCTTAATATATTGGTGCACAAAAGGATATTTGAAATGATAAACTTTCATTCACATATTGAATACACAAACTAAACGTTATTTGTGGTCCCCCCCAAAAAACAACAAACCAAACAGTTATTGCACAATGTTTTTATGTTCTTCCATCATTTTCTCCTTTTCTTCAGAGAGTTTATAATATCCAACACCCTTAGTTAGAGCCTTTTGAAGTATAATTATTCTTTAAAGTTCACTATTACAATTCTTAAGGCAGTTAGTACTATATTTAAATATTTTACTGACCTTGACATTCGAATTGTAATCTTTACTATTCTTTGTTTAGCAATTCATTATTTGGGCGCCAATGGTAGTTACTTATTATTGATAGATGCCTCTTCAACTTGGATGACTTTACAACCCCTTTCCTTTGCTGTTTATCATTGATGTGATACTTTCAGACATATTCTTGCCTTCATGTTTCTCTTAGACCTGTCCTAAATAATTTGTAACATACCCCGATATTTTATCTTTTATGTAGTGTTTTACACATGATATACCCATTTGGTACAGTTATAATTTTGATATGTTTGATGCTGAGATTATTTAGCAATTTAATTCAATATAACTTACAACTATTGAGCACCTATTACATGACAATAATTGAGTTAATTTTAATGAAGGAACAAAGTTGAATAAGGCAGTCACTACTGAGAAGTACATATTTATTCACAAATTTAGGTAATTAAATAGTAATTGTGAGCAAAGTATATATGATAAGTGTCAAATCCAGGCAAAAATACCATAGTTAGGTGAGAATCTCTCTTTTAGACATATATACATGCCATAATAAATAATCTAAAGAACTCTCTCTTCATGGATCATAAAAATAAGAGACAATTCAACCTTAGCCTGACTCCCATACAAATTGGTCAATTAGATTGTTATTTGATTTTAATATATTTCTCAAATGCCACTATACCATCAAGTAGAAACTTTGCAAAAAATAATAATAAAGTATCTACCTTAAGACTTCTGGAAATTCATTCAATTATATCCAATATAAAACAATATGTTTGTTATTGGAAAAAGTTATACATTCATATTTAATAAAGATTTGATTGTGTAATAACATGAACAGCAAACTGCTAATTGAATTTCCTAGAGAATATAAAATGATCTAAAGTGAAAGAAATTATATTGTACCGTAAAGTGCAGAGGCAAAATCTGTTTTGTGGAAACACATTGGCATAAGTAAGAGTGTCATAAAAGTAAAAGCAGTGCCTAAGGCATAGAAAATGTAATATATCAATATAAAATGTGTCATAAGTAATTAAATCTAGATACATGACTCAGATACACCATATCATTGAAGATAGGATTAGTGATGGCAACTCTATAAAGATGAAACCTACACTATTGGATCTATATTGAATATGATTCCATTTTTCCTTGTTTGTTTTATTGTAAATAACTAAAAAAGAAACACATCCAGTTGTAATCTGACACAAAAGACTCCAACAGTGCAGATATGAAGTGTGTGTGTTTTTTTAAGTTGCAAAATATTTCACAAATGAAGGGAATGCTCACTCAATGTCATCATTTTAACTATATTTTTATATACATATTTTAAAATATTTGTAAAAAACAGGTTAAGTTAGCTGTTCTCATGCTAGCTATTACTTTTATGTGAAAATATCATATTAACTTATAGCAAATTTGTATGAACTTAGCTCAGCAGTGTAGCATATAACCTAATATTTCTTGGAAAACATACATATGCTGTCTCTCACACACATATTAATACATGAAGTGAATTCTGGAATAATGTAATAATTAGAAGACTTAAGAAAAACAATGATTCTACGACTTGAGAAGTAAAGTCTGAGTTAACAGAGGGTATGTTTTATATGTATAGTAAAACAAGGAGTAATGATAAATGTAGTTAAAAATGAGGAGTATCTGGCACCCATAAGAGCAATTTTAAAGTAAAATATATAATTTCATCAGTTACAGCATTCAAAATTTATTATTGACTTTTATTAGATGAGAGAAAGAAGAAAATTCTTTTTTTTCTAACTTTTCGTTCAACAAAATATGTGTTCCTTAAAGAAGAATGTTAAAAGGGTAAGGAACAAATTCCACTGGTGAAATACTGTTGAGAGGGGTAAAAATCTTATCATGGTAGAAAGAATAACCAAGACAAAGGAAGAGACACAGGAAACCAGTGCATTTGACTATTGTGTTAGAATCATCAGATGCTTGGCTTTTAGGTATAAACTTATCAAAATTTACATGGTTGCAAAAGATAAGGATAAGCTCATTAATTAAAATACAAAACAACAGAGATTCAAGAAAATGGCCTCAAGAACGATGTCAAAAATTATCTGGCCTATTGGTATATTTAAGGAAGATAAAGTACTATTGTAAACAACTTACAAATGATAAAGCAAAAAATTGTGATGGACAAATTACAAATGTCTCTAAAAGTAAAATACTCCACAAAATAGTAATATTGTTCCACTTAGTAACAAAAAATAATTTGCTCACTTTATTTATTTTCTAATTTAATCTAGTTACCACAATATTATGCATCTATTTTAATTCAAGAAGGTTTCATTTCCTGTATTTTAGGAGGACTCAAAATGCCCGGTGAAAGGTGTGAGATGCTATATATTGTCTAATGAAATGTCAGTTACTATTGAGATGTAATAAGTGATGTCTGGGAATAAATGCTGTGGCTAGAAAACTTTACATGCGTGACATTTCCAAAACCATGCAATTTGCTTATTAACAGGTATTCTGTGACTAATCACTCAACTATTATTTACTAATAAGATCTTAAGGATGTTTTTATATTATGTTAAAATGTTACTTTGCACTTTGGAACAAAAAAAATCATAAACCAAATCAGAATATGGATTCAATAACAAACGCTAACATCAAAGTATCTTTATTACAATGATAATTTTTATAATTATGAACTAAGAACATTAATTAGCAGGTGATATCCCCTCTTTTTCTCTCTGTTCCTGTTGCCACATTAGCAACAGAGTTAATAAATGTATATTTTATTTACTCACAATGCAAACCAAGCAAAATTTCATATAAACACTATACTAGGTTCATTCGCAGGAGCAGCCCCTAATTCTTTCAATAGGCTTGAAACTGACACACAGTCTGCTCCTACCCCTGTAATGGGCTGCTCCAAATTTGATGATTTAGTCAGACTTTGTTAGATAAATCTATCTTCTTTCCTACAAAACACTATTCCACTGCACTTTCTAGGCCTATATTTAATTTTCTTAACAGGAAAATTTTAAATCTTGAAAAATTTATTTGTTATTATACTAAAAAAAAGAGAAAAAGGCCCAATCAGCCATTTTGTGTGTGTGTGTGTGTGAAGAATAGGGCTATTCTCGTCATAAATCCCAGAAATTCTAAGTTGAGGACTGGTGCTTTATAGCGATACCCAACTTAGAATTTCTGGGATTCGTGAAGTAGAATGAATTTGATTAAGGGAAAATTCTATCAGCATCAAGCAGCACTATGAAATTTATTGAAAAAAGTTTGAGCACACCATAAAGTCATCATGTGTGTGTATATCCAGTAAGTTAAACACTACCATGATGTAATATCAATACGGCACATCAATTTGCAATTGGCTTTGGCATTTGCAAATTACTTTCCCAAACATTGCTTCATTTGTAATTATAAAAATAATTATAAATATCATTTACATTTAAATTATGATAAAATTTATTGTAGACTACTTGTTAAAGATTACAAGGTAATAACTAGCAGAGTGGAACTCAAATCCAAGCTCTGACTTTTTGCAATCTTTTTATTTTATGACACTTGCTGCTAAATAATTGCAAAAATAAAATATTTTGTTTTGTTTTCTCTGAATGTTAAAGATTCCTTGTTGTTTTTCCTCATCTCCTCTCCTCTTCTGTTCCAGTGAAAAAGACCTCTGATTTTTAGCTGCTGTGTTACAGAGTAGAATAAATATTATTTCCTAAACCTCCTCGCAGGAGGGTGGGGACATGCATCTAAATTATGACCAATGAGTTGCATATGTGAAACAAAATAAGTGAAACTTTGCTAATGTACCTTTTCTTAATTTTTATTTTTAGTTCTGGGGTACATGTGCAAGATGTGCAGGTATGTTACATAGGTAAATGTGTGTCATGGTGGTTTGCTGCACCTATGTACTCATCACCTAGATATTAAGCCCAGGATGCATGAGCTATTTTTCCTAATCCTCTCCCTCCCCGACAGGTCCCAGTGTGTGTTGTTCCCCTCCTTGTGTCTATGTGTTCTCGTTGTTCAGCTCCCATTTGTAAGTGAGAACATTCAGTGTTTGGTTTTCTGTTCTTGGGTTAGTTTGCTGAGGATAATGGCTTCAGCTTTCACACACACACACACACACACACACACACACACACACATATATATTTGTTTGTTTGTTTTTAAGACAGTGTCTTGCTCTGTCACCCAGGCTGGAGTGCAGTGGTGTGATCTCAGTTCACTGCAATGTCCGCCTTCTGGTTCAAGTGATTCTCATACCTCAGCCTCTGGAGTAGCCAGGACTACAGGCGCATGCCTCCACGCCCAGCTACTTTCTGAATTTTTAGTAGACATGGGATTTCACGATGTTGCTCAGGCTGTTCTTGAACTCCTGAAGTCTAGTCATCTGCCAGCCTCGGCCAGCTTCCACACTTAAAGGGAGAGATATTTCTCTTCTTCCTTCTATTCTATGACCCTGACACCTGATGTTTTAAGGAGAGATCTTGGAACAAAAGGAAAAAAAATTCTAGGGATGCTAAGAAATAAAAAAAAAGAAAAGCAAAGCATAGGTTCTTTTTTTTTTTTTTTTTTTCCCGAAGTCTTGCTCTGTTGCTAGGCTGGAATGCAGTGGCAAGATCTCAGCTCACTGTAACTTCTGCCTCCCAGGTTCAAGCTATTCTCCTGCCTCTGCTTCCCAAGTAGCTGGGATTACAGGCGTGTGCCACCATGCCCGGCTAGTTTTTGTATTAGCAGAGATGAGGTTTCACCATGTTGGCCAGGCTGGTCTTGAACTCCTGACCTCAGGTGATCCACCCACCTCGGACTCCCAAAGTGCTGGTATTACAGGCGTGAGCCACCACGGCCAGCCAGCATGGGTTCTTAAATTAACTACTGGAGTAAATTTATCAAGCTGTCTGTTATGGAATGAACTATGCACCACCACCTCCAAATTCATATGCTGAAGCCTTAATCTCCAATATTACTGTATTTGGATATTGGGCCTTTAATGAGGTAATTAAAATTAAATGACCTTATAAGGAGTTGGTCCTAAGCTGATAGGACTGGTGCCCTTATAAGACGATAAAGAGACACGAAGTTCTCTCTCTCCATTCTCACGCAGGGAAAAGACCAGGCAAGGTCACAGAAGAAAGATGGCTATTTGCAAGTCAAGAGAAGAGGCCTCCCCAGAAAGCAACCTTGCTAGCATCTTCATCTTGAAAGTCCAGTCTCCGGTACTATGAGAAAATACATTTCTGTTTTTAAAGCCATCCAGTCTATGGTATTTTGTTACAGCAACCCTAGCAGACTAGCATACTATTGCTTGAATATCTATCTATCCTATAAAGCAGTGGTCCCTAACCTTTTTGTCATGAGGGACCAGTTTCACTCAAGATAATTATTCTATGGACGAGGAGGGAGAGGATGGTTTGGGGATGATTCAAGCACATTACATTTTTGCGCACTTTATTTCTATTATTACATTGTAATATAGAATGAAATAATTATACAACTCACCATAATGTAGAATCAGTGGGAGCCCTGAGCTTGTTTTCCTGCAACTAGACAGTCCCATCTGGGAATGATAGGAGACACTGATAGATCATCAGGGATTAGATTCTCACAAGGAGCTCACAGCTTTGATCCCTGGCATGTGCAGTTCACAATAGTGTTCGCGCTCCTATGAGAATCTAATGCAGCTGCCTCTCTGACAGGAGGTGGAGCTCAAGCAGTAATGCAAGCAATGGGGAGCAGCCTTAAATACAGATGAAGCTTCACTGGCTTGCCCGTCACTTACCTCCTGTTGTGTGGCCTGGTTCCTAACAGGCCAGGGACTGGTACCAGTCTTTGGCCTGGGGGTTGGGGACCCCTGCTATAAAGGATAATGTCTTAATAGATTGTTGGCAATATTGTAGAAAAAAAAAATGTTTCCTAAGAAAAGTCAACGTTTTCCATACTTTGATGTGACAATTTCAGAAGCAGAATAAAGTTGTCATTTTTTCTGTACTTTAATAATTATTAAAATTATTATATTATTATACTATCAGCTGTAGTATAATAATAATACAATTATTATAGTTTCAGCTATACAAACACTTTCAGCTGAAAATGTTACATCATCTATCTAATTTACATTCATTTCCTCTTTAATGTCTGATTCTAAAATAGAACTATCAGATGTCTTATTTTGAAAGCAAACTAATGTCATAGTCCAAAGGTGAATATGAGGTCAAAATTCTTAAAAACGTAAATAAAGTTAATTAAAGATAAAATAGCTAATAGTAAACGGCAATTACACCTTTATCATCTTTCATATCAAAATAAAAATTATAGTGTCTTTCAAGTTATTTTATTCTGCCTACTTTTCCTTATTTTTTCTAAAAAACTCTTGAAAACTGTATTCTTTGTTATCAAAAACTTCCTTTCTTCCCACTCAGTTTGACCCTCCATAAAACAGTTTTCACCTTCTGGGTTGTACTGAAACATCTTTAACTACTTTACTCTGTTCTTACCTTCCTCTTCAAATTTGCTTTTGTTGTTGACATAATCAATCACACACTCCTGTAATGCCTTCCATTGCTCTATCACCTCCTGTTGTTTTTCATCTCCTGTTGAACTGGAGTATGCCTTAGAGACAAAGAAGAAAAATAACACAGCAACAACTTTTTATGATAGTTAAAGATGATAGAGCAACTTAGACCTTACTTTCATAAAAACTTTTATTAACTGAAAATAACAAGAATAACACAGAAGTATTTACAGAGAAATACATTATTTACAGTGAGATAACATTGGCATCATCTTTCTAACCAATATTACTTAAACTAAGAAATTTATATATTTAAGAAAATTACACATATTATTTTGTTTTCTTCTTCTTGACTTTATATTTTTAATTGGAAATATACCTCATATGCATTAATTAGAATTTAATTGCATAAGCAAAAATTATTTAATAACCAAGTTATTTGAAGTTTTAAGGCACCTAGTAATAATATATTTATTATGTTATGTAAATAATAAATATGTGTAGGAAAAAACTAATCAGTCTTCATTTTTAGAACTAGGACAAATTTTACTACAAGGTTTAATATTGAATATTTATTTATAGTCTATCTCTCAAAAATAAGCTAAGTAATATATTTACACATGCAATTAAAAACATTAGTCATAATAAATATTACATTTCATTATGAATGAAACCTAATGACTCATGGTCTTACCTTGCAGTAAGGATCCACTTAAACATCAGTATCAACATGTAGAGAACCATTTGCATTTTTAAATGTGCCATTTAACACATTAGTAAAAACAATGGATTGAATTGTGTCCCACCAAGATTCATAAGTTTAAAAGATAACAGGCAAGCATGATGGCTCATGCCTGTAATCCCAGAGCTTCGGGAAGCTGAGTGGGGAGGCTCACTTGAAGCCAAGAATTTGAGATCAGCCTGGGCAACAGAATGAGACCTCATCTCTACAAAAAAATAAAGAATTTGCTGGGTGCAGTGGTGCATGCCTGTAGTCCTAGCTACTCTGAAGGCTGAGGAAGGAGGATTGCTTGAACCCAGGAGGTTGAGGCAGCAGTGAGCCAGGATTCTGCCTCTGTACTCCAGCCTGAGCGACAGAGCGGGACTTTGTCCCGAAAACAAAAACAACGATGAAAAAAGAAGGTAACATAGACCAAAGACCTTAACAGACACCTCATCAAAGAATATATACAGATAGCAATTAAACATATAAAATGTTCTACATCATATATCATGGGGAAATATATATTAAAACAACAAGATACTACCATACACCTATTAGAATAGCCCAAATCCAAAACACTGAATGAAGCAACAAAAATGCTCATTCACTGCTGGTAGGAAAAAAGAATGGTCTGGCTACTTTAGAAGACAGTTTGATGGTTTCCTAAAAACCTAAAAATACTCTCAATATAGGATCCAGCAATCACACTTCTTGGCATTTACCCAAGGAGTTGAAAATATATGTTCACACACACGCACAAAACCCAGCACACAAATGTTTATAGCAGTTTTACTTAATAATTTTCAAAATGTGGAAATAACCATGGTGCCCTTAAGTAGGTAAATAGATAGATAAACTGTGGTCTATCCAGACAATGAAATATTATTCAACAGTAACAAGAAATAAACTTTCATGCCATGAAATGACATGTAGAAACATTAAATGCATATTACTAAGTGAAAGAAGCCAAACTGAGCAGGGCACTTACTGTATGATTTAAACTATGTAATGTTCTAGAAAAGATGAAGCTAGCAAGACAGTAAAAAGATCAGTGTTGGCCAGCAGTTAGGAGGAAGGGAGGGATGAATAAGAGAAACACAGAGGATTTATAGAGCAGTTAAAATACTCTCTATGATATTATAAGAGTGGATACATGTCATTATATATTTTTTCAAACCTATAGAATATTCAACAAGAAGAGAGAACCCTGATTTAAACTAAGGATTTGTGATGATAATGATATGTCAATGTAGGTTAATCGATGTAACAAATGTACCACTTTGGTGTGGGGATGTTGATGATTGGGGAGATCATGCATGTATGGGGCAGGAGTAATTGATAAATTTCTGTACCGTCTTTTCAATTTTCCTCTGAACTTGAAACTGTTCTAAAAAATAAAGACTATCACAAAGAAAAAAGGAAAAAAAAGAAAAATTATATACCGAAGTGCCTACCCCCAGTACCTCAGAATGTGACTTTGAGAACAGGGTTACAGCAGATACACGTAATTAACAAAGTTACAGTGAGACTGGAATAGAGTAGGTCCCTGATCCAATATGTCTGGCAGATATTTGGACATGGGCATGCACACATGGAGAAGCCCATATGAAGATAAAAGCAGAGAGTGGCAGATGTGGAAGACTAGGAATGCCAAAGATTGCCAGCAAAGCACCGGAAACTGAGAAAGAAGCATGGAACAGATTCTTCCTCACAGCCTTCAGGAGGAATCAACTCGGTTGACACCTTAATCTCAAGCTTTTAACCTCCAGAGATGAGAGACAATAAGTTCCTATTGCTTAAGCTGGTCAAGAAAGCCTTAATTTTCTGCTCAGCTTGACGAAACTTTAGACAGCATTCTTCCTGACTATAGAATTTTCTTAAGAGCATTCACTTAAACTTGCAATTTAAATTTTTTTCTCTTTTTTGAGATATAAATCTTCTTCCATTCCTTTACCTGTTTTATAATCCATGAATTCTTTCTCAAGGACTTGGGAGCCACCCCTTTGACATGTAAACATCAGGTTAGAGCCCCTAGCTCCTCCCCCCCATCTCTGTGGGAGAGTAGGAGTCTGTTTTACCTAGCAATTAGCAAACACAGATGACCTACTCATCTTGACCAACCTGCCCTCTGTCCTCCTCCAATATTTTTTATTAGCTCACCCTAGTACCTAGAAACTCGCTCACCTTTTGTTTTCTCAGCAAAATTGAGTCAATTCTCTCTTTCCTATTAGAGTAGTCCTGAATAAAGTCTTCCTTCCCTGTTTAACTTGTCCAGTACAAATTTTCTTTGACAAAACCACCTAGTTCATGGAACTTTGTTACAACAGCCCTAGCAAATTAATACTCCACGGATTGTGTACAGAACGTATGGTAAATTAATAATACTCAAATGCTAGATTTAGAAAGGGTGGGCATTAGAGGAGCAAGAGTTCCATATGTAGAACCGCATAGCTAGTTACACTTCGCTATATATAGCTCATACAAATCTAAGACACAGTTTTGGCAGCTATCGAATAGCATAAAAAGAGCATCAACTAAGTGTATGTTGAGACATAAATGAGATAAGATATGCAAAGTATTGAGGGCACAGTTAGCGTTCATTTATAATCTCAAATGTTAGCACATATATTTGTGTGTATATATATATAGACATGTGTATATAAAAGCTTATATATACATACATATTTAGTCATATTTAGTTACTATTATTAAATGTAGATATTCCAAAATTTTTGTATAGATATAGGTGTGATTAATATTAAATTTCATAAAAGCACTGCTGAATGATCTTATGTTTTTTATTTTCATTTCGTTTGTAGATAGATGCTAAAGGCATTACCTGCTTATAACTCTTCAGAGAATCCCTCTCATGGAGAGAAATGAGACAATGCATACAAGTTTTTTCTTAGATATTTCTGTAGCATCACATCTCACAACTCCCCACCATGCTCTTATAATATGCATTTATTTGTCATTTCCTTTTATACAACATATTTTTCAGGCCATCCTTCTTTTCCTTATGCTAACCCCTGTTAGGAAAGCCCTTATCTCTGTTCTTCACCAGCCATACTCATGCTCATTTCTTCCAGAGTGACCCTAGGTACTGTCTCTTCTATGAAATCCTCCCTGAATGAAGAGGTTGAAAGAATTACTGCTGTGGTGTGGGGTGATCTTTGTGTCTTCTTGTTCTTGAACACTTTCCATATTACATACAAATAATCTGTTTTTATGCGTGATTTCCTCAGAAGATTGTAAAGTCCTTGAGGGCATAGTCTAGGGCTGGTATTTTATAAATGTTCAATAAATGTCTATAAGAACAAACAGAACTGTCAATTCTGGTTTTTTCTAGGTAACATATGGGTAAATAAATATTTTGTATTTGCTTACAATCATATAAATTATTGTTATCAATATATCCAAGTCAATGTAACATGGATTTAATGTACATAATTTAAAGATTTTTAATTTAAATATCAGTAACCAAACCACTGTTCCTATAAGAAAAATGGGCTGTTTTCTTCCCTAAAACCTTCTAACTTTATATGAATACTCAAACATTTCCCTTTATTTTCCAAAAGTTCTACTTTCCCACTCCTCCCTAGACTGCTGAACTCTCATAGTGGTTGCATCTGCCACTCATGTGTTTACACAGCGAAAATAAATCATTCTGTGTGAGAAAATTAAAGGATGAAGAAGAAATACAAAATACTATATGTTTCAACATTCAAGTCTTAGATATTTGACATGGTGTCACACAGTTGTAATCTGATACACCAGTTGTCAAATGCTATCTTCAGCCCTGTTCATCTTTCTAACCTCTAATTCTGTGCAGTAGGACCATGTTGTAATTCATTAATTAGTGTAATGTGCTAATTAAATTACTAAGGATGGGATTTTCTTCTGAAACAACGTTTCTGAGTAAATCAATGTTCCCAAATGTATCCTGAGTCTGTAACCAAGCCACCATCCCTTACATCTGGATAACTGGAACCACTTCCTAACACATGTCTTTGCCGTCTCATTTCCACTTCTGTGATCCATTCTCCACACTACAGTCAGTGTGAAATTCTACCACACAAATCAGATTATGTTACTTACTTTCTTAAAAACCCTCCAATGGCATTCTATTGCCTTAAAATAAAATCTAAACTTCTTCCCACGACCTTGTAGGCAGTAGAGAGAGGACCCCCGCCTTATCGCTTCCCCACTCCCTCTCACACACTCACTACAGTACACAGGCTTCACTCTGATCCTCAAGCATACCATGTCTTTTATTTTTATTTTTTTGTGGTCTTTGAAGGCACTGATGTCTCTACTCCCCAGAAAATTCTGACTGTAAATTTCTTTATGAGTGTCTCCTTCTCATTTTTCAAATTGCTACTCACAGTGACATTTCTTGACCCCCAGTCTAAAGGATGTTGGCGGTTGAATAAATAAGAGAAACGTGGCCTTTAAACATTTATTGAATAACTAATAACTTTTATAGAACTGTTGGGACATTCATATTAGCTTGTTACACTATTATATACGAGTTAGACCAATGACTGGTATGTAATAGTGTAAAAAATTATGTGTTTTTATTATATTACATTATAATAATTATATATTATTATAATATAATCTAATAATATTATAATCTAATAATATATAATATTGTAATCTAATAATATATTATTATTATAATCTAATAATATATGATTATTATAATCTAATACTATATAATTATTATAATCTAATAATATACAATTATTATAATCTAATACTATATAATTATTATGTCTAATACTATATAATTATTATAATCTAATATAATAATATATAATTATAATCTAATATAATAATATATAATTATTATCATATAATAATATATAATTATAGATTATTATATTAATAATATATAATTATAGATTGTATTATAATAATATATAATTATATATTATCATATTAATAATATATATTATAGATTATATTATAATAATATATATTATTATAATCTAATATAATAATATATATTATTATATTATAATATAGTAATATATATTATTATATTATAATATAGTAATATATATTATTATATTATAATATAGTAATATATATTATTATATAGTAATATAATATATAATATATTATATATTATTATATATTATTATATTATATTATAATAATTATATATTATTGTATTATAATATAATAATATATAATTATTATATTAGATTATAATAATTATATATTATTATATTAGATTATAATAATTGTATATTATTATATTAGATTATTATAATTATATATTATTATAATATAATCTATAATTATATATTATTAATATAATAATATATAATTATATATTATTATATTAGATTATAATAATTATATATTATTATATTATATGATAATAATTATATATTATTATATCAGATTATAATAATTATATAGTATTAGACTATAATAATTATATAGTATTAGATTATAATAATTGTATGTTATTAGATTATAATAATTATATAGTATTAGATTATAATAATTATATATTATTAGATTATAATAATAATATATTATTAGATTACAATATTATATATTATTAGATTATAATATTATATATTATTAGATTATAATAATATATAATTATTAGATTATAATAATTATATATTGTTATAATCTAATAATTATGTATTGTTATAATCTAATAGTTATATATTATTATAATATAATAGTTATATATTATTATAATATAATAGTTAAATATTATTATAATGTAATAGTTATATATTATTGTAATATAATAGTTATATATTATTATAATGTAATAGTTATATATTATATGATAGTTATATATTATTATAATAGTTATATATTATTATAATATAATAATTATATATTATCATAACTAATATATAATAATATATATAATATATTATGATATATATAAATATATATCATAATATATATTATGATATATAAATATATAATAATATTCATTATATTAATATATAATAATATATTATATATTAATATGTCATAATATATTATTATATATTAATATAATGATATATCGTTATATTAATATATAATAATAACTTATTATATTAATATATAAGAATATATTATTATATTAATATATAACAATATATCATTATATTAATATATAATAATATATTATATATTAATATATAATAATTATACATAGCATTATATAATAGTATAACAAGCTAGCATTTATTGGGTTATAAGTATAGCATGCAGTGTTTTAAATTATAATTATAATTTTTAACAGTTAAAATATGATCGATGTGCTATTTTATCCTCCTGTTATCAAGGAAGACATTTAGGCACAAAAAGGTTAAATAACTTGGCCAAGGCTGCACATCATATATGTGAGTAAATGGAGATTCTTACACAAGCACCAATATTCACATATGCTACATTGAAAAACTACATTGCAAATATTATTCCTCCGTAATTCACCTATCATCATTACTATGAGAAAGTATGCAACTGTGCAACCTCAATTCAATACTACCGTAAATTGAGCAATCTTTTTAATTCAGTCACAAAAGTGAAGTTCAATTTGTTAATTAAAATCCAGGGTAATTTTGTATGTATTCTTAATAATAAAACAAATTTTTTCTTACATAACTTTCCGTGTATTTATATTTCTATAAGATACATATATGCATAAATTGTATTTACATTTCATTTTCAAGTATAAGAATGCGTTTTTGCTTGAGTTGGCACAGCTGAAGTCATACATTTAAAATAATAGCATGATGTATAAATGTAAACCAAATGCATTTAAATGAATATATACTTACCATTTAATGTGTACTCAAAGACAAACTGGGGATAAAAAGAAAGTAATATAGAATAATTCCAATTTTAGGAAATATTTTAATACAAATAAGTGAACAAAAGATAGAGATTATTACATATTTTCAGCAGATAATGGTAAATGCCATTAGTTGCTGCAGTGTTCTAAAGTGATAAAGAACAGAATTGGCTCAAGATCCGAGTGTTAAAGGGTAATAATACAAGATGGCATCAGAGGAAAGGTATAATTTTGACAGGCAGAAATTAACAGGGAGCAGTCTTGGTTTTAACACTATAATTCTTTCTAGGAATAGCAGATTAACTTGAGGAAGGGCTAGGGTCCCAAGAAGCTAAGGCACCCATGGTTGATTAATTAACCTGGGAAGTGAGTCTAGAAAGTAAAGTTGTAAATATAAGTCCCATCTCTGCATTAGTACATAGTATGAGGCAATAATGTTACAGTATGTTTTGCAATCAATGAATGGTTCTGAAAAAAAGAGAAAGAAGAGAGAGAAAGAGAGAATTAGAGAACTAGAACAAAAAGTAGATTAAGTCTTTCCCCATTTCAAGCTTTGGAATGGGGAAGAATTTGTTCAGGAGGAACTGTGGTTTATACACAAACAAACAGGGATTTAATATCTTGCATGTGAGAAATTATGTTGACTATGAGCTCATTAGATCACAGTGCAAGTCTCTAGAAAGACTGGCTATTGTGAGAAACTAGTTTCCTGGAGCAGAGACAAATGAGTACATTTCACTTAGTAGAGTTCTTTCAACAACAAATCTGAGAACTAAATCCAGAAAAGCACTTAATTCCAGGTTCAGCAGCTGGAGGAGGTGAAAATACTTTGGAGACATAACTTTTCAGTAACTATGTGCAGTTCAAGACGTAATATTGCATGCATTTTATAATCTCTGTGGTTAACAAAACTTTTTTTTTTTTTTTTTGGAGATGGAGTCTTGCTTTATCACCCAGGCTGAAGTGCAGTGCTGCAATCTCAGCCCACTGCAACCTCCACCTCCCAGGTTCAAGCAATTCTCCCACCTCAGCCTCCCAAGTAGTTGGGATTACAGGCGCATGCCACCGTGCCCAGCTAAGTTTTGTATTTTTTTTTAGCAAAGATGGGGTTTCACCATGTTGGCCCGGCTGGTCTCGAACTCCTGACCTTGTAATCTGCCCACCTCAGGCTCCCTAAGTGCTGGGATTACAGGCATGAGCCACTGCACAAAGCCAACAAACACTCTTAAAATAAATTTATGCCACAAGTTTGTCCTATTTTTCAAAAATTCTGAAAGTGCTGTTCAAAAAGCAAATATATTTCTTATGATATTTCCAAAAACATGCTTGTTTGGAAGTTCAAGAGACAGAAAAATCTTTATTGGGAGTCAACAATTATTTTTCAGTGAAATGCTTGCCATTTGTGGCTCAGCCTGGTTTGGAGGCATCTGTGCCCTCATGATTAGGGCCGTCCAGTCTCTGCAGCAGCATGTACTTCTCCTTGTTGTTTATCAGTTGTGTAGCCGTAAAGTCACTTTCTGCTTCAACTACAACTTGGAGGAGGTCACATTTATATTTCTCAGCTTGAGTGGAAGAGGGATTCCACCCTTCTAAGTATTTCTTTTTTTATTCCTGGTCAGATTTACCCTCTGCTAAACACAGCTGGCAAAAATCCACAAAGCTAAAAGCTACTTGATTATATTAAGGGAAAAAAAGAGAGATATTTTCTGTAGCAGAATGTTTCAATTTTCTTCTTTACTGTTTGAAAAATAAACTCCAGTTGTTGTGAAATACAGGAAAAAAGAAAAATAAAAACAATGATTTTAGCTGTATAATTTGGTTCATATGATCTCAGAGCAGGTTTTCTAAAAATATTGATCTAACTTCTGGATCAGAACTATTTAGTATTTGCTGATATTTAGATTCCTGAATCATACCATTTCTCTCTCTCTCGCTTTTTTTTTTTTTTGATAGAGATGGGCTCTCACTACGTTGCCCAGGCTGGTCTTCAACTCCTGGGCTTGAGTGATTCTCTGGCCTCAGCCTCCCAATGTGCTGGAAATACAGGTGTGAAACACTGTGCCAGGCCCAAACCACTTCTCATTTGAATTAGAATATCTGTAGAGTAGAGGCTCTGTATTGTTTCATGCATTCCACAACTTATGTTATGCTAATTTATGCTAATTACTGAGAAATTTTGTCCAAAATCTCCCAACTGCCTAGAAGTCCAAATTCCATGATTCATATGACAAAATAAATTGAAAACTAGTCCTAGCACTTTTAAAATCAGTTTCCCTTTCACCTTATTTATTTACAAAAACATGCATAGCACTTACCTTATGCCAGTCACTGTTCCAGGCATTTTACAAATGTTAACTTACTTCCCATATAAACCTTATTATTTTTTTCACTATATAGATAAAGGAAGTAAAGTACAGGAACAATTTAGGTTACATGACTAAAGAGAAGTCAGTATAACGAGCGTGAATTTCCAACATTTTGGTTTCAGAGTATTTTCCTTTCCCTCCACAATTATGCTATTTTATTGCTCTAAACTTTGCACATTGAATATACAGGCTTTTGTCAAACTTGATGTGGGTCTTTAAGGGATTTTCTTTACTCTGTTGTTTCTTCTTGGGAGTCAGACATGGTAATTCTGATTGCTTTTTTAAAAAAATATGAAATATAAATGTATTTCCATGATGCATCCTTTTTCAATCGCTTTCTACCTTCATCTCCAGTGATGTAGGTTCTTCCTTTCTAGAAAAGAAATAAAACACAACCCTTCATCTTTCACAGAGTAATATTTCATCATATTTTAAATAAGGGAAGTGATTGCTGTTCACCTATATCACAAGTGATGGTATTTTAGGAAATGCTTGGAGAAACCATAAAATAAAATATCAGTAGAAGATGACTTAAAGAAGGATAAAACCCAATATTTATTGAGAGATTACCATGTGCCAGATATTATACTGAGTATCATTTTTCATGTTAAGCATATCATGGCCTCTTAATGACCCTATGTGTTGGGTGTCAATAGCATTACTTTATACCATTGAGGACACTGAGACACAGTGAGGTTAAGAATAAAAGAGGCTAAGAACTAGTATTTGAACCCAGACAGTCTGATGTTAGAGGATAAGAATATAACTTCAGCATTCTACTATTTTCAGTGGGAGATAAAAAGGAGGCAATGTTTGCGTGTCAGAGTTTATATTTAATCTTCTGGCTGGGTTTGGTGGGAATTCACAGTAAGGCCAAGACTGCACAGTGAACCTTATCAGGCAAATAAAAAATAGGAAAGTAAAAAGGAAAATGTGTATGTTCTCTGTTAAAGTTAAATGATATCTTATGTTGGTGGTCTTCAGATATACACCATTACGTGTATAAGTATGAATTAGAGATACTTAGTGCAAACAAGTACCACTTACGAATAATTTTCAGGCCACCTGACATTAGGTAATAAAAACCTTCTCTGCCAATTATCATCTAAATATATTAAGCTTTTTTGAAGAAGGGTTCAGACATATATATTTATGTATATTTGATATGCACAGGAGGCAGGGAAATACTGGGTAGAAGAAGGTGGTTCCCAGTAAGGGCCACACCCTCAAGCATGGAACAATGCCCCAAAGTGAGAACATGTATTCCTGTTTTCCCACTTGAATGTTGCTTTTTGGCCCACCCCACCCCCCATTCTGTACCCATAAAAACCCTAGGCTTCACTGGCAGAGGGGCACCAGCACAACAGAGTGGAAAAGTGGAGCAGCAGAGAGGGAGAGTAGAGAAAAAGCAGCCAAACGTTGGAGAGAACCAGCTTGACTTCAGAGGAACGGCTTGACAGTGAGACTTTGGAGAAGAGTTTGGCTGCAGACTGCCAAACTCCAGGAAAGACCACCTTCGCACTCTATCCCCTTTCCAGCTCCCCATCCCCCTTTCCAGCTCCCCATCCCACTGAGAGCCATTTCCACTGCTCAATAAAATCCTACACATTCACCACCCTTCAATCCATTCATGTGTCCTGGATGCCAAGATAAGAACTCAGATACCAAGATGGAGGATGCAAAAGGCTGTCACCCTGACCCTCCACTGAGCTGTTAAACACTTAAACCATCTGTGGATGGCAAAACTAACACGCCATCTGGGTGTCTGGGGTCATGGGCATCCCCCTAGATGCTGTTTCAAGGCCGTTTGGAGTTCATCCTGGCTCCTGCACTAACTTACCTGCATGCTCCCGCTCCCATGAGGGGTTGAGAGCTGCAGGCTGCGTAAACGAGTCAACCTCTTTACAAGTCCCATGAAGGAGTAAATAGAACTACCCTGTTTTATCTTCATATTCACAAACACAGTCAAACACACATACATATATTTCTATTTTGTAAACAAACAAACCAGAGGGGCTTATGTCCATTACAGTTTTCAATAACAGCTACTAAAATGGCATACTGGTTGCAACTTAGAAAAGGACAAATAGTAGTCTTGTTTTCTAGCTCTATATCTCATTAATATGTATCTCAAGATACATATTAAATAATTGTACATATTAAATAATGAAAAAGAATGGACATTCAAAAACAGCTATAACCAGATGTTAATCTAATTAATATAACAAATGTGGAAAAGAAGACATACTTCAAGTAAAAATTGTTCAACATTAAAAATTGTATAAAGATGGAGCACAGTGGATCACGCCTGTAATCCCAGCACTTTGGGAGGCCGAGGCGGATGGATCACGAGGTCAGGAAATCGAGGCCATTCTGGCCAACATAGAGAAACCCTGTCTCTATTAAAATACAAAAAAAAAAATTAGCCAGGTGTGGTGGCTTGCACTTGTAGTCCCAGCTACTTGGGAGGCTGAGGCAAGGGAATCCCTTGAACCTGGGAGGTGGAGCTTGCAGTGAGCCGAGATTGCACCACTTCACTCCAGCCTGGTGAAGAGTGAGACTCTGTCTCAAAAAAAAAAAAAGAGGATGGACAATGTGGCTCTGAGATACAGTGAAGCAGAAAAAACAAATTGATCTCTCTGATGTTAATATGGTACAATCAGCTCAAATTAAACACTAGGTAGGCAGTTAGATTGAATGTCTTTTAAAAAATTAAAACATATAGTATACTGCTTCTTTCCATGAATACAAGAAATAACACAGTGTAAAATCAGGAGTTCTCATCTCAGAGCACAGCTCAACCCACTGAAGGTTCTCACAGGTGCAGATTTGTTTTAATTGACAAACAAAAAGTGTATATATATCTCTCCTGTGCAACATTATTGTTTTGAAATATATATATACATTATGGAATGCCCAAAGGGTCTGGGGGGTGTGGGAAGTTGTTGGTCAAATGACACAAAATTTCAGTTAGGAGGAATAAGTTCAGCTGATTTATTGTGCAATGTGGTGACTGTAGTTAAAATTGTATACTTGAAAACTACCAATAGGGTAGATGTTAAGTTTTCTAACAATTAAAAAATGATAATTATGTGTGGGAATGCATATATTGATTAGCTCAATTTAGCCATTCCACAATGTATTGTGAAATTTTATATACAAAATGGCATCAGTGGTTCAGAGCTCTAAAATGGAGACTGGAAGCCATTCTAAGAAGGAATCCCTGCATGACCTTGCAAAACTGTAGCTTGCCTTGAGCATTTCAACTGGGCCAAATCACCACAACCACATTCTGGACAACAGCTAAATTTCACCAGCACAGCAACAATCAATGAAGTGTGGACTCATATTAAACCGACCACCTCCACCAATGATAATTCTTTCTTTTTTTTTTTTTTTTTGAGACGGAGTCTCGTTCTGTCGCCCAGGCTGGAGTGCAGTGGCACTATCTTGGCTCACTGCAAGCTCTGCCTCCCGGGTTCACGCCATTCTCCTGCCTCAGCCTCCTGAGTAGCTGGGACTAAACAACCTGTCATACACCATTAGGGTTCTTCTAAATATTCCTAATCTCCTTAGTTTTTCAGAACACAATTTGGCTTTTAGTCAAATCTGTATGTCCCAGATTGTAATTTCTAAGACCCCAATAAATACCTTATCTTAGGCGCTTTTTGCCTTTGGTCTTTTGTCTCTTCTTGGTTGACAGTATACATGTTTTAAATGCCTTTTTTTTCTGAGACAGTCTTGCTCTTTAACGCAGGATGGAGTGCAATGGCATGATCTTGGCTCACTGCAAACTCTGCCTTCCGGATTCAAGCAATTCTCCCGCCTCAGCCTCCCGAGTAGCTGGGATTAGAGGCACCCGCCATCACTCCTGGATAAATTTTGTATTTTTGTAGAGACAGGGTTTCGCCATGTTGGCCCACTGGTCTTGAACTCCTGATCTGAGGTGATCAGGCCGCCTCAGCCTCCCAAAGTGCTGGGATTACAGGCATGAACCACTGCACCTGGCCTTAAATGCCCATTTAAATCTACTCAAACTGTGAAATTCTGAGATTCAGACCTTAAAAATTAAACTGTTTCTAAAAGATATCATATTATCTTCTGTCATAAAAACAAAAAAGACTGTTAACATGGTTGTTACTTTGCTAATAGAAACTTTCCAAGATTGTTCCTGAGGCATGTGTTTCTTACACATGAACGTACATATTTGTGTGAATATGTCTCTGTTTATGTGTATATGAGTAATTGCTATATTTAAAACTATTCTAAAGATTTTATTTTTATCCCGATGGGACTCTATTTTAAAACACAATGATTTGCAGGTGGCAGCCACATTTATCTTATCTTTTGTGTTGTAAATGTAACATTTATTGTAGAAAATATGAAAGCTTAATTTAGATTGAAAACAAATCAGGTCATAACTTAATTTTCACTTCTATAAGTTTTATTGAAGTAGAAGCAAAGCCAAAATGCATATTTGTTTTGTTAAGTTGATAAGTGTAGGAATTTGATTCTTTTTCAATTTATGGTTATTCATATTCCTAGGTGGATAACTGTTTTTTATCTATATATACAGGAAATCATGCCTGATATAGTTTGTGGAAAATGTAGCACTTTGTTTATATCTGCTGCCTAAATGTGTGTATTTTTATCTCTCTCTAAAATGGTTTTATTATCTTACTAACTTAATTAATTCAAAAACATTAAATATACAGGTAAAAAAGCAAAGTACTATAAATATGACAGCTGTGTAGTTGTAATATGTTCTTCTTTCCCAGAAAACATCCTGGGATTTATTATACAAGGTCATGTCTGGAAAAAAAGATTAAATATTGCAGGACCATTACAGTCTACAATAGCTGCTCCTTGCACTTTTATTTAAAGGCTACATGATTGGCAGATTTTATTAGCTAGCTCTATGCCTGCAGCCTTGTCATAGCAATTGCTAAATTAATTTACAAACTTCAGTAAACTTGTTGTATTTTTATTGCTGTCTCCCTGGATATCCTTCACAAAACTAGAATTACGCCTAGACAAAGCACTGCTGTTAAAACTTTAATTCTTTCCTTGTTAAATAGTTGTGTTCTCATTTCAGCATAGATCTAAAGGGTAAGCTTTCCTGACACACATCCTATTTTGTCAATGACTAACTACTTCAGGAAGAAGTCAAATTGCAATGTGTATGGGATGGATTACTTACATTTTATTCTAATAGAAGCTATTATAATTCATTGTATTCTACAATAATTAGGTTTTAATGCAGTCATTGGCAACTAACTTAAACACAAGGAAGGGTAGCAGTGACTCAGAGCAAGCTGAAGACAGCTTGATGGTTACAAAAAATGTTTACAAAGGAAATATGGTTTATGAATAAATCAAATAAATTTGGAAAAAATACTCACTGGAAGAAGTCTTCAACAATGAATAGGTACAATGTGATCCTTTTAGCTTCCTACTAACATCAAGCTTATTTTGTCTTAAAATAATCAAAGGTTTATGTTATTTATTTTGCTTCAGATAAAATCTTATTCCTTTGAGACTTACCTCACCTTTCTTGTACTAATACCTGTGGGATCATTTAGGAACATAGGAGATATATAGAGATTGTCTTTAGACTATCAATGCTTAAACATAGATATTATTGCTGGATGGTTCCGTACTCTTCTATGATGACTTCACTGAAGGTAATCTTTTTCAGAAATTAATAGGGAAAGAAATCAATATATGCTGGAATGTATTTATGAACTGGAGGAGATGAATGAAGGAGGCAGAGTGATTCAGACATAATGAGACAATGTTAGGTAATAACAGGTTCTCTCAGTTTGGAAGAAAAACTTTGCTCAGTATGTCTATGTGATTTTCTTTGTTGATTTCTAGTAGGCAAAATTTACTTCAGTTATTCATGTAGACACAAGACAATACCACCACCACCAACATATCTAAAGTCTCATAAAAATATTTACAAAATGCCTATTCCTCTCATTTAACTTAAACTATGTGTTTCCTGGACCTATACTTCCTGAGTGCTGAGATTTTATGTATAAGCCTGAAGATGACATTTGCAGTTTGGCAAAATTATCCACTACTTTAAAGAAACTTTTTAAACATAAGTTTAATGAATATTGAAATATTTTCCATATATTATTTTCTAAGCAAATCTTTGTATAATGTAATTTTTGGAAACCATGTATGTAAACAATAAATTTAAAAATGCATTGAAGTCCATAGACATTAAGCCACATAGTCAAGGTAATACACCTCATGAGTAGCAAAGTTAGAATAAACACCCAAGCCTGGCTGATTCAGTATTCTTTTTAAAAAAAAATAAAAATAAAAACAAAAAAACACTACACCCATGTTCTGTTAAGCTGCTTCTATGTTTAAAATCAGAGTTACAGCCAAAAGCATAATATAAATTTCAGCTTTCTGAATTTAGGCCTTATTACTTTTTGGATAATTTTTTACACTATTAGTAGGCTCAGTTAACCATGATTCCACTGACGAACTTCAGGTAATGTTTCAGAAAAAACAACTCTCAGCTTGATGCTTACATTGAAAATTCTTTGTATGTCTTAATCAGCTTGGGCTGCTATAACAAAAATATTGTAGACTATGCCGCTTAAAGAACAGGTTATTTACTCCTCATAGTTTTGAAGGCTAGGAAGTCCAAGATCATGGTTTCAGCTTATTCAGTTCCTGAAGAGGACTCTCTTCCTTGTCTGCAGATGTGCACCTTCCTACTGTATGAGGGGGAATCCGAAAGAGAGAGAGAATATGAGGAAGTACTCTAGTATCTTCTCATATGAAGACACTAATCCCATTATGTTGGTTCTACTCTTACAACTTAATTACCTCCCAAAGGCCCCACTTCCAAATACCATCACACTGGTTACTAAGGGTTTTAACATATGAATTTTGGGGGAACATAAATATTCAGTCCCCAGCATTGTACAAAGAAATTCTAACCCAATTAAATATTGTATTAACCATGATGTCAGCTCCAATCTCAAAGTCCTTACTTTAGGACTCTTAATTAGCCAGGTACCTTCAGAAAAAAACAAACCAAACAAACAAACAAAAAACTATATAAGAACTGTATCTGGCTTCTATGTTTATAGTAAGGATTTTTTTTTTTTTTTTTTTTGTAAAGTACTTATACAGGTCTATAATCCCAGCACGTGGGGGGGCCGAGGCAGGCGGATCACAAGGTCAGGAGATCAAGACCATCCTGGCCAACATGGTAAAACCCCGTCTCTACTAAAATACAAAAAATTAGCTGGGCATGGTGGCTGAGGTGGAGGAATGGCTTGAATCTGGGAGGCGGAGGTTGCAGTGAGCCGAGATCATGCCACTGCACTTCAGCCTAGCGACAGAGCAAGACTCTGTCTCAAAAAAAAAAAAAAAGGACTTATACGAAGATTCTATAATTTCAAATATAAGAATAGAAATAAAAATAAAAACAATTATAATATAAATTGTGATAAATACCGAGGAAGATGTTTGAATCTTATATAAGATTAGAGAATGGAACATTAACTTCTATCTGAATTGATCTAAGAAGATATTAAATTGAATCTTAGAAATATAGTATGTATTATTTTTGCTTGTTATAAAAATAAGCAAGGTTGCGGCAATAAGAAAACAGGATACTCATCAAATAATATTAAATTAGCCAAATTTCTGGATAGTAGAATTCTGTATTAAGATTATATATACTACTCCAATATAGAGTGTTGGAGCAGTTAACTGAAATAGTAGTTAACTTAAAATGAATTGCCTTTGAATGTCAATCCAAGGATTTTGAATTTTAGGTTTATTTTTAGCAAACAGCTTTATCACGGGAATATTATTCTTAACAGATATATCCAGTATGTCCTGAGGAAAAAAAGGTCATGACTATTGGAGGGTGTAACTGTAAGAATAAGGTAATATGGGCTGGGCGCGGTGGCTCACGCCTGTAATCTCAGCACTTTGGGAGGCTGAGGCGGGCAGATCAAGAAGTCAAGAGATCGGGACCATCCTGGCTAACACGGTGAAACCCTGTTTCTACTAAAAATACAAAAAATTAGCGGGGCGTGGTGGCGCGTGCCTGTAGTCCCAGCTACTTGGGAAGCTGAGGCAGGAGAATCGCTTCAACCCAGGAGGCGGAGCTTGCACTGAGCAGAGATAGCACCGCTGCACTCCAGCCTAGGGGACAGGAAAAGACTCGGAGACTCTGTCTCAAAAAATAAAATAAAATAAAATAAAATAAGGTAATATGGGTTAAACCACATTGATGACGGCAGTAAAGGGTGTGAAGAAAAAGCACGGTTATTAATGGTGTCTCTCAAGGTCTGAGTACTGGCCTGACACCCTTTGAATCACCCTTTTGGCACTTGCAAACAGTTACATATAATTGGCTATTTAAATGTTTGTCTCTCACTAAAATGTAAGAGCCATAAGGGCTGGGACTATATCCTATTTTTCACTGAGTTGTAGTAACATCAAGAGTTAAATTCTGGGCCAGGCACTGTGGCTCACGCCTGTAATCCCAGCACTTTGGGAGGTCGAGGCAGGTAGATCACGAGGTCAGAGTTCAAGATCAGCCTGGCCAACATGGTGAAACCCCAGCTCTACTAAAAATACAAAAAAAGGCCAGGCCCAGTGGCTCACGTCTGTAATCTCAGCACTTTGGGAGCCCGAGGCGGGAGGATAATCTGAGGTTGGGAGTTCAAGACCAGCCTGACCAACATGGAGAAATCTTGACTCTACTAAAAATATAAAATTAGCCGGACGTAGTGGCATGCACCTGTAATCCCACCTACTCAGGAAGGCTGAGGCAGGAGAATTGCTTGAACCCAGAAGGCGTAGGTTGCGGTGAGCCAAGATAGCGTCATTTCACTCCAGCATAGGCAACAAGAGTGAAACTACGTCTCAAAAAAAAAAAAAAAAAAAGAGTTAAATTCTACTGTGTACTTACCTGCGATTTAGATTCTACTGTGTAGCAACCTGTGATTTAGAAAGTATCTAAACCAACCTGTGATTTAGATACTGCCCCATATTATAGTTGTTTTTAAACAAATTCAAATATCTAAGTAACTTGTCCCAGATCACACAGAGTACATGGAAGAGCTGGAACACGAAGCTCAGGTATTTATCTGCAGCACTGTTTCTATCTATGCACAGCAACAAAATTTATCTTTATTTTTACAAAAATATGAAAGATGAACGCATATTCCAAAGAATGCCTAATAGTGTTTTAGTGGTATAATTTTTAAAGTATTTTTAATAAGTGAAAGAAATGACAATTTTCAAATATCATAGGAGAGAAATCAGATGCTCATGAATTAAGACTGGAAGAATACTGAGGAATACACATTGACCTATTATGAAACTGATGAGGCTGGGTGCAGTGGCTCAACCCTGTAAACTCAGCAATTTGGCTGCAAAGGTGGGAGGGTCACTTGAGGCTAAGAGTTCTAGACCAGCCTGGTAAAATAGGGATACTCTGTCTCTACCAAACAAAAAATAATAAACATTAGCCAGGGTTGGTGGTGTAAGCTCGTAGTCCCAGCTACTCAGGAAGGTGAAGCAGGAGGATCACTTGAGCCCAGGAGTTTGATGCTGCAGTGAGCCATGATCGTATCATTGCCCTCCAGCTTGGGTGACAAGAGTGAAACCCTGTATCAAAAAAATGAAAAAAGAAGGAAAGAAACTGAGAAATAGTCCTCTTACCAAGGGCATGCTGTATGCTTTATCCTTTGGTGACTCTGGGGTTATCTTCCAATGCATGTTTGCTAATTCTTTTAGTACTTGCACTCCATTTTGTTGTAGCTTGCTTTATTGCAAATTTTGTCTAGAAAATGTGTTTTATGGTGAACATTGTTTCAAGTTATTAAAATCAATCTGAAATTACCTCTCTTGAAAAATGATTGTGAGATCATTGGAGATGTTAATGGATGTTTGTAACTGTCTGCTTCTAGTACTATTCTTTCTTTTCCATGAGAAAAAAAAAAAAAATCTAAATTCACTGTGCCTCAGTGTATGAGGCTTCCAATATATATGAAATGCAGAAGAAGTCAAATATGTAAGCAGAACCATTCCAACTATTGGTGAAGGGCATAGAAAATTTCTGGATCTAACGAAGGCTGCAGTGTACTGACTGTCCTCTGAACTCACAATTAATCAAATTTGACAACTGACTACAAAATGCAGATTACTTGGCAGATAACAACTTAGGTATCAAATATTCTCCTTACTCTCCTTGAACTATGTGTTTGTTTTTTATTCCATGAATCTGATGTTTTATACATACTCAATAAATCTATTATCCAAAGTTGCTTTAAATAGCTAGTACTTATGTGTCCACTTCATTATCTGATATGTTAGCAATGTATCAAGTGACTTGAACTGCAGTGAAGAATGTTTGATTTCAAGGTCACTTATTTTGTTTGCCAATAATCATAATGCATGTTTTGAATACATGTAGAGTCCTATTTTTGATTGAAAAAGGATAATTTATTTGTTATATTTCACTGCCATAGTAAAAACAATATAACTGATTATTATAACTAATACTAATTAATTGTAATTAAGTAAAACATTTAATAATTTTCATAGCCAAAAATTATTTTTTCAATATACATTTAATACTAAATGTATCACTTAACATTAATCATCCATAATCTAATTTTCCAAATGTTATTTTGTAAAAATATACGGAGTGTCAAAAGGTGGCCATTATCAAAAATTGTTAAGAAATACACAGAATAAAGGCATTTACTTGAAATAAATGTGGAATGAAATGAATCATATGAGTTGACTAAGAAATAAAACAATGAGAAAAAATATAGCAAATAGGATTATAATAATTGTCAAGCAAAATAATAAATACCCCCTTCAAAAAACTGTGGCTCCCTGTTGGTATTTGTTGAGAGTACAGCAGTAGAAAATGCATGGATGTGGATAATAATTTGTTTGAAGATAAATCAATTGAAATACATTAAAAGAAAAGAAGCTTATTTGTAAATTAATTTAACCCACTCAAGTGCAGAATTATATCATGTTGATTATTGTTGATTATTATTTCCAAACTTTGGAGCAGGAGATACTTTAGATATAAATATGTACACATAATTAATTACTAGAGAACCAGATTTGGCTATTATTTTTCCTCTATGTATTATAAATAATCACATGAAACAAACAATCTGAGTTTGCTAATTGCCTTCTGAACTTTAATTTTGAAGTATACTGGAGGATTCCAGATACTAATGCTACTTATAGCAATGACTAATTTTAATCAGCCATTTTATGGAAGTGGTGATTAAAAAAAAAACAGAAGCAGATGATAAAAAAAAATCTCAGACAGAGTGAAGTATTCCTTTAAATAGAACGTTGCATAAACAGTAAAGTCATAAGCTATTCTAGGCTTCGGGACAAAATCAGCAAAATAGAATACTGTAAATACTGTAGTTTTATAACTGTAACCAAAAAGATATAATGACCATACATATGGAGTTATATTTTAAATACTCTGCAAAGACCTTTCTACTTCAAGTCATCAGGTGGATAAATATATTGTTACTATAAAGTAGAAGTCATTCTACCATAAGTACAAATGAAAGGCATAAATATACTTACTTCATTAACATTTGACTAGAAGTTGGTCTAAAATATGAGATTGGCTTTTCTTTGTCCTAGTTCAGTTGCTACAAGAAAATATCGATTATCAATTATCATACTGAAACTTAGCTAAATTTCTGAAATTTGTGGCATGATGTGCAAAGTCAGAACCAGCAAGCCTCAGTTATTTTTATTATTTACATCTATGATCAGGAATAAAGTCGTAAATGTAAGAGTTTACTGATAGTCTTGGTACATGTATTCAGGGTCTCTGGAGAAAGAGAACCAATATAGTGTTTATTTATTTATTTATTTGTTGGTGAATTATAAAGAATTTGCTAACTTAATTGTGAAGGCTAAGTACCAAGATAGCAAGATGGCAATCTGGAGATTCTGGGAGACCCAGAATCTGGGAGACCCTGGGAATCTGGAGACCCAGGAGAGCTGATATTGTCTTTCCAGTCCAAATCCAAAGGCCTTAGAACCAGGAAAATTAATGGCAACTACCTCAGGGAAAGGCATTACAGTTTCCTCAGCAAATGCAGGGTTAATCTTTTCAGATGGGAGCGGAGAGGCTGCTTCCACTGGCAAAGAAGACTCATCGGAGTATTGAGACTCAATGGCTCCAGCTTGATCAGTTTCTTTTCACATCTCCATTTCAATTTTTAATTTTTCATTCTTCCCAATCAATGTATTTATTTTAAGAGTAAGCACTCTGAGAGGTGAGGACATTAACTCTCACTGGGATTCAGTCAGTTGCAAGATGACATTCAGAACTGATTTTTAGCAATATCAGCCCTGCAGCTGCAGGAGATAAGGGTCTCCATCAGGGCCCACATAGAAGCTTTAAGGTAATCTATGCAGTGCTTGAGGAAGGAATTCAATTCACTGTGCTTATCGTTTTATTTCCATATTTTGTCCAGGAAACTCTAGAAGCAACCAGCCAATGCCATTTTATTTGTTAGTTTGACAATAATGTATAAAAGTATCATATATACAGTTACTCAGATCCTTATTTATAAGTGGTTGATTAGGAGTGTGCAATGGTAATATTTTGCTAGTCTCTATTGCCACATCATACCATGAATTACTAGCTTTCTTACTACTGGAAATAGAGTTATTGGCATATTTAAGTATTATCATATTACATATCCAATTACAGAAACCCCAGACCCAATTCAGAAAATTTTTCTTTAAAATTCTATTATTCTAGAACCACTCTGGGTACTTAAATATGTATTAGTCAAAGTTTTCCAAGAAACAGAATGAATAGAATACAGATAGATAAACAGATAGTAGATAGGTAAAAATATGGGATATATATATATGTATATAATAGGATATAAATGAAAAAATAATAGAAAATATATATGTATACATGCACACAAAAGAAGATTTATTATAAAAAATTGGTTTACATGATTATGGAGCCTGATAAGCCCCAAGATTTGCAAGGTAAATTTGCAAAGAAGACCTAGGAGAGCCGTGGTGTATTCTAGTCCAAAGGCTGGAAGTCTTGAAAACCAGGAATAAGCAATGTTTCAGTTCAAGTTTGAAGAAAATGAAAAGTGAATGTTCCAGTTTAAAGGTAGTCAGCCAGGAGGAATTTCCTTTAACTCAGGGAAGAGTTAGTATTTTTGTTCCATTCAGGCCTTCAATTAACTGGTTATGCCTACTCACATTGGAGAGGACAATCTATCTTACTTATTCTTCCAATTTAAGTGTTAATCTCATCCAAAAGCACCATCACAGAAACACCTAGTTTAATGTTTGAGCAAATATCTGGAAACTCCATCGTCCAATCAAGTCGACACATAAAATGAGCCATCACAGCCTGTATGTTCTAGCAATTTCTGCTAAATAATATAAGAAGAAAAAAATTTATTTTTAGATATACATAAAATGTTAGCTTTCAATTGCTGTGTAACAGATTACCATGTTGGGTGGCTTAGAATAACACACATTAGTTGTTTTATAATCTACCTGAGTCAGGAGACTGCACAGCTAGAAGGGTCCTCTCTTGAAGTATTTCACAGTTGCAATTAAACTGTTGACTGGGCTGTGTTCTCAGCTGGAGGCTCTGGGGAAAAATCTGCTTTGACGCTCTTTCAGGTTATTGGCAGAGTTTATTACCTTTTGACTATATGGTTGAAAGTCCACATTATTACAGACTATTAAATGTAGGCTGCCCGCAAGTCCCACAGGTCTAGTGTAGTTACCAACCTGTTGAACCTCCCACAAGCAGTTCACCACGTGGCTATTTTTCACTTCTTCAAGGTCAGATGTATGGCCTTTCTCTCCATCCTGAATAAGTAATATCCTATCACTATTGTTATATAATGTAATCTAATAAAGTTAGTGACACCCCATCATCACCATCACCGTATTTCATTGATTAGAAGCAAGTATCATCTTCAGTTCAAGGCAGGATATTATACAAATATGTGACTCATTTAAATTCAACAGGGTGTGTTCATCATTATAAGAAAAATTGTGGTTTTTTTCCACTTGAAGCAAGAGCTGTTAAAAGTAAGTTTTGTTATATGGTCTATTAATTTATTACACGCTAACAGAACACAACCTCTTTGTAAGATAAGGAGCATCTGTACCTAAAAATGATTATGCAAAAAAAATCCAGACACAATTTGAAACATATAGCACGCTAAAATAAAAACAGTGGTATTATGACATGGAGTAAATAGATTTTGTACTAATTTATATTAGAACAACTCTTTATCAAAATGAGATTCCAGCTGAGGTCTACATTTTTTTCCAAAGTCAATTGGAAACCATCTGTAAAGGCTTTGTGAAAAAGAAATATGACTTAATTTACATTTTCAAAACAATGCTTTTCTTATACAGAATATCTATAGAGAATGGCCATTGTGCAGAAGAGTATAAAAGATTAGTTAAGAGGATATTACATAGTTTGTGTTAGGGATGATAGCAGATTTGAATAGGATGGATGTTAAAATAAAAAAGAGAAAAATGATCCAATATATATTCTATACACCAGATCTAAAGATTTGATGCTTGACAGATTTGATATAGGAAGTACGTATTTCACAATGTTAAGAGAAAACTAGATGTTTTCACATCTAGTTTCACATATTTCACAATGTTAAGAGAAAACTAGACAGTAGCCCTAAATTGTCAATGTTCCTCTTATATCCTTAAGCAAACTGCATTGACCACAACTCTGAATAAGAACAGAGGCAGAAACACTGTTTGATGTAGTTATTGTGCTTTCGAGATACTCAAATAAAAACAGGAATTTATTGTATCAGTTAGTATATGGTGTGTGCGTGTGTGTGTGTGTGTGTGTGCATGAACATAAAGTTCCACAGAGAACATAAAGTTCCACAAAGAGAAAAAAAGTAGGGGGTCTCTATAGTCACATAGACATGAAACAATTGCCAATTGCCAGTTTGGGAGAAAGTCTCCAGAAGAGAAGTGAATATATAGCATTCTGGATATTGTATTCTCTTTTCCTTCCCTTTCCTCCCTCCCTCCCTCCCTCCATCCCTCCCTCCCTCCCTTCCTTCCCTCCTTCCTTCCTTCCTCCCTCTCTCTTTCTCTCTCTCCGTCCCACCCTCCCTCCCTTCCTCCCTTGCTTCCTCCTTCCCTCCCTTCCTCCCTCCCTTCCCTTTTCCTCCCATCTTTCCTCCCTTCCTCCCTCCCTCCCTTCCTCCCTCCCTCCCTTTTTTCCTCCCATCTTTCCTCCCTCACTACCCCGGCTCTCTTTCTTTCTTGTTTTCTTCCTTGACAGGGTCTTGCTCCATTGCCCAGGCTGGAATGCAGTGGCATGGCCTACCTCACTTCAACCTCAAACTCTTGAGCTCAAACAGTCTTCCTGCCTCAGTCTCCTGAGTAGCTGGGACTATAAACATGCATTATCATGTCTGGCTTAGATATTGTGTCATATATCCATTTTATAACCTGCATGAACCGTTAATATTCCAAAAAGAAATACCCTCAGAATCTGTTTGCATCTGTAATTGGCTCCAGGTATAGTCTTATTGTCTACTATTTGTTTTTACTGAGAATTTATGTAATTGCTCAAACACTTGTGATTTTAGAGTGAGGAAGGAGATGATCATAGGTCATTTTTTCCTTACTTTATATCTCCTTTTAAAATTCAGACCCAAACACAGAGAGGTAATAAGGTCTAAGCACAAATATCTTAGATAATTGATTACATAAAGTTAACTTTTACTTGTTAATGATAGAACATCTATCTATAGAATGACTTACATAAAGTTATATGCGTAGTTACATAAAGTTAACTACGCACAAATATCTTAGATAATTGATTACATACAGTTAACTTTTACTCGTTAATGATAGAATGACTAGAGAAAGATTAGATGGCATTGTTTCTTTTTTACATTCATAAACTATTTTGCTGAGAAAATATGAGATATTAAACAGACTGTACTCTATAAGGGCCTAAAATAAAGTTCAAATGAGTAATAAATTATGAAATAATTAGAAAGAACACAGTTACTATATGAAATATGGGAAATTATGAAGTTACTCTGGGGAAGTTCAGATTCCAGCCACAAATATCTCATCAATTTAAAAGTCACATAACAAAAGCCCTACTGTGAAGACAGAATGACATGTGGCCAATGAAATGTGAGAGAACCCAGAAAATTTGATGCCAGCCTCATGAATGTCATTTAAAATTACAGGATTGTCTTCTTTTTAAAAGGTGAATATCATTACAATGGGTATATATACCACATTTTAAATTCTTTCATCTTTGATAGACACGTAAGTTGATTCCATATCTTGGCTATTGTGAATAGTGCTGCAGTGAACACAGAAGTACAGATATCTCTTTGACATACTGATTCCTTTCCTTTGGATATACACCCAGAAGTGTAATTACTGGATGATATAGTAGCTCTATTTTTTAATTTTTTGAGAAACTTCCATACTTATTTCATCATGGCTATACTAGTTTACATTCCCATCAAGGGTACAAGATCTCCATTTTCTCCATACCCTTGCTAGCACTTGTTTACACTTGTCTTTTTGATAGTAGCCATCATAACAGATATGAGGTGACACCTCATTTTTGCTTTGATTTGCATTTCCCTGATGGTTAGTGATGTTGAGCATTTTTAAATACACCTATTTGCCATTTGTATGTTCTGTTTTGAGAAATATTTATTCAGTTCCTTTGCCCATTATTTTAATTGGGTTGTTCCTTTATTTTGCTACTGAGTTGTTTATGTTTATTATGTATTTTGGATATTAACATCTCATCAGATGTGTGGTTTGCAAATATTTCCTCCTATTTCAGAGGTTGTTTTCATGCTGATATTTCCTTATCTATAGAGAAGCTTTTTAGTTTCATTCAATCCATATCAATTTTTGTTTTTGTTAACTGCGCTTTTTGGTGCCTTTTCCAAAAAAATCTTTGCCCAGACCAATGTCACAAAGATTTTTCCCTATTTTTTCTTCTAGTAGTTTCACAGTTGCAGGTCTTGTGTTTAAGTGTTTAATCCATTTTGGTTAATTTTTGTATAAATTGTGAGGTCAGGGTCTAACTTCATTCTTCTGCATGAGAATATCCAGTTTTACCAAGACCATTTATAATAAGAGATTGTCCTTTCTCCACTTTATGTTCTCAGCCCGTTTGTTGAAAATCAACTGGCTCTGAATGCATGAGTTTTTTACTGGACCCTCTTTTCTGTTCCATTGGGCTACATGTCTGTTTTTATGCCAGTACTATGCTGTTTTGATTACTCTAGACTTATAGTAGGTTTTAAGATCAAGTAGTGTGATGACTCCAGGTTTTTTTGTTTGGTTGGTTTTTTTGTTGTTTCATTTATTTTTTGCTCAAGATCTGTTTGCAGATGACATAATCTTATACATAGAAAACCCTACATATTTTTTAAAAAATACTTATCAGAACTAATAAACTAATTTTTTAAAGTCTCAGAACACAAAATCAACATACAACAATCGGTAGGGTTTCCACAGAGTAATAACAAGATATCTAAAAAAATAAAACAAGAAAACGTTTATCACGCGAACCCACCCCCAATATTTCAACGTAGGTTCTTTCTATTTTTCCTAAGTGTTGGCCAGCTGAGAAATAAAGACAAAGAGTACAAAGAGAGGAATTTTACAGCTGGGCTGCCAGGGGTGACATCACATATTGCTAGGACTGTGATGCCCACCTGACCCTCAAACCAGCAAGTTTTTTATTAAGGGTTTCAAAAGAGGAGGGGGTGTAAGAACAGGGCGTAGATCACATGCCTCAAAGGGCAAAAAGGAGAATTACTGATAAGGGTCTATGTTCAGCAGTGCATATATTGTCTTGATAAGTATCTTGAACAGCAGAAAACAGGGTTTGAGAGCAGAGAACCGGTCTGACCTCAAATTTACCAGTGCGGAGTTTTTCCCCATCCTAATAAGCCTGAGGGTACTGCAGGAGACCAGGGTGTATCTCAGTCCTTATCTAAACCGTATAAGACAGACACTCCAGAGTGGCCAATTACAGATCTCCCCCAGGAATGCATTCCTTTCCCAGGGTATTAATATTAATATTCCTTGCTAGGAAAAGAATTTAGTGATATCTTTCCTACTTGCACGTCCATTTATAGGCTCTCTGCAAGAAGAAAAATATGGCTCTTTTTTGCCCGAACCCGGAGGCAGTCAGACCTTATGGTTGTCTTCCCTTGTTCCCTAAAAATCGCTGTTAATCTGTTCTTTTTCAAGGTTCACTGATTTCATGTTGTTCGAACACAAGTTTTATAGTCAATTTGTACAGTTAACACAATTTTAACAGTGGTCCTGAGGTGATGTACATCCTTAGCTTATGAAGATAACAAGATTAAGAGATTAAAGCAAAGACAGGCATAAGAAATTATAGAAGTATTATTTGAGAACTGATAAATGTCCATATTAAAATTAAATCTTCACAATTTATGTTCCTTTGCCACAGCTCCAGCCGATCCTTCCACTCGGAGTCCCTGACTTCCCGCGACAAACATTCCCATTTATAATAGTACAAAAAATAATACTTAGGAATAAATTTAATCAAGAAGATAAACTATTTGTACACTGAAAACTATAAAGCATTCTTAAAAGAATCTGAAGACACAAATAACTGGGAAGATATGAATTGGAATACTTAATATAGTTTAAATGTTCATACTACCTAAAGCAATCTATAGAGTCAATGCAATTCCTATCAAAATCTTGAAGGCATTCTTTACAGAAATAAAAAGATAATTCTAAAAACTATATGCTGCCACAAAAATCTTCGTTTTGAAACTTAATAATTTTATAAATAAGACACTCTACATTTTAAATTTTGTACCATGTTTCATAAATTATTTGGCTGGTCCTAATGCCATTAAAGCCAAGAAAAATAAGGAATTGCTTAATGGACCAAATGCAAATGTGTCTTAAAGAAGGTGTGGATTTAAAATTTGGTTGGAATATCATGAAAGTCACTAATGACTTCACAACATGTCTTTGAGTGAATATTTTAGAGCATGAAGCCACATTGAAATGAATTGTAGTATAGATTTTCATTGAGAACATTACTGGGGCTCAGAAAATGGTACTCCAAAGTGATGGCTTCAGAAGCAGCCTCAGAAGCAAAGTTTCTCTCCGACTTTCTCCTGCCCTCCTGTCTCTCACCCCTCATTGTCCCCTGAGACAAGCCATAGAAACAAAAATTTCTCTTCCCCAGGTAAGTCATAGAAACTAGAACTCCTTTCCCCCAAAGCCAGGCATAAAAACCTAAAATGTTGCCCTAACTTTTCCCTGCCTTACTGTGTAAAACTGGCCATAAAGAAATACTCTGGCCTACCTTGTTTGATTGTAGGTCACAAGATTCCTTATGTAGGGAGGGTCCTGCCTCATCCCAGAAGAAAGAAATACAACACACAGAGACCAAGGAGAATCTGAACGGATAGGCCTTGCTAGGTCCAACCCTTTAGATTATTATCATGAGATCATACCATTTCTGTTTAATTGCAGTGCTACACTGCTCTCCCTGCTCTTATGAAACTAAGCATAAAATTAGATAGCTTCCTCTGTATCTTTGAGTTTCCAATCTGAAGACTTTGTGTCACATAAAACTGATCAAATACATTTGTTATGGCTTTTCTCCTGTTAATCTGTCTATTGCCAGCTTATTTCAGTAGACTCAAAAGTGAACTTTCAGAGGGGAGGTTTGAACTTCCCTACAAAGTCAAAAGAGTGAACAACAAACATTTCAAAGAAACTTTTCTGTGAAGAAGAATAGAAAAAGAAAGAAAGAGCATGTGAGTACAGGATAAAAGAGCAATACGGGTTAGAGAAAAAGTATTTTCTGTCTTTACGTCTTTTTATATAGATGTTTCTAAGGCATGTTTGAATATCAAAGTTAAGAATCCCGTAAAGAGGCAGAGGAAGATATGGTAAAATAAAAGGTAACCAAAAAGAACAAGAACCACAAAAGAAGTAAACAGAATGATATTTGGAACAAGTATAGAAATGCTGGCATTTGAATGCAGAGTGTCCCTTTACTTTGTTTAATGATAGGGAAGAGACAGAGATGTCCAAATGCAGGTAGAATTTTAGATGGGCCATGGGAAGATGACATAATTTCAGTATCAGAGCCTGCATGCTATCAGGTTAACAGTTTAGAGTGGAAAGAGAGGTGGGGTATTCAGAAAAGTAAAAAAAGACATAAAATTATCATTGTAGGAAGACAGCAGAAAGTAGAGTTTACCATTGATAAAGGGGAACTACTAGTGAGCTTTAAGCACTTCTTTGTCTGATTGAAAGGAGGGGATGGACAAGGGCAAACCTGAGCTCTAGGCTATCTTTGTTCAAATTAGCAGATATAATACTGAGGGCATAGGACTTAATAAACTCAGACAGGGCTTTAAACTTACTTGCTTCCTCCTTCCTCCTTTTATGCAGTAGCATTGAAACAAAAAGTTAATTGTCTTCCCGGACATATGGCACACCATTTGAAACCCACTACCCAAGCAGAAATCATGCTGAACACTTGTGTTCCCATCTCCATATTATATTTGAGTTAATCCCAGTTGTGCCATGGTTTAAAAAAATTAAAAGGCAATAGTTAGAAAACAGAGCATTGATATATTTTGAGAAAAATACAAGTTGTGCATTGCATCATGATTATTTATTTTTTCTTATAGGAAATTGCCAAACAACTTTTAAATTATTTTCTTCTACATCATCTCATACTTGACACTGGTACCAAAAGATATATTTAAATATTTTAACTATAATATTTTTAGAGTATTACATGCCCAGAGTGATAAACTATATGAGAAAGCACATTTCAATTTTTTTATCAGCATTTTTTTACTCAAATTGTGCTGTTTTCCTTTTTAAGGACGTAAAATAAGAAATTAAACTTTCTTCCTGGATGTTACTGGTTGAACATTAGTGATTTAACTTTGATTATTGACTTTTACCTTGTGGATTTTTTTAATTGCATTTTTGAGTTTTTAATTGAAGTATAATTCATATCCTAATGAGCTCATTAATCATAAATTCACAGCTCAGAAAATTATTACAGAATCATGATAAGAGTGAAACTGCCCCTGGAATTAAAAAAAAATAGTGTTACTACCAGCACCCTAATTTATTACTTCATAAGTATATTTTGCCTATTTTAACCTTGTGAAAATTGAGTCACATGGAAAATTGAATCATACATATATTCTTTTATTTCTGGCTTCTTCTACTCAACATTTGTTCTGTAATTACCCCATATTACAATTATAATTAACTTACTATCAATGCTGAACAGCAGTCCATTTTATGAATCATTTATTTATGTATTCACCTCTACATGGACAATGGACATTTGAACTACTTCGAGTTTGTATGTAAAGAAAATTTAGCTATAAAAGTGCACATCTTTTTATTTTTTTATTTTTTTTTATTTTTAGACACAGTCTCGCTCTGTCACCCAGGCTGGAGTGCAGTGGCGCGATCTCGGCTCACTGCAAGCCCCGCCTCCTGGGTTCACGCCGTTCTCCTGCCTCAGCCTCCTGAGCAGCTGGGACTACAGGCGCCCACCACCATGCCCAGCTAATTTTTTTTTTTTTTGTATTTTTAGTAGAGACGGGGTTTCACCGTGTTAGCCAGGATAGTCTCAATCTCCTGACCTTGTGATCTGCCCGCCTTGGCCTCCTACATCTTATTTTTTATTTATTTATTTATTTTTTGCATGTGCAAACCCATCTTTGAGAAGCGAAAAATTTTCTGAGTAGGGACACAGTTCTTTTAGCGTTTTTATTTTCTAAGATTACATAGTCATAATCTAAATTTAAGTTTCACAAAGATGAGAATAAGGTGTGTTGTGTTGGCTGGGTGGGCCTGAGTAACAAGGTACAGGCCATGAATCCACTATTTTTTCAAAGATCTTGAAAGGCAGAAGTTATTAATAGACACATTTTGTTTTCTTTCAAACACTGGAAATATACCTAAGCCATAAAATGCAACAATAATTTCAGTCAGGTTTGTGGGACTAGTGAAGCATATACAGGAAGTGAGAGTCAGAAAGCTCCAAAAATTCTATTGTTTATAAAATGAAATATAAGGTATTTACATTGAGCATTTGTCTTTTAATATTTTCTATTAAGGTACCATGAAAATACTGAAACCTATTTTCAGGAAAAAGTTAAGATTAAAATTAATACATATTAAGAAAAATATTTCATTTTATTTGGAAAATGAAGAAGTTTGCTCAATCTTTGGATGCATCAGAACACCCATCTACTCAAATATACATTTAAACTTTGACTTCCTATTACTAACTCAACAAATAGAATATATGGAAAGCAATTTTTAAAATTTAAGATACAGTTCTTTTTTCCCATAAAAGAAAATAGTATTTGATATGGTTGTATTAATACATGTCTCAGAAATATGAGTGTTATCATAATTAGGTAATTACATATCATTTTAATTATACATATGTAATTATAATCATACATAATTTGACTTATACTGTATATTATGTAATTATACATAATTTTAATTATACATTTGTCATATCATCTAAGAAGTTAGAGATAAAATATCTGCTAGGTCATCTAGCAGTCAATCCTTTTCTTAGGATTCTGCCCCAGAGATTTTCTTCTCCTAAATATTTATCTCCTAAATATTTATTTTTATTCTTCAAACGAATTAATGAGACTGATCTTTTGTGCTTTTGTGCTCAATGAGCTTTTTTTTTTGTTTTTTGTTTATAAGTTTTTTGTTTATATGTTGAAATTTATTATGCCTCTCAAAGTGTGTAGCAACTCAGGTGATATGGTTGTTAATGTATATGTAGAGAAATTAAATTAAATGAGTCTCATTTATAAATAGGTTAAGTTTATGAATTGAAGTTGCCTGCAAGATTTTTTCCCCCAACCCGCTTGGTATCTGTGATGTTGATAATCAGAATGGCAATGTATAGAAGATTATTGCTGAGGAAATGTCACCTCTAACACCATTGGCTTATATTACAACTAGCTCTGCCTATTTAGAAGTTTGGTTTTCTGCAGTCCTGAACTGATGACACAGCTATCAGAATACTATGGTGCAGATAAGGAGGTCAAAGCTATGCTACCCTCAGAACCACTAAAATAGCATTTACTCTGTACTGGGTTTTGACATTCAGATCATTTGGGCAGTTGCTTTTAACTTGAAAATAAATTGAATACATAAGTTAAAGCTTTCCACAAGCAGTATTAACTTACATGATCAGCACTTTCTTAGAAAATCATCTCAGAGCTGACTGATCTTAGCAATATGTTTGCAGTATTCCCACATGGGTGAATCGTTCTTTTGTACTATTGCTAAATTAGAAGTAAACACAAATTTCTCTTCTATGGTAGGCAAGGTAAGTGTAAGTATCTATACCTCGGCCTCTCTTTTTTCTGTGTGTGTGTGTGTGTGTGTGTGTGCTTTTACATTTATATGTATATAATATACATGTCACATACGTATATGAGAAGCTATTTTTCTTTCCTGTGAATATGTTAGTATATGTATAATGTACATATGTGCATATGTGTGTGTACATGTGTTTATATTCAAATTCACAACCATCCCATGGCAATTTCAGTAAACTGCAGATACCTGCCTTAAGTTTTCAAGTAGAAAAAGACAGGTGTCCTGCTGATGGCATGTACAGTGATAATTACTCATAAAACTCTTTTTTAATCAGAAAAGTCAAATTACGCATCTTCTTGTTAGCAACAGACTTTAAATCCCAGTGGACATCTGCTCCCATTAGAATGTATTCTATTTGGCAGTGTAGCAAACTGCAATGAAAATGAGGTGAAATAGTTCCCTTGACCCTTTTGCAGGACTTGTGAAGGGGGTAGCTTGTTTACTCGGCCACCACACTTAATCCCTTATGGAAGGGAGCACACAAGCGGAAGGGTACAGGAACCAGAGAGAATGAATGCTGGAACCGGCAGGTTGCTTCTCTCTGGCAGGAGCAGGCTCTGTGCAAACCCCACAGCAGCATCCAAGCATATTACAATGCTATTTAAGCTCTGCTGTCCAGGAGGTGGTGTCTGTGAACTGTGGAGACCCAGAGTGCATATGTTACAATCAGTGCCTTTTAGCAGTTGCCATCTGTGGATGGCTAAGTGTTAACTACTTTGGTGGAGGGCCAGGGTGACACCCTGCCTTCTTGGTACCTGAGTTATTGTCTGGCATCCAGGAAGAATCAAGTCACATGAACAAATTGGAAGGTGGTGAATGTGGTGGATTTTACTGAGTGGTGGAAGTGGCTCTCAGTGAGATGGGGAGCTGGAAAGGGGATGGAATGGGAAGGTGGTCTTCCGCTGGAGTTCAGTCATCCCCTGCTGAATCCTCTCTGATCATCCCCAGCTGAACCCATCTCTGACCATAGTCTCCAACATCCAGCTGCTGCTTCTCCTCTTGATGTTCAGATGCTTCTCTCTTCTGTGGTTATGTGTGTCTGCTGAGTCTCAGGTTTGGGGTTCTTATGGGCACAGGATAGGGGGTGGGGTGAGCCAGAAGGCAATGTTCAGGCAAGAAAACAGGAGTAGTTCTCACTTTGGGCCACAGGTCCAGGCTTGAGGGTGGAGCCCTTGCCAGGGACCCTACCCTTTTCTATCTAGTATTTCTCTGCCTCCTGTCTGTATCAGAAAAAATAAAATAAAATAACAATAAGCTTTGGCTCCATGAGAGCCACTGTAACATTGAATAAGTTATTTAATCCATTTGAACCATAGTTTCTTTGCCCATTAAGTAGAGTTGGTTATACTTTCCCTTTTAAAGCTTAGGTGAGAGTTTTCACTAAACATCTTAACAGAATTTTTAGAAGAAAGTAATTGCTTAATAATTTTTTTTCTTTTTTTTTTCTCTGTGATTAAGTCACCATATTCTGGTCAACTCTGACTTACATGTTCTGTCCCTGAGTGGCTCATGCTTTTGTTTACCTGCTGCATTTGGAAGCCCTGGAAACGGCTCAGAATAACTATATATGCATCCTTCGTAGTCATTAGCATCTAGTTGCATCTACTATGCATCAGTCAACTAAGTGCTGAGAACTGAAAAGGGAAAAAGTCATGCATTGAACATGCTTGTACTTTAGTGGAGATTTGACCCTAAGCCTAAGCTGAGCTACTGCTTAGTCCATAATTATGCCTTAAGCAGGGAAATAGGGTAATATAAATCTTTATTTTTATTTTGTCAAGGAAGTTATATTATCTTACTAAAACAACTTCAATTTTCTGATCTGTAAATTAGGGATAATAACGGTACCCATTCTGTAGTATCTTCATGAGGATGATTGTTAATATTGTATGAAGCATAAAGACCAATGCCTCACACACAGTAAACTCTAAATGGTTTGAACAAGAAAAGGAGTTTTGTTTTAACTCTCAGATGACAATTTTGTTAAATAATTAAATGCAATTAATAAAATAGGGCCTTTGTATCAGTAATCTGGTCTTTCTAACTTGCTTCTTTTCTGAGCCTCTGAAGCCCTCTTGACGTTTCCCAATGAGTATTGTTATGTGGATAATTAACAAAATAAACTATAATTAGACCCCAAAGTTATTTTTTCTATATGATTTTATATATTGACTGAAATTCTTTTAATCTTATAATTTAATATTGTATGTCACAAGGTGTGCACAATACCTGTTGTATATTGAGTCCCTACCAAATATTTGCCAGCTACCTGGATAATGCAGAAGGAGGAGGGTGAGATACTTGGAAATTAATTATGGCTGTAGTGTGTTGTTTTTCACTGACTGCAAGCTGAGTCCATGAAGGAGATTTTTATTTATTTTTCCCTCTGCCTATCCATGTTTTTTAAAATTTCAGAGTACAATTTCTCTTCATTCTCTGTACACTTGGAAAGACTGTTTAAATCACATTTATGGCTTCAAGCATGCAAGTTCCAAAAGTCTGTCTCATTCACATTTTATGTCCAGTGGTCTCTTTAAAAAGCACTAATATATTAATCATCTTCAAATCTGTATATTCCACACCTATTTCCTAGGTTCTACTCCCATATATTTGATGGCCACTGGACATTTTCCCTTTGATAACCACATAGGCATCTTGTCAAAAACTCAAAACATTTTTTCACTTGAACCTAATATATTTCCTATCTTATTTAATAGCACTGTCACTCATCCAGTTGCCCAAGGCAATTTCTTGGGAATCATTCTATATTTTTCTCTCTCCTTCTCAAACATAAGTCTCCCGTCTCTGCTTCTTTCCAATTAAAGTGAGAATGTGTTTTGGCTGTATTATCTCTACTGAAAATTATGATAATGACAGACTGCTGGTCTTCAGCTCTCCAGTCTGTTCACTGTCCTGCCAATCCTCAACATTTCTATCAATGCCTTTGGACTAAAGACAAATCTGATTCTGCTACTGTTCTACTTAAATTCCTCCTTTTCTCATATCTCACAGGCTAACAATTAACTTCTTAGAAAAGTCTGTATGTGCTTCATGATTCCATGCTTGTCTACATGTTTAGTCTCATACAAATAACAAAAAAGTGCTGCAAGCATCCTAAACTGTATGAAACATACCAAACAAGACATGTCCCATCAGACCCTTCACCTTTTACTCAGGTTTTTTCTTTCAGCCAATACTGATCTCCTCTCCTTTTGGTGCCTCCTGTTTCTACTTTAGAAATCTAATTGAGGGTGTTCTACTCTATGAGTTCTTCTTAAACTGCTGAAGTAACGTTTGTGGCTCCATTACATATTCTCCTAATTGCTAGAACATCATTTTGAAATGGAAAATAACATATACTGTAATTGTATATTTAAGAAGCTTTCATCCCAGCTCTTCCATGAGTGCTTGAAAAGCAGAGATACAACCTATGCTTGGCACAGTATTTGAGGTGTGATATAGAGCAGGGGTTTAGTAAATGTTGGTTTACTGTATTAATGCATTAATAATATTTATCTAACTCAGAAAAGACTACAAAATACTCCTTCAGTGTCAAATGAGGCTGTTACTTAGTAAGTCCACCTGTAAACTCTGTTTCTTTTTAGAATTTACCATGGTTGGCTTCAAGATTTACTACTTGAAATTACTTCAAGATTTGCTTAAAGCTCTAACACTATTAGGTTATATGTTAACTCAGAGATTTCTTGTCACAAGAAAAATTAAGTCCAATAGTTATGATTGCATTGTCCTGTAGGATATTCACCAGCTTTGCATTGAATACAAAACTATAAAAAATAAGCCTCAGCCTTGAGCAGAAAATTTCAAGTCACAGACTAGATGGATTTGGATGAAGTAACTATTCAAGTGCTATTATTTAATGCTTTAAATTCTTATGGCCAATCAGCTGAATTGTACTTATTGCTTTCAAGTTAATTGTTGGTTTTGTGAACTATGAAATGTATCAATCTCAAATTATAACACCTTAGTATAGAAATAAAGGCCTCAGTTCTGGAAGGTAAGCCCATTCAATTGTACCCTCAAATAATGGCATAAATAAGTGAGTGTCATTCTGCCAGTGTGGTGATAAATAAGAATAAATGACTACAAAATGATAGTATTTCTACCTCCATTCCTATCTCCCTTCCAAGAATATTTTAATCCTTTCATAAAATAAAATCCGGTGCTTTGTATAATTGGAATTGGAATTCTTCAACATTTAGTTGTGTCTGAAAATGACCCTGTTGATAAAAATAATAAATCTTTGAGAAAAAAAATTATTCACAGGAAAATTCATATTGGTTAAAACTCATTATGTTGAAATAGTTTTTGTTTTATAATTTGATGTATATAATATCCAAATTCAAACATGCATTTTTGATCTATTTGGGAAAGAATTGAGTTCATCTGATGATGAATTGTGTATGGCTATAAGCAATTAACATAAAGTTTTGCATGACATTTAGGCTTAAAGATAATAATAGTTCTTATTGAAAGACTCAGCAGCTATATTTCTAGCTATCTCTGTTAATCTGACAATATATACTGTCACCCTTATTGTAGCTAATATTTAATAATAATTTAATAATTGTATGTAAACACCACATCCTAATAATAATGATGTTGTTATTCTCATTTTGCAGATACAATTGCAACATGAAACCATCATTACAAAAAAACAATGTTACATATAATAGTATTAAACTCAGTTTTACAATAAATATTAATTTTCTATAAATGTTTAACAAATTTTATTTATGTTTGTAAAATACATGAAGAAATTTAAAGACATTGATTATCCAAAATTATTTTGAATTGATAGATTTCTCATATAGTTTATAATAGTCTCAAAATCCCAGCTCAGATTTGAATCAGACCCAAAACTTTCTCAGAATTCCCTAGACTGATTATTAGAAGGCATAAGAAGGAAACCAATTTATAGCAGTTTCAGAACAACCAGGGATAGACTGCAAGTGGATCAATGAGATGTTACAGCCACCCAGATTACATCCTGTCAAAAGGTCCTCACAAACTGGTAATGAAAGACAGCCTCTGTCAGGAGTAGTCATGGAGTTGTCACACACTTTTAACAGAGCGATTTTGAGATCACGGTGTGCACAGAATCCTACTTAAAATGGCTCAGATGAGTTCACCTATCTCAGCCAAAGCTGTAATTGATTTATAAAAGACTTTACACACACACTGAAATCTGGCCTCCAGGTATCTTTAAATTTTGTCTTTAATTTTCCCAATTGTCTTTTTAATTTTCTTGAAACCCATCTCCTCCAAAAATCTAGATAAGAATGACAAAGGAAATTTTGGAAAGAATATCAATAAATTCAACAATCCTGTACTTAGTTTCCAGATCTTTTATTACTTTCTTCAAGTCTATAATTTTAAGATTTCAAGTTATTTGTCCAATATATAAATTTATTTGATTTTTTTTCATGCAATAAAACTCACCGCTCCTGGATGGCTGGTCATAAATGAGATAACACTCTATTCAATATGGTTTTTATCTGGGAGGACCTTAGTTGCCTGAAAGCTGAGTAGTATCTAAAAGCTCTTAAACATAATCACCTATTAGTACATTGAAAAATAAATTATTCTGAGGTCATAAATTCTAGACTAGCCTGGCCAACCATGGTCAACATGGTGAAACTCTCTCTCTACTAAAAATACAAAAATTAGCTGGACGTCATGGTGCACACCTGTAATCCCAGCTACTTGAGGGGCTGAGGCAGGAGAATCACTTGAACCTGGGAGGCGGAGGTTGCAGTGCGCCAAAATTGCGCCACTGAACTCCAGCCTGACCAACAGAGTGAGACTCCATTTCAAAAAAATAAAAAATAAATAAAAAATGAATTATTCAGTACTTTAAGTTTAAGACACTGACAGTCAGTGACAGTTTTCATCAGTAAATTAAAGGCTGCTGAAATTAATGTGGAATACATTGTTGGGAAAGGGAATTTAATAAGAGAGCATACTTAGATTTATTTGGAAAACATTTAAATTAGCTTTGAAGAAAATATAGCAAAACTTGGATCAGCAATTAATAATACAATTTAGAGAAACAAGAAGAAAATAGAACACAGAATTTGGGAAAACATGTAGATGATAATATGCTAAAGTCGTGTGTGAACCTGAATTATCATGGTGTGCACCCATGTCATCCATGTGCTTAAGCCTACAAAGCAATTTCAAGCATATTCTCTCTCTCTCTCTCTCTCTCTCTCTCTCTCTCTTTCTCTTTAGGAGACATCATCTCATTCTGCCACCCAGGTTGGAATATGGTGGTATGATCATTGCTCACTGGAGCCTCAAGCTTCTTGGCTCAAGTAATCCATCTGCCTCAACCTCCTGAATAGCTAGGACTACAGGTGTGCACCACCATGTCCAGCTAATGTTTTAATTTTGGGTGGAGACAGACGGGAGTTTTGCAATGTTGCCCAGGCTGATTTGGAACTCTTGGCCTCAAGTGCTCCTCCCACTTCAGCCTCCTAAAGCACTGGGGTTGCAGGGGTGAGCCACAGCACCTTTTCTTTAATAAAACACATTTTCTTTATTGTCAATGCATTGTGTGAAGGCACAGGGCATTGGTTGTTGGTGAAGATAATGTTACCTATAGATGTAGGTACAATGTACCTACATCTAAATATGTACATATTTCTTCAGCTGACTTTCTTACTCAGGAGATAGAGGGTATTATCAACTTCTTTAAGAAAGGAGAAATTTAATGACTATTCAATAAATGACCCTTCTGGCACTGGAAAGGTGTTAGTCATCAATTTTTCCCATGAAAATATGTTAAAACATCTAGTAAGTTGCCTGGCATATGTTAGTTGCTCAATAATGGCTAGGAAGACTTCCATTTGAAAAACTTATTCTGCGGGAATTTCAAACATATTACAAAAAGTTATCCATATGCTTCTTCCAATAATTATTTATAATATCATCAATATTCAAAATATTTAGCAATAGACTGAGCAAGAACAAGCATAAAGTGTTGTATATTATTTTTTATACATTGAAAGAGGCTCCTGGATGACTTCTGTGGTACCAAGTCTTAGCAAAGGCTTTCTTGGTCTCTTCAGGAAAAAGTGATATTGATGAGATGAGAGTAATGTGGGGACTGGAAAAGCATATCTTTTCCGAAGTGTAGGGAAATAAATGTCAAATTATTTAACAATTGTCAAGGCTACATTGGCTCAGAGTGACTTAATATGAACTCTTTTATGTTATCTGTATCTCTCTTTACCTATGTCTATATTTATGCCTAATTTGTGAAACACACAAATACACTAATTTTATCTTAACTAAAGACTATAACTAGAAAAGCTTAGCTAAAATTATCTTTGCTGTTAGAAAATCTGAGTTTTATTAGTCATTTCTTATCTGTGTAACTAACATCAGGCAAGTCATTTAATTTCATTGCACTTAAGTTTTATCACTGGAATTACAGGTGTAAAATAATATCTTCTGTATATCAGGAAATTGAAAAGACATTATAATTGTGTAGGATATGATTAAATAGTAAAACTTTACATTAGATTATAAAGCAAAATAGTCATATATTACATAAAATCTATTCAGTGCATACTTTATGTGATGCCCCATTCACTTTTACTATCCCAAAAAGTTTTCAAAATAATACTTTTTAATTATTACTCAATAAAGATGAAAAATAAGTAAGCTTGTACAATAACTAGTATTTTTAATACTTCCACTGAGTATACTTGAACTTCATTTGTTCCACTCTTACATTTGTCATGAATTTTATTTTTTTAACATAACAAGATTATATTTCAATATACAACTTCTGTGCAACCAAAAAATAAAACATCACAGTAAAATGAATGAAAAAAACATATTTGAAATTCTAGACAAAATGTTAACATCTTTAGTCATAAATGAACTTTTCAAAAATCAGTACAAAGAGACTAACATTACAAAGGAAGTGAAAATAAAAGGAACAGAGGAAAATGGAATAGCACACATGAGTTATAAGGCTATATGAAGATGATATACTTAACATTAAAAGCTGAGAAAGCAATTTCATTATAAATGACATTATCGATCCTTACAAATATTGATATCTCATGTTTGTACAGCTTTAAGAAATTAAGAATGATCAAATACTGGGGAAACCTACTCTAGTCAAGGGGGGTTTATCCAAAAATGTAGATGTTTGCATAAACTTGGCCTTGGCAGTTCCAAACCATAGGAATCACTCCAACAAAGCAGTTGGATACACACCCACACACATACACATACATGTTTACTACATAGAAAGTGTGTAAATAATATATCCTCCCACAAGAAACTATTTATGTATCAACTGGTTTATAAAATAATAGACTGGGGGCTAGAAATAGAAAAAAGGCACTTAAGTAAAAATACTACATTTCACAAAATTCTATGTCCTTTGAATTCTTATGAAACATTTTTAATAAATCAGTTTTATATTTACCCTGTGATACAAATTTTAATTTTATATTTATTATTATGGACTGATTGTTTGTGACTCTTCTCTCAAATTTATATGTTGAAACTCTGTCTCCCAATATGATGGCACTAAGAGGTGGGGTCTTTAGGACGTAATTAAGTCATGAGAGTAGAACCCGCATGAATAATGTTAGTGCCCTTAGAAAAGGATTTCCAGAGAATTTCTTTAACTTTTTTTGCCATGTGACAATACAACTGAGAAGCTGAGAGTCTGCAACCCAGAGAAGGGCCCCCAACAGAATCCGAACATGACGGCACCCTGATGTTGGTTTTCTAGCCTCTAGAACTGTGAGAAATAAATTGTTATTAATAAGGCACTTAATTTATGGTATTTTGTTATACCAGCCTGAACTGAGTAAGACAAATTTAGAAAGACTTCAAGATATTAGTATTATTGTTTTGTGTGTTCAATGTTCATTTTCTTCTACCCATATATTTTCCGTTCACATTGCTGTTATATTGTTTTCTTTAATTCCCTGTTTTCTTCTGAGAAGTAAAGAATTCTCAGTTATTATCTCTTTCAGTGCAGATATGTTAATGACAAATTTCTTCATTTTGATTTTTGTGAAAGGATCATTTTTCTTCTTTTTGTAAAGATATTTTCACTAGATATAGAATTCTAAATTGTCTTTTTTTAATTTCAGTATTTTGAAGATAGATTTCATCATGTCGTTTTTTTCTGGCTTCTATCAATTCTAGTGATAAGTCAACTAACATTCCTGTTGTTAATCCCTCATAGAAAGTATTTATATTTTCACAGGGTGTTCTTGACATCTTTTCTGTTTTTGGTCTCTTCACTTTGAGTTTGTGCCTATAGATTGCTCTTATTGTGTAAAATCTGGTGTTTGAAGAGCTTTTTGAATCCACAGGCTGGTATATTTCAGCCATATTTGAAACAATAATTAACTGTCTTTTCAGTATTTCTTCTTCTGCAACATATTTACCCTATTCTTGTTAGAATCCCTGTGTCACACTTGTTATTTATTCTCTTCATTACTTCCAACTTTATTTTTTTTGTATTTCTTGGCTTCAATTTTGATAACTTTTAGCCAGTTTTTACTTCACTCATTCAATTTTCTGTTTTGACTATGCTGCTTTTAAACCAATCTACTGATGTCTTAATATTACAAATTCTACTTTACAGGCTTAAAATTTCTACTTTAATCTGCCTCTTTTCCTTGTATTTAACCCTTCTGAATATTTAATTGAGGATCTATTTTGTCCAGTAGAGACCCTCCTTTTGGCATGTCTTCGTCTACCCCTCGCCTAGAAACTATAAAAAGAGCAACTCTGCTTTTGAAACATTTTGGCTTATATATTTATTCACACCACATGGAAATTCAGACTTCAGCAAAGCTGACTTTGTATTGATGATCTTCATGCTGCTAATTTTGCTACTCCAACTTCAAGTGACAGACAAAATCTCTGCTTCTTTCTCTGTCCCTGTGCAATGGCCTTTTACACAACATCACACTAGAATTTTTAAATTTTAGCTTTTGCCTAGAATGAGAAATTATCGCTAAGGAAAGAGGATTTGTAGATTCTCAGCTCACCATTAATTGCAGAGTTCAACTGACAGCCTATTATACTCATTGAAGCACCTTCCACTAGCATTAAGAGGCTGGAAATAAAATCTACTGTTTTACACAAGTTTTATTTTAACTTCTAAGTTACTTACCTCATATAGGTTCATAATTAAACAGTTTTCCAAGAGAAAGACCAGGCATATGGCTGAGATGTCTAGTCCCCATTTGTGTCATTTAATCCTGGTGACATGACAAAGACTCTGTTGGACACTCTGTTCCACAGTAGCTACTCACTATGCCAAACTTTAAATTTACTCTCCTGTTCAGTCCAGAATATGCATGCTCACCTAGGAATAAAGCATCCATAGATCATTAGCAACTTTCCCTGAGAACAATTTTTTTCTGAAATTTTAGCCCCATTTTCTATACTTTGATTGTATAGTTTCCTTACAGGTTTCAAGGTGTATTTTTATTTTCTTTCTTTCCTGGATTTGTCAATTGGCACATTAGTTTGCCAATAATTGTTTTATTTCTTGTAGAAAAATAAAAATTAAAAATTTGTTCTAAAAATTACATCTTGAGCTACCTTAAAATACTAATTAAATTTAATTCCATTTAAAATCTAGGGTGCTTTCTACTCTGCATGTGAACCCTGGCTGACAAACTTGAAACAAACTTAAAGTAAGTAACTCCTCATGTCTTCACAACACATAAATAGCTCTTTGATCTTAATCTGGAAACCCTCTTAGTTTCTTAATCCATATTTAAATAACATTTATGGTTTGAGACACTATGTAATTGACAGATTTATTCATTTTATTTTCAAAATACAATGAATAGATATGTTCTTTAGATGACATTGTCTTGGACAATTACATTTGCATTTTCAACAAGTTATATTACACATATGTTTGATTTCAACTGAGATAATACAAAACAGGTTTCATGTACCATGTAAACAATATAATACAAATCTTCACAATATCTTTCATTCAGTCTAAAAGTCAATAATATCTCAGTGATGTTTTCATTTTCTCAAACTAATATAGGTCTTGCACTGCTATTTTCAATTACTGCTACCACTATAAAGTGTGGAAATCTGGAGCTTTGTTAATAGCAGAAAGAAAATAATCATCAAATCAAAACTGAGAAGATATATAATTACATATAGCAATACAGAACATATTAATTTAATTGTGAAAATATGATCAAGCTATGCTTCAGAACCCAAATTCGACTTTTAGTTGAAGCTGTGTTTTTGCCTTGTTAAAAATTTATATGCTTTGAAAGTCTACACAGGCAAACTACAGTTGACGGGTCATTAAAGAAATTTTAATATCCAGTGTAGCCAATAGTTCTCCTAGTTATCAAGTACTTGACTCAAATACAGTGAACTGTTATAACCTAAGTCAGCAAATTTCCTCATACCTGGCAACACTCAAAGCTAAGTGAGAAATGAATGACATTTTGAATTTGTTATGAAGGAAATATTATATAATAAGGCATAGATTTTCTTGTTGAGAAGTCAAATATTGATCATCATTAGAATTCCTTATAACAATATCCATGCTCATTCAAAACAAATTTATTTCAATGAAAATCTAATTGATTAATAAAAACATACCTTCACTGCATAGTTTATTTGAACATATCACTGCTGAAAGCCATCAGAGCAACTAGGGGAATCAATTTCTCCTAACCATAGAGCTTTATATTCATATGGTTAATTAAAATACAGCTGGTATATAAATAAATGTGGTCTTCTAGAGGGACAGTTTAGAAAAAAGTTAAACAAAAATAACATTGTGATAGTTGGGCACAAAGAAATTTCACCAAAAAAAGTATTGTTGTTTTTCAAATGCTGAAACACTGCAATGTACAATATTACAAATAATATATTTTTGTTAATTGAAATTACATAGGCAAACAAAATTATATAATTAAATCAATTAAATAATTTTAAGAAAAATACCTAAATATAAAAGTTTCTAATATTTACATAAAATATGTAAAAATAAAACATGCTTAATAAAATATAGAGGAGTATGGAACTGAAAATTGATCAATTCTAGGAAGCAGGATGGCGTTTTAATTTTCAGTAAGGATGAAGAGCTCCCAACAAGCCAATCATCCTGTACATGTTGGATACAATCTTTGAACATGGTGTAATTACTTAAAGCTCCAAAAACCAAAATAAAGCAGTTAGATTTTGAACATTGTTAAAACAGGAACAAGAGATGGTCACATTGCTAGCTGTCTCAGTTTGTTTGTTTGTTTAGGCTTCAGACTGAAAGCTTTTCCACATGGCTAAAACTAGCTCCCGAAAAGCTTACTTTCTGGCCAGGAAACAGAGAAGCCTTTTATCAAGAAAAAAACATGAGATAGTATCAGGAAAACTCCAGGAAGGAGAGAATCCGAAAAAAAAGGAATTACTAATTGTGTGGATAGGGCAAATCCAGTTGCCTGGATTAATGGTGAGAACAGCCTGGCTGTTCTCTGAACCTCACATATGAAAGGAAGACTAAGTCCCTTGCAAATAAAGCTGAAACAATTAAAGCCAATTCTAAGCCTCTTTCTACTTCAGGTATGACAGTCTACAATTTGAGTCTAAAGTTAATTTAAAAAAAATATTTTTAAGAGTCAGCAATATTTGGTACAACTAGCAGAATTCTCAATCTCTGCATTATAGCATTTATATTACCTGTGACACAATAATACAAGACTCAAACTGTAAAGTACTGGGGACTATGATCCATTTTTGTTTTAAGAGATCAACAAATGTCAATCCTGAGATGACACAGATAAGAAAAAAATATATATACAGAAGCCATAATTGTTATGCTCAATGTAGTAAAGTTATATACAATTTAAATGAATGAAAACTTAAGAATCTCAGCACAGAAATATATCACAAAATGGTAAATCATAGAACTGAAAAATTTGGTGTCTAGAACAAATAAAAAAACAGAATGAAGTTGAAAGAAAAATGTCAGAGAAATTTGAGGAAAAATAAATTATTCAATTTGAGTAAAAGAGATAAAAGGACTGACAAAATTAAAAATAGCTTCATGATCTTTGGGACAATATCACATCTAACATATCGTTCATTTGAAACCCAGAAATAGAGGAAAGAGAAAATTAAATGCTCCAGAATGAAAAACACATAAGTGATAGAATAATGGACAAAATCTTCTCTCGTATTTTGAAGGACATAACTTTAAACATTCAAGAGCTCAGCAAAGCTCAACAGAAAAAATATAAAGTTGAAGAGCACATCACTTAGACATATCAAAGCCAACTTCTGGAAACTGAGGATAAAGAAAAAAATCTTAACAGAAGCCAGAGAAAAATGATAAAATAATAAGAACCTGATCAAAAACAATGGAGAACAAAAGTCTATGGAGAAATACCTTTAAAATACTGAAAGAAGAAACATCATCTACCCTTTTTCTGGATTTAGCAAAAATATGCTTCAAGGTAAGGTCACTGAAAGGTACATTCACAAAAAAGAAAAGTAAGGTAATAATAGATTGTTTTCATACAAGAAGTGCAAGAAATACTAAAAGACTTTCAGCTTGAAGAAAAATGAAACTGGAAAAAATCACAATCTTTAGACTTGAATGAAAATATTGGAAATGTTAAATATATGGGTAAAAATAAAATCTTTTATTTTTATTAACATATTTAAAATATATATGATTGTCCATAACAAAAATTATGCAATATTATGGTGGGAATATATGTAGAATATAAGACCTATGTCATTTAAAGCACAGAGGGTGATGGGGGCTGGACCTAATATGGTTGCAAGTTTTCTATGCTTTACTTAACATAAATCTTAATAGGCTGTGACAATGTAAGTATAATATTGTAATCACAGAAAAATTATAAAAAATATAAAGGTGTATAGCTAAAACATCAATATATTAATAGTAACAAAATTAGAATATTTTTGCATAATAAAAATGGAAGTTAATACAAAAACAGAAGGGGCAGTAGTAAACATATAATAAATAGATGATGTAAGTGCAATCATATCAATCATTACATTCAATGTTAATGAACTAAACTCTACAATCAAAAGTCAGATATAATAATAGATAAAAACATAACACTCAATTATATACTATTCTGCAAGTTTATCTTAATTATAAGGCATAAAGAGGTTGAAAAGAGTGAGTGAAAAAATGTGTTCAATAAAAACCATAAATATAGGCTGATGTGGCTACAGTAGCATCAGAGGGAATAAAGATGGAGACAATATTAGAAATAAAGAGGTAATTTCCCAATGATGAAAGGATCATTTGAGGTGTAACTTAAGTATCACAAGTTTTTATGCATCTAATTAAAGAGTCTCATTATTCCAAAAGGCAAAAGTTGGCAGAAACAATGAAAGAAATAAATAAATGCTCAATCAGAGTGAAAATTTTAACACTCCTCTCTTGGCAATTAAAAGCACAACTAGTCAAAGAATTATAAAATATAGAGTATTCAAACAACACTATCAACTGTCTTGGCTTAAATTATATGTACAGGGCACTGTAAACAATAAAGACAGAATATCTTCTAGGGTACACATGGATCACTCACCAGGATAAAGATATGCTGGGCCAAAAAAACAAAGACTCAGAAAATGTGTTACGTTTGATATGATATGCAGTATAATATGTAATGCATAAATAAACAGTATATCAAAAACAAAGAGTAGTCCAGGGACAGTTTAGATATTTGGAAATTATTCCTCATATCTTGAAATAAAACATGGGTCAAAGAGACAATCTCCAGGAATTATTTTATCCAAATTCATGACAGAAACAGATATTGCAAGGAAGATAATACAAGACAATACTTCAAACTTATATTCCCCAATACCATAAATGAATAATCTTTAATAAAATTTGACTCATAGAATACAGCATTTTATATATACATAATGAAAGAGGTTTATCTCAGCAATGCAGAGTTGACTTAACCTGCAAAAATTACATCACATAATATAATCTATTCGTAGAAAAAGAGGAAACTAAATCACATTAGCATCTCCAAAGGTGTGAAAAAAGATTTAAGCAGATTCAACACATATTCATAACTCTCACAGAAAAAGGAATAGAATTGAATTTTTTCATCTAACAAAGGGATTTTAGAAAATTATAATCTCCCTCTCTCTGTTTTTCTCAGACACACACACACATACACACACTGCAAACTACAGAATGCTGACATGCATTTAAAAAGACTGAGATAATTGAAAAGATATATAATATCAATAATTTGGAAAATAAAATTTCAATTTACAAAAATTTGCCAATATATATAGGTCAACTCCACGCAAATCTAGCACGCATTTTGGTTGAAAATGGCAAGTCAATTCTATATATTATATGAAAATATAACTCCCAAAGCAAATTTAAGAAAGTAGAACTACACTGAACTACTTATTGTACCTAATCTTGACTTAGATAAAACAACAGGGCCGGGTGCAGTGGCTCATGCCTGTAATTTCAGCACTTTGGGAGGCCGACGCAGGCGGATCATGAGGTCAAGAGATTGAGACCATCCTGGCCAACATGGCGAAACCCTGTCTCTACTAAAAATACAAAAATCAGCTAGGCGTGGTGGTGCACACCTGTAGTCCCAGCTACTCAGGAGGCTGAGGCAAGAGAATCTCTTAAACCTGGGAGGCGAAGTTTGCAGTGGGCTGAGATTGCACCACTGCACTCCACCCTGGTGACAGAGTGAGACGTCGTCTCAAAAAAATAAAAAGTAAAGAAAATTAAGAGTTGGTAAAACAAAAGACATATAGATCAATGAAACTGATTAGGCAGTCCAGAAATAGACCTTCACACATGTTCAATTGCTTTTTTTATTGTTACTTTCATTTAAAACATTTTTAAATTCAGGGGTACAAGTGCTGGTTTGTTACATAGGTAAACTTGTGTCATGGGGATTGGTTGTACAAATTATTCCATCACGCAGGTATTAAGCCTAGTACCCATTAGTTGTTATTCCTGATCCTCTCCCTCCTCCCACCCTCTGCCCTCCAGTAGGCCTCAGTGTGTCTTCTTCCTCTATGTGTCCATGTGTTCTCACTTATAAGTGAGAACATGCAGTATTTGGTTTTCTGTTCCTGTGTTAGTTTGCTAAGGATAATGGCCTCCAAATCCATCCATGTCCCTGGAAAGAACATGACCTTGTTCTTTTTTATGGTTGCTTAGTATTCCATGATGTACATGTACCACATTTACTTTATCCAGTCTACCAATGATAGGCATTTAGATGGATTCCATATTTTTGTTACTGTGAATAGTGCTGCAGTGAACATGTATGTGCGTGTGTCTTTATAACCTATAACTCCATAAAAAGTGAGTTATGAATGAATGAATCAATAAATCAATGAATATGAACACTTTTCAAAAGAAGAAATACACGTGGCCAACAATCATACGAATAGAAGTTCAAGATCACCAATCATTAGAAGAATGCAAATCGAAATCCCAGTGAGATACCATCTAACACCAGTCAGAATGGCTTCTATTAAAACATCAAAAAACAACAGATCCTAGTGAGGCTGTGGAGAAAAGGGAAAGTTTGTACACTCTTGATGGGAGTGTACATTGGTTTAACAATTGTGGATGACAAGTGTGGTGATTCCTTAAAGACCTGAAGACAGAAATCCCATTCGACTCAACAATCCCATTACTGGGTATATACACAAAGGAATATAAATCATTCTATCAATTGCTTTTTGACAAAATTATTTCATAACTCAATGTGGGAAGGAAGGAAAACCCTTCTAGGAACTGTGCTACAGGGGAAAAGAAAGCATCAACACTTAGCTTACACAATAACCTTTTTTTCAAATTTGATTACCCTAAATGTGAAAGACCACACTAAAACCTCCTCGAAGCCCTCCCAGGATTTGGGTTTCTTATATAGTACACAAATAGAGTAAATTATAATATTAAGAAAAATGAAGAGTTTAAGCTTTATCAAAGTGAAAAACTTTTGCTCTTTGTTTCCATTAACAAAATGAAAACACAAATCATATGAAGGGAGAGAATATTGCCACTCAATGTAAAACTCAATAATAAACAGTCCAACAAGGCAATGGTGGTGGAAAGTAAAATGTCACTACCAGTTGGAAAAAGTTTAACAGTTTCTTAAAATGTTAGTAAGTACTGACCATAAAACCCAGAAATTCCACTGCTAGGCATTTAGCAAAGAGAAATGAAAATACATTAGAATCAAATACTTGTACATGAATATTCATAATAGCTTTAATCATAATGGCAAAATTTGCAAATAACACAAACATTCAACAGGTAAACAGAAACCAAAATATACTGTTTTTACCCAGCAGGACATTAGACAAGGGTAAAAGGAGATAGACTACTGATAAAAGCAACCCTAGTATGGATCTCAAAGGCATTAGGTTCTGTGTAAAATCAATTTTGAAAGAGTACATACTCCATGATTCTGCTTATGTAACATTTTTGAACTGACAAAATTATGAAGAATGAGAACAAAATAGTGGTTGCCAAGCGACGGGGATGGTGTGTGGGAGGAGTGAGAATATAAAGGGATAGAATGAGGGATTTCTTTATGGTAATATAATAATTTTGTATCCTGATTTAGTTGGTGGTTATACAAATCTCTATATGGGACAGAATTGCATACAAATGTAAACACACGTGTGAATACATGTAAAGAAATGGTGAAAACTGAATATGGTATGTAGTCTATTTAAAGTTATCATATCATGGTTTTGATATCCTACTACAGTTATATAAGGTATCACCTGTCAAAGAAGCAGAGTGAAGCATTCAAAGGACTCTATGTGATAAATAGGGATGACTACTGTTATGCTGAACAACATAGATAAATCTCAAAATCATGTTGAATGAAAGAAACCAGTCACAAAAAATTTCATGCCATACGAGTTCATTTATATATAAAGGCAAATTAATTATAGTGACAGAAAGCAGATCAATGTTCACACGGGCCAGCAGCTGAGAGAAATATACACTGCAAAGCAATATAAAGAAGTTTTGGGGGTGATTGAAATGTTCTGAGTCTTGATTGTGTTTGTGGTTTTACAGGTTTGTGCAACTCTGAAAACTCACCAAATTGTACACTTTGGAATGATGCAGTTTATTGCACGTGAATTATTCCTGAATAAAATTACATAAAGTAAAACACAGGAAGGAGAAAGGTGCCATTGGGGTGTTTCAATTCTACTCATAATATATTAATAGAAGTAATATTCAATTTCTTTAGAAACATAGTTTGAATTTGTCTGTTTACAGTTATATATGTATTCATTTGTATTAAAAAATAGAAAACTTTAAATTGATAAGAAAATGAAAGATTTTTAGCCTCTGCATAAATGTATTTCAAAGATTTGTCAAAAATATATCAAAGAGTACTTAATTCAATTACATTCAAAGAACTTCATTTGCAGTTTGCAAAGTAAATGTTTTCTCTCAAGTCAGGTCATAATAAGCTATCAAGTGGAACCAGTTATTTTGTGTGTGTGTTTCTACTGACTAACACAGTCAGCTATTTTTAAAAAATTATCTTTATTTATATAAGGGATAGGAAAAGCTAAACCAGTGAGTAATAATAAAAGTATATATTGCTGCATTTATGGCATTATATTATCTTACTATCTTTAAGCTTATTTTACTCTAATGTATAATAAATTTCCTAGTGAAAATTTGGAACATTATTTTTACAATGAGCTGATTTTTTTTTTTTTTAAGTCTTGCTTAAGTCGTCAGGCTGGAGTGCAGTGGCGTAATTTAAGCTCACTGCAGCCTCCACATCCTGGGTTCAAGAAATTCTCCTGCCTCAGCCTCCCGAGTAGCTGGGATTACAGGCACATGCCACTGCACACTGTGCCTAATTTTTGTATTTTTAGTAGAGAGAAGGTTTTACAATGTTGGCCAGGCTGGTCTTGAACCCCTGGCCTCAAGTGATCTTCCTGCCTCAGCCTCACAAAGTGGTGGGATTACAGTTATGAGTCACTGCACCAGGCCACATTGTGCTTTTTGTAGAATGGGTTTGTCAGAAGCAGACTCTGAGATGAAGAATTCTATAGGTGGTTTATTAGAAAAGAAGCATTTCCGGAAAACACCAGCACAGAGAGGGAGAGTGGGCCTGAGAAAGGAAGAAGGGCAAGCACGTTTGTGATATTAAGTCCCACTGAGCTCATAAAGCAATGTAGGTTATACTTCAGTGAAGTCCAAATCAATTGTACCAAACCAATCAGACATTAGCTAAGGGCTGCCCCTGAGGAGATGTAAATTTGCAGGCACTTCCAGCTACCTCTGCACTTGCAGAAAACGTGCTCTCCAGGAGACTAAAGGCAGCTCTTCCATAAAGGCCCTCAGTTCTGGTTGTTGGTAATAAAAGCACATTGGAGAGCAGCGTGCACAAAATTGATGAAGGAATATGACAATGATGAGACAAAGCAACATCAACATCTGTTGCAGCCTTGGATACACTCATGCCTCACACTGGATTCTCTACATGGATTCTTCAGAATGATAACTAGTCATGATTGCAAAGGGTTGAACACTACAAGAGAACAATTATTGCAATGAACTGTAGTTCCTGCTGCTGAAGTTGTTGCCAAGGCTATAATTGCCAAAAGATATTTCAAGCCTCACCAGATCAAATCACTGTACCTTTGAGGTTGAAAAGACTGTCTCTACCATCCATTGTAGTTTACCCTGAGTCTACACTTCTGTAGTGTATGATGCTCTCCTGAGTACCCTTCAGGACTCACATCCCTGTACCTCTGGTGGCCATTCACTTGCCTGATAATTACCTTACCACAGTTCAATAATATATGGGAGCATGAAGAGATGGACAGTGGATTCCCGAGGTTTCCAGACTTTTTCCTACTCACATTCAATGTCTAATATCCTACCAGGTCATGATGATCAAGATGAAGAATTTGTTTCATTTATTTGCCTGCTTGCTTACTGTAACAAGTATATAAAAATGACCAGATGGCAGTGGTACATCTATTTTCAGTGGAAGTCTTAATGTGTTCCCTGGTGATTCCCAGGAACTCTAGATATTGTGTTTAAAATTGTAAGGACAGGAAACATATCTTCTTCAAATAAATTCCTTGGAGTGAAGGTGAGAAGAGACATTGTTATTTCAGCCCCTGGATTCCCAGACATGTTTATTCATTCTTTCAGAGGCATAGAACTACATGGTGGCCATTGATTCCTGGCATATACTGCATGCTGAAAAACAGTATCCTAAACCCATAGTGTGCCATTGAGACAGGAGGCGAGACTCAATTCTGGAGGCAGGATTCAGATACTGACCAAATCAAGGACTCGCTAAAACAGGGACAGGGCAGAAGAAGCAGCTTTCTATAAAGATATGCCCACCTGTGTGCCATGTTTGTTTACCATTGCCATGGCAAAACCCAGGAGTGACAATGATCCGATGACCCAGAAGTTATTACCCTTTCCTTAGAAATTTCTGCATAAACTGCCCCTTAATCTGCATGTAATTAAAAGTAGGTTTACATATTTCTGCAGAAGTGCCCTGAGCTGGTTCTCTCAGCGCACTCACTATGGGGTGGCTGCACTGCTCTGCAGGATCAGTCGTGGAGCTATAACACTGCCTGAGCTGTAATACCACTGAAGCTGTAACACTGCCACTTCAATAAAGCCATTTTCTTCTACCACCAGCTCATTCTTGAAATCTCTCCTGGGTAAAACAAAGAACCCTCCCAGACTAAGCCCCAGTTTGGGGTTCACCTGCTTTGCATCACCATCAGGAGCTTCAAATTGGCACTTTAGGTATGTCTTTAAAAGGTCTTTCCAATGTTCTATCAAAACAGCAGCCCTAAGTAATTTACTATGAGGCATGAGCAGTAGGTCCCATAATGTCGTATTCTCATTGAAGAGCAGATACTTTGGCCTGTGCAGTGTCAATGTTGTGTGGGATCCCATGATAGTAAAGGACATATTCTCTTAGTCCTTGTATAGTGCTGCTATTCCAATGTTCTGTAGTCAAAAAGGCAAACTCTTACAAAAAACACAAGTTGACCCTATTCAGAATAAATTACTGCCCTTTAAAAGTTTGAAAAGCCTTATTGTAACAACTTGACATAACTTCTGGTGGATTTCTTTGAGACATATTTTGGAATTCTACATCTCACAATTTAGATTTTCAGTAATGGGAATAACCAGATCAGCCTTGGTGAGAGGAAGACTATGTTGCTGGGCCTACACATAGCTGTACATCTACTTAATTTATGAGCCCACTGCCCAATCACTGAGAATAGAGGCTGGCTAATATTTATGTGATAAATATTTTTGTCTCCTTGAGGTTAGTGCTTCTTTTGAAGTGTATGATCTAGGTTATGCATTAATTTGAGATTCAGCCTTTCTCAAACCTTGGTACCACTGTTCCACCCACATGACTATTCCCCAGACTTCTTTATCTGTTTCTTCTAATATTGCTCCTTCCAAACCCCCAAACCAACAAGCTAAGCTATTAGCCATTCTCTAAGAGTTCATGAATATTCTTATCTCAGACTATATCACTCTTCACAGTGGATGGCCAGGTGCATCTCCTGAACTCTGTTATTTAGAAGATTTCCACTCACCCCTGTCTTTCAAGGACCTCCATTCTTGGTGGTGGTGTTTTCTGGCAAAGTCATTTTCAGCTCATAAAAACATACTGAGGTAAACTCTACATAAACTAGGACCTATTTTTCTTCCATCAGCAGATTCTAAAGAAATCCCTTCAGCACATAAATGTAAGCTAAAGGAGCATCATTAGTTGAATAGATGTTTATGACCTGAGGCACTGGCTATCTAGTAACATAACTTTCTTTGTCCTTGGCACCTAATAGTCTTTACTCCAGGTTGACCATTGCTATTACCTGGTAGACAGCTTGTGTGCCTACTCAAAGTTTGCAAATGACATATGGTTGTTTGTTGCAAACAGCACAGTTTAGTTCTTGAATCCTAGGTTCCTGTACTACAACTTGCTATAGAGCTTTCAGTTTCCAAATGGCACACAATTTACCACTGTTATCTTCAGTAGCACAACTGAATATATGAGGTCTCATGGAACAAAAAGAATATGCAATTGTACCACTCACCACTGACAGCCTTCAAATTATCCAATAATTATTCAGAGAAGTACTTCCTAAAGCAGGCCAAAATGCAAACTGACTTACCAAGCACAGAGTGGTGGTGTAGGAACTCCAGTATACAAAGACTTTTCTTTCAGCCTGGAGGATATATCTTGTCATCCTCCTCATTCCTAGAATCCTAAAAGTTTGTACATTATGGAAATCACTAATGTTTTGTAGAGTTTATTTTCCACCCTCTGGATTTTATCTTAGAAAGAGATCTAGAATTTTACCACTATGTGCTCTTCATGTCTAATGGACACAATATAACCAAGATATTTATGTGGTATATACACATTTTCAAGGTCCCTTTGGAATATATTGTAGTAGAGGGCAGAAGAATAAGTATAGCCTTAGAACAATACCTTAAATTTGTAGTATTGTCCAAAATGAGTGAATGATTTTTGTCCTAATGCATTTTTAAAAGAATACCTATAACAAATCCATAACATATAACCTACCAGGGCAAAGACAGTATTGATTAAGATTGCAGAAATATACCATCATCTACAATAACCTGTTTTTTCCGGGGGCTAGAATGTGAAATAAATGAAGACATGACAAGCACAAATAACCCTTTATTTTTGTGCCATTGAAAGTGGTTTTGATCTCTGCCTTCCTTCTCAATATATGTCACTGCTTTTAATTTAAAATCTTGAGAAGTGGCAATAATTAAAATTAATGCATTTTACAGGTAATATATACATCCATTTTGAATTTATACTGAGCCACTGCTAACTAGCTACCTTGGATGTAATGGAACCAATGAGAAACAAACTTTGGCCAGGCTTCTGCTTACTATCTGTCTTCTGTATACCTCTGCACAAATGACAATCCACAGTATCAACGTAACTTTGACAAAATGTCAAATATCTGTTGTAAAATTTGTGTATTTCTCTTTCCCCGGTCTACAGTTACTTAGGTCAATGATCACACATCTTTTTGGAGAAGGAATTGAGGGATTATTAGTGCATATATTTTCTGTGTCATGGTATGATTCTTCAAGAAATATTAGTCTTTTCAATTGATTATCTCCGGTCTGGGGGATATCTCAGATACTATATAAGATATTTTGATTTTTTCAGTGGAGCAGCTGATAACAGCCTTCTAATCATTCTCTTTTTAATATCAAATGTATCATTAGACATTTTTGACTATTAATGAATTTTTCACAAGGACCACTATAATCAATTGGCCACTGTCATAATTCTCTTTAGGTCACGTCCCATGCTTTCCATTTGATCCCAGAGTCTGTTAAGGTGATTATGTCTGTCATACATCTAGTGGTTTAGTGCTGTCACCTGACTGCCACGGTTTCAGCAGCATTTTATCTACTCTACTGATAAGGAGACCAGATTAATAAAAGCATCTTTTTTCATCACCTGAAACTATTCTGTTTATTTTCTTTTATTATTATTATCATATTTTAAGTTCTATGGTACATGTGCACAACGTGCAGGTTTGTTACATATGCATACATGTGCCATGTTGGTGTGCTGTACCCGTTAACTCATCATTTACATTAGGTATATCTCCTAATGCTATCCCTCCCCCCTCCCCTCACCCCATGACAGGCCCTGGTGTGTGATGTTCCCACCCTGTGTCCAAGTGTTCTCATTGTTCAATTCCCACCTATGAGTGAGAACATGCGGTGTTTGGTTTTCTGCCTTTGCGATAGTTTGCTCGGAACTATGGTTTCCAGCTTCATCCATGTCCCTACAAAGGACACGAACTCCTCCTTTTTATGGCTGCATAGTATTCCATGATGTATATGTGCCACATTTTCTTGATCCAGTCTATCAATGATGGACATTTGGGTTGGTTCCAAGTCTTTGCTATTGTGAATAGTGCCACAATAAACATACGTGTGCATGTGTCTTTATAGCAGTGTGATTTATAATCCTTTGGGTATATGCCCAGTAATGGGATGGCTGGGTCAAATGGTATTTCTAGTTCTAGATCCTTAAGGAATCGCCACACTGTCTTCCACAATGGTTGAACTAGTTTACAGTCTCACCAATAGTGTAAAAGTGTTCCTATTTCTCCACATCCTCTCCAGCACCTGTTGTTTCCTGACTTTTTAATGATCACCATTCTAACTGGTGTGAGATGGTATCTCATTGTGGTTTTAATTTGCATTTCTCTGATGGCCAGTGATGATGAGCATTTTTTCAGCTGAATTCTACCAGAGGTACAAAGAGGAGTTGGTACCATTCCTTCTGAAACTATTCCAATCAATAGAAAAGGAGGGAATCCTCCCTAATTCATTTTATGAGGCCAACATCATCCTGATACCAAAGCCTGGCAGAGACACAACAAAAAAGAGAATTTTAGACCAATATCCCTAGTGAACATCGATGCAAAAACCTCAGTAAAATACTAGCAAACCGAATCCAGCAGCACATCAAAAAGCTTATCACCACTATCAAGTTGGCTTCATCGCTGGGATGCAAGGCTGGTTCGACATATGCAAATCAATAAACGTAATCCATCATATAAACAGAACCAAAGACAAAAACCACATGATTATCTCAATAGATGCAAAAAAGGCCTTTGACAAAATTCAACAGCCCTTCATGCTAAAAACTCTCAATAAACTAGGTATTGATGGGACATATCTCAAAATAATAAGAGCTATTTATGACATACCCACAGCCAATATCATACTGAATGGGCAAAAACTGGAAGCATTCCCTTTGAAAACTGGCACAAGACAGGGATGTCCTCTCTCACCACTCCTATTCAACATAGTGCTGGAAGTTCTGGCCAGGGCAATCAGGCAAGAGAAAGAAATAAAGGGTATTCAATTGGGGAAAGAGGAAGTCAAATTGTCCCTGTTTGCAGATGACATGATTGTATATTTAGAAAACCCCTTCGTCTTAGCCCAAAATCTCCTTAAGCTGATAAGCAATTTCAGCAAAGTCTCAGGATGCAAAATCAATGTGCAAAAATCACAGGCATTTCTATACACCAATAATAGACAAACAGAGAGCCAAATCATGAGTGAACTCCCACTCACAATAAAAGCATCTCTTAGACACTGGTGATTTGCTGGAGCTTAAAGATTACCCTTCTTTCTACTTCTGCTCGCCTTATGCTCAAAGCCTTTAAGTATTGGAGATAAAGGTCTCTGATCCCACGAAGACAATCTGAAATGCTCACCATGCCATGAGTTGGTAAATAGTTGGCTTGATAGCTTGGTTTTCCTCCAGGGCATCAGTGAAACTTAGCAAAACCAGACAATGCAAAATCTTTTATTATTTACACCTAAAGGGAAAAACTAAATTTGCAATTTTTAAAAAATTGCTTTGAGACAGAATCTTGCTCTGTTGCCCAGGCAGGAGTGCAGTGGCATGGTCACAGCTCACTGCAGCCTTGACCTCCCAGACTCAAGAAATTCTTCTCCCTCAGCCTCCCAAGTAGCTGAGATAATGGGTGTGTACCACCACACCTTGCTAATATTTATTTTATTATTTTACTTTATTTTAACAGAGACAAGTCTTGAACTTCCAGGTTCAAGCAATCCTCTTGCCTCAGCCTTTCAAAGTGCTGAGATTACAGGCATAAGCCACTGTGCCCAGCTGCATTATGTCTTAAATTACTATTTTCCCCATATCTATCCAGTGGTAGATATATTTAGAAACTATTAGATTTCCTTCAATATGAATCCCATCCCAATTACCTACAGGCATTCTTAGCTACAATAATGCTACCATATAGCATGAATAATCAATACTCTACTTTTATGGATGCCATGGCCCCTTTTGTTATCTGGCCAAAGAAGACTCAACTCGAGAATTCTATCCTGAGACTCTGCTACCTAGAACCACATTGGAAACCAGATGTCTCAGTTTGGATTTCCTAGAAGCAAATGCTGAAACAAGAATTTAAACAGAAGTGCATAGGAAATATTCCAGGAGGTAGGTGGGGTGCTATGAGAGTGAGAAAGTGAGAAAGTAAGAAATCTAAGGAGCTCAGGCAAAGGCACAATATCAAGCAAAGTTCCACAGGTGGTAACTTTGATTAAACGACGCTTTGGAGTTTTGGAGATAATATAGATCTTACATAAGTTGTGGTAATCAGGAACAAGAAAGCCAGAATATTTATACCTCATTGCCTATCTATTATTGTCTATGGGATACCTGTTGGGAGACATGAATTCCCTGTCACTGAAGGTTCTTAGTACACAGGGGCATAATGAGATATGGAAGGCTAGGACAAGGGTCTGGTAAAGAGATGCAAGTTCTGGCTGTTGGAATAAAAGCACACCAGAAGTCCATGTGCATGAAAATGAGGAAGGCATCAGAGTAATCACTGGTGGAATACTGACAATATCTGAAAATAACATTTAAATATTTAGGTATTTGTGAATATTTTTTAAAATGCTAAGAGTTTAAATAGAATATAACAATATTTTTAGTGGCTATAATTTATTAATAACTTTCTGTGCTTTGAGATAAAATTATTTTTACAAGGCCAGCAGAAGGGATAGCTTACATACTTATAATTCTGTATTAGTTGAAATACTCTGATATTATTTTCTATTTGTCTTTAATATTATCCTTGTGTCAATCCTTGTATTATTTATGATCCTTGTATCCTTTGCATTCCAACAACAGTTGTACAGTTTAAGTAACCCTGACAAATCATTAAAATTATGATTTTCCTCATAGTTGATGTTAGGTGGTCCATAAAACATTCCCTCTCCAGAGGTCCTGCATTGTGTTTTAGTCCATCTGAAATATTACTATTACATATTTTTATGGTGCCCATTATCAAAATAAGGTAATAGTTACATTTCAGACAGTTTAAAGCATACGAAGATATACTTTTGACAAATGAATAATTATTGCAATTAAAAATAATTACTTAAAAAATTAAAATTTGGCCTATAATGAAGCATAGTGTCCCTGCTAGAATAATAATGGATGTATTGGCTTTCCCTATTTGTGAAGGTGTGTGTTTATTATTGGGATAGAGGAAGAGGCCCGCCTAAATCTGAAGTGAATTGAAAATGTGACACTTTCCCCTCTCCAGAGGTTTCTTCAGGTGGCTAATGAAAATAAATTTTAAAGTAAAATTTTAAAGTAATTATCAAGTATGTATATATTTACTGCAATAAACTCTTTACTTTTCCTGAAAGTTTATTGTTTGAAAATTGATTCTGTTTAAGAAAATAGTGTTTATCTGGTATTCCTCAGCATTCACTGGAGAATATCCATCAGTTTTCAATGAAAGCATCTACTGAGATTGAACAGAAGGGGATTTTGATACAAACAAATAAAACACTTGTTAACAAGACATAGAAGAAACAAAGAGGTATGTAAAGGAAAACTAGAATTGTATAGGACTTATGTCATGAATAGATAATTGCTCTGGAAGAGACAATTTACTATAGAGTGACCTCATTTCCTGTCATATGTCAAATTCAGTTATTTTCATCACAATGACATGACCTATTCTTAGGTTCTATATATACAGGGAAAGTAAAATGACAGATGAACATTTATTCAGTGACTTTAATCAGTGTGGACAGATTGTTTATAAATTCTTGTTTTTTAAGAGAAACAGTTTGCTTTTCACTAATTATCTGGATAATGGTCTCCATTCTTCCCCAGATTTTTGACTCTCCAAATGTTTTCTCAGGCACTAATTTGCTGACAGTAGTTCAATGTTCTATTTACTTCATTCTATGAAAGATAACTGCATATGTTTATATACTACATTTATTTTCACAACTCAATTTCTTCGCCCCTGTTTTTCTTCAGTTATTTAGTCCATTACATTTCAGTAATATGCTAAATAAAAATCCTACAACTTGAAATGTCTAGTTCACTTTTCTCATTGCATGATTTGTGTAGTAGGGGTGGTGTTAACTTCCAGAAGCACAGTTCTTAAACATCAGAGTAGCTGATGATTCATTATCTTGGCAGATGTCTTTGTCTGCTGGCCTAACAAGCACATCCTAGAGCTCTTATTTTAATATGATTTTATATACATTTGTTAACAATACGACTTTCATACATCATATACTGTTTAATAAAATCTTTAATAACTGATATATGCAAACAGAAAAAGGAAACATCTAGGAATACTTATATAATCCTAAAATTTCTAAGCAAAATTTAGAAAAGAACAAAGCTGAAGGCATCACACTACCTGACTTCAAACTATACTACAAGGCTACAATAACCAAAACTGCATAGTACTGGTACACAAACAGACACATAGACCAATGAATATGTTAGAGGACCCAGAAATAAAGCCACACATTTACAAAGCCATCTGGTCATTGGAAAAGTTGACAATAATGAGCAATGGAGAAAGGACTTCCTATTCAATAAATGGTGCTGGGATAACTGTATAGCCATATGCAGAATATTGAAACTGGATCCCTTTATTTTACCATACACAAAAATTTACACAAAGACTTAAATATAAGACTTAAAACTATAAAATCCCTAGAAGAAAACATAGGACAGACCATTCTGGACATAGGCCTTGGTGAACTATGCTTCCAACAAAGGTCTGATATCTAGAATGTATAATGAATCTAAACAATTCAACACATAAAAATAAACATCCACATTAAAAATGGGCAAAGGACATGAACAGACACTTCTTAAAAGAAGACACACATATGGCCAACAAGCATATGAAAAAATGCTCAATGTAAAACAGAACTACCATTCGACCCCAAATCCCAATATACCTTTGGCAATGTAACTGGGTATATACAAAAAGAATAAAAATCATTCTATTACAAAGATACGTACATGTGTATGTTCATTGCAGCACTATTCACAATAGCAAAGGCATAGAATCAACATAGATGTCCATCAATGGTGGACTGGATAAAGAAAATATGGGACATACACAACATAGAATACTATGCAGCCGCATGTTCTCACTCATAGGTGGGAATTGAACAATGAGAACACCTGGACACAGGAAGAGGAACATCACACACCGGGACCTGTTGTGGGGTGGGGGGAGTGGGGAGGGATAGCATTAGGAGATATACCTAATGTAAATTAGGAGTTAATGGGTGCAGCACATCAACATGGCACATGTATGCATATGTAACAAACCTGCACATTGTGCACATGTACCCTAAAACTTAAAGTATAATAATAAAAAAAATACTATGCAGCCATTTAAAAGAACAAAATCATGTTCTTTATAGCAACATTGATAGAGCTGAAGGCCATTGTCTTAAGTGAATTAATGAAGAAAGAGAAAACCCAGTACTGTATATTCTCACTTATAAGTGGGAGCTAAACATTGAGTTCACATAGACACAAAGAAGGGAATATTAGACACTGGGGCCTACTTGAGGGTGGAGGGTGGGAGGAGGTTGAAGGTTGAAAATCTACCTATTGGATACAATGCTCACTACCTGGGTAATAAAATCATTTGTACACCAAACCCCAGCGACACATACTTCACTCATGTAACAAACCTGCATGTCTATCCCCTGAAACTCAAGTGAAAATAGAAACAGAAAAAATAAACAAATAAATAAAATTTTAAAGATGCAAATGCAATATCTCTAGTTCCTTTAATTAAAGATGATGCTTTTACAAATGGATATTAGGAACCCATATAGTTGTCTTATAATTTTATATATGTCACCAGCCAGTTGATGGGTTTGTGCAGTGTTACATATACAACAAGATCTTGCTTACATGTAGTATAAACCTTAAACAGAAAACAGAGGAGTTGGTCAATGAAAAGGACGAATAAAAAGGTGTGTAGAAATCTTGATCAAAGGTCAGCTTCTGGATAGAAATTTACCATAATTAGAAACACAGGTCATCAATAGAAGCCAACTATGACTTTTCAGTATATCAAAATGTCTGTTTCTTTGACAAATTAATTAGAAAATAGCACAATAGTGTTTGAATTAATTAAAGTGAATAGTTTCTTAAGTATAAAAAGAAGATTCAGGCTGAGCACAGTGGCTCACACCTGTAATCCCAGCACTTTGGGAGGCTGAGGCAGGTGGAAGGGTTGAGGTCAGAAGTTCAAGACCAGCCTGACCAACATGGGGAAACCCTATCTCTACTAAAAATACAAAAATTAGCTGGATGTGGTGGTGGGCACCTGTAATCCCAGCTATTCAGGAGGCTGAGGCAGGAGAATCGCTTGAACCCAGGAGGCAGAGGCTGCAGCGAGCCGAGATTGTGTCATTGCACTCCAGTCTGGGCCACAGAGTGAGACTCCATCTCAAAAAAAAAAGAGAAAAGTCACTGCACATTTTCTCTTTTATTAAGCATTCCAAGTTATGCTCTAAAATAAACTAATTTAGCCTCATATTCAAAGTGTGAATATCTTAAAAAAAATTGTGGCTATTTCCTAATCAAAGATTTCAAAAGGCATATTTTTAGCACATAAGAAAATAATGAACGAGAAACATTGATCAGCCAATGGATAAGTCTTATGGGAGCTCCATCAAGCACATAACATGGTTTATCTTTAAAGTCTGTGCCCATGAGACAGAGACAGGCAGACACAAAATTTGATGTCTTTCAATGGTAACCATATAAGAATAAAAATGTAGACAACTATTGTCATCAAATTCTTAGAATGCTCAGAATATTCTTTGACCTGATACCTTTGCTGCAAAATCAAAAACATAGAAAGGAACAAGCTATGAGTTCATATACATTACCGTGAAGCATCGCAACTCTGTCACAGAGATACGTTCCTTGTTCCAAGATGCATATACTTTGGTTGTGAAAGTAGTTTATCTCTGTTTACCATGATAAACACACAAAACCACATGCAAGAACCTAATAATAGTTTTCTGTAAGTGGAATGTATCCAACAGCACAGAATTACATTCAGTTCTTCACTTTAATTTGCAAATGGTAACTAATCTAGTCAAAATGTTAGGAGTAATGTGATCATTATATGTTAACTACCAATCCCTATATAGTGAGAAGTTGAAAAAGGAAAATCTAACATTAATGATATATATAGTTTTCTTGCAATAAAATGTGTCCAATCCATCTACGATTTTGCCCTTTAAGCTTCTGAGTGTGTATCAGTAGGGTACAGTCTATATAAAGTATGTAAGACTGTTGTCTTTGCATTTAGGGTGCTAGATCCTGAACTCAGTGGCAGTCAGGAAGAGAAGATGAATGCGAAGTAGAGAATGGAAGGGAAAATTAGAACTTACAAGATCAATCTATCTTGTAATTGACAGAATGGAACCCATATTAGTATCTCACCATCCTCAAGCTTCCAACCTCAATGATGGTGGTGTCCTGAAAAGAAACTTGTACCTTTCCTCACAGAGCTAAGCATGCACCTGATTCAGCAGTCACAGAGGCTAAAGAAGGCTCTAGCAAATTGGAGGAGCTGAAAACTCTGCTGGTGCCCCTCATCAACAAAGTGATTCAGCAGATAAAATAACACATGAGTTAACTACAACAGTGTTTTCTGCATTTTCTTAGTCATCTGGGTATAAAAATAACATGGTCATTGATTTACTTTTACCTTTCAAATCTCTTAGAAATGTCTCATGTGGTTTAGGATAACTGAGAACTGTGCTAGGAAAGGAATTATAAGAAACAGTGCTAGTTTAGCTAAGTTGAAATAATACAAATTTGCCAGACTGGAAAGTGAAGAGCAATAGGGTAATATCATAAGACATATTGTATGAGGGAGACATGTGGACATGAGTGGCCCAATTCAGATCTGTATATTTGGATACAAGTGAGTGATGTGTACTTGCTTGGCCTGAAAAGGAACTTCTATTTGCAAATAAATTAAACTAATTCCTAAAAGAAAAAATAACCCCACCTTAATTATCACTGAGGAAAACATAAGAAACTTTCTTTTAGACTTCCAATTTTAGAATAACGATGCATGGAACATTATAAACCTACTCTACAGATCTTCTCTCCAGGAGGAAAAAAAAATGGGGAACATTGTGAAAAATCCACCATATAAATCTCTGAAATTGTCCTAAAGTTTTACGATGCATGAAGAAACAATTATTCAAGAAAATAAATTTCTGCAAGAACAGTGAGACTCTGGAAACTGAACCAGGACCCACTCCTTCCTTTCTTCCTCCTCCTTCCCACGTCAGCACAATGACTATCCAAACTGAGTAAGTACGGCCAAATAAACAGGGCTTCCTCTCAGGTCCCAATCAAGGGATATGGTATGTCACCAGGAATGCAGCTGTCAGCGTTTATCATTGCACCAGCTGCAAATTGCAGGGAGTAAATTCTTAGCAATTGCTGTTTAAAGATTGGAGGCTTCCTTCCTCTACCCAGCTAACACTAATAAAGTAGATGCTCAACTCTAGGTATGCCAGGCTCAGAACATCAGTACCCAGCTTGCCTTGGGGTAGAGGTTTCATGCCAGGAGTCACAAGCTGAGAAAATCAGAAGCTTTAATTCCCTTCCAGCACCCTGCTCGTAAAGCTGGGTATGACTACAAAAAGATGAGTTATCCTGTTTCAGAAAATAAACTCAAAAACTTTCCTAAAAAACTGTATCTGCAAAGGAGTTAGAGTTTAGTTACATCAGATGGTGTAGCAATTTATTCTGCATATGGCTATAAAGTTATGCCAGCACCATTTATTGAATAAGGAGTCCTTTCCTCATTGCTTGTTTTTGTCAACTCAATTGAAGATCAGAGTGCAGCATTATTTCTGGGCTCTCTATCTTGTTCTATTGGTCTATGTGTCTGTTTTCGTAACATGATAACATATCATGCTATCATGCTATTTTGGTTACTGTAGCCTTGTAGTATAGTTTGAAGTCAGGTAATATGATGCTTCCAGCTTTGTTCTTTTGGTTTAGAATTGTCTTACCTATTCGGGTTCTTTTTTGACTCCATATGAATTTTGGAATAGTTTAATTTTTTTAATTCTGTGAAAAATGTCATTGGTAGTTTGATAGGAATAATATTGAATTTGAAAATTGCTTTGGACAGTGTGGCCATTTTAACGATATTGATTCTTCCTATCCATGAGCATGAAATGTTTTTCCATTTGTTGACAGAAACATTTGTTTCTGATTTCTTCAAGCAGTGTTTTGTAATTTTCATTGTGTAGGTCTTTCACCTCCTTGGTTAGCTGTATTCCTAGGTATTTTGTGTGTGTGTGTGGCTATTTGTGAATGGAATTGAATTTTTGATTCTGCTCTCAGTTTGGATGTTGACATATAAGAATGATATTGATTTTTGTACATTGATTTTGTATCCTGAGGCTTTGCTGAAGTTGTTTATCAGATCAAGGAGCTTTTGGGTAGAGACTATTGGGTTTTCTACGTGTAGAATCATATTGTCTGCAAACAAGGATAGTCTGACTTCCTCTCTTCCTATTTATTTATTTATTTTTTTTCTATCTCTTGCCTGATTGCTCTAGCTAGGACTTCCAGTACTGTGTTGAATAAGAGTGGTGAGAGAAGGCATACTTGTCTTGTTCTGGTCTTCTAGAGGAATGCTTCCAGTGTTTTTGTCCATTAACCATGATGTTGGCTGTGGGTTTTTAATAGATGGCTCTTATTTTTTGAAGTACGTTCCTTTAGTGCCTAATTTGCTGAGAGTTTTTAATCATGAAGGTGTTGAATTTTATAAAAAATCATCGTTTATTGAGATGATTATGTGCTTTGTTTTTGGTTCTGTTTATGTGGTAAATCATATTTATTGATTTCTCCATGTGAATCCAACCTTGCATCCCAGAGATAAAACCTACTTGATCGTGTTGGATTAACTTTTTGATGTGCTACTGGATTTGTTTTCTTTTTTTGTTGTGTGTCTGCCAGGTTTTGGTATCAGGATGATGCTGATCTCATAGAATAAGCGAGGGAGGAGTCCTTCTTTCTCAGTTTCTGGAATAGCTTCAGTAGGAGTGGTACCATCTTCATACATCTGATATAATTTGGCTGTGAATCCATCTGGTCCTGGGCTTTTTCTGGTTGGTAGGCTTTTTAAAACTGATTCAATTTTAGAACTTGTTATTGGTCTGTTCAGGGACTGAATTTCTTCCTAGTTGATGACATATCTTCTCAAATACAGAAACTCAATAATAAAAGCAAAATGGAAATTTTGGATTTAAAAATTACAAATGAAATTAAAAGTTCACTAGAGAGGTTCAGCAGTCATTTCGAAACCCAAATGTCTTAAGAATTCACATTCTCATAATTTAGAAATATTTTTGGAAAACAAATATTGGTTTAAAGTGTTGGTTTAATAAAAACAGCTACATCCTCTTAGTTATCAGTGTTAACTATAATACAAGCGTATGTTATTCTGTTTGTATAGTTTCTTCTTAACTTGATACAGGTTTGCTGTCCTAAGGAGCTATATTACATCTATTAAATGTGTGATATGAAAAATGTGAATTTATGTTTAACTAAATTGACAAACTTTATTTCAACAGTACTATATTTGGTAGTATGTCAGATTGAAGTTATTTTCCAAGTTCTTTATATAAATTAACATCTTAAACTAAATTATATTAGTAAATGAATACTCACTGAGTATGTACATAATTTCTAAGTAACAAAGAATAGTGAAGCATTAATTGCTAAGCATAATTTTAAGTTTATGTGGTTTCTGCTGCTTCCTTTTATGAGGTACAGAGAAGGCACATATATATTTGCGTCTGTTAATAAATGGGATCCTTTTTCACACTGAGAAGTTGTAGTCTGACAAAGTATATATCTATAAAAAGTTTTGATATGTATGTTCACAAACTCTGCTAGTTGGTGCAAAATTCTGGTGTTCAATAAACAGTTGAAATTATCCACATTTGAGTTCTCTCTCTGAAGCTGAAGTTACTATGTGTAGAAGTCATAGTGTCTGTGAATGAGACACTTCTAGGAGCAATAGCGGCAGAGAAAAAAGTTTTTTGTGTAAGTTAAGCAGCATTGCTTTCATTACAGAAAAACAGTAGTTTTGTCTGAAAGTAAAATGACTGGTTGTTTCAGAATGAGAAAGCAGAATACTTAGAATGAAACCTGAATCAATTTAGAAAGTCATAGAGAATTCACAGAAGTTTGATTTTATTTGCCATGCTTAAAGCTAGCCAAAGTTAATGTATAATTTTTTTGTCAATAAAAATATCTTTTGTTCTTTTGTTTGAAAGTTGTGTTGATGAAAAACTAAAATTCAATTTTTTTTTGTTAAAATCTCAAATATCCATGGATTATTGGGCTGCTCTCAGTAGGACATTATTTTCTATACCTCTGAATAATCTGCTTAAGAAGCAGGGATTCTGTGTCTTATCAGAAAAAATGTCCCGTGCTTTATGTTGACTTTTTTCATGTCATTGATTATTTAAGTTAACAATCTCACTTTTAAAACAGCTAAGATTCTTTAAGATCATATTAACTCCTATATTTTCTTTTAAAATCTGGCAGTTGTTTAAATAGGTAGCCAAGTATTGTTTCTCATTAACTCATGATTCTATTTAATCAAATGTTGAAACCTCCTGACAACTTCTGATATTTTGCCTTTTCCAAATCAAACCCTAAATGATATCCTTTGCAAATAAAGCCATCTTTAGTATTTCCCAGGTATTCCTGGAAATATTTCACAGGATTTTTTTTACCATATTAAAAGCTATAAATAATTAGGTTTACTTGGTATGATTGGCAGGAGAACTGTTGTCAAATGAGAACAGGTGCTAACCGCTTCCTGCGTTAAATTTATATGGGTAAAATATTATTAATATAAATATTGCAGAAGTCATATAAAATTTCTAGAGATATGTCTGTGCACTTGCTGTCTATGATATGTTTCTATTTATCAGAGTCCTGGTGCTGCTTTTGTTAGAGAACAACAGTGTTGTATCATATTGTTAATTGCTTTTTAATATATTAATTTGGTCATGATGTTCTAATTTGGTCATGATGTTCTGTTTTAAATTAGATTCAGTATATTTTAAAGGTTTTTGATTGGGTATTAATGTGGGGATATGAGAATCCCTCACACTACTTAGGTTTGATTAATATACAGATGTTTAAAAATTCAGACTTACTGAATCTTTTGCTTGATAATCTTAATACATTTTGGTGTGTTTAATTGTATGCATGGTATATTCATAACATTTATATTGCGGGATTATTTTTTGTTTTGCAAACATATATTTTTTTAAAAAAATTGTGAGTACATAATAGGTGTATATATTTATAAGGCATATGAGAAATTTTGATACAGGCATACAATGTGTAAGAATCACATCTGGGTAAATGGGGTACGTATCACCTCAAGCATTTGTCCTTTCTTTGTGTTACAAACAATCCAAATATACTTTTAGTTATTTTAAAGTATACAATAAATTATTGTTGACTGTAGTCACCCTGTTGCATCATCAAATATTAGATCTTGTATATTCTATCCAACTGTATTTTTGTACCCATTTAACATACCCCCTCTCCTCATACTACCCTTTTCAGCCACTGGTAACAAACATTCTACTCCTTATCTCTATGAGTTCAATTTTTAAAAAAATGTTTTGGCTCCCACGAATAAGTGAGAACATATGAAATTTGTCTTTATGTGCCTGGCTTATTTTAGTTAACATAATGACCTCCAGTACCATCTATGTTGTTACAAATGACAAGATCTCTTTCTTTTTTATGGCTAAATAGTAGTCCATTGTGTATATGTACCACATTCTTTATTCATGTGTCTCTTGATGGACATTTAAGTTGCTTCCAAATATTAGCTATTGTAAATAGCACTGCAATAAACTTGGGAGTGCTTGGCTCATGCCTGTAATCCCTGCACTTTGCAAGGCCAAGGTGGGACAATCACTTAAGGCCAGGAGTTTGAGACCAGCCTGGCCAACATGGCAAAACTCCATCTCTACTAAAAATAAAACATAAAAAAAAAAATTAGTCAGGTGTTGTGGTGCACGCCTGTGGTTCCAGTTACTTGGGAGGCTGAGGCATGAGAACTGCTTGAACCCGAGAGGCAGGAGTTGCAGTGAGCCAAGATCATACTGCTGCACTCCAGTCTGGGCAGCAGAGCAAGACTCTGCCTCAAACAAATAAACAACAACAGCAGCAAATGGGAGTGCAGATATCTCTTCAACATACTGATTTCCTTTCTTTGGGGTATATACCTAGCAGTGGGAGTGCTGGATCATATGGTAGTTCTATTTTTAGTTTTCTAAGGAACCTCAAACTGTTCTCCATAGTAGTTGTACTAATTTACATTCCCACCAACAGTGTATGAGCATTCCCTTTTCTCCACATTCTCACATGCATTTATTATTGCATTTTTAAACATAGAAGCCATTTTAACTGGGGTAAGATGATATCTCATTCTAGTTTTGATTTGAATTTCTCTGATAATCAATTATATTGAGCACATTTTCATATACCTGTTTGCCATTTGTATGTCTTCTTTTGAGAAATGTCTATTCACATATCTTGCCCATTTTTGAATCAGGTTATGGGATTTTTTTCCTATAGTGTTGTTTGAGTTCCTTATATTCTAGTTATTATTCCTTTTCAGAAGAATAGTTTGCAAATATTTTCTCCCATTCTGTGGGTTATTGTAGTTATTATTTTTGATTGGTTCATCTTTGTCTTTCTACTCAAGATGATCAGTTCCACACCACAACAACAGTGTTATAGTAGTCTATGTTTTTTGGTGTACTTATTATTGCCAATGAGTTTTGCATATTCAGGTGATTTGTTATTGCTCATTAACATCCTTTTCTTTGAAACTGAAATATTCCCTTTAGCATTTCTTGTAGGTTATGTCTGGTATTGATAAAATCCATCAGCTTTTGTTTGTCCAGAAAAGTCTTTATTATTCCTTCACATTGGAATGATATTTTTTCTGGATATACTATTACAGGACACATGTTTTTTGTGTGTTTTTCCTTCAGCAATTTAAACATATTATGCTACTCTCTCCCGGCCTATAAGGTTTCCACTGAGAAGTCTGCTGCCAGACATATTGGAGGTCCTTTGTGTGTTATTTGTATCTTTTATTTTGTTGCTTTAGCATCCTTTTTTTATTCTTGAACTTTCAGTCTGATTGGAATGACACATTGGAATGACTGAGGTAGTATTCTCTGGGTTAAATCTGCCTTGATATTCTACAAACTTCTTGTACTTGAATATTGATAGCTTTCTCTAGGTTTGGGAAATTCTGTTACCCCTTTGAATAAATTTTCTGCCCAAATATCTTTCTTTGTCTCCTTTTTAAAGACAATAGCTCTTAGATTTGCATTTTGAGGCTATTTTCTAGAACTTGTAGCTATGCTTCATTCTTTTTTTTTTTTTGGTCTCTTCTGATTATATTTTAAATAGACTATCTTCATGCACACTAATTCTTTCTTCTGCTTTATTAATTCTGCTGTTTAGTGATTCTGATGATTCGTCAGTTGTTAATGGCATTGTCAGCTTCAGAATTTCGGCTTGATTCTCTTGAATTATTTCAATCTATTTGTGAAGTTTATCTAATATGACTCTAAAGCCCTTTTCCATATTATGTTAAATTTTGTTGAGCTTCTTCAATGCAGCTATTTTGAGTTGTCTGTCTGAAAAGCTCACGTATCTCTGTCTCTCTGGGATTGGTACCTGGTGCCTTATTTTTTTTTTGGTGGGGTTGTGTTTTTCTGGATAGCCTTGATGCTTGTGGAAGTTTGTCAGTGTCTGGGCATTGAAGAGTTAGGTGTTTATTGAAGTCTTGCAGTCAGGGCTTGTTTGTACCTGTTCTACTTGACAAGGCTTTCCAAGTATTTGAAGGGATTTGGGTGTTGTGATCTAAGTCTTTAGTCACTGCAGCCATATCTGTTGGTTTGTCCAGAAAAGTCTTTATTATTCATTCACACTGGAATGATATTTTTTCTGGGTATACTATTACAGGACACATTTTTTTTTCCTTTAGCAATTTAAACATATTATGTATGCTAATCTCTCCTGGCCTTTAAGCCTGCTGCTAGACTCCTCAGTGGAAACCTAGCCCAGTAACTCTGTGGCTCTTTTACACTCATAGAGGCCCTGCCTTTGTGATCTTGGGTAAGATCTGGGACAATTCCATGGGTTACCAGGCAAAGATTCTGATTATCTTCCCTTACTTTCCCCCAAACAAATGAAGTTTCGCTCTCTGTGCTGTTTCTGGGAACTGGAGGAGGAGTAACACAAGAACCCTTGTGGCCACCACCAATGGGACTGTTTAAGGTTAGACCTGAAGCTAGCACAGTGCTGCATCTGACATAGGGCCTGCAGTGATCACTGTCTGGCCACTACCTTTGTTCACACAAGCCTTGGGCTCTGCAAGCAGCAGGTAGCATACCCAGCTAGGCATGTGTTCTTCTCTTTAGGGTAGTAAGTTCCCCCTCAGCCCTGGACCGGCTAAAGATGCTGTCCAGGAGCCAGAGCCTAAATAAGGAACCTTAGGAATCCACCTGGTGCTTTATTCTACTATGGCTGAGCTTGCATCTAGGCTGCATGACAAAGTCCCTCCCCATCCCTTCCTTCTTTTGCTAAAGCAAAAGAGCCTCTGAACATGGTCACCACCATCCCAGGCTGGCAAGTGCAGCCTGACTACCACTGATGTTCACTCAAGGCCCAAAGGCTCTTCAGTCAACTTGTGGTGAATACTGCCAGTCCTGAGCCTCTTCCTTCAGGTTAGTGGGCTCCCTTCTGTTTCAGGACAGGTCTAGAAATGCTGTCCAGGAGCCAAGGTGTGTAATCAGAGATCCTGAGAGCCAGCTTAGTGCTTGACTCCAGTGTGGCCGAGCTGTTACCCAAGCTGCAAGACATAATCCTCTTTACCCTACTCTCTGCTTTCCTCAAGCAGAAGTGTTCTCTCCCTATAGCCACCACAGCTGGGAATGTTCTGGGTCACACCTGAAACCAGCATGGCTCTGAGTTTCATCTAGCACTGCCTGGGTACTGCTACTGCTTACACAGGGCCCAAAGGTTGTTTAGTTAGAAGACAATAAATTCTGCCAGGACTGAGTCCTTCCCTTCAAGGAAATAGGTTCTCTTCTGGCCCAGGGTGTGTTTGTAAATGTTTTCCTGGATCTAGGGTCTGAAATGGAGGCGTCTGGACCCTGTCCGGTGCCCCAAAGAGCTTTTGTACTTGGCTAAATTGGTATCCAGGTTGCAAGTCAAAGTCCCCTTTACTCTCTCCTCTAGAGGGAAGGAATCTCTCCTCCAGCTGGGACTTTCAATGCCAGGAGTTCAGAGACAGATGACACAAACACTCCCTAAGCTGCCCAGGCTGGTGTCTCACTAGGTAATGTGGATCCTCAGTCCAGCGGCTCCCAGCCCAGCTCAGCACCAAGAATTGCCCAGGAATTGCTGTCTTTGTGGTCTAGATTGCTTTTGAGGTTTATTTAGAACCACATAACCCTTTAGTCCATGGTGGTGGGCCCAGCTGGAACTCAAGTTCTGACTGATGCAACAGATAATTGCCTCTGTCTAGGACTGGTCTGAATACCCCTTCCATGGGTGTAGGCTGAGTTCTACCCCCTGTTGCTTTCCACTGTGACAGGTAGCGTTGATTCAATGCAAAGTTTCACAATCCCTACATTATCCCTCCCACAAGCACAAGATTCTCTCTCTGGTCCATGTGGCTGCTGGCCAGGATAGGGGAGGGGTAGTAGAGAATTCAAGCCTGTCTCTCCTACCCTCTTTAGTCTCTCCTTCCATGATATGATGTTAAAACTAGGTTCTATGGTCTGTCACCTGATTTTTGATTCTTATAAAGATGCATTTTTTGTGTGTGGCTAGTTGTTCAATTTGACATCCCTACAGGGGTGATAATTGCTAGGGGCTTCTTTTTAGCTACCATTCTTTGCCTCCTCTCTCAAGACTCTTATACATCTGAATGCTTTTTTTTCTGTAAATACCATGTTCACTCATTTTCATAAGTTAAATATTATATCTACTCTTTAAAAATAGAAATATCTATTATGTTTATAGTTATTTTGTCTAATTATTTCCCGTGATTTTTTATTTTTCTTTTAATATTATTATTTTAAATTTCATAGACTCACGGGCTACAGAGGTTGCTCTGTTAGATGGATATATTGCATAATGGTGAGTCTTGGGCTTCTAGAGTCCCCATTACCTGAGTAATGAATATTGTATTTAGTAAGTAATTTTTCAACTCTCACCACACTCCCACCATCACCCCTCTCTTGAAGTCTTCAGTGTCTGTTATTTCCTTCTGTAGTCCATGTGTCCTCATTGTTTAGCTCCCACTTACCAGTGAGAACATACAGTATTTGATATTCTATTTTTTAGTTACTTTACTTAGGATACTAGCCTACAGCCTCATGCATTTTGCTGCAGTAGACATGATTCATTTTTTTTATGGCTGTGTAATATTTCATGGTGGATATGTACCATATTTTATTTCCAATCATTCATTGATGGAAACTTAAGTTTGATTCCATGACTTTGCTATTATAAATAGCTCTGCTATAATCATAAAAGTCCAGGTGTCTTTTGATGTAATGATTTTTTTTTTCTTTTGGGTAGATAGCAAGTAGCGGGATTACTGGACTGAATGGTGGTTCTATTTTAAGTTGTTTGAGAAATCATACTGTTTTTCATGGAGACTGTACTCATTTATATTTCCATAAACAGCATGTAAGTATTCCCTTCTCACTGCATGCTCACCAGTATCTTTTGTTTTTTGATTTTGATAATGAACATTTTGACTGGTGTGAGATTGTATCTGCTTGTGGTTTTAATTTGCATTTCTTTGATGGTTAGTAACGTTGAGCATTTTTTAATATTATTAGCCACTTATCTGTATTTTAAGAAATGTCTGTTCATGTACTCCACCCATTTTTAATGGGGCATTTTTTTTCCTGTTGAGTTAGTTGAGCTCCTTTTAGATTCTGGATATTAATCCTTTGTTAGATGTACAGTTTGCCAATATTTTTTCCCATTCTGTATATTGTCTGTTTTCTCTACTGAATATGTATTTTGGTGTGTAGAATCTCTTTAGTTTAATTATGTTCCATTTCTATATTTATGTTTTTGTTATATTTGCATTTGAGGTGTTAGTCATACATTATTTGCCTATGTTAATGTCAAGAAGAGTTTTTCCTAGGTTTTCTTCTAGGATTTTTAAAGTGTTCAGGTCTTACATTTAAATCTTTAATCCATTTTTAGTTACTTTTTATATATTATGATAAATATGGTCCAGCTTCATTCTTCTGCATATGGCTATCCAGTTTTCCCAGCACCATTTATTGAATAGAGTGTCTTTTCCTTTCCTCACTGTATATTTTTGTAAACTCTGTTGAAGATTGGTGGGTTGTAGGTATGTGGCTTTATTTCTAGGATCTCTATTCTGTTCAATTAATATAGGTGTCGACTTTTTTACCAATGTCATGCTGTCTTGGTTACTACAGTCTTGTAGTATAAATTGAGGTCAGGTAATGTGATGCCTCCAGCTTTGCTCTTTTTGCTTAGGATTGCTTTGGCAATTCAAGCGCATTCTTGTTTCCATATAAATTTTAGGGTTGATTTTTCTAATTCTATAAAAAGTAACATTGGTAAATTAATATGAATTGTGCTGATCTGTAGATTGCTTTAGGCAGAATGGTCATTTCGATGAAATGTATCCTTCAAATCTTAAATATGTTTTTCCCCCTCTTTGTTTGTGTCATCTATGATTTCTTTCAACAGTGTCTTGTAGTTTTCCTTGTAGAGATCTCTCACCTCCTTAGTTAAATGTATTGCTAGGTGTGTGTATGTGTGTGTATGTGGATGTGCAGGTGTATGGCTATTGAAAATGAGACTGTGTTTTTGATTTGGTTCTTAGCTTGAACGTTATTGGTATATAGAAATGCTACTGATTTTTGTATATTGATTTTGTATCCTGAAACTTTATTAAAGTCACTTATTAAGTCTCATAGTGTTTTGGAGTCTTTAGGATATTTTATGTATAAGATCATGTCATCAGCAAACAGAGATAATTTGACTTCCTCTTTTCCAATTTGAATGCCTTTTATTTCTTGTTCTTGCCTGACTGAACAAGGAATTTAAGGACTATGTAGAATAGGAGTGGTGAGAGTGAGCATCCTTTAGGAGAAATGTTTTCAGCTTTTCCCCATCGAGTATGATGTTGGCTGTGTGCCTGTTTTAATATGGTTTATATTATTTTGAGGTATATGCCTAATTTGTTAAGGATTTTTATCATGCCTATTTTGTTAAGGGTTTTTATCATGAAGCAATGTTGAATTTTATTGAAAGTTTTTGCTGCATCTATGGAGGTAATCGTGTTTTTTTGTTTTCAATTCTGTTTGTATGGTGAATCGCATTTATTGTTATTTATTGATTTGTGTGCCTTGAGCCTTACTTCCTCCCTGGGTTAAAACTCACTTGATAGTGACTTATTATCTTTTTGATGTACAGTTGGATTTGGCTTGTGAAAGCAAAATGAATCTTGGGGCCCCCAAATCAACAAGCTCAATAGAAAAGTCAAGCTGAGAACTGCTTAAGGCAAACCTGCCTCCTATTCCATTCAAAGTCATCCCTCTGCTCACTGACATAAATGCATATCTGATTGCCTCCTTTAGAAAGGCTAACCAGAAACTAAAAAGAGCTAATTGGAAACTAAAAAGAATGCAACCATTCCAGGTCATCCTGTGACCTTGTACATCTTACATATATTGATTGTTGTCTCGTGTCTCCCTAAAATGTATAAAGCCAAGCTGTGCCTTGATCACCTTGGGCACATGTCATCTGGACCTCCTAAGTTTGTGTCAGGGGTGTGCATCCTCAACCTTGGCAAAATAAACTTTCTAAATTAACAGGGACCTGTCTTAGAGATTCTGGGTTCACTGGTTTGCTAGTATTTTGTTGATGATTTTAGTATCTACGTTCAACAGAGATATTGGTTGTAGTTTTCTTTTTTAGTTGTGTGCTTGCCTAATTTTGATATCAGGGTGATACTTGTTTCACAGAATGAGTTAAGAAAGAATCCCTTCTCCTAATTTTTCAGCGATAGGTTTCAGTAAGATTGGTACCGGCTCTTCTTTGTATGTTTAATAACTTTAGTTTGTTTTGTATGCCACAGAAACAACAAAATTTTCTTGTCAGTTACGTTATTCCTGTAATGAACGTTATTAGATATTTTACTTTTGAAATTTATCATTAATAAGTTAAACAACAGTAATTTTGAGTCTTTTATCATCTAAATATAGTTATTTGCTCTGATGCTTCCCTGAAAGCTCTTGAAAGTCAATGAGAGTAAAATGCTTTGACTTTAACAAAAAGTGTATCAGAAACTTAGAAAATAACTATGCTACCCAGGCATTCTTAGACATAAACTTCTGATGGCATTTTGTAAGTAATTTTGAGACTATACCAGTAGACTAACTCAGAATTTTCAGAACTCTTTTGGAGAAGCAGATGTGTTTGTGAGGTTGCTACACCAATATCAAGCAAAACAAGGATTAAATACATAGGACTGAATGCACCTGATGAAGGATGATTATGGGTTTTTTTTGGAATATTGCTACTATTTTAATATATTTTCTCGATATACAGAACCATTTATTTTCTCTTAAGCTATCTATAACTCATAACAATTTAGTAGACTAAGCTTCTTATAAACAGAAATGAAGCATTTATTATTTTTTTTACCTGCTAAAGCTCACAGAATTTGGAAATTGTTATTGAACATTCTTATGATCATGACAATAAAGTTATTGGTATAGGTTCAATAAGTGTCTGCTCAACTTATTAACATGAGATAACTAGAAATTTTCTACGCAAATTTTAAATTCTTGCAGTTTCCTTCAATTTTAGCTACAGCCCTCTAAACGAATGCTTCCAATTTAGTTCCAAGACTACAACTTTAATGTTCAGACACTTATTGGGAGTGTAAGGTGACTCATAGCTGGTTTTCCACTCCAGCACCTGAAAAAGTATTCTCAGCAAAAGCCCAATAATTTTACATAGTCCTTGAAAAACTCATGATTGCAGTAGATGAAACATGGTCTGGATCTCTCCATGACTGAGCCAATGTTTCGGCCACTATGTAAAATGCTTTGGTCATGCGTGCTTTTATAAAAATGATAATCAAAACTACAGGTAACATCCCCAAGAACTCTGAATTCTTTTTTCAAAAATCTCAATGAGTAATGCTATATAACCAAAATATTTTTACTAACCTCTTGGAACCTGCTAGACTAAATAGACTCAGGATTAAACTCCTGGCTCTTTAAACAAAACTTTTAAATTAATAATTATTTTGTTTTTATTCCAAGCATTTCTCTTTTAAGAGGTACAATCTTCAGTACTCTAAATTAACTGATGCTTATCGCCATGCCGCAAAATAGTTCAATTAATGTTGCAAAGACTGCACAAACAAGAGTCTGTCCAGAGACTATTTCACAGACCCAAATTCACTCTACTCAAGGAGGTTTATGACTGGTTACTGAAATTTTTAGTAATGAATAATCACCATAAAAGGAATGCCAATATTTTTACCTCGAGATGACAAACCAAAACTGTAGCATGCAGCTAAAGCAGTACTTATAGGAAAATTTGTAACTTTAAATGCCTACATTAAAAAAAGAATGAATAATTAAAATCAATAACATAATCTTTCATCTTAAGGCACTGGAAAATAAGAGCAAACTCGACCCAAAGCAAGTAGACAGAAATAAATGATAAAGATTAGGATGGTCATGATATTGTACTTTACCTGAACTCGGTAGTCATGGAAAATAGTAATAATTAAAAATTTTCTTCATCCTCTAGTGGTCTGGGAAGTGGTTAACAACAAAGAACTAACCTGTCCCATATTATTTAGGTAAGATTTGCTCCTCATTCCTTCTCATGATTCCAGTCAGACTCGAAAATGACTCATTGATTTAATTGTGACATTATCACACACAGATATTTTTCCTTTACCTGAAGCTATTTAGGATGCCAGACATGGAACCACAAACTCCCTGTTTTATGCCTCACAAATAATTAAACTTTGTCCCTGTGAAACTAGCTAAACACAGAGATAAAGATTTCCTGTTTAGCTGATTGTGACTTCCCACCATCATAATAACAATACCAATGTAAATTATCCAGTAATCAGTTCTTTATTTCTCCCTGTGAAGGCATAAAACAAAACCATCCTGCTGAGATACTGATGTTTGGATGTGTGCTGCTCACTCTACTGCATTAGTCTGAATAAAAACATCTTCTTTACTTGACCAATTTTGTCTTTGCAACAGAAATTAGTAAAATAGTGAAAATCAACAAAGCTAAAGGTTGGCTCATTGAAAAGTTGAACAAAATCTGACAAATTTTTAGCTAGACTGATCAAGTAGAAAAAAGAAAATTCCAAGTACTAAAATCAATGATAAAGAAGAATTTACTAACAACTTAATAGAAATAAAATGGATTAAGTGAACACTATGTACAACTATAAACAAAAAATAGTTAACTTACATGTAATGGACAAATTCCTAAAAGAATACAAACTATAGAAACTGGCTCAGGAAGAAATAGACAATCTGAATAGACCTATAACACAAAATGAAATAGTTTAAGTAAAAAATACCCACAAGGAAAGCTCAGCCCCAGATTGTTTAATGGTGAGTTCAGAATATATTTAAAGTATAATTAATGTCAATTGTTTATGGGCTCATCCACAAAAGATAAGAGTATGTTACTGCTCATTCTATGAAGCCCGTGTTACAATAATACCAAAACTAGACCAAAAAAAAAAAAAAAAAGAAAACTCAAGGAAAAAACTATAGACCAATATTTCTTATAAATATAATATTTTTGAGAAAATACTAGCAATCTTAACCAAGAAACCATATAAAAAGGTTATATACCATGACCAAGTTGGATTTATCCCAGGAATGGAAGGTTGGTTTAACATCTTTAAAACAATACGTTTACTATACCGTATTATTAAAATAAAGGAAAATAAACACAACACATCATCATCTGAATAGATGCAAAAATAACATCTGACAGAAAGGAAACACCCTATCATGATAAAAATATTTAACAAATTTAGAATAAAGGGAGACATTCTCAACTTTATAAAGAGCATCTGAAGAAAAACCACTGCTCACATGAATCTTAGTGATGAAAAACTGAATGTTTTTCTCGTAAATATATGAAAAATGTAAGAATGTTTGCTTGTGTCATTTCTTTTCTGGAGGTTCTAGCAAGAAAAATCAGGAAATAAGATTAAATAAAAGTCATCAAGATTGGAGGGAAAAAAGTAAAACTATCTCTAATTGCAGAACACATGATCTTTTAAATAGGAAATTCTGAGGGATCCAGTGAAGAACACTACAGATAATAAACAAAGTCAAATCTATAGAGACAAAAAATTGGTTAGTGATTTTTAGGGACTGGAAGAAGTGGGCAATGGGAAATTACTGCTAATAGGTATGAAGTGATGGAAATCTTCTAAAATTGTTTGTGACAATATACGTAGAGTTCTGAAATACTAAAAACCCTTGAATTTCACGCTTTAAAGGTGAATTACATGGCATTTGAATTACATATCAACAAATTTATACCTTAAGAAAATAAAAATGAAAGAAATAGATTTTTCTGGTAGAATATATGGTAATGGGAAATAAAACACACTATTTTTAAACTTATTTAATGCAATTAGTTCAGTTTCTGTAACTGGTGAAATAGAAAGTAAATTAAATAATGTAATAAAATGGTACATATATAAAAATATGTACATTACATATACTTTAATATACTTTTATTTATTTATAATTTTTATTGGCATTCTGCATATTTTCTTACACAAACAAATTATTATAATTTTTACTTCTGAACTCCTCAAAATATAGTGGAAACCTAAATGCAGTATATATAGTAAACAATGTGGAATGCATCTCAATTTAGTCTTTTCTTCAACTGATTAAATTTTATTACCCACATAAAACTCATAATTCAGTGGCAGGTTTAATAGTGACTGTTCTATGACTTGATCTTACCAAATGATTTAACTTACTTTTCAGTAAAAGTTATTCTTTTTTAATGCCCTCTTTCCACTAGTTTCTACAATAAATTAATAATATATTTACAATGATATAGGCAACCAGCATTTAAAAGGATTGGAGACAAATGCTAGTTAATTGTGTCAGCCATATCAGTCAAAACAGGGAGCAGAAGTGAGCATCCATATTAAATATCGGTAAATTAATTTTAAATTATATTTATATGGATATTTTTAGGACAAAACAGACTATTTCAGTAAATACGGTAAACTGGTTAAAAGTTGGTTAATATATTTTTATACTAGCCTTTTTTAATGTTCAATTCATGAGAATTTATATTAATTATGTAAAATTAGGTAAAAGATTAACTAGATAGAAGGCTGGATTGAAAACCCCTGTTGTTTTAAATACAGTAATTATTATCATTGGGTATAAGAACAGTAGTTTTCTTAATCAAGGTCAAATCAGTTCAGTTAATTCCATAATGGTGATAGATTATAAAGGACAATTCAATTAAACTATATCTTGCTAAATTTTGGAAGCCAAGAAATGGGATATAATTATTTGTATTCTGGAACACTTAGTAGAAATAAAACAAATAATTTATTATTCTTATTAATAGTTGAGGTTAGTTACCAGATATCATGGCTTCTCAGTTGTACCAAGATAAATTATGTTGACACACCAACAAGTCTTTTCTCATTAGGGTCAATGGAGCTGGTGGAGGATTGTTACTCAGGCTATTTGGCTTGGTCATGGAGAACTATGATTTATCTTTTAGACTTAGACTAATGCAGATAAAATAGATCTACATATGGTAGATCTATGTCGGTAAATAGCCATCACAGTCTGAGAGATGCCCAATATAAGAAGCTAAAATTTATGTGCAGAATTCTAAATAGAATTCAAAAGAGTTCCTGCCAAGCCACTCAAATTGTTATGTTTAATAAATTATTAAACCTATCTGAAAGAGTATTAATAATGTCAATATATACTGAGCAGTTATATGTATTTACAATCCACAAATTTATGCCATAACTTTTTCTCATGTAACCATTTAAATTAGACTATTAATTTAAACAAAAAACAACTACTGTTACTAAGGTTTATTTAAATTATGAGAAGTCTTAATGGCACTGGTGGAATTCAAAGGGCTTGTCTTTTCAGAAATCATAAATCTTGTAAATTTAGAAATATCTTTGAAAAGGGAATCCCATTTATAGACTTAATCATTAAACTTATTAAAGTGATTGTAATTAAAACAGTCATTAATGAAGCAATCTCCAATTATAGTCTGACTCAAGTTCATTTCCTATCAAGTGAAGTGTGATTTATGATATAGTCTATACCAATTTTCCCAAATTGTAAAAATATACTTTAAATGGATATTTCTAAATCCACTAGAAATTCCATCACTTGTTTCCTTGTTTTTTAAGTAAAGTCTATTGTTATTGAGTTAAAGGTTTTAAGTAAAGTCTATTGTTATTGAGTTAAAGGTTTAAGTAAAATCTATTGTTACTGAGTTAAAGGTTCATATGAAACCACTGCAGTTCCTTTCTCCCACTAACACCTAAATACGCTTAAAAATCACATCCCTGGAATAAATGCAGATGTTCACCACGTAGACATGTAGGCATGTCTGTTTATGTTATGCCTGCCACTCATTTCTCTATTGGCCGTGGCATGTATAATAAGTCTTAGAGAATGCAAGCAAACCTCTGATTGGCAATGCAGTGCATTCTCTGGCACTCAGCACCCACAAATTTGGGAAATTTATTTTTATATTTTTCACTAAACTGTGATCCTCAATAGCGTTTCTTTTATCTGACAAGTGTATCAGACTGCCCTTAATTTTCTTGCCTTAGTGACAAGTCAAATTTCCAGAACTGCAATATATTCTAGTCATAGGGACCTAGACCAAATCGTCATTAGATAGGAGATCTTCTGTTTCACCATACTTATGATGTAATCTTGATTGAACCTGCAAATAGCATCAATCCTGTTCTTAGTTATGTACCTAAGATATCAGTCCCATAAGTAGCACAAGGGAAAAAATATCCCATCAGGATACACAAGTAGGCTACTATAGTGGCATGTTCCCGCATGTCATTAAGAGCCATTTGTGACACATGTGTCTTAAATGGTCATTAAAAATTCAAGCTCAAAAATAAGCTTGGACTGAGGGGAAACTACGTGATGGAATACAAGCCTTAGAATTATAAGTACCCTGTTTCTGCATTATCCTTGTTTTTAATATTATCATCTCATATACAATGTAATTTATATTTGTTTTCTTCTACTGTCAATAGAATAGTGATTTTTCATCACTACAAATATAGCTTTTATGTGGGCAAAGGAAATGAAAAGACACTTCTCAAGAGAAGACATACAGGCAGCCAAAAAGCATATGAAAAAAGCTAAACATCACTGACCATTAGAGAAATGCAAATCAAAACCACAACAAGATATCATCCCACACTAGTCAGAATAGCTATTATTAAAAAGCAAAAAGTAATACATGCTGGTAAGGTTGTGGAAAAAAAGCAACACTTATACATTATTAGGAGTGTACATTTTTTCAAGCATTGTGAAAAGCACTGTGATGATTCCTCAAATACCTAAAAACAGAGCTACAATTACTGGATATATACCCCAAAGAATATAAATCATTCTATTATAAAGACCCATGCAGGTATATGTTCATTACAGCACTATCCACAATAGCAAAGACATGGAATAAACCTAAATCCCCATTATTGGTAGACTGTTTAAAAAAAAATTTAGTAAAATGTGGTACATATACACCATGGAATATTATGCAGCCATAAAAAGAATGAGATCATGTCCTTTGCAGGAACATGGATAGATCTGGAGGCCATTATTTTTAGCAAACTAATATAAGACAAAAAACCACCAAATACCACCTGTTCTCACTTATAAACGGGAGCTAAATGATGAGAACCCATGGACACATAGACAGGAACAAAACACACTGGAGCCTACCTAAGGGTGGATAGAGGGTGGGAGGAGAGAGAACATCAGAAAAAAATAACTGATAGATATTAGCCTTAATACCTGAGTGGTGAAGTAGTCTGTGTAACAATCTCCCATGACACAAGTGTACCTATACAACAAACCTGCACATGGACTCCTCAACTTTCCCCTAAAGGGTTTTTTTAACCCCTAAAAGTTTTTTTAAAAAAGAAATACACTTATTATGAATAAGGGCTTCCATTCTTACTTTCTCATGTGTCTATTTTTAACATAGTCTGAGATTTCTCTGAAAATCTTACATATTTTTCAACACACTGCCCTTCAAAAAAATTTCCACTCACTAAAAAAGATACATATATATGTATACATATAAATATATGTATATGTATGTGTATCATGTATATGTTTCTCCCTCTCTCTCTAGAGTGATACATATACATAAGCTAATAGGCCTATCTCTGTGGAGTTCCTCAGTCTAATTCTATATTTAATGTATACAGAAGAGATACATCTTATAGAATAGCAGATTGGTCCACTGAACATTTGGCTAAAGGGTCAACTTAAGAGAAAAACAACATAATTTCATTTTATATATGCTATTTTATGTGAACAAATATTTAATATTTGGTGTGTTTCATAGCAAAATCATAATACATTGATCCAGAAACAATATATTGAGAAAGGGGTTGAGATACTCTTGGCCCTTTCTGACCCTGCTGATGATAGTGATTACAGCATTCACACTAATTCCTTTTAATTCTTCTGACTAATAATATTTATTTTATTATATGTAAGTTTTAAGACTAGATTGGGCATGGTGGCTCACCCCTGTAATCCCAGTACCTTGGGAGGCTGAGGTGGGTGGATCATCTGAGGTCAGGTATTCAAGACCAGCCTGGTAAACATGGTGAAACCCCATCTCTACTGAAAATACAAAAAATTAGCTGAACATGGTGGTGCATACCTGTAATCCCAGCTACTTGGGAGGCTGAGGCAGAAGAATCGCTTGAACCCGGGAGGCAGAGGTTGCAGTAAGCCGAAATTGTGCCACTGCACTCCAGCCTGGGCAACAGAGTGAGACTCCATCTCAAAAACAAAAAAATTAAACAAAATTTTAAGACTAATGGGCAGGAACATTTTAATCAGAAGACAATAATATAGGAACTTAATTAGATGCAGACACTGCAGTGTAGTGTAAGTGAGGCAAACAGGCAAAATGTTGGGTATTTCTTGATGTAATTGATGTTTCCTTTTCTGAAACAATTTTATTGAGGTATTGTTGACATATAAAAAGGTATACGTTTGAAATATAGAGATTTATGAATTTGGGGATAAACATGCACACTTAAGTTACCCACTCAGCAAGTGACCTAGACCACTATAAGTGCTACTGAGAGTAAGGAATGTTAGAATGGCTGGTAGATACCCAGAAAGGAGAGCATTAATGCGTGTTTCAGATTTAGGATTAGCTGCATCAATTAGTAGGGACTGTGGTTTGCCCTAATAATTATTCTTTTATTTTTATTATTATTATTTTTTAGTTGTGACTACTTACTACTTTAGCAAATTGTGGACAGTACAGTGTGAATTTTATGTGGTGTAATTGACTGGATCCGGGCAGTGTATGATGGACTGTAGCGGATCCTGAGTTGTACTCATCCATACTCCCTCTCCTCTTTCCATTTCTATCTATGCTTGCCTGACTTCCAGCTACCAAATCTTATGTGTCTTTGCCCGAAAGTTTTTTTTCTTTTCTTTTCAGACACTATAATTCTCTCTATCTGTAAATAGGCCAAAGATACAGGGAAAATAGCAACTTTGGAAACAATTCTCTATGTGGCAATGGATAAATACCCTCACCGTCTTATAGTTATAGTTAAGCCAACAAAATCATATAGTCTACTCTGACTCTAATGATTAGCAAGAAGAATTTATCTCCAGATATTCACAGTGGTTGCTTGTCTAATAATCTACCTTTTTTTCTTTTCTTGACTTTCATATCTCACTTTCATGCTCTTCTACCACAATTTCCTGATATCTCCTCACAGATGAAATATTAGCATCCAAATCATTTTTTTCAGAGGACTCTAAACTAACATGGGTGACCTTAGCATAGAGTAAACTTGGATTCATGAAGTTTTTTTTTTTTAATTCTTATAGAGACTTGGTAAATCACAGAAGGAAAAAGAGAGATTCATAGGAAACACTGACGTCCGAGGGAAGAAAAAAGGAATAATATGTACAAAAGCTCCAGGAAAGAGTAGTCAGAAAAACAGGAGGAAACACAGTGAGAATTTTCTATCAACAAGCTGAAAGAAGGCAGTGGTTCAGAAAGGCAGAAAATATTCAGGGAGCCAAAATTTTAGAAATGTAAAGTATTTTAATAACTAAAAATTGTCCATTGTTTTTAGTACATTGATTATTTCTGTGTAGGCAGTGAGCAGATTCTGGTACATTTCAGAGGTCAGTGAGCAGGTGATAGGAAAAGGTAATTTACAGAATGAATGATAGAGAAAGGCAAAGAGTTGTAGAAGAGATAAACTTTCAAGACAGAAGGATAGTAAAGATAGAAAAAAAATAATTGATAAACATATAAAGACGCCTGAGTGAGAGTAACAGTGAATCTAAGGAAGTAAGAAGTCTGAAAGGATAAGAATTTAGAGCAGAGAATGCCATACTTATAACTAAACTTTAGAAAAGAAGAGGCCGGGAAACAGCATTTCTGTGAAGGTATATTTTTCAAATGAAAGCAATAATTTTGTGACATGAAATCACAGAAACCGAAACTTAAACTGTCTTTGAGATGTGATAAAATAAATAAAGTGTTAGCCCCTGCTTCAAGTAAAGTAATTATAGAAAAACATTACATACTTAACAAGAAGATACATTTTTTACCTGAATTTCAGGTACTAACAGCCACTATAGCCTAGATTTGTCAAGTAAATAAAAACTCTACTTAATTAAGGCTTGAATGAATCATTGCCTGCCGTGTTCCTTGGGCAATTGGCATTTGCCAAAATTACTCTAGACAAGTCAGGTGGTACAGAGGAATTAAGCAATTCATGTAGAATGTGTTGCTAAATAATATTTGGTGATCTATGTATCCCAGGTTTATTAGGTAACAACTGCCTTTGTTTCACTTAACTTTTATTTGTATAGCTTTACATTGACACATTTATTTTAAAATTATTAAGTAGTGAAGTGTGACCTATATTCAAAAATGAATGATATATAAATATTGATTTCAATGGAGTATCATATAAAGACCCTATGTTTAGCCACCACTCAGGAAAGAAAAAGCACATTTTTAGAAAGACAAAATTAGTTTCACCTTCCAATCACTATCCATTCCCTACTACCCAAAAGTAACTTCTAACCTAACTCCTAAAACTATAATTCAGAACTGCCTAATTTTGCATTTTTAAGTAGAAACATATAGTATAGCTTTCTTTATATCTGACCTCTTTGCCCAATATTAAGTGTGAAAATATTCCATAATATTGTATGTAGCTGTATTATCTTTAAGTGAAATACAGTATTCCATAGTGTGAATATAATGCTATTTATCCATTTTATTTCTGATAGCTATTTGAACTTTATCAATTTTGTCCTGAAAATGTCTTCTGCTCGGTGTGGCTTGTAATTGTTCTTTTGTTATGTCCTTATACTTAGATTTACATACTATCATGAATGAGTTTTTATTCATGTGATGTACAAATTACAAACAGCACTGATGTGAACATTCTCTTACATTCTCTTGGTATACATAAACCTGTTAGGTAACAGGTTACATATATATTAAAGTTTAGTAGGCAAAGTTATCAGTGTGTGAGGGTTTTGGCTATTCACCATTCTACGCATATGTTAATATTGACATTTTTTAGCCATTTTGATTGTAATACAATGCTATTTGCATTTGATTTGAATTTGAAATTTTCTAATAGTCAATGCCTCAGTCTCCCAAGTAGCTGGGACTACAGGTGAGTGCCACCACACCCAGCTAATTTTTGTACTTTTAGTAGAGACAGGATTTCACCATGTTGGCCAGGATGGTCTTGATCTCCTGACCTCGTAATCTGCCCGCCTCAGCCTCCCAAAATGTTGGGATTACAGGCGTGAGCCACCACACCCTGCCAACCTTTTCTTATACCTGTTGACCATTTATTTGTCTTCTTTAGTCTTTTGCTTATTTTTGAACACTATTTTTGTTTGTTGCCATTGCCTTGTGGAGTTCATGTTTGAAAAAGTAACCCCTTATGAGATATATGATCTGAAAATATTTTCTCTCATTTCTTGAGCTGTCTTTGAAGAGATAACTGCACTCCCATGTTCATTGTGGCATTACTCACAGTAGCCAAGATATGGAAACCTCCTAAATGTCCGTCAACAGACAAGTGGATAAAGAAAATGTCATTCTCTCTCTCACACACAAACACAATGGATGTTATTAAGCATTAAAGAAGAAAATTCTACCATTTGCAGTAATATGGATAGATGTTAAAAGCATTTTGTTAAGTGAAATGTCATTCACAGAAGGACAAACACTGTGTGATTCCATTTATATGAATTATAAAAATAGTTAAGCTTATAGAAGCAGAAAATAGAATGGTGGTTGCCAGGGAGGTATATAAAGTTATTCAACAAGTATAAACTTACCATTATACAAGGTGAATAAATTTAAAAGATCTGCTCTACAACTTAGTGCCTATAGTTTAGAAAACAGTGTTGGGCGCTTGAATATTTATTAAGATAGATCTTATGTTAAATCTTCTTGCCACACAAAGGGACAGAAGAATATTTGGGGGATGATGAATAGGTTTATTACATTTGTTGTGATGATGATATCATGGATGTATGCATATGTCCAAACTCATCAAATTATATGCATTAAATGTGTACATTGTTTTGTATATCAATTATATCTCAATAAAACTGTTTTTTAAAAAGTAGGTAGAATAGAAATCTTTGTTTTATTCTGATCTCAGAGGGTATAATTTTTTCATAGGCATGATTTTTGTTTTTTTTTTTAAAGTGCTTTCTAGAATTCATGGCAAAACATTATAGGTATAGACATTTTATCTGAAAGAAATATTTAAATTATATAATTTATTTAATAGTTATAGATTTCATATTCTATTCCATCAGGTCATTTGTTATAAGTTTCATTTTAAGGTACCATTTAATTTATATTTTAAACAAAATGTTGAGTTTTTATAATTTATAATGATTTGCCAATATATGCTTTATAATAGTATTGTTTTTAATTCTCATATATTTATTTGTGTTTTCCTTTTTTCTTACCTCAGTCTCAGCTTGGGCTATTAATTTTACTGGCTTTTTATAGAATTATTATTTGTTTTGTCAGTTATTTCTATTTTTTTATCTTATCTGCTTGCTGAGACGTTGGGCACCACATGCCGAGACCAGCTCAGTCGGGGAGACCCTAACCCAGTGGCACTAGAGGAATTAAAGACACACACACAGAAATATAGAGGTGTGAAGTGGGAAATCAGGGGTCTCACAGCCTTCAGAGCTGAGCTGTACACAGAGCATAGTGCTGGCATCTGCTCTGGTGAGGACCTCAGGAAGCTTGCAAGATTTACCCACATATTTATTAACAGCAAAGCAGTCATTAGCATTGTTTCTATAGATATTAAATTAACTAAAAGTATCCCTTATGGGAAATGAAGGAATGGGCCGAATTAAAGGAATAGGTTGGGCTAGTTAACTGCAGCAGGAACATGCCCTTAAGGCACAGATCGCTCATGCTATTGTTTGTGACTTAAGAATGCCTTTAAAGATTTTCTGCCCTGGGCAGGCCAGGTGTTCCTTGCCCTCATTCCTGTAAACCCACAACCTACCAGCGCAGGAGTTAGGGCCATTATGAACATGTTACAGTGCTGCAGAGAATTTTACGGCCAGTCTTGGGGCCAGTTTATGGCCAGATTTTGGGTGGCTTGCTCCTAACCTCTGCTAATAATATTTTACCTTCCTTTCTCTCCTTTATGTTTAAATGTTTAAAAATATTTTAATATATATAATTGATATAAATTGGATATCTGTCCCGTCCAAATCTCATGTTGAAACATGATTCCCAGTGTTGGAGGTGAGGCCTGGTGGAAGTTATATCTTGGGGGCAGATTCCTAATGAATGGTTTAGCACCATCTCCTTGGTTATAAGTGAGTTTTCGCTCAGTTAGCTCACTCAAGATCTGGTTATTTAAGAGATTCTGGAACCTCCTTATTTTCTGTCTTGCTCCTGCACTCACCAGGTGACATGCTGGCTCCCCTTCACTTTCCATCATGTTTGCAAGCTTCCTGAGGTCCTCACCGGAGCAGATGCCAGCACTATGATCTGTGTACAGCCTGCAGAACTGTGAGTCATTTAAACCTCTTTAATTTTACCCAGACTCAGCCATTTCTTTTTAGAGATGCACGAACAGACTAATAATTATCTTATTTTTTTAGCCTATGTTATTTTTCTAATGTAGACATTTGAAGCTATAAACCTCACTCTAAGCACAGATGTGGGTAGATTACTAAAATTTTGATATGTCCTTATATTTCCATTAAATATATTTTCTAATTTCTACTGTGATTTTCTTTACATTTACATGAATTATTTGGAAGCTTATTTTTTGTCTCCCAACTTACGGTGCAGTCAGGTGACTTTAAAAAATAATTGATTTGTAACTTATTTCACATTGGTCAGGAACATAATCTGAATGATATAAATTGTTCAATATTTCCTGAAACTAGTTTTATGGAATAGTATTTGGTACATTTTATAAATGGTCCTAATGTCCCTAAAATAATATATTTTCTGAAGTTATTAAGGTATTTCAAGTTTGTGTGTATAAAAATATATACATGTTATACATTTATATTATGTAAGTATATAATATATACACATATATGAATATATATACACATTTTGTTTATCAGATGGCTTACAAGTCAGATTGTTAAAATCTTCAAAGACATTATTATTTTTCAGTCTGCTTATATTTTCAGTTTCTTAGAGGCTATGTTAAAATACCCCACTTTCATTGTGAATTCGTCTTCTATTTTTTGTAAATTTTTGTAGAAAATATATTTATTTTTCTTACTTTCTTGAAGGGCAGTTTTACCTAGCACAGAATCTAGTATGTTAATCGTTTTCTTTCAATACTTGAAGATATCACTTTTTTTTTTAATTTTTTTTTTTTTTTTGAGTTAGAGTCTCGCTGTGTCACCCAGGCTGGAGTGCACTGGCACAATCTCGGCTCACTGCAAACTCTGCCTCCCAGGTTCATGCCATTGTCCTGCCTCAGCCTCCTCAGTAGCTGGGACTACAGGCACCCGCCACCACGCCCGGCTAATTTTTTTGTATTTTTAGTAGAGACGAGGTTTCACCGTGTTAGCTAGGATGGTCTCAATCTCCTGACCTCGTGATCTGCCCGTGTCGGCCTCCCAAAGTGCTGGGATTACAAGCGTGAGCCACCATGCCCTGCCAAAATCACTTTAATTCTTACAGACATCCACAGTTTCTGTTGAGAAGTGAGTTGTGAGTCCTATCACGACTTCTTTAAAAATATTCTTTTAATTCTTCTTCTGTGTTGCTGTGTTTTTTCCTTGTTTCATTGGGCTTCTAGTATTTTTGTATTCTAATTTTGCATTTGCATTAAAAATTGTGCCTTGTTTTTTTTTTAAATTCGGAGTTTTTGGGATTTTTAAGTTTTTTTGAATCTGTGCCTTGATATATTTTATTTGAATATTCCCCGTATTTATTTCTTCAATTATTGCTTCCCTTTTCTTTTTCTGTATTCTCTTGGTGTGACTTTAAATATGAATATGATTATATGCATAAAATATATCTATTTTAATTCTTACCACTGGTAGTAATTAATTTTATGTGACAATTGGGCTAGGCTATGCTGTTTGTTCAAATACTGTAGATGTATATTTAAAATGTGATTCACATTTACAACCCGTAAACATTAAATAAACTTGGCTATCCTCAATAATGGAGGTAGGCCTCATCCAATCAGTTTAAAGCCTCAAGAGCAAAGATAGGTTTCCTGAAAAAGAAAAAAAAAAGTTCTGCCTCAAGATTGCAACATGGAGACCCAGCCTGATTCTCCAGCCTGCTGGCCTGTCTGTGAGTCTCAAACTCAAGACTGCAATATAATTTCTTATCTGAATGTACAGACTGGCAGCCTGCCCTACAGAATCCAGGCCAAAAAAGTCTCATAATCTTACAGGCCAATTTCTTAAACTTTCTTTCTCTCTTTGTATATATGTGTAAGTATACATGAATATATGAATATGAATTGAATATGAATATATTATAAATATGTAACATATACACAGCTGCACAGACACACACACACACACACACACACACACACACACACACACACATTCTGTTCTCCAGAGAAACAGACGAGTATAATAGGATTCTACTGGTTCTGTTTCTCTAGAGAACCTTTAATAATACAGCATCTCTGCTTATATTCCACCCTGTAGTTTCTCTAGGCTTCAGTCTGGACAGTTTTTCTGATTTATCTTACAGTTTACTAATTCTCTCAACTGTTGAATTCATTGGCTGAATTATTTTATTCAGTTTCAGAATTTGCATTTAATTTTTTCTTAAGCAATGTTCTTCCAAAGCTAACATCATTTGTATTTATATCTTTAAACATATTAAGCATAGTTCTTTTAATGTCTATTTATTCTAACTTCATTATCTGGAATCCAGGAAGCTCTGTTTCTATTATCTGTTGTTTTTCTTGTTTTCTCATCATGTTATGATGTCCCCTGTTGTACCTGATTGTTAGTCAAATTACATGAAAAAACACAGACAAACTCAAGACCTAGAAAGGTGTTACCTTCCTCAAGAGGGTAATTAGTTTTTTTTAGCTAGTAGGTAAGGGATTTATCAATTATGATTACTTACATCCAATTCCAGGTACTGAAATGACTCTAAATGGCCCGTCTGGTTTCAATTCACCCTTATTCCTATTATCTGTTCAATCCAGATATTGATAGTTTATCAGGACTGTCAATTTTGCTGAGCACTGAATTCAAATTTTCAGTATTCTCTTCATGACACTGTTTAAAGATTATTTCATTTGCTCATCTTCCCAGCAGCTTTTTCCTGGAATTGTCAGATATCCCCAGGGGAAAGCTGTCTGCAATAATGAGCTCATCTCTCTAATTATTTTAATCCTTGACCTTATCCCTATAATTTCTCATTGTATTTTAATCTTTTCAATGCCTTTCAATAGATTTCAAAAATAAGATATTTATTATACTTCTTTTAGTTATGTTCATATGAAGCACTGATCCAATTTAAATATTCTCATTTCCAGAAGGCGATATCTTTTGAATGTAACATATTGCGACAGGTAATTTAAAACAATCTGAAACTCCCTACTACATTTAATTTATATTTAGTCATCAGTAAAAGTGAGCGTATCTAGAAATACTGACATTTGTGCATTTCATACTATAATTCATCTAGCCTATCCCTTCTAGAATAACAATATTCATATTTGGAGTTAGACTGTAGTAAGACTTCAAACATTCAGGCACATTATTTAGCTTCTTTGAACCTAAGGCTTTTCTCATTTAAAATAAGACTAATACGATTTATCTCATAATGTTGACTTAAAGTCATATTAAACAATGGACTAGAATGGAAGGCCCTTGGACAATAAATGTAGTCAACAGATCTGGTTCTTTGCACCTTTATTTTTCAAATGTAGAAACAAGGCCCAGGACTTAAGTTGATTAAATGTACATTATCAAAAATTTCTAACAGAAACCCTAGTGCTAAAAAGCAGGACCTCCTAATTTACTCCCTAGCATTCCTCTAATAATTTGGTGCCAGGCATTGTCAACAACAGCAAACTAACAGCTCATCTGGGTTGTGAAATAGAAGATGGACTCCCCAAGAATATCCTACTGCCAGCACTGGGCCCCGTCATCTCAGCATCAATGTGAAAAAGACAGCAACTTCTTCTGCAGAGAGAAAGATTTAATTAAGATCTAGTGTCCATCATTCAAGTAGACATTTTTTATATCCCCTTGCAGCTCCTGTTACAGATTCAAAAAAATCTCTTTTGCTGCTGCACTTACAAAATACATCTTATAAGCATTGTACATCCATCTATGCCCAGCTATTAAACATACACAGCAAATTTTCTATCCATGTTCTTACAATTCTTTTCTTAAAGTATAATAAAATTTTGATGTTAATTTTGTTGATATTAACCATGATTTTCTGTTTATTCATGGATTCTTCAGTCCTATTCTTAAGAGTTTTAAGTGCTTCACATAAATCCTTGGTTATGTAAACATTATTTGGCATATGTTTAAACAGACCGCTTGCATTTATTTTATTCCATAGAATGCTGAAATAAAACATCAACAATATTTTCTCCCTGGTTTCTTCACATGATAATGTAAAAGATTGAAGCAATAATAAATAAAAGAGTAAGTTGCTATTCAGATGCTCCAGACATGTTTCCTCTGAAGGTCACATTAATATTACAGATCTAAGATAACCTGCATGCTTAATGAGTACAATTAGCCAGTCAATTTGCTATACTCTTCCATCTGACCTTCTATGGATGAAGTTATAACCTAATACTTTTATTAGCTTTTGCTTTTTTTTAATAATGCACATTTTAGAGTGACAATAAGTCACACACCATGGCCTAATGATGCTATTAAAATTCAACCCACTGCTCATAAACCAGTTTAAGCCTCTTTGCCCTTTGTAAGCCACATTTCTGTAGATATATCAGTTGGAGGTGGAGACGTATAAAGGTGTCTCCAGGCTCTTCTCAGCAGATTAGCATGATTCTTGAATATTCACTGGCACCAATTTCTTCTGTGCCACTGGCTTACCTGGAGCTTTGTGAATATACAGAGGCAGATGACTTCAGTCTTCATTGACTACTCTGGCTGAATCTTTAGTTTTTTGTCAAGGTCGGATACCTGCTTTTGAGCTTCATCCTGTGTAGCCTCTATGGAAAACACATCTGGATTGGATATTTGTTGAAAATAAAAACATATTAAAGTTATAATGTCGAGTTCCTTAAAATACACAAATACTTAGGGATATTGAGTGTGCATGTACATACAAGTCTTCATGAAAAAAGCTAAGAGATATGTTTGATGTTTGACACCAATAACTTTTCAAATGGTTTCATGTGCCAGAGCCTGAGAAATACATTAAAAATCCTCTTTAATTTACATGTCACTGAAAATTTGTGTAGCTTCTAGGGAGTGTATGTTTTATTATAAATGGTCTTTTAGCCTCAAACCTGGTATCTCCGGCCTGAAGACATTTTCAAGGTCAGAGATCAAATGGATTCCTCTAAAAAAGTCCCACATCATCTTTTCCAAAGTCCTATTATTTCAAACATATCACATATTTAAAAAGAAATTAGATTAAACTCATGAAATCTTGTCTCCGAAATCCTACTACTCCAAACATAGCACATATTTTAAAAGAAATCTTATTAAATTCATAAAAATTTTACCTCTACTTTCGAAGTATAGTTTGTTGATTACTTTCTTTTTGAAAATGCCACTAGAGTTGCATATAAAACTCTGTGCATATGTTTATAACTTTTTGTGTATGTGAATCTTCTCAGTGAATAAACACACGTTAGCCTTCATCAATTATTTTTCCTCTAATTCCTTGTAATATATCACTTCCTAGATTATTCAATGAAAAAGGGCACTATAAGCATGATAATACTAGAAAAAATACAAATGTAATTAGAAAGATGTGTATCTGTTAGGAAGTGAATTCAGCATCATCAGAATAAAGAGTTTTCTATTTTATTATGTAGTATTAATTAATTCATTTATATTAATATTCAAATAATATTATAAGCTGGGTATAGGAGGCACTTCTACCCTCAATTAATAGGTATAGAAATTGAATCTTTGATATATTCAAATGTATTTTTATATATATTATGTATATTTTATATACATAATATACATTATATATATGAGGTTATCCACCTGCACATTACAGAAAAATGAAAAGAAACTGTGGCTTAAATAAGAAAATAATTTATATCTCTCATACAGTTGAGGTATTGTCATTCCAGTTTTGATATTGTAACTCCATGTTTTCAGTTCCTGGGCTCTTTCTTTTTCTTGCTACTTTTCCTAAAACCCAGCTCTTGTCTTTATGTTTCAATATATCAGTTGGAGTTCAAATGAAAGAAGAAAATTGTGTGTGTTGTGTGTGAGTATACATATATATATATGAATGTATTTGTATATGTTCAAATTTATTCATATATTATGTATATTATATTATATATTATATATATGTGAGGTTATCCACCTGCATATTACAGAAAAATAAGAAGACTTAAATAAGAAAATAATTTATTTATCCAATTTACTTGTGTATTATAAAGTACTTGTAAATATTTATATAATAACTTTATAATATATAGTTATATATAACTAGTAACTTTATTATACATATTTATATAATATGCTTACATCATTGCCCAAAATGTAGTAACATGGCCACATTCAGTTGCAAATGTGGCTAGAAAAGGTTGTATTTTCACTCAATGAATACAATTAGTGCAAATGAGATAAAGGGGGAGATGAGATTGCCCGGTAGGCAATTAAAATTATTTTCCTCACAAATGAATTACAACACGTCTCTAAATTTACAATCTCTTGCTCTTTCTGTTAATCTTGTCTACATATTTTACTATTATGTGTTTTTCTCTGTGAATGTGAACTCTATTTATATTTACTTTCACATGTAATAGTTGAGGTAAAGGAAATATCATAGTAAGGAAATCTAATAATAAATAGCACGTGTCTAAAATAGTATATTTATACATTACATGTTATGCATTTGACAATAAATAATATGTGAATCTAATTACATATGGTGTAAGATAAATGTGGAAAATAGGTAAGTAACTTTAAGGGACTGTTTCTTAGATATAAAAATAATTTATTAGAATGAAACGTTCTCACATTTCAATTTCTTTATTTCCAAGTATTCCTTAATGTTGTTGTTCTAGCCTTATGTCTGGATTGCTTACGAAAGACCCACAAAACATATAAAGGTCAATTCAGGACTTGATGTTATTAAGATCTGCTATATATCAGACTTTAGTTTAATAAGCAAAAATGACAATAACATTAACAACCTAATTTAATGGTGATGATAATGATTTTCAAATGCTGCATATGTTTCTCTACTTTATACTTACATTCAATTTGAAGTATAAAAACATATTTTTCTTTAAGAAGAACATTTAAATGTGTCAGAATTTTTCCTAAGTGGGTATCTTTATACTCCAATATCTTTCAAGAGCAACAGATATTCCTGTGTGTGCAGAAAAATTTCATTCTTCACAGTTTGATATTCCCCCAGGAACTTTTTAAAACACACTCTCCTCCTCTAATCCACTTATAAAAATAATATACTGCTATTTTCCTAACTTTATCCAAAATATATTCTTAGTTTTACCACAGAGAAAAAAAACATATATTTTAGTAAAACTTTAACTTTTCTTATAAAAATTATTTAGGGCACAAAATTTTAATTTCAAGGCTATAAAACACTCACCCAACCTGACATATATTTTCTTTAAAGATTTGTCCTTATCCAAGGGAGAAAACTGATTATTTTAAATTGCTATTTAAGAAAATTTAAAATATTACTATAATTTAACACAAATTCAATAATGAGGTTAACACATTTCTTATTTGCAGTGTTTGTTTTAAGAGAAGATTGCAGAAAATTTTGCAAGATCCTAAAGTCAATCTTAAATACCCTGCATGATTTGAAAGGTTAATCTTACTTTATATCCATCCAGTACAATGAGAAGTAGAATAGATAGTTTGGAAATGTTAAGGAACTTAAAAGCAGCTCCAAAAAGTCTGCCTTCATCTATTATAAGCAGACTTCTACTCTGGCTATCATAAACTCACTAATACTCTTATTTTTTTTCTGCAAGCAACAACTACAACCATAAGCCAGGATCAACTGTTTAAAAATCAGTTTGATATCTTTAGGAATTGCAAATTATAACATTGAGATATTTCTACACACTTATCAGAATGACTAAAATCCAAAACACTGACAATACCAAATGCCGACAGTGATATGGAGAAACAGAAACTCTTGTTAGTTACTGGGAGAAGTGCAAAACAGTACAGACATGTTAGAAGACAGTTTGGTCCTTTCTTACTGTAGTCATCATATTCTTACCACATATTTCAGTAATCATAGTTCTTGGTATTTAAGCAAATGAACTGAAAAATTACATCTACACAAAATCTGTACACAAATATCTATATCAGATTTATGCATAATTGCTAAAACTTGGAAGCAACCAAGATTCCTTTCAGTAAATGAATAAATCAGCATTCTATGACACATCCATCCAATGAAATATTATTCAGTAATAAAAATAAATGATCTCTTATGGAGATCTAGAAAAAGGCTGATCTTATAGATGTAGAGACTAGAATGGTAGACCCCAGAGGTGAGAGAAAGCAGGAGGAAGGGGCAATCGGGAGAGGTTGGTCAAAAGGTACAAAGTTACAGTTAAATGGGAGGAATTTGTTCTATTGCATACTAAGATGACTGTAGTTAACAATAATGCATTATATATTTCAAAATAGCTAGAAGAGAGGATTTTGAATGTTCCTACCACAAAAAAGTGATATGTATGAGGTGGTAAATTTGCTAATTACCCTGAATTGACCATCACATAATGTATACATGTATTGAAACTTCACATTGTACCTCAAAAATATGTACAATTATTATATACAACTTAAACCACAATTTAAGGAAAGGAAGAAATGAGCTATCAAACCTCAAAAAAATACGAAGTACCTTAAATGCACCTTGCTAAATGAAAGAAGTCAACCTGAAAACAGTACAGAGTGTATGATTCTAACTGTATGACTTTCTAGATAAGGTAAAATTATAGAGACAGAAAAAAAAAGTCAGTAATTGCCACGTGTCTGGAGGGACAAATGGCGGGATGAATAGGTGGGGCACAGGGCATATTCAGGGCAGTGAAATTATTTTATAAGATACTATAATGGGCCGGGCGCAGTGGTTCATGCCCGTAATCATGCACTTTGGGAGGCTGAGGCGGGCAGAGCACCTGAGGTCAGGAGTTCAAGATCAACCTGGCCAACATGGTGAAATCCTGTCTCTACTAAAAGTACAAAAATTAGCCAGGCGTGGTGGCACATGCCTGTAATCCCAGCTACCTGGGAGGCTGAGGCAGGAGAATCGCTGGAACCCAGGAGACGGGGGCTGCAGTGAGCAGAGATCAGGACAGTGCACTCCAGCCTGGGAGACAAAGCCAGACTCTGTCTCAAAAAAAAAAAAAAAAACAAAAAAGGATTATATAATGATGGAGAGATGCCATTATACATTTGTCAATAACCATAGACTATACAATACAAAGAGTAAAACCTAATGCCAAACATGAACTTTAATTAATAATTTATTATTGTTTGCTCATTAATTGTCACAAATGTACCACACTAATAAAAGATGTTAATAACAGCAGAAAAGGAGAAATTGGGAAACAAAAGTTAAGTTCTTTCAGCTCAAATTTTCTGCAAACTCAGCACTTCTAAAAAGTTATCTATTGGTTAAAAACATAAATAAAAGCATCTCAAAAACAGATTTACACTCTGATAGAATTAATAGGTAGAATTGCTGTTATGAAGAGAAAAGGAGAACTTAAAACATAAAATGTGGTTTGTAAACCAGTGTCTGGCAAATTCTGTAAATAAATGTGTGTATCAGTCCTCATGTTCTAAAATATTTTAATTTGAGTTTTTCTAAGCACTGAATATATTTATTTTATTTTTGCTAAGTTTCCTTAGCTTTGCAATTCACTAAGTTAATAGATGTAAGTTTCCTGAGTGGATCCTACAGCATTTTATGTTGGTGGTCCTTAATATCAGAACAAAAGCCATATCCTTGAAAAATTTTGTGTTTTAGAGGAAGTCAAAAGATTAAGCTTAAATATCTCTAAGGAAGTTTACATATCAAGTCTCTTTTAAACTTTTTAAAATCAACCCAATCCCGTTTTCACCCGGATGAGCACAGCAGCACAGAGGTTTTCTTCAATCAGTTATTTTTCAAACATTTCTTCACCAAATATACATTACAGTCTCGGTAAGCAGATGTTAACAAGACAAGAAAGCTGTCTGAAGCTTACGTGTCAACTGAGGGAAACAAAGTTAACATGGAGACAAAGGAATAAAATAGTAATTTTAGACAATGTTAAGTGCAACCTAGAAAAGAAATATATGAGAATGAATGGAAATTATTCTTGATCGGATATTCATGGAAGGCCATATTTGCTTTTGATTAGTTATCTTAATTACTTCTCTCTTGGTTGAGATATGTGTTTGTTTGCTACCATTATGTTGCCTTGAAGAAATTGTAAGAAGTTGATATAAATTTTGTACCATAAAAATTTCTTAAAGTAGCACATATATTTGTGTAACTTTGGACCAAGTTATATACATTGCACACATGTGAACATAACACATTAACAGAGTTTACAACGAAAAGCTCATTAATGAAAGAAATGTTGCTGAAACCTAAATCACTTATATTCAGAGATTATTATTGCTTTTAATCACTTATATTGAGATATTCCTATTCATGGTGCCAACATGGATTTCTCTTCTCACTCATAATTCTCCATTTCCTAACCCTAGTCTGCACAAGAAAAATTGGATTCTCTTACCAACGCTTCTCTGGTTCCTTTTCAGCTCAATTTAAGCCCAGTTAAAAGTATTCCAGTTAATCTTCACCTCAGGAAGAGGGGAGAACTGCCCTAAGAGATGTTTGTGTTGTCCAGAATTAGATCCGTTGAACTTGACAGTTTCTCATTGCTTTCATGTATCAGAGGTCCCTCATGGTGTCCCAATAATTTTATTGTTAATCTTTTCTTACAAGGTGCCAGAGTCCAAAATATGCACATGCACACGTGCGCGCGCACACACACACACACACACATATATAGTATATGAAATTAGAGATAATGTCTGTTCTCAGTGGAAGTATTATTCAATGGGAAAATTGAATGTATTTATAATAGTATACTTGCAAGTAGAAAAACAAGAAACTCCATGATTAAACAAATGTTTAATTTAAATGAATTAATTTACAGCTGATTAAATTTGTTAATGTTTTCTCAAATAATGGATCAATTTACTCTAATAGGGAAAATAACTTACCATATAGATCTATTAATGTAATATATTCCATTAACACTTACACTGATGCACTCTGAAGCTGTTTGGATCATTGATGAGAGAAACAGGCTAATCCGGGTTCTAGTCTCAGTTTCCCATCAATTAGTTGGGATTCTTGAGTAAATTTGGTTATATCTCTAGAGATCAATTCAAATGGTTTTTACATTCCCTATGTCATAGTTTTGCATGTGTGATGCACATGAGCTATCATGTATTAAACATAAATACTGATAAAATATTTTCTGTTTTATTGTACTGATATTTTCAAATATTATTTTACTGATAAAATATTTTCTATTTATAAACGTGATAATTGTATGATGCAATATATTCTAAAATATTTTTCATTTTAACAGTGGGCAAATGTGGCCTCCTTATACATTTTTAATTGGCTATGGGATAATTTATATTTTTGACTGATGATATACAAATTTCAAAAGGTTAGCCATTATTGAATTATAGTTTCACTTTTGTTTAATCAAGGCATGCCAAGTCATGAGAAAAAGTAAATACATATGGAGACCACATTTCTTAAGAAAGTTTTTCTTAATATTTAGTTTATTAGAGTTTATGTCTTTGCACATCAGTAAGCAGCTTTTAGCTTTCTTCAATGCTTAGTTGGGACTTTTTGATTCACAAGGTTTTATGTGAACAAACCCATGAATATTTAACTCATCTTAATAAAACTTCAATATTTACATATTGAAAGACAATCCAGATAAGCATCCTCACATATACAACAACAGCTCTTTTCAGTTATATGTCACGTGCTAAACTAGAATTGCTAATACATATGTAAAACTTAAAAGAAAGCAAGAAAATGATTATCTTACTCTTCTGTTGGCATGTAACATATTGCCAGTACTTAGTCTCCCCATGTGCTCCTGTGCTCTTCTCGACCACCTCATCCTCTGTCTGTTTCAGTCTGTCTCTCTATCCCCATGCCCTGTGCCCCTAGATACATTTCGTATTTTTCTGTTTTTATACTCCATAGATAGGAAATCTTAGAGGATATATTCTCTTTCTTGCTTTTTCATGCTCAACATGACACTTTCTTCTTCATGGGGTAAATGAACTCTATTTGATGTGTTTCCATTGATATATAATATTGCATGAATATTTTACCAATTTTGATAAATTAGTCATTCCAATTATGGTGATTCATACTGATTCATCAATCAGCTTGGTATTTGGATTTTTTGCAGTTTTATTATAAAATATCTACTATTGAACATGGGTAAGTACCCTATAATTGTCACCTGTTCTGCAGGAGTCTCTCTCTCTCTCTGTCTCACACACACACACAAACACTCTCACACACACACGCACACACACACATACACAGACACACAGAGGCAATTTAATGTTCCAAGTTCTTTGAAAACCTTTATACCTGTAGTAAGAGATTCCCATTTCTCAATTTGTCAACCACCCAATTTATCTTTTCCAAGGATTGTCAAAATGGTTAGTTTAGATGCTGTTTATTATGGTTTTGTAAGTCATTGTTTCCATCACGTATTATACACCCTCTTAAATGGGAAGAGTTATGGGGATGACCAAACACTGAACAGATGAGACTGAGATTTGTCATATACATTCACAGCCCAGGGAGGAAGGCATCACTTGCCACTCAGGGCCATATGGGTGTGTACTTGAGAAGAGTGAAAAACCAGAAGCTGTGGGAAGTTGACTTTGTAGTATCAAGAAGATGAAGTGCCCCTTGGACCCAGTGGGGGATGTGATTGGCATGTTTGCCTATTTCTAGTGGGTGGTGAGAAACTGAAACTCACTATTCAGTGATAAGCAGTACTTAACTTGGTCCAACTGATAATGAAGGTTGTTTGGCTAGGAGAGCAGGAGAGCAGAGTGAGGAGGGGAAATTGTAATTAGGCCATAGTCCTCCTGATTTTCCCAGCTGTCAAGAAAGCATAAATTGCTAATTTTACGCCTTACCACATTCATTTACAATTTTCATATATTTTAGGTCACTTATTGATTTACTGTGCATTGCTGGCTTTTGACTCTTTCTACTTATCCTTACTGTTATTTAATATTTTGCTTTTTGATTGATATATTTTATATATTCTGGATACTCTTTCCTTATCATTGCAAATTTGCTTTCCTAGTGTTTGATGAGTCTTTTCTCTTTCATTTTATATATTCTGATGTACAAACATCTTAGTTTAAATATAGTCAAAGGTATATTTTTAACATTATTAGTAAATTTGGTGCCATGTTTACTATATCCTTAAACTCCTAATATTAATCTGTATTGCATCTTAAAATATATAATTTTGACTTCTACTTTTTTTTAATCCACATGGAGTGAATGCTGTAGAGTAAGTATTCAATTTGGATGTTTCTTTATTCCCTTGCATACACACAATTGTCCTGAGAATATTTAATATATAGGGTATGCGTTTCCCAGTCATTTATAGTGCCATCTCTACAGTAAAACAAATGTGTATGTGTATATCTCCAATTTGAGATCATTTTGGTTTTTCAGTGGTTTTACATTGTCCTATTCCTGTGCCAATGTAACACAATATATTCATATTATAAATCTCATTTTTCCACTTTTATTTATATTTTTATGGATACATAACAGTTATATGTTTGTATAAAGTACACGTGATATTTTGATACAAGTATATAGTGTGTAATTATCAAATCAGGGTAATTGGGATATCCATCACCTCAGATATTTATCGTCTAATTCTGCTTCCCTAGTTATTGTGAAATATACAATAAATTATTGTTAACTATAGTTGCCCAGTTGTGTTACTAAACACAAGATCTTAATCCTTCTATCTGTATTTTTGTACCCATTAACTATCTGCTCTTTATCCCTCCCTTCCCACTACTCTTCCCAGCCTCTGTCAACCATCATTCTACTCTCTACCTCTATGAAGTCATTTTCTTTTTACTTCCCACATATGACTTGAGAACATGTAACATTATTCCCTCTGTGCCTGGGTTATTTCATTTAATATGACATCCTCCAGTTCTGTCTGTGTTGTTGCAAATTGCAAATTACAGGATTTCATTCTTTTTATGGTTGAATAATAATATTCATATATATATATGTGAATTTTCTTTATCCATTTATCCATTGATGGACACTTAGGTAGATTCCATAATTTGGCTATTTTGAATAGTTCTGCAACAAACATGGGCGTGCAGATATCTCTTCAATATACTGATTTTCTTTCTTTGGATATATACACAGTAATGAGATTGTGGATCATATTTTAGTTTTATTTTTAGGTTTTTAAGAAACTTTCATACTGTTCTCAATAGTAGCAGTACTAATTTACCTTCCCATCAACAGTTTATGAGGGTTCTTCTTTCTCCACAAGCTCACCAGCATCCGTTGTTATCTTTTTGATAAAAGCCACTTTACTTGGAGTGAGATATCTCATTGTAGTTTTGATTTGCATTTTTTTTTCTGATGATTAGTGGTGTTGGGCATTTTTAATATACTTGTTGGCCATTTATATTTCTTATTTTGAGAAATGTCTATTCAGATCTTTTGCTCATTTTTTAATCACTTTTTTCCTATTGAGTTGTTTGAGCCTCTTATATATTCCTGTTAGTAATCCTTTGTCAGATGAGGAGTTTGAAAATATATTCTCCCATTCTGTAGGTTGTCTTCTCACTTTTTCCAGATCTTAGAAGGAAGGTTTTCAGTTTTTGCTGTTCAGTGTGACACTACCTGTGGGTTTGTCACATACAGCTTTTATTGTGTTTAGGTATGTTCCTTTTATACCCAGTTTTTTAAAGAGTTTTTATCATGAAGGGATATTAAATTTAAAAATAATTTTAATTTTAATTAAAAATTTGAAGAAGTATTTTATCAAATACTTTTATGACATCTATTGAAATAATCATATGGTTTGTGTCCTCCATTCTGTTAATGTCGTGCATCATATTTATGGTTGGCATATGCTGAAACATCTTTTCAGCCCTGGGATACTCCCCTTTGATCATGATGAATGACATTGTTAATTTGTTGTTGAATGTAGTTGCTTATATCGTGTTGAGGATTTCTGCATCTAAATTCGTTAGGGATATTGGCCTGCAGTTTCCCTTTTTTGGTTATGTCTTTATCTAGTTTTAGTATCAGGGTAATTAGTAGCCTTGTAGAATTAGTTTGAAAGTTTTCCCTGCTCCTGGATTTTTTGAATAGTTTGAATAAGATTGATCAATTAGTTCTTCTTTAAATGTTTGCTATAATTCAGCAGTGAAGACATCAGACCCTGGGCTTTTCTTTGATGGAAGAATTTTTATTACTGCTTTTATCTCATTACTTGTTATTGGTATACTCAGGTTTTGGATTTCCTCATGGCTTAATCTTGGTAGGTTGTATGTATTTAAGAACTCATCTATTTCTTTGGGTTTTCTAATTTATTGGCTTATAACTGCTCATAATAGTCTCTAATAATCCTTTGCATTTCTGTGGTAGCAGCTGTGATATCTCCTTTTTCGACTCTGATTTTGTTCGGGTCTTTCTCTTTTTTTCTTAGTCTGGCTAAATGTAAATTTCTTTTATCTTTTCAGAAAAACTTTGGTTTATCTATTTTTCATCTCAGTAGTGTATATTTCTGCTCTGATAGTCATTGTTTTCTTCTACTAATTTGCTCTTTCTGGTTCTTTATGATACATCATTAAGTTACTTGAAGCTTTTCTCTTTTTTGATGTAGGAATTTATTGCTATAAACTTCCCTTTAATACCAGTTTTGGTGTATTCCATAGATTTTTGTATATTGTATTTCGATTTTCATTTAATATTAAAAATAAATTTCTTCCTAATTTCTTACTGACCCACAGTCATTTAAGAGCATATTGTTTATTTTCCTTGTGCTTTCATAGTTTCCAACATTCCTCTCGTTATTAGTTTTATTCCATTGTGTTCCAAAAAGTTACCTGATATGATTTCAACATTTTTGAATTTTTTTACACTTGTTTGCAGCCTAACATATGGCTTATCCTTAAGAATGTTCCATGTGTGAGGAGAAAAATATGTATTTGGCAGCTTTTGGAAAAAATGTTTTATAAATGTCCATTAGGTTCATTTGGTTTATAGTACAGATTAAGTCTGATGTCTATTTGTTGATTTGCTATCTAGGTAATATGTCAAATGCAAGTGGATTTAAAAGTCTCAAACTCTGTTGTATTGGGGTCTATCTCTCTCTTTATCTCCAATATTTGTTTTATATATTTATATGACTTAGCACTGACTGCACATATATTTAAAAGTTTTATATCCTCTTGCCAAATTCAGCCCTTTAGGGTTATATAAGGATGTTCTTTGCTCCTTTTTACAGTTTTTGTCCTAAAATCTATTTTTTTCTGATAAAAATATATCTACTCTTGCTTTTTTTTGTTTGCATTTGCATGTAACATTTTTTCTATCCCTTCATTTTCAGTTTACGCATGTCTCTATAGGTTAAAAGATTTTCCCGTATGGAGAATATAGTTGGGTCTTTTTTTTAATTAATTCACACATTCTATGTATTTTGATTGGAGTATATTTTTCATTTCCGTGCAATGTTATTTTTGATAGGTAAGGACTTACTGCTGTGATTTTGTTGTTTTCTTATTGCTTTATTGGTACTCTCTTCTTCCCCCTCCCCCCTTTTTTTGTCTTTTTTGTGTAAATGTGATTTTACCTGGCTATATGTTTTAACTTCTGGCTTTATTTTTTGGTATTTATTATGGGATTTTGCTTTGTGTTTACCATGATGCTTAAAACAACATCTTGTAACCAATTATTTTAAACTGCTAACAACTTAAATCTAATCATAAAGAAAAAAAAAACAAAAAAAGCAAGCAAAAAGAACATTTAAAAAAACCTCTTCACTTTAACTCCATCCCTCTCCTTTTTTGCTTTTTCTGTTCACTATTTATCTTTTTCAAATTGTTGTAGTTACTCCTCTGCATAGGCTTATCTTTTAGTCTTTATACTAAAGATATGAGTGGTTTACCCACCGCAATTATGATGCTAGGGTATTCTGTCTTTGTCCATATACTTACTTTTACCAGTGAGTTTTATTTATTCATATAATTTCTTATTACTCTTTAACATCCTTGTCTTTCATACTGAAGAACTCCTTTTAGCATTTCTTTGTAAGACAGTTCTGGTGGTGATAAATTCTCTCACTTTTTGTTTGTCTGGTATAGTCTTTATTTCTCATTCATGTTTGAAGGATAATTTTGCTGGATATAATATTTTAGGTTGAAAGGGTGTGTGTGTGTGTGTGTGTGTGTGTGTGTGTGTGTGTGTGTGTGTGTGTGTGTGTGTGTGTGTGTGTGTCTTAAATATGTCATCCCACTCCCTCCTTGCAAGTAAAGTTCCTGCTAAGTCTGCTGCCAGACGTATTAAAGCTTCTGTATATGCTGTTTGCCTCTTTTCTTTTGCTGCTTGTGAGGATCTTCTTTTATCTTTGACCTTTGAGAATTTATTATATACGCCGAGATAGTCTTATTTGGGTTGAATCATTCTGATGTTCTCTAACCTTCTTGTACCTGTCTATTCACATCTTTATTTTTGTAAAGTTCTATGTTATTTATTTGAATACATTTTCTACCCCAATCTTTCTCTCTCTATCTCGCCATCCTTCTTAATCCCAGCAACTCTTAGATTTGTTGTATATATACATATACAATGGACTGCCTTCTGGTTCAGAGTGAGTCTAGGAACATAGTCCAGGAGCAAAATCCTGGAATCACAGGGTTTAGGAATCTTCTTGGTGCTTTATTTTACTGTGCCTGAGCTGGTACCCAAGTTGCAAAACAAAGTCTTCTGTACTCTTCTCTCCCCTAAGTGGGAAATGTCATTCCCTGAGCTATTCTGCCAGAAGTTGGGGGGAAGGTGGTGCAAACATTCCCATGGCCACTGCAGTTGGTGTCACACTGGGTTACATCCAAAGTCCACTGCCTCTGAGACCAGGGCAACTGCATGGTTTGCCCAAGAATTGCAGTCCTGTGGCTCAACTGCCACACAAATTAATTCAGGCTCGCATCATTTAAGTCAGCCAATAGTGAAGCTGGCCAGGGTTTAGTTTCCTTCCACTGGAGCAGAGGATTCTCCTCTAGTCCAGGGCTGGTCTATATGCCCCCTCCAGAGGCACCAGCTGTATTATTATTCCACTGTGACAGGGAGGCACTGAGTTCCAGTGCAAAGTTCCACACTCACTTTGCTCTCCTTCCCCTAGGCACACAGCTTCTCACTCCATGCTTATACTAGCTGGAAGAGAGGTAGTGTAGGCAATGTAAGACTGTCTTTTCCACCCTCTTCAATGACTCTCTACTGGGTATTATGTGAAAAGTAGGTTCTATGATCACTGACCTGAATTTTTTGTCCTTATGAAGGTGCTTTCTTGTGTAGATCATTTTTAGTTCAATTTGATGCTCCTACAGGGAGATGAATGCTAGAAGGTTCTACTAGGCCATCTGGTTCTGCCTCTTTCTCCCAAATCTGAATATTTTTAAGGCAAATATTTTTATTTTATGCCTTTTTAAAAAATTTCATTTGTCTTCTTGGGTATTCTTGGCCCTTTGCTCTTTCTTATATGTTAGTATGAGCTTGTCAAGTTTCTTGCAGCCTCTTTTAGAATTTTGATTACATCTTTTTTAAAAATATATTTTATTATAAATTGGCAATTTATAATTGTATAAATTTATAGGGTACAAAGTAATATTATAATTTGAGTGCAATGAGCAATAATCAAATCAGCTAGTTCACATATCCATTACCTCAAATATGTAACAATGTTGTAGTGAGAAGAGTTAACATTTACTCTCTTAGCAATTTTGAAATATATAGTACTCTATTATTAACTACTTTCACCATACTGTGAAATAGAACTCAAAAAAAGAAAAAAAAAACACATCTTCCTCTTCATTGAAACTGTGTACCCTTTGACCATCATCTCCCCATTTCCTCGACCTTTCAGTGTATGTAATCACCATTCTATTTCCTTAGAAGTATGTAAGCTATTTTATTCTAAACACTCTTTGCCCTCTGATGATAGCACGTTTTTATTTTATCCACAAGAAGAAGCTAAAAGAGTGAGACCAAAAAAAGCACATGGAGTTCCATAATCCTTTGTGTCATCAAAATATACAGGAATTTCACAGGCTAATTAATTTGCTCTCAAAGTCTTCTCTATCCTACTGACATTTATGTTTTGTTTTACTTTTCCCTTTATGCACTCCTTCTATCATAAAAAATAATAAATCTATTCTCTCTACTTGCTAAAAGAAACTAATTTTTAACAGTAAAACTATGTCAATTTTAAAAATTATTTTAATTATAATATTGCCTGAACATTCATTTACAAAAGGGATTTTTTTCTGAACTGAGTATAAGTATGATTGAGTAGACATCATGTAATCAATCTTGGTACACTTATATTATCGTGGCTGGATGGAAAACTTCTAAGAGTGGAGGTGATAGGTCAAGAATATGCCAATTTTAAATTCTGGTACATATTATCAAATAGTCCTGTCTAATGACTGTATAAGTACAAACCTCTATCAAAAATTTACAAGGGTGACTAATTTGTTATGCCCTTATAATCATTGTGTATTTCAGTTATTTAAATTACTATATAGTTCATATAATGACTGTTTTCTGCTTTTTATTATTTAGTATTTTAATAATTATTTAATTATCCATTGTTTCAGAGCCATATAATTAACTATATTTAAACGTCAAAACATAATATATTAATATATATTAATACTTAGGAAGAGTCACAGTGAGTCTGTGAATGAAAAAGGAAGTTGAAAGCAGTGTGTATAATAAAATGCCAATTTGTAAAATATGTTGAAGTTTGTGTGTAAGTATATCTGGATGTTTATAAGTGCACTAATATGCACACATATAAAGATCTATATATATACTGAAAACTTTGAGAGGTACCACTGGTATTAATAACTATGATAATTTTAAGAAGAATACTTAGACTCTTTAAAATTTATTGTAATAATATTCTCTAATAGTCACTGGCTTCTCAAGATGAAGCTAAGACAGAATCTATGACTCTTTCCTTCTTATGATGTTACAAGTAGGTACTATGATTGCTAACCTTTATATGAAGGTGATGTCTTGTGTAGATGGTTGTTCAATTTGGTGTTCTTAAAGGGGAATGATTGCTAAAAGGTTCAACTCAGCCATCTGGCTGAGTCTGTCTCCAAAATCTCAATATTTTTAAGGCAAATATTCATACCTGTGAAATCTGAGCTTGCTCACTGAAAATACAATATGACTTAGTACCTACTGATAGGAAAGCATTGATGCGTTTTCATTAGACCTTAATTCATCACCGGGATAAATCTAGACAATGTAAACAAAATCTGTTTTAATAGCTGTTGAGCTCTGTTAATCTATAATGTAAAAATATATGAATATAATATTATCTACGTAACCCATTACATTTATTCATTAACTTGGATGCCAAAATTTTTTAATTTAAAATTTCAAAGATTATATTTCTAATTAATATACATTAATTTATGCTGCATAGTTCAGTTATTTATCTTGGAGATAAAATAAAATTACATTCCACACTTGTAAAATTCACATTCCATATATCAACATTAATATGCTGGGCATGAAGAAATATGAGAGACTTTGTTCACTGCAATAACTACTTACTCTTGACACTGCACTCATGTACATGTATACATTCATATATATCTCAAGAAATGTGTTAAATCCAGTGTTTACATAACTGATGGCAATATAAGTATTTATTTAATGATACTGATGAAAACAGTAAATTGAGGACAGGCTTTCTGAAAAACAAGTCAATGTTCTTGTTCTGAAAAACAAGAAAATGTTTTATGCAAATATGTTAACTCATGAATAAGTTGATTACAGCAGCATTACTCTTTTTACATTTGCATGTATTATTAACTTATTTTAAAGCTAACAGGCCAGTCCTATAATTTAATATACTATAAATTGGATGTTTATTTAAATTGTTTAAGTTTGTTTAACTGGCACTTTTATTTCTTTTTTAAGATGGATTTACAGAAGAGTTGGATTTATGATGAATATTCTTAACCTTTGGATATTAATATTCAGGTTTATCCTGAACAATTGAACGGAACAACTGAACTTTTCACTAAGTGGTTAAAAATAACTGAGTTAATAGAAGTATTTTTAGTTGCCATTTTCGTGCTTATTTGATTTTTCTCTTAAAATAAATAAGCTCAAATTCACCTTTATTTAATCTTTGCACCTAATAGTTATTCTCTTCTATCAGACTTTTTTGACAAATACTGGATATCTTTTTAGTCATAATAAGATCCGATGAAAAGAGATCAGAACAATGACACTTTTAACAAGTGCACTTCTGATTTCTTTTCTCACTTAATGAAAGATATCAGTTTCGTGATTTACTGTCACTCGAATTTTGCCACATATGAATACAACTATTATATTTTTAAATTATTTTTAAGTTTGTAAAAAGGCATTTATGGCTTTAGCATCAGACATATCCTGATATTTGATGATATAACTAGAAAGTGACTTACATAGAATTATAAAGATATTTTGGTATCTTTGCTGGAAATTTTAATGGCCCTTCCATTATCACGAATGTAAGATAGATAACATCAAGTAAATATTAGTAAGTCTTATTAGTATTGATGGTATTTATGCATGAGAATTAAAGAAAAAGACTAGACTTCCTTAATTTTGAACATTAAAATAATGTGAGTATTTAAAATGAGAATAAATATTTCCAAGAAATGTCTAAAATTAAAGCATGGAATATTAGGGCTTCAGGTAATTTTCCCTTAATTTACGTTGTAGCATGATGCATTTTTCTTATTCTAAATTTCTGACCACTACCATATAAATCATTTATTCTGCTAACAATGGAATGTGCCAAATGCTTCCTATTTAAGACACCAATGCTATAGAACACAAGTTGGCTTAATGCCTACTTGTTTTTCAAGGTCTAGTGCTAACGTTATTGCTTTCCTGAAGCTTTTCCAAAATCCATCATTTCCAGACAAAATTAGTTATTAGCAAAACCTGAGGTGTTAAACATGATATTCACAACTTTAAATTAATATAAAATAAAATACTATGGATATAGTTCAGAAGCTAAGAAATTATTATATGAAAACATTTCTGTATGTGTAAAGTTGAAGTGTGTATCACATGAGGTGCCTTGATTAATATGTTGGTAAGACTTTTAAGAAATTTGTATTGCTTTTTATTTAAAATAAAATTATCACTGTATTTAAAATAAAATAAAATTCTTCAGCATTAGTAGCCATTAGACATCTTTTAGCTCAAGAGTCAGACTCTCATTCAGTACAGAGTAGAATTCGTAAATGATACTCTCAGAAAAATACTAGATTTAGATGTTAGACATTAGAATTAGAGAAAGGACTGTTACAGTACTATGGTGAAAAAATGTAACAGGAGAAAAAAAGAAAATCATTTCTCCCTTTAGAATATAAAATTTTAGGATGTAATCCCTTTTTTGGGTAAGAAAAACACAACTTAGTCATATGTTTTCCTATGGGAAGAGACAAGCTCTCACAAAGACATAGAAAATTTTCTCCGCCAAAATAAAAAAAAAAGGAATATCTTGCCAATTTTTTCTTTTTCTTTTTTCTTCTTAAGCCTTTTTATAACAGAGGGGAGAGAAAATTGATTAGAAGTATTTAAATATTTTATTTGGATGACATTATTTTTTAGTTTCCTACTTGATACAAGATTTATTCAAAGATTGATTTGTAATAATATACTAATTATCTCAATTTTAAAATAAATATTCTTATGTAATCTACACAACAGTTTTCTTGTCAAAATTTCTCTTTGTCAAAAATTCTCATATAGTGTTCAGGCGTTTTGTTACTATGCAACATATTAATTTAAATTAGCTTTTTTATTTGCCTTTGCTTTTCCAACATTTGCTGGTTGCCCTTCCAAAACAATGTCTTTTTGGCAGCTCTCTCAGGAAAGGTTTGATTAACTTATGAATGGGCATCATGCCACGTAAACAGATGAGGTAGAGTATAAACAGAATATATCTGTCAATGTAGCCATTGTGCTGGTATAATCCATGATTTCATTCTAAGTAACTGTATTAATATTCATATTAAGCCATAGTCACCTAGAGCATAAACTCTTTAATGATGAACAGAGACTTTTAGAAGCTGCTAAAAAATTTTTATGCCAGTAGGATAATGTGCTATGTATTAAGGCAGCTTAATAAATTATACAAGCTAAAAAAATTTGCGCTCTACCAGTCCATTGGTAGAGTGGTGATGACAGCCTAAAGGCAGTCTAAATTCCCATGCATTGTTTTATCTCTTCTTTAATCAAGTATTAAGGTCTGCTAATGTTCAAGCAGTGTGATTCACACTTATAAAAATATGTTATCTCATTTGTGAGGCACAAAATTCAATTGAGAAAATATTCCTATTTTTAGCAGATGAGGAACACAGGCAGAGAGATTCTTCTGCCTCTTTCTCTCTTGGTCATTGCAACGATTTTTCTATCTTTTTCATTGTAAGTAAGAGTTTATCTTAGCTCTGTGTAAATCTGAAAATCAGCTGCTAATGTAGAGTTTGGATTTCTTTTTTACCTTTTTTTGTTTGTTTGAGACGGAGTGTTGCTCTGTCGCCCGGGCTGGAGCGCAGCGGCGCGGTCTCCACTCACTGCAACCTCCGCCTCCCGCCTTCATGCCATTCTCCTGCCTCAGCCTCCGGAGTGGCTGGGACTACAGGCGCCCGCCACCATGCCCGGCTAATTTTTTTTGTATTTTTAGTAGAGACGGGGTTTCACTGAGTTAGACAGGATGGTCTCAATCTCCTGATATTGTGATCCACCCGCCTCGGCCTCTCAAGGATTTATTTAAGAATTTAATATGTGAATGAGTGTAGATAAACCATCTTTGGGTGCTGCTGAAATTGCAAGATAAAATTCCCCACAACTAAGACTGTGGTTTCATTGAAAGTTGAGCAAAATGTCCTAAGTAAAAACAAATACTTTCGGTAGGAACATGTTCATCTCTGAGACAGATGATAAGCTATAAGTACTCAGGATGGTCAATAAGTAGATGTTTAGGTTTCTATTTCTCATTCAGGGCAGAATCCTTGGGCAATTTTTATTTGACACCCAGATTATGTAAATCAAGACCAGAGTAAGACAACTCTCCCCTTTCCCTTCCCAGTTACTGAAAGTGAATAAAATTATTGGAAACAAATTTCAATGTGCAAACCTTTACTCTCACAATATTCTGCAGACGTTTCTCTTCATGCTCATTATTGAATCCCATACATTAAAAAAAAAAAAAAAAAAAAAATAGGCCGAGCGCGGTGGCTCAAGTTTGTAATCCCAGCACTTTGGGAGGCTGAGGCGGGAGGCGGATCACCTGAGGTCAGGAGTTCAAGACCAGCCTGACCATCATGGAGAAACCCCATGTCTACTAAAAATACAAAACAAATTAGCCAGGCGTGGTAGCGCATGCCTGTAATCCCAGCTACTCGGGATGTTGAGGCAGGCGAATCGTTTGAACCTGGGAGGCTGAAGTTGCGGTGAGCTGAGATCATGCCATTGCACTCCAGCCTGGGCAACTCCGTCTCAAAAAAAATAAAATAAAATAAAATAGTACTAAACCAATGTCTGACTTCCTCTTTTTTAAATGCCATGTTTAATGGACACAAAAATAGAGAAAAAAAGTCAATGAAATAAAAGGAGATGGAATTTAAACCTACCCCATTCTACGTAAAGAATAGTTCCTGAGATGGAAAAAACTCAGAAAGGTGAGATACTAGAGTTATAAAGTGAGAAATTAAAAGTACTCCAAAACATTAAAGCATCAATCTATTTTTAGACTAAATACAAGGAAGTCTATAGTGCCCTATCCCCACCAAGTGCTTAATAAGAGGTGCAAGTCTGGACAGAATAAGGAGTAGTATTTACATGAGAAGTAAAGCCACAAAGCAATGTGCAGGTGGGACAGAAAATATGGTGAGTGCACCCTGAATGCTAGCTGTATGAAGTGGCAAACAAAAATTTGTTTCCAGGTAGTGGTACTTGTACTACTCTGTTTGTTCTCTCTCCAGCTTCCTTCCTTCCTTCCTTCCCTCATTCATTCCTTCCTTCCTTCCTGCCTCCTTCCCTTTTTTCCCTTCCTTCCCTCATTCCTTCCTTCCTCCTTCCTTTTTCCCCTTCCTTCCTTTCCTTCCTTCTTTCATTCTTTCCTTCCTTTTTCCCCTTCCTTCCTGCTTTCCTTCCTTCTTTCATTCTTTCCTTCCTTTTCCCCTTCCTTTCTTCCCTCCTTCCCTGCCTCCCTCCTTCCCTTTTTCCCTTCCTTCCTTCATTCCTTCCTCCCTTCCTTTTTCCCTCATTCCTTCCTTCCTCCCTTTTTCCCCTTCCTTTCTTCTTTCCTTCCTTCCTCCCTTCCTTCCTCCCTGCCTCCCTCCCTCCCCGCCTCCCTCCCTCCTCTTCCTTCCTTCCTCCATCCCTCCCTCCCTTTTCCCTCATTCCTTCCTTCCTCCCTTTTTCCCCTTCCTTCCTTCCTCCCTTCCTCCCTTCCTCCCTCCCTGCCTCCCTCCCTCCCCTTCCTTCCTCCCTCCATCCCTCCCTCCCTTTTCCCTCATTTCCTTGTTTCCTTCCTTCCTTCCCTCATTCCTTCCTTCTTTCCTTCCTTCCTCCCTCCCTTTTTTCCCTTCCTTCCTTTCCTTCCTTCCTCCCTCCCTCCCTTTTTGCCTCATTCCTTCCTTCTTTCCTTCCTCCCTCCCTTTTTCCCCTTCCTTTTCTTTCTTTCCTTCCTCCCTCCCTCTCTCCCTCCTTCCTTCATTTCTTCCTTCCTTCCTTTTCTTCCTTTCAATAATAATAGCTAATTAATCTTCAATTTTCTCCCCCATTCGGTGTCTTCCAGTTACTATAAAATCTAGATCCTCTCAAAAGGTGAGGATTCCTAAATCTTAGTTGAGGAAAAACAAAATAATTTCTTCATTGAGATTAAAAGGGATTAGTTGTTGATGCTAGAATAGGTATTAATGACTTAAATCCTAATTTTGCCTTACTCGTCTCTATAAAAAGCCAAAAACGTATTTAACATAAACTGATTTGAGTTACATATAAATTGTGTGTAAATGACATTTGAATAAGGATGTATTAGGTGGCAGCAACTTGAGTTCTCTAAAGAAAAATATTGAGAAGTCTTCATTATCTTGTAATTAAAATCATTTTAATATAAAATATAAAAATAAAACCTAATTTGGTACTTGACATATTATCATTGGCCAGTATTTGCTGAACGCCATTACAGTACAGCTGTGAGCATCCCACTATAGAAGCTATTATTTCACCTTAAGTCATATTTCATCCAGACCTTAAGTTTATACTCTAACTGCTAAACAGATGTTTATTGCTTCACAAATATCAGAAAATAGTTTGTTCTCAAATAAGCTGATTAGTAATTAACAAAATAAATTTGTGAGTATTCCACTCTTGCTTGGGTAATATATTTTAGATAATTTGGCTAACCAACATTTTGGTACTTCAGCAAATGTAACATCAGTTAATGAACTTGGCTATAAGGACTTTATACGTAACAAATGAACAACTTATTAATAGAAGAATGATTTTCTGGGGAAGAAAGAAGGAGTTTATCTTCATGGTAATATAAATTAATTACATATTTTAAACAACAAATCAATATAGTGCACAGTATCAGAAAATATGTTGTTACACTATGTGTTCTTATCCTGCCATATGCCAGAAAACCTAAATATAAGGAAGATGTCATATATTTAAATTATGTTCTAACATTATAATGATCTAATACACAATTTTTCAGTTGTGCTTTCTTTCAAGGCTGCTTTTATATTTTCATCGAGTGATAGTAAAATAGATATCTTCTGTGTTTCTTACAGCACTTTAGGCTACTTCAGAGAAATCAATGTAGAACAAAGAAAAATGACGTTTTCTTTTCAGAGAACATTTAATTATAGTTAAGCTCTATTTTATTTTATAATATGCTAATGGATAATAAGTATGTTTTTGCACTTAAACTTGAGTTGAAAAACTCTGGCCTTATGTAAATCTGAAATGAAAGATGTGGCTAGCATCTTCGTAGAAAAGCTTGTCTAAGCATCTATGCTTATATCTATATATATTCATCTATCTCTCTGTCATTCTATCTATACATATTTTTGTGTAAACATATATATACAAAATAGATACGTGCATACTTATATAATTTAGGTATTGATCTGTGTCTATGTTGATACAGCTATAAGAATACCTATATATATGTGTAGCTATGTTTTCTATATATAGATAGCCAACATTACATATGAGACAGTGGTAGAGTGTTGATATTCAACTTTTCATCTATCATTATTTAAATGTTGAATCTGGACTTACCTTTGGCTTTTCACATCGACAACCTGGAGTAATTATGTGTTCCAGTTACTGAGAGGTGACAACGTGCTAGCAGCCCTCACTCACTCTCAGCGCCTCCTCGGCCTCGGAGCCCCTCAGCCCGCCACTGCACTGTCCGAGCCCCTCTCTGGGCTGGTCGAGGCCAGAGCCGGCTCCCTCTGCTTGTAGGGAGGTGTGGAGGGAGAGGCGCAGGCGGGAACCGGGACTGGGTTGTGCGGGGCGGCACGGCTCGCGGGCCAGCGCGAGTTCCAGGTGGGCGCAGGCTCAGCGGGCCCGCACTCAGAGCAGCCGGCCCGCAGTGAGGGGCTTGGCACCCAGGCCAGCAGCAGTGGAGGATGCGCTGGGTCCCCGAGCGCTGCCAGACCGCCCGCGCCAGGCTTGAATTCTCACCGGGCCTCAGCCGCCTCCCCACGAGGCAGGGCTCGGGACCTGCAGCCCGCTATGCCGGAACCGCCCGCGCCCCAGCGTCCCCCCGACCCCTCCGCCACCCCCTCCACCGCGCCCCCCGACCCCGCCCCGCGCCCCCCGACCCCGCCCCGCGCCCCCCGACCCCGCCCCGCGCCCCCCGTCCCCGCCCCGCGCCCCCCGCGCCCCCTAACCATGGGCTCCAGCGGGGCCGGAGCCTTCCCCACACACGCACTGCCGCCTGCTCCACAGCGCCCGATCCCATCGACTGCCCAACGGCTGCGGAGTGCCGGCCTGCGGGATCTACTAGGCAAAGCCAGCTGGGCTCCTGAGTCTGGTGGAGACTTGGAGAACTTTTATATCTAGCTTGAGGATTGTATATGCACCAATCAGCACTCTATGTCTAGCTCGGGGTTTGTGGATGCACCCATCAGCACTGTGTATCTAGCTAATCTGGTGGGGACTTGGAGAACTTTTATGTCTAGCTAAAGGATTGTAAATGCACCAATCAGCACTCAGTGTCTAGCTCGGGGCTTGTAAAGGCACCATTCAGCACCCTGTCAAAATGGGCCAATCAGCTCTCTGTAAAATGGACCAATCAGCAGGATGTGGGTGGGTTCAGATAAGGGAATTAAAGTGGGCTGCTGGAGCCAGCAGCGGCAACCTGCTCCTGTCCCTTTCCACGCTGTGGAAGCTTTGTTCTTTCACTCTTTGCAATAAATCTTGCTGCTTGCTGCTCACTCTTTGGGTCTGTGTTGCCTTTAAGAGCTGTTAATACTCACCATGAAGGTCTGCAGCTTCACTCCTGAAGCCCGCGAACCCACCAGCAGAAAGAAACTCCGGACACATCCGAACTTCAGAAGGAACAATCTCTGGACATACCATCTTTAAGAACTGTAACACTCCCCGGGAGGGTCCGCGTCTTCATTCTTGAAGTCAGTGAGACCAAGAACCCAACAATTCCAGACACATTACCATAAATATATGCAACTTGTTTGCATTAGGTTTCCTGTCACTTGGTCCCAACAATGCACTAAATAACTTTCCATCAACTCCCAGGTGACTAATTTAACACTACTTATACCTCAACAGTAAATCAATCCAACCATTACCATTCTTCAATTGTGTTGTAAAATCCTATTTTTGACTCCACTAATTATACTTAGTACATCATTATTTCACTTTGTTCATTTCCTTCCTTGTTTAGATTCATTCCTATGCTGTTATTGCAAAAGTACATTTTGAAATACATTAAATTTCCCTGTGTTGATGTACTTCTAGAATACTTCTAAAATAATATATATTTGAACAGGTTAGTTTGAGTAATAAACATACTCCAAATTGTCAGCGTAGTACTAGATGTCAGCAAACTATGGTGTGTAGATCTGGTTCATGGTCTGTTTTAGTAAATAAGTGTTTATTGAACACAGTCATGTTTGTTTGTGTTGTCTCTTTTCGTTACAATGGCACAGATAAGTACTTGTGACGGAGACCTTATAGCCCACAAAGCTTAAATTATTTACTATCTTGCCTTTTTTTAGAATAAAGGAGTGCCTATCATTTATCTATCACAATTAAAATTTATTTTCTGTTGGCAGAAATATCTTGAATAGATATGTTTTGCTGGGAATTTGTCTGTCACGTGGTTATTCAGGGAACTTGTTTGATGGTCTCTCTGCCTTCTGCAACATGTGACCTCCAAGATTGTCCTGACATATTTATCCCAGTCAGATGAAAGAAGACCACAGAGGAATGGATGGGAATATTTCATGCGTCAGAACTGAACTTACCTAAGATAAATTTCACTCACAGTTTTTGGCTGGAAATCAACTATCGGTCTTGTTCAGATACAAGGGAGAATGAAATAAGTAGCCCAGTTTTGTACTCCAGGAAAGAATACAGATTTTACTGAACAACCTGCAGTATTTGCCACAAGTTGTCTGTTAGAATGTTAATCTTGAAACACCTCAACAATGTGATTTTTCTAGGCCTCTCACTGAACAGTCTAACAATGCTGTAGAAATTCACAAAACAAGGTTAATTTTTGTCACAATACAGAGAGGCATCAGATTCAAGTGGGATTTTCAACTTGTTCTAAAAATCATGTTAGAATTCTCTAGTGAACTCTCATACTTCCAAGCAACAATTTCAAACTTTCTTTACTTTATCCAACTTTCACTTCTCTTTCAGCACTACTATCCGCTCTGTCTTAAAACATAACCTTATCACTGGCTTCAAGAGGAAGTATAATCCATCAGATGGTCAGTCTTGAAAACTTTTGTACCAGTGATATCAACTTACTTGCATCTGCAGCCAACCTTCACTTTTTCTCCCCTCTTATAAAACAGGAGTTCTTTCACCGAAGGACAAAACTTTTACTTCTACTGGAGATCCTTTATTTCTTACTAATTAAGAATATTACATAGCTTAGCCAGGCACGGTGGCTCACGGCTGTGATCTCAGCACTTTGGGATGCCGAGGCGGGCCAATCACGAGCTCAGGAGATTGAGACCATCTTGGCCAACAGGGTGAAACCCCGTCTCTACTAAAAAAAAGTACAAAAAATTAGCTGGGCATGGTGGTGGGCGCCTGTAGTCCCAGCTACTCGGGAGGCTGAGGCAGGAGAATGGCGTGAACCAGGGAGGTGGAGCTTGCAGTGAGTCGAGATTGCACCACTGCACTCCAGCCTGGGCGACAGAGTGAGACTCTGTCTCAAAAAAAAAAAAAAAAAGAATATTACATAGCTTATTGTCCACGTGACAATAATTCCTCTGATCATAAGCTATGTAACTGATATTTATTTAAAATATAATTCTCAAGTTATAATCCTTTAGATAGTCTGTTTCATCTTAAATGAAACAAAATAAATGAAATTATCCAGTCATTACCTTATATAATCATCTTTACATGGCCTTTAATTTATGGCATTCTTTAAAACTAAAACTTAACTCACTGATCTGTGCTTACATGATCTTAGACAAAATAATATAGAGATGGTCTTTGTATCATCTCCTCTCCCTATTCTCTGCTCCAGATTCATGTATCCTACTGTACAAAAGTACATTAATTGCCACCTGCTTATTCTCCCCATAGTTTTTCCTCTAATGTTACATAGCTCAAGAAATGTTACGAACATCCATTTGATTGAATGGGAATCAGCAAACCCAGGGCCCATCTTCTCATCTTTCTCTATGCACTATCTTCATAATACATCCTTTAAACACATATTAATTTCAAAATATACAGTCTCAAAACACCTCAAATTTCTTACAAGTGTTTTTCTTTTTTCTACTTCAAACTATTGTCATTTACTAGAAATAATAGCAGGTAACATCCATCAGATCCATCAGTAAGCCACCCTTTCCACTTCTATTCTCCACAATGTAGGCAGTACAACATTATTCGCTGGCAAGACAATTAATTCCCCACATGCAAATATTACTATTCCCCCCTTTCACATTCCACAAAATGTTTAAGATAAAGTTGTTACCAATTCTATTATTGTTGGAAAATGTTTATACCCCTATTTCCTACCTGAAACTCACCCCTTGTAAGCCCCCTACATTTTAGCCTCTTGAATCTGCTTTTCTCCATGGCCACCTTTGTCCATTCTGTTTTCTTCCTTCTGTTATTACCTGCCATACCACTCTGAAGAGTTAAAATCTGCTTAGCTACCAGAACTCAGCTCTAATATTACTTCCTCAAGGAAAGTTAGAATTATACTAGATTTTTGTTTTGTTTTTTGGTATTTCCCCCTCCATGTGTGCCTGAGCAGCTGCTCTGCTGAGTGTCCACACAGCTCTGTATGTCAAACCCAAGGTGGTGTGGGCTCACAAGGGACTCTCTGAGGTTGCAAAGATCCATGAGAGAAGCGTGGTTCCCAGGAGTTGTATCTTCACTAACCACTTCTCTTGGCTTTACATACTCCAGCTCTGGGATTTCCTTCAAGGTGACAGGTCTGTGAATATCCCTAGGAAGGGGGATGAATCCAGGCGTCTGAGCAGCATCGATCTTGGGGCCTCACTTTGATGGCACCTTACAAATGGTACCATTTACTTTTCTTGTATAGCACTTAATAGAGGTGTCATTTGGTTTACTGTGACCATTATTTATGTGCTCATTCAATTAATGTGTATATAAATTAGTACATTGTGAACTCCAGAGGGGCAGGACCTTGATCTGATTTTGCTCTCCCCTTTATTTTTAGTGCTTAGGAGAATTCTTGAAACTGAGTGGCAAATAAAAAAGTGTTTACTTAAAAAGCATTTCACAAATAATCTGATGAATAAAATCAAAGCAACTAGACTGTTTAATAAACTCATGACATTATCTAGTCCAGGTTAACAAGTTTTCAACTCTCAACTGTAACTTCTCATCAAATATCAAGGTGTTTTTCACTTGTGCACTTTTAATAATATAGTATCTAAGAAGGCAGTGCATTCTATGATTGAGCTTCTGTAATTTATTGGATCAAGCTTTGCTGTGCTGAATTAATCTTCTAAACTGTCACTCCAACCATATTGGGCCTTGTGTGAGCAGTAGTGTCTGCTTTATTGACCACACCGTATGTTTTTATATGCAAACACAATATATTATTTTCTGTATGTGTTTATTTTTACTATGATAAAAAATTAATTTTTTTTATTTCTCATAATGCTTATCTTTATCTTTCTCATAATACTGTAGGGCAGAATTTTTAACAATAAAATATGGATATTTATTTCATTAAAACTGATACTGAGATAATTGTAGATTCACATGCACATATAAGGAATAATAGAGACAGAGCCCATGTGAAATTTTCGTGGCTCCTGCTCGACAATGTTTTACAAAACTATAGTATAGTTTCACAATGAAAATAGTGATTTTAATCAAACCTACTGATTGTACTCCTATATCCTCAGATTTACCTTCATTCAATTGTGTTTGTGTATATGTTTTATTAACATAACATAACATAACTGTATTTCTACACAATTTTATCAGATATGCAGATTCTCGTATCCCTCACCACATTCAAGTTACCGAAGGGTTCCAACACGACTATAACTTCTATTGTTCTATGATAGAACAACTATGCCCATCACATCTGAAACTTCAAAACTTACCGCTAGCAACCACAAATCTGCTCTCCATTTCTACAATTTTGTCATTTCAAAAATGTTGTATAAATTAAACAGTATATATAAACTTTTTGGAATGGCTTTTTACACTCAAATTACATGGAGCTATGTTGTAATTATGAATCATTCATTCTGTTTTATAGCTGAGTATTCCATGTTATATAAATATATACCTGAATTTAACCAGACATTCATTAAAATATATTTAGGCTATTTTCAGTTTGGGGATATTATGAATGTTGCTGTTATGGGCGTTCATATGCAAGGTATCGTGTGAAGGTATGTTTTTAGTGTTATGGGGTAAATGGCAAAAAGTCAATTGCTGGGTTGTATGGTAATTGCACAGATTTACCATTAAAAAAAAATGTATCCCTAAACTTTCATCACTTGTCATAATAAGGTGATTTCTGAATAGCAGAATTACTTGAACATACGATTATTAATATATTTGAGTAGTTCATATGCAAATTTATTTTAGACACCCATCCCCAGCTAAGAGACATGGTTAGTGAAGGTGCAACTCCTGGGAACCACGCTTCTCTCATGGATCTTTGCAACTCTCAGAGAGTCCCTTGTGAGCCCACACCACCTTGGGTTTGACATACAGAGCTGTGTGGAGACTCAGCAGAGCGGCTGCTCAGGCACACATAGAGAGACCCAGGAGCTTCACATAATCCAGCTCTGGGATTCCCTTCAAAGCGAGAGGTCTGTGTATATCCCTAGGAAGGGGGATGAATCCAGGCAGCTGAGCAGCATCGGTCTGGGGGCCTCACTTTGATGGCACCTTACAAGATAAGATACCCTGGCTGGGAATTCCAGCCAGCCACCAGCAGCAGGGTGAACCCTGCTTGAGACTGGATGGAGACCCCTGTCCCCCACCCCGCAATCTGTGCAGCTGTGTGTGGGAGCTGCCAGCCGGCTCTCTCTTGCTTTGAGGGTCAGCAGCTTAACTATTTCTCTCTCTGGTAACGAGTGCACCTGTACAGTGTTGGCAGGGCAATTACACTTTTTACAGACAATAGTGGTGTAGAGCCAAGTGATGACTTTCCCTTTTTATGGCTAGATAGCTGTTTATATATTATATATGGAATTGTGCGCCTGTGCTCCAAACTCACTGAGTCATGCAGGATGTTTACCTCAGCCTCTCCTTCCTGGCTGCAGTGCAGCCACATTCCTCACAAGATGCTAGCGAGGTTACAGAGAAAAAAGGAATGTTTTTATACTCTTGGTGGAAGTGGAAATTAGTTAAACCATTGAGGAAGACCGTGTGGTGATTCCTTAAAGATCTAGAGACAGAAATACCATTTGACCCAGCAATCCCATTACTGGGTATATACCCAAAGGAATATAAATCATTCTTTTACAAAGACACGTGCATGCATATGTTCATTGTGGCACTATTCACAATAGCAAAGACATGGAATCAACCCAAATGCCCAGCAATGATAGGCTGGATAAAGAAAATGTGGCGTATACACACCATGGAATACTATGCAGCCATAAAAAGGAATGAGATTGTGTCATTTTCAGTGATATGGATGGAGCTGGAAGTCATTATCCTTTGCAAACTAATGCAGGAACAGAAAACAGAATATCACATGTTCTCACTTATAAGTGGGAGCTAAGTGATGAGAACATATGGACACATGGGTGGGCACAGCACACACTGAGGCCTGTCAGAACAGGAGGTAGGAGGATAGAGAGGATCAGGAAGAAGAGCTAATGGATACCTGGGTGATGGGATGATCTAAGCAGCAAACCACCATGGCACATGTTTACCTATGTAACAAACCTGCATATCCTGCACATGTACCCCTGAACTTAAAAGTTGGAAATTTTTAAAAAAATTACTTTACATACTCTTTCCACGCTTACTGAGATAACAGAAAAGTCAACTGAAAAGAAAAAAAAAAAAACATTTCTTGCTGTCAACAGTTTTACTAATAGTTCAAATGATGTGAGCAATCTCAGGCTACTGGTTAACAAACTCTGTGATGTCTGAGACCAGCTTTTTATGTCTTTTTTTCCCACATTAGGACAGGCTCTTATTCAGATTAGTATGCAAGTTTCTAAGATATACTTCAGGGTACCACCTGTACAACGCAGTGATTTTAGCTGTGCGATATTTTTTTTTTTTTTTTTGAGATGGAGTCTTCGCTCTTTCGCCCAGGCTGGAGTGCAGTGGCACAATATTTTATTTTATACTCTGACCACTACAAACTGCCACTGACATTTTCTGGCTTCCTATATTGCATAAATTTGAGGTTTGTTTATAAGCCATTTAGATGGACAAGATATATTCTGTTAAAAATATTTCATAGATAAAGCTCAGTTAGATTTCCACTAGTATATATGACCAGGAGGTCAGATTAGCACCTTTAAAAGCGAATTTGTCCACATCATTATTTTAATTTAATTCATGAACATTTCTAGGGTAAATGGGGAGGGAACTTGATTTTATTCAAGCTATTTATCCTTTCTTTTCCATCCATATTCTTAGTTTGGAAGGTCCTAAATGTATTTTTATGACATATTTGGAATATATGTGTCTGTATCTATCTCTATATGTGCCTTATGTACTTTTCATGGTTTACTGAAAAAAAAATAAAAATGACCTCCTATCCATAACATCATTGTCCAGTGGTATTTTTTCCTAGTAGATTCTACCGCAGCTTCTTCTGAGAGGAAAATACTGATAACTCTCATCATAAAGCTGTTGTCAACCTTTACTCCCATCTCTAAAACTCATTTGCAATCTTGTGCTAAACCTGATTTCAACAACACTCTTATATTGATGTTTTTGTGTGTGTGTGTGTGTGTGGTCATGTTTTGCAATATCCGTGGTAGGAATCTTACATCATGAGCTATTAGAACATTTCTGAGGAACCTCATTCTATAGGACATTTTTTATTTAGTATTCAATATGAACTTTATCAAACCTGAATATTTCAGTGAGTGTCATAAAACTGGCAAACATAAATTAATTTTAAAATAAATGAGCATACATTTAAAAAAAATGCTGTAGTCAATGCCTCTAATATTGAACAAAATGAAACAAACAAGAAGCAAAATTTTTAAAAGGACACAAAAGAAAAAATATAAATAGGCTTTGTGCCTTTAAATACTCAGATTCATGTGTCAACTTGAATCCCATATTAAGTCAAATGCATTTCTTTATATGAGAGTTATATAACATAAATATTGTCATGATGGTGACACAGTATATTAGTTTAGAAGAAAAAGAGAAGTTTTGGAAGATAGGCTTGCTCAACTTTAAGAACTGTATAAATATTTTTCAATTGCATTGCCTAAGAAAGCTTTCTACATTCTAAAATCATTCATTTAAATAAATGTATTATTAAGAGAAATATTCACTTCATTTAAATGATATTTAAATGCTAACTTTGACAGCATCAGCAAAGTAAAAGAGAAAGGAAACATTAAAAGACCAAAGAGAGGGAAAGAGCAGCCAGCCATGTTAAATTCATAACATACACCAAACATTAAAAATATGACTGTCAAATAAACATGGAGATATTTTGTACATTTTTTATATATTATTTATACTTAGTTTTGCTTTAGGAATCATAAAGACAAAATTGAAAGTCACATTTCACTTTTGAGTGTATTTTGTATTTATATAGTAAAATGTACTTTTCTTTGTTTTGATTTAAAAATAAAAAGAGATCCACACTTCTCGTAACTTTACTATATATTTTTTTCATAAGCCAGAAGGTCATTATCCCTAGCTGGGAAAGAACAAATCACATTTAAGCCCTCGAACTTGACTTTTTGTGAAAATAAGGAACAAATAAGAAGAAAATTCTCTTATTCTCAGACCCCCTAAAGAGGCAATTTCCCCAGAATCCCTGTTGTGAAAGGTTGGGTGGGGGCAGCTATAGAAACTAGACACTTCAAGATATAAGCAAAAAAAAGTATATGTGAGTAGATTATCTTTAATATCAGTACCACACCTGATTCTGTATGTTTCTATGATAGTCTTTTACAATAATGTAGCTAATAATGGAAAATGCAAATATCCAAATATTACATAACTATATCCCATCGTGAACTTAGATTACGCTACCCAGTCCCTCCATCATCCTGTAACACATGGATTAATTTACTAATCCTACAATTTCTCTTTATTCTCCCTTCTCCAGAACTCATTGAAAACTTGAGAAAACTTGCTTTTAAATGACTTATGGACATTTGATACGATTCTAACTCATGCTTTCAAATATGCCTTTTAGTTTTTTTGTCTGTTTGTTTTTGTTTTGTTTAGCTTAAATCAATCTCCCTTTTCCACCTCTTTTTAAAGACAATAAGCCTTGGATAATTTATGTAGTGATTACCATATTCATTCAAGCTCAAATTTGACAACTCAGCTTTCAGCTTCTGGAAAACACAAACACATTTTGTTCATCTTGGTATGCTCACAGTATAGTACAGTACATTTCCCACATAAACGCAGAGGTGTTTTAACCATCCACATGCTGAACACGTGATTGCATAACTGAACTGCAAATTATCCAGGTAGAAAGATTTGTCCAAGTAGGTTTATAGTGCCAATTTTTTATCTCTGCAACTTCAAGTTTTCTCACTTAAGAGGAAGGCTCTTCTGAAAAATATTGAATAGAGAGTTTCTAAAGTATTATCATAAAATGTTAAATATTCCCAGTATTAAATATTTTTTTCATTGAGTACTGCAACCATCTCCAGAAAGATGGAAACAAAAAAAAAACCAAATTGATATGGTTTGGCTGTGTCCCCACCCAAATCTCATCTTAAATTGTAGCTCCCATAATTCCCATGTGTCATGGGAGGGACCTGGTGGGAGATAATTGAATCATGAAGGCGGTTTCCCTCATACTGTTCTCATGGTAGTGAATAAATCTCATAAGATCTGATGGTTTTATAAGAGGTTTCTGCTTTCACTTCTTGCTCATTCTCTCTTGCTGCCACCATGTAAGAAGTGCCTTTCGCCTCCTGCCATTTATTCCATAGGGAATAAAATATTTAGCCAGGCACGGTGGCTCACAACCATAATTCCAGCACTTTGGGAGGCCAAGGCGGGTGGATCACCTAAGGTCAGGAGTTCGAGACCAGCCTGACCAATATGGTGAAGTCCCCTCTTCACCGGGGATATATTTAGCAATATCAAACTGCTGGGATCAGAGATTTTCCTCTGACTAGGGCTGGTTTAAATGCTCCCTCTGTGGGCAGTCATCAATCGAGTTTGATCTCATTTTCCTTTTTGCTCTAACAGGACAGCATTGAGTTCAATGCCTCACAATTGTTGTGTTCTCCCTCCCTCATTGTCCATAGATGGTCTCTGGACTGCACCACACTGGAAGTCCCAAGGGCAGGAGAGGATGGGGATGTCAGAAATTCAGGACTGTTTTTTCTGTTTTTTTAGTACTTCTTTCAGCAATATGAAGTTAAAACCAGGTACCATGAGTTCTCACCTGATTTTTGGTTCTTATGAAGATTGTGTGTGTGTGTGTGTGTGTGTGTGTTTAGATAGTTCTTAAATTGGTGTCCTTGTAGAAGGGATGATCAGTGGAACTTTCTACTCTGCCATCTTGCTGTTCCTCCTCTCTCCTTATTATGTCTAAATTTGGGGGTAATTTTTGTATGTTTGTTTTATATTTAGCTGTACAAAAAGCTCTGTTAAATGAAACATGTATCATATTAACTTTTTACTGTTAACAAGATTAAAATCTGTGCCCATGGTCTCATTATGCACATGCATAGCAGCTCTGTTTACCTGAATTGTTTGAATTCGCAAAACAGAGAGCTGATGATTTCATATATTCTAGGTCATTTGAAAATTTCAGCTGTGCTTGCTATAGAGCTTTCCAATAAACCCTGCCATCACCTAGGGCTTTTCCAAAAGCTGAGTGGTCATGGATTTGGAGACCCAGTTGCTATATCCCTTATCCATAGAATTAATTTGTCTTTCCCACAGCAATGATTCTGTCTCCCTCATCTTATTTACAACTGAAAAGCCATCAAATACAAGCCTTTAAGTAATGCAGACATTCTATGCCTTCAATGGCATTTTGGAATTTTCCTACCCAGTTAATACTTGTTCTCATAGCAGACATCCGCTATTCAAATTGTTCACTTTCTTATAACATAGCTTTTAATGCTAAAATTAATTTTTCATCTGCAAAAATTTTCCTTCTTTTGTTTTTTGTTTTTCTTGATAAACTCCCTCCCTTACATTGTTATTTGTTTGTTTTCCTAAAAAGATAATATGGTTCTCTGTAAGCCTCAATTTATTTTTTTCAATTCTAACCTCTCAAATTGTCAGAGGTTATACAGTCTGCTTAAGCCATTTTTTTAAAAGACACATGCATTATGTGCTAATAAATTAATTCATCTATTGTAGTAAATGAAATACAGATGCTATCTTCCATAAACTCAGAGGATAAAAGATCATACTAAGAAAATATTTATTTCCTATAGATGTGTGAACATCATGACTTTTAACTTCTACTACAGTTACCCTTCAAGATAATATGGTAAAATTGAGACCAGCCCAACTGCCCCGTAGAAATGATGTTTATGTTTCCTTTCGAATAGACATAAATTGATCATCCCAGTCTTAAAACTTGTGAGTTAGAATTGTCTTATCTGAGTTCCTTTCTCAGGAAACCAAACATCATGCCTTCCAGATACTATAAATGAAATAAAACTTAACTAGATCACCCTGTCTGGACAATGAGACTCCAGACCCCTCATCTGACATAATTGCCTAAATGACCACCTGGTTCCTGTTGACCAACTCTTCTTTCTTACCTCTCCCTAATTCCTATTTTCTCACACATGGTTATATTTCTTCCCTCCTATGTAAGCCCTTCATTTTAGTCCATCAGGGAGATGGATTTAAGGCTAATTTCCCACACCTCAGCTGCAACATTTGATTAAAGCCTTCTTCTCTGGCAATACACATTGCCTCAGTGATTGGCTTTCTGTGCAGCAAACAACAGTACCTAACCCCTGGTATTTCAGTAACAAAATCTAAAGTTTATCTTTTAATGAGTTTAAAATATTGTTAGAGAAACATGGGAAAGCAGTTTGTCTTTCTAATCCCTACTTTGAATATATTTCAAGGGATTTAAGAAAAACATCAACCACAGACATTTTTCAAAACTTTATGGGTGACTTTTCTACAATTAAACACATTTATTGACTTATGAAATACTACTATTGCCTGTCCTTTCTCCTATACATTTTAAAGCATTTATATGATCTAGTTTTCAGAGACAAATAGCAAGCATATTAATAATGTTGCCAGTGTTTGAAAATCTAGGTAATGAACGTGACTAAACAGAGTCAAGATTTTTTTTTTTAATTCAGAGCTTTTTGTTGGAATATATAATGTTTAAACATTTTTTTTTTTTTTGCTCTACCAGTCTTTGTGCTGTGGATGGGACAAGTTTCTTATCTGTTTTTACTTATGAGTAATCTTATTTTATGTAAAAATAACTTCATTTTATAAACTTAAACTTTTTTTCTGTTAAAATAAAACAAAACATTTGATGTAGAATTGAGTAATTTACTAATCAATGTATTTATTAATACATGTTTGTGTGCATTCTTATACACGGTTTATCCTATGTATAATTTACCTTGCAGGTACATGTTTTTGTTTTTGTTGGTATTCACATGGTTTACTACAAGCACAACCCCCAAAACGCTCATCTCAAAGTATGTATGGCTAGCCATATAGGGTTGCTATATCATATACAAAGCAGCTCTTCATTTTCACAAAATGTTTAGTGTACTTTTGTAACTTGGGGAGAATATGAATAAAGTTATACAAATATCATTTCAAATATACTATTATTATTATTGAATTGTTTCTAATCTAAATTTTAACCTCAAATGCATTGGCTTTGAGAAATCTAATTAGCAATAAAATATTATTAGCATCATTGCCCTGGAGTGATATTGGATTTCTGAAGCCTGTGTAACATCACCAGGGGCTCGGCTTTTAGTAATATATTTTTAAGCAAATTCTTCAAAGCAATGACATTTGGAAGACGTGCTACAAAATTACAAATGATTGCACAAGTAGTTGGAATCTTTTCTCATTTTTATAGATGATTTTGTGTTTATCATAAAATAAAAACAGGAAGTCAACACATTCAAAGCATCAGAGTAAGTCTCAAACCATTACTATAGGAACTTACCCAGCTACTGGGTTTACTTCTTATGGCTTGAATACAGATTGCCCTGTCCTGTTCATTCAAACAAAACAGTCATATTGTAATGTTAAAATTTAAGCATGCTGAACATCATCATCAGTGTTTCTCCCCAGTCTTTGTCAATATTCATTCTTTCTATTTTCCTTGGGGACACAATATTTATTGCTGTCCTCTGGATAACATCAGGTCCCCTCTACAGATGCTCCTGGCATCCAGCCAGGAGCTCTCTCTTTGGTTTAGCACTCAAAGTTCAAATAGGAACATCATTTCAATTTTAAAATACAGAAAGTTAACCTGATTAACAATATATGTGTATGTGTGAGTGTAAACATACATAAATACATATATATATAAATGACTCATTGTATTCTTGAGATAATAGCCTTCTGATCATTGCTTACATTGTTTTTTCCAGCTTTATTGAAGTATAACTGAAAAATAAAAATTGTATGTATTCTGTTATGATATATGCATACATTATGAAATGTTTACTGCGATCAACTTAATTGGCATATCCATCATCTCATGTAGCTACTGTTTTGTGTATGTAGATGTATGCTGAGGACAATGAGGATCTCTCTCTCTCTCGCACTCTTTTGCTCGCTCTCTCTGTCTTCTGTGTGTGTGTGTGTGCATTTTATTACATTAGGAAAATTTAAGCATTTTTCCAAATTAAAATGAATAAAGTGAAAAAAAGAACAAACTCCAAAGTAGCATTAGCTATTATGTTTATCTCAACGTGTAATTAAAAATGATATCTGACAGACCGGGAGTGGTGGCTCATGCCTCTAATCCCAGCAGTTTCGGAGGCCTAGGAGAGTAGATCACCTGAGGTCAGGAGTTTGAGACCAGCCTGTCCAATATGGTGAAACCTCGTCTTTACTAAAAATACAAAATTTACCTGGGTGTGGTGGCGTGTGCCTGTAGTCCCAGCTACTTGGGAGGTTGAGACAGGAGAATTGCTTGAACCCAGGAGGTGGAGATTGCAGTGAGCCGAGATTGAGCCATTGCACTCCAGCCTGGGTGACAGAGTGAGACTCCATCTAAAAAAAAAATAAGAAGTAAATAATAATAATGCTGGGAAAAACACTCAAAATCCTAAGGAGATTAAATAGTCAAACAAAGGATTCTTAGCAAACAATTTTACTTCTGTGCAGAGGGGTGCTTCTCCTTGGACAGTTGACATGAGAGCACACCTGAACAAAGGGGCACGAGAGCCTTTATTCCTGATGCAAGTCCTGCCCCTGTACCCTTTCCCCATTGGCTGGTGTCGGGTAACACAATCTGAACTAATCTCAGTTGGCTAGACATTTAAACTTTCTTTAGATAAGGTGCGCACGTAAGGGAGAGAGGGAAAGAAGAAGGGGGAAGGGGAGTCTGCAATGTTCTAGAGAGCTAGTCTCCTTTCCAAATAAGGAAAGGAATGTGAGCTGGTACTGATAAGCCTGGTACTGTGGCGTGTCCGGGCATGTAACAAAGCCAGAAAAGAGAAAAAGAAAAAAGGGTTGCTGGGGGTGTACTATGAATTAAAGAATAAAAGATTGATCAGGCTATTTGAAGAGAAACCTCATCATATCCCACAATAATAATGATAATAATAATAATAATAATAATATCTGACTACATTAGGTGTCCCAACTTTCTGTGTGGTATACTTCTCCTAATTATAACTTAGACAAATGTTTTTAAAAAATCAATTAACTAATATTTAAAAATTGGAAGATAATTTATATTACTTTAAATGATATTCTTTTCAGAAAAAAAAATAACTCGTTACATCCCTTTAACTTATTCAATTACTGAAAAAAAAAAGCTCATTACATCCCTTTAATTTATTCAATTACTCTTTGGGCTTAGTCTTTTTTAATCCCTCGGAATGAGTACACTAATCTCCATGTTTTGAAGATTTAAACTCAACATCAGTAGATTAAAAAAACACGGCTTTTAAATGTGGCATGGACGTTAGAATACTTGTCATCACCTAGATGGAATCTTTTTTTTTTCCTCTAAAATGTATAATTATCATATAAATAATTTATTTTGTATAATTATCTAATTAATTTTTCTAGCTTTGAACGTTGCTCACAGTCTGTATTCACGGCAGCATAAATCATTGGTATCTTGCCATACTCCAGTCTGTGTTCATTCAGTGAAAGTACATACTTTTAAAACCATTTGTAACTGATCTTTCACATTGACTGTTGTCATTCTAGAAGATGGGCTATGATAGCTGCCAAAAAAATTAAGCATTTCAGGACCAAGAAAATTCAAAGTTTGAGAACCATGCTTACAATGCATAATTGTAGCTTACAATGCTTAAGCTACAAACCAAAATGTTTGATGTACAAAGAACCAAGTAAATATGGGCCATTTCCAAGTAATACTATAATCACCAGAGGGGGTCCCTGATATGACCCATATTTCAGAACTATCTGAAGATTTTAAAAGGGTTATGATAAATATATTCAAAGAGGTGAAAAAACACACATCTTAAAAGAAAATAACAGAAAATCTTAACAGAGAAGTGAAAATTATATAAAAATACTAAAAAAAATTATAGGCTTAATAGCCTTATAAAATGACAGAGAAAATAATCAATAAACATGAAAATAAATTAATGATTTTTACCATTTGAAGAAAATAAAACCATTGAGAAACTGAACAGAATCTCAGGGACTTGTGAAATAGGAAGCACATCCCTATCTAAATATTAAAATCTGAAGAGAAAGAACAAATCTTAAAAGTAGCAAGAGAAAAATTACACTTTAAATAAAAGGCAAAAATTAAATTGATTAACAGATTATTTCTTACCAGAAATTATGGAGGCAGAAGATAATGAAATAATATTTTAAATTTATGAAAGAAGAATAACTGTCAATGCAGAATTCTACATTTAACAGTATTATTTCTCAAGAAGTAAGGCAAAATAAAGACTATTGCATATTTAAGAAAACTGAGAATTCACTGCCATCACTTCTGTATGACAGTAAGTGCTAACTACAGTTCCTTCAGGTTGAAAGGAAATAATAACAATAAAATTTTGATATATATCAATAAATAAATGGCATCAGAAATGTTAAATACCTGTATAAACATGAAATTTTTTTTCTTTATTTTTGTCCTTTGACTCTATTTGTAATACATATCATACTTCAGCTTAAGTCATCAACTAAAACCTTATCATGTGGAGTTTACACTAATACCACATTTAAAAAGTATCTAATATAAACAATGAGAGGAGTATAAGCAGAATCCCATATTGGACGTTTTCTATACTTCATAAGGATAGATACAACATGAAGTCCAAGTAGAGTGTGAAAAGGTAAGAACATAATTTAGTACTGGCACTTTGGAAAATACATGACAGCCTCTCAGAAAGTTACATATACACCATACTTCTATTATATAACCCGGCCATTCAACTCCTGAATATCTACCCAAGAAAAATGAAAATGCTCAAAGATTTGTACTAAATTTTTATAGCAGTTTTACCCAGAAAAAATAGAAACAAATTAATATCTATCAGTAAATAAGTGAATAAAGAAAATGTGACATATAAATATTGATACACCCAACAACATGGATGAACCTCAAAATATTCAAGCTGAACGAAAGACATCAGAAATAAAAGAGTAGATACTGCATAATATAGCTTATATAAAAAGAAAATGAATATGTGCACACTAATCTAGAGTGACAGAAAGTGGGAGATCTCGAGATAAGAGCTGGTTGGAGAGAGGAGGGGTTGCAAAAGGAACACTTGACAATCTTTATGGGAGAAAATGATTTGAATATTGAATTTCACAGCCCTCAAAAATGAGTATAGAAGATGGATGGCAATCTTGAGGAACATCTTAGATTATGCCTATTGTGTGTGTGTATGTGTGTTAATACATACATATGTATGCATATTCATGCATGTTTTGGGGTGTGGAAGTTAGAGTTGATAGTAGTATCATGTGAGTAATATTGGCTGTATAATGCTGAAAAAAAGGCAACTCCAAAATCGCAGTGAATTAACACAACATTAATACAAAGCCACACGTTCATTGTAAGCAAGCTGTATATTTACTGAATTTCTGTGTCATTTGCCTTCTAAGACTCAGAGCTGGGTATGGTAGTGAAAGTACTGAAAGAAGCACATTGCAGAAGAACAGAAACTTGTGTTTAGAAGAATCACACTACTAACTAATTTATTTAAGTAATGTCTTATTTTCCATTTTGTTATTCTTTAAATTAAGATGTATTTTAATATTACTACTTGTTACAGATATATATCTGTATCAAGTGAAGGATTTTCTAAAAATTATTTATTTATTTTTTCTGCCTTCCCCTGCAACCCATTTGGGTTAGAGTTGCAGAAATAGAACAATTTAACCCAGGTGTTAGATTTGTGTAGTAATGCTTTTCAAATTGAGAGAAATTAAGGTAGAAAATGAAGTTTAGGTAGAAAATTTGGTAGACTGCTGGGACCAACTGCATTTTTTTTAATCTAGGAAATTCCCTTTCGGTTCTCAATTATTAAAGATACAGAGCTGTGTTTCAATGTATTTACTTATTTTCCTTCAGACTCAAAAAATTGTCTGTAACACAGTTTCTTAAATTGAGTGTTTCATACAATAAAAATATTCTGAAATAAATGAAGATAGAATGGAGAAAAGAAAAAAGTAAACAGGAATAAAAAATTTGTAAAATGTAAAAACTGATTCATTGTGTCCTTTGTTCTTCCAGTAAATCATGTATACGTTCTTCACGCTGATGTAATTAGTGCTATAATTCACAACACTTTCAAATGATGCATATTTTTAAATGTATGAAAATTTGTGCCACAATTTTCTTATTCAATTTGATCTCTTTATAATAATGTAAACATTTTGAATGCATATGATAGAAATAGCAGAACATTACTTAAAATTCTTTTAAAGCACATGTGAATATAGTCTAAAACTGTTCTTTATTATCTGGAAATCTGCATTGCTTTAGAGAAACTTAGAGACATATCTATTTCTTTAAAGTAAACTTGAATATCTTTTCTCTAGCTGATGTTTCTTCTTTTTCCTCTTATTATTGTTGCTAAAGTTTGAAGTCTTTCTTTAAAGATAGGATTCTGAAACACCTAGCTGAGGTTATGACAACTATTTCTGTTCCTTTGGTTGTGTTACTCTCATTGCCAATCATCTTGTTATTTTTGTAACACATATCCTGGAAGAGAAAAGGTGTTCTTAACCCACCTAAATCACAGAAAAATTTAGGGTCTGGTGATGGTGGGAATACATCAGGCTTCACCAAGATGCTATAAAAATGGACTGGAAGAATGTACGTTGATTGTTTTAAATTAACTGTAAACAATACAACTATTGTTTACTGAAAACACTTTTCTCCTTGCAAAACACAATTTACTTTTGCCTAACCCAATCAAGAAATTCCAGAAAGAAATATTTCTCATTGTCTCCCATTATCAAGGTTCCCAGAACTCATATTTCCTCCAGGCTATACAAGCTCCACATACATGGCCTCTGGCAATCCACTGGAGTAATCAATGTCACCTTTCAAAATGTTCCAATTTCAGGAGCTTTCATTCTACATCATTTTCAGATAATCATAATCTTCAGAACCTTTTCCTTTTTCCCAAAAACTTTCAAGAAAAACAGAATTTCATGTACACCATAATATATTCAGAGCTCTCTAAACATTGGCATACTTTATATACCAAAAGTATTCTCCCTAGGGAAGAATTCCTAATGCTACGCATATGAAACCATGTTGGAAGACACGAAATTGGAAAAGGAGTTTGAACTTGCAGAAGGGATTTCAGCTGGTTATTTGTTAGAAACACCACAGGAGCATTTTGTGTGTTTGCAGTTTTGTGCTTTCTGGGTAGATAAAGATAAGTGGGGCTTTGTGTAGTTAATTCTTCACTGGGTTTTAAAATGTATTTTATTGATGTATTCAAATAATATTGTCAGCTATTTATGTTCTAACTGTGTAGTTGGAAAAAATGGAGCTACTATGTTTTAAAAATCTGCAAAAGCTAAAATAGCTTCTCTACAATTGCACATCTCATTGTAAAGTTATGTTTCTCTGATGTATTTAGTCTTTGCTGTGGAATTCAGTAAATTAAGATGTTAAACATTATCCATTCAACTATGTTTAGCTTTGTTTATTTTAAAATGCTAATGTCTTTAATTAAAACTGCACCTGTTACCATCAGTGAATGTAAGGGTCTCATGTTTCTATTACAATTCTATTTTTAGAACTTTTTCTGGTATATCAGCTCTGTCAAATATTTTCAGTTCTATATTGATTTAAACTAGATTTCAGTAAATAGCCATGAATATTTCTTCAAGCATCTCTTTTGTTGTTACTATTGTTGCCCTCCTTGCTTTGTTTTAGAAAGCTTCCAGTGAATTATTGGGACATTATTAGGTTTCTTTACAAAATAATGCATGCTGTAGAAGCTAAAATAGTCAATAAGCAACACCATTTTTCTCACAAGATTTTTAATGAAAATATTATCTTCCACATACGTTATCTTTTTTACTTTATTAAAAGGTATTCTCAGCTGGGTGCGGTGGCTCACGCCTGTAATCCCAACACGTTGGGAGGCCAGGGCGGGTGGATCACTTGAGGTCAGAAGTTCGAGACCAGCCTGGCCAATGTGACAAAACCCCATCTCTACTAAAAATACAAAAATTAGCCAGGCATGGTGACCCATGCCTATAATCCCAGCTACTAGTGGGGCTGAGGCAAGAGGATCACTTGAATCTGGGAGGCGGAGGTTGCAGTGAGCCAAGATCATGCCACTGCACTCCAGCCTGGGCAACAGAGTGAGACACCATCTCAAAAAAAAAAAAAAAGGTATTCTCCAAGCAAAGGATACTGCATAGGATAAGCTCACAGTTAATATTTATTGAATTCGAGAAAAGCTAATGAAAATAATCATAAACACAATTTCAAATTCACACCTGAGTATTTATAAGGATTTGGGGTTCCAGATTTTCATCTAAGATGGCCTTTTTCTACTTTTGTATCTGAAGCAAATCTTCAGGTATTCAGTCTGCTTCTTTCTTTTGATAACTAAGGCTACACATTTTTCCCCTTGATATTTTGTTCCTTCCTAGCATGGCTATGTACATACTGCCTTTCAAAATACTCAATTTTTGAAATTTCTAAAAAAAATTACAAGTGTAACTTACCATTTGATGGCATATTCAATGGATTGAATATTTGTGTTTTCCCAAGTTTTTGTGTTGAAATCCTAATAACCAATGTAAGGAGACTTGGAGGTCGGGCCACTGGGAAGTAATCAGATCATGAGGATGAAGCCCTTATGAATGGGAGTAGTGCCTTTATAAAATAGATCCCAGAGAGCTCTCTCCTGCTCTTTATGCCCTGTGAGAATTTAAAAGTCAGTAGTCTGCAATCTGGAAGAGAGCCCTTCACCAAAGTCAAATATGCTGTGCCCTAATCTGGGACTTCTAGCCTCCAGAATTGAAAAAAAAAAATTGTTGTCTTTAAACAGCCAAGTATTATAATAGCCTTAAGTAACACAGCTTATAACTTAACACTAAAGGGAAATGTGAAAGAAAAATGTAATTTTACAAAATTGCTGAAGGCACAAAATCCTCACTTTAGAATCTTGTTTCCTACTGGATGGATGCTGATTTTATTCATGAAATCTAAAGTAAACTCAATATATCATGGTCTTCCCTCATTCGTTTATTTCATAAATATTTATTGGGCAATTTTTCTGAGCTGGGCACTGTACTAAACATCAGGGCTTCAACAACATATAGAAACATCCACTATTAGAGAATAATTCTAGTAGTTTAAGAAGTGATATAGTCACCGATGCTCTTTATTTTTCTCCAGAACTTCCTTGCAAAAAATAAAAACTTTATATATTTGATTTGGGTAGAATTGTATACACACAATTGGATCCAAGTTCTACACACAAACATATATATCTCATAAGGTCTTCAAATAGTTTATTGATTGATTTATTCATTCAGTGCATATGTACTTTACATCTTTTCTGTGGAAAATTCTAAGACTGAAAGAGTGCTGAATAAAGCACTCTCTTTTTCAATCCTCAAGGAGTTTGCCTTTTTTAAAGTCTATAAAATTGAAAAAATGTTAAAAAAATAACCATTTCATGGCAACTAAAAACATATAGATAATATTTCAGATAAATGTAATACTCATACAGTTTTCAGCTCTTAGAGATTGTAAAGATAAAGATCCCATAATCTCTTCTTTTAATAAAGATAAAATAGGGCCAGAAATATGTCATGACAACAATGGCAAGGAAATAGAATAGCTAACAAAATATCTGCATTTAGTAAACTGAGTATATGTTTTTTAGAGAAAATAAAGACAAGGACTTAAGCTCACTATAGGTATTCTGCTTTATTCTTCATTTCAGCCAGTATGTTAATTAAATCTGATTTGGACAACCTCTGGAGCATATTTCCACCTCTTAGCACACTTACTGCCTCCTTTCTTCTTTTTATATAAGCATCTTTACAAAAAATGTATAGAATTGTTCTCCTGTTGTTCTTTTGACACTCATGATTTTGTTAGATACTCAAACAAAAATGCACCAAGGAAGCTACATAGACTATTATTAACTGATTGTTTTTTGATGAGAAAATTCCAAGTTATAATCATGAGCTCCTGGGTCAAACAGTAATTAAGTCATATATAATGTGCCATTACAAATTATTTTTAAGAAATTAATTTGAATATAATAATAAAGAGATATGGATAGTCTTTGCATGGAAAAGAGTCCCAGGTTGCAGTTAGTAGTAATTACAGAACAGAATATAAACAAAACCATTCACATGACACCATTTAAAGTAGAGTTTAGGAAGGGCTGGGGGGATTTAGAATATTTTAAGCAACTGTAATGTACAATTAATGAAACAATTTTAAGGCAATATCAAAAATAAATACAATTAAGTACAGGTATTGAAAAATTAATTGATATAACAATGATGCAGGAGGACACAGTAAATATAACAGTAACTGTATAAGAAATTCTTACACAATAACTATATAAGAAAACTCTTTTATCACTATCTGGAGCACCATGAATCCCTTCATTTATTCCATAACTATTGTTGACTATTTAATGTATGAAAGACACTATGTATTATATCTACGAGTGACTATAGCCCTGCTCTGCCATCTTGGAGTTATAGTCTTTCAGGGAGAAAACCAGGAAATGGGTCATTTTCATAAAATATACTTGTTATTAAATAAGCAAAAGTCCATCATTCTGTGGGAAAACTTTGAGGAGCTCCATTGAAGAGACTTTTCTCTCTTGGTTGCAAGTGCCTCTGTTTCCACAGATTACAATGAAGCAGAGTTCTCAAAATTGATAGCCCTTTACCTCATAACTTACAACAGTTCAGAACCCAGACTTTAGATTTGTGACAAGGGCTAAGGTTAATAAACTTTGGGGAGGTAAAATTTGTGTACAACTTGCATGCGTTCCTTGAGAGGTGAATAAGCATTTAAAATGCAGAAATGTAATAGTTAAAAAAAAAGTATACATAACTTCAAGACTCAGATATTTTTCTGAGTTAAAAGTCAAGTAAAAGCAATTTCAGTGAGCGTACAATATAAATTTCAGAATCCATAAAATATTAACTATTTTCCAAGGTCAGTGCATCTAAACCTTTTTCAAGCTTATTTTTCACTGGGATATATAAAAAGAAACTTGTTATTATTTACCATTTGAAATTGTATTTTTATATGAACTAAATATAAAAAGGAAAATAAGCCAAAGATGCTATTTCTTTTCTTGGAACAGCCAGTGTTTTCCAAATTCTCTTTCCTTTCCCTCACCTCTGCCCTGCATATGCCTAAAATGAAATGCTCATGGCAGGAGAAAGGCACTGAAAAACATAAGAAACTCTATTTCATTTTCTTCACATTGTTAGATTCATGGTGGTAAACTCTAAATATGATGAAAAATGTCTCTACGTACCTGGGAGTGTGGGGAGCACTGGCAAGATAACCTAAGGTCATGGTACAGTCTAGTTTATTTTTTAAATGCATAGGTCAAAAGACACTTAAAAAATAAGTACACTGTGGTATCTGAAGTATTTCACTGAAATAATAACTGTTCAATAACAAAATGCAAGCTGGTAAGATTGTAATAGCTTGTGGCTTGACTTCAGGGGAATATAGAAGCGTAACTAAATAAATTCTGCTTTAGAGAGGAAAGGAAAGTCCAAGAGTGGGCATTCTCGTTGGTAATTGGAATCCTTTGTGACTTGTGAATGAGGGAATGAATAAGATCTAATAATTCGAATAAACTAAAAGGAGTCCAATCCATTCTAACGGTGGCTGACTTGAGAAACACTGTTTTGTTCTTTCTGGAAATGTTAAAGCAAAGGCTGAAGAATAACTTCCCAAAATCATTGTAAACAAAATTTCAGTTCTGCCCCCGAAGTGTAGTTAGATGAAAAGAACTATGGGTCAATGGTGTCATGCTTTTAGAAAGGGTCTTTTTTTCCCCCTTCAGGGTTATCATTTTTGTTTTTTCTATAAATTGTCCCCCTTCTACCCAACACACATAGTAGATAATGACTGCACTCCATGCAGGTGTTTCGGGTCACTGTTTTTCCCGTTGTTTTTAGCATCCTGGTTTCAGTATACTTGAACTACACAGTAGCCGTTTCTCTTTTGAGTAAAAAAATGGTCCTCAGAAAAGGGAAGCCCATTTCCTCTTTATATATGCAAAGCAAGACATCTCTTGGAATTCTTGTCACCTCCTCTTCCTTTCTGATACACGAACATCTTTATGCTTTACCTAAAGACTGATGGGTGAGAGACCCTGAAAGACCCTCTTCCCTTCCCTCAGCTCAGGCCAACCTGGGTTATAACTTACTTGTTAGCATTCTTCTGTATGATGAGGCTGAGAGTATACACTGCGATTTTTAAACAAGATGGAAGTCTTTTCTTTGTCCCTTCTGTCCTTTTTCTCTTGACACTTCTATAAAAATAATTTTTAAAAATCTTTAAAAATAAATCACTAAAAAAATCAGCTAATGGTCGTTTCAAAAAAACCTTACATAAAACATTATTTATCATACTCAGCCCATTCCTCAAGATTTCTTGTAATTCCTATTTTTCCCTTGGAACATTCACTAACCACTCATCCTCAGATCATATATACAGACTGATGATCTCGCAAATATTTTAGAAGTGGTATGGAAACTTTTAAATCAATCCCCCCGCCATCTCCCACCTATTTCTCTCTCTCTCTCTCTGTCTCTCTGTCTCTCTCTCTCTCTCTGCTTCTCACTTCTGTGTTGGCATATTTGGTCTCCTCAATAATATTATAAACTGCTAAAAATTAGAAATGTATCTTCTATGTTTTCTTTGTGTGTGTGTGTGATGATACATGGGTAAGCAGTGAGAAAGAAGTTAATGAATAGTTAGTAAATGAAAAAATTAAGTCCTTATGAGAGGAAATGGAAATAAAAATGTGCCTATTTTGTCTAGGCAAAATGCAAAATGAGGGAGGTTGATTCTCTAAAATACACATTAATTTTACGGCCATGTAAATCATGAGTGCAATTCTGTACAGTTATCAAGTGAGTGAACTGGGATGCTAACACAAGCCTATATGACTCAAAGCTTAATGTACTTAGTCAATGCTTTCAACACAAGAATCCAGCGGCTCTTCTGAGATTGTAATGCTGCTTACTTCCAATAAAGCTTATGCTTAAAAGACAAAAATTAGTTTATCCATCCAATTGTTAAATACTTGTCAAATAATGACTTGATGCTGAGCTATTAAATTGGCTTTAAGAAGTGGGAGACTGTCTCAAGGAGATCCAAGTCTAGTGAAAAAAATCGATGATAAAATATTAAATATAGAAAATGTGATAGGACCTTAGACTGGAAGTGTATACTGTAGGTTATAGGAACACAGAAGGTATATTTTTAATTTCATCTGGGAGTGAGGATGTATTTTAGGAGCCTTTATCTGTTATCACTATAGCCATGACCCCTAAGGCTAAAATTATTTTTTGTTTTAATGAAAATCAGAATAATGAACATTTCTTATCTTGTTCCATTACAAATTGCTTACTCATAGTTTTATTTATTTATGATTATTCAATATAACTGAAGTATTAATGGAAATTCTTAATTTTTTATGATTAATTTTGTTATTAGATAAATTTGCTGTAGAAATTTTGGTATTAGGTTGGTGCGAAAGTAATTGCGGGTTTTGCCATTGAAAGTTATTTCAAAACCCGCAGTTACTTGTGCACCAACCTAATATATTGATAGTATTCTCTGGTTATTTAGAATTCACAACAATTCAAAATTATTGAAAGAGTTAACAAAAATAAATATGAGATATAAAAGTTTCTCTCTTTTTTGTTGTTGTCATATACAATAGCCTCCCCTTATCTATGGGAGATACGTTCCAAGACACCTACTGGATGCCTGCAACCACAGACAGTACCAAACTGTATGTGCTGTGGATTTTCCTATACATACATACCTAGGATAAAGTTTAATGTATACATTAGGCACAATAAGAGATTAACAACAATAACTAACAATAAAATAGAATGATTATAACACTATGCAGCATCACTACTGCTGTGCTTTGGCACCATCACTAAGTCAGATGAGAATTACTTGATCACAAGAACTGCACTACCATGATAGTCGATCTGATAAAGCCAACCACTAAGTGACTGACTGGAAGGTAGTGTCTCTAGCACAGAGACACTAAGCATAGTGATGATGCACATGGGAAGTGGGACCTCACAGGACAATCCAAGATTTTGTCACACTACTCAGAACAATGTGCAATTTAAAACTTAAGATTTGTTTGTTTCTGGAATTTTTCATGTAATATTTTCAGACCACAATTGACCACTGGTAACTGAAATCACAAAATGCTAGTCCAGAGATACAGAGTGGATTACTGTATTTGACAGTAGTTTGAACATCTATGAATCTATATTCATTTTTGAAGCAATGACTAAGAAATTTTAAAATTCAAAAAAACACAGCTTATTCTAAGAAAAAAATCATTACGATAGTACATGGACACATTTTTAAAATTTTCTTTATACTTTACTGTTAGTGTTTTCTCTAAAATGTTATTTTTTTCCAATATATGTGTATGTATATGTTAGTAAAATTTTATTTAGTGATGTTATTCTTATCTTTTAGTAAGTTTAAAATATAAACTTTTAAATACAGAAGTAATAGCACAGCATGGATAATAATTATTTTGCATTCTCAAAGGTATCTGAGAAGTTGTGTTGGATGGACTGCAAAGTAGAAATCAGGAAACAAATAAAAAAGAGAAAAGATTGCATTGCTGATGAAAATTTTGCTTTTAAAGTTGATTCATTTCCTTGTTCATGAAACAGAATTTGTGGCTGAAGCTCTGATGAAAGACAACACTAGCACTTTTATGGAGAATATAATGAAAAGAATTCAATAAATCAACACAAAAATGAAATCCACCGAAAATACGTGTATGTATTAACTTCGAAGCTATTTTAGCATCAGCAATTTTACTTGATGAGCACATAAATAAAGAGAATACTAAATAAGATATAGGAGAATAGTATAATCTTCCATTGGCATTTCACATTTTTCATCCACGTGAAATATACATTAACCTTATATTATGCAATCACCAGCCAGTCATTTGCCAATTTGCCAATAACAACAAAGAAGCTTTCATTCTCATATACACACACACACACACACACACACACACACACACACACACAGAATTTATCTTGTTCCCAGTTCTATGTGCCAAGTATTTTTTCCAACTATTCAAACATATGCATAAGCACAAACATAAAGACTCCTGAAGTCAGCTTTGACTTTTTCTTTTAATCTAATATATTCCTTATTTGGGGAGGCATGTTTCTAAAGTAATTAAACAAATATTTATTTGAATGACTATTAAAAGAAAGGAACTACAATAATTATTTTTCTTTACTTTTGCCCAAAATAGAGTGCAGGAGTGTTTGTGCTTATTTATTAGAATAGCTGGTACAGTATTGATGTGTTCAAGATAAATTACACTGAAGTGACACCTGCGCAGTATCATACACACACTGGATGTATATTAGAGAATTTGTAATTTAAATATGGTGTGTTTTATTTCATGAAACAAATTACTATTTGATTAAACATAATAGAATAACTGTAGCAATCATGTATAGATTTGAAGCCTGATACATCAATACTTAATATTTTTCAAGCCATAACAAAAACCTTAATGCTTTTTTTTTTAGCAGTTTTTTTTATCCTACTTTATATTTAATTTTGTTTGAAACAGTTTTGGTGTATATGCCAACTGGGTATTTATTTCTAGGTGCTTGTATATTTTGTTGTTCTTAAAATTTCAACCTCAAAAGCATTTATTAGTGTAGCAAGATTATTTTGCTGGAAATCATGAAATTGTATAAAATAGAATTGTATAAAATGGGTCCCGATCTCAATCACAAACTCCAGGACCTTCTAATGAACAACTTTGTAATTTAGAATAGTTTAAATATTTTTGAAATTTGGAATTCTCAACAACATAATTTTGCTAAATTTTTCTAAAAATTCAAGGTTGATAAATACCAAATGGAGTTAAAGAGATGCAGTAGAGAGGGCAGAAGAGATGCAGCAGTAGAGGAAGTAGGGAAGATTCCAAAAGCTAGAGAACTTTAACACACTATTGCAGATATAAGGGGGCCACAGAGGGGCCTGTAGGAGGCAAGGTTGGCAATCCTTGGCTGACATCCAGTTGGGAAACAAGAACCTCCACCTTAAAAACACAATTCTACCAATAGCCTGGTTGAGTTTGAAAGCAGGTTCTTCCTCAGAGCCTATCGAAAAGAAAGGAACTCAACCCTACTGACACCGTAATTTCATTCCTGTGAAACCTGTAGCAGATGAAGCAGCTGTGCCACATTGTGGCCAGACTTCTAACCTATAGAAACTGAGAGATGATAAAGAAGTTTTTTGTTTGTTTGTTTGTTTGTTTTAACTGCTAATTTTGAGGTAATTAGATACATGGGATATTATCACTTATCTAGAGAAGCCATCTTGTTTTAATTACAAACTATACTTTTGAACACCACTTTTAAAATATATCTTATCAGTTTTCAAATATTAAATGTAAAGAAGAATGTATTTATAGTGAATACATTAAACATTACTATTTATAGAGAGTAACTAAATACATTTAGTGTTATTGTTGGAAATAGAATTATTCATTCACATAATAAAGTAAGTTTGGTAACATTAGTTGTTATTATGTGAGCTAAAATTCTTAAATCACATAGGTTTGTCAAAAAATAATATTTAAATCTAAAAGTTTTGTAAAAGTGTAAACCACAAAATGCCACATATATGGGAAATTTTAAAGAGCTGATGAATATTACATATTAATACTTGATTAAATGAGACGTGGCCATAAGGTAATATATATTGTATATAATAATTTTGTCAGTACTATGCAATAATATATAAAATACTATAACAAACCATTTTTAATTCACAAGATAAAATAATTTAGTAAAGAGATTCAGTTCAGAGAATAATTTATTCTCTATATTAAAGGTAACATAATAGTTTACTTTTTATTTTACTGTGCCCAGTTTTTTTTTCCAGTTTTATTGAAGGATACTTGACAACTAAAAATAATTATTTATAATCTCATGTATATGTGAAATCTGAAAACACTGAACTCGTAAAAGTAGAGTAGAAAAGTGGTTGCCAGGGGCCAGGGAAAAGGGAAATGGGGAGATCTTGATCAAAGGGTATAAAGGTTCGGCGATACAGGGTAAGTTGTGGAGATCTAATATAGAGCATGGAAACTCTAGTTAATAATAAGATACTTTATATTTACTATGTAATATTTTCTAAAAAGTATAGCTTTGATCCCTAAAATAAAAATCATTATAAGCTATCAGTAACATATAGATATTAAAATATACATAACAACGTATGGTTTAATTTCAAGTAATCAGTGTAACAACTTTTTTTTGTAAGTTGGCTTCTTTTTCCAAATTAAACATGTTTGTCTTAACAAATCTTTTATTTGGTAACAATCACAGTGTAGTTGTCAAAACAAAATGCTCATAGTTTTGCCAAACATTTTCCAGCAGAAATATTGGTATTAGTTATTTAATGAGATAAACATCTGCTTTAGGACATGCTCCCTTCTGTGAACTTTGCCCTAGGAATATTGTCAATTAAGAAATCATTGTTTAACAATAGTGGATAGCGTTTTAAGTGGAAATGTAATACTTATAGAAAATATAAACAAAAGTTTTCTTAAGAATACTTGAGTAAACAGATATTAAAGAAGACATAATATGGATGGCAAATAAGTGTATGAAAGGATGCTAAATGTCTTGTCACTAACGCAAAGCAGATTAAAAGACTTATTTAAATGGCTACCATTTAAATAATTGGCAATACCAAATGCTGTTACTAAGCTACAGGAATATTCTTTCATTGCTGTACTTTGCAAGAAATTCTAAATATACAAATGTTTATAGTAGCTTTATTTATAGTTGCCCCCAAACTGGAAGAAACCAAGATATCCTTCAAAATGTGGATGGCTAAAGAATTGTGGTACATCTACACAATGAAAAATTAGTCAGTGATGAAAAAGGAAAGACATACAGATAAATCCAAAAGACATTATGCTATGTAAAAACAGACAAATTGAAAAGGGTAAAAAATATATAATATGCAATTCCATTCACATGTCATTTTGGAAAAAAGTAAAATTGTAGGTAAAGAAAGCAGATTGGTTTGCCAAAGGTATGGGAAGTGTGGAGTGTTTGACTATGGAGATAATAGAGAATATTGTATGGTCATAGGACAAATATGTGCATTACTGTGGGTAGTGAATACGTGACATTATGTATTTTTCATAGACCATAGAACTATACAGCAAAAAGAGTGCAATTCAACCAGGAGGCTGAAGGGTCTCAGGAGATAGGACAAAATTTGTTTTAAGATTCAAACTTTATTACAAACACATGACCTAATTGATTTAAAATAAAATACACTTAACTAGCCACATTTTATTTTAGAAGTTCAGTAATAAAAATAATGTATTTATCTATCAAGAATATTATGCAAGTGAATATTGCCTTAACTTTGCCTACTTTGTTCATTGGTAACTTTAAGCCAAAATTAAAATGACCACATAGTATTTTATAGCTCACACACAGAAATAGTTTTCTATGCTTTATAGAGCCATAACACTGATGACTTCATGCATTTGAAGGTTTAAAACAAAAGGTCAAATTGTCCTTTATTGAGTTTCATTAGTTGCTACTTGCAACAGCTTTGAAGTTAGTGCCTCTGCTGACTGTCTTCAAGTCAGTTTTTTGTTTGTTTGTTTGTTTGTTTGTTTTTTGAGACAGAGTCTCACTCTGTCGCCAGGCTGGAGTACAGTGGCACCATCTTGGCTCACTGCAATCTCTGCCTCCTGGATTCAAGCAATTCTCCTGGCTCAGCCTCCTGATTAGCAGGGACTACAGGCACACGCTGCCACGCCCGGCTAATTTTTTGTGTTTTTTGGATTTTTTTTTTTTTTGTATTTTAGTAGAGACGGGGTTTCACCATGTTGCCCAGGCTGGTCTCGAACTCTTGAGTTCAGGCAATCTGCCCGCCTCAGCCTCCCAAAGTGCTAGGATTACAGGCGTAAGCCACCGCGCCTGGCCTTCAAGTCAGTTTTAATGACTGTACAAATGACCATCCTAGTTTGAACCATTTTTATGCATTATTGACATGTGTACCTCTCTAAATGGAATAAGAAGAAATATGTTCTCATATATCAAAGAAAAAAATAAATTAGAATTTCACAGTGGTTCCAGGTGGTAATTATATTTTATCATGGTGTGTCAATTTTAGTCTGTAAATTAATAAGTAGTAAAGTATATTACTTTAACAGAGTATCTCTGCCAAAGAAGCAGATAAAGCCACCCTGTTACCCATTCCCTTAATTTACCCCAATCTCAATGAGCTGCTCAGATCTTGGACACAGGACAGTTCAAGAGATTAAAGCATTCACCTTCAATCGGAGATCTACAAGTAATGTAGATTTATCTATATTGCTCATGTATTCTATAGTCTAAAAGGTAAGCATTTCCTATAACCTTTGCAACGATCGCTGTTATATTTAGTGTTTTGAAATTTTCATTTCACTGCATAAGGAAGTATTAAAGTATGTTCTAGACAAGAGTAGCAATACATCCCCAAATCTGTGATACATAAAATCATGTAATAATTTTGGGTATCTTCCTACATATTGGAATAGTGAAAGAATTACCTGTATAGTCCTCAGTTTTGTTTGCTTAATAAAATGTGCTTTAAGTACAAAATAGAAGACTTAATGGTCTTATAAAGCCACTTTGTACACACATTTTAAAGACAAACTCATTATTTCAAATACTATTTCCCAATCAGTAAAGAAAAAAGACACATATTTTAGGAATCATTGTCCCTTAAATTTTCCTAAGATTTTCATTCTATATATTTGAATTTTTTAATGATTGGATAGATCTTGAAAATTAGAAACATTTCAAAAAGGAACATTACCAGTCATTCCTCAGGATTAACATTTTATATTAGTACGTATAATATTCAGACAAACAAAATCACCCGATTGCTTTCTGCAATATAAAATACAACAATTCTATCAAGATTTTATACAGTCATCTAGGCTTATCGACTGCTGCATCTAACTAAATCAGTTTGCCTGGAAGTACTGGATTGGATACATTGTATCAGATAAACACAGTTCTGATGACTGATATGTTAAAGTACATTAAGAAATAGGAAATCTTATTTACTGTCACTAAAGTGACACATCTTAATTGTAGAAAGATATGAAAGGGTATTGGTTTTGCTACTTCCAAAAAAAGATTGACATTTTTCATATGAATTCTGATTTAGCCACTAACTCTGAGGTAAACTGTTATTGAAAGAAAATAACATTTTAGGTTACAAACTTTACATAAACTAAGAGTGAAGGATATTTATAAATTCAACACATATATATTGTAAAACAATGAAAGATTAAAATATTTGAGTTTCTAAAATAGATGAAATTTTTAACAAGCCATTGAAAATAGTATAATCTTGAAGACTATTTTTCAGAAACTTAAGATTTTCTTTGAATGAAATTTTTGTTTTGTTTTTCCTATCACAAATATATAAACAAAATCTCCATAAGCGTATAGCCAGAAAACTAGATCTATTGAGGATAAATTTGGAATCATCTGAGGATACATGAATGCTTTTAGCCAACTCTATTCATGTTATAAACAAATGAAAATCAGGGCAATAAAAATTGCTTAAGGATTTCTTGGAAAACATTGCTCCTGTTTCTCTGTAAGTACATAGAAAGGCAGGTGGATGGATGAATGGATGGGTGGATGGATGGGTGAATGGATGCATGGATGGTTAGATGAATTTATGATAGATAAATTTAGATAAATATACATAGATATATTTTAATACTTAGATTGATAAATATAGACAGATGCCACAATGTTGTGTCTCAGATATGATAATTGAAAGATATGATTTCTACACCTTAACTTGATTGATTCATTTTTTCAACTTCTGTTTTTAGGTTTGGGGGTACATGTGCAGGTTTGTTACATACATAACTTGTGTGTCACTCAGGTTTGGTGTTCAGATGGTTTCATCACCCAGGTAGTGAGCATACTATCCGATAGGTAGTTTTATGACCCTCATCTTCATCCCACACTCCCCCCTCAAGTAGGCCCTGATATAAACTATTTCTATCTTTGTGTCCGTGTGCATTCAATATTTAACTCCCACTTACAAACGAGAACATGCGATGTTTGGTTTTCTGTTCCTGGGAGAATTTGCTTAGGATAATGGCCTCCAGCTGCATCCATGTTCTTGCAAATGACATGGTTTTATTCTTTTTATGGCTACGTAGTATTCCATGGTGTATATGTCCCATATTTTCCTTATCCAGTCCACCATTCATGGGAACCTAGGTTGATTTCATGTTTTCGCTTTTGTGAATAATAGTACTGTGAACATAAGGGTGCATGTGCTTTTTGGTAGAATGATTTGTATTGCTTTGGGTATATACCTAGTATTGAGATTGCTGAGTCAAATGATATTTCTGCCTTCAGGTCTCTGAGGAATCGCCACACTGTCTTGCACAGTGGTTGAACTAACTTACACTCCCACTTACCGCTTATACAAAACAGTGTGTAAGTGTCCCTTTTTCTTCACAACCTTGACAATATCTACTATTTTTTTGACTTTAAAATAGCCATTCTGACTGGTATGAGATGATATCCCATGGTGGCTTTGATTTGCATTTCTGTAATGATTGGTGATTTTGAGCTTTTTCTCATATGCTTGTTGGTCATGTGTATTTGTTTGTTTGAAAAGTGTCTGTTTATGTCCTTTGCCCATTGTTTAGTGGGGTTATTTTATTTTATTTTTATTTATTTTATTTTTTGCTTGTAGATTCGTTTAACTTCATTATAAACTATGGATTTTAGACCTCTGTCAGATGCATAGTTTGCAAATATTTTCTCCCATTCTGTGGGTTGTCTGTTTACTCTGTTGATAGTTTCCTTTGCTGGAAAGAAGCTCTTTAGTTTCATTAGGTCTCACTTGTCTATTTTAGTCTTTATTGCCATTGCTTTTAGAGACTTCATCATAAAATTTTTGCTAAGGCCTATGTCCAGAATGGTATTTTCTGTTTTCATCTAGAGTTCTTATAGTTTTAGATCTTACATTTAAGTCTTTAATCAATTTTGGATTGACTTTTGTATAGGGCGAAAGGAAGAGGTCTACTTTCAATCTTCTGCATATGGCTATCCAGTCATCACAGCACCATTTATTGAATAGGGTATCCTTTCACCGTTGCTTGTTATTGTGGACTTCGATGAAAATCAGATGGTTGTAGATGAGTGGTCCTGTTACTGTGTTCTCTATTCTGATCCATTTGTCTATGTAACTGTTTTTATAACAGGATCATACTGCTTTAGTTAGTGTAGCCTTGTTGTATAGTTGTATAGTGGTTAGTGTAACCTTATTGCATAGCATAGGTTTGAAGAGAAGCTCTTTCTGGTTGCATTTATTCAGACATCTTGGCTCTTCCTCTATATTAGGTTTTAATCAAGGTGGAGTCACTAGCAGTCTAAACATATTATGGCACAACCTCTAAGGGAAGCATCTATATCTGTCACTTTTTTTTCAAAGAAATAATTTGACTTTCCATGAGGAATAAATAGTTAAACATGCCAAATAGGGGTACAGACTTCCTCTTCTTTCTCTGGTTTCTTGTAGTGAGAACACATGGAATCTCTCCTTGTGAGTATAATGTAGCACAATGACAACATATTTAGGTGTACATTATGGGACATTACAGACTGATTTTCTAAATTTGTACATGTTTACATACTATATCTTCTGTGGTATAAACCAGTATATAATGACCTTAAGAATATACTTAGAGGGTAAAGTAGTTAATCAAGATCTATATCTTTTGAGTTAATCTCAACAGGTCTAAAGAAAACTGGAAAAAAAAGTGAACATAGTACAGTATTAGAAAACCTAGTAAGACTTAATCTTCCTCCTTGCCCTTTTTCTACTCAAGCTCCCAAGGAAAGAGACTAATTCATTATATTAACAGTTAATTACGCCATTAGACAGAGCATATCTTGACTTGCAAGTAGAAGTAATTCATGTACCACCACTCAACATCAGCAGCATAAATGACATTCATATTAACTATTTAAATGAACTCTACTGAAAACATTATGAGCAGTATGCATTAAAAAAAGTTTCAAATGAATGATACTCATTCATGTTAATATTAATAATATTAAATATAAAAAATACTTAATATTATAGATTTCCAAAGCACATAGTACTATAGAATGTAGTACTTCTACCTAGTTTTTGCTACATGCCAGAAAGTATTTCCACTTGTTTTACAAATGTTAACTCATTTAATCACCTCTAAAAACTTATTAGTTAGTTATCTTTCCTGTTTATATAGTTAGAAAATGAAAAGATATCAAGAAAATTGAAAAATTCACATGAAAATTACGTGCCAGATTTAGATTTGAACTCTGGCTCTGGAATCTATTTGCCTAACTAGCGCACCAAACACTGCCTGTAGATTAAAAAGGTAGATACAATCATTAATATTAATTTATAATCATGTACTGTAATAATGTAATACATAATGTAAATTATAAAGTAATATATTCTATCCACATAAGAAGACTATTCATGCTTAAAATAAGAAAAATTCCTTTGTTAAGAGAATAGTAAGCTATTTAAAACCTAAAAGATTGGTACAAAAGTTAAGCTTAATTGTGAAATTGGACATGTACAATTTTCTGTTTGTCTGGGGGAAAGTGTTACATAATAGGCAGAGGTAAAGCAGTAAGAAAAAGTATTACATAGTGAGCAGAGCTAAATTCATGAGGAAAAGTGCTTAAACTATTTATATCAAAGATCAATATTACTGAAATTATCAGAAGCTTAATAAAAAAACTCTTAAGGAAAACATTAATAAAACATGTACATTTTTATTTAGGCTAATGTTATTTTAGATATTTGAATTTAGATTTGTTTAAAAACAAGTTCTTAGGCATTTAGTGAGAGTATCTGGAATCCTTGTATTTTAAAAATCAATTCAGGAACAAAGCATACATCAGTATTTTAAATTTTATTCGTTTAGTCATAAATATTACATAAATTTTGAAATATCAAAATGAAAATGGCATTTATAACATTAATACTTTATGTATAAGATATATTTTAATATTCATTAAAAGTAAATGTCAAATGCATTATTAGTCATATTAAAAGTAGCTACTAGTCCCGATCAAACAGTTAAGCAGTTCTAAGCAGCAGTGCAGTGACAGCTGCTAGGCTGGCATGTCATACTTCCATAGATTTTGCTAGTAAAGAGACAGTGAGCCCAAATGGATTTAGACAAGTAATTTTTCAGGGCATCACAGACATCTTGAGCTTCATGCTAGCATCGGTTCCCAACGCTGCATAGTATTATGGGGATAATGGGAAAACGTGCCCAGGTAAATATGACAAATAAAACCCAAATGTAAATTTATTAGTATTATGATTTTCTTAAAATACAATATTTAAAAATTAGCATTAGCAGACTATAAAACTAAATAAATACAAATGAACTACATTAATAGATATGTGATAGTCTTTTTTTGCTTGATTAGTCTTGCTTTATTTGGAGTAATTTACTTTAGTCATTTTCATATTCATTCACATTATTTATTTCCTAATTTTATAATGATATAATTTCAAACAACAAGTCTATTACTTTTCTTGGTCATTTAGTGTAATAATTTGCTCCAAAATGTTACACTGAAACATAATAAAAATGCATTTAATATGAACCTCATTGCATCTTTATTACTATGTGAGAGAATTGCTGTTAAAAAACATTGGTATACAAAAAAAGTACTACATGGCATTTTAGTGAGAAATATCATATCACCTACCATGATTTAGCTTCTATTATATTTTTTGGCATGTTTACATTACTGTTCCATTTCATAATTATATTCTTCTGTTATTTTTCTCTTTGACTTATAACACATTTCTCTTTTCTGTATAGAAAATTATTACCCCACTTAGCCTTCATTTGATGTAATTATCTTATTTGTAAATTAACATCATACTTGTTCTTTTCTTATTAGCCCTCAGAAACTAAAATATTTTAGTATTTCACCAAAGAGTGCCATTTTATGAACAAAATAATCACATCAGTATATTATGCAAATCAAACAATAAGATCATGTACTAGGAAAAAAAATGCTATTTTGAATTTTTACTCCAAAAGATATTTGGACTTCATAATTTATAAACTATATGTGTCCATATTATTTTGAAAATGGAAATTCAACAATTATGTGGGATACGTGAGAGTCCAAGAATAGATCCTCTTGAAAATAAGAATTGGCAATATCCATGGCTATTTGGAATGAGGCTTGCCCATTCCTTCCTGCCCTTTCCTTACTTGTTGAGGCAACCAAGAGAGTTGTATGGTTCAATTAAAAAGCTCTAATGTGGTAGAACCTCTGTCCACTGGAGTATCAATGTAGAGTAAATCTCCTACAGTGTTTTCTTATATGTATGAAATCAATGAAAATGAAATATAGTTATGTTGTTTATATTACGGTTGTGTATACTGATGAATTGAACACGTTGCTTTCAAAGTTGGATATCTTGGAAATTGAAGATATGAATTTGATATAATGTGTGTCACATGCAAAGAAATACATGCAATTAATAAATTAATAACTTAAAGTTACAAACATAATTAATACTTATTTACCAACCAAGCCAAATGAGTATTAGAAATTACCAAATTTGTTACAACTGTTTGCTATCCCATCTATATTAGCTATGACAAGATTAGACTGCCATAAAAAAGACAAAACAATAACTATTTTAGTGGTTGAAAGAAGATAATTTTTTAAATCTCTGGTAATAGTTCAAGGTGAACCTCATAAATCAGTGAACTAGTGGTCTTTGTAGACTCTGATTCTTCTATAATGTCCTTCTCCTATTCACAGCTTTGACTCTTATTTCCATGGTTGAAGTTGTTATAATTCAAGATTGCAATGTGGAATGAAGAAAAAATGTGAAATCTTTCATACTATCTTCAGTATAGATTTTACATTTCACATATCACTTTCATTTACATTCTCCTTAATAGCAGTTGGTCTCATATCCACTCATAAGTTATCTCTGCCAGGTTGTCTAGTCTTATGACCTTGAAAAAGAGAACAGATTCTGGTGCACAGCTCTCTAGGTTTGACACAGCATCCATTTGCTTACCTTGAAGTTACCCATTCCCCTAAATGTTATGTTATTGATTCATTTTTTATTCCTTAAAACAATTGTCCCTGATTTATCTACATATATCCTTAAACAACAAGTTGATTCATTTTGCTTGGTTTTGAGATTTACAGTAATTTCCATGTTGATATGTTTTTAAAATAAACATTATATTACTGCAATTTTATCTATTTTCTCTGCAAGTTTAACTTCATTGATTTTGACTACTATATAAAATTCTATTGTGTGATTTTAATGTACTTTATTTTGCATTCTCCCACTAATGTAAATTGGTGTTATTTTCAGATTTTATTACTGTAAAGAACACTGCTATATATGTTTCCATGGTTACCTTCATTTTCAAATGCAAGTGTATTAGTACATTCTCACACTCCTATAAAGAAATACCTGAGACTTGATAATTTATAAAAAGGTTTAGTTGACTTATGATTCTCCAGGCTGTTCGGGAAGCATAGTGGCTTCTGTCTCTGGGGAGGTCTCAGGTAGCTACCAAGAATGGCTGAAGGCAAAGAGGGAACAAGGCACTTTACATGGCAAGAGCAGGACGAAGAGAAAGAGGGCAAGGAGGTGACACGCACTTTTAAATGAGGAGATCTTACAAGAACTCACTATCATGAGACTGTCACTAAGGGAGATGGTGTTAAACTATGAGCCACCAACCTCATGATCCAATCAGCTCCCACCAGGCCCCACCTCCAACACTAGGTGTGATAATTGAAGATGATATTTAGGCAGGGACACAGATTCAAACCATATTGTTTTGCCTCAACCCCTCCAACATCTCATGTTGGTCTCATGTTTCAAAATAAAATCATGCCTTCCCAACAGTCCACAGAGTCTTAAATCATTCCAGCATTAACAGAAAAGTCCAAAATCCAAAGTCTCATCTGATACAAGGCAAGTTCCTTCTACGTATGATCCTGTAAAAAACAAAACAAAAACAAACAAACAGACAAACAAAAACAAGTTAGTTACTTCCAAGATACAATGGGGATACAGGCATTGGGTAAATACTCCCATTGCAAACAGGAGAGATCAGCCAAAAGAAAAGGACTAAAAGCCCCATGCAAGTCCAAAACCCAGCAGATAAGTCATTAAAATTTAAAGCTTCAAAAGCATCTCCTTTGACTCCATGTCTGATATGCAGGACACAATGATGCAAGGGGTGGACTTGCAAGCTCTTGGGCAGCTACACCCCTATGGCTTTGCAGGGTTCAGGCCCCACAGCTGTTCTCAAGAGCTAGTGTTGAGTGTTTATGGCTTTTCCAGGTGTGTGGTGCAAGCTGCTTGTAGATCTACCATTCCAGGGTCTAAAGGATGGTGGCCCTCTTCTCAAAGCTCCACTAGGCAGTGCCCCAAGAGGAATCTGTGTGTGGGCTCCAACCCCACATTTCCCCTCCACACTGTCCTAATAGGAGTTCTGCCCCTGAAGCAGGCTTCTGCCTGGACATCAAGGCTTTTCCATATAGCCTCTGAAATCTAGTTAGAGGCTCCCAAGCCTCAACTCTTGCACTCTGTGTGCCGGAAGCCTTAACACCACATGGAAGCCACCAAGGCTTATAGCTTGCAACCTCTGAAGCAGTGGCCTCAGCTATACCTGGGCCCCTTTGAACCACAGCTGGAGCAGCCAGGATGCAAAAAGCCATGCATGTCCTGAGGATGCACAGGGCAGCAGGGCCCTGGCCCTGGCCCAAGAAACCATTCTTTCCTCCTAGGCCTCCAGTTCTGTGATGGGAGGGGCCACCATGAAGATCTCTGAAATGCTTTCAAGGCCTTTTCCCCATTATCTTGGCTATCAGAACTTGCCTTCCTTTTAGTAATGCAAATTTCTGTAGCCTGCTTGATTTGCTGCCCTGATAATAGATTTTTATTTTCTACCACATGACCTGGCTGCAAATTTTCCAAACTTTCATGCTGTGCTTTTCTTTTAAATGTAAGTTCCAATTTCAGGTCATTTCTTTGTTCATGCCTATGAACATAAGTTGTTAGAGCAGACAGGTTAATTCTTTAACACTTTGCCACTTATAAATTACTTGCACCAGATACCATAAGTTATCACTCTATCACTCTCAAGTTCAAATTTCCACAGATCCCTAGAGCAGTACAATGCAGCCAGGTTCTTTGCTAAAGAATAACAAAAGTGAACTGTATTTCAGTTCCCAATAAGTTCCTCATTTTCATCAGAGACCTCCTCAGCCTTCACTTTATTGTACATATCACTATCTGCATTTCGTTCACAACAATTTAACAAATATCTAAAAAGTCCCAAATTTTTCCTCATTTTTCTGTCTTCTGCTGAGCCCTCCCAACTATTCAAACCTCTGCCTGTTTCCCAGTTCCAAACCTGCTTCCACATTTTCTGGCATCTTTATATCAGTGCCACACTCCTCAGTACCAATTTTCTGTATTAGTACATCCTCATATTGCTATAAAGAAATACCTGAGAGTCAGTAATTTATAAAGAAAGAAGCTTAATTGGCTCATGGTTCTGCAGGGTATAAAGAAAGCATAGCAGCTTCTGCTTCTGGGGAGGCCTCAGGAAGGTTCCAATCACGGCAGAAGTCAAAGAGGGAGTGAGGCACTTCACGTGCTCAGAGCAGCAGGAAGTGGGAAGGTGTGTCACACACTTTAAAATGACCAGATTTAATAATAACTCACTATCACAAGAACAGCACCAAGGGGGATGGTGTTAAATCACAAGAAACCACCCCGACAATTCAATCACCTTTCATCAGGCCCCACCTCCAACACTGGGAGTTACAATTTGACATGAGATTTGGGCAAAGACAGAGATCCAAACCCTATCAGCAAAATTTCTTCCAGTATAAAATCTAAGAGTAGAATTGTCGAACTGCAGTATATATATAACTGAAAAGACAATGACAAAATTATTTTCCAAATTATTTGTTTCAGTCATTTTTTTCAAATTGGTGATAATAATTTTATATAAATTCTAAACACTAATTACACTTTTCTTCAAATACTTTAAACCCCAACAGAGGTGTTTAAGTTGTTTATCTTCATCTCTTTCTTGTTGACTTTTGCTTTGTGTGTATGTTAAGAAATTCAACTTATTCACTTCTTAAATATGTGCCTTCAAATTACTAATAACACTACAAGGGATAAAACAGACTTTAAAATCATGAGTCAATTTAAGCCAAAAAAGTGAGAAGGAAATTGATCTCAGGATAAGAAATGGGAGATAATTACAGGTAGATTTTTTTAATTTTTAAAATAAATGTTAGCATATGTATTTAAGGTATACACACAATGTTATGGGATACATATAGTGAAATGGTTACTATAGTCAAGCAAATTAACATATTCATCATCTCATGAGCACCTCTTTTTATTTGTTTGCTTTTGTGGCAAGGACAGCTAAAATGAGGCCTGGTACAGTGGCTCAGGCCTGTAATCCCAGCACTTTGGGAGGCCGAGGCGGGTGGATCTTGAGGTCAGGAGATAGAGACCATCCTGGCTAACACGGTGAAACCCCGTCTCTACTAAAAATACAAAAAAAAAAAAAAAAAAAAAAAGTTATCCGGGTGTGGTGGCGGGAGCCTGTAGTCCCAGCTACTCGGGAGGCTGAGGCGGGAGAATGGCGTGAACCCGGGAGGTGGAGCTTGCAGTGAGCGGAGATCGTGCCACTGCACTCCAGCCTGGGTGACAGAGCAAGACTCTGTCTCAAAAAAAAAAAAGAAAGAAAATATTCACATCTAATATATACTTTTTCAGGAATGTTTTACCTGGTAAAAGTCAATTATTTAAAAAAATTCATAATAATTTAATTGTTACTATTATCATTCCATTTTACAGATAGTAAAATTATGGCCCATAAATATCAAGTAAATTGCCCAATGGCGTACAGTAGATGATAGTAAATGAACATAGAGTGCAAAGCCAGGCTCCAAGAGCAAGCACATGTAACTACAACGTTATACGAAGAACAACATTTAAAAGAATAGAAAATTATCATCTTTTAAGGCAAGCAAAATCAAAGGTACAACACAACAAGATAAAGAACCAATACATATGTTTCTTAAATGCTTATTTGCCTCTGAGTCAAATCTCCTAGAAGTTAGATATTTTAAAAAATGAAGACAACAAAAAGTGAGACATTTCAACTGATCTGCATGTATGTGTGATTATACTAGATTGTGTCTCTTGTGAGCATTCTATTGTTAGAAGATTTCTTGTATAATTATAAAATGAAAAACAGATTGTGGATATTACCCTCTGTGATGGGACTCCTTGCTGTTGCAAGTGGAAGATTTTTTTGAGTTAATTGAAAGCACAGCTTGATATCCCATGCAGTTTAAATACAGATATTCAAAGCAGAGAAAAATAGTAAATAAATAAACTCTGGTAAAGTAATATTTGAATTGAAATAAGTTGGTGGAATAAAGATAATTCTGGATTATAGTTATTTTAAAGTCTTTCACTATCTCTAAACATATAACGTGTGTAAGACACTACTGATAACTTGAAGATTTATCCTTAAGTAAATGTTCATCATCTTGAAGCAAACAGGCAAATTAGCACTGGCATACAATGACTAAAGTGACTAGGAATAAAAAGCTTTTGTCAGAATCTGTAGGTAAATATTAAGCATTCATATAAGCTCTTTTTAAATACAGTAAGTTGCTATGCATAAATTATTTTTCTCTGGAGTTACTTTTCTTATCACCATTTTTCAGGAGATGAAACATTGGTAAAATGATAAAGCATGCCAAAGAGCTCAAGCCTAATTGGTGGCAGAGCCAGAACAACATTAATGACTATTCATTGTGTTCTTTTTACTATTGTTTTAAATAGACAGATAAAATTGTATATATTTATTGTGCACAATATGATGTCATGAATTATATATACATTGTTGAATGATTAAATATAGCTACTTGCCATATGCATTACCTTATCTAGTTATTTTTGTGGTGAGAGCACTTTATATCCACTCTCTTAGCATTTTTAAAGAATATAATAAAAAAACCCATAATCAACATCTCCTTTAAATTTATCTAAGAAATAATTTTTGAGCCAAGTACTCTTGTAGGTGCTAAGAAGAAAGGCAAAAACTGAAGCCATAAAACTGATGCATGAATAAACAATGAGAGCATAGATATGTACCACAATCATTTATATTAATAAATAGTACAGATGGAGGAGAAATAGAGTGAGGCTTGATATTTCTCATGAAGTTATCAAGGAAGAAATGCTGTAAAGTCTCATAAAAGATCTCTTCATGAGAGTCAAACTTGAATGAAATGAAGAAGTAAATAACAAAGATATCATTCCAGTGTTTGTATATTTTACCTTTTCTTACATACATATTTTAATTATATATATATTTATATTCACCATATCTAGATATTATGTATATCTATATACACATGGTTACCATTTAGTATCCATGAGGAACTGAGGGGATTGATTCAAATACCATATGTAGACACCAAAATCTGTGGATGCTCAAGCCACTTATACAAAGTCCCAGAGAGGATATGAAAAAAAGGGATTGCTTGTACATTGTTGGTGGGAATATAAATTAGTACAGCCCTTATGGATAACAGTATGGAAGTTCCTCAAAAAAACTGAAAATAGAACTATTACACAACCCCATTGTGGAAAATAGAACTATTCCACAATCCCATTGCTTGTTATATATCTGATAGAAAATCAGTAGATAGAAGAGATAGCTACACTTTTATGTTTATTGCAGCACTATCCACAATTGCCAATATATACAATCAACCCTAGTGTCCCTCAGTGAATGAATGGATAAGGAAAATGTGGTTTATATACAAAATGAAATATTATTCTGCCTAAAAAGAATGAAATCCTATCATTTGCCGCAAAATGGATGGAATTAGAGGACATAAGGTTAGGTGAAATAAGCCAGACACAGAAGGACAAATATTGCATGTTCTCATTTATATGCAGGAGCTAAAATATTTGAGCTAATGAAGGTGGTTACCAGAGGCTAGGAAGGGTAGTGAGAAGGGGATACATAAAAGCGTTGGTAGATGGGTACAAAAATACAGTTAGAAAGAATAAATAAATTCTAGAGTTCAACATAACAATAAGTTGACTATAGTTAACAATAATTTATTGTATATTTTAAAATAGCTAGAAGATTTGTAATGTTCCCAACACAAAGAAATGACAATTGTTTGAGTTGATGGATATCCTAATTACTCTGATTTGATTATCACACACCATATGCTCGTATCAAAAATCGCATGGACTCCATAAATACATGCAACTATTATTTATCAATATAAATTTTAAAAAGCATAGTATTTTTGTATTAGCACATTTTAAGAATTCAATGTATCATCAGCTATAATAATTATCCTCTCCTTTAATTTATTTAAGAAATAATTTTTGAACCAGGTACCCTTGTAGGTGCAAAGAACAGAGGCACAAATTGTAGCCATAAAACTCATATTTAGTAAATGACATGTAGGCCTACCTCTCATATACTTTGACCATCTCTAGATTACTTTTAATACCTAATACAAAGTAGACGCTATGTAAATAGTTGTTATACTGTATTTTTTATTTGTGCTATTTTTATTGTTGTGTTTTTTTTAAAAACCTAAATGTTTTTAATCCACCGTTGGTTAAATCTGTAGATATGAATTCCATGGATATCGAAGGCTCACTATATATGTGTATGTGTGTGTGTGTGTGTGCATGAATATGTATTCATTCATATATATATAAATGAATGTAATTTTAGATGAGAAAGTAGAAAATATAAATATACATTAACATATATTGTATATGTTTGTGATCAAAGTATTTCCATATATATTTTTGCCCATATATACATGTATGTGTGTGATATGTATGCATAGTATTAACATATGTGTATTCCATTCCATTTCCAAAATGTCAATCTAAAACTCCCGATATAATTTTCAGAGATATTACCAACCTGTAATTCCCCAATTCCTGACTATGCAATCAAAAAGTTGCTTCTCAATCATAAGTACAATAGTTTACATTTGGCCAACTCTCTATTCAGACAATGAAGACTAACAAATGTATTCTTAACTTTGTTGATGTCTTTTAGGAATGCTTCTGATGCTGTCTCAGCCCATTCCCAGTTAGAATTAAAATACTGTGCAGAACTAAGACTTTTGAAAAAGTTCCAACAAACATTCCAAGAACCCCCCATGAGAAGGTAGATGTGGTTTGAGGTAGAGGGTGGGCATCTAGGAGGTGATACCATGAGAATATGAGAAGCATATTTATAAAATCTACTTGCCCCTGGGGTACTGCTTTTGCTCAGCCTAGAGCACATACAGACTTTTCAATTAAAAGCTGCATTTTCATTAATCCAAAGCTTATAATGTGATAGATTAGTTACAATTTATAATGGGCACCTCAAGTTATGTGAGCACCTCAGGTTATGTGGGCATCTTATGGCCAAAAGACAAGTGTTTTTTAAGGCCTAATAGCAAGCTATGAAGAACATCCCATACATCATAAGATGATCCAAAATCCCCAGGAATCTTCTCTGTGAATTTCTATTGAGACTTTTCAGAGGTTTAATATGACATACTTACTTAAAACTATTAAAGTACAATTAGATCTGCTGGGTTATAGGACCAGTCCAAAAGAAAAGCTTGCATTCAACCTTGGAATTTTCGCAGAGCCTTTTCTTGCTCAGGGTTCTACTCAGAACCTATGAATTACCTGAATCCAGTATATGCTGCTCTAAAATGTAAGGGGCCCAACCAAAGGTTTTTTTTTATGGTTTGGTTTGGTTTTGTTTTGTGATGGGGTGTGTAGGTAGCAGCAACTTGTCTCCCAATTTGCAGAGGATATCATAACAGCTTTTTAGGCTATTACATACTGAGAAGTTTCACTTAAGTGGAATGATCTTGAATTTCTATGACATTTATGTCTCACCCTTTAGCATGCATGTGTCACAACTTATTTGCTAACTTATTCTCTACTCCCTCCTTCTCAGGTCTAGTCAGCATGCTGTTATCAATGTAAGAGATAATCTGTATTACATTTTGTGTTATGTCAATTAAACTAAGATCTTTATAACTAATGCAGAGAGAAGGAGAGTTAATATAGACCTGTGACAGTCCATAACAAAGTGTTATTTTCTTTTCTAGGTAAAAGAAACCGCTTCTGGGAGTTTTTATTAATTAATATAGTGAAAAGAGCAATTAATGGATCAATAGTTTTATATTAACTGATAGAGGCCTTGTGTGTAAAATATTACACCTGAAACTGCAGCCACAATTGAAATCAGTCCCAAGTAAAATTTTACTACAACCAATAGCCATTCATAGAAGCTAATAAGCCTCTGCACAGACCAAACCTGTAATTTAGTTGATAATGTGATAGACACTAATACCCTCCTTCCTTAAAGTGTGGTGTGTGTGTTCTAATGATATTAATTTCTTGAATTCTCCCAGCTGTGTGGTCCTTTTTTTTAAACAAAAATTATTATCCTGGTTAAGAAAAAAAAAGACTAATGGGGCTTCCAATTAGCACTTTTTTTATAATAGCCCAAGTCCATGGTTTAGATAGCCATTATGAGTAATCTGCTTGTTTCCAGTAAGTTAATTCCAATTCAGGAACAAGAGAATTAATGACAGGTTCTGTAGACCCAGTGACCTACCCATGCAGGAGACCTATGCTCAGGTTTAATTTATTACCTGATGCCCATAGAAGTCCACTTTGATTGGTGGACCACAGTCAGAGTGGGTGTCTCAGAAAATATCAACTCAAAACTTGTGTCTACTAGAACATGGTATTTCTATTTTGCCATGGTAAAATTACCTTAGTAAGTGGCCATAGCTCCTAATACAACCTAGAAAATTATTTACATATATCTTTCATCAATTTTGAATGATCTTATCACAAGGGAACCCTGACTTAACTTCACTTAAAGAGTTCCAGGTAAGTAAACTAGCCTAGATGTTGGACTTTGATTGAAGGCTAAAATATTCCATTATATCAATTGAGTCAGATTTACGCCTTCAGATCTAGAAATTATGTATTTATTTATTTAATAAAGTATCACTTTAATATATTTTCTAAATATTTTATTTATTGATAACTGTGTTTATTCCGTCACCACCAAGGTCTCTGTGGTTTAAGATATTCTGTTACTCTTTTATTCATCCCTGCTTCCAAATATGGTAATGCCACCCGCTTTATTGATGGAGGTTGAAGATAACAATTAAGCCTCTGTTACTTTCAAATGAACATTGAAATTAGAGAGATATTCTTAATAGCAGCATTTCCTAACACCATCCTAAACTAAAGGTCCCAGTAAATACAGAACTTTATAAAGAAGCTGGCCCTTATTTCTCCATGAATGCATTTCTCAATTCCTTAGTAAAGCAATTTTCTTCTGAGTCCTATCTGAGTGTGAAACAGGGTGTATTTATCCAGGTTTTTCATAAAGAGTTAGTTCCAACTTTTTCATCATCCTAAGCATTTGATTTTTTTCGCTCCACTATATCAGAGAAGTTTTGGTACTTAACTGCATAGAATAATATTTGGTCTTGTGTTCAGATTTCAATCACTTCACTGCACAAATTGTTTGAGCCACTCTCCATTGTTTAAACTAACATATAACATCTAGAATCTGGTAAGTTACCTAGAAAGATAATTTACTCCCAATTTTATATTTTATCTTTCTTATTCCAACATCTCTATAATCCAATTCTACACATTTTTCCATAAGCCTTCATAAACAAAAGTTAGTACAGATTTTCAACTGTTATTGAGAATAAGCTATCTTTTCCTGTGTCACATTTGATACTTAAACCCTTACAGCATATTAATATATGATTCTAGTTATAGAGGCAATAAGGAGTAGAAGTACTGTATCTTCAGAAAAAATGAACATTCTCCTTTGAAGAATTTCCTAATGACAGGTTATTACAATGTTATTATGTAAAGATGAAAAATAAGTTGTTTCCTGTAGTCATCTGTTTTGCATGAAGGAATACCTAAGACTGGGTAATTTATAAACAGAAGAGGTTTATTTGACTCACAGTTCTATAGGCTGTACCCAAAACATAGTTCCAGCATCTGTTTCTGGCAAGGCCTGAGGAAGCTTACAATCATCACAGAAGGCAAAAGGGGAGCCAGCATGTCACGTGGAGAGACTGGGAGCCACAGACAGAAGAGGAAGGTTTCAGACTCTTTTAAACATCCAGTTCTCTTGTGAACTCATTACCACAGGGAGGGCACCAAACCATTCCTGAGAGATGCACCCCCATGACCCAAACACCTCCTATTAGGCCCCATCTCCAACACTGGTAGTCACATTTCAAGATGAGATTTAGGGGAGTAAAATATTTCAACTATATCATTTCCATTGACATTGGAGGCTCAGGGTGTTTTGGGGACTCAAAAGTCTCAATTATATTTGAACGTCCAAGTCATGAATCCGCATCTTCCCCAAAGAGGTTTTGGTTGTTACAAATAGATGCTTGACAAATCTTTGGTTTACACTGTAATTCTTCAACATGTTCAATCACATGAACATGGGGTATTTTTAGTCACATTTACTTTGCAACTTCAAGAGGTCTAACAAAAAATAACTCTGGTTCTATTACTGTGACTTGAGCTGAAACTTTTCTTTCTGAACCTGCAATTTTCTTTCTATAAAGTCTGCAGTTAAATCATAACATAACCATCCTTGCCCACTAATAGCTGTCATCACTCTAATGGTTATGTACGGCAATCACTTGTTTAGACAAAGCATGCTCTTCCTCAGGCACTTCATGCTATGCAAGCAGTGATGATTCAATTCATCAACATACCAACGCATGTCGTATTCCCTGTGGACCTTTTTCTCTTGTAAAGACACTCAATATGATGCAAAGGCCACTTACTAAAACATAGCAATCTCAGATTTCCATCACTGAGAGTCTATTTTCTGACCTTATTGTATCCATCATTGTTTCATTAATGGTCCTGTCAGAACACAGAAAACAAAGTATGTGCTGAAGCGGGCTTATAATGATGAGTGGATTGTGTACTTATCTTCCTAATCTGTATTTTGACATCACATCTGTAGTTTCAATCAGACATGATGAGAGTATTTACATCTTTAAAATAGCAAGTTCTACAAATCAAGGTTGCTCCTTTACCCTACCCTATCCATACCAGACAGTCAGTTGCTAAACATTCACCATCACCTCACAGCACTTATATATTTTAACTAGATGATTTTTAATAGACTTGATTTAACATATATTGGATAACTAAGAGAAAAAAGTGTACCTGTAAATATTCAGAAACCAATAATTGCAAGAATAATTTCCAAACATAGGTGTCAGGAAATAAAGGGAAGAGGTGTCCTTATGAGAACTTAATGGTGCAAAAGAGTAGTGCAATGAGCTGTGTGTTCAGAGGGAACATTGCACTCCTAGTGCTTGTATGTCTAAGGTGGTTGTTTAAACCACAGAAAAAAGCAACCTGCTCCAACAGGCTGCTGTGAGGGGAGCAGCCTACTACAGTCTCAGACAACCCAGAGTTTGTTTCCTGGTGGATATGTGAGAGTAACGTGGCTGGTGCTCTGCTTGACAATAGGCATGGCATCTTTGCTTTTGGTACCTCTGAGTGAGCCCAGAGATGCTGGTGCTGGAAATGCCACCAGACGTTGATGGTAACTGATCACTATCATTCAAAGAATATTGAATGACAAGAACTTGAATTCAGAGAAAAAAAATGTTTTTTACTTTCTTCACATTTTCTGATCTTACTCTAGGGTCTCCTGTTAGTAGAACCTACTAGAAAGCCAGCTGGTCAAAGAAACTTGGAAACATAATTTATAAGATAAAAGCCTAGGAACACAAATCTGAGTATAAAAGCAAGCTATAGAATTAGGATATAATAGGCAAGTAACCATGACTTGGAGCATTTGCATCTTGTAAACAGAGTTTGGAATTTTATACGGAGACAACTGAAAGGGTGTGAAATTCTTAATAGGCAGGGAATAAACTAACCAAATAATGTTTTAGAAATAATTCTCTTCTTCAAGTCTAGGTTTGTCTACTTTTCACTCTGGGTTCTACTATTTGCAGATTGGTCTCCAGAACACCCACCTGGAATCTTAGAACAAGGACGTAAAAAGCACAGAGTGAGAAATGTTGAAAGTGTGGCTCCACAGGTGTATCCAAAGTCCAGGAGGAGGTTTGCCTATTATGGAGAACTTTCCAAGTCTATGTGCTTCATAGTCCTCTCTGACAGCTCAGTCCTGTTGTGTCCGGAATTGTTGGGTTCTTTGTCTCACTGACTTCAAGAATGAAGCTGCGGACCCTCGGGGTTCTTAAAGGCGGTGCGTCCAGAGTTTGTTCCTTCTGATGTTCAGATGTGTTCGCAGTTTCTTCCTTCTGGTGGGTTCGTGGTCTCGCTGGCTCAGGAGTGAAGCTGCAGACCTTCGCGCTGAGTGTTACAGCTCTTAAGGCGGCGCATCTGGAGTTGTTCCTTCCTCCCCGTGGGCTCGTGGTCTCGCTGGCTTTAGGAGTGAAGCTGCAGACCTTCGCCGTGAGTGTTACAGCTCATAAAGGCAGTGTGGACCCAAAGAGTGAGCAGTAGCAAGATTTATTGCAAAGAGCAAAAGAACAAAGCTTGGACAGTGTGGAAGGGGACCCGAACGGGTTGCCACTGCTGTCTCGGGCAGCCTGCTTTTATTCTCTTATCTGGCCCAACCCACATCCTGCTGGTTGGTAGAGCCAAGTGGTCTGTTTTGACAGGGCGCTCATTGGGGCGTTTACAATCCCTGAGTTAGACACAAAGGTTCTCCACTTCTGCGCCAGATTAGCTAGATACAGAGTGTAGACACAAAGGTTCTCCAAGGCCCCACCAGAGTAGCTAGATACAGAGTGTCGATTGGCGCAGTCACAAACCCTGAGCTAGACACAGGGTGCTGATTGGTGTGTTTATAAACCTTGAGCTAGATACAGAGCGCCAATTGGTGTATTTACAATCCCTGAGCTAGACATAAAGGTTCTCCAAGGTCCCACCAAAGTAGCTAGATACAGAGTGTCAATTGCTGCATTCACAAACCCTGAGCTAGACACAGGGTGCTGATTGGTGTATTTACAATCCCTGAGCTGGACATAAAGGTTTTCCACCTCCCCACCAGACTCAGGAGCCCAGCTGGCTTCACCCAGTGGATCCCGCACTGGGACTGCAGGTGGAGCTGCCTGCCTGCCAGTCCCGCGAGGTGTGCCCGCACTCCTCAGCCCTTGGGTGGTCCATGGGACTGGGCGCCCTGGAGCAGGGGGCAGCGCTCATAGGGGAGACTCCGGCCCCACAGGAGCCCACGGAGGGGGTGGGAGGCTCAGGCATGGCGGGCTGCAGGTCCCGACCCCTGCCCCGTGGGAAGACAGCTAAGGTCTGGTGAGAAATCAAGCACAGCGCCGGTGGGCTGGCACTGCTGGGGGACCCAGTACACCCTCCGCAGCCGCTGGCCTGGGTGCTAAACCCCTCATTGCCCAGGGCCGGCAGGGCCCGCCGGCTGCCCCGAGTGCGGGGCCCGCCAAGCCCATGCCCACATGGAACTCCAGCTGGCCCATAAGTGCTGCGCAGAGCCCCGGTTCCCACTCGTGCCTCTCGCTCCACACCTCCCTGCAAGCTGAGGGCGCCGGCTCTGGCCTTGGCCAGCCCAGAAAGGGGCTCCCACAGTGCAGTGGTGGGCTGAAGGGCTCCTCAAGTGCCGCCAAAGTGGGAGCCTAGGCAGGGGAGGCACCAAGAGCGAGCTAGGGCTGTGAGGACTGCCAGCACACTGTCATCTCTCACTGTTAATAGTCTGTCTGACCTCAGAGAGAGTGGGAGATGGTGGAATAGAACTCTCTAGCAATCGTCCCCACATAGAAAAATCACTGGACAGCTATCCACATGCAAAAATACCTTCACAAAAGCTAGTAAAACCAGGTAAGCTATCATAGTACCTTCCTGTAGCACAATAGTAAGAAGAATGTATTAAAGAGGGTAGGAAGAAGAGTTTTACATTATCTGCATTACCCCCACCCTAGGTAGCACAGTACAGACACATAAAAAATTCACTTTGGGGAATGAGAAAAAGGTGAGCATAGGGCTTTGCATGTACCCCAATACTGGGCCTCCAAAGTGAAAACAATCACTAGGGAAACCTCCATAGACTCATATTGCATGTTGGTACCCAAAGACTGAGCCTCTAGACTCACCTCAGTCCCTGGAAGGACCACACAGCTGCAGACTTCAGGCTTGCATGGCAAATTTCATCTCTGGGTTGCACCACTGCTGGGCCAACTTCTGAGGCTCCAGGCTTCAGATAACACTCAGCAACAGGTAGGCCTCAACAACACCCGGCTTAAGGCATACTCCAGCCCTGTACCTGCCATAGCAAGCCCTAGGCTGCTGTCAGTGCTGTACTGACTGCAACTGCCCAAAGCATCTGCCATGCCCTAGCACCATGCCTTTCCCACAATCCAGTCTGTGAACAATGGAATAAGTACCTACTTTTTCAAATGAGCAAACATAGACACATGATCTCAAGGATGCAGAACAATCAGGAAAAGATGTTATCAACAAACGCACAAAAATAAGGTAATAGTGACTGACCCTGAAGAAATAAGGATTCATTTTCTGTCTGAGAAAGAATTTAAAATAACTGTCTAAAGAAAGTTTAACAAACTTCAAGAAAATATAGAGAAAAATTCAAGAAAATAAGAAAAACAGTAAATGACTAAAATTAGAAATTTAATGGACAGACTGAAATTTTTAAAATATCAAACAGAAGTCCTGGAGCTAGAAAAAACAATGAACGAAATGAAAAATGAAATATTATCAGCAGCAGATTTGATCAATAAGAAGAAAAATCTGTGAACTTGAAGATAAGTTATTTGAAAATATACAGTCAGAGAAGTGAAAAAAATAAAAAAGGTCTTTTGAAATTTATGCTTTAAGGAGGTTCTGTTTTGATGTATTTTGAGGATTTGTTTCAAGCGTTAGAGCTTCTTTTAGCAGTTCTTGTAGTGCTGGCTTAGTAGTGGCACATTAGCTCAGTATTTGTTTGTCTGAAAAAGTCTATCTTTGCTTCCTTTATGAAGCTAAGTTTCACTGGATACAAAATTCTTGGCTGATAATTGTTTTATCAAGTAGGCTGAAAATAGGGCCCCAATCCCTTCTAGCTTGTAGGGTTTCTGGTGAGAAATCTGCTGTTAATCTGATAGGTTTTCTTTTACAGGTTACCTCATGCTTTTGCCTTACAACTCTTAATATTCTTTCCTTTGTCTTGACTTTAGATAACCTGATGACTTTGTGCCTAGGTGATGATCTCTTTGTGATGAATTCCCAGTGCTCCTTGAGCTTCTTGTATTTGGATGTCTAGACTTCCAGCAAGGCCAAAAAAGTTTTTCTCAATTATTCTCCCAAATATGTTTTCCAAACTTTTAGATTTCTCTTTCAGGAATGCCAATTATTTTTAGGTTTGGTCATTCAACATAATCCCAAAATTTTCAAAGTCTTTGTTCATTTTTTAAAAATTCTTTTTTTCTGTATCTTTGTTGGATTGGGTTATTTTGAAAACCTTGTCTTCGAGCTCTGAAGATTTTTCTTCAGCTTGTTCGGTTCTATTGCTGAGAATTTCCAGTGCACTTTGCACTTCTATAAATACAAAAAAGGCAATGAAAAGAAAGGGAGAAAACCTGCAGAATTTATGAGACAGGAAAAAAGGTGATATGATTAAGTCACACAAGTTTGAGAAAGAAAAAAAAGAAAGATGAAGAAGTAGAAAGCTTCTTTAAAAAAAATAAAAATTTGAATAGAAAACTTTCCAAACCTGGAAAAAGATGCAAACATTCAAGTACAGGAATGTCAAAATTTACAATTAGATTCCATCCAAATGAGACCACTCCATGATATATTCGAATCAAACATATTTGATATGGTTTGGCTGTGTCCCCACTGAAATCTCAACTTGAATTTTATCTCCAGGAATCCCCACGTGTTGTGGGAAGGACACAAGGGGAGGTAATTGAATTATGGGGGCCGGTCTTTCCCATGCTATTCTTTTGACAGTGAATGAGCTTCTGAGATCTGATAGGTTTATCAGGGGTTTCCACTTTTGCTTCTTTCTCATTTTCTCTTGCTGCCACCATGTAAGAAGAGCCTTTCGCGTCCCGCCATGATTCTGAGGCCTCTCCAGCCATGGGAAACTGTAAGTCCAATTAAACCCCTTTTTCTTTCCAGTCTCAGGTAGGTCTTCATCAGCAGCGTGAAAACAGAACTAATACAGTAAATTGGTACCAGTGGAGTGGGGTACTGAAAAGATACCTGAAAATGTTGAAGTGACTTTGAAACTGTGTAACAGGCAGAGGTTGGAACAGTTTGGAGGGGTCGGAAGAAGACAGAAATGCGGGAAGGTTTGGAACTTCCTAGAGACTTGAATGGCTTTAGCCAAAAGCCTGATAGCAACATGGACAATAAAATCCAGGCTGAGGTGGTCTCAGATGGAGATGAGGAACTTGTTGGGAACTGGAGCAAAGTTGACCCTTGTTATATTTTAGCAAAGAGACTGGTGGCATTTTGCCCCTGCTCTGGAGATTTGTGGAACTTTGAACTTGAGAGAGATAATTTAACGTATCTTGTGGAAGAAATTTCTAAGCACCAAAGCATTCTAGAGATGACTTGGGTGCTGTTAAAGAAAGTCAATTTTATAAGGGAAGCAGAGCATAAAAGTTTGGAAAATAGTTTATTTGACTATTCAATAGAAAAGAAAAACCCATTTTCTGAGGAGAAATTAAAGCTGGCTGTAGAAATTTGCATAAGAAGCAAAGAGCCTAATGTTAATTCCCAAGGCAATGGGGAAAATGTCTCCAGGCCATGTCAGAGAGCTTCATGGCAGCCCCTCCAGTGTTTAGCAGGCCCAGAAGCCCAGGAGGAAAAAGTGGTTTCATGGGCTGGGCCCAGGGTCCTTGTGTTGTGTGCAGCCTAAGGGCTTGATGCTCTGTGTCCCAGCCACTCCAACCATGGCTGAAAGAGGCCAACAACAGTTCGGGCTGTGGATTCAGAGGGTGGAAGCCCCAAGCCTTGGCAGCTTCCATGTGGCATTAAGCCTGTGGGTGCATAGAAGTCAAAAATTGAGGTTTGTGAACCTTTGCCTAGATATCAGAAGATGTGTGGAAAAGCCTGGATGCCCAGGCAAAAGTTTGCTGCAGGTGTGGGACCCTCATGGAGAACCTCTGCTAGGGCAGTATGGAACAGAGTCCCTAGACAACGGGGCATTGCCTAGTGGAGCCGTGAGAAGACGGCCACCATCCTTCAGACTCCAGAATGATGGATCCACTAACAGCTTGCACTGTGTGCCTGGAAAAGCCACAGACACTCAACACCAGCCCATGAAAGCAGCTAGGAGGGAGGCTATACCCTGCAAAGCCAAAGGGACAGAGATGCCCAAGACCATGGGAACTCACCTCTTGCATCAGTGTGACCTGGATGTGAGACCTGGATTCAAAGGAGGTCATTCTGGAGCTTGAAAATTTGACTTGCCCACTGGATTTTGGACTTGCACGGGCCCTGTAACCCCTTTGTTTTGGCCAATTTCTCCCATTTGAAATGGCTATATTTACCCAATACCTGTACCTCCATTGTATCTAGGAAGTAATTAGCTGGCTTTTGATTTTACAGCCTCATAGGCAGAAGGGACTTGCCTTGTCTCAGATAAGACTTTGGGCTGTGGACTTTTGAGTTAATGTTGAAATGATTTAAGACTTTGGGAGACTGTCGGGAAGATATGATTAGTTTTGGAATGTGAGGACATAAGATTTGGAGGGGTCGGGGCAGAATGATATGGTCTGTCTGTGTCCCCACTGAAATTTCAACTTGAATCGTGTCTCCCAGAATTCCCATGTGTTGTGGGAGGGACTCAGGAGAAGGTAATTGAATCATGGGGGCCGGTCTTTCCAGTGCTATTCTCGTGATAGTGAATATGTCTCATGAGACCTGAAGGGTTTATCAGGGGTTTCTGCTTTTGCTTCTTCCTCTTTTTCTCTTGCTTCCACCATGTAAGAAGTGCCTTTCACCTCCTGCCATGATATTGAGGCCTCCCTAGCCATGTGGAACTCTAAGTCCAATTAAACCTCTTTTTCCTCCTAGTCTTGAGTATGTCTTTATCAGCAGCATGAAAATGGACTAATACAGTGTTATAATCAAAAGAGATAAACAGAGGAGCTTGAAAGCAGTAAGAGAAAAGAAGTAAATAACATAAGGAATTTTAATAGAGCTAGCTGTAGATTTCTGAGCAGATACCTTACAGGACAAGAGAGATTAGGATGACATGTTCAAAGAGCTGAAGGACAAGAAACTGCCAATGAAGAATACTGTGTCCAGCAAAGGTATCCTTCTCAACTAACCAGGAACAGAAATACAAATACTGCACAATCTCACTCATATGTGGAATCTATAGAAATTTATATCATAGAAGTAAACCATAGGCTGATGGTTAGGAGCAGATGGGATGGTTGGAGAGTAGGGAGTTGGAAAAATATTGGTCAAAGCATAGACTATTTCAGTTACATAGGAAAAATAAGAGCAAAAGTTCTATTGAACAACATGGCAACTATAGTTAATAACTTATTCTTAAAACAATACTAAGAGAATGGATGTAAAGTGTTCTCACTACAAAAATATAACTATGTGAGTTAATGTTAATTAAATATATTTAGTCATTTTATAATGAATACATACAGTTAACTTTTGAACAACATGGGTTTGAACTGTGTGGGTCCACTTACATTCAGATTTTCTTCCACTTCTCTGATCCCTGAGAAAGCAAGACCAATGCCTCCCCATCTGCTCAGCCTATTCAATGTGAACATAATGAGAATGAAGACCCTTATAATAATCTATTTGTAATTAATAAGCAGTAAATAAAATTTCTCTTCCTTATGATTTTCTTAATAACATTTTCTTTTCTCTAGCTTATTTCATGATAAGTGTACTTTAAATAACAAATGTACAAAATATGTGTTAATCAACTGTTTATGTTGTGAGTAAGGCTTCCAGTTAACAGTTGACTATTACTTGTTAAGTTTTGGGGCAGACCAAAGTTACACATGAGTTTTTGTTTGTGTAGGGTTTAGTACTTCTAACCCACATGTTGTTCAACAGTCTGTTGTACTTCAAGACATCATTTTGTACCTGGTGAATACATACACATTTATCTATCAATTAAATGTTTAAACATATTTTTAAAGAAGTAAAATCATTTAACATGAATGTTCAGAATAAGTAAGAAATAAGATAGAATTAATGAAAAATGAAGTAATTGTAAGTTTGTTGCAATAACTTAGGAGAGAAATTTTGAGGGCAATAACAGTGCCAGTGGGATGGACAGACAAGGTAGCTTGAAAAGCTTCTCGGGACATCAAAGTTCATGCGTCTTCATCCTATTTAGGTAACAATCTTAATAAATGCTAGATTTAACTTTGAAACTGTTGTATTTCTAATGCAAAAGAAGTATGTGTTCTTAATATTCAATAGCATACTTTGTACACAGTATTTTTAAGTGTGCTTTAAACAGAACTTCAATTTGCAATAAAAAACTATAGCATTTCAAGTTAGAAATGCCACTATTTCACTTCTACATAGTAAAGTTGAATATGACATTTTAAGTCAATTATATATTAATAAACATCTAGGTTTAGTATTTTTATAGTTTCATAGTAATTTATGACCTAACAGATATATTTAGATCCAATGCAAAGTTTTCTTTCATTTAGTTTTCATTTTAAGAATAAATACAATCGCCTGTAACACTTAAAGTCTTGATTACTCAGAGATCAGTATTCTCGAATTTTCATATAATCTAATCAGTATCAAATATATAATTAAAGATGTTGATACAATCTCAGAGAATAAACGTGCATTATGTGAAGAAACATTTATTGATAAGTTAATATACAAAAGAGACTCTTCAGCCTATGCACTGGTATGGCTTCAGAAAGCCAGAGAGTTAACAGCAATCTAACAGAAATATAGGAATAGCAATTGCAAAGGCTGGTCTCATTGTAGATAGCCAACTAGTCAAATGAATATGGTCTTACTTATTAGTAGTTTGGATACTATTCAGGTAATTATTGGCCTCCAGAGTTCCAAACTAATAAGTAGAAGATAAAATCCACTCATCCTAGGCAGCAGTTCAATTTTGAAAATTAGAAGAACATGCCAAGGCAGAAATCCAATGCTATAAATGGATTCAGTCTTGGGAGGGGCAGATTATGAAGTACTACAGCTGGGCATGACATGAGTTTTTGTTCATCCATCTGATTAATCAAATCATGGTTCTCATTAAAAGGAAAGGAGATGCCAAGGACTGGCTTCTGTTTTCCTGATCTAATATGAGAACCCTTAGCCGTCTGTACTTCTGGTTGTAAGGCTGAAAGAATCTGTTGATATATGCACAGTTCCTGGTAGGACTGATTTATAAAACAGAAACAAAACTGGACAAACAGATGGTACTCTGCAAAAGATACTGCCCTGAAGATAAAGAAAAGACAAATACAGGTAAAACAAAATAGGGTTACCTGACTATGACCAAAAAAAAATAAAAAATCAAGAAATACTGAAGACATAACAATTACAGGACTAGATTTAACCAATGATTAGATATTCAGTTATTTAGAGAAAAGGAATACTCAATTTATTGTACATGTTTACATGGCAAAAGCAGTGAATATAGTAGTAAGTTGCAGAAACTCAGCAAGTAAGACGTGGTACTAAAAAGTGTTATGACATTAAAACTGAAATCAATTCAGTTAGAAAGGCAAATCATCATCACAATTTTACCATGATATGTATAAGTAACATTAAAAACAAAAAGGGAAAAATGTGACATTTATACTCTTTAATAAGAGCTACTGTAAGTTTGAAAACAAAATAATTGAGATGTATGCTTTCAAAAATATACCTTCTGAGTTTATTAATATAACAATAAAAGTTGGTCTTTCTATGGCTGTTTCAACATGTTGCTAAATTGAGATAAACATCCAAAAGCAATGACAAAGCAATTTTATCCTTTAGAACATTCTTTCAAAAAGTGCTAGAGGTGCTGCGATTCATAACACCTTGGGGAAATTTCTACGAGTACTTGCCACCCAATTATCTCTCCAAAGCCTGAAGCATGGATACTGCGTATATCCACAAATCCCTTGCTCAGATCTTCCCCGTACGCTTCCCCAAATTCAGCCCAAATTTCTGACTTTTAAGTGGCACTTCCAATTCTACTTTCTGTATATAGTCTTTCCTTCTACCAGAAACAATGCTCTAAATTTCCCAATGTAAAATAGACAAAACAGTTTGAGTTCCATTCAGTTATCCCCTTCAAACTTTACCCTGATATAAACAAAAAGGTCCAGTAACAACATAATATGATTTGGCTCTGTGTCCTCACCCAAATCTCACCTTGAATTGTTATAGTTCCCACATGTCAAGGGCAGGACCAGATGGAGATAATTAAACCATGGGAGCTGTTTTCCCCATGCTGTTCTCATGATAGTGAGTGAGTTCTCGTGATATCTGATGGTTTAAGGCGCTTCCCCTTTGCTTGGTACTCATTCTCTCTCCTGCTACCCTGTGAACAGGTGCCTTACACCATGATTGTAAGTTTCTTGAGGCCTCCTCAGCCAGGCGAAACTATAAGCCAATTAAACCTCTCGTCTATATAAATTGCCCAGTCTCAAGTATTTCTTCATAGCAACATGAAAACGAACTAATACAGTAAATTGGTGCTGAGGCAGTAGGGCACTTTTATAAGGATACCTGAAAATTTGGAAGCGACTTTGGAACTCAGTAACAAACAGAGGTTGAAACAGTTTGGAGGGCTCAGAAGGACATAGGAAAATGTGTGAAAGTTTGGAACTTCCAAGAGACTTGGAGGGCTCAGAAGACAGGAAGATGTTGGAAGTTTCAAACTTCCTAGAGACTTGTTGGATGGCTTTTACCAAAATGCTGATAGTGATATGGACAATGAAGTCCAGGCTGAGGTGGTCTCAGATAGGGATAAGAAACTTGTTGGGAACTGAAGCAAAAGTGACTCTTGCTATGTTTTAGCAAAGAGACTGGCAGCATTTTGCCCCTGTCTTAGAGATCTGTGGAACTTTGAACTTGAGAGAGATTATTTAGGGTATCTGGCAGAAGACATTTCTAAGTGACAAAGTGTTCAAGGGGAAATAGGGCATAAAAGTTTGGAAAATTTGCCCCCTAATCATGGAATGAAAAAATAAAATAAAAAAAATTTAAAAACACACACATTTTGGGGAGAGAAATGTAAGCCCACTGCAGAAATCTGCATAAGTAATGAGGAGCCAAATGTTAATCATCAAGACAATGGGAAAAATAACTCCAGGGAATGTCAGAGACCTTCATGGAAGCTCCTCTCATCACATGTCCAAAGGCCTAGGAGCAAAACTTGGTTTCCTGGGCCCAGTTCAGGGCCCCCTTGCTCTGTGCATCCTCGGGGCATGGTACCCTGTTTTCCAGCTGCTTCAGCTCCATTCCTGGCTAAAAGGGACCAAGATACAGCTCGAGCCATTACTACAGAGGGTGAAAGTCCCAAGTCTTGGCAACTTCCATGTGATATTGAGCCTGTGGGTCCACAGAAGTCACAAATTGAGGTTTGGGAGCCTCTGCCTAGATTTCAGAGAGTGTACAAAAATGCCTGGATGTCCAGGGAGAAATTTGCTGCAGGGGCAGAACCCTCAGGGAGAGCTTCTGCTAGAGTTATGCAGAAGGAAAATATGGGATTGGAGCCACCACACAGCGTCCCCACTGGAGCACTGCCTAGTGGAACTCTGAGAAGAGGTCCACAGTCCTCCAAACCTCAGAATGAAACATCCACGGACAGCTTGCACTGTGTACCTGGAAAAGTTGCAGGCACTAGGAAGTGCCCCAGTGGGGACTCTGTATGGGGACTCTGACCCCACATTTTCCTGGCAGAGGTTCTCCATGTGGGTTCAGCCCCTGAAGCAGACTTCTGCCTGGACATGCAGGCATTTCCATGCATCCTCTGAAATCTAGGCAGATGTTCCCAACCCTCAATTTTGGTCTTGTGCATACCCACAGAACCAACACCCCATGGAAGCTGCCAAGGATTGGGGCTTGCACCCTCTAAAGAAATGGGCTGAAATGTACCTTGGATCTTCTTAGCCATGGCTGCAGTGGCTGGGATGCAGGGCACCAAGTCCTGAGGCACACAGAAGGGGGTCCTTGAATGCTGCCCAGGCAACCTCCAGGCCTGTGAGCGGAGAGGCTGCCATAAAGGCCTCTGAACATGCCCTGGAGACATTTTCTGCGTTTTCTTAATGAGTAACATTTGGCTTTTCATTAGTTATAAAAATTTATGCAGCTGGGATAAATTTCTTCTCAGAAAATGGGTTTTTCCTTTCTATCACATCATCAGGCTGAAACTTGCCTAAACTTTTATGTTGCACTTCCCGTTTAAACATAAGTTCCAATTCCAAATCATATATTTGTGAGTACATAAAACTGAATGCTTTTAACAGCACACAAGTCACATCATTAACACTTTGCTACTTAGAAATTTCTTCCACCAGATACCTTAAATCATCTCTCTTAAATTCAAAGTTCCATAGATCTCTAGCGCAGGAGCAAAATGCCACCAGTCTCTTTGCAAAGCATAGCAAGAGTTGCCTTTGCTCCAATTCCAAACAGGTTTCTCATCTCTACCTGAGACCACATCAGCCTGAACTTCATTATCCATATCACTATCAGCATTTTGGTAAAAGATATTCAACAGTCTCTAGAAAGTTCCAAACTTTCTTACATCTTCTTGTCTTCTTCTGAGCCCTCCAAACTGCTCCAACTTCTGCCTGTTACCCAGTTCCAAAGTTGCTTCCACATTTTTGGGTATCTTTATAGCAGTGCCCCACTAACTGGTACCAATTTACTGCATTAGTCAGTTCTCATGCTGCTACGAAGAAATACCTAAGACTGGGTAATTTATAAAGGAAAGAGAATTTATTGACTCACAGTTCCACAGGGCTGGGGGCACCTCAGGAAACTTACAATTATGATACAAGGAAAGGCAAACACGTTTTTCTTCACATTGCAGATGCAAGAAGAATAAAAACTAAGTGAAGTGGGAAGCTCCTTATAAAACCATAAGATCTTGTGAAAACATACTCACTATCATGAGAATTGCATGAGAAAAACTGCCTCCATAATTCAGTTACCTCCCACTGGGTCTTGCCCACGACATGTGGGAATTATAAGAAATAGAATTCAATATGAGATTTGGGTGGGGACACAGCCAATGCATATCAAGCCCCAAAACCTCAAAAGTAGGGAAGCCAACAATGCAGCCTTTATTCTGTGGCCAAAGACCTGAGAGCCCCTGGTAAACCACTGGTGTAAGTCTAAGAGTCTGAAAACTGTAAACGTTGGGTCAAAAGTTCAAGAGCAGGAAGCATCAGGCACAGGAGAATGATGAAAGCCAGAAGACTCAACAAGTCTGCTCTTTCCAATTACGTCTCCTGGCTTTATTCTAGCTGCACTGGCTGCTGATTAGATGGTACCCGCCTAGATTGAGGGTGAGTCTGCCTCTCCCAGTCCACTGACTCAAATATTAATCTCTTTTGGCAACACCCTCGCAGACACACCCAGGAACAATACTTTGCATCCTTCAACCCAATCAAGTTGACACTCCATATTAACCATCAAAAGTCCATCCCTTTTAAACTTGAGCCCATATATGTCTCCTGAACTCATATATGATCTTCAAATAAAGAAAATAATAAGGTCATGATTAAGCTTAACATAACATGGCTATCATTTGTACAACTGGAAGCACACTATTCCTTAACCCAAATGCTATTACATAAAATTAACAACATTCAAATGCTGAGATAAAGTCAATAAATCTTGTGCCAAATGATAACGAAAAAGAAAGGAAATAAAATGAAGATATTTTCTTAGTACAAGTGTATACATGCACAAGCATACAAGTATATATATGACAATTACAGTACTTGTTTCTGCAACTGGTCACATGGTCCTAGCTGATATTGATAGCTACCTTCTTCTTCTACCAATTCTGGATTTCCTTTGCCCTCAGCAAGAACCTCATCTGGTCTTGTCTTTTCATCTGATGGAGTGACCTAAACCTTCATTCCTGAAGGGTTTTGGCCATTTGTAGTTCTGCCTGGATTGGGTCGTTGTAGTTTCTCATTGACCTTAATCACAGGGCATGGTAATACTAACTGATGCTCTAAGGGATCTCCTGTATTCCATGCATAGTCTTCCTTACCTCCATTGTGGAGTAGTAGAATGATGTCATCTTGATAGTCTGGGTCAATTTCCCCAGCCAACACTGTTCATTCCCTTCTTTGCCTGTTGACTTACCTTCCAGTTTAATGGAATCATTGTGTCTCCTGGTGGCAGCATTCCTCCCTCTGGAACTAAGATCTCTAGGCCAGAAGAAAATAATGTAATGGAAACAGGAATCAAAAATTTTGTTAGTGGGTCACTAGGGGTGATGGTGAGTTGTGCCACTTCCACTTCCACCCCTTGATTCCTGGACCCCTAAATACTGGCTATGGGAGAAACAGTACCATATATTGGATGCTAATTCAGAGAATACACAGCCTTCTGGAGAACTTTGCCCCAGCCCTACACAGTATTGTCACCTAGTTGGTACAACGCTAGTTGGCATTGTAATTTTGACTTCAAAAGGCCATTCTACTGTTCAGTCAATTCAGCTGCTTCAGGATGATGGGGAACATGGTAAGACCAGTGAATTCTGTGAGCATGAGCCCACTGTTGCACATCTTTAACCATAAAGTGAGTGTCTTGGGGAATACCATGATGGTGGATAAGGCATTTCATGTATCCATGGATGATAGTCTTGGCAGAAGCATAGCATGCAGGATAGGTAAACCCATATCAAGAGAAAGTGTCTACTTTAGTTAGGACAAACTGCTCTCCTTTCCATGATTGAAGAGGTCCAATATAATCAACCTGCCACCAAGTAGCTGGCTAATCACTCCCAAAAATGATGCCATATCAAGGGCTCAATGTTAGTCTCTGCTGCTGGCTAATCAGGTACTCAGCAATGGCTGTAGTCAGGTCAGCCTTTATCCAATTTGTTTGCTACTGCTTGCTCACTGAGTCCAATCAGAATAATGCCCTCAATGTAATAGATCAATGTGGTATCTTGTGGAAGTGAAAAGAGATAAAGATCTCTGCAAACAAGATTATGACACAAAGCCAGAGAGCTGATATACACCTGAGGTAGGACAGTGAAAGTATATTGTTGGCCTTGCCAGTTGAAAGCAAGTTGCTTCTGGTGGGCCTCATGAACAGGAATGGAGAAAAAGGCATTTGCCAAATCAATGGCTGCATACCAGGTTTTAGGACATGTGTTAATCTGTTCAAGCAATGAAACCACATGCGGTACCGAAGCTGCAATTAGGGTCACCACTTGGTTAAGCTTATGAGAATCTACTGTCATTTTCCATGATACATCTGTCTTTTCCACAGGCCAAATAGGAAAGTTGAGCAGCAATGTGGCAGGAATCACCACCCCTGCATCTTTCAAGTGCTTGATGGTGGCACTAATCTCTGCATTCCTTCTAGCGATGTGATATTGTTTTTGCTTCACTATTTTTTCTAGGTAGAGGCAGCTTTAATGGCTTCCATTTGGCCTTTCCCACCATAATGTCCCTCACTCTATGAGTCAGGGAGCCAATGTGGGGATTGTTCCAGCTGCTAAGTATGTCTATGCCAATTATGCATCCTGGCACTAGCAAAATAAACACAGGATGTGTCTGTGGACCACTAGATCCACTGTAAGTCAGACCTGACCTAAAACTCCATTAATTACCTGACCTCCATATGCCCCTTTTTAAACTGGAGAGCCACAATAACATTTTGGGTCCCCTGGAAACAATGTCAGCTCTGAACCACTGTCCAGTAGTTCTCCAAAATGTCTAATCATTCCCCATTCCCCAGTGCAGTTATCCTGGTAAAAGGCCAGAGGTCTCCTTGGGGAAGGATGGGAGAAAGATGAACAGTATAAACTGTCAATATTATAGTGGGGTCCTTCCTCAAGGGGACACAGCCTCCCCTTAATTTAAGGGGGTCTGTAAACTGTTGCAAGTCTGCAAATTGATTGAGGGGCCATGATTCTCTATTTTTATAATTCAAATTAGTCTTTTGTCCACTTGGCCTGGAAGTTTTCTGCCTATACACATTAAGTAAGAATGCAGTAGGCTTCCTATCAGTTTCACTTCTAGGAACACCATGATTAACCAATGCTAGAGCTCTACACGAGTCAGACTGTTCTGATTGCTGCTTTGCCTCTGCTGTCCATTGTGATAGCTAAGTCCACCTTGCCTTTGACGGTTGAGTGCTGCCACGTGGCCCCTGACACCTTGGAATCCAATTATTCTCATTACATTTAAGTTTTCCAATTGAGTGACTGTGGTTTCCACTGTAAGATCAGGCATACAAAGAAGAGCAATCACAGAGATCTTACTGAAGAATTATTAGTGAAGAGTATGTCTTATGGACCCTCCCCATTGAAATGAGTATGTCTAAAGTGCTAATCTCTAGCATTCCCATCCCCCTAAGCCTTTTTTTCCCTTCCTCTACATTAAACCAAGGAAGACTGGGCATTTCCAGCTCGCTCACAGTGGACCATCTTTTGATCCGTGTTTCAGCTAACCAAGCAAATAAGCTATTAGAACTTTTTTTAACTCCCTGAGCTGCAACATTAAATGCAGAATCCCTGCTTAGTAGGCCCATATCAGTAAGTTCAGCCTGACCCAAGTCTATGTTTCTTCCACCATTATTCCACACCCTTAGTATCCATTCCTATGGCTGTTTTCCAGATTTCTGCTTATATAAATTAGAAAACTCAAGCAGGTCTTTTGGACTCTAGCACAACTCCCTATGGATCACATTCTGAATCTTACCTCTAGGGGCCTGCCAGGAATTTAGTTATAGGCCTAGAAGCAAACAGGGGTGTTGGGGGTCAGTCCTGAGGAGAATCAGCATTGTCTGACAACCAGCTCAGGTAGTGCATAGTTAATCTCCTCAGACAAAGGTGGAAAGACTGATGGCAGTGTGGGAGGGGAAGGTGATGTTGCCACCACTGGGGGTGGAGAGGCTGTTTCTTCCGGCAAAAAAAGCTCTTCAGAATTTAATACTTCAGTGCCCCCAGCCTCATCAGTATCCTTCCACATGTTCCCATTCCAAGTGGCAGGATCCAAATCTTTTCCAATCAATGCCTTCACTTTAACAGTAGACACCTGGCAAGGCTGTGCATGCACCTTTCACTGCATGATAAGAGCTTATGTCTGATTTTCCACAATTTTAGCCCTTTGTGAACAGGAAATAAGAGTCTCACTCAGGGCAGTCTTAGAAGATTTGAAGCTCAGTATGTGTTTCTGGAGCTGGGAGTTAGAATCCCTGACTTCATCATTTTCTTTCATCACTTTGTCTAGCGAACTTAGGAACAATCAGCCAACTTCATTATATTCCTTGGTTGTCCACCTATGGTTGAAGGTATTATGTATAGAGTCACTAAACTCCTTGCCTCTCACAAGCAGTGAATCAGGAGTATCAAACACATTTTTTTTTTTTTTTTTTGAGACAGAGTCTCACCCTATTGCCCAGGCTGGAGTGCAATGGCACGATCTCGGCTCACTGCAACCTCCACCTCCCAGGTTCAAACAATTCTCCTGCCTCAGCCTCCCAAGTAGCTGGGATTACAGGTGGCTGCCACCACGCCCAGCTAATTTTTGTATTTTTAGTAGAGACGGGGTTTCACCATGTTGGCCAGGCTGGTGTCGAACTCCTGACCTCAGGATCCACCTGCCTCGGCCTCCCAAAGTGCTGGGATCACAGGCGTGAGCCATCACGCCCATCCCAAACACATTTATTTTTTATAACTCTCTAAATAGTTCACACCAAGGACTATCAGTGTTCTCCAGACTATCAGAAGTAGAGTTCTTGGCATTTTGGAGTCTAATCAAATTAAGCAGCCAACTCCAGAAACCATAAAACTAAATAAAGAAATCTATCCTTAAAATTTTGTTCTTCTAGGTTTGCTCCTGATACAAAAATCTGTATCAGTCAGGGTGCTCCAGAGAGACAAAGCTAATAGAATAGATGTATATATGAAGGAGATTTATTACGGAGTATTGACTCACTGGATTACAAGGGTGAAGTCCCACAATAGGCCGCCTGCAAGCTGAGGAGCAAGGAAGGCAGTTCAAGTCCCATATCTTCAAAAGTAGGAACCCGACAGTGCAGACTTCAGTCTGTGTCCAAAGACCCAAGAGCCCCTGGCAAACCACTGGTGTAAGTTCAAGAATCCAAAAGCTGAAGAACTTGAAGTCTGATGTTTGAGGGAAGGAAGCATACAACACAGGAGAAAGATGAAGGCTGGAAGGCTCAGCAAGTCTCCTCTTTTTATCTTCTTCTGCCTGCTTTATTCTAGCTGTGCTGACAGCTAATTAGATGGTGCCCACCCAGATTGAGGGTCAGTCTGGCTCTCCCAGTTGACTGAAACATTAATTCCTTTTGGCCACACTCCACAGACACACCCAGAAACAATACTGTGTGTCCTTCAAGCGAATCAGGTTGACACTCAATATTAACCATCACAGGTGCCTTCCACCATGATTGTAAGTTTCCTGAGGGCTCCCCAGCCACGTGGAACTGTGAGTAAATTAAACCTCTTTTCTTTATAAATTATCTAGTCTTGAGTATTTCTTCATAGCACCGTGAGAATGGACTAATACACCACACATTCATTTATTTTATTGCTCTCTTTACAAGCAGATATATCTCTTGAAAATAAGTTACTCAATTTATTCCCCATTGCATACTTTGTAATCACACTGACACCCAAACTACCTCCATATAAACATATATAAATTTGAAGTAGAAACTACATCCTCAAAGGAATATGTCTGCATGTGTTTATTATACTCGACTCACCCTCAAATATCTTATTTTACATATGTGTGCTATCTTTGAAAGAAATTGTTTTTAGCTGATCTTTATAACTACCCTTCATTTGTGATGCTATTCCAACCTTACTTCAAATCTACTTTTAAAGCATTTGAGCTTGTATGTGTGTGAGGATGAATGTACAGATGCAATTTTCAATCAAGTATTTAAAAGTCAAACAAATGAAAGTTACAACAAAAGCTCAATAGATACTGATTTCTTGAGGGTTTTAAGGAAATTCACTACAGATTTTTCAGCAGTTCCAAGAGATAGCATTCTGACACTTGCCAGCTGTGAGGATTGTATTTCAGATAAACAACCTTGGTCCCATTGTAGTCAGTCATCATATTACAGCTGCTGAGTAAAGAATTTAGATTTCTTTAATTTTCTTCCAAGAGAGAAGGTCATAAACACTGAATGAATTAGTAATGAAGGCATTTTTTTTTTGCATTTCATCTTTATTTCAATATAGAAAATTTTAATGTTTCAAATCTTTCTGTCTACTCAATGGTTATACCGAGTCTTACTATAACATTAAAGAGTGATGCAAAAGTACATTCTGGACTCTAAGGCATTTTTTTAGGCCAGCAAGCAGTGATCTTAAGTTAATGAAATCATTACAAAATTTGTAAGTGACTTTATTTAATGTAAAATAGCAGAATAGACAGTTGACAATCAAATATAAATGATCAGAGTACATTTCAAATGGTAAGAATGAGAATTGTCCCTGATATTGGATATATCAATACATATTTATAAGAAATGCTTTTCTTTTTAATTGGTCTCCTTTTTTAAACTAAGGTACAGCTACATATAGAAAATGCATGAATCTAAATTATGTGGGTCATTGGGTTTTGACCAATCTATCTACCCATATAATCAATACCTCAATCAGATTTTAGAGCACACTCTTAAATCTTCTCTCATGCCCCTTTCAAGTCTCTCTTCCCCTTACATAGAGGCAACCACTTTTCTAATTTCCATAGATTGGTTTGCAAGTTCCAGAACTTCATATAAATAGGATGACACAGGATATGTTCTTTTTTGCCATTTGTCCATTGATATGGGTTTACTTTTCTTTTTTTCAGAGTCTAAAGATATCTTAGAACATTTATATCAGACATTACATTTTTAATATACTTATAATTATGACTTTTTATAACACTGTTTTAGCTTCATCCCATCAAATTTGATAAGTTGTGTTTTCATTACTGTGTAGCTAATAATGGAAATATTATCTTATTTCCATTGGCCAATAGGTTATTGAGAAGTATATTGGCAAATTTTCAATTAACTTGGGGTTACCTAGCTATGTTTTTATTAACAATCTTTGATTTAATTATATTGTAATCAGACAGCATATTTAGCAACATTTCAATTTTTGAAATTTATTGTGGCTTATTGTGTTGCGGATTAGCATACAGTTTATATTGAAGAAGATTCACTGAATGTTTAAACCACATTTGATATTTTTATTAATAGAACACTCTCAAAGTTTATAATATCTTAATTTACGATGTGTCAAATATATATTATTTTTACTATTTTATCTTATATATTTATTACCAACAGAAATAAGTATCTTTAATACTGTGAACAAAGTTTTTAAAGGCCATGAAGTAACTGTAATTTTTCTCATTGATCATTACAATTCATTTGCATGGTTTCAACTTGCGCAGTCATTTTTACAGTGAGGATGAATTATAGTTTACAAAATTATTCACTAGAATTTTGTGGCCAAATCTGGGTTTAAATTTCACATGGCTAATAAGTCTGGCTTCTTATTATAAAGCCACACAGTATACCATGACTCCCAAATAATCCCCTTTTAGACATGTACTCTGATTCACAAAACGTGTAAGATAGTGCAGAAGATGTCTCACAAATTTCCATCCTAAAAAATAAAGTACTCCAAATGACTACTCAATAATGTACAGTGTTCTATTAGCGTAGCATGATATTTATAAAATCTTTAACATAAATTAGAAAAAAGTATTTTTTAATTGTGATTAGTAAGTTGTAGTACTGGTAGAATACGTATCAAGAAAAAAAAAATTTGTATGTTGGAACAACTTAGAAATTGTAAGAGTGCCTTGTTTAATAAACAGAGTATTGTTTCAAATTGTATAATATTTACAGAAAAGTATGTTTCCTTATTTTTATTATTTTATAAATAATACATTTATAAATTTATTATCTTTATTTTTAGATAGGGCCTCACTCTGTCACCCAGGCTGGAGTGCAGCGGCGTGATCTCAGATCGCTGCAACATCCATCCTTCCTACTCCCCGACCCGCACACCGCGTCAAGCAATCCTGCCACCTCAGCTTTCGTTGTTTTAAAATAATGCTAAGAACCTTATCATATAATAATAGACAGGCTACACCACTAATTTTAACCCCTTAAATACAGAGAAATAAGATGAATAAATTGTTTAATGGTAGCATTAAGTGCATATATAAATCTGGGTCTATAACATCTGAAAATTGAACTACTATTATTCAAATTCTTTACCTTTACCTATCAAATAGAGGTCAACAACTGTATAAGTTTGATAAAAGTGTTCACATAATTAATGCATTGCACATAATTATACAACTTGGTAAGGTAACAAAAGTAATAAAGATATTTTGTGTAAAGTAAAAAAAAATCTAAATACTATATGCCACCAGTTTCTGTAGTTTGACTTTATATTCTTTTCAAAATAATTTCAGTAGGCATATCTATTCATTCAAAAGTATATGTTAAGATGCATAATAATTTGTATACTCTTCACTGGCTGCAATACAAAGATACTCTATATATGTCATACTATAAAAGAGGTAATTTAGCATATATATAAGAAAATCACAGATTTTATAATATATTAGAGAATAATTACTTTTGACAGCCATTAAATTTACTTAAAATGGTGAATAATTTCCATAGGATATGAGTCAGGAGCAATCCAGCAGTTGAAATTTGCAGAATTCTCAATCTAATTACATTTAAATATAAATGGTAAATTAATGCTTATTCAAAGAACAACATGAAAGAAAATGCTAACAATGACTAGCTGATACATTTATTAACTCTCCCTCACCAGTGTGGGCACTGTGCCCAGGTAGGGTATGTTCTGGAAATACAGCGTGATCCTGTAGCTTCAGATTCAAACCACCTGTCCCCTTCATTGATTGAAAAGAAAGAATCTGTTTACCTAAAAACTCAAACAAATCTCCAAAATTGGCCCTTATTGGCCTGGATTACTTCATGTGCTTATCCATGTGAACAACAGCGTGTAATGCACTAACTGGTTAGTTTAAAACATATGGTCCATGGAATCTGAAGCATATGGTTGATTGTGAGATAAGTATAAAGTGAAGAATTATGCCCAATTTCCCAGGACAATTATAGTATTCACCTGATGTCTCAGTGTAATCATAGTAACTCTTTCATTCTCCAAAGTCATTCAATTTAAAAAATAAATTACATGGCCACCCTAGTAAGTGGTGATTTGACAAAATCAAGATAATGGCATTGTGCTGGAGGAATTGAAAATAACTTTTGGGCTTAAAAAATCAATATCCATTACACTAGGCAGGAAAAGTATTCTTAGCAAATCACAGAAAATTATTTACATCTGTGTATATCTCATGAATAAAATAATAAAAAAGGAAGATAGAAGGAAAGGAAAAGGAAAGAAAGAGACTGGAAAGAATTGGGGGAAGTTCACTCGAGTAAGAAAAGAACTGCAGTAAAGGATCATAATAGCGATATTATTCATTGTTCAATATTTATTATTCAGTATTTTATTATAAATATTTAAGTTTATTCTCAGTTGAAAGTAACATTATTTTGAGGGGCACAATGCTACAACAATATTTTTAGCCCCTCTTTTTTTTATCCAGCAGCAGAGTAATATGGAAAATTGCCAATAGAAGAACAAAGGTATTTGATCTGATCAAATCTCATAGAAAATCTAACAGAATTTGTTTTATTAAATTAGTTAATGACATGTATCATTATTTCTAATTCTATGTTTTGTTATCGGCTCCCTTAATTTTCTTATTTTTTATGAAGTTCTTATCTGTATTTATTATACTATATCTACTACATTTAGTCATAAATTTTCTTTGTAAGTGCCAAAATCGGAGTTAGCCCCACTCATATCATCAACGTACAATTCCAGACACCGGACAAGATACTTTGTATTAAATTATTCTTAAAATCAAAAAAAGACTGGGATTTCATTGATTCAAACAGATATCAAAATAATCAATTTACAAGTAAATATCAAATTAATCAACTGTTTAGTATAAAATAGTTTACAAAAATTATAATTACATAAATACCTTCTGTTGAGGTTTAAAGATAGTTGACAAGAATGGTAGTATGATAATTCTTCAAAAAAGCTTACATCCATTCAGGAGTATTTGCTGGAAACCTGCAAGAAACAAATTTTTGTCCTACTAAAAGCACTACAAACATCTACACCATAGAAATTAGTTTAGTTTTTGGAAAATAACTTATCAGCTCTGCAATCATGCAGTTCCCTGAATGACAAGTCTTAAGACAAAGGTAATAATTTGAAAAGAGAGTGAAATTTTATCTTTAATTTTACCTGCCAGGGTCACACCTAGGCATTGTCATTTTCAATAACTGCAGTTCCTCCATAAAGCCAGTTTCAAGTGGTACCCTAGTTCTACTCTTTCTTGATTTTTCCAGTGGCCTTCATTTGTTACTTCAATTCAAAAACATCTTTCAATCATTTTGGGACCATCAATCCAGTGATCCTACTCTTAATTGTGCCACATTCTGCTCATTTGCCTTTGGATCAGCTATCTATTGCCACATAACAAATTACTCCCAAAATCAGGGGCTTAAAACATCCCACATTTATTATCTACACTTTTAATTAGAGAACAAAACCAGACATAATCTACGTGGGTCCTCTGCTTACGGTCTCTTACAAGGCTGCAATCAAGGTGGCAGTCAGGGCTGTGATATAATCCAAAGGCTTGACCGAAAAAGGATTCACCTTCAAACTCACTCAAAAAAAATTTGCAGATTTAAGTTCTGCAAATACTGCTGGAAATGAGGGCTTCAATTTCTCACTATATGTTGGCTAGGGGATTCCCTCAGTTCTTTGTGACATAGGACACTCCAACATGGCAGTTTGCTTCAACAAAAAGTGCTATCCAAGAACACAATATATAGAGAATGCCAGCAAATTGAAGTCACAACTTTTACTACCTAACTACAGAAGGGTCATCTCATCACTTTGTTTATATTTTACTTATTAGAATAATATACTAGGTTCACTTCACAGTCTAGGACAGGAGATTATACAAGTGTATGAATACCACTAGGTAAGGATTGTTGAGAGCATTCACTAGCTACCTATCAAAGTCCTCATGGCACCCCAAACACAACTTAATTTGCCAATGAATCATTATTATTATGCCATTGCATACTTTCCTGTCTAAGTCTAATCATCTACCTACTCTTCCTGTACCCCTAATGACTGACTAAATATGAGTGGAGAAATATGGTCTAAACTAACTTTAAATCCATAACTATAAATCTCCAAAGTACCTCTAATGCTTTTAAAAATTACACCATATTTTATGATTCACTCATTCTCCTCAAAATCTCCTCTTCCAAATTCGATCTCAGTTTATCATTGACTTGGATTCTCATTCAATTAATAATCAGGTGAATATATATATATATTTTTGAGACTGAGTCTTGCTCTGTCGCCCAGGCTGGAGTGCAGTGGCGCGATCTCGGCTCACTGTAACTTCTGTCTCCCAGGTTCAAGAGACTCTCCTGCCTCAGCCTCCTGAATAGCTGGGACTACAGGTGTGCACCACCATACCTGGCTAATTTTTTATATTTTTATTAGAGACAGGTTTCACCGTCTTAGCCAGGAAGGTGAAAAAGATCCACCACTACATGTGTTACCTACCTTTATGAGTTTATATAGTTACCATTATTTGCAATATAGAGATAAGTTCTATGTGTTCTCAAGGTCAAGCCTGCTTACATACTAAATACTATCTTACTTGCTCAAGAAATCTCCTAGGAATTATCCACTGCTACCCTCTTGAACAATCAGTTTCTCCTTAATAAATAGGTCACACTGGCCCACAAACTTGGTATAAATTCTTAGTCTTACAAGATGATCATTGCTTGACTCATGGTTCCCTACCAGCTGCTCCTCCCCTTCCTGGCAACATTTCCTTCCTTCTTTTTTACAGACAACATTCTTTAAAAACTCCTAGTCCCCAACTCTTATTATTTTCTCCCCTCTCTCTCTTTTAAATGTGTCTGTATTCTTTATTCACAATCATGAACCACTGTAACTTGTATGGGTTGTAATGGTTTGAGTACTTCTCATTTTCCCCAACTGTATTTTATGCCTTTTATGTTCCCTGAGGGCAAAATCCACAAATGTATGGTTCTCAGTTTTAGTGAGTTATTGTGTTTTGCTCAGCCACCTCTCTAATCTTACATCTTCTATTCATTCTTGCCTACCTTCACTCTCAGGAGGTATCTTGTTTCCTACTTCACAGAAGAAAAAAAAAGACTATTAGACAAGAACTCCCTAAATTTCCTTCTTCTAGTGTTTACTATGAATATCAGTGAAAAAAAAGACAAAGTTAAACATGATTGGAAAATACTTATAAGCACAGTATTTCAGAATAAGTGTTAGTAAAGAAAATAAACTCTTGAAAGATCACCAAAATGAGAACAAATTACATGAAGAAACAGAAAATAACAAAAGGTAAAGTCATAGAAGGCATATTATAAAAATCCAGGTTACAAAATATAGATTCTGAAAAACAATGCAAATGTCTTAGAAACAACAATCCACTGTATTGGTACAAAGAACTTTCTTGATCCCAAAAAGGGCTGATTCAAGAGCCCTAGAGATTGGAAAAATGTTCAAGCAAAATCAGTGTATTAAGTACACACACACACATACACTCATACACACAGGTAACCCAGAAGATTTTTAAATTTCAAATTTCAAGAATAAAGAGTGCTTTTTTTTTTTTTTCAGATGGGGTTTCAATATGTCACCCAAGCTGGAGTGCAGTGGCACAATCATGGCTCACTGCAACCTCCACCTCCCTGACTCAAGTGATCCTCCCACCTCAGCCTCCAAAGTAGCTGGGATTACAGGCATGACATGCCATGTCTGGCTAATTTCTTTTTGAATTTTGGTAGAGACAGAGTTTCGCCATGTGGGCCAGGCTGGTCTCAAACTCCTGAGCTCAGTGGCCCTCCCGCCTCAGCCTCCCAAAACACTGGAATTACAGGTGTGAGCCACCATGCCTGGCCAGGATTAAAGAATTCTTCTAGCATCCAGAAGGATGAAAAAAGGTTATTTCAAAGAAGTAAAATATGATCAGTCTCATATTTATTCTTCATGACAATAAACATTTTATAATGCAATGAAAAAATGTCTTCAATTTGAAAAGGGAGATAATTATGTCCTAATGATTTAATTGCATTATAAAGACATCCTCAGATTTACAAAGTTTTGGAAAATGAAACAACATAGGTACTTTTTCCTTCTAAAGTTTTCCATGTTGTCAGATGATTCAATCAATAACAAAGCCCAAGAATTGAGGAGTCATAGTAGAAATGTACTGACAGTCAATATTAAAGCAACCTAAGGATCAGAAATAAGGCATGGAAGAAAATAAACACTAAGTAACTAGAAGCATTCTATTTTTACAAAACACCACACAGAATTTATCCAGTTGCTTAAGCTCATATTATCAATAGAAGCTAAAGCTAATATTTATATCCAGATTTTTTAGCTGTTCTAAGACCAAAGGAAATGAAATAGTTATTTTTGAGAAAGTTTGGACCAACTCCTAAATAATTGTCATCATGCCATCAGAATAGTACAAATGAGAAAAGAGAAATGCTGATAGTAGTTAATTTAGTAGACATATATATAAGATTTGCAATGCTGGGTTAAGTAAATGAAGATATTCAAAAAATATATGTAGGCCAAAATAGTTACAATCTTTGCTTAAAAATGGGTTTAAAATTATTTTTATTTTTGATTTAGTAAGTATATAATTGGCAGTAATGTACATTGGCATATAATGCTATTATCATTAATGGAATTAAAATCACAATTTCTAACTATCAATCCAAAAGTTAAAATGAAGCAAGCAGTCTATACAGGAAAAAAAGAAATAGAAAAACAAGATAAAAAATAAACAGCAGCTTGAATAACCTATCAGTGACTGAATATATTGTATTCTTGTAATCCTTACTTTACTTGACATCTCATTTAGAAGTTTGTACTCTCTTACTTCTCTGTTGCTCTTTATCAGCTTCCTTTGCCAATCTTTTAATTTTTTTAAATTTATTTTGTGGACACATAGAAGGTATATATATTTATTGAGTTCCCATTCTTGTTGACTCTACTCCAATCAGTTTTTGGTTCCATATCTTCAAAATGTTCTCAGATCTCCAGAGACTCAAATTTGTTAATTCAAATTGTCAATCACATTCTCTTAATTTTTTAGCATACATGATTCATTGGATCTGTCTCTCTTTCTTGAAAAACAATCTTCACTTACCTTTCAGGATATTAAATCTAATTTTCTTTCTATTTTCTAACTGCAATTCCTCTATCTCCTTTTCTAGTTTCTCTTTATTATTCTTTCTCTGTATGTTAGAATATCCTAGGACTTAATTGAGTCCCTCCCATTTACACTTCTTCATCATCCAGTGTTGAAATTTTTTTTTGCCTACACTTTTCCACATGTATTACCAAATCCTCCCTCAACATCTCTAGATGAAACCTTAATAACTGTTTGAGAGCTAAAATGATTAGAACTGAATTCTTAATTTTTCCCTTTCACAGTATTCACCATTAGAGTAAAGGAAACTCCACTTTTTCCATTTCTTAGTCCAAATCACTTCATGTCATGTTCCTTTCTCCTCCTTCCCATATTCCTCATTTCAATATGTGAGAACATACTGTTGGCTCAAACCTCAATCTTTTATCTTTATCTTATTCTGGATAATTGCAACAACCACAAAAGTTATACTTGACTTTGGCTCTTCCTTCTATAGCCTGTTCTGTTTTCTACCCCCCAAAATTGTGTTATTTGGTTAAATGACAAGTCAGATAATGTCACTACTCTGCTCATTACCACCCATCATCTCTCCTTGTAAATTATAGTAAAAGTCAAAGTCTTCTCCAGGGCCAAAATGTCCTTCTATAATCTACATTTTTCTCCATATTTTTTTTTTTTTACTTTTTCTATTCTCCCTGTTACTCACTGGTTCTGTAACAATAACCTTACTGTTCTGAAAACTTTATTTCTGTCTCAAGATCTTTGTAGCATTGACTCATCTAGCTGCCTTAGTTTTCCAGCTGAAATCTTCACGTCTTGTTTTCTTACTTTCTTCAGATCTTTCCTTATTTTGACCTTTTCACTGCTTTATTGATATTTCACTGAGGTATTCTCTGACTATACTAACTAGCTAATCATTCCAAATATTCTATTCTTTTTACTGATTTATTTTTTCTTCTTAATATATTTTTCCTGCCTTAAAATCCATAACTTTCTATATTTTGATTTTTTTCTTTTGAATTTAGATTTTACTAAACTCAAAAATTCTCAGTGCATTAGGAAAATTCATTAAAAACACAAGGTAGTGTAACTTTTGTTTTACATGTATAATTAATTATGACTGTCTCTCTTTAAATCTAGAGGCTGATTAACAAACAGGTGTACTTTCTGTGACTGATACTTGTTTCCCCACATCTTTACTTTTCTATTCAATGGTACTCATCTTTGGAAGGAAAAAAGTAAACTAAATGTGCCATCTCTTTCACTTCCACTTACAAGATGCGTACTATAGAATAACAAGACATGCTACGTGCAAAATGACCACTAAAATAATAATGGCCTATTTACTTTGTGAAATTAGAGAACTCCTGTGGGCAGAAATAGATGTGATGTTTACATAAAATTGCTTATTTTCCCAATTAATGAAGTCTTTAAAATAATATCAGACCCATTTAATATAATTTAGTCACAAGATGTCTATAAGTTAGCTGTATCCCCCAGTAGAATGTAACTCTTATGAGAACAATATTCTTGTTTGGTTTTTGTTGCTGTTATTGTTTGTTGATTTGTTTGTTTTGAGAGAGAATTGTGGTGATAAGGGTTATTTGTGAGTGTGTGTGTGTGTGTGTGTGTACATAAACACCTAGAGCAATAAATGGTTGTTAAATCAACGAATGAAACTACCTTATACATGGTGTCCTACCTAACATGGAGTGTCTAAGAAAGTGTAGTAAGCTGCCTCTATCCCTTCTCAAGTCATCTAAATTCCTTCGGTATTCTAATTCCTACAGCTTTCCAACTTGAATGCTGTAACACGAACTTCATGATATGGAGGCTGGGCTATCTGATGCTTTCTAATTTCCTTTTCTTTTATCTTTCATGTAAGGGAATGTGTGTGAACCTCTCTTAGTCCATTCTCATGCTGCTATCAAGAAATACTCGGGGCTTAGTAATTTATAAAGAAAAGAAGCTTATTGACTCAGTTCTGTATGGCTGGGAAGGCCTCAGGAAATTCACATTCATGGTGGAAGGCAAAGAAGAAGCAGGTACCTACTTCACAGGGTGGCAGGAAAGAGTGACTATAAGTAGGGTAAATGCTAGATGCTTATAAAATCATCACATCTCATTAGACTCACTCATTATCACGAGAACAGCATGGGGGCAACCACCCCCAGAATCTAATCACTTCCATCTGGTTCTGCCCTTGACACATGGGAATTATGGTGATTACAATTCAAAGTGAGATTTGGTTGGGGACACAGAACAAAACCATATAATTCTATCCCTGACCTCTCCCAAATCTCAGGTCCTCACATTTCATAACACAATCATGCCCTCCCAAGGGTCCCCCAAAGTGTTAAGTCATTCCAGCATTAACCCAAAAGTCCAAGTCCAAAGTCTCATCTGAGACAAGTCAAGTCCCTTCTGCCTATGATCTTGTAAAATCAAAAGCAATTTAGTTACTTCCTAGATACAATGGGGGTACAGGCATTGGGTAAATACGCTCATTCCAAATGGGAAAAATTGGCCAAAACACAGGGGCTACAGGCCCAACGCAAGTCCAAAATCCAATGAAGCAGTCATTAAACCTTCAAGTTCCAGAATAATCTCCTTTGGCTCAATGTCTCACATCCAGATCACTTTGATGCAAGACGTGGGCTCCAACAGCCTTGGGCAACTCACCCCTGTGGCTTTGCAGGGAGCCCCTCCAGGCTGCTTTCATGGGCTGGCGTAGAGTGCCTGCAACTTCTCCAGGTGCACTGTGTAAGCTGTCAGTGGAGCTACCATTCTGGGGTTTAGAGGACGATGGCCATCTTCTCAAAGCTCCACTAGGCAGTGCCCCATTGGGGACTCCGTGTGAGGGCTCTGACCACACATTTTTTTCCACACTGCCCTGTCAGAGGTTCTCCATGAGGGCTCCACCCCTGCAGCAAACTGCTCCATGGACATCCAGGCATTTACATATGTCCTCTGAAATATAAGATTCCCAAATATGAGGTTCCCAAACCTCAATTCTTGACTTCTGTGCAACTGCAGGGTCAACACGGCTTGTAAGTTGCCAAGGCTTAGAGCTTGTACCCTCTGAAGCAGTGGCCTGAGCTGTGCATTGGCCCATTTTTAGCAATGGCAGGGACGCAGGGCACCAAGACCCCAGGCTGCACAGAGCAGCAGTAGGGTCCTGGGACCAGCGCACAAAACCATTTTTCCCTCCTAGGCTCTTGGGCTTGTGATGGGAGGGGTTGTGGTGAAGGTCTCTGACATGCCCCGGAGACATTTTCCCCATTGCCTTGGAGATTAACATTCAGCTCCTTGTTACTTATGCAAATTTCTGCAGTGGGCTAAAATTTCTTCCCCCAAAATGGATTTTTCTTTTCTATCACATCATCAGCCTGCAAATTTTCTAAACCTTAATTCTCTGCTTCCTCTTGAATGCTTTGCTCCTTAGAAATTTCTTCTGCCATATACCCTAAATCATCTCTCTCAGTTCAAAATTCCACAGATCTCTAGGGCAAGGGCAAAATGCTGCCAGTCTCTTTGCTAAGGCATAGCAAGAGTCATCTTTTCTCCAATTCCCAAAGAGTTCCTCATATCCGTCTGAAACCACCTCATCCAGGAACCTCATTGTGTATATCACTATAAGCATTTTAGTCAGAACCATTCAACAAGTTTCTAGGAAGTTCCAAACTTTCCCACATCCTCCTGTCTTCTTCTGAGCCCTCCAAACTATTTTAACCTCTGACTGTTACCCAATTTCAAAGTCACTTCCACATTTTCAAGTATCTTTACAGCAGAATCCCACTCCTGGTACCAACTTACTGTATTAGTCCATTCTCATGCTGCCATGAAGAAATACTCAAGACTGGGTAATTTATATATATATATAAAAAGAGGTTTAATTGACTCACAGCTCCGCATGGCTGGGGAGGCTTCAGGAAACAATCATGGCAGAAGGCAGAGGAGAAAGAGGCAGTTTCTTCACAGGGTGGCAAGATGGAGTGAGTGCAAGTAGTGGAAATGGTGGACACTTATAAAACCATCAGAGATCATGAGACTCACTCATTATTGTGGGGGCAGCCTGAGGGAAACTTCCCCCATGATCCAATTACCTCCATTTTGTTCATTCTTTGACAAGTGGGGGACACGTGGGAATTATGGGGGTTACAATTTGAGGTAAGATTTGGGTGGGGACACAGAGCCAAATCATATCAGAACCTTTTGGTAGAAAATAAAATTCTGCCAGATCACTCAATTTCAACTTATGATTTATTGTCTGTTCAAGCTAATGTGCCTACATGTCTCAAGACAACTGGTATTATAAATGAAATTCTTTGACCAAAGCTGTAGTTTCAACTGGATTTTGTATTCTAATTAATCTTTGGATAAATTACCCAGTTTCTATTTGAAGGTATGGGAAATAAGAGACATTACAAAAGATAAAATGCACAGGAAATGATTAAAGGATAGGGGAAAAATCGTTTAAAATTATAAACTTGTCCAAAACACTGAAAGGAGGTTTAATTACATAGGTTATTTTAAAAATTAAAATAAAATGACTAGATAAATGGTAATTTTTAATGGTAAAATTATCAGAATTATTATAGAAAAGAGCTTAGAAAAATAACATTACAGAAGTTTATACTTGTGCTCATTACAGAAAAATTATTAATATTTGAAAATGATATGTAGTTAAAAGTTTTTATTGGTATTAATAAAGAAAAAACAATTCCTATGAGCTTTCTTCTGGTACCTGGCTTTTTACTACCAGCCAGACCTGCTGTTATTGTGCTGTACATAAACAATTTCACAGAACTCTAATATCGGATAAAGTTACTCTGTGACTGTGATAGAATAAGACCAAAAATTCACGCTTCTCTAATCACATGAGTACAGACAAAAACAAGAAATCTACTGGACCATAAAAATGACCAAATATCCCACTTGTCATTGACACTATTCCGCCAAGGACACCACTAGAGTCACTCCACTATTCTTAGCTACTAGTTAACTAGTTCACTTCCATTTCATAAAGGTGCACACATCAAAGCAAAACCTTACTTTCTTGAATCTTCCGTAAATCAACTAAAACAAGTCTGAATATTATAAGAAGACCCTAGTTAAATTTTCTTAGAGATACTCCCCAAGGCTCCTGTTTTATTGTCTTCCTTGCTTCATAAAGTTTAATAAATTTAACTTTTTTTTAACTACAGATGTGTTCTTAGTGGTTTGAATGGTAAACATCAACAGTATTCCCAATATAATTTGGGACAAAATTATTTGATTTCATGTAATATCACTTTTAGAATATATATATATATTTTGTTTGTTTGTTTGTTTGTTTGAGATGGAGTCTCACTCTGTCGCCAGGCTAGAGTGCTGTGGCGCCATGTCGGCTCACTGCAACCTCCAACCCCCTGGTTCAAGGGATTCTCCTGCCTCCGCCTCCTGAGTAGCTGGGATTACAGGCATGCGCCACAATGCCCGGCTAATTTGTGTATTTTTAGTAGAGATGGGGTTTCACTATGTTGGCTAGGATGGTCTCGATCTCCTGACCTCGTGATCCACCCACCTCGGCCTCCCAGAGTGCTGGGATTACAGGTGTGAGCCACCGCGCCTGGCCTAGAATATTTTATAATAATATGTTAATATATAAAAATAGAAAATCTTGGATTGGTATGCAAGTAAATATAAAGATTTAAGCAAACAAATATACACTGTTGTGTAGTCAAAAGAAAAAATGGAAAAGCCTATTGTAATTGAGTTCTGATGAATCCTATAATTGATAATTATATTTTAAACATGATTTATGGAGTAGAAAGCATTCTTACATTTCTATGTAAAAGTGCATATATAAAATATATATCCACAATATAGGTAATATGTTACATATAACTATGTTGTTCTTTCACATACATGTCCACACTTTTGTGTTGATATATTAAAGTATTTCAACAACTTGAGTGCATTTTTATGTATTTTTTTACTTCAATGTCTAAATCACTAACATTACATAATCCCCAAATGTGGAATTTTTTTCTTTGTAAGTCAATATTATGGTTTTGGTATACTTCAGCTGGATTCTTGAATTCCATATTCTGTGCACTGGTAAATTAATAGAGATAAAATCATTATTTTCATAAAGATGCTAGTTTATACTGGTCCAGTTACATGTTTATTTTCATAGTGCCTTATCTTAAAATATTTTTAAAAGTATTTTCTTTCCCAATTGTATTGTATAAATGTGTGGTAATTAATGTAGTTTTATGATAGATGCTATGGAGATTATAAACTCAGAGGCTCCATAAGAAATATTTTTCATTTTTCCATTTCATATTTCAGAGTGATGATATAATTTTAACAGTATTAATAGAAAATACGTAATTATGTTTTATTTGAATTACCTCATACACGTTGTCCTTGGATCACCATTTGCTATAATGAAAGTATTTTAGAAAAATATAAAGCCCTATTAAAAGCATTGCTTTTGCAGCTACATAATACTTTTTAGCTGTGTTCATTACAATTTCTACCTAGCCTGTTGCTCTCACAGGTCTGATTTCTGTCTTCCATTTCTTGGAATTAATATGATATGATGGAAAGGACATGTGGAGTCTGAAAACCTTGGTTCTCATTCTGATTTCAAATTATTAGATATAATGATTTGGGAGCATTATCATTTACTGTATTTTCCCATTTATAAAATGGTACTAGTAAATATTCACTAGCTTTTCTTTTGAGGATCAAATGAGACAAACATCAAGAGGACACTTTGCATTAGAGTGTTCTCTTGCATTCCTGTTTTTCTTTGTACATTTATTGACACTTTTTTTTATATTTTATGATCTTCAGCAAAATTCTTTCATTAATTATTATTCCATAATATTATTATTTTATAAGAATAGGAGGGAGCATGCAGGCTGGGACGCTCACAGGCTAGGCTCACCACAACCCCCTTTTATTAATTTAAAGTTAAACATATATTATGTTAAATGGCCATAAGTGTTTGGGAGAAAAAAATGCCATAGGTGCCTAACGAACATTATAATGGGAAAGTAACTAAGTAAGTTTAGTTAGACGAGTCCTCACTGATAAGATATTTAAACAAAGACCAAAATGAAATTGTAGAGCAAGCTTGTATTTTTCAAATAAAAGACATTCTAGGCTAAGGCTATGAAACTGTTAAAGGCTTTGATGAAGGAATCAAGCTGCCTTCCTTGTAGGAAAAGGCAAAAGGCGGTGGCATCTGGGTCTGAATGAGTGATTTTAAGAATATGAGGAGATATCCCAATATAATGGGATTCCATATCTTACCGGGACTCTGATTTTCACTCTGAGAGATGTACAGCCATTGGAAGGTTTTAATCAGAGGAATTATATGGTTCATATGCCTTCAGAATTGTTAACAGGTCAGAAAAAGGAAAAAGGGAAGAACTAGAGGCTATCAAATTAATCAAGAAAAATTGATGGTAATGGTTTGTACTGAGTTAGCAGCAGTTGAGGTAAAAAGAGATGCCTGTAGTTTGCATATATTACGGAATTAGAGCCAATAGATTTGCTGACAGACTGGCTATGAGTTGCAAGGAAATAAAAGGAATAAAGATGATGAAAATATTTTTAGTGTGAGGGGAAACGTTAAGAATCTAGTTTTAGTTGTGCTACACTTAAGCCTGTTAAACTTGAAAACACTTGGATAGCAAGTTGAATTTGTAAATCTATAGTTCAACGGAAAGTCCTAGTATACAAATACGATTTTGAATGTTACAAGTGTATCTATATAGTATTTACACCATAGAATGAATGAAATCACAAAGGAAGTATGTGCAGATAGAAAACAAAAAGTGCATAAAAGTGAAAAGTGAACTTCTAGCTTGGACAAGAGAGATATGAAAGGTAAATGAACAGAATAGAATGGAGGAATTTGTGAATTAGAGGAAACGCTGAGTTAAAGTAGTGTCTGAAAAATCAAATATTCAGAATTACTCACTCTTGTAAGCCACATGAATGTCAACTTTTACCTGGAAAATACTTTTGTTTGTGTATTGTCTGAGATATAAAGCCTTAGTGGAGTGGGTCTCAGAAAAAAATAGTGAAAAGGGAAAACTTTTATATTGTTTGTTTTCTGCTTATTTATCATCTGTATGCGAAACCTAGGAGAAATTCTATGAAGGGGTATTGGGTTAATCGAGTTACAGTTTTTTTTTTTTGAAACCTGGAAGTATGACACATGCTTTATGCTAATGAGAATAATCAAATTAACCTGGAAAAATATAATAATGCATGATAAAGGGAGGTAATACATTGATTTCTAAATTTTAGTGGTAAGTGATGATAAAATAAAAACATGCATGATACACTATAGACTATCAGTCATTTACCCACAAGAACCATGTGGCTGAGTAGGAACTGCGGCTGAGTGCCACTGCCCAGCATCAGAAGTGAGTATTGTACCACATATCTTTGACCCCAGAAAAAAAGTCAAAATTTGAGTGCAGTTTCTATTGAATTGATATCATTTTTGAACTATCATAAAATAAAAATAATCATAAATGGAGCTATCATAATTTGGAAACCAACTGTAATAAACATGGAAATTTATTTTGATACAAAAATAGTTATGATATTAGGGTAGCACAATGAACACAGGTTTGTGTGAGACTGGATTGTTGGAATTATAGAAAAATAAATTTATATCCACAAAGGTAATAGCTGAGGAAGTGGTAGAGAAAAAGGTGATTGGAAAAGTAGAAATTAAAGCAGAGAGGCTAGGTTGTGGAAAGAATTGTCTATGTGGACATTGAAATCACCCAGAATTACCATAGAAGTAGTACTGATATTAAAGAGAATGACAGTAATTCAATAGTTAAAATGATTTAGACTATCTGGAGTGACTTGGGTCTTCATAGGACTAAAATAAAGGGGAATAAAGGGTGATAAAATGGATGGTTTAAGAGCCAAATGGGAAAATCACGAAGAATGGAGGGCTACTGATCTGAAAGTGCCAATGAAGTGCAAATGGGGCCTAAAACTTTAGCTCAGTGGAACAAAGAATTACTAATCGCCATTCACATTCTTTTTTTTTTTTTTTCTTTTATTATTATTATTATCATTATTATACTTTAGGTTTTATGGTACATGTGTGCAATGTGCAGGTAAGTTACATATGTATACATGTGCCATGCTGGTGCGCTGCACCCACCAACTTGTCATCTAGCATTAGGTATATCTCCCAATGCTATCCCTCCCCCCTCCCCCCACCCCACAACAGTCCCCGAAGTGTGATGTTCCCCTTCCTGTGTCCATGTGTTCTCATTGTTCAATTCCCACCTATGAGTGAGAATATGCGGTGTTTGGTTTTCTGTTCTTGCGATAGTTTACTGAGAATGATGATTTCCAGTTTCATCCATGTCCCTACAAAGGACGTGAACTCATCATTTTTTATGGCTGCATAGTATTCCATGGTGTATATGTGCCACATTTTCTTAATCCAGTCTATCATTGTTGGACATTTGGGTTGGTTCCAAGTCTTTGCTATTGTGAATAATGCCGCAATAAACATACGTGTGCATGTGTCTTTATAGCAGCATGATTTATAGTCCTTTGGGTATATACCCAGTAATGGGATGGCTGGGTCGAATGGAATTTCTAGTTCTAGATCCCTGAGGAATCGCCACACTGACTTCCACAAGGGTTGAACTAGTTTACAGTCCCACCAACAGTGTAAAAGTGTTCCTATTTCTCCACATCCTCTCCAGCACCTGTTGTTTCCTGACTTTTTAATGATTGCCATTCTAACTGGTGTGAGATGGTATCTCATTGTGGTTTTGATTGAACAGAGCCGTCAGAAATAATGCCACATATCTACAAGTATCTGATCTTTGACAAACCTCACAAAAATAAGAAATGGGTAAAGGATTCCCTATTTAATAAATGGTGCTGGGAAAATTGGCTAGCCGTATGTAGAAAGCTGAAACTGGATCCCTTCCTTACACCTTATACAAAAATCAATTCAAGATGGATTAAAGACTTAAATGTTAGACCTAAAACCATAAAAACCCTAGAAGAAAACCTAGGCATTACCATTCAGGACATAGGCATGGGCAAGGACTTCATGTCTAAAACACCAAAAGCAATGGCAACAAAAGCCAAAATTGACAAATGGGATCTAATTAAACTCAAGAGCTTCTGCACAGCAAAGGAAACTACCATCAGAGTGAACAGGCAACCTACAAAATGGGAGAACATTTTCGCAACCTACTCATCTGACAAAGGGCTAATATCCAGAATCTACAATGAACTCCAACAAATTTACAAGAAAAAAACAAACAACCCCATCAAAAAGTGGGCGAAGGACATGAACAGACACTTCTCAAAAGAAGACATTTATGCAGCCAAAAAACACATGAAAAAATGCTCACCATCACTGGCCATCAGAGAAATGCAAATCAAAGCCATTCACATTCTTTTGTTCAAACTCTTATTTCAATTTCTGCCTTTCTAGTCTGTGTAAAGTTACATTCCCAAAGAAATAGAGAAAGAAAAACATTTATGAATTGGTTGAGAGACGGACTGAGAGAACATATAGACTATTATATACCTCTACCAATCTGTTATTATTTGAAAATATTAATTTTAATTCAAGTCAACATGTTATTACTATCATATAATTATTATATATAGCAGCAAGAACACAGAATAAATAAAATGCTGCTCTGAAATTGAAAAGCTCATGTCCTAGTGCAAGAAAAAGATAAACCAAGACATAAGTATAATTCAATGTTTGACATAGATTGTAGAAATGTAAAGTGAAAATAGTAGGCATTTTTAAGCTGCATAATGTTAGTAAAAGCTGTACTATGTATTAAAATGTGAGTGGAAATTTGCCTATCAGAGACTATTAAAATATGTATATGTGAATAGACCATTTATTAAATAGAGGGAAAGCATGTGTAATGGAACAGGTGTGTGAAGGTATTAGGCAGATTTGTTAATAATGATTTCCTAAAATGTTTATACCAGAAGAGAAGCTCATGCAATCAAAACAGAACACAAAAATTAGCATGAGGTCAGATACACAAAATATTTTTTTTGCAATTCTAAAATATTTCTATGGTTAAATTTGTTTTCAAAATGTTTTTTGCTGGTAATAGACATAGAGAATGTTTTGTAATCATATACAGTTGTGAACCACTGCACGTTCTTACTTTTTTATGGTTACTGATAATTATAAAGCCCTTGAATTTTCTTTTGCAAACGTGTTTGATTATAGAATTGGTATGAATTGTGCGGAGGCTGTAAGTTAAAAAATAATGGGCCAAACAGGCCAAACAAAAGTGAATTACTTTACTTCATATATATTGAAAGAAGAAAAAAATAGCTACAAAATTAAAGAGTTGCAGAAATCAGAATGTCTGTCCCTAGAACTAACTGGGATTAGCGCTATGAAAATCCTTCTTAATCTCTCTCTCCCTGTTTTCCTATGGATATGTGGAATATATGGATAGATCTTCTCTTTACATTGGCCTTTGGCTTTTGCCTATCCCAATATAACTTTATCACTTTTTTCTAGCAGGTACATGTTCCAAGTTCCAAATCATGAAATCTCAGGGAGAGATATAAATGGTTAATCCAGATTATGTGTCCAACAATGTGTATGTATTAATGGTGGTGGTGGTGGGGAGGTATATCAGAGCAAGACAGAAGAATGGGGAAGCTTATTACCACACATGACTCCAACCACAGAACTGATTTTCATTAGTTCCAATTAATATGCTTTGGAATTCATTTCACACAGCACATGCTTACATAAGTGATGCATGAATGCATGGAGTTTATGTAAATAATTTCAAATTGGGCAATTATGACATTATAGTATGTCACAGAAAGATAACTCTGGATATGATTTAGATAATGGAAATAGTGTAGACAAATTAGAATTTGGGTAAAGTTATTAATATCAAAGTCCTAACTGAGAAACACCAAATAGAGGTCAATTAAAATATTTTAGTTCCTTAGATCCCTTCTACTTGTTACTTGAAAAGTAGAGAAATAACATTTGATTACTACTGAAAAAATGGTTGTTTAAATAGTTTTGAGTCTGAAAATGTACATACAACACTAAAAAATACATGAAGTGTCTTCACAGCATATATCAACTTTTAAAATTTGGTCGACACAAATATTTTATTTTGTACTCTATGATGAGAATAACATCATAAGGTTAAAGAAATCTGGTCAAAGAAAAAGTACTGTTTTGCTAACATAATAAATGAAGATTGCATATTACATTTTCATATATTATGAAATTGCCTTAGCTATTTTTTATTAGACAAATAGTTTGTAAAATTATTTGTATGCTAAGATATACTACAAAAATATCAACTGAAATATAATAAAAATCCCAATGACCCTGGGCAATTACAATGTGAAATCTCATTATAATTCATTTCAAAGAAAATTGTATATTCTTTAAAAAAACTTTATTTTAGGTTCAGGGGTATATGTGCATGTTTGTTATACAGGTAAATTGTCATGGGGTTTTGGTGTATAGAATATTTCATAATCATTTACCCAATAGGTAGTTTTTTAAATCTCTCTTCTCTCTCCCTTCACCCCCTGGGAGGCTCCAGTGTCTGTTGTTCTCTTATTTTTGTCTATGTACTCAATCTTTAGCTTCTACTTATAAATGAGAACATGTGGTATTTGGTTTTCTGTTACTATGTTAGTTTGGTTAGGATAATGGCCTCCAGCTCCATCCCTGTTGCTGCAAAGACATGGTATCATTCCTTTTTATGGCTGTGTGGTATTCCATGGTGTATATATACTACACTTTCTTTGCCTAGTCTACCATTGATGGGCATTTAGATTGACTCTATGTCTTTGCCGTTGTGAACAGTGCTGCAGTGAACATAAGGGTACATGTGTCCTTATAGCAGAACAATTTAGATTCCTTCAGGTATATACACAATAATAAGATTGCTGGGTTGAATGGTAGTTATATTTCAAGTTCTTTGAAAAATTGCCACACTGCTTTCCACAATGGCTGAACTAATTTACATTATTCCCAGCAGTCTACAAGTGTTCCCTTTTCTTCACAACATAGCCAGGCATCTGTTATTTTGTTACTTTTTCACTAAAGTGATTCTGACTGGTGTGAGATGTATCTCATTGTGGTTTTGATGTACATTTCTCTAATGATTAGTGATGTTGAGCCTTTTTTCATATGCTCATTGGCCTTGTGTATGTCTTCTTTTGAAAAGCATCCGTTCATGTTTTTTGCCCACTTTTTAATGGGGCTGTTTGTTTTTTTCCTTGTAAATTTGTTTAAGTTCCTTATAGATGATGGATATTAAACTTTGTTAGATCGATAGTTTGCAAATATTTTCTTCCATTCTCTACATTGTCTGTTTGTTCTGCCAGTAGTTCCTTTTGCTGTGCTGAAGCTCTTTAGTTTGTCAATTTTCTTTTGTTGCAATTGCATTTGGCATTTTTTTCATGAAATCTTCGTCAAGGCCTGTGTCCAGAATTGTATTTCCTAGGTTATCTTCCAGGGTTTTTATAGCTTTAGGTATTATACTTTAGACTTTTATCCATCTTGAGTTTATTTTTGTATACTGTATCAGGAAAGAGTTCAGTTTCAATCTTCTGCATATGGCCAGCCAGTTATCCCAGCATCATTTATTGCTTGCTTTGGTCCATTGTCAAGGATCATCAAAATGCCATCATCATACTTCACAGAACTAGCAAAAACAATCCTGAAATTCATATGTAACCAAAAGAGAGCCCACATAGCCAAAACAATACTAAGCAAAAATAACAATCGAAACAACGGCAACAAAAAAAAACAAACACCAAAGCTGGAAGTATCACATTACCTGACTTTAAATTATACTACAAAGGTATTGTTACCAATGCAATATGAAACTTGTATAAAAATAGGCACGTACACCAATGAAACAGAATAGAGAACCCAGAAATAAAGCCAATTACTTATAGTCAACTGATCCTTGACAAAGCATACAAATACATAAATTGGGAAAAGGACACTCTATTCAACAAATAGTGCTGGGAAAACTGGCAAACCACATGTAGAAGAATAAAACTGGACACGCAGCTCTCACTTTATATAAAAATCAACATAGGATTGATCAAAGACTTAAATCTAAGACCTAAACAATAAACATTCTAGAAGACAATATCAAGAAACCTCTTCTAGACATTGGCTTACACAAAGAATTCATTACTAAGACCTCAAAAACATAAACAAAAATAAATAAATGAGACCTAATTAAACTAAAAAGTTTCTGCACAGCAAAAGAAATAAGCAGAGTAAACAGACAACCCACAGAGCAGGAGAAAATATTCACAAGCTACGCATCTGACAAAGGACTAATATCCAGAATAGACAAGGAACTCAAACAAATCTGCAATAATAAAACAAATAATCCCATCAAAAAGTGGACAAAGGACATGAATAGAAAAATTCTCAAAAGAAGATATACAAACAGCCAACATGAAAAAAGATTCAACATGACTAATTATCAGGGAAATGAAAATTAAAACCACAATGAGATACTACTTTACACCTGAAAGAATGGCCATAATGTAAAAGTCAAAACACAATGGATGCTGGTGTGGATGTGGTGAAAACAGAACACTTTTACCCGGCTCGTGGGAAGGTAAATTAGTACAAACACCATGGAAAACTGTAAGAAAGTTTTTTAAGGAACAAAAGGTATAATCCAGCAATCCAGCTCCTGGGTATCTACCCAAAGGAAAAGACGTCATTATATGAAAAAGACACTTGCACATGCATGTTTACAACAGCACAATTCACAATTGCAAAAATGTGGAACCAGCCTAAATGTGCATCAACCAATGAGTGAATAAAGAAAATTATATATATAAAATTACATATATAAAATTATATATATATCTTATATATAATATATATAATATATATAAATATATATATATTATAAATATTATAAATATATATAAATATTATAAATATATATAAATATATAAATAAATAAATATATATATTTATATATATTTTTATATAATATATATAAATATATATAAAAATATAAAATATGAAATATATATATAAAATATATATATATTTTTATAAATATATATATATTTATACAAAATAAATAAATATATATAAATAAAATAAATATATATAAATATTATAAATATATATAAATATTATAAATATATTATAAATATATATATGTATGCATATATAAAAATATATATATATATATGCATACACACACACACATACACCATATGGCTCCTACTCAGCCATAAAAGGGAAAAAAAAATGGCATTCGCAGAAACCTGGATGGAGTTGGAGACCATTATTCTAAGTTAAGTAGCTCAGGAATAAAAAAAAATTTAAAAAAATTTATGTTCTCACTTATAAGTGCAGCTAAGGTGTGAGGATGTAAAGGCATGATAATGACATAATATTCTTTAGCAACTCAATGGAGAAGGTTGGGAAGGAGACAAGAAATAAAAGACTACACATTGGTTACAGTGTACACTGCTCTGGTGATGGGTGCAGTAAAATCCCAGAAATCACCATGAAATAACTTATCCATGTAACCAAAAACCATCTGTATCCCCAAAATTATTGAAATGAAAATAAAAATTAAAAGATGAAAATAAAAACAGATGGTGTGGTAGGTGTGTGGCATTATGTCTTGGCTCTCTACTCTGTTCCACTGGTCTTGGTGTCTGTTTTTGTAACAGTACTATGCTATTTTGATTACTGTAGCCTTGTAGTACAGTTTAAAGTTGGGAAGTATGATACTTGAAGCTTTGTTTTTTTGCCTATGATTGCCTTGGCTATCTGGGCTCTTATTTGGTTTCATGTGAATTTTAAAATATATTTTTCTAGTTCTGTGAAAAATGTCATTGGTAGTTTGACAGAAATAGTATTAAATCTGTAAATTATTTTGGGCAGTATGGACATTTTAACAATATTGATTCTTTCTATCCATGAGCATAGAATATTTTTACATTTGTTTACATCATCTCTGTTTTCTTTCAGCAGTGTTTTGTAATTATTATTGTATAGATCTTTCACCTCCGTGGTTAGCTATATTTCCGGGTATTTTATTCTTTTTGTGGCTATTTTAATGGGATAGCATTCTTGATTGGGCTCTCAGCTTGGACATTGTTGGTGTATAGAAATGCTGCTGATTTTTGCACATTGATTTTGTATCCTGAGAATTTGCCGAAATTGTGTACCACATCTAGGAGTTCTTTGGAGGAGACTATGAGGTTTTCTAGGTATACAATTATATTACCTGCAGAGATAGTTTGCCTTCCTCTCTTCCTATTTGGATGCCTTTTATTTCTTTCTCTTACCTGATAGCTCTGGCTAGAGCTTCTAGTACTACGTTGAAGAGAAGTGGTGAGTGGGCATCCTTGTCTTGTTCCAGTTCTCAAGAGGAAAGCTTTAAGCTTTTGCCCATTCAGTATGACAGTTGTAGATTTCTCATAGATGGCTCTAATTATTTTGAGGTATGTTCCTTCAATGCCTACTTTTTTGAAGATTTTTAACATGAAAGTATGGCACATTTTATTGAAAGTCTCTTCTGCATCTATGGAGATAATCATGTGGTATTTGATTGTAGTTCTATTTATGTAAATAAATCACATTTTTTATTTGCATATGTTGAACCAACCTTGCATCCTAGGGATGAAGTCTATTTGATTGCATTGGATTAGCTTTTGGATGTGATGCTGGATTCAGTTTGCTAGTATTTTATTGAGGATTTTCGCATGTATGTTCATCAAGGATATTGGCCTAAAGTTTTCTTTTTGTGTGTGTGCTTCTGCTAGGTTTTGGTATCAGAATGATGCTCAACTTTGAGAATCATTTAGAGAGGAGTACCTCCTTTTCAGTCTGTTTTTGGAATAATTTCAGTAGGTGTGGTACCAACTTTTCTTTATACTTCTGGTAGAATTCAGCTGTGTACCCATCTTATTCTGTTTTTTTGTTTCTGGATAGTAGGCTTCTTATTACTGACTCAATTATGGAACACATTGTTGTTCTTTTCAAGAATTCAGTTTCTTCTTGCTTCCATCTTGGGAGGTTATATGTTGTAAGTTTTCTAATGTGTGTACGTAGAGATTTTTGTAGTAGTCTCTGAGAGATTTTATATTTCTGTAGGGTCAGTGGTAATATCCCCTTTGTCATTTATGATTGTGTTTATTTGGATCTTCTCTGTTTTCCTTTATTAGTCTATCTAGCAATAAATCAATCTTATTTATTCTTTAAAAAATAAATTCCCAGATTCCTTGATCTTTGGTATGTTTTGCTGTATCTCAGATTCTTTCATTTCAGCTCTCATTTTGGTTATTTCTTGTCTTCTCCTAGCATTGGAATTGGTTTGTCCTTGTTTTTCTAATTCCTCTAGGTATGATGTTAACTTGTTAATTTGAAATCTTTCTAACTTTTTGATAAAACCTCTTAACACTGCTTTAGCTGCGTCCCAGAGATCGTGCTATCTTGTATCTTTGCTCTCATTAGTTTTAAAGAATTTCTTGATTTCTGCGTTAATTTCATTATTTTTCTAAAAGTCATTCAGAAACAGGTTTACTTTCCATGTTATTGTATGGTTTTGAGCTTTTGTGTTGGTTTCTGTTTTTATTGTTCTATGGTGAAAGAGTGTGGTTTGTATGATTTTAGCTTTTTTTGATTTGCTGAGGATTGTTTTATCGCTGAATGTATGGTTGATTTTAGATTATGTGCTATGTGCAGATGAAAAGAACATACATTCTGCTGTTTTTGTATGGAAAGTTCTGTAGATTTCTATTGAGCTCATTTGGTCAAGTGTCTAGTTCAGGTCCCAAATACATTTGTTAGTTTTCTGCATGGATGATCTGTCTAATACTGCCAGTGCAGCATTGATGACTCCCAGTATTACTGTGTGGTTATCTATGTCTCTTCATAGGTCTCTAACAACTTGCTTTATGAATCTTGGTGCTCTTGTGTTGAGTACATATAAATCTGGGAAAGTTACGTCTTCTTGTTGAATTGAACCCTTTACCATTATGTAATGCTCTTCTCTGTCTTTTTTTATCTTTGTCATTTTAAAGTCTGTTTTGCCTAAAATTAGAATAGAAATTCCTGCTTTTTTCCGTTTGTTTGGTAAATATTTCTCTATTCGTTTACTCTGTGCCTATGAAAGTTATAAGTTTAAATAATAACACTAAATTTGCTTTAATTTTAACAGCTTTATTGAAATATAGTTGATATACAAAGAACTTCACATGTTTAATGTGTACAATTTAATGAATTTGGACATATGCAAACACCCATAATACCATCATCACCGCAATCAAGGTAATAGATGTGTTCAATATCAACCAAAGTTGCCTTGTGTCCGAATGTGTATGTGTGTGTGTTTTTAGAATACTTAACATGAAATCTATTATTTAACAAATTTTGAAGTGCACAACACCATATTGTTAACTGTAAGAAATGTGCTTTACAAGAGATCTCTGGAACTATTAATCTAGCATAACCAAAAGTCTAGTTTTAAAATAAATTATCCACAAACATACTTTTATCAGAGAGAGATAGAGAGACATAAAAAGAGGGAGAGAAACAAAGTACCCAAATATTCCTAGTTGTCACAAATGTTCAACTTTAGCTTTAAAGATTTTTAAAAATATTTTTAAGTGGTCTACATGATCCATAAGTAAATTTCAAAACCCAAAGAAATATGTAAATATTATTTACTATGTTAACTCCAAATTTTTGAGAGATATGTTTAAAGAACATGTAGAATCAGAGGTGGGGGCTCAGGAAAAACATCTTCATGCATGGCAATTTTCTTCAATTTATGAAGAGCTCAGTTGTTGCCCTTAAATTGATTATTCCATAACAGTTTGCAAGAATGAGAGAACCTATTAGTGTGAATTACCCTAAGTACCCTTTAACTTCATCTCCATAAAAGGAAGAGTATTGTTTCAGTTTCAGGGGAAAAAAATGTTTGCACTAAGATAATGGGGGCAACAAGGCACGTCTCTCTTTTCATGGAACTTCTATGTTAGTGGGCGGTAAACTAGAAATAAATTTAGCAACAATAGCAAATGGTGACATAGATGAAGAAAAATAATAAATAAAAAAAGACTATTTTAGATTGAGTAGTTTAACAAGGCATCTCTGTTTAGGTGTTTTGAAAAAGAAACCTGAATGCACTGAGGTAGTAAGCTATTAAAACAAATGAGGGAAGTGAGCTCCAAACAGATGAACTGTATGTTCAAATTTCCTGATGTGGACCCAGATATAATTGTGTTTGAAATTTACCAAGAAGGCCAATTTAACTTAAAGTTATAAGAGATAATGATAATCACTGTAAGTAGCATACTAGGTACTTTGTTTATACTACACTTCTAAAATCCTAGGCCTTATTAATTCATTTTTGTTAACTTATTTTATAATCACCATGATCCTATGATGTAGATATTATTATGATCTGTGTCTTATAAAGAAACTGATAAACAGACAGGTTAAGTAACTTTTTCAAGGTTTTTACCTGACACATAAGGGATCCAGAGTTCAAACCCAAAGCAGTGTGACTCCAATGTCATGCTGTCATTCACAAATGTTTAATAAATTTTAGATAGATAAATGATAGTTACTCATGTAGATACAAATGTTGCATTCTACTTTAATGTCCATTTCAAACATTACAAATTATAATGTTGTAAGATCTTTTTACTGAGCATCATATTTAAATATGCTTAAGTATGATCCATTGGTTGAAGAACAGAATTTGTTCTGACATCAAGATATTGTCTTCATTCAGAAGTTCATACAAGTGATATGCTGCCATATTATTTTCTTTAACTTAATGATAAAGGGAGTCAACAGTTTTTTCTCTATCTCAAGTGTATATAATTTGTTACAAAAATTCAGTTTTGTTAACATTACTGTACTACTGCATAAATCAAATGTAAACTATGTACTTGGACATTTAGGTATCAGATTAAACTTAATCCAAATCATAATCTTATGAATGTATAGCACTCCAGAAGAAGGATTCAAAATTTCTGTAAATCACAGCCTGCTCTTTTTTGTCTCCATTATGTCAGCCCATTCATTGATTTCTGTGAAAACTAATTCATTCACACTCAAGCTATGAGGCTGATAACTTTTCAAAAGTTTGATGATTCTTCTTGTAGCTCATGAATCCACAATATTTTCATTTTCTTTTTTCTTCATCTCACACAGAAACCTGTAAATGCTTTCCAAGTATTGTGCAGAAAATTTCATTTGACAATCAAGCCCAAAAAGGGTCACTTAATAACTTATGAAAGAATCAAGTAATTTGTTCTCTCCTCACCTGCACATGGGCACATACACACACACACTAACCTGCTATCCAAAGTGAAATTCCCTTTCTAAAAATGGTAGTGGAAAATACAAATAACTCTGTCTAATAACAATTATTCAGAAATCCTATGCCAAAATTACATCTTTTAAATTATAACCAGGAAATGCCAAATACTTCCAGATACATTTTTAAACAGTTTGCCTGGTTTATATGGTGCCACTACAAGTATACCTTTAAGTTAGGACAATGTTGGGGATACTGAGTTTGGTCTTTCAACGTGGTTGGAAAATTCATATACAGAATGGTCAGCCTTGGGCAGCTTTTCTAGATTTATCTGATTATGTAACTAGAAAGTGTATTGGGCAAAATAGAAAAGGAGTAGAGTTGACTTGGAAGTGAGCATGAAGAGGTGAAAGCATAGTAAAGAACAAATTGAAACCCATTTGATTACCCAAGATGAACAGGGCAGGATGCCCAAGAAGAGAAATAAATTTATAGTCTGATTGCCTGGATGTTACCAGGGCCCTGAGCTGTGTGCTCTAGACTTTAGAAATGTACTAAATATTTAGGCAATTTTAAATGGACATAAAGTTGCCATGCCATTTGCAAAGTATAAGACTTCTCAATTTCAGGATAGGTTAGAATTTGTGTATTAGGGATGAGGGAGTTGTGAAATGGGATTTTGTTGTTGACTTTTTCCGGGATTTGTACATCACTTTTTTAACAAATGTAAGTGAGAAATTGGCTTGAGTTATTTATGTGTTGTCCTAGCCCATTTGTGCTACTATAATGGAATATCATAGACTGGGTAATTTATAAGAAAAGAAATGCATTCTTTATAGTTCTGGAGGCTGGGAAGTCCAAGATCAAAGCATCAGCAGATTTCCTATCTGGTGAGTGCTGCGCTCTGCTTCCAAGATGCACCTTGTTGCATTTCTGGAGGGGATAAATGTCATGTCCTCAAATGGAAGAGAGGAGAGAAAGATTAATTTGGCACCTATGGTCCTTTATTAGGCACTAATCCTTTTCTTGAGCTTAGGGCTCTCACGGCCTAATCACCTCCTAAGGCCTCATCTGCTAATATTGTTGCATTGGTGATTAACTTTCCATATGTATTTTGGAGGCAAAATGAACATTCAAACCATAGCATAATTACTGTAATAAGAGAGGTGAAAGAATATTATAAAGCCTTTCCTGAACACCAATAAAGAAGTGTTGGGGTCTACTTAGATTCTACAACACAAAGGCTGTGTCTTGCAATATCATTTTTAGGAACCATTGAGCTTTCATATCCTTATTTTCCATGATTTGTTTAATTAATGTAATAACCTCTGCCTGAAGTATAGCATTATACTCTGAAAACAAATGTCTTACATATGTAAAAGTACCTTAAAATACTTGAACATGAAACAAATTGTCTTTTTTTATATTGTGTGTGCTGAATGTAATGCTATTCCATTACCATTTAAAATCTGTGACACCGTATACATTAAACTGCATTTAGTTGATCTATGATATTCACTGCAGCAACTTTACTTCAAGATTCTTGCCTCACATGGAAAATATTTCCAGGTTGACAGAAAGAAATCTTCATGTAGATATTCAGAAGATTTCAACCATAATGGGAAAAAGAAGGTTGAAAATGACAGGACATGGTTTGTCATGGGAAGTGGTTCCAAAAGAGTGAAGTTAATAATATATAGGACAGACTTTCAATCAGCCAGCTGTCTCAGATCAGCTAGGAAATGGTCTTGACAGACAAATCTGTGAAGTAGTTGCCAGATGTTTGACACTTGAATATTAAAGTGGGTCACCAATAACTTTCTTGATTCACAAGGTTTCCAAAGTGGATAATATCACAGACTTTTAACACTGAAATCAGAGAAACTTAAAGCTGGAGGAACTCGAGTACTGACAGTGATTTTTGTAACCCAACTCATCAAATCCTTTCATAATATACCTGTCTAATACTTCAATTCTGATAAAAGACATCTAGTCCTGTGGTTCTCACTAGCTTGCCAAGCACATTCATGGTACTACAATTAAGGACAGTTTTAAATAGTATCAATAATTTGTGAGAGATATTCTAAATAATTTTGGCAAACTAAAACTAGAGAAATTCTTTTCTTCCATACTGGCTAATGAAATAGATTTTTAACTCTTTTCGCATTTAGAAAAAAAAAAAAAAGTGCAGCTACCTGCCAGTGCTGATTTAATTTTACACAAACATTCTCTTTGAGGCTGAAGCAAATCTGACTGATTTTCAACGTGAAAATAAAACATAAAAACTGTCCTTGGAGTTATTTCTAAATAGAACTAAAATCAAAATCATCGGAACCATCAGAATCATCTATTTTGGAAAAATCAGACTCTTGAAACTTTGACCAGCAACTGAGAACGACGTTAACATCACACCTAGGAACGCTATACTTTCTGGGATTTGACATTTTAATAATAAAAGCAAGATACTTTGTGGCAAAATTATCTCTGGGTAAATGCTGCAGCCAGCAAGTGCCACCAGCAAGTATTCTTGGGGCAAATGGGAAAAGGGTTAAAAATAGAAAAACAATGATAAAGTATCCCAACAAGAGAAATAGAAGAAAGTATAACTAAAGAAATTAATTTTATAACATGATGATCAATAAAAAGAACCCAGAAGTCTACCATGAAGAACGCCAAGAGGTAGTGATTCAAGGCTCACATCCTCAACCTCTGTGAAAAGGTAGCCACTATGATTGCCCCAATTGTCTTACCTCCTGGTATGCATTCATTATAAATGAGCCACTTGAGTGTGGAGTGGACATACTGGCTCATTTATTTTAAAAAAAAGTGCTAGAAGTTTTGAGATATCTCCATACTAGGTTATAAAAAGACATTGGCTTCCATCTTGGGATCTCTTCCTCTCTCTCTCTCTCCCCGTCACTCACATTAGGGTAAGTAAGATGCCTTGCTATGAGCATCCTCCTAGAGAGCCCCATATGGCATAGTGAGAAACTTTGTCCATCAGTCTAACATCATATGAAGAACCGAAGCAAACGACCACATGAATGAGCACAGAAGTGAATCCTTCAGCCCCAGTTATCTTTGGCTGACTACCACCCCAGGTGATAGCTTCACTTCAACATTATGAGAAAACACTGAGAGACAACCACAGAGCTATGCTGCTCCTGGATTCCCTACTCACAGAACTGTGAAACAATGTTTTGTTTTGTTTTGTAAACTTCTAAGTCTGGGGTTATCTTGCTATACAGAAATAGGTAGTTAATTTACCTGCAGATCCCAGAAGTCACGCTGGAGAGTAGATGAGTAGCAACTAGGAGGACAAATCTACCCAGAGGTGCAATGGACAAATAAGGGAAGGACCCATGTGCCTGATGCTCCATGGCAGGGAAAGAGGCCCCTGGACCACGTTGGAATTAGAATACATATTATAAGAAGATATATTATACTCTTATAACGAGATAAGAAAAAGTAATCTTACAAAACATTAACCAGCAAATATTTTTTAAAATGACCATATGCCACCGCAGCTATTTACATCTCCCGTCACACACTCCAGTCTGACTCAGTAGAAAAACAAGAGTGAATTGAAAAAGAAATGCTCATTCATTAAACTGTGAAGAGGGTGGACAATAACGTTTCAGTTACCATAAGAACCAAAATGTTATTTATTTATACCTCAGAGATTTGTTAGTTTGAGCAAAATAAAAAGAATGGGCATGCCATCTACCCATATGCATTCCCTACTCCCTATCACCACCAAAGGAAAAGGATTATAAAAAAGGAAAGCTAAAGAAGGTAACAGAATTTGAGATTGTGAAAGACTAAACAAACAACTTTACATAGCAGAATACAGAGAGCTATTAAAAAGCTACACCCTCCCCTCCAAAAAACACCCACCAGGCGTATAAAGTTTTTAAGAAAACTCCTACCATATGTTCAATTTCCGGGTAGTTTCACTGTATCATAAGTTGTTGTAGAACGTTAACAAAGAAGAAAACATTCTGTACTTATTTTTCTTAAGCAAGTATAACATCAATATCTAATCCTGATAAACACAGTAACATTAAAACTACAGAATATCACTTATTAATATCTATGCAAAAATACTTAATATTAGTAAACCAAATCCAACACCACATTAAGAAAATACTATGAACTGTAAACAGCTGTGATTTATTTCAAGGATGTATGATTATTTGAATTTTGAGAAATCTATTAAAATCTTGTAACACATTAATAGCTTGAAGGATAAAAAAGACACAAATTATTATTTTCAGCATAAACTCTGCAAAAGCTTTGAAAATGTTAAATATACATTTATGATAAAATAAGAAAAGAAGAAATGAGGTTCATGCACATAACATAAAGATTAAAAATAAAGGGTTCTTTCCACCCTCTGTGTCTCAAAGTGGCTCCTCATCCCACACTTCAAGCCAGAAAGTATTTATTTTGAAGTGCTTCTGTCAGTGCTCAATGTGCAGTTTTAGGATTTGCTCTGCCATTGTGTCTAAATCAGAAGATAACAGACACGGAAAATTCCTATGGAACTCATGGGGTTATTTATTGTTTAAGTATTTGTTTTCTACACTAATCTACCTACTCCGATTTGGTATTAAGAATTTTCAGATAGTGGCTCCACTCGTTCTCTGAGGATCTTTAGATACATTTATGCATAGAGGCAGGGTGAAGTATGATTGCTTTATCTTAGTAAGAACTTGAAATCTCTGTTTTTACTCTCAGCAAATTGATACTGCTTGCAGTATACAGAAGTATTTTAATCATTTTCTCATTTGTATTCATCACTTAATTCCTATTGATCATGAAATTGTAAGAAAAATAGGAGACATGATCTAGTTTAAGCCCTCATAATTTCACTTTTCTAGATGTTCCTTAAGAATACCTAAGAGTAAACCAATTGTGATGGCTCATGCTTATAATGCCAGCTACTTGGGAGGTTGAGGAGAGGTTGCTGAGGCCGGGAGTTCAAGACTAGCCTGGGCAACATTAAAAAAAAAAATGTTTGGGGATGAAGAAAATGGTAGAGACATAGGCTTTATACTTCAAAATTCCCTCCCTAAAAAACATCAGTGCAACTATTCTAGCAAAACAGAAATCTAAAAGACAATATCTATAGCAAAACTAGAAGAAAATATATTTTCCCTATTGTCACAATCAGCACTATTGGGCAAATCACAGCTGGCAAAAAACGCATATGATTTCACTAAGTTGTAGAAGGAAAGGCAAAAAAGAAAATAAATTTTTGGTGTTTTCAAAACAATGAAAAAATTAGAAAACCAAAACCAAAAACCCCAAATTAGAAAATCAAAAATATGATCACAAGGTCGATTCTGAGGAATTCTGTCTTCAGTCTAACAGCAGCAGTCAAATCTGGGTTTCTGCAGACTTCTGTTAACGGGCTAAATAAATTAATGATTGTTTGGAGCAAAGAAAATGTGAATAAAAACTCTTAAGACCTAAAGTTAATTGAAAATGAAAAGACTGTATTTTCTAGTTCTACACTTTACAATTTTAAACGATGATTAATTCAGTAGAAACAAGCAACCCTAGCATCCAGATTTAGGTCTCTCATTGCCATTTCCTCCTCAATGCAACCAATACTATTAACAGATATGTTGGGGCAAGGTGTGTTCAAGATGAGCCTGGTAGACTTCTAATTTTATAATGAAAAAACCCTATCACTAGTTGTATTTTGTCAAGAGGACACAGGCAACAACTTGAAGTGATTCTTAATGATCAATAATGAGATAAATGAAGCATCAGTAAGAACACAGCCAGAAAATATTGAATCACATCAAATACATTAAAATCAATGAATCTATAATTATATTAAGAAATGAAAACACTTTGATCAATTTTGGAGGATTCTAGGATATCAATTCATTCTGAAAACTAACCACTACAGACAAATATTAAATATTTAAACTTTCATTTTTCACAAGATAATCAAATTGTACATAATGAGGAATTTTTTAATACAGAAAATCCAACTATTAAATCAGAAAACAATAACAGGATTTTAATATCATCAATTTCAAACTGCTAATAAATTAATTAATCTCATAATAAATAAAAAGAGACAACGGATGTGATTTTCCTCATCATGAAAGTACACAATTTAAATTGTGAAGTATTCTTGCAAAAATATTTAAGGTTAAATTAGATAGTGCATTGCAGTATTACCAACAATTTACAAAAAAAAAAAGTATAGAATATGTTAGGAAACAGATGTGCAATCAGCAAAATTCAGACTGTGAGAAATTCTTTAGAGAACAAGACTCAGTTTCTTCATAAAATACATACAAAGACAAAAAGGAGAGATGAAGACTAAATTGCTAGATTAAGTGAGAGATTTAGACTTAGTAACAGATTACAATAAATAAGCTTTATTTTATGTTATAATTCAAGCTATTAAAACCTATTATAGAACGTGGGAACACGAATAGATTAAGTAATATGATATTTGCTATTAGCTTCAAAGTCTTCAGGTATAGTCGTGGTAGGGAATAAATTGGGGATATAAATGAAACAAAACAAGACATCACTTAAAGGATGTTGAAACCTGGTAATGAGTGCCTAGACATGAAATGTACTAGATTCTCTATCCTTGTACATGATTTTAATTTTCCATTAATAGTTTAAAAAACTAAAAATGTAAAGTTACTGATAATTGATCAGAACTAAGTATAAAAGCTAATGTGGTCTATTCAGAGATTCAACTTCTTCCTGGTTTAGTCTTGGGAGGGTGTATGTGTTGAGGAATTTATCCATTTCTTCTAGATTTTCTAGTTTATTTGCATAGAGGTGTTTGTAATATTCTCTGATGGTAATTTGTATTTCTGTGGGATCGGTGGTGATATCCCCTTTATCATTTTTTATTGCATCTATTTGATTCTTCTCTCTTTTTTTCTTTATTAATCTTGCTAGCGGTCTATCAACTTTGTTGATCCTTTCAAAAAACCAGCTCCTGGATTCATTTATTTTTTGAAGGGTTTTTGTGTCTCTATTTCCTTCAGTTCTGCTCTGATTTTAGTTATTTCTTGCCTTCTGCTAGCTTTTGAATGTGTTTGCTCTTGCTTTTCTAGTTCTTTTAATTGTGATGTTAGGGTGTCAATTTTGGATCTTTCCTGCTTTCTCTTGTGGGCATTTAGTGCTATAAATTTCCCTCTACACACTGCTTTGAATGCATCCCAGAGATTCTGGTATGTTGTGTCTTGGTTCTCGTTGGTTTCAAAGAACATCTTTATTTCTGCCTTCATTTCATTATGTACCCAGTAGTCATTCAGGAGCAGGTTGTTCAGTTTCCACGTAGTTGAGCGGTTTTGAGTGAGATTCTTAATCCTGAGTTCTAGCTTGATTGCACTGTGATCTGAGAGACAGTTTGTTACAATTTCTGTTCTTTTACATTTATTGAGGAGAGCTTTACTTCCAAGTATATGGTCAATTTTGGAATAGGTGTGGTGTGGTGCTGAAAAAAATGTATATTCTGTTGATTTGGGGTGGAGAGTTCTGTAGATGTCTATTAGGTCCGCTTGGTGCAGAGCTGAGTTCAATTCCTGGGTATCCTTGTTGACTTTCTGTCTCGTTGATCTGTCTAATGTTGACAGTGGGGTGTTAAAGTCTCCCATTATTAATGTGTGGGAGTCTAAGTCTCTTTGTAGGTCACTCAGGACTTGCTTTATGAATCTAGGTGCTCCTGTATTGGGTGCATATATATTTAGGATAGTTAGCTCTTCTTGTTGAATTAATCCCTTTACCATTATGTAATGGCCTTCTTTGTCTCTTTTGATCTTTGTTGGTTTAAAGTCTGTTTTATCAGAGACTAGGATTGCAACCCCTGCCTTTTTTTGTTTTCCATTTGCTTGGTAGATCTTCCTCCATCCTTTTATTTTGAGCCTATGTGTGTCTCTGCATGTGAGATGGGTTTCCTGAATACAGCACACTGATGGGTCTTGAGTCTTTATCCAATTTGCCAGTCTGTGTCTTTTAATTGGAGCATTTAGTCCATTTACATTTAAAGTTAATATTGTTATGTGTGCATTTGATCCTGTCATTATGATGTTAGCTGGTTATTTTGCTCGTTAGTTGATGCAGTCTCTTCCTAGTCTGGATGGTCTTTACATTTCGGTATGATTTTGCAGTGGCTGGTACCGGTTGTGCCTTTCCATGTTTAGCGCTTCCTTCAGGAGCTCTTTTAGGGCAGGCCTGGTGGTGACAAAATCTCTCAGCATTTGCTTGTCTGTAAAGTATTTTATTTCTCCTTCACTTATGAAGCTTAGTTTGGCTGGATATGAAATTCTGGGTTGAAAATTCTTTTCTTTAAGAATGTTGAATATTGGCCCCCACTCTCTTCTGGCTTGTAGGGTTTCTGCCGAGAGATCCGCTGTTAGTCTGATGGGCTTCCCTTTGATGGTAATCCGACCTTTCTCTCTGGCTGCCCTTAACATTTTTTCCTTCATTTCAACTTTGGTGAATCTGACAATTATGTGTCCTGGAGTTGCTCTTCTCGAGGAGTATCTTTGTGGCATTCTCTGTATTTCCTGAATCTGAATGTTGGCCTGCCTTGCTAGATTGGGGAAAGACCTCTTCAAGGAGAACTACAAACCACTGCTCAAGGAAATAAAAGAGGATACAAACAAATGGAAGAACATTCCATGCTCATGGGTAGGAAGAATCAATATCATGAAAATGGCCATCCTTCCCAAGGTAATTTACAGATTCAATGCCATCCCCATCAAGCTACCAATGGCTTTCTTCACAGAATTGGAAAAAACTACTTTAAAGTTCATATGGAACCAAAAAAGAGCCCACATCGCCAAGTCAATCCTAAGCCAAAAGAACAAAGCTGGAGGCATCACACTACCTGACTTCAAACTATACTACAAGGCTACAGTAACCAAAACAGCATGGTACTGGTACCAAAACAGAGATATAGATCAATGGAACAGAACAGAGCCGTCAGAAATAATGCCACATATCTACAACTATCTGATCTTTGACAAACCTGACAAAAACAAGAAATGGGGAAAGGATTCCCTATTTAATAAATGGTGCTGGGAAAACTGGCTAGCCATATGGAGAAAGCTGAAACTGGATCCCTTCCTTACACCTTATACAAAAATCAATTCAAGATGGATTAAAGACTTAAATGTTAGACCTAAAACCATAAAAACCCTAGAAGAAAACCTAGGCATTACCATTCAGGACATAGGCATGGGCAAGGACTTCATGTCTAAAACACCAAAAGCAATGGCAACAAAAGCCAAAATTGACAAATGGGATCTAATTAAACTCAAGAGCTTCTGCACAGCAAAAGAAACTACCATCAGAGTGAACAGGCAACCTACAAAATGGGAGAAAATTTTCGCAACCTACTCATCTGACAAAGGGCTAATATCCAGAATCTACAATGAACTCCAACAAATTTACAAGAAAAAAAAAATAACACCATCAAAAAGTGGGCGAAGGACATGAACAGACACTTCTCAAAAGAAGACATTTATGCAGCCAAAAAACACATGAAAAAATGCTCACCATCACTGGCCATCAGAGAAATGCAAATCAAAACCACAATGTGATACCATCTCACACCAGTTAGAATGGCAATCATTAAAAAGTCAGGAAACAACAGGTGCTGGAGAGGATGTGGAGAAATAGGAACACTTTTACACTGTTGGTGGGACTGTAAACTAGTTCAACCCTTGTGGAAGTCAGTGTGGCGATTCCTCAGGGATCTAGAACTAGAAATTCCATTCGACCCAGCCATCCCATTACTGGGTATATACCCAAAGGACTATAAATCATGCTGCTATAAAGACACATGCACACGTATGTTTATTGCTGCATTATTCACAATAGCAAAGACTTGGAACCAACCCAAATGTCCAACAATGATAGACTGGATTAAGAAAATGTGGCACATATACACCATGGAATACTATGCAGCCATAAAAAATGATGAGTTCACGTCCTTTGTAGGGACATGGATGAAATTGGAAATCATCATTCTCAGTAAACTATCGCAAGAACAAAAAACCAAACACTGCATATTCTCACTCATAGGTGGGAATTGAACAATGAGAACACATGGACACAGGAAGGGGAACATCACACTTCGGGGACTGTTGTGGGGTGGGGGGAGGGGGGAGGGATAGCATTGGGAGATATACCTAATGCTAGATGACGAGTTGGTGGGTGCAGCACACCAGCATGGCACATGTATACATATGTAACTTACCTGCACATTGCGCACATGTACCATAAAACCTAAAGTATTATTTAAAAAAAAAAAAAAAAAAAAAGCTAATGTGAATTCAGACATGTTTACGGCTGAAAATTATTTTCAAAGTTTTTATCTACTGTGATATTAACTCTTATAAACTTACTTCCATAATTAAAAGAGTGCTATGTAAACTAAGATTTATAGTTCTTACTGAATATTAGGTATTAAGAACATTTTGGCAGTGATCCAAAGCCTTTTTGAAGACAAAGAGGAATTATAATCACTTATTGATATGCTAAGAGATTCTTACAGGAAACCTGAGAAAGCTCATACACCTCAATATATTCAAAGGACTGATTTATATTTATTAAGTGTAAATTAAAACATTTTTCCTTTCAACACAGCACTATTTGGTAATAATATTGTAAGTTCATAGCTCCAATTAGAATCACTTCATTTAAATATGTGCTCATAATCACTCAATTCTGAGTAAATGTAATTACAAATGAATAGGAATAACTAAACCTATTTTTGAAAGGTACTTTTTAATATATTTCTATCTCTTTTGGGTTTATTTTTCTCATGTTAGAAAGCAGTGATCCACAGAAACATCCATACATAAATTCTCATTTCATCAATCCCAGAAAAGTTCAGTTAATTTCTCACTTTCACCACACTTCCAATACCCAGCTTTGTTGGGAAAAGCTGCAATAGTTTACATAGAGTAGAGCTCTGGAAGCAGAAAACACATTTTGCAACATAATGCAGAAGTTTAAAAACCTCTCCTTTGATTGTATTCATATATAAATAAATGTAATTTACTTTCTTGCATGTTTAATAAAACATTTCAATGGCCAATCTGTTTAATGTGAAAAGCTAATTGGAAAGATCAAACTTCTAATTTGCTGACTACATGAAACACAGTTCCACTGAGGGCCATTGGTTGACTACTCCCAGTGCCTTACATAATTTGCCTTATTATATGCATCTATTTACATAGATTTTGCATCTGTCTCTGTGCTAATTAAAAAAAAAAAAGAATGGCTTACTCACTACTGAGTACACTGGCACTTGATTTTTCTATGCATTCGAGGACATAAGGTACTGTTATCAGCCCTTCAACAACATTAAGATCCTGAAAATTATTTTTTTCTCATCATTTTGTGATTTGCCAAATTTAGTGCCATTTTGCTTATTTTCACCTGATTAAAGTCCGGTATCAAAAATTTGTCTAAATTAAGACAAATTGGCTGGGCATGGGGCTAATGCATATAATCCTTGGAATTTGGGAGGCCAAACTCGGAGGATCACTTGAGCCTAAGAGTTCCAGACTAGCCTGGACAACATAATGAGACTTCTTCATTTAAAAAAAAAAGAAAAAGAGCTGGGCATGGTGGCCTGTGCCTGTAGTTCCAGCTAAATGCTGAGGCTGAGGTTGGAGAAATCTTGAGCCTGGGAGTCTTGAACTGCAGTGAGCCAAAATGAGGCCACTGCACTCTAGTCTGAGTGAGACAGAGGGTCTCACTCTGTTATCTTATATTTAATAAAGTAAATTAACCCAAGTTGGTCTGAATACATCATTGCTACTTAATTAATTTATTTATTTATGCTATCTCAAAGTCTATCATTTCAATTTTTGTTAATGCTTATTTTTGGCCTTTTGTCCCCACCTTCCTTGGTTAAAGGTATCCTGATGTCATGCAGTCATTTCTTAACCCTTTCCAAATTATACATTCTAAAGCACTCTTAAAGTACTCTATGCGCAATATTAAGCTTTTCTATAATATCAAGATTGTATTCTTTTTAATTGACATGAGTAACCCAAGATCATATGAAATGTACTTTTAGAATTATCTCAATCCTGGAAGTTAGACATATTTCTCTATTCAATCACGATTTTCTGCCAAAATGTTACATGGTCCTTTAGATTCTACATGCTAGATTGGCAAATAGAGACTCTTTGTGACTATTATCATGTCTCCACATTTTACTGCAAATTCCTCTTTCTACATAAATGCAACAGTCACATGTTTTTATCTTGTAAGAATCACCATTTTATTCACTCTCCATTCTGGTCCAGCTGCTTCTCAATAATACTGCCCAAGTTAATCTTGTTATTCTCATCTTGTTAAAAAGTCATTTATATTTTATTTTCATGAAATCTGTAAATTTGCCTATTTTAAAATAAATCAAGTGGGTATTTGCATAACAAATATGCACATATCCTATATATGTTCCAAAATAAATTTAAAAGTAAATTGAACTTAACACATTTCAAATAAGGAAGCACTACTTTCTAAATATTTATATTTCTTTGTGAAATATTACTTCGGTTTCTCAAATTAATCATAATAATTTAAAAATTAATTTAGGATAGAATCAAATTATTAGAAGAGATAACAGAATTCACAATAAATTCAAGTAATTAAATATGATCATCATATTTATATAATTTATATTATAGATTTATAATTACAGAAAGACTTTACATTTTCAGAAACACAATATTAGATTCTTAAACTTTCTTCTTCACTGATTCAGTAGGTTGTTTGTTCGCAGTATCAATGATATATACTGCTTTAATATGGATGATTTAGGGTGACCATTATAGCATTGTTTTAAATTTTCAAATTTTTAAATTTGACTAACAAATTGTTGACAAATGAAATAATTATTATTTTTTGTCTTCTGGGACTGTATTGAAAACCAAACAAAATAAAACCAAGACAGACTCCCTCAATCCTGGATGGCTTTAGTTCAACCAATAATACCTGTAGGCCCATAAATTACTCTACTTTACTTAAAAGAAAAAAAAAGTTCAAAAGTAAATAGTATAATGGTTCAGAGGAAAAAGGCTAGGTGTTCAGGAACTTGATAATGCTTAAGGAAATTTTGAAGATTCACTATAATGATATACCATGCAGTTTTTCTTTCAGTAAAGATATCTTGAGCAGATTCCATGGATCAGCCACTAAAATATAGGCTGAGGAAAAAAAATTAACGAGTGATACACAATTCAAGATTTCAGAAGCATCAAAGCCCGATGGAGAAAATGAATACATACATATAATGCCAATAAATTTTATAGTTGTAACAATCTTACACAAAATGTGTTATTAGAAAATTGACTCTTTTTACAAGTCTTAATGTTTTCAAAAATAGTTACTGAATAATTTTAAACAAGAAAATTAAATTACAAAAGCATTATACAATAAGATTTCAATGAAGAAAAATTATAATAGGAGAAAAACCTTATTAAAAATCAGCAATAATTATATCCATGAGGCTGCATTAATAGAATATTCTGAATATTTATTCCTGTTTGAAATTCGTATTTTCATGGTTGAATTTATATAAATTTTTTTCATTAGCAAATCAAAATTACAAGTCATAGGAAAAATTGGTGCAGGCTTTAGATGTATATGATGAAGCAGGAGGACATGTAGGCTATAGTTGCTATAGTATGGTTAAAAAAATAAGGATGTAAGATATTAACAGGGAAATTATTTAGTTAGTTTTTAGCTACATAGAAAGGACATAATTATTGCTTCATAGCATCCAGTTTAAATTTTTGAAGTGATGTTATTCAAGTCAAAAAAAAAGGAGCCCAAAAAAAGGAGCCCCAAATTATTAGAAATACTTTCTCAAAAACTGCATTTGAGGTGCCTGTTGAATATCCAAATTATGACTTCCCAGAGACAGTTGATTGTAAGCCATTAGAGCTCAGAAGAGAGATATGGTCCAGAAGCATAATTTGAATGTATATGTATGTTTATTATTTGAAATACTGTTTATATGCAATACGTTTCTAAGAAAGCTGTGTAGGAACTAAAAGCAGAAACTCAAGAAAGAAAGATGAGGAAAAGAGGCCAAATAAGAGCATTCAAAGAGTAATGGGACAAAATATCCAGAAATGCTGGTAGAAAAGAAGATAGAATATGACAGAAGTTGTGTCTGAAGAACCAAAACATGTAAAAGTTTTAAATTGAGAAAGTGCTTTTACGATTATAATGGTAAATTAAGCAAGATATTTCTTCCTTGGTATTCTAATGACCCATATAATTTTATAAAAATGATAAGACCTGTATCACTGCTAGAAAGTCAGTTAACTGCAGTTCAGAAAGAACCAGCTTTAGGGAGATAAGCATACATTTACTTACAAGATTTCCCCTTAAAAATGCTGCAACAACCAGGGGAAATGCTGTAACAACACCAAACATACATCCAGATTTCACGCATAAAGAACAAATTGAATGATTCTCAGTAGTATCTCTTTCACAACAGTGACCCATGGTAGTTAACTTACGAGGCTTTTGGCTATTCACGTCAGCACCCCCAAGCAAAAGCCATGCTATTGGACAAGGGCTTCTTGATGAAACATGGCTTCTTCCAAAATATGATGCTATAAAAAGGCAGAAGAGGGTAATTGGGATAGTAATTGGACCAAACTGAAATTGGTTCACAGAAAACATGGCCTCTGGCACAGCATTCTCACCAGAGAATACATTATATGAATATGAAATTTATTTAAATGACTTCCTAGGGCTCTGGGTGACTGTCAACTTGCTCTGAGTTCTGCATAATTGAACTGGCTTTCAAAATTTACATTCACCAAACTCTTCATCCTTAGTGTTTTAGAGGATGATGCTAATGAAAGCCAATTGAATAGTTCCAGTGTTTTAGAAAAATCTATACTTTTCCAGTAAATGTTAGGGTTGGATTGATCTCTCTTCTTTCAACAGTGAATAAAAGGAGAGAAAATGATCCTTCCTAAAAAGTGTATAAAATGTGTAGAAATAGGAGCACAAAACTTTTTGAAAAGTATATAATAGAATAGCTATATATATGTATATATTTAGATAGAGCCTGCTTTGAATCCTTATCCACATTTAAAAATGTTTGGAATTTGGGAATCAAAATCTTGAAAGATTAAATAACTTATTACCAGACCAAAATACAGATGGAGTTTAAGAGAGTGAAATAAATCATTTGCGGGCCTTAAAAGTGAAACAATAAGAATAAAATCTGCATTAGACACAGTAAAGGCAGAATTAACACTGAAGAAATATAACCATTGTTGAAGGCCTTTTAAATAAATCTCTCCAGGATACAGAAGCAAAAATAGAGATTAGAACAATTGGCACAGTTGACAGGACATACAGATCTCAAATGTGGATAATTAATGTTCAGTAAAGACTACAGGATAAATTCACAAGGACTTTATTTAAAAATATTTTAAAAGTATAAGACTTTACTAAAATTAGAAGCAATATAACATTGCAGATATAAAAGCAACCATTCATTCAAAATTGAGGGAAAGAAAATAACTTTGAGGGATAGCATTTTTAGTGTTAAGGATAAAAGAAGTTTATGTTGCTCAGGCAAAAATTATTTCCAAAATTATAAAAAGCAAATTTTAGATCCACATCATTAAATTTTAAAAATAAACAATACAGCAACATTTGCAGAAGAATGAAAGTAAAGCAAGGGTGTAAAATACTTTTTCAAAGAGATAAATAAGCAAAGTGCTCAGTTTGGTATATAGTAAGCAAAAATAAATGTTCAATGAAGAAAGAGAGAAGTAAAATTAAAAATGACCCCAAAAGGAAAAAAGAAGTGGAGATTAATATGAATACAAAATTCACTGTAAAAAAGAAAATTTGGTGGTTAGTACAAGAACTGATGAAATAAATATTGTGCATATCCTTAAATAACTAGTATGGCAGAATGTCAAATTTATGAGTAAATAGTTAAGGAAAAAACAGCATACTTACATTAACATCAATATATTTAATACTAATAAGCAATTGTACTCCAAGAAGCAGGAAGATAGAAAGAGCATTAGGTAGAAAAAAAAAAAAACGGGCTTATTCTCCTATGTTTATTTTACATAGGAAAGAACCAGAAGTTCTTTGACATTTTATAATTAATGAATAATAATTCTCACTAAAAAAATTATTAGGCAGCGAATCTGTTCATCCTCCTGGGTAAGAGGAAAACACACTGCAGCCGGAGGTGGTGGGGAGTTAGCAAAAAAAAAAATATACCATTTGCATAAAACTGTCCTATGTTTAACCCATTACAATCTCCTACAACTGGGTGAGGGGTAAGATGAATGAGAAATCCCCACCTTGGACAGTCAGCAGGCAAGCAAGTAGCAGGTGGCAAGACACAGTAGTCTACCGCTGAGCGAGAGGCAAGTGGATGGAGAAAGGCTCTCTTTTAGGGCAGATATAGAGGAAAAGTCTAAAGCTGCTGATGGCAGAGAAGAAATATTAAGAAAAACCCTCCAGTATACCAATCTTTACTAAGGTAATACCAGAAGAATGTGAAGCCTACACTGAAGGTAATCATAGCAACAATAAAGTCCCAACCTAGCTCAACTCTTGACAGATTCATCTGACCCCCAACACTTGCATCCAAGCAAAGACAGATACTATTTCAAGGCATATTCTTTCTATATCTCAGCTTCTAATATTCTAGATACTATGTTCAGAAATCAATTAAAAAATTCAAACTCAAACAGGCCAGACTAAAACAATTTTTTGTCAAGAGGTGAGATGATTAACAACAATATTCAGAGACTATCCCAATGTGACTCTATAAGGAAGAGACAATTAAATGGCTATGTTAAATATGCTAAAGGCTCTAATGGAAAAAGGGATCAGCATATGTTTATCAACTGGTAAGTTTAACGGACAAATTATGTAAAAGAATAGAAATAATACAGTGTTAAAAGGAAACACAGACAGTCACAGATGAAGAATGCCTTTAAGGAGCTCATCGGTGGACTAGTTGAAGTCAGAAAGAGCATCAGTGAACTTGAAGATAGGTCAACAGAAATTATACAAAGTCAAATAAACGATTACAAAAAGATAGAGGTAAAGAACAATAATAAAACAAGCATCTGAGAAAAGTGGACCAATAGCAAATGGTATAACATAACTCTAATTAAAATCCCAGAAGGAAAAGACACCAAGAAGAGGGAAGAAGAAAACATATGAAAACATAATGGATGAAACATTTTTATAAACAGTAAAAAATACCCAACACCACATATTTAAGAAGCTCAGAGTACCATAATATAAATACCCCAAATCCAAACAAACAAATAAATAAGAAACACACACACACATATCTAGACATTGTATTCAAACTGATGAAAACCAAAGTTAAAAAAAAAATCTTGAAATCAAATTGAGCGGGGGAAAAAGAACTTGTTACATACAGAGAAAGAAAGATAAGAAAAATAAAATTCTCATCAGAATTTGTGATATTTCACAAGACAATGGAGTAACATTTTTAGTGTCTAAAAGGAGAAAACGTTTAACCAGCAACAGTTAGTTTCAAAAATAAAGAAGGAATAAAAATATTAAAGCAAACAAAGGCATTGAATTCATTACCTGCAGACCTATATTTCAGTTATGAAAGATAAATAAGCTCCATATATCTAAAATGCAGCATGATGATTAGTGGTAACAGTACTGTATTATATGCTTTACATTTGCTGAAGGGTAGATCCTATGTGTTTTCACCAAAATAAAAAAAGTAATTATGTGAGGTGATGGATGAGATAATAAGCTGGATTGTGGTGATTGTTTTTAGTTTTAGATATATATATATATAATTTTTAGTTATATATATAATTATCAAGTTTTAAATCTTAAGTATACACAATAAAAAGTAAAGCATACGAGGAGCTCTGGTGAAGAAAAAAGAAATTTTTAAAGCAAAAATAGTGTAGTAAGATAGAGAAGACTACATCAACACCAAGAAATAAGATCCATGAAAATGGTTAAAGTAAAGGTAAATTATAAAAGATTATTTCTATTTTAACTGTATTAAGAAATAAATGGCTATCTAAATAAAAAATATTGTTGGATTTTTGCTATTTTGGATTAATAGCATATTCAAAAGTGAAATATATAAAATCAATAGTACAATACACAGGATGGAGTACTTAAGTGTATACTGGTTTTTTAACACTACGAATGAAGTGGCATTAATATTACTTGATGGTGAACTGTGATTAATTAAAGTTGTGTTTCAAACTTAGTGCAATCACTAAACATCAACAAAAGAGGTGTAAGTCTTCAGCTAATCATAGAGATAATATAGAATCATATAAAATATCCAAACCAAGCATAAAAATAGAAGGGGATAACAATCAAGCTAGATGAACAAGTAGAAACAATTTAGCAAGATAGGATATGTTAATCCAAACACAGAGCTAATCATATGGAATAGAAATAAACTAAACACACACATACAGCCGCCACCACCCAAGACTGTCAGATTGGACAAACAGCAAAGCATAACCATATACTGCCATGAGCTGAGGCCTTCTGCTGCAACTCAATTCCAGTTCAAGGGTCTCTCATCTTAATCCCACTTTTCTCTCACCATAAACCTCTTTCATATAAATCTCTATCTCAGAATACATTTCCCAAGACAGTATTAATTAGTGGGAATAAAAATAGGCTGAAAACTTCACAAACTGTTACAATGGGGACTTATAAATTATGTTGTAATGAACACTTGTTCTAAACAATGTTAATATATGTTACCCTCGTAAAAGTAAAAAAAAAAATAAAAAATAAAAAACTACATGGGAAATGCATTAGAAATTGAGGCTTAAACAAAGTTAAAGTTAATTTTTATGGAAAATAAGAAAACCATTCCAGTGATAAAATTAATGAGAATAACATAAGGAGTCGAAGCAGAGTGGTTACATGAAGCCAGACTGATTAGATTTGAATTCCGGATCCACCACTTAATAGAAGTATGAAACCCTGGGCAAGCTACTTAATACCTCACTAATGACTCAATCTCCTAATTTAAAAATCAGGATAACAATAGAGGCCTTATTTCCTATTGTGGTTATGAAAATCAGATAAGAATATAAGTGAAATACTTTAAAGATAGTAAGCACTATATGAAAACTACTATTCTTTCCTGTATGCTTCTGATTATGACTTTTCTTCATGGATCACTCCATTAGTATAATTTTGCAGAATAATATTATGAGAAAGGATGATATTTGAAAGATCTGCTATTTTGTTTTTTATGTATGCTAAATTGAGAAAGCAGGAAAATAAATTGTATGCCTCTTCTCTCTTACACCATAGCAAGTAAATGACTCTAATTTTCCCCTGAGACAAGACCTATATTGACTCTACATTATTTTATGTTTCTCTTGGCTTTGATGTCTGATTACTTAGATGGAAACAAAACCTCTGTATGAGATCCACAATGGAACAGCATACAGCTCTGCAGTACCCCTTTTCAGTGCACACTGCTCTATGAGATACTTTAGTTTAACTTTGCTAGATTAGGAAAAAAATTGCTACTACCATTGTAACCTGTTTAAGTTGTCTTTTTAATAGATGAGATGATTTAAACACACAGGTACACCCCCACATATCCTAAGACAACATTTTTTTATGAGGCCTTTCAGAATAAATCACTTTAGTGATTCAGCTATACAGACAGTAAAATATAAAATTATCACCTGTTATCACTCACCCCAGCAAACACACACGCATATACAATCACACATAACCACAATGGCACACATAGACAGACATACATATACATACATGCACACACAGCCTCATTCACACTCATACTCTCAAATGTACCTCATTCACACTCATATACTTCCTCTCCCATATGTACACACATTCACAAATATATTCACACACTCACTCTTACAGTATAGTCATACTGTAAATATGTTATATGTATTTCTAATGTTACTAAACGTGGAAAAATGTATCTGGGAGTTTAGAAGCACTGTGGATAAGATGTTCTGATTGCTCTGAAAAGTAAACATTGGGTCTCTACATTAAAGTGAAGACCCAGGGAAACACAGACATTGTATATTTAATTAACATTTCATCAGGTTTTTGGATCAATTAAACCTCACCACAACTGGGCAGGAGTTTCTTCAGGTCATTTCATGCACTTAAAGCTGGTGGGACAACCTCAACCGTTAGATAGTATTCAATTCTGGCATAGATGTTATTTTACTTTAATTTTTGTTTTTCTTGTTGTCCTGCTGTATCTGAATACTTAATGGTAAATGACTGCAGCAATGGAATTGTCAAGTTTTGTAGATGTTATTAAGATAGCATCAAGAAAAATGTAAATGAACTCAAAACATTTGGATTTGTCTGCCACTAGCACTCTAACAAACTAGCCCCCTGATGACCATGTTCTAGACCTTTTCTCTTTGCACCCAGCTGACTTCTCATGATTGCCCTTTCACTACTCAGACTAAAATCAAGTGATGTTTCCAACATGCTTCTGAAGTACCACAGCTTCCACTGCCACATTGTCCTCTAATGTCTCTATCAAAGCTAAAAATTTAATTTTTCAGGGCTTTGATTTCTTCTCTGAGACTGACTTATTATTGGCCTATATGAATTCTTTATGATTACCAAAAATGTCATTAAGAAGTCATCCTTTGAAACTGGCAGATTTTTTTTCTCTTTTTCTGACTCTAAAATACAAAACAATATCTACATACTTGAGTTTAATATGAACAAAAATATTACATTAAAACTTCTGTATACTTCTTTGTAACATATATCAAAATTTACCTCTGGAAAGAGAATTTATTATACATATTCTCAATTACTTTTACCTCTACTATTTATGTTTACCTCTACAATTATGTTTACCTCTACTATTTATAATCTGAGCATAATTATTAGAAATCATTACTTAAAAGCTCTCTATTGTGAAACTAGAGCTATCATTCGAAAGCAACTTTTAGATTTTTGTTGTTGTTGTTGTTGTTACAGTATCTCACTCTGTTGTGCTGGCTGAAGTGCAGCATGATTGTGGCTCACTGGATCTCCAGGGCTCAAGTGATCCTCCCATCTCAGCCTCTCGAGTAGCTGGGACTACAGGTGCATGCCATCACATCCCGCTAATTTTTGTGTTTTTTGTGGAGACAGTGTTTCTCCATGTTGCCCAGCCTGGTCTACAGTGGCTGGGCCCAAGCAATCTGCCCACCTTAGCTTCCCAAAGTACTGTAGACTACAGGTGGAAGCCACTGCTCCCAGCTGGCTTTTAGATCTTAATCAAATGTGATGCTTTTCAAAAAAGGACATACTACATGGTCTCACTTCTAAATATGTGTGTAATAAGTCTAGATGTGGCGATAATGACTTATATTTTTAGAAGTGCCTAAGAAAAAATGATACATCTGTAATGGGAAAAAAACGTGAACAGAAAAATTCAAATGTTTTCCCTACATTCTCAATATGTTAGTGATATATCAACATATTTGACCTTAATGGTGCTACTCTACCATATTTTTGCAAGCAGAATCTCTGCCATCTCTACTTAAACAAACTTATCTTAATACAGGCCACTCAGAAGAGTACACACTCCAATATTATATTCTAATTTATTAAAGCTGATATATAATATCTACTTATTACGAATAATGTCTGTAATAATAGGAAGTTTGGGGAGAGAGAGAATATTATTTTTCTCTGAAGATAGTCATTATAATTGAAAAGAAATTTAAAAAATATTTCTAAAGTATTTTAAAATATGTCTCTCATACAAATATAAATATATTTGCCAAATATTTTATTGAAATTAATAAAGAAGCCAGTAGGATAATAGAATAGACTCAAAAACATTTTAAAAACCGATTGTTTTTGGACATTAGTAGGATAAACCTACTAGCCTAGTTACAAAGCTAGGTAATATCCAAAGACATAATAAAGCATGCATTTGGGGGCTTATTTTTTCCTTCAGACAAAAATTATTTGCATCTGTACAAAATCTACTTTTCACCAAAAGCCTATAAGTTAACATATAGCTTCACTAAGTCTCAGAACTTTAACCCATAGTATATAGTAATTAGAATTAAAATAAATATTCCTCTACACAGTCTTTTACCCTTATGTGACATCGGAAAAATAGTTTACCCATTTTTTCCTTATTGTCAAATTTAAGATAAAATTTTCCCTGAAGTTCTTTTATAGCATAGTATTTTTAAGCAAGAATTTTGGGAGTGATAATGATTTCATCTGGAATCCAAGATTAGAAAGGGATCACAGAAATAAACATCCTCAATTTACCAAAGAAGAAGTTGACTTTGGAGTTGAAAGAAATAATGAATGTTCTCAGAGAGTATGTATGGTAGAGTTTGGCCTCACACAGATATTGCTTAAATCTGTTATCACCACGGCACCTCACAGTCCCTAGATATTTTTCAAAAGCTAAGTAACCAGAACACAGTAATTTGAACACATAGGTCAAAAGAGTGGAGCCAATTAAGCTGTAAGATCATCTTCCCTCTATTCTTGCCATCATCCTCCTATATTTTGGCACACCACAAAGACACACAGGTGATTCACGCAGCCACATGTGGCAGTCATTGTCCCGTCACACAAAATCCAGATCTACTTCTAGAATTTTTCATTATCCCAAAAATTCCATTAGTCTAGAGGCCTTTTTTGATGCTCCATTTCCTCAGCGTACTATTTTTTTGTAGAAATTGATAAACTAATTTTATCTGAGAGGTTAATTGACACTGAACTTTTAATTTCCTGCTCTTTTCAAATTGGAAATATAATTTCACACTAGCTTTATATGAATTGCAAAATGGTGTAAAAATGTTTTACATTTAAGGAATGAATACAAAAAACTTGGAGAGTAATTTCTTGGAAAAAATATTTTCCTGGTAGATAGTCCTAAAATTACACCATAGAGGTTCTGGTTTTCCAAAATATTATGATATTAGCCATAAATTGTCAACATTTTAAATCCACTTGTATTTTAGTAATTCAGCAAATTATAAACATTATTTCCAAAATACCAATTTGCTATAATAGTCATTACTGATGTTGTCTTTTTTTTAAATTCCAGATTCTAAATTTATAAATTCTTTACTATTATTTGTTATCAATCTTTTGCTCACTAAGCTCTAGCTTGCTAAATGTGAATGATGTTAGAATCTAGAGAAGTGCCACAAGTGTTCTAAAAATTTACTACTGTTTCTTATATCATTACCTTAGGGGACACAATACCCCTTTCCAATGAAATTCATCAATATATTTTAAAACATCTAAATTATCTCTTTACAACAATAATTTTATATATTTTCCACTAACCCATATATGTCATTAAAAATTATTCTTTATCTTTCCTATTTAACCATTTCTTCTTTGAAATGCACACATTCGCTTCATGCCCTGTGTCAAGAGAATCAATGATTTCTAGTTACAGTACTGAAGATAATAAAAATATTTTTTAAAATTTCTATAAGAGTCATCTTTTTTAAAGAAGCACAGTTCAGGTATAGCTTGTATTTCTTCTCATGGAAATGTAAAAATTAAATCTTAGAGCAATTTTTTCAAATGCACTACAATTTTACAACTTATAATTTTTTTCGTAGTGATTGATTTCAATTAAATAACTGTTCAACCCTTCCTCATTGAGAAGTCTCAATGGTGTTGTATGTTTGTGATATTTTATTGGGTGAACATATATTACCATCGATTAATTATGTTTCAAATTTATTGAATGATAAATGCATTTATTAAACAATGAAAGTATGTAGAATTTTGAACACATTTGAAGTATGATTTTCAGTTGTGTTTCTGTTATTTATGAAGTAAATGATATAGTTTAACACATGGTGCCTGCCTGTAAGTCTTCAAAGTGGTATAATGTACACATGTAAGTTTGAATAAGGCTATATATACTAACCAGTAAATATACATGATTCCAAATTTTTCTTAAACATACCGAGCAGTATCACTGTGTCTGCTAAAATTTTTGGTTAAAAATACTCTTAGGCAAGCAGATGTCAACCAAAACGACAGAGGACAGACATCCAAATTTCACCCCTCAATGAAAATAATGAAAAAGTAGAAAAAATTGTAAAACTTCATTTTTCATAACTCTGAAAATTAAAATTACCAAAGTCTTGCAGCAAGCAATTTTGTCAGTAAAGATGGCTGAACCTTGATAAGAACAGCGAGTTTTGTAGAAATTTCATCTATTGCAGTCCAGTTCCCCTGTCCCCTTTCCAGCTCTCTGGCAACCTTGAAAAGTAACATCTTGCTTTCAGGTACTAGATAGAGAAGGTTAGAACTGTAACAACCCAATGGGTTCTTCCTGCCTGCTGCACAAATAAAACCAATTCACGGAGGCCATGGCAGCGCAGTAAAGAAACAGTTTAACTGATGTGAGGCCAGCCACGCCATGTGGGAGATAAAGTTATTACTCAAATCAACCTCTCTGAGCATTTGGGGCTATAGTTTTACAAAAGTAGTTTGAAAGAAGGGGTAGGGGTGGCTAGGCAATGGGTGCTTGCTGCTGATTGGTTGGGCATGCAATCATAGGAGTATGGTAAATGGTCCTTTTGCAAGCTGAGTCACTTCTGGGTGAGGCCACAAAAGTGGTCAGTGGGTCTAGGTGGAGCCATTATCAGTGGGTCCAGTTGGAGCCGCTGGTCATCAGACATTGCAAAAAACCTTAAAAGATATCTCAAAAGGCCAATCTTAGGTTCTACAATAGTGATGTGATCTGCAGGAGTAACTGAGAAAGTTGTGTATCTTGTGACCTCTGGAATAATGTCTGACAATTATTTATGTCTACACCTTAGCAGAATTCAGGCTCCTGTAGCCTTCTAGCCTAGTGGTCTTTCATTAGCTTTACAAACGCAGTTGAGGTTTGGGGAAGGGCTATTATCATTTAAACTATAAACTAAGTGTCTCCCAAAGTTAGTTTGGCCTATACCCAGAAATACTTAAGGGCAGCTTGGAGGTAAATGCAAGATGAGGGTTGGCTAGATCAGATCTCTCCCACTGCCCCAATTTTCTCAGTGATACAATTTTTGCAAAGTGGTTTCAGATTGAGAGCTCCTTCAAAGTTTTATTCCCAATGAAAATATATTATTCAACCTGTCTGGTGGTTTCCTGGAAGAGCCTGTTCAAAAGACTTATCTTTTTTGTGACCTCAATCAAAATTGCTCAGTACTAAAACTTTTCCACAAGGAAGCATTTGTCACATGTCTTAACATCGCAGCTTTCTCTGGTGATTGGTAACAGTTGGGGGAAACAATAGACAAAACAAAAACTTAAAAGAAGAAGCAAGGAATGAGATGTTCTTAAGCGCTTGGAAAATGTTTAACATATTCCTGGGAATCAAGATGGCCATACACATGCTTGGGCTGTACAGATTCTCCTGAAAGACCTTTAGAGGTCTTAGGTTCACACCTCTGCCTTACCTTGAGATTTCATGCAACCAGGAAGTAAGGACTCAGGAGAGTTTTCAAGTACCTGACTGACTGTTGAAGGCATGCTCTAAACTCAAACAGGATCTCACAGCAGAGAATGGGAGACTTATTTTCCCAGGTGTCTGAGGAAATCTGTGTCCAATAATTAAGTGACCATGAAACTAAGCAAGTGAAGACTTTAGTGGTTACTCATTTCGAAGATACAGACTTTACAGGATTAGTTCAGAAGTGTCACTTAAACTACTACAACAGGTAGTAACAACAGACCCTTAAAGAGGGGGGATCTAATTTCCAGAGATTCCATATTGTATTGATTTAAATATTGTTTTTACAAAAAAAAAATAATAAAAATATAAAGAAATAAGAAACAATGATCCATACACGGGGAAAAAATAAAACATTTAATATAAACTATATACCATTTATGAGGAAGCCCATAAGATGAATTTACTAGACAATGACTAGAATGCAGCAATTTTACATGTGTTCAAGGAGCTAAATAATACAATTTCTAAACAAAATTAAAGGAAAGTACGAGGCTAATATCTCACAAAATGGAGAATAATAACAAAGAAATAAAATTATTAAAATAATCCAAGTAGAAATTCTGGAGCTGAAAAGTTCAGTAACTGAAATAAAAAATTCACTAGAGAGTAAACAGTAGATAAGAACAGGTAGAGAAAGAGTCAATGAACTAGAAAACAGGGCAATTAACATTATGCAGTTTGAAAAAATTCAAAAAAAGGAAAATATAATTAGGGACAATAAACAGAAAAGTCATAATTCCAGATTTTAAAAGCTACTGTAAAGCTACAGTAATCAAGACAGTGTGGTACTATCATGGTTCTAGTCTAATATTGTTATTAGAAAGGGTTTCCAATCCAGACCCCAAGAGAGGCTTCTTGGATCTCCCACAAGAAAGAATTCAGGGCGAGTCTATAAAGTAAAGTGAAAACAAGTTTATTAGGAAAGTAAAGGAATAAAAAAAATGGCTACTCCATAGACATAGCCACCCTGAGGGCTGCTGGTTACCCATTTTTATGGTTATTTCTTGATTATATTGTGAATAAGGGGTGGATTATTCCTGAGTTTTTGGGAAGGGGTGGGCAATTCCTGGAATGGAGGGTTTCTCCTTTTTCTAGACCATATAGGATAACTTCCTGACGTTGCCATTCATAAACTGTCATGGTGCTGGTGGGAGTGTCTTTTAACATGTCTATTTTAAAAGAGGCACAGAACACACTAGGTGATGTGAAAAAACATACATGATCATATGCAGATGAGAAAACAATTTGTAAATTCAGGAAATCCTTATTGTATGCTTATATTTTGGCATAGCAAACATTTCAACATTTTGAAAGGTAATTGCATTTGTCATATTACTCACAATGTAGTGAAGCATGCATTTAAACATCTGTTCTAAAAATTGAAGGGCTTGTTTATTAAGACATTTTAATGAATTTTCATAATTAAGAACAAAATACTAGAACTGAATCATACAGTAAATTTTTTTAGGGAGATGGCTTTGCAACTCCTCATGCATGTTTAATACAGAATTCCCAGAGCACAAATCTTAAGGCTATTTTGTCTATTAATGTATTATCCCTATCTTACTGAATGGTTACTTGCAAATATCACTATGGTCTTATTAATTTTTGTGTTATTAAATCTTACCCAATTTTGATTATTTCTGGGGATCATTTTCTTTGGTATTGTGATTTCATTCATAACAAAATTTAGAAGAAATAGAACTCAAATGATCAAGATCAAAAATAAGTCTGGAATATAAATGTTCTATGCCATGACAATCTCTAAAAGAGTAGCTAAATGCACTTTATGTTTTGTCTCATTTTGTATTCATAAGTGAAAAATAATGCATTTAAGTAGAAGAAATATGCATCTTTATAGCCTCAGAGTTCTTGCATCATAGTAGCCTGTAACTTGTCATAGACTTTGCTGTCTGTGATAAATAGTGGATTTCTGATCTGGTATTCAGTAGAAGTACTGCATGCTTTATACCCATTAACATATCCTCTGTATTTTAACTTATAGTGGAAAACTATAATCATAAGGATAAAACAATAATCTGGGTGTTTGGGAGATCTTCTAAGAGCTACTAAAAATAATATGATGTGAAGCTAATTATAGGCATATTAACTCAAAGTGTGTGAGGCTATCTGATGAGGCTGAGGAAACAGCATCATTTTTTTGCTTCTGGCTTAGTTAGTAATGGAACAAGAAGCGGAAACACTCACTTCTTTTACAATGGAAATAAAGTAAAAATATCAGTTAAAATAATGTAACATAACATTATTCCCCCATCTCCTTGTTAATTTAATATTTTAAAAAATGATTTCAATATTGAAGACCTTTGTGATAATTTCAGCAACTTTATGAAGATATAAATTACATATTAACAGGATACTTGTCATTTGTAAAAGGTTAGTCTCATAGAACCCCTAGGAAACCAACTATAAATGTTAGAAATAACAAATATAATACAGTTTTTTGAGATAAAATCAATATTATGATCAAGCTGTTAAAGAATACTTGAATCAGGTGGGTTATGATGTATTCATGGCCAAGTGCAAGAACCATACCACATAAAACCAGTCCCCAAAATGGTACAGAGATTGTATTAAGAAAACTCAGTCACAAAGATATGAATTTCTTAAGTGGGTGGACCCCAAATTTCTGAGAAACATGTACTTTTCCAAGAGGCACATTAAGAAAGACCTGAAGAAGATGCAGGCCAACAACACCAAGGCTATGAGTTCATGTGTCGAAGGTATCAAGGTCTTCACAAAGCCAAAGAAAGTCAAGCTCAATACCCCAAAGGGGATCAGCTTGAAGCCCAATCAACTTCTTTGTATTGCCTACCTGAGGCTCAGGAAATGTGCCCTCATCACCAAAGGTCTCAGGCTGTTGTGGCCAAAGGCTCAAACCAAGGCCCAAGCTGTTGCTTGGTGTGTTGCCTCACTTCCCAGCTCCAGTTCAAAACCCCATCTCTGAGGTAGAGTCCTCTGCCTGCCTGTGTGAGGACAGAAGAACTGATGTGACGCCTGGGCTGTCTTCTGCATGGATCTGGTGTCCTCTGTCCTATTTGTACAAATAAATCTGAGGTAGGGAAGAATAAAAAGCTTAATTTTTTGAGTGCTTAAAAACATATGGTATGTTTCAACAACAAAGGCACAATAAAATTACTAGCTTATTATTTGATGAACTCCTGCAAAAATATATATTTTCTCTATTGTCAGGTCCAAATCTCCTACCAGCCAACACTGAATATTAAATATTAGAGTTTCTGAGATCTCAGGGGCCAAGCGAGCAGATGCTCGTAATACAAGCAAACAAAATAAAATGTCTGAGAGAAAGCCTCATATCAACTTAACCATTCTGCCTCTGAGAGAAGTAAGCAGCAGAAGAAAAACATTTTGTGTTTGTGCATGCTTATGTTCTTACCTTATGTATGTAGTGAGCAGAAGCAAGAGCTGCTAGCAAGAGGCTTCCCTGGCTCATCAATCATATTCAAAGAGTATGTACCATCTGCATTGGAAAAGTAGATGAAAGGAAGGAGACAATGCTTTACAGTTTTCACTTGTCAGCCCTTAATACTCCCCCAATGATCATACTACTTTTATAATAATGCAATGTTAATACTGTCATAAAAACTGCAAAGATATGTTCATGTTAACTTCTAAATCTTCAATACCAGGGATAAACAAACTTTTTCCAAAAAGGACCAGATAGTAAATCTTTTAGGCTATGTAGGCCACAAGGCAAAATCGGCATATTATGTAAAAATTTGTATAACAAGAGATAAACCTCTAACACATACTTTCATATTAGATTTCATTTCTATTTTATTTTACATAAATAAATAATAATAAATAATAAAATAAAAGAATATAAATAAAAATGTATAAAATAAAATAAACTAATAGTACATAAATATTTTCTGTAAATAAATAATAATTGAATTTAATTCATCATAGTAGAGGTTTATGTACTGTGTATTAGCAAAATGAAACTTTTGGAGGGGGTAAAGGTTAATATTTGCTTGATTGTATCTCAAAGTTAGTATTCCCTATCAGTACAAGTGACTGAAATAGTTCATAAGTTAATGCTGATAAGAAATGAGATTTCATGTATCTTATCTTTGAAAATATTTTCACACAAATATGTACTATGTGCTACTGATATTACATGAGCTCTTTTTTTTTTTCTTTTCTGAGACAAAGTCTTGCTCGGTCGCCAGGCTGGAGTGCAGTGGCATGATCTTGGCTCACTGCAGCCTCCGCCTTCCAGTTTAAGGGATTCCCCTGCCTCAACCTCCCAAGTAGCTGGGACTACAGGCATGTGCCACCATGCCCTGCTAATTTTTGTATTTTTAGTAGAGATGGGGTTTCACTATGTTGGCCAGGATGATCTCAATCTGTTGACCTCGTGATCCACCTGCCTCAGCCTCCAAAATTGCTGGGATTACAGGCATGAGCAACTGCTCCCAGCCTCATAAGCTCATATTTTTATTGAGAATATTTATTCCTTGGAATGCATTTATGGAAGTCTATTAGATAATTTCTTTGACATTTGTCTCTAATCACGTTATTGCATTACCAAGTAGTCACTTCCAGTTGAAGTTTAGGTAGATCTCCTCAATTGCACAGTTCAGTGGATTCTGAAATATCCTCTGAAAATGTAATAAAATATAACTACTAAAAATTTGTGTTGAAACAGAGATGTAATTTTTTATCATTTGACCACATGGGAAATGTTTTTAAAAGGTTGATGTCACTTAAAATACAAATAATGTTAGTTGTCATCAAAATGACATTACTGCAATATCAGTTTCACAGAGAAATACTATTTTACCATTTAATTTTACACCGAATTTCACTGAGGAGCATTACCTATTCTGCATAAAAATAATCACCAAACTCACTAAATATATTCTAATAGTAATTAAGGATGGTTCTTCCATTCAGAAAACAATGTCAGTCTTAGTCCTGAGCTAAAAAATAAAAATAAAAATAAAATCCCAGTAATACTTTACCACAGCTAAACCATCAGATTTTGATGTGGTAGAAAAAGTCAAGTTACTTCACATATATTTCTAACTCACATGCCTGGCAATAGTTAACTCCAGGAAAATAAATCAAATTCATCAATAAACTTCTAGTTAAATTGTATATGATAGTATAAAATATTTTTCTGACAAGTACCTGCTAATGAATAATAAAATGAATTAATGGATACTATAAACACCCTTTATTATCACAAGCTTTGTAAATTTTCCCAACTAATTATTTAACTGCTTTATGTATAATTTTACCACCATCAGTTCTAACACATCTTAGCAGATTCTGCTTTGGGTTGTACTGAATTAAGTCTTAGTCACTTGGAAAACACTGCCTCTTGTACTTGTTTCAAGCAATCTATTTATAGACTTTAACTCTTTAGTCACTTTCAAGTTGACAGTGACGCATCTGTTAAACAACAACAACAACAAAATAGTATTAGTAAAATTTGTAAACCTATCAAGAGCCAAGGAAAACTAATAAAAATATTTGCCTTGTTTTTTTAATTGATTATGGATATCACACTCAATGTTCTCTTTATGTAGCTGCTCTCTCTAAAGAGCTTGCAGTCTTAAATAAGTTTTTTATCTTAAGCTTAAGCTACATTTGTTCAGCTGCTGCAATCACATGTAATTCAGTTGATTCACTACTAATAAAGAGTTTTTCTCATTTGTCTTACAAGTAAGCCACTCAAAATATTTGCTTACTGCTTGACTGTTAGATTTTTGTGTGTGTGAAGAAATTCTTCCACAATGAGATATTCCATTTTCAATTTTCAACTTTTCTGATTATTGTCTTCTTGTAAGATGGGAATATTGTGATAAGCATGTGTGTATGTGCATACTATATTCTGACAGTGTCAATGTGAATTATGTTCTTTTTATACCATTAGAGTGCCATTGTAAATAAACATAACTGTCTTCTAATTCAGTAACCAAAAAATTGTCATACCATGACTTAAAAACACAATACTCAAACTTAAGTTTTCTTGTTGAGTATGCACTAGTATAAACAAACATAAAAAAGTCACAGTACAGTGATAAATATGACACCCCAAATGCTGTCCAGGCATAATTGTGTCACTGAAAGTTTTTGTCTGCCTACCAGTGGTGAAAACAATGAATGGAGACTATGTTGCAGCTATTAAACTCTGTTGCTACAGCAAGAAAACAGCCACAGACAATACATCAAGGAAGGAGCAAGGCTGTGTCCTAATTAAATTTTATTTATGAAAAATACAAGTTGAGTTCCATATACTTTTCATGTGACATAAAGTATTATTTTAAAAATTTTAATCAGTTTAAAATGTAAAAATCATTATTAGTTCCCAAACAGAACCAAAAAAGGGACTGGGACACATTTACATGTCAGGGAAAAATTTGCCAATCTCATTTCTATTGTGATACTATTTTGCTTCTGTTAAAAGCATAATAAAAAAGGAGTAAAGAACAAAGAAAGAGAAGGCTTCCATACAGAAGACAAAAGATACAATATGCAATTCAATTTAGAAGCTTCAGGAATTGACCTCAAGAAATAAAGATACTAACATGGAATATTCAGAATTTTTTTAATCTCTCGATATACTCTGTAGCAATGATATTTAATTGTATATTTTTTAATTTTTCCAAGTAACTTCAAATATGTTACTACATCTGATCCCCAAATTATCAATATAAGACAAAGAGTACATACATTACTTTTCTGTTTGTGCAATTTAGAAAACTGAAGCTCATATCTTAACACTTTCATAATTATAGGACTGGTAAATAGGAGAGAACATCGCATAGTTATGTTGATACTTACAGGTGTTATTGATTCTAGTGAAATATATTCTAGTCTAAGTAGTTAACTATAACTACAAAGGGAGAAGACTCATTCTACTTTGTAAGAGTTCCTGTGATATCAATAATCATAGGACAGGCATTATGAATAGTCCTGCTCTCTCTACTCCATCACGGTGGCATTGTACATATACAGGAAGATAATACGTAGGTCCTATTTTTTTAACGGAAATCAAATTATTTTTATTTTCTCTGACCCACTATTTATTCCTTATTCTGATTAAAAATAAACTCTGACTTTACTTATGGTTTTTTTTGTTGTTTTGTTTGTTTTGTTTTGTTTTATAATCACTACTTTCCCCTAGTATATACCTTCTCTGACCTAAGGAGGCTGAGATACGTGACTCCACTAATTAAATTCTAACTTGATTTCTTATATCTTCTTGGTATATCTTTCTAATCCAATATATTCTCAGAAAAAAAAATTGGAAGGGTATTTTGAAGGCTGTGGCTAAAAGGCAAAAGAAAGAAAAAAGTATGGGTGCCCATCAGACATTACAAAGATATTTCTTTGCTTGCCCTTGAGTATATATTTAGGAATTGATTATATTTAAATATGAATTTACATCCAAATATATCATCAAATAATCTACCCTGCCAAAATAGTAAGTTGCAAATAGTGTGGTCCTGGAAAACTTGAACACGGCCACAAGCTTTCTGTAAATGATGGGAATTATACATTGTAAATACAAACCAACAAAATATTAATTTTCCATTTGTATATATATGAATGACTGACTTGCTCATTGAATTTGGAGATGATAGAAGTGATTTTTTTCAACATTCTAAAAAATAAAACTGACTCTTGAACAATCAGCCAAACAGGCAACTAGTTAAAATTAAAAGACTAGATATGTGAGAAATCCATTGCTTTATGTAGGTTTTGATTTTCCTTAGACCATGACCCAACTTGCATTAACAGCTATCATGGAAGACCAAAAAGAGGGTGTGTTGATTGCTTGTATATGAGGTTTGGCACCTATTCACGTAGATAATTGTTTAGACCAAATAACTAATTGTCCCTTTAACAACAAGCTGCTATCTGCTTGTCAGTCCATTTTTTGATATATATTCTCAACCTCAACACTAATTCCATATGTTTAAATAAAATTTTTTTCTCTCTCAGTGCTATTTCCAAAAATTTGAAGAGTGTTTTTTAAGAATATTCAGACCCAAATATAGTAATAACACTTTTCCCATATTCAGCCTATTTTTTAAAAATTCATGGTAATTCCTGTACTTTTATGATGCTCAATTAGACTTTAATAAATTGTCCCAGGAGAGAAATTATGTGTGTGAGTGTGTGTGTGTGGTATGTTTAGGAGGGACAGTGGAAATCCAAGTCAGTTTACATCTTAGAGATATACATATACTGTATGAAAACACAGAAACAAGCATCATGAAATATTTACAATCAACTCAATTCTTATAAACCAAAATAAGAGAAAGAAAAAGAATAGGGAAACTGGCTCTTCACTTTCTCAGTTAACTTGTACTCACTCCACAAACCCAAAACTGTCTACTCATAACATAACACTTAGTGTACATTTTATCTGTGAAAAAAAGAATCGATAGATTATATGTTCTTGTTTTAGAACTGGAAGAGTAAAATACATGTCTTTGAGAGTTTCTTAAAATTTCATGCAAAGCCAAAACTTAATATACATATAATAGACAACATGAGCCAACCAGTGTGCCAGAAAAATATTAAGCAATTCATTTCTTCTTTACATTTTATGACAAATCTCTTACTATCCTAATTACTGTTAATTAGGAAACTAGGTCAGAGACACTATCTCATCAGTGTCATGGAGCTTTAGAATTACAAATCTCAATTTCAGCTTTGCTTGGTCACTCCTTAAAATTGTTAACATGATGAAAACAAGAAATTAACTGATGAACACATAAGACATTCTTCAAAGACAGTCCTATATGTGACCAGTTTCTCCAAGGTAGGAAAAATAAATTTTGGAGAACTCACTAAAATTTACCTGGAACACATTTTCATAGTTGTGTCTGAGTGATCCAATCCAGTTTTGAATGTCACATCTGTTATTTTAAACCAGATGACCTAAACATACTATTCAACTTATTTTTATTAATAGAATCAGAAGCTCAGTGAAGTTACATGTAATTAATTAGATTGCAAGTTTACAGATTTGATGTCCAATGTGTTCTTGACTGTTTTTCAGCTGCAAAAACTGATTTAGTATAAGGTATTATGTTTTAAACATCTACTACTATCCTTTTTTTCTCAGAAGCAGAACATCTAAAAGTGTAAAAAACACTTTGTAATTGTTTTGTAATAAAACAATCATAAAATCTTCTTGGGCTTAGAGTTAGAACATAAACAGTAATGAAAGGGAATATAAAAATTGAGATTGAAAATGTAGTTAGGGCCACACACATTGTAACAGAATGCTCTGGTCAAAGTAATACATGTAACTGATAATTATGTATAATTATCATGTATTAATTTTAAAAAGTCACTGTGAGTGATGGATATGTTAATTAGCTTGATTGTGGTAATCATTTCAAACTGTATATGTATATCAAAACATCAGGTAATATAACATATATTTATAAGTTTTGTCAAGTATACCTGAGTGGTTCAATACTTCAGTGGAGCTAGTAACTGCAGATGTGAGAGAAATAGCACGATAACTAGGGGCAGAGCCTGAAGATGTTGCTGAACTGCAGCAAGCTAATGACAAGACTTGAATGAATGAGGAGTCACTTCTTATGGATGAACAAAAAATTGGTGTCTTGAAATGGAATCTACTCCTGACAAAGATGCTGCAAACATTGTTGAAATAAAAACAGAGGGTTTAGAATATTACATAAACTTAGTTAATAAAGCAGCAGCAGGGTTTGAGAAAGAAGTCCATTTTGAAGGAAGTTCTACCATGGGTAAAGTAGTATCAAATAGACTTGCATGCTACAGATAAATCTTTCATAAAAGAAAGACTAAATTAATGCATCAAACTTCACTGTTGTCTTATTTTAAGAAATTGTCACAGCCATCCTAACCTTCAGCACTAACCTGATCAGTCAGCAGTTATCATTGAAGCAAGACCCTCTATCAGCAAAAAGTTTACAACTCACTCAGATGATTGTTAGCAGTTTTAGCAGTAAAGTACTTTTTAATGGAGGTATGCAGATTGTTTTCTTAGACATAATACGATTGCACAGTTCACGGACTACAGTATGGTATAAACATAACACTTATATGCACTAAGAAACCAGAAAAAAAAGTGTGACTACTTTCACTGTGATACTCACTTTATTGTTGTGGTTTGAAGTGAATGAGCAATGTTGCTGAGGTATGCCAGTAGTTTTCATGGTCCAAGTCCATGGACCTCTAAGATCACTGCTTTTATTTGGATTGACTTTACATTGCTTTTGCTAACCAATACTCGCTTATAAAAATCACATATCACTGCCTGAAAAAAAAAATCCAGCCTGCCTGTATATTGAGTCTAACTCCATGTTAATAAACTGTCTGTTATTTTTCTGTCCTGGCTATATACAAAGGCTTTATCTAGCAGGCCTCATGGAAGAAAGTTACCCTTCTCACATTAGACTTGATGTATAGCCAATGCATGGCAGTCTTGTGGTTTCAAAGGGATGCTGCATTCAGGGACTCAGGGCCTCCTGGCCAATCATTGGTCTTTACATAATCACATTCCTTGCCCTGGCACCTTCATTTCATTCTTTGATCAGCCCTCAAATCCCTCTAACTCACTTCTTATCCTCTTGCATACTTCCCTTTTAAGCTCTTCTGCCCTCTGACTTTACAATTATTTCTGCAATTCCCATACCTGCTTCAATAATACAGTGCAAAAAACTTGTCTCCTCAATGATTTTTCTGACTCTGCATAAGCCACACTGTCTCATACTGCCTTGAGCATCAAAGCACAGGCCAACAGTGCAAATGTAAACCTACACATCATAAGTCTAAATATTTAAAAGTTACAAATTAAGCCTTTGTCCCAGCTTGTGTTTCCATGAAGGGCCACACATCATGCTTCCCAGAAATTTCATTGGTAATGGGTGTATAATGATATTGTTGCCTCCCCTGTGTCAGCCGTACTACCAAGTGTTTCTGTGGATCCCCTCGATAGAGCATGGAAAATAGTGAACGCAGATCCCAGCTCAGGCAGTGACTGGACCTGCTTAAAACTTAGATGAGAACTGACAGTTCAAGCTACCCAAGGCATTAGATCAGGCAAGTGCTTCTCCCTCATATTGCCTTTTTCCAATTCAGAATTTCCAGGCAATTATACATGCTTTCAAAACTATTTCATGTAAGCAGAAAAAGGAAGAAACTACAGTGATCTGGGAAAAGTGATCTGCCTGGGAGAATTTGGAGAGGCAACCAGAGATAAAACCTAGACAGAGGCTGTTAGTCCTCATCTTGCTCTGCACCTTATCTTCTAGATACCTTGGCTCAGGTTTTCCTCAGTGGTAACTCCATTTTGTTCAGTTGTTACCTTTCAAAAAAATTTCTTAGGAAACTAAAAATATGTGTTTTAAGATTGGGTGTTTATGTGATATTCAGGGCCTGCTGCCCAGATCTAAGGGTAGCATGGGCCTCCAGTACCCTCCCATTCTAGTGACTTCATTGGTAGTATCCTGTGGGAGTCATGTCTGATAGTCACTGTCTACCAACATAACTTGTACATAAGAGTGCCTATATGCAGTATATAAAGTTCAACCTGATTTTCTGTAATAGATGGCCAAAGGTATACCGAATACCATACAAATGGAAAAGTCTAAAAGTTCATATTCTAGCACTTAGTGGAATTGTAAGATGATTAATTTGTCTATCACCCTATCTATGTTTGCAGCTCGTTATGTGTCATGCATCAACATTTTCTTTCTTAATTAATTATTAGTGCAGTAATCATTTCTAGTATTAATTCTGAACACAGTATGATGGATAATTTTATTTGTCAACTTGACTAAGCCATGAAGTGATCACATATTTAGTGAAACATTATTCTGGATGTTTGTGTGAGGGTGCTTGTAGATGAAATTAACACTCAATTGATAGAATAAAGCAGATTGCCATCCCTAATGCACGTAAACATCATCCACTCAATGGAAGGCCTAAAGAGAACAAAATGGCTGACCCACACACCCCCTTCCCACCCCCACCCTACTCCACCCCAAGTAAGAGAGCCTTCTCCTGCCCAATTCCTTTGAACTAAGACATGGGCTTTTATCTTGCCTTCAGACTCAAACAGAAACACTAGCTCTTTCTGGATCTCAAGCCTGCCAGCCCCTGTATGGGAATTACACCATCAGTTCCATAAGTTTTAAGGCCTTTGGGATTGGAATGAAACTATACCACAGGCTCTCCTGGGTCTTCAGTTTGCCAGCTCAACCTGCAGACCTTATGACTTGTCAGCCTCCATAATCATGTGAGCTAATGTTTTACATCAAATAAGAATATATACATATCCTATTGTTTCTGTTTTGCTGGGGAACCTTTACTAATACATACAACATAACTTCCAAATTTCTGAAAAGTTTCTCAAATTACAATGATTAGCACGCAGCTGTGAGTCTTCATATATCTGTCAATCTACAAACTCACACCTGATTTGATTATTCTTAGTTGCTGGCAAATTCAAATGATTAACAATTCATTTAAAAATGCTCATACCTGTAATCCCAGCACTTTGGGAGGCTGAGGCAGGTAGATCACCTGAGGTCACGAGTTCAAGTTCAGCCTGGCTAACATGGTGAAACCCTATCTCTACTAAAAATACAAAAATTAGCTGAGCATGATGGCAGGTGCCTGTAATCCCAGCTACTTGGGGGGTCGAGATGGAAGAATCACTTGAACCTGGGAGGCAGAGGTTGCAGTGAGCAGAAATCGCACCGCTGCCCTCCAGCCTGGGCAACAGAGCAAGACTCCATCTCAAAAAAAAAAAAAAAAAAAGAAAGAAAGAAAGGAAGAAAAGAAAAAGAAAAAAGAAAGAAAAAAAAAGAAAAATGTTCAATTTTTTTTTCCTCACAAATGACCCTGATAAAATATATATGGTAGAACGTGTTAAAGGAGACAACATCTAACATATGTAGGCAGAAGTTTGGGTATGGGGCAATTATGAAGATAATTTTCATTGCCAGGAGCCAGCTGATGAAAAGCCCTATAATTAGATGAAGTACAAGGCACTAAAAGAGAAAGACTATTATGTATAAATTACATGCTAGAACATTGACATGAAAATAATAATTATTAGCATCATTATTATTATGAGTTACAAATAGTTTACATACTTAATACAACAGTGAATTACACATGATCTTTCAACATAATGCTCATGCCCTAAAGTTAGACACAGCTGTCTGCCACCAACTCAGAATAAAAACTGGATGTGGAAATAGAATGAAACAAACACACAGCAATATAAAAAAATCAGCCATAAAATATTCATTGGCTCTATTCTCAGAAATTTCTGTTCCTCCTCCCTGATTAGAAAATTTTCCTGGCTGGGTGCAATGGTTGACTCCTGTAATCCCAGCACTTTGGGAGACCAAGGCGGAGGTTAGCTTGAGTCCAAGAGTTTGAGAACAGCTCGGGCAACATAGTGAGACATCATTTTTACAAAATAAATATTAAATAAATAAATAAATATTAGCTTGGTGTGGTGGTACATACATGTGGTCCCAAATACATGGGAAGCTGAGGTGTGAAAATTGCTTGAGCTCGGGAGGTCGAGGCTGCAGTGAGCCATGATCATGCCACTGCACTCTAGGCTGGGTGACAGAGGGAGACCCTGTCTCAAAAAAAAAAAAAAAAAAAAAAAAAAGAAAAGAAAAGAAAAAGAAAAAGAAGGAAAGAAGAGGAAGGGAATGGAGAGGAGGAGAGAGGAGGGGAGGGGAGGGAAGGGAAGGGAAAGGAGAGGAAGAGAAATGAAAAAAGAATTTTCCTAAATATTTGAAATGAATAAAAGCAAAAATGTTATCAGAGCTGACCAGAGAACTTTTGTGCATAATGTATCCCATAAATGATAATAATAGAGATTATCTTTTTCAAAGTAGGCGGAGGCAGAATTTTTTGTTCTTTTGCCCAATTACTTAGCCTTGATTTAATATATGGAGATTTGATGGGTAATTTTCTTACTTTCAGATTCAGCAACAACTTCTAAGAGCTCACTCTCAACTATTGCAATTGTTACCAATATCATTTAATCCACAAATTCTTCTCACACTTATTTCTCCCAGTTTCTTTCCTATCCTATCCATAAAATTCAGTTTCTTTACTGTCACCCAGGTTATAATAACTAGTATTATGTGTATGTCTACCCTAATTTGAAATGCTATTGACAACCTCCCAATCATATTTACCTACACAATGTTAATCCTTCTTGATGGTCCAATTAAGATCTTCAAGAATGTCTCCTGAAGACTACAACTCTCCCTCTAAATTATGATCCTATTAAACAATAATAGTGACACTTTAAAAAACAGAATTGGCCGGGCGCGGTGGCTGACGCCTGTAATCCCAGCACTTTGGGAGGCTGACGCGGGCGGATCATGAGGTCAGGAGATCGGGACCATCCTGGCTAGCAAGGTGAAACCCCGTTTCTACTAAAAATACAAAAAAAAAAAATTAGCTAGGCGTGGTGGTGGGCGCCTGTAGTCCCAGCTACTCGGGAGGCTGAGGCAGGAGAATGGAGTGAACCCGGGAGGCGGAGCTTGCAGTGAGCTGAGATCGCGCCACTGCACTCCAGCCTGGGTGACAGAGCGAGACTCTGTCTCAAAAACAACAACAACAACAAAAAACAAACAAACAAACAAAAAACAGAACTGTGGTGGGCCTGGGCGCAGTGGCTCATGCCTGTAATCCCAGCACTTTGAAAGGCTGAGGTGGGCAGATTACCTGAGGTCAGGAATTCGAGACCAGACTGACCAACATGGCGAAACCCCATCTGTGCTAAAAATACAAAAATTAGCCAGGCGTGGTGGTGGGTGCCTGTAATCCCAGCTACTCAGGAGGCTGAGGCTGGAGAATTGCTTGAACCCGGGAGACAGAGGTTAGTTACAGTGAGCCGAGATCACACCACTGCACTCCAGCCTGGGCTACAGAGCGAGACTCCATTTCAAAATAAATAAATTAAATACATAAAATAAAATAAAATAAAAACTGAACTGTGGTGGGAGAGAGAATGGAGATAAAATTGAAGTTAGACCTTTGTGTATGTTTATGAGAAATAAAGATTCTAAGCTAAAATACAATACGAACTTGAAAGGGCCTGCGATCTCTTTTTAGAAAGAAGGAAATTAAATGGGTATCAGAAAGTTTATGAACTATATTGGTTGGAATTTGGTATAGAATTGTGGATAAATGGAGCTAAAATTTTATACTTCTGTGTGAGATAATGAGGGTTAAGCTCTTACCACTATTTTCATTTGCTAGTCTAATATTGCTCCATTTAGTTATTCCACAAAAATTGTTCATATTTACCCAAAGCATTTTCTGTCTAAAGACACAATATTTCTTTAGTGCTATTACATTACCTATTAATCCAGGATGTAGAGTTAACAAGACCATCCTGATTGAGCACCTAACTCCTCCAGTTCTTCAATTGAGTGGAGAATACCACAACAGCTCAAGAACAAGAATAACACTGAATAGCTCTAAAACCAAATTTATAAGTGTACAAACAAATGTTGGTACATCCATACAGTGAAATACCATTCATTATGAAAAATAAATGAGGTATCAAACCATGCATATACATGGATAAACCTGCTAAAGCAAGATTAAATGTATACTCTGCTTTTTTACAAATTCTAACACATTAGAATTTATGTAGAGAAATCAAATGTAGTGAAATAAAAAGCATTATATCCTTATCTGCTAAAATAGATGTAAGTTCCCAAGAATACTATAATCATGATATAACTGCTGAAATAATTCATAGAAATTAGTAATGATATTGAGAGTGAGTGAATGGTAAATAGAAATGTATTTAATCATCTATAAATTAAAACTTAATTACATAATATATGCCAGGAAAGATAATAGGCATTACAACATTGTACTACTTACCTCCCCTCTAATGTCTTATTATTGAATAGTATAGGAGAAAAAAATCTATTTACATATATATTCATATTATATAATATGGAATAATAATTAGTCATTCAATGATATGAGAACCAAAGTGTAAAACTTAGGACATTCAGGTAACTGAAACTTTTTTAACAGTGAACTATAAGAAGAGAAAAAAATAAAATATTTATATGATCAGTCTATTACAAATATATTGTGAATAAATAGGACAAGTATAAAAAATATGGAAATTAGCAAATAGCAGGCACAAAACAGATTTGTTTTTTTCTTTTTCTTTGAGATGGAGTCTTGCTCTTGTTGCCCAGGCTGGAGTGCAGTGGCGTGATCTCGGCTCACTGCAACCTCTGCCTCCTGGGTTCACGCAATTCTCTTGCCTCAGCCTCCCCAGCAGCTGGGATTACAGGCGCCTGCCACCACACTCAGTTAATTTTTGTATTTTTAGTAGAGACGGGGTTTTGCCATGTTGGCCAGGCTGGTCTCGAACTCCTGCCCTCAGGTGATCCACCAGCCTCGGCCTCCCAGACTGCTGGGATTACAGGCATGAGGCACCGTGCCTGGCCAACAGATTTTTTTTTAATTGACAGATAAAAAAACATATTTTGGAGCTCTGTTTTCCAATACAGTATTCGCTAGCCATATTTGAAATGTGAGCACTTGAAACATGGATAGTCCAAAATGAACATGTTGTAAGCGTAAAATACACGTGATATGAAAGATTAAGTAAAAAAATGCAAACTATGTCATTAGTAAGTTCAGATCTATTATTTGTTGAAATAATAACATTTTAATATATTTGGTTAAATAAACTATAATTGATTTTATCTATTTATACTTTTAAAAAATATGGCTATTAGAAATTTTTTAATTATATGTATGTCTCATATTATATTTCTATTGGAATGGCATCATTTTAGGACATCAGAAATACTTGAAAAATATTGAGTATTTTCCCACATTGACCAGATAATTTGCTGAAAACTTATACCATTCTAAGGAGTCAAAATGTAACCTGATAGATAAAAGAGAAGTCCTCCAGTAAAGACATCCATTTGCATCTGCTACCAATTTCATCACGCTGTCTCTACTGTTAAGTAACAAACTGCCAAAAACTTGGTGGCCTAAAATAATAATAAACAGTTATTTACTTATTATTCTTCAGTCTAGCTGGGTTCAGATAACTGGTTCCGCTGGTTAGTTGTTTAAGGTCTCTCATAAGTTCAACTAGGTTGTTTAAGATCCTTGGAGGTTCAATTAGGGACAAAAAATTCTGAGCACTCCTCCCTCAAATGTTTGGCACCTCAATGTTAGATGTGGACGAGATGCTCTCTTCTTGTGCTCTCTCCAGTAGGGTATCCTAGATATCTTTGTGTGGTGGCTCATAGTGCCAAGACAGTGAAGGAAACCTTGTTGTATGTTTCCTGAGGGTTCCAAAAGAGCAAGGGGTGTTGCCAAGCCATTTAAGGTCTAACCACATGAGTTATTTTTCAATTCTGCCATATCTTACTGGTATCCAAGAAAATCATGTGGCCATATAAGGGCAGGTGAATAGATCCAATATATATGGGAAGTGTTTTTGACAGTATTCTCTGGAAATTATTTACCACATCATTAAATTTATGCTTATTTTCAAACTATTGGACTACAGACATGTCTTGTAATTTTTCAAATATTATTATTTTCTAGATATTGATACAATCACATTTATCATGTTTTCTTTGAAAAATATTGCACAAGTCAGGTGTGATTTTTCATGCCTATAACCCCAGGATTTTGGAAGGCTGAGGCAGGAGGATAACTTGAGGCCATCGCAGGAGTTCGAGAGCAGCCTGGGCAACACAGCAAGACCCCATCTCTAGGAAATTTAAAAAAAGAAAATCAGGTGTAGTGGTGTGTGCCTGTAGTCCCAGATACTTGAGAGACTGAGGCAGGAGAATCACTTGAGTCCAGGGGTTTGAGGCTGCATTGAGCCAAGGAGCCATGATTATGCCGTTGCACTCCAGCCTGGGTGACAAAGCAAAACACTGTCTCAAAAAAACAATTAAAAACATAAAAAATAATAAAATAAAAGAAAAAATTGTACAATGTTTGCCAAAGTTGTTTATTGAATTTAAATAATGCATCTTATATTTAAACAAACGACTATATGATTCACATTCTAAAAACTTCAAAATAGAGAACAGCATTATTCTTAAAAATAAATGTCCTTATTTAATTTCTAAAGATTAAAAGGCTCAACTTCAGAGATACCATGAGCTTGCTAATTTTTTTGTGAAAACAAAGCTATTTATGTGTTTATGGTAATATGTATTAATCTACATTATTTTTCATTTATGTTACAAAGCCTTAGAATTGAAAGCTGCCTTTTGTAGTAGAAATTATTGACTTCAGAAAAGATCATGCTCCATTTTAAAATATCCATCATATTTCTTACACATAATAACTATTTTGAATAAAATGTTTTTGCTCCTATCATTGCAAAAGAAACTTCCCTACTTATTTTATACTGCTGAAATTTCTGATTAAGTAAATCCCTAAAATAATTCACTTTTTTGAAAATTCCCTCTTTTTTTCCAAAGGTATTAGAAGTTAACTTTTGTTGTGAAAACCAATACCTCCGAAAATATTAAAATGGGCCATTCCCTACATAAAGGGAAAGATGGTAGTTAAACCTCTGACAGCATGAAAGAAAAATCCGTTCTGATTTTTATTCAATAGGGAAAGCCTCAGTTCTAAAGGTGAGGAGCACAGAAGACGAAAACAGCAGCCACTGGCATAGAAGATAAAACCAAGGAAGTGCAGTGTACTGAAAGCCAAAAGAGGTAAGTGCTTCAAATAGGAGTAAATGAACACTCTCAAATCTCACCAAATGATCAGGTTTGATGAGAATGGAGAACTGAACACTATATTTATGAATTCTATGAGCATTGGTAGAAATAAACAGGCAGAAGCTGGACTGAAATTGGTTCAAGAGAGGCGAGGAGTTGTGATCTGGAGTTGGTTTTAGAATATGTTTTGTAGAATGGATGAATACATTTAAAGGAAAAATCTAGAGACAAATTGATTTAGAGTGTTTTTTAATGCTCAAAGCAGGAGTATTAAATGTTTATTTAAGATCACATCATGGACAACAGAACATAAGGATAAAACTTGAGATATTATGAAAATATAACCTACAAAAATATGAAATTAATTGAACAAGAAAGGACAAAGGGAGAACCAACTACAGATAATTGTACAGATTTTGCTCCTGGAGGACTTTGAGAATAGTGGGTAAAGTAGATAAATGGGACACAAATAGAAACTCTGTTTTATACCTATTGAATAAAAGTAATAATAACAAGCAGGATGGATAGTAGAAAACTGAGAATATATATTTTACATGTAAAATGGTATAAACTATGTGCCAGAAAGCTAAGGCCCACAGGCCCAATTTGGGCTGGTGCCTGTTTCTATAAAGTTTTATTGAGACCTAGCCACACTCATTCATTTATGTATTGTCTACAACCAATTTCACACTACAGTGGCATAAGTGAGTAGTTGTTGTATAACCCCAAAAAGCTGAAACCATTTACTATTTGAATCTTTGTGAAAAAGATTATCCAACTCTGGCATAAATAAATTCTCTTTTGAATGTAGCAAGTGACTACTAACGTAGTTAATAATTTATTTTAACTAAAATTCTATTAGTCACTAAAAGCTGTAATATTATGATGAAAAAAAATTTGTTTGTTAGAAAGTGGTCAGATAGCTCAGCTCAAATATGATTACCCTGAAGTCTTTCAAATCTAGCAAAATATTCCACAACTGTTTCAAACGTATTGTCAATATTTCAAATGGAAAGCTACATATGGAAAGATAGAGTAGACCAATTGAATAATTAACTTGGTTCTGAAACATTCAGACATTGAACATTTTAACTCTTGACTTTAAAATCTTGAGAATTTTAGAACTAGCACATACTTTTATTATATTTAAAAGACCCTCAAAATCAGAATAATTTTGAATAGATATAAATGATACTTTAAATTTTAACTAGCAAGGAGTAAAGTTAGTTGCTTCAATTACAATACCCAAAAGTTATAATTAGGTAAAGCTTTAAAATGGCAATGATAATTACGCCTAAAACATTGCTGAAATTTAAGACTACATAAATACTTATACTGACAAATATTTTTACACATGAAATACATGATCTAGACATTTATTGAAATCTCTTGATCAGCACCATTAAAGTTTGTAACCTTTATTTAGGTTATATATTTTTGGTATTATATTTTCAATGATCCAAGTTAATTATGTCAATATCCTATAAGCGAATATGCAGACATACCATATTACTGTTTTGCACCGGTAGGTTTTCACGACCTATTTATGTAAGCAATTATCCAAATATATAGGATAATCATTTCCGTTTGATTATTTTTTATACATGTGTATTTCTTGCATTTAGTAAACAAAGAATATCTGTTTTATTTAGGTTGGTGCCTTAATTAGAATGATGTTCCTCTAACTGGAAAGTAAAAGTACAACTTAAACAGAAAATAAGAATGAAACCAAGACAAAAGATTAATTTTGAAGCAGGAATTTATCACAGTTAAACCTAGTGAGATAAGACACATGTAATTAGAATCCTCACAATAGAGGCAGAGTGAATAAAAACATTAAAGGCCTTTGCTAAATTAACACTTCATTGTATTAGCATTTTACAAAATCTTTGCCTGCAAAATACTTGACATAAATGGCAATGTCTGTCAACATTGAAGAGTTAACTTTCTGTGAGAGTGTGTGGATAATATACACAAATAAATTGAGTATTTTAAAGCTACATTTGTAGAGAGAACGATGATATCATTAAATTTCATAAGAGTCCTTCAAAGGAAAAGATGAGATTCTTCACTCTAGGTGTAAATTACATTGGTCCACAATCCTTAAAATTGACACACCGAGAAAGTTCCCAAACCATTCAGACACACCCTATTAGCTAGAGAAATCTCTGATGTCTCATGGAAATTTATTCCTGAGTCATGAAAAATTCCTCAGTATATTGCAAAATCTATTATAGAATTTGTGTCTTTGAAGGATTTTTTACTGCCACTCATGGACCCTCTACCCAAAGATCAGTCCTTCATCTAACACTGCTTTGGACAATAAATTACATATTTTCAGTATAGTCTTGTCTGTATGTTTAATTTGAACAAGCGTTTGGTTATTACTATAATATTTCATATTTAAGAGAAAATGTCAAGGACGATATTTTAACTTATCAAGAAAACCACACCATTACTTTGGAATTTTTTTCTTCTATATCAACATAATAATAAAATAAATAACTTGATATTTAATTATGCCAGATATTTTAAACATTAATTTTCATGTGTTTTTTTTTTATTAGTGTACCGTGCCGTATATTTCAGATCTTTTTTTTCAACTTTATACTGTATTAGCTCTAAATGTCTTGCTAAAATGAATCATATTTAGCACTGGGTTTGAAAGTTCCTTGACAGTTTGGTTTATAGTGCATATTCCTTCTACATACCTCAGATGCACAGCAGTATGACAAACACGGAGCTTACTAAGGGAAACATTTCTCTCATGTTTCAGCAAAACTACTCTGTTTCTGAATAGGCTCGTTTCATTGGATGTTCAAAAGTTTTATTTTTTCATTCTAACCTTGGAAAATATTGTTGATGAAAAACACTTCTATCGCTATACTATATTTCTTAATACAATCGCCCACCATTTTCTTTTCTGTATTTTAAATTTGAGTCACCTCAAGGTTAACTTTTTGTTAACTCTTTTTCTCCAAGTCTTATCTAATACAATTATAGTGATGAGCTTTTAGAAAAAAAAAAAAGGCATTTTCTATCTGCTAATAGAGGAAGAGTCTGGGTGATAAAAGATGACAAAGAGACAAAAATGTTCTCCTTTTAACCTATAAAAAGCACCCAGTATGTGGAATAAACAGTACTTGCATAATGTTATTTCTGAAAAAGGACTATCATAAAACCTCTAGACTTTATAGATTATTGGGATTTACTGATTTGTTTTTAAGTTCTGTAGTCCCTCGTTGGTGGCCCTGCTCTCGGGAACCAAAGAGGTACCTCCGCCCGTGGGAACCCAGAAGGAGCCAGATCCTGACCCACTTTGAGGATCATTCTTCTCTCTTGAAGGATACATGTTCATAGAGGGGTGGCTCAATCAGCCCATTTCCTGGCTGTGGAAACACAGATCTCCAGAGCACATTTTCTGTCTCTTTTTTTTTATTTTATTATTATTTTTATTATTATTATTATTTTTTGCAATATGGATAGTCTGAGTATTTATCAAATTCTGGTTCTTTTTTGCTTAAAAAAGAAAAACAGATTTTATTTCTTTCCTCTCTCATTTTACTATGAGCAGCAAAGAGAAACTAGCTCATCAATTTACAAGTTCTACTTTTCATAAAATAGCCAAGTTCTCACCACTTTATAACAAGATTATCTTTTTCCACCAGTTTCCAATACATGTTCCTCGTTCCTGTCTGAGACCTCAGCAGATATCTCTTTAACACTCATATTTCTAGCAACAGTCTCTTCAAAGCAATCTGGGTTTTTCCTATTATGCACCACAAAGCTCTCCCAGCCTCCAATATTACCCCATCCCAAAACCACTTTCACATTTTTAGGTGTTTGTTATAGAAGCACCACACTTCTTGGGACCAAAATCTGTATTAACTTGCTAGGCCTGAAGTAACAAAGTACCACAAACCAGGAAGCTTAAACAACCAAAATGTATTTTCTCACTGTTCTGGAGGTTAGAAGTCCAAAATCAAGGTGTCCGAAAGGCCATGCTCCCTCTAAAACACCAGAGAATGATCAGTTCTAGTTATTTCTTCTAGCTTCTGGTTGTTCCTTGATTTGTGACAGCATAACTCTAATCTTCATTTGGTATTCTCCCTGTATACGGGTCTGTTCCAAATTTCCTCCTTCTATAAGAGCAACAATCATATTGGATTAGGGAACAACTCTACGCCAGTATGACCTCATCTTTACTAATTACAGTTGACCCTTGAACCATGCAGGATTGAACTGCGCAGGTCCACTTATATGTGTATTTTCTTCTGCCTCTGCCACCTTTGAGAGAACAAGACCAAGCTCTCCTATCCTTCCTCCTTCTCGAACTACTCAATGTGAAGTCAATGATGTTGAAGACCTTAATGAACAGTAAATATGTTTTCTCTTCCACAATTTTCTTTTGGTTCCATTATTGTAGGACTATAGTAAATAATACCTATACAAAATATGTGTTAGGCATGTTATTGGTAAGTCTTCTGGTCAACAGTAGGTTATTAGTTAAGTTTTGAGAGAGTCAAAATTATACATAGATTTTCAACTGTGTGGAGGGCCAGTACCCCTAACACCCGTATTGTTTAAAGAGCAACTGTATGTCCACAATAATCCTATTTCCAAATAAGATCACATTCTGGAGTACTGGAGATTAGGACTTCAATATATGAATTGGAGAGGGTGGCAACATTCAACTGATAACATGCTATGTTTTAGATAAGTAACAATTACCTGGTAAAAAGCATATCATTATACAAATAATCACTAAACAGTTATAATTCCTATTTTCTATGTTTCCATGATATTTTCTCCTGGAGACTATTTCTTTTGTTTTGACATAAATATTGTATAATGAGAGCTGGAAAGAAGCAAAATGTTTTAAGGCTATGCTTGTATTAATTCTCTTTGACTAAAGTAACAAATAACAAATTATAGTAGTTTGTATACTTAAAGATTCTGATTGAACATTATTGATTTATTGGAAACCACAGGTTAGTTTCACAAAATGTGCCAAGCCTAAGAGGTTCATTTTAAATTAAATTACAACTTCTTTCAGGTTATTGGCAGTATGCCTTCAGATTTTACTTTCAATGTGTAATTATATGCATAAAAATTAACATGCAACCATATTAGAAAATAAACATGACAAAGTACAGTGCTCTATAATAGAGTTTTCATTACATTAACAGAGTAAATATATAGCTGTTTGTTTATCATAGGCAGATAGTGATGTTTAAATTTACTGACTGATAAAGATTTTTTTTGTTATGGAAATCGCGTGTAATTGTCCCTTATCAGTTTTGTTATATATCCTTGAGTAAATATAATTTGCCTACTAAGATTGTAGAGATGAATTACTTTTCTTTAATGCTATTTGATCCAGTGCAAATAACATAATCAGATAATCTTTTATCCATGTGAGAGGATTTGCACTGGTTTGAACTCAGTGCTTACATGGATGCAAGAAAGACAGAAAAATAAGTTGTTTTAATGGTTTCCATTTTCCATATTATTTTCATAGAAAGTATGATAAATTGGGCCCAAGATAAGTGACTTCGCATGTTTATAGTATATTAAACATTTCCTTTAACCTAATCTTAGGTTGTTACTCTTGTTCCTAAGAAGAACTGCAAATTTCAGAAAATATAATAAAGACCATAGGTAAAATTTCATGTATTTATTTACCTGAGTAACACTTACTATAATTTAGATATATGACAATGTTTACATATATACATATATTTATTTATATATCTTAGGAATTTAAAAAATATAGACTGCAGAAATATTTCCAAACTTTTTGAGTTGTAAAATTTAAGAAAAAATAACTAAAAGGAAATATACCTTGTAAATCACTGGAGAAATCTGTGAGTTGAAATAATAACTGAAATAAAATTTAAAAGTTAAAGATAGTTGTTCTGTGGTAGTAGAATATAGATTATACTTACAGTTTGTTTCTAATATCTATATTTTCCTGATGACCACTGTTATTTGGTAACCTAAAAGGAATCATAAATAATTTTAAATTATTTGAGAAGCAAAATCAGTAAATGACAATAAAGTAAGAAGAATCAAAGAATATTGATGTGAAAAGGTTTGCATTTTAGAAAAACACTATAATATTTTATTCTATCCTGGGATTTAAATATTCCTTCCTTATGGAGAAAAAGTAACAAGAATGTATCAAAAATGAAAAGGGAAATTTTAATACTCTATTATATTCTAAAGTATATTTAAAAAATAGGAAAAAATTACCATAATATCAGCTCTAATGAATTTATTTTGCTTTTATGTCAATTCCAAATGCATTTACAAAATACCCCCATGATGTTTTAATTTGGTTATTTGTTTTAGGCTCTTAACAAACAATTTCTAAAATCTATGCCAAAAAATAAACACCAAGAAATAGCTGTGTGAATTTTCAGAAACAAGGCAAAGAAAAAAGATTTGAACATACCAGATATTGTGACATTCAAAGAGTCATTGCTATGAAAACAGTTCAGTCTTGGCTTAGATATAAATAAGCTCCTGAACAAAATACAGAGCTCAAGAAAAAAATACATAAATGGAAAAATTAGAAAAATTAATGAGATATAAGTAGTAAATTAATTAGCATTGAGAAAACCGTCTCAAACATGGCCAAAGATAAGGCAAGATCCTGCTTTTGCCACACATCCAAGTGAGCCATAGGTTAATTAAATATCCAAACGTAAAAGAATATAATATAAACTTAATAGGCAATAATGTAAAAATATATTTTCATCAGAACAAACTTTTTTTCCAAAGTACGAAAGATGAGTGATTTTTTTAGATTTGGTTACCTCAAAATGAAGGATTAAATTAACCAAAAGATGATGTAGACTGGGTAATAAATTAGAAAAAATATTTGCCACATCTTAAAACATCAAAAATTTACTTCTATAGTATAAAAAGAAATCTACAAAGCAAGAAAAAATATATAAATAGAAAATTTTGCAGAAAAAATTCCCATTAGCTCTGTGTATATAAAGAGATGCTTTAAATCACTAGTAATCCTATAAATAAGAATTAATATAACAGTTATATTACTATTTTAAACCCAATGTATTGAAAAGATATAATTACATATAATATAATGAATTAGAAGGGATTTCATGAGAAAGAAACTCCTATTCACTTGTGGTGAGGCTGGAGGTTATTTCAACTATTCGGTACAATTTTCAAGCTCATTTAGTAAACTTGAATAAAATAAAGTTCTTCAACTAAACATTTATACTATCCTTGGTTTTATATATGCCAGATAATTTTTTAGTAAACTGTCTTACAAAGTTCCATACAAATATATTGACTTGGCAACTTTCACAGTCTATATATGTATATAGGGAATAGCTAAATAAGATGTTACGGATTCATGGTAAAGAATACAATGCAGTATTTGTAAACTATGGATTAGTGGATATGACAAAAGCCATAGGTCATAAAACAGTGCTGAAAAAAATTATGAATTAGGATGAGATGTAAATCAAATATATTTTAAGTAAATTATGTAAAGCCATATAGAGTGACAAAAACCTATATCAAGACATGCTAATGCGGTTGCATTTAGGAGAGATTTGTGTGGGAATAAGGGATAAAGAAAGAACCATAAAATAAGAAAGAACCTTGGGTATGCTGCTGCTGATTACACACTATGAAGTGAGCAGTCTGATTAACTCTCTTTTCTGCACCTGAAAATCCAGCAATACATTTTATTCATTCATTCATTCATTCATTTATTAAATCAGAAAGACCACTTTGTCAGTGGGATTTTGCAGTTAAATTTTAAAATAAAGAAATAAAATAAATCAGGACTTACACAAGAAGACACTTATGCAAAAAGATTATTGCAAGGAAGAATAGGGACTTCACAGTCGGGAGAAAGCTGTAACCCTAAGATCTACACGTGCAATCTCGATATCTGCAGGTTCCACATCCGCAGATTCAACCAACCGTGGATCAAAAATAAATAACAAATAAATAAGTAAATAGAAACAATACAACAATAAAAGAGATTATTTAAAGTTTATGGGAGAATGAACATAAGTTATATACAAATACTATACCATTTTATATCAGAAACTCGAACATCCGTGGATTTTGGTATTTGCAGGGGGTCCTGAAACCAATCCCCAACAGATACTGAGGGACAACGGTTTCACAAATGTCAGACAAAGAGGCGATTGTTTTTGTTGTTTGTTTTTGTTTTCATTTTTTAAAGAGAGGAGTAAATAAGGCTAGGAAGATCCCAATGTGGGGAGTAGATCACTTTGGCCCAGTAAATCAGAGAATGTCAATGGAAGCCAGCCTATATTCTCAGAAGAAGTTGCAGTCTGGCTCAGGCTGAGAGTCGGCCACGGTGCAACGTCCTGGAGGAAGGAAAGAATCTTAACCAAAGTTTAGTTGACAAACATTTTGTTCACATTGATCAGCGAGGACAAACAGTTTAGCTAATCATTTATGAGACAAATAATGGGAATTTGGAGGATCTGTGTCTGGCATTGTCATAAATAAACAAGTGAGGCATCCATGAGTCTTATCTAAGTCATATGGGGAAGTGTGGTCCTCTACAGTAGCCATTTTAAGAGACACAAAGGATTGGGGTATTTTTTAGCCTTCACAGTTTTACAGGAGTACAAGGCTCATGTAAAATTTAACATTGTCACTAAAGGTATTCACCTTCATAATCTCCAAAGATTGCCTGTCTTGCCTTGCTGCAATTTCTCTCTCTCTTCCTAACTATAGACCCATTACATAATCTATCCCATTATTTATTCTTTCAGAAAAGACAGGGAAAGAAATTAGCATTAGGCTGCTTCTAATGTTTACCTTTAAAAAGTCCTTGAATTGAAAAATTGTACAATCTGTCTACATTTTAGAAATCAGAGGAATATATTTACAGATATACTCAGTGTCATATTTGTCTTGCCTCACAAATATATCACTCATCACAACTTTCTAACTCACCAACTGGCTTACTCAAGTATTCCTACCAAAGCAAGTCTGAGATCATATCGTGCCAACATTTATTATATGTATAATATTTTCACTGTGCAATAGTCTCCTGTGGCTCACTTCTCTGTTGGTCAAGCTGTAATCCAGAGATCTTCCTTAGACTTAAATTACTAAAAAGACGGCCCAATCCTTTCACTCAAGCAAAAGCCCAAGTCTGCATAAAACTTTAGTCCATGATTTCCATATTGACATCCAAATAGCTGAAGAATAGTAGAGACAGTCACATAAATTTGCTTTAAATGTGTGATGATAAATCCCACCCAACCACTCAACATTGATAGATTCGTTTTTCTATCTTTACAAGGGTTATTTAAAATTTTCTTTGTGCTCTTTAAAACTTCTGTATCTTCTTACAAACACATTTTTATGGTAATTTATAGGCTCATACTTCGCAGATAAAATAGATTTAATCAGAATAAAATACATTTATCTTTCCCTTAATTAATCTGTAAATAAATCTATTATCAAATCTATTTTCAGTATTATTTCTGCCTTACAACTCACTGTAAAACAGACCAGACCCCTTCTCAAATCAAAGTCTCTCCACTTCCTGTGCAGGTTTGACTAGCTCACTCATACGCCTCCCCACAATTCCAGAAGCATACAACAATGACCTAATGTTTTCTTTCTGTAAGAGTCTCTTTTTTCCATGTATCTTTCAGAAAGTTCACATCCTACTTGATCCTCTTGCCATTAAAATCTACCCAGAAACTGTATATAAAATGTCTCCATTTCCTTAACCTCAGTTATTTTTAACTTATGTGAATTTGGTTTTATTTCCCACCATTCCAGTGAAATTATTTTTGCCAAAGCCACCAAAACACTACATTTTGAAATGTAATTTGCCTACTTCTATCTACATCTTTCTCGATTTATCCATATGGTTTAACACAATTTAATCGATTTGCCTTCTTTAAACACTCGTGATACGATCCACTCCTAAATTCCTTCCTATCCCAGTGGATGTTTCATTTCAGTCTACTTTGCTGAGTCCTTCTCTCCTCAATAACAGATGTGAAACTTCATCAGAACTTGGTCATGTCTCTCTTTGATTCATCCTTTCTCCCTAAATTCCAGGGAATTAAATAGAATAGAATCATAAAAACTCATGAACTTATCTTCTCAGCTATCTTTCATTTAAGCATAAGGAATCTAGTGTCATGCTCCTTATTTTTCTCTTGTAGTTAATTTGGTACTTTTTTTCCGTAAATCTTTAGGATTTTCTCTTTCTGTGAAGTGTCAACATATTCTGCCTAGCTTTATATCTTTTTTTTTAAATTTATTCTCCTCAAAATTCACTTGGGGATTGTCAGGTGAAGATTTATGATCTTCTTCAGCACAGTTTTCCCCTTTATTAAGTATTTTATTGTTTTTCTTTACTTCATTCCCTCTGCCTCCTTCTGAATTTCTCGAAAAGGACAGTAGAGCTACCAAAAAATATCCCTTATCTCATTCACATATATTCAATTCAATACATCTTTTTGTCTGCCTCTCTTGCCATGGAATCTAGGAGAATGCTGTAGATCATTAATTTGCTCTTGAGGTGAAAACATTAAGCTAATAATTCCATCTTTTTTAAGAATATATTTTTAAATATCAAATATCTCTAGTAATCCCATTCACTTTATGGTCTCTCTTTGGTTAATGGTTTCCTATCCATCCCTGTGAATTTTCTAGCAGTATTTGATATAATATACTTTTTAAATTTTTTATGTGCATTACTTTAATTCCACTTCGTAAATTAGCAATTATTCTTTTTGTTTAGTGTCCTTTTATCTCCTGAAACAATATTTGGTAATTCTCAGTTGCCTGCTTGTTTTGTATTTTTTATTCCCTCCTAATCTCTTGGTAAATGCTAGCTCTCATTATAGCAGCTTTTTGAGTGAGTTACATGGTTAATTAAACATGTGGCTGTAGTGGAATGAGGATGAGGTAGCTTGCTTGCTTTTGTCACTCCTCCCTGTCTTTCCTGGTGTTCACTTCTTTATCTTCCTTTCATAATACCAAATAAAAATGGTAATATTAGCCCACACATTGATTCTCACCAATGTTGAAGGTAAATTTCTCAACAAATTGACAGATTGTTGAATGTTGAAGGTAAAGTCTGTCAACAAACTAACCTGCCTCAAATGCAAATTCCTCATTGCACCTTTCATAGTCAATTACCCCTGAGCTTTACATCACTCTGGTATTTAGTTATTTGGAGTTTGGAGAACTGGAATTCTATCCTCTTTGAAAATAATGCTCATGTATTGTGTTCATTTCTATTAATCTTGTTTCTCCTTCAATCTAGAAACATCTGCTTCCTGATTTTAAGTAATTTTACCTATTCCTGATTTGTACTTCCTTATATTGGACAGTTGTGGAGCATGTTGGGGACCAAGAGGGGAGAAAGTTGGTTCAAAAACTGGTAAGTACCAGTATGTCTTTTTTTTATCCACAGAATTGTCAATGATTGGAGCCAAGGGAGGATGTAGATATACATGCCCAGTCCATCATCTTGACCCAAATTATGACATTTATTTTTCCTGGTACCATTCAGAAACATTATATGATTATATCGTGGAATGAACAGATTCATACAAAGTATGGCACAGCCTGAGAAACTAAAAACAAATATGTGCCAGGATGGCTTGTTCATTGCACGTCAAGGAATGTTATTCTAGTGACAAATGCAGGCATAACATTGCCCTCAGCTTGACAAAACTATAGACAAACTTCCCATTGCCTCTATATCCCTGACCTCCCTCTTACCCTCTTCCTTACAGAATTCAGATTTTCTAACCACAGAGATCTCTCCTCTACATTTTCTTAGCTTATTTACCTTAGAAAGTTTTTAATTGTAGATTCCTTCTCTGCCCCATTAAGTTGTAAATCATTTTATCAGCCTCTCGTAAGTTTTAAAACTTATGACTGTCTTTCTCAAAGATCTGGGAGCCATCCTTTTGAAATGTAATCAAGGAATATAGCATTCCGCCTCTTCTCTGTGGGAGGGTAGGAGCTTAACTTTGGTAAGCACCATCTTCAAGTTGTAAAACTATCTCCTGTCATGAAGATACAAGAAAATTTCCTTTTCCTTTGGGTAAGGTCAATTCGCACAGATGGCTTAAAATTCCCCACTCTCCAAGCGCTTAAAACGCCTTCCCAACCTTTGTTTAAGTGGAGTAGAGTTTGCAGCACTTCTTCCTAATCTCTTTAAGTTTATCCAGTGCAACTTTTGCTTTGGCATCAGTTCAAATTAAATCATTAATTCATCAATATTGGGAGAGGAAAATGCTTAAAGCAATTAAAGTAAAAAACATACCCATCAGAAATCTCTTTCTTCCTTGACTACATTGGCTACTCCTTAAAGTACACAACTAAATTTAAAAAGATCTGCTTTTTTAAATGATGCAGAGCATACAATTGGGAAAATGTACATACAAACTATGTGGAAACTCATTCTCTTTCTGCCAAATATCTGTTTTCTATTTTTCTAGACAATGACCCTCCATCCATTCTAATCTCTGCGTAAGAAAATACACACAAATAATTGGCAATGTCAGCTCTTTGCCTTTGGTAATATAGGGCATGCTCAATGTTTTCAGAAATAATTTGGTTATTTTGGGATTGATGTAACTCTACATGAACTTTTCTTATCACGATATGTTTTCATGAATAAGAGGTATGTTTTGCATAAAAATAAATTTTTTCTTATTACATTTATCTCTGAACTATTGTATTTTGCTTTTCATGAATCTGGTAATAATGGTTGACCCCAAAATGAGATGGAAAATATGAATTATTAATTAAATTTTCAATTCTATGCTTTTATTTCTATGATTAAAAGATTATAATCAAGGCTGAGTGTAGTGGCTCACACCTGTAATCCCAGCACTTTGGGAAGCAAAGGCAGGCGGATTATTTGAAGTCAAGAGTTTGAGACCAGCCTGGTCAACATGGCGAAAGCCCATCTCTACTAAAAAGATACAAAAATTAGCCAGGCGTGGTGGTGGGCGACCGTAGTCCCAAGTACTCGGGAGGCTGAGACAAGATAATCACTTGAACCTGGGAGGCGGAGGTTGCAGTGAACCACTGCACTCCAGCCTGGGAGACAGAGTGTGACTCAGTCTAAAAACAAAACAAAACAAAACAGAACAAACAACAACAACAGCAGCAGCAAAATAATAATCAAGCATTATCTGTGTTTGAGGTCATTTTAGTTGATCTCATGATATGTATACATGTAAAGGTACGGCTCCTAATTTATTTTCTACAATGAAAGCTGGTAATGAACACATGTAACTGTAGCATAACATGCATAGTAAGAAGCTAAAATGTTTGTGACGTAAGCAGTATTTGATAAGATTTAAAAGTAATACTTTAGAGTACTTTAGGATAATATTCCATAGGAGTTCTGTTACGAAGTTATGAGGTGTTCACTTAAAGAGGCTTTATACATTTAGCATTACATAAGACAAATCTTTGTGTGGGGGTATTATTTGACTTATACATGTGATACACTGATGATAATAGAAGAAATGTGAGCAATATAGGGTACTACAGCCAAGCGGTGGGAAAGAAATTACATCCAAAAGACTGCTTCAAAACTCATCTTTGAGCCTTCCTAACATTAATTTAAGGATACTATTTTTCTCTGAGTATCACTTTCTTCATCTGATAATGATAACATTCATTTCTCAGAATTAGTTGAAGAACAAAAAAATGAATTTTGAAATTTTATAACTAGCAAATTAATTAGCATGGAAGCTACACAAGTAGAAGCTCAATACATATTAGTTCATTCTCTACTAATTCCAACAGATGACATATGAAAAGAATGAGATATTGGGATAATAATTCTCAGTAATGCAGTATATCTAGAAGATAGGTTATATCACTAAGTAGATGTAGATGGCAAAATTAGGCTACTTTTGAAAGCTTATAAGACCAAGAAAATATATTTGAATGTTTTTATACAGAAAATGGATAGCAATGATTTTTTTCATATTTGTTCCCTTTCTTCAGATTTATATTACAAAAAGAATATTACTGTACCAGAAATAAACATATAGACATATTATGTATATATTTATTTATATAACATTTATGAAGCAAACAGTCAGCCAGACCAAAGCAAATATTTTAGTGTAATTTATACCATGAATCAACTGGAATGATTTCAAAACTGATTTTAGGACAATAAACTGAACCTAGCTAAATTTATATATTATTAGTAATATTATAAGCATGGTGCAAACTCAAAAAGGTAAAGTCATTTTTCTTTCGACGATATCAAAAGTTTCCCCTCTCCAAAACTGAGCATCTATGGTACTACCTGATTTCTTTGGCATTTGTTCACACTCTTAAATTATTTGAAATAATCACTTTATAATAATTCTGAGGAAGACGATACTTTACTTAAAATACGTATTATATGTATTTAGCCTGATTAGTATGGCAACATTAGTAAGTGTAACTTATTAACAGATACAAGTTTACCAGATTATCTAGATGCTACATTAACCCCATTTGGAATAATAACCATGTTGTGAAGAATTTTCTCTTTCTTGGGCACTGTGATAAACTCTTTACAACCATGTATAGCTCATTCATTATCAAAAAATACTGAGATTATAAACCTATCATTGTTTCTATTTTGTAGAGAGGATATTGAGCTTGGTGATATTAAGTAACTTATCTGAGATTACTCAAATAACAAGTGAAATGAGCCAAAATTCTCCAGAGCTAACATTTACATCCATAGTGTTATAGGAGAGATTATTAGGTTCAAAGTCTTAAGGAGAGGTCAGTAACAAGCATTCTTACAGAGCATGTGGAAATAAGCTAGGGCGGGTAGTTTTCAATGATCAGTTGAAATGGGTTCTGGATGGTGACAGAAGAAAGCTTTAATCAAAAACATATTTAGTGGCTAGCTAAAATCACTGATTTTTAAACAATCAATTCTATTTTTTGTTTGTTTTGTTTGCATTTTTCCAGCATATACTAAGAGTATTCATAGAATTGTAGAGCAATAATAATTTAGGGGACATCTAAAATTTCCACAAAATCAACAGTTCAATGCTGCTGGAACAGAAATGGCCTCTTCTCAGAATAATTGTCACTTCTTTACTGTTGTAATTTGTGTGTGCGTGTGTGTGTGTGTATATATATATATATATATTCCTTTAAGGATACAAATATATCTTTTTCCACCTCCCGTGAACTTGCACTGTTTTCAACAATTAAGATTCTGGTGAGAACCAATTGCCTTTTCCACATGAAATAATTTTTGATATCATAGAGCTAATACATATCCTGAAACCTTCCACTTTCTAGGATATTAATTTTGTTCATTATAGTTGAATCTCTAGAACACATCACAATTATCCTTGCTTACCCCTGAATACAATACAGCTTATCATCATACTTCTTAACATGTGTTGTACAGAATTTAAATATATACATAATGAATAATCATATATACATTAAAAGATTTTTGATATATCTGTGGTTCCTTTTCACCAGAAAAATCATACTGTTGGTTATTCATTCATATTGAATTTTAACCTACAATCATCTGTCTGAAGACAGAAGATGTGAATTTGCCTTAAAAATGTTAACTCAATTTGCATGTAAAATATCAGTTGAAGTACATACTTTATTTGTAATAATTATACTTTTGGCTTTTATTAAAAACATAACAATTAAGAAAAAGTTTCAAGTGATTTGGTCATTTAATAATGGAAGATATTTCAATGTCCCTGGAGTTTGCTGAACAAATTAAAGATTTTAAATCATCAACACTTATTTCAATCATTTTAATTAAAGGCCTATGAAGATTTCCACTTAGGGCAGGACCCACCTAAAGATGCAACTCTACTCTCATGCTAAATTATTATTTTAAGTTTTCTATATGATGACAGGAACCATATAAAATGAAGCTAGTCAAAGAGGTTCATTAGCTGGGACAAGTGCCCAAAAAGGTTCATGTTGTATTATTTCTACTTAGAGATAGGGCACAAAGTTAGTCTTCAAGAGCAATATCAACGACAGTGACAATATGTGAGACAGCAGGCAGTGGTAGGAACATGGCTCATGAGAAATCATGCTCCCAATGAAAAAGAATTTCCATTAAAATGAAAAGAAATGGATCACTGTACTGGCAAAATGAAAGAAGGCGGGAAAGCAGGAAGGCTGACAAGAAGAAAGAAAGGAAGAAAGAAGCAAAGAAGGAGGGAAGGGAGAAAGGAAAAAAAAGAAGAAAGGAGGGAGGGAGAGTAAGTTTGATATAAATTCAGGAAGTGCATTGCTTGTGTGTTAATCTCTTCTCTACATAGAAGTCAATCAACAGCTTCGGTCTCTGTCTGATGGAATCCAAAATGACTCTTTTTACAATGTGAAGTAAGAGGATATCCATTACAAAACCCAACATTAAATTCAATGCTGTTAAAATCATAATAAATTGTGAAAGTGAAACCTGATTTCTCAGTGTTCCAGCTCCAGCAGAGAGATAATTTGCCTTGCAAAATGGAGCACACATTTCACCTTCCTATATTACCATCTCTGCTGTTGTTGGACTGAACACTTAATTACCTGAATGGGCCATATTTTCACCTCCAAGATCCCACATAAGCTATTCCTATTCTTGCAACTCTAATTCCTTTATACTACTCCAGAATACCATTGTTTATTTGAATAGTTTTAACTTAAAATAACATTTCCTACTCAGACCTTAAAGGGATGCAGCAGGTATCTCCTCTGTGCTCCCACATTGTTTTGTAATTTTCCCTATGTTAGCACTTATCGTACTGAATAATAATGGACTAAAAGATTTGAGGATGGAGATTTGTCGGGTCCAGCTTGAATCCCGAGGGTATGGAGCAATATCTCCTCAAGCCTGACACAATCTACTAAATAAATGAATAAATACAGAAAAAAAATGTGCTATTGCTTTCCCATCAACTTAATTACACATTCTAAAGGAGTCTATTTATGAGGAAATTAAGCATGCTATTATTTCATATTGATTGTGAACTAACACTAACACATTCTCCTCCTCTTTACACAGACTGCTGCCACACCAATTGTCGCCAAAACGCAAGTTCTCCTTCAACTGATCCTTAGAAATACGTACACACACACACAGAGACACAAACACAGACACACACACACACCTTACAATTTACATTCTCCTTTTCCAGATCATGTTGAATCTCTTTCTCAACGTGGTTAAGCTGACATTTACTATTTTCTTTTTTTACTATTAGGCACTGTTCTTGGTATTGAGAACACACAGGCATTTAAGACTTATTCCAAGCCCTTCTCAGTGGCTTTCTGCCTTATGGAGAAAAGGGAAACAAATAAACAAAAACCGAAACATAAACCAATTAATGCAATGCATTGTAAAAGTGTGCTACATTAAAGTTTTACTCAGGATGCTACAGCAATGCCAAACACTTACAACTAAATTCAACTGAGTTCTTATAAAAATTAAGCCTTGTGAAATGAGTAAAAGTCAACTAGATGAAAGGAAGTTAGTAACAGGAAAAAGGAGACCCAGATAGGACAATGGGCGAACATAACAAGATCACGGAACTGCCAGTAGTTTTAAATGGTTAGGCTTAAGGATGCCTGTTAAGAAATTCCAAGATTATGAAAATCTGTTGAGATAAATCAAGGAGATAAAATTGTATTCTAAAAATTATTGTAAGCTGCTGGACTTCAAATACAGAGTAACTCCAACATATTTTTTCTATGAGGTTAACCATGCCACAAAATCTTTAACTTCACTTGTGCATTTAATTATTTCCTCTGATCGTTGATAAAAATATAGAATTCTTAACAGCCAAGGACACAGCCCTACGACACATCACTAGTGATTTTTATTAATTAACAATTTTTAATGAGGAGTTCTTGCCAGATGTGAATACATTTCACCATATTATTTTCTTCCCAATGCTTCTTCATCTTTCTGTGAAGATATAAGAAGAGATTTTGACAAATGCTTTGTCAAAATGCAGACACACCATTGACTGCTGTACCTACACTACAAATAACTTCATTACTTGGAAGAGATAGCACTTAACATCTTATAATGGAAATATTTTGTTATTAAATCATGACTTTTTCTCTTTTGTCTCTTAGAATCCACATTCTTCTTTTGGGCAACTGCTCCTTCCTGACTCCAAACATATGCCTTTAGAGGGCACTAGCAATTATTTCATTTTACCCTCATAGGTACAGGAAGGGTTTCAAAGAATAATCGTGCAACCCAATCCTTGCCAACCAGAATTCACAAAAATTTTTCAAACTGACCTGAATAAAAGTTCTTTTTGTTTGTCTTAAATGGTACAAATGTAAAGACAGAAGCCTGGTAATTGCCTAAGATTCAGCAACTCACTTGTTGAGAAGTTGGTCTATAAGGGAAATAGTATAGATTCAAAGACAAAGTTTGAATAGGTGTGAGTCTCTGCATGTAGTCATAAGCAGCTAGCCATGGCACATCCATGCTGTATGAGTTATTAAATGTTGTTTTAGAATACAGACTAGTTTATATTTATATTATGTTGGAATTAGATTAGTGCAAAGTGTAAGCAAAAGAATTCTTACTAATATATAGCACATTGATTGTGATTACATCACAAGTAGCCGCATATGGCCAAAGTCATCTATGTGCAACATTTTGTATATTGATTATACCTCAATAAAGAAAACAAATGTGTGTGTGTGTGTGTGTGTGTAGGTGGGTGGATGGATTTATTAGTCCATTTCCCTGCTGCTGATAAAGACATACCCAAGACTGGGTAATTTACAAAAGAAAGAGTTTTAATTGGACTTACACTTCCACATGGCTGGGATGCCTCACAATTATAGTGGAAGACAAGGAGGAGCAAGTCATATCTTACGTAGACGGCAGCAGGCAAAAAAAGAGCTTGTGCAGAGAAACTCCCATTTTTTTAAATGATCAGCTCGCATGAGATTCATTCACTATCACGAGAACAGCATGGGAAAGACCCACCCCCATGGTTCAGTCATCTCCCACTGAGTCCCTCCCACAACAGGTGGGAATTATGGGAGCTACAAGATGAGATTTGGGTGGGGACACAGAGCCAAACCATATCAGTGGGTGGGTGTGCATATCTGGCACCTCATAACTGATTGGACCAAGGCAGCCCAAACAGTGTGAGGTGCTTCACCGGGAAAGTTGCACATGGACACGAAGGGGAAGTTGTTTCTTGTAAAGATTTGCAGTGCATACCTTCTAGCTAATGTTGATTTGTGAACAAAAGAAGACACAGCATAGAAAGAGAAGATACAGAAAGATACAGGAATAACGAATTCCACGTAGATACTGAGAGGGAAAGTGAATTTTATTCTTGATAACTTAGATTAGATACAATTATTTGCATGATTTTTCTGTATTTAATAATTTTGCCTTTATTTTAATTATATTGTGATATTTCTCTGACTTGCAAATAAAACAATTTGACTAGAATATCTACGAGTATTTTGACCATGAATCTCCAGTCTCTTTCAAATAATAAAATATTAAGATATGACAACAAAAATAGAGAAAATCAAATATTATAGATTCACATTGATCTTATAAATGCATCATTGGCTACAAATAGCATTATTTTTCTTTTTAATGGAGATAGGACAAATATCAAATACGCCTTGCAAAGTTTTTAGTTGATAACACACAAAAATCAAAATGAATTTCTAACCTAAATTTTCTATAACCTACTGAAACTACTTCTATTCTCCATGATGGTTTTCCTTAAGGCAGAAATACTTAAAAGTGCTCAAACTCATAGGTCAAATTGTACTTAAAATATTTACTCATCAAATAATACTTATTTAGAGATATATTCAAAATATTATTACTCATTAGTATACGATAGACTCTGATTATATGATGGATAACTAAGATTGATATATATATTCCTTGTCTTCATAGATAGTATATCTTGGTAGCTATAACAGGAAAATACAGATATACATAGGTATAAACAGAAACAGAAAATAGGTATAAATAAAAGTAAGTAGCTATAAATACAAATAAATAGATATAAACAGAAAAAAACAAATTAAAAGAAGAAAATAACTAGGGATTAAAATAGATCCATAAGAAAATCAATAATGTATAGTGAAAGAAAGTCCAACTTGGAGGCATATTAGACATGATTATTAGATAAGTTTTCTCTGGATTAAAAGAAAAACATTAAATTTGAGAATTGAACCAAATAAAGGAGGTGGCCTTGAACCAAAGGTTAAAGTTTCTTAAAAGAGGGAACGGAGGCCAGGCACAGTGGCTCACACCAGTAATCACTGCACTTTGGGAGGCCGAGGTGGGTGGATCACGAGGTCAGGAGTTGGAGAACAGCCTGACCAACATGGTGAAACCCCGTCTCTACTAAAAATACAAAAATTAGCCAGGTATGTTGGTGTGCACCTGTAATCCCAGCTACTCAGGAGGCCGAGGCAGAAGAATCACTCGAACCCGGGAGTCAGAGGTTGTAGTGAACCAAGATTGCACCACTGCACTGTAGCCTGGGTGACACAGCAAGATCCTGTCTCAAAAAAAAAAAAAAAAAAAAAAAAAATAGGGAACAGAAAGTGAAAAGGCCCGGAGACAGAAAATACATGGGTTTTGGAAACAACCAAAAGAAGCCAAGAATAGGAGAGTTCTAGACAAGGTTGCAGGCGTAAACTGGAGACTGATCACAAAAGAACATGGAGGACATGGCAAGTAGGTTTGGCTGTATTTTAAATAAAATGGAATATTGCAGGGCACCCATGATGTGAATTATGTTTTTTTAGGGGTTACTTACAGATATTTCCTGGCAAATAGATTGTATAAGAGCAAGAGGGAAGGCAGGAAGATCTTGCAGGTGGCCATTTCAGCAACTTGAATGTAAAATGTTGTATCTGGGATTCAAATGATAATAGACCTGCACACAAGGTTTCAAGATAGATATCCAAGATTCATATTTGGAGGAAGTAGTAGAGCTTGCTGGGAGCTTACATGAAGATTTTAAGGGAAAACAAGCTATCCAAGATGAACACCAAGTTCCTGGTGAAATTAGTTAGACCATCGTGTTGTGAACTAAAACAGCGACATTTAAGGGAGGAATACTGACGGTCGGGAAAAGATGAAAAAAGTAATGATCTTGAGTTGTTAGTGAGTGACCCAGGAAGAAAAGCATAGTAGCAAATTAAATGAATAAGTATGAAAATTGGAGGAAAAATCTATGCTGAAATTTTTGCTTTGTAAAGGAAAATAATTCTGATTATAGAAACTGTCAAATAGAAATACAATATAGAGACATCTAGAAAAGATGCAAAGAATCAAAAGGTAAATACCACCCACTGATCAACTCTGGAATAATTATTTAAGAATGTATTCAAGAAAGTAGGGTAAGAGAAATAGGGAAGAAATTAAATGGTCTAATAGATAATAGGAAATGAATTGCTGATATGTAAAATAAAACAAATATAACACCAAAGCCTCAATTTCATACAGTTTTAGAGGTGACAGCACATAGGCATGAGGAAAATTGAAATCTTGCTAAGTTTTGGTCCTGTTTTAGAAAGCATGCAACTACTGTTTAACTTTTTGAGTTGAAATTAAAATACTCTCATCAATAATGTTTGGCTAACATTTATCTTATGTTACAAATATTATATACTCATACTTATGAGTGTACACCACTTATAAGTTACCTGTTAATTTTAGCATACTCTTACCATTTTGAATTAATATTCTGATTTTATTTTTGTTCTATATAGTTTTCTCCATTTCTGAATTCATTAGTGTATATATATAACATATTATGTAATATATAACATATACTATATATAACATGTTATATAATATATAACATGTTATATACAATATATTATATATAACATGTTATATACAATATATCATATATAACATGATATATAACATATAATATACAACATATATTATATATATGCCTATATTTTTGAGACGGAATCGCACTCTGTCACCATGTTGGAGTGCAGTGGCGTGATCTTGGCTCACTGCAATCTCCACCTCCCTGGTTCACCTGATCCCCCTGACTCAGCCTCCCAAGTACTTGGGACTACAGGCACGCACCACCATGGCTGTTTTTTTTGTATTTTAGTAGAGATGGGGTTTTACCATGTTGGTCAGGAACGTCTCCATCTCCTGACATTGTGATCTGCCCACCTCAGCCTCCCAAAGTGCTGGAATTACAGGCTTGAGCCACTGCACCCGGCCTTATTAGTATATTTCTTAAAGCACTTAAAAATGTTTTATTTCTCTAAAACATTTTCTCTTAGAAAAGTGATCTGGACATAGGTATATACATATAAAATTACTGATTTGTGCAACAAACCCTTGTGCTTTTTTGGGTATAGAACTGTATGTATTATTCAATTTATTTTCTAAAAATAGAGCTAAAAGACTTCATATTTAAGCCAATTTTGTTAATTTATAGTTTTCTGACACAATCTTCCAACTTTTAAAATTTATATTGTCACGGTTAAAATTCTATGAATTTTGTTAATTTACTTATTGTCCTCTTGTTCTAATTTCTGGAAGAACTGTAGGAAAGTCTCTTATTAAGGTGTGATTTTATATTAGTGAAGCCTTAATAAAATCATGTCAAATTATCTAAACCAATACAAATATATTTACATGGATATGAGGGCACAGATGTATAGATATAAACACATTACATATATTTTCTTGATCATTCTAGCATGAACTTGACAAAAACTTCAACAGGAGTTCTTTATAGTAACTATACATAATACTACATACATATATAAAATATAGAAAACTACCCAAATAATTCTATGAGACTAGCATGTCCTCAGTACCAAACATAGATGAGGATAGTGATTTTTTTAAGTGCAGAGACTAATGTGATTTATTCTAACAATCAAATACATAATTTTGATATTGTTTATAAAGACATAACTCACAGTTTTTTAATAGCTGAATGATCTTGGGCAAGTTCTTTGGACTCTTGAAGCTTCAATTTTTTAGCAATAAATTATGTAAAAATGATTGTATTAAAATGTCCGTCAAATCTGTATGAACGCTTACTACCTATTTACAGTGACTTTATCAGCCCTGGAAAGCACATCTTTATATTCTGTGACTTTACATAAGAACCCTAAACCAGTTGGCTGAATAAGCATGAACATACTCAACAAGGAATAGTTTATACAGGTCTTGAGCAATGACAATATTAAATTTAACGAGTTATTAAGTTATCTGGACAGGAGTGATCATATACATCTAGAGTCAAGGGCCAATTCCTGATTTGCCACTTTCTTATTTAGTCCTATATGTGTTCGCACTGCATTTCCTATCTTTATGTTCCATGTGATACATTCAAAATTTTTCAATATATATATTATTATTTTGGGCCTTAACCTTCTTAGAAGGCTTTATTTTCCCTTGTAACAAAACTATGAGTACTCAAGTAATGACACTAAATGTATAGGATTATTGCTATGTATGTATGTGACCAAACATTCCATAAATATTATTCAAGTACCTATGTTTATAACAGCATATTTATACACTTAGTAAATATGTGCTGTAGTAAAGAAATTATGGTAGTTGTGCAATATCAGGTGGTAGCAGAAGAGGCTGAGAGAAGTCACTGGACTCTGGATATATTTTGAAGGCAATGCAATGATTAATTCCTGGCACATTGAATATCACCTGCCAAAGACGTAAAGATCCAAGGAAAAGCAGCAGGGAGAATATTAACGCTATTGAATTAGAGGAGAAAGTAGAGAGGGTAAAGTTGGTTTTGGATTGGAAGAACAAAAAATTGAGTTTCACACATTATAATTTATATATTTAGAAAGAATCAAGTAGAAATGTTCAGCAAATATTTGGATATATGAAGTTAGATTTCAGACAAATGGTCTGGCTGGAGATATCAGTTGCAGTTACTGGCTTAGAAATGGTACTTACACAGATGAAACCGAATGACATCATCAGAGGAGAAAGTGCAGCTACAGAAGATTAGAGCACCAACTGCTAAGGCCCGCAGCACTTCAACATGAACAGCTTTGAGGATACACAAGGAATAACAAAGAAATCTGAGTTAAGCAGCCTGCTAAATAAGAAGAAAAAACAAGAGATGGTGGTATTCTGAAAGCAAAAGTGAAGAAGGTCTTTGGAGAAATAATTAATGATGTCAAATGCTGATGAGATGAGAATTTGGCAATAGAGAAGTCATCAGTGAACTCACGAGGAGGTCTGTCACTTTGTGTGTGCATTTTGTGAGCATGTGTATGTGTGAGTGTGTGTTGAGGGAGTTGTGTGTTTGTAGTAGGAAGTAATCAGGATTCAGGGGACAAATAAGTCATTTATTAAATACTTTATTTCACATTAGCGAGAACAATAAGGTATCTTCTATTAACAAAATGAAAAGAACCACATTTATCTTCATTAACGTAGATCCAGAAAAATAGAAGTCATCTAGTTCTCTAAAAGCTCAGAAAATATTCCAGTTTGTATAACTTGAAGTTTATAGAATTGCCCAGAAAACCTTAACTGGTTCCAGAATTGTAATCTTACCACACATACCTGAAAAAACAGACAAAATACATGTTTTCAGATATTGGACAATGGACCTTGAAGGACTGGGATACTTGAAAGAAAACAAAATGGGGTAAGTCCTACAACTTTCCTAGATTGCTGCAGAAATCAGTCTCTAAGCCCGAGCAAAGGTGTATGAAACTAGTCTAGTGATCTTGCTGAGATGAAGAGACAGACATTAGGGTTTAGAAAGGAAAGGTTAAGATGGCTATTATTTGTATAGCAGCACACTGGAGGTAAAGAAGCTGCATAAACAAAAACAGATCACGAAAAACTGCCCAGGGAAACCTCCTCTCCAGTCTTTGGTAGAGTATCAATCTCTGCATGCATGGGTAAAATTTCAAGGCTAAAGAAAGCACCACTGGCAAGCAAGTAAACAATTTTTACTAGACAGAAAACAGAGCTCTCATACTCCATAGGATATTAAATAGAATCTACAGAACAACTGTGTTTAGTAGTAAAGCTATAAAAGCGTAAAAGTAGAGGCTGCTCCATATTTGTCATTACAAAAACTCAGAAGCAAATGAATCCCAAGTAATTTAACTAAGAATGTAACATTTTCTCATTAATATTATTCATATACAATAGTAGGTTACTATATGATAAATTAAAAATAAAAATGTTTAAAATATTTTATGAGATTAACAGTAGATTATGTACTACAGAAGAAAAGGTAAGTGAACTTGAAGACATACTAACAGTAACTATCCAAAAGGAAACAGAGTAAGGGATAGAGACACTAATAAATTATTAGGTAGATGTTTCTTGCTTTGCTCTTTTTTGCTTAGTATTGCCTTAGCTATTTGAGCTCCTTTTTGGTTCCATATGAATTTTAAAATAGCTTTTCTAGTTCATCGAAGAATGTTTTTGGTAGTTTGATAGGAATAGTATTGAATCTGTAAAGTTTTAGGCAGTATGGCCATTTTAACAATATTGAATCTTCCAATCCATAAGCATGGGATGTTTTCTCATTTGTTTGTGTTGTCTCTGATTTCTTTGAGTAGTGTTTTGTAATTCTCATTGTAGAGATGGTTGCCCTCCCTGGTTTATCATCTGCAAAGAGGGATACCTTGACTTCCTCTCCTCCTATTTGGACGCCTTTATTTTTTTTTCTTGCCTGATTGCTCTGGCCAGGACTTTCAATACTATGTTGAACAGGAGTGGTGAGAGAGGACATCCTTGTCTTGTGCCAGTTTTCAAAGGGACCATTTCGTATGACATTGGCCTGTGGGTTTGTCACAGATGGCTCGATTTATTTTGAGCTATGTTCCTTCAATGCCTAGTTTTCGGAAAGTTTTTAACATAAAGGGATACTGAATTGTATTGAAAGACTTTTCTGCATCTATGAAGATAATCATGTGGTTTTTGTCTTTACCTCTACTTATGTGATGAATTACAATTATTAATTTGCATATGCTGAACCAACCTTGCATCCTATGGATAAAGCCTGCTTGATCATAGTGGATTAGCTTTTTGACGTGCTGTTGGATTCAGCTTGCTAGTATTTTGGTTGAGGATTTTTGCATCAGTGTGCTACTTAACTTCAAACTACACTACAGGGTTACAGTATTAAAAACAGCATGGTATTGATACAAAAACAGACACATAGACCAATGAAATAGAACATAAAACCCAGAAATAAGTCCTCAAATCTATAAGCATCTGATCTTTGACAAAACTGAAAAAGAAAAGCAATGGGGAAAAGACTCCTTGGTGCAGGGATAACTGGCTAGCCATATGCAGAACAGTGGAACTAGGCCCCTTCTTTTCACCACATAAAAAAATTAACTCAAGATGAATTAAAGACCTAAATTTAAAACCCAAAACTATAAAAACCATGAAAGACAACCTAGGCAATAACATTCTAGACACAGAATTGGGCAAAGATTTCATGACAAAGATGTCAAAAAAGCAATTGCAACAGAGGTAAAAATTTACAAATGAGATCTAATTAAACTAAAGCATTTCTGCACAGCAAAATAAACCATCATCAGAGTGAATAGAAAATTTATAGAATAGGAGCTGGAGGCATTATCTTTAGCAAACTAACACAGGAAAAGAAAAGCAAATGCTGCATGCTCTCACTTATAGGTGGGAGCTAAATGATAAGAACACAAGAACACAAAGAGGGGAACAACAGTTGCTGGGGCCTACCTGAGGTTGAAGAGTGGGAGGAGGGAGAGGAGTAGAAAAAAGTGGCTTTTGAGTACTAGGCTTAGTATCTGGGATACAAAACAGTCTGCACAATACACCCGCATAACAGGAGTTTACCTATATCAAAACTGCACATGTACCTTTGAAACTAAAAGATTTTTTAAAAATCAGCAAAGCATCAGTGTATTAGTCCATTTTCATACTGCTATGAAGAAATACGCAAGACTGGGTAATTTAATGGACTCACAGTTTCACATGACTGGGGAGACCACACAATCACGGCAGAAGGCAAAGGAGGGGCAAAGGCACATCTTACATGGTGGCAGGAAATAGAGAGTGTGCAGGGGAACTGCTCTTTTTAAAACCACAAGATCTCATGAGACTTATTCACTATCATGAGAACAGCATGGGAAAAACCTGCCCTCATGATTCAATTACCTCGCAACTGGTCCCTTTCACGACATGTAGGGATTATGGGAGCTACAATTCAAGATGAGATTTGGGTTGGGACACAGCCAAACCATATTATCATGGTGGAAGGGGAAGCAGACAAGTCCTTCTCCACATGGTGGCAGCAAGGAGATGTGCAGAGCAAAGTGAGGGGAAAAACCCCTTATAAAAACATCAGATCTCATGAAAACTCACTCACCTTGGTGAGAACAGCATAGAGGTAACCATGCTGGGATTCAATTACCTCCCAACGGGTCTCTCCCATGACACATGGGGATTATGAAAGTTATGTTTCAAGATGAGATTGGGGTGGGGACACAAGCAACCATATCAATCAGTATCTGAGGAATATAATTTAACACTCTAATAGATATGTAGTTAGAATACTGAAAAAAAGTCCAGGGTAAGTCAGAAAATAATATTTGAAGAGACACTGACAAAGAATTATCTAAATGTGATCAAAACTATGAATCCACAGATCTAAGAAGTTTAATCAACTGCAAGCATAGTAAACATACAGAAAATGATATCAAGACACATCATAATAAAATTGTTGAATACAAGTCATAAAAATAAAAAAGTTAAAAGCAGCAGGAAAAAAAAGACTATATATAGAGAGAGGAACAACGGTATATCATGACATAGCCAACTTTGTGTCAGAAACTATTCAATATTGAGAAAACTAGAGCACTACCACAGAAGAACTAAAGAAAAATCTGGCTAATTTAGAATCCTATTCACAATGAAAATATATTTTAAAAGGTAGGCAAAATAAAACTTTTTGAGAATGAATGTATTGCTAATAGACATGAATATAAGAAAAGTTAAAGGAAATTCTTCAGGGTGAAGTAAAATATTTTAAGGAAATTGGGAACTATACAAAGGAATGAAGACCTATAGAACGTTATGTGGGTGAATAAAAATCTTTCTTCTCATTTTAATCACTTTAAAATCAATTGATTGAAAGGAAATTACAACTGATGTTTTGTGAGGCTTATAAACATACGATATATAAACAAGTACAGAAGTAAAATGCTAGCTAATAGTACACATAAGGGGATAACTAGAATTACAGTACACTGATTTAAGATTCTTACACTTTAATGTTATTTAAATATCATTAGATGTTATTTAAATAGCATTAGATAATATTATCTGATTTAATGTTGTTTAAATAGCATTAGACAATATTTCATACTAAATACTATTTGAACTAGTTTTTTAAATCTAGTATTTAATGTTACTTGATGTTATGTTATGCATCTTAAATAAGAGTTTCTCAATCTTGACACTACTGACACTTTGGCTTAGATAATTCTTTGCTATGGGGGGCTCTCCTGTGAATTCTAGGATGTTGAGCAGAATCTCTGACGTCTACCCATTAAATGTCAGCAGCACACACACTTCCTGTCCAATATGAAAGCAAAAAATATCCCCAGACACTGACAAGTGTATCTTGAGGGCAATATCGTCTCTAGTTGAAAATCACTGCTCTAGAATAATGTAAATAAAAGAGGCATAGCTAATGAAATAATAGTAAAAGTAAAGTGAAACACTAGCATATAATATTATTCCAAAAGAAAACATGAAAAGATTTTTTTAATAGATGAGACAAGTGGAAAACAGAGACGTTGGACTCAAACCCAATCATATTAAAAAGTACATTAAAAAGTATAGCAGTCTATAAACAACTCTACACAAACAAACTAGAAAATCTAGAAGAAATGCATAAATTCCTGGACACATACACCCTCCCAAGACTAAACCAGGAAGAAGCTGAATCCCTGAATAGACCAATAACAGGCTCTGAAATTGAGGCAATATTAATAGCTAACCAACCAAAAAAAGTCCAGGACCACACAGATTCACAGCCAAATTCTACCAGAGGTACAAGGAGGAGCTGGTACTATTCCTTCTGAAACTATTCCAATCAATAGAAAAAGAGGGAATCCTCTGTAACTCATTTTATGTGGCCAGCATCATCCTGACACCAAAGCCTGGCAGAGACACAACAAAAAAAGAGAATTTTAGACCAACATCCCTGATGAACATCGATGCAAAAATCCTCAATAAAATACCAGCAAACCGAATCCAGCAGCACATCAAAAAGCTTATCCACCGTGATCAAGTGGGCTTCATCCTTGGGATGCAAGGCTGGTTCAACATATGCAAATCAATAAATGTAATCCAGCATATAAACAAAACCAAAGACAAAAACCACATGATTATCTCAATAGATGCAGAAAAGACCTTTGACAAAATTCAACAGCGCTTCATGCTAAAAACTCGCAATACGTTGGTATTGATGGGACGTATCTCAAAATAATAAGAGCTATTTATGACAAACCCACAGCCAATATCATACTGAATGGGCAAAAACTGGAAGCATTCCCTTTGAAAACTGGCACAAGACAGGAATGCCCTCTCTCACCACTCCTATTCAACACAGTGCTGGAAATTCTGGCCCGGGCAATCAGGCAGGAGAAAGAAATAAAGGGTATTCAATTAGGAAAAGAGGAAGTCAAATTGTCCCTGTTTGCAGATGACATGATTGTATATTTAGAAAACCCCATCATCTCAGCCCAAAATCTCCTTAAGCTGATAAGCAACTTCAGCAAAGACTCAGGATACAAAATCAATGTGCAAAAATCACAAGCATTCTTATACACCAATAACAGACAAACAGAGAGCCAAATCATGAGTGAACTCCCATTCACAATTGCTTCAAAGAGAATAAAATACCTAGGAATCCAACTTACAAGGGATGTGAAGGACCTCTTCAAGGAGAACTACAAACCACTGCTCAACAAAATTAAAGAGGACACAAACAAATGGAAGAATATTCCATGCTCATGGACAGGAAGAATCAATGTCGTGAAAATGGCCATACTGCCCAAGGTAATTTATAGATTTAATGTCATTCCCATCAAGCTACCAATGACTTTATTCACAGAATTGGAAAAAACTACTTTAAAGTTCATATGGAATCAAAAAAGAACCCACATTGCCAAGACAATCCTAAGCCAAATGAACAAAGCTGGAGGCATCATGCTACCTGACTTCAAACTATACTACAAGGCTACAGTAACCAAAACAGCATGGTGCTGGTACCAAAACAGAGATATAGATCAATGGAACAGAACAGAGGCCTCAGAAATAATACCACACATCTACAATCACCTGATCTTTGACAAACCTGAGAAAAACAAGCAATGGGGAAAGGATTCCCTATTTAATAAATGGTGCTGGGAAAACTGGCTAGCCACATGTAGAAAGCTGAAACTGGATCCCTTCCTTGCACCTTATACAAAAATTAATTCAAGATGGATTAAAGACTTAAATGTTAGACCTAAAACCATAAAAACCCTAGAAGAAAACCTAGGCAACACCATTCAGGACATAGGCATGGGCAAGGACTTCTTGTCTAAAACACTAAAAGCAACAGCAACAAAAGCCAAAATTGACAAATGGGATCTAATTAAACTAAAGAGCTCCTGAACAGCAAAAGACACTACCATCAGAGTGAACAGGCAACCTACAGAATGGGAGAAAATTTTTGCAATCTACTCATGTGACAAAGGGCTAATATCCAGAATCTACGAAGAACTCCAACAAATTTACAAGAAAAAAACAAACCCCATCAACAAGTGGGCAAAGGATATGAACAGACACTTCTCAAAAGAAGACATTTCATGTGCCAACAGACACATGAAACAATGCTCATCATCACTGGCCATCAGAAAAATGCAAATCAAAACCACAATGAGATAGTGTCTCACACCAGTTAGAATGGCGATCATTAAAAAGTCAGGAAACAACAGGTGCTGGGGAGGATGTGGAGAAATAGGAACACTTTTACACTGCTGGTGGGACTGTAAACTGGTTCAACCATTGTGGAAGACAGTGTGGCGATTCCTCAAGGATCTAGAACTAGAAATACCATTTGACCCAGCCATCCCATTACTGGGCATATACCCAAAGGATTATAAATCACGCTGCTATAAAAACACATGCACACTTATGTTTATTGTGGCACTGTTCACAACAGCAAAGACTTGGAACCAACCCAAATGTCCATCAATGATAGACAGGATTAAGAAAATGTGGCACATATACACCATGGAATACCATGCAGCTATAAAAAATGATGAGTTCATGTCGTTTGTAGGGACATGGATGAAGCTGGAAACCATCATTATCAGCAAACTATCGCAAGGACAAAAAACCAAACACCTCATGTTCTCACTCATAGGTGGGAATTGAACAATGCGAACACCTGGACACAGGAAGGGGAACATCATACACCCGGGCCTGTCATGGGGTGGGGGAAGCAGGGAGGGATAGCATTAGGAGATATACCTAATGTAAATGATGAGTTAATGGGTGCAGCACACCAACATGGCACATGTATACATATATAATAAACCTGCACATTGTGCACATGTGCCCTAGAATTTAAAGTATCATGATAATAATTTTAAAAAAAAGTATAGCAGTCTTTCTTTGACAGCCCCTCCCTAGGTCTCCTCTGTTACAAAGCTTGACAGAGATTATGTCCTGCTCACAAGATCCAGGAAACATCTTTGCAGGCCTGGTTCCTGCTTTCCACTCTATGAATTAGATTTAGCTATAACAATACCACTGCACCTCTGCCAATTCACAGAATTATTTTGGGCTGGCTTACAATAAGTCTCTCACCAATTCCTCCTTTAGAAAACTAGGAGTTTATGTAATAATACATGTGTACAGCTCAGACACCCTCAACTGTGTGAGACACTCTCAAGCACCTAAATGGGCCCAGGCCCCAACAAGGTTTCAGCCTTTGATTGGAATTTGCAAGAATAGTTGCAAAGACATTTGAACTCTTTGAGCTCAATCTTCTCACATTTTTATATAAAATACTGGGTTCAAAACATACTATCCAGTGATATAAAATGGAAAGGTATATTTATATGTTGTTTTTGTAACTTAAAATTAGCTATATTGGGGTGAGTTTTTAATGTTAATGAATAGATAAAATTCTCATAATTTTGAACTCCCTTTAAAATAATCTATGCAGGATTCTGAGAGGCCAGGGGTTCAAGGCAAGCCTGAGCAACATAGGGAAAGCCAGTTTCTATAAAAAATAAAAATGAAAATTAGCTGGGCATAGTGGCATGTACTTATAGTCCTAGCTACTCTGGAGGCTGAGGTAGGAGGATCCCTTGTGCCCAGTAGTTTCAGGGTATGGTGAGGTATATGATAGTGATTTCATGAGGTCAAAATTTATACTTTTCCTTTAACTGCTTAATAGAATTTAAAAAAAGGATTAGAACTCTCCTTCTGACAAAATAAACAAATGTCTAGATTGGACATTAATGGATGGCATTTCTTTAAAAATTACAATTTATAAGCCAGGCACGATGGCTCCTGCCTGTAATCCCAGCAGTTTGGAAGGCCGAGGTGGATAGATGGCTTGAGCTCAGAAGTTTGAGACTAGCCTTGGCAACATGAGGAGACCCTGACTCTACAAAAAGTAAAAAAATTAGCAGGGTGTGCTGGTATGCACCTGTACTCCCAACTACTCAGGAGGCTGAGCTGGGAGGATCACTTGAGCCCAGGAGGTGGAGGCTGCAGTGAGCCGAAATCATGCCACTGTCTGGTAGCAGAGTGACACCCTGCCTCCCAAAAAATAATAGATAAAATTACAATTCATATAACTGGCTAAATTATATGTACTTATTCTATCTAGGCTATTGAAATAAGTGCTTACAAAGTGATTTAAAAGCATGACGCTTGATGAAAGCATTTCTATTACTATGGAGTATAAAATGGCATAAAAAATAAGGAATAAGGTGACATCCTTAACACTGTAATACAAAGAAAACTTAAATGGGCTGGTAATATGGTTTGAAGGATAAGTTATTCAAAAACCAATAAAAGAGAAATAAAAGATATATTTGAATTTAAAGACATAATTTTCCTACTCATTTTGGTAGTGCAGAGTTTATGATCAGGTATATACCTGAAAAAAGATTGAGCCAAAGAATGGTCCATAAACTACATAATGTAGCCTTGAATAAGATAGGCAATTGATATTAATCTTATTCTTTCATATTAAGAAACTTCTTTAGTTTTCATTGCCTTTCTTTTCAGCACATTTAATCTATTCTTCCTGAGTGATATACTGTCAAAGGATAAAATGTAGAATCTGAAAATAATTTTAAAATCCTTTAAGAAGCTATAGTTCACCATTTTAAAAGAATGATATATAGACAATGTGAAAAAAATCTACCAATTGAGCCTGAGAATTACAAAGTTTTAGAAGCCAAGAAAGACAGAGCCCCAAAATAGGTGATAATACTAGAAAGAATTTTCTTTGCCAGATTTGTCGATCACAAACACGCTTCAAGTACAACAGTGCAGTGTTTACTTTTGGCAATAATCTTCTCCAGTGTTTCGAGTTGTACCTTATGTTCCGTTTTTGGTATTTTTGTACTCCTGGTGTGCCAAACCCTACAGTAGATGATGGGCAAGTCAAACACAACCCGCCTTCACAAACAAGCATATTAAGAAGAGGGATGAAGGAACATACTTTTGAAATTTAAACTGAATTTATTGTGATTTTAGAAAGAGGAAAAACTATTAAACAAATATAACTACAAAGTCATTTCCAAGTCTTAGTAAAGCTATGCCAACACAACATTTGTGTGTGTTTTTTTAAATTTTCAGGATTTTTAGAGCCTTCAATGATTTGAGCTGCACAGTGTACTTCATCAAATAAAGGGGTGTCTGCCATGTGAATTTCTCTTAACTCTAAAGAGCCATGCCACTTATGGAAATGTAAGAAACTGTTTGGTGTTGGGTGGGCTTTTGATTTTTTAATTAAAGATCATACTTTATTTTTATTTTGTTAGTTTTCCCCTAATTTCCTTTGTCTTGTCCCATTTCAAAGTCACATCCAAGACACCACATTGCATTGTCATAATTTTTAAGCTATTCAAGGCCATAACAGTTTCTTAGGCTTTCCTTGGGTTTGATGACCTTGACGTTTTTGAGGAGAACTGATCAGATGTTTTGTAAGATGTACCTCAATTCAAATTTGTCTAAAGTTTTTTGCATGGTAAGATGGTGGTTATGGGTTTTTGGCAGGATGACCACAGAAGTGAAAAGTCATTATCATCACATTATATCAAGGGTTTGTGCTATTAACATGACTTCACTGTTTACCTTCATCACCTGGCTGAAAGAGGCTTGCCAGGTTTCTGTACCATAAAATAACCACTCTCACTTTTTTACTGCAAACTTTGGAAGCAAGTAAGTATGCAAATCCCATTCTTAAGGGATATAAAATTATGTTTCCCCTCCTTGAGTGGGGAGAGTATCTAAGTAAATTATATGAAACCCTATAAAGAAAATTTGTCTCTTCTATCCCATTTATATGTCCAGTCATTTATTTGTATCACGATGAACTCATGGGTATGCATTTTATATTTGAGTTATAATATAATACTGCATTTTGTTTATTGCTCAAACTTCCCGAGCTTTAGCCAGGGAGACTCTTTCAGTTGTTTACTGTTCCCCTTTGACACACCTACATCATTGCATTTAAATTTACTAGTCCTTACTTTCTGGTCCTACAAGATATTCAAGGTTCGTCTTTTATATTCCATATCCCTGCCCTAGAATCAGCCACTTCTCTAAGTAGCCCTAGTTCTTTTTATTGGAGAGAAGTATTAGAAACCAAGTGTTGGGTGTGCTTGTCGTTACTCGTGCATTGTTGGTTCTGTGAACAGAACTATGGAATATATGTAAGTATACCAAGTTTACACACAACAATTTTTATAATTATTTCTCTATCCATCCGTGTTTATATTACATTATACATGAGTTCATACTGATGGCTTTGACTCTAATCCAGTAACATAGGATTTATTCTAACCTTCTTCCCTTTTGTGTCTGTAGCTTCACCCTTTTACAAATAATCTGGTTTCCACCTTCTGCTATCCTTGTAATTATCTGTTCAATACTAGTATACAGGCAGAGTGCTTTCAGAATTATCAAACCATATGGAGTAAACTTTTAAGTTAAAGATCCTAGATGGCACAGTGTTAATGCATATGAAGAGACAGTTCTAGTTTCAATCAACTTGGCAATGATTTTGTTTCTACATTCTTTTCAAGAATGCCAGTCTCGAGGTTCATAATGTAATTTTAGCTATAATTAAGTGCATATTTGATGGTCAATCTATCAGAAACAGCAGGTATTTTAAAGTATATCCTACTATTGATGAAGAGTTTAGTAAGTATGGTACTACTATTACTTATTTCATGTCGTATTAGCATTCAGAGCTAGTAGATACTATTATGGGAAATTATAGAAATTCAACTGCCTTAACATCCGTAACATCTTCCTGCCATTATCTTCCAAGCTCTTAAATCTCCTTAAATAAAAGCACATGAAACTTGTATTTAATATTAGGTTGGTGCAAAAGTAATTGCGGTTTTTGCCATTAAAAGTAATGGCAAAAAACCGCATAATAATCACATAGGTAATACTATTGTAAATATGTATATATATATTTAGACAGAGTCTAGCTCTGTCACCAGGCTGGAGTGCAGTGGTGCCATCTCAGCTCACTGCAACCTTCGCCCCCTGGGTTCAAGTGATTCTCCTGCCTCAGCCTCCCAAGTACCTAGGATTATAGGCACCTGCTACCATGCCCAGCTAATTGTTGTATTTTTAGTAGAAATGGGGTTTCACTGTGTTGGCCAGGCTGATCTCGAACTCCTGACCTCATGATCTACCTGCCTTGGCCTCCATATATATATGTTTTAATTGCTACAATTAGCTCAATTGGCTTCTATTATTAAATACTACTGTGATAGTTAATTTTATGTGTCAACTTGACCGGGCAAATGAATGACAACTTGAGTGTATCTGTGAGGGTATTTCTACAAACAGTGAGCACTTTTCTTTTTTTTTTTTTTTGAGATGGAGTCTCACTCTGTCACCAGGCTGGAGTGCAATGGTGCCATCTCGGCTCACTGCAACCTCTGCCTCCCAGGTTCAAGCAATTCTTCTGCCTCAGCCTCCCAAGTAGCTGGGGCTACAGGTGTGCACCACCATGCCTGGCTAATTTTTGTATTTTTAGTAGAGACGGGGCTTCACCATATTGGCCAGGCCGGTCTCGAACTCCTGACCTCGTGTTCCACCTGCCTCAGCCTCCCAAAGTGCTGGGATTATAGATATGAACCACCGTGTCAGGTCAACAGTGAGCATTTGAATCAATAAACTGAGTAAAGACGATGACCTTCACTAATGTGCTCATATCTCAATCCTCCTTTCCAGGGCCTGACTAGAACAAAAGGATGAAGGAAGAACAAATTCTCTCTTTGTCTTCGTGAGATATTTCTCTGGTGATTGCTAATACGATAATCAACTCAAACTCTGAAAAATCGTCTTGATTATTGGTAAGTCATGAGGTTTATTTTTATAATCAGTAAGTTTATGAATGGCCAACATTCTTATCAAGTAATCTATTCTATGTAATTGTTGTCCTTGGGCTAGAACTTCTGTTAAACAATTGGAAATTTTCTAAGACTCAGGGATAAATCTATAATGTGTGCATTCACAGCTCTATTTCACGAATTTAACTACAAGAGTAAATATTTAATTGAATTTGAAAGTCTCCATGAAGTATCTACTTGAATAAATCATGACATACACTTCTAAAACATTGGCTTTCAGTCTAAACTACTACAGTGACTTTTTAAAAATTCATATAGGAATAGAAAGTTATTTAAGACTGATACTAAGCTAGTATCAAGCATATCTCTTTAGAATAATAGAAATGTTCTAAATTTGACACACTGTCTTTATCTCAGGGATTATTTAATTATATATTCTTTAAGGCCAGGGGAAAACCTCCATTAATTTTATTTAAATGAAAACATTCATTCTCAGAGTCTAGGGAATAATAATTACTATCATTAATTATTAATAGTAATATGGCAATGATTATTACAATAACTTGCAATTGCTTTAATGCACTTCATCATGTGCTTTATAATTTATGCATCTTGTTTAAATGTTTTAAAATACCATTAAGTAAAAAAAGTTCACAAAAGGTTATATCAACTGCTTCTTAGTTTTTATTATTATTGAAAAATGAGGTGTTTAAACTTTTAATCTAGACTTTTAGCTGCCAAATTTTTTTATAATACTTATACTTGGGTAGGGCTCTTTGACTCCTTCTGGGCAGTGGGTCATGTACTGAAGCAGTATGGATCACCTCTGCTCTAGAGTATTTAAATGTAAATGTTAAAATCTCAAATATCTCTTCCTCCACCATATTTATCAAAGATATGCTTCAGATTGTCATGCTAGAAGTCGATGGTCAAAAAAAAATGTTGATGGTGCCAGAAACACAGTGGATTGATGATTACTCTGTAGCACAATCCTATCCTCCCTATTACAGAAATTAATCTCAAAAGAGGTTCATTTCTATAACTGAAGCCTCAAAAATTTGAGATTAGTTTAGCCTTTAGATGTTGAATAAGTTGAAATAGGACATTAACACAATAACTTATATGTTATGTAGTTTCTAAATATTTGATAAAATCATCTATCACCTGTGGGACTTGAGAAGTAGATAATATACCTAATAAACTTTAATGTGTAATTATTGTAAAAACATTAATAGTGTATGTTGACTACTGGGGGTTGTTTTTTGCAAGGTATTAAAAGAAACAGATGACCTCAGGAAAAAAAAAATAGCTATGCAAACAGAAATGTACGGAAATAGAGGAAGTCTAAAAATTTTGGGGCCTTGGGAGAGGCAGATTATTCTCAGTTCCAAATAGTAAATTATAAAACTAAGAATGTTTTAGAATTAAAAGGCCCCTAAAAATTTGTCCTCGAGGTAAGGACCAAATTAAGGGTATGGCCTTCACCTTATTGTGGAAACGTGGGAAAGGACTAAATGGCCTCTACCTAAGGATGAAATCAAAGGTGTGGTTCTCAGTCATGCCTTTCAATTAGACCACAAGGCTCAGGAAAAAAGATTTGAATCTTGAGACTCTCCCACCTAAACCTGATGGGATTAAAACACTTTGAATTTAATTACAACCAGAGTCTGGGAAAACCTCAGCATACCTAGGCTATTTCAAGAATTTAATGAAGTCATAACTATGTTATTGGACAATACTAAGATACATTTGCCTTTCTATTTTGTTTATATTTTCACTGATTGTGCAAAACCAATGGTGGTTAAAGATTCTGGTGTTTTAGATGGTACCAAGGCACTGTCAGGAAGCTGTAGTAGTATTCTTTGAATTCTTCCTTGCCAAGCACTTCCAGAAAAGCAAACAATTTTACTTAAGAACTTCCTTGATAAGATATTGACATTATTGATTTAATTAAATCTTGAATCTTGTCCTTACATATTTTTAACGTCTTGTGTGATAAATCAGGAAGTACACATATGTGTCTGCATAGGTTGGGAAAATACAATTGAAAACGAAAACTTTCAATTCAGAAAACCTCTCCACAAAGTTAGTAAAGAAAGAAAACAGTTTTATTATTGAGCAAGTATTAAACCAAAATGAGATGTATGGCCGGGCTCAGTGGCTCACGCCTGTAATCCCAGCACTTTGGAAGGCCAAGGTGGGTGGATCACGAGGTCAGGAGTTCCAGACCAGCCTGACCAACATGGTGAAACCCCATCTCTACTAAAACTACAAAAAATTAGCAGGACGTTGTGGCACACGCCTGTAATCCCAGCTACTCAGGAGGCTGAGGCAGAAGAATCACTTGAACCTAGGAGGCGGAGGTTGCAGTGCAATGCAAGATCATGCCATTGCACTTCAGCCTGGGTGACAGAGCAAGATTCCGTCTAAAAAAAAAAAAAAAACGAAAAGAAAAAAAAAAGAGATGTACATCGTAGGCAATCTGCTAAGAGATTACACATGTAGAAAAAAGTCACACTCTTTTACGTAGTTAAGCAGTACAACCTATTACATCCATATTACATCAAGATCGTAGTTAGTGCTCAAGTTGTTACCAGTGGAAAGTATCCAAATTACCAGTAGAGAATCCCTATGAGTTTGCAGCAACCTCAATTTTTGGCTCCTCAGAAGAAAGACTGTGACTGAGGGGCATAAGGGAGAAAAGGAGACCAAGGCAATTTCAGAGTCGGAGTGAAAGTTCATTTAAAAAAGACTTCAGAACAGGAAAAAAGGGAAAGAAAATTACACTTAGAAGAAACCCAAGTGGGCATGCAAAGGTCAAGAGCCATGTTTAACCTTGAACCTAGACCTTCAGAGACTGGCTCCTTTTCCATTATTCTTCCCTTAGCGTGGTCTGCCCGCCAGCCAAGTCCTCTCCTCACCATTGGGAGGTGAGCACACACAGTGTTTTCTAGGAAGCTGTACACATGCGCATCTGAGGCTTTCTTCCCTCTTCCAGCTGCCTGCCCCTGGAAGATCATACTCACCATTTTGTCTCTTAATGCGCATGTCCAAGAAGTTGCTTTTCTGTAGCATCCGCATTGAATTAACATTTTAGTGCAATAAGTATAACCCATCATGAAATAGCCTCTCCCTGGGGCCAGCAGCCAATTTATCACATTTAAAGAGGCAATGTGATCATTGCTGAACCATCGCATGACATTCCTAATGGGTGGGGGAGAGCCCTCTCCCGCCCCTGCTCATGGCTTTCTAACTACTTGTAACAAAGTAAGAGGACTTGGCAGCACCTTATATTACACAATGTTCATCCTAAATTCATCTAGTAATTGGAGTGACCACCCCTTTTTGTTAACTGGTTTTAGACAATGTAAAAATAAACTTTTATTTTTTGACAAGTTTTGCCGTGGAGTATAGCATCTACCAGTTAGGTTTCTACCTCCTCACAGACTCACTCACAGATATAGAGAGATGAAAGTGCTATCTTCCTTGGATATTTACATTCCCAAGGGATGTTTTTCAGGTGCTTGAGACTTTTCTGAGTTGTAAAGCTGTCTTAAGGCTTGTTATCTTTTAAAGAGATTTAAATTCATTTCAAAAAGATTGAGAAGGAATTACAAAGTTTCTAAAGTAAATCCTCTAAGAAAAGTGAGGGAGGGAGAAGTCTTTCCCCTATTGATCAAAAGAATTGTCTCTTTATTTTTAATTTGCATTTGCTGTTATCCATACTGAAGAACAATGGATCAAAGAAAAGCATTTGTACAATTGTTTGAGTCACAAGGGAAACTAGAAGCTTTTTTTATGGAATAACTTTTTTACTACAATGTCCAACTAACAGAGAAGCAATGGTTATGCACATTTAAGCATTTGGCGAATATTCTCTCCAAGATGAATTAAGTGAACCAGTCACTTTAGGAAAAACAACTGATAGTATTTGGTGCCAATGATACAATTCAAGCTTTCAATATTATAATTAAAAAACTTATATCTGCTTTAATGTTGTTGACATTCTATTCAAATATTTTCTTGATGACATCAGTAGTAATAACATATGCAATTTTTTAAATATTGCTTAATGAAACATGTCAATATTGAAAAGAACTACTAAACTAAGGAAGCCTTGCTTTCCAAATATCCAATATACTGTTATAAAGTTATGCATGGATAAACAATCCATTCATAGTGCAAGATACATCAATGGATTTAAAAATGACAGAATCCAGTTTTTTAAATATAGTTTTAAATTCTGTATTGCACAAAACTTTGAGAAACTACCACTTGTTCAATATTAGCGCAGTATAAACAAACAATATCCACAATTATCTGAATATACCACCATCAAAATTCTCCAGCTTTGTCCAACTTTCAATGTGAGGCTGAATTTTCTTTATATACTTCAACCAAGACAACATATTGCCAGAGACTAAAGGCAAAGCAAAAGTGAAAATCCAGCTGTGTTCCCTTAAGCTGGGCATTAAAGAGATTTCCACTTACTATGAAATAAAACACTTTTTTCACTATATTGTTTTGAAAAATAGTTATATTTTATGAAAAGAGGCTATTTCTACTAACATACAACAGATTTTTTGATACTATTTTAAATATTTATAATATTTATGTTTAAATTTTTGTATCATATAGACAGATATAACCCAGATGAACAGAGGGTCTTTGAACTTTTCAAATATTTTTAAAAAGAAAAATGGTTCTTAAGGTCAAAAAGTATGAGAACCACTGATTTAGAGAAACAAGAGAGTTATAGTGGTTACAAAGCAAGTATATAACTCTAAGAACCATGCTTTTCAAAAACATATAGGAGTGGCTACTGGTGCATGGGACTGACTGTTACAAAATACATAAGCAGTATGAAACGTTCTCAGAAATATGTGCTGTCAAAAAGAAACAACAAAAATGGCTTAAAAGATATGGTGATGGTTAAAGTCTTAAGATGACTCTTCAGCTTACAATCATATCTGGAAAGAAAAGCCCTGAGAAAACTTTTCAGTCCCCAACGAAGGAATAGATCTTATGTATATTTCCAGTGTTGATCAAAAAGATAGTGGGAAAGGGATGATCTCCAAGAGAGAATACTCTGAGCCTAGACAGAAAAATAAACCAACATTTAATATCTGTTGAGTGTACCTTTTCATTAGTCCTCAAAACAATTATTTCAAAACAAACAAACAAACCCAGCCCCTTCATAGAGAAAAGTAATCTAATAAGGCACAAGAAGTTGAAGTGACTTGCCTAAAATTAACAAAGGTAATAAGTTATGGAAGCAGCATTTAAGCTAGTGTTATTTCATCAGGAGATAGGAGTTGGGCAGGACTAGTTTCCCAACACACAGGTCACAAAACTGTGCTGATAAAATAGGATGCGGTGGAGAAGCTGGCCAAAATCTGCCAAAACCAAGATGGCAACAGAAGCAATCTTTTCTTACACTTGCTCCTCATTATAGACTAATTATAATACATTATCATGGTAAAAGAAACTCCCATTTGTACCATGACAAATGCCATGGCAACTCCTAAAAGTTACCCTCTATGGTCTAAATAGGGGAAGAACCCTTAATTCCAGGAACTCTCTACCCTTTTCCAGAAAAACTCCTGAACAATCCAACTCTTACTTAGCATATAGTCAAGAAGCAATCATAAACACAGCCAGTTGACAGCCCAATAGGGCTACTCTGCCTATGAGGTAGCCACACTTTTATTCCTCTTCTTTCTTGATAATTTCACTGCCACTTTACTCGGATGACTTCCTCTTGAATTCTTTCCTGTGTGAAGACAAGAACCCACTTGGCTTCCCTGGCTGTGCCACAACCTTGGGGTAAGTCTGCCTGTACCAATCAGATAATATAGTCTTTTCTGATTAAAATATGATTGTGTGTTCATTCATTCATTCATTCATCATTCAGTACATTTTGAATGGCTACTGTCTGTAAATGACACTGTCTTTGAAATTATATATGTTTTTTAAAACTTGACTTAAATTTTGCCTTCAAGGTACTTGTAATGCCATAAGCAGATAAGATATGCACCTCAATTTTTGTAATATAGAGAAGATGAAAAGTAACTGAGGGTGTAGGGGTATGACGGTTAATACTGAGTGTCAACTTGAGTGGATTGAAGGATGCAAAGTATTGTTCTTGGGTGTGTCTGTGATGGTGTTGCCAAAGGAGATTAACATTTGTGTCAGTGGACTGGGAGAGGCAGACCCACCCTCAATCTGGGTAGGTACCATCTAATCAGCTGCCAGCATGGCTAGAATAAATCAGGCAGAAGAATTTGGAAGAAGCAGACTTGCTGAGTCTTCTGGCCTTCATTTTTCTCTCATGCTAGATGCTTCCTGACATCGAACATCAAACTCCAAGTTCTTCAGTTTTTGGACTCTTAGATTTACACCAGTGGTTTGCTAGGAACTCTCAGTCTTTTAGCCACAGACTGAAGGTTGCACTATAGACTCCCCTAATTTTGAGGTTCTGGGACCCCTGCTGGCTTCCTTGCTCCTCAACTTGCAGACGGCCTATTGTGGGACTTCACCTTGTGATTGTGTGAATCAATACTCTTTAATAAACTCCCCTTCATATATATATATTTATCCTGTTACTTCTATCCCTCTAGAGAACCCTAATACAAGGGTCATAGGCTTGGGCCCCTAAAGGTTCACTTAAAAATTACTGACATGATTGATCAATAAAAGAAAATGCATACAAATATATTTAAGGTGTATAGATTGGAGCCTCCAGAATGAACACCCCATTTTTCAATGAGTAACAGAAGCTTATATACCATCTTGAGGTTACAGAATAAATGGGGGCTTGGATCCTTATACAAGAGACTCGGTGGCAAGACAGGTTATGAGAGAGAGAAAGGAAGAGAGTTGGCCAAGAAAAGTGGCCTTGCTGTGTAGATGAAGCCTCCGTCAGAGGGAATAGATGGTGAATATTTCTTTTCAGACTTTTAAAGGTGTCAGACTCTCAATCTCTCCTAGATCTGGGAAAGGCATAGAAAGGGTAGACATGGCTGCATTAATGAAGATTCTCTACTGATGCTAATTTCACCCACCTCAGTCTGCTAACCCTAAGGCAGCCATTTCAAAATATGCCAAAAGATACATTTTAGGGAAACATATTTTTAGATCACTCAAGGAGATTAATACAAACAAAAGTCTAATCTTTAATCAAGGATTATCAGGAGAGAATTGGTGAAAAGGTCTTCTTGGTAAAAGGCTTTGTTTTTATTGTTAATATTCATCATTTCAGTTTTTCTCCAACGTTCTCTTGGTTATTTTCACCACATGAAAAAAAAATCATATTTGGTAGAACAAGAATTATCTGGATATACATGTGTTGAAAGAATACTCCAAGGAGAAGCAACACTTTTCAGTTAAGGTTATTAAAAGAATGTGTGGATATAGCTGTGTGTCCAAGTAATATTTTTTCTATGTATTATTCTAGCTGGTAAAGTGAAAGAAATTCAAGGCAAATGTAGTGCTAAAAGAAAAACCTTAGACAAATTAAATTTAACAGAGTTTAATTGAGCAAAGAACAACTTGTGAATCGGGCAGCCTCCTGAGTTAGAGTAGGCTCAGAGAGACTCCAGTGTAGCCACATGGTGGAAGATGATTTATGGGCAGAAAAATAGAAGTGACATACAGAAAATGGAAGTGAAGTACAAAAACAGCCAGATTGGTTACAGCTCAGCATTTGCCTTATTTGAACACAGTTTGAACGGTTGGCCACCTTTAATTGTTCAAAACTTGGCGACTGGCACAAAAGTAGGTTACTCTGTCTACATATCCAGTTAGGTTTCAGTTTACTATGTGAGGAGAAATCTTTAGGCTGAACTTAAAATATTTAAGGAGGCAGCTTTAGGCTAAGCTTAACAGTAGGATTATAGGAGGTCTATTTTATAAAGCTAAAGAGACATTATGTTATTCTCAATTTACAAACAGAAATGTCAATTTCTGTGATTACAGATGAATAGTCTATCAAATACACACAAACATTTGACATCTTATCTAGTAATGATAAAATAAAGCAGAATAAGGGAACTAAGAGCGATGGTGGGGCTTCTCTTTGGAAGTGACATTTGAACAGAGACCTGAAACAATCAATACCAGCGAAAAGCTTTCCAGGCACAGGGACCCATAGTGCAATGTCCCTAAAAGGAAAATAATCTTGCTGAAAGTGACCCTTTCTAAGGTAGGCAGTTCCTTCAGGATATCTTCCACCATAAAGCCGCCCTGCTGTAACGGAACTCAGGTCTGAAAGCCAAAAAACTCCAGAGGTGAGCTTTGGTGAAAGGAAGTTAGCTTTATTTGAAAAGCCAGCAACCCAGGGAAGTCAGTCAACCTCCGCTCAAAGACCATCATTCCAATTTGTGCCTCTGGATCAGGGGATTTTAAGGGCAATTAGGAAAAATTATGATCAGATCATTCCTGTGCAACACGCATAGTCTTAGGCAGGCAGTTAGTGATTGCTTTCTTGGTATTTTATGGCTCTATGCAGACACGCTTAGCCTATTCTTATCAGGCTGGTCAGCCCATTCCAAGGTTGTTGGTCTGTGTATTTTCTTTTATCTCTGCTGAAGGTCCTGTATTCCCACGGCTGTTTTTAGTAAATAATCTTCATACTCAAGCAAAGCAATAATTATATTCAAGTGAGCAAACTTTTCTCTAACATGGAGTCAACACTGTTACAATGCTGCTTTTGTTCTTTACCAAATTATTCCCTGGGCTTGTACAATTTTCTCTCAAAAACTGCTGTTTATTGAGGACCTACACTGTGTTAGGAGTTTTCATCTATGCTATTATCAAGACACATGACAGTCGAGATTATATGGTCATCACCATTTACCAATAAGAAAACTGTTCCAAAGAAATTTGATGATCCTCTGAAGGAAAACTATCCTGTGAGATTTGGATTTAGTGCTGATTGACCACCCAAAGCCTGGACCCTCTCCTCTCTTTTACACAGTCTCCAATGAAATTGAAGTACATTTTATTTTTCTCAAATATCCAGGTCTCCCAAAGAATTCTGGGAAATAGATTGAGACTAGTTTCATAGAAATTGGGAAAGTAAATACTGAAATTTGTGGTGTTTATAGGGAAGTAATTTCATCGGATGTAACTCATTCATGTCCCTTGAATCATGAGCAACTTGAGGAACACTCATAGAGTCATAGAGGACTGAAGGATAAAGGACTACACAGTGGTCATCTCTCTACTTTCTTGGGATACGGGCGTCCAAAATTTTAAGGACTTGGAGAATGTATATCTTGGCATATGCAAAGGGAATTTTAGCAGGAGAATATTAATTCACAGTTAGTGGCAGAAAGAAGTAATTCCAGGCACTGTTACTTTTATCTTCATTATAAATCTGAAAATCATTGACTACTCACATTTAGTGTAAACTTCTGTAGTTCACAAATATAGTTGCTCAGATGTGAGAGGATCCCATCTACAGTGAAAGAGTGCAACAGTTCCAGTTGATTAAGACTGCCCATCTCATTCAAATATTTTGTGTTTATATATACCAAGGAACACATTCCCCAGAGCACAATGAGACTTGAAACTTTATTTTGATGGTAGGTTTGTGTTTTAACTGCAAGCAAAACAGAAATTAAAAATGTGAAAGAATCATTTATCGTCAAGATCCAAACCTGCGGCATTCATTGATTTGTATTTTTCAGTTTTGTAGAGAGAGGTTAGGGCAGATTGGATTGTGGAGTTTCCTCAGATTTTCAATGTATTTATTCAATTTCGTTGGTGGGTGCATATTTTCCTGGTGCTTTGAAAGGATGGAATTCAGCACAAGACTCTTCATGGCACAGATCATGCAGTCCTCTGAAACTTTTAGTATATATTTGTATTTAATTTCAATAGTTTTAAAAATTGTTTTAAAATTTAATATGTAGTTAATTTACATTTCTTAAGCATAGTAAGTAAATTGACTTTACTTACTGAGCTGGTAGATGGGAGCCATAAACTTGGAAAATGTTGAAATGTATCTGTCATGTAGAATCCATGTAGGACTGAAAGAATGAACCAGATAAGAGGCATAAAAGCCAAGTACAATAATATTACGTATGATATATTTTTATCATTTAAGCATTGATAGTAAAGCAACCCCACATGGAACATGGTTTTTTATTACTATTCCTTATTGGCTTTTTTTTTTTTTTTAAGCGACATAATACTATGTAGTATTGGTGAACATTTAGGTAAGTAATTTGCTAGTATGCCAGCTGACTAGAGCTTTGGACATATTTGAAAAGATTAATAGACTTAACATCCCCATCATTCCAATCCTCATAAGATTTCAAGAAAGTAAACATAGTTCTGACTCTTCTAAATTCAATCTTTGTATCCTCCTGAGTAGCTGGGACTAAAGGCACGAGCCACCATCCCCGCCTAACTGTTTTAATTTTCTGTAGAAACGAGGTTTCACTATGTTGCCCAGGCTTGTCTTGAACTCCTGTGCTCAAGCGATCTTCCCACCTTAGCCTACCCAAATGCTAGAATTACAGGCGTGAGCCACTGTGCCCAGCCTGTTTCTAGGTTCATTTTGTATAGACGTTTCATTGAGTTGTTGTAATACATTTGCAATGTATTTCATTAGAAGTAATTCAATATTTACTGTTAATGACATAATAGTTCATGCTTCACACATTCTAAGCCCAGTTCTTTCTTTGCTGAGAGGAATATATCTTAGTGTAGGCTGGGGAAAGGTGAATATTATTCATTGTATTATTTGGATGTGTATTAACTTGTATCAAGTAATCACAAATGAATGTAGTCAAAATTTGTGCTTCTGAATATTTAATATATTATTAATAATAGCAAGTTACCCAGGGGTAATTAAAAAATTAGCATGTGACATTTGAGAAAAATAAATTTGAGTAATATATTCTGCAGTGTTAAGCATTTAAATCTGTAAAAACAGTAAATTTTAAAATTAGAAAGATAAATGGCAGCACACAATTTTTGTGTGTGCTAGTTAGTGTAAGATCATACAAAGGAGGAAATCTATGGGAATTGTTAGATTTAATTATTCTCTAAAAATTGTGTACAAATGCACATCAAAGCAACATTACTATTATTATGACAAAAGTTAAATACAATTCATATATAAGTGGTTCATATAAACCAATTTAAAAAACAGAATTGAAAATATCCATGTTTAGTGATCTCCCAGTTCACCAATCATATGTATGAAACACGAAAATAATTCAACTGTTTTTCTATTTAATTGGCAAGTATATGAAGAATATAAAATAATCCATAATTAATGGTGGAAGGAAACCAGCTAGAATTTGTACATAATATTGCAAACAAAATATGGCAATTCTAGAATTTTCCATGAAAAAATTAGAAAATAATTACATATGTAAAACATTATTATTCACAAATGTGATTAACAATATTTTTAAAAGGACAGAAAGCAAACGTTTATTTGGAAAATAATAATATATATTGAAATACCAGTGCACAAAAATAAAAATCATATATATGTGTGTGTGTGTGTGTGTGTGTATATATATATGTATACTTGGAAAATGCTGTATATATATATATATACTTCGAAAATGTGTATACACACACACACACACACACACACACATATAGCCTTAAACATGTTTGGCATGATATACTTGAGTAAAAACATAAAATATGCTACAAACTATATGGTCAGTTTTTGTGAAATAGAGCAATGCTTTTACAAAGGTACATATTTAACAATGTACGAAATATTAACTAGCAAAATTTTGAAGTGTTTCTCCTTCGGTAGCCTTAGTTCAGATGATTTTTAAATTGAATTTATATGTTCTTATTTTCCATATACTGTATTCTCTTTAAAAGAACATATTACACTTGACAGAAATAAGATAATGTTAAAATTCACATAGGAGTTTTAACTATTAACATGTTAAATTTTCAGAACTCATTGAAAAACTTATAAAGTGATAATAATTGAGGTAATTGCTTTTTCTTCATACTAAACTTCACATTTTCTGAGTGCATAACACATCACACATATTATGTCTTGCCTGATTCTTAGGATTTATAGTTAAGCAATTTTGTATTTTTCATTTATCTTCTGCTTGCAGATTTTTGTTCTGATGCTCCCCCCCCTCAGAAAATAGCACTTAAAATGTTGTCTTTTAATCATTATTTTAGCTAAATTACCAGAGACTGTATGAGTCTTTTGTGAATCTAGTGTGCCTATATATAACAAACAATGTTGTTTGATGTGTTTGGGCAAATGGCATCTCAGTTTGTCAGAGAGAAATGGACTAATGTCTCCACTGAGGCATAGAACTTTGAAAGATTCACAGTTATTTTATTGAAGTTTAGCTGTACATAGACAATTAAGGAAGAATTTGTGCAGATGTGCTGTTTCTTCAGATTTTTTCTTTCTTATAGCTTTTCAAATCAGTCAGAAAATTGTCTCCCTGTTTCTGGCAGTAAGTGCTGTATGTTACCCAGTAACAAAATTGCTCAGTGAAGGTTTTAGTTCTTGCTTTTTTTTTTCTTCAAAGCTCAGAATCAAAGTTCATTATAACATGCTGTCAGTTCCGTGGTATAAAAATCTTGCATTACAAACAGAAAGCATAGCCTATTAGGGAATAGGTTAGAAGGCCATGAAATGAAGTTTGACTGGGGCAAAGTCTCCTAAGAACTAACAATATCCTGGCATTGCTTTTTAATGTGTTCCCTTCACTGCTTTAAGTGCCCCCAATGAGAACAAGTTTTGTAGAGAATCACTATCTTCCCAAAATTAGTAAAAATATTTAAGGGACTTTGTAAGGCGAAAGAGAGGAGCATTGCTATGAAATTTACTGAGTCATTAATTTGAAAATTCTTCAAATATTAAAAATTTGAGGGATTTTTCTTCCCGTCTTCCTTTAACTGGTGGAATCTGGTTGAAATTGAACACCAAGAATTCAATATTACTTGAACACAAGATTTTTACTCACAGAAGTAGGTATGGTAGACTAATTGCAAAACATCCTCTCTAACCATATCTTCTCTAAAATGTGACTTTGCATCTATTCCCATCAAGGACAGAACCTCTTCTTCCACTCCTTATATCTGGCTGGTTTTATGACTGCATTTGATCAAGAGAGCTAGGTGGTGTGGAAATAAATCCAGACCACTCAAATGAGTACAAGCAAAGGCTATTTATTCAGAGCTTGCTACCACAAGGAAGTCAACCACTATTACCTGCATTGTGGCCAAGACTCAAATGCAGGCAGAGAAGTGGGAAAGCTTTGTCATGGAAAAACATGGAAGGTTTCAGGTATGCCTCGATTATTGGCATGGGGAAACTCTAGGCAGGCTACCTAAAAACAAGGCATCCTATGTGACTAATTAGGGGTGCAAAATTGGCTGTCTTCAGTTGGTCCTAAGTTGAAAGTAGGGACAAAAATTAAAAGAAGCTGCCAGCTATTAATCAAATTCTGACCATTTGGGACTAATTGTTACAGGCATTATTGTTTTCCTGGGCTGGCTGCTAGAGATAGTAGTTTTACTTCCTGGACTGGTTATTGCAGAAAGTAGTTCAGAGTTTTATTTTATATACAGTCTGGCCATTGTCTGTTATGTATTCAGTCTCTCAGTAGAAAGATGGGTTGACAGTTTCAAACTTAGGCCTCAGGAGTCCCTGAGCACTTCTCTCTGTCTTTTTTTTTTTTTTTTTTCCTGGCCAGTGGTATGTGTTTAAGCTTGAGGTAGCCCACTAGTGGTTAAGAAGCCAGATGGTAGAAAGGCCAAATGCCCCAGCCAATGCCATCCTAGATCAGCTTACCAGCCAGCTAACTTGCAAACATGGGAGAAAACTCAGCCAGATCAAGGGTCTGTTCATGCACAACATATAGCAAAATATAGACACATGACTTGGTTTAGCCAAGAACAGAATATCATGAGTCTCATAATCATGAGCAGTAATAAGTGTTTATTGTTTTAAGCCACTGGGTTTTAGGATCTTTCTACCATCATTACATAATAAGCATTTTATAGTATATTTCATTATTTGATAAATTCAAACTAATAACCCAATTAAATCCCAAATATTTTTATTTGTAACTTGTGTGTTGATAAAAGCCTCAGGCTTGAGGATTCAGAGATGAAATTGAGGCTGCTGAATTATATTTTTGAAATTAAAAAAGGTGTTGCATTTATTTACATCCTAATAATTTAGCTTGCAAAATATAGAATCACGTTTTTTGTTTTGTTTTGTTTTGTTTTGTTTTGTTTTATTCCACAGTAATGGCATTCCCAGTGCACTGCACAGTGAGAGGATTTGTTTCTTTTCTATATAAATCACATCCTCCTAATGTAACTTTGAAGAGGAGAATCAGTAACTCCAGTGGATGTTTAGCTCCTAAAAAGAGAAATGTTCTCAAAGAACAGAAAATGAATTTTGTCCCTGCTGAGCATTAACATGTAGATGTCATTGCTAAGGGCCCATGCACTGTATAATTTGAGTTATATTTTACCACTTTCTTGTAAGTGCTCAATAATTTATTTCCTTGTTTTCAGGCCAAATAGATGAAGACTAATGTCGATAGAATTGGATTGAGTTTCTTCATCACATCAAAATTTTTATTGCTGCTCATTTGCCTTTATATTAATGTTGTGTGGATGTAGACACATGCATGCAGGTATTCATATGGATATATAACGTAGTCCAGAAGAAGAAAAGTAGTCAAGATCTTATTTAGAAATATTCTCTCATTTATAGTACCCACTTTGTCTTTCCAGCTACTGGGGTATTGGGGCAGGGAAGCAGGTAGCCTCTCAATGACACCAAGATGCACACTCACCATCTGAAATATCTCAAAACCTTACTATTAATTAAACACTCAACATCCTTAGATGAAGAATCCCTCCATATAATGGTTCTGAGTATCTTGAAATTTTCTATTCCTTTAACTTGATTGGTTGACATCAAAGGATCTTTTCTACTTGAAATAGTAGTGCATTTATTTTATAAGTTTTTACAAGTGTTACTAATTACAATAATAAACACAAGGATTAAAATAATAAACAGAAGGTATTTTAAACCATTTTATAACATTTTATGTGTATATTTATTTAAATCTCAAGCAAAGGTTCATCATAGAATTTAACAAAATTCTTCTAAGTCACACCCACTCTAAATTACAGCAACTTAGAAACTCAAAGGAAAAAGTAAACAAATGAGACACAATCAAAATTCTAATATAAATCATACCATGCTCAGGAATATATAGCAGTTTTCAGCTTACTGACATTTTAGTCCAAATTGTTGCCTTTGCAATGAGACAATCCCATTGGAAAACAGTTTACTTTTTTATTCTAACATTTAAATTTATAAATTAATGCCTGAGTACTTATTATACACCCAGGAATTATAATTATGGATGTTGCAAACCATTTAACGTATTTTCTAATTTTATTGATAAAATTTTATTTTAGACATGTTATTTTTCTAGGAATAAAGCAAGTTTAAATGCTAAGGAAATTTTATAGTCTTTTCATGTCTGTCTCCAATCACTTGACCTCATGGCCATATAATTTTACCAGTATTCTCAAAGTGTTAAAATCACACTTTTGCTAGTTTTCATTTTTCCCTACTTTTCTTTCTCTTGCGGAGTACAAAGAATAAATGCTGTCATGGGATTAACATTTGAAAGAAAGTGATAATAGAAATGAGGAATATGTAATATTTCATATTAAAGGCATTTCAGAGGCAAGACAATCAATGGAATTAACTGACAAAATGAAATTCACCTGTGCTCTAAATGACTGAAGCCAGTGTATTAAGACAGTGAAGAAGTAAACTACCTGAATCCAGGCATCATGATATTAATGCTACTAAAAGAAAATTACCTGATTCAAAAGATTTACCTAGACAGTGGTTACTATACAATGATTCTCAGAAACTATATAGAGACAAATAATACAAATCTATAAATATTATTCTATAGTATACCTAAACAGTTAAGAGTAAAGAGACCTGAATATTAAATATATAACTACATATTTTAAAGCATATATCAGAAAGTCAGTTTAAGTAGAATGCCAGGTTCAGCTGCAAAAGGGGGTAAGTAGCAACAACATTAACTGAGGCGCTGCAGAGCTTATTGAATGTGTTCACAAAATGACTAAAATCTCTCTGGGAAGTTGCTGACAGTACAAAGGTGCCACAGAACTCACATAAGTGGAGCTGCATAAGTGGAATATATAACAAGGCCAAGGCATCCATATTTTGAATATTTAAATAATTTTTGGTACACAGAATACTTGCCATAAACAAGTGGTTCAATTAAAAAATTACTTTTGCTGTAGTCCTTAGAAGGCGCATCTTCTATCTTAAGCTCAGCAGTAGCTTACACCCATACAGGGAGGAGGTGATTTATAATCATTATTAAATTGATTTTTACAAATCAAGATATGTCAAAAATTAAAATAGAAAATGATGAAGTATAGAGGAAATAAATTATATTTGATTGATCTTTGCACTACAAAGTACCAAATAACCATAAAATGTTTGATGACTTGAAGTATTTTAAATTACAAAATTCATAATTTACCCCAATCATATTTTTTGCAGATACGAATATCCATGCACTTTTAAAATTTTGATTATTCCATCATTTAACTGTAGCTATTTTAAGAATAATCTATTCTCCCTACCACATGACTTAAGTCAAGTAAAAGAAAGTAAAAGTAATATATATAATACGTCAGTATTACTATACATATTATACATATATATTTATATAATATATAAACAAAAGAAACAGGGTAGATTGGCATATTTTGGCATGTCAGTAGTAAGTCCCAATAGCCAGCTGACATTATGATTAAAAGGAGAGAGTGACATACTTTCATGAAAACCCTAAATAAGTCCTATAGTCATTCTATGTGTCTAGCCTAGTTGGCATTATTTCAAAGAAAATTTTGTTTTAATGTTTAATGTAAAAAATAATAGATTTATGCAGAATGGTTGAAAATATGTAACAGAGTGTACATATCCAGAAATATTTATCTTTTTAAAAACAGGCTAAATACTAGAAATAACTTTTAGCTTCAGGGATCATATTAGAATGTCTTCCTTTTTTTATTTAATGCAATAAAAATATCAAAAGGGTATTTGATATTTTGATTTCAATGCAAGGAAAAAATATCAAAGCATTTAGAATAGAAAATTATGTAAAAATACATTAGTGCTGAAATAAGACAAAATTGTAATTATTTCCAGACAAAATTATGTGAAGACTATATTTTTGTATGTATAAAATCTAAAGAAATCAGTGAAAAATAAGTAAAAACAATAGAATGTATCTGGGTGAGTGATTGCAAAATTTACAAACAGCAACATGTTACGATGTGAAAAAAATCATGAAAAATTATGGTTTAATATCAGCACAAATTAAATAGTGAAACTAGAAAAATGTTCAGAATATATGGAAATATACTGAAGCAGAAACATAAAAGAGTAAAAACAACTATTAGGGAATACTGTAATACTCTCTTTATTGTTTACTACCTATTACTTCTACAATATCTCAATATTTTGAACATATGTTGCTTCTTAATTTAGTCTAAAAGTAGAAAACTATGCGCATATAAAAAAGTTCCATTATTTTATTTTTAAAATATGAATAGTTATTCACATAGGGTTTTATACAGGCATATAGAATTATTTTTTAAAAGTTAATAAACACAATCTAAAACATGCATATGAAAATCTTAAATAAGCATATAAGTTCCAGTTTCAGGATGGTATAGAAGGCAATATGGTTGATCCCTGAACACCATGGGTTTGGACTGCACAGGTCCTATTATACACAGATTTTTTTCAACCAAACGTGGATTGAAAATACAGCATTCGAGGGATGTGAAACCCGTTTATACAGAGGGCTGACTTTTCCTATACGGGGACTCTGTAGGGCCAACTTTAGGACCTGGAGTATGTGTAGAGTTGGGTACACATGGGAGTCTTGGACCAATCCCCCGAGTACACCAAGGGACAGCTGTAATTTAAGATGCACCTAAATATAAATTTATAATAAATATCTAGCAGGTTATGTTAAAACATTGGAAAGCATTGAAGTGCTTATAAAAGTATCAGTAAACATGTTCTATGTAAATACTAAGGCAATTAAACATTTTAAACTATTTAGTGTTCAGCATCTAATATTCAGTGAAGGAAAGCTAGGTAAAGATGGGCACATACATATGATACAAAGCATTATGCATCATTCAGTCTCCTCTCCTTCCCATTCAACCAATTCCCATGGAAACATCCACAAACATACAGATTAATAAACACAATATTAAAAGGAAACACTATTATTCAGGGATTATTTCTGAGTTTGAAACATTCAGTTATTAAGTCTTAACTTAATGTTTCATACCCAGAAATAATCCCTGAACAGTGTTTGAAACACAGAAATAATCCCTGAATAGCATTAAGTTATTATCTATTTAATTAAGGCATTAAGGTATTGTCTATTTATAAAATGGTTTTGAATTTAGCATAAATGATGTATGCTTTCGGTTAGATAAACGTCATAATCAAGTCTCTCACCTGCAGCCTTTAAAACAAGATGAAGTAGAATTAGTGCTTTCAAATGCTACTTCTAAATAGATCACATGTAGGCAGTTATTCCTAAAATACTGAGGGCAGTGTACAAGAGAGTAGTACCCTCAAACCATTTAATAACTGGCACATTAATATATTTTACTTAAAATAGCATTAACGTGAACTAACGGGAACTGTTCAAATCCACTGGTAAAATACTCACTTGTCATTTGGGTCCACACTAATGTACCAGAACACCTCCAGATTAATGGTTCTCAAGCCTATCTATATCTTAGAATCTTCTATGGAGGAAGTTCTAAAATTACCATGCCAGAGCTCTGGGATTGAAGCCAGACAAGACTTTTAAAGTCTACCTAGGTAATTCTAATGTGCAACCAGGCTAGAATCACTATGCTACATGAGATTTAAACCTCCTTCCTACCTCCCAAGTGAGATTCCTTCCCTTAAAGCATTAATATCAATTTTTGCTTTTGGAAAGGACATCAGAACAATACAATATTTTATTTGGAATCATTTGCTTGTAATATTATATATTTTAAATTGCTTTTTAATGCATTAAAGTATATGGACACATGTTACATTTTGATATATGGCTTCAAGAACTGGAAACAAATTACTTGAAGCTAAAAATGTAAAAGGCAGCTACAAAGGGCTTGGAAAGAGATAGCTGACAGCTGCCGTAGAGATCAGCTACTATGGGTCATTTCTCCCATCACATCTCTGCATCTTGTCGTGGTCTATCCCATTCTTCTTTATCTATAAACAGACTGGTTTCTCTATTTTCTTAGGTGCTGTTCCCTCATAACTTAGTTTATCCATATGTAGAATGTGATTGGTTAACCTGATGGTTTTTGCTAAGTCAGTCTCATTATCCTGCAGGGAGGCTGCCCTTGGATCAAGAGCTCAGCCCTGGTCTAACTCTTGGTAGCAAACCTCACAATAACTAAGGGTTCTATTATATGAGTAGGGAAGGTTCTCCACAAAGGCATCATTCATGGATGAATGAGGGCACACAGCAGTGAATGACAGTTCCGGTTAACACTAGAGAGTTGCCCAAGACATTCAGGCTAACACTGGAGGTGTTAAACATAACACTAGTTATGTTTAAGGAAACATAAACAACTTTTCTTAAAAACTAGTAAGACTGTTTTTACTAGGATATTTCCATGAAATTAACATGCCTACAATCATGTTGCATCTTTTAGGAACATAAATATAACTAAGCAGTTAGTTCTGTGCTCATTTGAAGGTGTCGGTATTATTTGCCAAACAATCATGCTATTCGGTTGTGTGAAAAACAATGGTTACAAATAAATAACATATACACTGGTGCTCTTGCAAATTGTATCGACACAACTTCATTAGCTTGTTTCTGAAAACTTTTTCACATTTAAGTCGTGAACCATCTTACCTTATTGTTGAAAGCTGCTTTCCCTTTTTACCTATACTATGCCAAAAAGGGCTTCATCATTTTATAACTTTATATATGTTATTTCCTGATTCATTAAGAGAAAGGACAATATTATAAAGGTAAATCCCATTTGAAGAGTAGCCAGTATCAGTTCTAAGATCTTAGAGAATGGCAAATAATAACATATTAGCATATTGATGCATCAATTACATGAACTCCACCTATCATTAAAAGTATAAAAGATAAAATTTAGTCTCTTGTTTGAAATGTTCTTCTTACAGTAAATTTTTATCATATTTTATATTACAACTTACTGTATGTTACAAATAAAATTTGGTAATTTATTCAACTGTCTATTTACTAAATACATCTTGAGTGGAATGATTCCAAAATAATCATTAACTTTGTTGAAGTTGTTAAAGCCTTTACCTCTAATGACCTATTTACAAAAAAATACAAGACACAGGTATATTTAATAAAGAAGCTTGCAATCAGCAAAATCCAGAGCATGCAAAACTGACAGACACAAGGAAAACCAACTGGCTTTATTTAATAATCACAAAAGAATGAAAAGAATTTTTAAAAGAGAAAGAGAAAAAGCCTATAAACTGAGACCTAATAAGCACATTTACCAATGGCAATTTATAGACCGTATTTGTATGCTTATTTAAGAAAAAACACTGCCAAAATTATTTGCAATAATCAGAAAATTTGAACACTGCGTGTTCGATGATACAAAGAATCAATCTTTATCCATATCCAGCTTAAATATTTTTCGTTAACATTGAGGACAATTAACTTTTTCCTGTTTCTCCTAAAATAAAAATGTCCAGTATCTGGTAAAATCTTACCTAAGAGATCTGCAGCCCCACTACAAACATCAGATTAGTGGTTTGCTAATACTATAATATTCACTAGTGGCATAAAACAGAAATTCTTTCTTTAAGTCTGTTCAATCTGGTTGCTTAGGAAAGTTTCTGCTTGTGTCCAACATCATCTGCTCTAAAACGTATTCCAAGTTAAGTGCTGCAGAAAGACATTCTTTTTTTTATAGGGAGAAAATAATATTTTAAAAAGGAATGAATAACAAATATACTCACAGTACCTAATTTACTATTTAATGTTTGTAATCAGCTTAAATTTCTGCACAGACAAATATGTGATTATTTTAAGCATATAGAGTTCAGCTTAATATGTCTCAATGAGTTTTTTTAGCCATAACAAAAACTATCTTCTACTATATAGCTGGAGCTGAAAGGATATCAAAATTCAGGTTCTACTCTTTAAATTTAAAATAGAGACCAAGAAACTCCACTTGCTTAGGGTCACAACTAGGACTAGATTTCAGACCTAATCCTAGACCATTATTTTTCTAACACGGTATAATTTATGTCAAAGCTCTCTGTATGATCTATCATTTCTGGCTTTAGCTAGGAGAGAAAAGAGGGAAATAAGTTAAAGTTCCAAAATAATTTTATGTTACTATTTCTAGTAAAATGTCAGCTGGGTAGCTTCAGAAAAAGGCTACATTTCAATAAATAAAATTGCTAATATTTAGTATTAGCTTCTATAGTTAAATAAAAATGAATCGTGTCCTTTGCTTGGTTTGAATATTGTTTGTGCCCTCAAACTTATGTTGAAATTGATTGCTATTTTGGTACTGTTGGGAGGGAGGGCCTAATGGGAGATATTTCGGTCATGAGGGCAGATCCCTTGCAAATAGGTTAGTCTCAAGAGAGTGAGTTTTCACTATTGCGAGACTGGATTAGTTAACACAAGAGCAAGATGTTATAGATCAAGGTGAGGTTCCTCCTTAGGTTTGTTTTCTCTTTGTACATACTCGCTTGCTTTTCTGCCATGTTTTGATGCAGCACATAGTACTCAACAGAACCCAAGCAGATGCTGGTGCCATGTTCTTGGGCTTTCAAGCCACCAGAATTATAAGCCAAATAAAACTCTTTTCTTTATGAATTATTCATTCTCAGGTGTTCTGTTACAGCAAAACAAAGAAAAGTTGTAACAAGGAGTAGGATTATTGCTATAAAGATACCTAAAACTTTTGAAGCAGCTTTGGAACTGGATAATGAGCAGATTGCAAAGGTTTACAGGAGTATGCTAGAAAAAGCCTGCATTGCAATCAGTCAAAGAAGCATTAGAGACAGTTCTGGTGGGTGCTCAGAAGAAGAATTAGAACTTCTTAGAGACTGTTTCAGTGGTTTTGACCAAAATGCTGAAAGAAATATGGATGGCTAAGACATTATGAGGTTACAGATGAAAATGAGGAGTATCTTATTGAGTAATGAAATAAACCACACCCTTGTTATATGGTTGTAAAGAACTTGGTTGCAGTGGGGCCAAACCCCAGTACTTTATGAAAAGTGAAATTTCAGAGGGATAAACTAGGATTTCTGGCAGAATAAATTCGAGGGAACAAAGTGCTCAAGAAGCTCTATAGTTACTGCTAACTGCTTACATGGAGCGATGGGAGCAAAGGGATGATCTAAAGGCAGAATTTATAACCAAAAGGGAAACAGAGACTGAAAATATAACCATGTGACGAAAGATATGTTCAGGAGATTGTGCCAAAAGTGTGGGCCCAGTGACCATTTTGTGCTAAGGAGAGTAGCACAGATCAGAGGGATCCAGGTGCTGTGTAATCAGGACATTGGAAAGGCCTACAGGCCTGAGAGAGCAAAATTTATTTCAGGGGACAGAACCAAGGCACTCTTCATAGGCTTACTGTCAAAGACCACCCCAGGACATTGTATCCCATATCTCAGTCATTCTGGTTGCTCCAGCCATGCCTAAAAGCAGTCTCAGGAGTTGCTCAGGCTGCTGCTTCATAAAATATAAGCTGTAACCCTGGGTAGCATGCAGCCATAGCTCATGTGGGCCAAGGTATGGCTTATGTTTCAAATCCAGAGCACAGAAGCAGTAAGCAGGTGCACTGAATATGTTGGCTCTGGGGTCCTGGGAGCTTCCACCTAGCTATTAAAGGATGTAGTAAACAACTGGAAGGCCCAAGCAGAAATCTGCCACAGGGGCAGAGCTGCCCCAGAGAATCCCTCCAGGGCAATGTCTAGTGGAGCCATGGGAACAGGGCTGCCCTTGAGACTCAAGAATCATAAAGCCACCTGCAGCATGAAACACCTGCCTGGGAAAGCGACAGGTTCCCTAGGACAGCCTGTGAGGACAGCCATATGGGCTGTACCCAGCCAATCCTTGGGACGGAGCTACCTGAGGATTTGAGAACCTAATCCTTGTACTAGTGTGTACAGAAAACACACTGAAAATTTATTTTGAGGTTTTAAGATTTAATGTCTCCCTTCCTGGATTTCAAACTTACTTCGGGCTTTGTTTTGGCCTATTTATCTCTTTTGGAATGGGAATGTTTACCCAATGTCTGTATCACTGTGTCTTGGAAGTAAATAACTTGTTTTGTTTGTTTCTTTGTTTTAATTACACTGGCTCTCAGATAGGACTTGAACTTTGAATTTTTAAGTTTGTGCTGAAACAAATTAAGACTTTTAGTACTATTGGGATAGACCGATTGTATTTTGTATTGTAAGAAGGATGTGAGTTTCAGGGGCAGAATGCAATACCTTGAATATGGGTTTTCCCCTCCAAAAATCATGTGGAAATTTGACTGCCATTGTGGCAATGTTGGGGGGATGAAGCCTAATGGGATGTGTTTGAGTCATAGGGGCAGATTCCCCATGAATCAGTTAATCCAGTATCATGAAAGTGAGTTCTTGTTCTTGTAGGGCTGAATTAGTTAATGAGAGACCAGGTTTCATAAAGCAAAACTCCTTCTCTTGCTTTTATCTTTACACAGGATTACTTGGCTGCCCACTTCTCTGCAATGGCTTGATATAGCACATAGCCTTCAAGAGAAGCCAAGCAGATGCTGACACCATGCTTTTGGACTTTCCAGCCACCAGAATTTTGAGCCAAATAAGCCTCTTTCCTTTGTGAGTTACCCAGTCTTAGGCATTCTGTTATAGCAACACAATTTTGGTACTAGGAGTGGTTCTAGATAAACACAATTTTAAGAATAAATCTTAATTGGTTTTAGGGTTTCTGGAATTGGCTCTCTGGTATGATTAGATCTAAGACTGTTAAAGACTGTATTTCTAGCAGTACAGAGAACACTGACAGTCCACAGCATTAACTGTTTATATAAATACGCAAAATGAATGCATTTGATACTCCTAATTCACCACTTAGAAGCAGGAAATTTGGTGGCTATATATGACACTTTCAAACACTTATGGAAAATCAGGGAATATAATTATATTGGTTGGTTGCTCTAACATTGCTGGACAAATTGATGAAAGAAAAAAGATGAGCTCAGGGATTCAAATTCTTGGCTCCAGATGTGTATAAATAGCCTAAAAGCTTCTAAATATGCCCTGAAGAAGAATCTTCTCTCCTGTAGTCATAGGGTTGAAATTGCTGCAAATCAAACATAAGCCTTCATTATGCAATTAATTGGCTGATGTACAATGAAAGGCAAACTTTCAACCACTCGGGGTATTTACTGTTAAACAAGAACTTTGGGAAACAATAGGACCCTGCTGGGATGAGGATGTGTGGGAGGACAATTATGATGCTGCAAACATTGGGCTTCTAAATTTTTATTAGTGTTTTTTGCCAGAGGAAGTAGCCTCCCCACCCCTAATACCATCCCCAGTGGTATTAACCTTTCTACTTCTTTCTGACGGAATTAACTGTGCATTTCCTAGGGAAACGGTAATGGCTTCCCAATTCACTCAGCATGCAACACAATGCTTCTTTTCTTCAGGACCCACCTCCACCACCCGTTTTTGCTTCTAGACCTATGACTATACTCAAGTCCCAGCAGGCACTCAAAGGTGTGGTGCACAGTATAATTCATAAGAAGGTATGCTACACTCCAGAATAACCACTTAAGTTTTTTAATTTATACTTTCAGAGATCCATAGAGCTTATGCGGGAATGGATATTAAGAGTGTGAGTAATGGTGGAAAAAAACATAAAATTGGATTAGGCTGAATGTATTGATATGGACCCACTAAGCAAAGACTCTGCATTTAATGTTGTAGCTCAGGGAGTTCAAAAAAGATGCTAATACTTTAGTTGCTTAGCCAAAATGCGGATCAAAAGATGGCCCAACATGGGTAATAATGAAGATGCCTGATCTCTCTTGTTTTAATATAAAGAAAAGGATTCAAAGGCTTGCAGAGATTGGAATGTTAGAGCAGCTCTGTCACATAAAACCTACCCAACCACACTGGGAGAGTTCAAAAGATATGCTTTTCACCAATATTTTGAGAAATAGATTGATGAGGGGACTACCAACATCCTTGAAGCACTCTGTGACTGCTCTTTTCTATATGCTAGACTTTACAACGGGAACTGCAGTCACTCAATTGGAAAGCTTACATCTAGTGAATGTAATTCTATTTCTGGGTAACAGGGCCCAGGTGGCAGTACTCAGCCACCTAAGGCAAGGTGGGTATAGTTAGCATAATAAACAGTAGAGGCAAAGGAACAGTTAAAATATTCTGACTCATTGAGACCTATGATGTTAGCTAATAAACATAATGTTGCTAGAAGCGAAACAGATGAGAACCCTACTACATTCTTACTTGATCCGTATAAGCAGAAAACTCCCAGTTCAAGTGAACAAAAGTCCGACTCAAAGGATAACAGAGATTATGGTCTTTCAATCAATTGCCAGACTTGAGCCAGCTTACAGACCCCTAAATGAAAGGGAGGTCCTTAAGGAAGGACCTGGGTACAATACTGAAAATTTATACTGTTAATCTTTGTCCAAATCCTCACCCAAAGGGACCGCCAGCACTTTACCAGGGTAATTGTGCATTGAAAAAAGGGAAACAATCAGACATTCTGAGGACTTCTTGACACTGGCTCTGAATTCACACTGATTCCAGAACACAGAAAACATCACTGTGGCCTCCAATCAGGGTAAGGGCTTTTGGAGGTAAGGTGATCAGTGGAGTTTTAGTTCCAGTATGGCTTACAGTGGGAATAGTGGGTCTCCAAACCTATCCTGTGGTCATTTCCACAGTTCCAGAATGTATAATTGGAATAGACATATTTATCAGCTGCCAGAATTCCCTCACTGGTTCCCTAACATGTGGAGATGAGGGATATTATGATGAGAAAAGCCAAATGGAAGGCGTTAGAGCAGCTTCTACCTAAGAAAATAGTAAACTGAAAATACTGCACCCCTGAAGGGATGACAGAGATTAGTACCACCATCAAGGACTAGAATGACATGGGATGATGATCCCCACTAACTCTATTGCAAGCTCAACCAAGTGACGACTTCAATGGCAGCTGCTGTACCAGATGTGGTTTCATTGTTTGGGCAAATTAATGCATCTCCTGGTACCTGATATGCAGCCCTTGAGCTGGCAAATGCCTTTCTCACGATCCCTGTCCATAAGGCCCACCAGAAGCAGTTTGCTTTCAGCCAGCAAGGCCAGAAATATACCTTCACTGTCCTATCTTAGAGTATATCAACGCTCCAGCCCTATGTTATAATTTAGTTTGCAGACACCTTGATTGCCTTTCCCTTCTACAAGAAGTAATGGACCACACTGGTCCATTACATTAATGACATTATGCTGATTAGACCCAGTGAGCAAAAAGTAGCAACTGCTCTGGAGTTATTAGTAAAAGTTTGTGGGTCAGAGGGTAGAGAAATAAGTCCAGCTAACAAAATTCAGAGGTCTTTTACTTCAGTAAAATTTCTAGGACTCTCATGGCATGAGGCATGTCCAGATAGCTCATCTAATATGAAATGTAAGTTGTTGGACCTGGCCCCTCCTACGACCAAGAAAAAGACGCAGTGCCTACTGGGCCTATTTGGATTTTGGAAGCAAAAAATTCCTTATTTGTGTGTGCTACTCCAGCCCATTTATCAAGTGATTCAAAACCTCCTAGTTTTAAGTGAGATCCAAAACAGGAGAAGGCTCAGCAATAGATCCAAGCTGCTGTAAAAGGTGATCTGCCACTTGGGCCACATGATCTAGCAGATACAATGGTAAGTGAAGTGTAAGTGGCAGACAGATATAAACAGCATGCCTGTCACTGACACCTTATGTACCATTATATCTGCTAGATCATATGGCACTGTAGGTGAATCACAGCAGAAGATTTTGGAGCAAGTCCTTGCCATCGTCTAGAGTTAACTACTTTCCTTTTGAGAGACAGATCTTGGCCTGCTACTGGATCTTCGTAAAACTGACAACTTGACCATGGGCCACCAAGATACCATGTGAACTGAGCTGCCCATCATACATTGGGTGCTGTATGACCCACCAGGCCATAAGGGTGACATGCACAGCAGCACTCTGAGCAGGTCCTGAAGGCACAAGTTACATGAAAAGGTGGCCAAAATGCCCATGGTTCCTTCCCATAATACACTGCCTTCTTTTCCCGGCCTGCACCTATGGTGTCATTGGAACAGTTGAGAAAGGTAGAGGAGACTAGGGCCTGGTTTACAGATGGATAAACCCAGCACTGCAACCCCATTATGAGACATCCTTGAAGGACACTGGTCAAGAGAACTCTCAGTGGCAAAATTTTGGCCAGTGCACCTGGTTTCACACTTGGCTTGGAAGAAGAAATGGCCATATGTGCAATTATGGTTTGGCTGGATGGTCAAGGACTTGAAAATAACATAATTGGGAAATTAGTGACAGAAATTTGGGAAGAGTAATGTGGAGTCTGAGTGGGCAAAAGATACCTATATATCATGGGAAAAGCTCTCCAAAGGGTGACCTCAGTAGAGAATAATTTTAATAATCAAGTAGATAGGATGACCCTTTCTGTGGGTACCAGATAGTCTCTTCCTTTGGTCACACTAATCATTACCCAATGGGCTTATGAACAAAGTGGCCAAGGTTGCAGGGGTGAAAGCCGTGCACAGCTTCAGCAATATGAACTTCCAGTCACCAAAGCTGAAGTGGCTATCACTGAATGCCTAATCCGCCAGCAGCAGAGACCAACATTAAGCCCTGACTATGTCATTATTCCTTAGGGTGATCAGCCAGCTACCTGGTGGCAGGTTGAATACACTGTACCAATTTCATCATGAAAGGAGTAAGCATTTTGTCCTCACTGGAATAGTCATTTACTCTGGAAATGGATTTCTCTTCCCTGCAAACAATGTTTCAGTCAAAACTATTATCTGTGCACTCACCCACCATCACAGAAGCCCACATAGCATTGTTTCTGGCCAAAAAACTCACTTTACAGCAAAAAATGGTGCAGGAATGGTCCCATGGACATGGATTTCACCGGTCTTACCATGATCCCCAGAACTCTGAAGCAGGTGGCCTGACAGAATGATAGAAAGGCCTTTTGAAGTCAGAGTTAAAGCACCAGATAGGTGACGATACTTTGCAGGACTGGAGCAAGGTTCTCCACCTGGCTCTATATTCTCTGAATCAGAGTTCAATATATGATGCTGTCTCTCCCATAGCGAGGATTCAAGGATCTAGGAATCAAGGGATGAAAATGGGAGTGGTACCACTCACCATGAACCCTAGTGACCCACTAGTAAAATTTTTGCTTCCTGACCCTATGACATATTCTGCTAGCCTAGAGATCTTACTTCCAGTGGGAGGGAAGCTCCCACTAGGAAAAACAACAATTATTCCATTGAACTGGAAGATTGCCACCGACCACTTCAGGCTGTATGCCTCTGAGCCAATAGGCTAAGAAGAAAGTAATGTTGTTGGCTGGAGTGATTGATTGAGGCAACCAAGGGGAAATGGAACCATTGCTCTACAATGGAGATAAGGAAGAGTAACTCTGGAACACAGAAGATCCCTGACAGTGTTTCTTAATATAACCATGTCCTGTGACTCAGTTCAATGGGAAACAACAATACTCCAATCCAGGCAGAACTAATGGCCCAGAACCTTCAGGAATGAAGATTTGGACACTTCACCAGGTAAAGAACCATGACCAGATGAGATGCTTGCTGAAGAAAAGGGGGAAATAGAATGGGTAGTAGAAAGTGGTTACAAATACAAACTACAATCACATGGCCAGTTACAAAAAATGAGGACCTTAATTGTAATAAGTATTTCCTCACTGTTTTGTTAAGATGTTTGTGTATCTATACACACATATTAAATAAATATCTTTGTTTTTTTCTCTTATTTATTTATAAAGGAACTTAATACTTACTGACTTTTTATCACTACTTAAGTATTGTCAACTTTATGTCTTAATATTTAAGTTATAGGACGTCAATAGAAAAGTAAACCTCACTCAAGAACTTTACCTCCTTCTGGGAAAAGAATTGGCATGTTTTCGGTTGTACACAGGATAGTTGTATTGTGTTAGGTGTAATTATGACCTTGCCATTGGCTTTATTCAGAATTAACTATGCTTTATGAAGATGCATACAGATGTCATGTTGACAAGAGGTGGACTTGTGATGGATAATTTTATGTGTCAATTTGGCTGGAGTAAGAGATGCTGGTGAAGCACTGCTTCTGGATATTTCTGTGGCAGTGTTTCCAGAGAACATTGCTGTATAGGTCAGTAGACTAAAAGAAAGAGCTACCCTTGATGTGGGCAGGCGCCATACAATTGGCTGGTGGTCTGGCTGGGACAGCCAGGCAGAAGAAGGGGAATTCTCTTTTTGCCCTCTCTCTGTCTTCCAGAGCCTTTTCTCCTCCTGCTCTTGGACATAGACTCCAAGTTCTTTGGCTTCTGAACTCTGGGGTTTGCACCAGCAGCTCCCTGCAGGCTGTTGGCCTCAGTTTAAGGGCTGCACTGTTGGCTTCTCTGGTTCTGAGGTTTCCAGATTGAGCCATGCTACTGCTTCTCTGGTTTGCCAGCTTGTGGATGGCCTAACATGATACTTTCTTCACCTCTGTAACAATGTGAATTTCCTCTAATAAATTCCCTTTCACGTATCTTATTGATTCTGTTTCTCTGCAAAACCACACACATGACTATAAAGACAAGTACCTCTGTCATGACTTAACTGTATTATGTTAAGTAGGTCATGTCACCTCTCAGCATCAGCTGCATCAAGTACATAATAAGATGCTTTTTAAGGTAATTGCCATCACTGATGATGATTCCGAATTATAGAATTTAGATAATTTTAAAATTTCCTCACATGTCAATTTAGGTAGTAGAACAGTCACTTAAATTCTAATAGAACAGTAAGCTTCCTGTTATATATGCAGAGGCCAATAATTAGCATGTTGTTGTTAATTTTTTCAAGTCTTCCTCTTCTGTAGACTGTAATATTGCAATATACTCCTAAGTAGCTCTCCCCTGTGGACTGTCCATACTGCTGCCAGGATGGCTTTTTACAAGTAGAATCTCATCAGGCTAAAAATCCTTTTATGGCTATGGCTTCCCAAACATTTGTAGAATAAAATTCAAAGCCTTAATGTATCATAGAAAGTGCTTTGGCCCGGCGTGGTGGCTCACACCTGTAATCCCAGCACTTTGGGAGGCCAAGGCGGGCAGATCACCTGAGGTTGGGAGTTCGAGACCAGCCTGACCAACATGGAGAAATCCCTTCTCTACTAAAAATACAAAATTACCTGGGCGTGGTGGTGCATGCCTGTAATCCCAGCTACTCAGGAGGCTGAGGCAGGAGAATCGCTTGAACCCAGGAGGTGGAGGTTGTGGTGAGCCAAGGTCGTGTCACTGCACTCCAGCCTGGGCAACAGGAGTGAAACTCGGTCTCCAAAAAAAAAAAAAAAGTGCTTTGCACACTCATTTCCACCTGCCCCTCAAACTTCCCCTTGACTGCTTTCCACATTTCTGTATCCTCAAATCACTTTATATACACTTGCTAACATTTTTATAGTGTAGGTAACTTGAAACAGATAACCCAAATTTTGTTGATTATCTTTTATGTTTAATAGAAACAAACAAAAATTCTACGAGAGAAAAAATTAGCAGTAGACAAAAATTCACTGTACTTTATCAAAATTACTGCCAGATTCTGATTTTAGCTACATTTACTGTTTACAAAATAACATGGCCAGTCAGCATCACATTTAAAAACACACAAACACAGACAAAATCCTGCCAATATCCCCAAAACAATCTACTATCTATAAACGTGGAAGGTGAAGCAGGTCCATTTTTTGCCTAATTGATACTGCCTTGGTAAGCTATCATGAATCTATAAAGGCTGCAACTATTTTCAAATACAGGTTTTTGGTCTTTTCCAAATACATTAATAGCAGTTTATTAAAAAGCATAATCCCTGTTATATGACAAATGATATTCCATGTGCTAGGATACAATCGTGAACAAAATAAAGAGCTTGTTCTTTATGGACTTTCACTCTATGGAAGGATGTAGACAATAAAAATCAATAAAGATGTGTTAGATCAGTACTAGGAAGAAAATAAAGTAAGATAAGAAAGAGAAAGATATTTTAGATAGAAGTCAGAAAAGACCTCTCTGATAAGGTGATATCTAAACAGAAATCTGACTAAAAGGAAGAAGCCAGTCCTGCAGATATCTAGGCAACAAACAGAAAGAGGAAAGGGCCTTCAGAGATGGGAGTTTGTGGTGACCCAACAGGAGGGAAGCGAGCAGGGCCTGAGTGGTACAAGTAAGGGAGAAAATTGTAGGAAGTCAAATCCTAGAGGTGATGGATGTATGGCTTAGGGTAAAGACGGGGCCAGAACAGGTAAGACCTTGTAGCAGTTATCAGTTATGCATAAGGCACTCTATTCTTGCCTTATATAAATTATTTAGTCTTCATAACAACCCTATGAGGTAGATATCATCTCTATCTGAGAGATGGAAGATAGATTTATAGAGGTAAAACAAAATTTCCAAACATTGTATTGTAAAAGGTAGTACTGGGATTTGACCTCATAGTCTACATGATATCAAGGCATTTAGCAGGCACTAACATATATATGTTTTGTGAATGCCTTATATATGTATTTTTTACCAATAAACCAGTTTTTAACTGCCTGTTTATACAGGCTTACGGGTTAAATACTTCGTAAACTGTAAATTAACAATTTGGCTTCTCCTCAATAGGAAATTATCACCTACTACAAAGTTAGGGTAGGCATAGAAATGAAGCAAGATTTTAGCTAAACAAAAACAAATAAAATAAGCTTTGAAAATGTTGCTACTATCATAAAATTCCTCACTGTAGTAAACCGAAACTTGGCAAAACTACAAAGAATAGAAAAAACCATAAAAAGAAAATGGGACATAGATTTTAGTAAGTGGATAGAATTGAGACAACTTAATCATCAGCTTTGTGGTTGTCTTAAAAAATGCAGAATATGCCTTTATTTGTATGTCAAAATTTGGTTATCTGTTTCAAGTTACAGTTACACTGTAAAAACTTTTAAGCTCTGATTTTTGTTGAGTATATTACTTCCTTCATTTATAGGATATTTTGCTAGAGAAATTAAAGTTATCATTGCCCTTAAATTAACCTAAAAAGAAAAATAATACATGCCATTATAATAATAAGGAATTGAGGGGAATTATGATAAAGAAACTGCTACTTGAAATTGCCTTCCTACTTTTATAGAGAAAATAGAATGTGTAAGATGAAAGCATAGATAAGTTGCTAAAGGACATTAAATCTCCACTTAATGCACTAGTCATAAATTTTAAGTATGTCATTTGGAATTTATCTCTTGTATTGCAATAAATATAAGGAATGCAGGGAACCACTAAAGTGTATTCACTTGTAGCATAGTTTTGTTACATAGCTACTAGCATTTTAAACATCTTTACCATGAAAACTACTAACATACACGCAAAGTCATTACTACTTGTATATTTCCAATACAAAAACATATGGATAATTTATCACTTGCCCATTACTATAATTTTAGCTTAAAATAATCAACAAGTACTTTTATGTTGTTGGATTTTTTTTAATTATCATAATAATATTTTTAAATTGCAGATACTTCACAAACAAGTATAACACAAGAAAAGTAACTGTTGCCAGTCTTCCAAAAAGCATGTTAGCAATTTTGAGGTAGGAGGCAGGACTTAACTCCAGAAGTGGGGCTCAGATTGAGGACCAGCTAAAACAGGGCCAGGGCTAAAGCAGCTTTCATTCAGACACACCCACCAGTGTGCCGTGTCAATTTACCACTGCCATGGCAATACCCAGGAGTTACCACCTCGTTCCATGGCAACAATCCAGTGACTCAAAAGTGACTACCCCTTCCCTAAAGATTTCTGGATAAACCACCACTTAATCTGCATGCAATTAAAAGTGAGTATAAGTATGACTGCAAAACGGCCCTGAGCTGCTACACTCTGCCTACAGTGTAGTACTGCTTCTGCAGAACAGTCACGTAGCTGTTAACACCCCCAGAGCTGTAACACTGCCTCTTTAGTAAAGCTGTTTTCTTCTACCTTTGGCTTGCCTTTGAATTCTCCCCTGGGTAAAGCCAAGAACCCTCACGGACTAAGCTCCACTTTGGGGCTCGCCTGCCTTGCACCAGCTTGACTCCTAATGCAGGGTGAAGACAGAAGACAGTGATTGGTCATCTGGGAGTGGCAGCCTGTAAGGACAGCGATGTGCAGGATGGCCGTCTGAGAAGTGGCAGTCAGTGATCAGCAAGGGTAGTGGCCAGCAGGATAGCAGTTGGCAGGGCAGCAGTTGGCAAAGCAAGGAGTGGAGAGAGAGAATCAGGGCTACATCACATGAGCTCTAACACTACCCAAAGGCTCCCTTTCAGAGTTTTCATTTACCCTGGCAAACAGCGAAGCAAATCAAACAAGCAAGCAGCCATAGTGCCATCTGCCTCCTGTGACACCCACCTCTCTGACAGGAAGCCCAGTGGGTTACAGACCTGTACAGGTCTCTCCCACCACAGCAGCTGAGCCCATTGGTGGGGCGGCCATAGGGCCATCTGTCTCGCGTGACACTCGCCTCTCTGACTAGCAGTCCACCGGGTTACCATCCATGCAGATCCCTCCAACTGAGACAGCTGAGCCCCATTGGGCTGCTGGTCAGTGTGGCCATAGTGCCATCCGACACCTGGGGTGGCCATAGTTCCATCTGCCTCATATGACACCTGCCTCTTTGACCAGAAGACTGGTGGGTTACTGTCTAATGCAGTCCCTTCCCACCACGGCAGAGGTGCTGAGGCCACCCAAGTTGAGGAACCCTGGAGAGATCTTCACATGGAAGATTAGTCAATGCCATTTATGTCTGCTGAATGGGTGAGTGTCCCTTCTGCCCCCACTGCATAGTATCAGGAGAACTAGTGAATAAAATAAAAGCCATCAGCTAGGTGATTAGTTAGGCATCCCTGATTGTTTGAGTGTCCCAAATCATGTTCTTGTCACCCCTTCTCCTGGTCCTTTTCTCTTCTGACTCCATTGTATTGTCCCTATATTAGTCCCTTCTTACACTGCTATAAAGAACTACTTAAGACTGGCAATTTGTTAAGAAAAGAGGCTTAATTGACTACAGTTCTGCAGGCGCAACCAAAAGCATGACTTGGAGTCCTCAGGAAACTTACACTCATGGTGGGAGGAAAAGGGGAAGTAAGCATGTCTTGCCTTGGTGAAGCAGGAGAGAGAGTGAGTGAAGGGGGAAGTGCCACACACTTTCAAACAACCAGATCTTGTGAGAACTCACTCAGTATCATGAGAACAGCAAAAGGGACATCTGTCCTCATGAGTCAATCACCTCCTACCAGCCTCCTCCTCCAATACGTGGGGATTAAAATTTGAGGTGAGATTTGGGTGGGGACAGAGAGCTAAACCATATTAGTTCCATCAGTCGTTTTATTTTCAGTCCCAAAATGTGTGCAGTCTTATGTTTTGTCTTAACTTTCTGCTAATTGTGTGTAGACAATTAAGGCAGGACACTTGGTTATGTGAGGTCCCCCTTTGTGTTGACTCTGGAATGCCAGAGTCACATTGTTCTGTGACTCCAGCTTGGTGTTAGGTTCACTGCTGGTTGCTCCCTGGGTGCCCCAGGGTTTCCAGTGTTTGGTGAGGGAATCCTCATTGGCTGAAGCTTGGGCACTCCAAGTTTTCAGCATTGGTATTTTGGTCACCTCCACCCCACCAGACGCTCTGTGGTATTAGGTATTGACATTCCCTCTAGGATTGTGGATTATAGCCTCTCCCCCAGGGCAATGTTGATCTTGCCTTTTCTGCCCCAAAGTTAGAAATATTTATTTTCCTAATAGCCAGTTTCTAGCCTCTTCCTGTGTGCTGTCTTACAACTGCCTTGTTCAAGGGTCTCTTGGTTAAAGAAATTGGGAGTTTCCAGGCCCCTGGCCTGACAGACAGCCACCTACAGTGGTGGAAAGGTGGTCACCCGAATATTTTTTTTTCAGTGTCTCGACTACTGGGCAAGTTCTCTGGCAAGTCAGGGCCTCTGAGGTCTCCCCTTGGGCAATGCTATTTACCCTTCCCATCCTCCCTTCCACAGTCACCATTTGCTTAGCCTCCCTCTCTGCATAACCCGCTGCTCTCTGTGGAATTTAGGCTTAACATCCAACTGCCCATGTGAAGCTAATAATCTGCTTTTGTAACATCTTGCTATTTATAGAAAGTGGGAAAATAAAAGGGAAAATAAGTGGGCATTTGCTAAACTTGGTCTAACTGAAACCCTCCATAGGGATCCTTACTAACATGGGGACAGCAGCGAGAACCCCAGAGGACTCACCAGTGAGGCATTTTTTAGGCTATTGGAGCAAATTCAAATTTGGCTAAAAGAAGAAGAAACTCATTCACTACTGCAATAATGTCTTGGTTCAATACATATTGGCAAACCAACGGATTTTGCCTAAACATAGTTTTACACGTTATAATGATATTTTACAATTAGACTTATTTTGTTTAAAAGAAGACAAATGGGAAGAGGTTCCTCATGTGCAGGGTTTTGTGGTCCTTTACTGGCTTACAATACTTGCAGGCACCAAAAAGCCATTCCCAGTGGATCCATTCCTAGTTGTTCCCCTTAGAATACCTACACCCTCCCCAGGGTCTCCTTAGCTCCCCATTTCTGATGGGTTCCTGACAGTTCTTTAATACAGGATTCCACCTCATGGTCATCAGGCACACCTCCCCCTTATCCAAATATCCCTAGCCTATACCCCCGCTGCCTAAGAAAGTAAGCCCAACCAGTACCACCAGGACTGGAGCCCCATATCAGCTCTGTCAAACCTGTTTCCATTGTAGGAGGTAGCTAATGGAAGTGAGAGAACACTTAGAGCCTATGAGCCATTTTCCATGTCTAATTTGGCTTTACAAAAGAAAAAATTTGGAATTTTCAGAGAATCCAGAAAGCTTTTCCGAGGAGTTTGTTAAGTTCGTCATGTTCTTTGATTTAACTTGTCATGACTTACAAATATTATCTGTTTGATATGCTGTGAAAAAAAAAAAAAAGCAAGAGAAAAACTGTGTGATTAAGCCAGTCAGTTATGATGAGGTTAGAGAAATAACTCAGGGCAAAGACGAAAATCCCACTTTCTTTCAGGCTCATTTGGTTGAGGCATTAAGAAAATACAGTAACACAGACCCTGACTCTGCAGAAGGGCAAGCTCACCTGGGTATACATTATTCAATCTGCCCCTGACATTAGGAGGAAGTTCCCAAAAGCAACCATGAGACTTCATACCCCTATGAGACATCTTTTAAATGTAGTCGTTAAAGCTCACAACAGTAGGGACAAGGCAAAAGAGAAAAAGACAAAAAGACCAAAAGAAATAGCCAAAAAGTATAATTGGTAACAGTTGTTTTATGCACCTTCCCCACTGAAGGTTAACTATCTTAAGAAAATGTCATGAAATTGGTGTCTAGGATGCCCAGAAAAGAGCCACCAACTCACTGACCCGCGGATCAAAATTAGTGTGCCTACTATGAGCAAGAGGGCCATTGACAATGAGAATGTCCTAACTGTCCCTGGTGAGAGAGAGGAAAAATAGCATCCCATTAGTACTAGAGCTAACCTTCTTCCACTAGCCCCAACAAGCTGCCTTAAACAAGTAAGCTTACTGAGAGTCTTAGACCCTTGACCCAGCAGACAGCTTCCTACAGTGGCAGGCAAACAGCTGCCCAAATATTTTTCTTCAATGTCTCCATTGCTGGATGAGCTCTCTGTGGCTTGGCGACTCTGGGGTCTCCCCTTGAGCAATGCAGTTTGCCCCCTCCCTTGTTTATTTGATGCTCTGGGATCCCCTTCCCTGCCTCTTCATGTTTTCTATATTTATTGTGGCAAACAAAATTTGACCAGGTAAATAGGTCTCAATTATGTAAATAATTTGAATCCATTTGTCTTGTATAGGTCATTTTATTTAATGTGCTTGTTTAGGTGTATATACAGGTATTGTGATATATGGTGTATCCAGCATGCTATCAAATTGGCTTATAAATAGAAGAGCGCTCATAAATAAGACTAGTCAAAGCTTATTAGTTTGAAGAGAATGTTATTTCTTATGAAATTTAACCTTAAGATTTTTACGTAGGTAAATCAACTGTTTTTCATAGGCTTTAAATGTTTAAAATGGCTTTAAATGGTGACTAGCCGTGCATAGTATCTTGGTTCTTAGAGGTGGTCTAGATAAAACTGTTAAAAGTGAAAAAGTCAAATATATGTAAATGGAATAGATGCATAAGTAATGAAATTACTGTGTGGTTCTTAAAATGGTCTTAAATATTAACATGGTAGAACGGTTCTCATCTATAGACTGCCAGTGTCTGATGGACACTTCAGAGCTAATTCTTACTTGGGTTTATATAAAATATGCCAAAGAACTGTTTTCTTTAATGGGAATTTTTTTTTGTCTAATTCAGAAGTTATTAAAAGGGAGGTTGAAAATGTGAGAGAGCCAGTAAGTAGAAAAAAGAGATATAAATATTGTAATGGATAGAAAATGTATTGTTTTGCAAGGAAGTATATAAAGAAAGAATAATTTAATATGAGGAGGGATCTTCTGTAGTAAATTATTGTCCTAGAATGAAATTGCTGGTTAAGAAAGAGGTAGTATAGGACAAGTCCAAAGTTCAAGAATGTTGTAGATCATCTGTGTAAGTTATGATACACTTCATAAAGGGCAATTTATGAAAGAAATTTTGTGTATAATTAAATTTGCTATGATAAAAGAAAATTGTGGCTGACATTCTACAAATTGGTCTATATATCAGAAACAAATTTTCTTAAGGTATTAATTTGCTAAATTACTAGAAATTTTGCCATTCAATCACACAATCTGTTTAAGAGCTTCTCAGATTCATGGAACTCTTTCCTTTAGCGTTTCTGTCAGCTCCTGTGAGCTTTTCTCCTCTAATTATGACTGCTGCTATGGCCTGATGCTAAACTGTTTTGTCTTAGTCTATGGGACCACTGTTTTCTCCAAATATAGCTTAATTCTATGCTCATTGTTTTCCTTGATGTGTGCCATTATTTTGGCTTTTGGTTTTTGACTTTTATAGTGCTTAAAAGGGTTCTGGTGACTAATGGGTACCTGCCCAACTCCATTCCTTTTGACCTATGGTTTTTGTTTTATATTCTCCCTTTTAGTAAGAGTGTGCCAGAGGTAGTGTTGATGGCCAAGCTTTTATTTTGTCCTGTGCCTGTGCTACGGTAGTGTGCTGCCTACCCTAGGTCCATTGTATCCCTCAGTAATACCTGCAACCCCTGGCTGGGGGACTTGGAGTCAGGGGATTTGTAGCCAGTTGGATGTTCTGGGCTGGACAAAAGTAGAAGTGGGTGGACACTCATTGCCTCTTGAACCCATTTTGAGCAGTGAGGGAGCCAAAAACTAGGAGTCAGGAAATGAGGTTCTAAAACTGACTTCTCCATTGATTCTGGATTTAGCTGCTGTGGTATTGGCTTGTAGTAACTAGCTCTACAAACCTTTTCCCTCCCCTTCAGAATGTAGGCAAGTTTCTGAAAGCTTTCCAATATAAAAATAAAATACTGCATTCCCCGCAAAGGAAGAAAAAGCTCCTCTATTCAATCAGGAGACTTAGTCTTGCTAAAAACTTGGAAAGAATGATCTCCTAAAGATCAATTACAACCAAAATGGAAGGGTCCTTTTCAGGTTTTGTTGAGTACCCCCACTGCTATTAAATTTCAGGGAATAACTAGTTGGGTATATTTGTCCAGGATTAAACCTGTTTCTTAGGAGTCACAGGCACAAAAGGAAGGCACCACAACGTACAGCTGTGAGCCTTTGGAAGACCTCGGCTACCTATTTTTAAAACATCAACACTCAGCCAGGGGTGCTAACGTGATACTGTGGGTGGGAATAGGAACTTTAGTTTTTCTCTTCTTCCTGAGTGTAATACTCCTTTTCTGTAGCTTTAGCTAATTTCAAGAGGAAACACCTCCTTTGTCCTTCCTTGTTGGGTGAAGAAGCCACACTAAGGCCCATCTTAAAACCATGTTGTCACTGTTCATCTTGTTCGTTCTCCCAATTACCATGATCCAGTGTGGGTGGGGACACAACTCTATAGTAAATATTTCAACAATTATTGCATCAGGGAATCGTCTTGTTTGTCGGTTTTATCATCAACATTCCCAGGATACAGAATGTTATCTTCTGCTTTATCTGGAAAATATCATGACCATTCCCCCAGACCTCCTAACTAACCATAGCAATCCCAAAATATCCAAACTTCTACTTGTTAAATGGAACTCTTCCCCACTTAATGGACTCCACCTGAACACCCCGCCAACACCACCACTATTTCCTGGATGTGGAAAGCTGGGTATCTCTATCTCCAATGCACTAATCATTCTACCTTTTTAACCCACTATTGCATTAATGACACAACAGTGGAAGCTTCCCTTCAGTGGTCTCATCCAACTTCGGTTGCCAAGTTCCCAAGGCTGCAGCAAGGTAAATGAGATTCCACTTGTAAGCAAGGAGACCATATGTGGTGCCTTCTTCCGGACCAGAAAATACAAGAAAAAAACAGCTGCCTAGTCTGGGAAGGTGGGAGTACTACACCTTCTAGAAAACAAAGATTGTCTGACCACCCCATTAGAATGGGAGAAAAACATCTGAATAGATCCAACTTGGCAGTAAAGAATAAACATCACAACCCATAGAGCTTTTGTGTCCCAACTCGGCTCATTTTTGTTTGTGGCAATAAATGGGAAGAAATCACAGCCTGTAACTGCTCCCAACTCCATAGAGAATCACCTGTTCTCTTAGTAGTAGCTTTCCCTTTTATAACAAAAACTTGGAACAGAAGTGAATATATGTTGGCCACCCTTGCCCCTCCAGAGGTCACTGTCTGTAATCCCATAAGACACAAAAATACCGGAAGTAAGCAAGCAATAGGATTAGTTCTGTCAGGAACCTGGGCAGTGATAGGACTAGCAGCACCCTGAGGCAGCCTTGCCTACCATGAGTTAACCCTGAGGAACTTGACTCAAACCCTGGAAGCCTGAGCCACTGACACAGGTCAGGCATTAAAGGGAACTCAAGAGTCTTTAGACTCTGGCAAATGTAGTTCTCGATAACAGACTACACTAGATTATTTACTAGCTGAACATGGTGGAGTCTGTGTAGTTATTAACAAAATCAGCTGCACATATATTAACAACTCTGGACAAGGTGAGATTAGCATTCAAAATATCTATGACCAAGCTACCTAGTTACATAGTCATAACCATGGCACTGATACCAAATATAGCCAGTCAGCTATCAAAAGTACCTTCCCAAGTCTCACCTGGTTTTTACCACTCCTAAGATCTTTTGACAGCTATCTTGTTGTTACTAAGTTTTGGTTGTTTCTTGTTTAACTTCTTAGTAAAATGTGTGTCTTCTAGATTAAACAGTTCCAGGTAAAAACAATGCTTGCAAAAAGCTTCCAAAGCATAACATCTAGTGACCTGAAGAATTAAAACCATCCTGCCTCTGGGCCCTTTAGATCAGGTATCCAGAGATTTTTACTCCTCCGGTGCTGAGCAGGACGTATGCCCATGGACCTCCACCTTTCTGCAGCCCCTTAAGATTAAGGAGAATCTAATCTCTGAGGGGGAATGAGGTAGGTGGCAGAACTAGACTCCAGAGGTGGGGCTTGGACACCAGGCCAGACTGAGGATGAATTGGCAGAAATACGAGTATCAATCAGACACTGCCACCAGTGTGCTATGTCAATTTATCATTGCCAGGGCAACCCCTGGGAGTTACCGCCCCGTTCCATGGCAATGAGCCAATGACCCAAATGTTACTACCCTTTCCCTAACCACCGTTTATATCCACTTTTAATTACATGCAGATTAAATATGACTGCAAAACTCTCCTGAGCTGCTATTCATCTCTGCCTACAGGGTAGCCCTGTTCTGCAGGAGCAGTCACAGACCTGTAACACTACTGGAGTTGTAACACTTCCTCTTCGATAAGGCTGTTTTCTTCTACCTCTGGCTTGCCCTTGAATTCTTTCCTGGGCAAAGCCAAGAAATCTTGTGGGCTAAACTCCACTTTGGGGCTTTCGTGCCGTGCATCAGTTTTAAGAACTGAATTATGGCGAACTCAACTAGAAACCAAGTTGAAAGTAGGTTTACAACTGATATGGCATAGTTTCTACTGAAAAGAGCTAGGGGTAGCATTGATAAGATCTCAAAACTAATCCAGGTCATCCCTGGTGTCCAAAACCCAGGAACAGGATAGTACTACCTTCAGCCACAATAACTGTTAGCAACTCACTTAATTTTTTAAAATACTGAAACGATAAAAGTTCTCTTGTCCCCCTCACAGGGTGTGCAATGTGGGCGTGGCTGGCTTCTTCAGTGCCCAGCTGCTCAAACCTCAAGGGGAGCATGCAGACGGGCAGGCTGTGAGGCTGCGACCCCACGGCAGTGTTTAGGGGTGAATGTTTACAGCTCCTGAAGCCCCGTGGGCATGTATTAGAGGCTGCTCTTTCAGTTTAGCCATCCGTAGGTGGCTTGTGTTAAGCAGCTCACTTAGACCCTCTACCTTGTCATGAGGACAGAAGGCTTTCTGTATCCCGAGTTCTTGCCTTGGTGTACTGGAAGAATCGAATCACACGTGGGCTCGAAGTATGAGTAGAAGGTTTTATTGAGTGGAAGTAGCTCTCATCCAGATGGGGGAACCAGAAGGGAAATGGTTTTCCCCTGGATTCCAGCCACTCAGCGGCCAAGCGCTCCTCCAACTGCCCCACCCAAACTCCATATCATTCTGCCAGTCAGTGGCCTGCCAGCATCCCAGTGCCTGTCAATGCATTCCTCTCAATGTCCAGCCACTTGTGTGTTCCCCTGCTGATGTGCTTCTCTCAATGTCCAGCTGTTTCTATCTCTGCCTTGTTAGGGTCTCAGGTTTTCATATGCACAGAATGGTGGCATGGCAGGCCAAGGTGCTCTTGGGAAATGCAACATTTGGGTAGGAAAACAAAAATGCTTGTTCTCACCTAGATCCGTGGGGTAGAGCCATAGCTAGGAACCACACCCTTCTCTCCCCAGCACTTCTTTTCCTCCCTTCTGTATCTTTTAAAGGGACCACGCTCTTCCCTTCCCAGCACTCCCATATCAATACCAGAGGTTATAAGTGAAACTTAAATGCATTCAATGCCTGCTCAAGTCTTCATTTTATTATTTTCTTAATAATAGCTACATTTGAATATATACAGTGTGATAGACTTGGTCTTTTCTCATTTAATGTAATGAACTTTTCTGTGAAATAGTTATTAACAGTCTTATTTGGAGAAACTTAAGGTTCATTGAGGTAAACAAACTTGCCCTCACGTATTAGTCTTCGTTGGGATGCAATGACAAGATACCACATAATGAGTGGCTTAAACAACAGAATTTTATTTTCTCAAAGTTCTGGAGGCTGGGAAGTCCAAGACTAAGATTTTAGCCAATTTGGTTTCTGGTGAGGGTTCTCTTACTGGCTTGTAGATTTGCCTTCTCACTATGTTACCACAGAGCACCTTTCTTTGGCTCACCCACTGAGAGTGGGGGGATGATCTGATAGCTGTTCTTATAAGGACACTATTCTTATCAGATCAGGGCTCCACATTTATGATCCCATTTAACTTAATTACTTCTTTAATGGCCTCATCTCCAAATATAGCCACACTGCAAGTTCAGTCTTCAATATGTAAATTGTGCAGAGACACAAACATTCAGTCCAAAATACTTCCGTCACCTACCTAGAAAATACACAGTAACTTTTATAATACTTAAACATTAGAAGTCAGCCACCATATAGTTTTTATGTTAATTTCTCATTGGAGACTTGGGTTAAGTAAAATGACTTTAATGGAGCTGAAGATAATAGAAGAAATAAAATGATTCTAAGATGTATGAACTCTCTACTAAGCTACTTAAAAATATTTAGTGGTTACCATTCTAAAATAAGGTAGGATATCAAAAACTGATATTAAAGTACCTGCTATAGTACACAAGTATAAGAAGTAAGACAGGAAAAAAAAAAACACAGGCAAGATTCAAACTCATAGAAACAGGCCAGTGGTATTATTTATAGAGCTCATCTTTAATGTTAATACCTAAGTTACAAGTAGGTTACCATAAAAATCCTTAGATAAGGCTGAGACACTTATTAATTTGAGATCACTAAGACAACTGAAAGAGGTAAAAATGAGAAAAAATATAAAGTCTTAATGACATGGAAAAAGCTAATTTTCACAGGGGAATTTAGAAGTACAAAATAAATTTTCCCATATTAAACTGCTGCATATATATGGAAATTAGGAACTTTTTCAGACTAAATAACACTACAAATCATTTAAAAACATAATAGTACAGAATAGTACATACCTGCAAGCCACACAGTGCTTCCAGAGTCCTCCAGGCATAAGACAATTCAGCAATTTCAAGTCCCCTCTGTTCTCACTATAATTACCAACAATTAAATCCTCGTATATGCCTCCTGTACCACCACCACTCACAAGTGCAAACTAGATCATGTTCATACAGATACTTCAGTAAATAATGAGCCTTAGATGTGACAAATACACAGGCTGCCACCAAAACCTACTCAGGTAACCTGTTTTTTGTTTTTTGTTTTTTTTTTTTTTGGTTTTGGTTTTGGTTTCAATGCTGACTTTACCAGATGAACACAGATTCCCCACATGTTGGCTGAAGGCTACTTACTTGTTATCATCTAAGACCAAATAAGAGTTGAAATTGAAACAAACTCAACAGTTCCATAGACAGTTTTTTTTGGTTTATTTGTTTGTTTGGGTTTTTTTTTTTTTTTTTTTTTTTTTTTTTAAATTAACAGAAATGGAGCCTTCTGGTCTTAGAGCTTAAAACTTACATTTGTTTTATCTGAGCTCCTTCCTTATGAAATGACCCTCAGGCCTCTCACAGTATCAAAGGAGTGAAACTCACCAGATCACCACATGCAGACAATGAGATGGCAGATACATCATTCATCACGATTGCTTCCTTACCCCTTTCTAGTTCCTGTTTTCCCACACATAGTTACATTTCTTCCCTGCTATATAAACCCCTAATTTTGGTTGATCAGGGAGATGGATTTGAGACTGATATCCCATCTCCTCAACTGCAGCATCTGATTACAGCCTTCTTTCTTGGCAATACTCATTGTGTCAGTGACTGGCTTCCTATGCAGCTAACAGCAGGACCTAGACCAAACCCCTGGTATTTCCGTAACAAATTGAATACGGGTACAAGAAACCATGGCCCGATAAGGTTATGTGTTATTTCTTAGCAGGATTCAAGAGAACAAAAAATTCATTTTACATTTTAGATAAATCTAGCAATCAGAATGTAAACTTCAGCTTGTCTTCAAATCACACTTGCATATGATCAGGAAAACTCACCCTTTAAAATCTCTATCTACATCCTAATGCTTATGCATCTCTACCTGGTAAAGCATTTTTTTGAATATCATGGCCAAGGAATCAGAGTCTTATGTCTAGCTGTGATAACACTGGAGACTTCACCATTGTAGAATTATTTCTTCAACAAATACAAGTGTTCAACATTATGTTTAAGATTAGTTTTGGGTATAAGTTAATGATTTTAGGATTGCAGAGACTGAAATTATAGTTTTCTCCATTTAGATATGAACAATCAGTAAAAGGGGGCAGACATATAAGTAAGAAATAAAGCATACAGACAAATTGGATCCCATCAGATACAAAGCTTTAGCAAAGTGGCCCAACAAGAAGCTTAGCCATTTCTACAGCAAGATCTATAGCTCATACACATGCTCTTAAGCACCATATAATTCTAGGATAGTGAACATTCACTTTTTAAGCAGCCTCTTTTTTTTTACTTGAAAACAATAGCTATTTTTTTCAAAAGCAAAGACGTTCATAAACATTTGAACTCAATCAAAAAATTTTGTAACGAGTTAAACTATAATAAAACAGCATTAAACACTAACATTTGCAATACTATTAAAATCATCTCTGTCTCTAAGGATGCACACTAAATAATCAACTTATTATAATAATTCCCTAAAAATCAAGTCATAAAGCAGATACATCAAGTAAATTACATTTATTCAAAAGTTACAAGGGGATAATCATTATCAGCCATGATCCATACAGTGAGCATCAATTATGGCCCTGCTATGAAAACTACTTACGGGTAAAAAAATATTTTTCTATAATCACTTCTAATAGTGAGAATATATTCAAATCATTCAAAGTAGATCAATATACGCATTACAAAATTGGTCCCCAATGTAAGGTAAACAAACCCAGAATTACTAAAACACAATATATCTAAGTGCATATTTGATCATTTTCTTTTCATTCTAGGTCTTTAGACTAGGCTGAAAAAATAAAATTCAAATGGTCCATGTCGTTCCGCAAAACTTTCCAAAAGTTTAAGAAGTAAGAAGTAGTGGGCTAGGGATTTAAGAAACAATAATCTAATGCATTTCTTTCAAATGTCTCCATAGTTTTTAAAAATTCAATTTAATTAGTTGCCTTATACATTATTTCAACTTGGTACAGAAGATTATCCAATACATGTTATTTATAGATTATTGCAATCTACTAAAACATTGTTAAAGAACTGTTCACCCACCATAGGACATTTGACAAAGTCTGGAGACAATTTTGGTTATTATAACTGGGAAGCTGGTGGAGAATGGGCAGAAAGGTGAGAGTACTACCAGCATCTAGTGAGTAGGGGCCAGGGATCCTATTAAACATCCTACAATCACAGAACAGCCCCTATAACAAAGGTAATATTAATACTATCAGGGTTAAGAAAGCTTTAGTTGAGTGAAATATAGTTCAGACATAAAAACTCATGCTAATGCAGCAGGTACAGTGCTAGGTGCTACAGATACAAAGAGTAGGACAAGAGCATGGATTTTAGAAACCCAGAAACCTGGGTTTCATTCTTGGTTCCATCATTCAATAATAATGCAATGTTGGAAAAATTGTTTAATTTTCTATTATCAAACACAGCTAATTCCACTTCTCTTATTTACTCTGAGAATCATGAGATAATATATGTAAAGGGTCTAGGACAGTGCCAAGGAATAAAGAGATATATAACTAAATGTGAAAGAGGAAACTGTCGCAGTATAGAGCAGCCTAAGGACATATGACAATTGAGTGTAATATAGTATCCTGGGTGATATCCTGTAACAGATAAAGAACATTAGGTAAAAATTAAGAAAATTTGAATAAAGTATGAGATCTGGTTAACAATAATGTATGAATATTGATTGGTGCACTAATTGTGATAAATATACTGTACTAATGTAAAATAATAATAATAAGGGAAACTGGACATGGGGTATATGGGAACTCTGTGTACTAACTTCATGATTTTTTTGTACATCTAAATCTATCCTATTTAAAAAATATATGTATTAAAAGGAAGGTAATCATTTTCTCCCTAAACTCAGTGATCCTGTCCCCACTGTCAAATTTTCTCTTTACTTACTCCTGCCATCGGGATGATGATGTTTATTTAGCTCCAACAGCATTCAAATAAAGACTAGATGAGAAGACAAGATGTGATCCATACCAGAGAGTTTAACTCTATTAAAAATCAAGATACATAAGTCCTAAGTCATTTAGAATATAAAATAATTTAATTTTTTTCAAAAGAGATTTCAAAAAATTACTCACAAAATTTTCAAGATAAAGGAAATGGACAACACTTATTAGATAGTAACCAAAACCTCATAAAAATAGATAAATGAAAAAATCATTTAGATGTCAAGGCAGTCCTGTGACTGAGTGGAAAATACTTTCTATGCTATGATCCCAAGACAACAGCATGTTTACTGGATGGATATTGGCTTTTCCAGTGTAAAATTTATTTTTCTTTCTATATGGAGATTTATAGAGATTTCATGCTAAAAACTGAGATTGCCCCTGAAAACAAGGCTGCAGGCAGATAAAGTATGTAAAGCGAATCTCTACTAACAAGAACCATTTTGAAATATGTTAAGATAAATATTTAAATACTAACAAGCACAAATTTTAAATATGTAAAGAGAAATAAAAGTAGCTGCTGGCCCCTGCTTTAAATCATACAGATAAATAAAACAGCATATGGAAAGTACCTTGAATTCTCTGGAAAAGTGATATCAGGTAAGTTCAAGAATTAGGTTATAAAATAAAGAGGTAGCAGCGTAACGTACCACTTCCTTGGTGCATTTGTGTACATTAAAAAACAAACAAACAAACAAAGCAGTGTATTTGAGTTACTGGCTGAAGGTTGGCATAGAGACCTTATTTTTTATTTCTTATGTAAATCAGGTGGCCAGTCTTTACAGCCTCTTTAAGGGGTATAGAAGAGCTACAAATAGGTAGAGAAACAAAAGTGTGAAGCTGATTGCCAGATCAGAGCACACAGAAATGCAATGGTAAATTTTATGAGTTGAATTATTTCTACCAAAAATACATTGATATTCTAACTCCAGATACCTGTAAATATGACTTTATTTGGAAATAGGGTGTTTGCAGATGGAATCAAGTTAAGATTAGGTAATTATGGATACTAATCTAATATGACTGGTAACACAGACCTTTGAACAAACATTAGGTTTCTCTGAGTCCCCTGCCTGACTAGACTCAACCTTGGGTTTCCCTCTCTGTCCTTGTAGAATACAATTTATGCAAGAACCCTGATAAATTAGTTTACAAAAGCAAAGACGTTCCTGATCTGGGTACCTGATCACCCTTGCTATCTTATCACTCTGGCCTGTCTTCAGTAATGTCAAGTCGATTTAGCCAGAAACCTTTTATCCTTGACATCCCCTTTTAATGATTTTCCATCTACTGATCCTCACTCTGCCCCTTGGTTATAAATCCCCACTTCTTCTTGGAGTCAAAGTTGAGTTCAGTCTTTCTTCCCCAACTATAAGACCTCATTGTAGTGGTCCCTATAGCTATTGCTATGCCCCCCACCCTTCCATAAGGTTAGCGTTACTGTCTTCAAGAACCCCCCCACCCTTCCATAAGGTTAGAGTTACTGTCTTCAAGAACCCCCCACCCTTCCATAAGGTTAGCGTTACTGTCTTCAAGAACCCCCCACCCTTCCGTAAGGTTAGCGTTACTGTCTTCAAGAACCCCCCACCCTTCCGTAAGGTTAGCGTTACTGTCTTCAAGAACCCCCCACCCTTCCGTAAGGTTAGCGTTACTGTCTTCAAGAACCCCCCACCCTTCCATAAGGTTAGCGTTACTGTCTTCAAGAACCCCCCCACCTTCCATAAGGTTAGCGTTACTGTCTTCAAGAACCCCCCACCCTTCCATAAGGTTAGCGTTACTGTCTTCAAGAACCCCCCACCCTTCCATAAGGTTAGCGTTACTGTCTTCAAGAACCCCCCACCCTTCCATAAGGTTAGCGTTACTGTCTTCAAGAACCCCCCACCCTTCCATAAGGTTAGCGTTACTGTCTTCAAGAACCCCCCACCCTTCCATAAAGTTAGCGTTACTGTCTTCAAGAAGTGTTATGAATAATTTTCTCTTTAACACCTGGGTCACTATAAGACAATAGCACATGCACAGAAGACAGTCATGTGACAAAGAAGGCAGGGATTGGAGCGATCCATCTACAAGTGAAGGAGCACCAAGGATTAGCAAGGACAACAACAAGCAGAAGCTAAGAGGAAGCAAGGAAGGATTCTTCCATAGAGCCTTTAGAGAAAGAGAGACCTGCTGACACCTTAATTTTGGACTTCTAGTTGCCAACACTGGGAGACAATATATTTCTGTTGTTTTAAGCAACCTAGTTTATAGTAATTTGTTATGGAAGCCCTGGGTAACACACATAGTAAGGAACCAAGACTCATAGGCTCCCATCACGGTGCTCACCAGAACTGTGACAAGGCAACTAAATAGTGGAAGAGCAATTAACAAAATGCTAGCAGATAGGGAATTCAACTGCAGCAAGCCAAACAAGCAAGAAAGCCCAATGGACCCATCCCTGCCCACTGCACGTGAGGTGGAGAGGGGAGTGGTGTTTTCCTTGGGATAAGATCCACTAACCAATATAGCTTTTTCCTCTGAGTGTCATCTACTTTCCAAATACACCTTTATAGCACTAGGAACTTGTTTAAAAGTGCCCAAAGCCAACAAGTATTCCTGCTGTTTTAGAAGACAGGTACCATGTTTTTTGTTACCTAAAATCTGACAATTTATTTTACTCAGGAAGTGAACCTAAGATTTATCAAGACTATCTCCAAATAGCACTGGAAAATGTTTTAAATGATAAATGTCAAAGAATTTCCCCTCATTCCGCAGTGTAAAACAAGCCAAAATCCTGTCTTTTGAAATCATGTGCTTATCTAAAGTTTTCAAATGGGAGCAGAGTAAGGCCAATATTCAGATCTTTCTTAGAAAAGCGGTTCTCTATCAACATTTATCATTATCATTTTGAAGATTAAAGGAACATTAATTAGTAACTCAGACGTAAGACTGGAGCCTATGAGATGCACCCATTTGACCTAAACCAGTTCACCTTCAGGAAGAGATCAGTTTCACTGGTTGGGATCTTACAAAGAAAGCCTTTTGTCAGGTGAGGAATCAATTTCTAGATCACTCCAAATGCGGCTCCGGAAAGGTGAAAAGTTGTAACTTATCTAAAGGAGAAAATTAGTCAACAGGATATCGTAGTCATCTAAATAACCCCTATTTACTGACTTATAGACAGGCTAGAATTAGATGTTAGAACCGATCATCCAATTCCATTCACTTGTTTGGACATCTGCAGAAACCGAGATCCTCAGCAAAAATACCATTAAGCTGGTGGCAGAAACTACCAACTTCTCTACCAATGTCATGTAACAATAACAACAACAAAAAAAGTCAAAAACTTGTTTTACTTAAATACTGCTTATCCACAGAAAACGTAACAGATATCTTTTATGCCACGCTTCTGCCATTAGAATTTATCCAACAGAAACCTCTCATCTCTCTCAGGAAGTTTGGAGGAGACATGTGGGGACTCCTGAACCCCATTCCACTGGAGAATAAAGGGGACAAGCGAGGCGCCCCACTGGAATCCCGGTCGGACTGGGAAACCAAGGTTGGTGGCTAAGACATGGCAAAGAGGGTCATAATTTACACCTATCACCAAACCCCCATGTCACCTCACTTGTCCCCAGTAATGACTTGTAGCACCTAAGTGAACAAACTCCCCATGTCACCTCATTTGTCACTAGTGATGACTTGCAGCACCTAAGTGCACTGGAGGCGCACTGGGGGGCGCCTAGCCCCGAGCACGCTGGGAGCCCAAGGGACCCAAGAATTAGAGTCTGCCTAACTCAGAGGAACCTGACCTGAGAGGACAAACCAACAGCGGGGTTGCCAGCGGCAGTCTGTGGGAGGGAGGGGAGCTCAATTCGCCCACACCCCGGAGGGTCACCAAAGAAGGCCATGCGGAGCGGTGGAATAGGCTGGCTGCTGAGGGACTGGCTGCCCTAAGCCAGGAACCTCCACCACCGCCGTCCACCAGTCCCGGGCAAGGACCATGGTCCACGTTACCCAACTGCTCCAGCCCTGGAGGGGGTCGCCTTCACCTACCTGGGGAGCCTCTGTGCCGAGCCTTGGCAACCGAGAAGTTCCTCCAGGGTGCTTTCTCCCCAGATTACCACCCTAGGGAGTCAGCACCGCTGTCTCCGCAGCTCATTAACCTGCCCACGGAGGAGCTCTCCCCAGTCCCTGCCCCGCCTGCCCAGGATATGACCCATGCCCAGGCCTCATGCCTCCTTGGTCCGCGTGAGCACGTGGTCAGTAGGGTTAGGGGCAGGTGCCAGCCCATGAACTCCTGAGACCCTTAACAATGCCAGCGGGTAGCCGGTGGAAAGTCATTCACTGTCTCTTGTCTGGCAATGCTGCGCTGGTCCACGCCCTGCCCAATCGCAGGGGGAAAAGGGCCAGCGCAGACGACTTGGATTCAAAGTAAAAATTCACCCTAGATTAACTTCCTGACTTAGTGGTTAAACTCTTTAACCCACTCTGTGCCTAACTTTCCTCACCTGTCATGTGGAAGTAATATTAGTACCCACTTGATGGAGTTTTTTGTGAAGAGTACACAAACTAATCTGTATTTAGTAATTGGATCTGAAACATAAATGCTTAAATGATGTTATAGTAATAAATGCACTAAGTTTTTCACATATGAAGAACAAACAAATCTGTATCAGGCCCAGAAAAGCAGTAACTAGAGGTCACAGACAGGAAGGCCTGAAAGGCTGGGCAGGAGCCAGTTGCTATAGAAAGGCAAGAACTTGGCCGGGCACAGTGGCTCACGCCTGTAATCCCAGCACTTTGGGAGGCACGAGGTCAGGAGTTCAAGGCCAGTCTGGCCAACACGGTGAAACCTGGTCCCTACTAAAAATACAAAAATCAGCTGGGGGTGGTGACGCGCATCTGTAATCCCAGCTACTCGGGAGGTTAAGGCAGGAGAATTGCTTGAACCTGGGAGGCAGAGGTTGCAGTGAGTAGAGATTGTGCCACTGCACTCCAGCCTGGGCAACAGAGCAAGATTTCGTTAAAAAAAAAAAAAAAAAAAAAAAGAAAAAGAAAAAAGAAAGAAAGGGAGAGGATCCAGCTGATAATAGAAAGCATCTTAGTTGCAACAGAAGTTGAAGCCAAGGAATCCAGGGAGAAGTCCATTGTGGGGACAGGCGATCCGGAAGCTGTAGTTACCTCTGAAATGATAAGGGGTCTAAGAGATGAAATAATGCAGTTGCCAGGCACTTGCTACTTTTTCAAGTTTTAGAATTTTGCATTTATTTTAAACCTTTGGTAAATCTATTAATGTCTTTTCTTCCTGAGAAGGATGTTTGTTTGATTTTGTTATAAATTAGTAGAACGTTTAAGAGGGAGTTCCTTATTTTGTTTATTGGAAAAATCTACATGTGATTGTTTTAGAGACTACATAGTAAGAAGCTGTGATCTTAGGGGTAGTGGCTAAATCGTGGGGGAAGGTGGAGGGAAGGGGACAACAATGACTTATCCTAAGACTTTGAAAAATTTGTCATTCCTCCACTGGGCTTATGCACCCATTCCTTTGTGGGTGGGGGAGAGATAAAATCCAGCCTCACTTCTTCTCAAGAAATCTCCTTTGTAATTGATCAGTTGACTATTGCTTACAGGATTAAGATAAAACTGAGGGCCAGTTTCAGTCATCAGATAGATGGGTATTAAAACAAAGTAAATATGGCCTGAGAAGGACTCCTTAATTATATATTTGAGTACTAGTGGATGAACTGCAACCTAACTTAATAGGTAGACAAGTTTGGAAATCCAACTTAGGAGTTTGTGCCTATAACAATAGCTGAGTCTTGGCCAATCCCAGCAGCCATACTTCAAATGCTGAGTGTTCAAACTGTGTTCAAGTAAGGCAAACGCCAACCTATAACCAATCCAACTGTTCTGTACCTCACTTCTGATTTCTGTACACTATTTCCCCTGTTTTTTGGCTATACATTTTCTTCCACCATGTGGCTGCGCTGAAGCCTCTGAATCTGCTGTGATTCCAGCGGCTGCCAGATTCGCGAATGTTTCATTATTGTTGAATTTTGAGAGTTCTGTGTATATTTGGCATAGAAATTATTTGTTGGATATGTGCATTTAAATATTTTTTCCTAATGTGCAGCTTGTCCCTTTATTCTGTCTTTTGCAGAGACATTTTTAACTTCACTTAAGTCCAACTTACATATTTCATGGAGAGCGCATTTGGTGATGCATCTAAATGCAAGGTCACTTGGATTTTCTCCTATGTTATCTTCTAGGAGATCATAGTTTTGCATTACATATTTCAGTCTAAGATCCACTTAAAATGATTGTTTTTTGAAAAGTGTAATATATGTCTACATTCATTGTAATGTGTGTGGCTGTACATTTGTTGCAGCACCATTTGTTGAAAATATTATCTTTTCTGCAATGATTTGCCTTTTCCCTTTGGTCAGAGATCACTAGATACTTGTATGTACCTATTTCTAGACTTCCTATTTTGTTCTACCAGTGTATTTGTCTGTTCTTTTGCAAGTACCACACTGTCTTCATTACTGCTGCTTTATAGTAAGTCTTGAATTCAGGTAGTTGAGTAACTTTGTTCTTCCTTAATGTTTTGTTAGCTATTCTGGGTCTTTTGCCTTTCCATATAAACTTTATAATCACTTTGTTGATTTTCACAAAATTACTTCAGGGATTTTGATTTGGATTGCATTGAATCTATAGATAATTTGGAAAGAACTGGCATCCTAACAATATTAAGTCTTCCTATTCAAAAACATGAAATACTTATCCATTTATTTGGACATTCTTTCATTTCATTCATCAGTTTTATTTTCCTCATATAGATTTTGTACATATCTTGCTAGATTAAAATCTAAGTAATTCATTTGTTGGTGCTAACATAAATGGCGTTTTTTAATTTTATTTATTTATTTAATTTTTTTGAGAAGGAGTCTTACTATGTTTCAGATGCTGGAGTGCAGTGGCCCTATCTTGGCTCACTGCAACCTCCACCTGTCAGGTTCAAGCAATTCTCCCTGCCTCAGCCTACCAAGTAGCTGGGATTACAGGTGCCCACCACCATACCTGGCTAATTTTTGTATTTTTTGTAGAGACAGGGTTTTGCCATGTTGGCCAGGCTGATCTTGAACCCCTGACCTCAGGCAATCCACCCGTCTTGATCTCCCAAAGTGCTGGGATTACAGTCATGAGCCACCGCACTCAGCCAACCTTTTCTACATTTTCAAATTACAATCGCTATTGGTGGTATATAAGAAAACTATTGAAATTTATATATATTAACGTTGTATTCAGCAACCTCGTCATAATTGCTTCTTAGTTCCAGAAATTCTTTTTGTTGATTCATTGGGGTTTTCAACAATTATATCATCTGCAATCAAAGAGAATTTTATTTTTTTCTTCCCTATTCGAATACCTTTTATTTCTTGTTCTTCTCTTCTTGCACTAGTAGGACTTCCAGCATAATTCTGAATAGGAATGGGAATGGAGGCACACTTGCCTTGTCCCTGATCTTAGGGGAAAAGCTCCTAGTTTATCCTACATTGAATAAGATGTTCTTTGTAGGATTTCTTTAGTAGTTCTTTATCAAGTTGAGGAAGTTCCCCTTTATTCTTAATTTTCTAGGTTTTTTTAACCATAAATAGATATCGGATTTTGCCAAATGCTTTTGCTGCATCTGTTGAAATGATCATATGACTTTTTTCTTTTTTGGTCTGTTGATGTGATAGATGGCATTTATTGATTTTCAAATGTTGAACAATTTTTGCATAACTTGAATAATTCTCACTTGGTCATAGTATATAATTTTCATCCATTGGTGAATTGGATTTGCTAGTATTTTGTTGAGCATTTTTGCAGATATGTTCATAAGAGATTTTAAATCTGTAGTTTTCCCTTCTTGCAATGTTTATGTCTGGTTTTGATAATAGATAATGCTGGCCTAGTAGATGGGGTTAGGAAGCATTCCCTCTTTTATTTTCTGGAAGAGATTGTAGAAAATTGATATCATTTCTTCCTTAAATGTTTGGTAGAATTCTATGGTGAACCCATCTGGGCCTGTGCTTTCTGCACTGAAAAGTTATTAATCATTGATTCAATGTCTTTAATATATATACCTGTATATTCAGATTATTTATTTCTCCTTCTGTGAATTGTGATAGGTGTGTCTTTCAAGGAACTGGTCTATTTTATCTAAATTAACAAATTGGCTGGCATAGAGTTGTTCGTAATATTTCTTTTTATCCTTATAACCGTCTTGGATTCAGTAGTGATGGTCCCTGTTTCATTTTTGATATTTTTAATATGTGTATCCTCTCTCTTTTTTCCCTTGGTTAGCCTGGATAGAGTTTTGTCAATTTTGCTTATCTACTTACAGAAGCAGTTTTTGATTTCATTGATTTTTTCCTATTGATTTTCTGTTTTCAATTTCATTGGTTTCTGCTATAAGTTTTAATGTTTATTTTCTTCTGCTTACCTGGGATTTGTGTTCTATCTTTTTCCAGTTTCCTGAGGTAAAAGCTTAGATTATTGATTTTAGGTCTTTTTTCTTTTCAAACATACACATTCAGTGCTATAAATTTTCCTCTAAACCTTACTTTCATTGAATCCCACAAATATCGATAAGTTGTATTTCCATTTTCATGTAGGTCAAAATACTTTAAAATTTCTCATAAACTTTCTTTCTTGGCTTATGTGTTATTTAGAATTGTGTTGTTTATTCCAATTTTTTAATTTTCAACTGTATTTCTGGAATTAATTTTTAGTTTAATTTCACTGTGGCCTAAGAATGAAATTGTGTGATTTCTATTGTTTTACATTTGTGAAGGTATGTTTTATAGTACAGAATGTGGCATAGCTTTGTGAATGTTCTATGTGAGCATGAGAAGAATGTATATTCTGCTGTTTTCATGTTAATTATTTTGTAAATGCTAATTAGATACAGTTGATTGATGATACTGTTCAGTTTAATCATATTCTTTATGGATTTTTAACATTTAATTAAGGTAACATATTTTAGACTTTTTCTGATATGAACATAGACTTCCAACATATGTTTGTCTGTATGTGTGTGTGTGTTTATGTGTGTGTGTGTGTGTGCATGTGTGTATATGCTTAATGATTTTGTGCCTAAGGAGCTTTCAATTTGATCTGACAGAAGGGTCTTGAAGTCTGCAAATATATTGGTGGATTTTTTATTTCTCCTTGCAGTTCTATCAGTTTTTGCCTCATGTATGTTAATACTTTATTGTTAGGAAATATACAATTTAGGCTGGGCATGGTGACTCACGCCTGTAATCCTAGCACTTTGGAGAGGCCAAGGCGGGCAGATCACCTGAGGTCTGGAGTTGTAGACCAGGCTGACCAACATGGAGAAACCCCATCTCTACTAAAAATACAAAATTAGCTGGGCAAGGTGGCATGCACCTGTAATCCTAGCTACTCAGGAGGCTGATGAAGGAAAATTACTTGAAGCCGGGAGGCGGAGGTTGCAGTGAGCCAAGATCTCGCCACTGCACTCCAGCTTAGGCAACAAGAGTGAAAGTCTGTCTCAAAAAAAAAAAAGAAAGAAAAAAAGAAGGAAAGATATAATTTAAAAACTGTGGGTTTTTTGTTTTGTTTCATTTAGTTTTCAGAGAAATAGCCCCTTTATCATTTCATAATGCCCTTTCTCCACATCAAAGGCTAGAGAGGCCCAGAATTGGATATTTCTCTTACACAAGCTAGATTAGGCTCTGGCAAAAACTAAGTTGGTTAGGCTCTGGGAAAATAGTTTTGTTGGAGGTCCATTTTTTGTTAAGGGAAATAGACTGCTCTGGCCATATTTCAAAGGGGTCACTCATCTCCTCCCCCTCTTGAAGGTTCAAAGGTAATTATTTCCAAATTTCATCTCTAGAAAATGGTGGAGCTACTGGGAGGAAAACTTATAAAAATGTAAGAATCCATTCTAAGACTAGGCCCCCAGAGGTTTTAAGCCTCCAGCTAATTTCACAGAAAGCCTCCAGCACTTTGTCAATCACAGTGTATATGCCCTTTCCAGCACGGGCTCCAGAGATGAGTTTCTACTCCCCTGCTTCTACTCCTGGTAACCTGTGAACCTTGATGTCTGTCTTTCTTACAATTTTTGGTGTGGTAGTTTGCTGTATGATCCCAAATGTCTAATGGATCTAAGCAGTATTGTTGATTTTCAGTTTGTTCCACTTTTTTTCTTGTTATGAGAACAGAAATGACTTCCAATCTTTTTAGCCATAGTATGCCAACCAGAAATCATCCTGTCATATTTTTATTCTCTAATTATTTCAGAATGTATATCTTGATAACTTGACAAAATGGAAAAGTGTTTAAGGCAAGGAGCATATTTTATATGCTCTCATATTAGATGCTGATATTGTTTGGATGGTTGTTCCCACCCAAATCTCAGGTTCAAATGTAATCCCCAATGTTGGAAATTGGGGCCTAGTAGATTAGATCATGTGGCATAGTTCTCACGAATGGTTTCGTACCATCCACTTGGTAGCATTCTTGCAATAGTGAGTGAGCTCTAACAAGATCTGGTCATTTAAAAGTGTGCTGCACCCACCCTGCTCCCCCCATCTCTCTTTCACTCCTGCTTTCAAAATGTGACATTCCTGCTCTCCCCCTTTGCCTTCTGCTACAATTGTAAGCTTCCTGAGGCCTACTTAGAAACCAAGCAGATGTCTGCACATGCTTTTTACAAAGCCTACAGAACTGTGAGCCAATTAAACCTCTTTTCTTTATAAATTACCCAGCCTCAGGTATTTCTGATAACCGATGCCGCGATTATTCTCATCAAAATCCAGAGCTTAAAAAATTTCAGTTTTATTCCTTTGTTAAATTTAAGTTTTGGAAACCTCTAAATTTAAAAAAGAACTCATATATTAAGTAAATATTACAGGCAAACAGTTTATGACACAAAAGGAAATTTCTTTAATCCATTTTTTCTTAACCTACTGAATAGCTGCATAACTTAAAACTGATTTTTTTTTCTTTTGTGCTATAAAACTACCAGCAGCATACACACAGGTTGTAATTTTTATGGAAGTTTTTTTTCTTCACTTATACAGTGCTTAAAATCAATTTTATTGATTATTTCTCCAAACAAGTGTGTCAAATCAGTACTGTAGATAGCATATGGGAGAACTTCACATGGTCTAAGACAAAACTTGTTTAAGCCAGTTGAGAGATATAAAACACTACAGAAAGCTTACAAAATTGCTTGTCTGTCCTGGGGTAATATGAAATTTGTGGATGTCCAAAAATGAGCTCATGATATTCCCCTTTAAACTAAATCTATTCCAAAAAAAAAAAAAAAAAACAAAAAACACTCAGGCCAAAAATCTTTGAGCCATCCTTGTCTCCAATCTGGCTTTCACAGTTTGTATCCAATTCATTATGAGATCTGTTGTCTCTACTTTGAAAACATATCCTGAATCTGACCATGTCTCACTACTTATTATATATATTAATTTATGGATTACATCTGTTGCTTATTTTCTGTCTTCTCACCCAGCCCATCCCTGCCCCTGCCAATGTAATCTCCATATGTGTAAGACTCATTGACATATCCTAAGCACCTAGAATGGTTATCTGGCTTACTCTATGAATGGAATTCTCTTCTCCTTATTACTAAATTCTCTTTATTTTCACGGCAAAATTGTTCCACTGGTTTCATTTTGAGTTTTTCTTTCCCTCTCACTTTTTTCTTCATTCTTGAAAGAGAAAAGGCCTAATTTGTCTAATATTTGTATAAAGCCAAGGGAAAGAAATGATCCTTAAATCTTCACATTATAGAGTGTTGTGTTATTGAATATCTTTGCTTGCTAGGGTTTTTAGCAGGAGAAATCACCCGTGTAGGTTTACATGACGAGGTCTGAAATCCAGCATCTGAAGAGTTTCTTTTTGTGTTTGGAAAAATCTGTGCACCAGGGTCAACTTTCTAGACTTTTATTTGACCCAGATTCTACTCCATATGCACAGTATGAATATATTCAATGTCTTTTCCATTGCTACTGTCTCCTGTGTAGGAAAATACCAGGTCACCTGCCCTTTCAGCTCTTACAGTCTTCAGAAGCCTTTTGAGTGTGGGGAAGGAGCTTCAACTTTAACTTCTCCTTTAAAACCTGGTTACCTATTCTTTCAGCCACCCTTTATCCAATAAATTCAGGCTTGATAGTTTAATTCAGCCAATTTTTTACTGAGTTACTTATTATACTAACATCTTACTTTCTCAAAAAGCAGTATTGAATGTCAGCCATGGTGACTTTCTTCTGAGCCCTCCAACGTGTTCCAACCTATTTGTTACCCAGTTCCAAAGTCACTTCCACATTTTCAGATATCTTTAAAGCGATGCCCCACTAGCCAGTACCAATATACTGTAGTAGTCCATTCTCACACACTAATAAAGACATATCTGAGGCTGGGTAATTTATGAAGAAAAGAGGTTTAATTGACTCACAGTTCATCATGTTTTGAAAGGCCCCAGGAAACTTACAATCATGGCAGAAGGAGAAGCAAACATGTCCTCCTTCATACGGTGTCAGCAAGGAGATGTGCTGAGCAAAAGGGGAAAAGCCCCTTATAAAACCACCACATTTTGTGAGAAGTCACTCACTGTCATGAGAACAGCATGAGGGTAACCATGCCCATAGTTAAATTACCTCCCACCAGGTCCCTCCCACAACAAGTGAGTATTATGGGAACTATAATTCAAGATGAGATGTGTGTGGGCACACAGCCAAAACGTATTAGTATGTGCATCTATAATTATTTCAAAATTCAAAGTTTAATTTAAAAAATTAAATGCAGAGTGATTGAAGGAAAGAATGTAAGTTTAGGATCCCGAAGCTTCAGTCTCATTGCTTCAGGGACAAACTGCCTCTTCCAGATGCAGTTCTAGTTCTAGTTGCTGTGGATACAGAGGTGAACAAGCCTTACTCAGTCCCTGCTCTCATAGACTTGACATTATAATTGAGAATTTGAATCAAGAAGAAAATGGTGGCAAAATAATTTTAGTTAGTTTTTAAGTTATATGAGAAAATTAAGGGAATGGGGCAAAGTGATAAGAATATCAGGGGAGAGGGATGAGAATTAATTTAGGCTTCTCCGATGTGATGATGCTTTAGTGGAAACCTGACTGAAGTGAAGGAGGCAGCTATAGGAAGAGTAGCCCAGAGGAACTATCAAGTACAAAGATCCTAAGGCAGGAATGAGTTTGAAAGCTTGATATATTTGAAATGAAAGAAATCTAGTCGGTTGTAGCTCTGTGAGGTAGGAGAGCCTGTGAGGTAGGAGAGCCTGTGAGGTGGCCAGCAACCAGATAAAGCAGAAATTTTGAGGCCATGATAAAGGGTTGGAATTTAATGTTAAATGTAAAGAAAAGCCATTCCAGAGACTTAAGTGGGAAATGGCATGATCCAGTTTATTTATTTATATGTGTATTTATTATTTTTTTGAATCATCCTGGCTACTATTTGGAGAATGGGTAGAGAGGTCCAAGAATAGAATTAGAGAGAACAGTTAGGAGGCTTTGAAGCAAATAAGAACTCCTAGAAGAGTCAGATGTCAGATTAGGTAGACATAAATATGTTAAAAAGTTCTTCCTGATTCAATAAGCATGGAGCCTAAACCGAAAATAGAAGCTGTGCAGAAAAAGATCTGTTCATAAATCCAGGAAGCCAAAGGTAAAATCTGACAGGCTGTGATACTATAATTTTAGAAGGACGATGCTAGGCATAGATGATCTCTAATAGCCTGTAGCTTAACTGACCATGAACTCCCTTCTTTGGTGCATTTTATAAGGTACTGAAGCTTAAAGAAATAATTGGAAGTTAGTTAAAGATGATCACCAATTAAATGGCTACTTTGTTCAGGTGTATTCTAAAAGTTATTTACTGCTCTTTGAATTAGATGTCTAGTTAGTTTCTTACTTGAGTGTTAAACAGGGCTAATGGCAGTTGATGCCTGTCTAGTCAGAAGTTGAGGTTTCCAACATTATTTCCTTCTATTAAAGCTAAGTTACCCTTTCTATGTTAGGACAGGTTCTTTATATGTATTTTACTTCCTGCCCACCCCTTGTAATTCCCTTAGGACATTTTTACCTACCTAACTTTAATGTGGTTAAAATCATACCACAAGCTTTCGAAATACATTTCTTTCTAGTCTCAAGTTGTAAGATTAATATTTGCACAAGAACAATAAGCAAAAGATTGGTGCTTAAGAATGCAGGTTTGGAAAGCTTGTTTCTTGTGTTAGAATATTGACTCTACCAACTGGCTGGTGACCTGAAGCAAGTCTTTTATTTTTCATAATATCTCAGTTTTCTCATTTGTAAATGGAGATAAAAATAATAGCTCATCCTAATGTTGTTTTGAGAATTGAAGCCTGCCTGGAAATCTCAGTCTTCTTTATGCCCAGGAAGGACAGGAAGCAGGTGTAGGGCAGCTCTGGAGGTCTGTTCCACTACAAGTGATGCAAAGGCAGCTTTAAAGAGATGTCATGGATTTAACACCCACACTAAAGGAAATAGGATTGATATTCTCCACAATTCTTTCTTAAATGAGAACGGTTGTCACGTTTGGTATACCTAATGCAGTGTACATCATACTAGATGATGACTTGTCAGATTTTGAGGAGATGCAGATATGCTGGAGTAGGTAAGGAAAAAAATGAATATTAGAGTCACCAATGCTCTGCTGATTATATGTCCAACCTGCATGACTGCTATTAATCCTACCCCCACATGAGTGCTACCTGGAAGCCCCAGGACCCTCCAAACAGGACTTAACAGAAGACAGACAAAATGGCAAGTTCAAAGGCAAAAGAGAAGGAGACCCATCTTTATGGAGTTGAAAAGGCTTTCATTCTTCAGGCTTAATAAGCACAGTGGACACACTGGCCACTAACAGACCTGACAGTATTGGGCCTCAAGATTTGTGGAGAAATAGCTACTAATACATGGAAACTATGAGATAAACCTACAATTGCTGGGGGATTTGTAAGTGGCAGAAGTACTAAGTGCTACTTTGGCTTCCTAGGCTCTTTAAATTTGAATAGAGTAGCTGGCATTCCATTCTTTTCATGGTATTAGCCTACTATTGTCTTGTCTAGGGAGGAATATGTAGCCTTTAATCTAGCTCTAAGTTTTATGACCCTTATAGAGAAGACTGAAGACAGAGGAAACAGTCCTTGACTCTCATTTGCCTACAGTCCCCAGATGTGGAGCTGAGTGTTAGAAGATGATGGTATCTTTACCTGTGCATTTTCCTAGAGACTGAGGATGAGAAGAATTATTAAAGCAAAATTCATTGGGTTTTCTTCCTCCATGAGTTGTCATAACACTACATAGAGTATAAAGCGCACCTGTATTTCTGAAGGGATTCTACATACCTCTTTCTATGCAGATATGATTGTTTGGGGAATTATAACAATAACACAATAATTACTGGACAATAACAATTCATCCAAATCCTAGGGCTCTTTCCCATCTGTTTCTAATACCTGTATTAGTTTGATAGGACTGCCATGACAAAATATCACAGCCTGGATGGCTTAAACAACAGAAATATATTTTATCACTGTTTTGGAGACTGGGAGTTCAAGATCAAGCTGCGGTTGAGTTTGGTTTCCCCTGACATGTCTCTGCCTAGCTTACAGATGGCCCCCTTCTCACTGTGTCCTCACACAATCTTTTCTTTTATGTGTACTTCTGTGGAGTCTCTTTCTCTTAAAAGGACACTAGTCATCTTGGATTAGGGCCCCACTCTTGGGACGTAATTTAATCATAATGACCTCTTTAAAGGCTTTACATCGAAACACAGTCACATTTGGAGGTACTTGGGGTTAGAGCTTCAACATTTAAATGATGTCAAGGATGCAATTCAGTCCATAACAATACCTAAAGCATATGTCAGTTAAAGTGGTGTCTCTATCTTTGCACTGTCCAAGGAACACAATGCTATCAATCATCCATATAATGAATGAAAAGTGAAAATCTAATATGCCTAAGAAATAGTTTTACTTTCCCAATGGTAGCAGAATATAAACCTAAATCTGTAGTGACCTTTACTGTTAACTAACAATGATGGCAGCCTAGAGTTTAGCAGGCTTGGAACACATAAGGAGGGTGTTCTTGAGAAGCCTGTCATGGGCTGAAAATTTAGGAAAGTCTAGGAACGTCTTAATCCTTTCATGGCTCCCATCTTTTCATCTGAAAATTAGTTATTATCTCTGGCTTTATTCCAGAGGTGTTAAAACATGAATCTGGTCAATTTGTAAAAAGATATATAGGAACTGTATATTTATTATATATATTTGAAGTGAAATAGCTGAACTATTTTATATAGATGTGGGGTCTCACCATGTTGCCCAGACTAGTCTCGAACTCCTGGGCTCAAGCAATCCCCCTGCCTCGGCCTCCCGAAGTGCTGGGATTACAGATGTGAACCACTGCACCTGGCCGGAATAGCTAAACTAAATTACAACAAGAGTAATTCTCATATTTTGTGGCTTCCCATGAGTGTTCTAAGAAAGAGACTTATTTCCCAAGTTATAATAATAATAGATAGTATTTATCACACTTATTTTGTGTAAGGGTTTGTTTCTAAAGATTTTTACATGTATTAGCTTGCCTTTCCCACAGTACAATCCTATTTTATGAAGATAAAATTATGTAGGAGAGATATTTTAAAACTTGCCTAAATGTGAAGAGCTAACAAGTGATAGGGTTGTAATTAAAATTTAAGCACACTGGCTAAAAGTCATTATGCACTGTTTGTGCCTCTTTCCTACTTACCAAGGATGACATATTTAACTTATTTAAGTTATCCCATTTTTAGTCAAATTGTTTATCATATGAACTAGTTAACAAAAGAAGTAATGAAAAGACCTTACTCTAAATACCTGCAAAGGCTTAATATGGAGGATTCATGACAGGGAAATTCTTATAATGCAAATATATGTTTATGAGAGAAGTTTAACATTTGCCATTGTGAATACTTGGGATGAAACATGTTTAGAAAAAAATGGGGAAAATTTCAACATATGCAAATGAATGAATGTGATTCACCACACAAATAGAATTAAAAATAAAAACCATATGATCATCTTAATTGATGCAGAAAAAGCCTTAGATAAAAATCCTGAACAAACTAGGCATCCAAGGCTCATACTTCTAAATAATAAGCAACATTGATGGCCAACATGATAGTGAATGGTCAAAAGCTAACATGATATTGAATGGACAAAAACTGTAAACATTCTCCTTGAGAACTGGAACAAGACAAAGATGCCATTCTCATCACTCCTATTCAACACAGTACTGGAAGTGCTAGAGCAATCAGGTAAGAGAAAGAAATAAAAGGCATCCAAACAAACAAGAAGTGAAACCATCTCTCTTTGTGGACAATATGATTATATACCTAGAAAACCATAATGGTTCTGCCAAAAGACTCCTGGAACAGATAAATGACTTCAGCACAGTTTCAGGATACAAAATCAATGTACAAAAATCAATAGCATTTCCATATGCCATTAATGTTCAAGCTGAGAGCCAAATCTAGAATTCAATGCCATTTACAATAGCCACAAAAATAAAATACCTAGAAATACATCTAACCAAGGAGGTAAAAGATCTCTACAAGAAGAACTACAAAACATGGCTAAAAGAAATCATAGATAACATAAACAAATGGAAAACCATTCCATGCTCATAGATTGGAGAAATCAATATCTTTAAAATAGCCACAACACCTAAGCAACCTACAGATTCAATACTATTCCTATCAAACTACCAATGACATTCTTCACATAATTAGAAAAAAACTATTTTAAAATTAATATGGAACCAAAAAAGAACCTTAATAGCCAAAGCAATCCTAAGCAAAAAGAATAAAGCTGGAGGTGTCATGTTACCTGTCTCCAAACTATACTATAAGGCTACAGTAACCAAAACAGCATGGTACTGATACATAAACAGAGCATAGACCAATGCAACATAATATAGAACCCAGAAATAAAACTGCACACCTGCAGTCACCTGATCATCAACAAAGTTGACAAAAACAAGCAATGGGGAAAAGATTCCCTATTCAATAAATGGTGCTGGAATAACTGGCTAGACATATGCAGAAGAATAATCTGGACCAGTACCTTTTATCATATACAAAATTCAATTCAAGATGAATTAAAGATTTAAATATAAGACCTCAAAATAAGAATTCTAGAAGAAAGCTTAGGAAATACCATTCTAGACATTGGCCTTGGGAAAGAATTCATGACTTATTTCTCAATAGCAATTGCAATAAAAACAAAAATTGAGAAGTCAGACCTAAATAAACTAAACAGCTTCTGTGCAGCAAAAGAAACTATCAACAGAGTGAATAGACAATGTGTGGAATGGGAGAAAATATTTGCAAACTATGCATTGGAAAAATGTCTAACATCCAGAACGTATAAAGGAACTTAAACAATTGAATAAGCAAGAAATAAATAACCCCATTAAAAAATGGGCTAAAGACATGAACAGAAACTTCTCCAAAGAAAACATACAAGTGGCTAACAAACATATTTAAAAATCTTCAACATCACTAATCAAAGAAATGCAAATCAAAACCATGAGATACCATCTCATGCCAGTTAGAATGGCTATTACTAAAGGGTGAGAAAACAACAGATGCTGGAGAGTCTACAGAGAAAAGGGGAACGCTTATACGCTGTTGGTGGGAATGTCAATTAGTTCAGCTACTGTGGAAAACAGTTTGGAGATTTCTCAGAGAACTTAAAACAGCACTACCATTCAACCCAGCAATCCCATTACTGGGTATACACCAAAAAGGAAACAAATTGTTCTACCAAAAAGACATAGTGCTTGTATGTTTATTGCAGCACTATTCACGATACCAAAGACATGTAATCAACCTAGGTGCCCATCAGTGGGGAATGGAAAAATAGAACATGGTACATATACACCATGGAATACCACACAGCCATAAAAAAAAGAATAAAATCATGTCTTTTGTAGCAACATGGATGCAGCTGGAGGCCATTATCAAAAGTGAATTAATGCAGGAACAGGGAACCAAATACTCTGCACATTCTCACTAATAAGTTTTCTAGAAGAAAACTTAGCAAACACAATTTTAGAACTACAAAACATGGCTAAAAGAAATTTTTGAGAGTTCATAGACATAAAAATGGCAAAAATAGAGAGTGGACACTACTAGCGTGGGAAATGAGGGACGGATGCAGGGTTTGGTACCGATATGATTTGGCTCCGTGGCCACACCCAAATCGCATCTGAATCGTACTCCCATAACTCCTATGTGTTATGGGAGGGACACAGTGGGAGATAATATGAGCCATGGGGGCGGTTCCTCCCATACTGTTTTCATGGTAGTGAATAAGCCTCATGAGATCTGATGCTTTTATCAGGGGTTTCTGCTTTTCATCCTCCTCATTTTCTCTTGCGGCTGCCAAGTAAGAAATGAATTTTGCCTCCGGCCATGATTCTGAGGCCTCCCAGCCATATGGAACGGTAAGTCCAATTAAACCTATTTTTCTTCCCAGATCGGGTATGTCTTTATCAGCAGCATGAAAACGGACTAATACAGGTACCATGGTGAGTACCTGGGTGATGAGATCATTCATACCCCATACTTCAACATCACACAACACATTCAGGTAACAATCTGCACATGTGCCCCCAAATCTAAAATAAAAATTAAAAAAATTAAATAAAAAGTATTAGAGTACAGTTGTATTCAACATCAACAATTATAATTACACTAATTGAACAGATAATAGCTATGGAGAATGTTGAACAAGGAAAGAAAATAAGAAAAGTTTATCCCTCAGATTGAGCATCATTTCAGAAAACAGCTCCAAAAGGAACAAAGAATTTTGGAAAGAAGCTATTTCCAGGACTACAGATCTCCACATTGGCAAAGAGAGGCTTAGAGTTCTCTCTTATTAGAGCTTTCGCTGTTTCACGCACACTCATCTCTATACCCATGCATAAATATCTTCTGTTTGACAATGATGGTTTCACAAATAGCAAATTAAAACAAAATAAAACTATGCTCCTGAGTGTAGTGATAGTTTACAATCATATCTCTTGCCTAGAACTGGGTATAAAGTGAATTGTCTTGAGTACTCTAAATTTGTTACTCAAAAACATTTTTTAATGAATTAAAAATCAAGATTTTCAACATATGACTAGAAAACTGAAGATGGTCTATTAAATAAGACTTCATAGAATGCTTTTGCTGAAACATCTAGAAACAGGACTTTCAATATTGTTTCTTAGGAAAGTCTCAACATTTTAGTCCTTTATAATAACTCATCAAAAATACTGCACAACTTATGTAGGTTTCTGGATGGACATGAGGATACAGTGGATCTGGACTCAAGGGGATAGTTAAAACTATTCGATTCAATCTTTTATATCAAATATTTAAATAAAATTGAATAAGTTCTGGCTTCCACTTTGGTATATATAGAACTGGAATACGTAGATAATTGATATTAGTGATGATTCCAATCTTATGACAAAAAGGAACAAAACTACATTGAAACTCATGACTTTCAACAATCTTATTGGAAAACTGAGTTCACAGAGTAAATAACTGGCTCCAACTCTAAGATACAGTGTCTCTAGAGAGAAAGGACCACACAAATGCATGCCCACCTAGGGTCGATGCAACTGGACACCAGTAAGAAGAATTCAGCTAGGATTGCTGAAAAATTGAGATAAGCCTAGTGTGGGTTGTTAGAATAGTGTGGAAATACATGGGTGCTACAAAAACTAAAAGAGTCTTTACTCTTTTGCAGGATCTGTCTCTGTTAACCACAGTGAGCTCTCAAAATACAGATCAGAAAGAGCCACACAACCATGGAAGGCAATCACCCTGAAGGAGGACAAGAAATCTCACTTTTCCACCTACACCTCTTTTGTTTTATGATTATTGCTTTAATCTAAACCACCCTTTCCTCCAGCATACATTGCAATGTCAATCTATATGGCTTCCCCAGCTACCAAAATTCCAGAAAAAATGATATCGCAATTTAATTTTTTATATTTGGTGATTGGAATAGCAATAGTAGCAAGACTAATTTCTATTAAATAAATTGTCAGAAATCATATAGAATATGTCTTCCATTTCTGATAAAACAATAAAAACAGGCTGGGCATGGTGGCTCACACCTGCAATGCCAGCACTTTGGGAGGCTGAGGCGGGCGGATCATGAGGTCAGCAGATCGAGACCATCCTGGCCAACATGGTGAAACCCCGTCTCTACTAAAGATACTAAAATTAGCTGGGCGTGGTGGCGCGTGCCTGTAATCAATCCCAGCTACTCAGGAGGCTGAGGCAGGAGAATCACTTGAACCAGGGAGTTGGAGGTTGCAGTGACCTGAGATGGCACCAATGCACTCCAGCCTAGCAACAGAGAGAGACTCTGTCTCAACAAACAAAACAAAACAAAAAACAATAAAAACAAACGAAGAGATGTGCAAGTCAGTATGGTGAATACATGTGTACACATACATATTCATGTTCATACATGCCCTCATCTGCAGAGCAAAATCCCTTGAGTTACTCTCTTATCTCTACTTGGGTTGAATTTATGACCATAAGTGACTGCATTATGTTGGGAAGGAGACAATGCCTGTAAGGTATCGAAGTTCTGTAAAAATCATCAAAAACTGGCATCTGTTGTTGCTAACATGCATTCCATCCCTATAGTAATTCAAGTTTTTAAAAAATAATTTTAAAATTGAAAACATTAAGGGAGTCATCCCATTAAATGATAGTTATTTTTTAAAATTTTGTTTACAGCAAACTCATATAAAAGAAAAACTGAATCACACATGCCAGAGCAAAAAAAAAAAAAAAATTAAGTAAAATTATAAGATATGAACCCAAGGAGAACCCTGAGATCCATGAGCAGATCCAACAGCTACAGCATTGTCTTAGAACTAGAAAAGATTTAGAGGTCTTCTAAGTGCATGTCTTTCAGTGCTGTTTCCTCTTGTTTTGATTTTTATTGTGATCACCTATCCACTGATCCAAGACAAAAACATTCCTGAGTCACCTGGCTTGTCATATACAGATAGAACTGGCATAATGACATTAGAACTGGTTTCTTTTAAATGTTTTTAGCAATCTTAAGTCAAATTATTTTGCGTTGCTTCTTAATACATTGTGGATCTGCACACATTCTGTACAGTCTGTTGCATTCTAATTCCCTCGTGTGTATAATGAAGTTACTGATGCACAGTTGCTGAGGCCTTTCTTGCTCTAACATCAATCCTCCAGTCTTAGAATTCAAGTGTGTCATTTCTCATGTAACTATTAAGTGTAAATAATATGTTTACCAGAGCCAGGGTCAACATAGCCCACTGGCTACAAACAAAGTAATAAAATTACTTCTATAAATTAAGGTTCATATAATACTTTATTTATACACATGGATTTTTATTAATCTTTCATTTTTTTTTCCATAATTGTCTCCTCCTTTTCTCCTAGGTCTTCCCCCATATATTATAAAGCTGCCACCCTTTCCCCTGGGTATATTGTATATTATAACCTATATTTGTATATTATAATTGTATATTTGTATATTATAACCTATACTATATAAATGGTATAGATGTATTATACTATAATCTATTTAGTTGTTACTTACTTATTGGCTTTTATTTTTACTTATTTTCTTCTACTTTTGACCTCTTTTATTAAATATCTTTGTAAAAGATGTCTGTATGTATTGGTATTCACAGTCAAGATCTGAGATTTTACCCTTCTTGCAGGCCAACAAGTTGGCCTGTGGCAATTTCATGGATTCTGGCAGAAGACATGAGGAACCTTCTAATTCACAGTACAGCAGGCAACAGGAGCATCACGCTCATGTCTATTTCTCTTCACCTCAAGTTCTACGTGGGCTACAGTGAGGAGCCCAGGTGAATGATTTGCATGCAGCTAAAGAACCTCAATTTTAGGAAGCTCAAATATTTTATCAAGCTAACCTGCCTCATCTTTGACCAAAAAGATGTATTATTTTTATTCTAATGCATATCACTTTTCTTTATTCTATTACTATGTTACTGGAGAGTAAACAAACCTGCCCGCTACTCTGTAAGGAGACTATCTCTGTCTTCCAATGTTTGTATTGTTGCTCTATACAAACATTCCTGACAAGATAATCTAGGATAAAATGCTGACAATACTTACATTTGCATGAGAGACTCATAAGGTTCTTGTTCATTCACTGTTTGATTTTTTTTCTCATGTATTTTTCTTAAATGCAATATTAGAGTTCTTGTATATCTTTGATTGCCTTTCTCTAACAAGTCGTGATAGCTTGACTAGATAAAGTTTACAGGATGACAGCACTCATTTTACAATGTTTATTACATGATAATTTCTAATGTAGCAGTTAATGGGAGAAGTTTGATGTCAAAATATATTTTCCTTGTGAATTTTTTTGTATTGCATGAAAATTTTAAGATATTTTTTCTTTAGTGAAGTGCTTATCTTGTACTTCTATTAATTATTGTCTTAAGGACACTTATTGTGTGCATTTTAATTCTAGAGATGTCCTCTAATCATCTTAACATTTTCCTCATGATTTCCATTTTATTACTCTGGAATATGAAATATTTACTGTGATATGTATTACCTATGTATATCTAACACATATATAGAAAGAGGTATCTATCAATAAAGTATAACCCTGCAGAAAACCTTGCTGCTCTCCAAAATTCCTATATTCTCACAGTGGTGAAGCAGGTCAAAGCAGGAAAGATTCAGCCCATAACCCCAACATTTGCGCTCTTTTAAAAATTAGTGTTAGGGTGAAGGATAGTTATACATACTTCTTGACTTCAGCCTGGGAATTCAAAGGTCATACACTTTCTTGTATGCTCTGTTCTCCAGCACCATTTCTAGCACCTTCATGAAAATATTTTCCACCAGTTTTATCCATGCTTTACTGCACGCAGCCACCTGTAGATCATGGCATTTATTGTACAATAAAAGAGAAGTATCTTAGAGTTGAGATTAGAGGAAAATGGAATTGAGTTCAGACGATCATGTTCTAGAATCCCTACACCATCTCAAAAGCTTTTAAGTATTTTCTTCCAATTTAATCTTTACATTATTTATAAAGAAATATCAGGGTTTATACACCAAATACAGAGAGGTTGGGACTACCACATCTAGCACTTTCTCTAGATAGTAACTATAATAAAAATAACCCAAACCCCTAAAATCTTATTTTTCACTATGCTACTTCTGACCAAGAGAGATAATTTAATTTCATATAATCCTCTATGCCTATAAAAAATACCAGAATTTATTTTTGGAGGTTTTCAAAATTTATTTTGTTTGCTTTCTTCCCACAGTAGAAGAACTTATTTAAACATCATACTAATTAATACATCTGTTTCATCATGTATAAGAAAGAAATGAGGAATTACAGTCTGACATAAAGAATGTAATATGCCAAAAATGTAAATAATTTATTTCATTTATCTAAATGCTTAATTAAGAGAATCAGTTTAGCAAGCTCTACTGCTAAGAATAGAATATAATTTATTTTCTGCTTATTCTGTCTCCAAGCAACTTTTACCCGGAGAGGATTAAATGTGATGGACGATCTTCTACCATAAATAGAGAATCCTTTACAGTGGAAGAAAAAGTGACAGTCCTTTTTAAAACAGCCTCCCTTGCTCTGTTATCAGGCACAATATACATCTCATTTTGTAGTAGCAGACTTTTAAGCCCTAGTAACTGATGTATCAAAATGTAAGCCTGAAATGTTACAGTGCTGCCTTTATATGATTTAGATCCATTTTAGGACCAAATATCTAACACTGGAGAGAGAGAGAGAGAAAGATCCCATGTAATAGATTTGTCATTTTTATGCTTTAGTTCAAAGCTATATGATTTGCTCTATCACTATCAATTATCTTTCAAAAGCTGTCAAATATGTTCTCTTGTACTTCCTAGGCAGCCAGAAAATAGAAATAAGAAATGAGATTTCTGAAGGTAGATAAGTTATCAAAGCAGAGATGTCTTTGAATTAGATCATTCTTCCAGAACATAATGAATTTGAAATTCCCAGTAGTGTTTTGTAAGGTGCATTTAGCAATACTTACTTGGGGAATATCAAACCTTGGGTGTCAGTGAGCCTTTTCTCATAGTCCACACTTTACACCACAACCTTAACATTAACTGAGAGGGGGCAGCTCAGTCGGTATCTGGTAATACAGTGAGGAAGGATGTCTGTCTCTCCATAAGGTGAGCAGTTCTAGGGGCTATTCTTTCACATTTGTCAAAAGTCATCATTTTCTAGGACATAGTTCAAGGCAGGGACTAAATGAGGCTTTTACTAGCACAGGGGTAGTAGCTAGTTCCGAGGCTTTTCTGTAAAGTTTGTGCATGTCCAAAGCATCAGCTCATTGGAAAGGGATTCTACGTAGAGTGATTTAACAGAATACTGGGAAAGGTTACAGAGGACTCTTCAACCTTTAATAAATAGAAAACACATTTACTAATGCAGAGAGAATCAAGCTATGAGGGTGATTTTTATCTGTTATGCATTTCATATATTGTTACCAGAATGATTTAAGATCTCTTACAAGGGTGTATAAAATGGAAAGATAAGAGTGCTATTTCAGAAAAAAAAGTGGGAACAAAGTGGAATCAAGAAAAGGAAAAATAACTCACAAGCCTACTGCAGATAAACCGTAATAACCCACAAGCCTACTGTAGATCTAAAAATAGATATGAGTGATAAATAAAAAAAGATTATAAGTTAAAAATTTACAGTGTCCATGAGATAAAAACAGAACAATTGGTAAGGAAAAAATACACTATACTTCATACTGAAATCAGATAGCAATTTCTCCTGGGGATCCTTATGAAAGGATGTTGAGATGCAAATGAATCAAGCACACCCAGAATACCACAGTCCACTCTTACGAGATGAGAATTTCTTTGTTTCAGAACCTTACATCTCTTGAGATAAAACACTATTATGAAATTTATCATCTAAAAAAATTCTTACAAATGGTCTGCGTAAAATATATTTAACTTTCTAAAAATGTAGATTCATAGTTGAAATAAAATAAGTATTACTAAACCCACTTTAAAGATTAATGTCATATTAAATTTAAAAAGCAAGGGTCACATATTACACTATTATGAAATTTATCATCTAAAAAAATTCTTACAAATGGTCTGCGTAAAATATATTTAACTTTCTAAAAATGTAGATTCATAGTTGAAATAAAATAAGTATTACTAAACCCACTTTAAAGATTAATGTCATATTAAATTTGAAAAGCAAGGGTCACATATTACAGTAAAAGCAGTTGCTACTAAATTCCACAATCTTTTTTTTTTTTTTTTTTTTTCTGTTAGGAATTCACCTTTAAAATCAGCCTTCTCTTTGGCTGAAGACATCTCTTGGTACCATGGATGTAGGTTCTATTTTGTTAATATGTCCTAGTTCTTGCCTATTCCTTAGAGCCAGCCCCACTGCCACCGTGCAGGTTCCGATGATCTTTCTGTGGATCATTCCTCTAACTGCCCCTTACATTCCAGTTTTGCCATAAGCTTTGTTTCTCCTTAATCATGTCTCTTTTCCACTTCCAGGTTGATTTTTCTAAATTGCAAATGTATTTATGCAAATCCTCTATTCAATATGTTTTAAGTGTTCCCATCGTGAATCTCTTGCCACTTTATATGTTCCTTTCTTTCCTTTACAGATGTATTTGGAACATTAACTTCAAACACTCAGATACTTTCCTCTTTTTCAGTCCTCCTGAACTACATGTACTTCCCTAATTTTGTCATTCTTTTTTTTTTGCATATTTTCTCTTTGCATATCCTATTGTCACTGTTTTAAATGTCTTTCTTTACATGAATTTCAGTATGAATGTCACCTTTTCTGAGATCCTTTCTCTGGTGTTGCCAGTATGTATTGGCTTAGGTTGATGGGGTGCTGTCTTAGTCCCTTAATGTTTATTTTAGCCTTTATCTCTATTAAAGCGCCTTTTTTCTCTGCCTCCTACAAGACTGTGAGCTTTCTAGGGATGGCAAGTATGTCTTTTTATTGTTCTAACTCAACTTCTTATAGCTTTTTTTTTTTTTTTTTTTACAAAAATACGATCCAAAGATCCATCAACTTCTTATAGTTTTACTTGGATAAGAAGTTAATAAGTTTTACTAATGACAAAAACAACTGTCATATACATAATTCCTCAACTGAGACAGCCTGTATTATAAGACTTGTCACATATATACACATCTAATTCACACAATAACTGTGTGAGGTAAGTAGTAATGTTATCCTTAGTTTATAGAGTTAAAAAAACTGACAAATGAAAGTTTAATCAAACTGTGAATCTAATACAGATGCCCAAAAGGCTAAATAACTGCAGTGATTAAAAAATTAAAATGTCTAAATGAAAAACTATCATTCTTAAGCTCAAAAACGAAGACCTGAAAGAGGAATATCTTTTAACTACTTTAGCAGAAAAGGATCAGATACCTCAATTAACAAAGAACCTATTCAAATCCAAGCAAACAAAATGAAATCAAATTAAAAGAGGATCAAAAGTGGGTAAGGCAGATACTAATGGTATGATAAGTAAAATTGTATCAGTACATTGTAGCTAACTTTTATTTAATATAGGCATTTGCATGATAACACTGCACTATAAAAATGACCATATAAGCGGAAGCTGTGCAAAGCAATCATAATCGATGGGGAAAATTACAATTGTTTCATGGCTTTTAATTTGTTGCCAATATGTTAAAAACTCTCTTTACTGCATGAATGTAAAGAAAAATAAAATTAGCAAAATTAGCATTTACTTAGTAAATTGTAATTAAAAAATTAAAAATAATGAGAAGTATTTCATTTTTTAAAAAAATATTATCAGTAGCTAGGATATTGCTTCCTTTTACCTCATGTTGTTTAATTTTCAACAGAGTGTGCTTCTATGCCTTGGCAAATTGTCATTCTCCATTCTAACATTGAATCAGCTCCGAACATTTTCTCCTTTGTGCTTTCAATGTTGTAAAACGCCTCGGAGAGTTCGTTTAATACGAAGTACTTTTGCCCGTGTTACTTCCTTCAGGACATCTTCATTCTTTCTGTCACAACCATTTTATTCATGCATATTAATAACTATCTCCTTTAACTCCATTTACTTTATGATTCTAATTTCATTTTCAGAGTTATTTCTTTTCATTTATTTGCTGTACCTTCATCCTTCTTGTTCAATTCCCTCTTTCACTTATCTATTTTTATAAAGTGTCACAGGGGTTTATCTCTGGGAGACAAGGAGGAGACCCAACTATATGCTTTGCTCTCTGTGTGGGAACTGAATAACAGGTGCACAGTGACCAGTCAAGGACAGAATTTGGAAGTAGTGATGGGAATGGCCACTGATCTTCATGCACATCTATTATTTATGTCGTTTTTTAGTGTCCTGAGGAGCTAGCAGAGAAGATTCTACTTTGAGCAAGTACCACAGTTAATATAATGTGGTAACTGAAGTTGTAATTGTGTTTTGGGGAACCGATGCTATTTAAACCATGGTCAATGGAATTACTGCACATCAGAACCATGCAAAATGAAAATTCTTATACTTATTATATACCACACCTTCTGCTTCCTAGTCACTAAACCTTCTCACAATGACAGTAAGCAGGCACTATTACTATTATTTTTCTGTTATCAGGATTCAAATCCAGTATCTTTGTTTGGGAGTCTGTGTTCTTAGTCACAATCCCCTGTTACCTCTGATATTCTAAATAAATGAACACATTAATATATTAGGTATGAGGTTTTCTGTCCTTTTTGGTTTTACATTAGAGTTATATTATTAAATCCTCTGTGATGAGTTGAATTAGTTTTAAAACCTCATTACATGATAATGTTAGATACAAATGAATAAAACATGAATGTCCCATTTTTCAGAAAGAGACAAAATACACCAAACAAAACACTGTACAATGAGTGAGAAGATTAGTAATGTAACTTAGATTTTAAATTAATGTCATTCACTCCAATTTGATGTGAAATACCTGTATGCAAACCAAATTTTGTTTTCATTTTGTTTTTCAGTTTGTTTAATTTGTGAGATTCTGGGAAGCCGTGATGAGAGAAAATAGATCAAGGATATCCTTTATGTTCTGATTAAACTGTGAACACTGTTCAAAAAAAATACATACACACTCAATATTTTGCATGTAATTTATGTGAGCACATTGACTCTTTGAAACCCGAAGATTTCCTATGAGATTAAGAGCCTAGGTCTCAGTTTCTTAACAGAACAAAGAATCATTTCTTTCTCCTCCTACAGCATTCAGTGAATCCAGGCTGACTGGATTAGTTGAGTCTCCAACATGGTATGATGCAATTGTCTCAATACTAGGCTGCAGCATTTACCATGGAGGAGAGAACAGCATAGGTTAGTATGCACCACCTCTAAAAGTTTCCTTCGTAAGAGACTGCAACACTATCGCTTACACAGCACTTTGAAAAACAGAATTTTAAACATTTGTACGTTTTTTGTTTTACCTACTCCTTTCATTTCATATTATGTCTTGTATTTGATTATTTCTACTCCACTAATGAGTCCATATTGATTATCATCCATGTAGTTACGAAATCAACTAATATTTATTGGGTACAAAATATGCTAGTCATATGTCCTAGATGCTGAGGATACACCAATGAACAATTCATACAAAGGGTGTGTTCTCAAGAACCTCACAAGATGACAGGAGCATAAACAAGTAAAAAATTCAAGTAAATATTAAATTTAGTATATTCGTATATTCACAAAAATTAATTATAGGGTGATATATTACAGAGCGATTGGTTAGAAGAAGAGCTTACTTAGCATCTATAGTGTGATGGGTCCCTGCCAGGTTACTTATTCAGCTTCCCAAACCCTGAAGCCCAGGCAGTAAGCCAAGGCCATGATGCCCAGCCAAGGAGTAGGTATCCCTGAGAACCCAAAGGAACTTACCAAGGAAAACAGTCCCATTGTACACTATTAGAACTAACAAGGAAAACGGTCTCATCGCACACGCTACCAAAGCCATAAAATTAGCTTAAAAGCAGCTTAGGAGTGAGAAGCAGCCCAGATCTCTAGAGCCGTCCTGCTGCCACCCAAGAGTACTTCATAAGTCTTAATAAACTCATCTCCTCGCCAAGCTGAACTTGGCCAAGTCATTCTTTGATCTCTCAGCTCCCTCTCAGTTTGGGGAAATATTTTTTTTTAATATGATTGCAATATTTTCTCATTACAGCATCTTTTGAGGAAAAAAATAATTTAAAGACATAATATTCAAGTTGAGATCTTTGGGGATAAGGGAAGAAATAGCCCAGGCTGAGAGAATAGCAAGTTGTCTCTGTAAAAAGTCTCCTAAGTTAAAAAGACCCTGAGATGAAGGGATCCTATTTGTGCATTAGGGAAAACCTGCACGTATTGCAATGAATTAAAAGTGATAATAAAAGAAATTTTAAAATCTACATCAAACACCTTCAGGATTCTGGAACAGAAATAGAAAAGGACTGAATAACTGATGTTAGTAAGTGGTTTATGAAATGGAGTTGGTGTTATACAGGATATTTGAAGCAATTGAAAGTAAGTGATTGACCTAAAATGTCTCTATAATGTATTTTATATACACCACTCTGACTCCTGCTGAAGGTTTGTGAAGAGGTGTTTGGGGAAACAGTAGTAATACCACCACAAGGCTAATTGTATAGTTCAGACCAGAAATGATGGGGGTTTATGGTAAGGTGAAGGCAATGATAAGAGAGGGGTGAAGAAAGCTTAGAGACTGATTTTAGGTATCCCTATCTAATTTGCATTAGGAGAAAAAAAAGCTTAGTTCAAGTTAGTGACAAGTTATATTGATTTAAAATGTTTGTAGAACCCAATCATTGTTAATAATAAAACTTCAAAGTTTTATAATGAATGTTTTTTCAGCTAAGCTCTGTATATGTGAAAATATCAAGAAATTTCAATATGTACATTAGATGCCTACGCACTTTGCTGAAATGCTTTCTAACGTTTTAGATAAATATTTCTTAGTATGAATCTTTTTTCATTTAATCAATTTTGCTTTCAAGTTTTAGATATAGTGGTCTATTTGGAAATAATTTCTTCTGTGATTTTTAGAACACATTTCTTACTTTTGAAAGCAAAATAGTTTTCTAAATATCAAGTAACTCATACATTATTCTCTTACAACTTTTTTAACTGATTTGGTTTATATAATAGATCTCATTTTTAGCCTTTATTTCCTCTTATCTAAACATCTTCCATGTTTTAGTGGTACATATTTGAATACTGTGATTTTAGGTGGATTTTAAATGTTTTTAAATCATAAACATGCCATTGTAAATTTCACCAAAATATGTCAATGCTAAGGTGCAAACTTATCTTCATCATATATAAACTAAATTAATGGCTCAGGCAAGAAATATTTGCCTAATAATTCAGTTCAGCAAATCTCACTGGAGAATGTACCCTGACAGGCATTGTACCCATTGCCGTAGGAGGCTCCCTGTGCCTGAGAGTCATTACTAGTCTTTAAAATTGAATTTACATCATTAACATAGTAATGATTCTCATTTTATTTCTTAATAGCATGTTGATAGTCGACAGGTAGATCGACCTTGCAATTTTTTCTTTCCAATGTCATTTGTCATGCTCCCACAAGTGGCTATGATTTTCAGTGATTTTCTTGTCTCATACCAGTTGCTAAGTAACATGGAAAAGTACAGCTGCAGCTTCACTTTCTTCAAACTGCTGCTCCTAAATATGAATAAAACCACAGACATTCTATTTTTGTGTTCAGATCTCACTGCTTTCAAAGCTTCTGTGTCAGATACTCTGAAGCATAATGGTGAAGGCAGTAAAACTTACAGGGCAAATAATACTTGTAAAAAATATTTGCTTCCTTTTTTGTCTTAAGATGCAATAAGATTATTTTTCTTCTACCTCTAAGAATCAATTAGAGTCCTATAATGGACAGAATAAACTAAGAACAAAGAGGACTCATTACTTGACCTTGGGCAAATTATTCATTTCTCAATAATAATATCTGTGTTTCTTAATCTGTAACATTAGAAGTGGCTAAATTTGATGACTGTTCTTCTTCTTCCAGCTGAGTGATTCTATGAAGTAGTTGTGCACAATATCACTAAACCACCGAATGAAATTATTTCTAAATAAATTTCAAAAATTGTCTTTTTTTCTTGGAGACAGAGTTCTATTCTTGTTACCCAGGCTGAAGTCCAGTGGCCCACAATCTCGGCTCATCTCAACCTCTGCGTCCCCAGGTTCAAGCAATTCTGCCTTAGCCTCCCTAGTAGCAGGTATTACAGGAGTCCACCACCACACCTGGCTAATTTTTATATTTTTAGTAGAGTTGGGGTTTCACCATGTTGGTCAGGCTGGTCTTGAACTCCTGACCTCAGGTGATCCATCCACCTTGGCCTCCCAAAGTGCTGGGATTACAGGCATGAGCCACCATGCCTGGTCAAAAATTGTCTTATTATTTGTATTTCATCTCTACTTAGCTTACACAGAATACAGACTAAAGATATTTAAAAGAGAATTCTACTTCTAGTCTCTTTATAGTTCATTGTACTCTCTATGGATAAGTGAAAATTTTCATATAAAGATAATGTGAAGTAATGACCCTATGACAACGTTCTAAGTCATTTCTCTTTTCAACATCTACATTAAGTCGAAGCTTCAGTTCGGCTCACTTCTTTGGGAATAAGCAAGATTGTATGTTACCTTGCCTTCTGTCTCCCTGAAATTCAAGTTCCTGATTGCTTTAGTAAGGTCTCTCTTGGTGAGACGAGTTCTGGTAGATTATGCTGAGTTTTTCAAATAGAATGTATATCCTTGTCCGTTATGACTATGAATGCAAGTCTGTCTTTCTCCTTGGGTTGTGACTTCCTGAAAACAGAACGTTTTGTGCATTTCATTTTTACATTTTCAGGACTTAACACAGTTTCTGGTGTTTTGCAGTTATTAAGTATGTCCTGTTAACCCACAAATGTAAAAATGCTGCTTTAGGAAATTTTATATATCCTTTGGCTAGTGAGGATACAGTTAGCAAATTACTTCATTTTGGAACAAAATTTCATGGAATATGTATGTTCAGGCTCTGTAACCTCAAAAACAATATAAGAATTAACGTTTTATTTGTTTCCATATGGCATATCTTTATTTAACTATAAAGGAAGGTGTAAACAGAAAATAAGCAATCAATTATTTGAGACTCATCAACTTTCTGTTTTGCCATTGTGCTAGCACACGTGTGGTACTGGGAGTAATTGGAAAGGGAGTTACCCGTTACTTCAAAAGAATTTTTATATTAACAGCAATATTTATAAAATATATTTTAGTATAGAATTAATTTATTACAATAATGCTTTAATTTAATTTATAGTTAAATAGAATGTCTAACAGCACCTTTTTTCCAAGTAGCAGTACATTATATTCATATATTATAAATATATATATATAAAATATGTGCCTGTAAAATAATCTCTGTAGAACTAAATAAAGGAACTAGCATCATATAAGATTTAAATAATTTAGATTTTTTTAAATGATGTGAGAGTTTACCAGCAAAATACTCATTCTTATTTCTACCTTAAATTCATTAAACACAATGTTAGGTAGGGGAGTAAAAGACAAATAATATAAATATTTTATCACAGTAAATGAATAAAGACAAACTTTTCTTTCTCAGTACACCAAATAGGCTCAGTTCCCTCAAAATTTAAACCAAATTAAAAATACTTAAATAGATTATTTCCTACTTTCTTGCTTTCTTTTTCAAATATGTTGTTGTTTTGAATAGGAAGGTGTAGGTTTTCAACATTTTTTTCTTTTTAGGTAATGGTTCTCTATACTCAGTAACAATTAAGTTGAATGAAGATTCCCCCAAAAATGTATTTTCTTGCAATATTGATTATTTTCTCTCACAAGTGTTTGCTTATTTTGAAATGCATTAATAAAAACTATTTTATATGTTTTTTGTCTTTGTACAATTTAATTTAAGGGTACACTCTATTTTTTAAGTATAAGCATAGTATCATGGAAGAATGTGTGCAAAATACATTATAATACAGCATATACTTATCATAATTTGATAGTCTAACATTAAGGAATTTTTTATATCATGTAGGCCAATTTGGATAAACTGAAAGATAGAAACAAGAAAAGGGAAGGGATGGAAAAAGGGAAGGAAGGGAAGAAGGAAGAAAGGAAAGAAGGGAGAAAAGAGGAGACAAAGAAAGATGGGAAAAAGAAATATGGGAGATTTCTCTTTTTTGTTTTTGTTTTTTTTTTTTTTGCTTTCTATTTTTAGCACTAAAATGTATATGAAGCAAACTAAATGTAATATCTTGGGCATAGCACTTACCCTACATATCACTTAAGCTAAGCCTCTTAATTGAGGAGAAAGGCATATTTATTAATACACTGGCAAGGTTACATCTCAAATATTACATCAGTATGCTTTTTACACATATCCCAGCTTCTTTTTCAGTAGGACCAGCAACAGCAGTTTTGTACACTATTCTAGCCTGATTTGGACTTGTCTCTGATTCTCAGTCAGCTGGTGTGTAGGATGAGGATGACTACTTAGGATGGCCTTGACTGAGACAACATAGTTCTGCTTCACATGGTTTCTGTTCCTTAAGATAATGAGCATGAACATGTTTTAATGGTAAATCCAAAGGAACAAAGGAACAAATGGAAATGAGAAAGAACTTTTTCATCTTTCTGACTGCATTGCAAATCTGCAATATTCTGTTTCCCAAACCAAGTCATGTGGAGAAAACTAAGAGTGGGCATGAACCTGTAAGAAAAAGAGTATGCCTACAGAAACATCATAAGCTGTTCCAGCAATGAAGCCTATTACGGTCTTCGGAATGTGGAAGGAGGGCTGTTCCACTAAAAAAGGAATATAAAAGGGATCAAAGGATCAACATACTTGGATTTATTGGAATACATCCAAACACCTCTTTTTCTTTTCTTTGGCTTCCTTTCTTTGCTGAACAATGCCCTAAATTTGACATAAGAGACCTGGAAGTGTTGTGAGTTCAATCTTCATTTTATTCCAGCTACCCATAAAATTAAAAACTGATTTTTTTCAGAAAACTTGTCTTGTAGCTATAAGACATGATATATTCATTCAGGGTAGAACTAGGAACTTTTTTTTTTTTCTCAACCTTTATCTTGACCTGGGAAATAAAAGCTCAGAAAATGAAAGCCAACTGAGAACTGCAAAACCTCCTGGCACAAAGGACTCCATTCAACCCTCTGCTCTAAGAGACTTAATCAAACTCTAGTGTGGCTTCTAGCAGCCTAAAGCCCTGTCCTTGAGATGACCCAGCCCTGCTCCACCCCTTAAGTTTCTGCCTGGGAAGCTCAATGCTTCCAAAAGAACTCAGTTTGTTCCAGTCCAAACATGATAATAGGCTTCTGGCTTCCCTTTTCTGGAAGTATTTGCTTTCAGAAACTTTCCATTTTAAATCTTTCTCTGTCCCTTAGAGATAGTTACGTATTTTCTACAGTGAAGGAATGCCTTTTTCAAAAACTTGGAAGCTATTTGTTTGAAATGTAATCCGAAGGAAGGATAAGAACACTATCTCCCAGTTTCTGTGAGAGGGCAGAGGTTTAACTTCAACAAGCACTGGGTAGCAAACATGGCGTAATCGCATCCCTTAATGTCCATCAATACTTCTCCTTTAGTACAGCCTGTTGTTTAAATGGCCTCACATCTTTTTCTTTGACAGAGCTGAGTTTGGGTTCCCTGAGGCCCTTCCCCCACCGTAGTAGTGATAAATAGAATCTGCCTTTGGCTTTTAACTAGTGTTCAGATTTGTTTCATTTTGCCAGAGACTGAAGGCAATGATCTAATTAAGGATGGGGCCTTTCTGCTCAAAGGTTTGGTTGAGACTCTAAAATTTTAATTTCTTTTCATATCTGCTGCCGATTTCTACTAGTCTCTTAATCCTTTCTCATTTGTTTGATTTACACCTTATTTCTCTGAACTTATTATATATATACTTATTTATGTTCTGTTTCCAGTAATTCAAATATCTGTGATCTTTGCTAGTGTAGTTTCATTGTTTCTATTCTTTCTAATTCTCTTCTCTGAATACTTGTTTTATTTTTTTTGTACATTTTGCATGTTGTGTGTCTGTGTTTATTTCTGATTCCTGTTTGTTGGAAAGCTATTTATGAGAATACATAATGACTGAATTGAGGATGCTTTTCTCCAGAACTATTTACATTTTTTGGTTGATGACATACCTAGGTCTTGGCAAAGATTCTTTGCTCTACCAAAATTTAGTCGGGTTTCTAAATCTTCTCGTAGTCTCACCTGTGTACTTCCTTGTAAACTCCAGTTTTAGATAAAATAAAAAATCTTTCACTCTTCATACCTAATCATCCTCTGATTAACACCTCTCATGCCCCACCATTGGTATCTGATCACCTGGCTTGCTTTCAGCAGGAAACCTTTAGGTTAGTCCAGCCAGAATTTCCCCCAGAATTGATCTCTTCTTTTACAAATTTTCCATTCATCAACCCTCTTACTCCTTGGCTATAAATCCCCACTAGTTCCTGCTGTATTCAGAATAGAGACCAGTTCTATAATGGAGTATCTTTTTTCTATTGCAATAGTCCTGAATAAAATTTGTCTTCACCACTTTAATATCTACTTGCCTCTGTTTTGACAGTCAATGTTCAATTAAAATATTTAACATTCAGTTTTTAAAGTACAAATGCCAAATACTCAAACCTTCAATCCACATGTCAGGTCATCATTGGTCATGAATTCTTATGGATGACCACTTTTCAACTTCTTGCCAGAATGAAGATTGAGACAAGTTATCTGCTGAAAACCACTACTAAATGTGTATTTTTTTTTACTTCGCTTTTTCCATGTCAGTTTTTCTGAGTTCCAATTTTATGCAGTATGATTTATAATTAGGCCTACTGTGTATGTGTTCAATAATTTTCTTATATTATACATCCATGAACCAAAGCATAGATAACTCAAGAGTACCAAGTATCTTCTGAACTCAGCACTGTCAAAGCAAATGATGTGAGGCCATTTAAAACTAATAATGCATAGATAACCTGAGAGTTCTCATTTCTTGATATTCTTGATCACAGTTTTTACTGATTTCAGAAATAAATTCTGTTATTTTATTTAAAGCACCATTAACCATTTTAATATTTTATTTTCTCTAGCACTAATTATTAGGGCTTTGCAGCAAGAATCCTTCAATATTTTTAGCCTATAGAAAAGCTAGAAATTAAACTTTTTTATAGTATTTATGCTGATTAATCCATCAGCTCCTTCTATTAGAACATTGAAATTATTGCATTCTTTAAAAATGTCTTCCATTATTTCCTTGATAATTTATTCCTTCCTTTTACTCTGTTTTCTCTTTCTGAAACTCCTGTTATTCAGATGTTGGATCTCTCAATTGATTCTGTAATTTATTTCAACTTTCTCTTCTAATTATTATTTATGTTTATTTCTTCTACTCTATTTTAGTAATTTCATTGCTTTTGAATTTATCATAATTTTTAAGAGTCTATCTTAGTCTTTGCACACTTCTTTTTATAATATTATTTTTACTGAATCACATAGCCAGTAATTTTATTTTACCTTTGAAGATATTAATTAGGGTTTCTAATTTTTTTCAAAGAATAAATTCTAAATTCTTATTAAAATTCTTTCCACCTGTTTATTGTAGATTCTGTATGTCATGTTAAACACCTGCCTGTAACTTCCGGTTATTCTTGCTTGCTTGTTCCTATTTAAGAGTAGGGTTTTAGAGAGCTACTGAGAAGTTCTTTTATTATTCCTGCAGAACACACTTATTAGAGTTGTTTGCAGGTGTGTGTGCATGTGTTTGTGTAATCTTATATTTGTTGAAAGTCTATCTATGTGTAAGTTACTTGAGATTTTAATTTGTTGTTTTTCTGTGGGAAATACTGTAATTTGCTTTTAGAAGTTTCAGAGTCATCTACTAAGATTCATCAACTGATTGTAATGATTTGCTTGAATATTCCTGACTGGCAGATTCTTTAGGTCTTTTATCCTTGACTTATCAGAATCCTCAGAGTAATGTGTTATAATCTTATTCCTGGAAAGCATAAGCTATGCCCCAGTATCCTGGGAGTAATATGCATGAAGACTTAGCAATCAAAGACATCTAGTTTATGCTGTAGTAAAAATGATCCCAACATCTACATGATTTATACAAATTTTTATTTTGCTCTTATGTTACTTATTTTTGAAGGATCAGTACATCTCCTTTCCATATCATCTTTATTCTAGAACCCAGGCAAGGGATCTAACTTCCCACGGCAAAGCTTTAAACTGCATTGCTCAGAAGTTAAATATCTCATTTTCCTTCACATTTTATAGATGCAATCAAGTAACATGACCAAGCCTTTCTTAACGGCCAGGGAAGAATAATCCTTTCCCAGAGAGAGGCAGAAAATGTATGCCATTAATAAAATAATCTACTATGAAAGAGGACTGTTGATCTTACTTTCTGTTTGTAGATTTTTATTACTTGTTCTCTTAACTGTACCCTTTCCTGTTTTCTATGAGTGTGGAGTCATTCTTAGTTACCTTCTGGAAAGAACTAACCATTCTTCTCCCTGGGTTGTGTTAGGACAGTTTCTTAGCTGCTTAGGGTATGGATCATGACTCATGTCCATATGTTCTCTGAAGTTCTTAGGCTCAATTTCAAGACTACTTGGGGTACCAGAAATTATTTCCTGAGTTTAAATATACAAACAATGACAATGAGAAACTAAAATATATACCAGTTAATGAATTGTCAGATTTATTGTCAAATATATATATTTTTTATTTTATTTTTATTACAAATTGAAGGTGGCATAATGACAATGATAAAATATATGATGTAAGTTAGAAAGCATATCTAGACAATTGATAAAAGAAGGAAGAAAGAGATAGCACAATCCATTAACATAACTGTGTCTCTTACTATCTTCCACCACTTTCGTCGAAAGGGTTTTAGGTCATAGAAATGAAAAAGAAATATCATATTTCAAGATGATATAAGGACAATTTATATTAGTAAAAACTAAATGAAAATGTGGTGACTGTGTTGGAAATCCTAAACTGTTTAGTTTAGATTGAGGTAAAGGTGAAGAATTAAGCTTTCAATTATATGTGAGGGGGAAGAAGCAAAGATGGCAGAAAATATCCCTGAAGAGGCATGGTATAGCTGAGGTACAAGGGTGTGGAGGGCTCTCCTTCATTGAAGATGCTGAGTACTTGTTGCATGGGCTACTTCCCTAACACTCCATAAACAGTAGCCTTATATAGTAAAGTGTTGGAATTCAATAAAATAAAAGACTGAATCCAAGCATTGCCACCCACTTGTCCCAACACTGAAAAATGTACTTAACTTTGCTAATTTTTAAATTTACTTTATCAGAAAACAAGGATAATTATGTTTATGTCTCAGTGGCTCCATCTTCAAATACAATCACATTGAGTATCAGAACTTCAAGCTATGACGGCAACATTCATCCCATAACAGCATCCAAAATGTCTGTCATCCTGTCTGGTGATGATGTCAATTTCTATGACTAGTCAAAGAAATTCTCCAGATGGAAATAGTTTAATTTAAATTCTATGGGCTCATGTAGAATTTTTGTTTTTAATCTAGACTCTGACATAATAATATATAATTTTCCAGAAATTATTAATAACATTTTCATGACTTGTTTCTTCAAGTATTTTATAAAGAAGAAATAGAAATCTATAATTAATTTTTCTTTCAATAGTGTAAAATTTAAATTTTAAGTTCCATTTTACGATTAAAAATGTAGGTCATTTTCTACATAAAGTTTGAATTTTTTTCCATAATATATTTATTTTATATTAATTGTAATTTGAAAGTCAACATGAAAATAGAAATGAAGAAAATATATGGAGATAAATTTTCAAAATAGCTCAAAAATCTTCAATGCTCTCTTTAACATGTTTTAAACATGTTTTTTTCAAGGTAGAAGGTGAACCTTTGTCTTATTTATTAAAAATACAAATTATGTTTTTTGATTTGCTATAATACACAGAGATAGTATTTTATCAAACCACTTTATATCATCAGTACATAATAAGAAAACTTGTATCTATGATTCATTAGCCTAATAACAAATAATTGTAATGAATTCCAAATTTGTTTAAAAGTATTTTTTTATAATTTATTTTAGTAACTGTATCTAAATGTGATATCAATTTCAATACATTTTTTGGAAAGTTTCATTATATTCAAACAAATCAGAAGGCACATGTTTGAATAAACAGTAATTTCAACTATACAATCTTTATAACATTTTTGAAACTTCTTCCTCTGTCATCCTGATTTTCTTGTTCCTTCACTTTTTCTTCCTCTCTCCATCTACAACCACACAATACATATATTTCTTTATATTTTCCAGACACACTATTTCAAAACCTTGCCAAGGAAACATTGTTTTTTTGTTTTGTTTGTTTTGTTTTGTTTTGTTTTTGCATCAGATCTGTGCTAGAGTCTGGATCAACCAGTTAAATCTATGACTTAGGAAAAATCAGTTCCTCATTAAGAAACTATAAATAAATAATAAGTAACAAGCACTATTCTTATAATATTTAAATTATGTTAGTGTTTACTGAACTATTTGATATCTAACAGGCAGTTGAAATTGTTGAAACTGGGAGATAAACATTAGGGAGTTCATTATAGTATGTTCTCGTGTGCTATAAAACATATCCTAAATAAAAGTAAAAGCTTCTAAGACAACAAATGTGTACATGAGCATTGAATTTTGTCCTCAGTTTATCTCCACTCCTCACATTTGATGTTTCCCAAAAAAAGTAGGTAGGCATTATATGTGGTGGTAAGTGCTATAGTCTTAGGAGATATGGTCTGTCCCTAAATATATATATGACCCTCAAAAGTTACTTACCATTTAGAAGTATTTTTGGCCATTTTGAAGATAAAGAAAGGTGACAAAATTTCATAATTCTTCAGATTAGAAAAATTATATTTCTAAGTCATATAAAATTATCCATGTGAAAATTATAATAATTCTAACCTTATATATCTCATGCTCAATTCAAAATCTCTCACTCCAAACCTGCTATTCATGCTGCATCCTAAACTCAATAAGTGGTTTTAAATTGTGCCCATTTTTTTCAGATCAAAACTGACTCAAATGTATTTAGCCTGAATCACAAAATAATTTCTTAACACTATCAATTCTCAACACAATTACTATTCTCACCTTCATCAATTTCTTGCCAGGTTGTTGTGGCAGAGTTTAGTTTCTCTGCTTGCAATTTAATCCATTTTTAGTCTGATTTTCTTAAGATAAGTAGTGTCATCCTTTCAAGTCATTAGTAATGTAAATGCTAGGTTCAAAATTCTCTGATTTCTCACTAAAATTAGAAAAAAATTTTAAAACTATGAAATCATATGAAATGTATATATTATCATCTGTCATTCATTCTCCAATTTAATCTCTTCTCTTTACTGATTGTGTGGCAATGACATGTCAAATACATCCTGTCTTATGTCCCTTGCACATCCTCTTTAATCTTCAAATCACATATTCATATGACTTGCTTACTCACATAATTTGCATCTCTATTTTAAATGCCATCTTTTCAATAAAGATTTCACTGGCTGTGTTACCTAAGTTAGTATTCCCTTATACTGGATCCGATTTCTCTGCTATTTTGCATATATCATTTATTGCTGCATAAGATTGTGATATATGTAATTGTTTATAACTATATGGTCTTTCTATGTAACATTAATGTGAGCTTCATGAAGAGAGAGAATTTTTTGTTGTTGTTGCCAATTCTATCTTTGTTCCCTAGGACAGCACCTGTTGCATAGTAAAACCTTAAAAGATTTGTTAAAGTTTTCTATAAAATAACTTTAACTTTTATTACATTATCCTGATATGTAATACAAGGCTCAAATTTAAATGTGTGTGCTTTATATTTTGCTGGGCATTGATTAACATGATAGCCTTTAATCTCTACATTACTCTTTCTACATTAAATCTGAGTTGTCTCTAACACATAAAGGAAAACTCTAGTAGAGTCAATAAGATGCCAAGATTTCTACAAATGATATAGTTTGTAAAAAGAAAATACAAATTAAGAATAAAAGGCTTAATTCTTCCTGCTGAAAGAAGGGGGGAATTGTTCCCTTCTCTTCTTTATCTTAGAGATTTTTACTTTGAAAAATTTGAAATTGTACTTTGAATAAGTATTTCTCCTCTGAATTATATAAAGTCATGCACTGCATAATGACAACTCAGTCAACAACAGGCTGCAAATATGACAGTGATCCCGTAACATTATGAAGCTGAAAAGTGACTATTACCTAGTAACATTAGAGCTGTTGTAAAGTTGCAGCACAATGCATTCCTCACATGTTTGTGGTGATGCTGGTGTAAATAAACCTGAGCTTTCAGTTGTATAAAAGTGTAGCACATGCAATTATGTACTGTACATAATGCTTGATAATAATAATAAACTGTTACTGGTTTATATATTTACTATACATTTTCTCATTATTTTAAATTGTACTCCTTATACTTATTAAAAAAATGACTGTAAAACAGCCTCAGGCAGGTCTTTCAGGAGGGATTCCAGAAGAAGACATTGTTATCGTAAGAGACGACAGGTCCATGTGTGTTATTGCCCCTGAAGAGCTTCCGGTGGGACAAGATGTGGAGGTGGAAGACAGTGATACTGATAAACTTGACCTTATGTAGGCCTAAGCTGATGTGCTTGTCTTTGCCTTAGTTTTTAACAACAACAAAAAAAGCTTAAAAAGTTAAAGAAAAATTTTAAAAAATTAAAAATAAGAAAAAGTTTACAGAATAAAAATTTTTGTACAGTTGCACAATGTGTTTGTGTTTCAAGCTACAGTGTTATTACAAGAGTCAAAAGTCAAAGGTTCAAAAGTTTATAAAAAGTTAAGTAAGCTAAGGTTAATATATTACTGAGGAGAGAAAAATATTTTCAGTATATTTAGTGTTGCCTAAATATACAGTGTTTATAAAGCCTATAGTAGTGTACAGTAAAATATTTGTAATAAATTTAGTGTAGCCTTAATTGTGCAGTGTTTATAAAGTCTACAAGAGTGTACAGTAATATTCCAGGCCTTCCCATTCACTAACCACTTATTCACATACCCAGAGCAATTCCACTTATGGTATGTACTATACATACCACTTTAATGTTTTGTGCCATGTTTTCATCGTATCTTCTCTATGTTTAGATATATTAGATACACAAATAATTAGTATTTGTTACAATTGCTCAAGGTATTGAGTACAGTAACATGGCTGTAAAGTTTTGTAGCCTAGAAGAAATAGACTATACCATAAGCCTAGGTATGCAATAGGTGATAACGTCTAGATTTGCGTAAGTACACTCTGTGATGTTTGCATAATGACAAAATCATCTAATGATGCATTTTTTTAGAATATATCTCCACCACAACATGGGGAAATATATGTATACCTTGTATATATGAATAATTCATATATACAGTCATGAAAGGATACATTTCAAAAGGATATATGTATCCATTTGAAAACAATAAGGCCTTTTGTCATCTTTATGTCCCAGGATTAACTTTCTCAAGGACTGAGAGAACTATCTATTTGAAATGTAATAAAAATGTAATCAAAAGAGACACGGCCCCTATCTCCAAGACTCCGTGGGAAGGTTGGAGCCTAACATTGGTGAGGTACTGACTCTAACTTGCAAAACTACTTCCTGTCATAAGGATACGAGTGATTTAGATAAAACCAATTAGCTAACACCTAGATTTCAGAGGATGTATAGAAATGCCTGGATGTTCAGGTAGAGGTGTGCTGCAGGGGCGGAGCCCTGTTAGAGAACCTCTGCTAGGGCAGTGTGGAAGGGAAATGGTGGGGGTGGGAGCCCCCACCTAGAGTCCCCACTGGTGTACCACCTACTACAGTTTTTCAGGGGCCACATTTGAGGACAAAAAATGCTGGGGCCAACAGTATTGAAAACAAAAAATGCAAGTTGATAAAAGTATTTGAAATAGTGGGAAATTAAAATTTAATATTCATAATCGTTTTCCCAGAATTACCGTTATATTAATTTTGTGAGTACAGATAGAGATATTGGCAGGACGCTGATGCTAGGTGATAGAGAAGCCGTGTAGGAAGATCGCTGGAGCTGGGAGGTCAAGTCTGCAGTGAGTCAAGATAGTGCCAAAGCACTTCAGCTAGGTGACAGCGTGAGACCCCCATCTCAAAATAAACTAACAAATAAACAAACAAAATATTACATAAATCGTGAACATTTGAAAGTAATAATCTTTTTAATGTACATGTGAATTTTACATAGATGAAATTGATTCTCCCTCCATTAAAATAAATAATATAGTCGGCATGCTTAGCCTTTCTACTGTCTTCTTCCAACTCTCCCATTTTCTATAATTATGTCATCACTTTTAAATTTACAACGGTTAAACTTATTATCTTTTGATGACTTGATTCTCATCAGTGTGCTTGGTCTTAGTAAAATATTTAGATTATAAAAATTTCTAGGCTGGGAATGGTGGCTCACGTCTGTAATCCCAGCACTAGGAGAGGCAGAGGAAGGCAGATCACCTAAGGTCAAGAGTACGAGACCAGCCTGGCTAACATGGCGAAACCCCATCTCTACTAAAAACACAAAAACTAGCCAGGTGGGGTGGTCAGTGCCTGTAATCCCAGCTACTGGGCAAATCGCTTCAACCAGGGAGGCGGAGACTGCAGTGAGCTGAGATCGTACAACTGCACTCCAGCCTGAGCAACAGAGCAAGACTCCATCTCAAAAATTAGAAATCTAAACTAGAACTTTTATCATGAAAAAAATTATATAAAAAGACAGAATTTTATCATGTTTTCCTACTTCTCAGATTTTTTAAGAATTCTCATCCTTGTTGAATTAAAAGTTTGTTTTATTGTTTTATTATTTAGAAAAAATCTCATAGGTGTTGTATTCTCTGACTTCCACACATTGAAGGACATTATGTGCTTTACACTGTGAAGAAAATTGGATGAAGTTTTAAATATTCTCTTTGTTGTGTAGAATTTTTTTAAAAATTACACTTTAGGTTCTGGGGTACACGTGCAGAATGAGAAGTTTTGTTACATAGGTATACACGTGCCATGGTGCTTTGCTACACCCATCAACCCGTCACGTATGTTAGGTATTTCTCCTAACGTTATTCCTCCCCTAGCCCCTCACCCCCTGACAGGCCCTAGTGTGTGATGTTCCCCTCCCTATGCCATGTATTCTCAGTGTTCAACTCCCACTTATGAGTGAGAATATGCGGTGTTTGGTTTTCTGTTCTTGTGGTAGTTTGCTGAGAATGATGGTTTCCAGCTTCATCTAAGTCCCTGCAAAGGACATGAACTTATCCTTTTTTATGGCTGCATAGTATATCAGGAGGAAGCCAAGTCAGGAATACATTCAGTTTAAAACTAACCCTTAAATTTATATAGGACCACCAAAGATGCACAATATCTGTAGCCATCCAGGCCAAAAAGAACAAAGCTGGAGGTATCACATTGCCTGACTTCAAATTGTACTACAATGCTATAGTAACCAAAATAGCATGGTACTGGTATAATATTAGACACATAGAACAATGGAACACATAGAGAACCCAGAAATAAATTTACTCATTTACTGTCAACTCATATTCAACAAAGTCTACAAGCATACACTGAGGAAAGGACAATCTCTTCAATAAATGCTGCTGGGAAAATTGGATATTCACACGCAGAAGAATGAAGCTAGACCCTTATCTCTTACCATATGCAAAAAATCAAGTTAAAATGTATTAAAGACTTAAATCTAAGACTAAAACTATGAAATTATATTAGAAGAAAATATTGGGAAACACTACAAGACATTGATCTTGGCCAAGATTTCTTGATTAAGACCTCAAAAGCACTAGAAGCCAAACCAAAAATGGACAAAGGAATCATATCAAGCTAAAAAGATTTGGCACAGCAAAGAACACAACTAATAAAGTAATAAAGTTAAGAGAATACCCATGCAATGAGAAAAAAACATTTGGAAACTATCCATCTGACAGGGGATGAATAGTCAAAATGAGCTCAAACAACTCAATATATGGAGCACAAACAACTCAATAGGAAAAAAAATCTGTTTAAAAAATGGGCAAAAGATCTGAATTGACGTTTCTCAAAAGAAGACATACAAATGGCTAACAGGTATATAAAAAATGCTCAACATTGTTGATCATCAGAGAAATGCAAATCAAAACTACCGTGAAATATCACGTCACTGCAGTTAAAATGGTTTTTATGCAAAAGACAGGCAATCATGAATGCTGGCAAAAATACATAGAGAGATGAACTCTTATACAATGTAGGTTGGAAAGGAAATTAATAAAGCCACTATAGAGAACACTATGGAGGTTTCTCGAAAAAAAATAGGTGGTAGCCAAGGAGTGGTTACTGCAGGCCTTGTGTGAGACCCAGTGCTGGGCTGGCTTTAGATCTAACTCAGCAAAGTCCTGGTGGTAGTGGTGCTTGTGTCACTCTACCCCCAGCTTCAGGTGGCTCAGAACAGACAGAAGGAGAGACTCTGTTTGTTTGGGAGAAAATAAGGGAAGAGAACAAGCTTTTCTTCTTGGTAATCCAGAAAATTCTTCCAAATTGTGTCCAAGACCATCAAGTTAGTATCCCTACTAGTCTGGAAAAAAAAAAAAAAAAACAGCATTACTGGGCTTGGGTGCCCCCTAAGGCAGATGCAGATGCAGCTTAGATCACAATACACCAGTCCTTTTAAATATCTGGAAAGCCTTCTCAAGAAGGAAGGGTACAAATAAGCCCAGACTATGAAGACTACAATAAACACCTAACTCTTCAGTGCCAAGACAAAGACAAACATCTACAAGTATCAGGACAATTCAGGAAAGCATGACCTCAATAAAATGAACTAAGAAAGACAACAAGGAGAAATCCTGGGAAAACACAGATATGTGGCCTTTCAGACAGAAAATTCAAAATAACTGTTTTGAGGAAACTCAAAGAAATTCAAGATAACAAAGAGAAGGAATTCAGAATTCTATCAGATCAATTTAACAAAGTGATTCAAATAATTAAAAAGAGTCGAGCAGAATTCTGAAGCTGAAAAATGCGGTTGACATACTAAAGAATGCATCAGTCTCTTAACAGCAGAATTCATCAAACAGAAGAAAGAATCAGTGAGCTTGAAGACAGGCTATTTGAAAATACACAGAAGAGACAAAAGAAAAAAGAATAAAGCACCCCTATAGGAGCTAGAAAGTGCCTCAAAATGACAAATCTAAGATTTATTGACCTTAAAGAGTAGAGAGAGAAAGAGATAGGGGTAGAAAGTTTTAAGACTGGGCAGCACTTTGGGAGGCTGAGGCAGGTGGATTGCTTGAGGTCAGGAGTTGGAGACTAACCTGGACAACATGGCAAAACCCTGTCTCTACTAAAAATAGAAAAATTAGCTGGGCGTGGTGGCTCACATCTGTAGTCCCAGCTACTTGGGAGGCTGAAGCATGAGAATTGCTTAAACCTGGGCACATGGAGGTTGCAGTGAGCCAAGATGGCACCACTGCATGCCAGCCTGGGCGACAGAGTGACTCTGTCTCAAAAAAAAAAAAAAAAGTTATTCAAAGGGACAGTAACAGAGAACGTCCTAAACCCAAAGAAATATATCAATTGCCAAGTAGAAGGTTATAGAACACCAAGCAGATTTAACCCAAAGGAGATTACCTCAAGGCATTTGATATTCAGATTTCCAAAGGTCAAGGATAAAGAAAGGATCCTAAAAAGCAGTAACAGAAAATAATCAAATAACATATAATGGAGTTCAAACACATCTGGCATTAGACTGTTCAGTCGAAAACTTACAGGTCAGGAGAGAGTGACATGGTTTATTTAAAGTGCTAAAAAAAACACACAAATATTATTATAGCATTGTAATTGTGGTGTGTAAACTACTCTTTTTTTATTTTATTATTATTATTATTATTATACTTAAGGTTTTATGGTACATGTGCGCAACGTGCAGGTAAGTTACATATGTATTCATGTGCCATGCTGGTGCGCTGCACCCACTAACTCGTCATCTAGCATTAGGTATATCTCCCAATGCTATCCCTCCTCCCTCTTGTTCCCCTTCCTGTGTCCAAGTGTTCTCATTGTTCAATTTCCACCTATGAGTGAGAATATGCGGTGTTTGGTTTTTTGTTCTTGCGATAGTTTACTGAGAATGATGATTTCCAATTTCATCCATGTCCCTACAAAGGACATGAACTCATCATTTTTGATGGCTGCATAGTATTCCATGGTGTATATGTGCCACATTTTCTTTATCCAGTCTATCATTGTTGGACATTTGGGTTGGTTCCAAGTCTTTGCTATTGTGAATAGTGCCGCAATAAACATACGTGTGCATGTGTCTTTATAGCAGCATGATTTATAGTCCTTTGGGTATATACCCAGTAATGGGATGGCTGGGTTGAATGGAATTTCTAGTTCTAGATTCCTGGGGAATCGCCACACTGACTTCCACAAGGGTTGAACTAGTTTACAGTCCCACCAGCAGTGTAAAAGTGTTCCTATTTCTCCACATCCTCTCCAGCACCTGTTGTTTCCTGACTTTTTAATGATTGCCATTCTAACTGGTGTGAGATGGTATCTCATTGTGGTTTTGATTTGCATTTCTCTGATGGCCAGTGATGGTGAGCATTTTTTCATGTGTTTTTTGGCTGCATAAATGTCTTCTTTTGAGAAGTGTCTGTTCATGTCCTTCGCCCACTTTTTGATGGGGTTGTTTGTTTTTTTCTTGTAAATTTGTTGGAGTTCATTGTAGATTCTGGATATTAGCCCTTTGTCAGATGAGTAGGTTGCGAAAATTTTCTCCCATTTTGTAGGTTGCCTGTTCACTCTGATGGTAGTTTCTTTTGCTGTGCAGAAGCTCTTTAGTTCAATTAGATCCCATTTGTCAATTTTGGCTTGTGTTGCCATTGCTTTTGGTGTTTTAGACATGAAGTCCTTGCCCATGCCTATGTCCTGAATGGTAATGCCTAGGTTTTCTTCTAGGGTTTTTATGGTTTTAGGTCTAACATTTAAGTCTTTAATCCATCTTGAATTAATTTTTGTATAAGGTGTAAGGAAGGGATCCAGTTTCAGCTTTCTCCATATGGCTAGCCAGTTTTCCCAGCACCATTTATTAAATAGGGAATCCTTTCCCCATTGCTTGTTTTTCTCAGGTTTGTCAAAGATCAGATAGTTGTAGATATGTGGCATTATTTCTGACGGCTCTGTTCTGTTCCATTGATCTATATCTCTGTTTTGGTACCAGTACCATGCTGTTTTGGTTACTGTAGCCTTGCAGTATAGTTTGAAGTCAGGTAGTGTGATGCCTCCAGCTTTGTTCTTTTGGCTTAGGATTGACTTGGTGATGTGGGCTCTTTTTTGGTTACATAAGACTATACTTTCAGAGATCATTTCTATAGTTCGTAAACTACTCTTTATAAAAAATAGGCCATTTTAAGAACTTTGTATTAACATATCTTGAGTAGCAAGACTAAATGATGAACCAATCAACAACAATAACTATAACAACTTTTCAAGACACAGATAGTACAATAAAATACCAATAGAAACAACAAAAGTTAAAAAGCAGGGGAACTTAAGATGTAGAGTTTTTACTAGGTTTCTATTTGCTTATTTGTTCATTTATGCAGACAGTGTTAAGTTGTTATCAGCATAAAATAACAAGATATAAGATAGTGTTTGCAAACCTCATGGTAACCTCAAACCAAAAAATGTACAATAAACATACAAAAAAATAAAAAGCAAGAAACCAAATTATGAGAGAAAATCTCCTTCACTAAATGGAAGACAGGAAGGAAGGAAAGAAGGAAGAGAGACCACAAAACAATCAGAAAATAAATAATAACTAATATTATCTTAAGCAAAAAGAACAAAAGTGGAAGAATCACATTACCTGACTTCAAATCATACTACAGAGCTATAGTAACCAAAACCACATGGTACTGGCACATTAGACAAGTAGAGCAATGGAACAGAATGGAGAACCCAGAAACAAATCCACACACATGCAGTGAACTCATTTTTGTCAATGGTTCCAAGAACATACACTGAGAAAAAGATAGTCCCTTCAACAAATGGTGCTAGAAAAACTTATTGAGTAATACCCCACAAGCAAAGGCAATCAAAGCAAAAATAGACCAATGGGATCACATCAAGTTAAAAAGCTTCTGCAGAGCAAAGGAAAGAAACAACAAAGTAAAGAGACAACACACAGAATGGGAGAAACTATTTCTAGCTATCCATCTGACAAGGGATTAATAATAACTTAAATTTTTTAGTGAGGAACTCAAACAACTCTATAGCAAAAAAATCTAATAAGTCTACTTCAAAATGGGAAAATATTTAAATAGATATTTCTCAAAAGAAGATATACAAATGGCAAACAGGCATAGGAAAAGGTGCTCGACATTATTGATCATCAGAAAAGTGCAAATCAAAATTACAGTGAGATATCAACTCGCCCTAGTTAAAAATGGCTTTTATCCAAAAGACAGGCAATAACAAATACTGGCAAGGATGTAGAGAAAGGGAACTGTTGTATACTGTTGCTGGGAATGCAAATTAGCACAACCACTATGGAGAATAGTTCAGAGGTTCCTCAAAAATCTGAAAATAGAGCTATCATGTGATCCAGCAATCCCATTGATGGGTAAGTACCACCCCTGCAAAAGCATGCACTCCCATATTTGTTATAGCACTCTTTTTTTAGCCAATATTTGGAAGCAACCTAATTATCCATCAACATATGAATGGATAAAGAAAATTTGGTACATATATACAATGGCATGGTATTCAGCCATAAAAAAGAATGAGATCCTGCCATTTGCAACAACATGGATGGAACTGGAGATCATTACGTTAAGTGAAACAAGCCAGGCACAGAAAGACAAACATCACATGTTCTCACTTATTTGTGGGATCTAAAAATCAACATAATTTAATTCATGGAGATAGAGAGTAGAAGGATGGTAACCAGTGGCTGGGAAGGGTAGTGGGGGAGTATATTAAATAAATATATGTTTGAAACATTATTCTGTAATACTTTTTCTTATAATAAGAAAAACCTCTTCCTTTATAAGTATGTGGTTCTTATCATCTCAAGAAATATATACTGATGTCTCCAGAAAATTGATAATTTTTACCTAATTTCAGGAGGTTTACAGAACCCATATAAACCATTTGTGAACTATTTTCCATGGGTATTCAGAATCCATGTTACTGACAAAGAGATTGATACCCATATGTGAACAATTAATTTAAGTCAAGGCTTGTCCCATTATCCCCTACAGTAGCAAAGCCAGGCCAAATGTAGGACCCTATGCCTTAGCACTAGTTTCTTTTAAATTTACTAAATTGGCATCCATCTTTTATAGACACTATCTAGAGAAAAATAACTGGTGCATTAAACCGTATAATTCATAATATGCTTTCACAAACAAACTTTCATTTTATACAAATTTTTGAGTTACAAATTTTTTTTAGCAGAAAAGGAAATGGAGGCTTGACATGTAATTACACTCTCAAGAAAACTAGAAAATAAACTAGTAAATTCCATCTTAAAATCTGACAACTGTTCTAGTGGATCCCAAATGCCAATCTGTTGATCTATACTCGATTATAAAAAGATTTTACCTGTCACAGAGAAAAAGGAACAGCAGGCAGAATTAAATGGAGGTTTCATAAAGCTAGAGGCATATGTTTTCAGAATTGTCCTATACGTTATACATAACTTCGATTATTAATGATATTTATACTAAGGCATATATACATAAGAATTTGTCTATGTCTGTGCATGTGCCTGTATGTGCATAAAAATTCACTTAACATTAGTGGCAAAACAACACAATGGTAACAAAGTACATTAATAGCAAAATAAAATGTTGTCAACCCTAAACCTGAGTCTTGGTTTGTTTTCCGACATACAGAGCTCCAAATCCCGAGTAATATCTTCTATGCTACAGATGTCTAAAATTCACTCACTTAACATCAGCCTAACTGGGTTATTGCCAAATCTGCTTTTCTCTCTTTTCCTCACAAAAACTCATGTAAATTTTTGACTTAGCCTAAACTTAAGATGTATAATTGCATAAATATCATTTACCCAATACATCGTTAAATCCAGTCCAAACCTAAGCAAATTTGAATTGATGATCTCCTATTAATAATTATTGATCTTCAATTTTAAGTAATAAGAAGTCACTTTGAAATAAACCTTGCTAATCAATGTCATCTCAGATATTAATTTTACTTCCTATTGCTGACTTCATGCAGTTTTCGCTCAATATATCTTACTATTTTCAGATACTCCTTTATTCCTCCACTTAGCTGAAAGCCAGGAATTCTTATATCCTTATCTACTGCCAGTAAAATGAAATCATAGTTTGATTTTTTTTAATTTTTAATCATCTGTTCAGAAAATATTTACAACTAAGAATATAGAGATGATAAATTATTTTCAAAATATATTCAATAATTTTGGGCTGTTTTCCAATAGTTGACTTTTGTGGAACATTTTCAAAAGTACTCTTTATATTAGAAGTCTGTTTATATTAAATCAATAAATATTGAGTATTAGTCACATAATTAAGAAAGTAGCATAGCCAATACGTAATTTTTCTTTCTGGTACAGTTGTATTGGCCTGTTTTCTTGTTTGTGTTTCCTCAGCTACTTACATCTTAATACAAGAGCAATCAAGCTCACTTTTGTAGTAATCACTTACTCATGTAATAAAGCCCAGAAAAAGCAGTGTTTTTATTTTAAAAGATGTCTTCCGTCTAGTTAAATGTTATAGTCACAATGGACTAACATGTGTTTTTTAAAAATTGCAATTCTGCTTTACTTTGAATTAAGGAACTGTTACTATTTTTTTTTTTTTGTAGGAGAACGTAAACATGCACTTTGAATTTCGACATTATGACACTTATCCTTGATGTAAGAATTGGTAAGTAATATGCAAGTTAAAATAGATGTAATTTGAATGTAAGAGCTTAGATACTCCATTACCAAACAAAGCAAAACAGGAGAGGGCAAGTCGATAGACAAGATGGTTTTTTTCACTGAAGTATTTTATTGATGTCTGCAAACCAAATTTGAATATAAACTAGATCTCACTGTTCTTGCAAGGTAACATAAATTGCAGTTTCAATATATAATTTCTATCTCTGCATTTTATAGGGCATGAAGTGTACATGAATGGATTGGAAATGATTATGCCAAGAGAAACTTCTATGTCGTATGTGTACAGTATCTTTGGGAAGACTTAAATAAAACACTGACTTATTACACTGTTACATTAACCAAAGTTAATTGGACTTGGAAAGGGTAGCTCAAGAGGAGCAGCAGACTCTTAAGAGGACAGCAAGGTAGGTTTGCTCAATAGCTCTTAGGATGTTTAAATGTGATGCATATAAAAAATGTAATGCTCATAGAATGTAAGCAGTTAGTAATGAGTCACACTTTTGTCCCTCCCTGCCTTGCAAAACCACAAGAAGTTAAAACCAGTACCCTATATACTCTAGTTAAGGACAGCAGGTAAAAATCATGCAAACTTGGCTAACTTCGGTGTGAACCCGTAACTTAAATCAGAGAGCCCTTAGTGTTGTTTGACCTTTCTACTATTTATTTCAGACTACTTAGTCTCCCATTACCCTAATCTATTTTACATTTTCCTCTCTCCAAATCCTCATTCCTTCAAATCCTGCTCACTCTCAGCTGGAGTTTGTTTCTTATTTCACTGTTAAAACAAAAGCCATCGAAGGCAATTACATTATATAAGTTAAAAAAGGAATTAGCATCCAGTATCTTCCCAAATTGTCACTGGAAAGAAAAATAGTTTCTCTCTCTCCCTCCCTCTCTCTCTCTGTTCCTCTCTGTCTCTCTCTCCCCTTCTCTCTCTCTTTCTTTCTTTCTCTCTCTCTCTCTCTGTTTATTTTATTTTCTACTCACAAATTTTGTGAAAACAAACTCTAGGGATGGCATGACAGCTCATTAGTAACCATGGAATGTACTCTTTTTAATTTTCTGCTATGCTATTCTTAACCAGTGGCTTTTATCCTGAAGTTTGACTCACAGGCATCATACGACTACAGGACCCCTAACTGTGACCTCTGAATTCCAGACACGAAAAGCAACAGCAAAGGGAAAAGTAAGAAAACCTCTCCAGCTGTCCCAACTTCTTTTAAAGGTATTTACCAAAAAACCTAACTCATTTCGTCTTTTACTATTTATCATCTCTCCATCTTCATGGGTGCCTGAGCATAGGGCATTCCTAAGAGCAGAGTGATTCAATGTCAGTGGAAGATGAGGAGAGAGAATATTGGATAGGCAACTGATAATCCTTAGAACAGTGTCCTGCTTTTCAAAATATTGACTTGGAACCTGAGGTCTCTGGATCATATGTAATCCTACCTCATCTGGATATTGTTTTTCTGAAGAGAAGGATCACATAAACTGCAAAGTAGCCCACATAGCTTTATCTGAGTTCATCTTCTTTGCCAAAAGTAGCAATTAAGAGCCACTTATTACTGCATGTAACATTTTAAACATTTTCTGCCATTTTCTTTAGTTTTACAATCTCATTAGGCATGTAGTTCATTTTTAAATATAACATCAAATGAAGGATTAATCAAATGGTTATTATTATTTCTTAATGCCAGCTCTGTCTTGTACCATATGAAACTTATCCAACTACTTTCTGACTACCTTGTTCAGCCACATTTCAGTTTGCATTACTATCAACACCTCACTTCTAAATTATGCCTCTTTCTTGGAAAAAAAAACACACAAAAAAGTATAACCTTAAAACATATCTGGAGGAAGACAGTTCATGGCCGCTTCTGGTGGCTTCATACTCATTAAACAAATGATGATTGTCTTCCATTCTCAGTATATCAGAAATAGAAGATTGCTGGTTGGACTTCAGCCTACTCTTCCTCGTTCTAAAGAAGTCAACAGAAGAATGGTTGACCTTTATCTCTTGATTTATTGCTCACAGACAGTGAATCATGCCTAGTCTCAGTGGCCAGAGCTATTGCAAGAGTGGCTATGACAATTAGTTTTTAGCTGGAAATATTGGCAAACTCCAGTAATACAAGGATCATTCAACAATTAGGAAGGGGAGACAACATATTGAAAATACAATATGTTCCCATCATATATGCATGTGTACTCACACACTGTGCTTCATCTTCTGCTATTATGAATCAATGTTTAGGCTTCTATATTATGCTAAGACTTCCCCTTTTATACTATATCCCATACCCACATTCACATTTGGTCTACTCAAGAATACAGCTCCTCTGATTCTGTCCTCTTTTGGATAATTCAGGTCTGCTTCTCTGCTAGGTTATATAAATCAGCTTAAAAATATACAACCATTATGGTACAACTCCTGCATCAAAACATGTTTATTATATAAATATCCTCTATCAGCTCATGCTTCATTTCTTTTTTATATTGAGATGTCTAACAAGGTGGGCATTAGACATGTGGCTATTTATATTTAAATTAATTAAAGTAAATATAATTAAATATTCATTTTATCAGTTGCACATTTTAAGTGTTCAGTAGTCACTAGTGACTATCATACTAGATAGTGCAGATTATATAGTATTTTCATTTTGTAGAAAAATCAATTATATGAACATATATAATGAAAACATGCGAGTTTCTTAACACCTGAAGAGAAATAAATAGTACATTTCAAGATGTGGGAGACACAACAAATGTTCTATGCAAAGGAAAAATCATAGCCTTAAATGCATAAATTAGAAAAGAAGAAAGTTGAACTCTAATGAGTTTGGAAAATCAGCAAAAGAACAAACCCAATGATTGTAGACTAAATAATAAGAAAATAAATTCATAAAATGAAAACTAGGCCAACAAAGAGGATCACCAAAGCCAAAAACTGATTTTCTAAAATTAGTAATAACATTTATCAACCTCTTCAGGCTTATCAAGGAACAACAAATGTTACCCAGAAAATAAATATTAAGAATAAAAATGGGTTTAATGGCATACTTAGTGATTAGAAAGAAAATGAGGGCATGCTATTAACCATTTTGAGTAAATTTAAAGCATAAGCAGAAATACACAATTATCTAGAAAAATATTACTTACCAGCATTTAATCAAGAATAAATAAAAATCCTGAATAATCATTTAAGTACTAAGTAACTAGTGTAGTAGCAAATAAAAAAAAAGAAGTAGCACTAGACGGTTTTATAGTTTAACTCTATAAAATTCTCAGTAAGTAGATCATTCCACAACTACAGAAAAGTAGACGACAGAGATGAAGGGTATTCTGCAAATCATTCTGTTAATTCATTAAACTTAATTCCATACCTGAAAAGAGTACAAAAATATACAGAACAATAAACAAAGATGAACAAAAATTTAAAGTAGATTACAATTAGTATTAAATTATGTAGCAGTGTATAATATGAACAAATCTAATTTGCCTTAAAATGCCAGGTTGATTAAACAATAGAAATATAATTTACCACAACAACAGATTAAAGAAAAAATTAAAACACAATGATTTTAAAACACAAACATTCAGTAACTATTTATAAAAACTATTCTTAGAGTACTAAAAATGGAAGGTAACTCATTTAAATTAACATAGGGCATCTACAAAAACAACCCTACTTTAATATTAAAGGAGAAATGTTTGAATCATTCTCTTTGAAATCAGAAGTAAAATATGAGTATCTATTATTGCCATTTCTATTCGATATTGAAATGGTGGTTTAAACCAATGCATTAAGACTAAATAAATACAAAAATTAAATAAATAACAAAAGATTCTGTAAAAAGAAAGCAGGAAAAAAAAACATTCATTATCTAGCAATCCTATTTTACTGTTCATTTACGTCTTTGCGCTCACGTGTCTTTCTTGTCCATTTCCTGATTGGTTCTATATAGCAGGCATCTACGATTTTCAGGTTTCCATGAAAACTGCCTTCCTTGTAGGTGCAGCCAGTGGAAGCGCCTTGCAGAAATTTGGAGTCCAGGAAGACCAAGAAGCCTGAACATTTCTGTCTCTATTTCTCTCTGTGGTGATACGTCCAGCAGAGACTCCGTTTCTTTGTGATGCTAAATTCAAAAAGATAGTTTCTTTCTCTGTGATCGTAATTTCTATAGGAAGGCACCTTAATCCCACTTTCACAAGGTTCTAGCTACTCCTGGAAGGCTTTGGTTTCCATGCACAAGTAAAACTATCTTCTTTCATGATCTTATCAGCAAAATAAAGTGGCAAAGGGTTTTGAAGGTGGCAGAGGTTTTTAGATGTTGCTAAAGCTTGGTTGCTTCACCTTTTCCTGGTTGTTCTTCAGCTTTTCCATCGCTTTTGAATCCAATCCCTGGTATTAATGTCACTCTCAGTGAAATAATTGCAGGGATTTCTGTTTTCTTGACTTGACCCTAGTGATACAGATATGATCCAATAAGGAGAAAAGGGAATTCCTAGGGCAATGATTAACAACTATGCAACAGGCTGAAGGGGAATTAAGGAAAGACAATCAATAGATCAAATCCGAAAACTGAAGACTCAATAATGTGAGAAAGGATGGTTTTGAAGCGTTGCTTGTGCTTCTAACTCAATCTACAGTCACTAAAATAGGAAATCTCCACTCCTCAGTGATATTAATTTCAGAGAATCTAACAGCAGCCAACTGTTAATTTCTTGACATGACCTAGTGCAAATGTTTCTAAAATTGATTATTGTTCTACACAAAGCATCCAAAGGTTGCCACGTCCTTGGAAGGCAAACTGGTAAAGAATATATGCTTCCAGAAGAGATTCAGAATCTTTCCTTTAAAAAGGAAAATATGATTTCAGAGGATGGATCAGAGAGACTTCAAGAGGAAAGTTGCCAGCGGGAAAAAAAAATGTGGAATTGAGGACATACCAAATAACATGAAAACAATGTTTGTGGGAGGAAATAGGGGACTAGCAACTTCACGTGCGGCACAGGTGTACTGGAAAGTGGAGTGGGCTTACTACGGTCTTCAAGGTTCTGGTAAAAAGCAGACTGGGTCCTGGTGGATATCAGAACTGTAATTGATTATGGTCTGTGTCCTGAACAGGTGTGGTTTCATCTTTGTTTTCAACTGAAAGTTGGTAACTCTTCAGTGAACCAAATACTGGAGTCTCCATGCGAATGCATCTTTATGAATTTTAAGATTTTAGAACTTTTGGGACATAATCAGGTGTTATGCTTGTTATAGAAAAACACAATTTTGAAATTTGAATTGTATGTGGATATTAATTTGCTTGGAAACTAATATCTACTCATTCATTAACTTTTATTCATTCTACAAATATATATGGACCCCCTGTTGTGCACTTGAGACTTTTCTAGGTGCTGGTGATATGGTAGCGAAACAGCACATCAGAACCCGTGGCTTGATAGAGGTGATTCCTGAGTTTGTAGAATAAGATGAAAGATTAAACATCAGATAAAAGCTAAGTATTTTTTTAAATGTCTCAATAATATGGAGATGAAGGTGGCTACATTTATAAGTCCAATACAAAAAGAAGAAATTTCTTAGCAATGATGCAAGGATATGTTAATTTTTTATTATATCATCTTATTTAAACATAGTAGATAAAGCATCTCATTTATAACATATTTATTGCATCCAAATTTTGAAAAATAAATGTGTTTACAACCGTACAATTTCTACATCACTCAAACTAAAAGTCATAAACGCGTCTTTCCAAAAAGACCAAATTTCTCATGATAGCCTTGGTAAATTTCTCATTTATAAAATTTTTAAAATTAATTTCAATGCAGAAAAATAAGTATAAAAATTGAGGAAAAGTATAATCATACAACTAGTACTGAATCTGTTTCTCCAAAAATAGAGTAACTTTTATATCTACATGGGAAAAATATTTTTTAGTGTTGCATATTTCTTTAAAAAGTCAAATGGAAACTTTTTATTTCTATTTATTCTGCAAAGTTAACTTAAACATTTGAAGATTCATGAATTTTTACATCTGACATCTGCTCAATCCCAGAACCTGGCTTCAAAATGAATTAGATCTTGCTAAGGGGAATTTTTAATGTTAAATTATACTTCAATCTTTCAATATCCTATTAATTAAATTTAGGAAATTTATTATGAGGTATATGATATTAACTCTAATATTTTAAAAATATAGTTTTAATGTCATTTTCCAACATACTAAAGAAAGGGAAATTATTAGTTCAAATTAATAAGATTTTTTATATTACTTCATAATAGAGTATAGTGAGTAAAACATCCTCCTATTGGGAGGAATTGCTTGACATTAGGGATATTATTAAACATAAATGGAAGGGAGCAAAGAAGAATTAGCAGCCTTTGTAACAAACCAGCAGACACAGAAATCATGGGAAGAGAATTGCTAATTTAAGACATCTTGTGTGAGTGCTTCAAAGATGTGGAACACTCTGTAATGGAAGAGAGAAAGTGATTTTAAATTTACTGATTATTTTGCAAGGTGAAGGGACAGGAGAGCTGTTAGAGCCATATCCTTAAATGGGGCACAATATAGAATAATATTATTTTATAGGCCATTTTTATGATAGAATTAAATCATAAAAATAGCATAATTACAAGTGGAGAAAAAAGCCCTCAAATATATATATATTAATAGCTAGTTAAAAAAGAAAGGAATTAACATTGAAGGACATTCTCAGATAATGCATTTGCTGGCTTTTTTCTTATATTACATATATCCAATAATCTATAAAATCACGCAAATATCTTTATAAGTTTGAAACATCACTTTAATTATATTTATTATATGATATATTATATTATTATTATGTCAGCTTATTTCCTTTACCTATGTCTACTTAGTAAAGAATTATGTGTGAGAGATCTCAGTTTTGCCTACATCCTACAACCATGTTTGCATCTCTGCATTTTAGGCATATGAGGGTTAATCTAAAATTTACTAAAATCCTTCAGGGATTCTACAACCACTTTTTATACACCGTGTTAACATTTAACATTATTTGATATTTTAGAAACTACCAAGTCTTGACACTCACCATATCATTGAATTAGTATTTTTAAAAATACCTTCAGGGATAAAAATAATTTCTTATGTTTTTACCAGGCTGTTGCAGTCTAGTCAAGCTGCTGTAGCAAAATACATCAGCTGGGTGACTGGGTGGCTTATAAACGACAGAATTCTCACAGTCCTGGGAGCTGGGAAATCCCAAATCAAGGCGCAGGCATGTGCAGTGTCTGCTGAGGGCCCATTTTCTCACAGATAGTGCCTTCTGCCTGTGTCCTGATGAGGTAGAAGGAACAAAGGAGCTTTCTTGGGCCTATTTTATAAGTGCACTAATTACATAAGAGGTTCTTTCACCTCCCAAAAGACCTCACCTCCTAATACCATACCTATATGAGTTTTGGTTCCTAATTTATACTTAATATGAAATTTGAGGGAGCACAAACATTCAGGACATAGTATATATCAATATCTTTTTGGTATCTTTTCTACTTAATATTTATAAGCAGTATTGAACATCGTAATGCCTCTAACTCATTTCTATTTTCTTCTTTCTCAAATCCTCTTTATTGTGACATTTTTGCTCATTTGTATTTGATTTTTTACTTCTCTTCAAATAATCCTATTTGCTTATATAAAAAGTTGGTTGCTCCATTCTCCCCTCATTAATTTTATTTGTAACATACTAACCTTACTCAGTGCTGTAAGATAAACGCAACTTTCTTAACTGGACCATCAAATAGCCCACCTCTTGTATAGAACTATAAAGCTGTTCATATAAAGTCTAAAACATAATTCAATTAAAAAAATTAAAAATATGTATTAAATATATATGCAAAAAAGAAAAGTATAACCTAATTTTTTTATGAATTTTAAGTCTAAAATTAAATGCTGGTCAACAATAAATTTTTTTATTGTGAAACTAAAAATATTTAATGAAAGCATTTTACTGTAATATATATTATTTATAATTTGATAGCCCTTACTCTAGTAAAATGCACATTGCATTAATAGTTCAGAAACCGAGGCATGTTTTCAGTTTCTTCCACTATTCAGCTCTTTCACTTTGGAAGTCATCTACATCTACAGGTCTAGTGCCTTTACAGTGGCTTGGGTAGGAAGACAGCCTGGATTATGTCTTGGCACCCTCAGAAGCAATGAGTCACTTCACTGATGACTGTCAATGCAAATATAATATTTATCTGTTTACAGAATCCCTTTGTTATTTGCTTTTAAATTTGGATATCTCCCTTATACTAGAAACCAATAAAATAACGAACTGCCACTATGAAGATTCAGAAAGCTAATCAGTCTCCTTTCTGACAAGTATAAAACTACTCCATGTAATCCATTTCATGCTTCACATTCTTTGTCTGCTTTTCAAATAGTTACAAAGCTTTCTACTAAGAAATGTTCTCTTTCACACCCCCTTGAAACAGAGATGCTGAGTAAGTCTTTGAGATATCAGGGCTCTAATGGAATGGCAGTTGCTTGATATATTGTAGGGTTGGTTGAGTAATTAAATAAAACATCTTTTTTTTTTAACATTTTATTTTACCTGGTACTGTTGCAGAAGTGGGGGGTGGTTATACAAAGATACTTATGAGCCAGTCTCCTGCCTTTTAATCACTCACATTCTAATGGAAAGAACCCATAGATATTTAAGCAAGGTTGAAAAATCATGGAAGACTCTGTGTAGAAGGCAATGTGTGAGTTATCAAAAAGCCAATTAGTATATAGTCCATTTAAGACAGAATGACCATTTCAGGAAGAGGATATAACATAAGCATTGCACAAACGACTCAGGTGAGAATAGCACCAGAAGACATATAAATAGCTTTGCATGTCAGGGGCATAGGGATAAATAGGAGATATGAGAGGAGATGGAGAGAACAAATCATTAATGACATTTTATATCTTGCTAAAGTTGTTGAATTTTATCCTGGGGATTTTAGGTGCAGAAGTGACCCTATCAGGAGTATGTTTGAAAAAGATTCTTGTATCAGCAGCATGAAGGATAGATCTGACAGGGATCTGAAGCAGGATGAACATTTAATAGATAAGAGAGATGCATAGAGCAGCAAAGACAGTGCACATTAGTGAGCCTTCAAAAATGTTTATTGAGTTGAAATGAATTGAAGAAGTTTGTTGAAACTTTCCTTTCTCACGTCTTATTTTTAGAAAATGTCAATAGTAGCTATTCATTGGGTTGCTTCAAAGTTACTCAGCTGAACCCCAGTGAGGGTGTGAGATAGTTGAAGTCTGGGTGAATGACCCATGTCATCACAGATGCTTCAAAAATGTCATCAAACGCTCATCTACAGATGGCCCCGTTGTTCCACATGGTCTTTACAGGTCCTGAGTCTTATGCTGCAGTCTGATGCACAAAATATTATTCTGCTTTTTGCAATGAAATTCAATACGCACCTTAATTATTCCCTTTGCGCTTGGACAAAGGGCATGTCAGTGATCGCACTGACTTTGGTTGTTATGCACACTCCTTGGTTACTAACTCTGTTTAAAGACTTTGTTTATTTTTTTCTGTGCCATTTTCAGAAAGTTTTGCCAATAAAATAAATCATTTAGCAGTTTCCTCATAATCTTCAAAGCTGGGATATACCAAAGAAGAAGCTGCTTTTTGATAATTGAAAGCTGGCTGCAACATTTTAATTTTTAAAACATTTTCACATTTTTATAAATGTATCATCATAACACTGTCATATAAATGAAAAGAAATATAATTTTTCCCATGTTGGAAATGAATGATTTAAAGATTGACTTTGGAGAAGTGGGTAAAAGTGTTTAGTTCAAAAGGAAAAAAAATCTCACCACTAAATATCACTATTTCAATATCCATAGTACGTCTATTGGTAATATTTTGTTAGTTTGGCTTTGGCAATAAAAAATATTATTATACACATAAAATATTTTATGTTTTATATTCATATATGTTTCCAAGCCTCATATTCTAAAAAGCCTAAAAACAATGACAAACCCAGTAACACTGACCACCTTGGCAAGCAGACTGTAGCCTCTTACATAGCATTTTACATTCAAATAAATCAGGGGACCCCGAATAACTGATTAAATCTAGATATGGTGCAAAAAATGTACAGAATTGGTCTGAAACAATCTATTATCCTAAAAAATTAAGGAAGATTTCAAAGACTACATATCAAAAGGTCTCATGGTACAATTGGAAGAGGATTCTATTGTTAGGACAAAGCAATTTTAGTAGCAAAACAAGTGGAAGTGACTGAAAAATTGATTGACATTAATTAGTGATAAAAATGATAATTTTTTAACTTAATAAAAAGTCTTTAATCACATTTGGCGAATACTATGTAACCAATGCATTCTGTAAACTGAGAAAGAAAGGGAAAGACCCTAGCATTCATCCTAATATTCCTATACAACTGCAACTAAATAATTGATGAAATATTTTTTAAATTAAGAATTTCAGCTGATAAAGAAAAAAGGTTAATAGAATTGTAGTATCATCATATTGCATCCACGAATGAAATTGTAGACACAAAAATTATTATCAATGGCTGCCCAAATTATTACGAGAAATGCTGCAGAAGGTCAGGCTAACACTTGAACCCACTGTCAATATTAGCATTTAAAAAAAAGGAAAGGAAAGTGTACACAGTATTTACATTATAGGAAATAGAAATATTTCACTATAAATCCTATAAAATAATTCGATTTATTTCTTTAATAATAAGAGGAGCAAGGAGTAGCAAGAGGGAGTTTACTACCTGTGAAGGGAAGATGTTAAATGACATAGGAAGTGAGGTGTGGTATGTCAACCAGCTGACGAAGTGCAAGACTCAAATATGTCAGAAGACTCTAGGTAGCAACAATGGCTCAGAGGCTGTTCCATGAATAGGACATAGACTGAGACTAAGTATACATTTTGTGTGTATATGTATACTCTGGATTGTGATGGAGAAGTCTGGAAGTTCAAGATTTTGGCAGCACAGTTACTGAGGGAATAGATGAGCTATGGAGGCTGCCTCTCTGAGATGTGTTAGGCCACATATATCCAAAAGCATAGAGATCTCAATGAAAATTAAAGCAATTTGTCTAAATCGGGGAGAAAAGTAAGTTTAGGTAATTGCCTCATAACTGTATATTTCAAGAGCAAAGTTTTGGAATCAGTTTTTTATATATACATATGCACGTATATATACACATAATATATGTATATATACGTGTATATATACATAATATATGTGTATATATACGTGTATATATACACATAATATAATGCGTATATATACGTGTGTATATATACACATAATATAATGCGTATATATACGTGTGTATATATACACATAATATAATGCGTATATATACGTGTGTATATATACACATAATATAATGCGTATATATACGTGTGTATATATACATAATATATGTGTATATATACGTGTATATATGTATACACACACACATACATATAGTGGAGATATATGTCTATCTATCTCTCTACCTATCTATCTATATTCAAGTTTGGAGATCTAAATATCCAAGTTCTAACATTATATAGCAGTATGGTCTTGGATTATTTACTTTATTTCACTGAGGATATTTCTCAACTGTTTAATGAGAACAAACTGTATATATCACAGTAGAGTTGTGATGGTTAAATAAGATACCACATAAAAATGAATATTAAAATATATGTCATATTTTAGGTACTCAATATTTTCAATAGAGAATAGAAAACTGCTTATTTGCTTGGGCTGGGGAAAAGTAAGAGGAAGAAAAATAGGGAAAACACACACTCTGAGAAATGATAGGGAAGACTTGAATAACTTCAGTGTTAAAGGAATAAAATTGAAGGCCCTTGGTTTATGGTTATCACTCCTTGGTTTATGGCAATAAAGGAACAATGTTGGAAACCAGAAATCCACATTGGATAACATCGATTTGGGGTCCGGACAAGATACAAAGTCATGCGACAGTTTCTTGGATATAATTATGATTTCCCACAGTCAGAATATATTCAGATACATGAACATGATTAATCCTGGAGCTGAAAAGATTCTATGGGCCAAGATGACTGGAGCTGATGAGAGAAAACTGAAGAACTGGAGGCGTGCCACCGACAGATGTTGCAGATCCTCCAAGGTTGCCTCCAGCCCCTCTTGTTGCTTACTAAATTTGTCAATATTCATTGCGTAAAGGCTGCTGGTTTCTCCTTTTGTCTTGAAAGAATCATATCTTCTGTTGGCTGCCAAACTGAAGATTTGTTTACATTAATGTTCCACCTGAACTTTATCATAATTGATTTAAACAACATTATCTGGAATCATAGAATGGTGGAATATTAGAAACAGAGCCATCCACAGACATTATGTAATCAACAACACACACTGTACCAAAGAATAAATGATTTTACTTACTTGTAGTTGGTTAACAGCTTTGCATAAGACCTCTTACTCAATTCTGATCTCTTAAAATGCCTCTTATATTACATAATCATTATTAATGCCTGGTAGGAGTGTCTGTGAGAAACACTTGTGGTTTTATGTGATATTATTTTATTCAGAAAACAAAACAAAAACTAAAGCATTTTGTTAATTTGGCTAAATGAATATCTGCCCCACTCTATAACTCGGAGTAACTTCAACTTTATATTACATTAACAAACAAAAATAGATTTAAAAAATTACATACCAGAATTTCATTGTCTCTACTTTGTTCTAATATGAATGTTTCATTTCTACAATAATTCCATTAAGGAAAACTCTCCAAATAAAGGACAGGTAAGGTTTCCTTATTTAGTATTTTGCTGTATACAGGAATTCAGACAAATAATGATCAGATTTTATCAAAATTCTTGTTCTCATTAAACAGAGCACGATTTAAACTATATAAGCAACTCAACTTTACAAATGAATGTTTTTCAAATTTTAATTTGAATGTTTGTAATTTAGAACTTGTGCTATATTTTCTTTTGAAATAAAATATCTTTTGAGTATATGCTACAGGTGCTGCATAGATTGTATGTCTGTGCCCTTAGCGGCAAAAGAAACAGAAAACTAAGTTTCTTATTTATATCTTGGAGAAGGATTCATATTGTAATGAACTCCACAGTAAAGAAAGTATGTTTAAAGATATTGGCAACTTGTGATACATGGCTGCTTCCAATGCCCACCCAAGGAGTAGACTAAGCAATGTTTACAATTTTGGTAGAGAATTTCACTTGGAAGATACGTTGCATTTTTTAGTGGAGAGGGTGGCTTTTTGGTGTCAATGGCAGTTTCTGGAATCCAGTGCTCTGTTCAGTGCTGCCAGACATTGTGTCTCTTACCATAACATCATGAGTGGGGTCACTGCTGAGAGAATCCTTCCATGCCTTTGGTGGGACTCCCTGATAAACAGATTCTGAGATACAGATATACCCGCTAGAGTTTACCTGGAACTACTTCAAGAGACCCATTGATAAAAGCGTGAAGGACACAGGATTGGACAGAAAGAGAAGTTGTGCTTTCCACAGGTTGCATCAGAGCATTCAGCCTATCCCATGGGACACTCAAGAGCTGGGATAGCAATTCACTGTTTTTCCAAATTGAGGAAAGGAGTCCAGACTTTGTATCCATTTTAACCAGTCATCAGATGTGGGTTGGTTCTAAAGACAGGGCAGAATCTTAGATGAGGCACCTTCTTTTGGTTGAGGGCAATTTCTTGAGATAGACTCAACTTTGAGCCTTCAACATCCAAGACTTCTGGCATCTTAGTCTTGAGGGGAAAATCCAAACAAGGTAACAAAGCAACAACTCTACAGCGCGGTTTGGATATCCTTTCTGGCTGTGTATCCTCCAAGCCTAGTGTTCTGGCTCTGGAGATTGTGAGACTTAAAAGGCTAAGTCACATGTCTTTTGATTTACTGATTAAAACAGTTTATATTTTATGCAAATAATATATCTGGCTGATGTAACGTCATGTTTTCTTAATTTATTATAAATTTTTACTGATTTTATCTTGATAACTGAAAATTAGAATGTATCACCAGACATTGCACGCAGAAGCCTTTCAAGATTTTCTAAGGGTTGTTGCTATGAAAATAGGGAACAGCAACAATCTTCATATGTGTGTTTCTCTTAATCTGTCTTCATATTAGCGATTTTAAGTGAATACTAGGTAGCACAGAGGCAATAAGTAGCTTATTCTAAGCATTTATATTCTAAGCACTATTTTAAGATGGAGCTTCTACAACAAGTTTCGTCTTTGACCAGCACTAGAATGAAGTAAGAGAACTGGAGTGGGAACGCATTAGTCATGTCTTCACACAAACAAAAGGAGGACAGAAAGAAAGATGAGCTATCCAAATGGCAGCAGCTGGGATAAAATTGAGATACTTGGTTTTGTCTTGCTATTTCTCCTAAAAGACGAATATAAATTAGGTGTAACTAAGTCAGGACTACTCCTGTGGGTTAAACTTGCCAAAATGATATGATATAATATATACATAATGACTGAAAAATAAAGTGAACCAGGTGAATTTTTTAAGCTAGAAGCTACTTCCTTTTGCTCATTATCTTCTTCAGTCTTGTGGCCTCTCATTCTCCAATTCCAATGTGCGACTATTAAGATGGCAGGAATAGTCTCTTGGCAAGAGTTACACAGTGTGGGAGCCAGGAAAAAAACAGAGAAAATAGTTTCAGAAAAAAAAAAAAAAAACTAACATGTAGGAGACTGTTCTGGAGAACCTTGAGAGGAATCTCAGTAGTAATCGTAGAGGAAGCATTGGCAGGGAGCTCGGATGCTCTGAAGGCCTACGGAGTATAGACAGCACTACTGATTTTCAAGTGATGTGGGCTGCTGATAGAACTATTAAGCTCATGAAGAAAATCTGTGCAGCTCCTGCTGTTGATCCATCTGCAGAAAGTTTTATATGCCAGTTTTCTTAATTAGGGTGGGCAGGGAGAGACACCCTGTTGAGATTAAGCCCACAGCACAATAAAGGAAGAAACTGTTTTTCTTATTGAGCTGCTGCCAAAAAAATGTGTTAATTATCAATATAGCAGAAGACTAGGTATATGTGGTAAGCGCAATTGTTAACAAATGCAAAGATTTGAGGTGATCTTTGGAATTTTTATTCAATAAGGAACAGTGCATCCTACTGAGAATGCTTATTGAACTAACTGTTCTAAGTATATTTATTTGATCTCTAACCCTGATTTATCTAGAATTCCACTGTGCCACTGTGTGTTGGGCCTTTTCCTATTCAACCAAAAAAAGGTATTTATATTATTTTCAACTAGACAAAAATAGGTTCTTTAATTTCTTTAAAATTGATGCTTATGCTAGAAATTGAAGAATGTTTTGAAACATGAGAATCTTGTGAGGATGGAAAGTTACGGCAGTTTTCCTCATCATAAGGGTCACAATAGACACTCCTATAACAAGAGAAAAGCATAGCAAGTTTGCTTAATCAAAGATTTATGTGACACAGGGGCCTTCAGAAAATGAAGACCCAAAGATCCAGAGAAAACTGTCTGTTTTATGATTCGGTTTGATGAAGATTGGACAATTGTGTAGAAATGTGACTGGACAAAGGGTAGGACTAATAGTGATAGACTAAGTGGGGAAGCCCAACAAAGCCTGTCTGTCGAAATTTTCCAGGCCTCTCTGGGTGGCATTCCTAGCTTTTAGGTATGGGGTAGGACCCTCTGGAATGAGGATCTTTAAGGGAGAAGGGAAGGAGTGAACTTTCTAACTTTTATGGCTTAGTTTGCGGGAGTGGGGTTCTAGTTTCTATGACCAATTTTAATGAAGAATTCTGGTTTCTATGACTCACTTCAGGGGAAGAAGGAAGGGCAGGAAACAGGAAGACAGGAGAAAGTGCAATCTTGTTTCTGAAGTCTTCCAGTGTCCTTCGGTTCAAAGTACTCAGCATGTCAAGGCTATAAGCTTTGGGTTATTGTGTTCTGAGTCCCAGAAATCTATACTATCAAGACAAGAAATGTCTAATACCATGATATCAGATATAAATATTAATAACATAGCCTGGCCAACATGGTGAAACCCCATCTCTACTAAAGATACAAAAAATTAGCTGGGCATAGTGGTGTGTACCTGTTGTCCCAGCTACTTGGGAGGATGAGGCAGGAGAATGGTTATAACTGAGGAGGCAGAGGTTGCAGTGAGCCAAGATAAAGTATATATATATATGACCGTCTTTTCTTTTTATTGTTTTTTTACACATATTGGTTTCTTGTAGTTTTATAATCTCATCCCTTCTGTAAAATGGCCAATATGAAGAGTGTTAATAAAGGACCTTCAACTCTCTAGCATTCAGTAAGCATTTTAATTAATTTTAACATTTTTATTATTTTGTTTTTATGTTAAATTTCTTCATTGACTTTTAAAATTACATCTCTCTACCTTTGTGATTTAAGTAAATATACAATGTTTCCTTTCGTTGGAATCTTAAACTTCCTCTTTGACTACTTTTAAAATTCTACTTGATGCATTTAATTTTTTTTAAATGCCATTTATAAATTAACTTGGAAAAAAGACTGAAGTAGGCGTGATTTATAATTTGACCTTCCTTACTAATAAATGTGTTCATTTTATATTTTCTTCAACACTTGGGAAATAAAGCAGTATCTCCTCTAAGTTAAATTTCTTCCAAAACTAGAAGATTTATTTGATGACTAATAAATAAAATACATTACATTATTATATTATGTAACGTATCATAATTTCTTATTTATATTAATTATAAAATATTTATACGTGAGTATGTAATATAGAGCCAGGCACAGTAGTGGATATCTATAGTCCTGGCTACTTGGGGAGGCTGAGGTGGGAGGCTTGCTTGAGTCCAGGAATTTGAGGCTGTAGTGTGCAATGATTGCACCTATGAATAGCCACAATATTCTAGCCTGAACTACACAGCAAGACTCTGTCTCTAATTAAGATAAAATTACTTATATATAATATATGAATATATTTACCAAATATAATATACTAACCATAGATGTAAATATATATTTACTATAAATTTATATAGTATATTATATAATTGTATTACTATATTATATAAGTAAATATAAATTGCTCGAAAGGTTAAAGATATAAATAAATACAGACATAGGTATAGTTTACATATATTTCTTTCATCTAGGACTTTTTATTGTCATCTAGATGGTCTTATATTTATTGTCATTATGGGGACTACTATGATGCTAATATAATTTGTAAAGCACATACTCACTTTATGGCTCTATTTTAGAAACCTAAATTTGGCCTTAATAATCCTGTTTCATACTAGGTAAGCAGAATAGCCTATCGTTGATCTGAAATAAAGCAGGATTATATCTTTACCTATTCTTTCACTACATCAAAACAATAATATTTCTGTTACTTTTTTTTATCCAAAGGCTTTTATTTTCCTAATCTTTAAACCATCTTGCTTAGTCTGGTAACAACTCCATATTACTGAGGATTATAAAGATGTAGATAGTATTGACTGAAATATGAAGACACATTATCACAAGGAAGAACAATATATAAATACATGGATATACAGTGATGACATGTATTAGTTCGTGCTGCTATAACAAAATATTATAGCCTGTGTGGTTTATAAACAACGGAAATTCTCATGTCTGTAATACTAGCACTTTGGGAGGCCAAAGTAGACGGATTTCTTAAGGCCATAATTTCAAGACCAGCCTGGGAAAGACCCCATCTCTACAAAAATAAAAATAAAAACATTAGCCAGGTGTGGTGGCACATGCCTGTAGTCCCAGCTACTCGAGAGGCTGAGGCAGGAGGATCACTTGAGTCCAGGAGTTCGAGGCTGCAGCCTAGGAGACAGTGAAAACCAGATTTGTTTTTTTTTCATTCTGTTACCCAGGCTGGAGCACAATGGCGCAATTTCTGTAACTTCCTCCGCCCAGGTTCAAGATATTCTCCTTCCTCAAGCTGTCTCACAAACAGCTGGGGTTACAGGTGCCCGCCACCATGCCTGGCTAATTTTTGTATTTTTAGTAGAGATGGGGTTTCTCCATGTTGGCCAGGCTGGTTTTGAACTCCGGACATCAAGTGATCTGCCCACCTCGGCCTCCCAAAGTGCTGGGATTACAGGAGTGAGCCACTGCCCCGGCCCCAGAATTATATTTCTTGTAGTTCTGGTAGCCAGGTTGCCAGCATGATCAGGTTCTGGCGAGGACTCCCTTCTGGGTTGCAGAGAGTCACCTCCTCACTGCGCCCTCACATGGCGGAGAGAGTACTTGTTAGCTCTCTCTCCTCTTCTTATATGGGCATTAATTCTGTTCGTGAGGTCTTTCATCCTCCTGACCTAATTATCTCTCAAGGGCTTCACCTCCAAAAATTTTCCTACTGAAATTAGGGTTTCAATGTATAAATTGTGGGGGGAGCCAGGAACATTTGGTCCATAGCATGCCGAGTACCTGGAAAATATGGGAACACATGTAAAAAGAAAGTTTTCTGCCTAGTGCAGGTGGAATGATTTTATCCACAAAAGCTACAAGAGTTTACATTTAAGCTGTATCTAGAAGAATGGGAGGATTTTCTAAATATAAGTCATCAAGTGTTGAACAAAGTTATCTTGGATAGAGAAAAAAAAAAAACATGTGTATTGATACAGAGCTTTACAAATATATTGAGGACAACTAGGACGATGATAGTGCCCAGTGTTTCCCAATCTTCTTTTCATTATCACTCTTCTCCCTACCAGGATCCCTTTTAGATGCTTTTACAAACTCACCACCATTCTCTCATGAAATTAAATTTTGACGATGAAGAGCTTGTCCTACAGTGTTAAACTGTGGAGACCCAAACTGCTGCAATTCCAAAGAATATTTTCCCCCTCAAGAGCCAATTGTAACCACATTGTGGACAATATCAACCTTTTGAGAATGCATGACTCAGTCTAGTAAGATTTTAACCATGTAGGATTCTTGAGAAGGAATGAAGACTGAGGAGATTAGAGAAGTAAAAGTATCCAGATGTTGTGAAAACTAATGAGTTATTTTAAGGGTTTTGGGTCTCTGTGGGTAAAGACTCAGTGTTAAAAGTGGAGGTATTTTCAGGAAATAGAGAGTAACTTAGTTTAAAAACATAGGAAGGCAGAAGCTTAAGATAGGGGGAAAAGTGTGAGAAGGCACCTTTACTATACTATGGAAGATATGACTATAAGAGGGTAATATAAATTAATTTTTAGGCAGGGAAGAATGCTTTTGAATTGTTCATATTAATCTTACATTCTAGCTGTATAAATTCACACAGGATGCATATATAGGTAATGATAATGCTGATGTGTTTATTTTCAAGATTTTCAAGGACTGCGTGGAATAGGATGCTCATATGGGCTGCCACATCATAAACAAGCTGGATTATTCCTCCTTGTCAGTTTAAAACAACCACTGGGTTTTCAGGGAACACAGTCAAATCTTAGGAAACAAAAAAAAAATACATTTCTTTCCATGTGTTCATTCATGAATATTTACTGTTTTATTCCACTTTCTTGATTCAGGTCATATAAATATAATTTAATTTTTAGCTTTTACCCTAAAATCATGAAAATTATTTGCATGTCAATCATTTTATAATCATAAAATATATCAGAAATAGATTTAGCAAACAATCAAAAACAACATTTATTTTTCTCATTGTAGTAGCAATTACTTTCTGATCCTCTATTTTATAATGGCATTATGGTAGATTTTGATTTCGAGGCACATTTCCAGACTTTGTCAGTTCCTGATATTTATGAACAACTCATTGCACATGCTTTAGCATATTCTGAAATAACAATGTACTGAAGATAATGACTTAGATTGCATGTGTTTCCTTTTCACTAGACAATTTTAGATTTTGAAATTTCTGAAAATGCAGCAGAAGTACTTAGATCCACTTGGGACAAAACCATACCTGGGGCTAATCTGTACCCATTACTAGAGGCCAAGGCTATACAAATAAACAATGCTTGGGGCTGGACCAATGTGACATTTTTGAGGGTGCAACGATGATGAATGCATATTGTTTCAGTCAGGAGACAGAGATGCTCTCTAATCATTTTTTTTCTTAGCTTAAAAAACTAAAGATGAAATTTGCTGAGGAATATGGGGAATGTGGGAGAGAAACCTCAAGAAGTTTCTCTTTTTACTATCAGATCTCATTCCATTCTAACAGTGGGGAGCAATTAGTCACAGAGAAAAACATAAAAGGGTGGTAATCACAGTTGAAAAGAGTAGCAACAATTAAAATTATACATATGCAATAACTGTGTATGTGTGCATGAATGGTTGTGTGTGTGTGTGCATGTGCGCCTATGTGAGAGATAGAAAAAGAGTAATATGCTTATAGGTACTAATTGCATTATTGCACATGTATGCATATTTTATAATTAATTGTCAATATCCAATGGGGTGGAGTGGGTAAAACAACCTGGTGTCTATGCTTTATTTCAGGAATATGACTGTTATTTCATAATAGAAGATTTATTTCTTACATAATTTTACGAGAACATTTAGTGTTCATAACAAATTCTTAGTGAAACCTGTCAGTCTGATTTAAATTGGAGCTAATGGAAGTTCTGTGTTTGTTACATAAGGTAGCGATTGTTATTGCAGCAGGTTTCTGTCAAGAATTTATCCTTTTAAGTTTTAACAATTATTTTTCTACATAGTGGTCATTTATTCATTTGCTGCCACCAATTTAATATTTCTAAAAGAAATCTCAAAATTACACATATTAATAATTTCAAATCAGTTACTACTAAACCTATTAGAGTAAAAGCATACATCATCTATTGTAATGAATTAATTATAGCAGATATAGAAACATTTTGCTGTAGTCCTGTTCCCTTTGGTCCTCCTTTCTGTCTAATTTGCCCTTAATGCTTTCTGTTTTTCCTTTCTGCCTTGCTCCTCCACTTGCATCTATTTATCCTTCTTTTGCATCATCCTCTCGCCTCTTCAGTATTCAGTACTACGCTTCTTTCTTTTTTCTTCTCATCATTATGTTGTTATTTCTTGCTTCGTGTACATTTTCTATTCCTTATACTTTTCTTCCACTTCTATATCACTTTTATTCAACACTGTCCACTCTTCTTTCTCCATTCTTGCTGCTATTCCCTCATAAAATGGAAAGACCTTAGGCAAAGACAATGACTTTTAAAATTTGCATTTCCCATACTTTGCAAAATGTTTGGGGCATACATATCGATAAGTATTGACTAACATTTTCTAATAATGTATTGCTTAATTTGGGAGTAGAAAGTTTTAATATCTAATTCATGCGAGAACTGTGCAAGATACTAAAGATAATACAATGAATTAGAACTGTTTCTTTTTTATAAGAAATTTATTACCATAAAACTGTAACATCATTTTGCTAACCACAAATATATTCACTGTATATCATATCTCCATAGTTTGAATACAGTCCTTCTGCAAGATTTATTCATGACAAATGTATGTCTCCCTAGTTCAATTCAGCTGTTCTGTGAAATTTAATTCAGAAAAAAATTGGTTAGAATCTTGGCCTCTGATACATTCTTCTATCAAAAATATCAACCTAATACTAGTAAATGCTACTTTTTATATCTGCATTTTCACTTTGCACTTGCTGAGTGTCATTACTATCAATCACAGAGCTGTGTTCCGCATATAGCAGTCTTGCTAAAGATTACTTCGTTTGGGGGTTTATGTGTCAAATAGGATTCATCCCCTATAAGTGTTCTCAAACAAGAGCATATAAAGATAAAGAACAATAATTTTAGACCAAGAGCAAAGCTGAAGTAAAAGCTTGATTGAAAAATATGCCTTAGGGTAATTTACACCTGTATTCCCACCATTTTGGAAGGTGGAGTGGGCAGATTGCTTGAGCCGAAGAGTTCGAGACTAGCCTTGGCAAATGGTGAGCCCCATCTCTACAAAAAATGCAAAAAATAGTCAGCGGTGGTGACACATGCCTGTGGTCCCAGCTACTTGGGAGGCTGAGGTGAGAGGATTACTTGAGCCCAGAAAATTGAGGCTTCAGTGAGCCATAATCCACCACTGCACTCCAGCCTGGACAATGGAGTAAGACCCTGTCTCAAAAACGAAAAAGTAAAATTTGCCTTAATTGAAGCTTGCAGTGAGCCAAGATCTTCCCACTGCACTCCAGCCTGGGTGACAGAGCGAGACTCTTTCTCAAAAAAAACAAAAAACAAAAAACAAAACAAAACAAAAAGCCTTGGTAACAAAGTTAACACAAATATCCTACCTCCTATTGCAAAATGTAGACCTTTGAACTCGCACATCCAGTTTTATCCGAAAAAAAGAAGATAGCCATTTCTAGATCTTCATAGAAGTCCTCAACCCTCATCCAGTTACTCAATAACAAAAAAAAAAAAAAAAAAAAAAACCAAAAACAACAACCAAAAAACACAAATAAAATAACACTGTGAAAGTCAAGATGTGAGCAAGAACATGGTCACACTTCCTCTGCATGACAAATACTGGAGTACCATAACAGATAAAATCAGTCATCTCTGGATTAGCTTTTTTATAGATTTCAAGAATGGCATCTGAAAAAGGAATTAATCCAAACATAACATATCCCAGAGAGGATATTTTAAAATCTGCATTCCAGCAGCTGTAACTGCCTGCTAAAACCAGAAGCTATAACCAAGCCTACACAAATCAAGGGGAATTTGGCAGAAAAAATATGTACTCTTTATGAACTTGACCTAGACATTGAAATATAACATGCATGGGAACTTATTGGAAATTTGAGTTAATCAGTAAGCTCATGGTATTTACTTGGATCAAGCAGGTTATATTCCAGCAAGATATCAGTGATTCAGTATCAAGGGGAGGAAATTGCTGGAGTTAAATAGAAAAAAATAATGGAGACTAGTGAGGTTGATGACTCTTAGAGTTGTAGAAACACAGAATTATGAGGATGTACTCTCTGATAACAGTGAGAAACTATCGAAGATTTCCATGCCAAGATCTGTTTAAGGTTCTAGTTAGAAGGCAAAATGATGCAAGGGACACATTATCCAAATAGAAACAGAAAACCAGAGTAAAGAAGAAACCTTGTTTTATAAAAAAAAATTGAAACTTGAGGTCAGAAAGTAGGAATCAGGATAAAAAAAATGAAGTGGGATGCACAATCACAACTGTGATAATAATTTTAATAACGTTAAAAATACTTAATTAGAATTACAAAAACACACCATGCTTAAGGTTATCATGAGCCAAATACATGAAATATAACGACTTATACATAGTAGCTAAATAGTGTTCTTGCTGTGCAGAAAAGCCAGACTATAAAGGATTAATTCTGTCTTGAACAAAATAATCCTCTGTTCTTTCCACAAGCCTGCTGTATAACATCTCTAGGGATCTACTGTCCATCAGCTTCCTTCCCCATATGTTCCCTAAAGTGTAGGAGTATGTTTGATGTGGTTACCCAGGTGACTTTATTATTCATGTGGCCTGTTTATTCATGTGGTCTATTGCCACATGAATCATCACACCTGCTTTAAACCCACTGCTACAATTTAAATGATCATAGTAGGAATGACACCTTCAGCTATCGTTTTTCTGTCGCAACAGTCTGCCTTAACTTCCCTATATTGTATCTTTCAGTCTTCTGGTCATCCACCCAAATCTACCCAAATTCTACTATACCATCTGTTGCCTTCTTGACTGCTTTCTACACTCCATATCCAGCTATTGTCTGTCACCATATTTTCTGGGTGTCATATTTCAATGCTCATCTAGCTATTCAAATATTTTTTATTTCTGGTTCCACTTCCACATGGACCTTATTTTGGATTATATTATGACCTTACAAAAAAGAGTCACGAATGAAAACACAATATATTTTCTATTTAATAAAAGATTAATTTCTCAGAAAAAGTACATTTTCCTGGTTATTTTTGAGTATTGGATTATGCTATATATGATATATATATTTATACGTTATGTATTACAGTTGACCTTTGAACAAGGTGGGTATTAAGGGTGCTGATCTCCCACAAAGGCAAAAATCTGTGTATAATTTTTGACTCCTGAAAAACTTAACTAATAACCTACTGCTTACCAGAAGCTTTACCAATAACATAAATATTTGATTAACATATCTTTTAAATGTTATATGCATTATATACTGTATTCTAACAGTAAATTAAGCTGAAGAAAATAAAACCATTAAGAAAATTATAAGGAAGATAAAATATATTTACTATTTATTAAGTGGAAGTTGGTTGTCATAATTTCTTAATTCTTATCATCTTAACATTGAGTAGGCTGAGGTGGAGGAAGTGGAGTGGCTGGTCTTGCTATCTCATGGGTAGGAGAGGCAGATTTTTGGAGGAGATAGAAGGGGAGTCAGAAGAGGTAGGCATAGTTGGCCCAACTTTATTAAAATACATTATAATTTCTGACTTTTTGCTTTTTAATTTCTCTAAAAATATTCCTATATGGTAAAAATCTTTCTTCCACCATGTGCTTTAGTTTCAGTGCCATATCAAAGAAGTCTCCTTGTAATAAGAGAAGTCGAAAGCAGTCTTGTATAATTCGAAACCTTTTGACAGACTCTCAAAAGTCAACTTGTTTTCTGTCATTGCTTCTTTTACATCTTCCCCATCATCATCATCTGGCACTAGTTTGGAAACACTCATCTCTATCAAGTAATCTTCTGTTAATTCCTTTTGTGTAGTGTCTGTTAACTCTTGAATTTCTCCAAGACTCCTATCTTGAAACCCTCCATTCTTCACCTTTTTTGCTGTATCCACAATCTCTTTTATTATGTCCTAGATTGGCTCTGTCAGAAATCCTGTGATGTCGTGCACAGTTTTCTGGATGCAGTTTTCTCCAGCAGCAATTTGTTGTTTCAAGCCTGATGGCTTTCATTGCTTTTCTGTACCAATGATGCCAAATTTAACAGTGTAATCCTTCCAGATGTTCTATCAGGGTTATCTTCCATAGAGTTTAAAATTATTTCCATAAAGCACCATGCATAATGAGCCTTAAAGGTCCTTATGACCCCTGATAGGGCACTTTCATCTGCGTTAAAAACCTCTTCAGGCAGATACCTCTTCTTTTCAATGATTTCTTTTATGGTATCTGGGAACTCATCTGCTGCCTTTTGGTTGACAGAAACTGCTTCTCCTGTTACCTTGACATTTTTAGACCAAACCCTTTTTTCTAAAATTATCAAACCATCCTTTGCTGGCAATAAATTATCCAGCTTTGATACTTCATCTTCCTTTTGATTTAAGTTCCATATAATGGTTTAGTTTTCTTCTTGAATGATATTAGAATCCATTAGTATGTTTTCCTTAAAACAATCCTATGCTAACATAAGAGTGTCATTTTTCTATACTAGCATAAGTGTATGAGATAAAAAATGTATTTCATGAAAAGTGCAGTTTCTGTCCCTGCTAACATAGCTGCAGCTTTTTTTTTCTTACATTGACAATGGTGCTTACACTAGTTTCATTTATTTGAAATGATGGGCAACTGCAGCTGCAGACCTCAATCTTTGGAAGGTACCAAGCAATTCAACTTTTTCTTGTAATGCCATGGCCTTTCTATGCTTCTTTGGAGCACTTCCAGCATCAATGGTGGCACTGATTATAGGTCCCCTGTGTTATTTAAGGTCTATGATATTGCACTATGCACAGTGAAAAATAACGTGAGAGCTGTGAGAGAACACCTTTTACTTGAATACACAATTTACTGAAGAGATGAACTGTTCACCTGAAGATGGTTAGAGCCACACCATGTTGTTAATGGATGCTTGCAACACAAATTCACAAAAATAGCAACAGGAGGTGGCTACAAAATCATTACAGTAGGACAGAATGTACTACAATTTTATGCAATTATGTTTTAATATTGGATCTTTATGTTTGTTTTCATTTCTCTTCCTTGTGAATGGTGCCATGTATGGTCTGTAAGTTTTGTATACATTTTGACTTTTTATAATAAATTTGTGTGTATTTCATGGTAGTAAATAATAAAATTGACTAGTATCTACATATATTTTATGTATTCATGACCTACCTAACTTTTCCTAAATTGTATTGATAAATTATATTTTGTGCAGTTTGTCTGAAATTTTTTTCAAAATGTTGCAAGTTTTCAAAACATTGTCCAATATATTTATTGAAAAAAAATCTATGTATAAGTGAAACTGTGCAGCTCAAATTCATGTTATTCAAGGGTCAACTGTATTTATATATATTGTGTATTTACAATATATGTGTTTACATACATAAAACAATCAGAAATATAGATATAATATCAGCATGCTTAATTTTTACTGACATTGAAAATCCGATTTCTAATCTTTCAAGCTACTTGTGAGGGAAGTAAATTTAAGACTAAGTTAAATATTCTAAACCTTATATGGCAAAGCAAGATTTTTATTCCACCTCATCTCTTTTTCTGTTTCTGCTTGAGTTTGAGAGGAGTAAAGACAAAGACTCTGAGAGCATGATTCATCAACTTTTGCTATCAGTGTGTTCAACATATAAAATATTATATATATATATATTTATATAGAGCAAAGACATTAGATTGTATACATGATAAATATGTATTTATTTTTAAAATCTCTACCTTAAAGAACCTCGAAGTTGAAATAGCACAGAGTGGGGCTTAGTAGAAAACTGCTGTCAGTGCTCCAAGATGAAACCAAAATGGTGAAGTCCTCCAAAATGAATCAGAATAATAACTGCTATCAGTCTTCCAATCTGAAGTCAAAACGGTGATGAAGATTACAAGGACCTCAAATTACTGAAGTTAGGAGTCGGTCTGGGCAGAGAAGATAAAAGACTAAAGCAAAGAAGACAGAAGAAGACAATGGAAGAGGGGGCTCTGGCCTGGCATAACCATCAAAGCTGGACAAACAGCATTTCATGGGGAAAGACAAGTATTTTTTTCACCCTTTTCTGGAGTCTGGGAACATTGTGACCTTTTAATAGTAAGAATGTATTTTTTTCCAATAATGGGTTTTATCTCTACACTCACTCAGACTATGCTGGCTTAACTACAGACTCAGAGATTTTTGCATAATTGAAAACAAAGTTCAAATTAAATTTAGTGTAACAGCTATGTGCATAAGGGATGTAATAATGATCCAAGAATCTTATAAGAATATTCTCCGCATATTCAGGCTGAAAATGCAAGCAAAGCTGTGACCCTTACTTTTTTATGTTGAGTAAACAACATTGCCTCCAGTGCCTGGGAAGGTTTACAACTATAGATCAAAGCACAAAGAACACTGTGATGAATGTGAGACACTTGTGAATTTCTACTATTAATACAAATTCAAAGAAAAATAAATAAAGGCGGTATCTAAAATCATCTTCCCAGTGCCAGTCTTAGAATTTTCAATACAAATATGTATCCTTTTATAGAATGATGTGTACCTGAAAAGTCCTGTAACTTTTTACATTCAAAGGAATTGTATCATGTATTATATTTGAGAGAGACATTATTGAAATTCCAAAGTGAATTACTGTGCAAGGTGAAGAATTTTATTTTAAAATATTCACTTGAACTTAGTTAACATTTTTAAAGTTAATTTTTGCATACTAAACATGCTTTAAAAAGGGGAACAGATTTCAAGTTTTAAGAAAGATGTAATAGGCATGCTTCTCAGTATTCTTCATGCTATGCACAGCTAAAATTGTAAAACGCAATGTAAAAACGTGGAGAGGAGAAGGCAGACCAGCTATAGACCTTGCACCAGAAGAATTACATGAAGGTGAGTTCCGGTGTGGTTTCTTTTCAGTTCATTTTATCTGGACTGGATACCGGGGAAACTTACGACCTAGAAATAGCAAAGGGTCACACCAAGAAAAAAGAAAAGCTTGTCCTCTCTAGACAAAGAGCCAGGAAAGGAAGATCCTAGCAAGAGGTGAAATTTTTCAATAATAATACTGCTCTACTCCTACCCTAGCCATGAGAAAAACCTGTGTCTCCATCTATACACACATCAGCAAAGGCTGAGTGGAAAGTGAATACTTCCATCTTTGCCTGACTATAAGAGGTGCCCGTCTCATTCCTTCCTCGGGTAGTGTGAGAAGGGGGTTATTGGAAAACCAGAAATTTCACCAACACCAAAAAATAACATCTCCTACCCCACCCCCAACCTTGTAGTGTCTTCAGAGGCACTTGGTTCCTGGACTTCTACCACCACCTGGAATTAATGAGAAACTTCTGCTGCCATCTGTGGTGGTGGTGCAGGAAGGTTATTGGAAAGGTGGGACTTTCACCCTCTTCAGTGAATGAAGGGGACATGGGGCCTCTGTATTCTTTTTCTGCAACTTCTTAAGCATGTGTAATTACTTAAAAATGAAAAGCTTAAATACTAAAATAAACACAAAGAAGAAGAAAACACATTTAATGGTTGCTCAAATTTGATTTCAAATAATCTATTTCCCTTACAAACACATAGACCAGTAGAATGTAATGGAGACCACAGAAATGAATCCAAACTTATATGGTCAAGTAACTTTTGAAAAGGGCAGTAAGAGGTTACAATAGGTAAAAAATAGTCTCTTCAATACATGGTTCTGGGAAAACTGAATTTCCACATGGAAACAAGTAAAATTGGACCCATTTATTATACAAACACAAAAAAAGTTAAAATGGACAAAAGATCTAAATGTAACACCCGAAACCATAAAACGTTTATATGAGAACACAGAGAAAAATTCCTTGTCAGCAGCCTTGGCAATGATTTTCTTTTTTTTATTTTTTTATTTTGATAGCATACCAAAAGCTCAGGCTACATAAACATATTAGTCCGTTTTCACGTTTACCCGAGACTGGGTAATTTATAACAGAAAGAGTTTTAATTGACTCAAAGTTCTGCAGGGCTAGGAAGACCTCAGGAAATTTACGATCATGGTGGAAGGGGAAGCAAACACATCCTCCTTCACGTGGCAGCAGGAGAAAGATGTGCTGAGCAAAGTGGGAAAAGCCCCTCATAAAACGATCAGATCTCATGAGAACTCACCCACTATCATAAAAACAGCATGGGGCATGTTCTCACTCATAGGTGGGAATTGAACGAGAACACTTGGACACAGGAAGGGGAACATCACACACCGGGGCCTGTCGTGGGGTAGGGGGAAGGAGGGAGGGATAGTATTAGGAGATATACCTAATGTAAATGACAAGTTAATGAGTGCACCAAACCAACATGGCACATGTATACATATGTAACAAACCTGCACATTGTGCACATGTACCCTAAAACTTAAAGTATAATAAAAAAAAAAGAAAGAAATGATAGTGTTAAAAAAAAAAAAACAGCATGGAGGTAACCACCCCCATGATTCAATTACCTCCCACTGGGTCCCTGCCATAACATGTGGGGATTATGGGAACTACAATTCAAGATGGGATTTGGGATTTGGGTGGGGATACAGCCAAACCATACCAATAAGCAATGCTATAAAAAATAAAACATCAAACTAAAAAAGTTACTTCAAAGCAAAAGAAACAAAAAAAAAATAAAATGGAAGCTAGGGATTTGGAAAATATTTGTAAACCACATATCTGAAAAAGGGTTAATACCTAAAATTTATAAAGAATTCGTACAACTCAGAAAGACAAATAACCAACTAACAAATGGGCAAACAGCCTAAAGAGACATTTCTCCAGAGAAGATATAAAAATGGCCAAGAAGTATATAAAAAGGTGCTCGATATCATTAATCATCAGGGAAATGCATTCAAAACAACGATGTGATATCACCTCATACTCTTAAGGATCAAAATATCAAGAAATAACGAACACTGGCAAAGATATGGGGAAAAGGGACCCTTTGTATATTGTTGGTGGGAATGCAAATTATTACAGACATAATGGAAAGCAGAATGGAAGTATTTTTTTTTAATTTTAAAATAGGACTATCATATCATTCCACCCCACTACTGGGTATATATCCAAAGAAAACGGTATCAGTATGTCAAAAGATATTTGCACTCCCATGTTAGCTGCAACATTATTCACACTAGCTATGATATAGAATCAACATAATTGTTCATTAATAAGTGAATAAATAAAACGTGGTATATTTAATTAATGGAATATGATTCAACCTTTTTTAAAAAGAGGAAACGTCATTTGTGACACATAGTGAACCTGAAAGACATTATGTTAAGTTAAATAAACCAGGCACAGAAAGACAAAGACCACAAGGTATCATTTATATTTGGAATCTAAAAAAGTTGAACTCATAGAATTAGATAATAGAATGATGGTGCCCAGGGGTTGCGGATGGGGGCGCAGATAGGTGTTGGTGTGATGTTAATCAAAGGATACAAAATTTCAGTTAGCTAGAAGGAATAAGTTCAAGAGATGTTTTGTGCAACATGGGTCTATAATTAGTAACAACGCCCTGAATTCTTGAAATTTGCTAAGAGATTTTAAGTGTTCTTGCCACCAAAAAGTATATGAGGTAATGTATATGTTAATTGGCTATATGTAGAAATGTTGTAAAGTGAACACCCTACAAAACATGTTGTACATGATATATATAATTTAGTCAATTAAAAAATAATAGATGTTTATAAATAAATAAGAAAAAAGACTAAATCACATAAATATATTAAACATTGCAATGTTTGGAATTATCATAGCTGCCTCACTACATACATTAATCTCCTCCTTTTTAGGAGACCACATTAAATTTATTTCAAAAGAACATTGGCAATTTAAACCAAGCACATTCATAAAACTAGGACAATTAGTAGCAGGGAGATAACAATACATTTCTGGAAGATAGAAGGCAGATGGAAAGGTGGTAACTGATAATTCAGAGAAAAGTAACACAGCCTAAGTTTCTTATGGTATCTCAACATGTGAGATAAAAGCCTTTCTGTGCTTTAGACACCCCAAATTCCCAGGTTTCAAAAATTCTGAGATAAATATTTGGGAAAAGGTAAATGTTAGGAATTTAAAACCATCCTTGAAATGTAAAAACAATTTAGAATGATGCTAAAGACTTACAATGCAATAGGAAGGTTTCAAGCAAGTAAGGATGGAACAAACATAAAATGCTAAATCTTGGGGGCAAAATTTCCTTCAAAATACCATTTTATTTATTTTTCCACAGATAGGTTTTGAGAAAAAAGCAGATAAAAACTTGCACTCAGAGTTGAGACTGGAGAAATATATAATATGAATAAATTTATAAATAAATATATAATGTGAGGTTAAGTTACTTGACAAAATTCAGGATTTATTTTTCGTTTCAGTTTTTACTTCATATTTGTATTTATTTCATATTTGTTGATGCTCTGTTGTTAGGATCACATACATTTAAGATTTTTACATGTTCTTAATGAATGTACGCCATTTATATTTTGGAATATTTCTCCTTATCTCTAGAAATAGTATTTTATCTGAACTCTACTTCAGACCTTGTTTCTCCATGGTGTATCATTTTCTAACCTTCTAATTAACATATCCATAACAGCCTTTCTTTACCTGGTACAAATGCAGCCCCCTTCTACAACATGACCTTCCTCATAATTGTTCCTTATGTCCTGTGAATTATTAATAGGTTTCTCCATCCTAACTGGTGGAAACATAAAATGATTCCTAGCCCTCTGGAAGCTCCAGTTGGTTTGCTGTGTGCTTCAAGGTGGTCTTTCCATTATCCTGGGGTGATTCCTCACACATGTGTACATCACTCCTCAGTCTGATTCAAGGGAATGACTCAGCACATCCCTTGAACTGGCATTCTCTCTGTATCAGCTTCTTCCTCTTAGTACCCTACCCAAGAGTCTAGCCATCTTTGCTTTCCTAAACTTAATGCCCTTATCTCCACATTTAAGCAGGAGGACACTGCTCCTCCTAGGTTTTCCCTACTTGTTCTGAGGCCTGGCAGTGACTTTGAACTTACTCTGTTTTCCTTCTCTCAGGTATCACAGTCCTAACTAATGTTCATTGTCTTAAAATAAATTGTTTTACATTTTGGGGGGGAGATGGTTCTAGTTGTTTATAGCAGGAGGGCAAATCTCATAAAAGTCATTCCTTCATGGAAGAAGGAGCTGCCCAGTTATTTCTCAAACCATGAACAGATAGCTACAGACCAACAGTTACATGAAGAAAACCAGCAACTAGGAAGAAAAGAGGGAGGTCAATATATTTAGAGACTTAAGGATAAAAGAGAAGTAAATCAAGGCACAATGGATAATATTTAAGAAATTATTAATTTATTTTCTCAGTGACATTGGAGAAGATACTATATACAAAAGGAGAATATCATGAAAAAATAGAGACTATAAATCTCTGAGAAATTAAAACTATGATTTTCAATACAAACTAATGTGAAAGGAGAGTAGTACTAAGGGAAATTCTCTAAAAATATAAAAATATGAAAAGGTACGTGCAATAGAGAAAAAATAAGAAACAGAAAGGTCTATAGTGAAACATGCTGTGCTGCAACAAGAAAGATCATAACTAGAAAACATAAGACTACAGAATGTTGTGGTAGAGTCATGAAGAAAATACAAAGTAAGTTAAGATAAAACATTATTAACAATTGAAGTGAAAATAAAAAGAACCCAAATTGTACATGACACTATGAATAACTGAAAAATGATGACTTGACATTTCAAAAGCAAACGCGAACCTAAAATGCTAATTGGCTTCATATTTCTGTATTTACAAAATCAAGATCACTAAAAAATATTTTGCATCAATTTACAGAAAAAAATGCTTACAATAAATGAATACACATTTATATGTTTATAATAGATATGGTACAGCTGAGACTAGTTAAGAAGAAAAAGAAGGCGAATGTTAGAATGATGTTCAGTCCTCCCTTGGTATCCACGGGGGATTGGTTTCAGGACTCCTTTGGATACTAAGATCCATGGATGCTCAAGTTCCTTATATAAAATGACATAGTATTTGCATATAACCTATGTACATTCTCCCATATACATTAAATCATCTTTATATTACTTATAATACCTACTAAAATATAAATGCATGTAAATAGTATACTGTATTTTTTATTTGTATTTTTTACTGTATTGTTATTTTTTGTGTTTTTTAAAAAAATATTTTTGCTCTGTGGTTGGTTGAATTCATGGATGCAGAAACCATAGATACAGAGGGTCAAATGTATACACAAATTATTATATTGTGTAGTAAGCAGTCAAGAAATTGAGACTGATACAGGAAACACTGAAATTAGTTTGAGAATAATTTTATTTTCTTTCTTTTTTGCAGAGTTAGATTTTATTTTTAAAATTTTTATATGTTGGTCAACAAAGCTTTGTTGCATTAATTGTGATTTTTAAAAGATATTGAAATATTCTCTGTCTCGATTAGTGATTTTAACAGCTTCATTGAGGCATAATAGGTATACCAATAAGCTGCACATATTTAATGTGTACAATGTGATGCGTTTGGACACATGCATACACCCATGAAATCACCACCACAGTCAGGGATATAAACATATCCATCACCTCCAAAAGTTTATTCAGGCTCCTTCGTCTTCTTGATTGCTGTTGTTGTTCTGGGTGTGTGTGTGTGTGTGTGTGTGTGTGTGTTTGTGTGTGTGTTAAGAATACAATATGAGATCTACCCTCTCAACAAATTCTTTAAGTGCACAATACAGCATTGTTAACTTTAGAAATTATGTTGTATGGAAGATCTCTAGTACTTTTTCATCTTGCATAAATGAAACTTCATACCCATTGAACAACAGCTCTGCATTTCTATCTCTCAGCTCCTGGAAACCAGCAATATACTCTCTGCTTCTATGAGTTTGATTACATTAGGTATCCTACATAAGTGAGATTATAAGTCAGTTTTTTGAGAATTAGAAATATTAAGATTAATAAAAATGTTATTTTCCAAATTCTTCCAGCTTACTCTCTCACATGTAGGCATTATTCATTATATGCAGTTGCTATGTTCTATAAATTCACAGATAACACTGAATTAACAAATCCTGAACCCTTACTCCTGGAAGAGATACAGGCTTAGATTTCTGAGAGTCTCTGGTCACAACATTTTTACCAAGCAATCAACACATATCCTAGTTTTATGTGTATTTCTATTTAAAGACATGTTATTTAATCTATGTTAAAATACAGATTGATTTACATGAACCCAGCCAACAGCACCATATAAATTATGTTAGAACAAAACTTGGCTAACCCATAGATTTTCTTCCTAAGACACATCAGCAGTTTTTCCCTTAGAAAAACCAAACAGCATTTCAGCATTATCTTTGGGAGACATTTAAATAGTGAAATCACCAACAAAAAGTACAAAGTTGTGAAAAATATGGCACCAATTAGATCATGAAAGAGCCATTTCTTTAGAGTATAGAGTTGAAACAAACAGCTTTGGCTTGTTTAATTTTAGCTGGGAACCTGCGCACCATGTGAATCAAAGTTTTTGCCACTCACCACTTGTCCACAAATGACCACAAAAGTGCAGCTAGTATTAATTTTGAGGTTACAAATAAATTTTATGGAGTAGACAAATTTCCATGGAATCCATGAATAATGAGGATCAAATGATATTAAAAATTAAGAAAAATAAAACTAGGTCTTAAACTTACAGAGTATGAATGTAAAAATGAACAAAAATGGTTTGCATAGGGGATTGAATTCTCAAATTGGGAATAAATTGAAAAAATTAAGAAGAAAACATTTGGTTAAGATTTTTTTTGAGACAAGTTCTTGCTCTGTCGCCCAGGCTGGAGTGCTGTGGCGTGATCTTGGCTCACTGCGGCCTCTGCCTCATGGGTTCAAGAAATTCTCATACCTCAGCCTCCCAAGCAGCTGAGACTGGCTAATTTTTTTATTTTTAGTAGAGACAGGGTTTTGCCATTTTGTCCAGGCTAGTCTCGAACTCCTGGCTTCAAGTGATCCACCCTCCTCGGCTTCCAAAAGTGGTGGGATTTCAGATCTGAGCCACTGTGCTCGGCCCTGATTTATAATTTTAATTAGGGTAAATAAGATACTTTTAATTCTGTTTGAAGGAATTGCTCATAAACTGCAGATAGCATCCTCTTAAATACAGGGTTTTTCCTAACAGTAGAGCTCATGCTTACACTTTCTTTTCACAATTAGGACATTTATCTCTCCATATAAAACTAAAAATATTTCATTTAGAAAGATATCCAAAGGTGTAACTTATTTCATTAAGAGTATGATACCACATAACTGAGTGAGGAATGAGGTCGGTGATGGGCAAGATGAACCTATAACTATTGGTCCAGTATATGAAAATTGAAGTTAATGGGAAAACATTGTTACAGAAAACTACCGACAAATTGGTACCTGTGTTAGTTTACATTAAAAATCTACTTAACAATTCTATGAAACAGTTGCTGCTCAATTAGAACTCAATTATATGTTAAACGAACTAAATGCCATTTCATTTGCACAGAGGAATCTTTAATAATGATTAATGGAAATTTAATCAAATGTGAGTTGAGACTCCAAAGTGTTTCACAATAGAATATGAATGAGTTATATTGGTACTAACTAGATCCATTATCTATATCATGATGCTGATGAGGTCAAGTTGGAGGGTCTGATCCTTACACAGCACATCAAACAAAGACTATTACGTAGAGTAACAAATGGCACCTTACAATCAGCTCTTCACCTTATAAATGTACCCATTTGCCACAATAGAACAAAATGATTATGAATAAGGAAAATCACTCAAATTGGCTAAAAATATGTTAGGCAGTAGTTTTGTTTTGGAATACAAAAAACAACAATTGAAGGACTTATTAATACATAAGTTCTTAAGACTGATACATTCAATAAATTACATTTACTTTCATAAAAGGAAGATTGAGATCTTCTGTTTCTCATTCTTCATTACCACAACCACCTATTAACCAAAGTTTGGGTAATTGCATGACATTTGCAAATTAGGGAATAATTAGTAATTTATAATGTGTGTATTTCAATCCAGATTTTAAAAAATTTAATAATTTAAAATATGGGATTTTATTTTTGTTTTTTGTCTTTGTACATAAATGCCAGGAACAAATTGAATAGCAAATATATGCTACTTATTTGTAAAAAGTACATTATTGTAAGCTTTCGCATGTTTTATTAATATTCTATTAGTCTTTATGTTTACTTCATATTAGTACAAATGACTATGTACCACGTTATTTTCTGAAACTCATGAAAATCTGAAATGTTTATAAATGCATTCTTGCATTTTTTCCCTTAAATTAGTTGTGTTCTGCTGTCAGAGTCACTAATATATTTCCCCTACATTTTAATTCTAATACTGACTCTCCATTTATCTGTGTAATTATGTTGAATTCCTAACATCCTAACATTATTAAGGAAGCCAAAAAACATAATTTATTTTCTTCATTACCTAGTGTTTTATTAATACCTTTTGCTTTTGGTAAAAATATTTGACTCACTACATAAATATTTTCCCTTTATGCTTGTAATTTCTGTAGAGTAGAATATAAAATTGTTTATGATTAATATATTATTATAAAAACTAAATCAGGCTACCATCTATTTTTTATTGATGAGCACATTGTGTATGCTGTGCCAGTGATTATGACAGGTATTCAAGGTGATGCTTGCACAATATCACAATGCCTGGTTGACATTTCTGCCACTATAAGACCAAAAAAAAAATCATTGTTAAATTAAGTTTAAAATCACTACTAAATTTAATTTGGCTTTATACAAATATAAATTGGCTTTATACATGAAGCAACATGCTTCATGTAGTTTTTAAATCAAAATCTCACCTTTGTGGACAAATGCAGGTACTGAGTTATTAAGGTCTCATGTAAAGACACCCACTGAGAAAACTACTTTCTATTCAATTTAACTATCTCAAAGAGATGACAGAAGAGACTGGGTTATTGGAACTCAGACCTCTTTATCAAAGAATGTGAGCAATGCATAGTGGATTTCAAGGTAAAGAGAAATTGTATTATTAATGTAATAGCTACGTGAACTACTCTTTTATTAGCAGTTCCGGTTTGTAAAACCCTTTCCCTGTGCTAAGTATTCTTTTCGGCTTTATATCTTACAACTGAGCCTACTAGAAGACACTTTGAAACACAGGTGTTTTAAAAGGTGTCATACCAAATAGCTTTAATCCAGCTATGTTATAACACGTTACTTTTAAACATTTTAGCTTTGAATGTGCATTGAGAGGATCAGAAATATCATGTTAATAGATTTTAAGGTGTTACAACCATCATAAATTTTCTTAAAGAATATATAATTAGAAAAAGTATGCTATTGGGAATTACAGTTCATGAGGTATCAGAATTGGTTTTAAAATGTACACAGTAGGTTTCTTATTTGAAAACCTATCAAGATAAATTTATTAGCTCAGCTTGTACAAAATAACAAAATACATAAGGCATATTAGCTCTTTCCAGCTATAAATTAATTGATTTAAATTTTATAAATCCTTATTTCTTTATGAATAACTCGTAACTTTAGAAGTTTTTAGGAAAAGTATTATGTCTGGTCCATACCATATCTTTCTCCTTACATTTCATGACTTCTAGTATAGAGATTAAATTATTTTCCTTATTACCTCTTCCATCAGCTGATACCCTATAATCACTGACATAAGAAAGGGCTGTATATGACTAACTGTCCTGCCGCAGATCCCACACCAAATAAAGACTGTGTGCAAGGCATCCCATTTTAACTCAGTCTTACACATTTCCTTTAACACCACATTAAAATCTTTTCACACATTGGAGCATTCTCTGTAGTTTGTTCCTAGTACTTAGATGTATCAGTGCTCACTTTATATATCTAAACTTACCTCACAAAAAGCTTTTTTCTCATTTCTTCTCTTTATTCCCCTTTCTCTTCCATCTTATTTCACTTTTATCCCTCTATTCATTCCCTTTATTAGCCAAAGACAGACAAAAACAAGCAAACAAATAGGAAAAAAAAAAAAGTTTAAATAAGCATTCAAAGTGAAGCCAAATGTGAGCATTTGGGAAAAGAAAAATAAATGGAATCCTGTTTTGAGTTTTAATTAGACAGTTTTCAGTTAATTAAACTTTTAATGGCTTTAAATGTCAATTCGGTGTATTTACCCAATTCAGTAGTTACTTCCATTTTTTTCCTCACAAAATGTAAGTGGGTTTTCCGAATTCACAGGGGTGAAGAAGTATGGAGAAATGGTCAGCATCAGGGAAAGCCCTGACAAGTAAGGCCATCATGCTGCAGGCTTTCTATTTGATGACACACCAAACAAAGCAGATGTGATTATGGAGCAGTCGCCTGCCCAGTGGAGCTATCATTCTCTCTCTCAGAAGTTACTGGTAGAGTTCTGTTAATACTGCTTATTTTTAATTCTCATGACATGGAGGACCTGTTTCAGGAACTCAAGTTTTTATTTGATCTTTGCTGATTTCTATTCATCTTGATCCATTGTTACAGTATCCAAAAGAATGTTCATATAATTTCAATTTGAAGATAGACACTTCTAAAATCACCAGCATACATCCAGTTTTTCCAATGTGTCCACATACTTTTGGGCTCATCAAATATTTTTGTTAGGTAATGATGGAGGGCATATCCAGTGAGGAAAATATTGGAAGCAAGTGCTCATACCTCAATATTTTAAAAAAAAAAACTTTCTTATTTTTTAATGGCTCTTATATTTAGAAAGGCTAGGTTAGGTTTTTCAGTTTATGCTTTACCCAGTTATCCCTTCAGAACCACACAGAATAAATACAACAGTTTTGCATATGGCATTCCTATTAATACTCAGATCATCATACATTCATGTTCCAAATACTTCATTTGTCTACGCCACATCTTGTGCCTTTAGATATTTCTATGACATGATTTTCTTCACACTTGATCTTCCTAGTCACAGTTTTTTAGATCTTCATGAGTAAACATTTCTTTTCCATATAAAACCCTGATCTGAATACTGTACATTGGATGTATATTCTTCATTAAAGATATAAAGATACTTCACTTAAAAATTTGAACCTGAAATAAACACTAATATTGATGACTTTCAGGATTATATTGGGCTCTTGATTTTCCTCATCATCTTCCTTTTAAATAACCACTTCATCTTTTCCCTCCCTTTTATTCCTTTCTCTTCTTCAACTACTCTGTTCCTAGGTAGGGTCAAACAAGGCAGCATTATGTTAAGGACAGCGGAGACAGTGTTCCAGAAGAGATGACAGAGGAGTGGGAGAGAGATGACAAGAGTGCTGTGGGGGCAGATTCTTAGTGGTGTGTTTCGAGTAGTGTGAGAAAGTAATGAGTAGGATGGTGACCCAGGACATCATTTCAGAGCCAAAGCAGGGTGAGGCTTGTTTCAACAAGAGATAGACAGACCAACATGAGGTGGATTAGGAAAGTGTCTCTGTGCAAAGAAGGGGGGAACAAAACAGAGGGCATGTTGTCAGAGACCAGGCTAGGTAGAAAAGTGTTGTAGTTGAGAAAAGATATGGCATTCAAGCATGGAAATCAGAGTCCAAAAGGGGCCTAGAAATGTGTGTGCAGCCTGGTGTGGGGTGTTAGAAGTTGAGCAGGATGAGAACATTCTGTTAGGGGACACTGGGGCTGGAAAGTTCAAGTCTAACCAGCTTAAGAAGGGCTTTCTGTAAACAATTGTCTGCCCATTATGGGGAAATCTGGACAAGGGAGGAAGGATCTCCATGCAGGAGAAGGAGCATCAGTGCATCAAGAAGGGACAGAGGTGATGAAAAGTCTGCATATTAAATATATATTTGTTATTTCTCTTATTTCTAATTCTGATCCAACCTTACAAGTTTTTACCCCTTCAAATTTGTAAATTCCTTCTTCAATTAAGAGAAAATCTGGCTCTCTATTCTTAATATCTTTACATATTTGAACATTCTGTGTGTGTATGTGAGTGTGTTTGTGTGTGTGTGTCTGTGAGGGAGGGAGTAAGAGTTTAGTATTTGGGGGCTAATATTGAGATTACTGGTAAATTAAATGATTTTTAATTACTGTGTTTTGAAGTTTTATGACTACATTTCTTTCTAACATTTTATGAAAAACTCTTCAAAGTGATGCAACACTTAGTAAATAATATGTTTTTAAGTCAAAGTTTCTTAAAAACTAATAATTGTATAACATAATGATTAAAGTTGTATCTGCAAATGGCTTGGTTAAATTCTTTACTCAATAATATAGTACGTAAATTTATAAACCAAATTCTTAATTTCAAATATAATAGCTAGAATAATAATAAAAGAACATAGAGAAAACTTCTAGTAATGTGTTTTCGTGCATTTTTAGTTTTTATTCAATTTATGAAATATATATAATTTGCATTTTATTCAAATGCATTACATATAGTCTCATTTTTAAGACGGTAAGACTACATTTTGAAAAAGACCTTATAAAATAATTTAATATGAAATAATTATTTTTTGCAGTTAACATTTTCAACTGCATACCCATGTATCTTGGTGTCATACATAGAACAATGGCCCCTCAAAAAGTTCTATATTCTAATGCTTGAAACCTACTAATATGTTACATTAAATGGCAAAGAGGAAATAAGGATATATAGATGAAATTAAAGTTGCTAATCAGCTGAACTTAGCATGATTATATTCAGTCCAATGTAATCACAAGAGCACATAAAGGTGGAAGAGAGGACCAGAGATATGGCAGTATGAGAAAGACTTGACCCAAAGCGACAGATTTTTGAAATGGAGAAAGGGGCCAAGAGTCAAGGAAAATATGTGGACTATAGAAGCTGGAAGAGGCAGGGACCAAATTCTCCTTTCCAAGAATCTTCAGAATGAAATGCACACTACTGACACCTTAAATCTCTGTGGGCTTTCTGATCCACAGAACTCTAAGGTAATAAATTTGTGTTGTGCTAAGACACTATATTTGTGGCCATTTTTTATGGCTGCATTAAAAAATGAACACACTCGATTTTAAGAATTTTATAACAATATCATATATGTTACACTTAAGTTTTATATGATATTATTTGTATAGTTTATGTTGGCATAATATAATTTTAATGTAGAAGATATATGCTATATGGATAAAATATTATCAACTACATTATGATGGTAATAACAAGTAATTTATTTTTTCCCCAAAATACATTTTTCCCCAAAATTGTAGCAGCTTATGATTAAGAGGTAGATGAATACATGTTTCCCTAAACTTTCTAAAATATGCTAAAATAACTATTTTTCTCATTCGAGAAAACATTTTATTAAAAATGAATACACTGCTAATCTCTGTGCAATGTGTAAAATGTAATGCTGGTGTGGTAAATTAAGAAATATAACCAGTGAATCAGAAATCATATGTTTTGAGGATTGTAGACATTAACAAAACAACAAAATTCATAAAATACTGTATATCATCTTGAATACTCTTCTTCATGCAAATAACTGTTAGGACTTTTAAATCAACATTTTATTAATGTAATCTCAATCGTTGTGCTTTAAACATGGTGTTTGAAAAGTACATATTTATATGAAACTACTTTGGGACTGACTGATTTATTCTTTCCAAAACCATTTGGTTAGAAGCCCTCCTTTCCTTTCTATCTCCCCCTCCTTTCTTTTTTCAATTTTATTTTTCTGTTATTTTTGTATACACAAGTACTTAAATTAAGTGCTAATGATTGATAAACAAAAGTGCATATAGTTATTGAAGAGCCTTGCCATCCAATATAAAAACATGTTATATAAGATATTCAGAATTGTTGAAAATACTGGAAATGAGAAATTTTATACTAATATTAATGAATATAAAAAACAACACAAGCTTATGGCATCAAATCTATACTGTAAACAAATATAAGACAAACAGTAAAAAGTCACCCCTTCTTCCACTTTCAATATCCATTATCTAAGAAAAAAATGGTTTTAACTGTGTAAAATATTAGGTGTTATCATAGAATCCCATTTCCAAGTACATAGCCACTGAAACCTTTATTTCTTGAATTATCCACTTGAAACAACTCTCACTGACTTCCCATACCCACTGTGAGAGATAAAGAATGCAACACGTTTTCCCTCTCACAATGCTTTGACTATAATAAGGAATAGCACTATTTTGGTCTTAAAGACCCTGGTATCCTAGATTTGCGGTTTGTTGTAATGGCAGTTAAGTTTATTGTGTCCTTAGCATAAGATAGCTGCATGTCTAAGAATAATTAATTCTTTTGATCCAGGAGCATGGTATGACTTTCTATTTGTTTGCTTCCTCTTCAATTTAATATCATTAAAATGGACATACTGCAAAAAGCAATCTACAGGTTCAATGCAGTCCCTATCAAAACACCAATTTTTTTTTACAGAAATAGAAAAAAAATTCTAAAATTTGCATGTAACCAAAAAAGAGCCTGGCTAATCAAAGGAATACTGAGCAAAAACAGTAAAGCTGGAAGCACTGCACTGCCTGACTTCAAAACATATTACAAAGCCATAGGGAATAAAACAGTATTGGTATAAAAACAGACACATACACCAATGGAACAAAATAGAGAATCTAGAAATAAATCCATATATTTACAGTCAACTGATCTTTGGCAAAGCTGTCAAGAATAAACACTGGGGAAAGTATACCTTCTTCAATAAATGGTTCTGGGAAAACTGGATAACCAGAAGAAGAATGAAACTGGACCTCTATCTCTCACCATATAGAAAAATCAATTCAAGATGAATATAGGCCGAAAACTACTAAAATATGAGAAGAAAACATAAGGAAAATTATTCAGACACTAGTCTAGGCAAAGGTTTTATGACTAAGGCCTCAAAATCACAGGCCATGAAAATAGACAAATAGTGCTATATTAAAATCAAATACATCTGCAAAGCAAATGAAATAATCAACAGAGTGATGAGGCACCATTTTGAATGGGAGAAAACATTTATAAACTACTCATTCAGCAGGGTATTAATATCATAAGTGAACGTGTGTCATGGGAGTTTGTTGTACAGATTATTTCATCACCCAGGTATTAAGCCTGGTACTCATTAATTATTTTTCCTGATCCTCTCCCTCCCCCTACCCTTCATCCTCCAATAGGCCCCGGTGTGGGTTGTTCCGCTTGGTGTGACCATGTGTTCTCATCATTTAGCTCCCAAAATACTGCATTTTGTTCTCACTTATGAACAAACTTTGCTAAGAATAATGGCCTCCAGCTACATCCATAACCGTGCAAAGGACATGATCTTATTTATTTCATAGCTGCATAGTATTTCATGTATATGTGTACCACATTTTCTTTATTCAGTTTACCACTGATGGGTAGACTAGAGATCTAGAAAGAGAGAGAGAGGTTGTTCTTATGAAACACAGGCTGCTAGAAGTTTGTCAGTCTAAATTTAAAATATGTGTCATACTTTGGTTCTTGAAATAAATGACCCCATAGTTTAATAAGCAATAGGTATTTTAAAGGCAGTCTTGGCATAAACTCGTAAGATATTTTTAAATGTTATGAGGATTAAGCAACAGGTGTGCTTAAGTAAACACTAACATTTGTAAAGATGCTGATTTATATACAAAATTTATGAGCTTTTCACTAAATAGTTAGAATCTAAATATAAAATATTTAATCTCCTTGAAGTAGATTCAAGGTAAACTTAAATAGTGCCAATGTATTTTGCACTAGAACTCTTTGGACATATGTTTATACTTGTCAAAAGTTAATTTCTCATTTTGTACTCTTGAGATAATGGCATTTGTCTATAGTGAAGTATATAGGAGATTTTCCAATACTTTCTGCTTATAATAAAGGACACTGTAGTTACTTCTTCTTAAAATCATACTGAGTAATCAAACATGTTTGTGGTTCAGAAGCATGTATAATATACAGAACAAACATTAATAATATGAGTGTGTTGTTCCCAGTGAAAACAATTCTATTGTACAACCTGTGAACATTCTTTCAACAGAACATATAACACTGTTAGAATGATAGCCGTAGGAGGCAACCGCATTCCTCGGCAAATAGTGGATGGTCCCCAGTAAAACCCCACTTTCAAGTTAAAGACAGTTTAAAAGCCAAGCTACAAGTCTCAAAAAAAATCCTTAAGCAGGATTGAGAACCTCTCTTCCTGTTTGACATGCTTTCCTCTGATTTGTCCCCACACTTCACCTATTTTACATATACCTACCCTTCCCTAATTATTGTTTTTTTTACACTGCCATGCCCACCTTTGAATGGTGCCTTTGATTTAGCCTTTTTTTTTTTGTTTGCATACTCACAAAGCAATCAGCATGCACTCCCCCATTCTGAGGCCATAAGAGTCCCAGACCCAGCCATGCTGAGAGAGCGACCACCCAACTTAAGACAGGGGACCACCCTCACAACTCTCTCCTGAGAGCTGTTCTGTTGCTTAATAAAACCCTTTTCTGAGCCTCTCAACCTTCAGTTGTCAGCATAAGCTCATTCTTCTTGGATGTGGGACAAGAACTTGGGATGCTGCCAAATGCAGGTACGAAGAAGTCAGCAACACTTTATTTAGCCATCTGACCCTTGTTGGCACCTGGTGGCCACCACATGCAATACGAAGCAGCGATGCGGTTGGGCCAACTCTGGAGCTGTGGGGCACAGTGTGGCAACAGGACTGAAAGAGCTGTTAACAAGTCCCCATTCTGCAGGCTGTGGTTGCACTAAAAGAGCTGTTAGCATGCTGTAACACCTCCTCTGGGGCTTTGAGGTCACAAACTTCCCTGTTTGGATGCCATCATCTTAACCTCATTTGGATGTTGGAGTCTCCTGGAGGAGTCACTTGCAACACACCTGGTTCAACCACAAGCCCTGCATGGAGCTTGCACCTGTGCCAGCACTTGGAGTGGCCAGCCGGACCTGGCACTCACTCACCCAGACACACCCTCAACCGGGGGCTGAGTGCACCATCACAGTGGTCATGGTGTCTGTGCAGAGCACAAGCCAGGCATAGCCTGATGGGCTGAGTGGGAAGTGCACCTCCTGTGGTGAACCCAGGGCCAAGCAAGACCTGGGCAGGGGTGTCAACACCTGGGAAGGTCTCTGGCTGGCAAAGTGGATGAGAAAAATCCTGCATCAAGAATTTTATTCAGTTTTTGGGATGGGGCAAAGGCAATTCATTTACTGATTTTAATTTTCTCTATATTTTGTCCAAAGACCTAAAGATTAAGGTTGTGTCCATGTACTACTCTATATGTATTTAGGGTTAACAGAGATAGGCCTTTTAGTTCTTGACCCTGGAAATTATATCTGACTTAAATATTTACTCTTGGAGATTTTGGACTTATTTTTTGACTCTTTTTGTAGGCCACACCATGTGATGAATTAAAATTATTTGTATATCATTTTCCAAGTAGGCTAATCTATCTCCCTTAAGTCTTATTAACCAGAAACTCTTCTAGAGCTTTACTCCTCTAATGCTGAAATGTCATGAAGACATCAGAGATAGTTACATCACATGTTTTAGACAGGCATTTATTAGCAAAAATGTTAATACAATTTGAAAAATTTAAATACCAATAAACTACCTTCTTGTTTAAATTGAATGCAGTGCCTTATTTAGTAAGTTTAACTCCTCACTTAAGTTTCCTTTCACAGTAATTGGCAAAACCATAAATCTAATTGCTAATGTCAAAATCAAGGCATATCTATTCATCTCTCATTCTGAAACAATAAATCACTAGAGTCAATTGACTCCACCATTTAAAGATTCTCAGATCCTCCACTTCTTCCTACCATTCTTATTCCCACAGGTATAGTGCAGGCAACTGTTATGTCTCATTCTGATGAGTGACAGTCTTCAATCATTTATCTGAGAGCATCCTGGGTGAATTTTTTCAAAACATAAATTGTCACCCCTCCTTGACTGGCCTCTTGTGAAATTTAGGATGAAGCTTTAATGTTTAATGAGTCCTATAAATTGTTATTATGTAATACTAGCCTACCTAGACTCACCACTCTCATACTGTTTCTAAGCCAACCATACAAATATGGTCTGGGTTACTTCTTTTTTCTGATTTTTACACTTTCAATCATGTTCTCTCTGGTTAAAATATTTCTCTTTCTTTTTGCCCTGTTTGACCTATCCATCAACTGCTCATAATCTAGACTTAACTTTTCAATTTTTTCTGATCCAACAACTAGGCATATTGGCCCTTCTATGGACAGTCCTTGTATTACCCACCTCCTCTATCCTACTGTTCATTGTAATTTTGACTGACATCTTCATAGGCACATTAAACTTGCTAGCTCTGCACCTAGCAACTGTGATGGCCCCATGAGGATGTCACACAAAAGTACAATGAACATTATTTTTACTATTTTTATTTTTAATTTATTTATAATTGATCATATAAACATACAAATATATATAATTTGAATGGTAATGTGAGATCCAATAATTTGATAGTTAATTCAGTAAGCATTTTTTGAGTATTTGCATTGAGTTTGAAATGTATTGGCTGATGCTTTGCAAAGGTAACTTCAGATTTCATGGAACTTATCATGTATTTGGAAGTATAACTAATAAATTGAATAATGCCATTCTATTTATTCTATTTAATGCCATTCTACTTAAAGCCATTCTAAACTTTGGATAAATATTTGTTGAATGAATCAATAAATGACATCAATAAATGACAATTATTAATTTATCTATATTATACAATAAACTCACATTGTTTTGTGCTCCCAATCTATTGATTTTTGTTTTTGTTGTTTTAGTTTGGGTGTGGGGTGTTAGTGGATATCAACTAAATAAATCCACATCTCTCATGTATTAGTCAATGTCCTTGAGTTAAATGTGTTCCTCATAACAAAATGTCCAAGTGGAAGATTTTGAGGGAGATAGAGTGAAAAATCTAGATAATATTGAGAGAAGGACATAGATGCATATTCTGTCATCAGTAAATAAGAGAGAAAAAATATATTTAAATTTAGAAGGGAGATTAGCTATTTCAGAATGGTTGACATTATACAATGATTAAAAATAAAAGCAGTACAGTAAAAATAGACAAACCTTCTCTTGCTGTTCTAGTAGATGATGATCAGGATACATCTGAAAAAGGGAGATTATTAATGTCACAATCTTATAATTTAAAATTAAAAAGGTAAATTTTATAATTTATAAACATTCATAGTAACAGCCTAAAGCAGTGAATAAAGAATAAGAGTGAGTTTACAATGTTTTTAAACGTGATTATATTTCTTGGCATAATTTTAACATTATAGTTCTTAGATGAAATTATTATGGAAAACAATGTTTGGAAAATCCTTCAAATATGTTGTGTTCATTGTTACTTGTATAATATCTACTGCAGCATAAACTAAAGCCTTAACATTAATCTTATTGTCACAGAGTATAAAGGAATGATAAAACATATTGGGTTAATGTAAAAATAGAGCATAACAAAGGAATGAATCAGAAACATGTAAAATGGTCAAATGGGAATATTTTCTATTCTCTTTGTCATTTTCAGGGGAAATTTTAGCATTTGCTTGCAGAGAGATATACTCACTTTTATTTTTTTCCTAGGATCATCCATTAAAACTACTACTCTGCTCTATTTTAATGGCATGTGAATTCATTACTTAAAATTAAGTCATTAAAAGCAAATGTGTATGGATTTACATTTTTAAATTTATTTTCAGGATTTTCTCTTTACCCATACATGTTATAACTTTAGTTTCTAATTAAAAATGCTTTTAAATTTGTTCCATTTTCACCCTCTTCTAACAAGCTCTTTGCCAACCCATTTACTTCATTAGGCTATGACTTTCTCCCTTAGTTAGTGGGTGCTTCAGCTCTTCCACACCCCATTACTTTTCAATTGTCTTCTCCAAAGCACCACAGCACAGAGCAAAATTAGATGATATAGAAGAGTAAACAATGTTTCCCATCACCCATTTTTAAATCTCCTATTGTTTTTTTCCTTTCTCTTTCACTCTTTGTTTCCTGTTATGTTTCCAGTACAACCCACTGGATCTGTAATGTTTTGTGAAGGTCTGCCTAACCTTTCTTCTAATCTGCTTAGCATCCCATCATCTGAGATCTGTGCTCTTTTCAACGTGACAGCCAACTAATCTAAGAATGTAATTGCTAACTGTGTGTAAAAGAAGTATTCATTATTCATACGCTCATAAAAGGTTAGCGTCATGCTTTTACAGGTAATTTTTGCACAAGTAATGTGAAGCAAGAGCAGTATAAAATAAAATTAAAAACTCAAAGATCTTCACCAAAAACTGACAATTTCTTTACTATACTTATTTTTAATTTGTTTAATTGACCATATAAACATATAATTCTACATAATTGAAATAGTAATGTGAGACACAATAATTTATTAATTAATTCATTAAGCATTTTTTGAGTATTTACATTGAGTTTGAAATTTGTTGGTTGGTGCTTTTCAAAGGTAAATTCAGACTGCATGGATCTTATCATGTATTAAGAGATGTAACAAGTAAATAGAATAATGCCATATAGAGTGATAGCAACCACATTAAAAGCACTTATAGTGTATCATGGAAACACATCAGTGACCAACCAATCAAACTTCTAGGAAGGAGTTCAATCAGAAGTGATACCCCAAATGAGACATAGAGAACATAAACACCATAAAGCAAGACAGATTATGGATTATTCAATAGACAAAATTTTAGGCAGAGAGAACAACTAGACAGAAAGCAAGGGAACCACAAGAGTGAGTGCAAAGTATATGATATACCTGCGCTTGAATTTATAAAGAAGGTATTGGGAGTAACAAGTGGAATCTTGGATAAGAAGATCAAGGCCAGGTCACGGAAGATGCTGTTGATCACACTAGAGATTTTGATCTTTATACCCAATGATGTTTGGGGATATTAATAAACATCAGGCTGAGAAATAATTTTTATGTTAGGAAAATCTGTTTTTCTGCTTCATTTTATTTTGGAATTTTTGTTTTATTTTGCTTTGTTTTTAGAGAATGGATGATATGGTTTGGCTCTCTGTCCCCACTCAAATCTCATCTCAAATTGTAATCTCCATAACCCCACGTGTCAAGAGAGGGACCTGGGGGGAGGTGATTGGACCATGGGGGCAGCTTCTCCTATGCTATTCTTGTGATAGTGAGTGAGTTCTCATGAAATCTGATAGTATTATTAGTGTTTGACAGTTTCTCCTTTACACACTGTCTCTCTCGTTTGCCACAATCTAAAACGCGGCTGCTTGCCTTTGCACCATGATTGTAAGTTTCCTGAGGCCTCCCCAGCCATGTGGAACTGTAAGTCAATTAGACTTCCTTTGTTTATAGATTACTCATTCTTGGGTAGTTCTTTATAACATTGTGAGAAAAGACTAATATGATGGAGGATAGACTTTAGGCAGCAGGCCTGGAAGCATGAAGGTCAGTTCTATGGTGGCTACTACACTAAATCAGTTTTGGTAAAATGAGGGGCTGAACTAAGGTTATAAATAAGGTTAAATTACTAGAACTTGGATTTTTTTTGGTAAGGTAAAAGAGGAGACATTGATGACTCCTACATTTTTGGATTTTCTAACTAAAATGTTACAACTGTCAGGGTCTCAAATGAAACTTACATCAGTCAGGGGTATAATTAGACTAGTATGGTCAATATGACCTCCCTGAATAAAACATTTTCTTCATAATTGATGGGGCTCCCCAAGTAAGATCTATGATATTCAGGAGCCATGAGCCATGGAAAATGAAAGAGAATTGGACATACATATGGAGGTGTAGACGGTTGATTTGTCTGAGAGAAGAACCTGGGAACATTTGCTGAAATTTCTGGTAGACTTCTGGTTCACATTAAGGGAAATGGTGATTAAATTATGGCTAAAGCCATATAAAAGAGAATGGCAGTTAATAAAAGAGTAGACGGTTAAAATTTGGGAGCTTGCAACAGTTTGAGGAGCTGCACTATAGTTTTTTTCTTTGTGAGAAAGACTTTAAGGGATGATTTTGAAAATATATTTTAATAGCATAAATATGATATCTATCTATCTCTCTATTTCTATATCTGTAAGTATCATTCCTTTCTCCATGCCTGTTGGACCTTAGAGTTGTCAACTCACTTGGGTTTACATATAATGGTTGCAAATTTCATCTTTTCTTTCTCAGTGTAGGTGTATTATCTGTAATTGTTGTCTAACAATGGATCAGAAACTTCTGCCCACCCAGGCAGCCATAGGGCTGACTGCTACATTTGTGACAAAGCCCTGTTACTTAGAGGAAGTTTAGCAACAACCAGAGTACCATTCAAGGAGCTGCCTTTGAATCTACTTTCCAGTACTCAGCCCTTCATTATTCTTTTTAATTCCCCCTCATTATCAGGCATCAAAGTGAAGGACCATTTATTATGTGAATAACCACAGGATTTATTCAATCTTCACAATACAGATTCACAGGGACTTTTCTCAAACTCTCTTAATTGGCCTACAAGTTCTCATTCTTCCTTTCCTAGAAAGCTATATTTCTGCCAGTGTCCCCATCTCATAGACAAAACTGTCAAGAACTGTGAATAGTTTGAGATGTTACCCTATTTTCAAGCTGAAATATTAGCCTCAAAGTTTCATGAATCCGTCAGAAGACCTCTTGGATGAAAGCAAGTCAATTAGTTGGTCACTCTGATGACAGCAGTCAGAAGAGCAGGTTCTTCTTGTCTTCTGTTCCATAAGCTCAAATTGCTACAGTGTGATGCAAAGAATTACACACAATGGGTTGAATTACAAAGGAGAAACTCTTTTCTTAGGAAATGCAAATCTTTTACAGGATAGGAATCAGGGAATTACGCCTGTTACTTGCTCTGGAGGGAAACACTATCTCTGTCTTCCAAGATTGTTTGCTATACAAACAGCAAAGTAGTCTGAAATAAAAGCAATCAGTGTCTCTGCTCACCAGATGTGTAGAAAGGGAGGGTACACATGGAGAATTATCTCCCAGTATATAAATGCAGAGCAAAAGAAAACCTGCACCCTCGGTGTGTAGATAAACACAAAAGGAGCTTTCCAATGTATTTTTTAAAAAATGAATAATATTATCTGTGCCCTTGCCTCACACATGGATGAGGCATTTTGAGGATGCTTCAAAATGACCACTCTTTTATTAACTGCCATTCTCTTTTATATGGCTTTAGCCATAATTTAACCACCATTTTCCTTAATGTGAACCAGAAGTCTACCAGAAATCTCATCAAATGTTCCCATGCCTCACACATGGATTAAGACCTACTTGCTACAAGCTTTGTAATAAAACTAGAATAGAGTGTCATCCAAACAGAGAAGTGAAAGGCCTGCTTTAAAGAGTATAGCTTATGCACTAGAACTGTTAGATAATTTGGCAAAATTGTTTTGGAGAAAACACCTGCTATTGGACATGATAAAATAACTAAGACTAGACTTAGCCAACCAGTACAATTTGGATGTTGAAATGCAGGCAATGCCTGAAGGCACTTTCCAAATGGCAGTGCAAAGAAGTGGATTCTGAGCAGATCATGGTCTTATTGAACTGAGGAGGCAGAGATCGAGCTCAAAGTTATAAAGTGCTTATGACATAAACTTGATTGTATCCTATATATACAGCTTCTTTTATTTGCCATTTCTTCATATTCCTAGGGTTTCATTTATTCTACTATATGTTATGTTTACATTTACACTTAGTTGTCTTTCAAGACACAATAAAATAATACCATACCAAAATAATAAAATTTTGTTTTCTAGAGGGAAGATCTTTAAGTAGAAGCCAAGATAGAGATGTTTAGTCCAATGAGATTGTTGCAAGTTATAGCATTCAATATGAGCCTGAGCTTTTGTTTTTTCTTAATGCAATGAAGCTTCAGTTTTTATATCATGGGTTTTATGTCTCTGCCTTTGATATAAATGTTAGATTTTGAAATTTGGTATCTTTTCTTAAAACAACATATTAATTACATTTTCCATGGCCAGGAACTAGCATAAGGCCATGTTTTAATGATATATTAACATGGTTTCTCAGTATTATTGGAAATTTATTATGGAACATCAGCTTTTTAAAAAAACTTTTAAAGTGATTTTGAAATTTTCTCAATTCTAGAGTAAGGTGATGTGTGACACAAGTCACAAGTCTATTCTTTGACACATTTGACATTTATGTTTTTGGAATATTGACTTTTTGACCATTTTATTAACTGAGCTTTTGGTATGACCACCAGTGAAAGTCAACAGTTGCACTCACTGTAAACCTTTTTCTTGCAGTATTTCTTTAGCTTTTGATGATATTTTTTCTGACAATTTTAGTGTTTGTACTTACATGTTTTTACAGTTTCCTTTGTATATGTGTGTATATGTACCCATATATATATATGCTTATATTTACATGTTCCATAATCAAGTGCATATGTATAGAATGTCACTTTGTATGAAGACAATTCAAAAATACAATTATTCTAACATTTTCATCTTTTTTCTCCTTTATAAGTACATAAAGTGTCTTGCACTTTATGCTCTTGAACATGTAGATTTTTATCAGTGTAAGCTGATTCAAGTGGCCATTAATATTTGGCCAAATAGCCAATTATTATTAATTTAATATTCCATTGTCTACTTAATTATTACCACTTGCCCAGTAATAGCCCCTTTAAGATGGCTTTAATACCTATGAAAACCTCAAAACTATACTAAAATTTGAAGTGTTATAAGAGGCTCCAGACCCAAGCCTTTATTTTTCTTGTCCCATGGCACATAATCAAATGTGCTTCAAGGAGCCCTATTACTGTTAGTAGACGTTAGTAATAGAAACAAATAATATCTACATTGTTTTGTATGGGTCTTCATGAGAATTTTTCATGGAAAAAGGTGCAGTTATAGTATTAAGATATGGTTAGGAATAATAGAGTTAGAAAAATATGTATTTTGTAAGTCATGATTTCCAATTAATGTTTTCATTATTACACTAGTTATAGCTTTCTTTCAATGTAAGGGGTTATGGATACCAAAGATGTTCTCATTTATTGATAGTACCTCCTCTGTACCTTTTAAACTTCAAGATTTTAAACTCTTAGCACAGTGAAGGTCTATGTCAGTTAGATTTATAGATGTCATGATATTAATTGGGAACAACAATGGTATTGATTTTATAAGGACTGAGCCACATCTTTTTACTGACTGTGAACTCTCAGTTCCAGTGGAAGTTTCCTTGAGGGACAACCAAGCCCAGTTCATCACAGAAGAAATCAGTCCTTTTAGGGTTAATTATGACAATTCTTCAGGCACACATTAAAAAGCACATGAGTTGACACTTTGATTTCTCATCTGCAGCTTTCAAAGCTAGAATTCTTGAAATTATTGTTCTTTCCTGTTAACTTTCTCCTCCACATCCAATTCTCTGTCAGGTTCTCTCACTTAAATTTCCTGAATATTGTTAGAATACTTCCCCTCTGCAAGGTCATTACTGTCACTGCCCGTGATCAGGCTATTTCTCCTCTCATTTATAGTATTACCCTTTTAACTTTTCTTTATTTATCCAGCTTTGACCCTCCCCTGCCATTCCTTCCCATGCTGCTGTCAGTGATTTTTATACAACGAGTATACAATGGTATTTTATCTCTTAAAATGCTTCCATGGTTTTCTGCTACATTTAAAATAAAACTGAAATACCCAATCATGGCAGAGGAGACACTTCATTCCAGCTGATAATCTCTTCAGCTTCTCATGATGTCGACATCACTTGGTAAATGGAAGACACTTTTCCAAAATTGTCGTTTATTTTTCTCTGAATTACAAACCACTTTTTAAAAATGTTCTTGCTAAACTCATTTTTTTCTTTCCTCGAGATCAATTTATTCTTTAATGTATAGATACCTATCCACTGCTTCCTTGTCTGCCCATCTCTCACTACTTTTTGTTAAGTATCAGTGATAGGGAGAATAATGCCCTTATACTCAAAGATGCCCATCTCCCAATCTCCAGCTCTGAAAACATATAAAGTAAAATTCCAAAAAAATCGAAAATATAATTAAGGCAAAGGACATTGATTTAGGAATATTATTTTATATTACCTCTGTGGGGCCAATTGCACCATGTGAGCCTTTAAAAGCGAAAGAGCAAGCTGGAAAAGTGAGTCAGAGATTTGTTGTGAGTAGGGCTGCACTCACTGTTGCTGGTTTTGGGGGAAAGGAAGTAGGCTAGGAGCCAAAGAATGTGGCAGCCTCTAAAAGTTGGGAATGGTCCACAGTTTACAACCAGAGAAACATAGAGATGTTAGTTCAACAGTTTCAAGGAAGTGAATTCTGGCAATAATACAATTGAGGAAATACATGGATTTTCTTCTAGGATCTTCCAGAAAGAAACAGAGCCCTGAAGATACCTTTATGACCCAGACACTTCTTCTAACCTATAGAACTCTAAGAATATCTCTCTTATGTACTCTCTTTTACCTTTATTAAAACACTCACTACACAATATCGTGTTTGCCAATTGACTTGCCACTGTCTCAAAAGACTGTGCCCTCCTCGTTGGCACTGTTTTCATTCTTATCAACCTGCAGAGTGCTGGGAACATAGTAATTATTCAATAAATCATAGATAAATTAGTATATAAATGTAGTGCAATTCATACATTTAATTTATCTTCTGTGCTTTATTACAAATAAAAAATACCCTTAGATATCATATTTAATTTTTAAAATATCTGTTCCTTTCTCTTTTATTTTCATCCTCTTCATTCTTTTCCCTTTTTTCTTTACTTTTCCTTCATTTTATTTTATCTTTTCTGACTCTTTACATGAAAAAAAGGCTTCAATATTTTCCAAATACCAACAGATTTGGCTATTGAACACTTTCAGCCTTTTTTCACTTCTATTCCCCTCCATGGAAAACAGAGTCAATGCAAGCAAAATTAATCTGACAATTTAGTGCAACTCACTGACAAATAACTTACATTTGGCATAAAAATTATTTGGCTAAGCAAAGTGCTATCACATTTCTTTTTGACATTCAATAATGGCAAATAAATGGAAGAAGTATAAATAGATTACATTTGAAGTGACAACTATGCACAGTGTTAATTTCAACTACTTTCAAAACTTTAGAAGTCCATTATGAACTACAAGAGCTTACAAATAAACTCAATTAATTAAGCTTTGGCTAATAACTTAGCATCACTATATTGATTGTAATTTTCCATATATGAAATTATGTTACTTATTTTCAGGAAGCATAAGATTTGCATTCTGTATTCAGTTAATATTAGATTGATTGTAGTACAGCCTTAGAAGTTGGCCTGACATTGTCTTTACTCATCATATGACTGCTTTGAAATACAAAATAGATTTGGATAAAGAAAGAGAGAGTGGAAAAACATGGTATAATTAATAAAATTTTCATTTATCTTGCCATCATGGATAAGTGTTACTAGAAATATCTTAACCCTTTTATTCCAAAATGTACATTTTTTCTCTAATGTCACCTTTTTCAGGAAAGGAAATTTGGGGTAGAAGAGAGATAATTTTATATCCAGATTGGCAAGCCATTCTAACAAAATAGATTACAATATTTATTTACTTATTTTGCTTTTTCAATGATATGTTCTTTTTTGCAAACAGTTAGACAATGGTGGAACATTTGATAAATATATTTAGGAGAATAAACTTTAGATGAAAGTGGTCCACAAACCAACTCTGTAGAAGATGATGGAAACAGTTTTTCTGAGCTGCATCCTCTGCTAAAGGAAGATGAACTGTATGAGGGCGATTTCAGCTCTGCTTCTTAGATTTCCAATGAGATTATTGGAAGATGCTTCTAAAGGCAACTCAGGATAGTCAATGTGAAGGTTCAGCATCCAGAATATTGGACCCTCTCTCTTCACTTCACATACAGTGGCTGCACTTATGCTTTTCCATATCAAATGCTAAGATTCTATCTAACTTTTATTTAAAACTTTTAAATGCTTTTACATTTAAACAGATAAATTATGGTTTGTCAAATAATTTGTCTAGATCTAACATGCTGCATTTCTAAGTAAAGGGATATGTTGTGAAAAGAAAATGGTTACGAATAAGATAAACTATTTATATCCTACTAATCTTAAAATTATCTTACAAGAAATTGTAATTTATTATACAGTCAGTGGCAGATGTTGAAGAAAGATTATATTGGAAGACAGAATGTACAAGATGAAAGAAAGAAATTCTACACTAAACCATGACTGGTTTGAGACTAGCAAAATTATATAAAAGAATCAATAACTGCCAGACAATATGAGACTCAAAAAGACGCTCTATAGGCTTATGAGCTTGTTAAATAGTCTTAAAAAACACTATAAAATTTGTTTTAAAATATGAGGAACAAGTCTCAACAAACCTCAAGAATAAACCTTCAGAAGGTATTACCATGTCATAGGGAGATTCAGCTAAATATCAATAATTAACTTAGAAAATTCTCAAATTGTTTGAAATGTAGTCAGTGTTCCTATTTAAAGACGATAAAAATACAACATCTTGTAAATCATGCTATGCAGCTAAAGCTTATGTAGAGGAAAATATGTAATTGTAGTTCTTATAATTGAAAGGTTGAACAGTTGACACAGTCTAATTATCCAGCTCAAGGTGTTAAAAACAGAAAGGCATAAAAATAAGAGCCTAAATGAGACAGATAAGATATTGAAATATTGAAATCAAATTTAAAATTATACAAAATCCTTCTAAACTCTTATGTCTGTTATTCGAAAATGTATAATTGTAAAAATTTTCCACCAAAATTAAACAGAAAGATACACCAATATCAGAGATGGAAAAGGGGCATCACTACATGTGCTACAGTCTTTAACAATAGATCTGACTGAATGCTTTCCCTGAGACCAACAATTACGACTTCTGTTTATAACTGGCCTGGAGCTCTTAGTAATAAAGTAATAAAGTAAAAAGGAAAAATTAAAGGAAGTTGGAAAGAAAGAACTAATTCTGTCTTGATCCATATACAACATTATGGTCTCTATGAATAATCCAAGAAAAACTAAATTATAGCAATTTATATGAACTTTTAGCAAGGTTATCAGACATACTCATGTCAAATATCAATTTTTATATAAAAGCATCCAACAAATAGATATGTTATTTAAAAGAATATTACTATAAACAATCAAGCATCTAGAATAAATCTAGAAAGAGTTATGCAAGATAAAACAATACTAAATTTAACTGAGCAAAATCATAACAGGCCTAAATAAAGAGAGGTATAAATTGCATTTGATGTTTGTGATTTGGAAGACTCAACAGTGTAAAAACGTCAATTTTCCTCAAATTAGTTTACACATTCAAAGAAATCCCAAACAAAATATTAGAAAAGAGAGAGAGGGAGAGACAGAGAGAGAGAGAAAGTGTGTGTGTGTGTGTGTGTGTGTGTGTGTGTGTTTGTGTGTGTACCGACAAACTATTTCTAATTTTATATGGACAAGTAAGTAAGAGGCCAACAGGAACTAAAGCATCTAAAGAATGAAATCTGAGAAGTACCCTACTTGATACCAAGACTTTTAGGCCCACAAGAATTAAGACAGTATGGTACTGGCTCAAAGACAGACAAGCCAATTAATGTAATCATGAACTGAGGGAATGCAAAGATTTTCTAAAATGAATAAAAGGAAACAAAAGCAAAAACAACTAACCATAAAATTTGAAAGTTGGAAAATCGTATAATTATGAACTTCTATTAATCAAAACCTTTAAAAAATTGAAAAGGCAGACCACAGACATAAAGAATATAGCTGAAATATACTGATCAGTGGATTCACACATCAAATGTATTAAAAATTTCAGTATATAAAAGCGATAAATGTAATCACAAAATGAACTAGAAACAAATAGGCATTTCAAATAAACAAGATAAACAAATGATAAATAAGTATATGAAGAGAGGCTCAATGTCATTGTTTATCAGGAAAATGCAAACTAAGCCACAATTAAATTATTATCATCAAATTATTTTTACTATAATAACCAACACATCTATAATGCTGTGTATGTGCCAAGCATAGCTGTAAAAGTGTTACATATGTTTTCTTTATAAACTTTACAACTATATTATTTTTGTTTTCATATGAAGAAACACAAAGCAGCCAAATAATTTATAAAAAGTTTTAGAACTGCTGAATGGGAGAGTCGGTATTGGCATATTATTTATTTAAGCTGGAATTATCATATGAGAAATATAACCTTTCATTCTTCTCTGTGAATTCCTTTACATATAGTAATATATTCTTCAGAATTAAAGAGCAGAGAAAAAATTACACCATATATTTTTTACAGATTCATGAATGTATAATTGATATATCTTAAAAACGACACCTATTTAATGTATAAAATGTGATGAGTTTGGATATAAGTGTACACCCATGATACCATCATCTCAGTTAAGGTAGTAAACATAGCCATCACTTCCAAAGGTTTTCCCATGTCCCTTTTTTTTTTTTTGTAAGAACACTTAACATGAGCTCTATCCTCTCAACAAATTTTTAAGTGCACAAACTGTACTTTCAATTATAGGCATTATGCTGTATACCACATTATCTAGAACTTACTTATTTTGTATAACTGTAACTTTATACTCACTGAACAACAATAACCATTGTGTCCTCCTCCTACCTCCTGGTAGTCACCATTCTATTTTTCCTTTCTATACCTTGGCCATTTTAGATATCTCATATAAGGGGAGTCATTCAGCATTTGTCTTTCTGTCACTGACATTTCACTTAATATAATGTCCTCCAGACTCAGGTAAGTTGTTGCAGATGTTAGGATTTCCTTTTCTCAGGCCAAATTTTATTCCATTGCAGGTATATTTCACATTTTTGTTTTTCTTCACCCATTCATCTGTCAATGGACTTTTTGGTTATTTTCATATCTTGGCTATTGTTAATAATGCTGCCATAAACATAGGAGTATAGCTATCTCTCTGAGACCCTGACTTCAGATCTTTTTAATATATGCCCAGGAGCAGGATTGCTGAATCACACAGTGGTTCTATTTTTAATTTTTTTAGGAACCTCCATGTTTTCCATATTAGATGTGCCATTTTACAATTATTTCTACTAAAAGCATAAAGCGTTCCAATTTTTCTCCAGCCTTTCCAACACATTTTGTTTTTGTTTTTGACAATAGCCATCCTAAGAGGTGTGAAGTAATATCTCGTTGTGATGTTGCTTTGAATTTTTCTGATGTTCACCAAATCTTAATTACTGTTCTTAACTGCTGTTGCCAGATTCCAACAGAGCAGCTTGACGTTTCACAAATTCCATATTTTTGGTCATAAAATTGGTAAAAACAAACAATGAAGAATAGATACACATTCTTCAAGGACTGCAACCCTGCCTTTTTGGCTGACAAATGTGTCCTCAGGGTCTAATGCAGTAACTAATGCATAAATAAATGTGCATTTAATAGGTGAATCTGCTTCTGTTGGATTTGTTTTCTTATTATACACATGCAATTATTCAGACTTATAATTGTTATATATTCTAAACCACTAGACAATGAACACTTTGATAGTATAAAGGCTTCCTTAATCAACAGAACATGTTTACTTCTTTCTTTGCATTTTTGCTCACAATGTATAAATATTTTAAATGAATATCACCATCACACTCCCTTCTGCCTGGTTAACTCTTAGTCCCTTGCCATAGAACAAATTCTTAGTCCTCTGCAAACAATTTCAAAATTAATCTTTTTCCTACAGTTCTCATGTGGTTTTGCAATTCTGTCCTATCATTACTTCTTTTGTATTTAAAATTGTATATTTATATTTTCCTTGTGATTATGTGATTTATTGGTATATAAATAAATTATTGTTATTCAAATACCACGACTTCTGAAAATTAATGTTGTCTGAAAGTTTCTTTTGTTCTATCCTTTATTTTTCAGAATGGGTCTTAATTTAAACTTGCCCTCTAATGTATCTTTTATATTTAAGGACTCACTAACAAACAGTGTTTAGTTTTCCCAGGATTCATATTTAGAGTCCTAAGTAGATATTAAGTAAAATATTACTACTTTCCAAAAGAAAAATCATCTTGAATTTATCTCACAAAGAGTATCATTTTATCATTTTATTATTCATTTTTATATCTAAATAGAAATTATCGACTGGGTGCGGTGGCTCACGCCTATAATCCCAGTGCTTTGGGAGGCCGAGGCAGGTGGATCAAGAGGTCAGGAGTTTGAGACCAACCTCCTGTTGGTGAAACCCCACCTGTACTGAAAATACACACACAAAAAAAATTAGCTGGGCATGGTGACATAAGCCTGTAATCCCAGCTACTCGGGAGGCTGAGGCAGCAGAATCGCTTGAACCTGGGAGGTGGAGGTTGCAGTGAGCCAAGATTGTGCTAGTGCACTGCAGCCTGGGTGACAGAGCGAGACTCCATCTCAAAATAAATAAATAAATAAATAATATCAAATATAATTAATTTCTATGAAGTAGTATTTATAATAAATGTCTTATATTCAAATACCAAGATATCCTATGCTAATTATGAAATAAATGGACACCCTAATATATGTGTTACAAGCTACTTTGATATTAAATTTTTCGTCATTATAAAATTAGCTTTTTACCAATTTTTTTCAGGCTTATATTTTTTAAATATATTTTAAATCTTTTAATTCACAAATAAAAAGCAAACATATGATAAAATTAGTTAATTTGCCCTCAAGTCACATTTTGTATTTCTAAATGCCAAGATATCTTGGTACTGACAATCTACTTGCCACTGCATTGCAAAGAAAATTCAATTTATGGAAGATCATGCACTTATTTGCAAGTCATTTCCTAAGATTGCAAAATATTTTCACATTAGCATTTGATAACCTGTTTATTTTTCTTTTGTTTATGGTAATAGTTGTATGTATTTATAGATTACATGTGATTTTTGATAGATGCAATGTGTGATGATCAAATCAGAGCAATTGGGATATCCACCACTTCAAACGCTGATCATTTATTTGTGTTGAGAATATTTCAAATCTTTTCTAGCTATTTTGAAATGTACAGCAAATTACTGATAAGTATAGTCACCCTAGTGTGCAGTAAAACACTATAATTTATTCCTTCTATCTAACTATATGTTTGTACTCCTTAATGAACCTCTCTTCACCTTCTACCCCTTCTCTTCTTAGCCTCTGGTATCCAGCATTCTAATCTCTACCTCTATGAGATAAACTTTAAAGTCTCTCACATATGAGTGAGAACATAAACATGATAAAGTTTTGAAAATGGCTTTGTAGTTTCATATTAAAACGTTTAATCATAATGTGTTTATTCAAATGTTACTTTCAATAAAATAATGAAGCAGCAGAAATGGTTAATAGTTTACGTTGTAACAACTATTGGTCAGAACCTAATACAATAAATTTTAAGGGGTAAACAGTACATTGTTTAAACATTGCAGTGTTAGTAATTAAAATGAAAATAAAATTAAATAAAATATAGTTTTCATTTTCTTTGAAACTGAAGTTTAAAGAAATTTTAAATAGAAAATGAAAAAGATAAAGTATATGGTTTTTGAAACTTGAAACAAAGCTAGATGGAATGGATAAGATCTAGTATTTGATAGCACAGCAGGGTGACTACAGTCAACAATAATTTATTGTATATTTTAAAATAACTAAAAGAATACAACTGGATTGTTTGTAACACAAAGAAAGAATAAGTGCTTGAAGTTATGAATCCCCTATTTACCCTGATGTAATTATTATGCATTGTATGCCTGTATCAAAATATCTCATATACCCCATAAATATATATACCTACTATGTACCCACAAAAATTAAAAATTAAAAAATCAAATTGTATTTAAAAAGAAGACTTCTGACATTTTCAAAGGCTGCTGCTGATAATACTGGCTCTTTATAAAAACTCACTTAGGTGGGGTGTACTTGCCCAAACCTGTAGTCCCAACTCTCAAGAGGCTGGGGCAGGATGATCACTTGAGTCCAGGAGTTCAGAATTACAATGAGCTATAATCGTACCATTGCACAAAAAAATTTAACTTCAAATGGTGTGGGCATTTCATTTCAATCACTGAGACGGATAAAATACAGTCATCAGTACCAATTATTTTCTGTCTTTCTGTTTATCAAAATATTTAAACATCTGTGGTACTTTTTCCTTAAAATCCAAGAAAATTTGTTCATTTCCCAAAACAGTTCTGCTTTTTTGCTTTATTTAACCTTGCATACTGCCATTGTTATAATTCTATGACACCCTCAGTTTTTCTCTATGATCTTAGTGCCTCACATTTGGAGCTTATTTCCTTTGTATTCTGCACCAGTAGCCAGGTTTTAACCAATCATTACCACTTCTCAAATCTTTAAGTCCTGGCTTAATAAGGCCAAGCATCTCATCTACTACTTAAAACTAAAGCAATTAAAATTCCTATTCAAAATGTCATTGCTAAATTAACAATCATAGTCCAGGCTGGTTATTGAGCATTTTTTTCATGTTGATGAGTTTGAGCCTAACCATTGACTTACTGAGTTTTTTACAGCAATATGAAGGGCTTCACAATTGGTTAATTACCCTAGCTATTGTCAACTCTTTCGTGGGTCCCAGTGTGTCAGAGAAGAATAGAATATAAATAGACACTGAAGTCAAAAACCTAATCACTTATAGAGCAATATGGGGCTTTTCAGCTCCTCTTCTACAGCACTGAAGCGAAACGTGATTTGCGTCTGTGAATGCCAATGACCAACCAGACAGCAAGGCTGAAGATTAAATGAGTAGATGAGGGTGAAATAATCAGAGATAAAAATAATATTCTTAATATGGTGTGCTAACACTGCATTCAGAGAATCATGTCTTCAGCTGAATAAATGTTTCTGATATTTAAAAAATGGTCAATTACATTCTTATCCATATAGTCAAACCAATATATTAGCACCGGCCAACTTTCTGATACCAGTAGACAAAATTACATAAGCATATGTTTTTTTTCTTCCACACTCAGTAGCTGAAAAATTAGATTTCATATGTTGAGCATAATCAGACTATATTTGATACAAGTATAGCCTTTGGTTATTAAAAAGATAAGGCCTAGGAAAACACTCTTTCTAAAAATCTACTATAATAATGAATTATTTATCCCTGAATGTATTCTGCTCTTTAGAGAACATTACCAAAAAATAATTTTTTTAAACATTAAAATGAGTTTTGATCTGGGAATTACATTAATTGTTCGTAAAAATCACGTTTATATACTAGTTTTGCAAAGTCTGAGCACAAATTGATAAAGTAATAGCGCCTGTTACCTAAACTTTTTATTTCATCTTATCCAATTCATTCAATACACAGATACTAAAGTAAAAATTGATATAATATAGAGAGGACTAATTAAATGATGTAAAACTGGTGAAAATTATTAAAAATATATTTACTACAGAGAGCAGATATAAACAAATTTCAGAGGAAAAGATATTGAACCAAGTAAAATGTTATATCTAAATGTCAAAATACATAAATCAAGAAGCCTAGAAAATACTCAAGTATTTCTCAAATAATTTATTATTTGTTTCTCTCTAAGAATTGACAAAGGAGATAACACATAACAGCACTAACAACATGAAAAGCAAAAGAAAAGGAGCAAAAATTAGAGAAGACAATTAAGTGATGATTAAATTAGGAAATGAAGCAGTTATGAGGGCAAGGACAAATGGAGAGAAATGAAAGAAGAAAGCCATAAAAAACAACTGGGGAAAGCATAAGGAACAATATTTAAAATGTGAATTAAGTAATAAAACTTGCAATCGTGACTTTTCGTTGTTCTCAGGTTTAAAATCCAAAATCATTAATATGATGCAAATATCCTAGTCTTGATCTTTTATTTTCTATCTTATATTGTTCTCACCTACAAATTTTCCATCCTCACCTCCCATCCTCCATACTCCAACCCCTACTTTCCACACATATTGTCACTTCAAATATATTCAAATAGTTGACGTCTCAGAGATCCAATCATCCACAAAGATGTAGACATTAAAATACAATAGAATTTTATCAACCCCTATCCCACAAGTTATTGACACAGAAGAACCCAGGAAATTTCACCTGTGATACAATTACTCTGGACTTGCCATGATATTAACTGAGACAACTGGTTTTGGATATTGATATTCCACATAATGAATCTGCTCCCCGAACACAAGTTATTAAATAGAACCTCCAAAGACAGTCAAGTTGTCCTTTCATACGTAACCTGGCAAAATTGAATACATGGTGATATAATGAGGTATTTTAAATAAAATGTAAAGGGCATTAACATATCTGATATTATTGTCAGAGGCCCTGTTGCCTTCAGAGATAAAATATTAATTTCCTAAAATATTCCTCTGTTATGACTTAGTTCAAATCTCTGTTTGCACAAGCACCGAGCCTGCAACATCACCATGTTCAAATAGTTTCATTGCATCCCAGGTGTTCATATGTGGCCATGTATGGTTTTCAATGATTAAATACCCAGAAATATCTGTAAATCACTAAGTTCTCAATTCACAGTGATTCATTTGAAATATTTTCACCATAATTGCTTCATTAACCAAGCTTCTACAATTGTGATTTTTTTTGTTCATTTGTTTCCTAGAAGTACTTTCTGACTCATTGCAAATTCATTTGCATGAAAATGATTCATCAAACTCGGAATTGAGGGCAATTCTTCTCAATAGGACATTGGTTTCTTTCTATCTGCTGTGAAATATTTGAAAAAGCATTATCATCAGAATAAAATCCATATCTGTAGATCTACACTATTATATATTAATGATTAACAGTGGAAATTCTGGTATACATGACCTCAAATACAAGCTCTGATATGTATTACCTTTACGGCCAAGGGTTATTAAATAACTTTTTAGACCCCAAGTTTCTTTATCTTCAAGAAGAATATTAATATGAGCAATATATGCTTATAGTTAATATGAAATGAGATAATTCTTATAAACATTTAGCTCATTCTTCTCGTTTACATACTTTACACCTATATATTTTACAAATATGCTATTCCTTTTGTTATATTTATTACAGCTGCTGTTACTCTTATTCCTACTGGCATATTATTAAAATACGCTTTTAACAAAATATTTGCTGCCTAATTTATCTGTTCTATATCAGTAGTTATATATAATATACACACACTATATGCATATATATGATACATTATATATTCATTTATATACATATAATTGGTTATACACTGTCAGCCTAATGTCATTAAAAGGAAATAGAAATATGTGAAAAAAGGTCAACATAAATAGTCTTGGGAGATGTATTAATAAATCATCTCAAGAAAGATTTGTTTATTTTGGCAACATACAGTCATTAACTCAAGTGAGAGAAACTTATGAACCCGAAGATAAAAAAAATCCATAAGGAATGATTGTTAATCTTAAGAAGCTTACGTTGGATTTCTTTGATTAACTAATTATTGTTGGTGCCTTAGAATATAAATGAGCAATGTTTTGAAATAATTGATGAGAAAGGCTGATTTTTTTATTGAGACAATGTTTTTCTAGTGATATGAAGAGCACACAATTTAACTTGGGGAAAAGAAATAAACTTTACATTTTACTTTATAATCAAATTTCTGTAATAATATTAAGCATTGAATCCATTGTTAAGGAGTGAAGCGAAAATTTACTCAGATCTACATACTGTTACTAAATTTTTTAAGTTTATAAATTTATAAAAATGTAACATGTTTTACTATATTATTTTCTCACTTTATCTTTGGTCCGAGGTAAATTATGTATGATGATGCATTATTATTTAGAATTAAAAAAAAGAAGAATCCTAGAAATTGGCACATAGGGAATAATTTGTCTGTCCTTTGACATAGATAATTCTGAGGTAATTGCTGCTCCTGGTTACAATCACTTTTTTTTAATATCATGTCCCAGACAACATTATTTTTTTGTTGCAATTGTTTCTGACTTTAAAAAAATCCTGCCTTCAGTCTCATATATTTATGAAAGTAAAATGTCTTCTTAACTTCTTAACTCTATCATTTATCTTAACATTTATCATACAAGTAAAATATGTGTGCCAATAAGGGTGTGTGTGTGTGCGTTTGTACATGTTTTCACATGTATATTACATACAGATTGATACAGACATGCTCACATATTTTCATAATCATAAAATAGATCTATCTACATATATATAAATTTGAAAATTTTATCAAAAATTTCTATGATAAAAAATTATTTCACCCAAAGTTTTTATACACTATTCTAAATTTATTGTCCATCAAAGTCATTAAATATAAGTGCCTAATTATTATCTATAAAACCACATTGGTTAGCTAAAACATAATTTGTAAGTGTACATTTGATCTCCCAAAATTACTCAAGGCATTGAGGAGCTAAACATGACCTTCAGATGGACAGATGGTTTATACGGTACTGACACTGGTCCTCTTGACAAAAAAAAAAAAAAAGGCATAAAGACACTGTATGCAAGTTAATGCTTATGGTATTTTATTTATCAAGGGTTTGATATTTATTGCTTAAAGAATGTAAAATTATTTTATATATAATATAAAATCTAAATATACAATTGCCAACAAGATAAAAATGCCTAACACCTAATGTCTGAAACATTCAATAGTATACTTTATGCTCTCATAAGGGTTAGACCTCCAAGAGAAAAAAAAAAGAAAGTTCGATACAAAGAAATATTAAAAAATTCTGTATTCTGAGCATAGACAAAGTGTCAACATACAGGCATAACAAAAGGAACGTGGGAAAAGTAAAAGAGAAGATAAAACGTCGCTGCCACAGTGAGTGTTAGATATGGTGGTAGACACAGTGGACATTTATATTTACAATAAGAAAATAGAGAGCCCAGAAGCTTCTGAGATCAAGATCTTAGAAAGTTCCACAATAACAAGAACTTTATGAGACTTAAGAATGTTTGAAATCTTAAAGGTAACAATAACTGTGCTAAGCCTAACTCACGTCCCTATACAAAAGAGACAAGCGATTACACATATCTGCATCTTCATCAAATGAAGCATTGAAAGATTGAAGTTCTGTATTGATTGAAAATCACAGTAAAATAGAGTTGCTGCTCAGTATTCACAGGAGATTGGTTCCAGGACCTCCTGTGGGTACCAAAATCCACGGATACTTAAGTCCCTTTTATAAAATGATGTAGTATTTGATTATAACCTACTAACACCCTCTTGTATACTTTAAATCATCTCTAAATTACTTATAATACCTAATAAAATGTAAATGCTATGTAAATAGTTGTTATACTGTATTGTCTAGGTAAGAATAAAATGGAAAAAGTCTGTACATATTCAGTACAGAGGTAGCTATGCATTTTTTTCCAAATGTTTTTGATCCATGGTTGGTTGAATCCATGGTTGCAAAACCCAGGGATAGGCAGGGTTGACTATATTATGGATCGTTTCATATATAAGGCAGTACTGTTTTAGTGAAAAGCTAAAATAAACTATATCTACTTAAGAAGACATGATAATAGCTGAGAATATTGGAAAAATAAGTTTTTGACGCACATCATGATACAGAAAATCACTCCTCTCCTACGAAAAACAAAAAACAAAAACAAACAAAAAAACCCTACAAACCAACCATAGGAAGTATTATTATTTAATAATAATAAAGTATTATTATTAAATAATAATGGAATTTAGCTGGATACATGGTAGATAAATAATTGTCAGTTACATTTTTTATACTAGCAATAAAAATGGGAATTAAATTTAAATAGAGAACTCCGTTTGTTACAATAGCCAAAACATTACATTTCTATGAATGAATCTAGTAAATATATGAAAACTTTGCAATATCTTCACACTGAAAACTATGAAAAGCATTTCTTAAATTATATCTAAATAAAATGGAGAGTTATTCCAAGTTAATGGATTGTTCTACTCTTACTAGCAAAATACCTGTTCTCTTCAAGTTTCCCTAAAGCTTCTATGCAATCCTCAAAAAATTTCAGCATGATTTTCCTTTTATGGAAATTGAGAGTATGATCCTAACATGTAGATTAAAAGTCAAATGTCCTAGAATCACTAAAGCAATTTTGAAGCAGAGCAAAACAGAGCAGGTATTACCACATACCACGACTTACTATAAATACATAGTAACCCAAACAATGTGACATTGTTTCAAGGACAGACAAATGGTCCAATGGTGCAGAATACAGAGTCCAGTTAGAGACCTGCACATTAATTTTTAATTGATTTTTTAAAGTCCCCATTACAAATTCTCTGGGGAAAGGATGGTTTTTACAATCCATGGGGGAAAATGGTTATATTAATTCACTTCTCTTTCCAAACAAACACAAACTAATGTTAGATGGCAGATACACCTAAATATTACACATATATTTATCAAATTGCTAGAAGAAAACACATAAAAGTCTTCATTAACTCAATCTCTGAATAAATTTCTTAAATAACATGCAGTAAGCAATATCTAAAACATTGATACATGGTGCTTCATTAAGAAAAAAAAAATCTAGTTTTCAACAAACCTGATAATTAAGGGAAGTGATACAAAGACAACTGTCTGGGAAGAGGTATTTTCTCTTTCTCTCTCTCTCTCTCTCTCTCTCTCTCTCTATATATATATATATATATATATATATATATATACATACACACACACATATGTTTGTATATTAGATATATGTTTGTATAATATATAATATACATACACATACATATGTATATATATAGAAAAATAGGTTGAATTGAATGTGTGCTTCACAGAAAGGTATCAAAAAGTTTCATAAACTTGTGGAAATGTTTTATTATCATTATTGATCACAGATATGCATATTAATATTACAATGAACTATCACTACCTATCAGAATATCTAAATAAATGGCTGAAAATAACAAGAGTTTCTGAGGATGTGGAATAACAGTAACTATATTGATAGTGATTACAAAAAATGTAAAACCATTTAAAAGAAAATGTTTTGATAGAACCAATTTGAAGAAAAAAAAATAGTATCCTTTCATATGCCTGGAATCAGCAACTCCGTTCCTATATTCTATATGCCCAACATAAATACACCAAAACCGATATGAAAAAGTGAACATGGAAATTTTATTCATTACAACCATAAACTTGACAAGACTCAAATGTCCAATAACAGTAGAATGGGTTAATCACGATAGTGTTTACAGTTGGGTATGATCCTGACTGGAGCATGGTATGAGGGAGTCTACTTGAGTAGTAGTTACACAATCTTTATGTGTGTTACATGAATTACACATTTAATATATGTAGACTTTTCATATGGGATGCCTTCAAAGAGGGAAACAATATTTGGCAATTTTTGCCCATGCTAAATCAACAATAAATATTATAAAATAATACTTTTGACAATGAAAAATATCTTCATCCTGCAGTTCACAAAGTAAGTCGTATATAATTGTATTTTATAAACCACATATTAGTGTACCACTGTGAACTACATGTATTCACAGTATCTTTGTTTCACTATTGTAATATTATACCAAAAGCATATTATATTATAGACAAGTGTGCAATTTACTTAAAATGTAAATTAGTATTATCTTCTATTATTCTATTTTTTAATATCTTAGAGCATTGCCTTAGTCCATTCTCACATTGCTATAAAGAAATACTTGAAACTGGGTAATTTATAAAGAAAAGAGGTTTAATTGGCTCACAGTTCTGCAGGCTGTACAGAAAGCATTGCTGGGGGGGATGCCCCAAGAAACACAATGATGGCAGCAGGTGAAGAGGTCGCTGACACATGGCCAGAGCAGAAGAGGGGAAGGTACTACGGCGGTTTCCAACAAGCAGATCTCAGGAGAACTCTATCACAAGACAGCACTAGGGGGATGGTGCTAAACCATTAGTAATAACCCCCACAAGCAAACTGCCTCCCACCAAGTCCATCTTCCACACGGTAGATTACAATTTGACGTGAGATTGGGGTGAGAATACAAATTCAAACCACAATAAGTATGGTATTATAAAAATTACTGTAGCAAAGTATACAATTTCAGGTTTATAAGGACTCTATAATCGCATGAGATACTGTTATGTAAAAATGAATGACCTTTCATAGCATTTTACTACAGAAATCTTTCGTCTTTGAAAATTGTAAGATTTGAAAATAAAGAACCCACAGCAGTGGAAGAAACTTGATCCTAAGTTTTGAAGATTGTTAGAAAATGAAAATTATGTATACAGCGCCAACTGTGTGTGACACAATGTTACTTTTGTCCTAGAAATGTAATATATTACTTAATCTAACAATAATTAGAGTATGTATTGTTATATTTTTTACAGAAGTCAGAATTAACGCCTACATTTAAAACAAATGCTTATACTTTCTACTGTGCATAGGGGCACAGAAAAAGAGTGAATTTATCCTGGAATAATAGCCACAAGTTCAAAACCCATTACAACATTGACAGTGTGCTTCTTAAAACTGCTTCTGCCAGAAATACTTCCAAAAATGGCATATTTGGGAGGAATTAAACAAAAATCATTCTTGGCTCCCTCTATTAAAAGTGTGTTTTCTTCCTCTAAGTCTGTAGGATTTGGAGCAAGCCAAAATATCCTTGTATAAAACTTTTAAAATTCCTACTTAATAATGCTAGAAGATTTGTGAATTTAAATTGGAATACAGATAATATTTTACTGGCATTTTGGTCAAGAATGAAGATTATTCTCAGCTGCTCTAATATCTGATAGAGTAGGAATCATTATTTTCTATAATGGTTTTCAGGTAAGAGACAAGGGAGCCCGAAGCAAAACAGCCAAATTTACCTTTGTTTTTGGCAGTCATTCTGGGTTGTCTCCTCATCACTATCTCTTAGACATCTTCCTTGCTATTAAAACTCCACATGGGCTCACCATTCTCCAATTTGCTTTCAGCAGTGCTCTGCCTTTCCTAGGAAACATGGAATGGCTCCTAACCTGCCTCTGACAAAAATGTGGTCTCATTTGCCTGATGAGTGATTGTTTTAGGCAAGGTCATCTGACAAAATTATGCTAATTCAATTATACAGAGAAGTTCTCTCAATGTGAATGCATTCTATGATGAATTTTCTGTTCCTGATGGAGATGAAAGACAGATTTTTTTTTTTTTTCTGCTTCTTGATTTTGGCCTCCGCATGTGACACAAGTTGCCATACTGGAACTACTAGAAGACAACATTCCGAGGATGGCAGAATGGAAAACTACATTCTTATTCAGCCACTGAGTTAGCCATATCAGTATTGCCTTACTGCCAGACATGTTTTTATTTTATCTGTTACTTTCACATGCAAACACTGTAACTTTAATTTTTCATTTCCTATATTTCAGACTGATTCCTACAAATTATAGAGTAGATTCTAAACCTTTTAAAGTAGAATATAAATACCGTTGGAATGCCAGTAACATTTTGCTAACTTGGAGGAGAGCCAAAGGAATCAATTCAGGAGACAACTGTGTATGGGTTCTCTGAAAGGAATAAAACTACGGTCCCTGTCTTCAATGAGAAATAAGTTGAATAATTTCAAAACAGTTTAGTCATTGGGATCAATCTATGAGCACCCAGTAAGTTTTTAGCATACAGAAACGTTCTTAAACTATTAAATATTAAAAAATAGCCATATTTGAAGCAACTCGAGTTTGTTATTAGCAGACATGGAAGTGTGAAATTTTTAAATTTCATCCCTTAAAAAGCTATGGTTGACTCTGTTACATTTGAGGATACCACCTAAGAAGAAGGCTAAAGGTAAGTTCAGCACTCAGACTGTACATGACTCTTTGACTACAAAATGTTTAATTGAAGTGAGCTGTTCTTTAGTAATGCCATCATGTTGAAGGTAGCGTGAAGACTCATGACACAGAAAGTGAAACTGTCAAAAGAGAAGCCAAACGGCACTGGAAGACATTTTGCAGAGTATTTAAAAGGGACATGTAACTCTATTATTCCATATCACATGTAAATGAAAGGAATACTTCTACCCTGCACTCCCTCTCTTGTTGGTCCCAGTCCTCAGTACCTTTTATTGGTTCTCAGAACCTGAAAATCAATGATCAGTGGCTATTGACTTTTACATCTTTGTTGCTTGAACTCGGTTAGTTGATGGCCTAGTACCTACAGGTGTTTGAGTTTGCAGTCTCGGCCATGGCCTCTTCTGATTGATAATGTCAATGAACTCCCACAGATATTTCAGTTTTGTTTCGCTCTTTGACACTTCTTTAGTTTTTTGACTTTGAGAGTTACCTCACGCTGACTCTGACCATAAACCCAGGACCTAACTGTGGTCCAGCTATCATCAGCCTTTTTCTGTATTGAATACAATATACAAACCAGTAATTCATATGATATTGATGTGTTCATTTTTCAAATAAAATGCATACTTTTCTATAGCACTGTTTTCAAAGTAGACCAAGCACTGTAGGGATCTGCATGTTTTGAAAAGAATACTACATCTTTCAAGAGTTAAAGGAGAATAAGAGATTCAAAGGGAGTTATTTGCTAAAATAAATACTTTCTAGGGCTTGATTTTATAGCTTTATCTTGTGTTACTATCATCATTTCTTTTCCTTTCTACCGATAAATTTTATTGGTTTTAATCCCAATATGCAGCACACATGGGTTACTTTAAAAATTATTTGATTGATAGAAATTTTTCTAAAAAAGGTCTGGCTCCATATTTAAAATATTTTTATCAAAAGTTCATGTATACTTTCAAATATGTTCCTTTTTTTGCTACAAGTCAGAAGTTTAAAGATGTCTTATAATGTATATTATTCATATTTTTATATTAATTCAATTATTTATTCAACATAACACTTACTGACATTATTTTTGAATTGCTAGAATTATTGTAGAAAAGTAAAATACAGCAGCAAGAATGATACATAAAATAATTAATATAATATATTATAATGAGATATAATAAAGGCTTTGCTTTTTAGGTGATTCCTAAGTGTCAAAAAATTATACATGAAATTGTTTTCATTATTATAAACAACAGAAGTAATTGTAAAACTATATCCAAGCTTGTGATATATTTTTATTTATTATGAAAACTGAGATAAACCTACCAAATTATAACCTAACTCCAAAGTAAGTAAATAATTTTATTATCTACTTCCCAAGTAGAATAACAGTACACGTACTTTATTTTCTAGAAGGAAATAATGTTTCTGCAGTTGTGGCTATAATTTCCTAGCATTGTTCTTTCAGGCTTTTCCTTAAATAAATTTTCTTATTATTGCTCTTACTGACAAGTTCCAAAATTTATATGAACAATTTTAATCTCCAGTTTTCCCTCTCTTTCTCCTTCTTCTCCTCTTTCTCTCCGTCTCCTCATCTTCTTTGCCTTCCTCCTCCACCCCCGGGTCCTCCTCCTATATTGCAAAACATTTGTATAGTTTTCAATGGCCTACCACTTCCAAAGAAAATGTACTCCTCAAAGAAGGTTCAGTTGGATATCAAGAGAGGAGCAACCAATTAACCAAATCTGGAAAATAGGTAGTTTTCAACTACACAAATGGATGGTAAGAATGATACATATTTTTGGACTAAGTTGAAATAAATTAGTTTATGTAATGTAGTACATAAAATTGGTATTAACGACACAGTCTTAAAATTTGGTTTAAACCCGCTTTTGTTGGACCTAGAAAATATGATTGCAACAATATATCTGAAATTATGTCATTTTATAATTTCAAGTTCACAATGAATTCTCATTTTTGTTATGTGCACTCTTAAAAAGATGTATTTATATTGTAAAAAAGTCATATTTTTATATGACTATTTTTATATGGTCTATAATTTTTGGAGATAAAATAATTGTCAGAATTGCAGAAGAATCAAAAGATTTCTCAAGAATGTATTTGCATGAACTATAAGGAAACATTCAGTTATTTATATATGGGTGATTTCAAAATGATGATTGTTGGGAAACAGAATTCACAGTGTGTTTCAGTACAGAAAGGAGCAGAGCTTGAAAGGCACCTTATAGAAAAGTACTCTGGTAACACGCACATTTCTACTTACCAGCTTACCAGAACATTTCTTGATACATGGCCTTTATAAGCTTAAACTCCTGGGTTTTTTAGCTACCAAAGTAGATTTTTGGAGTTTGTGTTTTGTTTAGAAATTGAGGGAGAAAGACACTCATGTATATTTATAGTAGAGGCACCTTTACCTTTTGTAAGCAAAGGTACATTGGTGATGAGAGTTAATGAGTAAGAGAGCAACATACAAAGGAGACAAAGATGACAGTAGAGGGCAACTGCACACCTCATGGTACAAATAAGAGAAGGATGAATAGCAATGCAGTAGAGAAATTACATTTCACTCATGGCAGTTTATAGTTGACCTAATGACAAGGTCGAGTATTATGCGCTGAGTGTAAAATTAATGTCAAGTCGAAATGGGCTTTTCATCTGGATGGCACTTGCTAATGTAAAACGTTTTAAAAAGAAGCCATCAGCAACACTTGGGAAAAGATAATTCTGAAAGAAGTAATTCATGTCATTTATTTTAAGATAAAAAAAATAAACCCTTGAGAGCAAAGCTTTCATTTCCATGTTTAATTTTGAAGAAAAAGAGTCAGTTGCAGACAAAAGTCAGATAGATATCAATAATTATTTCAGTTCACCTGGAACCAGAATAGTAATTTAATTTGTATGAGGGCAAAATTAAACATTTTTTCATTTTGCTGATGAAAGACCTTTGTGTGATGTTCAAACTTAACCAAAATAGCATTTAGTGTCTTAAAAAGAACATGGTAAACAATATAACTTATTTTAATAACACTTGATGTATTATATGAGTGACAGGTCTACAGCCAGGACTACTTTTCACTCTCCTGGGGACTAATAGGGGCCATACGACTTTTTTATTGACAGAATTTGAAAAAAAAATAATAAATGACACTTCTGTATTAAGAAACACAGGAATTGATCATGATTTCCTTACCTTCTCTTTGTTACTAATTGCAGAGTTTCCAGATGTACTAAGACATGGAAAGAGTTATTGTCTCTGAAATTACCACATTTAGGTCAACTCGCTGCCCCTAAAGCAACCTCATTAGAGTGAAATGAGAACAATGAGGTTCTCATTTCTATGGGAATAAACCACTGAAGTTTAAGAATTTTATTTTTATTTTTCATACCTAATTAATACAGTTCTGTGTGCATGCGTGTGTGTAAAAGTAGTCCTTAAATAGTTAATTTTCAAGAAGAAAATTTAAATACCTAAAATACAATAAAGATTACATAGTGATTTGGCAAATAAGTGGGTATCTTCCAGAATCTTCTAGATAGAATTCCCTTGTATGGATGGAGTAAATCTGCCTGAATATAACTAATGATGATCAGAACCTTAGAAAATGAGGTCAAGCTGATATTTTCACTTCCCAACTTTTTTCAGTTTTGCAATATTTCCTTTAATTTTTTATTCAATTTGTACTTTAATGTTCTGACACACTACGTATTTACTTTACCTAGAGGAATTTGAGATATGTGTGGTTTCACATATCTGGTTTAAGCTGTCAAATATGTGGTGAAAGTCTCAAGAATTGGCCGTCTTATTAAAAAAAATCAAAAAAACAAAAAAACAGACTAACCACCATGTAGTTCAGCTTCAAGAATGCCAAACTCAAATATCAACTCAAAGAAATAATCAAGTCAAATTCCATATCAACACACTTTGCAGCCAGCACTGAGCTAGATCACAAAGGCTGATATATGCACAGTAACGTCAATTATCAGGAGAGAAGTCTTCTTTTGTAAAGATCAGGCAGAAAGGAGAGCAATGCCACATTACAAAACTAAAAGCCAGTATCATGGCAACACAGTAAGAATGTAACAGACTCACACACTCGAAATTTGTGTATGCAGTGAAACAACATATTATTTATTAACTGAGCCCCTAACCACATTCATTGTAGTTTTCTTGTTTATTCAGCTTTGATTTGCTGGTTATCATACTTGTTTTCTTTTCTGGCTAACCAACTGTCTTTCAAGGCTGTGTTTATTATGAATGCTCAACAATGTTATTGACATTGTGTTACTTAGAGTCTTTACAAAGACAAATAAGAATTAATCAAAAAGTAGCTATTTTATAGGCTTTATCTGCCAGCTATTATTCTCTAAAGTAGATGAAAATACTTTTTTTGTCAGCTTCATGAAGAGAAGTTTTAAAATTTGAATTTGAAAATCCTTTAGAGGAATGTATTGAGATAACTATCAGAAGTTATATTAGGAAAAGACCATGCTTAGAGCATTTAAAATAATTTTTACTTGGAACAGTGCATAGAATTGAAGTATGTAGCACATCATCTATGTGACTTACAGAAGACGTCCCATTAAATTGCTCAATATTCTTATAGAAATCTTATTGTATTATTAGCTTTTGTAAAATGGGATAAAATTTGTTTTAATATGAGAATAAAAAAATAAATTATAAAATGTTATCAAAGTTTCCAAAACTAAAAGATATGTGAATTGAATCTACAACACGGGTTTTAAATGAGAAGCAGGAGTGTGATTGCTGTGTGGAGTGTATATGAAGAACCAGAAAATATTGCTGTGTTTTCATTTTTGTTTTCAAATTAATATTACCAAATCATATTATTTTTTCTTCTGGGGATCCTTAATTAGCTTTGCCAGTTTAAAAAAGAAGAATAGTTTACTAATCTCTCCAGGGGATTATATGTGTTCTTCTGCCTTTTCTAAGGGTATCATGCATTTTAAAATTTGAAGAACTTTCATTTGTATGGGTAATGTATGAGAATTATAACATGTAGTGATGAGGAAATGTGCTATAGCCACAACTGACCAAATAGAAGAATAAAGGTAGCACAGAGAAAAGCTAATAGTGTCTTGCGTTTTTAATGATTTAGATAAGTAAATGCATTAAAATGGTTTTGATTAAGTTGGCTATATTGGTTAGTTCTCAAGGTGCTAATAAAGACATATCCAAGACTGGGTAATTTATAAAGGAAGGATGTTTAATTGACTCACAGTTCCACAGGGTTGGGGAGACCTCGGGAATCTTACAATCATGGCAGAAGGGGAAGCAAACATGTCCTTCTTCACATGGCAGCAGCAAAGAGAAGTGCCAAGCAAGAGGGGAAAAGCACCTTATGAAACCATCGGATCTCCTGAGAACCTACTTACTTACTGTCAAGAGAACAGCATCACGGTAATTACCCCATATGATTACATTACCTCCCATTGGGTTGCTACCAGGACACATGGGGATTATGGGAGCTATGATTCAAGATGAGATTTGGGTGGGGACACAGCCAAACTGTATCATCCCACCTTTAGCCCCTCCAAAATCTCATGTGCTCACATTTTAAAATACATTCATGCCCTTCCAACAGTTCCCCCAAATCTTAACTAGTTCCAGCATTGACTCAAAAGCCCAAATCCAAAGTCTCATCTGAGACAAGGCAAGTCCTTTCCACTTATGAGCCTATAAAATTAAAAGCCACTTAGTTACTTCCTAGATACAATGATGGTACAGGCGCCTTGGGTAAATACAGCCATTCCAAATGGGAGAAAATGGCCAAAACCAAGGGGCCACAGACCCCATAAATTTCTGAAATCCAATAGGGAAATCATTAAAACTTAAAGTTTCAAAATGATCTTCCTTGACTCAGTGTCTTACATCCAGGTCATGCTGATGCAGGAGGTGGGCTCCCACAGCCTTGCACAGCTCGGCCCCTGTGGCTTTGCAGGGTAAAGCCCCCCTCCCAGCTCTTTTCATGGGCTGGTGTTGAGCGCCTGTGGCTTTTCCAGGTTCACAGTGAAAGCTGTCAGTGAATCTACCATTCTGTGGTCTGGAGGTCGGTGGCCTTCTCACAGCTCCACTAGGCAATGCCCCAGTGGGGACTCTGTGTGGTGGCTCCAATCTCACATTTCCCTTCCTCACTGCCCTAACAGAGTTTCTCCATGAGGGTTCCATCCCTGCAGTAGCCTTCTGCCTGGACATCCAGGCATTCCATACATCCTCTGAAATCTAGGCAGAAGTCCCCAAACCTCAATTGTGGACTTTGGTTCACCCATAGGTCCAACACCACATGGAAGCTGCCAAGGCTTGGGGCTTGCACCGTCTGAGGCAATGGCCTGAGCTGTACATTTGCCCCTATTAGTCATGGCTGGAGCAGCTGGGACACAGGGCACCAAGTCCCAAGGCTGCACACAGCAGCAGAGACCTGGACCCAGCCCAGGTATGGACTTTTCCCCTAGGCCTCCAAGGAAGGCCTCTTTTCCCTAGACCTCCATGCCTGTGATGGGAGGGGCTGTCATGAATGTCTCTGATAGGCACTGGAGACATTTTTCCCATCCTTTTGGTGATTAACATTCAGCTCTTCATTACTTATGCAAATTTCTGAAGTGGGCTTGAATTTCTACCCAGCAAATGAGTTTTTCTTTTCTGTCTCATCATCAGGCTGCAAATTTTCTAAAGTTTTATGCTCTGTCACCTCTTGAATGCTTTGCTGCTCAGAAATTTCTCCTGCCAGATAACCTAAATCTTTCTCTCAAGTTCAAATTTCCACAGATCTCCAGGGCAGGGACAAAATGCCACCAGTCTCTTCACTAAAGCATAACAAGAGTCACCTTTGCTCCAGTTCCCAACAAGTTTCTCATCTTCATCTGAGACCACCTCAGCCTGGACTTTATTGTCCATATCATCATCAGCATTTTGGTTTGGTCAAAGCCATGCAATAAGTCTCTAGGAAGTTCCAAACTTTCCCACATCTTCCTGTCTTCTGAGACCTCCAAGTCTCTAGGAAATTCCAAATTTTCCCACATTTTCCTGTCTTCTGAGCTCTCTAAAGTGTTCCAACCTCTGCCTGTTACCCAATTCCAAAGTTGCTCTCTCACTTTCAGGTATCTTTAGAGCAGTGCTCCACTACCCAGTACCAATTTACTGTATTAGTTCATTCTCATGCTGCTAATAAAGACATACCTAAGACTGGGTTATTTATGAGGGAAAGAGATTTAATTGACTCATAGTTCCACCGGGTTGGGAAGGTTCCAGGAAACTTACAAACATGGTAGAAGGGGAAGAAAACATTTCCTTCTTCACATGATGGCAGCAAGCGGAAGTGCCAAGAAAAAGCAGCAAAAGCCTCTTATAAAACCATCAGATCTCTTGAAAACTCACTCACCTCACTATAATGAGAAGAACATGAAAGTAACCACCTCCATGATTCAACTATCTCCCCCTGGGTTCTTCTCATGACACATGGGGATTATGGGAACTAAAATTCAAGATGAGACTTGGATGGGGAAACAGCCAATCCATATCGTTAGTTCTTTCTCTCATTTTTAATTTTATCTACTTTATTCCACTTATAATGAAGAGATTTTCTAGTTAATCTTTCCAACTTAGCAAATGAGAATAAAGAATTTTTTAAAATTTACTTGGAATAAATACTTATGAAGGGATTCAATTTTTTTTTTCAAAATGAAAATACAGAAGACTTTAAAAATATATTATTTATTCTTTACAGCCCTGTTAGGCATGTTTGATGCTTTGAGAAGTATATACATGTGGGAGAGACAATATACATGCACAAGAAAGAAGACAGATAAATTAGGACCCAGAACAGGCAGCAGCAGATGAAATGCAAGATAGATGCAGAAGCTAACAGTATATGGAGTGAAGTGCATATAAAGAAGGAATCACCTTGGCTATGTACAGTGTTGCTTAGCAATGGGTACACATTCTGAGGAATGTGTCCTTAGGCAACTCTGCCTTTGTTCAAACATCACAGAGTGTACTCACACAAAACTACTAGATGGGGTAGCCTACTCCACATCCAGGCTATATGGTATAGCCTTTTGCTTCTAGGTTACAGACAATACAGCATGTTAGTCTACTCAATTCTGCAGTACAGCATGTTACTCTAACAGTATAGCATGTTACTACTGTACTAAGAGTACAGCATATTACTCTACTCAATACTGTAGGCAACTGTAACAAAATGATGTTTGTGTATATAAATGAATCTTAACATAGAAAAGGTACAATAAAAATATGGCATAAAAGATAAAGAATGCTACATCTGTATAGGGCACTTAGCATGGATGGATCTTCCAGAAATAGAAGTTGCTCTGAGTGAGTCAGTAAGTGAGTGATAAACGAAGATGAAATCCTAGGGTAATAATGTACACTACCATAGACTTTATAAACATTGTACACTTGGGCCATACTAAATTTCTAAAAAAATAATTTTCATTCAATAATAAGTTAAACTTCACTTACTGAAACTTTATTTTATAAACTTTTAAATTATTTTAACATTTTGATTCTTTTGTTTAACACACCTTAAAACGCAAACACATTTTACAACTGTACAAAAATATTTTCTTTCTTTTATTCATGTTCTATAAGCTTTTCCCTAGTTTAGTTTCTTTAATTTTTGTTGTTTACTTTTCAAACATTTTTTGTTGAGAAGTAAAACACAAACATACACGCTATTCTAAGCCTATACACACAAGGTAAGGGTCATCAGTATCACTGTCTTCCACTTCCACATCCTGTCCCCCTGGAAGGTCTTCAGGGACAATAACACACATGGAGCTGTCATCTACTAAGATAACAATGCATTCTTCCACAAAGCTTCCTGAAGGACCTGCCTGCGGCTGTATTACATTTACTTTCTTAAAAAAATAGGTAGAAGCAGTACATTCTGAAATAATCATAAAATGTATAGTGTAATAAATACATAAACCAGTAATAGGGTAACATTTATTATGATTATATTTGTATGTGTTATACTTTTATATGACTGGCAACATAGTAGCTTTTTACACCAATGTCATCACAAAGAAGTGACTAATGTGTTATGTTACAGTCAGCATTATGATGACTATGATGTCACCAGGGTATAGAATTTTTAGGCCCCACTATTATTTTATGGGAACATCATCAAATATGTGTTCTATTGTTCATGAAATCTCATTATGAGGCATATAAATATTTTGTGTCAAGAGGAAATTAAGAAGTAAATGTGGAGGCAGCCAGAGTCATAGGTTTAGAGCCCAGAAGTTAAGAAAAAATTTTATACATATTTATTATCTCCAAGACATGTAAGACTAGAAAAAAAAAAAAAAAAGGAGGGTAAAAGAATATAGGATTTAAGGCCGGGCACGATAGCTCACGCCTGTAATCCCAGCACTTTGGGAGGTCAAGGCGGGTGGATCACCTGACGTCAGGAGTTTGAGTCCAGCCTGGCCAACATGGTGAAACCCTGTCTCTACTAAAAATACAAAAATTAGTCGGGCATGGTGGTGGGCACCTGTAATCTCATGAGGCAGGAGAATTGCTGGAACCTGGGAGGTGGAGGTTGCAGTGAGCAGAGATCACACCATTGCACTCCATTCTGGGCGACGACAGAGAGACTTCATCTCAAACAAACAAACAAACAAACAAAAAAGGAATATGGGATTTAAGGAGAATAGAGAAGGTATCATCAAGTTCCGGTCTAGAAATTATGGAAATTCTTTTATAAATATTTATTATCTCCATGACACGTAAGACTAGAAAAAAAAAGAGGGTAAAAAATGTGGGATTTGAGGAGAATAGAGAAGATATAATCAAGTTATTTTAGAAAGTAGAAAAAGAAATACAACAAAATGTCCCTTTGTTTTTGTTGATCACTCAGTTGCAGCTGCTTATTTATATTTTATTTATTGTGGTGTATACACAGTAAAGAGCTCCACAAGCCAGAGAGGGAGGAGAAATGGAAATAACCAGAGCTATGAATGTATTAAATGGGTCTATCATGAAGGAAAAGCAGAAGCCAGTTAAGGGGATTTGTTTTTCATTATCCTACAATAGAATACATAAGAGAATTAGGTGGAAACTACAGTGGTTAGACTACAAAATAAATAAGTGAAATGAAAAGGTAAAGTTAAAACTTAATTGATCACAGAAGTTTTAGCAACTGAGAGCAAATAAATATATGGCATTTTGAAAGTTGTATTATGAAGTTCTTAATTACCTATATACAGAATTGCAATATATTATTGATGTGTTATCTTTAAAATGCAATATACAGCAAAAGTATTGTTAAAAATTATATTTGAAAGGTTTCTATAAAACATGAATTTCAAATTCAGTAACAAGAACTAAGAAAATTATATACCTTGTCTAAAAATCACCATCTGGAATGGTCAACAAATGGCTGTTTCATGCAATCATGCTCATGGGGATTATTTAGCAAAGTTCTGTGGTTTTAGCCATGTTTTATCATAGTTTGAGCAATGTTGAAAGGGATATGAATCAATCAGGCAAGATTAGCTTATGTGGCAATAACAAACAACCACTAACACTCAGTGACTTAAAGCTACAATGGTTGTATGTTTTTGCTTTTGTTTCTTAATTTCTCACCCAAGTTGCATTTTTAAAAGTAGTCATTTAGAGTCTCTGAACTGTGTCACTATCCTAATAAAGTAGCCACTATCAGAAATGTTCTCTCTAGAAGGAAACACATAAGCTAACAATGTCACAAAGCATTCTCTGGATTTTAAATAGATTTAAATCACCTGGAAATTTAAATCTCTTGTAAATTAGAGAAATCATTTCTGGTCCCATTTCACTGGACATAATCACAAGAAGAAACAACTTCAAAAAGATGGGAAAGTGAAAACATACAAAGTGACTAAAAAGAAAAAAGAGCTGGCATATTTGTGAAGAAATCTAATATGTATTAGACTCTATAAAATAAAAGACATTGAAACTTCTTATTGTGTAAATGTCAAGGTTCTGAGGTAAACATTAATTTTTCTGTGAGTCTTACTGGTTAGAAGATTAATTTACTTTTCATTTTCTCATATCTACTAAACATCAAAGTTGAATTTGGAATTCAAACTGCCATTTAGCAACTGGTTGAGAAAAAAATCATTTCTTTTTTCAAAGTTAAAAATGAAGGAATATTCCTTGTAGAGCTAACTGAATGCAAATGGCACCATAAATTTGATTCCAGCTCTCTTGAAAATAAACTCCACATTTATGTGCTTCTGTAATTAGTTCCAACCAGCACACTATAAATATGTAAGGATTTTACCCATCTATCACTTGCATCTTTGGTTTAAAGCTCTTCAGTTGAAATGGCAAACACAAATTCTGAGCAGGTAATAATTCAATGCGGATTTGTCTAAGACTTAAAAGCTACAGACAATTCTTCCTTTGTTCTTGAGTTTTAATCTTATTTATCCTTCTATTGAATACAGTAATCATTTCTGTCTAAAATCAGAGAATATTGTAAGAGATTATATTAACTTAGAATTGAAAAGAAATGAATTTTAGTTATCATGAGGGCCTGGGAGTTAGGGATAAATCCTCATTACTCATAACCTAAAAGATTCATTAAATGACAGTGATAGAAAAATGAGAAGAGAAAGAGTGCATATTATATATATACATAGGAGAAAGAGTGTTGGGGTTTCTAATAATACTTTGCCTTTCTTACGGTACTGTTCTCCTATTTAAGTCAGTGTCTTTCAATACATTTGCAACTATAAAATATTTAACAAGTTTCACATACATCCAGCAACAGCAAATAATATACCTTCGCATTGATCTTCTTAAAGGTTTAGAGATGAGTTGGGGCATGACACTTCAGAGATGCTTGGCATCTTAAAATGTTCTCAGGATGGTGATGCTTGAAAATATGCAGTTGGAAAATACTCCCTCACACATGTGATCCTGATATACCTACCTTCAACTCAGTTTCTTTCATTGAAAATAAATAAAAACTATTCCAACAGCAATTTTCTTCGTATGTAAATCAGAAGGTCAAGAACAGAAATTTTAATGGCTTCATATTTCTAGAGGTTGTTTGAATTTCATGTTAAAGATTGTATGACTTAGAAGTTTCAAATCTGTGTCACTCTATGTGACTATATAAGTAAATAACCCCTACAACAACAACAACAAAAAAGAACAGCAAGTAATAATTTCAGTATAATCGGGCTAGGCAAGGTTAGATACAATCTAACATATCTACTTACAATTTGTGAAATTATTTTAGTTTAGACAATGAGATTTCGATTTCAAAATCAGTTTAAATTTAGCGGGAATTTTTTTTTTTTTTTTTTTTTTTTTGAGACAGAGTCTCGCTCTGTCGCCCAGGCTGGAGTGCAGTGGCAAAAGGATCTCTGCTCACTGCAAGCTCCGCCTCCCGGGTTCACGCCATTCTCCCGCCTCAGCCTCCCCAGTAGCTGGGACTACAGGCATCCACCACCATACCTGGCTAATTTTTGTATTTTTAGCATAGATGGGGGTTCGCCATGTTGGTCAGGCTCGTCTTGAATTCCTGACCTCAGGTAATCTGCCCACCTCGGCCTTTTGAAGTGCTGGGATTACAGGCGTGAGCCACCACACCCGGCCTTTAGTGGGAATTTCTTTGGGAGCACATCATTTTTATAGATAGTATAGATATTCAAATATTGTATTCTCAAGAGTGTTGTTGGTATCTTAATCTAGGCTTAAGCATTTTCTAAGGTATCAACTACCTATTCATTCATTTAATATTTATTTATTGAGTACCTCTTACGAGCAGGCATTGGTCATATATAAGAAGGCAAGAAAAGTTGATAGATTCTACCCTTTGACAGTTCACAGTCTAGGGACAGAACACAAAGACTCACCCAAGTAAATTCCAAACTAGAAAATTGAAATAATTGTGATAAAATAAAAGTCCAAAATACTATTCATAACACATGAAGTGCACCTTACTAATTTGGAAGCAATGAAGGTTTTCTGCAAAAGCATACCTTTTTAAGCTGTAAAAATGAAGAACTGTTCGAATTTAAACAGACAAAGTTTAATGTTTGAGAAAGAAGTAGAGCTCTTCAGAGAACATTTCTAGCAAGAGAACAATAGACAGGAAAGCCAGTAACACAGGAAAGAGCATTGAATGTTTGAGAAACCCACACCTGTCCGGTGAAGTTGGAACATAGACAGCTGGGAACAAAAAGTATGAGATAAAGTGAAAGGAGTTTACAAGGAATAGAAAGTACTGGATTTTGTAGGCCAAGTTAAATGTTTCTGTTTTTAGTCTATGAATAATAAGATGTAAAATACATTTTACAAATTCAGTGATATTACTAGATTTACATTTTAAAAGGATAATTTTGTTTGCAGTATAAAAACCAATCAGATTTGTGGGACAGAGTAAGCTATGTAATGTATAAAGTACAGCTTTTCCATCACCATGCAATAATCATAATACTATTATAGAGGGATTTTTTAAAATAAAAATAAAAGTAATACCCACATAGAATAAGTATTTTTTTAAAAACCTTTTTTTTGAATCATTGTGGAAGTTTTCTATCTGAATACATGCATGTGCCCAATCTCTGAAAAGAGAGCAACAAATTAAAATCGTTATATGACTCAAAAATAAACGAGAGAACTAGAGGATGATGGGAAAATAAGATTCTTCAGAGGTCTTCCTTCTGCTGAAATGTGAATATGAACAACTATCTACACTCAAAAGTAACTTCACAAGAGCTAAGGAAACCAGGTGAGAGATCCCAATACCTGACTGCATCACAATCAGAAGAAAAGACACATTGAAAAAGCATTGAAGAGGGCGGGAAAGACTGTTTTACACTAACCATGTCAACCCTCCCCACAGCCCCAGGCAGCACACCGTGGAAAGAGATACTCTTTTTTTCCGGGAAAGACAGGAAAGTGAGCACAGGACTTTTTCCTGGACTTCAAAATGTGATCCCCGGCCAGGTGCGGTGGCTCACGCCTGTAATCCCAGAACTTTGGGAGGCCGAGGCGGGTGGATCACAAGGTCAGGAGATCGAGACCATCCTGGCTAACACGGTGAAACCCCGTCTCTACTAAAAATACAAAAAAATTAGCCGGGCGTGGTGGCGGGCGCCTGTAGTCCCAGCCACTCGGGAGGCTGAGGCAGGAGAATGGCGTGAACCCGAGAGGCAGAGCTTGCAGTGAGCCGAGATCACACCACTGCACTCCAGCCTGGGTGACAGAGCGAGACCCCACCTCAAAAAAAAAAAAAAAAAAAAAAAACAACAAAAAAAAAAACAATGATCCCCACAGTAAAACTCAGAAGCAGGCAGGCTCCCATGGCCTTCAAAACCAGGTTAGATTCTTGAGGATAAACCTCCAGACCCACCTTGGTAGGAGTGGGGAACTTGCAGTACAAAGCTTAAGGCCTGTGAGACAAACTCAATCTCTAGTCCACACCATGGCCTGGCTTCAATGTTCCCAGGACCCAGAGAGCCCTCAGTGGCAGACAGGCTTTAGCAATCCTGTGCTTCTACTCTGCCCCAGAACCTCAACGGTCACAGAAGACTGACTTCAGCTTTGTCTCAATGCCATACCGGCTGCAGCTGACCCAAACATTGGGCATAAACAGTACTTTGTCAACCACAATGGTCTCCAGGTTAAGAAACATGCTGGACAGCCTGCCTAAAATCTCTGAATGGGCTGACTGTTGAAGGCAATTTCAGAAAAAGCTAGTCTCTAATGACTGGAATGAATACCCACTTTTTCAAATGTGCTGACAATGCATGGCCATAAGAAAAGAAATGACATCATTAAAGGACAAAACAAAGTGCTAGTGATCAACCATAAGCAAAGGAAGATGTATAAAGTACTTACAAAGAATTCAAATAACTGTCTTAAGGGGCCTCAGAGAACTTTAAAAACAAGCACAGGGGAACAATTCAAAGAAATATAAGGGAGCAGAATTTAACAGAGATTGAAATGATTAAAACAAAACTGACAAAAATTATAGAGCTGAAAAATATAATGAACAAAATGAAAATTATAACACAGAGCATCAGTTGCAGAATTAATCAATAGAAGAAAAAATCTGCGAAATTGAAGGCAGGTTATTTGAAAATATACAGAAAAGAATGAATAAAAAGGAATGAAGAACGCTTATGAGACTAACAGGGCAGCATCATAAAGGCAAATTGTTGAGTTACAGAAGATAAAGTAGGAAAAAAAGGTAAAGGGGTAGAAAGTTTATTTAAAGAAATAATAGCAGAAAACTTTCCAAATCTGGGGAAAGATATAACTATCTAAGTACAGAAATGTCAAAAGTCTCCAGATTGAATTCAAACAAGATGAGCTGAAGACACATTATAATCAAACTGTCCAAAATCAAAGACAAAGAGAAGATACTAAAAGCAGCAAGAGAAAAGAAGCAAGTAACAAAAGACAGTTTCAGTAAGACTAGTATAAGATTTCTCAGCACAACCCTCACAGGCCAGGAGAGAGTGAGATTAGTACCTGAAGAAATGAAAAAAAAAAAAAAAAAAAAAAAACACTTTAAATAAAGAATACTGTTCTCAGCAAAGCTATCCTTTAGAAATGAAATAAAGATTGGGAGGCCGAGGTGGGCAGATCACGAGATCAGGAGATCAAGGCCATCCTGGCTAACACAGTGAAACCCCATCTCTAATTTAAAAAATACCAAAAAAAAAAATTAGCCAGACGTGGTGGCGGGCGCCTGTAGTCCTAGCAGCTACTCGGGAGGCTGAGGCAGGAGAATGGCATGAACCCAGAAGGTGGAGTTTGCAGTGAGCCGAGATTGTGCCACTGCACTCCAGCCTGGGCAACAGTGAGACTCTGTCTCAAAAAAAAACAAAGAAATGAAAGAATTTTCCAGATAAATAAAAGCTGAGGCAGTAAGCTTCATGAGACCCATCTTTTATTTATATATATATATATATATATAATTATACCTTAAGTTCTATCAATGACAGACTGTATAAAGAAAATGTGACATATATACACCATGGAATACTATGCAGCCATAAAAAGGATCAGTTCATGTCCTTTGCAGGGACATGGATGAAACCGGAAACCATCATTCTCAGCAAAGTAACACAAGAAGAAAAAAACCAATCACCACATGTTCTCACTCATAAGTGGGAGTTGAAAAATGAAAACACATGGAGACGGGGAGGGGAACATCACACACACTGGGGGTGGGGGGCTGGGGGAGGGATAGCATTAGGAGAAATACCTAATGTAAAGGATGAGTTGATGAGTACAACAAACCAACATGGCACATGTATGCCTATGTAACAAGCTTGCCCATTGTGCACATGAGACCCATCTTATGAGAAGTGATAAAGGAAGTCTTCAAGTTCAAAGAAAAAAAGATACTAACGAGTAACATAAAAACATCTGAAACTATAAAACTCACTGAAAAAAGTAAGTACATAGTTAAATTCAGAATACTCCATTACTGGTGATGTGTAATTCACTTATATCTGTAATATAAAGGTTAAAAGACAAAACTATTAAAAATACAATTGCTATAATAATTTGTTAAGCAATATGAAATATAAAAAGAGGTAAGTCATCACATAAAAATGTAAAATATTATGGAAGTGGAGTAAAAGTAAAGAGGTATTTTGTGTGATCAAACTTATTATTGGCTTAAATAAGCTGTTTAATGCATAATTTTTTAAAGCTTCATGGTAACTACAGCAAAGACTTATAGTAAATTCAAAACATAAAAATATACCACTGGAGAAAATAACTTAACAATAAAGGAAGATACTAGCAAAAAAAGAAGAAAGGGAAAAAAGATCTACAAAACAAATAGAAAAAAACAGCAAATTAGCAGTATAAACTCAATATATATCAATAATCACCTTTAAAATAAATGGATCACATTCTCCAATAAAAAGACATTTAGTTAAAGAATGGATGAAAAGTAAACATAACCCAACTGTATGCTGTCTATAAGAGACTCACTTCAACTGTAAAGACACACATAGACTGAAAGTGAAGAAATGGAAAAACATATTCTGTTCAAATAGAAATCAAAAGATACTAGAATACCTGTATTAGATAAAATATGTTTAAATCAAAAACTGTAAAAGGAGACAAAGAAGATCATTATATAACAATAAAATGTTCAATTCAAAAAAGAATGACTAAAACATGCAAATTAGTAAACACATCACACACACACACAAATAAACAAAACCACAAATAACTGACATAACACATTGTATAGGGAAAGACATATTCAAAATTGATGGCTATTTTGTTTGTTTGTTTGTTTTTGTGGAAGCAGTAGTTTGGAACATTTTTATACCTACCATGGAATTTAACTTTCCCAAAACTCAGAAGACATGTTTGTTACAAACCCAATATTACATATTATATTATATTTTATCGTATTGTGCTACAGTATAGTATATCATAGTACAGTACATATTATGTTATGCTACATTATAAGTTAAATAGTATTATGTTACATTATGTGATAAAAGTTTTATTTCCCTCTGTATACTAATATGAATATTTTTGTACTAAAGCAGTCAAATTTAATTGTGTAAACAATTGTAAAATTTAAGTCTAATTGGTACAAGTCAATAGAGGCTTATCCTATTACTAAAATATTGTTAACAAGAAAATAAACGTGTAAAAAAATACAATTCTTGTCTAATTTGGCAATGGACATATGACTTCAGTAAACATACAAAACATGCCATTTTAAGTTATTACCTGTTAATAACTTAAGATAATTTTATTAAGTATTAATAAAATGTAATGTATGACAAACATGTCATCAGGAACTACAAAAGTGCTCTCATTTTAAAGAAATGTTAAAAATAAGTAAATGATGACATTCCAAAGCCAAATTTTCATTCTCTGAAAACCATAAAAGCAAAAATAATGAAGTCTCAGGGACCATCCTCGGATTTCTGTTCATATATTCTGGAATGCCAGGAATGACCTCCAGATGAGGTCATAATTGTCCAATTTATAATTTCGTATAAAATGATCTTTCTCACACTTGGTGGTCTCCATTAATACATTAAGTTACGGCAGGTATTAGTTAATGATGGGTGCCCTTTTCTTGACATAGTGAATATCAAAAATACTTTGTGCCTCCCTATATTAGGGACTCTGAGAAAATGCTAAAATCAAGAATAGGAATTACTTAAAGATTTCATTAACCTCAAAGGTAACGTCTGATTTGTTATGAAGCTGTAATTCACAACAGTCATGTTAGAAACAAGTTCAAATCAGGTGACTTAGTAGAGTATTTATCGAATGGACCATCTAGCAGGAGCATTCAGAAAGTAAATAAACCCAAGTATAAGCCATTACAGGACTTGAAGTCATATTCCTCTACAGAACAGGCACTTACAATTTTAAATTAATAACCATTACTAGATATTCTATATGATTATTTCTATCAACATCAAACTGAGTTATTCAGATAAGTGAATGTTGTGTTTTAAAATGTTCTAAATCAATTTACATTCTTTTAAAATATTCAATCCTGTCGTTATTCTAAAAATATAGCACATATATTTAATATGTAAAATGTGCAACAAAAAAGGAGATAGCATATACTGTTGTTTCATCTTGGTGATTAAAAATGTATACTTGGGTATTATGTCTTTCTTTTAACCATGAATGTTATCATGAGTATATAGATGGTTTTACCATTTTAACTAATCAATATATCATCATCATCTACCAGAACTGTATTGGTTTTTTTTTTTTTTTTTGTCTCCAAGATGGCTGACTAGAAGCATTTCAAGCATTCCTCCTCCATTTGGCAGAACCAAAACAGTATGTCGACAATCACACTTTGAATACATTATTCAGGAAGGAACACAGGAGCTCAACAGAAAGTTGAAGGGAAGTCTTCAAATCTGGGAGGAAAAAAGAAAATGGGCAGCCTGAGTGGCCAGGATCAGCCAGGAGTTGGGTGTGAATCCTCCACATGGGAAAGGGCAAGTGAGTGTGCTTTTGTGGTTTACTTTCCTACTGGGGAATTGTGCAAGTTGAGGAACAAGGGGAGAACCTGACCCTCCCAATCCCTGAGTCTAGCTTGAGAAGCAGCCAGAAGACTGTGAGAAGGAATTGCTTCAGGAGGGTCTCATGCACTTTTATAGACCTGGGATGCCATTCTTGAGCCTAGCTCCGAGCCAACTGTGTATGGTCCTTGAAAGTAGCAGCATTGGTCCTGGCTGTTAGGGATGCGTAGGAGGCCATTGTGGAAATGGGACTTTACTGCAGGATGGGTTACCACAAGTGGTTCTGAGAATTGAGTGTGGAGTGGGATCTAGCCACTGGTGGAGCTGGGCACCCTGAGGATTGCCTTGTCCTGTCCTGACAAGGGTGGTGCCTGTACCTGCCATTAGGAGTTCTGGGTTCAAGGTCGCCTGGTTCAGCTCTGCCAAACTTCTCCCCATTCTCTGAGACAGTGTGGGATCCATGCTCATGGGTGTTCCACAAATCAGTCCACCACGTGGGACACCCAAGCACTTCCCTCAGGGAACACAGGTCAGATTTATACATCCTACCACTACCCTCACAGCTGTATTATTATTATTTTTTTTACCTGCAAGTGCCACCTACTGGCCTAGAGGATAGCCCATATATTTCATTACCATTATAACAACTGCTAGGACAAAAACACTCAGGAACTACAAAAAGATCTCATGACCACTGCTACTGCCATCACCCACCACACCGTAGGTTCCAAGGATGCCAAAAGCTCACTCACTTCCTTACCACACCACCGCTACTACTGACATCTGAGAAAGCCACTCGTAAGTCCAGGAACCAGCCTGCCTGGAACTGCCCCTTCAGGTGCCAGCATACATTACCCCAGGTCACAATGATAAACATGCTGAGCCCACCACTACTACCAACGAAACCTGAAGAACTTATTACGCATTCCAGTCCTCAGCACAACTTCCCCACATCTCCCACCCATGGCTGCACCCTAACTCACTGAGCAATCCACAGATACCAAGGCTATGTATAGCCAAAGAAATCTTACACAGTCTTCATCACTGCAAAGAACCAGAGCCAAATGCCGTACCAAGTAAATATCATAGTAATATGTTCAAGAAAAAAAAAATCCCCTCCCATGAAAGTAATTTTAAATTAAAAAGAAGCAACTATTGCCTCAGAGCAAAAATCAAAGTAATATGACACCTTCAGAGAAACACAATAGTTCTCCAGCAATAGGTGTTAACAAAAAAAAAGTCATTGAAATGTCATATAATAAATTCAAAACACTGGTTTTAAAGAAGTTCAATGAGATGCAAGAGAAATTTAAAAACCAATACAAAGAAATAAAAAAATAAATTCAGGATATAAATGAGAAATTTACCAGGGAGATTTATATCTGAAAAAAAAAAAAACAATTCACACACACACATGCACACACACGTACATACATACAAAAATTCTAGACCTCAAAACTTTATTGAGTTAATTTTTAAAAATTTCAAAAGTCTCAACCATGATAATATCAAATAAAATAATTTCACAACTTCAGAAAAGGTCTTTTGAAATAATGCAGTCAGACAAAAATAAAGAACAAAGAAATTAAAAAGAATGCGCATAGGCTTCAACACATTTGAGACTACATCAAGCAATTGAACTTAAGAATTATATTCCCTGGGGTGAATACAAATTAAAATATTTTGAAGACCTATCTAATAAAATAATTAATGAAAATTTCCCAAGTCTAGCAAGAGATTTAGATATCCAGATATAGTAGGACCAATAATCCCTAGGAAATTTATGGCAAAAAGGGACTTACCACAAATTGTAATCAGTCTAAAGTCAAAGTGAAAGAAAGGATTCTAAAATTAACAAGAGAAAAGCATCTAGTTGCTTATAAAGAAAGCCCATCAGACTAACAAGCAGACATCTCAGCAGAAATCATACAGGACGGAAGAGAATGGGAAGGCAGGTCAGAATTGCTGAAAGAAATAAAACTTCTAGCCCAGAACTCTATACCCAGCAAAATTAAGGTTTATAAATGAAGGAGAAATAAAATCTTTCCCAGCCACACAAATGTGGAGGGAATTCATCACCACCAGACTAGTCCTACAAGAAATAATCAAAAGAGTCCTAACTAGAAATGAAGAATAACTTTCACCACTCTAACAACATATGAATGTATAAAACTCACAGGTAAAGCAATCACACACAAAAAAAGAGAAATAAATCAAATAATAAGGGGCCAGGTGCAGCGGCTCATGCCTGTAATCCCAGCACTTTGGGAGGCTGAGGTGGGCAGATCACTTGAGGTCAGGGGTGGTGGTGGGCACTTGTAGTCCCAGCTACTTGGGAGGCTGAGGCACAAGAATCACTTGAACCCAGGAGGTGGATGTTGCAGTGAGCCGAGATCGTGCCACGGAACTCTAGCCTGGGCAACAGAGCAAGACTCAGTAAAAAAAAAAAAAAAAAAGAAAGAAAGAAATCAAATAATAACACTACAGAGTTCCACTGAATCAAAGATAAGTAGACATAGAAAAAAAATGAAAAACAATTAAGAATGTAACAGGAACAAAATCTCACATATTAGTTTTAACCATGAATGTAAATTGATTAAGTGTTCCACTTAAAAGATATTGATTGACATAACTGATTAAAAAATCATAATCTAACTATATACTGATAATAATAAATTCACCTTACCTGTAAAGACACAGAAAGACTGAAAGTAAAGGTATGGAAAAAGATATTCCACACAAACAAAACACAAAATTAAGCATAACTGTGTTAATATTAGATAAAACAGGCTTTAAATTGAAACCAGTTTTTTAAAAGGTCATTATATAATGATAAAGTTATCAATTCAGCAAGAGAATATAGTAATTCAAATATATATACCCATTCGTATATGCACCAGATTCATAAAACAAATGTTACTAGACCCAAAGAAAGAGATGGACAGCAATAAAATAATAGTGAGGATTTCAACATCCCACTCATATTCTAGACAGATCATCAAGACATAAAATCAACAACAAAAAGTAACCCACTGGATTTAAATTGCACATTAGACCAAATATGCATTTATAGAATATTCTACCCAACAACCACATAATACAAATAGTTCTCATCAGCACATGGAATATTCTCTTAGATAGACTAAATATTAGGCCACAAAACAGGTCTCAACAAATTAAAAGCAAAATAGAAATCATATCAAGTATTTACTCAGACTACAGTGGCATACAAGTAGAAAACAATACCAAAGAAATTATACACGGAAATTATCCATGGAATACATGGAAATTGTCAAACACATTTATGAATGACCATTGGGCCAACAAATAAGATGGAAATTTAAAAATTTATTGAAACAAATAAAAATGGAAATATAGCTTACCAAACCTGCTGAGATACAACAAAAGTAGTGCAAAGAGTGAAGTTTACAGCCTTAAATGCTTACATAAAAAGTAGAAAGATTAAAAATAAACAACCAAACATCACACCTCAATGAACTAGAAAAGCAAGAATAAACCAAACCCAAAATTTGCTAAAGAAAATAAATAAGAAACATAAAAGATATAAAGATATAAAGAAAAAATTACAAAGGATTAAAGAAATAAACAGATGGTTCATCAAAAAGATGAAAACAATTGATAAACTCCTAGCTAGTCTTACCAAGAAAATAAGAATAAAGATCCAAATAAACAAAAACAAATATAACAAGATATTACAACTGATACCACATAAATACAAAGATCATCGGAGACTATTACCAACTGTACGCTCACAAACTGGAAAACCTAGAGGAAACAGAAAAATTCCCCAAACATACCACTTTTTAAGATTTATCAAAAAGAAATAGAAAACCTGAATAGACCAATAATAATGAGTGGTGAGCCTGTATCAGTTTTTAAAAATCTCCCAACAAAGAAAAGCCCAGGACCAGATGGATTAGCAGCTGAATTATTCTACCAATATGCAAAGAAGAAGTAATAGAAATCCTCCTGAAATTGTCACAAAAAAAAAACAAAGAGAGAATTATCCCTAACTTATTCTACAAGGCCAATATCTCTTTTATACTAAAATCAGACAAGCACACAATGAAAGAAGAAAACTGCAGACCAATATTCCTGATTAACATAGATGCAAAACCCTCACCAAAATCCTATCCAATAAAATCCAACAGTGTATCATAAAGATAATACACGACAATCAAGTGGGTTTTATACCAGAAATGCAAAGATAATTTAACATATGCAAATTAATAAATATTAACATCATATAAACAAAATTAAGTACAAAACTCATATGAGCATCTCAATAGATGTAAAAAAAAAGCATTTGATAAAATCCTGTGTGTCTTCATGCCAAACACCCTCAACAACTTAAGCATAGAAGAAACATGACTTCAAGTGATAAAGGCCAGAAGATGGCTGACTAGAAGCAGCTAGTGTGTGCTACTCCCAGAGAGAGGAGATAGTGTGGTGAGTAACACTATTTTTTGAACTGAATTGTCCAGGAGAGCACTTTGTGATTCATTAAGGAAGCAATAGGACCCACAGAGAACAGAGAAGTGAGATGGGACAGCCACCCACCTGGGATTGGCATGGAACAAAGGGAGGCTCCTTACCATAGGGAAATGGTGAGTGAGCAAGAGCCCCTGGCTTTTCTCACAGACACACTTCTGCCACAGACCTTTGCAAACCTGGGCATAGGAGATCTCCCCTGATCCTCTTCCCTCCCTGGGACCTCCAGAGTGACAGAGAATGCTGCATGGAGTATGGGCAGAGCCTCTACTAAAACACACAGAGTCCCAGGGTCCTTGGACCCCCGAGCACCTTGACACCAGTGGCTGTAGCTCTACCAACAAGGGAGGCCAGGCTCTTTCACATTCCCCAGGAAAGGGGCCCCATCCATGGTGCTGAGGAGTGAATGGTCTGCAGGCTTGGCCTCTGCTACACCTCATTAGACAAAGACAATTGGCCTAGGACCTTAGCACAGCCACCACAAGTTGCCTGAGCTCTTAGGCCTGTGGCAGTTCTGCATTTCCGTGGGACAGAACTCCCAGAGGTAAAACACAGGTCTGACATTTTTGCTGCTACTGCAGCCCCCAACCCAACTGTCTTCAGGTTCCACAGGGAACAGAGAGATGAAGGACTATTGCAGGCCTCCAGCACAACACAGCTGCCCTCCAGAGAAGTGGCTAGGCTGTGTTGCACGTGAGCCCCTGATCCTGTAACTCCTCAGTGGCCAGAGTCTCTCAACCTGGCCCCCTAGCGCAGCTGCACTGCCCCTGAGAGGGCACAGCATATCAGTTGGTGGGGGCTCTGCATTTGTCTGAGGAGTAAATATCAGAGACAATCCCCCTCCCTTCTGCCACTGCCAATGCAGCAGTAATGCCCTTACTCCCTCTAACTGGGGAAGAAACAAGCAGCCTGAGTGCTTTACTCATACCCCCAGCATGCTACAGTCACCACAGGAAATTGAGATGAGTCTCTCTTCTCAGTGAGTCCCCAACACCCTGCTCTTCACCAGGCAGGGACCCCTGGCTTGGGCCTGAAATGCAGCCACCATGCCCTGGACTGATTGTTCCCATTGGCAGATGCTCTTCATTGCTCTAGGGTGGAGCTCCAAGAGACAAGGAAAAGGCCTTCTCCCATTACCACTACCAAAGTCCTAGTCCCTGCTTCCCCGAAGCTTGAGAGGGAAAAAAGCCTGAGCTTGCCCCATGGCTGTGGTGCACAGCCCAAGAGTGACAAGATAAGATCTGTAGCCAGCATTCAAGTAAGAGAGGAGTTCACACTCTCAGAGCCCTGAGGAGGAGCATGGCTACAAACAGGAGGAAATACAGAGGAGCTACATGGCTGAGCAAAAGCCTACCTAAAGGGCATTTTGCTTTACTACCATCTACTGCATCACAGCCCAAACTTCAACAACAAAAATACTTAGATTACTATATCCCCCTGTGAAACCAGGGACAAGAATTCAGCCAAAAATAAAGATGTTGCACAAAGCCTTGGCCCTCTGAAAACATGCAGAAGTGAAGCCAACTGACTGTGCTCAATTACACCAAGGTAAAGGGAACATTGGTCCACAGAGATGAGAAAGAACCAGTGCAAGAATTCTGGCAACTCTAAAAGCCAGAGTGTCTTCTTACCTCCAAATACCACAACAGCTCCCCAGCAATGGTTATTAATCAGAAGGAAATAGCTGAAGTAAAAGACATAGAATCTGGAGTCTGGATAGCAATTAAGATCCTTGAGATTCAGAAGAATGTTGAAACAAATTCTAAGGATTCTATGGAATCCAGTTGTATTAGTCAGTTCTCACATTGCTGTAAAAAATACCTTAGACTGGGTAATTTATAAAGAAAAGAGGTTTAATTGGCTCATGATTCTGCAGGCTGTGCAGGAAGCATGGCAGCAACTGCTCAGCTTCTTGGGAGGCTTCAGGAAATTTACAATCATGGCAGAAGGTGAAAGGGAAGCCAGCACTTCACATGGCCAGAGCAGGAGGAAGTAAGAGAGCAGGGGAGTTGCCAGACACTTTCAAATGACCATATCTCATGAGAATTCACTCTCTATCACAAGAACAGCACCAAGGGGGGAATTCTGCTCCCATGATCCAATCACCTCCAACCAGACCCTGCCTCCAATATTGGGGATTAAAATTTGACATGAGATTTTGCAAGGACACAGGCCCAAACCATATTATTTCCTCCCTTGGCCCCTCTCAAGTCTCATGTCCTTCTCACAACAGTCCCCCAAAGTCTTAACTCATTCCAGCCTTAACTCAAAAATTCCAAAGTCCAAAGTCTCATCTGAGATGAGACTAGTTCCTTCTGTCCTGAGCCTGTAAAATAAAAAATTAGTTACTTCCAAGATATAATGGGGGTAAGGTAGTGGGTAAATATTCCCATTCTAAAAGGGAAAAATCAGCCAAAGAAGAAAAAAGGGGGGCTAAAGTCCCCATGCAAGTCTGAAACCCAGCAGGGAAATCACTAAACTATAAAGCTCCAGGATAATCTCCTTTGAATTCATGCTCCACATCCAGGATTCATTGGTGTGAGGGGTGGGCTCCCAAGGCCTTGGGCAGCTCTGCACCTGTGGCTTTGCAGGGTTCAGTCCCCATAGCTGCTCTCATGGGCTGCTGTTGAACGCCTGTAATTTTTCCAGAGACATACTGCAACCTGTCAGTGACTTTACCATTCCAGGGTGTGGAGAATGGCGGCCCTTTTCTTACAGCTCCACTAGGCAGTGCCCCAGTGGGTACTCTGTGTGGAGGCTCCAACCTCACATTTCCCCTCCTCACTGTTATACTATGGGTTTTCCATGTTGCCTGCATCCCTGCAGCTGGCTTCTGCCTGGACATTCTGGATTTTCCATACATCCTCCAAAATATAGGCAAAGGATCCCAAGCCTCAACTCTTGCATTCTGTGCACCCACAGGCTTACCACCACATGGAAATCACAAAGGTTTATGGCTTACACCCTCTAAAGCAGTGGCCTGAGCTGTCTGTAGGTCCCTTTAGCCATGGCTGGAGCTGGAGTGGCTGGGATGCAGGCAGTAGTGTCCTGATGCTGCACAGGGCAGTGACACCATGGGCCTGGCCCATGAAACCATTCTTTACTCCTAGGCCTCTGGGCCTGTGATGGGAGTGTCTGCCATGAAGGTCTCTGAAATGTCTTCAAGGCAAAACAATTCAACATGACATTTGGGTGGGAACACAGACCCAAACCAAAGCACCAGTAAAATGTTTCAAGAAAAGAAAGATAAAATAGCCATTTTAATGAGGAGCCAAACTGAGCTGACTGAACTGAAAAACTCACTACAAATATTTCATAACAAAATTGAAAGTTTTAGCAACATAATAGACCAAGCTGAAGAAAGAATTTCTGAGTTTGAATGCTAGTTCTTCAAATTAACTCAGTCAGAAAAAAAATTAGAAAAAATAATTTAAAAATGAACGAAACTCCTGAGAAATATGAGATTATGTACAGATAACAAATCTACAAATCATTTGCATTCTTGAAAGAGAGGGAGAGAGAGCAAGTAACCTGGAAATTCTATTTGAGGATACTGCCCACAAAAACTGCGCTCCCCCCCGCCCGAGAGAGATTGACACGCAAATTCAGGAAGTTCAAAGGACCCCCATAAGACACTAAATGAAAAGATCATCCCCAAGACACACAGTTATGAGATTCTTCAAGGTCAAAACAAAAGAAAAAATATGAAAGGCAGATAGAAAGAAGGGGCAGATTACTTACAAAGGGAACCTCATCAGGCCAACAGCAGATCTTTCAACAGAAACCTTACAAGACAGAAGAGATTGGGGGCCTATATTCAGCATCCTTAAGGAAAAGAAATTCCAACCAAGAATTTGAGTAAAGGAGAAATACAATTATTTTCAGACAAGCAAATTCTAAGCAAATTCATTACCAACAGGCCTGTATAACAAGAGGTCCTTAAGGTAGCATGCAGCATGGAAATGAAAGGTCATTTCCAGCCATCACAAAAGCACAGTTAAGTATATAGACCATCGATATTATAAAACAAATCCCCAATCAAGCTACACGTAAAAACAGCTAACATCATGATGACAATCAAATCTGCACATATCAATATTAGACTTAAGTATAAATAGGTTAAACATCCTACCTAAAAGGTACAGAGTGGCCAGTTGGATAAAGAAGCAAGACCCAACTCTAGGCTGTCTTCAAGAGATCCATCTCACATGGAAGGACACCCATAGGCTCAAAGTGAAAGGATGGAGAAAGATTTATTAAGCAATAGGACATTTTTAAAAAGCAGGGCTTGCTGTTTTTATTTTAGACAAAATCAACTTTAAACCAACAACAATCAAAAAAGACAAAGCAGGACATTATATAATGATAAAAAATTCAGTTCAACAAGAAGACTTAACTATTCTAAATATATATGCACCCAACATTGGAGCACACAGATTCATAAAACAAAATCTTAGAGATTGGCAAAGAGACTTTCATTACCACTCAGTAATAGTGAGAGACTTCAACACCCCAACAAATGTATTGGGCAGATCATCAGGGAAGAATACTAACAAAGCTATCTGGGACCTAAACTAGTTACTAGACCAAATGGATCTAGGAGACAACTACAGAACAATCCACGTAACAAAAACGGAATACACATTCTTGTCATTTGTAAATGGCACATACACTAAAATTTATCTTATACTTGCCATAAAGCAATTCTCAACAAATTAAAAATAAAAAAAAAATCATACCAACACTATGGGGCCACAGTGCAATAGAAATAGAAATCAGACTAAGAAGATCTCTGAAAACCATGCAATTATATGGGAGTTAAACAATTTGCTCCTGAATTTTGGGTAAATAATAAAATTAAGGCAGAAATCAAGAAATTATTTGAAACTAATGAAAACAAAGACATCACATATCAGAATCTCTGAGACACAGCTAAAGCAGTGTTAAGAGAAAAGATAATAGTGCTAAACACTCACATTAAAAAATTAAAAAGATCTCAAATAAACAAGCTAATATCACACCTAGCCAAACTTGAAAAGCAAAAGCAAACTAACTCCAAAGCTAGCAGAAAAATAAATTAACCAGAATCAGAACTAACCTGAATGAAATGGAAACAAGAAAACTCCATAGACTCTGCCTAAAGGCTCCTAGATCTAATAATAATAATAATAATAAAAACTTCAACAATGTTTCAGATTACAAAATCATGTACAAAAATTAGTCACATTTTTAATACACCAATAATCATCCAGCTGAGAATAAAATCCAGAAGACAATCTTATTTACAATAGCTACCAAAAATTTAATACCTAAAATGTAATTAATCAAACTGGTATAAGATCTGTACAAGCAAACAAAAACACTGATGACAGAAATTGTAGATGACACGAACAAATGGAAAAACATCCTATGCTCACGGATTGAAAAAATCGATATTTTTGAATGAATATTTTGCCTCATGCAATCTATAGATATAATGCAATTCCTATCACAATAACAATATTATTTTTCACAGAAAGAAAAAAACAATCCTGAAGTTCCTATGAAGCAAAAAAGAGCTTGGAATAACCAAGGCAATTCTAGGCACAAAGAGTAAATCTGGAGGCATCACATTTCCTGACTTAACAATGCTATAGTAACCACAAAATCATGTTACTGGCATGAAAATCAACTTATAGTTTAATGGAACAGAATAGAGAACCCAGAAATAAAGACAATATGTACAGCCAACTTATATATGCCAAAGTTACAAGAACATACATTGGGGAAAGGACACCCTTTTCAATAAACAGTGCTGGGAAAATTGGATAGCCTTATGCAGAAGAATGAAACAGGACCCCAATCTCTCACCATATAAAAAAATCCAATGCAAGATCCATCAAAGAGTAAAATGTAAGACCTGAAACTATAAACATAACAGAAGGAAACTTAGGGAAAACTCTGCTGGACATTGGTCTAGGCAACAAATTCATGGATGAGATCTGAGTATCACAGTCTACAAAAACAAAAATCAACAAATAGGACTAAATAAAACTATACAGCTTCTGCACAGCAAAAGAAACATTCAAAAGAGTTGAAAGCCAACTTGTAGAATAGGATAAAATATTTACCACATGTGCATACAACAAGGTTCTAATATCCAGAATATACAGGGATCTCAAAAAAAATAATTAACCTCATTTAAACATGGGCAAGGACCTGAATAAACACTTCTCAAAAGGAGACATACTAATGTCCAGCAGATATATGAAAAAATGTTCAACATCACTAATAATCAGGGAAATGCAAGTTAACACTACAATGATGTATCATCTTACTCCTGTCAGGAAGACCATCATTAATAATAATTTCAAAAAAAACATGTTGTCAAGAATGTGTAGACAAGGGAATGCTTATACACTGTTGGTTAGAATGTAAGTTAATGCAACATCTATAGAAAGCATTACTGATGTTTCTCAAAGAACTAAAAATACAACTAACATTCATTTCAGCACTCCCACTACTACTTATCTACCCAAAGGAAAATAAATCATTATAAAAAAAACTGCACTTTTATGTTGATCACAGAATTATTCACAACAGTGAACATATGGAATCAACCTAAGTGTTCATCAAACGATGATTGGATAAATACAATGTGATACATATATACAATGGAATTCTACTCAGTTTTAAAAATAATGAAATCATGTATTTTGCACACCATGAATGGAACTGGCGGCCATTATTTTAGTGAGTCAGGCAAGACACAGAAAAACGAATATTGCTTCTTTTCAGTTACAATTTGGAGCTAAATAATGGGTGCATGTGGATGTGGAGTGTGGAATGATAGACAATGGTGTCTTGGAAGGGTGAAGGTGTGGGAGGCAGGTAGAGGATGAAAAACTACTTAATGGGTACAATGTACACAGTTTGGGTGACAGATACCCTAAATGCTCTGACTTCACCACTATGCAATCTATGCATTTAACAAAATTAAACCTGCACCTCATAATTTATATAAATTTAAAAAAGGGAACCACCAGAATATATATATATATATATCATTATCAAAATATGTTTCACAGATAATATTTTATTGCACTAAAGGATTTCACCAGAACAACTATTGTAGAAGGATAGTATATTCGAAATCATCATTTAGCCTTTTTCTGAAATATTCTTGTCATTTTGTCTTATCTATTATGCAGTTCTCTCACTGGAGGATCAGTGAGTTTATAGATGCTCTCCATCTTGAAGCATTACTCCAGAACTAGCAGAAAAATTATTTTCTATTTGTAAGCATTTTTAAAAGTTAATTTTATTCTTATTTCAATAGTTTTTGGGTACAGGTGGTTTGGGGTTGCATGAGTAAGTTCTTTAGTTGTGATTTTTGAGATTTTGGTGCATCTCTCACTGGAGCAGTATACACTGTATCTAACACAGTATACACTGTAGTCTTTTATCCCTCACCCTGCTCCTAACATCCCCCACTCTGAGTTGCCAAAGTTCAGTATATCATTTGTATGCCTTTGCATTTTCCTTGCTGAGCTCCCACTTATAAGTGAGAACATACAATATTTGATTTTCCATTTCTGAGTTACTTCATGTAGAATAATGTCCTCCAGCTTCATTCAAGTTGCTGCAAAAGACACTATTTCATTCCATTTTATGCCTGAGTAGTATTCCATGGTGTGTATGTACTACATTTTTTTATCCACTCATTGGTTGATGGACACATAGCTTGGTTCCATATCTCTGCAATTGTGAATTGTGCTGCTATAAACACGCATGTGTATGTGTCTTTTTCATATAATGCTTTCTTTTACTTTGAGAAGATCGATGGATCGAACGGTAGTTCTACATTTAATTCTTTAAGGAATCCCCATACTGTTTTCCATAATGGTTGTACTAGTTTACATTTCACCAGCAGAGTGAAAGTGTTCCCTTTTCTCCACATCCATGCCAACATCTGTTGTTTTTTGACTTTTATATTATGCCGTTTCTTGCAGGAGTAGGGTGGTCTCTCATTGTGGTTTTAATTTGCATCTCCCTAATAGTGATGTGGAGCATTTTTTCATATGTTTGTTTACTTTTTGTATAACTGCTTTTGAGAATTGTCTACTCATGTCCTTTGCCTACATTTTATGGGATTATTTGTTTTCTTCTTGCTAATTTGTTTGAGTTCTTTATAGATTCTGGGTATTAATCCTTTGTCAGATGCATAGGTTGTTAATATTTTCTCTCACTCTGTGGGTTGTCTGTTTACTCTTCTGATAATTTATTTTGCTGAACAGAAGCTTTTTTGTTTAATTAGGTCTCATTTATTTATTTTTGTTTTTGTTGCATTTGCTTTTGGGTTCTTAGACATAAATTCTTTACCTAAGCCAATGACAAGAAGAGTTTTCCAATATTATCTTCAAGAATTTGTGTGGTTTCAGATATTAGATTTAATCTTTGATTCATCTTAAGTTGATATTTATATAAGGTGAGAGATAGATAACCAGTTTCATTCTACATGTGGCTTGCCAGTTTTTCCAGCACCATTTATTGAATAAGATGTACTTTCCCCAATTTGTTTTGTATGCTTCATTGAAGAACAGTTGGTTAAGTAATCAGTTTAAAAATGTGAAAATCATCACCCTAAGGGCATATATTAAGTGTTACTAAGAATATATTTCTAGAACAATAAAACTGAATGTTTATTCCAATTTACATGCACAACAGTTGAAGACATATCTTTACAAATTAAATTAAATTATACATGTTTTCAACTAAGCCTCTGAAAATTATAATGCTCCTTAAGCCTTGACCTTTATTAATGGTTTATGAGAAAGAGCATATCTATGATTAGTAACAAAGTTTATAGTTTGTATTCCTGTTAAATCTGTAGCTTTAAAAACTAAAATATATGATATCCAAACTAGTCTATAACTTGAAAAGATGTTACTAGTCGGCAAATTCTAGTAATGAGACAAAAATTCCAAGCTCTTTGACTAGAAGCCAAAACAAATTAAGCTTTGTATATTCTCTCTGAGACACATAGACTATAAACCACATTGACAGGTAATATTAGTCTAAATTCTTCATATTTTGGTGGAATGGGCTTCCACTGGAAGTTGGAAGTTATAGCATTTCATCCTATCTCTGCTAAGAATAGTTGAGCAAATCACTGAACAGACCAAGTCGTAAAGTTCCTATACATGTTTGTACAATTCTTATTTAGACTAGGACTCTATAGCGCTTTATAATCTAATATCTTATTATTTTAACATTAACATTCCCAGAAGTAAAAACATATATATATATAAAAAGATATATATATAAAGATATATATATAAAGATATATATATATAAAGATATATATATAAAGATATATATATATAAAGATATATATATATAAAGATATATAAATATATATATCTTTTACTCACAGATACATATTTACTATGTATGGGTTTATTGAATAATTTATACATAGTTAACTATATTTGGGTTTACCTGCCCAAGACTACGACCATGTTTGTCAAATAAGTGACATTTATAAAGACTTTATACATTAAGTGAACAGAACTTCAAAGCTTGACTTAAACTCAAAATATTCTATGTTATACAAATACAGATTTTATTATTTCAAATTTAATTGATTTAGGAATTTATGCTTTTTTTTTTACTATTATAAGCTTGTAAGTATAAAGAGGCTACCACTAGTTCAGAAAATGTAATATTTGGATTTACATATCAAGACAATTAGATCATTATTCGTATAACATTTCAAATTACTTATGTTTTGGGGTGATTTTTACTCTCATTATTTACCTCAAAATTTTCTTAGGCTTGAGAGGCTAAGGGAGATCTAAATCATCCCTTTGATTGCCAATCAGAACCAAAGATAAACCTAAAATAAAAGTTAAAAAGTTAATGAGACAAAAGAGTAACATAAAGGGTAACAAAGCGATAATAAGGAGATAAAGAAGGAAAAGGAAAGGAGGAAGAGAAGGAAGAGGAAAGAGGAGGAAGAGGAAAAGAAGAAACATGTGTAAAGAGAGTAAAATCGACCAGTGATTTAGAGCTAATTTAAATATGCTCTGACACACAGGGACCTTGAAACAGGAAAAGCTCTCTTATTGAAATACTCAGCGTCAGTGATTATTTTTATATAGCATACAAGTTTCCTTATACCTTAACTTAATTCTATTTCCAGCTAATTAAATATTACCTAACTTCACAAGCTGACACTTGAAAATAAACTTTCATCAGTGAAGCATTTTTGACAGGCATTCATTCATTCAACAAGATTTTCAAAGTACTGATTTTGTGCTGTGTTTTGGGTTATTTTCTCAACACGTAGAGTGAAAAAGAATGTTTAAATACTGTCTTCACAGAGCAGTTCTTAAATTATAAGTTGCATGTGAATCACTAAGAATCTTGTTAAATTGTCAATGTTTGAGGCATAGCAAAATGAATTTATTATTTTGTTAGAAAATGAACTCCAGGAATCGGAACCTTTAACTATGAGCTGTAAACCAAAAAGTGTCTGAGACAGATCTCGATCAATTCAGAAACTTATTTTGCCAAGGTAAAGGACATGCCTGTAAAAAGAAGGATCACAAATCCACAAGAACAATCTGTGGTCCATACCTTTTTCCAATGATGATTTTGAGGACTTCAATATTTAAAAGGAAAAAGTAGGCTGGAGGGGAAAGAGGGAGAGTACAGTCACATTACTGAATCCAGGTGTTGCAAGAGAAAAGTAGCAGCAAAGAAAGAATCAATTAGTTCAACTAGCACTCAGTAACTCAGAATGTTACATAAGAAATGTGAGCGTAGAGTAGCTACCTGTGGTGATATTTAACCTTTTATCTGTAACTATCTGCTTAGGAACAAAAGGAAAGGAAGTTTCATACATGATTCAACTTTTAGCTTAATTTATACTTTTGGCCATAATGGGTTCCTGAGATTTTATTTTTCCTTTCACATTCATCTCCCACCCCTCCTTAAAATAATATCTTTTAGAGAAAGCATATTAGATGAAAATGAGTCTCTGGTTTCAGATTTTGTCCAATCTCTCATGGCTAGGATGGTTTATTCCTAGATGGTTAGGTCCCATGTTGTAAGGAAAGCTCATTGTTAGCAGGTTGTGAAGTCTCCCATTCCATTAAGGAAAATTAGGGATGGAAGAAAGAGAAAACAGAAGAACAAAAAAGAGAATTAACAAATAGAAAGGTAAAACAATCCTGGAAAACTGATATAGGCCATATTACTCTGAAGTTCACACATCAGTAGGCAGGTATAAAAGTATATTTATATATATAATGTATATTATAATATACATTTATATTATTATATTATATATAATATACATTTTATATATAATATGTAATATACATAATATATAATAAAATATAATATATAATCTATATATATAACATATATGTGTGTGTGTATTGTTGTCCTTTTCTTCCAATGTTTCTTTCCAATGTTTAAATTTTCTAGCTTCAGGTTACAGAACTTTAAGAAAAGCACAGTTTTAATTTTTCAATGATTTGAAAATAGAGAAAAAAAGAAAAAAGAGAAAAAAATAAAAAACATGACTTTAGAGACTTGTAGCCAGGAAAATGTGAGGATTCAGTTCAAATTTTAGAAAATAATAAAAAGTGAAAATTATTGGATAAATTTAGAATCTAGTAAGAAGTATACTATAGTTTATTTTGAAAAAATAATTTATGTCTCTAATTACCCAATTTTATTAAAGGCAAAATCATAACAGGACCAATTTGTTTGTAAAATAAATTTTAGTTGTTTTATACTTGGCATGGTTATTTGCCTAAAATTGAGCAAGAATAATCATTTGCCATATAAGTGGTTTTTTTTTTCTTCTTTTTTTTTTTTTTTAAATTGGCCTTGCTGGAACCTTTCTAAAAGCCTTGATCCCAGCCAAAGATTTATCTGTGCCTGTAGGTACTGGTATGAATTGAATGAATTTCTCTTTTTTTTTGAGGTACCAAGTAAGGTTGGGGTTCCTGGGCCTGTCAAAAATAACATTCTTTACCTACCACAGGTCAGGACTCTCTTAAGGACAAAATATGAGACCTGTTTTTCCAAGGGGCTTTTAAAGCTCTGCAGGTCAGCCCTATTTTTTCAAGGCCATTTGAAAGTATGTCATCCTAGTCAAAGCCTTGATAAAATAACCAATGTCTCTAATCATATCTTGTTATAAAATAAAGTAGATTCTTATTGAACTGATGCAAATAGCTATATAATCTATAAATTAAGAATAATCAAAAAGTTTCCAAATGTTGGAAACATGTTGAAAAAAAATTATGTTTTAAATTTTGCTCATAAGAGTTTATTTTATTCAGTTGTTAAAAGCATAAATGGCATAAAAGAGGAAAAAGTTTGATTGGCTCTGATATAAAAAGAACTGGCAATGTTTTAAACAAAGGTCATAAAAGGTTATTTTCAGTCGTCTATTAGTTCACTCCATGCAATGAACTTCTTTTTTGCTCCATATTTGATCAGCAATCCTCATGAATATATCACATCTCCATGAGAGTCCTGGAAGATTTTCTCTTCATTCCAATGGCACAATCTCTAAATTTATCAGAAACCTATATTTTAGAGAACTCTTCAGAGCTCTGTAGCTGATTATAAATAACCCTTTCAAAAGGTTAAAGTATAACAATTGTGGATGAAATAAGTCTTAGAACAACCATGATAAAAAAAATTGACAGGAAAATTTGGTTATTTCTGTGGCTTGCAACTATTTAACGTAATCATAATTACTGCTAATAATATATACTAAGGCATATCAGAGTCACAGAAATCTCATATAATTTTGGAACTCATACTAATAATATGCTTTTATAAATATAATCCAAAACATGTTAGACATTATTTCGTAGTTGACAATGCTTCCTATGGTTTTATTATACCAATGTAAGCAAATATGTCTGTTTTGGATTTCAGAGAAACCTAATATCAAAAAAAAATGAGATCAAAAAGAATAAATTCAGCATTTGATTTTGGAAAGTTTGTGAAATAGCAAAGGTTTAAGACACTTGATATAATCAAATGGGATCACAGATTATTGTAAAACAAGTCATTAATTTAGCCTATATAACTCAATTCTTTTTAAAAAAGTAAAAGCCTTTACTCTTTATTAGAGGAGAGTTACTTTCCCAATAAGAATCCCTAATAAAGATAGCATGATGCCAGTTAAAAATCTCTCAGATATTATAAACAAATCTATTAAACTGTTACTATTTTTACCATAAGATATGTTTGCAAACCATTTTATAAACTTTTCTATTTTTTTTCCTTAAAATGAGGATTAATGATCTAAGAAAACCTGGGGCCCCAATGCTGGTCTTGCATCAGTGTGCCTTTGATATTAATGTTTAATTTATAGAGCAACTGAACTTACTGTTTCTCTAAAAATTGGCTCCTACAATCTCACATACCTACCTTTTCCAGAATAGTTCCTGGGCCTAGAGGGGTTGAGTAGTCTTAATTTTCATCCCTGTGTCTCAAGAACACAGTTCATTTTTATAATCATCTTCTCATGGGCCTGACCATGAGGTTTTAACTATGGTCAGTGTTTAAGATTTAGCAGGAGTTGGGGTCCTTTTTACACCTGAGAGTCAAAGCCCTGTAGCATACCAGAACAAGGATTTGAAAAGCCTTATAGAAAGTGACATGCATGTAATAACATTAATTAATATTAAAAATCTCAGTTTTTTCTAAGCAAAAACAGATTTTTAAAAAACTTAATAACATCGACATAGGAAATTTTTCAATAAAATTAAAATTTGTTTCCTAGACTAATTACCAAAAAGCAAAAAACTGATCTTGTGCAGTGTGATTGCACTTCTTTATGGGGAGTTCATTTAGATAATCTACAATTCCAAACTAATGAAAAGGGCACTAAAATTTATTAGATATAGTAAGAGTGTATCCTTGTCATCAGTGAAGGTTTTACATTTCATAGAGCCATTTAGATATATTAGGAGGAGCCAAGAATATAGAATTATTATATCCAAAAAATACATTTATTTTAGATCTTCAAAATAAAATATTTTTAGCATCAGACCACAATGACAGTTAGAACCTGAGAAAAAAGTTACAGGAGATGATAAAAAGCTTGAAGGAGAGAGTCATTATTTCAGGCCTCTTCAAATAGAAAAGAAAGCTGAAAAGTAGATGCAAAAAAAGTCGAATTTTGGGGTGAAAAATTAAAATTTATTATAGTTTTATTAAAAGTAAATCAATACTTTAATAATTTTCTTACTCTAACCAATTCTTTTTGTATTAATGTATTCTTAATATCAAAGCCCAATCTCTAGGAAGATTATTATACACAATTTCCTTTTAATTGTAGCCAACTTAATTACATGAAGATTTTTTTCAAAAATTATCTTTTTACAAATCTGATTATGACTAACACAAACCATCTATGACATGCTTGGACTTCCAGTTTTATCCCAAACAAGTATCTTTCTTAAATAACCAGACACTTTATTTTAGGACACAAAATTACCATATAAGATTCTTTCTCATATGAAATTATCTTAGTTTTAACCTTTCTTACCAAAAATAAGTCTTTGTATTTAAACTTTACTTACTTCTCCCTTGTTTATTGTTTCCTTTTACCTTTTATCATAAATAACCTTTGAATTAGATAAAACTTATTTTCTCTTTTATAGCAATGCTTGTTTTAGAAAAATGTTTTTCTATAGTATAATTATAAAATATTGGTATGATGCAGACATTTAATGAATATATATTATTCGATTTAATAAAACTTCAAGATTCTGAATTATATGACAAGCATTTTTATAAGAAATTATTTTATTATGTTTACCTAATTAATTAGTTTATTCTTAATAGTTTACCTAGATTACTTATAAAAATTGTGATATTAGTCAAAGCTAATCATCATTTAAATTTGTTCCCTGTTAAACATTTTTATAGCCTGTGAAGATTGGGTGTTTACTTGAGTAATATCTTAAGGTTAAATAAATGGGCTTTTTTGGTAATAACCCAAGATCTAGCTGTTTTCATTAAACCAATAATATTGAATGCTTTTTTTATCAAAAAAATTGCACGAGGATCATTCTGTTGGCCTGCCTTTGTAGCTCTATAAACTTCATATAAAATTTTGACCTTAATATTTAGTAGAGATAAATATAGAACTGCTTGAAAAGTAGGTGTAAATAATAATGTATATTGACAATTATAAAGGCATTACTGATTTTGTTTTATGAATAAATTTAAAGCCAGCTTATGTGTTAAAAATTTACTTAAATCACATGAACTTGAAAAAGCATTTTAGCCTAAATTTTTTGTTTTCTAATAAAGCATTTGATTTAAGTGCTTTTCTTTCTTTAGGCCAGTTAATTAGAGCTATTTTATAGAATCTTAGTAGTGCAATATTATATGCATGACACAAATATATAGACATACAGATATACAAACAGACATACATCTTATAGATTCATTAAAAAATTTCTTTCCTATTATAGACTTATAATCTTTTTTCTTTTTTTTTTCTGTAAGACAAGGTCTTGCTCTGTCACTCAGGCTGGAGTGCAGTAGCACAATCATGGCTCACTGCAGTGTCAAACTCCCTGGCTCAATTGATACTCCCACCTCATCCTCTGGAGTAGCTGGTGTGACAAACACATGCCTTCAGACCCAGTTAATTTTAGTATTTTTTTGTAAAGACAGGGTTTTGCCATGTTGCCCAGGCTGGTCTCAAACTCCTGGGCTCAAGCATTCTGTCCCCATCAGCCTCCCAAAATGTTGGGATTATAGGAGTGAGCCACCATGCCCAGCCTTCTTGATAACCTCTTTCATTACCCTAAGCAATGGTCAGTAACATAACCCTAAATTTGCATAACAAATAAATTCTTAGGTGAAAATCAGCAAAATTTACATTGCAAAGTACAGAGAGAGAGAAAGTTAGGGTGTGTTGCAAGAAGATTAAAATGGATGCCAAGCCAAACATAAAATTACAGAAATCTACCATAGGATTTTATAAGGAGACCAACTTTATTTAGATAGATAGTTTTAAATTTATTCTCTATCTTTTAACTGGACCACTGAGCTCTTCCAATGCAGCCCGTATTGCAGAGGTTCCCATGCGCCAGGCTGAGGACCAGCACTAGCTTGTGACCTGTTAGGAACTGGGTCACACAGCAGGAGGTAAGTGGCAGGTGGGCAAGTATTAACACCTGAGCTTCACCTCCTGTCAGATCAATGGCAGCAATAGATTCTCATAGGAGCACAAAGACATAGATAGATAGATAGACAGATAGATAGATAGATAGAGAGATAGATAGATAGATAGATATCTTAGATACCAGCTTTTAATTAAGCTGACTTTTAAATATAAAGCTCACTAAAAAATCATTTCAAATCTCTTACTACTATATTTTAGCTAGGACAATCAGCTGATATTCAAAAGGAGCATAAATATCAAACAAGAAAGGACTTGATTTAGGAAGCAAACCTAGGTTAAACAAGTAAAAAGGGCAGGATCTTAGCTACTGAACTATAGCTAATGGTAGCTGCTGTTGCTCTTCTTACAAGAAGAAAAACTAGAAGCAGCTTTTTTAGTAAAAGGTACCCTTGTTTTGTGGCTGAAGCCCCTAAAGTAGTAGAAAAACATTTTTTAAAAAAATCCTTTTTGCTGGCTGTTTTTTGTTTGTTTGTTTTTATTTTTATTTTTTGTTTTTCAGCTTTGCAGCTGTAGGGGATTTCAGCCAATTCAGAGGCCTTGTTCTGCATAAGTTGGAATTCTCATTCAGATTTGACCAAACCAGGTAGAGTTGGTGAAATCCAATGGGAAAAGGAGTGAAAGGCCAAAACAAGAACAAGAAAAACAAACCATACGATTACTGAGAACTAGACCAGCTGGTTGACAATCTTAACTTTTAGTCATAACAAACCTGCACATTGTATACATGTACACTAGAACTTACATATAATAATAATTATATGTAATTATATAATATATAGTATATTATATATAATATATATAATTATATGATATCTTATACATAATTATATGATATATAATATATAATATGTATATATTATATATTATATAATATATAATATGTATATATTATATATTATATAATATATAATATGTATATTATATTATATATATTATATAATATATGTTATAATTATATAATATGATATAATAATAATTTTTTTAAAAAGAAAAAGAAAATGACAGGCTGGCAATGGTGGCTCATGCCTGTAATCTCAGCACTTTGGGAGGCTGAGGCAGGCAGATCACCTGAGGTCGGGAGTTCCAGACCAGTCTGACCAACATGGAGAAACCCTCTCTCCACTAAAAATATAAAATTAGCCAGGCATGGTGGCGCATGCCTGTAATCCCATCTACTTGGGAGGCTGAGGCAGGAGAATTGCTTGAACCCGGGTGGCAGAGGTTGAGGTGAGCCAAGATTGCACCATTGCACTCTAGCCTGGGCAAAAAGAGCAGAACTTGGTTAAAAAAAAAAAAAAAAAAAAAACAGGACTAAGACATTTATTTGAAGGCAAAACCCCAATTCGACTATTTACCTAGGCATGTGGCCAAGGCTGAAAGCTGATCTCTACCATCTAAGAAGCAGGAAAAAGCTCAAACTTGCCTTACGTGTTGGAAGTGAGTAAAACTTCAGAAAAGGAGTCATACAGCTAAATCAACCTTAGATCTCAACCAAATCAGGGGAGATCAGGATTCTCTGGAGGGTAAATAAAACCTTCAGTACTCCAGCAAATTGTCCTATTGATTTGAGCAATAAAATCTTGGTACCAGCTTGGGTACCAAGGTTTGAGGTTTGGTACCCAGGCTGGTATCAAGCACCAATAGAAGATTTGTCAAAGGTTAGGGCCACCTCCACTCAGAGTCCCCTTTGTTAGTCAACAATTTGTAAACCAAAAAGTATCTGAAACAGGTATCAACCACTTTAGAGGTTTATTTTGCCAAGGTTAAGGACTTGCTTGTAAAAGAAAAACCACAAATCCACAGGAACAATCTGTGATCCATACCTTTTTCCAAAGATGATTTTGAAAACTTCAGTATTTAAAGGGAAAATGCGGGCTGGAGGGGAAAGAGAGGGTATCATGACATTGCTATATCCACATCTTGCAAGAGAAAAGGAGCAGGTAGGGGAATAGTCCGTTAAGTTTTCAACTAGCTCTCAGTAAATCAGCACTTTATATAACATAAGGTGCATAAAGTAGCTATCTATGGAGATATATAACCTTTATCTGTAGCTCTCTGCTTAGGAACAAAATGAAAGCAGGTTCTTGCATGACTCATCTTTCCGCTTCATTTTTTCTTTTTGGCATAGTGAATTGGGGTCCTGAGATTTCATTTTTCTTTCACATACCCCAGGGAGTTATAGTTCCCCTAAATAAAAACAATGGTTTAGAGTAAGAGAATATGCTAATTAATTACATAATAATATATAATAAGATTAATGTTTTGTGCAAGCAAAATACATTATAGTATATGTGGACAAATGGAAAAATGTAATGAAGACTGTGATGAGGATTGAGTGGCACTATGAGACCTGAAAGATGTGTACTACTTAGCCAGATGCAAATGTTAGGGGATGGGAGAAATGTCCAGGAAGAGGAAACAGACAAGTGTCAAGATCCCAATAACTAAACTGCAGTTCACCATGGTTGTGTGCTAGGGAAGTATTTGTGTGACTGAAGGCAGAAGGGAATGTCTGATAAAAGAGCAATAAAGCCTCTTTACTCTGAGCCCCTCATGAACTCACAGCCCTACCTAGAAAACCTCCAGCCACCCAAGATCTGTCAACTAAGAGATAAATGTCTGGCAGAGCAAAGGTCCTCCAGGTGGCATTTCATCTGGCAATTACATGCCTGTGTTCTACCAGTGTATAAATATTTTCAATATAATCACTGTATATGAGTAGAAAACTGGAAGGTTAATTGGGAACTAATAATGAAGAACTTTGTGAACAATATTTAGGATTCTTACCTGCATCCTAAGAGTAATTCTAAACCAAAGATGAACTTTAAACAAATGAACTCCATGATTAGAAATATACCAGTATCAAAGCAGTGGTGAGTAAGAGAGTGAAACGACAGAGGTAGAATTATTCTTACCTTTCCTTTAGAGCAGAACAGAGGGAATGTAAGGAGGGCTATTACACAATGAATGCTGGATATTAATTCTCAGAAAATAAGAATCAAATTTAGAGTTCTCATCTGGTCCCACAATATTTAAATACTGTCTAGACTTGCTGATTGGCATCTGAATGCCTGTTTCTCATTAAAGTGTAATACTCTAGCTAAACAGTAGAGAGGAGAGTAGTTGAGTCTTCAAATGAGATTTTCTATTCAGAGTCAGTATAATTTGGTTCTCTTCTCACTGAAGTCTATTATCACTTTGCCAAATTATACTACTGTATAACATAAAATCTAGTTATAGAGACTTGAAATCTAGATTTGGCAGCATTTAACACATTTTTATCTTTCTCTAAAAATATATTTTACCACTATAACTCAAGCTTTTCACCCTATCACATCTAGGCAGGCAGTTGAATACACAATTACTGCATAGTTCAGGTCATAAACTTTGCACTATTTTTCACTGAGGCAATAAGTATTATGATCATTCTCTCAATTATTTTCCTTTTGAAATGTTCTCACTTCTGATTATAATATCAAAAAGTTTCTAGTCTTGCCATAAAAATCTGTAATATGATTGTTTGCTTATATACTCTGTCCAATGAATAATGAAGTCTCCAAAATATTAAAATGTTCTGTAATTAGTAGTGTCTGCTGTATCCATTTAATGTTGGGTGTGCTCCATTTTTTAAATGCTTCTGGTAATTTACTCAAACAAACTGCATACTGTAAATGAAGTCAGTCATTATATGTTGTATACTATAAACTAATGTATACACATTTAAAAGATTTGTTTAACTCCAGTGACTTGTTTTATGTTATTCATTGAAAATCAGAAGAGTTGTCTAAAATTACTACTGAATTGATAAACTTAATTTGATAATACAATTCATCACTGTGACAAAGCATTAAAGCAGTTACTTTCTCTTTTTTTTTTTTGCTTTTATATTATCCTTTTAAATGTCTTCATTGTTGACCTGATTTCCAGAAAATTAATTCTTCACACATTTTATTTGTTCTATCAGCATAGCAGAAACAAAAACATCCAGCCATAAATTGTGCTTGCAGTTAGAGCTTAATGATAAATACATTCTTGTTCTCTGCTACTTCGAATGATGAAATGCTGTTAGCACTGAATTCTCGCTTTACTACTCTAGACCCAATGAATAACATTAATTGTTTTATAACCCTACACCAACTCATTCTCCCTGATTCATAAAACAGTTACGCACCATTAAGAAGTATTTCTCAGTAGGGTCCATTTTTCCTCTTAAAAAAGAGTTTGAATTCATTCGTCTCCCATTCTTATTCTGAAAATGCAGCATGAACTTTGAATTATACACTAAATTTTATGCAATTCTCAGTCTCTAAATTAGCTGAGAAAGGGAAAATCTCTTAAACTACGTTCAAATGTAGATTTAGCACAATAGAGTTGCAAGGAAAATATGCCAATTATTTTGAAGAAATATGTATGCTATTGGAAGTCTTAAAGTATTTGCAAGAATGATATTTGCTTTTTAAACTTCAGAGAATAAAAGCATTGCAAGTGGACACCAAAACACCAAACACTATTCAGTCCAGTATTCAGAAATATGAGGGAATCATATACATCCTATATCTATATATTAATTAGAAGAAGGGAAATAGTTGAAATTAATTCTTGGCAAAAGCTCTGAGTACTCTAAATTATGTAACCCAGTAATTCAGAAAGGCAAACAAAGCAGGAATTGAAATTAAATCAGCAATTAAAATTATTTAATAAACTTGTATTCTCTAGAGAATTTCCTAAAAAATATTATGTCACTATAGAAATACAGATATTTAAAGCAATGTTTAATATGTTCTAGTTTAGAATATACTCCTCTAAGTCAATGAAGTAGATATTAATCTGTATGAACAATTCAGACCAAGAGGCAAGTTTTGATTTGTCTCATAAATTTACCTTTGTTTCCCTCTGCAGAACAGAAAAAGTAAACCAATGATAATTTTTATTATAATAATAAATCATTATATCCCTGCTTTTAGCACATACTAAAAGTTAAAAACCTAATGGAAAATAAGCCATTGAGAGAAATGAACTGGTATAAAACGATTCAAATTTCCAATGAGCAGGAATGGGACAAACTCTCAAACAGCACCATGTTTATCTGGGCCAAGCTACTGAAGTATAGTGAAGGCATCTTGTTTTATTTTATTTTATTTTATTTTTTTCACTCAGATGACACCATTAGGAAAACCATAGCCTCTTTTTTGTTCCTGCATTATATAAATACAAAATATTGGGGCCAAGTTCAATCACGGTGGTCCAAAATGAGTTGCTATATCACATTTGTTGCAAATGATGTGCCAGATATGAGAGAAATCAGTTTTTTCCTGACATCCGAAATGGGGCACATTGTTTTCTTTTTTCTTTTTTTTAATTTCATCTATTTTTATTTTATTGTTTAGCATATTTTGTGAGGTTTTGAGAGGCAGCACTGAAAGCATCAATGTTAGAAATACAAGTCAGTTGAGTTCTTGAACGGGAAATGATAATCACTACATATTAATGAATTTGTCTAAAAGGAGTTCAATTCATACTTTGGAGATATCCCCTTTATTTAGCTACAATTAGCAGTATGCTCACCATTCTGTGTTTTCTTTTTATAATATGTGTTTGGTATATTTTAACTTAATAGTTGATTTTAAAATATAATTTTCTTTGAAAATAACTCTTTCAGTAATGAAATCAATTTCCAATGAAAAGGAAACTGCATTTGCTACAATTGAAATGTTATATGTACCCTAAATTTATTTCTTAAATTATTTTATTACAGTATGAACACAACATGAGATCTACCCTTTAATAAAATTTAAAGTGTCCAATACAATGTTGTTGACTGTAGGCCCCGTGTTGTGCACCAGAGCTCCAGAACTTATTCATCTTACTGAATAAAAACTGTTTGCCCATTGATAAGTAACTGTCCGTATATCCCTCCTACCATGGTTGCCTTGACAACCATCCTTCCACTTTTTTGATTCTATGAATTTATTTTGGATATCTCATATAAAAGGAATTATGCAGTATTTGTCTTTCTGTGACTGGGTTATTTCACCAAATATAATGTTATCCAAGCCTACTCATATTATCTCATATTAAAGAACTTTCTTTTTTAAGGGTGAATATTGTATTGTATGTATATACCATGTCTTCTTTGTGCATTCATCCATTAATGGACATTTAGATTGTTTCTGCATCTTGGCTGTTGTGAATAGTGCTGCAATAAACATTGGGAGTGTAAATATCTCTTTAAGATTTTGATGTCGATTATTTTGGTTATACATCCAGAAGTATGATTACTGGCCCAAATGGTAGTTTTCTTTTTATTTATTTATTTTTTGAGGAACTTCCATACTGTTTTCCAAATAGTATGAATTAACTGAACTGTATTGCATTCCCACCAAGAGTTTGCAACGTTCCTAATTTCTCCACATCCTCACCAACACTTGTCTTTTTTTTTTTTTTTTTTTTTTTTTTTTTATTGCTCACCTGTCAGAATGGCTATTATTAACAAAGGGCACATTGCTTTCTTTGGTGGTGACTGCTAAGAGTGCTTGAAGCAATGAGACCATGATAGAGGATTGAAATAGACAGTCTTTAATTTTAGCCATATATTTAGCAGCCACATAAAAGCTATGTACTTCTAGAGTTATCTGAATTTATGAAAAGTGAAGAGTATTTTTAAATAGGCTCTAAAGATTTTTATCTTTATAACCATTTGATAAGAAATTTTTATTTGGATTAAGCATATGCAGTGACAAAATCAAAATCACTAAGATGTCATCAGTCTTGATTTTCCATCAGGAATCTAAAGAGCAAGTTTATAAGGCAAAATAGCTGAAATAGTTGTAGATACCTAAATAGCTGAAATAAAGGCGGATAAACACTCTATTTTAAAATAGATGTAAGCTCCATATTGACTGATTGTTATAGATTCACAGAAACACACACACGCGAGCGCATACACACACACACACACACTAGATAGATAGATAGATAGATAGATAGATAGATGTCTTCTGCAAAGTAGCTCATCTCTTCATTTAATTCTAAGTGCAGGAAAAAACTAGATAATTATGAATTTAACAATGATTAAAACCAGTGAGAGGTGCACATGTCTATGAAAACATAGAAGTGAAGTTCCTTGAAGTATATGCATGTTTTTGCCTAGTAAAGTAATGAAGAAATGGCATAGAAAAAATGAGCACAATTGCAAAGCATTATATTAAATTTTGTGTGTCTGTTCTTCATGAATAACTCCATAGTGAAGATGTTGTTTGAATAAGAAAGAGTTTTCATCAAATTTTGAGGAATTATATTTGGCTTTAAATTACATTTCTAAATTGAAGGCAAGTAATTTAGTTGGTATTAGTTTCATAAACTAACAGTTGTATAAATTACGGTACGAGAAAATCAGAAAGTTGACTTGGCTAGAAATGGCCTATGATGATTATAATAAAATCAAATTATATTAATAAATAATACAAAGCAATTCAAAGATTTTAATAGTGAATCTCAAATACTTTATAATAGGCTGAAAATCATCCCTTAAGAGGCATATTTTCCTCTTTTCTTTCCTGAAATACATGAGTTTACAATGTAATGCAAATTTCAACTCTCTTAAAATAACTTAATTCTAAATAATAATGAAATATCTATAAATGTCAAACTTACATATATGCAGTTCTATATTTTCATTTCCTTGTGTATTTAATTAAGTAACATATTTTCTTCATGTTAGAATTATAAAAATACAATAATAATAATGGCTACCATAATTGAGTGCTCATGATATACTAAACACTGTGCTAAATCCTTTGCAGGCATACTATCTTTAGAGTTCACAGAAAATGTATTTGATAAAGTATTAGCATTACTTATAGAGAAGAAAACTAAAAGCACAGACAGGGGAAGATTATGCTTATATAGTTATATAAAACAAAAACATAAATTGTACTAAAATTGGTCTGATTGTGAATTCATGCCTCAAACACCCATGAAATCCTTATTCGCATAAGTGTTTTAATGTTGAAATCCCTAAAAGTTTAAGGCACTCTTTGGCCTTTTCTGCAGGCAATATTCTGCACTGGTTCCACCTCTGGCCTACCAGAGCCAGGACTTATTTAATGGGGCAGAGATAAAGTTTGGTAATATAAAAATGAAAGAGCACAGAGGGAAAGAAAACTTTTTTTTCTCTTTCCTTGAATACTAGAATATTTTAAATATTTTATACTATTTTAAAACACAAACAGAAAACTAATATAGTTTGGTGTTGAACTATGGTAGTTACTCTATTTTTTCCTATACAAAAGAAATAATTATAACCTTTTAAGAAATGAGTGAAATCATCATCATTTTCTGCCATTTACTCTATCTGGAACCATTTGTAGTTTCATTAAAGTGTAATAATTCTGTAAGCAAAGTTTCAGTAATATATTGCAACTTTTGGTCTTTACAATTTGCATCAAGTTCCAGATACTGTGGCTCACCAGTAAAGGCTGTTCACTTCCTACTCTGACCCCAAGTTTAGAAGAGCCACAAACATGAGATGGGTGTGGATGATTCCGATACTAACCAAAGAAACTACAAGGAAAAACAAGGAGTTCTGGAAATGAGTCAGGGAACTCCAAGTTCTTAAAAAATGGCAGCCTATGAAAGCAGAATGCCAAGACTAATTTATATGAAGTAAGCTGTCCACATTGTACTGGGAAGTTAGTGAGTAACTCAGTCAGCAGAGTGTAAAAACTACAGTGCCTCATCTGTACAAGTCAGAAAATCAAAGAAGGCTATAAAGCTGGGAAACCTATAATACTGTGTGGATAGATGCTGGCCAACTCTTTGCTCTCTTTTAAGTCATGCACTAGGAAATTACAAAAAGCTCAGTGTGACAAGCATGGTGGTATTGGGAGGTTCTGTGACAGTCAAGGTTACCTGAAAATACGGTGGCAGGGTAAGTGAGGAGTGGTTAACTCTTTGTCCTCTAAAGTCTTTTACCTGAGTTCAAGATAGAATTCAACCCCAACAGGTTATTTGCCAAGGTACCTGAGAGATGTCGTGCAACATGAGCTAACATGGGGGAAGTAAAGAGACATTTAATGTGTGCAGGAATTTCATTCATTAGTTATTAATTCATTATATCAAAGCTTATATTGCATTTAGTAGTTGTTAGCACTGTTCTAAACCATGCAGTTCTAGTGAGAAACAAAATAACAAAAATCCCAGTCCCCTTATAAGTCATCTTACATCTTACATCCTACAACCTTATTGTAGGAGGTTGCCTACAATAAATAAACTATATAAATTATACAGATTATACATTATAAGATGACAAGTACTCATAAAAACATATGGCAGGGAAAGTTTGAATTATGGAGGGGCTGGATAGAATGTCTTTACCTAGAAAGTAAAGTCGAGTAAAGATTTGAAAGAATCTAGGAAGTAAAGTGGAGAGGAAGAATATTCCAAGTACGTATACATTATCCATTCTTTATATTGGAATGGGGGAAATGCCTGGTACTTCAGCCTAGTGGTGAAGGAGAAAAGACAGTGGGACCTGAGATTATCACAGGGACTTGGGAAGTAAGCTTATAAATTTTGGCTATAATTCAGAGTATAACAGGAAGCCACGAGTATTTTAAGCAGAGAGTGATTTATATTTTAATAGGATCATTTGGACTTCTGTGTTAAAAATAGCCTATAAGTGACAAAGACAGAAACTAGGTGACTAATTAGGGAGCTGTGACGATTATTTGGGTAAGAAACAATGTTTGCATAGAAGTGGCCTGTTTCTGGATTTATTTTGAAAACTGACTTAACCATATTAGCTATAGTGGTAGCTGAGAAAAAGTAAGGAGTTAAAGATTACACTAAATATTTTTGTTTGAACCAGTATAAAAAGAGAGTTTTTATTTGATAAGATGAGAGATACTGCAAGAAAAGCAAGAGATACAGAACAGAATATCAGCAGCTAAGTTTTGTAATTGATAATTTTTTGGTGGTTATAAGATATTTAAGCAGAGGTGAAGAGTAGGCAGCTAAATATGAATGTGCCAAATTGGAAAGGCTTAAAATTGATGGTATAAGTTTATTTAATTAGAACCATAGATAATTCTAATATAACTGATAGGGAGGAAAAGGAAGAAAGAAAATGAAAGAGAGAAGAGAGAGAAAAGAAAATGAGAGGGAGAAGAGAAACAGAGAGGGGGAGAGAGAGGGAGAAGAGAAACAGGAGGAGAGAGAGGGAGAAGAGAAACAGAGAGGGGGAGAAAGAAGAAGAGAGAAAGAAAGCGGAACTGAGCGGGTAAGGGAAGGGAGAGGGAAGGGGAGGAGGTAAGGAGAAGAAAAGAGAAGAGAAAGAGGGAAGGGAAGGAAAGGGAAGTAAAGAGAAGGAAGACAATGAAAGAAGAAAGCAAAAGAGACCAACAAGTAAATCAAGCTTACTACGATATATTGAGATGGAGATGTGAGGACCTTCACAGGAGACTGAGAAAAGCTGTCAATAAGAACAAAGGAAAACCAAGAAAGTGGGGTACACTGTCAACCTAGCAAAGAAAGTACTTCAAGGAGGGGGAGTTATCACTTTTGCTTATAGGTCCAGTAAGCTAAGTTTAAAAACTGGCCATTAGATTTAGCAAAATGGAGGTAACTTCAGATCAGATAATTATCTCTCAAACTGACCATGTAATAGGCTACAAGGGAAATCTTAAGAAGCTTCTCTGCAAATGCACATGAAATTTTCCAACAATAACTCAAATATTAAAATATATTACAGAAATATAAATTTAAGAAATATAACTGCAGACCAAATGATATACTACTATATACTCCTTGGTTTACAAGAAAATCATATGTAACATAGAACAGGCTGCATATCAGTTAAGTCAAATCAGTATTTAGAGGGATTTTGTAGATATGAACACTGCTTTTAAGAAAAATATAATAACTAGCACGAAGGAATGAAGGGTTAATAGTGAGGCTAAGAAAGTTAGCAAAAATATAAACCCAGTGGTGAGAATGCTAAGGTAGTAAATATACAAGTGTACACCTAAGTTTTAATTTGTATATTAAATTTAACTTAATTAAATTTCATTTTAATTCAGCTTAAGTTGAATTAAAATAAAAAATAAAAAGTATTATGATAGATGAAATTATTGCAAAAAGGATTTTTTCAAAGGGTGGCAAAGAGAAAGTAAAATAAAGGTATAAAATAATAAAATCTGTTGCAGAGCTTTTAAAGACCATAATAGATTCTACAAACTTTAAATGGCAAAATATAAAAATTCTAACAGAAATGACCACATTTTCTAGAACTTATAATAAGCAAACTTGGTTATAAAAACTACTTTGAATGCTACAATAAACATCTGATAGCATGCAATGGAAACCAACCACCCATCTCCCACCCTGTACACCCTGACAAAAGCCTCAGAACCAAGCAATTTATAGGCAAATTCCACCAAATTATTTAGAAGTAGATAATTTCTACCTCTCACAAATATATCTAGAAAGTAGAAAGTATGAAAAATCTTGTTTAACTGAATTTATAAATTCAACGTACTTTTATGATAAAATACTTCAAAGCATTATAGGAGGAAAATTATGAGCAAAATACCCTTATAAACAGAGTTTGATAGTCTTGGTATAATTAGTCAGTTTGTTATATAGTGTATTAAACATTACTCATTTTGCTTTAGTAGGTTTTATCCTTTGCATGTGAGCTAATGGCATTGAAAATTTCTGTAAATGATTAATGGAGAAAATGATTGTCATAGAAAATCTTGATAAATATTATAAAGAAAATAGGTTGAAAAAGATAATTTTTCAAAGTTCAAAAATTAAAAATGTAAATAGACTCTTAGGAAATAAGAAACAGGTAAGAGATTCTTATTTTGACATGGAATATAAACACACCCTGAGAAGGAATAAGGCAGAAGAAGGCAGACATCAAAGTCAATGAAAAAACTTAAAAACATCTTCTTATTAAAGATTAAAAGGACAAGAATTCCTGCATTTACCACTAATGTTTAAAATTATTTTTAAGTAACTCAAAAGTTCAGTACATAAACTAAATAGGAAGACTAAAGATTGTGAGGGAAAATTTTTTTACAGTAATTTGTAGATTGCATGTGTAAAGGCTAATTTTGTGTGCCAATTTGGCAGGCTATGGCGTTCGGTTGTTTGGCCAAACACTAGTCTAGATATTGCTATAAAGGTATTTTGTATAAATGATTAACATATAAAATCAGTTCACTTTAAGTAAACCACATTATCGTGGATGAGATGAGAGTAGGCCTCATTCAATTAGTTAAAGGCCTTAACAGAAAATACAAATTTCCCAGGAAAGAATAAATTCTGTCTCAAGACTTTACCATAAAATTCCTGCCTGAGGTTCCAGCCTGCCCTGTGGATTTCAGACTTTCCAGGATCCAATTATCTGAACCAATTCCTATATATAATACATACACACAGACACACACATACATGTATACATATATATATACACACACAAATATTCACATATATGCAAAATAAAAATAAAAAGACTAATCTCGTGATGATTTGAACCTACTTTATTATAATACAGTTTTTTAAGAGCTGTCTGTATGTGCAATGTTCTTCCTATGAGAAGTGCCTTATTAGTTTAATAATAAATAAATAAAATCACATAAAAACATCATATAGCCAATTTTTCTTTTTAAGTCATAGCCATAACAACACTTCGTGTTTTGTCAAATATTTATCTAATATGAAAAGTACATGATACATTTTTTCCTTTTCTTTCTAGACAAGTCTGTTTAAAAACATATACTGTTACCAAAAAAGGCCATCTGGTATTCCAATACACTATAATAAAAGATGAATAACATAATTTTCTTATACGTAAATATAAGTAAAAAGTGAATCTTGTTATTGCTGAAAGTTTCAATAACTACCCTAAATCACCTGTAGAAAAAAATCATCTATTTCATTCACATTTGAATAATTCAAAAGATGATATACATAGTTATTCTTTATAGAAATACATTCTTTAGAAGACTTTGCTGCTTTGGACTAAATCCAAGGATATTTGTAATAAGGTGAATTCATGCAGCCTGAGAATAGTATATTACACACAGAGACTTCATTGAAGTCATAATCTAAGTTTCGGTACAAATGAATGGCAAACATGTGATTAACTTATTAAGCAAATTAGTAAAAATCCCATATATGTAATGTTTTCTGTAAAAGAAGCAACTGGACCCCCTTCCCCCATTTTTATTCGATCATTTAATAGGCATAATTAAATTGAATCAGAAACTGGTACGAATCAGTTACTATTCTGTCTCAAGGCTCTTAAGACAGAAGCAACAATATATTTCTTCAATAAACCTTTAAATAATGTCCCGACCTGATTTTTAAAATTTATACATGTAACAAAGGAAATACTTGTTCATCTTCATACTTCCGCATTTTTCTTCAAAGTAATAGGCAAGTCATTGTGAATGGTCAAATTACTTATGCTCTGGCATTCTATTCATTTACAGAATCCCATAAAGTTCCAGTCATAAGTTCATTGTCATCATTATATACAAAAGGAAAACAAACTGCAGTCATACATCACTTAAAGATGAGGATATGTTCTAAAAAATGCATCATTAGGTGATTCTGTCATGTGAACATCATTAAGCATACATACACAAACCTGTATCTATAGCCTACTACACACCTAGACTATAGGGCATAGCATGATACTCCTAAGCTATAAGCCTGTAAAGCATGTTACTGTACTGAACACTGTAGACTATCTTAACATAATGATATTTGTATATCTAAACATAGAAAAGATACAGTAAAAATACAGTATTAAAATCTATGTGACCACTGACATATATGCAGTCTATTAACCAAAACATCATTATTTGACACAGAGCTGTGCTGTATTGTATTGTATTGTATTGTATTGTATTGTACTGTACTGTATTGTATTGTATTGTATTGTTATTGATAGTATTGTTATTGATAGCTAATGATTTATGCCAACTACAAATTAAATAATGTACTTCAATGCTTTAAATTTTGCTTGACACATAGCACTTACTGTGTTCTAGCTATCTTGAAATAGCATTTCAAGCTCTAATTCAGCAAAAGATATTCTAAATAATTGTGTTAATTTGGTTAATTTCTTGTTTAAATATGGATGAATATTAAGAATACTCACTTGAATATTGCTTTTTTGTTATTGATATATTGTAACTTTATAGATGATGTAATTTGTAGAATATATACTCTCTAAACCCTGCTACTATTCCTCTTAGTCATCAAAATATCATGTTAATCACTTTGAATTTTGCAAAATTTCATCCTAACAATATAATTCAGGCTATAATTAATTACGATTGCTTCACAGGTGCGTCTACTTTTTAAAGTGAATGCAAATTTGCTAAAAAATGGGATACCAGAAAGAATTAATTTCCCTCCCTTTGCTTGGCTACTTCTTACTGGGGACATGACTGAAGCTATGCACTGTGAAAAACAGTACCCAATAAATATTAAATCAATCTATTTATTGATGAATCAAAAATGACAAGGGACATTGGCCTGTATTCATCTTCTTGGAAACTGGATTACAGAACTGATTTTAGAGCCAAAGCACAGTGTGTCACAACAGCCCTAGCAACTAATATTCTGGGAAAAGACTGTGACACTCACTCAACACAAATGTGTTAGCACCTATCAATGTAGGGTAAATCACATTATTAATTTTCCAAGTGCTACAAATATCTGGCATAATAAGGTTGATGACAACGTTCAATGTCAGCCTAAAGACATCTCAGTATCAGAGATAAAGTTGTCTACCCATTGTTCTGCTTCAGACAGCACCCAGCTTGTTTAACTGCAAAATATTTCAAAATATTATATTAGAAGGAATTAATACCAGCAGTGTTAAAGGAGTGTTACTTTTTTTATCAATGTTTGATGTTACTCCTTCAATACTGCACTGTAGATCTCTAAAGGAATGCATATAACGTTTGGTTCAGATAATACATGATGTATAACTCATAATATTTTACATATTTTGAACTAGAAGAGAGCTGACGTTTCTCTCCATAACTTGACTTCAATTTAATCTAAAAGAAGAAAAAGGGGTTCTGGAAAGTTTGGTGTAATCTCAACTAATTATCCAGATATGGTAGCATAAAATATTTCTATGATATCATCTACTGAAAAGTAGAATATTAAAAAATTCTAAAGAGGGAGTATTGTAATATTTAAATAAGTCGGGTTTGCATGGTAGAGGCAACTTTGTATACATTCAGTCCTATTTGGAGGAGAAAAAAAGTGTTGTCTGTGTGTTTGTGTACATATAAACAAAAAGGGATATAGACATGCATATTTTTATAGCTGTGTGACACAAGTACTGTAGTGCACAGTTTCTGGCTCAAATACAAAGTCATGCCTAAAAAAATGTTTATTTTCTTGCATCTGTAACTTTTGGTGGCAATACTTGTGTAGCCTTCGGTGGCAATTCTTTCTTTTCTTCTCCTCTGTAGGAACACGCTTCTGCGTGTTGTTGTTGTTTTTGAATTCCTCTCACACAATCTATCTGTCTATCTATCTATCTATCTATCTATCTATCTATATATTTCTGATCAAAAATATTTGGAAATAATAAATTAATCTTAATAATTAATAAGTAATCCTCACTTTTGGAATCCCTTTTATTTTTTTCTATATATAATGTTTCTGATAAGAATTCTTGCATAGTTATTTTATTCTTCAAGAAGTCAAATAAAGTTCAGTTTTATCATAAATAGCTCTCATATGACATTTTAAAGTATATGTTTGAAGTCAAATTTTTTTGATATTCAGGTAGAATTTTTAATTCACTGTATATATTCTTAAAGATATTATATGTCTAAAAATTATATTAAGCCACACTGTACAAATATCAAAGTTTTCTTTCATGAATTAAATAATGATAATAAATTATATATATTTATGTGTTATGTAATAATGTAATTAGCATTTATCATATTCAACTACCCAGCACAGCAAAAAAGATACTAATGTCCAAATAAAAAAATTATTAGCTCATAAACCAATGTTATCTATTATAAAACAACAAATAGGACAATACACATGCCAAGTGAACACTTCTTAAATCCTCATTTTATTAAGATACATTCGGTAATGTCAAAATAAATGAAAAACAGCCAGAAAGCTTTGAGGCAGGATGAAAATCAGGACAAATGCAGAATGAAATGTAGTAGAAATTTTTAAAATTGATATATCTACTTCACGTAATAAAATCAAGGAAAATATATTGCACATGCTCAGAAAAGGTGTTAACTATATAAATATTAAACAATTGTACAGAAGCACTTGAATACTTGAGTGGATTAAATTTCTCTATGTAAGTAGTAGGAGGAGATACCATTTATTCCTTTGTTATGCGAAGTAGAATAAACAAGTTAAAAAGTTGTACACCACTGATATCTGATCAAGAGTTTAGTCATTGATTCTGTGGTGACTCCAAATCAATCAAATGTAAACAAATGCTTCCTTAAAAAAAGTCATATTTACAATTAAGTCTTCTAATCAGAGTTGAAATAAAAAGAATTAATGTTCATCTTGCCCAACATAGTCATTTTGCAGATGATTAGTCTAAGACGATCGCAGTAGAGTACCTTTCAAAAAAAGGAAAAGAAAAAGAAAAAAAGATAGCCAAACAAACAATTTAAAAGAGAAAATTTGAATTTAACCCTATGTCTTCTGATTCCAAGGTCAATGTACTGTATAAATTGTTAGAATGTTTATTAATCATTGATTAAACTTTGGACACTATGTTAATTTTTGAGAAACAGCTGTGAAGCTGATGGCTTCTCACAGTGTTTTACTGAATTTACCTTATAATAGAAGTAAGCATGATCTCAGGATACTTTACAGTAAATTACAGAATTAACTGGAAATAAAAAAACAACATGTTTTCAATTTAACCAAGAGTGACATCTGTTCTGGTCTCAAAGGTAGGAATGTGGAGTGTGTTAGGGAAGACTGATTGGACAAGATGAAATAAAGTGGAACCTCCAGGTTTGGAGTTAGCCAGGCAAAGCAAAGAGAACATATGGTTTTCACTTGTGGAACATCCTGGAGGTAAGAGAGATGACACAAAGTTTAAGGAATTGAAAGGAATTCTGTTTGATAACTCTTCTTTCCACATTTTTTTTAAGACAGCCTTTGTAAACTCAAGGTTTGGATGGAAAGTGAAGAGAGCAGGGGGGATAAGAGGCAAGAAAACTAGCAGAAAATGTGTCACCTGATTGATATTAACAAACTTATCAGCAGCCTCTGAATGGCAGATGCCCACAGACTCTGATTCTTATGTGTGTGCATGTTGTGAGGGGCGGGGTGGGGACGTTGTTCTTCCAAAGACTAACATTCAGACCTCTGGAATAGATGAATGCTCCTAGTTGGCTGCTCACACTTATCTCTCAAAATTTGATTTCTGCTAGGTTCCGTCTCCTTGATTTGCCAGTCTTCACCTATTTTATGAGAGAGAGGTACCTAATCCTGAGCACACCACCTTAAAAGACATTTAGCAAGATTTCCATGAGTCTTCCAGAAGACATTCTCACTTGGAGAATGAAAACTTTCTTGTTTGCAACAGGAGTACAAAATGCACCAAAGAAATTCTCACTATTGACTTTTCTGTCATAATGAATTTTATTTACACACTCTCGTATATGTTCAAATTCAATAATAAGAAATGGTTTTAAAAATTAGTTTTTGGCAGTTTGGCAGTTCTTCAAAATATTAAACATAAACTTGTCTGATAGATTAGAAATGCAATTCCTATTGATATACCCAATAGGTATGAAAACATGTCTATCCGTAAAACCTATGTACATGGATGTTCACAGAAGCATACTTGGTCATAGCCAAAAGGTGGAAACAACCCAAATGTCCATCAGTGATGAACAGATAAACAAATTGTGGTATGTCCATAAATGGGAAATTATTCAGCAATAAAAAGGAAAGAAAGAATTGCTGATACATGCTACAACATGGATAAACCTTGAAAACATCAAGCTAATTGAAAATGCCAGATTCAGAATTCTATATATATTGGGTGATTCATGAATTTATATGAAATGTCAAAAATGGATAAATTTATAGACACAGAAAGAGATTACTATTTGTTTAACCTGGAAGGCAGTTGATCGGGATTCACTGCAAATGGGATTGGTGTGTCTTTTTGGGTGATGCAAATTTTCTAAAATTAAGTTCTAGCGCTATTTGCACAACATTGTAAACATAGTAAAACCATTTTATCATATACTTTGAGGAGGAACTTTGTGGTAGGTACATTATATTTTAGTAATTTTTTTTTAAAAAATTGGTTGACCACGCTCCTTGTAAGACCCCCACATTTTGTACCTTGTTTTAGATCAGCATATGGGATTACCTTGCCCCTATTGTTTTCACCTTTGAAACTCCAACTATAAGATAAAATTACTTCTATTTTTATAATATATATATGCTTCTTTATATATATATTACTTCTTTATATATGTGTGTGTGTATATTTGTGTGTATAGATATGTGTGTGTGGGTGAGTATATATCATTTTATCCTGGACCTATTGACAAACAACTAGAGATGCTTTATAAGAATACCCATAATACAAAATGAACACAATAAGTTTTTGCTAAAAAATGGTCTAATATAAAATTAGAAAAGCAGTCAATCAGAAAAAAGAATAATTTTCAAGAATGCAAGTCATAGACTAAAGTTTTTATAAATATGTCAAAATGAAAGAGTGTTCTAAGCATCTTAGCTACCGAAATAAATATGACTATTTGAAAAATCTTAAATTTCTAAAGATAGAGACAAATCCAATATTCGAGATTTACAGGTTTGTTGTTTTCTTTCCAAAAGAGCAAACCAATAAATTCAAAGGACCTGATAAGAGTATTCTGCAAGGTACAGACTAATGCAGACTCAATGTCATCAAAATAATAAACATAATTTAAAAACTCTAAATTGTTTTTGTTTTCTCATAATAGCCCTTAAGGCTGAATTAAGGTGTAACTCTGGAGTCTGTTACAAGAAATAAACCCGATAAAGGAATTAAAATATCCTGGTTTCAGTATTTTGTTCTCTGATGATCTGGTTTAGCCTATAGCTTCAGGTTTAAACTGTTTGAGGTATAAATAGAAGCATCACATCCAGGTTCATTAAATTCATGTGCTATTTTATTTATTTTAACTGGGCTTTTTATTGTAGAGCTAAAAAAATACAAGTTGTGTGTTCTGAAAAAAGAAGTATTTTGTACTTGCAGGGACCCCTTGAATTGGTTATTAACAAACTACAGTATGATAATACCTTCTTATACATGTAAGAAACCCTAAATATATAATTCAGGGTCCCAGCAGAAGACCAATTGCAGACTCACTTTGGGAAATTTTTGAAAGTTTAATAAAGAATCATTTTATAAAGTCATGGGAGTACAGGGAAACCGCAGGAATAATTCAATATTCTGGGAGCTACAAAGTGCAGGGTTTTTACCAACCCAAATTCTGAGGGGACAAAGATAGGCAGGTATGAGAACTCAGACTGAGAAACTATGAAAAGGGTTGCTTTGCAAAAGCTGTCACCTCGGCCAAGGGAAACCACCACTTTAGACAACCCCACAATGAGATTATCAAGGGAGTAACAACCCTGACCTTATTCTTCCCACTTGCGTAGATCTCCTGATCTATTGATTGTAACTAATCAGAAGCTAGAAGACAAGAAAGCTCATTGATATATCAGAGTTCCTACAGATCAACCTTCAGGGTCGCAGATCAGAATGCAAAATGATTGCCAATGGATTGGGGTGACACTAGCCTAAATATGCATCTAAATGGATGGCCAACGAACTCACAATAGAAAGGTGACCCCTGTTATCAGCTTAAAACTTGGGCTGATTTTTATTAATCTATTTTTGTGACTTATTGGTTTGCATTCTTCATGGTATTGAGAAATTATTTTGTATTGAGAAAATATTCAGTATTTTGTACCAAAGGATAGTCCTTGAGTAATCATTGTTGGTATAGACAGTTTTAGTAGATTGCAAACTTCAAAATCTAAGTTGATCATTGTCAACAACTGGGCAACACTGTTGCCAGAAAATGCAGTGGGTAGGCTCTAGGAGAAAAAAAATGATGGAATGAGATTTTAAAATGGCAACAGTAATTGTAAAGTCACTCCAGCATTGTACCACAAATAATCTCCTACCTGCCTCCCTAATCTCCTGTTTTAAGGATATTACCTTGGGTAAGATACAGGGAGTTCAGATGCACATCAAGAGGGAGAACTCGAAGTTATACAATTTTGTTACTCAGGATTTCCTTGGGACAACACAACACTTTACCTAGGGCCACTGAGGGAAGCACTGGAGTCAGTCACAAGGCAGAGGGAAAGAGTGGAACTCCAGGCAAGTGCCTTTACTGTAGTTTCCTAGGGAAGCAATGGGTCAGGGAAGTAAACGTGTTTATGACTGGCTAGTTAGCATAACTTCAGTGGGCTTTGAGGCATAGTGGCTGCCCCACATTGTCTGGTACCTGGCCTTGGAGAAATTACGGGGCTGTTTGGGTGGAAGAGCCCAATAAGGGAAGAGATAGGGAAAGTGGACTTAATCTTCTGCTCAAGAAAGAAAATTGAACGGCCTTCTTGCCAGGACTTTAAAACTGAGTCAAACAGGATGCATGAGGCTGAAACCTCTTAAGAGGATACATGGACCTTCACTGCCTAACTTTGTAAAGGCTTTTGTTAATTCTTTGATTCAAGACTGTAGCAGAACTGTTCTTCAATGGGTCCGGATTTTCCCTATACTCCCATGCCTATATATATATATATATATATATAGAGAGAGAGAGAGAGAGAGAGTTTTCCACTTAAATATAATAAAAAGTAATAAATATATTTAAAAGTAATAATAGTAACAATAAGGAGGAGAAGAAAATTTATAGGTTTTACAGTAAATCATATTATCTTATGATGTTTTTCTATAATATAAACACATTAGGCAGATTTTATTATAATGTTTTTAGATTTCACAGAATGTATTATTTGATCAGCAAAATAGGTTCCCTTCTGTTGGCACACAAAATTCTCTCTTTAATCTCTTGTTCCTCATATTATCTTACTTTCAGAATGGAGCCAGTGAGTATAAGATATTTATTATTATTATTATTATTATTATTATTATTATTATTTTGAATCAGGGTCTCACTCTGTCACCCAGGCTGGAGTGCAGTGCTTTCTTATCTTACTTATTATATCTAAAACATTTGAGATGAGTATGATAATCTCCATTTTCTAGATTAGAAATCTAGGACATGAAATATTATGCTTCACAAAGTCATTTAATTGTAAGGAGAAGTGAAACTTATATTAGACCCTTTGCCTTCAGTACTCATGCACATAATTTCTATTAATATTAAAAGAATATACTGCTTTATAATCCCTATTTACACATATATTTGCCTGTTCTTGAGCTTAATAAGATTACAGGAAACAACGAGGATGCAGTTATGACATGAGTTATGACTAATTATGTCGGTATTTAGAAGACATTTTATGGATATGTTGAATCAAAAGAACATTGCAAGAAACGATGGTTACTTCTATTAGAAAATAATCTGCTTCCTGGCTGGGCACGGTGACTCATGCCTGTAATCCCAGCACTTTGGGAGGCCAAGACGGGTGGATCACCTGAGGTCAGGAGTTCAAGACCAGCCTGGTGAAACCTCTTCTCTACTAAAAATACAAAAAATTAGCTGAGCGTGGTGCTGTGTGCCTGTTATCCCAGCTACTTGGGAGGCAGAGGCAGGAGAATCACTTGAACCTCGGAGGCGGAGGTTTCAGGTAGCCGCGATCGCGCCATTGCACTCCAGCCTGGGCAAAAGTGGTATACTCCGTCTCAAAAAGAAAAACAAAAAAAGAAAAAAAGAAAGAAAGAAAATGATCTGCTAGGAATTCCTAGTTAGTTCTTGAAGGCTTAAGCAAAACAGAGACCACTCTCAAGAACGTTTAAGCATTCAAACATTTTAGTTAAATAATAATATCCCATTCATATTTTTATATCACCTGTGACTTTTTAAGAAAATAATGGCAATTAAAATACCCAAGAGGAAAAATATATATAAACACACAAACACACACACACACACACACACACACTCTTCTCTAAAATGACAATTGAATGAAGTTAAACAATACATAAGAAGATTTATACAAAAGTAGTGCACTACCATTCTCCATATTTTCCATTATTTCTGTTTTTTTAATTGATCTTTCAAGTCTATTGTAATAAATATTTTTATAATGGATATGAAATTTTTTAAGCATTATGTATTTGCATGTTGCTTGGGAAGATAAAAGTCATTACTTTATTTTTTGCTCATGACTCCATGCAGTAAATCTTACTTTGTGGAGCTTAAATTTTTTTAAAGCGTCTATAAGTACATAATTTACAACCCAGGGCTTGCACAAAAATTGCACAAGTATAGTACAATAAGTCTGGGGCATCAACTGGGTTTTGGAATACCAATGGATGCTCCTGCAAATGAGACAGTAGATGCTAAGATGATTTTTAGGAAGTGAGTCATGACAAATCAGACTTTCCTACCATCTCTTGTTTCTGTGGTGCTATTATCTAATGTGATATAGAGATGCATTCTGCTTCTGTCCTGCTTCTAACTGTTTCCTGTTCTGATTAATGGCATATTTGGAAAAGCTACTGACATAGGAACGTGGGAGGAAATGCCACTCTGTATAAACTATGCAATCCTTTTTGCACAAGTAAGAATATTTTACTATCCTCACCATGGGTTTTAAGAATATGAATACTGAAGACATTTTCGTAATATATGTGTTTCTGAAAAGCATCTATCTCCAGACATAGTGAAAAAATTTTCTTCACTGACTGGAGGAGATTAGTTTATGAGTGACGTGAATGATTTTTTGCACAAACCCAAGAAAGACTGTGATGAGGTAACTAGCAGCTGGTAAAAGAAAATGAAGCAGCTAGGAGGGGAAATTAGTGATGCATGTGAGGATGACAACGTTCCTCATCTTTTGACAAATATATCAAAGCGTTGCTGTCTGCATTCTGTATCAGTGTCTGTCTAATAGGATTTAAAATATTTAACAATTTCATAACTATTTTGCATTACTTTATAAGGCATTTCTGCATAATTTATCACAATTGATCCTTATAACTATCCTGGGAACTCCTATATTTTAAAAAATAAAGTCAAGTCTCTGGGTGAATGCCCACAAAGTATGTCCCATCATTCATACACTGGGATGAATGTTTCCCTTCCTGCCCTATCCTCACTTTAAAACACTCAATGGAATAAACTATAAGTAGATATGAATCATAGTAGCAAGTCTTGAATATCATAACCTTTCAAAAATATCTCTTCTGTTTGTGACATATCAGAATTAATGAGCATGAAAATAAAATGCCTGAGGCTGAAACCTCATAAGAGGATACATGGCCCTTCACTGCCTGACTTTGTAAAGACTTTTTTATTCTTTGGTTCAACACTATAGCAGAACTCCTCCTCAATGGGTCAGTTAAGTTTGTGTGTGTGGAGGGAGTAGGTGAAGTTAAAAATTACACACTCTATTTGTTCAAGAACTCAGTCCATGTTTTAACGTTTGTGTGGTATTCTCTAGCAGCGAAACTGGCTTCTTTTCAAAGGATAAAGACATATTTGCTGAATGGCATTGTTGGAAGTAAATAATGATTTCTCTGAGTGCATGCATATGGTAAAAGAAAACTAATTCTGGGCTTTGATATTTTAAGAAATTTTTGAAACATAATTCCAGATTTCTAATTACCGTCTCCATTTAGATATTTATCATTAAATTTGTATTTCATTATTTAATGCTTTTAAAAGAAATTTTTAATTTTTCTTTTAAAGTTTGGGAGAATGTTTTATATTTTATTGTATTCCTAGAACATTCTCATGCCTCCAGTTTCCACATCTCTAATTACATGAAATACACCATGTAGTATATAGCACTTCTCTCAGAATTTATAATATGTACTTCTCTCTTGACTTCTTTCCAGTCTTTTACATTTCTTAAATGTCACCATTGAATTGTGTCAATCTCTTGGCAAAAATGACATATTCAAATGAGCAAGTAACTAAGCGCACAGACACACACACACAGACTGACAGCCAAATAGATAAATTTATCTAGATTTTTGAAATCAACATTTCATAAAATTTATATTCTCCCTTACATTAATTATTACCTCATGAATAGAATTTTCACTTCATTTATTTATTTAGGTTTAAGGATCTAACCTCATGCATTTGTTTTGTTTTAAAAAACACTAAACTTTTTTGCTTAAATTAGTATTTAGTTTTATTTATTTCTTTTACATCAAAACCGACAGTATTTCTGAGTCATGTGATAAAAAAAAGTGACGTATTTGATCCATCTATTCTCCAAATACATTGGCATGTTTTGGCAAATATGTCTGAATGCATTGTTCTCTATAAACATTGGACTGACTTTGAATTTAACTTAACCCCTTGATAGTATTAAGTAGCATCATCTTAACAGTTATTCCAATTTGATAATCAACGTATGTAATTAAATTTAAATTTTATCCTTATTTCACAATTTGCTGGTGAAGTTGAACATTGCACAATATTTTAAAATAGTCCTGTAGGATGTCTCACATAAATTGAAATGTTCAACAAATGTAATTTTAATTAAAGTATTTATTTAATTTATAGCATTTTAAGGTAAGTCATAAATTTAAAGTGAAATTTAAATTGAATTTATGACTTACATAAATTCAATTACGCTAAAGAGAAAAATTCAATGAATTCACAATATTTATATTTGTTTTATAAGAGTCTATGCTAGACATAAAATATATTCCTTTTACTCACACAATTTTTAATACATATAGTTATTCCAAGCAAGCAAATAATTACAGTTACCTAGCATCTTAAATAATTTACAGTAATTTCCAACATTTTTCTAATGGAAAGTGTCAGTGATAGAGACACTCTTAATTTATCTGAGATGATACTTTTAAAATGAGAATGACTGCCAGTAACAAGTTTTTGCATCTTACATTTTACAAATAGTTTCAATACCAATATTTTATCTGTCCTATTCATTTTGTGAATTACCACAGGTTTTTAAAAATTATTTATAGACCCTTTTGTAATAATCTACTTGCTACATGACTTGGAAGCTTGAAAGAAACACTGCTGTGACCACTCAATCTCCTTCACAAGTTTTTTAGGACAAACAGTCCAGCAGATTCTCAATGTTTGGTAAGAGATATGCTTAGATTGTGCTGTTCCTACAATGCAAAGCCAGATAACACTTTGACCAACTTCAGAAAAAGTGGTAAGTACATTGAGAAACATATGTATGTATGGTCCTATTAGTTTTTATGTGTTTGGTACACAAAACATTTCTCTGAAAATGCAGTAACTTTTTAGTTTTTAATATTTATAAATTTTAAGCATGCATTTTAAAATATTGTCTTAGGTTGCCTCTTTAACTTAGATTTTAACGGTTCTAGTAAGAACAGAAGCAAAAATAATAAATCATAATATTTTAGAAATCATACTGGAATTCTATAGCATATCAGATGTAATCATTTAAGTTCCCCTAAATAAAATACATTAAATATTGTCATATGACAGTAACAATAATAATAGCCCTAGTGTGAAATTCATATTTTTGGAGTGTTTTTTGTTCAAAAATACCTATACCTATTATATTATGCTTTTTGAAATAAATTATGATTTATGTTATGCATGTGTACATTTTTAAAAACTTGTCATTAAGGTAAGTGGATCTCTAATCACACGGTGTGAGATCTTTGTAAATAGCTGCCTTTTAAAGGCAATGAAGAAACTTGTGTGTTATCATAGTATTAATCAGTAATCAACTTTTGACATAGAGCACTGATTATTTGTTTTATAAAAGAAATAGACACATAATTAATAATTTTAATAATTAAGATAATAATTGGCTGTGTAACTCTTGCTGATACAATGATAATCCGAGTTATGTGTCCTCAAATTCTGATATTCCTAACTAAATAGATTATAGGCCAGTTGTGGTGGCCCAAGCCTGTAATCTCAACACTTTGGTTGGCCAAGGAGAAAGAATCACTTGAGCCTAGGAGTTTGAGACCAGCCTGGGCAACATAGTGAGACCCCATCTCTACAAAAAATAAAAAGTTTATCCAGGCATTGTGGTATGCTTCTGTAGTCCCAGCCATTGGGGAGGCTGAAGTGGGAAGATTGTTTGAGCCCGAGATATCAAGGCTGTAGTGAGCCTTGATTGCTCCACTTTACTTTAGTCTGGGTAGAGAAAAACCCTTTCAAAGCAAACAAACAAACAAGAACAATAGAATTATAGAGGTTTTATATAATTTTATTTTCATAGAACTGGACATATTTGATCTTTGATCAATAATGAGGTATTTAAGTTGCCCATTGCAGCCGACTCTTATTTCTAGAGAACATCACTATATCTTTCTTCTTACATATTCTGTAACGTGAACTTGTCTCTTTCTTATCAAGAGATAGAGTCTATTTCTTCACTCACTAGAATGTGAACCAATAAAGTATTTCAGAAGAGATGCTGGACCAGTATCACTTTAAATGGCCTGGAGGCCGTATTTCCTAGGAACCCTACAGTAAGTACAATTACCCGGAGACAAACAGACCATAGAAAAAAGCCCAAGTCTCATGCGACCCTTAGAAAATGAGATGAAATACAGAGAAAGGAAGAGGACAGGGCACTTAGACCAGATGTGTAAGTGAGGAAACCATGTGGAAATGAATCCCCCAGTGGCAGACACTCCATCTCCTGTCACATGAATCAGATATGCACCACCGACTGGGCCCTTCCACAAAATCATAAGTAAATGAAAATTTACATTTTAAACCACTAAATTTTGGCTGGGTAGTTATGCAGCAATTGACATGTAAGACAACTATGCTTACATGGAAGAAATATAAGAACAAAAATATAGTTGATCAAATTCTATTAATAATATAGGAATAATAGTTCAACAATTGAAACTAGACTGTGTAATGTACTTTTATTATTTCTTGACACTTTAATACTTCTTTTTCCTTTTCAGAATCTTCCCTTTCCCTCATCTGATGCTGTCAATGTTATCATTGCACTGCATTCATTTTTGTAGGTGAATGACCCAGCATAGACAATAATATCCCACTCCTCCTGGATGTACTGATCACATTAATGGCTACACAAACATAGATAGTAAGGATCCTTTTTATGGTTTTATTACTGATTCTAGGAAGGAAGAAATCTCTCTTTTTGAGATGGATATAACTGAGAACGCATTGATACTTGGGACTGCCGTTGTCTATAGTAAGGGGAACATGTGAAAAACCCCTGCCTGAGAATTAAGTGAAAAAAATATATAAAATGGATCAAAGTGAACAAGAAAGATACAGACAACAGATGATATCTTTTTAACTCCTGGACCCAGTCATGCCTAAAGCAAGAGCTTTCCCTTTGATTTCAAAGTTATGCGAGCTGCAAAATAATTTTTTTTTCTTGAACTGGTTTTAACTGTCTTTTTATTACTGAAAACTAAAGTCCGGACTAACCAAACTACATGGACCACCATGTGATCTATGAATATGAAAGGAATAACAGAGATCTTGTCTATCATGAATGTATTATGAAGTTCAATATAGGTTGAATATTATTTGGCATCTAATATGTACAAAAACTTTCATTAGACATACAGAGGTGTGTATATATGTATATGTATATACATATACGCACACATATATATCCCTATATTATACATGTTCTCAATGATTGACAATCTGTTGGGAATTTTTATGTTATTATATACTATAAAAGCTATTGGTTCCAAAAGTATGAGAATTTTGAGAGAAAATTGTCATTACAAAGCATTTCCATGGGAACATAAAATTAGTAGACACTGGGAAGCTAAAACTTCCACTTAGTATGAGCTTTTTATGTTAATTACCAATGTGGAACTCTTCGACAAATTAGAAGAGTGCTCTTTTCCTTTCTTCCCATATATCCAAACCAATTATTATTTTTATTTTCACTGGGTAGCCTCACGGAGCATACGTCTAAAGGCTATAGTGTCTGCCTTTCGCAACGATTTTCTAAATTCCTTTATTTCAATTGCAGTAAACTTTTCAATTTCATAACATATTATCTCCCTCCTATCACACATATCATATCCTTGTACAGTCAACAGGTTTTTCTGCAAAAAAGAAATTTTTGAAAGATCTTCTATTTCTGATGAATAAATAAGAATTTTCTTTTGAAAATATGTAATTTACAAATAAAGCAATTTATACACATGTATGTACTAAAAAAGTAGTGAGATATATACATAATTCTAGACACATCCTTTATTTTTTCTATAGTAATTTATTCTAGTAATTTCAAAAATGAATCTAGATTTCCATGTAAACAGACTGCTAACCATTTTTTTAAAAAATTTTAATTATATTATAAACTCTAAACATTAATTAACAGCCATCGGCAGTGACCTAAATCTTTTCTTTTCCCCAAGCAACTTCGCTTCTTATTCATATAATTCTATATTTTATTTATAAATAGCAATCTGAAATAAATATATAAAAGTACTATCTCTGTGTAACTTAATAAAATTATTCTATTAAATGTTTATTAAAAGTTATAAAAATTAATAATGTTCATTGATTTCCATTAAAGGTTATGTGGAAAAAATGTGGAAGTAAATATACAGGTAGGTGCCTCCCAATCGACTCTAGTTAAGCAGAATATAGAGTATATAATCTATGTTAATGTTAATTGAAATGCATAAAGACTTTCATATCCCTCTGCATCTGATATTTTCAAGAATAATAGCAAATTAGAAATATTTACATAAGATTTTTACACCATTATTTATTTCAAATTTATTTATTTATTTATTTATTTATTTATTTATTTATTTTGAGATAGAGCTTTGCTTTTTTCACCCAGGCTGGAGTGTAATGGCACAATCTTGCCGCACTGCAACCTCTGCCTCCTGAATTCAAGTGATTCTCCTGCCTCGGCCTCCCAAGTAGCTGGGATTACAGGCGCCCGCCACCAGGCACAGTATTTTTAGTAGACACGGGGTTTCACCATGTTGGCCAGGCTGGTCTCGAACTCCTGACCTCAGGTGATCTACCTGCCTCAGCCTCCCAAAGTTCTGGGATTACAGGTGTGAGCCACCACACCCGGCCAAGATGGTGAAACCGTGTCTCTACTAAAAATACAACAATTACCCAGGTGTGGTGGCAGGCACCTGTACTCCTAGCTACTCGGGAGGCTGAGACAAGAGAATCGCTTGAACGTGGGAGGAGGAGGTTACAGTGAGCAGAGATCACTCCATTGCTCTCCACCCTGGGCAACAAGAGAGAAACTCCTTCTGAAAAAAAAAAAAAAAAAAGAAAGAAAGAAAAGTAAGCAAATGTTAGAAGCATATTGTTGAAAGTTATAGAATCTTAGTAACATATGACTCTAATTATTTGTTAAGGTTAAAATGCAAAAGTGTTGGAAAAATATAAAATATTCTTTTTTAATTACTACCTTGATATAGATTTGATTTTATATATACTAAATGTCCATGCTTAAGTATAAGGTTAACAGATTGTACATGTTATTATTTTTGTTTCTGAACTAGTTATTTAATAAATCTTGTATTAATTAGGCCAGAATTTATTCTATAAAGAGTGAACTGGCCCTCTGCAACATAAAGATTGAAAGAGCTGTCTGTTATACAGGGAGAACAGGGGCCCTCTGGCCCTCTGTTTATCTTCAAAAGAGATGCACCTTGATAAGGACTTTGTTCTAGTTGAAGTTAAGTAATGAGATGGGAGAAAATTAATTTTATATTTAAGCAACTGCTCTCAAATGCATATTTAAGAAGAAATTATCTTCCCTATATTCTTTAAGAAGTTTACTCTGGCTTACATTGTTTCAGAAAAACTTCAAATGAATAAGGCCTATATGCTTACACTTATTGTATGTATCTTCAAATATATTTAATGATAGTGTATGTATACTTTCAATCTTACACTTATTGTATGTATCTTCAAATATATTTAATGCTAGTGTATGTATACTTTTGATCTTTCTTGTCTTTTCAATGTGATCAAGGTAAAAATTGTTTATCTAGTTATACTTTATAAACTTCAAAATATCTAGTACATAGATAATTCTAACAGATAATTTTTACTAAAAATTTGACTTGTTGACTTTTTTTAGCAGTAGGAACTAAAGAAAAAAGATTCTTCCATATTTCCTTATCTTTAGGCTAAACTATTATCTACTGTTGCCATAATTACTGAAATTATATGACCTGAATTTGTTTTTCCCCTTCCTGTCTCTTATCTCCACCCCAAAGCCATTTGATTAAAATTAGAAGTCTTAACCAAACTTCTTTTTGAATAATTCCAACATACTTATATAAGCTACTTTGGGGTTTTGTTCAATTACAAATATCATATGAGATACATCAAATCAGGAGGTAATACCCAGAACATTTACATATAATTATTTAAAAAATTATAAATAAGTCACGTTTGTGCTTAGGACCAACCTGAATCTAAATTTTTAAAAGAAAGTTATATGAAATATTGTAGGCATTTATAAAAGATCACATAGAACAATTAAATTTTTTTTTCAGATTTATTTAAAAGCTATTTAGCTTTCAGGGGAGTGAGCTAGGGTTGAGCTGCATAAATAAACAAACAATGCATCAAGAAATACAAACTGATGTGGGAAATAATTATTAATAGGACAGCTTGAACAGTATCTCATTAAAATAACAACTTTGAAGTCAACCGAAGTAAAAAGTACCTTCTCAGAAGTCTGATAAGTTAAAATTCACTTTAAGAAGAGAAATACATAAAACTAAAAAAAATTAACTGAGAATGAATTAAAGGAGCATTTTCTTCCCTTAAATTTGGGGTAGAAATGTATGACCATAATGTCTTCATAGAGTCTGATCTATTGTCACTCTGAGGACTCCAGAAAACTATTAGTTGTGGTCTTTTCCTCTTAATTGAGATTTAGTTTGATTTTATTTGAATAAATTAGCCTATGCTGTGCGTTATTGTAAATGCTCCAGTGAACACACACATTTTCAAATTGCAAGTGAATTCAGCTGACGCATTGCCATGAAGGCACCTTGATGATGGCAGGCTAACATTATACAGAAGCTCAATTTAGATCCTCATTAAGAGAAAATTTCACGCAAGAAAATAAAAATCTATCTATCATGATAGTGGATTAATATCTTTTTGGAATATTTACTCTATTTATATTTCTAACTTAGAGTGTTGTATCCCGAAATGTATAAGGAACTTAAAGGAAATTAAAAGAATAAACTGTATTACTTGATGTATAAATAACTTAAAAAATTATAGTCACTGTAAATATGGGCACCACAGGTGATGTGAACAAAGAAAAGTCTGCCAGGAATTCAGTAAACTAGGGACAGTGAAATGCTGTTGGTACTAGTAGCTTTTAAAAATTGAAGATGTTTTGAATTTAAATTTAAAAATTAAAGATTGTCTTATAATTTTGGATGTCATAGGCAAAGAAAATAAGGTTTGGATCTACCAATAGATACCCAGATAAGCATATTGAAAGACACTCTTGAAATATGTAGTGGGCCACAGGAGACTTATCACCATGATGAGGTTACACCACTCTGTTGATGATGTCTGGGTTGGATTACAGCAATAGCAGTCCTCAAATGAGTTCATTCCAGGACCATTTATATTCTTAAAAATTATTGAAGACCTAGGAGTGGCTTTGTTTATGTGAATTATATTTCTTTAGATTTACAAATTGGAAATTAAAATGGAGAGAAAATTGAAATAATTATTTACTAATTTAAAAATAACAAAAATTAACTACATGTTAATTAGCATATTTTTATAAAACATAACATTTTCCAAACAAAAGAAAATGTACTGAGGTGAGTGACATTGTTTTACATTTTTGAACTCTCTAGAATAAACAGCTTAATATAAGATCATTACATGCTCTTATTTCCTCTGCATTAAATGTCTTGCTATATAATGTTTTGGGTGAAGTGTACCAGGAGAATTTGGACTCTGCACAGATACTTCATGGAAACAGAGAACACAGGTACCTCCAAGATCCTCAGATCACATATTAAAAACCACTGGATTAGAGGAAAGTTGGGCACTGATAATTATAAGACTATGATAACACTTGGGCTGTTAGGAGAAAAAGTGCAAACCATTTCATCCAATTGCTTAATGAAGAAATACGTATTTTTTAAATAGCCCAGACTTAATTTCAGAGTAAAGACATTTTAAATTATCTTAGGTGAACCCTGGGTTATAACTGAATATAAGTGAAATATGTTTCATGTCACTACAAGGAATGGAATTATTGTCATTAAAATAAAATTCTGGAAAAGTAGTATTAAGAACATTAGTATTAGTATTAGTGTCTTTACACCTCTAATGGAAGTGAATACTCAATTGTAGCCTAACATTTTCATGGTGACACAGCATATAAATATGTGTTTTATATGAAAAAGTGATTTATTACTTTACATCTTCCCTATCTCCAATCTGCCTCATCTTTCTCCAACATCTGTCCCATCACTGTATCCATCAAATTATTCTCAGTAGTGGTATTGTTGATTATTTACTTAATTATGTCTCATTACCACCTAATTATTTGTGCCGTGTCAGCCAAAGGCTCTATTTCTTAAGCAAAGATGACCATAATCTGCTGACTTAGCATTTCTCTTGTGACATTCAGCCAATCCATCAGAGTGTAATACTGATTTCTCTTCAATAAATTGTAGTGACTGTAAATATGGACACCAGAGGAACAGACTCTATAGGAATATAGAATATATTGATTCTATGTAGTGTTGGGAGCAAGCCCCCAGAATCTGGCCATAAACTGGCCCCAAGACTGGCCATAAACAAAATCACTGCAGCACTGTAACATGTTTATAATGGCCCTAACACCCAAGCTGGAAGGTTGTGGGTTTACGGGAATGAGGGCAAGGAACACCTGGCCTGCCCAGGGCAAAAAACCGCTTAAAGGCATTCTTAAGCCACAAACAATAGCATGAGCTATTTATGCCTTAAGGACATGTTCCTGCTGCAGTTAACTAGCCCAACCTATTCCTTTAATTCAGCCCATCCCTTCGTTTCCCATAAGGGATACTTTTAGTTAATTTAATATCTATAGAAACAATGCTAATGACTAGTTTGCTGTTAATAAATATATGGGTAAATCTCTGTTTGGGGCTCTCAGCTCTGAAGGCTGTGAGACCCCTGATTTCCCACTTCACATGTCTATATTTCTGTGTGTATGTCTTTAATTCCTCTAGCGCCGCTGGGTTAGGGTCTCCCCGACCGAGCTTGTCTTGGCTATATAGATTATATAGGAGTATAGAATCTGTAATTCTTGTAGATTTCACAACTATCCATATTAACTACATCTGCTTATAAGTCAAGCTTTTCTACTTATACTTTTAAAATTTCAGACTGGTATAATGGTATGTACTTTACAGAAGACATAAAAACACTTATACATGTCCAAGTATCTGTATAATCAAATAAATAATAAGGAAAAAGATTAATGGGAATAAGGCTTCATTAAAAGAAAAATAATCACTTTTCTCTCAAAGCATTTAACTGTATATGTTTTCAGTTTGAGTTGCTGTCTTGGGAAATCTATACTCTTTGTTCAAATGTGTCTTACTAGCCACATCTTTTATCAGCTTTCTCCTATGCCTTTATAGAACTCTATATTGAACGATTTTGCCGCTTCGTTGCTTTAACCATTGATTTTGGGCAGATGCTCCCCAATGTATATCTGTATTTCTTCACCCCAAATAGAACTGGGACCATAACTGAGATTTTCACCTTTTCTCACTTCTTTCTTGATCTAAGTGTTCTTTGTATTTCTATAACTAGAATTTGGATCATGTATTCTACTTGCTGTGCATCAAGTATGTCAACAGTGTCCAGATCATTATTTTTGTTACCGCGCTAAGAAGTGCTTAACTCATTCAAACACCTGCCATTTTATCTCCTGTAAAGCAGAGGTGCCTTTTGCCATTCTACTGTTCAAAACCATTGATACAGCTGATAGACTAACATTCTGATCCATGAATGCTAAAAAATTTGAGAATGTTTATTCTCTTATCCTCCTCTGCTCTTCTTTTTTAAGAATTCCATGGCCAAATAGAATCATGTTAAAGCAGTTTAGGGTTAAGCCAGCCAGCAAAATAAATTGTCACAGCCTATGGAAGAGCAAGGAGAGATGGTAAGGATCAGCTGTTATGCAGACAACTTTGAAGTTAAAGGAAAGCAACCCTTGAAAGTTGGTGGTGGGGAGAGGAAAAGGGGAAACAGTTCATTTCCATACAAAGATGTATGTAGGATAGCTGCTTCAGTCACTGTCAGAACAAAAACATAGCTGGAAATTTTCAGGGGCTTCAGCAGACAAACCAAATGAACTGACTAGGTGATTAAAAACAAATGAATAAAAAAGGATTCTAACTAATGCATGCAAACCTGTGCACTGTGCACTTAGTGTCTGACTCATTCAGCCTTGTGGGATGTCAAAACACCTCTTTTAGTGCTTTAATTTTTCATGATACAAATTAAATGTGCTTCACATTAACGGAGTACATAAAATGGTCAGGGTAATGAAGGGGGGCAGACTGTCACCTGAATAGAAAGTATAAGTGGTCTTCAAAAAGTGGCCATGTTTCATAGTTCCTAATCAAATACTACAAAATCAGAAAGCTCTGGAGATTGAAAGAATTTGCAACTCAGTTGACAGCAAAACCTGACCCTACATAAAACTATTGGATAGAACTGACATAACTTTATGTATGGCCATTGTTTACCTAATCTTACATAGATATTTTTGTCTCACTGTAAAAACTGAATATGTTTGGTCAAGGACTGCTACACAATATACTACATATATGTATGATACTACGTTACTGAAATGTGAAAAATTGCAAATGTGAAATATATGTCACCACAAGATGTTTGGATCAACCATAGTGGGTATATAGGCCTGTATAGGTGTGATTGTTACAGAGGAGGACTCCATGACCCTCTAGAATCAATTAAAGAGGGAGAACTCTCCTTTAGCCTCACTGCCCATGGCAACGAGTTATTTTTATTGGAAAATTATAATCAGTCTCAAGTGAATATTTCATAGGAAAGATTATCTTCTCTAAAATTACACTTCCATTCTGGAATCCAAGAGGAAAAATAGGAGATATATGTATATATTTCATATATATATATATATATGCATTTGTTACTGGAAATGATCACATTAAAAACCATTAAGTTCTATCTATTCTCTTTATGATCAAGAAAACATTCTGATGTTTCAGGTTTCACATCCAGGTATGACAGATTTTGCTGTTGCTGATGTTTGTTTTTTCTTTAAAACTTCCCAGGGCAAAATACATTATACATATAATGAGTCAGAAATGATCGTTATTCATTTACAGTCTCTCCAGTTAGAGTGAAATACTGTCATTTTTAGGTCATTGTATAATGATGTTTCTGGCATACGTGGTTTGAATAAAGTAACTTTCAGTGCCAAGGTTAATGTATCAAATTCAGGTAGTTGCTTTGTTGAATTTTGTTAAATATTCTTGAGCTTCTCTAACCCTCTGAGACAGACTGAAATGAAAAGGAATTTAATTAGAGTGTGCTGGGAATGTAATGTGATATATTAAGTTTTTATTAAGAAAACTGGTGCTGAACCACAATGTGATTGGTTCTGAAATTATCCTCCTAGATAAACAGAATACGCATATGTGCAGATAAGCAAAGTGAATGTAAAGGGAACTTATCAAAAATACTAATTCAATGAAAGTTTACATCAAAAAGTGATTTTAAAAGAGGAAAGCTTTCTCATGCCATGCAAAGTTCAAAATTAAACCTCCTGTTTCATTTAAAACCAGTGTACAAGAGTGGTTATGCTGTGCCGGTTTTAGTCATTGGAATTCGGTCCTCCTGTGATTGATTTCAAAGGCACATTGGTTCGGGGTTATTATTAGGTTAGTCTGTTAATGCAAAATCTGTCAAGAAGGCCTTGAAGTGGAAATCAAGCAGATGCATACAAAGTTCTAGTTTAAAATACCTTTAACCCAAGGATTTTACTATTTTGGTTTCATTTGTTAAAGGGAGCTCAAAATTAAGTAATTAATTCAATTGAGCTATGCTTTATGGCTGCATGTCATACTTTTTTTAAAGAATAAAACCACTAATACTTCTTAGAAAAAGCTCCATTTCATAAGTCTATGAATGTTAAAGAGTTAACATGTATTCGATTATTTTATTTATTTTGTTAACAACAAATTAATCAAAATGCATGCAAATAACAGCATTCTGTATTAGGCCATTCTCGTGTTGCTATAATGAAATACCTGGGGCTGGGTAATTTATAAAGAAAACAATTTTAATTTATTCACAGTTCTACAGGCTTTACAAAAAGCATGGTGCTGGCACCTGCTTCTGGTTAGATCTCTGGAAGCTTACAAGCATGGCAGGAGGTGATGGGGAGTTGCACGCCACTTAGCAAGAGCAGGAGCAAGAGAGTCAGGAGGTGTCACACTTAAAAAAATTATTATACTTTAAGTTCTGGGACACATGTGCAGAACGTGCAGTTTTGTTACATATGTATACACATGCCATGGTGGTTTGCTGCACCCATCTACATTAGGTATTTCTCCTAATGCCATCCCTCCCCCAACCTGCCCCCCCAACACCTCCACAGGCCCTGGTGTGTGATGTTCCCCTCCGTGTGTCCATGTGTTCTCATTGTTCAACTCCCACTTATGAGTGAGAACATGCGGTGTTTGGTTTTCTGTTCCTGTGTTAGTTTGCTGAGAATGATGGTTTCCAGCTTCATCCATGTCCCTGCAAAGGACATAAACTCATCCCTTTTTATGACTGGATAGTATTCTATGGTGTATATGTGCCACATTTTCTTTATCCAGTCTATCATTGAAGGGCATTTGGGTTGGTTCCAAGTGTTTGATTTGTGAACAGTGCTGCAATAAACATAAATGCTGCAATTGTGAACAGTGCTGCAATAAACATACGTGTGCATGTTGTGAACAGTGCTGCAATAAACATACGTGCACATGTGTCTTTATAGTAGTGTGGGTGAAGGATATGAACAGGAGGTGTCACAATTTTTAAACAACCAGATCCTCTGTGCACCGAGCACAAGAACTCACTCATTATCATAAGGAGGGCACCAAGGCATTTATGAGGGATCCACCCCCAGGAGCCAAACACCTCCCACCAGGTCCCACCTCCAACACTGGGGATTACATTTCAACTTGAGATTTGGAGGGAAAAGACACCCAAAACATATCACATAAAAAAAAAAGATAGAGATAAAACTAATATACAGCTAAGTTTCATTCCAGAAATTTAAACTCTGACATTTTTTTCCGTTTTTTTTTTTTTTCCCTGCCTCATCAGCTTCACTGACATTATCTACATGAATCTTATTTAAAATAGTCATGGGTGGTTATCTCTTAAATAACAAATCAATTTCAATAAAGCTGAAAGATAATTTAACACTATAATATTTTATGTGATTTTAGATTAAAATAATTAATTATTTAAATTACTGGAGTAATTCTTTAACTTTACTTTTAGCTTAGTTCTATGTAAATATGGGCAATGCCATAAGATAATCAACTCTTATACTTTATTATCACTTTGACTGTCTCAATCATCTACTATTTGAAATCAATCACCTAACTAAAGAATTTTTATATAGCTTTTTAAACTCTATTATTGTTAGTTTAATATAGAATAGTTTATCTTTTTGACAAGAACTCTGTTAAAAGTATCAAAACGTCATTTGATTTTCTTGTAATTACTGAGTTAATTTTCTTAAAACAACTGGTTCATCTTTTCTTTAAAAATGTCAACTATATTTTCTCAAAAGTAAATGTATATTAGACCATATTTAGTATAAACCTGTACAAATTTGAAACCATTTCCACTCAAGAATTGTAGTCTCTTTGATAAATCGGTGTTACTTTCAGTGCCTGCATTTAAGAACACTTAGTATGTCTATTAAACTACATTCTCAATTTTAAATGTAATGAATAAAAAATGAAGATATCTACCATATATGAAATAGCTATTTTCCTTATGCTTGCATAAAGAGTGATTTTTCAGTTTTCTTTTCTCAAAACTCCTATTACTATTGATGTAGGTATACATTAAGTGACAAGCACATTATTTTAACAATAGATCAAAAATAATATGTTATTATATTAATGCAGTACAATGTTTTTATCAATACTTCAAAATTTTACCTTTTTTAATGGTAAGACACCACAGTATCTTACTTAAATTCTCTCAAATTTTAATAATTCACAGTCAAAAATTAAAAACCAGGTAAGAATGCAAATCACCATCAGCAAGAGAGCCAGAGAAAAACGAAACAAAATAACAACAACAAAAAAACAAGAACAAAAATAGGAGCAAGAAACACCAGGCAGAATCAGAAGATATTGAACTAATGAGATAATGAACAGAAAATAATTATATTTTAAATAAGAGGCAGATATTCATTAAAAATTTGTTGGAGATACTGGCATGATTAAAATTTGAAATGGTATATTAATAAGTAGTAGTTATGTCTTTATTATTATTTAAAACATATTTTGACATTAGAGGATATGCTTTGAAATTTCAAAGACAAAAAAAGGATGAAAAGTGATTATGAATTCATTTTTTTTCCTATGAAAGACTGTTATTTTCAAAGTCTTGTGTTTTGTTAACACTGATTGATAGTGTCTGATTAGAAGTAATGCCAGCAGATTATCAAATCACTGCTCTTTCTTGCTTTTTTGGAGTCATTTTCAACCATTCATTTTAACATCTTTATTATTTTATTGCTCTAAGTTTGATATACTACAGAGATGTTTTCATCTTAGTATTTGTTTGCCAAAAAGTTGATACCAAGAGAAGACATGATTCAATGCAGTTAATTTATTTATGAATACAAATGTTATTTTCAAGAATCCACTTTTATCAAATATAGTAGAAATGTTTGTATTTCCCTGTACTTGTATGTATTTGTCTTTGCATTTGTTATTCACATATTTAAGATGAAAATATAAATTATAATAAGGTATACAAATAAGGAGTTTAAACAATATCTGAGGAATTCATTAAAATACTAATTTTATATTATTTAAAATGTATAATCATAGATACCATGATTACTTAGCCTAATTAAAGTCTATAAAATACTGCTATATATATATATGTGCATATATACATATCTGTAAATATTTTAAATGCATGACTGCAAAAGAGTAAAAACTATGCAGAGACAAAACAGTAAATGAGATTATTGAGATGTAGACTAGTACTAAAACTGCATTTTGTCTGAAAGGTACATGTCCATAATGGGTGAGCCTGAGCTTAGTTTTGAAAAATACATGATAAGCGGTAATTAACAAATAAGTTAGAAGTTTAAGAAAAGACCCCAATACAAAACTAGCACACCAAAAGTAAAGCAGTATAAAGGAGAAAAATAAATAAAACAATTTTCTTATTTTCTTAGATTTGGTGGTAAGTGGGTAGGGGAAAGAAGGTCCTTGATAAATTGTAATAACAAGTTGATTTTCTTCACAGAGTTTATAGTTGGATTTTCTCTCTCCATGTATTTGAAAAATAAAATCAAATAAGTGGAGAGTTTAAAGTGATGTCCTCTTGGTAAAACCTTGGAAAATGACTGAGAAAAAAGGCAAATTCTGACAGGAGAACTGAAATTCTACCTAGTTCAAATATCTCAAAACTTTAATAATTCACAGTCAAAAATTAAAAACCAGGTAAGAATGCAAAGCACCATGAGCAAAAGCAAGAGAAAAACAAAACAAAACAACAACAAGAAAAACAAAAATAGGAGCAAAAATCATCAGGCAAAATTAGAAGATACTGGGCTAATGAGATAATGGACAGAAATTAATTACATTTTATATGCTTAAATAATAATATGCCTAAAAATAAAAAAAATGCACACAGTTTTTGAAGTAACAATCAGTTTTCAAAATGAACCAATTAGAACTTTCAGAACTCAATAAGTTATGAGGATATGTAGACAATATAAAAAGACTTAAAAGAACAGAGACAGAAAATGAATTACATACAAATAGTTTTTAGGCTTATAATTTCCTTATAAATAAAAAGTGCATGTCAAAAGTCAATCAAATGCTGCTTTCCATGTGCTGAGTAAAAATAACTTTCAGCCTGGAAATATAAATGAGCAAATAATATTTCAGGATTAGTAGCAATACAAACACGTTTTCAAATTGTAAGAAGTAGAATGAAGAAAAGCTGTCTAATTCACATTAATGGAAATTTTAAAAGGTATTCTTAAAGAAAAATGAAAATAAAACCAAATGAAATATCTGAGTTTATAAATATGTGGGCAATTCTAAATAAAAATTAATGGAAAATACATAGTTAAGTTTAGTTTTTGAGTAAAAGTAAGAAAACAAGAACAGCGTGTAAGTTAGGAGTGGAAAAGAAGGACATAGGAAAAAAGATTCTACTGATGATTGGGAAGAAGATAATTTCTTTTTCACTATAAATGTCATTTATTTTTTCCAGCCAACTAGACTTTCTATTACTTCCAGCTCAATGTCTACTAAAATAATAATAGCGGATATCTTCCCCTTCCCTCAGTATCAACTTGTTTGTTGTTAACTAACTTGTCTTTTAAATTGTCACATAATGAGAAAAATGTACATTTTAAAAATATTTTTACTTTAATTTTTCATATGCTTAACCTTTTAAATTTGGAGGCATAATAAACCAAATATATGTTTCTTCCTTAAATTTTAAAATCAACAAATAATTTTATAAATAATTCAAAATTTGGTGAGCATATGAAAGTACACATAAAGTTTTCTTCCCCTTACTTTCTTAATATGATGTGCAAAAACCAACCAGTTAATAATTTCTATGCCTTCATGCATGAGTGCATGTTTAAATTTTCCATCCTACTGAGAATTGTTGAATTTACCTGTGTTATAAGTATAGAATCTGTATTGCTCATCATTAAGCAGTCCTGCTTACATTCCAATATTAAAGGCATTGTCAGGTAAAAATGGCCAAAGTTATATTTTTCCTAAAAATTATTATTCAAAATAATATATGATCTTAATCCTGAACCCTAGGCAAGTCTCTTTTCTGTTTAGAGTAGTGGAAATATATAATGTAGGAAATATATAATGAGACTTTAATTTCGTGTTTTTTATTAGTCACAACATTAGCAGCTGCATTTCTTCTTTACTAAAAGATCCTAGAAATAAATGCAGGTGTTCCTGAAGACAAATGCAAATGATACCAACTTCCTCATTTTTTAATCCACTGAGTGTTTAATTATGGAATGCTGTCTTTAGATTTTATTTATGTTAATAGTAATGCCTTACAAAATAGATTCAGAGCAAGAGTTAAACTTCAGAGCAGTTCATGAATTATTCTTATCATCAATCTTGTCACTGTTGACAAATGCTCCATATGTTCACAAATTCCCATGCTTTGCTTGATTTTTAATGTACATTATATCAATACTTGAATAAAATCACATGCAAAATTTAAAAAGAGGATAGTAGGCCACTATGCAATTTGGAATGTTAAATGTTATTTTACCTTTATTATTACTTGTTGCAAAATATTTATTTCTACATTTTGCTACATCTACTTACATATGTGTCTATGTCATCTACTGAAATACAATCAATTCAAGGCCAAGTTTCATGTTTTATACAGTTCTATATTTTAACAACAGTTATAGGGCAATATTTTAAGAGATGTTGCAAGGTGGTGCACAAAAAAACTTATAAATAAGAGATATACATAAAATATTCTGTATGACTGCCTCTGTTCTTCACTGTGTAATAAAGATTTCAAAGGCTTGGATACTTTGCATATTTTGATACAAAGTGACTTTAGGGAATATTTAATTCATCTCTGCCGCAATTATCTTATCTACAATAGGAATGTCAAGGGTACGGTCTATATTTGAATATGTCCTCTGAAAAATTTAGGTGTTGCCAATTTGATAGTATTAAGAGGTAAGACCTTTAAGAGGAGATTAGGCCATGAGAGTTTCTTCTTCATTAATGGGATTAGGTGTCCTTATAAAGGGGTTTCACAAGGGAGTTTGTTCTCTGTTACCCTTTTGTCATGTGAGGACACGAGAAAGCCCTCTCCAGATGCCTTGATCTTGGATTTCCCAGCCTCTAGAACTGTAGAGAATACATTTCTGTCTTTTGTAGGATACTGAGATTTATATGTTCTGGTAGAGCCACACAGATGGATTAAGACAACACCTATCTCATTTTTATCACAAGGATTACAGATTTTGTAAACAGTAAAATATAGTGCCATATATAGAAATGCTATATAAGTATCAGCTATTATTATATTAATTAATAGTAACAATATTCTTATTTTAGCACTGATAAAAATCTGAATATATGCTAAGAGACTTCTTCAATATCCCCCAAAGACAGAAGGATATATTATAGAACCAGGATAAATGACCTCATGTCAGTAACACCTAAAGAAACACTTACTATGTCTCAAACCTCTCACTCATACCCGATGCTTCCTCTCACACTAAAAGTAGGAAGAGCCTACTCTGGTAATATTGCCTCAGCTTTCCGGTTGTAACTAAATCCATCTCTCTTGGGAACTAGTTAATAAAATATCTTCATGTTCTTTTGCTATTCAAATCACCTCTTCTTCTCTTTGACTCCCTCCCCATACTCTGTTCTTTCTTTTATTCTGTAGCTTTCTATAAATTCAGAAGTAAATTAGTTAGTAGTTAGCTCTATACAACATGCTATATGGTTAAATTCAGATTTGTATTGAATCTTTTTCTCTAATCTACTGTTTATTTGGAACAATTTTGTCGATGGACTATGAGTTTTTATATTTTTTTAATTTTATTATTCTAGGTTTTATTATTTCTGATTCTCACAAAACTTTTCCAAAAGTATGTGAGAAAGCCATGTCAAATGCAAATGACTTGCCTAGTTATAAGTAGCTAACAAATGACAAATATTAATTTTAATTATTAGTTATGAGACTCAAAACACAGTATTCTAAATGATTGACAGGATATAGGTTATAGAACAGGAGTAAAAATTTTTGCCTCAGAGCTCAACAAGTGTAACAAATCTCAATGTTTGTCATTGTAAGATTTGTAATAGGAAAAATTAAAATATGATTACAGGGATTTATAGACTCCAAAGTCACCTGTGGATAAAAATCAGAGTTTGTGAGCTAAAATAGGAAGATCTACAGCATAATTTTCATTAATCACTAACAGAAATGTATTATTTCTTACCATTATGAATATGGGCAACAAGTCAATGTAGCCTTATCTTTGTTAGCAATAGAATTCAGAAGTAATTTTACATAATACTGCAGGTTTTGCAGATATCTCAAATCATTATTTCTACTCATCACTACTTCAAAAGTATAGTTGTTTTTAAATTTGTTGGTATATCTTATTTTATCATATGAATAAGGAAACATATACTACATATACTATTCATGATGTGAGTTGGTTATTCTTACAAGTACATTTTAACATAATTTATTTTATTTTCGAACTTACATCTTATATTTTATATACTACAAAATTATTCTAAAAAGTGGTCCACAGTCTTCTCCAGACTGTCAGAGGGACTCATGGAGACAGAAATTGAAAAATCTCTGTGTTAGGGAGTGTGGTACTTGAAAACATGAATTTTAACAACTAATCCCAAACATTGGATGACTTTTTCAGAAAAAAATAGCACATGAATTTCTTCCATTTCATACGGTATAAAGAAAAACAAACATATAATTACCCTATTTATAAAATGAAAGTTTCAAATATTTAATTAATGAGATTAAAACATTAATACAGGGCTAGCATTGTAAAGTGGGCTGAAAGATCTCAAGATGCCAACTAAAAGAATATATTAGGTTTTTTTTGACAATGTATTCATTAAACATTTACTATCATGGATTTCAGGTCAAAGGAGAGGTGAACTTTGGAGAATATCCGGTCATTGTAGTCATCATGATTTTTCAAATGCTGGACAGGCATAACAGATTTAACGTAAAAGCAACAGATAATAATAGATAAAAGGAAAACAACAATAATGCAAGGGAATGGGAATAAGAACAAGATGTCAATTTTCCTTTATGAAAAGAATAGAAATTTCATTGTACATATAATGTTTCTTGACCAACTTGAATAATCATTTTTTTTCAGGCTATCATAGATCCTCAAGAAAGAAGACATCACTTGCTAAAGGAAAACTTGGGTGGTGATCAGAAATTCAGTTTCCATCCTGTTCAATCTTGAGAATCTCACTGTCTACAAAACTGCTTGTCAGGAAGCAGGAGCATTTCAGAATTAGATAATAGAGAAGTTCAGTGAACTGTAATGTGCATTAAGAAATAGAGAATTTCAGTGCTACCTTCAGGGAAAATGTCCTTTGATTCCACTATGATACACTGACATTGACCTGCATTAAACATAAAATGTAATATTGATTTTTAAATGCATTTTGAAATGTATTCTACACATACTACTTATATGATAAATCTTTTATATTTTAGATAAAGATTGTGGTATTTGTACATGACAACTCCAACTGATTTTAAATTAATTCTTCAGCAAGCCATGATAATTTAATAATTTATCTAACTACATGAAATTAATTAAATCTAACATTTATAATTGTTACAGATTCATGCTCTTTAAGTCAACTCAGGCTACTTGTCCCTAATTTGACTTTAACACTAGCACCCCCCAAAAAAATCTTATTCAAGGAGACATGCCATGTGTGAAATTGCAAATAAATCTGTTAGAATAATAAAAATATTTTTTAGAGAAAAAAATCTGGTTTTACTACGTTTTTTGGTTGTTTTGCATATGATTGATTATTACAACATTTTTTAACACCTGCTAGGTTATGGGATGACATTCTACTGGAGTAATCAAAAAGGCAATACAATTTTTTGCCAACTAGTTGCTCAGATCTAATAAGGAAAGGGATAATAAATAAACCATTAAACTATGCCACAATGTATCACACACAAAGGTACATTGTGTTTTAGAAAGCTGAAACTGGATCCCTTCCTTACACCTTATACAAAAATCAATTCAAGACGGATTAAAGACTTAAACGTTAGACCTAAAACCATAAAAACCCTAGAAGAAAACCTAGGCATTACCATTCAGGGCATAGGCATGGGCAAGGACTTCATGTCTAAAACACCAAAAGCAATGGCAACAAAAGCCGAAATTGACAAATGGGATCTAATTAAACTAAAGAGCTTCCGCACAGCAACAGAAACTACCATCAGAGTGAACAGGCAACCTACAAAATGGGAGAAAATTTTCGCAACCTACTCATCTGACAAAGGGCTAATATCCAGAATCTACAATGAACTCTAACAAATTTACAAGAAAAAAACAAACAACCCCATCAAAAAGTGGGCGAAGGACATGAACAGACACTTCTCAAAAGAAGACATTTATGCAGCCAAAAAACACATGAAAAAATGCTCACCATCACTGGCCATCAGAGAAATGCAAATCAAAAACACAATGAGATACCATCTCACACCAGTTAGAATGGCAATCATTAAAAAGTCAGGAAACAACAGGTGCTGGAGAGGATGTGGAGAAATAGGAACACTTTTACACTGTTGGTGGGACTGTAAACTAGTTCAACCATTGTGGAAGTCAGTGTGGCGATTCCTCAGGGATCTAGAACTAGAAATACCATTTGACCCAGCCATCCCATTACTGGGTATATACCCAAAGGACTATAAATCACGATGCTATAAAGACACATGCACACGTATGTTTATTGCGGCACTATTCACAATAGCAAAGACTTGGAACCAACCCAAATGTCCAACAATGATAGACTGGATTAAGAAAATGTGGCACATATACACCATGGAATACTATGCAGCCATCAAAAATGATGAGTTCATGTCCTTTGTAGGGACATGGATGAAATTGGAAATCATCATTCTCAGTAAACTATCGCAAGAACAAAAAACCAAACACTGCATATTCTCACTCATAGGTGGGAATTGAACAATGAGAACACATGGACACAGGAAGGAGAACATCACACTCTGGGGACTGTTGTGGGGTGGGGGGAGGGGGGAGGGATAGCATTGGGAGATATGCCTAATGCTAGATGACGAGTTGGTGGGTGCAGCGCACCAGCATGGCACATGTATACATATGTAACTAACCTGCACATAGTGCACATGTACCCTAAAACTTAAAGTATAATAATAATAATAATAAAATCTGGTTTTGAAAACTAAATATATACAATAAAGCACTTGGCATACTATTTAGCACCAGGCAGACAAAGAAAAAAGATAGTTGTTTCACTATTATACATTTCATTTTTGTACTATTATGATGTAAATGATCAAGTGAGAGGCCCAAAATTACAGCATTCTCAGGAAAGATCAGGAGAGCTTTCTATTAAGCTCATGAAATTATTTAGTTGATTTTTAAAGAGAAAGTAGAATCATACAGAAAAAAGAAAATGACTGCAGCAATGATTGAGGAGATGAATTCTGCTGTGCAGTATAAAATCTAGTGCTAAAATTGGAAGGACATAGGAGATGGTGGTATTGGTTCTGCCTTCAAGTAACTCCAAAACAAGATATACCCTGTATATAACTATAGTAGAGAAACAAACAAGACTTATGGGATAACCGAGTATGCATTGAGCCTTCCTGACTGTTAAAAATGTCAGACTAATGATTCTAAAACTATATTCCCTGTAGTAGAAATATCACAGATAATAAAGTTTTGGTTGGTGAAAGCATTAAAAAATAGCTAAAAGGGTGTTCAAACAGCCAGATACTCCTTGACATACATATTTTAAAATATGTCAGGAAACTAAAGAAGGAATGAAGGGCAGGGGAAAAGGAAAAATAATTATTGGTATGGGAAGGAAATATCTTATTTGAGAGATACTGAAGAGGTAGATCTCAAAAACATTCATAATCAGCTGTAGAAAGCTAACAGAGAAAGGAGGCATCTAGTTTAGTTTTTCATCAACTGTCTGTGGTAAAAGGTTTCTGACCAATATCTCTGCAATACATAATAGAAATAAATTACTAGGAAACAATATCTAAAAACTCATAGATATATAATTTAATTTTTTATTACTAGGTTCAACAGACATAAAATTACATTTTAGCACAAATAGAACAAATGCATAGGGAAAAAGAAAAATCTTACATAAATGAACACATTAATTATTGGAAGTGTGCATACCAGTGAGTAGTTGAATTTTAACTAAACTATAATTGAATAATTTAATAATAAATTAATATTTTAGTTAATTTAATAACAAAATGAGCAATTGATTATATTTTGTGATCCTAAAGTTTTATCTAATAAAAACATGGGATTAAATAGTAACTCCATATTAGATGCCTCTATACACAATTTGAACTAACAATAATATACAAATTTTTACACATTTTATTATGACAATTGAGACTGTTTCTTCTTTTTTAATATAACTGAGACTGGATTGATGATGGTGCTATACTAAGGGAAACATGCTGAAATTACTGGTATTGTTTTTTTCTAATTTTTAATTGCAGTAAACACGTAACATAAAAATTATCATCTTAACTTTTTTAAGTATAAAGTTAAGTGATGTTAAGGAAATTCATATCGTTTGCAACCATCACTAGCATCTATCTGCAGAAAACTTTTGATCTTGAAAAACTGAAATTCTGTACTCATTAAACAATAACTCTCCTACCCCTTGTACCCTAGCCACTGGCAACCACCATTCTAATTTCTGTCTTTTTGGTTTTGACTATTAATTGGGTATAACATGATACTCTGCTTCATTTATATAATGTAAGATGATTGAGTCAAGCTAACTAACATATATGTCATCTCAAGTACTTACCGTTTATTCCTTTTAAATGAAACATTTTAACCTTTGACCAACATTTCCCCATCTTCCCTCCCTCAACCTCTGGAAGTCATCATCTGCACTCTGTTACAGACCACATTTTCTTTTATTTATTTATCAATTATTTTTTATTTTTAAATATTTTATTTTTAATTTTTATGGGTACATAGTAGATGTATATATTTATGGGTTACATGAGATATTTTGATACAGCCATACAATGCATAATAATCACATCAGGGTAAATGGGGTATCCATCATCTCAAGCATTTGTCATTTATTTGTGTTATAATTAATTCTGACTACAGTCTTTTAGAATACCACCAGTGCAGTGGCTCATGCCTGTAATCTCAGCACTTTGGGAGGCCGAAGAAGGTGGATCATTGGAGGTCAGGAGTTTGAGACCAGCCTGGCCAACATGGTGAAAGCCTGTCTTTACTAAAAATGCAAATATTAGCCAGGCATGGTGGCTTGAGCCCAGTTACCAGACAGGCTGAGACAGGAGGATTGCTTGTACCTGGGAGGCAAAAGTTTCAGTGAGCTGAGATCGTGCCACTGCACTCCAGCCTGGGTGACAGAGTGAAACTCCACCCCAATACATTTTTTAAAAATAAAATAAAATATGTAATACATTATGTTGACTGTAATCACCGTGCTGTCCTATGAAATACTAGATTGTATCCTATCTAATTATGTTTTTATGCCCATTAACCATCCCCAATTCTTTAGCCCTGTTACCCTTCCCAGCCTCTGGTAACCATCTTAATTCTCTCTATCTGCATCACGTTTTCTTTTATTTTCACTTTTTTTTAATTCCAATTTTTATTTTAAGTTCAGGGGTACATGAGTAGGATGTGGAGGTTTGTTATATAGGTAGATGTGTGCCATGGTGGTTTGCTGCACAGATTGTCCCATCACCTAGGTATTAAATCCAGCATCCATTAGCTATTCTTCCTGATGCTCTCCCTCTTCCCACTCCACACCCTCCGACAGGCCCCAGTGTGTGTTGTTCCCTCCAATGTGTCCACATGTTCTAATCCTTCAGCTTCAAGTGAGAACGTGTGGAATTCGATTTTCTGTTCCTACATTAGTTTGCTGAGGATAATGGCATGCATATGTTCATTGCAGAACTATTCACAACAGCAAAGACATGGAATCACCCATCACATTTTCTTCATCCTTTCATCCATTGCTGGACACTTAGGTTCATTCCACAACTTGGCTATTATGATTAATTCCAAAATGAACACAGAAGTGCAGATATCTCTTTGGCATATTGATTTGAAATCCTTTGAACATGTATATACTACTTTCATTGTCTCAATGTCTAGCTTCTTGAAACCCATTTCTTTATATGTTTTATGAAGGAAGGTGAGTAATCTGATCCTTTTACTATATCTTGAGAAGAATTTAAAGTCCTTTATGATATTTTCATGTATAGAAATACAGAACTCATCATACACAGTACAGTCTTGCAAAGGTAACTGGATGGGGATAGAAGACAAAACATTTTTAAAAAATCTCAGTGAAAGATGTAAAAAAAAAGACAACTATTACATTTTTAAAATTAATTTTAACCCTTTACCAAGCACATTTCATATATATTTATCGAATACATATTATTCTGTAACTCTGTTAAAATTATATATAATTATTTCTTTTTAGTTTAATGTATTCTATATCCATATATTATCTGTATGAAGATATTTATTTGATATAATTAACATTTTAAAATTCTATTGTATTTCTTTATTTTTGACGAGAACTTCAGCAGATACTATGTATCAAGATAATCCCTTATTCCATTGTTAAAGTAGTGTTAAATTACGGAACATGTCATAACTTACTACAGAAATTATCCTTTGTTTTATTGCCATGAAGAAGCGTGTTGCTTTCCTTCCTTTGATGAAATTTCCAAAAAAAGTCTCACTGTCCAATTAGCATATTTTAAAATTGAGACCAAATTGTTTTTAATCTTGTAGACATCCTGTTTATTCCATAATTCAAATATTCTTGACAATTTTCTCATGATAAAATTCTATTTTAGTCTGCATTATCAATTATTTACAATCAACCTTCATATTTTCCTAAAAATCAGAGAACTATATTTAATAATATATATGATATTATATATAAAACATTAGCCTTTTTATTATTCACAATTTTACTGTGCTTGTAAGCATACTTTATTTCAGTTGACTTTTTTTTCCATAGAAATACTTTCTCAATGAAGGAAACATTTTGGTGATTTATATTCTGGCATAGCCTCCTTTATGTGGATAGCTATTCTATTATGTTTCTGTAATTGTAGCTGTATCATCAGATTCTATTTCAAAACAAATATTTAACTCCAAATTATGTATGTTGACAATGTACCTTCATAGTTTGGTTCAGTACTAATGTTTGTCAGCAATTAAGCTGAAAACAGAAATCTTCTCTTTATATCACCATTATATTCAAATTGCACATATGCTAGAAGAATGTCTACATTAAAAATATTTGCACATTCATCACATTATAATGAAATGTACATTACTGAGTGTATTTGTCATATAACTTAGCTAAACAATGTGCTCTCATGTTATTGGAAACCAATACTTAAGCTAACTTCTTTGCCGCATATTTACTCAACTTATATGAGCACACTCTTTGAGCCATGCTGTGATTAATGTGTTAACAGTCACACATATGCATTTGTTTCAGTCTTAGTCTTAACTTAGGACAACCACAAAATATTAAGTTTGATATGTAAAATATTGTACATTTGCTTCTACTAGCTTTTAAATACGGTTACACTTTTTTCAAAGAAATTCAGTGTTTATGATTTATGTTGTTATGCTTTTTATCTTAATGCCACTTATATAAGATTGTCATGAGAGTTTCTATTTGTTTCCACTCAAGTTGGGCACTCATATCATAGATTTATAACAGTTTATAGAACACTGCTCATTTCTGCAATAGAATTGCTATAGTGTGACTCCAACTGTTCAAGTGTTGGTGAGGTAATCAATGACGTCAATATAACCAATGAAAGAAAATATGGGAGCAGAACATGTATGTGGAGAGTCGGCGTGGACATTTTTGTTTTTATTTTGCCTGTGAACATAGAAAGTGTCATATGCTTATGAGCATCTCAGTATAAATAAATTACAGTTGAGAGAAAAATTGGCCAGTTCCAGTTTTTAATTCAGAAAAGGAACCAGAAGACAATGTCTATATGGGGATGTTTTGAATGAAAAGCACCTAGAGAACATATACACTGGAATGTCCAGTGGCATTTAGAATTATAATCCAGGGGTTCAGAGAACTCAGAGTTTAAGGGGAAATATAAATATCCACAGAGAAATGCACAAATATAGACATGCTAGTTAATATAAAATTAAATACTGTGTTATAAATGTTGCATAACTTATACACTTGCTATCATAAAAAAAAAATGTTATCATTAGGAGAATTCCTGCACTAAGAAACACAGAGAATAGTAGTCAGAAGAAAACATGAAAAGTAGATCTGGACATTAAGAGGTACACAGAGTTACAAGTCTCAAATATTGCTAAAAAATTTATAAAACTCATACCACATGATTTAAGAATTTGTAGATTCCTGGTGTGCTGAGTGTCCCCAAGGCCACACTTAGGCTCAATAACTTGTTAGGAAGATGCATGGGTTTCAGAAAAGCTGTTGTACTCATGTTTGGAGCTTATTACTTTGAAAGGATACAGACTAACGTCAACAAGGGAAAAATAGTAATAGGACAAAACCTAAAAGAAAGCAGGGGCGAACTGCCAGGTGTCCACTCCCAGTGTAGTCCCCCAGGGATGCACAGAATTCAAAGGGCAGTGACAAGTGAGAACACATGCCAAGTATCGCTGATAAGGAAGATTACCATAGCCTTTCTATTGGAATTTTTTTGTTGGATGTCTGTCATATTAGAACACAGCTCCCATGGGACTGACCTCAGTTACCAAGACTACAGTTCTGCCTTCCCACCTTGAAGCAAAAGCAGGTATTTTCCATTAATCCCATGGTTAGGACATTTAAAAAAGAGTGAGAGAGAGATTGGTTGTATTGGAGTAAGGGAATGAATTTCAGAGACTTGAAAACGAGAGAATCCACACTGAGGAGGCAAAGTCAAAAAGAAATAATAAGTTTAAAAGAAGGTGTGTTTTATCTTCTCTTTCTATTCTCCTTTTTTCCTTTTCCCTTGCTCCCATTTTCTTCTTGCTACATTTCTGAATAAAAGGTGGATCTGAGAAAGAGGTATTTTGTATGGGAGCCAGCAATGGGAGATTAGTTACATACAATAAGAGTAATCAAATAAGTCATAATCAATTAACTGTAAACTTATTGAGCTAAATTTCTATCAACTAAATGAATAACAAATATGGAAAGGGAGGGCATACACACACACACACGTACATGCAAAGATACATATTGTATTTGTCAGGGTTCTTTAGAGGGACATAACTAATCGGATAGATGTATATATAAAGGGGAGCTTATTAAGGAGTATTGACTCACACGATCACAAGGCGAGATCCCACAATAGGCTGTCTACAAGCTGAGGAGCAAAAAGCCAGTCTGAGTTCCAAAGCTGAAGAACTTGGAGTCCGATGTTTGAGGGCAGGAAGCATCCAACACGGGAGAAAGATGTAGGCCAGAAGACTAAACCAGTCTAGTCTCTTCACACTCTTCTGCCTGCTTTTATTTTGGCCATGCTGGCAGCTGATCAGATTGTGCCCACCCAGACTGAGGGTAGGTCTGCCTTTCCTAGTCCACCGACTCAAATGTTAATTGCCTTTGGCAACACCCTCACAGACACACCCAGGAACAATACTTTGCATCCTTCAATCCAATCAAGTTCATACTCGATATTAACCATCACACACATATATCATAGCCCTGTCCACTGAGAGGTATTGGGAGAAGTTTCAAAGGAATAGCAGTGAGCAAATTAGGCACCAAGATCCTGGTTTTTAAATTCCATTTTCTATTAAAAAAACCATCATCTCTTGGAGAAATGGCAGATTCCAGGACAGAGAAGGGAAAATATAGATGAGTTGCAAGCATCTTTTTGTGCCAGAAAGTAAGAAAATTGTCATTCATTTCCAAAGGGCAGGGGGCCACCATTGAATCTGGACCCAGGTATTGTTGCTCACTACTTGAAAGCCAAACATGAGAGGCAAGGGTTGGTGGGAAGAAAAGCAGGTTTAATCAGAAAGCCAGCAAACTGAGAAGATAGTGAATTAGTGCTCTAAAGTACCTTCTTAAAATTTAAATTTTACCATAGGATTTTAAAAGGGAAGCTTGGTATGAAAAACCTACAGGAGTAGTGCAGAGTGTGGGGTCTGTGAGTTTTGTTCCACATAACTAACTTCAGCCCAATGGTGGCAACTAATTGCTCGTGACTCCCTCTAAGTGGGAGGACTCTGTGATCTAGGTCTATGCCTGATTTGTTCCAAGATTAGCCTCTGGAATTTCTGAAGCCAGAACATAATTAGATAAGCATTCAGTGACAGAAGGGAGTGCCCAGAAAGGGAAGGAAAGAACAAGTGAGAGGGGAGGGAAAGAAGAAAAATAAAGTGAGTGACTGAAATGTACTTTTTATAACTGAGATCCCTGGTAAGAGTATGAGGGGCTTCCACTGGCCAAATCTGGAATAAGTGTATCACCAAATAATTAATATTGTTAATATATTTTAATCCATAGAGCAATATAGTAATCCTTAAATACATACTGACATAAATAAAATAAAGTCTGATGAAAAATGGAAAATGTACAAAGATTCAGTCTTTCCAGAAAACACACTTATAAATTAAAAAGAGAAAATGAGTAACTACACATTGGGAATGCCTAGCAAGCGCCAGCTTAATCAAATAATCAATTTTAACAACATCAATATTGGACAATAAAATAAAGTCATGTGCCACTTGATAAAATGGAATGAGAAGAGCATGGCATTGCTGATGATATTCCTGCCAAAAATGCATAAACCGAGCCTCATCATAAGGAAATATCAGTCAAATCCAAACTGACAGGCATTCACCAAAATAACTGGTATATAATCTTTAAAATTGTCAAGGACATGAAATCAAGGAAGGACTCAGGATTTTCTCCAGATTAAGGGAAATTAAAGAGACATGAAAATTAAATATAACATGACATAATGTACCAGATGAGTTTGCTCTAAATAATATTATTGGGATAATTTTCAAACTATGAACGAAGCATGAAAATTAGATGTTAGCAATGTATTGATTACTGTTTCCTGATTTTTATGGTTTTATTGTGACTTTGTAGGAGAATGTTCTTGTTATATATATGCACACCTATATAAAGCTTAAAAGGATATCTAATAAGGGAAAGAAAAATGAAATGGCAGTAACTTGAATGATCATGAAGTTCCAAGAAAAGTGTTATTAAGATTGAGTTTGTAAGCCTAACACATCATCTGATAAGGAGAAAAAATGAAGATACAAATATATTGAATATCTAATTGAAACAGCAAGGTGACTGATGGTATCAAATGGTATCTATAATTCCATGAGAAAGAACAGAAGCCAAGATGTCCTCAGATTCACAGGGAAAAGTGAAGAACAAAAGGTCAAGGTAAAGAAGTATCTTCCCTTACAGGCAGGATAAAAGCATTCACATCTGATGACCTGTACATCTGCAATGAATAGGAGACAATGGCAGAACATAAAATACTTGGAATTCTAAATAAATGTTTATTGAAATGAATTGATTAACAGACTTCAGTCTACAGAAGAGTGATGAAAACATTTATAATAGAGTTAACTATAGTTGAAAAGGAATGAAATAAAAGTTACACTAAAGGTTTATGTGTGTTTAGAAATCATTCATTTATATAGAAATAAAATACTACTTTATATGATTCTTTCTGATTACTCTCAGCTGCTTTAACGGAGGTTTGAACAATAATACTACCTTATATTTGCACTGTGTTTCAAATTTACAATTATTTTATTTACTTTTATGGAAATTCTTTAAGTTTCCAGTATGTAGACTTGAAACTAAAGAGATACAGTTATTATGTGATTTTCTAAGGACTTGAGATTAGTAAGTGGCTGACATGTCAACTGACTCCAAAATTTTGTGACCCTTGGTCCTCATGTTTGACACTTAATGTTAATACACTAATCTAAAAAGTGAAGGGATTGATATTGGTGAGAATGCATTTGAAATATTTGCTCTATCTGGTCTGCACTGGACTATTCACACAATACAAGGCAATCCAGGTGAAGATTAACGGAAAATGAAAATCAATCAAGGGCTTGTAGGTATGGTAAACGGAAAGAGCAGGTTTGTTGAAAAGAATGAATTACAAGAATCATGAAGATTAAGACAATTGTACAAAGAAAATATTTGTGGATTTTACCCTTTCATAACCTGTATGATCTTCTAATTTAATGATCTTTATCCATTAAACAAAAGAGTTGATCATATGCTTTATATTTCAATTGTGAGGTTGTTTACTTTAGTGAAGGAGAAAGTGCCTCCACACCAATCCAAGTAGAGTAAAACAACAGCCAAAATCCTCAGAGATATTAACATGCATAGGAGTTACAGCCTGCTTTTCATCTCTCTAACTTGAAGGCTTAAACTCTTCAATGGTTTTACTGCCCAGGAGTGATGGGCTCCAGCAGGGTTAGCTTATCACTGCAAGCCACACTTGGTTACCAGACCTAACTGAAAGAAAATGTAAAATGACTTCAGGCCTTTTGATATTTCAATGCAGATTATGTAATATGTATGGAAGAATAGGAAATGCTCAACATCACACTGAATTGTAGGCTTAAGTCCACAATTCATGAGTTACATTTGATAACTCATGAATGTCTCTAGTACAATGTGAGCATAGAAATAATAAGAACTAACAATTTGGCCTGTGGAATAACAAAACAGGCTTAGACAGAATTCAGAACACATAATTTCTACAAACAATAACATTGCATTACTTTAAATATTATTTCATTTTAGTTTTACAAGTATTTTCCATTCTGATATTGCTGCCTCAATGCTAGGTAAGAGTACAGGGTAAAAGCATATTGAAATCCTCTGTAAAGGTAATGATGATAAATCAAAGCTCAGTTCAGAGATGTGCTTCTTTTTGTCGACTAGGAAAGTATTTCAGCCACAGAGGGCTGCTGATCTACAGGTAGAATCCCTTTAGGTAGACAACAAATCCGAGGAGACTGTTTTTGGAACTTGAGAACACAGCAAAGACACTATGTGATTGGATTTGAAGTAACCTCAATTCATCCACTTCCAAATAGAACATTGTACTTTCTTCTTACACAAGATTGTTATAACGGATGCAAAACCATGTAAAAAAGTATTTAGATGATTTCAAATAAATTCTGCTTAAAGAACAAGATGCAAAGTAAATTTTAATACTAAAAGTAGCACATCATGAAGAATGGGGTATCCATCCCCTCAATCATTTATCCTTTGATTTACAAACAACACAGTTACACCCTCTAAGTTATTTTAAAATGTGAAATTAAGTTATTATTGACTATAGTCACCCTACTGTGCTATCAAATAGTAGGTCTTATTCATTCTGTGTGTGTGTGTGTGTGTGTGTGTCTGCCCATTCACTATCCCTACATTCATCCAGTCTCCCGCTACCCTTCCCAGCCTCTGGTAACCATCCTTCTACTCTCTATGTCCATACGTTCAATTGTTTTGATTTTTAGATACCACAAATATAGTGAGAACACACAATGATTCTCCTGTGCCTGGCTTATTTCACTTAACATAATGATCTCCAGTTCTACCCTTGTTGTTGCAAATGACTGTATCTCACTCTTTTTCTAAAAAATATTGACATTGCACGCCAGTTTCAAAACCTCTCAGATACTCCGTAAATATGTACACATACTATGTACACACAAAAATTAACAAAAATCCATTAAAATAAATACAAACAGCATAACATTTGGGATCAATAATTTATTATGAATGATATGATTATGTTGTCTCTAAAATAATTTTATTCATATAATTTGTAACAGTAGTCATATTTTTATTTTGGATAAAATGTTAAGAAAAAAACGAGTGTCTGTCATTATTTGGTCATGCTTTAGTGCAGCTAAGGAAGTAAAGTGAAATTAAAATGTGTGTCGTCTAGTGGCCAAATAACTTATTGCCCTTTAATTATATTTGGACATGGGGAGGGGGCAAATATATATTTAACATTCCTCCTTCCTTATCCAAATGAGATGAAGGAATATAGGTACTGTCAAACAAAATTTGTAGGAGAAGGTGTTAAACATACAAGTGAGGCTTTATTCAAGACTACGGCAAATAGAGGTGAAGACAATTTCAAAAGGAGATTGAGACTGAACTCAATGCTGTTGAAACAAAAAGCAGAAAAGTTTTTAACCACTGGCATAAGAGAGTAGAAAAGTACTGGAGGGATTTAGAGGGAGGTTAGTCAATGTGATTACAAAACTTTTGGCAAATTGGCCTGTATAAAAATTAGGCTACCCTTCCAGGAGACTGGAAGAGGGGGCACTACATTCCTTGACCTGGGACAGCCCACAGTCCATGAGAAAGGCATCCTTGAGTTATAAAAGTGGCAAGAGGCTAGGAGAAGATTTATGTCTCAAATGGAAAAAGGAAGAATTGATACAATACCGAATTGATAGCTAAAAGGAATAGGACAGGGAGACTTTTTGAGGTGAGGGAATATTCTTAAAGTGACTGTGGTGATGGTTGGATACATGTGAGTATACTAAAACAATTTTAATGTATATTTTAAATGAGTGAATTTTATAGTATGTGAATTAAATCTCAATAAAGCTGTTAAAACAATTCATGGAAGAATATACTAACTGGCCACCAAAGGATATAGACCTTGAATTTTTGTTTCATATATTTTAAGAGTCAACAAAATTTTTTGTTGTGAATTTGTTGTTGAATTTTTTGTGTGTTAAAACAAGATGATAAACATAGCAGAAAAGTCTTTTTATGTTTTCATTTATTTTATTATATGAAAGCTTGATGAGACTGCTAGTTGTAGCATGATTTTTTAATATTTTTATGGTTTCTGTGATGAAAGAATGTGATTGTGTAATTTCCTTTTGTTTTTATTATCTTACCCACAGAAGCCATTTTACATTTCCTCTGATAAAATATTTTAGGGAATAGATGAGGAAATCTGTAGCTTTGTTTGAATTTTTCAATGGAGAAAAAAAATTTTAAATTAAAAATTATTCAAAATTGAAAATATTAATTTATTCTTAGATTTAATATTTATAAATTCAATATTCAGAAAACCAAGGATTTATTTGATAACTAGTGAACATTAGTAATGTAGAATCATTGAGAAAAAATCCCAATTGCACTCCAATTTGTGCAAGATTTCATTTCCATTTACAGATTGTAAACTTTATTATGTTTCTTTCTTTATAGAAGGTTCACTGGAAACAATTTCTAAGAAGATGCTTAGTATACAAGAAGATTTTTAGGGGCTGCTCTCCGGAACAAAAGTCATTAAAGGATAAGCAAAGCAAGATTGGACAGAGGAAGAAGTTAAGCTGAAATACAGTGGACACAGAGGGTCAGCCCATCCCTCTGGCAGCTCTGAAGCTGACCCTCAAAGCTGTCTCACATGGAAGCAAAGAGTCTAAGATTTTTACTCTCTCAACACCCACTCAGTGGACCTGGCTGTCCCAGGGAGTGAAACATTTCCTTGAATGAAGCAGCTCCCTTTTGCCAAGGGAAACCCGGGGAGGGCACTGTGCTGCAAACACTCAGGGTGGCCCTCCCAGAAATTGAGAAAAACAGGTGCCTCCACCCTCCCAGCAACCGAGAAAGCAGATGCCCCCACCACAAAGGGTGCATTGGGGGCTGCATTCACTACAATCTTTCAAAATAAAATGGATAAACTGAGGGAAAATATTTGATACACATATACTTAATATAACTAATTACATTAAGACATGGTGGAAGAAACATGAAAAAATGTAAAGTGTAAAAACAAAGAAAATTAAAAAATATAAAATTGTATTAAATAGAATAATAAAATATATCTTTTTTTCATGTATCTTATGTAACCATTGAAAAATTCATTCGTAGGTAACGTTAGCACACATGTTGCACGTTTGGTAATTGTGATAAAATTAACTACTATCTCTAGTAATAAGCATGCAGAATATTTTATTTTCACCATCTTAGATTGTCATAGATTTATTTTGACTTTTGACCAAAATTTGAAAAACAAATAGCTGTTCATGACTTAAAGTGATGAAACTTTCTTTAATTCTATATATCTTTAATGAATGTATAAGGTCTGTATTATTCAATAAAATTTTGTGCTATATTTATTTCTCTGACAATGTATATTTTGTTAGCTGTGTCTTCTCAACTCTGCTCTAAGACTTTTGAGGGTAAGATCATATCGTCTCTCTTTATAACTCAGAATAACAAGAATGGCACTCTGGTTCTAGATGCTAAATACATGCTGGGTGCTCAATTATCCCATCATGTTTTTGAAACCGGAGATGTTCTCTTGTTCCCCTCGCAGGGCATGTGACAGGGGTGTGGTTTCTTTCTTCAGTGCCCTGCTGCTCAAACGCCTTGGGGGAGCATGCAGAGGGACAGGTCATGGGGAGTATTTTTTCTCACCCCACGGCCTTGTCTAGGGTTGAGTGTTTACAGCTTCTGAAGCTCCAGTGGGAGTGTGTTATAGTGCACTCTTTCGGCTTTGCCTTCTCCAGGCAGCAGGCAGCTTGTGTTAAGCAGCTCAATTGGACCCTCTACCTTATACACAAGACGGGGCTTTCTGTATCCCGGGTTCTTGCCCTAATGTACCAGAAAAATCGGATCACATGTGGGCTTGGAGAATGAGTGCAAGGTTGTATTGAGTGGTGGAAGTAGCTCCCAGTGAGATGGATGGGGAGCCAGGAGGGGGATGGAAGGGGATGATGATCCTCCCTTGCAGTTGGGACGCCCAGCGGCCGCACTCTCCTCCCACTGCCCCTGCTGAATTCCACTGCCGTTGATGGTCTGCTGGTGTCTATCGATTTGCTCTTCTGCTCCTCTCAATCTTCAGCTGTTTGTTTCTGTGCTCGCTAGGGTCTCGGGATTTTATGGGCACAGAATGTGGGTGTGTGGCACGCCAAAAGGCAACTTTTGGGGCATGAAAACAGAAATGCCTCTTCTCATTTAGGTTTGTGGGTCCCTCTACAGGGACCCGGCCCTTCTCTATCCAGCACTTTCCTGCCTCCCTCCCATATCATTTTTAGAAACTTGTTTTTGAGAAATTTAAAAAATACAGTAGCGCAAGAGGGTATACAAATAATAAATCACTTATATCCTCATACCAGAATTGATAACTCACTATTTTATAATTTTTAAGAAAATTATGACCTCTTTTTTTTTCATTAAATAGCCTATACCTACCTAAGGCAGCCATTCAAAATCTTTCAGTAAAATAATTGGAGTGCATTTCATAAATTATTATTAATTTGTTTATCTTCCTTATTATTACATTTGTGGAATTTATGGAATTGAGGGTTTGGGTTTGCCCACACATTTTGGTTAAGCCAAGCATTCATATTTATTTATATTTTTCTCTTCTCCACCTTTCTTTGTGCATTCTCCTTAAATTTGTGATGTAACGAGTGCCTTCACTAAATCTTGTGTAGCCCTCATCTAGAAACAGTTCTAGGTTTATCAGTATGGTGATGATGAGAAAATAATAAATAAATAAATAAAGTGCAGTCCTGTCAGCTGACATCTTGTATCTATTCTAGTTCCCATCAGTGAGGCTATCAAGTTGCCATGCTGAAAATAAAAATGTTGACAGAATACCAACCGACACAGTCTATCTGTGATCATGATGGAAAAAGACAATAACACGAATATTCTGTCATCAAGAATCATGAAAACAAATATGCAATGCAACCAAATAACTGATCAAGCATTCCTCTCTCCCAGCTACCCTGAATGATTACTGCATCTTCACCTGTTTGCTGACAGCATTGATTCCAAAACAGACTCCCATTTCCGTGCACTCTCCTCCAATTCACTTAATGCTCCTCTAATCTTCTAACAAGTACTTCCTGACATCTCCTTCTGAGACACACCATGGCTCCAATGGTTTGCAATTCGTTGTGTCACATCAAGAACTCAGCACAGGTTTTTTTGAATACAAATGCGTCCCAAGTAATCTGACTTTTGTTTTGTTTTGTTTTGTTTTGCATCAATGGTACTAAGGAACATCTTGGCTCTATTCTTGGTCTTAAGGTTCTGTCTGTGTTGTTCTTCTCTGTGCTAAAATATTTAGCTCCAAGAGGAATTTAGCTCCAGTATTTTTTTCATCTTTTCGTAAATTGAAGAACCATATTCCTGGTCTCTGGTTTACCACAAAAAAGTTGGATCCCATCTTAAGAGAAACATTTTAAACACATTTATTATTCTACTTTGGATCAAAAACCTAGCAAGCCTACATCTTTAGTCTGTTCACCAGTCTGGTTTATATTTTTATGGCCTTCAGATATGTGTGTCTTGTATGCAACCCTTATTAAAACTTTCTGGTTTCCTCTTTATCTATTAGTGCTATGTGTTTTGGGTAGGGAAACATTTAAATATAAGCACACTGAGCCATCTTGACCAGTGAAAAAGCTTGTCTTTAGTGTCTTATTTCCTTCAATGTTTTTTATTGTTTTATTTTTAATTTGTATTTATTTATTATTTATTTTTTGAGATGGAGTCTTGCTCTGTCGCCCAGGTTGGAGTGCAGTGGCGCGATGTCAGCTCACTGCAAGCTCCGCCTCCCGGGTTCACGCCATTCTCCTGCCTCAACCTCCCGAGTAGCTGAGTTTACAGGCGCCCGCCACCATGCCCGGCTAATTTTGTTGTATTTTTAGTAGAGACGTGGTTTCACCATGTTAGCCAGGATGGTCTCGATCTCCTGACCTCGTGATCCTCCCGCCTCAGCCTTCTAAAGTGCTGGGATTACAGGCGTGAGCCACTGTGCCCGGCCTATTGTTTTATTTTTATATTTATTTATATATATACTTTTTTGAGACAGAGTCTTGCTCTGTCGCCCAGGCTGGAGTGCAGTGGTGTGATCTCGGATCATTGCAACCTCTGACTCCTGGGTTCTAGTGTTTCTTCTGCCTCAGCCTCCCTAGTAGCTGGGACTACAGGCGCCCACCACGATGTGTGGCTAATTTTTGTATTTTTAGTAGAGGCGGGGTTTCACCACGTTGGCTAGGCTGGTCTCGAACTCCTGACCTCAAGTGAACCACCCACCTCAGGCTCCCAAAGTGCTGGAATTACAGGTGTAAGCCACAGTGCCCAGCCCCCTCAATGTTTCTAAACAAAATAAATATAACATTATTCATAAAATCAGCATCTCTTTTGACAACCAGCACAAACCTATGCCTTTATTCTATCTCCAAAGCAATTTTTCTCTTGAGTATATTGTTCTTGTCTATATTTTTCTCCTTTTCCACACTACATGTTCAATTATGTATAATATATTATTATTTGTGTTTTAAAATTACATAAATGGCTTCATTGTCTTTGTATCATTCTGCAATATTATTTTTTTCACTTGACATGATTTCAAATCTATCTATGCATCCACAGTTTTAAGCGTTTTCTTTTAACTGCTGCATGGTGCCCTTTTTCTTTAAGGACATCATCATGAGAAAATAAACATAATGTTATTCATATCTATCTATCTATCTATCTATCTATCTGTCTGTCTGTCTATCTATGCAGTAAAAAACCATATCCATTTGGAAATGTTCAAAACATCCCTTTAGAGCATGGTTATTCTACAGATTTATTAGAGATACAGATTATGCATGAATTTTCCACATTTATAAGGTGTCTAAAATGCCCTTATGGAATCTATATTCTATTTTGCATACCCTATAAAGCCAGTTTTCAAAATTTTGCAAAGCTGGGTTACTTAAATCTTTTCTTTCCTATCTTGCTGATTTTAATCACTTTTCTTCATCAGAGGTGGAAACAGGTAAATAAGTTGACATATCTAATAATCTAGGAACTGAACATCTGACAAAATTCTAAATTTTATAGAAAAAGTCTGCCTCTCTTTCTATATTACAGTTCTTAGCTTGATTCTAGATCTGAAATTTATACTCAAATTCTGTAGATCTACCGTTCACCTTGTGATCTAGCAATTTTATAATGTGATGGTTCTTTCCTGAGAAAACAGAAATAATAAAGTGTAGTTAATTTACATCGTGGTTGGCGCCTGTAGTCCCAGCTACTTGGGAGGCTGAGGCAGGAGAAACACTAGGACATAAAAAAAGTATACACGTGTTACGCACACATATCTGATTAGAAAGCAAGAAAGATGCAAGGGGCAAGTTTCAGAAGACACAGTGTTTGAATAATATCTTGGATTTAGAATTGAATTTCTGAATATCAACATACAGATTAAAGAAGCTGACTACTTAATATTTAGTCGTCTTTTTTTTTTCTTGAGTTTCTCTAAAATACACTAATTGTTGGCTTTTGACATGTAAAATAATTTCCTAAAATGACCATTCTTATTTAAAATAAAAATTTCATCAGTTGTAAAAATTGGGCCAGATGCGATGGCTCATGCCTGTAATCCCAGCACTTTGGGAAGCTGAGGTAAGCAGATCACCTGAGGCCAGAAGTTCGAGACCAGCCTGGCCAACATGGTGAAACCCCATCTCTACTAAAAATACAAAAATTAGCTGTGTGTGGTGGCATGGGCCTGTAATTCCAGAAACTTGGGAGGCTTGATGCAGGAGAACTGCTTGAACCAGGGAGGCAGATGTTGCAGTGAGCTGAGATCGTGCCACTGCACTCCAGCCTGGCAAAGTGAGACTCCATTTCAAAAATAATAATAAAATAAAATAAAAAATGGCACAAATTTATAATTTTTATATGAGTAATTCTAAAAGGAAACTACAGATTTAACATAGACATCTAACAAAAAGAGAGGCCATCATAGTGAACAGTCATTTGCAGTGTCTTGTTTTTTTCTACCAGAGGCAAGAAAGTAGCCATATGAACAACAACCTGACAATCATTGACTTCAAAATATGGAATAAACACAGGACCAGAAAGTAGGCCCCTGAAAGTAACGTAGGAGACCCAAGGCAAAGTTTGACAATTCCTGTCTTCTCATCTAGCTCACCAGTCTAACAATATTCCAACAGCTAGTTTTCAGTGCCAACTTTCACTTTTAACCAATTTATTATATTGGCTAACTCAGTAATTAATTATAAAGAACATCTACCTGAATTTAAAAAAAAAAAAAAAAACCTGAGAATCTCTAATTTTAAATTGCAGTGTATAGTAGTTAATTTCTATTAATTTGATAACTGAGGAATATAGATTTATTTTTATCCTTTTGGTTTTATATTTTCTTTACTTTTGTTCTTCTTTTCGGATTTTGATAGATTTATCTGGTGTTTTCATTTCTATTATTTCACAACCTTTTGGAAACTATCTATTCTAATTTTACTTTTTTAATGATTACCATTTTATTATTAATATATGTATTATCTTTAGATTTTCTAACAACTTTAACTTCCTGCTGAATCACAATTCCTCAACTTCTGTTTTGAGCTTTAGTATTTTGTTAACATAATATTTTTAAATATTTTGTTATAATCTCATAATTATTACCTAGATCATATAGCTGTTGGAATAATTACTGTGCCTATTCTTGATTTTTGCACCTGTCTTTCTTTCCCAATCTTAGTCCATCTATTGTTTATATTGGTTTATGTACTTTAATAATAGTGGATCTATGAGCAGTAAAAGTTTTTTGCAATTTAAGACTAAAATGTTTTTATTTCAGTCTCACTTATGAAGAAAAATATAACTTATCATAGAATTATTGGTTTGACTTTTTTGGCTTAGTATATTAAAGACATTACTTCCGTGTATTTTGCTCAGATAAGAAAACTAAGCTAATCTCATTGCCATTCTGTTGTGGCTGGTCTCACTCTTCACTCTAATGTCTTTCCTCGTTGCCCTCCCTTTTTCCTGGACTCAGTGTGTACAAGCACAAAAATGCATCTTTCTCAGTCTACATCCAGTTTTCAGATATGAGGATTTATATCTTTCTCTAAATCCAAATTGTTTTCTGACACTTCACCTGCTCAGTGAGTCACTGTTCACTGTTTTGTGAGCTCCTTGATGCTGCTTTGCTTTGTAAGCTCCTGATTTCTTACATCTTGCAACTAGTTCATTCTTTTGATCTGTTTACCTTACATGATTCATTTTGAAACATTTCTTCAATTATATTGTCTACTTTGCAAGTTCTAACTTCAACTGTGGGCAGTTTTAAGAGTTCTTATAATTTTTTCCAATGACTATAGTTTTATTTTTTTAAATGGTCATGTTTTCTATATGTCTGTACTTATTTCATCTATATTACCTTTCTGTCCTGCTTAAACTATGGATATTTAAAAGATACTTTTACATAATTTTTTTCAGGATGCACAACTAATCTAATTTAATCAAGCATAAATTTATTCATTTGTTGAACCTGTTGTTAATCATATCAACCTTAACTCAAGCATGGCACTGGGCTGCTTCTTGCATCTTAAAATATTTTGTGAACTCATTTTGATTTTTTTTCCCGAACAGACCAGCTCTATGGGTTGCATAAGCTCTCCATTTCGTATCTATGACTTCACTCTTTTGGGTCTCTCCAGCTGCACACAGATGTAATACTGCTTATAAGGTGAAAAACATAGCTTCTTGTCAGGCAGATGTTCTGTGTCTACCCCCATTTCTACTTTCACTAATGAGTAAAATCTAAAATCTTTCCAGATGTAAGCTTGGAACAGGAACAGTGGGAGTAGCTACTTGGTCCTAATCCACAGTTTCAGAAACCAATACCCACCCAGCTTAATGTACAGATCCTGGTTTTATTCACAGGATATGTTGAGCTCTCAATCCAAAGCAGACATTAAAGCATTGGTTCTTACTTTCCATAGGTTCTTACTTTCTATTCAGCCCTCTGTAGGTCCTCAACTTAAGGTTATTGATTTCCTCTTTATGAAGTCCATCGTGATTGCTTTTGCTTATATTATCATTATTAATGTCTGTAAATTCCTAACACGTACCCTTCATGTTTATCTATATTTGGATCAGAGAAAGGATGTTTTCATTGCACCAAATATCATAATGGTAATTTTTCATTTACCTTTAAGTGTTTTTTTGTCTGTAAAACTCATTTCTTATACAAAGGATTAAGTTACTATCCTACAATTCTTATTATCTCCAAATTTAGAACAGGAATCAAAATAGTAGAAGAGTATTGTAGATGAACTACTAGGTGTATTTCATGTAAATTGTGGTACTAAAGAAAATTCTGATAAATATGTGAATAAGGAAGAAGAGAGGGGTGAGGAGTAGTAAGAAGAAAAAGAAAAAAGAGAAGAAAATGTTCCGTTTAAAAAATGCAAAAGATCTTTTTTTTCCCTCTAACAAAAACCTACATATTTTCCTCTAAGGTGAAAATGATGTTACTTTTATCCACACGTTAGCAGTACCAAGAGTCTGACACATCAAAACCTGTGTATTTCATTGCTTTGCTTATCATTAAATTGCTGGAGGAATTTGTGGCACTGTAGCTAAATACTCAAAAACTGTTCAGGGTTCCAGTCACTAAAATACATATATATATATATATATATATATATATATATATATATATATATACACACACACCATGAGGGTCTCTTGCCAATATTTCTTTTCAAGTTATATAGGGCTAGAAAACATGAGAAAATCTGGTGTTCTTTCTTCTAGAGATGATTAAGAATATTTATTTCCGTGTCAACACATGTCAATTGGTGTAACTGTGTATATTGCTATTTAGAAAGATTTGGACCTTGCTTTCAGACTAAGTGAAGACAATTACTTATTAAGGAGCACACAGTTAATATCCCAGTTATAGGATACCAGTAAAAATATGTGCGCACCTATCCCTCCTTATATTCCTAATAGCACAGTTTCAGGTTATAATAAGAAACTCTGATTGGAAAGAGCTCTTTGAATTAGCTATCCGAGATCATTTATCTTTCCATTCCTCCTAGTATTAAGAACAATGCCTTTCCCATTGTAAACACTGTAAATATTTGATATTTATCTTTCTTATAGCATTTACTCTCATTCCATCTCTCTATTCAACCCAATATTAATGAATAGCAATTTGGAATGGCAACAAACAAAAAAATCAGATCTAGTTGTCATCATCATGCCCATGGTAAAATGCTCACTACATTGTCAGTTTAAATTAGTTCTTTTATCTCAAATCCCAATAGTACTACTTTTAAGCTCTTTTCATCCTGCATTTTTATCATTATCCAGTTCTGAGTAAACTTCATGAAATCTACTGGGATATTTGAGAAACTACTGTTCCAAAAAGTGGGTCAGTGCTCTTTTGTCTATAAGATGTTCTTATCATTTTTATACAGAGAGTTTAATTCATGGAATTTAATTATAAGTGCACATAAAAATCTGTGTTGGTCATAAAAATAATAGTAAAGATTGCCTATGACTTTTTTTCTATAGAAAACAATTCTGCTTAAGATAATTCTTTATTGTACTGTATTAAAAGTTTAGTTACTGATAACGCAAAATGAACCCAATTATAAAATTATCTCACAATTCCTTGTTCCTTATGCCAGCATTAGAGTAAAACTTGAGTTTAATGTGATTCAGAAAGTATCAGATGGCCTAAATAATATTCATTAACTTATTTTTTTTTAGTAAATTTACTGTGTACACAAGCAAGAAGGGGAAAAATGTCAGGTTACTGTACTCTGTTCTGCAAATATTTTTTTGTCAAAATACAGATTATCAGCAAATGCAAATAGGAAGATATGCAAAAACTAATACATGATTATTAATAAATTAATAAATAATAAATGCAATGTATATTGACTACATAGTGCTATGATGTAAATGTCTGTACCCCACAAATTCATATGTTAAAATTGTAACTCCACAGGTGATGGCATTGGGGGGTGGAGTCTTTGGCAGATGATTGGTTCACAAAAGCAGAGTCCTCACAAAGGGATTAGTGCCTTTATAAAAGAGAGCAAGTTAGTCCCTTTCACTATATAAGGGCACAGCTAGAAGATAGCACTTATAAATCAGAGAGTGGGCTCTCACCAGACACTGCATTTGCCAGTACCTTGATCTTAGACTTTCCAACCTCCTGAACTGTGAGAAATAAATCTCTGTGTTTATAAGCCACCCAGTGCATAGTATTTTGATATAGCAGCCGAAAAGGACTAAGACACACATTTCTAATGTTCAGTATTTTTCAATGATAAGTCTCACTCCTTTATATGAAAGTACAAAATAACTCAGAAATCTCCTAGTGCTACCAAACTGTGTTGTTGTTGTTTTTCAGTTTAATCTGCATGGGTTAATTTTTCCATTCAGTGTAGGAACTTATTGACTCGCCAGGAATCTAAAAATTGTGTTTGTTAGCAAAAAAAGAAAGCAATTGGCAGACATTCATAATCCAGTTATTGTTTGACTTAAACACTCTAGCTGCCAACTGCAAGAGAAAGTGGAAAAGAAAGAACAGGAATGGGCTTAAAATTTATTTGTTGATTTGGTGGAAAAACACAAAATAGCCTCACTACATTAATTGCTTTTCATGTTTTCCTGCATTATACATTTTTCAGTCTTGAGGATTTTAAAATGATGGCTTGGTACAAAGTTACAATTTAAATCATGTAGCCATTTGCTGTTCTCATTTAAGAGAAACAAATTCCCTATGGATATAGAAGGGAAACAGAAGTTCTTGTAGCATCTCATTTATTTACCAGTGAAAGGAAGCAAGTGGGTGACTGTACCAGAAAATCCAGAGATACTTCCCAGCTAGGAAGGACGATCAAAGAATCTGAGAGTTAAAACATCTTCTAATAAACATTCTTTTGCTAGAAAACTCTGGAACAGAGGCAACAAGTATGCATTTCCAAGAAGTCTAAAAATTATGACTACACTTTAATTTTGGAATTGTACACAGAACAGAATACAGAAAGTCCAAACATCTCATACTGTCAATGCTATTTCTTCCTATTCTTGAAGTGCAGTGACTGGACTTCCCACTGATTCTATGTGGTAACTGTAAAAAAAAAACTTTATAAAGTGATTTTATTTTGTAATTTTTTGGGGGAAGAAAACTACAGGACATAGTGATCCAATGTGAGTAAAACCAACCTTTCTTTTGCAAAACATCCAATTGATCCCAGTGTATTAAAAAAAAAAAAAAAAAAGAAAAAAACTTAAAAACTGTCTTAATGTCTCATTCTAATGTGGCCTCATTATACAAAATCTCTTCCAAGAGCCAAATTTTTAATGGTTTTTTAGACCTTTAATGTAACCCCAGGATCAGGATCTCAAAATATCTATGTTTTTATGATCAGTGCCTTCCCTAATGTGTTTTGTGTAGCACTAGATTAAGAATCAAAGTGCTTGTAAAAATGGGAATATCGTCTCATACCAGTTGAATCAGAGCTGAGCTGTAAGTGTAAAATTTGGTTTTAAAATCAAAGGGGCAGGGCCCAGTGGCTCACACCTGTAATCCTCAGGCTTTGAGAGTCCAAGGTGGCAGGATCACTTGAGGTCAGGAGCTCAACACCAGGCTGGGCAGTATAGTGAGACCCCGTCTGTACCATAAAATAAAATAAAATTAGTCAGGAGTGGTGGTGTGCACTTGTAGTCCTAGCTACTCAGGAGGCTGACACAGGACGATCGCTTGAGCATGGGAATTTGAGGTTGCAGTGAGGTAGGATTGCACTCTATACTACAACAACAGAACATGACACTGTCTCTAAAAATAAATAAATAAAATCAAAGGGACTACAAATTTGATTTTGAAAGTCCACCCACGTGAATTTTATGCATACTGAAGTTTAAACACTAATTTTTATAAACTTAATGAGATGTACTTTCTTTACATGTCTGCTCATCAGATATCTATTATCAACCAAATACTTTACCAAACTTAAAGATAAAATTTAAAATAACAATGAAATTGTTTAAGAATTTGTACTCGCTGTGAGGTCACATGGACTCAGCTCTCATTTTCAAGTCCTCTCTGTAACTCCAGGCAAGTTACTTTACCTCTTTAAGTATCAGTATAAAGTGGTTGTAAAAATTTCATAGAGAACCTGTACAAAGCACTTGGCACTAGTCGAAGTCAAGTCAGACAATAAAAAGATTAATAACATTTATTGAATACTTAATATATGCCAGGCTCTCTCTTAAGTGTTTTATACATCTTAACTCATTTAAACCTTACAGCAAAATGGTAATATGGGTGAATTTCTACCTACATATTATGGATGAGCAAACAAGGGCAATATGAGATAATTTCTTTATCCAAAATTACACTTTGTAAGTGGAAGGGCCTAAATTTAATGTTTCAGCACAAGCAATTTACTTAAGAAATGCAGGTAATCTTAGTAGTAGAGTAAGAAAGTGACAGAGAAAAGCAAATTCAGTTAGTAAAGCATTCACTATAAGACGTCTAACTCTGTGGGCCACTGAAGTTTAATATCATGGGAAAAATCTGAGAATTGTGAATGCCACACCTAGGAATTATCACAGCTAGGAGACAAGGACGTTGAATTAATTTTAGAGTAATGACCAAGTCAATAGTTGAGGTAATCTTTTGTGAATTTTAATTCCTGGGCCAATCACATGTGGGGAGTATTACCTTTCATACATGAAGAAGAGTGGGAAAAAAGAGCCATCAGGTATACACATGCAGATCCTGACAGCTGGATGCAAACCGAAGCAGACAGCAAGTTCCCAGGGATGTGAGGTGGGCATAAAGTGCCTCTGTTGCAGAGGCCCAGCTGGAATTGTCTTTAACTCCAAAGCATAAACTTGTATCTACTATGGTTGATTGCTTTTCTAGATTTATCCCTGCACAAACATAGCTCTAACAGTTTCAAGATATTTCTTAACTGTTTCGCTATTGTCAGACATTTTTTTTGTAGTTAATAGGGTAAAGTTGCTTTTTAATTTATTTATTTTAGGTCCTAAATTTATTTATTTTTAGGTCCTAAATGAATCAAAATGCCTAATAAATGGGTTCTCATCTCAAGGAGAAGACCTTTTTATAAAAAATATAAGACAAGTTTTCACATTGGCCTGAAGACATAATTGAGCTGTTAAAGAATTTTATATAGAATTAGAAAACTTCACATTCTTTCTATCCTTTTATGCTCTTTAGTTGTAGTTTTAAAACAGAATTTAATGCATTCAACCTACATATATATTGAAAGCATTCTATGCCATAATCTGTTCTAGATACTAGGTTTAAATGAAAAGCTATATGATAAGACTCATATTGCATAGTTAGAAATAGAAATAAAAACATTCACAAACAAAGGTAATTTCATAGAAGATTAAGTGATATGACAAATATAAATGAAGACTAAGTAAAAGGATAACTGTTGTATATGAATAGCTACTTTAGCTTTGCTGATTAAGAAAAACCTCCAGAGCAATTAACTGAAGAGAAGGAAGATGACAGGGAAGCCTTGCAAAACTCGAGGGAAATCCGGAGCTCAAGGGGATGATCAAGATAGAATTATAGAGCAATGGAAATCTAAATTTAAGTCAGGAAAGAAAGGAATTTTTAAAAAGCTTCAATTTATTGAGAAACTATTATCTGTCTGAAAGCTGACATTTTATTTGTTAATTTCTTAGCAATTTTGCATATTATGTTATATGTGCTTTCTAAATTGGAAAAATGAGTGATAAATTAAAATTGGATTAAGATCATGCACACACGCTGGTGGTAAAATCTGAGTCCAGATCTAACTTGAATTTCCTTTACTTTTTAAGCAGTCTTTAACAATGAATGAACAGAGGATTCATTTGAGGATACACTAGCTTAACACTGGAAGATTCGGAATTAATTGCTGTGGGTCTGTTTTAGGCATTTAGAATTACTGCAGGAAGTATTGTCTCCCAGTAATTCTAATTTGCAGCTGGGCAGTGGCCCATTGTCCTGCATCTTATTTTGAACAAAATAAAAGAGAAGGGAGATTTGTATTCTAGTAGGCATGTTGTGTATGTCATCTCATTTAATTCTCAAGTTAATTCTGCAAAATATTACTAAAGTCACTTTAAAAAGAACATACAAGTTCAGGCTTAGAAAATTTAAGCATACAGCATACTTAATAAAAGTCATACTTACAGAACTATTGATATTAATCTAATATAGTGAATACTTTAGTGCTTGTGCACTAATATAACTTTATAGGAACAACAGCATGCCAGATTTGCCTTTTGCTCTAGGTAGAAAGAAACGTGGTTTGCCAACTTCCAATCTAGGTGAATGAAAGTGGATTCCATGCCCCACTAAAAGTTTGGAAGGGGGAGATTAACTCATCAATACCTTGAATTTAGGTTGAGACATTTAAAAGTATAGTATAAGAGAAAAGAAGGAAATAGTATGACTCTCACAGATCTGAAAGCCAGCTAAAAATTATTTCAGTTCTGAATAATCTTGCTAAATTGTCAGTGATATTGCTAAAGTCCAAAACCCCAGTCTTCTAGATGACATAACTATAAATATTCTTGGTAGGAAGGTTTAAATATACAAAGTTTTAAATTACATATGTATCATGTATACATATGTATGTGGTGTCTGACAAGAAATGAAAAATAACCAGGTACATTGAAGACAAATTTTCATAATCAAAAACAGGATAGTGAATTTATAGAATAGAGTTGCTGGAAGCAGACTGTTAATTACATTTAATATGTTCAAGAAAGAAAAGTCAGGTTTGATAATTTTAGGAGATAACCAGAAAATTTAAAGACAAAAAGAAAATTTCATAAATGAAAACTAGTAAAATTCCATGGCTTTGTTTAACAGCAGATTAGATCTAGCTGTATAAAGAAAAAATGAAATGGAGTACAGATCAGGAGAAAATATTGCCCAAAGACCAAAAGGATCAAGAACATGGAAAAGAATGTTAGAAACATAGAGACTAATGTGAGAAAATGTAATTAGAATCCCAAAAGAAGAACACAGAGAGAGAATGGAGTACAATATATTAAGATGTATTGGACAAAATAAGGACTAAAGATTTAACAAAATTGAAAAAATACACAAAGTTAGAATTTCAGAATCTTGGCAAACTTTCAGCAAAACTACAAAGTAAAAGCACACTTAGGCACATCATAGGCAAAATGGCAAACCAAATACAAAAGGACATCTTAAAAGTAGTCAAAGATGGTGGGGGTGGGATGGAAATGGCATATTACTCTCAAAAGGTAACATATGAGACAGGCAGCTGATATGTCCAAACAAACACTGAATTCCAGAAGACAAATGAATAGTATTTTCAAAGTGCTGAAATTAAAAAAAAAAAAAAAAAAAAAAAAAAAAAAAAAACTGCCAGCTTTAAAGTCTACATACAGGAAAATAACCTTTCAAAAAAGTGATATAAAGTTATTTTTTAGCAAACAAAAATTACCAAGACTTTATTATCCCAGAGCTACACCTAACCATCCCACCAAATATAAAATAAATTTCTGAATGGTGTTTTTCAGGAAAAAGGCAAAGAATCTCATTATGAAAATTCACAAATGCAGAAATAATATAAATAGCACTTACCTAAGACATTAGAATACACTTTTTTCCCAAATATTCATGGAACATTTATAGCAATTGACCAAATGTTGAATTTTAAAATAGGTCTCACTCAATTTCCAAAAAGTTAAATGGTACATTATTTTTTATGTGAAATTAAATTTGAGTCAAATATAAGAAGATAATTAGAAATTATCCAAATGTCTGGAAATTAAGAAATGTACTTCTAATTGAAATAACAATGAAAATACTGAATATTTAAATTTGCAATATACAGCTAAACTGTGCTTAGAAGGAAAGCATAACTTTCTCTTCTTTTAGCTTGTAAGCTCAAGGGTACACGTGCAGGTTTGTTCTATAGGTAAACTCGTGTCACGGAGGTTTGTTGTAAAGATTATGTTATCATCTGATTATTAAGCCTAGTACTTATAGGTTATTTTTCCTGATCCTCTCCCTCCTTCTACTCTCCACTTTCAGGTAGGTCCCAGTGTCTGTTGTTCCCCTCTATGTGACTATGTGTTCTCATCATTTAGCTCCCACTTGTAAGTGAGAACATGCAGTATTTGGTTTCCTGTTCCTGCGTTAGTTTGCTAAGGTTAATGGCTTCTAGCTCCATCCATATTCCTGCAAAGGACATGATCTCATTCTTTTTTATGGCTGCATAATATTCCATGGTGTATATGCACCACATTTTCTTTATTTAATCCATCATTGATGGGCATTTGGGTTGATTCCATGTCTTTGCTATTGTCAACAGTGCTGCAGCAAACATACACATGTGTGCGTCTTTTTGATAGGATGATTTATATTCTTTTGGGTATACACCCAGAAATGGGATTGCTGGGTTGAATGGTAGATCTGATTTTAGCTCCTTGAGGAATCACCACACTGTTTTCCACAATGGTTGAACTAATTTACATTCCTACCAACAGCACAAAAGTGCTCCTTTTTCTCCACAATCTCACCAGCATCTGTTATTTTTTGACTCTTTAATAATAGCCATTCTGACTGGTGTGAGATGGTATCTCACTGTGGTTTAGATTGAAAACATAACTTTCAAGACAAATTTAGAAAATAAAAAAGGCATCAAATTAATCATCTACATATTCATTATAGAAATTTAGAATTTAGAAAAAGAGAACATTGTACAAAATATAGAATATTATTTTTTAAAAAGTGGAAAAAATGTGAAATAGAAAACAAATAGCAAAAATTAGCAAAGCCAACAGTGGATTGTATGAAGAAATTAACACAGTGTATGAACCCTGGACAATGTCAAGCACATAAGAGAGAAGGCACTAAAATGCAGTATCAATACAAAAAGAGCATCCTTGCAACACTCACAGACAAAAACGTGACATCAGTAAAAAGATGATAAGGTATTAGTTTTAAAATCATCCTAGTAAGTTAGAAAGTCTACATGTTTTATGCTCTAATTGCCAAAAGTGAACTAGGAAGAAACAGAGAATTGAAAACATTCACAATCATTGCATAAATAAATCATATTTAAAATTTCCAGCAAAGAAAACTTCAGGCTCATATCCAAACTCACTGATAAATTCTACCAAATATTAAAGGAAGAAATAGGATCTATCTTAGCAAAAGTCTTTTAAATAATAGTAAAGTGGAAACATTTCACAACATAGTTTGCAAGGCCAGCATAATATCCGGCCAAGGCATTACACAAAATAAAAATCAAAGATCAATGTTTCTCATGAACATAGGTACAAAAATTTAATCAAAATATTACCACAGCAAATTTAGTGTTATATAAAAAGGAATGTGTTTCACAAATAATTTTCATTTATCCTACAATTACAAGGTTATTTTAGCATTTTAAAATCTATCAACATATTAAACAATATAAAAACAACAAAAAAGTGATCCAGCTTCCGGGAAAGGCAGAGGGTGGCAGTGGGAGCAGAGTCAGGATGGTCATGTTGGAGATCATTTTCTATAAAAACTTTTGAGCTAGGAGATTTCATGAGTTTTGGACTTGCTGAACACTTCGAGCTGCTGGGAGGGTAGTGTGCCCAGACAGGGCATGGAGACTCTGTGACACCTCCCTCCACAACCATGCCCTTAGTATGTCCTCTTTGGATGATCATCTGTGTCCCTCATAATGCACTGGTAAACACCAAAACCTTGTATGAATGAGATCAAGAACACTGCATCCATATTATCCTCTAAAGTGAGACTTTCTAAAGGACAAAGGACTGTTTCCTGTGCCTCTTATTTTTTTTTTCTACTCTGCAGCTATGTCTGGGTCCTGCCACACAAGGCTCCCAGATTAGTCAGGAAGAAAGAGGCAAACAAAAAGAGAAACAGCAAACTACGGAAGACATCCAAGACAACAAACAAAAATGTGGCATCAGTCAAGGCTTTAAGCCCTGGAAAATTAAAGTAATTAATTCAAGAAAGAGATGCTAAGAAAAAAAACAGAACCTAAACTATCCATGCCAGTCAGAAGCTTTCTGACAAGAGCTGGAACAGCACACATGAATTTGGATAGGACTGGGGTTTCTTTTCAGAACCCAGGGTTCTTAACCTGCAATGGGTTCATAGTGGCTCTAAGAAGAACCTTTCTTAGCAGGTGACTCTCCCAACCCCCACTGGTCATAGCCAATTTCAAGAAAGTTCCACCTTCTAAGGGTTTAGAAAAGCTACATGATGGTAATTATAACATACTCACTGACTTGGGAGTAAAGAGCTTGAAAAATGATTCAGTCCCAATGCAAGACACCCACATCCTTCTTAATATAGAGGCTCTATCTGGTGTACAAAATCTCTCTTTAATTAAAAGTAAGAGCCAAGAGACAACTCAGTCCTGGTACAAAAGCGTTAAACATTCTAAAATCAATATCCCTACCCTCAGTGGCCCTGCAGCTGATATCCTTTCTTGCCCATTGAAAAGGACATGCTGTGGTAAAGGACTATTCTCTGAAGAAACATTGAATGATACTAGTGGTTCCCCAAGACTGTTTGCTAAGAGCACCGTGTGTGCTCCTTTGCCACAAAGAAAAAATGCCAAAGTTATCTCTCAAGGACACCCCAGAATTCAATTAGAAGAGTTGGGTTAATGAGTAGAATCCCTTAAGTTATCTGATTCCTACATGGATCCCATTAAAAGTAAATATGATTGCTATCCCACCTCCAGTTTTAATAAGGTTATACCTGAACTGAACCTTAGAAACTGGTTGGCTCTTGCTAGGTCTACATCTTCTACATGTCTAATAAAATTCTTTTTGGCAGGCTAAGAACAAGCAACCCTTGGTGCTAAACCAGATCATCAAGAGGCTCTCAAAGCTACTACAAATCAACAGGAAGTTTCTAATACCACCTGTGTCCTAGGACAGCTCTTCAGTGCTATCTCACATCAGTGGAAACTTCATGGTAAGGCCCTGGGTAAGACCCCAGATCCATCAAAGATTCCTGGTGCTATTCCAGTCCAAGAAGAGCTCTTTGGTGCTATCTTAGACCAACAAGAAACCCTTGGTATGAGTGGGGGCGTTGACACGTACTTGCCTCTCTTCCTTCCTGTTCCTCCAAATCTAAGTGCTACCCTATAATGCTCCTCCCAAACAGCCTGAGCCCTACGGCACTGTCTCGTATGGGTTTGCAGTCCAGAGTGCTATATAGATTTTGCCTTTGGACTCAGGACACACTCCTTAATCATCATCAACTCCAGAGAAAAATTCATTACCTCCAGCAATGGCTATAAGCAAGGTAGAAAATGAAAAGCAAGTTCATATAAGCTTTCTGCCAGGTAACACTCGGGGTTTCATAATAGCCCCTGAGAGAAGACTCTTCCATGCTGTGCTGGGTATTGGCCCAACTCTTCCAGGCAGGTCCCAGTGAATCAGAAAGAGGGAGCTCCTAGGTCAGCGTAACCAGCGTGGTTCATGTTGTCAACACTACAGTGGTGACTATGCCAGTTCGACTGGTCTGTATCTCCTCTTCTCCTTCTTAAACCACTTTCTTACCCACTTCGAAAAAAAAGGAAATGAAAGCAATATGAGGTCTGTGAACCCTACCAGCAGAAGTCCAACTTTGGTAAATGCATTAGTTGCAAGAAGAGAAAGAACAGACATCAGATCTGTAAGAAGAGGAAATGTTAGGAGCTGAAAAAGACATCATCTGTCATTGTGCCTTTGGAGGTTATAAAGGAAATCAAGAGGCCCAAGAGGGAAAAGAAGCCCAAAGTTTTAAAGGCAGATTTTGACAACAAATCAGTAAATGTCCCCAAGTCAGAATCCATGGACTACAGTAGATGGGGAAGAACAAGGATTGGAATTGAATCCACGTCCCCTTGAAATTATAACTAAAACTGAAGAAAGCATGACAGCCATTGAGGTGGAGAAGATGTAAAACAAGAAATTACAGTTAACTGATCGTATCAAAGGAGATTTCAGTGCTAATGTCCCAGAAGCTGAAAAATCGAAAAACTCTGAAGTTGACAAGAGACAAACCTCCAAAATTGTTTGTACAAACTGTAAGAAATGGCACTAAACATGTACACCATTTATCAATGGAAACAAATTTGTCATTTAAAAAATTTAATATTGAAGAATTTGGCAAGACATTTTAAAACAATATTATAAATTCCTAAAAGACACCTGCAAACCACAATGATGCCATGAGCTCCGTTGCTACTAATGCAAGTTGTTATCATCTCAAAGGGAGAAGTAATGTTTTAGTCTTCCAGCAGTCTGGCTTTAACTGCAATTCCATTCCACATTCTTCACACTCCAACATAAAACTGTCATGGTAGTACACACAATGAAGTTGATAAACCACAAACTCCTGAGGTTATACCAAGTAAAGAACCAAAAGATGGATCTCAACCAAGTCTTATCCTTAATGAAAGATAAGAGATTAACGGAGCAAGTGGCAGCCATAGAGATCTTGACTCAGCTCTCAGAAGCCCCATCAGATAATTCCTCCTCATCAAAGTCAGAGAATGATGAAGAATCAGAGCAGAGAACAGCTAGTTATCTCTTTTTAAGCCAGAATTAAATTAATCCAAGAGTGATACCAATAAAAATATTACTCAGGGTAGAATTACTCTTGACAGTTGTTCCAAGAATTTCCATCAGTTGCCCCTATGAAATAACAAGTTGGGATATTGTAACCAGTTACTCGACAGCAGCAAAAAAAAATTGGTATAGATGACCTATCAGGTCAACATGCAGCTCATACTCAAATTGAAGAAGATATTGCAACACAGTTGACATAACTTGCTTCAATAATTAATTTCAATTATATAAAGCCAGAGGACAAAAATGTTGAAAGTACACTGACAAGCCTTGTCGCATGTAATGTACAGCAAAAATACAATCAGGAGAAGGGTGTAATACAATAGAAACCACCTTCAAGTGTCCAAAATAATCGTAGTTTATCATTAACAAAGAAAAAGAACACAACCCAGAAAAAGACAAAATCCACCTCATCAGGAGATTGATGGAAAAAGAAGCCCATGCTTGCTGTTAAAGAGCAACTCATGTACCAGAGACTGACAACATTATCTTATATCTCTCATGAGACGTTCTTATTGAAGTCAGCACCAACTCTTAGGAGTGTAAATATTGCATGTTCAGGTGGAATTACAACAGTTTCTACCAAAAGTGAAGAGGAAGTATGTTCATCCAGTGTTGAAACATCAGAGTTTTCCACAGCAGAGCGTGCACAGAGAAATTTTGGTGAATATGCTATGAATTTCTTTACTATCCCTACAAAAATCCTGATGTCTGCAACTAAAGATTCTGAACTGCCCACCTGCAACTGTCTTCATCAAGTTACACAAAAAATGAAAGGCTCATATTATATACACCTGAGGCAGAACCAGGTGTTGCTGCTGTCAGGGAAATCATGGTGAATATGTATGGTGAAAAACGAAACATAATAAGGATAGAAACAGTAATGTACACTAGTAATGAAGGAAAAAGCTCTAATAGGTGTCCAATCATTAAGTGGGTTTTAACAAGAAGCAGTGATACAGAAAAAGCTCTCTGGTCTAGCAGGGTACAGGCCACCAGTGTCCAACTGCTGTGATAGTGATGCTCATCGTGGTGTGGGATGGCAATTGCTTCCCAGTGGCTGACTGGCTGTACACAGAGCTCACCAAGAATCTAAGGTCATACAGTATGCATCCCGCCAACCGAAGATGCACCCTCCATTAAAATAGTACCTGCACATGTTAAGGAATTGATCCAGAGACATGTGGCACTTCATTCTCCTTTGGCTGTTCATGGAGTATGTACTTTAATGGCTGTAAGTTTGGTAGAGGCCCAAGCTCCAGAAGATTTAGAATTGATTCAAGCTCTCTCTTACATAACTACTATGAAAGAATTACTAAAGGACGTAATACAGAAAGACAATATATAAAACTGGAACAAATTTGTATGGAACACGAGGCCATGGAAAAAAACCTTGAAGATAACTTACAGAGTTTGGCTACACACTTAGCTCCAATTTATAAGCAACATGCTCCATTAGCTTACCAAAATCAGGTGGAACATGAAAATGTTGCACGAGAATGTTAGCTTGGCAGCAAGGATAGTTTTTCCTTCTCTGGCATCATTGCTTGCTGGGACTTCTCTGCCCAACCCCACAGAGACATTCACAACATGAATAATGGAAGCACTGTGGTTTCTACTTTAATTCAAGAAGATAACTGCTCTTTGGGTGTTATTCCTCAAGATAAGCAGCTCCATGTGCTACTTCTTTATACACTTTCAGACACAGATGAGTTTGGCTTAAGGGAGGGAATGGAAGCCAAGATCAAATCTGGGACCATTGAGGTCCCGGCACCTTGACGCAAAGAAAAAAAAAAAAAGAACATGTTTCATTCAGCCTGTTCCCAAGTTCTGAGAAGAAGAGGGCTGTGAGGACGATGGACGTTCTCTTATGTAAGATGAGGGCAGTGGAGAAAAAACCCATTCCCCAAATCAAGTGGAGGAATAACTCAGCAACAATAAACCTCGGTAAGGCTTCACTGCTGCCAATCTTCGCAATTAAAACAGAGACAGTGCAACTGAAAGTAAAGGAACCCTATTTTATCTTAAAAGATTTGTGAGGCCACAACACTAAAACCTATTCCCTGATGCCATCCATTCGTCACCCAGTGAAAGAGGCCATTGCATCTCCAGGCCTCTCCTGGTCCCCGAAGACTGCTTCAGCCACCCAGCTCTATTGAAGAAGGATGCAACAGTCCCCTACAGGTTTTCAGAAAGAAGTAGCATTCCCCACTGCTCACTGCACGATGCCTTCTGGAAGACTCAGTGGTGCCAATGCAGCTGCTGCGGAACGCTCTAGAATTGCACAGCCTGGCGAAGTGGCTTCTCCCCCCACTCTGTCTCCCCCTGTGACAAAGCCCTTGGTTTCTTCTCAGCCTCCCACTGGTCTAACTGAACCACTAACTTCTCATCAGCCAAGCCAGCAGCACCCCTTCCTCAACTCTTCTCAAGACCTCACCTCTTTGATGGAAGATGATGAGCAGCATTCTGAAGCAGATGAGCCTCTATCAGACGAGTTGCTATCTGATGACCCCCTGTCACCTGCTGAAAAGAAATTATCCCACCTAGGTGAGTATTGGTCAGACAGTGAGCACATCTTTTTGGCTGCATATATTGGTTGGGTGGTCATGGCACGGCTCAGTTTTGATTCAGTGTGCCCTGTGAGAGCTTCACACGACTCCTGTGAGCATCTAAAGCCTAGTCAATCAATTCACCTCTCCCTTGTCTTTTACCCGCACAAAAACCTGAATAAGCCCCAACATGGTCCTGAACTAAACAAGATTAAGTTTCAGGCTAAAGAAGCTAAGAATAAGAAAATGAAGGCCTCAAAGCAAAAAGACCAAGAAGCTGATGAAGGTCCTAACTGTCCTCCAAGGAAATTATTTTTACCAAGTTCCTTCTCATAAAGCATTAACATTAACCCATGACAATGTTGTCACCACGTTTCCTTATGCTCTCATATACATTGCAGTGCCCTATAACCACTGAGTCTGAAGGCATTTTCCCCCCCTTAATGCCCTTGCTAGTGCACTGTACTTTTTCAAGGTGCTATTAAAAGAAAATCATGTGTTGTTTACTCTATTTTCTTCTAACGTATTTTCAGTCTGAGGTAAAAAAAAAAAAAAAAAATGAGGTGAGTATTCTTAACTGAGATTATATTTTGACAATTGGTAGAAGCTGCACATTTTAAGCAAAAATAAAAGTTTTATTGTTTTAAATACAAAAAAAGATAAATTATGCTTAATTCAATAGATCTAGAAAAGGTAGTTGAAAAATTCAATTTGCTTACGATTTTAAAATATAATTAGTATTCTTAGTAGACTAGCACTAATATTGAACCTCCTTAATCTAGATAGACACATTTGTAAAACTATACCTACATGATAATCATGACACATTAACTGTACTATTAAGCTAATATAAGATTTTAAATGTCTACATTGTCATTTCTCTTCCCTGAGACTATTTCAACACCTAGCCAACTGTGAAAAAAAGAACTAAGATTAGCAAAAAAAAAAAAAAAAAAAAAAAGCAAGAAAAACAATCAAAAGACAACAAGGTATCCTACCTTTCATTCAATTGCAAGCAATTTGGAGCTGTTTATATTTCACATTTTTCCAGTAGAGTAGTCGTTATTAGTATAATTTGTAGCTAACTCTTTGGTCAAATTTTGTAGAAACACTCTGATGAATAGTAAACATTCTAAGGAAAGTGAAGAGCCCTTTCAGCTGAAAGCATTCGGCTTTGAAGGGTTAGTTAGACAAAGCTTTCAGAAAGGTTTGCTATAGCTCTTATCTGTATTTGCTTCTACAATAAATGAATCTCTGTCATTGTATAGTTTTCTTGATTTGCTGTCATTACGAATCGTTTATATAAGGCAAGTGTTTGCTCGAGGAACATTATTACTTCAATTTATAGAGAACTGATTCCTAACAACTCTGCTTCATTGAATAAAATCTTCTATCACAGAGGTTCAAGTTTAGGAGCTTTAAAACATGGTCATTTCTGCTTCCTTGTCTTGAATAAGGGTTTGAAAGTAGTGTTTTAGTCCTCTTTGCTTTGTATTCTTTCCCTTTTTTTTAATTAATCAACTTTTTTCCTTTTATTTTTAGTTGACACGTGATAATTGTACATATTTATGGGATACAAAGCATAGTGATTAAATCAGGGTAGTTAGCCTGTCCATCTCCTGGAATATTTATCATTTCTTTGTGTGGGCAGTTTTTGCAGGTGGCTGCTTGTTTCAAAACCATTAACCCTTACCTGATTTTATTTTATTATTATGCCATATTTCAAAAACAAATCTAGATTTTGGTCCATTTTGTTTGATTTTTTTATTAATAGTCTTTTAGTTGCAATACACAAAATTACAAAGGAAAATGCCATTACATTTAAAAGATATTCATAATTATGTGCCTAGTTTCCTGATATAGGACACCTTGTGATGCTTAACGAGCAAGCAAATTAGGCATCAATCAATCAGTTAAATAATTTTGAAACTAGTCCTCTATAATACACAAAGGCAATGATCTACTGATACTTCTATATTGGTTTCGGTGGCAATTGATAAAAACAGAAGCATCGATAACTGGAAAGCATTTATTTTCCTAATTTTTCTTTCTTAGTTACTCATCCTCTTTGATTAATTTTCCACATTTTGCTTTACCCATCTCCACTGCAATGTTATTTTCTATTCCTTCCATTCAGCAGGTAGTGGAAACAGACAGAAATGAAGCCTAGGGCTGGTAATTTGAGAATTTACAGCATCACCCATTAGCCACAATTCACTGAACAAATTGGACACTTTCGTAGACTAATTAAGTAAATAAATAAAAGTTTATTTGGCTTGCTTGTAGTGTCTCTACTTTTTTTCGACATTCATGATACATTACATTAAATAATCTTCCTAACAGCATATATTTTAATTTATAAAGAATATTCTAGGATTTTTCAAATGCCAGACTTCGTTAAAAATGGAGTTCTTATGAAAATTTAAGAGAGAAAATAATTACAAGATGATTTATAAGAAAAAATAACTACAAGCATGCTGTGTCCCCTCTAAATCTCATCTTTTAACTTCCTTCCGGGCCAGGTGAGGTAACACATGCCTGTAATCCCAGAGCTTTGGGAGGCCAGAGTGGGTGGATCGCTTGAACCCAGGAGTCTGAGAACAGCCTCAACAACATGGCGAAACTCCACCTCTACACAAAATACAAACACTTAGCTGGGTGTAGTGGTGCACACCTGTGGTCCCAGCTACCTGGGAGACTGAAGTGGAAGGATGACCTGAGCCCTGGAAGCAGAGGCTGCAGTGAGCTTTAACGGTACCACTGCACTTCAGCCTGGGTGACAAAGTGAGAACTTGTCTCAAAAAAAAAAAAAAAAAAAAAGGAAAGAAACAAAAGAAACTTAATTTCCAATGTGTCTGTAATGAGAGGTGGAGCCTTTAAGAAGTGATTGCTTTATGAGAGCTATGCCTCCTGAATGGATTAATCCATGGATTAATGAGTACTCATGGAAGGAGAACTGGTGGCTTTATAAGCAGAGAAAGAAAGACCTGAGCCAGCATGTTACCAAGCTCAACTCCCTTGCCATGCAATTGTCTGCACTGACTCAGGGCTCTGCTGAGAGCCTCACCAACAACAAGACCCTCCCCAGATGCGACCCCTGGACTATGGTCTTCTCAAACATGCGGTCTCTGGACCTTGGAATTAGCCCCCATAACTGTAAGAAATAAAATCTTTTTCTTTATAAATTACCCAGTTTCAAGTATTCTGTTATAAGCAACAGAAAACAGACGAATACAATGCATATCTTGTGTGTGTAGCAGTAAAATGTGTAGTTCACAGAAGAATAAACATTGCATTGGTCAACCCTGGCTTCTGGAAAACTTCAGGGCTGCTACAAGTGTATTTCTGTGTGATTTCATTTCTGTCATTTTAGAAACCAGCCCCAGTGAAAGCTATGTTGTTCAAGACCCCAGCCTGGAACTGCCCTCTGGGTTTTTATAGCTTTTAAACTAATGCAATTTGTTGACCCATCAAACCAGTTCCTTTTGGAGGTATGTAGTAGATGCTGTCAGAGATGTAAATAGGTGTCCTCCAATACCTTTTAATATTTTTGAGTATTTATTCCTCAGATGTCGATGTCTTTCATTTCTTACAGGTCTGGGTACCACACATTTCAGAGGACTAATCTTGGCTATTAGACCTGCTTTGCCTAGACAACAGCGACTGGGAGTTTATGCCTATCCCACTGTTGGGCAGCATGGCAGAACATGCAAAGATTTACTTTTACACCAGTATGAAACTCAGTTATCTTGCCTCCTATATGGACAAATGCTAAGATATAATTTATATCCCAGAGCTTCACTCCATGGTCAGGCTGAAGCTGGACTTGGCCTGAACTTGCACCCTTGCCTGAGCTATCACACTCTACCAGTTTATCTGAAAACATTTCTGTAGTAAGCCACTTGCACACTAATCCTGGTCTCATGATCTGCTGCTGCAGAACTTGACTTAAGATAGATGATAAAGAAGGCCAGTAGTCATAGCCATATAAATCCCAACACATTAAGTAAATTTTCCAAAATCATGCCACCAGTGGATGGTGGGTCAGAAAGTTGAGTCCTGATCTTCTCTTCTAAATGCAGAATATTGTAAAGCAAACTATAGCTTACATATCATATGATCACATCTGGAATATAATTTCATATTTTCAAAGTGTCTTCAGAATCAATGTTTTCATCGAAAATTAGTTAAGGTCAGAGGTGATGATGATTTGAGCTGATATGTGCTATTGGGGAAAAATAAAGAAGAAAAAAATCTAAGGGAGATTACGAGCACAGAGTATTGTAATAAATAGGGACATAAAGCTAAGCCTTTTGCAGAAGTGAGATTTGAGCAAAGGTTTGAAAGAGGAGAGGTGTCAGGTTATATCAGGGCAAAGAGTGTCTCAAAGAGGGAAAAGCGAGTGAAAAATTTCAATGTCTGATGTGATGTAAGACTGGCAAGGTGTCTAGTGCGGCTGTAGCAGAAACAGTGATGAGGAAAGAAGGTCAGGAAGAGAAGGTCATCTCAGATCATGTAGGACATATCCAACCACTGCTAAAATAAATTTTTACTGATTCTTGACATGCGTGTGCATAATACATTTTCCACTGCATATTCCTAAGCCTGAAATGTGTGAGAGATTGTAAAATAGAATTCAGTGTGAGACACAGATGAAAGAACAAGAACAACTGCTTCACTGAAAATTGAGTAACATTAGCCTGATAGTAAACTTTTGACTTTTGCTCTCTGTGACACAACTCCACCACGGAGACTCAAAATAATGGACTTGATGGGTAATCATGGTTCCTAAGAAATCCCAAACTACACTGGAGTAGCACAGAGCTCCAAAACAAACCAATCCTGAAATGGCAAGGAAAGGATTTGTTTCAAGTAATCTATTACTTTTCCTTTTCCTCACTGTGGCTTTCTTTTTCCTTCTTTCACTGTGGCTTTTGCCATTTAAAGTTCTACTCTTAGCCTGTGCAACATAGTGAGTCGCTGTCTCTAAAAAAAGTTAAAATAAAAAAGTTTGACTTGCCTTTCGTTAAGGAGATGGTCTTCCTTATATACACCACTGTAAAGAGTAAATCTTCAATGCATTGAACTGATCGTAAGTTATGTTCACAGTCAATCTGAAAGCACTGACCCACAGAGACTAATTCCTCTGCATTGGATCAAATTTCCTCTGTCTTTCATGGTAGAAACACTGTTTAATATAAGCAAAGCCATAGATTTTTTTTTTTTTTTTTTTTTTTACATTTTAACCTAGTTGGAAAGATTTGTCTTCTACTAGGAGATGAAAATCACTGAAAAGATTAATTTTAACAGTAAAATGATTTTGTCTTTGGTTCAAAAATATTCTGGCTGTTATGTAAAAATAGACATAACCAGGGCAAAGATAGACACAGCGAGACGGGTTAGGTTATAGAAGTAAACACGGTGCAGTGGATGCTGTTGGCAGTGCTGAGATTCTGCTCATTCACAGAGCTTATTGGCTGCTGATGACTCATCTGAATGCCCTCTCCAGGAACTGACTTCAGCTGACAGCTACTGCTCAGTCCCAGATAATTTGCCTCTCTTAGGAGCAAGGCATTTCTACTGACTGACGGATGGTGCTGTGTGGGGAGGGGATCTCCGAAGAGCAATTCCAGCTCCAAAGCTCTGTGAAATTGGCTGAGGCCAACATTGCAAATACATTCCAGTTCATCTCCTCCCTTGCCCAATTCTGCTTCCCAAGATTTCCCTCCATAAATATTGCTCCCAGAAACATGTCTCTTAAAATCTCCTGAAGATAATCACAGTATCTGAATATGTTTCCTGTAGAATGCCACCTAAAAGGACTTGCAAATAGGGTGCAAAGTAAAGAGAAAGACACAAGTCGAAAACTCAAGTTTCAGCCAAAAGAAAATTGAACTGAAGTCATCCCAAATAAGGTTAAGTCGGAGGTAGAACAGGTTTGAGAAAAAGACCAGAGTTTAAATTTAGGACATAAAATATTTGAGATATCTATTAAACACTCAAGTGAGTATGCCAAGTAAGCAATGGGTTATATAAATCTCGATTTAAAATAGAGTGGGATAGAGAAAGAAATGAGGCAACTCTCAGCATATTGATTATTTTAAAGATGTTTTTTGCATGGGAGAGAATATAGTCTGATTTTACATCATAGAAGGATACAGTCTCTATCAGCTTTTAGATTTTGCTGACCATTTAAATCAAATATATGTGTGCATTTTGGGGTGTAGTTAAAAATTCTATTCTCTGTTAGATGTAGAGTTCTACACATAGAATGCAAATTTATCAATCGTATCATTTATGATGCATGTCTATATAAATACATGGATATTGATATAGTTTGGCCATGTCCCCACCCAAATCTAATCTTGAATTGAAGTTCCCATAATCCCCACGTGTTGTGGGAGGGACACAGTGGGAAGTAATTGAATAATGGGGCGGTTACCCCCATGCTGTTCTCATGACAGTGAGTGAATTCTCACGAGATCTGATGGTTTTATGAGGTGCTTTCCCCCTTTGCACAGTACTTCTTTCTCCTGACATCTTGTGAAGAAGGATGTTTGCTTCTCCTTCTGCCATGATTGTAAGTTTCCTGAGGCCTTCCCAGCCATATGGAACTGTGAGCAAATAAACCCCTTTTCTTTATAAATCACCCAATCTTGGGTATTTCTTCACAGCAATGTGAGAATGGACTAATGTAGATACATGCATATGTTCATATATTGTGTATATATGCATGCATAATTAATACAATTTTTATACACAGCATCTCTGTGCATTATTTTAATTAACATTATTTAATCATTAAGAATTTTGCTTATTTTTTAATCTTGATTTATTTATTTTTGAGAGAGATTTGTTAAATACCATTATTGCTTTCTCTGTTTCTCTCTACAGCTCTCTCAATTGTACTTATGTATATTTTGCAAATTAGTTGTTAGAATACATTTTAAGATGAGTAAAAGACAAATAAACATTTTACCAGTGCAAAGTATTTTGTTTCTTACAATGTTTGCTTTAAATTTTATTCTGTCAAAAATAGAACACAACTGAGTTTTAATTAATATTTGCCTAATCTGTTTTTCCCCTTCTGTTTCAAAATTTCCATTCTTTTTGTTAAGTGTATCTTCTGAAAATGATATTATAATTGAATCCTGTTTTTCTAAAACTTAATTTGAAAACCTGTGAATTTTGATACTGTAGTATAGGCAGTTTCCATTTGAGTATTGCTAAAATTTAGGACTGATTTCAGGTGTTTAAAAATATTTTCTCTTTATAGTATTTTTTCTTCTTTTCTGAATTTTAATATTGATTCTTTTTTATTTAAGGGTCATATATGTTATATAGCCCATTTTTATTCTTATATTTGTTCCCTGTTCATATTTCTTAATTAAAAAATAAGAGTTGCACCTTTCCCTAATAAAATTCATATACCATATCATGGATACATACTCCTTTGATTTCTCCCCTGCTTTGATCATTGGTCTATCATAATGATTATATGTCTAACATTTTAGTTCTGGGATGATTTTTTTCATTCTCTTCTTCTGAGTCTTTCTTCGCCTTATCCTCCTCCTTTATTTTCCTCACTATGAATATTTCACTAGACAACAATAAACTTTACCTTATGTATCTATTGCAATATATTCTTAGACTGATTTCTTTTCTTATTGAATATCTCTTCCTAAAAGTGTTTAACTGGCCTGATGTGGTGGCTCACACCTGTAATCCCAGCACTTTGGGAGGCTGAAGCAAGCGGATCAGTTGATGTCAGGAGATCCAGACCATCCTAGCTAACACGGTGAAATCCCATCTCTACTAAAAATACAAAAAAAAAAAAAAAAATTAGCCGGGCATGGTGGCACACGCCAATAATCCCAGCTACTCAGGAGGCTGAGGCAGGAGAATGGTGTGAACCTGGGAGGTGGACCTTGCAGTGACCCAAGATCATGCCACTGCACTCCAGCCTGGGCAACAGAGGGAGACTTAGTCTAAAAAAAATAATAATAATAGTACAAAAATTAGCTGTGTGTGGTGGTAGGCACCTGTAATCCCAGCTACTAGGGAGGCTGAGGCAGGAGAATAGCTTGAACCTGGGAGGCAGATGTTGCAGTGAGCCGAGATCGCGCCCTTGCACTCAAGCCTGGGCGACAGAGTGACACTCTGTCAAAAACAAAACGAAACAAAACAAAAAGTGTCTAACTGTGTATCTTCATCTGACAGATAAACCCTTTGGTATCATTGAGTCCTGGGAATATTTTTATTACATCCATACCTTTGAACAACAATTTGGTTGGAAATAAATCTAAGTACAAAGTTATTTTTCTTTGAAACTTATAACTATTATTCCCTTTCCAATATTGAAAATGAGAAGTCTGGTATCAATCCCCTTCTTAATTCTTTATAACTCATAGGCCTTTAAACTTTGCTTTCTGTGTGCTTTTAGCATTTTCTCTTAAGTTTTAATATTTTTCATTTCATTATTATATATTTAAATGTGGATTATTTCTATATTTAATATTTAAAATTTGTTTTTTATTTTACATTAAAATTGTTTACCTTATTATTAATTTATTTTATCTCACTATATACTATTTAAATGTTTGTATATAAAATCTTTGTCCATTTGTTCTAAGAATTCTGCTTCAGTTGGTGTAAGATGAATAGTTAACATTTCTTCAGAGTGTTTTCTATTTCTTAGATGGCTGCTTTTTTGGCACATGAGTACAAGGTTCCCTGACAGTAATTGCTACTCAATCTGGCAATCTTTTCTGGAAATGGGCTAAAGGCTAGCCCTGTAGCCAGAATCTCAGGGAAGGGAACCAATAAATCATAGAAAGATTATGTATCATTCATATTTGTGGTTCCTTACCAGGCAATTACTTGCCACTTTTTCTCCCATTTAACTATTGGGAAAAATTAGCATTGCAAAAACCTGCTTCCTCAGCTTTGAATGGGAACTTTGAACGGGAGAAATTGAGGAACAAATGCTCAAGGGCAGATCAACTGGTTCACAACCACCATTTGTCATAGATTCCCTAACCCAATGGGCATTTATGCTGTATTGGGTTCATCCCTCCCCACTATTAGAACAAGAACTGTTGCAGAAAATTTCTATGTGAAACACTAAAGTGAAGGATAGGAATAAGGTGAAATTAAATGATTCCTTTCAACCTATCATCTTACTGACACCTTCACCTTTATTCCCATCCTTGTCACCAGTTCAAGTCACTACTGAGTCTACCCAAGAGCTTCACAAAGGTTTTTGTTTCTGGCTTATTCCTGAAAAATTTGTATCTCTTTTCTATATTTTCTCTTGGACTAGTTTTAGGGGAAGCTAGCATGATGCTAGTTTGCCATCAGTACAGGACAGATATTAGAAGCATTTTATTCTTTACTTGATTCGTTAATGTCTACCCATCTTTTCTTTTGAAAATTTCATCTTCCTTAGTCCAATTCCAACTTTCTCTCATGAACTCACATATAACATTGCCTTTGCATTTACAATATTTTAAATATCTCAAACAATTTAAAAATAGAAATTATAATTAAATATTCTGATAATAAAAATATTATAATGATAATAAGCATTCCTTTTATTCAGTAACCCAAATAATATTATTTTGTCCTATTATAATGCACTTAGCATTGTGAATAATTGACACAATTTGTAAAACAGAAATATGAGACACTCTTTGCCATTGAGAAATACATAATGTATATTATAGAAGAAATGTAATATGTAAGAGAATTATAATACATGATTATATAATTAGTAATATCCCTCCTATCTTAGTTTGGGCTGCTATAACACAAATATCATAGACTGGGTAATTTAAATAACTTTTGTTTCTCACAGTTCTGGAGTCTGGGAAGTCCAAGATCAAGGAACTGGCAGTGTCTGGTGATGACGCTCTTCCTAATTTGCAGAGTTGTCTTCTCCTTGTATCCTGACATTGTAGCGGGGGGGATAAGAGAGGGGAAGCACTGTCCTATAGTGTTTCTTCTTATAAAGGCACACATCCCAACATGAGGGATCCATCTTCATGACCTCATCACCTCCCAAATGCCCTATCTTTAAATACCATCACACTTGCTATTAGCCTTTCAATATATGAATTTTGGGGGAACACAAACATGCAGTCCATATCACTTCCTATAAGATATTGCAATTCATCTATACACATGCTGATATGGTTTGGCCATTACCCCACCCAAATCTCATCTTGAACTGTAGCTCCCATAATTCCCAGGTCTTGGGAAGGACCCAGTGGGAGGTTATTGAATCATGGGGGTGGATCTTTCCCTTGCTGTTCTCATAATAGTGAATCAGTCTCATGAGATCTTATGGTTTCATACGTGGGAGTTCCTCTGCACAAGCTCTCTTGCCTGCCACCATGTATGTGTCCCCTTGCTCTTCCTATGTCTTCTGCCATAATTGTGAGGCCTCCCCAGCCATGTGGAACTGTGAGTCCATTAAACCTCTGTCCTTTATAAATTACCCAGTCTTGGGTATGTCTTCATTTGCAGTGTGAGAACAGACTAATACATGTGCCTACTATTTTCTGCCAGACTAGAGCAAGACAGGCACGTGCAAGTATTATATCTTAGTTTTTAAATAAAAATTTCTTAAATAAGAGTTGTTAAATAAGTATTCACTAAAGGAATGAAATTTCAGGATTTTAATTAAAGAAAATATCAGCTTAGACTGCAGTAAAGAAGGAAGAACATGAAAATGTCAACTTGGAGTTGTTCTTGAAAAGTCTGAAGGTTTTCAGACAAGTTGAAGTCTGAAGGTTGCCAGACAAGTCTGAAGGTTGTCAGGCAAAAAGGTTGACAAAGGTAAATTAATATATAATAATGAATATTTGACATAATGGATTCGTGACAAATAATAGGAAAAGGACAGTGGCAAGAGTAAACCAGTGCAATTTTGAAGGAGTGATGGGAAATAAGGTTTAATTAAAAAGTTCATGTCACGCTTTAGGGACTTTAGAAGATGTCTAATAATGTGTGGCACCTATTTCTCAGACAATGTGCTAAATGATGTTCTAAAATATTCTTTGCAATTCAGTCTACCATTCATTAACTTCATGCTTCAGATGAAGAAACTGAAGCTCAGGAAAAAAGATAAAGGAAAGAATAAAAGAGATAAAGTAAACCTGAACTTCATATATCAGAGGAAGTAATTGTGAATGACAGAGAATCACAATCTTAAGATCACACAAGAACATTTTGTAGAATTGTAAGAGTGCTTTTGTTCCAAGAGTATCCTATTTCTCTGTTGGAAAGTAAGTTGGAGAACTTTGGACTAGATCCGATAAAAAATAACGATTCATGTTTTTTTGTTAATGGAAACAATGGAAGCATAATTACAATAGTGGCTGAAAAGCATTGACAAAATAATGACATTTAAGATAATGAAAGTACTTACTACCCTGCCAGGCCCTGAGCTAAGCATATTGTATGCACTGTCAAAAAATACTTTGAGCAAGCCATTATTATACCAGTCTTACAGGTAAAGGCAAGTATTTATGGAGATTGTGTAAATTGTTGAAAGCTGCATATCTAGTAGGTAGTGAAAAATGCAGGCCTATCTTAAAGTGCATGCTTTGCCACCAAAAGTTTTTAAAAATGTAACCTATTAACACTATTTAATAAGATTGCTATGGAGTGTGAGTTTCTCTGAAGAAATACTCTGAAGGACTTTGAGGCTTAATATTGGAGATTAATGAGACAGATGAGTCACTTGGAACTAAAATTATTCTGAAGCTAATCTAGTCTTTCTTTGATGATTCAGAATGCATTTTGGGAGCTTCATTATCAACACAAATTATCATTATACTGGTGATTCAAAATGCTGGATGATAAGAATATTCAACAAGATCATGTAACATGGGAATGATTCATTTCATGAATAGCTAACTTTATTAGATTATATAGTTACATCCAATTCAAAATGTCCTTCATGGAGTAAAAAACTAACAATTTTTACCCTACTTTAAAAGAAGAATAGAATAGATTAAAAATCTTGCCCAAAGTGGTGTTAAAAAGTTACAGAACCAAAGGTAAAATCAATAAAACTGATTTCAGAGTTATTCATTAATTACCAAAATATGTTCACCAGAATAATTGTCCTCCAGGGTGATGGTGATTATCCAGTTCAAACAGGTGGGAATTTGTTGCCCAGAGTGGTGGGGGAGGAGGGGATCTTTTATGAGTAAATTAGTTTCAATTTTGCATATGAAAAAGGTGTCCAAATCATAATTGAGAATAATATTCAGGTTTACATCTAACGCAGAATTTCACTAAGACTTCTGATGGTCATTTAGTTTTGCAAAACTTCCCACATAATATGTACACACATAGATGCTTTGAATTTCCACAAATTTTGAAAAGACCATCTTGTAATCAGTGCATTATTGCTATTGTCCTGTAATTATTGCAATTATTCTATTTGCAATTGCTAAGATTATTGAAAATGACTGGCAATTTATCTCCATCATCATCTTCTCAATTTCTGTTGGATTGTCTTTAAGACTCAGTGAATGAGGGTATTTATTTGCATCAGTAGAATACCGGCTCCATGGCATTCCCATGTTCTCACTGTTCAAATATGAATTATTTGTATCTCCGTTGCCAGAATAGATGTATTAATAATCTTAAAGAAAATTCTGTAGCATTCCCCTTCACTGTTTTGAAACTCTTTATGAATTTGTGCTACTTAAATTATTCACGAAAGTGTTAAATGACTGGCTTATTTTTTAATGAATAGAACATATTAATAACAAAAATCTTGAAATAAAAGTTTATCTTTTCCAGCAATACATTGCACTAGAAACTATGAGAACCCTTGCAGTAGCAACTACTGAAAAATGTTAAGAAGACTAAATCAAACAAACGTTTGTAGCTGAGCTCCCAATTAGGTACAGGATTAACCAGAGGACACAAATGAAGAGGAAACTGAAAATGAGACTATGCATGGTCCAAACAGTTTAGTGGTTGAGGCTGAGACAGAAAGGAGCTACTGTGCTTAGAATTCAGGGTTTAAATGTCACTCTTGCACATAAGAAAAGGCTTTCAATTTAAACAAAGCAGAGCTGAGAAACAGTAAAATTAATGTCTCAAGAATGTACTATAATCATAATGAAAGAGTATATACACAAAAAATTCTAGACAGTAAGGAAAATAACCTGAAATGGATGTTTTCTATCTTCATCTGGATTCTGAATAAAATAAAATAATAATAATTTTTTTCTTTTTTTTGAGACGGAGTCTTGCTCTGTCGCCCAGGCTGGAGTGCAGTGGCACAATCTCTGCTCACCACAAGCTCCGCCTCCTGGGTTCACGCCATTCTCCTGTCTCAGCCTCCCGAGTAGCTGGGACTACAGGCGCCCGCCACCACGCCTGGCTAATTTTTGTATTTTTAGTAGAGATGGGTTTTCACCGTGTTAGCCAGCATGGTCTCGATCTCCTGACCTCGTGATCTGCCCGCCTCAGCCTCCCAAAGTGCTGGGATTACAAGCGTGAGCCACCGTGCCCAGCCAGAATAATAATAATTAAACTTTACAATCTTTTATCAAGAATTGACCTAAGATTTGTAGTTAGAATTTAGTCTTTCTTCCTGGAACACCCAATCTAATACAAAACTTTCACCCGGTAATGGCTTTCAGAAGAATAAGATTCAAATGATTTTTATTGTAAAAGCTTTTGCAAGATCAGTATGAAAAGAAAATAATTAAGATATTAAGGTAATACTAAATAAGGGGACAGAATTTAACATGCCTATGCATAAAAAGCATCTATTAATACAGTGTAAAATGTAAATCCTCTTCAAATTAAGCTAAAAGCCACATTTAATAAGTTGCAATCAAAATAGTTTTCATGGTAGTTTTTGATGGTTTTCACATAGAAATGAAAGAACACAAGATTAAATACAGCCAAAAGTTCTTGAAGAAGGAGATGAGAAGATTTTCTCTATGATATATTCATTCTTATAATCACATTCCTCATAGTGGTGCCAGTGAAAATAAATCTATTAGTAAAATACAGTTTATAGTAGAGAAGTAGACTTATGTCTGTATGGAAATTAGATGTAATGAAGAGCTGTCTTTGCAATTTTCTATTTTCTTTTTTAAGAGACAGTGTCTCATTCTGTCACCCAGGCTGGAGTGCAGCGACATTACCTTGACACACTGCAACCTCTGCCTCCCAGGCTCAATGATCCTCTCACCTCAGCCTCCCAAGTAGCTGGGACCACAGGCCATGTAGCCTGGCCAATTTTTGTATTTTTTTGTACAAACAGGGTCTCACTATATTTCCCAGGCTGGTTGTGTCCTCCCATAATGCTGGTGTTACAAGTGTGAGCTACCTTGCCTGGACCTATAAATTTTAGAGGAAAGCAATGATTCCTCGAACAATGTGGTGAAAAGAAACCTACTTATGAAGAGGAGAAAGAGAAGTAATAGATTTCTACAATATACTCAATCCAAAAATAGATTTCTTATGCATTAAAGACTAAATGTAGAAGAAAATATATGTGATTATCTATACGGCATTGATATCAGAAATAATTTTTGTATAAAGCAAAAAATAGAAAAAACATATTTGTAAAATTTGCATTAATGATATTCTTCTGTGCATCCAAATATTTTATACACATATTAAAATTCAAACTACAGACTATAAGATGTTTATAATGCATATAGTTGAGAAATATTCATAGCCAAAATATATAAAGAATTTTTTTAATTTGCATTTTAAAAATTATTTATTTATATTTTAGATTCAGGGGTACTTGTGCAGATTTGTTACATGGGTATATTGCATAATGCAAGGTATTGTGTTTCTAGTGAACCCATAACACAAACAGTGAACATAGTACTCAGTAATAAGTAATTTTTCAGTCATCACCCCCCACTCCACCATCCCCACTTTTGGAGTCCCCAGCGTCTATTGTTTTCATCTATACGTCCACGTGTACCCATTGATTAGCTCCCTTTTATAAGTGAGAACAATCTGTATTTGATTTTCTGTTTCTGAGTTATCTCGCTTAGGATATTGGCCTTCAGGTGCATCCATGTTGCTGCAAAGGACATGATTTTATCGCAATATATATAAATAAGTTTTAAAAATAAAAACTATAAGCATAATCTGCTTTTTAAAAAATGGTGAAAGATATGGGCATTCAATTTAGAGAGGAGGAGATCTGAATGGCCAATAAAGATAGGAAAAGTGCTAAGCTGAATAGAAACTGGAGAAATTAAGGCCACAATGAGGTACATTTTCAAACATATTACACTGGCAAATTTTAAATAGTCTGACAATACTAAGTGTTGGTGATGATGTAGACCAGAGAGAACTCTCATAATTCTGTTGTTAGGAGTAGAAGCTGATACAACCACTTAAAGAGCAATTCTGCAATATGTAATAGAATACATTTTCACATTCATGAGAAGCAAATCTGGAGGATGCTGGAGGCTGGATTAATTCCCCCTTTTGATAGTTCAGTGGAGGGCCCGTTCAACTGGAAATGGCTAACCCACACAGTCACAGTAAGGCTTTGGATAATGCCAGCATTCCCGGCAGGTGAGGCTTTTCATCTTGGTTTTCTGAATGCTTATACTCTACAGGGTAGTTCCTGCCCCTGGATATCTCTTGACATTCCCTTGTTACTCAGAGAAAATAGATTTTTACTCCTTTGATATTCCCTTGTTACTTAGATAAAATAGTTTCTTACTCCCTTTAGGCAAATCTAATTGCCTCACTGATGTGGCAGAAACCTGAATTTTCATAGAGATTTCCTCCTAATCACTTGCCCACACATTTCTCCACAAGACATCTTTCTGGAACGTCTGAACAATCAAGGCCTTTATGCAATATGTAAATTGTAGTAGAGAACAGGAGAATTAAGGCAATTGTACGGATGCCCTGATGGGAAATAAAAAGAATGCAGTCATCATATCGATAACCATAAATCAGGTGTCAGAGTTTGTGTTAATCTCTTTCAAAAAACATATAAAAGTTTTTCACAGCAGATATGATTGAGGTTACCACTAGGTTAAGGTTATGCTAATTTATATCATCTGCCATTATCCATCCAGAGTTCGTGGGGCACACAAAGCAGCAATCCTGAAACTATTAAGTCTTTGGATATGTTATAACTCTTTACTATTCTACTTAGGGTATGGCTATTGCTTCTGATTAACTTGGCCAGGAGAAGTGGCCAATGGTTTGAAAGTACTCCCACTTGGTCTTTGTAATGAAAGTTTTTGTTCCATACAGTGGGAAGCCAATATAAGGTTTCTGCAAGCTGATATGTACAGTCATGCATCAGTTAACAAATGGGAATACATTCTGAGAAATGCATCATTAGGTGATTTTGTTATGCGAACAACATGGAGTATACTTACACAAACCTAAGTGGTATAGCTCTGACTACACACCTAGGCTATATGGTATAGCATGTTGCTTCTAGGCTGAAAACGTGAATTTTAACACAATGGAAAATACATGTGTATCTAAGCATAGAAATGGTACAGTAAAAATATAATTTTATAGCTTTATAGGAACACCATCCATTGTTGACTGAAATGTCATTATGACTGTATATTCATCCCGAATATTCAGCTTAAAGCATGGAGAAAGGACAACACAGTGATACCCCAAACTTGTTTGAATTGAGATGGCCTTGGACCGGGACTTCATTTATTACCTTGCCTCCACATGACCCCACTCTAAAAGGGTACTACGATGACATTTCGGATCCCTAGTATCAGTGCCAGGTAAGATCCTCTAACCAACATTTTTTCAAATATCTGTTAGTTACATTTCTCCTGATACATAATTACTTTGGTAAATTGCCATGGGTTCCATTGGAAAAGGTTCAGAAATATCTGTTATAAAACCAACGTCGGCACTGCAGGATATTTCCTCAAGAAGATCTAGTCTCCTTTTTAATGGATGATCTTATTGTCTAGGAATAATCCTAGGTACAGAAACTGGGAAAGGAATCATGATTTCCTCTTATAGCTGCCATCATGATTCTTCTCCTGAACAACTCTTTATCTGTTTGACATCTATAATCCAATCCAATATCTTTACTGGCTGCCTATCTGGCCCCTAGGAATACCATAGTTTATTAGCCACTGCTACAGATCCCTGTAGGTACGGTCCTTGATTGCTGTTTCAGGCTTGCTACACATGCTGGAATTAAACCTAACTTGTTTCTGACAATGTGAGATGCTACCACTTGTCCTCTGCTTTACCAGAATATTATCATTCACATTTACACCAGTAAGCATGGGTTCATAGCTATATCTGTCAGAATACATTCTGGGCTATGGTGGCTGTCACCACCAACCTTTTTGAAGTTCCAGTACTCACTAGCATATTCCTTGTTTCCTTAGTGAAAGGAGTTTTCTGGGCCTTTTCTCTGGCCTTACATACTAAATCTATTCTATCATGCCTATATCTCTGTGCCTCTGACCTCTGTCTAAATACTCTGCCAAGGCTGTTCTAGCAGGTCCACTCATTTACTGTAAGCCATTCGATCTTCAGGATCCAAATTTCCATTTCTGGCATCCTTACCAGGAAATTAAATCCTGAGTCATAAAAGAGTCTCTTTCCATATAAATTCACTCTCCCTAATGCGGCCTTTTATTTGCATACCCCTCCTCTAATGTGTTTAAGAAGCACTCACTTGCATATCCTACTGGTTTCTTCTGGTAAATATTAGCAAAGTTCTGCAGATCCTTTGGTGAATGATCCATTTCCTTTCATTTCTTCATTTGGGCCATGTAGAGTCAATCTTAATTATTGGTCCAGAAGCAATAAGAACAGGAGACAAGTAAAACCTGAAGATGGAAAACATCAACATACATGGTATCCTCCTCAGGGGTGGTCTTTGCATCATCTCCAGACTTTTGAGGCTACTCTAGTCAAGAAAAGTGAAGGGATTGCTTCTATCAGCCTAAGCATTTACATGAACATGTGGATTCAAGGTTTATTAGTACATTCAACCAAAAGTCCCTGTATATTCTCTCAGACTCACACTATTTTCTCATCTTTCTTATCAGGGTACTGATTTTGCCAATGTTATGGTAAAATATTGAGCCTGTTTTCAGCATATGCAGGGGAAGATGGCTCTTTTAAACAATGTGATTCAAGGTCTGGTTTTCATGGCAAAGTCTGAATTAATAATTGGATGACCTAAAACTGTCTTTTTCTTTTCCAAGACTTCCATGAGAGTAACCAAAAGCTAGCCAACTTCACAGTCTTTCTAATTACCATTGCCCCATATATTTCAACTCCTAGACATGTTGCACAAGCTAGTACTTCCATTTTAGCTATGTCCAATCCAATTAACCACAGGTGAGATTCTTAGTAATTGTGAAGTTATAGTGTACCAAGAGCTATCACATTTATTTTATACAATAATGAAATCTTCATTCCCACCTGGGAGGCAAGCAATCATTCTAGAAACCCATCTTGAAGACTTTCATTCTAGAACCACTTCTGGTAACAAATTTGGACGTAAGTATTTCAATCAGGAAATAATCAGAAGTACTATGGAGGGAAATTAATATGGTTTGGCTCTGTGTCCCCACCCAAATCTCACTTGAATTGTAACTCCCATAATCCCCACGTGTTGAGGAGGGGACCTGGTGGGAGGTGACTGGATCATGGGGGCAGATTCCCCCTGCTGTTCTCATGATAGTGAGTGAGTTCTCATCAGAGCTGATGGTTTTCTAAGTATTTGACAGTTCCTCCTTCACAGGCTGTCTCTGTCCACCATGGGAAGAAGGTGCCTGCTTCCCCTTCTGTCATGATTGTAAATTTCCTGAGGCCTCTCTATTCATGAGGAACTGTGAGTTAATTAAACCTTTTCCCTTTATAAATTACCCACTCTTGGGTATGTCTTTATAGTAGTGTGAAAACAAACATACAGAAATGTTATATGAAATGGACAGAGAAGGAACCAAAGCCAGTATTCCTGTGACTGGCTAACCACAGTGGGAAACTGGTTTCAATTCCTCTAGAGACCCTTTAAGAAGCTGTATAGAATATACCCCAGCATTACTAATGCTCCACTTGGCTTTGGAGGGGCAGGAAATCATGCCCCTGCTTCCAATGGATGTTCTTACACAGAAAGAACTGTCAATAGATGGCCCACCCAGGAAAGATCAAGAATATGGGCAGAATGCCAATAGTATCTCCAGTTTCTGTTCAACAATGCAGTTTCCAGAGAAGACTATTGGAGGCTCCAATAGCTGACTCAAATGAAAAATTCAAATAGAAAAATATTTATTCTGTAATTTAAAAAAATGTTGCATAGATTAAAACTTCAAAGTAGTTACTTAACTGAAAAAGCTTATACAGTAAACACAAATTAGATCACTAGGAACCTTAAAGATACAGAGAAATTATGGTGTTTTGTCAAGCAATGTATACTTTGGCAGTATATTTCCTATTAGGTTTGCAAGATATCTAAAACAGGTTGATTCTGATAGTAATTATGAAAGTTTACCCCAATAAATATCAGATTCCCATGCTCCATCTATTTAATCAAACTGACTATGCATTCATTTGTTAAAACTTGACATTGCCACAGATATTTTGTTCTTATTCTAATAATTTAAACATAGAAAAATTAATATTTATTCTGATTGATTACACCACATATTTTATGTTCTGGTTCTATAATTTAGTTAATATAACAGTACACCAATTAATTATGTTTTGATAAAACAGTTAAAGAGTAAATAATTTAGGAATGCCTATTATGTAAAAACTTTAGTATTAAATACAAAAATAATTCAGACAAGAGACATATATTCTATATTTGTGAATGATCTTGAGGAGCTAAGTTTTTAAAAAGTAACAGAATGTAAATCAAAATTTAAAAATCACATGAACAGTTTTGACATGAAGTAATCCTTTTGCCACTTATCAATATTAAAAACATAAAGTGAACTATACCATTCTGAATAACAATTTAATTAGTCAGATACACCTATATTAGAAATTTTAAATAATTTTCTTATAAATTATCTAATTTGAATACTCTAGAATTCCATTCAAAATATAAAATCATATAAAAAATTAGTAAGGTATTTATTTAATGCTTCCTATATGGTTAGCATAACTCTACTGTAGCTTACTATTGACAACACTTTTAAATACCTTAATTTTTTTGTTCTTATTTTAAATGTTCTAAATCATGTTGTACATTTTACATTTTATATACATATTACATGCAATTTTTCTTACAAAATATATTATTATGTCACATCTTCTAATAATCTGCATTAAAATTCAGACTTAGAACTAGAATTAGAATTGGAACCTATATAGAGATATATTTATATTATATTATATAAAACATATAGAGCTATGTGTTATACTATATATCTATTATATTATATATCTCTTATAATAACTAGAATTAGAACTAGAACTTTTAGCTCTTTCAAATATTTGGTAATATCCATTTTAAGTTTTAAAAATAGACAGTGCCTGAAATTAAATACAGTTATGTACCACATAATGACATTTTGGTCAGTATCAGACCATATGTAAGATACTGGTCCCATAGATTTTAATGCTGTATTTTTACTGTACCTTTTCTATGTTTAGATATGCTTAGATACACACATACTTACCATTGTGTTACAATTGCCTGCATTATTCAGTACAGTTACATGTGGTACAGGTTTGAAGCTTAAGAGCAATAGGCTATACCACACAGCCTAAGTGTGTAGTAGGTTATACCATCTAGGTTTGTGTAAGTACACTCTATGATGTTCCCACGATGACAAAAATTGCCTAAAGCTGAATTCCTCAGAAAGTATCCCCACAGTTAATCAACATGTAACTGTATATATAAACTGGTGTGTGTGTGTATTTGTGTATACATGTATACCTTGCGTTTCCAGGTTTAGGAAAGATTTTGGCCTATTGTGGTTTTTATTCTACAAATTAAAATATTTTACTTAACCTTTTAACATATAATTTTATAATGTGGCACAAATATAATTCAAAATAGTGATTGAGTTGTGAGGAAGATGTATTTATCAGGTTCTTATACTTTGCAAAGAGGAAATATATCATTTATTTATGAAAGGTTTACTCCCTTCATAAAAGCTGGTAAGAAAATTTTTTCACATATGGAGAAATTTTTAACATCCAGATGTATTTGTTTCTCATTAAATTCTGATTAGCTGAATAGTTTATAAGAGACAATGCTTAATTCAACCAACAAATCTTACAGACACTATTTTTGAAAAGTTTAGTTTGGGAACGACTTATATTTCACGTCTCCAGAAAGCATAGTAATAGGTATTTTAAAATTAACTTTAATACATGTGTATATTAAATAGATATTTTCAATTTTTATCAATAAAATCTTTTTTTGAAAACAAATTGAATCCTTTGTTTCTTCTTAATGAATTACCAAAGCAAATCATACACATTATAAGCTAGCTATCCACATTTCCTCTATGGTAAACATTCTTCAAGTGTAAAGAGTAGCATATCTGTGCCCTCCTCACGCCATTAGTCTTATCCCTGCCTTGTAAAGATCTCATTCTATAGGGATTTGACTAATGAAGTTTTGGTGCTGAGACAATAATGGCTTCCTCAGAGCAGAGACTGCCAATTCAACCATATTGTGCTGAACTGTAGAGAACTGTTCCAAATTGTGTGTGTCTACTTCAGAAACAAGCTGTTCATTAAAAAGCAAAAGCAAAAAAAAAAGGTAAGCAGCAAAACAACATCTTAAATAGCAGCTACGAAGTCCTGGCATGCCTTAAACATTTGATTTCTTTTCCCACAGTATCAAAACAGTGAATGTAACCATTTCTTTTTGAGTATGAATAAGATTAATAAGCAAACTATATTATCAATTTTATTATCAAACTACATGTAGAGAAATTAAGATTTTTAAAAGCATCTTGAAATTTACAGTAGTGCCTTCAGGTTCAACTATCTTCATTTATTCAAAAATAAAATATTTATTCCAGTGCAACTTTATGCCAGGCACCATGCTAGTCTCTGTGTATACTCTTACTTTCTCATTGCGTTTAAAATATGTTTTGACGTTTTAGATGAGATATTCCCACATCAATTCAAACATAAATCAGAGTACTGTAATGTCTTGTGTTAAGATAATGTGTAATCTTGGAGACATTTTAGCCCTTGCTCTGACAAAGATTTTCTCCTTGACCACACTCTAGCCAGGCTCCTCATCCTCTTCTGGACAAGGCCTCCACCTAGGCCAACCTCTCAACAGGAATGATTTTGTCCATCCCATCCCCCAACATTAAAAGACTCAAGCAAGCACTGACATCGCTTCTAACAGCTCAAGGCCATATTCCTAGGATGAACTTAGCCTCTCTTAAATTCGTAAGAAGGCTCTAGACTGCCAAAGGAATTTATCATTTGTTCTGGCCAACACCAGAAGATAGGCTCCTGACAACCCTTCTTAAAGCCTTTACTAAAAAAGCTTTCGATTTTTGGTATGGTTAGGCTTTGTGTCCCCACCCAAATCTCATTCTAAATTGTAATCCCCATAATCCCCGTAATCCCCACAATCCCCGTAATCCCCACGTGTCAAGGGAGAGACCAGGTGGAGGTAATTGAACCATGGGGGTGGATTCCCCCGTGCTGTTCTGGTGATAGCGAAGGATTTCTCATGGGATCTGATGGTTTTATAAGGGGCTCTTCCCCCTTTGCTCAGCACTTCTCCTCTTGCTGCCTTGTGTAGAAGGTGCCTTGCTTCTCTTTTTCCTTCTGCCATGATTGTAAGTTTCCTGAAGCCTCCCCAGCCATGCTGAACTGTGATTCAATTAAACCTCTTTTCTTTAAAAATTACCCAGTCTCAGGCAGTTTATTATAACAGTATGAAAATGGACTAATACAATTGTGAAATCCTTCTTTTTTTGTTGAGATGTATATATATCTTAAAACTAAGGAGTGTCTTTCTCACAGAACTGAAAGCAATTCCTTTGTGTGGGCATACAATCCTAACTTCTGTAATTGCCAGCCAGCAAACACAGCTGATCTAATCAGCATTTACACTGAGCAGCCCTTGGTAATTTTTCACTTCCCTGCCTTTCCAAGTCTCTGCTCACTCCACTCTTTACTCCCACATACTCCCTTTAAAACTCCCAGGCACCTCTGTACAAATTGAACGTGAGTTCAGTTCACACTGAGTATACTCATAAGAGTATATTCCTGATTAAAATCTGTTCTTACCATTTTACTTAGTGTCCAGCTTGGTTTATCTTCGTCAGCTCCACTATCATGCCCTTTTTTTGGTTACGATTTTGTACCTCTGTTGACAAATTAAGTAACAATGGGTTTAGGGACCATTTCTTATTTTTCTGGACCTCCTTTGCTTCTAATGCAGTTGTCAATGAATGGTATAATTTAAAGGTATAATTTTTGCATAAAAATTAAACCAATCAATTGAAAAATAAATTAAGGCAGAAAGGATTCAACAACCAAATATTCATACAACAGAATTGCTAAATTGTTATAAATAATACATATTTATATTCATTTATTTTGATTTAATAGAACACCATGGATCTTATAATATTTTTCTTCATCTTTTATATAACTTTTTGCATTATTGTTATGTTTCTTTACTCATTTAATAAATTAATCGGAGTGTAATAAACATTCTACTACCTCTATCAGAGAGATAGAAGATAAATTACGTCCTTAATTTTAAGGAGCTGGGCAAAGAAATTATACCTTCCTCCTCCAATAATCTCAAGATGAATTCAAGGCGATTTAAAATCAAGGCTTTTAGTATTCATATACATTATAAAGCTTTTATGACTACTGCCATGAAAATTAATTTCTTGAAAACTTCTGTGTTATAAATTTGGTTTTTAATTTTCCAATATAAACATAAATGTACATAAAGTCTCAGATCATGATTAGTTTCTTAAACTGATATTATTTTTAAGGCCATTTTTGTTCTCTCTTACTCTTTTAGCCTTAAAATTTATATATAACCATTATTAATTGTCATCTAAATATTTTAACTTTCATTTTCAAGCTACTTGCTCATTTGCTCACAATCTAATATTTTTCCTAAACAGGTATTCCAAATAATTCAAAAATTAAAGAGGTAGGCAAATAATTAGCTGACAATTTTTTCAAATTTATTTTATGAAAACACAATCATGCTTCCTCCTAATAGCTAGCACTAATTCATTTTATTTGTATTGATAGCGAGTAGTTTCAAATATTCTTCTTTCATATTTAAACCAGAAACAATAAAGACCGTCTCCTATTCCTTCCATTGCATTTTTAGTATTCTGCTGAATGACTTTTTGATTCTTTTTGTTTGTTTTGAGATGGATTTCTAACTCTGTCGCCCAGGCTGGAGTGCAATGGTGCCATCTCGGCTCACTGCAACCTCCGCCTACAGGGTTCAAGCAATTCTCATGCCTCAGCCACCCAGGTAGTTGGGACTACAGTTGCCCACCACCACCCTTGGCTAATTTTTCTATTTTTAGTAGAGATGAGGTTTCACCATGTTGGCCAGGCTGCTCTCAAACTCCTGAACTCAAATGATCCACCCTCCTCAGCCCCCCAAAGTTCTGCGATTACAGGAGTGAGCCACGTGCCCTGTTGACTATTCGATTCTTGCATTTTTGTTGAGATCATCTATTCATGTGCCTTTACCATCATCTTTGTTTTGTAAGAACTTTATAGAGAATATTGATGACAACCACTTCTGTTTCAAACTATTTTCCAGATCGTTCTTTATGATCTGTTAAATCACATAAATGTACAATTTTTTTTTCTATAACATGCTCAAATATATCAGTCATAGACCTTAGATTTTTTTGTGTGGTCTCTTTGTCTAGAATAGTCTCTCTGTGAAAGCAGAAAATATTCTTTCTATTTTCTTCAAATTGCACTGTATTTGTTTTAGAATGCTTAATCCATTTGGAACTTATTAAACTGTGAGGTGATAATCTATTCTTTTTTTAAATTATTATCTTTATGCTTTTCTTTAAGTAATCCTTTCCTTTTATATTCCTATTATTTAGTTAGTTTTATTTTTGTGCTTCCTAAACTGAAGATTTAGTTAATTCATTTTCAGTTGTTGAGTTGTGGATTATTATTCAACCTGCCACCAGACCATACATATACTATAATTCTGGCTTAAATTCTTTTTGAAAATAGAAATAATACTTGAGATTGTGTGTGTTCAACACAAGCTTAACTTCCAAGGAATTTAATATCATCTATCATTAGTTAACTTATGTTAGTTAATGATAGTTAATAACTATCATTAGTTAACTTTTACTATTAACTAATAGTAAAAATGTTATTTTAAATCACTAAAATGATTGCTATCATTTTAATGCATTTTAATGCATATGGCAAGAAAAAAATCTGCACAATTTCTACTTTAGTAATTTATTGATATTTATTGTGTGGTCTCAATCATGAAAAATTGTACAAATACATATTGAACCAAAAATTAGTGTATTTTCTCTTTTAAAATGTAGTTAGTAAACGTGTTTCAATATCCTTACTTGGCTGTTTGTCTGTCTCCTTTTCCAAAGAACTTCTTTCAGCTGTACCCCTTAAAAACATCAAATATTTAAATTATAATTGTTGTTAACTAGAGTTTAATCATTGTATACTATTTTGAAATAAATTTAAAATTTATTATTTTAATTTCAGTTTGTAATAACTGGTTTCAATGCTCAATTAAATTTATTTTATACTGTAGCCTCTTGATTCTTCCGAATGTAACATCTATATTCCCCCACCTCAGGAAGAGTATGCAGCTAGTGTTTTAAAAATATCAAGACCCATTTTATGTATGTCAAGATATATTTCTGCAGCTTTTAAATACAAAGGCACAATTTTACTAGCTAATTATGAGTCACATTTGCTTACTGTCTAAATTATTTTCTCTTCATGCACACAACGTTACAGAGAAATTTGAGACCATCCTGATTTTTTTTTCTTTTGGACTATCAATGTTCTTTTTTTTTTTTTTTCCTGTTTAAATAAAATGGGTATATCTGACATTGGTATCTTCGAAAATTAATTTTCCTGGTTTTTGCCATACTCTCATATTATTACTAGCTTTTGCATAGGCTGATTGCTTCTATTTCAGTTGTTATTGTATCTTTCTTAAATCTCAACTACCAAAAGCAACATTATATGTCTTTCATCAATATGTATTGCTTTTTGTCTTTTTACAAACCTTTGCCAATGTCCCCTGCATCAGAGAAAAATCATCAAATCTGTCCTACAAATCACTTGCTTGACTTTCTACAGGGACAACTCTGCTTTTGGATGGCTATAATAAATATCAATAATTTGATTGTATGTATATTGACTTTATAGCAGTTTTCCAGATCTTTCCCAATTCTTTTTACTTGGCCCCTTATAAAATATCCTATTATTTTTATTTATTATCTTGTGGTTTTATATTGTTTTATAATGTTTTTTAAAATTTATTTTAAAGCAGCCGAGTGTGGTGGTTCAACACTTGTAATCCCAGCGCTTTGGGAAGCGGAGCTGGGCAGATCACGAGGTCAGGAGTTCAAGACCAGCCTGGCCAATATGGTGAAACCCCGTCTCTACTAAAAATACAAAAATTAGCCAGGTGTGGTGGCACGCACTTTTAGTCCTTGCTACTCGAAAGGCTGAGACAGAAGAATTGCTTGAACCAGGAGGCGGAGGTTGCGATGAGCCAAGATTATGCCACTGCACTTCAGCCTGGGTGAAAGAGCGAGATTCCTTCTAAAAATATATATATATATATATATATATATATATATATATATATATATATGTGCAAAAGCAAATGCTTTCAATTTTTTTCTCTATCATCCATCTTCAATATTTCTTCTCCTTTGCTAAGTTTACACGAATTTTAACTGACTCTATGTTAGAATTGTGTGTATTTGTATTCTTGTGTCATTGGTTTTGGGGGTTATTTGCATTGTTTTTGATTTTACTGTTTTCCAGATCTAGGACATAAACTATTTAATAATATTCTCTTTTTCTTGTTATCTGCCTGTGTGCTATAGCAAAGTTTTTCCTGTATCTTACACAGAGAAGATTTGTAATTTATATAATGATTTTAATAATCCAAAGAGTGAGTATAGGTGTTAAAATCCATGAGTCTCAACAAGGGAATATTATTTGCCACACTGCAACTGTTAAATGTCTTCTTTTGTTTAAACCAACAAGCAAAGAGCATAGCATAGTGGAGAGTTCACACCGCCTGGATGTGAAGCCAAACTCCACCATCTAGTAGTGTAGGGCCTGGAGAAAGTTTCCTCTTTTCCCTCTGCTTTACATTTCCTAATATACTAAATGGGGATAAACATAGTTAGTTACTATATCATTGCACTGTGGTGAGATTTGAGTTAATATACATATGCAAAGTGCTTTGAATAGACTCTGCTTAGAAAAAGTGCTCTTATTTGCCACTATTATAATTATTTCCATTATTAGCAATATTTTTAGGAGGAAGTAAGCATTTTCCTATATCTGACGTTTTGTATCATTTCCCTTAATTGGCAAGTTCAAGATCACTCTTATGTCTGGTTCCTTTTCCGGGTTAAGCTCTTATCACACCACAAGGACTTTGCTGGGCATAGCGGCGTATCACTTCAGGGACTGTTCAGTGCCTTTGCCAAATACTTCTGATTTTAGAAACAACCATTAGTGAATTCAAATGAAGTTCTTCCCCTCTTCTCCACTACCAGTGTTCACTTTCTGACCTAATCACTCCAAACTAATTTATTCCAGTGATGTTCTTCAGGGTTCTAGAACATTTATTTGTTAGCAATGCTATATATTTTTTTTTCCCTGAGAAGCCACACATCAGAGCTTTCAATTCATTAATGCAGGATATAGGAAGAATTCCTCAGCTTTTGACATATGGCACTTTTATATAGCTTAGCACAATCCTAGAGTTTTCCGTGTTTTTTGTTTTCTGTTCATATTATACATAATGCTGTGAATCTATGGATATGGGAGAGGGAGCAATCAGTAGAGAAGTCAGTTAGATACTGTGTTCATCACGTGAACTTTCTGCCCAGAAGTCTGAACAAATGTAATTACATATTCCTTTATATTTCTAAATAGAGTATCAGGAATGTCCTGTCATTTTGTTTTCCAATGGTATATTATGTTCTCAGTAACATAATGTTACTTATCCAACTTATCGATCCATTTGGCAAATGTTTACTAGATATCTAATCTATGTAGTGAATGAAAAGTCATTAGATTAACGGAGTTCTCTCCAGTAGAGAAACTTTCATATACTGAGGGGAGGCAACCAATATAAGCAAATATTCACATGCAAGGCAAGCACAGATTGAAATAGCCCTTAAAGGAAATAAAAATAAATGCTCTAATAGAGAGTAAAAGCGGATTCAACTAGCATGGTCAAGAAGCTCTCTGTAGAGATAATATTTCAGCCTATACTTCAGGAATGATAAGAAGTTGGTATAGAACTGGGGAATCTGAGTTGGCGGGAGTAAACTCATTTGAGGATGTGTAGACTACAGTATAGAGTTTGAATTGCTCAGCATCTTAGCTATGATGTGGAAGAATTTTAAGCAAAAATGCTTACAGTTCTGGTTTGAATTTTGAACAGATCAGTCTGCTTGCAGCTAGTGTATCTATAAAGTATATTTATTATGTACTGAGGAAGGGAATAGAAGCAGTTAGACCTCTTGGGAGACTTACTGATGAAAAAAACACTGGACAGGTTACAGGTTTAAAATCAATTTTTATATAACTAAATGTATCTGACAACATGTAGATACTTAGCTTCCTACTGGTACATCAAGCAAGGATGGCCCACATAAACAACAATTTAAATACCTATTTTTGTCAGAAATTGATTAATATTGTTTATATTACTTCCTTTTTCTTGTTTTTTTTTTTTTTTTCCTAATTTGTTTTCTCTTCATTTCCTTTTAATATGCAGGCATAATCTCGGAAAGACAAACAAGCAGAACCTCATTTTTCTTTTAAGCAAAATATACTAATTATGCTTACAATAATAGAAAACAATGGATGTAAAAAATAGTCATTAGTGCACATCAAATGTCCTTTTAACCACTGTTAAGCTTTTCCAATTTTATGTAAAAATATTATTAAATAGTACTTTATAGTACTTTATAAAGGTACACAAATTAATTACCCGAAGAAAATCAATACAACTTGATGTACCACCTGTGTTTACAGAATCTGCTAATTTCTAATATATTGAGAAACACTAATTGTTAAAAATAAGAAAACTCTTCTTACTGTATTTTTCATGTTTACACCACAAAAGTGCTCTCCTTTTCCATTTTTTATTTTTGAAAGAGAAGCCTGAAATTCTGGTGTATACGATAAACAGTGATAGTTAAATCAGTCCTTATATCTTTATTTCTGAAAGTAAATTTCACGTCATAGAGCATTTTTTATGCCTTTGCTTGAATTTTTTCTAGAGGAATTACATCTACATTTTCAAATTTTGCTTTCGCATTCTCATACTGCATTCTCCAGGGTAATGTTTTTAAAGCATGAATCTGATAATATTCCTCCCTTGCTTAAATCCTGCCATAATTTGCCATTGCAATTAAAATAAATGTAAATCCCATAATAATTTCCACCTCCCCAACCTCATTTATCATTATGCTTCTCAATTAACTATGATCCAGGGATATTAGTTTGCTTCTTGCCTGTTTCTTGAACACTTTCAACCCTGATCCAGGTTCTTTGTTGACTGAATTCTTTCACTCAGACTAAAAGTGTAAAAATTCTACATTGACAGCTATCAGGAGGTTGGCCCCTCAAGAAAGATAACTTAGCTTTAAGTGTCAGCCTTTGGTGTTACATTGCTCACCTAATGCCAATAGCCCTATTTACTAGCCTTTTCTTTATTCTACAGATATGTTCATTTATAACTTTATTTGAATGACATCTTCTCAGGACTTTCCCTGGCCACCCAAATAAAAAGGCACCACACTTCATGTTCTACCTACCCTAGTGCCTTGTTTTGTTTCCTTCATGTACTTATTAATATCTACTTTTATATTTTTCTATTTATATACAGATATCCTTATTTCTTGTCCTACAGCAGGGAAAACTCAGTAACCATAGAGCGTTGGTCAGCCTGATGCATTACTGTATCCACAACATCAAGGATGGGGCTGAGAGAGACTTAGGTGCTTAATAAATATTTGTAGAAAGTTGAATGGAGGAAGGGAAAAAATTCTATTTATAATCACACTGTGAAATTGGAATTGGTAACTTTTGAAAAAATATACATCTAGATCAGAAGTGTGCAAACTTTCACCTGTGGGCTAGTCATGCCTGCAGCCCAATTTTGTACAATTTTTTTGTTTGTTTGTTTGTTTTGAGACAGAGTGTTGCTGTGTCACCCAGGCTGGAGTGCAATGGCATGATCTCAGCTCACTGCAACCTCCGCCTCCCAGGTTCAAGCAATTCTCCTGCCTCAGCCTCCTGAGTAGCTGGGATTACAGGTGCATGCTACCACACCCGGCTAATTTTTGTATTTTTAGTAGAGGTAGTGTTTCACCATGTTGGCTAGGCTGGTCTTGAACTCCTGACCTCAAGTGATCCACTTGCCTCGGCCTCCCAAAGTGCTGGGATTACAGGTGTGAGCCACCTTACCCAACAGATTTTGTACATTCTAGAGAGCAAAGAATAATTTTTACAATTTCAAAGGTTCAAAAATAATCAATGAAGAATACAGGGGAGACAGTATGAAACTAAAAACGCTTAGAATATTTACTGTCTGGCCCGTACAGAATGAGTCTGTTGACACTTTTCTTGATTAAGTCCTCATTGAACCAAAGTGTTATCTGAATAGATTTGGATTACGTTCTGCTTCAATTTCCTCCTAAGAAAAAATGGAAATTGGATTGAAAAACCACCTTAATTTCCTTCCATTTTGACTACTGAAAGTTCTTCAGAACGGAAAAAAAATAAAATAAATGTAATTAATCACATCTACTTTCCTCATTTTTCTAGAGGATGGGGTCAGGAATGAGAAAGTGTAAGTGTAAATAGATATGAGAATTTATAAAAAGGGCCATACACAAAGCAAGGCCTTTCTCCAAAATAGCTGAAGAAATACAATCACTGTTTTGCACTTCGTGAAAGAAATACATCATCAAAAGACTATTCAAGGAAAACGAAAATCTCACTTCCTGAATCTTTGACATATACACCCAAGTTGTCAACATATAAGTAATGTAATTATGAAAAATGCCAGTGATCAATTATAATAACATTTTCATAAAGGTAAAAATCATGGATCTAGTGCCAGTCTACCTGACTTCCAATCCTGGCAGCACCAGTTGCTATATATTTGTCTCTGAGCATGCTTATTGTCTCTGTATCTCCACTTTATTCACCTTTGAATTACTAATAATAGAGTTTCTACCATAGAGAAATGTCAGAGGGTGAAATGAGTTAATATGTTTAAACTGCTTAGGCAATGATTGGCACAGCATATGTACTATGATATATTGGTTAAATAAAAGAATTTCAGTGCAGATTTATTCCATTTTTTCATATTCATTAGGTAATAAATCGCATGGTAAGTAAAACAGTGCTACAGCCAGATTTTCTCATATTTCTGTGATGTACATGCTTAATGGAAGTTGCATAAGAATTAACCTTATATTGAATTCCACAGTTCATTCATTGTGTGAGATGATGTATTTGTTTTCAAATTATTTTATCATTGTTAAAAAGAAAAGCTCTGCCTTTTCATTCCTATAAATATCAAAGTGAAAACTTAATTTTACTTTCAAAATGATTTTATTTTAATACATCAAAATAAAAGAGAATAAGCAGGCACTTACTGGTCACAATTGCTCTTAACCATTTAAGCTACAGGAAGCATGACAAAGAACAGATCCATAAAATATGCACAAGGGAGAATATTTCTAATATTATAAATAATAATATGCTCCAAATGCTGTTTCTTCTTCTTCTTCTTTGTTGTTGTGATTGCTATGTTCTTAAATCTTTATCTGGCTTTAAACAATAAAATTGTAAAATGAAGCAACAGAACAGTCTATCTAGACGCACTCCCTTTTCATTCCTATTGCTAAACCTGTTAGCTTAACCCTGCAGTCTGATGATGCCAAATTTGATCTCTAAACTAGAGTCCCCATTTTTACCTGTATGTCCAACTTTCTTTATGACCTCTCAAATTTAACAACTCCAGAACCAAATTCTTAAATTTCTCCCTAAAGTCTTTTTTTAGTTTTGCACGTAATACTCCCTAGTGGAATATTCTTTCACTTTCTTAAAACGAACACTCTAAATGCCATTGTAGAGAAGCCCCAGAACCCTGTTATTGAGACTTAGACAGTGGAACCTGACTGCCTGGATTGGAATCCATGAGCTGTCAAGTATAAGCATCTGACTGGGGCAAGATAGCGTCCCTCTACATATCTTAATTTTGTCATCTGTAAAATGAGAAAAATAATGAGTTCTACCATTATTTTCTAATACTATATTTTCTTTATAAAATTAAATTAGATAATACAAGTAAAACAAAACAGTGATAGGTTCATCACTGTTTGTTAAATTTATATCTCTTGATTTATTTCCTTCCCTCATAGCCCACTTCATACCCATAACCGAATCCTGTTGGAGGTACCTTCAAGATACCACAGAATCTCACAATTTTTATAACATCCTGTGCCATTTTATTGTCAAGCAATAGCCTTTTACCCAGGCTTTTGCTTCCACCCTTAATCTGATTAGTCTCCTCTGCTCAAAACTTTCCAATGGTTTCCGTATTTATTCTGAATAAAATCTGCAGTCATTATAATGCTAACGGAAAACTACAGAGCTAGGTTCCAATTGCCCCTCTGATCATACCTTCTACTGTACCCTCCTCTAGCTCATTCAGCTTGAGATGCACAGACCTCCTCCTGGTTCTTAAGCCCTCCTGGCACACTGATGCCTCCTCAGGCTCTTTCCCTTGCCCTTTCCTTTACCTTTATTTACAAGACCCATTTTGTTTCCATCTCCTTAAGTGATTATTCAAAAGCCTCTTCTCAATGAGGTCTCCATGTCTCCTTTTAAAAATTACACCACACACAGACACACACACACACACACCCTATCCACCTTACTTGCCTTGTTCTCAGTGACATTCATTACTATCTGATACACTACATATTTCAATTATATATTTGATAGCGTCCATATAATCCAATTAGAATATAAGCATCATGAAGGCAGTGAGTTTTGGTCGGCGTTTTTGTTATTGTTGCATTCTTTTCCTGCTCTATTTACAATGCCTTGCAAAAATTAGGTACTTAAAATATATATGACAAATAAATGAATGAATTAATAGTCAACAGGCAACCTGTAGGTTTATTCAATCATAATATATGTATTTACTACATATAATTTACTCTCTCTCTCTCTCTATATATATATATTAATATAATTACTACTCAATAGGCCCTAGGACTTGCTTTCACATACCTCACAATGTACCCCTGAGAGAAAATAGTAAAAAATGCTAACATATTTCCACAAAGGTCAGATAGTAGATTCTAGTATTTGATCCATATTAGTTGTGCTAAAGCACATAGAAAATAAATGAAAAAATATTTTATATTTTGCACACACACATTTACATATATTTGTATATGTGGACCTCTTTCAGAGATGCATATATATTTTTATATGATAACAAATGATCTTTGGCTTTCAAGTTTCTTTCTCCTCTCCTATTGTTTTGTTGTTTTTTTCTTGTTTTATCCATTGACATCACTGACATTTCTCCCACTGCCACCCCCCTATCCCACCACCACATAACCCTCTGCAACAAGTTAAGTGAATATTTATTGCTGTTATAAGAAGCTTCGGGACAAAAGAAAATCAAAAATTTGCTCCTTTAGAGGTTACAGGTGGTGAAAAGCAGGTCTATTTCACTTTTATGTGTTGTTCTATGAGAATAGATAGAAAATATGAGTGATCAGAGATTGCTATAAGAAGATTGAAGTACATTGTTAGAAACTAATTGTTACCCAGGGATTCCAGGTACCAAAACCTAAAATGCTCAGAGATTATAGATTTCAGATTCATTGGGGCAACATAAGCAGCATCTGTCTCTCTGTTACAGAATGAAATTTCAACTTTGTTAAATAACTGGAGTTCATATCATTCTCAGGAGATGTCTGAGCTATTCATCAAGGAAGGTGAAATCATCAGAATAAAAAGAATAATTATGATAAGGTGAAACAGAAAAAGAAATTCAGACAGGAAATAAAATTAAATTAAAATGGTTGAACATAAAAATATAATATCAGGAAATTCACATCCCTAAATCAGGAAGATTTTATGTAGATGTAGCCAAGCTCTTCAATGGCACAACAGTGGGCCATGAAATCTGACAAGACAGGTACCAAGTTCAGAGGCATGATTCTAAAGCACATTCCTTATATTTTCCTATGTCTTGATGAAACCTTAAGGTGGTTACTGAATGACCTACGTAGTGATTCTGAAGTTATAGAAATGTACATTGCTATTGTCACTAGAAATAAGATTTTAAAATGCAGGAACTATGAAATCTCTGATTATTAAATAATATAAATGTTAATAAAATAAAATAATAAATATATTATTTAATAATATAAATATAATTTATATTTAATAATTTATATTATTAAATAATATAAAAATGACAACACTAAGCACACACACTATAAAAATATTAAGAAAAAATATTTTACCATTATTAAAGGCAATGCTCCCTTATTTTCCTTGTTCTTGCCCATATACATACACTTATATAGTTAATATACACGTGTCTGGGTGCACCCATTGATACGTACATATACAGTGGTGTGTATAATGTGACAGATAATACGTATTATCTATAAAGAATACATACATCCACTATCATATCAAAATTATTTAAGGAGTAAAAGTCCACATGGCTTTATTTTAGGACAATGTTCCTCTCAGTTGACAAGTTAGGGAGAAAAAGGCATAGTAGGATTCCTACTTTTATTTTCACCTCCAACCAGGGAACAAGAACCGATATTTACTGAGTACCTACTATCTATCAAGCCTGTAGCTATTTTACCTGGTTTTATCAATCAGGGTCCAATCAAGAAAGCAAAAGAAACATCAGATATTTTAAGAGAACTATTAATGTAAAAAGGTTAAACATTTCCAGTGTTGGAAAACTGGAAAGGAAAAATGAACACAGGTTAACACAGTCATAGTAACTTTAAGAACCAAATATCACCCCTAAAGCTGGGAGAAGAAAGGTAAGAATTTAAGATTATTAGAAACTAGAAGCTGAGAGGTATCCCATGGATCTGTGGCTCTTACCTCTTCGGGGGATGGCGATGGCATCGTCCAGCTGGTGCCGAGAATACGAAAAAAGCTAGAATCGGAATTAGTACAAAGTTGAAGGGATATTGCAGAGGCAATGTTGACAAGCATAACAAACAAACAGGGCACGTCTTTTCTTTTTCATCTTTCCATCTCTTTCTATGTCTCCCTGTCGGTAGAACATCGCAAGGAACCAGTTGTCAAATGAGAAGCTGAGGTTTCCATAGTCCAAATCCCAGCAACACAAAATGGAGTTTAGAAAGCCAAGTTCAGGCCAGGCGCGGTGGCTCACGCCAGCAATCCAAGCACTTTGTTTGGGCAGACCGAGGCGGGTGGATCACTTGGGGTCAGGAGTTTGAAACCAGCCTTGCTAACCTGGTGAAACCCTATCTCTACTAAAAATATAAAAATTAGCCAGGCATGATGGCGGGCGCCTGTAGTCCCAGCTTGTCGGGAGGCTGAGGCGGGAGAATCACGTGAACCCGGGAGGCGGAGCTTGCAGTGAGCCGAGATCGCGCCACTGCACTCCAGCCTGGGTGACACAGCGAGACTCCGTCTCAAAAAAAAAAAAAAAAAAAAAAAAAAAAAAAAGCAAGCCAAGTTAAGAGTGAAAGTCAATAGCTTAATAACTGGCATACTGATTAAGTATGCGATTTTAACTTGCAGGTGTTTGAAGATTCACTTACGTTGTTACTTCTCCAGTAATGGCTACTAGCAATGTTCCATCAATCCTCCCAGCTTTACCAGCTTTACCACTGGGTAGCTGAGTTCCTTAATGGCATCTCAGTTTAGTTCTATACATTTCAGGTAGTTAAGATTATTGAAACAAATACTTTTAGATCTTACAGAATTGTCATTTTGTTTCATATTTCAAATTCTCATTTTTTTCAAAGCTTTCCTTTCTCAGCATCAACTCCCCACCACCCACCAGTGCAAACTAAACAGAGGGAGAGCAGCCTGGAGCATGATGGGAGTCAAAATCTGCTCCTTCACATGCTCTCCTTTCTCCCCGTGGTTCCCATTCAGATTGTGGAAGGGAAGCTCTTGAGGGAAAACAAACATCATCTCCTTCTGTGGCTCTCTGTCATCAATTTGAGGTCTGCTCCTTGTTGACTCATAATGACTGTTCTATGGCTTCATTCTGCATGGCTTCAGTGAACTGATGGTGGACTGATGATCATAAGAGAGCCCTGATGATAAAAGCTGAATCCTTACTCTTCTAACCAGGTATCACTGGCTCATTGACAGTTTGAACAAATGTCTGACCACTCCAGTGGGAAGTGCCATGTCAAATTAAGTGGCAAATTCAGAGACACTTGTTTTTTAGCTCTCTGCTTGTTTTGTCACCCATAAACCTACAGTGACTCCCCTTCATGACCTACAACCCTGAATCCTGTGGAGGAGAGATGGATCAATTATCTGTGACTTTTCGTGATTGGGGTTTGGTGGTAGGTGCTCTTGCTCTCCTTTTTCCTGGCCATCTGCCTGCCAAATCTTCTCCACATTTTTATTCATATCTGGAAGCTTATTTGGTAAATAAACAAACATTCAACCAGGGAGTAAAGATCTGACTCCTTGTGCAGTCTGTTACAGACTTCATGATATCTTCTCTTGATATTTTGACCCCTTATAGTAGGAAATGTGAGGGAATTGCTTCATTTTATCAACTGTGCCCCACCCAAAGGCTGTCCCTAGCCTTTTTTATGATTTTTTAAAATTTCTCCTAATGCTATCCCTCCTCTAGCCCCCCACCCCCCTGACACACCCCAATGTGTGATGTTCCCCTTCCTGTGTCCACCATGTGTTCTCATTGTTCAACTCTCACTTATGAGTGAGAAGCTGTGGTGTTTGGTTTTCTGTTCCTGTGTTAGTTTGCTGAGAATGATGGTTTCCAGCTTCATCCATGTCCCTGCAAAGGACATGAATTCATCCTTTTTTATGGCTGCATAGTATTCCATGGTGTATATGTGCCACATTTCCTTTATCCAGTCTATCATTGATGAGCATTTGGGTTGGTTCCGAGTCTTTGCTATTGTGAATAGTGCTGCAATAAATACACATGCACATGTATCTTTATAGTAGAATGAGGTATAATCCTTTGGGTATATTCCCAGTAATGGGATTGCTGGGTCAAATGGTATTTCTGGTTCTAGATCCTTGAGGAATCACCACATTGTCTTCCACAATGGTTGAACTAATTTACACTCCCACCCACAGTGTAAAAGCATTCCTATTTCTCCACATCTTCTCCAGCATGTATCGTTTCCTGACTTTTTAATGATTGCCATCCTTTGTGCACTCGTTTTCATTCAGGTGGTGATAGAGGTGGTGGCAGGGTTGTTTCTGTTGAAGTGATGCTCCAAGATTATCTTTGGGACTTTAGCTAGCTCTAATAGCTGATAGTTTCCTAAACTCATGACATTGGGTCCTTCACACATTGTGTTCTCAATTGTGGATCTCACCCAATACAACTTTGTATATATTAACTTAGTTATCACAACAATGTATGAAGTACTCTTATTGTTCCATTCTAAAAATGAGAAAATTGATGGTCAGTCTTAGTAAATGATAGATGTATATTTACAACAAAGTCATGTCTAATCAAGCTCAAGCTCTTTTTACTTAATCTGGGGGTATCTGGAAAAAGTGTCTCAGTTTTCAGAACATCTAAGGGACCTATATTTGAACAGGTTGGAAGGGGATCTAAATGAGATTATGTCTACTGTATAAAATTCGTCCTAAGGGATTAACAGAAATGGTAAGTAGTAATGCATCAGTCAATAGTATCTGAAAAAAATGAGCACATTATTGAGCAGGGATTTTAATTTTGGCTCTTTTTTTTTTTAAAGATTTTCATTCTTGAGCTGAGTAGTTTATCTCTTTGTGCTCAAGTTCCTCACTTGTAAATTGGAAAAAGATAATAGTTTTTATTTCTTAGGACTTTATGAAAAATAAATGGGTTATATGTTAGTTTTTACAATGTTGCTGGGCTCAGAATAAGCACTCAAATAATGCTATTATTATAATCAGTCCATTTATGCACAGAAATCTTACACTATTTGGGCATACAGATGGAGGCCAGAGAATTCTTGACGCTGACTTCTTTGGTTGAGTCTCTAAAAACCTCCAACATTCTGTGAGCTGAGAAAAGAGTATCATCCCTCAATTTGGATTAAATGGAAGAATGATAGAAGCATATGTCATCTATACCACTGTCAATCATGTTCGCGTCTGTGTATATTTTCTTTTGTTCTGTTTAAGACTTTGGGCCAGTTGTAGGGACACTGCTTCAGCCTGTTTCTGTTACCTTGTTTGGTATAAATGCGGGTTGCTATGCTCTTATTTCACAGCTACTATCTCCACAATTTCAGCCCTTGCTTTCAAAGAAATTTTTGCAAGACTGCCAGTTGGAATAAGTAATTAACACTTCAGCTCAGCTCTGAAAGGGGAGAACAACTGTGGCATACAAACTCCTGCCAAAGTCAGTTCTCTCACCCAGAAACTGCCTGAAATACTCATCAGGGTACTTTCAATTTTGCTAAAAGAGAAAAGAAAAAAGGCAAAATGATCAAAATGGAAGTTCACCATCTTATCCCTATCAACTATTAGACAAAATTAAGATGGAGAAAATGAGTGCACTGAAGCAGCCTGTGTCAACATGAAAGGATTTCGCTGACGTTGTATTGATGAAACATAGAAAGTTACAGAAGCATATGAGCAATATAATAAAACTCATTTCAAGGATTAAGAACAATCAAAACCATACTCTGTGTTGTTTTGTGATAGATATGTAATAACTTTTGAAAACACCTGTGGGACTGATGCATACCAAATTTCAGATAAGTGGGAAGAGAGGGATAACATGGATAGGGAGAGAAACGCTGGGGAATTTGATTTTAACTTTATTTTTTAATCTGGGTACTGTGATTATAATCGTTATATTATTTTCTATAACTTGGACATACTTGTCTATTTCAAAATAACTAAATAAAAGCCAAGGTCACCCTTATTAAATAACTTTCATAAACACTAACTCTGAAGGAAGGACTGCTGCAATGAGTCAACATATGTCTGAACAAACTTTCAAATTATTCTAAGGAACACTAGGGATGTTTCGGTTAACATTTATCCCTTCTGTGTGAATAACTATTTAAGTTTCTCCCTCACTTATGTTTTTTACCTCCATCATCATCGTTCTTGAGACTTGGGTAGAGAAGAGAAATAGATCCCATTCTTATCTATGAATCTGTTTTAAGGCGGGAAGTACCAGGAACAGCAGTGTTTGAATTTGCTGTTAAGAAGTAGACAGGCTTCCTCTTTCATCTCTAGTAAAGGATTTTGCTGTTTCAAAATATTACTGATGTATTACTTGGGGTTCTCCCGAGAAACAGAAACAATAGGATGCATATACGTATGTAGAAATAGATTTATTATTAGAAATCACACGATTTTGGAGGCTGAGAAGTCCCAGGATTTGCAGTCAGCAAGTTGGAGATCCAGGAGGAAGGCCTGAGTGCCAAGAGGACTCACAATGTAGTTTTAGTCTAAAGTCAGCAGCCTCAAAACACGAGAAGAGCCAGTACTTCAGTTCAAGTCTGAAGGTCAGGTGTCGCAGCTCAAAGCAGTCAGAGTGAAGGAGTTCCTTCTTTTTTATGGGAAGACCAACATTTTTGTTCTTGTCAAGGTTTCAGCTGATTGGACAAGGGCTACTCACGCTGGGAAGTCAATGTTCTACTCTGTCTACAGATTTAAATGTTAATATCATCCAAAAACTTCCTCACAGACACACCTAAAGTAATGTTTGACCATATCCAGATACCCTGTGGTCCAGTCAAGTTGACAAGTAAAATTTACCATCACCACTACTGATAAATCCTTTTATCTTTCTGTTATCTCTCAATTAGAAACAACATTTGCAGAGGAAATACAAGTCAAACCCAGCTCTGGTTCTTTATTTTACTGACACTTCAATTACATCCTGAAAATGTGTCCTAAATATCTTCTTTATCTTGTGTAATTGGAGTCTGCCTACCAGTGCTAATATTGCCCTCTCAAAGTCCTTGACTTCTAGATATAATGATATTTAACAAATAGATAATTATTCTTGGCATGCATTATTACAGTACTGTATAGTTACAAAAAGAAAAACAGGTTAGAAGAATGTATATTGTTCACAAAGATCGAGCCAATCAAGATTAACACAACACCTCACCTCAAAGCAATAATGGTAATGCCATGATAAAGCTATTTATTGTTTGTTTATGGAGAAAATAAATTATATGAATGTTAACTATACTTTTTTACTTCCTTGACATCTACCACAAAATATTCATCAGAATATTCAAGTTTCTTTTAATAAACTATTTTAAAAATTTTAAGTTCTTCCATCTTCTATGTCATGTTTTGAATTTGAAATCCAGATTTCTCTTTGAAAAGAAAGTATGATTATAAGGACAGCAACCAATATTCTAATGACATTTTGAAAACACGTTGATATATAGCGTATTTACCAACTTTGGCTTTTTTTTATTTTTTATTTTTTTCAGACAAGGTTTTGTTCTATCACCCAGACTGGAGTGCAGTGGCACGATCTCTGCTCAGTGCAGCCTCAACCTCCCAGGCTCAAGCAATCCTCCCAGCTCCGCTTCCCAGGTAGCTGGGACTGCAGTTGCGCACCAACACACCTGGCTACTTTGTGCATGTTTTTGTAAAGATGAGATTTTGCCGTGTTGCCCGGGCTGGTCTCAAACTCCTGGGCTCAGGTGATCTGCCTCCCTCAGCCTCCCAAAATGCTGGGGTTACACATATAAGTCACCACACCCAGACCGTTTTTTTAGTATTAATACAGATGTAAGGGAATATTTTAGAGCTGATCAGACTCATTTTGTTTCTTTCTTTGATTAATTATATTTGACTTGTTATGTCAAACAATAATACCAAGCACATACATAAGTAATGACTGTTAGGCACTGAATATATCCTGAGTTCCTATATCATATTTTTTCATAGTAAAAATCTATTGCTTTGCAATGAGAGTATTATTTCTTTCTACAGAGTGGTAAGCCAGCCACAAGATACAAGAAGCATTTTTTTAGCTTTTTATTGTTTAGTGCAAAAAATGCCAAATAAACTATGATATGTTCATTTAATTTTATATTTGAAATGTAGTTTTCATACAATGTGATGGATAAATATTTAGTGTACAGTTAGATAAACTTGGCAAATGTGTACATTTTTATAACTCATACCTGTATCAAAATAATTTTTATCACCTCAGAAAGTTTCTTTGTGTTGCCTTCTAGCCAATTCAATCTACCCACTCTGGGCAACCACTGATATGATTCCAATTGAATGTCATATAAAAAGAATCTTAAAAAGTATTCCATTTTTTGTCTAACTTCTTTCACTCAAGTGACTATGAGCTACATCTTTGTTGTTGCAGAGTGTTGGTAGTTTGGTATTTGAATTGTAGAATATTATTCCATGAATGGGTCTACACTGCAATAGGTGCTTACCCATTCTCCTGTCAATAGATATCTGAATTCTTTCCAGGTTAGGACAATTATGAATAAAATTACCATAAATATTGTAGCACAATGCTTTTTATAAGCACATGTTTTCACTTATTTTACATAGGAATGAAATTGCTTGTCATAGAATGAAACTTTGTTTAACTTTGTACAAAATGGACACTTTATTTTTTCAAAATAGTTGTACCATTTTACATTCTACCACAGTGTGTCTGAGATTTCTAGTGGCGCCACATCATTGACCATATTGAATGGTTCTTTTTTTCTTTAGTATTCTAAAGGATGCTATTTCATTGCACTTTTAAGTAGTGCTTCCTTAAAGACTAATGATAGAAAACGTTTTCATGTGTTTATTGGCCATTTACATTTTATTTCCTTTTGTAAAATATCAGTTTAAGTTTAAATGATGATGTAGAAATAACTATTTCTTTATGGAAAAAGACAAACTGCCTGCCTAAGTCACAAATATATTCTATGTTTTCTTCCAGAAGGTTGACAGTTTTTTTTGTTGTTGTTTTTTTAGCATTTAGCTTTAATGTTTACATATTGAATGTTAAGCCTTGAATTCAAAATCATCCATCTAGAATCAATTTGTGTATGTGTAAGTTAGGGATCAAAGTTTTGATTTGTTTTATTTTGCATACAGATATTCATTTATTCGAACAACACTTGTTGAAGATAGTTTTCTTTACACATTGGATTATTTTAATATCCTTGAAACAAATCATCACATGTGTGCAAACCTATTTTTGAACTATCTATTCTTTTCCATTGATCTGTCTATCTTTATGCTCGCAACATACTGTCCTGTTTACTGTAACTTAATGGTAAAACTTGAAGTCAGAAAGAGGAAGTTTCTGTTTTGTTTTACTTTTTCAAGATTGTTTTGGTTATAATAGAGCTTTTGTGTTTCTAAATAAATGTTAGAATTAGTTCACTTTTAACTATAAGAAAAAATTTGAGATTTTGTTTGGAATTATATTGAATTTATAGAGCATTTGGGGGAACATGTAACACTTTTGAGTCTTTTAATTCGTAAATGTTGTATATCTCTCAGTTATTTGGGGACTTTTAAAAATTTTATCTCAGTCATATTTTTAAAAATTTTACTTAAAATCTTGAAAAAACTTTCATTAAATATAATCTCAAATACCTTATGTATTTAAATGCTATCGTAAGTGGTATCCTTTACATCTTATTTTCCAAATTTTTATTGCTAGCATATAGATATATAATTGATTTTGATTCTATAACATTTCTAAATTTACTTATAAAATTACTTGGATTTGTTAGAGTTTTATTTTTCCTCTAGCAATTTTAGAATTCTCTGCTTTAGACATTCTAAAGCAGAAATTTTTCAGTTGTGAATAATAAAATTTTATATTTCTGTCTTTTAAATAACTAGATCTTTTATTTCTTTTTCTTATATCTAGTATATTTGGAAATGTGAATGTTACAAGTATGACCCCTTTTCTTTGCAATAGATCTCCCTGGGCAATCTTATTCATTTTTATAGTTTCAATTTCAATTTATATCCTAGTTCAAATCCCGATTTTGAGCTTTAGAAACATATTTCTGACTACTTATCACTAATCACCATCTGTACATGTCACAGCCATCTCAAATTCAACATCCCAACTAAATTAACTTTCAACTCCCCAAGAACCCCTTATTTCCTTGTATTTAAGTCAATGTCATGAGAATAACTCCAAGCTAAATTCTTGAAATCAGTTCCAATTTCATACTTTGCTAACACTGTGATCCTTCACGCAGACACTCTCATTCAGATATGGACACAAACTGTTTTTGTTTGTTTGTTTCTCTGTTTTGTTTTGTTTTGTTTTTTGAAACAGGGTCTCACTCTTTTGCCCAGTCTGGAGTACAGTGGTGTGATCCCAGCTCACTGCAACCTCGGCCTTCCAAGTTCAAGTGAGTCTTGTGCCTCAGTCACCCAAGTAGCTGAGCCTACAGGCGCCCACCACCACGCTTGGCTAATTTTTGTATTTTTAGTAGAGATGGTGTTTCACCATGTTGGCCAGGCTGGTCTCAAACTCCTGAGCTCAAATGATCTGCCCAGCACAGCCTCCCAAATTGTTGAGATTACAGGCATGAGCCACCGCGCCTGGCCAGACAACTGTTTAGCAAACTCTCTTTCACCTAGTTCTTGATAATCTTCTATATGCTTTTTACTGCCTATTTTCAATGCTCTTGACATGATTTACTTCATTTCCTTGGACTACTGACTGCAAGTAGATTTGCCTCTCAAACCACTCTCTACATTATAGAGATTATAAATGCCGATTTAAAAATACAAATCAGATGATGTGGTTTTCTTTGTAGAAGACCTTTAGTGAACCCCTTTTGTATAGAATAAAATTCAAATAACTATGCACATGCATGTTTGCAAAGATAACAGATACATTTATGGGACAAATTTGAAAGTTCTTGTGGGTTTGGATGTTTTGTAGGACAAGGCATTGCATATCTTCTGCTTGCCCCTCTGTATCAGTCTTGACCATCTTCCAGCAGGTTCTATGCACTGGAAGTGAACGATTATGGTCATTAGACTCTTTGTCCGTTGGTTTCCTGTTGAGCTTGTGTCCCAGTTCATTGAGGCTGCTATAACAAACTACCATAAATTGGGCAGCTTATAAACAACAGTAACTTATTACTCTCAATTCTCAAGGGTGGGAACACCAAGACAAGGCACTGGCAGGTTCGATGTCTGATGAAGGCCCACTTCCTAGACATCAGTCTTCACTGTCGCCTCACAAGGCAGAGGGGGCTAGCTAGTTCTCTGCCATCTCTTTGATAGAGGCACTCATCCCATTCACAAAGGCTTTACTCTCATAACTTATTTTTCTCTCAGTGGTCCAGGGTCCTAATACCAACACCTTGGGTTTTAGCTTTCAACTTTTAACTTTTGGTAGGACACAGACATTCAGACCACAACAATTTAGCTAATGAGTAGAAGCGTAGCCTGTTAATAGGTATGTGGTAGGATGTAGGGTGAGTTGGGTTATGCATTCCCCATCTTCATTCTTCGGCCTGACTCTTCCCCTCACCTTAAGGCCCCTGCCATGCTTACCTCTACATCTCATTTGTCTTGGAGTGCAACACTTTTTATATGGGCTGCCTCTATCCATCGCTTGCACTTTTACATACATTATTTCTCTATTGGGTGCTTTTCAAATTATTCAGTTTGGGTGGGCTATTTGTTTCCATCTATGACTATGACATGTGTGAAAGTAAAGGAAGGATATGGAAAGGAGTTGAAGATGATTTCAAGGGTTTGCTTTTTTGTTTGTTTTTAACATAAAATAGAATATTGGTTGCTGTCTGTATAAAGACATGAAAAAATTCAGTATCAGGTCTAGTCCAGAACTGATGGTGTTTCACTTCTTAACATCTATCTACATACCTAGATTTATTTCGTCTCACTTTCTCACCTCTACCTCAGGTTCCAACCATAGCAGGCTAAATGTAGCCATATTTTTTGCAAGCACAACATTTTATCCATAAGGTTCCCTCTGTCTTACACCTTCTCCAAATAGTCTACTTAAAGTCTGTTTAAATGACACCCTGGCCTTCTGACACTGGCCATATTTACCTTTTCTTTCTATTTCATAGCAAATTAAACATAATACTTCTACCACTGTTTTTCTATAATTCAGCCTCTACAACAATTATCCAAACTAGATGGGACTTTGTATTCAAGAAAAAGACAAACATAATTTTGTGTATGTATAAAACCAGTACTTAACTAAATTGTATAACCAGTACTTAACAAAATTCTTAACATGTAACAGTCTTTAAGTAAAGATTGATTGAATATTTCTATGGGTAAGTAAATATATACATGGGTGCATGCAATACAGTTTAGAAATATTTTGTGGGCTGTGAATTACTAAGTTGGTCATTGATTTGGAAAAACTTGACAAGCAATGTCAAACATCTCTACCTGCTTAGTTTAGTACAGATGCCTTAGTTGAAATAGACACACACACAGGAAAGTACTAAATTTTTTAATTTAAAAATAAAAAAGAAAATAGATTTAAAGAACACTTAAGGGAAGTACACCATAGTACTGGTGAATTATAAGATGGTGCATTTTCATAAAGGTCAGAAATGCGCCAATACCCAGGGATGATACAATGATTAAAATGGCATAAGTGGCAAGGATGAAAAGTGAAATCAGATTCCCACCTGATTGTGTTCAATGAAGCTCTCATGTCACTCCAGTTGCTGGGACAGATGCCAAGTTAGTTCATTTTATTCAGTACCCTTAAATTACTTCTAAAATTTAGAGTCAAACACTATTTTGCTTGAATTGTTAGCTTATACTTTAGGCAGTAGTTTACATGTCTCATGAGATCTATCAGTGCACATTTTCCCGAAGATGATAACAGAAAAATGTAAAGAAAAATAATTTTATATGAGATAACACAAAGACTGTAATATTCAGAAAAAGAAGCTTTGTCATTGTACTATAACATCCTATTATATAAATCCTAAATGAGCCTTTTGTTCTGATTTTGTTGTTGTTACTATTGAAAGTCTATTTATTTCAAGTAAAGTAACTTCAGTTACAAAACTACATTTGAATAAATGCTCTTTTCACTGACCTGCATAACCTAAAGTGATCAGAAGAAATATATAAATGTCAACCAAAATTGCAAATTATATACAAACTCAAAGATACAGCTAAAGTCTTTCACAAACTGCAAATTACATGATATAATTATCAATCACATTATGACAAGAGATGTATAGGTTCATGATTTTTATAGTTGAAAATTATAATGTTATATATTTTATAATATAAATTGTGCTTCAATAATATCTAAGAGGAGCAAGAACCTTGAGTTAAACATTCCTAGCAACAGAGAAAGTATTACTTCATTTTAATCCAGCTAATTATTAGAAGTTCTTCCTTATTATTATGGCAACAATTGTCTTTCTGTAAGTACTACCCACTGCTCCCTTCGTGGAATTCTACAGCAAATCTTGTTTTTCAGACATATAATAAAGCTTCAAATATTTGAAGATAGATACCTCTTTCTAAGTTTTCCGGAGAAACATCCTGAATTGTCCAACTATATATTTTGGTTTGGAGATGGTCACCATTCTGACCACCATCAACAGGGCTTATTAAGTCAACAATATTGTTTTTTTTTTATTTTTTTTTTATTTTTTTTTCTTTTATTATTATTATTATTATTATTATACTTTAGGTTTTATGGTACATGTGCGCAATGTGCAGGTAAGTTACATATGTCTACATGTGCCATGCTGGTGCGCTGCACCCACCAACTCGTCATCTAGCATTAGGTATATCTCCCAATGCTATCCCTCCCCCCTCCCCCCACCCCACAACAGTCCCCGAAGTGTGATGTTCCCCTTCCTGTGTCCATGTGTTCTCATTGTTCAATTCCCACCTATGAGTGAGAATATGCGGTGTTTGGTTTTTTGTTCTTGGCGATAGTTTACTGAGAATGATGATTTCCGATTTCATCCATGTCCCTACAAAGGACATGAACTCATCATTTTTTATGGCTGCATAGTATTCCATGGTGTATATGTGCCACATTTTCTTAATCCAGTCTATCATTATTGGACATTTGGGTTGGTTCCAAGTCTTTGCTATTGTGAATAATGCGGCAATAAACATACATGTGCATGTGTCTTTATAGCAGCATGATTTATAGTCCTTTGGGTATATACCCAGTAATGGGATGGCTGGGTCGAATGGAATTTCTAGTTCTAGATCCCTGAGGAATCGCCACACTGACTTCCACAAGGGTTGAACTAGTTTACAGTTGACAAACCTGACAAAAACAAGAAATGGGGAAAGGATTCCCTATTTAATAAATGGTGCTGGGAAAACTGGCTAGCCATATGTAGAAAGCTGAAACTGGATCCCTTCCTTACACCATATACAAAAATCAATTCAAGATGGATTAAAGACTTAAATGTTAGACCTAAAACCATAAAAACCCTAGAAGAAAACCTAGGCATTACCATTCAGGACATAGGCATGGGCAAGGACTTCATGTCTAAAACACCAAAAGCAATGGCAACAAAAGCCAAAATTGACAAATGGGATCTAATTAAACTCAAGAGCTTCTGCACAGCAAAAGAAACTACCATCAGAGTGAACAGGCAACCTACAAACAATATTGTTTTTAAAAAATATATGTAGGTGCTGAAGTGATTGTAACTTTCTCAGCTTCCATGTTTTATGACTTTTCTAGTATAAGGTTGTAAAATAACATCAGTAAACAGAACCACATCATCATTTTTAGTCTGGTTATTATATTCTATCTAATTATTCAATAATATATCTATTATATGTGAGAAACCACATAATAATTTGAACAAGGAAAGTTTAATATAAAGAATGATTAACTGTAACAGGTGGTTGGAATAAGAGGATATTGCTTAGTAAGGCGTAGAGAGTAGTAAAGAGAACTGCAAAGAACATGAGAGCACAGATAGAAAGTACGGCCACTACTTTCTGGACTGGGCTGGAACATGCAAGGCAAACTTGCTCCTTCTCCAGGACTTAGATCCAGCCTTTGTAGAAGAGGACATGGCCATGGCTACTGAATATCACAAAGGTGTCTGTAGTTCTCTGATGGCAGAACTGGCAGGAAATCTGCTCTCCAGGGTGCCAGAAAAAGCTACTCATGGGAGCATATCTCACTGGTGGCACTTTACTCCAAACCACTTTACTCCAAAACCACCCAAGAAAGAGTGCCAGAGGAATCTGTTGGCCTCTGAGTTCTGTAAACTGTGTACTGAAGAATTTGGATGATGACACAGTTGCTTGCATTGTGGGATCCCAGACCTAGAGAAAGGATACAGGTTCTGGAGAAATTGCCTGTTCTGCAAGAACACAAGAAAGCCACACATGCTGCCGGTGTGGAGCACTGGACAAGGCATGCATTTCACTGAAGGCACCAGAAAACCCCCCTGGTGCCAAGGGGAGCACACTAGAACCTGAAGAGAAGGTCTAGCAATGTCACTACATCATCGTTTTTTGACAAAGGTTAACATCTAGTCTTATGGCAAATACATATGTGTGTGCATATATGTATGTATATTTAGAGGCCTACCTCCACTTTTGCAGAGCTGCCAGTCTAACTTGGATTTGTAGGCAACAAATGATGAATTGATAACTAGTGCTACTCAGCATATCATGCTGTAATCTATTCAATTGTTTACAGAGAGAATTTCTGCCTTGGGTTAGCTTTCTAATAGTTCTAACATTAACTTTAACAAACTAAAGTGAGAATTAATCTCCACACTTGGCCACAAATATATACTGGAGTCCTAATTGCAGATACATTTAAGAAAAACCTCTAATCCCAGCTACTCAGGAGGCTGAGGCAGGAGAATCGCTTGAGCCTGGGAGGCGGAGGTTGCAGTAAGCCGAGATCACACCACTGCACTCCAGCCTGGGCGACAGAGCAAGACTCCATCTCAAAAAAAACAAATCAGCTTTTTTTTTTAGTTTTTACAACATGGCCCTAATTTTAATCTTGAGTTTGTAATTACTTTGTGTACCATGGTACAGTGGCTAATAAAAATAAGTTAAATCTGTAAACAGTCACATAAACTTTTTCAAAGCAAATTGGCTTGGATGGTTGCACCTGAATCCATGTCGGGGGTGCTGAGACAAGACTGCCCCCTTCTGGGACTCTCCAATACTTCAGTGACTCCTTGCTCAGACAGGCTCTTTGCCTTCATTCACTGGAATGGGGCCCTGGTAGAATCGGGGCCATCCCTTTCCGTCTTCATAGCTGTGGGTCTCTCCATGGTGCTCAGACTGCTAGAGGACAATGGTCTTCAAGTGTCTTGGGTTTTCAGAAGCCTTTCTGGATCTCTCTTTGAGGAAAGAGGCCGCATCTACTCCTCAACATTGCCTTACATTGGTATAGGCTACCCAGTTTAAAGAACAGTTTCAGCTGGGCGTGGTGGCCCACGCCTGTAATCTCAGCACTTTGGGAGGTCAAAGTGGGCGGATCATGAGGTTAGGAGTTCGTGACCAGCCTGGCTAACATGGTGAAACCCCGTCTCTACTAAAAATACAAAAATTAGCCGGACGTGGTGGCGGGTGTCTGTAATCCCAGCTACTCAGGAGGCTGAGGCTGAAGAATTGCTTGAACTTGGGAGGTGGATGTTGCAGTGAGCCGAGATCGGGCCACTGCACTCCAGCCTGGGCGGACAGAGCAAGAATCCATCTGGGGGAATAAAAAAGAAAGAAAAAAAAAAAAAAAAAAAAAGAAAAATGTGATAATCTGAGTTTACAAAATAGAAAAAAAGTTATGGTAAATTTCAGATCCATTTCCACATACATGTGTATATGATACATTATGTAAGTAAATAATACTTAAAATATGACCTATTTTGTTTATTTGGAAAATTTAAGCATCAGTGAGTTTTTGACATTTAATTTGCACATTGATTTTCCAAACTATAACTCATGTATTGATCATAGAAATAAAATTTTATTCATCATTATATTCCAAAAGTCTAAATCATCACATACCATAAAATTAATAATAAGCTAACAATGAATGAATAAGTAAATGCATGAATATAATTATATAAAGAAGAGGATCCTTTCTTCATAGGGAAAATCCATCCATACAGAGAAACATCCTTTTCGGGGTTTTTCTGTATCTTTGTCTCTCAATCTCTATCTTCTAACTTACTGCCTTTCTCTCTCATTTTCTGTGTGTCTGTGTGTATGTATGAATGTATGTGGATATGATAGCAGCAGGAGGCAGACAAATTCTGGGCAGACAAGGGCTGTTCCTTGGTGAAACCTGACCTTCAAGCCAAAGACAGTGTTAAGCCTGAAAACCAAGCTACAAATCTCAGATAAATCCATCGACTGGATTGAGAAGCTCTCTTCCAGTTTGGAGCACTTTCCTCTGATTGATTCCCACCCTTCACCTATTCTACACATACCTACCTGTCCCTAATTGGTTTTTTGCACTGTTGTGTCCATCTTTGAGTGGTGTATTTTTTTTAGCTTTTTTTTGCATACTCACAAACCAATCAGCATGTACTCCCCCGTTCTCAGCCCATAAAAAACCCCCAGACTCAGTCACACATTGAGCTATTTGCTTTCAGGTCTCCTCTCATTGTCAAGAGCTCTTCTGTTGCTCAATAAACATCTTCTCTACCTTGATCACTCTTTGGTTTTCTGCATAACTTCATTTTCCTTGGATGTGGGACAAGAACCTGGGACCCTCCAAATGAGGGTATGAAAAAAACTGTAACACTGTAGCCCTTTGTCATCCACCAGTGCCAGGCAGCCATGCCAGCCCAGGGCAACAGAAACAAAGGAAAAGAGGCTCCACCAGCCACAGAAGTTTGCAGCTGTCGAAGTGGCACTAAAAAATCTTATGTCAGATATGTTATATATATAGAAATACAAATGTATATATGTTATATATACATGTATGTACTATATATAATCAGAATGAAAATACATATAGAAAACTAGGCACCTACATTTACATTTATGTTAAATATAAGTTTATTAATTTTAATATTATTTTATCATTTTATATTTGTGTATGTATTTAAATACATCTATATTTTAAATGTCAGTCTAAGAAAAAATGTCTTTTTTTAGGGATTTATATTTCCTAATTAAAACATTTTCCAGGAGCAAGAGAATATATGTATATATCATAGATCAAAATGATCTTACACGATTTTTGCATTTTCAAATTGAATTATCTTTCCCACTGGAGATTCTGATTCAACTTCCTCTGCAGTCTCCAACGTTGGCAATGTTACTAAATAATTGGCTGTAGAGGGTTATATCCCTCAATTGTCTTACACACACAGAAACATATATACACACCTTTAAAAAAATCACTTGTATTTAGTAACCAACTCTATGTTGATGAATTTTCATCCTGCACTATCTGTTTTTACCTAATTAAAAACAATTATGAGCACAAATGTTCACTTTATACTACTGCATATAAGGAAAGCATGGTTATTATCAACTACAGCCAGTATGTTTTTCTGATAATAAAAATTTAAAAGTATGTAGATGTTATTCAGAATAATACAATAATTATTATCCATGTTATACAGAATTATACATTATTCAGAATAATCCAATATTATGATCCAGAATAAAACAATATTATTAAGAATAATACAGCCCAGAACAATACATGCTATTCAGAACAATATTGTTATTCAGAATAATACAATTATACTTCAGAATGTGTGTGTACACACACATATATATGTGTATTTTATCACATGCTTTCTGCTTCTCAGTCTCTACCTTGAAGTGATTATAATAGATTTCATACTGCTATGTGAGACACTGAAAAATGTCATTCCAGGAATGAATCCAAACTAATAAAGCTGGTTTCCTATGTGATCAAATTTCTTATGTCTCAAAAATGTGTCAGTTTCTTCCTCACTTTTGGCTCCAATTTTGGATTTAATGTTCCTAACTCAAACTAATTTTTATACCCTCCATACCCTCTCTCTATAAAAACATGACCAAATCATAATTCTTCTGGTATCGTGCTGGGCCATTCTTAGAATCTGTGTTGCCTAAACTGCATGTTTACATGTGAAATGGAATCAGAATCAATCAAATATTTATTTTGGGATGTTACGGGCGGACCAAGATCCATTCACATGTAATAGTGTTTGTATCCTGAACCGAACTGCTTGCCTCACTGAAAGAACAATGCATGAAAAGTATGTAATTTAACAAATTAATAGTGTCATCTGTTTAAGATTTGTGTTCAGCAGAAAGTAAAATAAAAGGAATTTAACAAGGTTTTATGATCATCTTAAAAACGTTGAAAAAACAAGATGTAACCAAACTATCATGTTTTTACTTATAAAAGACAAACTCTTAAGAATATTAATCAGAGTTTATCCTTTCTAAATACTTACTCTGAAGTTGATGGTCTTTGATATTTCCAGTTACTTGCTACTTGAAGTCAATCTTACAAGTATTATACCTACTTCATGATGTTTTTATGTAGAAGTGTTCTAAGGGTCACTGCATCTTCTCTAGTCCTAACAGTAATAGAGGCCATTATGGAAATTTGGAAAATATGGGAAATGTAAAAAAAATTGAACTAACTCTTAACCTACTCTTCGGAAATATACACTAGTGCTTACTTATATGTATAAGTATGTACATATTGGAAATATTAATTTTTAAAATGTCACTGTAAAATATATTTTCCCAACTGTTATCTTTTCTTCTGTTACTAAATATTCTTTAAAGATGGTATATTTGCCTGATAGTCATTTTATATAATTAGATATTATTTATGTAAACATTTCTCTACTTTCAAACATTTACATTAGCTATACTTTTCTCTTATTATGCATAAATCTGGGAAGAGCATTATCATCATCCATTAAAATCTGAATATAATTCTACTTATTTTCTGAGGGTATATTCTTAGAATTTAAATGATCTGGTAAAAAAGAATGAATATTTTATCAATTATTTTTATAAAATGCCAGTTTGCTTTTCAGAAAGATTGTATCAATATATGTTTCCATGTATAGTATTTGAGAAAGCTTCCTGAACACTCAAAGCATTCTGTAATTTCAGACATTACTTGGCTTTGTATGCAAAAGAAATGCAACCGAAAAATAGAGCATTAGTTTACACACAAGGATTTTTATAATGCCTTGGCTTGATGACAAATTAGTATTTGTGGCTCACTCCAAGTATTCTTGCGATGTACTTGAAGAACTAAGAGCTGTTAATGCTGTTATTTACCGATGACGACAGTGGGAGCTATACTGCTGTATACAAAATGTCTCATAATCTGTTTAAAGATGTCCACCATTATCCCACTATTTGTTTTGTCGTCTTTTATTATGGGCCACTTTTGAAGTAAATCTATGTACTGAACTGGCATCACTCTCTTTTATATTGATGGGACGAAGTCCTAATGTCTTCCAGCTAATACAGGAAACTTTTTGTCCTTGATTGATGTTAAGGTAGTTTCTAACCTCTTCCTTACAGCAGGTTGAACTCCTGCTCTATTGCATCTCACAGCATCTCTCCTGCTGAGCCTAGCATCTGCATCCCTGTAGGACAATGTATACATACTGTAGCAAAATTAAATTTTTATGTGCTGTTGCATATTGGGTAGCATGAGTATGACAAATCTGCTCTACTCCCTGTGCAAAGAGACAGGACAATACACAATGCATGAGAAGAGGCTGGCTCAGATAAAAGGTCTTTGCAAGAAAACATCCCACGGACAGAAAAATCTCCCCTACTGGCCTGATCAAACTGCATTTAAGCCTTCATGCCTCTCAAAAGTCTTTGAAAATGACAATTGAAAGGAAGTTGTTATACAGGAAGAGTACATCTGAGTGTATTTTTTTACATAAATAGGGTGGCTACTGGAGAGACAAAACAGCCTAACTTAAATCTCACTTATCCTGCCTCATTTCCTTTCACTCTGCATTGAGAGAGGCAGAACAAAGATACAGAAAGTCCAAATCTGCAGAAAGAAGAGACTGTTGGAGGTTTTCTAAAGCAGAGATTTGGGGATTTGGGACACATGTCATGGCTGGTGATTAATCCCTGGTTTTTGAAGAAAACTTTTATGAGTACTAGTCTCAGCTTTTGAATCAATTTCAGACTCTCTAATATAGACATCAAGGCTATGGAAATGAAACATTGTCTCTGCATTCAAGCAATTCGTACTTGAGTGAAAAAAGAAAAAAAAAGTAAATCCCAGAAGTGCAATCTACTTGAGTTATTATTACTGTGAGGAAATGTATCTACTTGGAAACATAGACAACTCAGATTTCACCCTGAGTTGTCAGAGAATAATTCTGAGAAGAGGTAGTATTTTAATGAAATCTTGAGGATGAAGACTTCAGCTAAAAGGAAGTTGAGTGGAGAGAGAATTTCTGAGTAAAGAGCATGTCCAAGTCTGAGGAATGAAGATATGTTTACGGAATTGCAGTTTATGTGACAAGGGTGCAATACACTTTGTATATTACATAATACATTATATTGAATACTGATGTAAAAGTGATATGAGACTAGAGGTATGATTTTGGAATTTGATAATGAAGACGATTTCATACTAAACAACATCTGTAGCATCTATAAAATGAGGTAATTCAGAAAAAATTCAGAAGGATATTTACAAACCAGATAACGTAAGGGGAATAATAAGAGAGAGAGAGACAGAGAGAAAGCCTAACCAGGTAGACTGAAAGTTTGTATTTAAGCTGTGTTTGTCCATAGTTAATTCACTATTATTCTACAATTTCTTATTGTTCTTCTTTCCTGGAACCAGTAACAGTAGCATATTTCTGTTGATGGCCTAGATTTATCTCTAACTAAATTTGCCCTACACAGACCATCAGCATTTCTCCTAAGACTCAAACATGTCTTTCAATGCTGTGTTCATGATATGTCCCATACCATGTATAGCTCTACAACCTCACATCACTCCTACCAACTTTTCTTCTTCATATTCAATGATCTTGGTCAAAAACTTTCTTATTGTCCAAAAGTGTTGGTTACACTGTATAATTTTGAATTGAGTTCTTATAAAGGCCTCTTAAAAATTTTTATCTCATATTTTATCTTGATGTTTCCTAATAGTGACAGTCTAAAAAATATTGGCCTTGAGACTTTTATTATTCATTAAGTTATGGAAATTTTTCTTTGTCTCCTAAGGGAAAGATTACTTGCCCATAATTGTTGAATTGTTCATTAGACTTTAGATGACTGGATGATTGTAGAAGGAGTGTAGCTTTTTTACCTCTAGTCGAGTAAAATATCTACAATGGTCTTTCTGTTGATGCTTTTCTACATGCCTTAACTCACTTTTTGCTGTAGCTGTTATAACATGTTACTCATCAAAAATCATAACATGATTCCAAATGAGAAAATGAGTTATTGCTAAAGCAATGCTGATTTTTATTTTCTATGAGCAACTTTGCTTTCATAAATATCCACCAACTAGTTCCCTTTGGCAAATTTTCCTGACATTGTCCTACTCCAGGCTCAGGCCACCAAATCAGATAAGAGTTTCTGGGAACTGTCATGGTGATCTCCTTATCCAAATTAATTAAGATAACCTTAAATGCCTGGGTGGTCACACTAAGGCACCCACATTGCTCTTTTAACTCATAATTGAGGTTGTGGAAATAATTATCTGTAAATGGCATATTTCACTTTTTTCCAGTGTGCATCAGCACTGTAATTATTTTATTTGTCTAGTTCAAAATATAGTTATATTTTATAAGAAAATAACAAAAATTTTTATCACCCTTCTTAATCATTTAAAAATATTAAATCTGAAATTATTTGGAGATATGTTTTACTATCAGTATGTATATATAGCTTAATAACATGTAGGCACAAAACCTGATAGATTTACTGTATGGAAAATATATTTAAAGCACTTCATCCTCAGATTAGTATTATATTTTCCATTTACAACAAGAGGAACTTTACAGGCCAAATACTAACAGATTCAGCAATAATTTTCTTCTCTGAAATTCAGCTGGAGCTGCAGAATATAAGAACAAGACTTTGAAAATAAATTGACTGTAAATGTACAGACATTGAAATAATATGGATAGATACTTTGTTCATAGTTCTCAGCAACATGAGATCTACAAATCAAAGAGCTAGTTTCACCCTTTCTGGATAAATTCATGAGCAGAAGCTCATGAACCTTCTGCTATTTCAGTGGCTGCCACTTGCAAAACGTTCACAGTATATTAGATGTTATTGTCCTTGATTATTCCAAAGCATTTATTGAACGTTTCAAGATTTTATGGAAGGATAGAAAAAAAAAATCTAATGAGTTAACTCTGGGGAGCCATGCCATAATTTCTAAAGTGGATATAAACTTTATTATAAAGAATCTTTAAAAAACAAAAATACAAAATCAAGCCAGAATCCTGCTGGAAGAGACCACGCTATGCCCTGAATGAACTGCAGTAAAGTGTCAAGCTCCACAGACCTAGTGCCCAATATGAAATTTTGTTAGTCTAACTACTTAAACAGTAATATTAATTACAGTTTTCTCCCTTGTTTCAGGCTGTTCCTACCTGTCTACAGTGTAAGGTATGAAATGCTTTCTGTCATAAATTTGTTTAATATATATAATTGCTGCTGTAGCATTCATTTTTCGGCCTGACATATGTTGTTTGAGACCCAGTGGCATCCCTTTGGCCTAATTAAAACTGCCTCTCCCTATATGGTTATGATATAAGTCACTCTTTACTTATTCCACTGACACAAAACCCAACTGTGAGACAAAGCGGCAAATGTAAGAAGCCATGTTTGCTCATTTCAGCTTGTATCCCTGACTCTGTGATGAAATGAAGCTCTCTGGAGGAATGCCTTGAAGACAAAATAGGATACAGCTCATGGCACCCCACATCCCTTCCTTGAATCACTATATTCCTTTGAAAGCTAACCCTAGTGCTTGCCTTTTCCTTCACTAAGATGATGTCTGATGGCATTAATGATTATGTTTCTCTAATCTATAACCAAAGTGTCTTACAGTATGTTGCAAGAATCTATAATGTACTCTTCCAAACCTTGATGTGATTCTGCTTCAGCGAAACTTCTGAGCAGATATGGTGTGATTTTGAACTCCTACTACCTATATATAAGCAGCGAGCAGAAATACCTATGCCCTGTGCCAGAGCAGTCTGACAGAACAGCTCCCAGGCTACAGGCGTTGGTCCATAGTCATCAGAAGACTTCTGAATAAAAAACTAACTGTAATTCTTTGACTGCTTGGTTTTCTTTTCTTTAGTTAACAGAACACACCCCACAGCTGCTGCCGTGATAAAATTTAATAATCAACACCACAGTCATGTAAATAACTTGATCTCTTCCCATGTGTGTTTTCTTTAAATAGTGAATCCACAACCCCCCAATGGGAAACCTAAGGGATATTTTCCATGGACCTGTATTAAAGCATAGTCCCAACGGTTTTTCCTCTTGTTTTCTCTCTCCCTCCTCACCCACTAATTGAGCTCTCCACCACCCTCTGTTTCAGGCATTTTTATTTCACCTACTCATTGTGTCTGACCTGCCTGATACACACACCAAACCTAACTTTCCCCTCTGGTCAGGTCTCTCCTAGAGAGCGGTTATCTTGGCTTGTGGCCACTCTCAACAGAGAGATCACAAAACCAACTCCAAAAGAAATTAAAACAGAAATCGTAACACCTTACATACATGAATCTGCTGGGATGAAACAATGAAACCTTGTACTTTATGAACATTGACATGTTGAACCCACAACTTAAATGTTGAGTGTTACTGCTAAATGCCATTTCAAGTGATTTCTAGTTTATTTCACCAAATGGTGAATAAAAAATACCTCCTGACGAGTAATACTCAGCTTGCCTCTGTTTAGTTAGAAGATATAGCTTTGGACCATGCTTGTTTCCTCCATACTCATATCCTCCCTTCCAAATATTGTTTGATAGCATTTTATGAATGAGATTTAGCATTAAATCTTTCCATGCCTTTCCATGCTTTTCCTCCATGTCCAAAATTCTAAGCAAACTTAGGCGCAAAGAGAAAAAAAAAAAAACTAAACTTTTAAGGCACAGTAATTATAAAAGTAATTACATTTTCCTTGTGGAAGACCTAATGACATTTTCTTAGAAGTTAAACACAAACTTAATTACACATATTATACAGGTTGAGCATTCCTAATCTGAAAATTCAAAATCAGAGATGCTCCAAAATCTGAAACTATTTGAGCACCGACACGATGACACAAGTGGAAAATTCCACACATATGTACTTAACACAAACTTTGTTTCTGGTATAAAATTATTTTAAAATATTGCATAAAATTACGTGTATAAGGTGAATATAAAACATAAATAGTTTTCATCTAGACTTGGCTCCTATCTCCAAGCTCCAAGATACTGCAGTATAGATCTCTCTCTCTCTCTCTCTCTCTCTCTCTCCCAAAATCTGAAAAAAATATGAAATGCAAAACATATCTGGTCCCAAGCATTTCAGATTAAGGAAACTCAATCTGTATAGCATGAAGCCTGAGTAATTTTACTAATCATCTCTGCTACATCAAAAAAGGAGACCTGTCTAATAATCGTAGCTGAAATCACATATAAATAGCAAAAAGCGATTGTCTAGAATATGATACTTACCATATTGTTCCTCCTTGATTTTTCTTTTTAGGGTAACTAGATTATGACTGTAAAGAGAAAGCAACTAACTCTCCAAAGTGAATAAAATTTTCCAATCCAGAGTAAAGGTTTTGTTTATAATAGAGAGAATAAGGTGGACCCTTGATAGAAAAAGAAAATATATGTTGAGCCTTTCCATGCTTTTCCTCTATGTCTGAGGTTCTGAATTTTTTCTTAAATTCCAAAGTCATAAAAACCATTTTATTCCCACAATTATTAAAACAGTATATAAAGTAACCATTTATTTTATAAATGTCTCCCCTGCCATGGCTTACAGCATGAGAAGCGAGGAGAAGGGCTTCATGATAGATCAGTACTTTTCAGCCTTCCTGCCGCAATATGTATACAAATGGCAGAGCTGAGGACTGTTTTCCTGAATGTTCTGAGTATTATCTAATCTTACAACAACAGAACTTCTGTTCATCACCATTGAGTGATATATGAATATCTAGACTCCTATTCCAGACAACTGCTCCTAGATTATTGGGTTATTTAATAATGGCATAATATTTTTAAGGACAAGTGTTTATAGTTATTATGGTACTGGGGATGTGATACCATCATTATATACATATTGAAGGCCAAGGAAATCCACAAAATTTTAAGAAGACAGCAGGGACTGGTCTCCCTCTTCCATTATGGATGCAGCCTTCTCACCCTGCATCCAACTCTATTAAATAGCTGAAAAATTAAAATATTTGTACAAAACCATTTTAACATCATGTGATGATTTATTTTATGCATCAACTTGACTGGGCCAAAAGGTACTCAGATATTTGGTCAAATATTTTTCTAAGTATGACTGGGAGGATGTTTTGTGGGGAGATTAATATCTGAGTCAGTAGACTGGTAAAGCAGACTGCCCGTTTGAGTGTGGGTGAGCCTAACCCAATCAGTTGAAAGGCTGAGTAGAACATAAAACCTGACACTTTTGTGAATAAGAAGGGATTCCTCCAGCCTCACTGCTTTCGTTTGTGACATCAGTTTTTTCTTACCTTTGGATTTGAGCTGAAGGTCACCTCTTCTTGAGTCTCAAATCTGCCAGCTTTCAGACTGAAACTCACACCATTAGGTCTCTTGGTTCTCAGATCTTTTCCCTGGATCTCCAGCTTGCTGACTTCAGATCCTGGGATTTCTCAGTCCTTATAATTGTGTGAGCCAATTGCTTTTGATAAATATATTTTATTAAAGGAAAAGGAAAAGGAGTCATTGTATAAAAAAGGATACTTGCACACTAATGTTTAAAGCAGCACAATTTGCAATTGCAAAAATGTGGAACCAGTTCAAATACTCATCAATCAACAAGTGGATAAAAAACTGTGATATATATATATATCACACATATATATGTTATATGTGTGAACACACACACATATATATGATAGAACACTACTCAGCCATAATAAGGAATGAATTAATACTATTCACAGCAACCGGGATGGGATTGCATACTACTATTGTAAGTGAAGTAACTCAGAAATGGAATACCAAATATTGCATGTTCTCACTCATAAATGTGAGCTAAGCAATGAGGATGTAAAGGCATAAGAATGATACAATGAACTTCGGGGACTCAGGGGGAAAGGATGGGAAGGGGGTGAGGGATAAAAGAGTACAAATTGGGTTCAGTCTATACTGCTTGGATGATGGGTGCACCAAAATCTCACAAATCACCACTAAAGAAATTACTCATGTGAATAAAGAAATTACTCATGTAACCAATTGCCACCTGTTCCCTAAAAACCTATGGAAATAATTTGTTTAAGTTGTATATAATAGTCCTTCAAAGAAACACAACCAACGAGATACATATATATACACGCACACACACATATGGGTATACATAGACATATATGTATACATGTATATATTTCTTTGAATAACCCTGACTCTTACTAACATACACATGGCCACATCTACACATCTAATTAATTGAAGAAGTTTAACATTTGCTCAACATTTTGAGCACGTGGAAAAATTATCATCAGTTTTGAAACAACCATTTACATTTTAAAATGTTTCCGTTTTGCTTTCATTTCTATATTCTCATCTAGTTCTCTTTCTCATTGACAGTCCACTAAAAAAAGGTTGTGGACATATAGTATAATTTAAGAATTTTAGATTGGGCATCAGAATATCTGTACCTGAACATAGAATTTATCTATTAGTAATATGTAAACTTGAGCAATTCATTTCTCCTTCCAGATACTACATTTGTCATCTTTAAATTGAAGACAATTGTATGTTTTTTATGGTAGTATTATAAGAATTGAGAATTAAAATATAGTTTTTTATTAAATTATAAAATATCATCTGATTTGAGTTTACTGTGTTCATAATAGTAACAGTAATGTTATTATTAGTACTTTCCCTAAAACATGTAAAATCCATATATATAAAATAATTTTACTTTTTCAACTATAATGGAGAAATATGCCATGCTATTCTGTAGTCTGATACCATTTTCTTTTCCCTCTGGAATTATACTTGATATAGCTTTTAATTCAGTCCATCCTAAGCTCAGTTTAAATGATAAATTCATAGTAGTTTATCATAGTTAATTCTTCAGCTATATATCATGATTTATTGAAAGCAAAATTGCAGAAAGAAAAGAAAAATTTTTGTAACTTAATTTTATCATTCATCATTATGTCTCCTACAGAAATAAAGCTAAAAAATATTTATGAATATTTATTCAAAGATGCAAAAGAGAAAATTTAAATAAAATATGTGCCTTCCATGGCTCAAATAAGAAAAATACAATGGAAATTCGTTTATAGAATTCATAGTAGACACAAGTATGCAATGTTAAGTTTTACCTGATATAAAAATCTATACAGATCAAGGTTCTGCTCTGAAAACACTGTTAGGTCTTTATAATACATTAGATTTAACTTTCCTCTCTTTTTCCCTGCTACTACTTATGATAATATTGATGAGGAAAAAAAACATTATTATTAGGCACTAACAATGTGCTCAACTCTAATGCAATCTCCATAATACATTATTATTTTTATCTTTAAAAGAACACTACAAGTAGGTAATGTTGCACTCTTTAACAGAAGGAAAATGAGGATAAAGAGGTTAGACACTTACCGTGTTAGTAAGAGGATTGCTTGAATCTGCTCTGTTGTGCAGATCACAGGCTTAATTAAAATCTGCACGGTTAGCAGTTGCTAAACTCCTATCTATTTCCTCTCAGTGGCCTGAGGTCCTTCCCTTGTTTGCCATATTGAGACATTTCACAAATTCAGATCTCCATTGCCTTACTCTGGGATTACTACACGAGTTTCCCAGTTGACCTCCACACTAGCAGTTTTTCAGCAGTTACTCTTACTCTCTGTGCAGAAGCGATCATAAACAACAGAACAGAAATAATGAGCCCCAAAAACCAGAGAGGCAAAGGACAGTAGACAGCCTGGGGAGACCAACTTATGTACTAACAAGAGCAGTTTTCTCACTTGGAGTCACATTCTCCTGTGCTGTTCTCCCCCTGTGCTCTTCCGTTCCAGCTCTGTAGCTGACAGGGACCTTTTCTTAAAACACCTGTCCCTCCTTTCTTCACTTTGCTTCCCTCACTGCTTTTAATGACTACACCCTGTGGATTTAGACTGCTTTTAAAATAAATTTTTATTTTTTTTAATAAAGCCATACACCACTTGTGCAATCAGAATAAAATATCAGAGGACAAGCAACAAATTGATTGAGAACGTAAGCCTTGGCTGCAGTAAAATTTAGGTACACAATACAGATTTGATCAATATCACAGACAAGTTAACAAACTTGTTTGGCCTCAGATCTCTCATATATAAAAATAGGGAAATAGCTATATTTTGCATGTTAAGATACTATGAGAAAATGTGGAAATTTTCTCAGCATGCAGAAGAAATTTAACATATAGAAGCATTTCCCCTGCCTTCCACCGTCTATCAACTGGTCAATTTAATAACATGAATCTTACTATCGATTTTTGATATATGGAAAGATAGATGATATAGATAGATGATAGATAGATAGATAGATAGATAGATAATTATAGGTAGACAGATAATTTTAATGAAACAGGTTTAAGTTGCTAAGCCACAGGGTTATGGGTTTAGGCAAAAAATACCAAGCTCAATAAACGATTTTGAATAGTGTTTTCATACTAATTGTAAAGAAGGTAAGAGTGATCAGAAAAAATACCAAGAAGATGTAAGAGAGAGCAAAGTATTAACAGGATAATAGGATCCCACCTTTAAGTGTATAATTTCTGGTGTTCCTGAGGAAAGAAATTTGTCTTATGTTACATTGTATCAACATATATCCAATAGACCATGAAATTGCTTCTCTGCATTTTCACTTTTTTACCTTTCCCCAAAGCCCTCATCATGTCCAGATATATTTTATAGTGAAAACCCTCTGTCAAGAAGAGGGACTATTACAGAAAACCCTAGACCCATCTCCCTGTTGCCACCTTTCCAGTGGCTAGAAAAAAGTGAATTATTATTCCTGTGCATTAGGCTAACGAAAACTGTTATCTGATATTTATAATTTTATATACTAGTAAAATTGTAGTTTTATTATGAGGTACTTTGTATGATAAATAAATGGTTTCTTTATCATGAATAGATTAAATTAGCTTACTAATGTTATAAAAATTTAATATTCTTAACTGAACATTCCAAATGAGAAGTTATCTCTTTTAAAACTATGAAATATTTCCCACCTATGTGGTAATGAACAAAATATATTACTTTAATAATATTCAAATTGGCAATAAAACAGTTATCATATATATTAATAAAAGTATATTGATATATCATGAGAAAGAAATCAGAGTGAGTTTGGAAAATGTCTTTCCCACTATGAATTTATTCAAGATTAAAATATACAAGTTTGAATTAGTGATAAAACATTTCCTTTTACAATTGCATAAAGAATTGTATAATTTTTTAATAAATCCATGACCATAAACTATTTTATATTTTTTAGGATACTTGCAAGTATATTTAAAGAGTAGCAGTTGATGCCAACAAACATTAGGCAATTTGGGAAAATCTATGTTATTCATTCATTTATTCTCTTCTCTTGGCTTTTGGCATGTGTAGTTGCAGGTGCTGGGCTGGAACTACACATGTACCTGAGAAACAGGTACATGTTTCTCAGTTTGAAGATAAGTGTTAGAAGTCTATGATTCCTTCAGTTCTGTGGATCTTTGACTTTGTTGCCACTTTTACGATACAAGCTGACTTTGCGGATCTGAATCGCTGAAGCAGATTTTATATAACCATCTTCACTGGTGACTAATTCATGACTAAACTGTAAATGGTTTGGTAATGTTCTCTGTAGAAATGTAGCAACTGCCAGCTCATTCTCTCATTAGTATGCTATTCCAGCAAGAGAAAGACACCTCCATTAAATCTTTAAGTGGAATATATATGCCTTGAAGATTGAAATCACTAATTTTGTTTGGTCAAAACATCTACCATAGATCATTGGCCTTAGTAGGTGCTTAATAACTGTTTTTGGATTACAGTTCCACAATATCACTTTTAATGTGGTTTGGTATTAATAGAGGTGATCTTCAGACAGATTTGTATTATTGCACACATTCTCTGAGTGGGCCAATGTGCACAGCAAAGCCACTTAGAACATTATTTTGACTTTAGGATATCCAAAATGCAAAGGCAACAGAATTTTTAAAATTCAAAGAAATAAATAAGATCTGACATAATTCAAAATATAGCTAGAATTTGAAAAAGACAGGTCAATGCGTTTAAAAAAAAAATTGAGTAAGGCCAGCAGTGGCAAACCTGGGAGAATTTTCATGCTCTTGTGGAATGGTTAATCCTTTAAATATTCCATCTAGTATCTAAGCCCACCTGCTCATAAAAAGGAAAATTTTAAGTTTTAGTCACTTGTCTTTTGGGAAAGATTATATAATTGTACCATGATATCTTTCATATATCACAAAAGGGAGGCAGCGAACACGTGGGAAATGAATTTGGAAAGCCCTATAAAACTTAATTTAAATTTTTGTTAAGTATCTTAAGTTCCTGAATCTGAGTTGTTATCTGTACAGTGAAAATTATTATATATCTGAGCCATGATTATGGCAACGATTATTCAGAATGTCTCTGGAAAATTTTTATAAGCTATAAAGAATTTGTAACCTTATATATTATAAATGTAAAATACAAATATATGCAAGACGCAGTGCTGATAATGATCATGAAACAATGAGATGAGACTAGAGAAGAACTTTATATGCATATATGTGTCAATACATACTCAAAAATTAGGTCTGCATAGTATTCCATGGTGTATATGTGCCATATTTTCTTTATCCAGTCTATCATTGATGGGTATTTGGGTTGATTCCAAGTCTTTGCTACTGTGAACAGTGCTGCTATAAACATATGTGTGAATGTGTCTTTATAGTAGAATGATTTATAATCCTTTGGGTATATACCCAGTAATGGGATTGCTGAGTCAAAAGGATGAGTTCATGTCCTTTGCAGGGACATGGATGAAGCTAGAAACCATCATTCTCCGCAAACTAACACAGGAACAGAAAACCAAACACCGCATGTTCTCATTCATAAGTGGGAGTTGGACAATGAGAACACATGCACACAGGGAGGGGAACATCACACACCGGGGACTGTCAGGGGACGGAGGGCTAGGGGAGGGATAGCATTAGGAGAAATGCCTAATGTAGACGACAGGGTGATGGGTGCAGCAAGCCACCATGGTACGTATATAACTATGTAACAAACCTGCATGTACTGCACATGTATCCAAGAACTTAAAGTATAATAAAATAATAAAAAAGACCTGCCACAATAAAAAAAATATGTGAAAGGATTGACCTTGGATATGGCTTAACTTTACCTTCTTTCCATCAATCTCCAACTGCTGAAGAATTGAATTTAGCAAAGTATATGTTACAGTTTGAATGGCACATAAATGCTTTATCAATTACCATTCTCTAGTAGCGGCTTTATTTAAAAGAATATTGAAATAAATGTTTTGGAAGGAAAAGTATTAAAGGAAGTAATTTTGGAAGATGAACATTGGGAAAAGAAGGCAGGCTTTGGATCCAGCTCAGCTGGGTGGAAACTTCACCCAGCCATGGCATAATTGATTTGCCTGGGGCTGGGTACTTAAACTGCCTTGTCCTAAAACTCAGCTTCCTCACTGATTGTAAAGTCATATTTTTACAGGGGGAATTTTAATATCTCATGGAATTAGTGTGAGGATTTTATAGAAAAATATGTTTTTTTCTCATTCAGCAATATTTATTGAGTCTTTACTATGTCCTAGATGCTGGTTCCCAAATAATATTGATAAGAACCTCAAGATGGGAATTTCATGTCTGTCTGGTGCTGTCATTCATTTTTAACAAACATGTATTATCTGTATCTCTCTCTCTCTCGCTCTCTCTTTTTTTTTCAAATGGGGTCTCACTCTGTTGCCCAGGCTAGAGTGTAGTGGTGCAATCTCGGCTCACTGCAACCTCCACCTTCCAGGTTCAAGTGGTTCTCTTACCTCAGCCTCCTGAGTATAGGCATGCACCATCACTCTTGTATTTTTCATAGAGACGGGGTTTCACCATTTTGCCAGGCTGGTCTTGAACTCCTTACCTCAGGTGATCTGCCTGCCTTGACCTCCCAAAGTGCTAGGATTACAGGCGTGAGCCATTGCACTCGGCGTATAATTGTCTTTACTACAAGAAACATAATAATAATTTTAATTGTGACATGACTGATGCTATATATTTCAGGATATGTTCTCATGCAGGAGCTACATAGATATATCAGGTTCATGGTAATTTGGATGTCATTATTACCCTTGTTTAGCAAAGAATAATGCATAATCTCAACTTTATCCCAAAGGAGTACATTTTGAACTTTCATTTAATTTGTACACATAGCCCTCAGAAACCTCAAGGTACCTAGTAGAAGAAGTTTTGATGTTTGTCTTCTAGAGAAGTAGCTCTTCACTGACTTACACTCCAATTGTAGCATAGAGTCGAGTGGCATTTCCACCTTTCAGGACTCTCATAATTTAGATGTACTTCCGTTATTGTAATTGAAGGGAGGTATAGGAATGTCTAACTTAAAGTAACTACCTGGATAAAACAAGAAATCAAAAGTAATCTTTCAAAGCAAATATCTGGTCATTCAAGGCTACTCTGTCATATGGTAAATGCCAATCTTTATGTGGGCGAGGTGACGCAGGAGAGAGATTTCAAAGGCTTTCTTGAATTTGTCAGCAGAATTTTACTTTAATTCTATTTGCATTTTAAGTTTCTGCAATACGTGTCCCTTCACTAACTGAAATGCTTTAGAAGCATTACCATCATCTTCCCTCCTTTAAGGCAGATCTGTGTGAGAAGTCAACTGCATGGTGAAAATGAAATAACAAAGGAATGAAAAATTGTTCATATATTAATGTATGAGCCCTTGGGATCAAATGGGTTTAATACACAGGCTTGTTCTTAAAAGTACTAACTAATGTGTCAGGATTTCACTCTTTGTGTTTACATTTTCTAAGCACCTACTTGCTACACTGTGAGACATTTTGTACAGTCTATTAGGTTTCTACTTTAATTACTGGCCCCTTCCAGTACTGCCTCCTGAGATGATTATACACTACTTTGAAGGGGAATTTAGGAATTCCAAAACTTTTTAGTAATACATTTGGAGACAATTTGAGTTACTCCCAACAGATGGCTAATTACATCTATTGTGGGGTGATTTAGCTCTTGGAGGCAATCTTATTATCCGGTTCTTGTTTGAAGACAGGACAGCTTACTGTTTGCCTGTTGTTACACTATATTTGGAAGAAGCATTAGGGATCGTCTCCAACTCCCTCGTTATGAAGATGGAAGAACTTACTTTGATAGAGTAACTGGGTAAATCACTTGCGAAAATAACAAATTCTAATTTGGGGACGAAGTAGGCAAAACTGTGCTTTTTTGCATTGAAGGGGGTTGTTTTTTTAAGTTGCTTAGAATGAGGTTAAGAAACAACGTATCCAATACTCTATTTGAAAAGGCAAAATGTGATACATATACTAATAGAAAAAGAGAAAGGGCAATGGGAAAATATGGTGTTGTTTGGTAAAGGCAGTAACATTTAATCCAAATCTTGAAGAGTAGGTAAGATTTTGACACAAAAAGATTAGGAGGGCGTGATAATATTTTAGAAGGAAGGAGGAAATCACGTTAGCCAAGGCATACAGGGCTTTTAGGAGGGAAGCAAAAAGCATGTTGAGTTCAGTTCAGTGAGAGATCTGGCACTAAAAGCAGCTTGAGCTATAGGAAAAGTTCCAGACAAAATAAATTGGATTTTATTTTATAAGGAATTGGAAGTCATTGAAAATATTATCAAAGTAAAGGAATAACATGTTGAGAGCTTTATTTTAGAAAGATAACTCATCTGCAAAAATATCGCCATCACATTCACACGAAATAGATGTGGATTGTACGGGTAAAAGTCTGAGGCTGCTTATGACAAAATGAGAGATATCTTTGAAAATTTATGTTTGCTATAAAATGTCTCCCAATATGTTGCAATATGTATCAAATATGCCTTTCATTTCTTAATATTTAATTTTTCAAGTGCCTTATTTATTGCTCAATATCATCTTCTTTTCATATGTCAAGTAGAAGAACATATTTACCCTGTGCCTTCATTTAAATTTTGATTAAAACCTTTCAGACTTCCTAGCTTAGTTTTAGAATAAGAAATTAAAGTTATATTAAAAATTCTATAAGGATATTAGTAGTAATAACAATTACACGCAGCAGAAATAGTTACCATTTTGTGTGCTTGCAAGTCAGCATAGAAATACGCTTTATATGCAGCATGTAAATTATACCCATATTGATTGTATTATATAAATATTACAGTTGTCTTCATTTTACTCAATGAGTACTCTAGGGCTTAGAGACTACTAAAATAGTCCAAGCTCACAAGGATGGTAAGAATGTATCTGTAATTTCAGACTAAATGGTTAAAATCTGATTTTAACCATTTAAACTGATTAAAATGGAAAAACCCATTTTAAGATTTCTCAAAATAAGGAAAAAAAATACTATAACAATCTTTCAAAATTCCTTTACTAGGAGATGATTATTTATATTTTGGGGGCAAATTTTATTTACACCCCCATTCACACGCATGAAGAGCTTTGAATTTGCATTCTATATACAAATGTATCTTCTGTGTAATATAAAGTTTTCTTGGGTTTTCCTGAAACAAAGTTATAATTAAAGTTTCTATTTACTTTTTGAGGAAGAAACATGTGAAAAGTAACTTCATCTATGAAAAAAAAGATGATTTTCTTTCCTCTAGACCCGGGGAAGGTCTTAAGAGCATGAGAACCTTATGAGCAAGTTTTACTCTTACATTTCAAGGCCACAAGTTCCAAAACATGATGATAGCCTATTAGGAAAGAGAAAAGTGATATGCAAAGTCACCTGCCTCCTGAAAGAGTTATCTTTGAGGCATCTTCTAAAGAAAGAGCGCGCAATTTGGAGGGACATGCAGTACAAGCAACCTCCTTAATTGTGCCCAAACCATTGGTCCTTGTTTTATATGCTCAATACGATGCTGCCTACGCAAAAGAAAAATCCTAGTTATGCAGGAACAATAAGATCTGGTAGTTGATAGTATAACATTGTGTACCTGATAGCCAAAATGATATTTTTTGTAAGGCAAATATTATCATATAAATTCTCTTATTAAAACTCTACCAGTGTTTTGTTTTGCTGTAATGCATAACAATTATTTCTACCAACACTAGACTAATAGCAAGAGAAGGGGGAGAGATATTTCACATAAAAGATTGCTGCTGCTCTTAGAATAAAAGAAATAGCTTGTAAACAGAATACCGAGCCTTATGCGGTCTGCCAGGTCTCTCTAGACTCAGGCTACCCTGTTGTCCACACTGGCTAAATGCAGTCCTTCCCAACATTGACAGGAAGATCTATAGTTCAGGTTTGGATAACTGAATTTTATATATCTATTTAGCATCCAAGTAAAGACACCAATAAAACCGGTTTGAATATGTAAGTCAGAGTTTCAAAAGAGAGGTCACTATATGGAGCTAGAATTTGGCAGTAATTGACAGAAAGATAATATTTAAAGCCATGAAACCAAATGAGATCACCAAGGAAGAGAATATTTAAAAAGAGAAGAGGTCCAAGGATCAAGCTCTGTGGTTTTATTATGAAGAGGAGTCGGCAAAGGAAACTGAAAGTGAGTCAGTAGTTGAACCAAGAGAGTGGTACTCTGTGTATTGAGGGAACAAACTGTATCTAGGAGGAGAGACTCAGAGTGGTAGCCCAGTTCTGCTAAAAAGTCATAAGTAAAATGAGATCTGAGAACAGGTTACAGGATTTAACAATGGATGACGAGGATTCATGAGTGGCATTGATAAAAAGTGGGATGCTGGAGCAAAAACTGGACCAGAATGTTTTAATATATTTAAGAAACAATGAGATAGTGAAGAGAAACCCCTAATTTAAACATTAAACTATCATCAAAAATTAGATTTTGTTGCAATTTATTACTAAGAGCAATAAACAGATAAAACAAAGGGCAATAAATGGATTTGTTTTTGTAATTGTCTGATTATTTTCTGAAAATGATAATTTCCAGAGGCGAAATTAGTGGGTGAAAAAGTCAAAATATTATTAAAAAAATTATTCTTCTTGCACTTTCTTATGGTGCTGAAAAAAAATTGTTGCCTTGCCTTTTTGACTGTTAGATTATTCCTATTTTCTGTATTATTTGGATAGAACTTACACAATATTTTATTAATAATAGTAAAAAAAGTCATATTTGATACATTAAAAAAATGTGTCTTCTGTTTTACTATTAGATGTGGAACTAGCTACTAGATTGCCCATATTTTTTATTATGAAATCAATAACATGTTCATCATAAGCAATGTGATAATTGTAAAAAAAATGGCAAAAAATAAAAGCCCCCATTTACTGAGATGCTTTTATATATCTTGATAAGTTGTTGCAGTTTTCATCATAACAATTGTAGATTACACATAGTTCTTTTGAAGAATATGTTCTCTAAATGTGCGGTGTTTTGTTGCGTAGTGTTTTGTTAGTACCTATTTTGTCCATGGCCTATCTAGTGAGAGAGTCATTATTTGATTTTCATTTTATAATTGGCACTTTTCCATATGCTGCCTCACAAAAATGTGTGGGTCAGACACAGGACAAGATTTCAAGCAGTTCTTCACACATATCTGTTGAAAACTAACTAAATCAGAAGGAAACACCTCTGTCTTTTGTCATTTGTCAGGATTTCTTCAACCTAATTTTATCAGTAAGTCTTTCTTATTGTTCAATAGAGCATAATAACTTTCTGGGTTTTTTAAAAGAATAGTTTTAATTATCCCTATATTTATTATGAAGTCCTATTATCCAGAGCAAGAATTGGCAAACCATGGCCTGTTGGTCAATTCTGCAGTCACTTGTTTACAAAAAGTTTGCAGAAAGAGTTTTATTGGAATTCAGCCATGCTTGTGCAATTACATATTGTCTGTGGCTGCTTTTGCCCAGCAGTAGAACTTCAAAGTTGCAACAGTTTTTATGGCCAGAGAAGCTTAAAATATGTACTATCTGCCACTTTACAGGAAAATAAAATAGTTACAATCCCATCTACAGCAGTAGTTCTCAAAAATTTTCCCTTTGCTGTCTTAAAAATAATTGAAGATGCCCAAGATCTTTTTTTATGAGTTATGCCTACCTATATTTGCTGTATTAGAAATTAAATTTGAGAAATTTAAAATAACGTATTAATTAATTTAAAATAACATGTTTACCCATGACATGTTAACATAAATTATACTTTCTGTGAATAATAATTATATCTTCCAAAATGAATTGATGTAGTGTCGTGAGTGTTTTACATTCTTTGCAAATCTCCTTAATGACTGGCAAAATAAAATACAATATTCTCATATCTGCTTCTGCATTTAATTTGCTGTTATTTGATGTTTTGTTTGAAGCAGATAAAGAGAATACAGCATCACATGGATATGTATTTGGAAAATGAAGAGTATCATAATGGCTTTTCAGCTAACTGAGGATACTAAACAAGTTGTAGTTTCATAAACGTTAGTTGCACTGAAGGCCCTGAGACACTATCAATCAACTTTTCTCAAACTCTGTTACATTCTACTTGCACTTTGAATAGATACTCTACTTACGTACAATTTTGTAATATCTTTACAGCATATAATGCCAAAAATACACAGTTTTTAAAACCACCAATCTCATCAGAAAGACTTTATGCATTGAAACACTAGTTAACTCAAAAGAGAGAATATAAGATTTCCCTGATTCTAATACTTAAAAGCTCACATTGCATTATTGCCAGAAATGCTGTGAGGTGTTTTTTATTGTTGTTGCTGTTTTTTGTTTTTTGTTTGTTTGTTTGTTTTTTCTTTTTTGTGACAACTGACTTCACTGATTTTGGGGAAAAAAAATGTCTACTTATTACCCAAGTCAAAATAACCATGGTTTAGCTATCAATTGTTCTTTCAAGTAAAAATGTTGCTCCATTTATAAATGCAGTTAGTTCAGCCAACAACAGAAACAAGTACACAACTGTTTTTTCCTAGAGTCAACCATGTACTTTCATATGCAAGAGAAGTCCTTGCATTTTGTTACACAGGACATTAAAAAGACACTCAGGAGTTTGTAAACCACCCTATGCGAATTGATAATTGAATTTCTTATTTATTTTGTTCCTTGTCACTTTCACCATTTACCAGTCCTAAGGATGACTTTGGTACCTTCTAAATTCAGGTAGAAAAATCTCATCACATATGCTAGATATCACAGAAAAATTTCTCGCATTCTTGGTGCACAGGTACTTTGTCTGTCTTGGCCCTACAAGTTCTGACTCCCAGCAATCTGGAAACCTCGCCATAAAATCTATATTTCTTCCAGATATTTTAGTAGATTTCTCTAGCCAATTGTTTGGAAGTAAGAAGAACGGTTAGCTAGTACATAACATTGGAGCAACCCAGACAAACTGCTTGAAGCTTCATTGTCTCCTCAGTAAACTAGAGGTATGATTGTGCTGTGCTTGTCTCACAGAATACTGAGATAACAGTTTAGATTATCTATCTCCACCTCCCCAGCTTTATTTATGTTTAATTGACAAATAAACTATTTATTACTGTTGTTCGTTTTTGTAGAGACAGGGTCTTTCTATGTTGCCTCAGCCTCCCAAAGCACTAGGATTACAAGCGTGAGCCACCTCACTCAGCCAATACTGTATTTTTGATCCATGGTTTGTTGAAGCCACAGATATGGAACCTGAGGACATGAAGGGCCAACTGTACTGACTGATCTCACATATAAGTTCCTGATGTCAGTGGGAAAACTTCGCTTTTCTCATCATTAAGTGTGATGTTTGTTGTAGGTTTTGGTAAATATCATTGATCACATTGTGGACCCTCTCTTCCTAGGTAACTGAGAGTTTTTATACTGAATGGATCTTAGATGTTGTCAAATGCTTTTTCTACATTTAATAACACAATCATATGACTACATATGACTACATATGACTACATTTAATAACACAATCATATGACTATTCTTATGACTATTCTTATGACTATTCTAGCTTATTGATATAACTTAATTAGTTAATTAATATTTGTAGTATTTTAATTGACAAATCATAATCGTATGAATTGATGGGGGACAGTGTTTTTTTGTTTTTTTACAATTTGGCTTTTCATTATTAGAAATAAACATCACCCATTTTAATATATATATGTATATCTATATATATCCTTACAGTCTTCTTGATAAGCTGACAACAGAGTCAAACGAGGCACAAATGTATATTAACTTCAGAGAAATCCTTACAAACCATAGCCTAAAACTTTCTGTCTTGTCTCATTATTTTATAGTTAAATATAAAATTTATTGCAGGTTGATTATTTTTGTCCAAAATGCATGATACTCAAACGTTAGTTAATACAAATAACTTTTATCTATTTTGATATCATGACTTATTAATTGTAGCTTGCAACTTCTATAAGTCGTCTCCAAACCAAGTCTATACCAATTTGCTTTTTCGCAAATTTGTTCAAAAGCCATACATTTAATTACATAATAAATTTAAAGTAAATAAAACAGCACATTATTAACTAAATAGGAAAAGAAGTTAATTAAAATAAAAATTATATAAAGCTCAAAAAAAAAATAGAATTATTCAAGTTTGTATTTAAATGAAATCAATAATTGTTCATAATGATTTACCTAAAATCAAGTAATTTAACTTTTCATTTCTTATATACTGTAACATTTTTAAATAACTAAAATATCTCCCATGATGGTTTGCAAAAATTTTTCTATGCAAGTCAAAACAAGTGAAACCTTTAAAGAAGCCAGGAAAAACAATGTGTCAATAATTATTTGTATCCATTTTAAAGGGAATGTTGCCATTCTTGAATGGATGACTACTAACTGGATAATATGAGGCCTCTTCAGTAGCAGAAGGGAGATTAAAGGCCAATGGGATAGTCCGTTGATTAGAATAAAATGTTATGAAACCATTCTTGCCGTGCCTTGCCCTGTCTACATCATAGAAGAATCTTTTATAATTTCCTGTTCTAGCTCTCAGTGAAAATCAGTGATCTCTTCAAATAAATGCTAACCTTAAATATGTTACACAAATCCCTATATTACTTATGTTCTCTTTGCTCTTCGAAGATATATATAGGTATTTATATTATTTTGAAATACTAATCATAAATCAGCAGCAGTTGCCCAATAATATATGGGCATTATTTGAATCATCTTGTTTGGTGTGTTTATTCATGTACAAGTTCTCACTTTATTATTAATTTATTTTTATTAGAGTAAATACATTTTACATCTACTATTACATCCAAATGCAGCTAACAAAATTCAAAATGATTTAGATCAGCATCATTATTTTCCAACAATATTGATGTTGCTTGACTACTCCAACTGTTAATTACTTGATTAATTTAATTATTATTGTAGATTTAGGAGTATATCATGTTTGTTACACAGATACTTAGTGTAATGAAGTTTAGGCTTCTAGTGTACCCATCACCTAAATAGTGAGCATTGTACCCAGTAGATAATTTATAGATATCTATTAATAGATAATAGATAATTTTTCAACCCTCACCCTCTTTCCCAAAGTCTCCTCTTTGTAGTCCTCAGTATCTATTATTTCCATCTTTCCATCATGATGTCCATATGTACCCATTGTTTAGCTCCCAACTCTAAGTGAGAACATGCAGTATTTTATTTTTGGTTTCTGAGTTATTTCACATAGGATAATAGCCTCTAGCTCCAACCGTGTTACTGCAAAGGATAGGATTTCATTATTTTTATGGCTGCATCGCATTCTATAGTGTATATATATCACATTTTCTTTATCCAGTCAACCATTGATGGGTGGTTAGGTTGATTCCATGACTTTGCTATTGTGAATAGTGCTGTGATAAACACTGCAATGGAGGTCTCTCTTTTATATAATAATTCCCTTTCCATTGGGTAGATATTCAGTAGTGGGCTTGCTGGATTGACTGGTACCTCTCTTTTTAGTTCTTTAAGAAATCTCCTTACTGTTTTCCATAGATATTATATTAATTTACAATCCCAACAACAGTGTATAAATGTTTCCTTTTCTCTGCATCCAGAGTGATGTTTTGATACACGTGTACAGTCTGGGATGATTAAATCAAACTAAATATCAACCAATTATCATTAGTAGGTTTTTCAAGCCAGTTAAATTTAGCATTTGGGGGTTGTTCTTAATTAATTTTTTAATGTTGAACCAGCTTCACCTACTGCAGTTTATAATTCTTTTTATACGTTGTTGGATTCAATTTGCTAAGATTTCATTAACAATTTTTGCACCTATATTCATGGATGATATTGGTCTTTAGTTTTATTTTCTTGTGTCTTTGTCTGGTTTTGATTTTAGGGTTATTGTGGTCCTATAAAATGGGTTAGCAAGTATTCCCTCTGCCTCAATTTTCTGCAAGAGGTTATAAAGAATTGGCATAATTTCTTCCCTGATTGTTTGGTAGAATCCATCAGTGAATGCATCTGGGCCTGGTGCTTTCTATTGTGTAACACTATTAATTATTGATTTAATTTCTGTAATAGATATAGGGCTATTCAGATTATCTATTTATTTTGTGTGAGTTTTGGAAGGTTGTGCTTTTCCAGGAGTTGGTCAATCCAGGTTATCAAACTTGTGGGCATAAAGTTGTTCATAATAGTCTTTTATTACACTTCTAATGTCTCTGAGGTTTGAAGTGATATCTATCTTTTATGTCTGACATGAGGAATTTATGTCCTCTCTCTTTTTTTCATAATTAGCCTGGACAGAGGCTAACTTTAGTGAGCTCAAAAATCCAGCTTTGGGGTTTGTTTTCTCTATTGATTTCCTGGTTTCAGTTTCAGTGATTTCTTCTAAGGCAGATCTACTGGCAATGCGTTTTCTCAATATTTGTTTGTCTGAGAAAATCTTTATTTTTCCTTCTCTTTGCAAGGATAACTTTGCAGTGTTAAATTCTAGGTTGGTGAGGTTTTTTCCCTTGATGTCTTAAATATATCAGTCCACCCTTTTCTTAATGCAAAGTTTTTGGGAGAAGTTGGATAGTATTCTTATTTTTGCTCCTCTTTAGGGAAGGTGTTTCTTTCCTCTGGCTTTTTTCAGAATTTTTTTTAAAAATCTTTTTTTTTTTTTTTGAAGATGATATGTGTAGGTGTGGTTTTATTGACATTTATCCTGTTTTGTGTTCTCTGAGCTTCCTGGGTCTGTGGTTTGGCATTTGACATTAATTTGGAAAAATTCTCAGTCATTATTGTTTTAAGTATTTCTTCTGTTAATTATTTTCTTCTTCTGCTATTTCCTTTAGAGTTAGGTTATACCTTATGTGGTTATCCCACAGTTCTTAGATATTGTGGTCTGTTTTATTCTGTTGTATTTTTCCTGCATTTTTTTCCTGTTTACTTTCAAACTTTTGGATGTTTCTACTGAGGTATCCTCAAGCTCAGAGATTCCTCGTCCATGTGCCATCTACTTAAAAGCCAGTCAAAGGCATCTCTATTTCTGTTACAACATTTTTGATCTCCAGCCTTTTTGTTGTTGTTCTTTCTTAAAATGTTCATCTCTTTACTTTTTTCCTGTTTCTGCAAGCTGTCTACATTATCCATTAGAACTCTTTTCTTATAAATTAGTGTGATATATTTGCTGCCTCAGCATCCATTTTTAAGCCTGACATTAGTTTTTCTGAAACCCAGTCATAGTCTGTCACCTTTGGATTAGTTAAAACTTCCCATCACTTAGTGGTTGTAGATAATATAGTCCACTTGTTTCTAACAGATCCAAAACTCAACACACTTCATAGCTGCTGACCATGATCAAACATAATGGTTAACACCAGAGTCTTGTAAATAAGCCCGTTCCTTGACATGTGTTTCTTTAAACTAAGCAATCTACAAATCCCATGGCAAAGCCTGAGGGATATCTGTAAACCCACATGCCTATAAATAAAGGCATAGACTCACAGGTTCTATTTCTTTCTCACTTCCCACCTGCTGGTTGAACTTGTCACCTCCAGGATTCCTTTGCCCTTTGGATGGCACTTCTAACCTCTCAGGAATCTGTAAGTAATATATATATATATTTTTTTTCTGTTGCAAGCATTTGTTTCACTTCCTCATTGTGTCTCACCTCACCAACACATCCAAACCTTACTTTCCTCCGGAAAGTGAATGTTTTGCCTTATGAGCACTTTCAAGAGTGAGACTTTAAGATCAAATTAGAAAGAAACCATAACAATAACCTCAGCATATTAATCATAATTGTTTTACATTGCCAGTCTGATAATTCCAACATCCCTGCCATATATGAGTCTGGTTCTCATGCTTGGTCTATCTCTTCAAACTGTATTTTTTTGTCTTTTAGTATGCCTTGTAATTTTTTTCCATGATGGCCAGAAAAGATGTACTGGGTAAAAATAAGTTTATTAGTAGGTCTTTAGTAATGTGGTGGTAAGGTGTAGGTGGAAGGAATGGGTTCTATAGTCTTTGATTAGGTCTCAGTTTTACAGTGAGCCTGTGCGTCTCAACCGTGAAATTCACGTGTGCTTCTTTGTTCCCCTATTCTCCCCTTCTTGGGACAGGAGAGTTTGATTGGGCTGAAGTTGGGCTTTCCCTTCCTCCACATGGAAGACTAGAGCTTGATGAAGTTGGGTCTCCCCATTTCTCTAGGTAAGTTAGGCTCTGAGAAAACTCCAGCAGGTTAAGCTCTTGTTAAACAGTCCCTCCTTGTGTCGGCTTTATTACAGAAAACAGAATGCTCTGGAGTATTGCAAAATGGTTCATTTTTCCCTCTTCCTGCTGGGAAGCAATAGGTGATTTTTTTTTTTAATATTTACTATGAGGACCTGGTAGAATTCTTGGAGGTAAAATTTATGAGTGTGTGAACTCAACCCCCATGACTGTTTTACTATGGAAATTTTAGCTTTCAAACTTGTTCTTACTGGACCTCTAGCAATTCATCAATTATAGTTCAGGTTTCTCTACCCTTGCACTGGTTTCCACAAAGGTTTCAGCTGGTGGGTGTCTGTTCAGGTAAATTTTATATCTCCATATTTATCTGTCAATCTCTCCAATTTGGGGGGGGCAGTGGTTTGCCTCCAAACCACTTGTGTCCCCTGTCTTTTGAAAATAAGAAGAGTTGATTTTTCAGTTTCCTCAGCTTTTTACTTGAGATAGAGTGACAATTTGCAAGCTTCTTACATCACAGACCAGAAATCCGAACAAATTACTATTACCATATTCTTCTAAAATTTTAAGATGACCCTCCAAAATATCTCATTATTACTTTAATTTTCTCAAAGATATTTAAGACTTATTCCCACAAACAGAAATCATGAATCTTGTGACTATAGTCTTAGGTAAGTTGAAATCCTATTTGCTGATACAACCTACTTATCTAAGCCTGTATTAGTGATTAAAAATTGTAAGTTAATAAAGACTTCCTGAGGTTCTATAAAGATAAATTAGGCAGGTTATTCTTCCAAAGAGAAATGACACTCTTCTCCCCATAGGCAATCTGTACATTCCAACATATCACATGATCACACTAATAATAAGGAACTGACAAAACTACTGATTTGCTTTCCCTGGTCCATCTTTTTGAGGACTCATGGGAAATAATAGCTCAATAATCACAGACCATTTCCTTTTGCAAAAACGATCACGATGTTACTGTGTAAAGAGCCTGCCTAATACCACAGGGTATTAGTTATTCCTTGGGAGAAAGTAAGAATGTGTGTTAAGCATCTGAGATCAACAGGGAATAATTTAAAGCAACTTTTCTCCCCTCAAATAACCTACTTTAAGTTCCTATAAAAAGTTTGGGCTTTGGAAAGACAATAGGAGGAACGGAAAAAATCTAGGAGATTTCCAGATATGTAAAGTAAACCTTTGAGCTCAGAGGTATCCATATTCTTTCTTCCAAAAATAAAATAAATAAGAATTTCCTTATTTTTATCTCCACACCATAAAGCAAAGGTGAAAACAGTCTTCATTGTTCATCTTAAAATGTGTCAGGAAAAGATCTACATCATTATCTATTTCTAAAGACTTGGAGCAATAATATTTTAGAGTTTGTTACTAATACATATGTGATATTCAGGAAAAAATTATTTAACAATGATAGAAATTCAATGCTGATTACCCATACAGAATCAAAGAAAAAAGAAAAACAAACAAACAATTGGCTTATGTATGTGAAAATCTGAGTTTAGTTTGACTTCTGGTACAACTCTATCTAGGGACACAATTAGTATTACCAGGACTCTATTTTCCATCTCTTGGTAAGGACCTCTCTATGACATAGTTATATGAGTGGCCAGAAGCCAAGGATTCCAAAGTTCCTGCTTTTGAAACTCTATCAAAGAGAGACCACAGTTCCCCAAAACCGTGGCAAAAATCTAAAATAAAAAGAAATATTGCAAGAAGTTCTCTGATATGTTCATCTTAGGCTCTCAGTTCACATTTCATCCATAAACAAATTATTGCAGTAAGATATATAGAACACTTTGCTTGGCTAAACATAAGTCTGATGCAGAGGGGTGCTAGTAAAGTTTGACAGCCTGCTTTCTGGGGTTGGGAGTGGGAGGTAGACTTTGATTTGTGACATTTTAAAATTTCTGTGATGTAAATACTCCTACCATGACCAGTTCCAAACTGCTGATATGAAGTGATGAGTGCGTAATCAGGAAGAACTGCGCAGTGGCTTAACATTCCCACCAATTATAGACAAATGTATAGAAAACTCTGGCTAAACCTAAGTCTGATGCAATATTGTGCTGGTTAAGTTTAGAAATCAGCTATATTGTATCCTTATACAAAATTATCTTATCTACCCAAAAAAGTGTTAATTTGCATTCAATGATTTCATATTTTCACCACTAATTTATTTAGCTTGTCTAATTCCATTATCTTGAATAATCTAAATTAATATTAGACTGAAGTAATGAGAGTTGTAATACTGGTAATGTTTCTTACATTAATAAGAATTTTTCTAATGCTTCATCCTTAAGAGTTATGGTGGACTTTAATTATAAAATTCATAAGGGAGTGCTGGGAAGGGAAGAGCGTGGTCCCTTTAAATGATACAGAAGAGGGAAAGGGAAGTGCTGGGGAGAGGAGGGCGTGGCCTCTGGCTAGGGCTCCAACCTTCAGGAGCCTAGGTGAGGACAGGCACACGTGCTTTCCCGCCCAAACGTCGCATTTTCCAAGACCACCCTGGCTCTCCAAGCCCCCATTCTGGGCCTATAAAAACCCAAGACCCTTGCAGGCAGATACACAAGTGGCTGGACGTCCTAATTAACAACACGTCGGAGAAGAAGACACAAGTGCTGGTCATCCATAGGAGCACGCCAGCTGAAGAACACGCTGACAGGCACCCGGAAGCCAGCAGGCCGTGGACCAGCGGGAGGAGGCGGGGATTGGCCTGGGCAGTCAGAGGACAGCTGGGGCTGCCGAGCACCCCAACTCCAGGGGAAAACATCTCCCTTCTGGCTGCCCCATGGGCGGAGAGCTACTTCCACTCAATAAAACTTTGCACTCATTCTCCAAGCCCATGTGTGATCCGATTCTTTAGGTACACCAAGGCGAGAACCCGGAATACAGAAAGCCCTCTGTCCTTGCCACAACCTAGAGGGCCTAAATGAGCTGGTTAACACGAGCCGCCTATAGATGGGAAACTAAGAGAGTATCCTGTAACACATGCCCACTGGGGCTTCAGGAGCTGTAAATGTTCACCCCTAGACCCTGCCCTGGGGTAGGAGTCCCACAGCCTGCCCGTCTGTATGCTCCCCTAGAGGTCTGAGCAGCGGGGCAGTGAAGAAGCCAGCTACGCCCCCATCGCGAGTCCCGCGAGGGGGACGAGGGAGCCTTTCCCTTTTCAACTGGGTACCTCGACCGGGATCCTGGAAGGTGAGCGTATATGAATTGCGAAACTGTCCGGTCTTCCTCTCTTCTGAAACTCTGCCACCTCTCTCTCTTTCCTTTGAGTAAGAGGCTCTGTTTCCTTTCAGGGAGTTTTAAACTGCCCTAACCGGCCGTCAAAACCCCCAGACTTTAATTATAAAATAAGTAATGAACAATTCTTATCAGTTATGATAACAATTATAAATTATGTTATTTATATATTAAGTTACAAATATAGGCTACAAACAATGAGTGCATATTTCTGTAAGGAAATATGCTATAAGATTTTAAAATAAATTACCTAATTTAATTATTGGATACATTTCATTAACTATTATTATAACTATTCCTTAGATGAAGGCATAGAGGCTCTGAAAGTTTAAATTATTTGCTCTACTAACCAATATACATTTTCAATTATGAATTGGAAAATCTATGTCTAAGGAACTCAGTACTGAATTTTTTTTCATGTATCAAGTGAATTTTTAGTATATAAGGAGAATATGCTTATATGTTGGCAAGAAGATGCTGGGATAAATCAGGAATTATTTTTTATCGATCCTCATCTAGATATACTTTATATGTATTGCTACTTTTTTTATCCTGACAATAAAGCCTGTGAATAAGAAAACCATTAACCATCAGAGAAAAATGCCATTCACGGGTATATAGTCATCTATTTTAATTAAGCACATTATATTTAATTAAATACAGCCAATAGAATTTTCTGAATTTTACCTTTTGTTTTCAGTTTAGAGACCACCAAGAAAACAATGAAATAAAATTTACAGATTTATGCCAATTATTTGTTAGAAATGCCACATTGGAAATGAAAGCCACGAATATCAGTAATAACGTTTATGCATGTCAATGTCTAAGAAGCATCTGAACTCTCTTTTTTATATTTTACTTGAAGTGTCAGCGAGAATACCGTCAACAAAGTTGATGGAAAAAGTTCTCTCTCGTATTGATTAGATGTACATAAATAGGAATCTCATGATTGGAGAATAGAGGATACTAATGTGTAAGCTATTTCCCATCTTCCCGCTCAAGTTAATCACAACATTTTTCTTTATTTAACTCCTCCGTTGTATTCAGAACTCAGTTCAGTCGTCTCCTAAATATTTTCTCTTGACTCCTTGACTTGTTCAAATACTTTTATGCCGTCATAGGAATATTCACTTGTTCTTCAAAGCTTTTTCTTTGCATAATATTACATGCATTTTTGTAAGTCTTAATGTTTGTCTCATCTGCTACATGGTGAATTTGAGGAGAACAAAGATCATGCATCTTTTTTGTGGTTGATATTTTAACATACTGTAGCTCCAGGACAGTGCCTGGCACATAGTACATATGTAGTAAGTATCTAGGAAATGAATGACAAGATCTATTTTCTTAAACAGAAAAGTATTTGTGAAAAATTACTCTTTACTTGGCAAATAAAAACCATGAAAACACAACATTTTCTATCAATTGGGCAAGGATCTGTGATGGATTGACTGGGTATATACCCAAAGGACTATAAATCATGCTGCTATAAAGACACATGCACACGTATGTTTATTGCGGCATTATTCACAATAGCAAAGACTTGGAACCAACCCAAATGTCCAACAATGATAGACTGGATTAAGAAAATGTGGCACATATACACCATGGAATACTATGCAGCCATAAAAAATGATGAGTTCATGTCCTTTGTAGGGACATGGATGAAATTGGAAATCATCATTCTCAGTAAACTATCGCAAGAATAAAAAACCAAACACCGCATATTCTCACTCATAGGTGGGAATTGAACAATGAGAACACATGGACACAGGAAGGGGAACATCACACTTCGGGGACTGTTGTGAGGTGGGGGGAGAGGGGAGGGATAACATTGGGAGATATACCTAATGCTAGATGATGAGTTAGTGGGTGCAGCGCACCAGCATGGCACATGTATACATATGTAACTAACCTGCACATTGTGCACATGTACCATAAAACCTAAAGTATAATAATAATAATAATAATAATAATAAAAGAAAGGAATAAAAATAATTGAGGCCAAAAATCTATTTACCATAAATTACAAATTCTATACTTTGAACTTCTCTCTTACTTTTTTTTTTTCCAAATATGTATAAGTAGCTATGGGATGAATAAACTTTTTCACTTTTGAATTATCTAGTGATTCTAAACACAAAGGACCCTGGTAGGATTCAGAAAGTGTAAGTTGCATTCAGAATTACTCATTGAACATATGTTATTGTGGTAAGTAGTGAGCAGCAGAATTAGAGTTTTGATTGAAAGTATTTTTTCAAACCTCCTGTAAGACTGTTAAAGCCTTTTTGTTTCTGTGTGGGTCTTAAACTGTAAAATCTACCAGAAAGTTTTACTTTTTTAGTTTGCTATGCCAGGAAAAGGTTTAAATAATTTAAAATTTTGGAATACAACATGTATTTTCAACACATCGATAAGTCACACACACATAAATATGATTTATGATTAGCACTAGCAGATTATAAAGTTGAATTGTTAATAATCTATTCAGTAAGAGATTTTCACAAAATATACTGAAAAAGAGAAATAATAAATAAAAATTATATACCGATTTGACGGTTAATTTATGCTGAGGTATATAAATGATGCTACAACTTTCACATCTGGGTCACTTGTTGAGAAATGCATAAAGGAGGAAACAAAGCATATAGAATACGTGCTAGAAGAAAATGCTTTTTCAACAGAAAAGAGGTTTGCTTGTTAAAAGACAATTTAAAAAAAATTGGATCAGCAGTTGTCACCTTACACAAGTCAGAAGGATATTTATAGCTAAATATTCAGCCTGTAGCTTTCCATAAAAGTTTTAAATACACATTGAAAATCTGCAGGATCATCTTCAAAATGAACCCTATCCATTAGTAATTTACAATCTATTTTACTCTTATTCAATTCTAAGTATGTCTGTGGCATTTTAAAATATATTCAGTGTTTCCCATTATACTTGGAGCTTTAGAGTATTTTTTCACTCTCTATTTGTGTATGTGAGTGGCTGTAGGAGTGTTTCCTTGGAAGTTGTAGGTGGGTTTTTAGGACTATTATCTATGAGCATGCGTGGCTGTAAACGCATTAAGTGAAAGGTATTCATGATAACAGGACAGCTCTGACATTGTTTTTGTCTTGTAGGATTTGCTCTTCATTTGGTGATGTAAAATTTATCGTGCTTTCATTTTGTTAATGTTAAAATATTCTTCAGGAATTCACTTAACTAAGATTGATCAGAATAACTATAACTACTAAAGAAATGATATCATGAGGAAAAAATCTTTATTGAAATACCAAATTATCATTAGTATTAAATAAATAAACCTTCAAATGCTACAGCATGTTATGGCTTCCAAACTTTTTTATATTCTACCTTAGTGCAACTATAAAACAGAGCATATTATACAGTTCAACATGCCTAGATCAAGGGACTGGGGTTATTCAAGCACTATAACTACAAATACTGCCACATTTTGTTTAGTCCAATTTAGCCTTCTATGTCATGGTTACTTCATTTTAAAAATGAAGATGATTTTTAGAAGAAGATGGTTTATGTGATTATAAGTTTTTAATTAATTTTGAAATTATACAAGTCTCTGAGGAGCAGAGCAAAGCTCAGAGAATAAACGATTCACTGAATGAGCTAGTTAAGTAGTGGAATCTGGAGTATCCCTAAGTCATCTGACTAGTTTTTTGTAAAAATCAGTAGAACTCTGTATGACAATTGAAGGACTAAAGTGTATATATATATATATATATATATATATATATATATATATATGTATTTCTTCGTGATCCTTTGATATAAATAATAATAAAGTTATTTCCTAAGTACAAATCATACTAAATCTAATTCACATCTAGATGCCAGATAAAATAACCAAAATAATAATGTTTAACATTTTTATGGTACATTTATAGTTTATAAAATATTTTCTCAAATATATGCTCATATGTAGAAGGTGATTTGAATCACGACTATACATGCAATAAAAGAGTAAATTTTGTTCACATAAATGCTCTGATTAGACCAATGCATTATTGTACTCTGAATTGGCTTTGAAAGCATTAAAATGTGTAATTTATGTAATTTTATTAACTTTTTAACTTATAACATTTCATTAGAGTATTGATTATACCATGTTCAGTAGTGATCTGTGACGGGGGGATACAGAAAATAGTACATATAGATAACGATACTTATAACACAAAAACTTAATTTCAGACAAGAGATTCTCAGTCACAAAATTCCCTAAAAAGAAAATGTAATCAATAACAGTGTTGAATGATTATAATTCTCATATTCACTAACTAGAGGTTTTATCTAGAGAACTCATCCTCAAATGTTACTAGTTTTGCAAGTCCTCACTCATAGTATTGTGATAAAAATTTTCTTTGTTTTCTACCCCTAAATACAGTTAAATTTGGTAGAGAAATTAATAGACAAATACATGCCCCAGGTCCTAACAGAAGCTGTGTAAAAAGATAGAAAAAGAGGTTAGTAAGATTCCAAATTTTTGGTAAGTTTTATATCCACATTAAAAACAGAAGAGAACAGAATTTAGGTTTTGTTCTATTACCTAGTAATACTGTAATATTATTTTTTTAAATGCTGTCTTGATTCAGTTATGAGGTTAGAGGTTAGAAATTATTTGGTTAGAGGTTGATCAGCTCCCCTTCTTGCACAGCTAATTAAATTCACACCCCAACCACTTCCCTTACTGGGCTCTCATACACCCGCCACTATGCACCCACCCCTACAGCCCTACTGTTATCCAATAGCATCAATCCGAAGTTACTAGTTTTATTTTTAGAGTATGATCCCCAATAGAGGGAAGTTAAAGTGTGATAACTTTATTTAAATTAAGAAGGCATGAACAATTCTACTTATTTTCTGATTTTCCAAGTCCCAGAGAATAGGGACAGGCTCTACGCCCCAGAACCTGGACAATTTTTCAGAGGAGACATACAAAGGGATCCATCGAAACATAGCTAACCTTATTTCACTTGCTGTATACAGGCTGCTCCTGAGGATTCCAGCTTGCTATTACGCTGTCCCTGGTATAACTCCCTGTGTGACCCCGCCTGGCAGCCTTTTCTCATTTGGAGGCAAAAGTAACAAAGAAAAATTGCCTTTCATCTATCTAACTGTCATTGTGTTGTGTCCACCATCAAAAGAATCTGTAACTCTTATAAAACATAGCCTTCTAAGGAAGGCTCAACTTCCTTAGAATGCAAATGTGAAAAATACAATTTACAGCTATGAGAGCCATGTATTGGGTATGTGCCAGAGAAAATGAATTTCCCACCTAGAAATAATCCATGTTTTTAAAAAAGAAGTGAAAGAAAAATTGAAAATTAAATTATCAGAAATCTAGAAAGAATAATTTCTGAGGAAAGAAACTAGACCTATCATAGCGAATATTTGCACCTGCAAAATTAAAGAAATACATAACCCCATAAATACAGAGTAAAACAAAATTTTACTGAAAAGAATACATTCAACTTGAATTTACATATTAAATAATATTTCTATAGAGTTGAGTAACAATATGGTGCGACATTTTCATATTCAGTGAAAGGTTACTTTCTTATGTATTAAAAATTGAAAATTCTCAAAGAAGTGGCAGAAATTGTACAACTTATATAAACTTTTTAGTGTATGTGCTGCCGAAGCGAGTACAACTTATTTAAACTTTTTAAACGTTTCATATATATCTGCTTGATGTAGTATTCAGTGTGGCCTTGAAAATTCACCAAAAATAAAATAAAAATAAGAAATAGAAAGTTTTTAGCATAAATATAGAATTAATAAAACAAAAGAATTACCTTAAGAAGTATACACAAAAATTGAAAAGATTCTTTTTAGATGAAAGTTTAAGAACTATTAAATACGTATCTAAAAATATCAATTTAAAGTCACTATTTTTATTTGAAAAGTATGATCACCTACAGAGAGAAGTCAAAGAGTGATAACCTTAGCTAAATTTAGAGGGCATCAGCAATACTTCTTAATTTCTGATTTTAAAATTTGAGATGTAAATAATAGTGTATTTTTAAAATATAAAAAACAATCTATAACTATGATAGAATCAAGCTGTGTAATTAGTAAATCTTGCTGAAAACAAATGGTAATAAGAGGTATAAGCTGAAGGCATAATATTTAGTAAAGATCAAAACAAATGTAGAAAAATAGATGCAAGAAAAAAAGACAGAAATTATAGCAGATATGAAAAAAACTCTAAAAGAAGGGAAATTATTTAAACATTAAAAGATTATTTTTTAAAAGGAAAATTTTTAGTTGTTAAAAACTTACAAATCATATGTAATTATTTTATGTTAGGGAAAATGAGTAAGATCTTCGAAAAATAAAGCTCACAAGGCTTAATTTGCTGCTGCTTTTTATATCCTTTCTGTTTACCAAAGTGTCTTCGATATATGAGTGTTTCTGATGAAAATAGACATATAGATTTAAAATCATTTTTAAAGATGCTAAAATATAGGTTATATAACTTCTAAAATACTGTTTGGGCTTCCTGAAAAAAATTAGATTAATGTACCTTTAATTCTGAGAATACAAATATTAACAGAGCATTTCAGCATACTATATCTGGTCTGCATAAGGAGCAAAATGATTTTCACTGACATCCAACTGGTTATTCAACACATACAAATCTGCTGCCTCTAGACTCTGGTAAAGTTTCAGTTCTATAACTGGTCATTAGGGTGTTATGTGAATACAGGCTTTTTAAAAAATGATGGCTTGAGATTGTTTTTGTAAATAAAGATTATTTCTCAACAGAGAAACCCATTATAGTTGAAATAGGTACTCTCTCTCTTATTGGTGAAATTTGATCAGGTATTTTAATGTGAAAAGAACAATAAAATGATAGAATACTAATTTTATTTGTTCGTGTAATAGTACCTGCTTTTGGAATCTGGTCAACAAGATAAGAATGCCCTAATCATAAACAATTGTACAGAGAAGCTGATATGCATTTGTAAGACTGCTGCTTCTATTCACTGGCTTTTTAAAAATTGTGAGAAAATATTGGTGGTAATATGTTGTAATCAAGACTTTGAGCAATTATGTATGTAACTTGACTATCCAAGACAATGTCCCCATAATTTTGTAATAAGTGTGCATGCAAAATATCAAACATATAGTTATGCATGTATATGAATATGCATACACTTTTAAATTTTAACTTTGTAAGTTTAACATTAGTACTAAACCTATCATTTGTATGGCTTTTCTACCGGTTGGAAAATGAGCTTCTCAAAGACAGATTGTGTTTTATTTACCTTTATGTTTACTGGACCTACCTTCTCTTTCATATAGCAGTTACTCAATGAGTGATTTTTAGAAAACAGCATATTCACAGAACGGTAATATTTATTTTTTTAAATATTGTAGGACACAGATTTAAATGGTTTGGCACCTCAGAGAGGTTAGATAATATCTGAATGAAAGTGTGACACATTTCAAATAAAACTAGAGAAGTGTCTTATGATTTCCTCCTCCCTACTTTGCCATGCTCTTCCTTCTTTCCCTGAAACATTCTTACCAAATAATCTGCCATATCCTGGTCTCTAAGATACTTTAGCAAATGGGGAAAATAGTTTGCAGCACACTACCCTGCTCTTGTTCTTGTTTTGTTTAGTAATTACTATCCCATTGTATCATGTCTGCATGTTTGTCTCCAAAAATAAAAAAGGCAATTTCTTGGAGTGTTTCATTAAATTTTGCTCCCCAAAATACTGTACTTACTCTAATATTAGATACATATTAACTGTTCCTCAACTTATTGAATCAATGCATATGCAAGTGAAACCTTGAAAATAATGATAAGCTATTTAAAACTTACAAAGCTAGTATGCATTTACAAATGTACTGCTCCCATTCAATGATAATATATGTATTTGTTGAGAAAATACTGTGCAGGTGTGTTATAATCAAGGCTCACAGCCAAATAGTTATGTCATGAGAGAGTCTGAGGCAATGCCTTCCTTCTCAATGAGACTCTAAGGCAACAAAACTGTGTCCCGTCAAACACAGAGATGGTCCCAGAACTTTCAAGGCTGAGAGGAATCTAAACGGGCATCTGTCATCTCTTCAAAAGAATTGACAGGGAGCTCAATTTAATATCACAGCGCTGCATAAATGTTTTTTAAAATGTGTATGCAACAGGATTGGGTGTTTATTTAAAAATATACTCATTATTAATATTAAATTAAAAATAAAACCTTAATCATTTCAATTAAGAAATACCATGATTTGGAGTGTGTTTTCATCATGTTGTCAAAATTTAAAACCTAATTTTCTGTAATAATTTATAATTACTTCATCCTTCATTCCATCTGGAAGGTAATCAATATAGAAGCGTATGAACCAGCTGCTGCCCCAGTCATGGGGCAGCTGCCAAGAGTGACCTGGGCTTCTGTCCAATAGCAGAATCCCCAGAAAACCCCCTAGCTAAAGGAAATTGGTGCAATTGCAAATACAACTTCCTTTTACCTAGCATTTTCATTTCCTGGGATCTAACAATCTTTGGCTTTCTTGCCTCACTTTTCGTACCCATGATTTTACAAACAAACAACTGTTTATTAAGTTTTAAATGTATATGGCACTAATACATATAATTACTTTGAGGTTGTAGATATAATGATTTATGCAAACCCCTTTTCTTGTCTGTCAAAGGCATGCCTAAGAATATAAAAACTCTAATATAAATACAAAATAGAAAGGAAAACAAAACTGCATCTATCAGGGAAAATCCAGTCATATAAGGCATATTGATCATAGGTGGAAATAATGAAGTGAAGTCTAATAATTTAATTAAAATAAAAGATTGTGGCCTTTTATCTACTCTTATAAATAATCATCCCCAAAAGGAAATTATATATATGATTCTATAACCTTGTTGTATTTGTTGTAAAAATGGCAAGCAGAGACTATTTTTCAGTAAAAGTTTAAAAATCTAACAAATATTGACTTTATAATAACAAGCACTTTATACCCATCATGTCAGATACTCTTTGTAACAATAGTGTAAGCAGATTTCTAGTATTTTCTTTTTATAAAGCAATCAATTAACGTACACTAAATTAGGCAACTCAGTATTTCTGCAGCCTGTTACTCATATTTTCCCACTAAATTACTTTTTATTTTTATTTTTTAATAATACTAGCACCTTTACCCTTTTTAATTCCTTAATACCATATTTTCAGTGCCAAAATTCCAAATAGATTTGCTTGGAAATAAAACAAAACCCACACACTTATTAATATCTTTAAGGAATGCTTTGGAAGATGAGTTGTAAAAGCTAATTACATCCAAAGATGGGCATTTGAGCAACTGTCATTTGTTTCTTACTTTGATTTCTTTTTAATTAGTTCATTATTTTTTAATGTATTTCCAAGATTTAAATTTTTTTTTATAGTTTGGCTTCAAATCCCTTGTTCTTATTTCCCTTGAGTAATCTGCTTCCCAGTGATAGAACAGTAATGAAAATGGTGTTTGAAAGATTCAGAAAAGTGTTACCTCCTTTCAACATTTTTTCTTTTCCTTAAAACTATGATAAAATATGTTTCTTTTTATCTTTAATCTTCAACTCCAGTTCCAATGGATACTTTACTAAAACTAGGCAGTTCAAGGGAGTATTTACTAACTTTCAAAATCGGCCATATGTTCTATAAACTAGAATTCTATAATCAGAGTAAGTTAGCTTGGCTTTCCTTAGCCCTGGTCCTTCATGATTCTTTCTAGAAAAGCTGATAAATTTTATTTATAAAAATTTTAATTGAAAACTCTTTTCAAATTATATTAAATACTGTTGTACTTATTAATGAAATATTCCTTAGTTTGGAAGTAATAATGATTGAGATTTTTTAAATTTTAGATTCCTTTATAAATTTAGTAATAAATATTAAGATTATACTAGGCTTAAGTATTACAAAGTCCATCCTGAACAATTATAATGTTTAGTATGTTTCAGGTACCGTACTTGGTTCTTGACTAAGTAAAACACTTTCTTCTTAATTTTATGGTTGTACATATTTTTGTACCTCTTCCTGCCTCTCTCTCTTCTCCAAAATTCCTCTTGAGTTGTATGCCTACTCTTTTCTCTTGGTCTTTAGATTTACCCAGTCTACCATTGGGTCTTTAGATTTACCTAATCTACCATTAAAAAGGTTTGTCTTTGCATATGTTTCATAGTTTTCTCTGTAATCCCACCTGTGTCTCTAAACTAATCTTACATTTCTAAATGTTTTCTGGGTTTCCAAAACTATGGATATTATTCTGAATACTTAAATTCAGACTTCTTTGACTCAACTTCTTCTTTTCCTCGTACCTTCCCCAAATCTTTGTTTTTCTTATCCACAACTTCTTTCCATTAATGATCCTGTTGTTATACATTGAATTATACATTTAAGTCTTAACACCCAGTACTTTAGAATGTACCTTATTTGGGGGAAAAAAAGGAGCTGTGGCAGATATAATTAGTCAGGATTAGATTGTACTGGAGTAAGGTGGGCCCTTAATTAAATATAACTGGTGTCCTCATGGTAAGAGGGAAATTCGGGGCCAGACACAGAGGAAACCCCATCTAAAGAGAGAAAGATACACAGTGAAATAACAGCCCTATGACAACAGGGACAGAACTTGTAGTAATGCGCCTACAAGCCAAGGAATGCCAAGGACTATCGGCAGATGCCAAAAGCTGGAAAAGGCAAGGAAGAATTTTCTTCTACAGGTGTCAGAGGGGCATGACCCTGCTAACACTGATTTTGGATTTCCAGCCTCCATGACTTGGAGAGAACAATTTTTTCTTGTTTGTGGACTTTGTTATGGAAGCCCTAGGTAACTAATACAACTATCATATCCTGTAACTGAAATCCCAGTCATATTTTACTTAATAGTCATCCTGACCCTTCACTGTCAATAAAATTCTGAAATCTTTCAATTCTCTTTTGATAATAATGGTAACAGACTTCATCTATATACATAGTTTGCCCCATCTAATTGAGATAGTAATAAGTCCTAACGTCCTATAATAGGTCCTAAAGTCCTATAATAGGCTTTTGTTATATCTTAGTTAAAAGCTTAGAAGACTGTGGTATATTGATAGTCTCAGTACTCTCCATTTTTCAGTGGCCCCTGGTCCACACTCTTTGCTGTGTAACTTTGTAGTTCCCTTCCACCATGACTTTGGGCTCCACCATCAGGTGTATTTATAGCTAATAGAATGCTGGCCACTGTAATTCAAACAGAGTCTCAAAAGAACTTGAATATTGGGACATTACTTTTTAACCTCTCCCTCCACTATCTCTGTGAAAATATACCCGGTAGCCCATTGGAGAATAAAAGACATGTGACTCAGTCACCTCCCATTCTGATTTCCGCAGCTAACTCTCAGCATGTGAATGAGTTTAGTAGAAAACAGATAAACTACTCAGCTAAACCAGCCTAATGTGCTGATCTACATAGTCATATGTTAAATAAATGCCTATTGTTTTAAGTCACTAAATTTTTGGCTTGTTTACACATACACACACTTTGTTACATTATTACTGTGACAAATAATATCAAGATCTGCACATTATGCTAAGGGCACTATATATATAGCCTCCTCTTTCCTTCTGAAACATATTATCCATTGCATCAGTTCACTCTTCATATCCTACAGCAACCTCAATTATTACTAGGGATCTGGGTTATGGGCATGTGTATGATTAATAACAGAGCATTTATAATAATAAAATTAGATGATATGTGATTTTCCTACTTGATGCTTGAATAACCTCTAATTTTATGAAATCCTTAAGAAAAAAACAAACATGAATTATAAATTACTAATATATAAATATGTACTGCTTTAGAAATCTGTTCTTTAGGATAGACATGCATTTTTGGGACAATAATTTATCAACAAAACTATTATCTCATAAATAAGCCAAGAATATTATAGAAATATATCCTTTTCTGGGAACCAAATTAGAAAACTTGACATCAAGAATAGTGCCAAAAAATACATTTACGTTCCCTAGTGTGCAAACAACTCTAACTATAAGACTAAAAAACTAAATTATTTATGAAAGTGTCAATCTCTGTATATAGAAATACCAATTTAGATTACAAATTTATGAGCATATGATATCTTATTGCAGAGTAAGCAGACACTCTAGGGATTAAGAATTCTCAAAGTAACCATATACATATATATATATCTCGATATGTGTGTGTGTGTGTATATATATATATATATATATATATAATGCTATCAGTTTTTTCCTTGTTTTTCCAATTTTATAAATAAATGATACCTTCCAATTAAAAATTTCCATTTTTATGATATACTATTAATAAAACTTATGTATGTAATTTAAAAATGAATCTTTATACATGTATATAAAATTCTCAGCTAAACTTTGGATTTTAGCATTTGCACAAAAGACATTTACGTGAAATTTTTGGCTTAGAAACTTATTTTACATGGAATTTATATTTAATTTCTAAGCTTAGAAATTTTATTTTGAAACATTTGATCACTGATTTGATTGTCTTAATAAGGTATATTTTTGAAGTAGGTTAGCCTTGGGGACTGCCTTTCATAAAAAATACTGTATGAAAATTGACTTTGACAAAGCAGTAGAAAATCACACACACATACATTTTCTTTTAAACATATGTTTAGCATTTGTAGTTATGCTGACTTTCTACAATTATATATGCATTCATTCATTCTGTTTAAAGAATGAATATTTTATGAAAATTTACTACAACTTAGATCCATTGTTTTGTATGGATCAAGAATACCGTTGATATATCAAAGTTGATTTATTCAACTTTAATTTTAATAAATCATTGGAGTAATTTGCAAGTAAATTTCACTAATTTAGTTAATGATGTCACTGTAACTACGTAAACCTTGCTCAGGTAGATTTCAATAATGCAAGGAAGAAATGTCCTGATCTGTTTATTTTAATTTGTTTCATTTTATTTTCAAGAGTTAATAAAACATTTATATAGCATTCTTCTTTGAAAAAGAGTCCATAGAAGATAAAAAGATTAAGAAACAAAAAATAGATGTATAATTGTATACTAGTTACTTACAAATGGTTATAACTTACAATTTCTTTTTAACTATAAGTTTTAGTTATAAATTGTAACAAATTAGTTACAAATGAGTTTGTACTGATTTATATTATTTTTGAAGAGTTCTTAATTGATCCAACACATGTAATTTTTCTTTAGTTATTAAAACAACAAAAAGCCCAGATATGCATAAAATATATTGTTGAATTTATTGCAAATTTATGTATCAAAATATGCACTATCTAAAACTAGTAACAGGGTGACTTGTTGATATGGGAGGGGAACAGGGAAGTTCTGGGTAGAGAAGGGGTGGGTACCTGGCAAGGGCTCCACCCTCGGGCCTGTGCCCATAGACCTAAGTGAGAACAGGCACTCCTATTTTCACACCCAAATGTTGCATTTTCTGAGACCACTCTGGCCTGCCATATCCCCCATCCTACACCCATATAAACCCAAGATCTTGGCAGGCACAGACCCAAGTGGCTGGATGTTGGAAACAGCAGCACAGTGATGATGGAACAATGGAGTAGAGAAAGTGAGAAGAGGATGGACGTCTGGATGCTGAGGGGAGTTCATCCAAGGGCAGTCAGAGAAGAGTCTAGCCACTGGGCAGCCTGACTCCAGGAGAGACCACCTTTCCACTCCATCCCCTCTCTTCTGGCTCCCCATTCATCTCACTGAGAGCCACCTCCACCACTCAATAAAACCTTGCACTCATTCTTACAGCCCAAGTGTGATCCGATTCTTCTGGGACACTGGGCAAAAACTCAGGATACAGAAAAGGCTGTTACACTGGCCCCCTGCCCTTGTGATAAGGCAGAGGGTCTATTGAGCTGATTAACACAAGCCATCTGCAGATGGTAAAGCTGAAAGAGCACACTGTAACACACACCCGCTTGGGCTTCAGGAGTTGTAGACACCCATCCCTAAACACTGCGAGAGGCAGGAACCCAAGAGTGGTTCCCAGAGCCTCTGCACCTGCCTGTCTGCATGCTCCCCCTAGGGGTCTGAGCAGCGGGGCCAAGGAAGGAGCTAGCCACACCCCCACTGCACATTCTTACAGGTGGATAAGGGAACTCTCCCATTTCATTATGAATGTTTTTCTGTGGAAAAGCTGGATACAGTTATTTTATTCTCATTTTATTTATGTTCAACACAGTGCAATGTTTGTTAAAAATATGATATTTTGGCAGTTTCAACAAATAGCAATTACTATATTCAGTCATTTAAATTATATTATTTATTTACTCTCAGTTACTTTTTTAAAAATATATTTTCTTGTGTATATTTGAGGTTAAAGACACGATATTATGAGATACATACGGTTAGCAAAATGGTTACTTTAGTGAAACAAATTAACTTATCTATCATCTCATATAATATAGTTACTTTTTTGTGTGTGACAGCAGCAACTAAGATCTAGTTATTTAACAACAATTCCCAATATAATACAATTAATTAATTCATCCTCATTCTGCATTACAAATCTAGACTAAGTTCATTTTAGATATCTGCTATTTTTTATCTTTTTGCCTATGTCTAGTCTCCCATTTTCTCCACACCCTTCTTCCCCTTGCTCATGGTTACAACCGTTTTATTCTCTATCTGTATACTTGACTTTTTGTGGACTCCACATGTAAGTGAGAGCATGCAATATTTTTATTTCTATACTGGCTTATTTCATTTAGCCTACTGTCCCCCAGTTCTACGCATGTTGTGGCAAATGGCAGCATCTGAATTTTTATGGCTGAATAGCATTCCATTAAGTATAGATACACCACACTTTATCCATTGATTCGTCAATAGATTCTTAGGTTGTTTCTATAAAATGGCTCATGTGAATAATTCTGTAATAAACATTTGAGCACCAACATCTTTACAGGATGGTGGTTTCATCTCTTTTCATTATATATACAGAAGAGGGATTGCTGAGTTCATGGTAGTTCTATTTTTAATTTTAGGAACCTTCATATTGTTTTCCGTCATGATTGTACAATCTACATTTCCACCAACAGTTACTAGAGTTCCTTTTTTCTCCACACCTTTGCCAACATTTGTTAGCTCTTCTGTTTTTGTTAATAGCCATCCTAAGAGGTGTGAGGTGGTATATCATAGAACTTTCAATTTGCATTTCCCTGATGATTAGTGATGTTGTGCACCTGTTCATATTTCTGTTGGCCATGTTTATGAATTATTTGAAAAAATGTCTGTTCAGGTCATTTGTCCATATTTTTAAACAAATTATTTGTTTTTATGCTATCGAGTAGTGTGATGTACTTTTGATGGCACACTTTCATATTTCAAGTAAGTGTGCAGGTATAAATTTTGTACTGAATTCTTTAATTTTTATTTATCATTTAACAAAAATTTAACATTTTGCCTCATAGAATATCATTTTACCTAGGCAATACCATTCAGGACATAGGCATGGGCAAAGGCTTCATGTCTAACACACCAAAAACAATTGCAACAAAAGCCAAAATTGACAAATGGGATCTAACTAAACTAAAGAGCTTCTGCACAGCAAAAGAAACTAGCATCAGAGTGAACAGGCAACCTACAGGATGGGAGAAAATTTTTGCAATCTATCCATCTGACAAAGGGCTAATATCCAGAATGTACAAAGAACTTAAACAAATTTACAAGAAAAAAACAAACAACTCCATCAGGGCAAAGGATATGAACAGACATTTCTCAAAAGAAGACATTTATGTGGCCAAGAAACATAGGAAAAAAAGCTCATCATCACTGGTCATTAGAGAAATGCAAATCGAAACCACAATGAGATACCATCTCACACCAGTTAGAATGGCAATCATTAAAAAGTCAGGAAACAACAGATACTGGCAAGGATGTGGAGAAATAGGATCACTTTTACACCATTGGTGGGAGTGTAAATTAGTTCAACCACTGTGGAAGACAGTGTGGCAATTCCTCAAGGATCTAGAACCAGAAATACCATTTGACCCCGCAATCCCATTACTGGGTATATACCCAAAGGATTATAAATTATTCTGCTATAAAGACACATGCACACTTATGTTTACTGCAATACTAGTTCCAATGGCAAAGACTTGGAACCAACCCAAATGCCCATCAATGATAGACTGAATAAAGAAAATGTGGCACATATACACCACGGAATACTATGCAGCCATAAAAAAGGATGAGATCATGTCGTTTGCAGGGACATGGATGAAGCTGGAAGCCATCATTCTCAGCAAACTAGCACAGAAACAGAAAACCAAACAGCACATGTTCTCACTCATAAGTGGGAATTGAACAATGAGAACACATGGACACAGGGAGGAGAACATCACCCACTGGGGCCTGTCAGGTGGTGGGGGGCAAGGGGAGGGAGAGCATTACAACAAATACTTAATGCATGCAGGGCTTAAAACCTAGATGATGGGTTGATATGTGAAGCAAACCACCATGGCACGTTACGTATCCCTATGTAATAAACCTGCACATTCTACACATGTATCCCTGAACTTATAGTAAAATAAAAAAATTTGAAAAAAATATATATCATTTTATTTATTTATTTATTTATTTTTAATTTTTGAGACAGAGTCTCACTCTGTCGCCCAGGCTGGAGTGCAGTGGCACTGTCTCGGCTCACTACAACCTCCACCTCCTGGGTTCAAGCAATTCTCCTGCCTCAGCCTCTCAAGTAGCTGGGACTACAGGTGCACACCACTATGCCTGGATAATTTTAGTAGAGACAGGGTTTCACCATGTTGGCCAGGCTGGTCTCGAACTCCTGACCTCAAGTGATCCGCCTACCTTGGCCTCCCAGAGTGCTGAGATTACAGGCGTGAGCCACCACACTTAGCCTATTTTGAATCATCTCAAAGCTTAATTCCTTTGCAATGTAGTATTTTGTTTATAAGTCTTCGTTAAGCCAGGCAGTATACATATTTAATGGGGCTTATCATATATTTGACTCTATGATGATACTGCTTTTGTCAAATGAGGCAAGTCAGTAGAATGCAAAGACTCCTTGGATTTCAGATTCAGAAATCTTACTGGAATTTGAATTTTACCTGTGATGACACACATCAAACAAGAGAGCCTCTATTTCCTCATATTTTAAAAAGGGATAAATAATGCCTACCTTTATGAATTCATTATGGAGTTTGAGATAATACATATGAAAATATGTTTAATATTTGCTCTGTAATCCATATTTTAGTCATTTCCCACACTTTTCATGGCAAAAGAAGCATGTACAGTCTATTCTAATGAAAACCTAAAAAGCGTTCCTGAAATCTCCTAAGGGAGTGATACAAGCTACCTGGACTCCATAGAACTATGTGGAAATTTAGCTTTCAGACAGTCAGGACCCTGCATCAGTGACATAGACCTCCTTCCTCTTTTTCTTCATATACACTTCTTGAACTCTCACAACTCGATACATCTTTTCACCTTAGGTATTTCAGTTATTTAGAGTTATTTTGAGTGGTTTTATGTACTACTTTACTGAAATAAAATCTCAACAACTCTCTGCAAAAGGAATTTGACATATGATTTGGGAGCTACCTATCAACAATCTGAACCACCTGATTAAGTAGCATTTACATTTAACTTAGGAGAGTTCCTGAGTTTTTTATATATATATATAATATATATAATATATATTTTTTAATTATTGGGATGAATGAATGATATTGTTAATGTAATTATTTAAATTTGATGATTTAAACCATGCTCCATTTTTATTGCTGGTCTTTTATTTGCCTGGACATTCTCTCATTAATTCTGGAATAAAGTTGTATTAGGTCGCACAGTATCTATATTTTTCAGACACAGTATTCTTAGCAATGTAGACAAATAGTTAATTATATTTTTGGGCCTTTTAAATCCAAAAGATTCTAATCAAGCAACAGAAAAATCCAACTTACCAATTTGTATTAGAATGGGGCTAGCAAGCAATCTGATAATTTTAATCACATACAATTATTCTACCTTTATCTGAATATTAATCATTATAACATTTAGTTTCTTGAGATATATTATTAATGATACCAAACAGTAGCTATGCTCTCAGTATATGCTCAAAATGCAATCACCATTTATGTACTGAAATTTATGAAGGAAGGAATTTATCTCTCCCCATTTAGTTCTTCACACTGAAGAAAAATGCTTATTTGTTAACCTAAAAATGACATATGTATTAACCTTAAATTGATACATGTGCTAAGGTAAAATTTTCCCCATACAGGCCATTTTACCCGTATACCATCAGTGATCAATATTCCTCATATAAAATATATTTAACTATTATATATGCATATGTGCATACAGTATATCATAGGTATTTTGTCATTATATTCATAAAGGAAACTACTTAGTTATATTCAAAACATACAGAGTACGATGATGTAAAATTTGTGTATTATTTATGATGAGTACACAGTTGTCCTACATAAGTAAAGATAATGTTAGCAGAATGTGCACTCTAAGTATTTTTTCCAAAATTGGGAATATTTTTTGCTGATCCATTCGTATTTTATGGTCTCTCCCAGTGTCATTAAAGGATACGTTATTGGTAACTTCTGGAATGGAGCAAACACCACTATGGCTTGTGCAAGATCACAATGTGGTTTCATTCATTCATATCACAATTGTATTAACCAAGCTAACCAAATTGAAGACAACGTTAATAGGTGAGAAGTCGGAAATAGTAGAGAAGAGGAAAATAGAAAGCCACTGATGTTGAGATGTATTTAATGATAATACAAAATTTAGAAGTGTAGTAAGCCTTCAAGATCACCTATTTAACCTGTATAATTATTTTAATATATTAGAAAACAGATTTCTCCCACTCAATAAAATATGTAACTTTCTCAAATGTATACGTCTCATAAGGATTAAAGGCAGAGGCAGGGGAAACTAGAGCTCAATTGTCTTTATTCATATATGTTTTAAATTTGCCCTTCTAATATTGTTTACTCCTACAGAACATAGAACAACACAAACGGTATTTATTCTACAATAGACTCATTGAAGCCACTCAGATTTTCTAGTTTTAATATCCTTTCTTGGTGATTAAAGAATAAATGAAATGAAGCAGAGGGGAAGGAATTCTTGATTATGAACCAAAAACAGGCAAAAAGGGGAAGGAACAAGAATATGACACAGGAAGAGAACATGCTTTTGGGGCTAGATACGTTTACATATGTTAACTTTACATAATCCTCATGGCATCAAATAAGGCTGTGTCAATTTCCAACTTTTCAGACTGAGAAGCTGGCAGCTTTTCTCAGGTCACACAATCACAAAGCAATGGATTTAGGATTACAACAAATCAGCAGCTGGCTTTATAGAAGATCTGAGAAGTCATATCTGCATATGTTATATTTAAATTTCATGTCAGCTCCAAAAGAGAATTTCAATAACTTGCCTAAGGTATCAGAAGAAGTAAGCAAACAATCTTGAATTTAAACTTAGAAGAGCCTAACTACAACTTGTGTCAATGTTCTTCTTCCTGGACCACATCAGTTTTTCTGTTATTTGATAATTTGCTGCTGTCAACATAAATGTCTTTGGATAGTGGCATAGTTATTGCTATTATGAGAGGTGTTTTATGAATAATTTTGGAAATGCACATAAAAATGTATTTTAAAAAATATATTAATGCATTTCCTTTGGATTTATATAAAAACAAAATAAATGAAAAGAAGTTCCATTGAAGTGGCAGTATGTCTTTTAGTCCCCAGTGTACTGTTGCTCTCAGGACAAAATGAGGTTTAAAAAATATGTCCTTGATAGTTTTAAATATTTTAAAAATTAAAATACATTTTAAAATCTTAACTGCATATTGTATTTGAAGGTTTCTGCTATTTGAAAGATAATGCAGCCTTGTCCTTCAGGAATGTCCTACAAAATGCATTTTCAAAAATTTTCTCTTTTTTCCAAGAACGTTGTTCACAATTACCTGGCAAACATTGAAGTCTGTCCTTCAGTTGCCTTTTAAAACATTAATTTTCATCTTATGAATAAGTCTTTCATGTACTTCACAATTAATTCTGATCTTTACTACTATATAACTTTAAATTTATTTCACTAAATAAATCTTTCATATATTTTAATTCCAAATTATGGGCTTAAGTATACTGTTGCTTCATTACATTCCACAACATTCCCATTTAAATCCCACATTATTAATCAAGACATCAATTTCCTTACAAGTTCTTAGTAAGTAGAGAATTTCTGTACTGAATGAAGGCATTTACTTCCTGTATATTGTTTTCAAAGATCAATTGTTATTAAATTTGTATTGTAACTGATATGTTGATATATACAAATATTCATATGAAAAATAATTTATAACAATAAAATAATGTGCTAAAATGATGGACAAAATATGAGTATATACACTATCTCACAAATAATAAAAAATAGTGCTAATACTCTTTCTACTGAAAACTTTTTAAATTGCTAAGTGAAATGTAACTTTTCAAAATAACTCTTGTCATTTTTATCTGTGGTATTGAATTGTTATATAACTCTATTTCCAGGTACAAAATCATATAACTATTTGTTCTGTCTTTTATTTTCATATCTTTAGATTATTTTGTACAGGATATTAAGACTGCCACTGTGATTTATTTTTTTTTATTTTTACTGTAACTACAGAATTATGTTCTTAAGCTTTTAAGATTCCATAACGTTTTTTAAAAAAATTCATCTTTTCTGTGATGAACAATCATCGGTTATTACATCTAACACTTCTTTTTCTTTTCAACTTTCTGAGGTTAAATACTTCAACAATGATTATTAAAGAAAAGATATTTCATTATGATATTTTTGCAAGTTTTCTTCCATTTGCTTTCAAGATTGCATTGTCACAAATTATGACATTTGTCATCTTTCTGTAAAAGAGTCTTCATGAGGAAAAGTGAAAGCCTATGTTTTGAAGCAGGGATAAAGAAGATAGTCCTAAATTTATTGAACTGTGGGCCATTGACATGAAGCTCATAGAAATTCCTGAGAAGGACCTGTGGGGAGAGATAATCAACTATCTGATGAACATATAACTGTAAATGTTAGAGTTGGATAGTTAACTGCAGAATATTTTGCCTGTTATATTTTGCTCCATATCAACGTTTAAATTCTGGGATCTCAAGCAACTTCTCTTGTCCTTGATGTTTTTTTTAATCCAGCCAGCAGAGCCCCTTTCCCTTGGTTGCTAGAGCTTATTTGTATACTCAGAATGCCACCAGTTCAACTAGAACTCATTCAGCGAACCAAACCCTGTGGTATTTGAAGTATTTGAAGTATCGTAAAATAGTTTTCCGCCCAGAATGATTAGAGGCCAGACAGGGGCTTCCATCTTGCCCTGGGTAACACTGTGAGAACTATGCTGGGACGCCCTGGGTGTTCTTGGTGATCAGAGTGGCCAACCTGGCTTCCCTGCCCGAAACCACTTGAGAGTCCAGACCTAAGCAGTCTCCACTTTCATTGGCATGGGCACAGAGACACCTCTGCATTCCCCAGTTTTTAATTAAGTATGGTTAACTTTAACCTAAAATTCGACCAGTTTTAAGAATGTAGAGAATTTATAACTTTCACAAAATAGATATTTGGTTGATACCAAGTACATAAACAACAAATAATTGATGTAAATTGCCATCCCACTGTGTCTAACCAATGTATTGAAATAAATACTAAGAATTTCACATGTAAATTCATGCACTGCAGATATTTTTCTGCATCGTACCCTTGTTTGTTGATACAGAACCTTAAGAAATACATCAGCAATAGAGGCTTCACTTTGACTTACTACCAAAACATTCTGCTAGAATATAAAATAAAAATACATTGACTAGGGCCAGGCATGGTGGCTCACGCCTGTAATCCCAGGATTTTGGCTGTCCAAGGGGTGTGGATCACCTGAGGTCAGGAGTTTGAAACCAGCCTGGCCAACATGGTGAAACCCCATCTCTAATAAAAATAAAAAAAATTAGCCGGGCGTGGTGGTGGATGCCTGTAATCCCAGCTACTCAGGAGGCTGAGGCAGGAGAATCACTTGAACCCAGGAGGCAGAGGTTGTAGTGAGCCCAGACCACACCACTGCACTCCAGCCTGGGCAACAAAAGTGAAACTCCATATCAGAAAAATAATAGTAAAACATTGACTAAAACATACATTATTCCATATATGTCACAGGTTAAAGTTGTTTTGCAAACTATGAGCTGCTTTCTTTCCTATATGATTTTTAATACTTTTGAATGATACTTCTATGATGTGTTTTAAAAAGAATTAACAGACTAGGTTTCTGCTGTATTTTTCTCTATCCAGAGCAAGTGCTTTTTTTGATGACTTGTTTGCTTAGCATAATAACTAGCACTGAAGGGCAATGCTATCACCATGCTTTGTCATTTGCATCTGAGTATTTGAAACCTAATTCGAAACAAAATTAGATAAGTCTTGGAACTATAAACTTTGCCTAACACCAAGTCAAGAATTACACTGCTTAATATGTAGCCAAATAATGACAAAAATAGTATATTCTTTCAGTAAAAGGGCAACCTTAGAAAAGGGTCCGTTAAGAAGCATTCTCATTACAATACAATGATTTCATCGTATTCCATCTCAATACCTAGCTTTTCAAGGATACTTGACAGAAGATTACATTTTCCTGATGAAATTCTGTAAGAATACTAGATTATGGTAATTGGATTCAGATCCCTTAAAACACAGTATCTGCATAAACTGAATATTTTTCTACACATGTATGCAAGGCTTTGCATTCTGCATTTTGTGTTTTGATTTTGAAAAATAACACTAACATAACTTTTGTTGGGTCACTGTCATTCTCATCATAAATTATTGTTAGCAGATATGATGAGAGGGAAGCCACATTATCCACTTAAATTAGGTAATGCACATATTCCCAAGGTTGTGGTCCTAGCAGTCATAACAGAAATCTCTGAAATAGTTCTCTATTTCTTGACTAACATGTATTTGTTTGAGTAGAACCATGAGTGCCTGAAGCAGTGTTACAGGTATCTGTTCATTACTAAGTACAATATCTTTGACTTGACCAGAGGCTCAAAATGATCACAGAAGTCATTGACTCACAATTTTCTGGAACTAATATTTTGTTAGGGATATCTAGGCCTTAGGCAGTGACAAAGATCATCTTGTCTTGTAATCCTGTATATCTAGAAGAAGTTTTGTAAAAATCTGACCCTAAAACTTCCACTTCATTTGCCCCACCTCATGTCCCCAGGTAAATGTACCCCAAATAAGGTTACCTAGTATTAGTCGATCTAATTGGCAATCCAGTAAATAATTTTCCAAAATTTTACTTCTGGTTTCCACAGGGAAACTGGGAAATAGAAAGGTTTTCATCCTCTGGTTATCCCTTTAAAGCAGTTTACTTCTGATATTTATGACTGAATTGTGCACTTTCCCATGCCCTGTTCACATCACCACAGTTATTACTGCCTCCTCAAGGAGATGCACACACTTCTTCACAGCACTGATTATTCCTGAGTACACAGCTGCTCATACGGATGTAGGAATTTCATGCTCTTAGCAATGACGTTAATAGGCAGCAATATCCTAGAAGACATGTTTTAACTACTATCATTTGGCTGCCTAGAGAGATAAATTTAGGGAGAAATTTTCTCATTGGAGAACAGATTAGTGATGAATAGCCATAATACGCTGTACAGGTGGAAAACAACGACAAAGAGAAAATTAATCTCCTCAATAACCATCAGTTTTTCTGTATATAATATATGTGAAAGATCGTTTATAGATGAGATCACGAAGTAACCTTTTGCCTTTAGTGATGCTGATAGTTATTAATAGAGCGCTAAATTTACTTGAGTAATATGTCAAGCAGTATATTAAGCAATTCACGTATATTTTTTCATTTAATCATGACAATAGCCTTGTGAAGTTCTTATTGTTCCTTTCAAATAAGTGAAATGAAAGCATACAGAAATCATCAATTGCCTAAAGTCAAGTAGTGGAGCTGGAACTGGAACCTGTTATCTCTTTGATTTCTCTAAAAAGAATCCACTTCCCAACCTCATCTGGATGAACACAAATTTTCTCAGTGATATAGTGGGCCTATTAAAAAAATCACTAACCCGTTTACTCAATCAGCACCAAATAAAAACAACAATCAAATTGTATTTTTTAGAAAACTTTATTTTAAAGCTAACTCAGGCATGCTTTCTAAAGAGATGAAGATTTGGAAAATGTGTTAGAATCTAATCGCTAAAATAAGAACAATCAATGTTTGCTTGCTTTGGGGAAGACAGTATTTACTCCTTTCAATTATTTCCCAAAATAACTGGCTAAAAGTAGATGAAAAAGACCAACCGAGTACAGAAACCATAGCCTTTGTCCACATTGAAATTATACAGTGAGAATGTTTATTCCTGATTTCTCTTGCTTTCTTAGAAAGGAGTGACTTTATGCTCCATGCCCCAGGAAAGAAATGTGTGGGAGAGACACATCTGACTAATGCATTCAAGAAAAAAAAAAGGTTGTGTGGTTGACTCAGTGTCTCCTAGGTCTTCTTTTGCATCCAACTTCTTTGGAAGACATATGCACCCTCTGCTGCTGCTCCATAGAGTAAGTTGAGAGTCCAGCTGTCACCCTGCCAGGGAGTTTTGCAGATGTCCAATGGGACTAGCGACTGCAGGACTAAGTCTACTTAATGCAAGGATGGAAGATTAGCAGGTCAATTTTCCCACATTAACTAAAGTTCTGATCTCTACTCACTATTATTTGTAATACACCCATCATTGTACCTTTCATCTTCCTGACGTTCTGTCCTGAGAAAGGTAAAAAGGCTTGTACAGTTTTACAGGTTTTTTTCCATTTCTTTTCCTTTCTTTTTTTGTCTTTCCTCCAGGAAGGCTCAGCATCTTCTTGTTAAAAGAAAAACTTTAGACAAATTTAACGGAGTTTATTTGGCCAAAGAACAATTCATGTATTGAATGGGGCAATGCTCAGAACCAGAAGAGGTGGACAGTGAGCTTTTAAAGGCTGAACAGAGAATCAAAGTAGAAGCATCACCTGATTGAATACATCTAGGTGTTGGCTCTATTGGAGCGTGGTCTGAGCAAGGGGCGGCTTGTGCTTGGCTGATTCTCAGCTGCTCATGATTGGCAAAAACTTCGCTGTTTGTTACAAAATATATTCCTAAATTATGTTTCAGTTTTATACTTAGTAACTCCTGCTTATTTAATTTAACAATACAGTATTAACATGAAGCCTTGTGAATATGCAAGACTGGTATTGAGGGACTAAAAAAGATTGAAGTTTCTGGTATAGTACTAGTGAAAGGTCTTAGAAAATGAAGGTCATGTTGCATTTTGAATTTAGCTTTTCACAGTGGCTTGTCCAGGGGAGATTAGCTGTTTTTAGAGGTTCAGTGCTGTTTTTAATGAGCCCTTGAATTATTAAGTGTGGGTTGTACAAATCTTAATAAGCAATAATAGTGTTCTCCACAGTTGACATTGATCTGACCTAAGGCATGTGATGGTCCCTCATGACTGAACATGACCCCACCAAAGCTGAACAAATTTTACCTAGCATATAAATTCCATCGAATAAAAGAAGACTTTGTTACCTGCTTTATGCTCACTTAAGCCAAGCAAAAATTCATTAGACAAGCATTTATGTCATTGAAGTATGGATTAACTTTCCCTGATTTTCCTGTGCTTCTCAGCCATTACCTTGCATTGGAATTTATAATTGCAAAGGGAGCTACGTTCCAAGTGAGAACTCCACAGTGTGACCAATGTCAGCTAGATGGTGCCAGCTCAGATGTTGCACATTCTGCTAATCTTTATGTAGTTTGTAAATGCATTAAGTTTAAGAGGAAAACATCTAAAGGTAACAGTCTTTAGCAACAAACACATTGTCTTGAGTCAGAGTCCCTCACTTGGTCTCAAATGGGATCTGGATTGAGCCACTTCCAAAATTCTGATTAAAGTTTTAGATTGCAGAGATGCGGATTGTAGTTCCATCTACATAAGCTCAGTGGATCATATCATTGAAAAAATAATTGAAAAAAGGACTACTAAATTATAAAGCATTATCCATCAACTTTGATTGAGGCCAAACAGCATGTCAGTAAAATTACTTTAAGTGCAAACATTTAGGAAAGCAATTTTAAAAGCCTGAGCAGGAACATTCTGTCTCTAGAAATTTATTTTCTCAGAACATCTAAGACTTACTGGATTGATTTTAAAATATGCTTTGCTCTTGGTATCAGGAGTGGTGAAGAGTCTGGAGGAGGAAATAATTTCCATATGAGAAATGTGATTTTAAAGAAAAGGGGAAAAAACTAGATTTTGGAGGTTAAGACAGACAGATATGAAAACAGACAATACACACCTGGGCGTAATTAGTTTAAAAAAATTAAATAAGAGAATCCTGTTTTGGTTCCTACTAGAGCAAAAAGAGTGGCTTGGTTCAAAAAAGCACATAACAGCAGAAAGCAAGCAAGATTTTATTAACTGAGAAGTTTCATCTTCAAAACAGACCAAAAAATGTTGAGAGGTATCTTCTTAAAGATATGATGAAATAAAGAGTTCATTTTTTCAAAATGGTGAATCACAGTTTGAAGGTAAGGACTATGTAGTTAGAGATGTGCTTAGAAAGATTAAGTAGTTAGAGAAATATTGGACACATTTGAGAAGGGAAGACTCGTAAGATCATGGTGTCATATAATTGTATGATTATGGAGTGACTTTCAAGGCGACCTAGTGAATATGAGTGGGAAGGTTGCTCTGAGGAAACAAGCACAGAGGAAATGAGCCACCTTGAAAATGAGCCGGCAAGAATTATAATAAATTATGGCCATCACTGGTCTGATGGAAAAACATCTCCTTAGTGGAAAGATTCAGACCAGGGATATGAAGGTGCATAATATTCTTTTGAATATTCATTGACTCTTGCAAAGCCAAAACTTGCTCATTTGTTCTATCTCACCAAGGTGGCCTCACAAAACTAAAGCTAGAAAAGTTGATAGGAAATACAAATGTCTACCATCGCTGCAGAGAGGGAAAAATGTATTTATATCTGACAACATTGCTAGTTCTAAATATGGTAGAGCAAAAAAAAAAAAAAAAAGTGAACTTTGATTAGATAGATTAAACTGCTAAAAGCTCAGTTGAGCTTTCCACAAAGCATAGGGGGTAAAAAGAAAAAAATAATAAATTAAGGCATAGCTTACTATTGCAGAAAAAGAGTAGAAATAAATGCTACTTGAGGCTGGAAATATTCAAAAACTGAAGAAAGACAGCCAGGGTTTTGAGATGTTTTACAGAGATACTGGTCACACACGCACACACACACACACACACCCCTATTTTTGGTACTATGCCCAAGAGCACACTCACACAAAAGAAATCTTAAGATCTGGGAACTCGTCCACAATCAGTGCAAATTTCCACACATTGCTAAAAGAACATATGCCTCAACTACCACTTTTTGAGTGAGGAGACAGCATGAGTAAGTGGATGACAGTCCTGGCTCTAGCTATTGAAGAGGTATCTGCTGAACAGCCATCAGAGTGGGTATCTACTCAGGTTTCTCAGGAAGCATCTGGAGCTTCCAGTGTCAAGGAGTTTAAGTTTTAGAAATGAATTTTATGTTTTACTGTAACAAGGACTATGGAGTTTGATATTTTCATATTTTACATTTATATGTGAGTAAGAGCATTCAAATTTGGATTGTGATTTTTTAATAAACTCCATATAGGGAAAGAGCTTAAATTCAAATGTGAAGAATGTGTGGCTAAATATTATCGGGTTATTACAATAGTAATTATTTAATCTCATCTATTATTTCATCCACTACTACTTAATTTCATCCCATAATCTCTGGTGAAGTACATTGAAGATAGTGGTCATGCATAATTTGTTTTGAAAAACTGGGAAGAAATATTCAGCTTAGGGTTTAGCAAAGCCTTTAAGTTAATGAATGACTTGTTCTAACCCAGTGCTTCTCCAGCTTTAATGTACATAAGAATTACCTAGGGATCCTGTTAAACTGTACAATAATTAGATCTGGACTTACTGCGAAATTCTGCATTTCTAACAAGCTCTCAGGTTATGCTGATGCTTCTGTTCTGCAATAGTAAGGTTCTAACCCATTCTAAAACTCTCTGAGTCAAAAGCTATCATTTGCCAGTGAATTCAGAACTATCACAGAAGAAATGCTGGCATTGGGGCAGTGGCCTTATGACACTTGGAACAGGACTTTTCTAATAAATCACCCCCATCCTGTACTAAAGAGAGCTGCCACAACCAGGGCTGATTATGGGGTTGTTTGTGCTAACAAGTAAAAGATAATCTGAGGAGTGTTAGAGAAGAGTTAGTTTCCATTCCTCATATTTCAATAAAAGAGGAACATATGTAAATACATGCCTACTTCCTAACACAAGAAATAAAGGTATGGAAAGATTATACTCTGCTTTCTACCTATCCTCTAACCCAAAACAGCGAAGTGACACATTTGCTTCAGGTTCAGGGTCTTCCAAGCTCTGTAGAGCGACGTAGCCTGCAGGATGCCTGCTTTCTCAGGTCTACAGAGTAAGCTTTCGCTGGCCAAGAAGGCCATCATTGCTCAGTCCGACAGACATCAGATAGACCGTTCTGTTTAACACTGAGGTGAAACATTTCAAGTCCAGGTGGCTATAATCTTAAAGCAACACTCATCAAATAGCTTTATCAGCAATAAAGATGCCATTTTTCCCCATCTATCTAATTCCAGTTTGTTATGTCTCAAAAAGTTTCAAATTCAGGAGGGGAAAATAGAACTTTTCATTAGTGACCACCTAAAAGACCAATGGTAAATATAATAGGTGTGAAATGCCTCCTGATCTGTTCTTTATCAGAAGAATGGTTTTTCTCCTGACTCTAACTGCCACTGGGCTGAGTCCAGAGACCAGATTTTGAAAGAAAGAAGTAAAAAATAGGGTGCCCCTTTCTTTCTCTGTCTGGATTTTTAGTGGAAGAGGACAATTGTGGTAAAGTGATGAGGATCCCCTACTTAATTGTTGCTTTGTCTATTAGTCCCCAATCTTAGCAACAGGTAAGTTTTAAATGTAACCAAATATGTACTTGGAACCTGAGCACATGGAGCAAATGTCCTGTTTCCCTTGAACCAGCACAGAGAAAGAGTCCAGGTTCATTGAAGAACTTTGGCTTCTACATCAGTGCCACACCCACCAAGGTGCTGGAAAGATTACACAGACAAGGAATGAGAACCTTTGGGGGAAGCAGTGAGTTAAGATACAGATGCAATTTTATGCCCGCAGTCTCAACCTGTGTGTAGGCAGCAGGCAGCCTAGAAATAATCGCTTACTTCACAAAGTCAATAGGAAGTGCTGACTACATGAGCAAAAGGTTAGAGCCCTGGGATGGAAGAAAAAAAAAAAAAAAAAAAGCTTATGAATGTGAGGACTTTAAGATCAAAGGCAAATGGAGAAGAACCACAGATCCTAGCAGTAGGTGTCAGTATGTGCTGCAAAATACAAACATGACCTGTCCAGAGTCAGTGGCTACTTGTCTGGCCCCTCATAGCAGAAAATAGCACAGATACAAAGGACGTTCACCAATCTGAGATCCTTTTTAACCACAACAAAGGCACAGTAAGACCCCTGATATACACGGTTGCCATTTTGGGGAAGAGAAGGCGGGACACAAACTGAAAGAGACTCATGTACATAAAAGGAACTATTTAAACCAACACTGGTGGGGAGTTGAACTATGAATAGATGAACTATGTTAACAGTAAAAGACTGATACAGTTAACCAAAATATGTATCTTTAGAAGTGGCGTGAGGTTCAGAAAAAATACCAGATCTGTTATGGGATAAATAGAAGCTACATTTTACATATTGACCAAATATGAAATAAACTGAGAATGAAAATATATCAGGGATAAAATATGGAGAATAACCTAATATAGAGAATCTAATCTCCTACTAAAGGCATTTTAGAAATGGACAGCAATGAAAATGAAAGGCAGGAAATTTTGAAAAATAAGAATAAAAGCTAAAGAGAAATGTGGATCTTAAAAGTGTTTTTGCCAACCACACACCCCCACAAAATTTGTCTTTAAATATTGCTGTGAAATTCAGCATGCCAGTAATATAGGAACGATTATAAGACAATTTATAAAGAAAAAGCAGATTATCAATAATATGAACAAAAGCAGATGGGTCTCAGAATCCTTATCGGCAAGAATGTATGCCGATACATTCTTCAATGTATGGAGCAAGGCACTTCAAATTCTGAGAAAAGTTTTTTCTACTTAGAATTGAAAACTTTGACAAATTATCAATAATATCTAAGCCAGAACAATGGCATTGCAAAATTCCAAAAATCAGAAATCTATTTCTGGCACATCTTTTCCTAGTAAATTAATTATATCTCTCAAAAAATTTTTAAAAAGAGGAATAAATCAAGAAAAGGTTTTGAAATTCAACCAATAATAATTCTGAACCTGGAGATCATTGGAAGAAAATTCCAGGATAATAATTGAAGCAGGAAAACAGAGTTCTCTGGGAGGGATGTCATGGGCATTTTTAAAAAGTTATAATATGCATCAGAACAATTATATAATTCAAAACTAGAAATAATGTAATAAAGCAGATTAGAAGGAATTAAGTCAATTAATTTTAATAAGTATATTAGGTATTAATATATGATACATAGTTAATGTTATATATCTAATATTTAATGAATAATATAATTGAAACTGATATGATATTAATAAGGAAAATGCACAAAACTAAAGGTTAAAATATAAAGCAAATTAAAATGTTGCATTATTTGGAGGAATGAATGGCATCTGTGTTAGTCCAGGTAGCCAGAGAAGTGGATGCCATGACAAAATTAAACCTGTATTTTATTAGGAAGAATGATTGTAAGAGGAAATGAAGAGGAAGCTGGGATGACTGGAAGAGCATTCAGAGGGGAATACAAGTCTGACTCCGAGTGAAGAAGAGGGAAGTAAGATTGGTGGGAGCATCTTTGACTGCTGAGCAGTCGAAGGAAGATACAGCAAGTGCTCTAAGAAGACCTTGAGCCAAAGCAGTGATCAGAAGAGTCTCATGTGTCGCAGAAATGAGCCTACCTTCATGAGCATCCCACACTCAGTCATTTTCCAAAAGCAGCCCCTGAAAGCCTGGCACAGTAGCTGGAATCCTTGGTTAATAATACATTCCCTACAGTTGAAGGTTTACAAGGGTCATTCTCACGGTTACCATAGCATGGAAGAAAAATAATTTGGTCCTAAGAATATTCAATGTTGACCAGTCTGGTGATGAAGACATGGTAGTCAAAGAAGAACATGTAATCCAAGCACGCCTCTTGGCTTTGCAGTAGAAAATCTCATGTAGTCATAATCAAGCTAAATCTCTTCAATTGCTTTAAAATATAAAAACCAACCACACAAATTTTAAAAGTTAATATGTTACAGAATAGCTGTTTTCTTACAAATGTAAAAATAATACTACAAATGTCAGAAATAGAATGGCAGAAGAGGAGCAAAGAAGGAAATGAGGAATAGGACAATTACAGTCTCATCTAACAAATGAGATGTCAGGAGATCATTTCTGTTGTAGACATAGAAAGAAATGTGTTTAAATGTTTTATTTACTTTAATAATTTAACAAACAGAAAAATCACACTGCATGATAAAGAGTGTTTTAGTAAGAAAGAGAAAGTGTAGAGTGGGTGATATAAATAAAAGCTTAATCGACTAGAGAGATAAATATTGATTTAAGAATATTACTTAGTGTTATGGCTGTATTTACCATAACTGAAAACAAAAATAATTATTTTTAATTTATTACCTCTGTTCAGTAAGCCTGGAGGTTGAGAAGGCTCAGTTTAGGTATTTTTGCTCTTGATTATATAACTTTCTATGTAATAGATAGATCTACCTATAGGAATATGATTTTTTAAAGTTAAGGAAAAAATCAAATAACTTTGTCATCCAGACATAACCATATTTTATACTTAGTGTTGAATTTTTGTATGTTAAAATTATGTAATTGGCCTTATAAAGTAGATATTGTTTTGCAAACTGAATTATTAAACATATTTAAACTCTAACATGGTATCTTCATTTCCATTAACATTTGCAACTAAATACTGTAATAAAATCCCTTACATGTCATTTTTAATAAATTGTAATTGTCTCTTTGTAATGAATTCTAAGAAATATTATTATATTAAAATCACAGACATTTTAAGTTTAAGATAAAGAGACATTTTTCCTCCAAATGTGTGCATCATGTATTTCCTCCATTCTCAATCATATGTCAGAGTACCTGATCCCCACTTGTTACTAGATTGTTTTGGTCTTTTCTAGTGGGTTTCATGTTGTTATTTTTATTGCATTCCCTTTTCTTTGATAATTAGTAAAGTTCAATATCTTTCATAGGTTTATTGGCTGTATTTTAATGTTTTGAGTATTGTGAGATATATATACACATATATACACACATATACATAATGTATATATACATATATGTATACATACGTATATATGTGTATACATATATGTATGTACATACGTATATATGTGTATACATATATGTATGTACATACGTATATATGTGTATACATATATGTATGTACATACGTATATATGTGTATACATATATGTATGTACATACGTATATATGTGTATACATATGTATAGTGGGACGATATATATATATAACCTATTTTTCTATTATGATGCCCCTTTCAATTAGTTTTAACATGTAGACAATTATATTTATATGAGCCCAAATCTATCAAGCTTTCCATTCATATTTCCTTCATTTCTTCTGTCCCTTGAAAGAGAGTCTCTGCTCAATATATCTGCAAGCTAAGTTGTCTGTATCTTATAGGTGTGTTTTGTCATTAAAGGCAAGTCATCGCCTTGTTTGATGCTCAGACAGACACAGTACTGCTGTGTATCACAAATCCTAAGTATGAGTCTGCCAGAACACTCTCTCTCCCATAACAACACGGAAAACAGCTCCTTGGGACTCTCTGTGTGCTTCCTGGGAAATAAGCTTAGAACTATCAATCTGAAGGTATTATTATTCTAAACACACTAATCAAAATTTCATAAGTAGTTTCTAAAATGTTAGCCATATATTTTTCTTTTCTTTTTTTTTTTTTTTTTTTTGAGACAGAGTCTTGCTCTGTCGCCCAGGCTGCAGTGCAGTGGCACGATCTCGGGTCACCATGCAACCTCCGCCTCACAGGTTCAAGAGATTCTCCTGCCTCAGGCTCCCGAGTAGCTGAGATTACGGGCACCAGCCATCACGCCCAGCTAATTTTTTTGTATTTTTAGTAGAGATGGGGTTTCACCAGGTTGGCCAGGCTGGTCGGGAACTGCTGACCTCAGATGATTCACTCGCCTTGGCCTCACAAAGTGCTGGGATTACAGGCATGAGCCACCGTGCCCGGCCAATGTATCTTTTCCTATTTCCTTTTGCAAACATCTCGTACCTTCAAAAATCATGTGCTCTACACTGTGGATGTTGTCCATAACGGTAATATATTCTGTTTTCTTTGGCGTTCAAGGTCACTTTAATTCATTAGGAATCTTTTTGCTAATGTGGATTTTGAATTTTAAAAAATGCAGGAATAATGTGATTTAAAATAAAATATTAAAAGGAAAAACTATTGGTGGGAAAAGTCATAAAGTATTAAGTACTGAGAGCAGATAGAAAATGATTTGTATGAAAACTATCTATACGTTTAGGAAGATAGCTGCCCTGAACTTTTTCTTAGCAAGAAGTTAGAAACAATTATATTTAATCTTTCTGATGAAAATGGTCATTTGGTTGCTTACATCTGACAAATTCAAGAATATATTCAGTCATAATGGACTTAGCCTTCCCTTTTTATCTGGAAGAGAACAAAAATTGTGATACAGTCTAAGATTCAGAGGAAATATAAATCCTCCTTCCTTCCACTTACCTTTTATTTATTTTGGGAAAGGAAGATCCCCTTCTCAGCAGCCCTGTGTGCCTCTAAAGAAAGAAAATTTATAAGGTCATTTATTTTAATGATTAGCAATGCATATCAAGAACCAACATTTATATGCCATGGAGACAGAGTCTTTAGAAAAAACATGGAAGATCATCACATCATCTCAGATGTGTAGAGACAATAAACGTTGTTAGAAATATTCCTGCCCTATTATATAAGTAATGCTAAGAGAATAGGAATCTTACTGTTTCTAGGGAAAATGGTTTTCTAACAAGTGAGAATGTCTATGGTGGTTATTGTCTACATAGTGAATTGCAGGAGAAGAAGTTTTTAAAGTGTGGGAACTTTACAGAAACACTTATATACTAGGGTTCAATGCTCACTTACACTATGAACAGTGCAGCAAAGGCTCTGGGTGTTTATATATGACAGTGCAGCAGGATCGTTTGGGGAAAAGCAGAAATGTTATTCTTAAAGGAGAAGTTTATTTGGCCTGGCTTAAGGCAAGATGATGATGTAGACTAATGAGAATGACCAATCTTGTGATCTTTTAATACTACTCTATCTGTAACCTGGAGCAAGTTACAAAACATCTCAGAACATTCTGAACATTATATTCCTGATCTTTAGAAAAGAAATACTACTACCTGATATTAATAATACTTATGTTAGTTTGCTGTTAGCCTTAGAATCAAAACATGAAGTCATTTGTACTTTACAAATGCCAAATCTAAAAATAGCATTAATTTCTAATGTAATCATTATCGTTATTCATTTTGGATTTTTATAGTCTTGTATATTTCATAAATTATGTCATTAACTTGTGTCACTTTCCACATGGCAAATATAAAATGTTTCCTCATTTTCAAAAAGTCATTTTTAGTTGTGTCTTTTTTCTATTTCATTTTCTTTTAAAGAAAAAAGTAATGTTACACTGATTCATTTTAATTCTCTGTGAAACATTATCTGAAATTGCCTTTTCAGGGAAGGTTGGGTCTGTACTTTTTTTTCTGATATTACATTTAAGCAAGGAATACACTTTTCCTAAAATCATCATGCTTCTAGAAATTTGATCCTAAGTAATCTTCTGAAAAAAAAAATCCTAAGTAAAAAACATACTATTTTAAAAATCAAGAGATGTGCCAATACTCAGAGTGGCTAAAATACCAAGTGAAATCATCCCCTCAGGCCAGATTTTTTTTTAATACATCATTATCTCTGTAAGTTCTTTTCAGACGAGAGAGAGAGAGAGAGAGAGAGGAGAGAGACCCTTGATAAAGTTCCGTTTCTTTCATGTTTTATCTTGGATGCCACCAGCCCCCTTTCTGGAAGTGTGCGAGACCTCTTTGACGAAGACACTGTAAAATAGTGCTGATTGTGGGTGCTGCTACCGATGCCTTCTGCTGCCCTGGCTGAACTTGGCTGAGCTATGCCAGCCTCAGGAGCAGCAGGTGCATTTCTCTTGAGCCTATGATCATAGACTTCTTATAACCTACAATGACCAGAGATGCTCAGTTGGCCTGGCCTTACTTTGTTTTGCTCACCCAAGGAAGAAGGAGTATTATGAAGAATCAAAGCCAGCAAAATGACCAATGTGCTCCACAGCATTTATAAACTGACACCCATTCACTCACCTACATTGGTTCCATCCTTCCTGTCCATTGTTCTGAAGAATAAAAACAATCTCTCTCTACCTAATATAAAAAAAACAATACTAAGGGTAAAGAATTAATGAGTGCCTGCAATGTATCTGACACTCTTAAGTATTTTACAGCCAGGCATGGTAGCTCACTTATGCAGTCCCAACACTTGGGAGGCTGAGGTGAGTGAATCGCATGAGCCCAGGAGTTCAAAACCAGCCTGGGCAAAGTGGTGAATCCCTGTCTCTAAGGGTGAAAAATAAACAAATAAAAACAGCTGAGCATGGTGTTATGTGCCTGTGGTCCCAGCTACTCCAGAGGCTGAGATGGAAGAACCCATTTAACCCAGAAGGTCAAGTCACTGTTGGAGTGAGCCCTGTTTGAGTCACTTCACTCTAGCCTGGGTGACAGAGTGAGACCCTGTCTCAATGTAAAAAATAAAAATAAAAAATTTAAAAAAGGATTTTACATGTATACTTCCTATAATTCTCACAACAACCTTGCAATGGAAGTGTCACTGTTGTTCCCATATTACAGATGACAAAAATAAGTAGCTTACTTAATGCCAAATAACTATTAAAGTGATTTTTACATAATAGATATATAAAAAAAAGGATTTGTTGTATACTTGTAGGAAATGCCTAGGTTTGCAAGGTTCATGCTGATGGCATAATAAATTCTATACATTTTTGACATGGTTTGGCTGTGTTCCCACCCAAATCTCAAATTGTAACTCCCATAATTCCCATGTGTCATGGGAGGGACCCAGTGAAATGTAATTGAATCATGAGAGTGGGTCTTTCCCATGCTGTTCTCATGATAGTGAATAAGTCTAACGAGATCTGATGGTTTTATAAAGAGGAGTTTTCCTGTACATGCTCTCTCCCTTGCCTGCTGCCATGTAAGATGTGACTTTGGCTTTCTGCCATGATTGTGAGGCCTCCCCAGCCATGTGGAACTGTGAGTCCATTAAACCTCTTTTCCTTTATAAATTACCCAGTCTCGGGTATGTCTTTATTAGCAGTGTGAGAATAGACTAATACAGTAAATTGGTACCAGGAGTGGGGCACTGCTGTAACAATACCCAAAAATGTGGAAACGACTTTGGAACTGGGCAACAGGCAGAGGTTGGAACTGTTTGGAAGGCTCCGAAGATGACAGGCAAGTGTAGGAAAGTTTAGAACTTCCTAGAGACTTGGAGGGCTCAGAAGACAGGAAGATGGGAAGATGTGGGAAAGTTTGGAACTTCCTAGAAACTTATTGAATGGCTTTGACCAAAATGCTGATAGTGATATGGACAATAAGGTCCAGTTGAGGTGGTTTCAGATGCAGATGAAGAACTTGTTGGGAATTGAAGTAAAGGTCACTCTTGCTATGTAAAGAGACTGGCAGCATTTTGCCCCTGCCCTAGAGATCCGTAGAACTTTGAAGTTGAGAGAGATGATTTAGAGTATCTGGAGGAAGAAATTTCTTTTTATTTTATTTGATTATTATTATACTTTAAGTTTTAGGGTACATGTGCACAATGTGCCGGTTAGTTACATATGTATACACGTGCCATGCTGGTGTGCTGCACCCATTAACTTGTCATTTAGCATTAGGTATATCTCCTAAAGCTATCCCTCCCCCCCTGCCCCCACCCCACAACAGTCCCCAGAGTGTGATGTTCCCCTTCCTGTGTCCATGTGTTCTCATTGTTCGGTTCCCACTTATGAGTGAGAATATGTGGTGTTTGGTTTTTTGTTCTTGCGATAGTTTACTGAGAATGATGATTTCCAGTTTCATCCATGTCCCTACAAAGGACATGATGAACTCATCATTTTTGATGGCTGCATAGTATTCCATGGTGTATACGTGCCACATTTTCTTAATCCAGTCTATCATTGTTGGACACTTGGGTTGGTTCCAAGTCTTTGCTATTGTGAATAGTGCCGTAATAAACATATGTGCACATGTGTCTTTATAGCAGCATGATTTGTAGTCCTTTGGGTATATACCCAGCAATGGGATGGCTGGGTCAAATGGTATTTCTAGTTCTAGATCCCTGAGGAATCGCCACACTGACTTCCACAAGGGTTGAACTAGTTTACAGTCCCACCAGCAGTGTAAAAGTGTTCCTATTTCTCCACATCCTCTCCAGCACCTGTTGTTTGCTGACTTTTTAATGATTGCCATTCTAACTGGTGTGAGATAGTATCTCATTGTGGTTTTGATTTGCATTTCTCTGATGGCCAGTGATGGTGAGCATTTTTTCATGTGTCTTTTGGGTGCATAAATGTCTTCTTTTGAGAAGTGTCTGTTCATGTCCTTTGCCCACTTTTTGATGTGGTTGTTTGTTTTTTTCTTGTAAATTTGTTGGAGTTCATTGTAGATTCTGGTTATTAGCCCTTTGTCAGATGAGATGCCCTCTCTCACCACTCCTATTCAACATAGTGTTGGAAGTTCTCGCCAGGGCAATTAGGCAGGAGAAGGAAATAAAGGGTATTCAATTAGGAAAAGAGGAAGTCAAATTGTCCCTGTTTGCAGACGACATGATTGTATATGTAGAAAACCCTATTGTCTCAGCCCAAAATCTCCTTAAGCTGATAAGCAACTTCAGCAAAGTCTCAGGATACAAAATCAATGTACAAAAATCACAAGCATTCTTATACACTAATAACAGACAAACAGAGAGCCAAATCATGAGTGAACTCCCATTCACAATTGTTTCAAAGAGAATAAAATACCTAGGAATCCAACTTACAAGGGACGTGAAGGACCTCTTCAAGGAGAACTACAAACCACTGCTCAATGAAATAAAAGAGGATACCAACAAATGGAAGAACATTCCATGCTCATGGGTAGGAAGAATCAATATCATGAAAATGGCCATATTGCCCAAGGTAATTTATAGATTCAATGCCATCATCATCAAGCTGCCAATGACTTTCTTCACAGAATTGGAAAAAACTACTTTAAAGTTCATATGGAACCAAAAAAGAGCCCGCATCGCCAAGTCAATCCTAAGCCAAAAGAACAAAGCTGGAGGCATCACACTACCTGACTTCAAACTATACTACAAGGCTACAGTAACCAAAACAGCATGGGACTGGTACCAAAACAGAGATATAGATCAATGGAACAGAACAGAGCCCTCAGAAATAACGCCACATATCTACAACTATCTGATCTTTGACAAACCTGAGAAAAACAAGCAATGGGGAAAGAATTCCCTATTTAATAAATGGTGCTGGGAAAACGGGCTAGCCATACGTAGAAAGCTGAAACTGGATCCCTTCCTTACACCTTATACAAAAATTAATTCAAGGTGGATTAAAGACTTAAACGTTAGACCTAAAACCATAAAAACCCTAGAAGAAAACCTAGGCATTACCATTCAGGACATAGGCATGGGCAAGGACTTCATGTCTAAAACACCAAAAGCAATGGCAACAAAAGCCAAAATTGACAAATGAGATCTAATTAAACTAAAGAGCTTCTGCACAGCAAAAGAAACTACCATCAGAGTGAACAGGAGGAAGAAATTTCTAAGTGACAAAGCATTCAAAAGGAAGCAGAGCATAAAAGTTTAGAAAGTTTGCAGCCTGATGATGGAATAGAAAATAAAAACTCATTTTCTGAGTAGAAATTCAAGCTGGCTTCAGAAATTTGCATAAATAACAAGGAGATGAATGTTAATCACTAAGACAATGGGGAAAATGTCTCCAGGGCATGTTAGAGACTCTAGCAGCAGCCCCTCCCATCACAGGACTAGAGCCCTAGGAGGGAAAAATCGTTTAGCAGGCTGAATCCAGGGACGCCCTGCTGTGTGCAGCATCCCAGGCACTCCAGCCTGGGCTAAAAGGGACAAAAGTACAGCTTGGTCCATTGCTTCAGAGGGCACAAGCCCCAAGCCTTGGCCGCTTTCATGTGGTGCTGAGCATGCAAAAGTCAAGAATTGAGGTTTAGGAACCTCAGAGGTGTGCTGCAGGAATGGAATCCTCATGAAGAAGCTCTGCTGTGGCAGTATGGAAGGGAAATGTGGGGCAGAGCCCCACACAGAGTCCCTACTGGGGCATTGCATAGTGGAGGCAGTGAAATGAGGGCCACTGTCCGCCAGACCCCAGAGTGGTAGATCCACCGACAGCTTCCACTGTGCACCTGGAAAAGCTGAAGACACTCAATGGCAGCTTGTGAAAGCAGCCAGGAGGGAGGCCGTACACTGCAAAGACACATGGGTGGAGCTGCCCAAGGCTTTGGGAACCCACCTCTTGCATCAGCGTGATCTGGACTTGAGACATGGAGTAAAAGGAGATCATTTTGGAGCTTTAAGATTTAACTGCCCCACCAGATTTCAAACTTTAGCCCCTTAATTTTGGCCAATTTCTCCCATTCGGAATGGGTGTTTTTATCTAATGCCTGTTCCCCCATTGTATCTAGGAAGTAATTAACTTGCTTTTGATTTTATAGGCTCATAGGTGGAAAGGACTTGCCTTGTCTCAGATGAGACTTTGGACTGTGGACTTTTGAGTTAATGCTGAAATGAGTTAAGATTTTGGGGGACTGTTGGGAAAGCATGATTGGTTTTGAAATGTGAGGACATGAGATTTGGGAGGGGCCAGGTAAAAATATGGTTTGGCTGTGTCCCCACCTGAATCTCAAATTGTAGCTTCCATAATTCCCACATGTCATTGGAGAGACTTAGTGGGAGGTAATTGAATCAGAGTGCAGTTCTTTCTCATGCTGTTCTTGTGAGAGTGAATAAGCCTCAGGAGATCTGATGGTTTTATGAAAGGGAGTTCCCCTGCATATGCTGTCTATCTTGCCTGCTGCCATGTAAGAGGTGCCTTTCATCTTCCACCATGATTATGAGGCCTGCCCAGCCACGTGGAACTGTGAGTCCATTAAACCTCTTTTTCTTTATAAATTACTCTGGCTTAGGTATGTCTTTATTAGCAGTATGAGAAAAAGCTAATGTAATTTTAATCCCCAAAATGACTACTATAATAGTATATCGAAGTGCATGGTCATTTTTGATGACAAAGAACAATATGCCAAATAAACCAAAAATTATTTAATTTCCTTCCCGCCAGGATGATGCATTTCAAATTCTGACAGACATTCTAATAAGTTAGGATCTTGTTAAAATACAGAATCTACTTCAGCTCTTCTGCAGTAGATTATGCATTGCTGAGATCTCACAGATGCTGCTGCTCTGCAGACTACTTTTGTGTAGCAAGCCTTAGTATATCTTTGGGTACAACTTTAATACTTGGTTCTATATTTCAATGAAATCCTTGGCTATAATATGAAAATACATTTAGTTATTGCATAAGCCCATTAGCATTGAATAGGGCTACATCATTCAAAAAATTATAATTATAACCCCAGCTGGCTATCTCACGTATTCACAATATCTACTTTTTAATTAAATTATGAGACCAAAAATGGAGCAAAGCAAACATTTTGTTACTGAAAATGCCAGTGAGATGCCCAAAGGAAACAGAAAAGTGTATACCATTAAAAAAAAAAAAAAAAGAAAAGAAACGGGATTATATGTTTTATGAGTGCAAAAAACATGCATACAAAAAATTACATTTTTACCCCACAAAATCACATGTATTCACATAAATCAATACCATCACTGCCTATCTAAGTCTTAAAGGATAGTTTAACTGCCTATGTATGATATAGGAAAATAATTATTTTTCATGTGTGGTTCTCAAATCCTATTCTAGTTCTGTTACATACATTCTATTAAAGTAATACTAGCACAAAAACTGTTTATGCATTCCCAACATTTGCCTGAAATTGCTCACTCCCAAATTAGCCTTTACAGCAATTTCATGGATATTTTAGTTCAAATGTTGCATTTCCTTCCAGTCATCCAGATTCCCCATGTCAAATTCCCACCAGCAGTACTGGTACTTATATGGTCACAAGGATAGAAGCGAGGCAAAAGCACAAAGTGTATCAAGTGTGTCATAGTATTCATAATTAGCCACTTGTGGGAAAAAAAAATTACTGCCTCACAAAGATACCTGAAATTAGTTTCGCACAATGACCCTCTTCTGCACCTGTATTGTCAGCATCTTGGGCTCAGCTGCAGAGTGGAGGGAACTCTGTATTGGAGCGCAGTCAGAAACCAGTCACACCTGCAGTCTCGTAAGTGATGAGCATTGAAATAGAAATTCCCAGTGTCACAATTAACCTTGATAAACTATGATCATTGAACACTCAGTTTAAGTGCATATACAAATACATAGTAAACTTCATGGAACTCTTATCAAAGCTACAAATTGAGCGACTGAAATTTAAGAACAAAGACTAAATTAGGTGAGACTAAATTAGCCCAGGTACACTTAAAAATGTACTTGGGCTAAAAAGGAAATGTCTGATACATAGTTGGTGCAGTTTATTTTTATTTTCTTTTTCTCTTCAGTTAAGAATACTTGGCACTGATGAAACAGTTGTGAATGTTTTACCCTATTTTACTCTATAATGTTTAGCAGTGATTCACCACCTGTATCATATGTCTCTTAGATGGGTCTTTAAAACACAGGTTGGTGGGCCTTACCCTGTTACATTCAGTCGGCCTGCAGTGGGCCTCAGAATTTGCATTTCTAAAAGTCTCCCTTGTCCTGATGATGCCACTGGACGTGAGATTACACCTGGAGAATTATTACCTTAAAGTGTACTATCAAATTATGCTCTCTAGATTGGTTAGCCTAATTTGTTTTTAGTTTGCAAACTCTTGGGGGGTTTTTTGTTGTTGTTGCAGTTTTTTTTTTGTTGTTTGTTTGTTTCTTTGTTTTGACGGAGTCTCGCTCTGTCGCCAGGCTGGAGTGCAGTGGAGTGATCTCGGCTCACTGTGTTGTTGCAGTTTTAATGATATTTATGTTTTCTATTGCTTCAATTAGAAATCTTTCATGTAAAACTTTGTGACCATGTTATTCCAGCTAATTCTTATGTGTCCTATTATTCTATTAAAGTAATCTACGTTGGTAAAAATTGAGAAGAAAGTTAAAATGTATCCTTTTTTTTTTTTTACCTGACATACAGGCTTTAGAAATTTATAAATAATTTGCTAATTTTATAAATAATTGTTCAAACAGATGATATAATATAAAGCAGTTGCATACTTAAGAAAATGAGAAAAGGGCTTCCATGTTAACTGTAGACAATAGCTGCAGAGGGCAATATGGATAGCCTATATTCACAGGGTCCTCCCTACCAACAGGAACATAATTATCAATCAGCATTTGCTGTGGAGTCAATCATTTTGGCCATGAGTACATCTGACATCCCAAGCTCTCTAGACTATACCATCAGTCTATAAACTCTACCTATGATATGATTCCCCCTGTAAGGTACCTCTCTGTGAAAAGTACAGCTCTAATGCCATCAGGTTTCTTTACGTAAAGATGGAACTTGACAAGATTGAAAACAGGATGAATGAAAAAGCAATTCTAGTTGTACAAGAGAACTGGCTGTACCATGTGTTAGTGGTTAGCCTGGAATAACTTCTTCAAATTATTGGTAAACTCATTCCAGGAGAAGATAAAATTTTAGGACTCAGTGTTAGTCCTGAAAAACTGAGACTTCTGACTGGAGTTCTGTGTCCCAGGGATTTGGGGACATCTCGGTATTTATGGATTCCAGTGAATAATTCAAAGCCTGCAAGATAAAATAAGTTGTTTCTGATTCAACCTCAAGAAATGGGCATATTTACATATTCTAAAAATGAGAAATAAAGCATTGTAGTTGCACATTGTGTGAATTGTATCAAAAACCTCTAGAGTCTGGACCCATAACTTAGCCTCTTTGAAATTTTGAGCAGGTTCTACTTTATTTACAACTAAATGTCAAATATTGAAGAATAAAAATAGTCATTATTGTGAGCACATGCTATGAGAACAGATTTGGAATACAAATCACAACATTTTCTTCTGATTTTATCTATCTTCTTAATCCCCAAATTGCCTCATTATTGTACAATGATTAATATTGTAAACTGGATATGCAGAACTAGATCGTGGTATAAACCAGTATGATAACATTTAATTCACTTTGATTATACCCACATTTTGGGGAATGACATTAAACAAAGTAGACCCCCCCCAAAAAATGACAAAGGGCAAGTCTTGAGGTTAATTTTGGCTACACAAACTTAAATGTATGAATGAAATATGTGGAGGAAGTCTAGAGGAAAAATTTATGTTTGAGTCAGCACAGCAGCTTGAAATCTTTTCTTTTAAAGAGACTGGAGATGTTGTTTAATGGGTATAGTTTTGTATCTACAAGATGAAGAAGTTCTAGAGATATGTTCCAAACATTGTGGGTATACTTAACACTACTGAGCTATACACTGAAAAAGGGTGAAGATGGTAAATTTTAGGTAATGTAATTTTTCTTCACAATAAAAAAATCACTGGGATCTAAAACTTCACATGCTAACTTCTTGATAGAATCCTGCCCTTAAAACCCCATGAACACTATTATATTTTTTATTCACTAGTATATCATAGAAGTTATATATACATTAATACAGCAAAAATTATTGTTTTAAGCCCCTGCTTTGTAAAAGGCATGGTTCATTTGTGTGTTCATTTGGGTGTGAACATTTGTGTGTTCATGCTATAGACATGAACAAAACTGTTCCTACCTTCACTAGACTTACGAAACAAATGGAATTTTTTTTTTTTTATGTTTTGTTGTTGTTGTTGAGACAGAGTCTCACTCTGTTGCCCAAGCTAGAGTGCAATAGTGTGAACTCGGTTCACTACAACCTCTGACTACCAGGTTCAAACAATTCTCCTGCCTCAGCCTTCCAAGTAGCTGGGATTACAGGCGCCTGCCACCATGCCTGGCTAAATTTTTGGATTTTTAGTAGAGATGAGGTTTTGCCATATTGGTCAGGCTGGTCTCGAGCTCCTAACCTCAGGTGATCCACCGGCCTCGGTCTCCGAAAGTTCTGGGATTACAGGCATGAGCCACCGGCCCTGTCCGGAGATTTTTTTTCCACATGTCATTTTGATATATGTCATCTTTTTAAATTCTGTCCAATGTTTCACTGGATAAACTTAACTCTGTTTTATTTATTCTCTTACTGTTGAATACTTTGAAGCATTCCACTTTTTGGCTATTACGAATAATACTGAAATCAATACTTTTAAAATATATATATTTGAGCACATGTGAGACTCTAATTCTTTAAAATACGTGTAGACATGCAATTGGATACAAAGGATTTTTGCATTTCAAACTGCCAAGGTCTTTGCCGTATTGTTTTAAAAGTGCTTACACCAATTTAATCTCTTATTATCTTATATATAATTCCTTATTACAATCTTACCAACAAACATCCACAAACTCATAATAATTGTACATACATAAACACCACAAATTACCTTTTTTATAATTAATTCAGTTGATATCCATATATGAGGTAGTATATTTTCGTAATAAAAGGTAATGTTCTATAGTCTTTCTAATCACAGTGTAGCTATTGAACAGGCAACATCAACATCGCCTGGGAGCTTGTTAGAAATGCAGAATCCTGAGCCCCAACCCAGATACACCAAATGATAATCTGCATTTTAACAAGATCCCTGGTTGATCCAAATGCAAATTAAATTTTGAGAAGTGCTGATTTAAGATACGCAGGCCTAGGTTTTGGTCTTGTTATACTGCATAAATACTTTACATCTGTGTGAACATGGACACCTCAATATATCTAAGTTTCCACATCTACATAATGTGAGCAATAATATTACTTATCTCATTTGGTCATTAGGTGATTTCAATGAAATACTTATAAGGGAAGTAGCAGAGAGTTTGGCATGTAATAATTATCAAGTAAATGTTGGCTTATATTAATTATAGTGAATCCTATATTTATCACATTATTATTATCTGATTAGTATTTATTTTTTGCTGACTGCTTGTTCTTGACATTAAGTAGTAAGAATTTTTTAGATTGAATTTAGTAAGGCTTCCTATATTTATGACTTACAGTTTTTGTGTACTAGTATAAATAGAACTTTCCTTTTCTAATATTATATATTTAATTGGAAGAACATATAAACTCGAAATTTATTATTTATATAGTTTTAATTCTTTAATCCTAATAAGTTGTTTTCCAAATATACTTGCTATGAAATTTATTTATTATCCCTGCTTTCAAACATATTAAAGATAAGTAAACATTTAGCCTGTTCAGTAGTGAGTGCTACTCCTCTTAACCTGTCTGTTCATGCTATGTGTGTGTATGTGTGCGTGTGTGTGTGTGTGTTTCCCTGGGACCTTTTTAAATGATTCAGAAGGCCCTTAACCCTTCCTTAAAAGGGTTACTTTAGTAACTTTAATAAATCTGTCTGCTATTTTTGCCACTTTATATGGAGCTTACATTTTTCTAGGTTCAGTTTTATTTCATTACTTTTAGCTCAACTAAGTTTTTGTTTTATCAACCTATTGAGAGTAAAAAAAGTGGATACACATTTTTTTTTCATTTACTAAACACTTTTATCACCTCTGGGGATGTGTGCACAATAATGCTGACCTCCCACAGTTAAGCATTCTTTTCACTCATTGCATGAGACATTTCATTTCTGATCAGCATGGAGGCCTACTGGGTACTCTGTTCATAATAGGCATCTTCATTTTTAGCTTCGGGAAAGTTTTCTTTAAATCTCCATAAGCATTTCAGTGTTGCTTCCTTCTTGAAACGAATGTGTTTGTGTTAATGATTTAGAATTCCCTATGGAGAATAAAGAGATGGTAAATTTTATTCCATGACCAAGACAGGGGAAAAAAAGGGGGAAGCTACTAGTAGGTTCTTTCTGATTAAAAACTTCTTTATATATACTTTGGAACTACTCATAATTTAAGATGTGGACATACATATATGATTCATATTGCTATTCTTTTATTAGAGGAAGATATCTGTGATTTCCAATTTTATTCTCAAATTTTCTTCCCCCATTTTCCTTTTATTTGAAACACAGATAATCTATAAAGTTATATTCCAGATGATGACAAGTTCCTCATAGGAAAGAAAGGACACAGAAATAGGTTTTGCCTTTGGAAGAGTATGAGAGGAAAAGGTGGTAGCCATAGGGTGGGTAAAAAGAAAATTAGAATAAGTAAATAAATAACAAAAGCCTGATGGTCAGGGACTTGTGTGGTGGTTTAGAATTCTAGGTAGCCACAAAGACCAAGAGTGCCTTCAACCTCTTGTCAGCTCTTCCCTGGGCTTCCACCAGATGCTCATAAAAAAGTTTGGGTTCATGTTGGGGGACCTGAGAGAACTCTCAGCGGGGCAAGTGCAAAAATGATGATTAGTTTCTGCTTCAGCATAGGTGCTAACTACTGAAGTCTTCTTCCATCCGCCACCAAGATAAGAGCAGAAATTATTTCACTGCCAATCACCACCACCCACCATCTGTTCCTGGCAAATTTTGCCAGTGTGCTAGGGGTAAAAACAAAAGTTATCTGCATCTCGGTCATGGGCAAGGAATTGCCACAGCAGAAGTCCCAGGCAAAAGCCAGGGTCAACTAAGGAAAGGGAAGAAAACCTATGCACAGCCTTCTACCATCAATGATGCTATGCAACACCCTTTGCTCCTGGGCCAGGGGCAGGTGACCTGTGGCCACTAGAAAGGAGGCAGAAAACAGAATTGAACATAGGTTTCTGGTGATACAAGGCAGAATTCAGCTTCCACAGTGGATGTGTAAGGATGCTGAGAAAAACTCACTCCTGAAGATCACATGGCAATGCCCTCCTGTAAGTGACAAGCTCCAGCAGTTCACACATAGGCAGAAGAAAAGCGAGTCTGCTTAGAAAGACCACCATCTTTGACGCAGGCATTCAGTCTTGCTGAAATTAGAGCATAGCACTGAGAAAAAGTGGTCTTGTACTTCAAATCTCACTCTGTTTTAAAGTAGCAGTAGTCTATCACTGGAGAAATTTGAGGTCTGTGGTGCACTTAAGATAACTCAAGCAATAATAAACTGAAACATAACTCAACTACAAAATAGAAAGACTCAGCTTCCCATATCAGCAGAACGAAACTCTACATTTTCTTGGCATAAATATTGTTTACCTCAGTTTTTGGTGTAATTTTATCAACTAGTGTCCAGCACCTGGTCATACGTGCATATACTACCTGTTTTCCACAGAAAAAGCAGTCAATACAACAGAAACAGTGATAATACAGATTTCGGTATTAAATACTATGAGAAGGGGATTAAAGTAACTATAGTTAATATGTTACAGCCAAACTGGAAAGGTAGATAACACTCATCCGTGAGCAGATGAGAATTATCACAGACAAATGAAAATTGTAAAAAGCACATTGAAAATTGGGTAGATACACAATATATACACAGGTACACAATCAGAAAATGAAACAAATTCCAAATTCATATACATACACTCACACACATGCATGCTTAGCTGTGTTCTAATTAAATTGATGAAAGTCATTAATAAACAAAATATCTTGATGTAACTCAGTAGGGAAAACATTATACAAAAAGGAAGAGAAATAAAAATGATAGCAGGATTCTTATCCCACACTATACAGGCCAGAACACAGTGGAGTGAGATCTTTAAATTACTAAAAATAAAAATCTATCAACATAGAATTCTAGAGCCAGAAAATAATATATTTTAAAAGTGAAGATGAAATATATAGTTTTTCAACAAAAAAATACTAATAAATTCATTGCCAGGAGAATTGCATTGCAATGAATGTTAAAAAATAAAAGAGCTTTTCAGACAGAGAAATCATGGTAAAATAAAGAATGTAGAACCAGTAATGTGTAAGGAAATACTGAATAATTGTATGACTATTCATCTTAAAAGATACTTGTTTGTTTGAGACGGAGTCTTGCTCTGTCTCCCAGGCTGGAGTGCAGTGGTGTGATCTCAGCTCATTGCAACCTCCACCTCCTGGGTTCAAGCCTCCTGAGAGCTGGGATTACATGTGTGCACCACCATGTCCGGCTGATTTTTTAATTTTTTATTAGAGACAAGTTTTCGCCATTTTGTCCAGGCTGATCTCAAACTCCTGACCTCAGGTGATCCGCCCACCTTGGTCTCCCAAGGTGCTGGGATTACTGGGGTGAGCCACTACATCCAGTCCATCTTAAAAGATATTTAGCTGTAAAAGAAATATAGAAACTCTACACAAATAAAGAAACCAATACTCTAAACAAATATGGAAACAATGTTTTTTGTGGATAATAACATTTTTAGAATTAGCTTGCACAATAGCAATAACACAAAAATGGGAGTGATAAAAGCAGGATTTTGTTGTAATGTTTTCATACTTCATATTAGATAGCATAAAATTATTGGAAAACAGCCAGGTAAGTTGCAGTTATACTGTAAGTCATAGAGCAATATTTTAAATTAAAGCGGTTGAAAACTATTAAACAAATAGTGAGAATAAAATAGAATCCTAAAACTGCTGACTTAATTAAAAAAATAAGTAGAAAGAGAAGAAAAGTGAAAAGGACAGATTTCACAACAAGAAAAATATCAGAGTGGTTGATTTAAGCACAACCACACTGATAATCACATTAAATAAAAATAAATACTGCAATTAAAACGCAGAATCACGGACAAAATAACAAGTCAAGACCAAACTCAGTGTCATCTGTTACAAACATACTATCTACGGGATCTACTATCTAGGTTAAATGTAAAAGGATGAAAAGAAAAAAGTATTATGCAAGCACTATTTAAAAGAAGTTGTAGTGGCTAAATTAAAATCAGAATAAAAGACTTTATACAAAGAAATATTGCTGGAGACTAAGATGTGAACTGTATAAAAATAACATTAATCTTTAAAAATTATTAATTTTTACTTACCTAATGAGTTTCAAGAAAAGTAGAAATTCATAATAGTAAAAAGGTTAAAATAATTAACAATCATAGTTGATAAATTCAACATTCTTTTGCAGTATTTGATAAAACAAGTAGACATAAAATCAGTAAGAAATAAATCAACTTGGCCTAATTAGTATTTGCAGAATACTGCACACAGTGAGAATACACATTTATTTCAAGTTGATACAGAATAGTTACTACCTAAAACCGCATTTTATTTCAGAAAAATAAAAGTTTCAAGAAACTTAAAGAAATAGAAGTCATACAGATCCTATGCTTAAGCAACAAATAATTTGCTTGTTAATGAATAACAGAATGATATGTGGAAATAAAAATTATTTTGAAATTAAACAATCCTTTAAAATTATGCATGGATCAAAGAAGAAATTTCAAAATCCATTTCCTACTCCATTAAATGAAAATAGAGCATATCAAAAATTGGGGGATGCCACAAAAGCTGTACTTAATAATTTTATAGCCTTTAGTGGCTCTCTCTCTCTCTATAGGTGTATATATAGGGATATATATGAATATATATAGGGATACATAGATACACACATATCTTAAATTGTCATTGATGTATATACATCATTGATGTGTACACAAGCACATCTTAAATCAATAATCTGAGCGTATTTTTTGGAAAATTAGAAAGAAAACAAATTAGATGCAAATTAGATAAAGGGAAGTCTGTAATAAAATAAACATAAGGACAAAAATCAGGGAATTAATCAGCATATATATTGTCAACTTATCTTTAAAAAAATGCAAAGGCAATGCAATGTAGAAAATATAGTTTTGTGGTTTTTCCAACAAATGATGCTGAAATATTTTGATATCAATTTTTTTTAAAGTTATGTAGAAACAGATCTTATACCTTTTACAAAAATTAAATCAAAATTTATCATTGACATGAATGTAAAATGAAGAACTATAAAAATTCTAGGTAGAAACGTAAGTGACAATATATAAGACCTTAGGTTTGGTGGTGAGTACTAGATAAAACACTAAAGCCATAATCCATGCAAGTACTAGTTGATTAGTTGGACTTTATTAAAATTTAAAACATTTTCACTGAAAAAGAAAACTGTTAAAACAGACAAGCCATAGACTGGGAGAAAATATTTGAAACACCACATATGTATGAAAGGGCTTGCATCCAAGCTCTACAAAGAAACACATAAAACTCAATAATTCAAAAGTGAACACAAGTTGTTTTTTGTTTGTTTTTGAGACGGAGTCTCGCTCTGTCGCCCAGTGGCTCACTGCAACCTCCGCCTCCTGGATTCAAGCAATTCTCCTGCCTTAGCCTCTTGAGTAGCTGGGATTACATGCTCCACCATGCCTGGCTAATTTTTGTATTTTTAGTAGAGATGGGATCTCACCATGTTGGTCAGACTGGTCTCGAGCTTCTGACCTCGTGATCCGCCCACCTTGGCTTCCCAAAGTGCTAGGATTACAGGCACCAACCACCGTGCCTGGCCAACACAAGTTTTAAAAGATCTAAACGATCTAACGATGATCTAAATGATCATCTCACAAAGGAAGATATACAGATGGAAATAAGCATATGGAAAGATGATCAAAACCATTAGTCATTGTGGGAAAAAGTAAAAACTATAATGAGATGCCACTACACACGTATTAATGGTTAAAAAAACAAAACAAAACGAAATCTAACAGTGGCAATTTCTGGCAAAGGTACAGAACAAAAGACACTCTCATTAACTGCTGGTGGGAATACAAAATAATGCCACAACCTTAGAAGATAGCTTGGCCATTTATTACTAGTGTAGTGGAGGTCCTGTGCTAAATTCAGTGACAAATGTTCACAGTAATAAGTCACAAGTACACAGATATAATAGTAGTTTAAATACGTAATAATACCGCATCCCTTTATTTATCCTCATGACTTTTTTTTTTTTTCTTGGTCAATCCTGTATCCACATTCCTAGGTAGCCAATTAATTGGAAAACTTATGTCTCCACAAAATCCAGCATGTGAATATTTGTAGCAGCTGCATTCATGGTCACCAAAAATGGAAATTATCATTATGCACTTAAATGGATAAACAAAATGTGATGCAGCCATACAGTAGAATACTGTTAAGAAATGCAAAAGAATGAGCTATCGATCCATGCATGGATCTTAAATGCATATTGCTAAGTGAAAGAAATCAATCTGAAAAAGCTATGTACTACATGATTCCCTTCATATGACATTTTGGAAAGGGTTTTTGACACGGATTTTGATACTGGTTTCAAGGGTGTATTCTTAACTACAAACACATCAAGTTTTATATATCAAATATCTACAGCTGTTTACATGTCAATCATATCTCAATAGAGTGGCTTAATTGAGAGAGAGAAGAGAAAATAGGCGTCAAGTAAATATCCTGAAATTTGAAAGAAGTATAAAATTTAAGAGGGAGAGAAAATGTATGTACTGATTAGTAAAATGCAATGTAAAATAAAAATGTGAATAAATGACAAAAAGAAAGTGTGGTACAACCACAAAATAAAATATTATTCTGCAACCAAAATAAGTAAATAAATTATGATACATGTAACAACATGCGATGAATCTCTACAGAATAGTGCTAAGAAGCACATTTAGTAGGTATATATCAGACTCCTTTTATATGCTATTCTAGTAAAGATAATACTGTACTGACAGAAGACAAATGAATGACTGTCAGACATTTGGAGAAGAAAGAGGGAAAAGTTTTTCTCCTGCCTGCAAAAGGGCAGGAGGAAAAGTTTTAGGGTAATAAAATTGTGCTATACATTCATTATGTTTTTGGTTAAGCAACTCATCGAACTGTAATCTTAAAAAGTTTGATTTTTAATTTTTTTATATAATGCTGCAGTAAACTTCACTTTTAATGAAAACCTCAGTCTACAGGTTTACTGCATCAGAGACACCTAGGGATTTAATGTTATCAAGCACTCAGATTTCTGGGCCCTGAGCAGACATACTGAATAAGAACCTCGGGATGTGGAGCCTGAGAAGCCACACCTTTCAAAATTTCCCTTCCAAGCATCGGCTCTGACATAAGCATTTGCTTGACTATTCCATGCTTAGAAATGCCTGCTAAGCTTGTTAAATAAATCAGTTTATCATGTTTCACTGGAAATAGGTAAAATCTGTTCTTTTATTGATAAACACAAAACGTTATTGTATGATATGCTTCTTGCATCAGCTTTCTGAGGTCAGACACATCGATTTTGGTATCACAAGTAAGACCACAGACTTTTAATATCTCATTGGCACAAACAATGGGACTATATTTGGACATAACTACTTTTCAGGTTGTAGAAAAGTTCACTTCATCAAGAGCTTCATAAAGATCCACTCAGAGGCTTGATGGAGAAGTAAATTTAGCAGTTTATTTTGTGTAAGGGTCTCAGATGAGTTGAGCACAAAACACCTGTGCTCAGCAATCTCTTGGTGACTTATCTGTTTGCAGGTGCAAAGCGAAGTGATAGCATGATGTTAAGTTTATTTATGTTACTACATACAGACTATGTCTGAGCTTTACTTTCTCTCTCAATAATTTCTTTTCTAAAGTTCTGATGACTTTTTATATTAAAAATTAGGAATTGTTTTGTTAGATTGTAGTGGATTAAGAGTCAAGTAATTGTGAATTTTGATGCCTTGTTATAGTTATTGCAGCTGAGGCACTAAAAATTAAACCATGTCATCCAATGGTATTGATGAATGCTTATATTTGTGGACCGTTAGCATGATGCTAGGGATACAAAAATGAAAGGAGTACTTGCTTTCAAATTAAGTTATTAATATATTCTAGTGATAGAATGAAATGCACAGTCTATCATTCCGTGGTATAAACTCACAACCATTTATTCAAACACAAAATCCCAGATACCAAAGTTTTAATGGAACTTTCTTTTGTTAAATTAGCATGTTTTCATTAGGAAAAAAATGGATTGATAGTTTTGTTTTGGTGCAGAAGAAGATCACAACTTCCACAAGATCAACAACTTTAAATGGCTTGGATTTAAAATCAGAGTTACAAATATTTACATACCATGAAATATTATCTAATATAAATTGTAAATATCAATTGAAATAGTATCCAGCCAAGCATCACAATATGTTAGTCATTATAATACCTGTATTAAATTACAGAGGATTTTTATGAGTTTTTTTATTATAACTTTAACTTGATTTATTTTCATATCCCTAACTTATTTGCAAACCTATATCCGGTAATTGGACAAAGAGCTACAAAACAACAAATATTTCACGCTAATCTCAGGTAGTTTTCCAGTGGATAGCAATTGCATTTTTGCCCATAACAGATGGGCATCCCGTTATATTCTAGCAAATGTCAGCCTTACTTGACAAGGGCAGCAATCTGCTTGATAAGGGGCTCACATTTCTTCTTGTTCCCAGCCTTCACTGTCTTTCACTTCTGTGCCTCAGGCATCACACAAGGTATGAAATTTAAGTCCATGTGCTTATGCTCTCTGCTAACCAACTCATGACAACTGACAGTTGTGTGAACACCTGACTTAAAATAGTATCATCTTAATCACTTGCAGATAGATAAATAGCAGAGGCATAGACATGAATCTTACAATACAATGTCATGCTTAAAGAAGTTGCATTTAGAGTTGCCCTTAGCAACCAATCTAGTTTATTTTCCGCCTTTCAAGTGCAAGCTATTTTTCTGCTAAGGTGGAAGTTTCCTATTTTTCAGGGAGTCTTCCTTTCAATTCACGTACTTTTTCTTATGCACATGTGATCATTCACAATTCCCGTATGGTTTGCCTAGCATCAAACTCTATTAATGGCAGATTTTAATAATATTTTTCACTTTTTATTTTTCTACAGTTATATTATTACCAAAAAATACTATATTTTATTTCTCAAATGAATTTATTTCAAGTGTGTACAGGGTTGGACAGTTCCTGTACAAATCCAATTGAAGCTAAACAAATACTAATATTTGAAATTCAGTATGAAAATGAAGTTTTATTTTATTTGTTTTAAAAGTAAATTAACTCTTTTGATTCCAGATTAAAAGATTATTTATCTAATTACATGGATTTCTACACTAATTTTGCCCTGTTAACTATCATTTAAAACATTTGTAACCAGAATAATAATACATTATGGAAATAGGTACATACCAATAACATAACTTTAATCTTTGGAACAAATTATAACCTACTATTAGATTGCATTTTGTTAAGGTACAAAACTTTCAGAAAGTGTTATCAGAGATAAATAATACCAGAACCTCAGCATAGTTAATTTATACTCATTTGTTCTTTCATCAAATGTCAGGACAGAAATTTTAGATCCTCTTTCTTGAAATTTACAATGCCCCAGGAAGAATAACTCAAATGATAATGTGTCTTTCAAGTGTAAGAAGACTGCTATTAATAGTAAATAAAGTAATTTCAATTATTTTTACTTAAATGTGGTCTTGCCAAATAATCTGTAATATTAGACTCTTTTATGTTTGTTGAGCTTTCAGCTTGTAATCCTTCCTCCTTCCTGCCTTTCCAAAATATAATATCCAGAATAATCTTCCTCAGTTCATATTAGGATAACCTTACTTTTGCTTTTGTCAGTTTAGCAAATGTGTAGTAGCCAGCAAGCAAGACATTGGACTTAAAACTCTGAATAATAACTGGCATACACATGGCCTCTCGGTACTATTTATTAGTAAATATTTAGACATATATTCTATATCATTAATGTAATTAAAACACACCTGACACTGGTGCTTCTCTAAAATGTCTTTCTTCAAGGTCCCTACCATGAGATCAACTCGTAAGTGAAATGATCCTAAAAGAAAACTTAATGGTTCTATTATCTCATGTAGAATCCATCCTATATCGACTTTTGAGGATAAAATTATTTACTGGGTCAGATTTTTCTTAATAGCTTATGCATATGCTGTCTGTTCCACAACACTGCAGGGGCATTATGAATTTACATTAATATAAATGCATGAAATATCCTAGGCCCTAAAATATCAATAGATGCAGTATTGCATCTGACTACACAATAACTCACACAGAATGATTTAGTGACCACGGTGAACATCTTTTACCAGTAATGCTTTGCAGTTTTGCCTAAAAATGTGAGCCCCAAATATTCACAACTGTTTTATGTAACAGAGTATATGACAATCCTATAAGATTTTTTGAAAGGGAGTATTCTGAATCGAAAATTAGGATTAAAAGTAGTATATGTAGTTGGTGGAAATAAAATTTAGTATATAAACAATTATAATATGTATTTATATGTAACATACCATATCAAAGTGCTTTCAAAACCATGATTTTATTGTATTTTTACAACAAAATCCTTTACTGAGATTCTCAATTTTTGCAAAAGGAAGCCATGCCCCGATAGATCAAATAATTTCTTCCCTGACTTGCAGAACTATAAAGTAGAATTGGTAAGATAGGTACCTGTCAATATTATTTCGAACCAAAGACTTATTTTTTACTTTGTTTTTGGATTTAATGTAATACTGGTACCATAGTTCTAGTGGTATAAGCTCCAAGTGCCTTTACTAAAACACAGTTTTACCTAAACCACCTCCCTGACACAACCAGAGTAGTTCTGCTTTATTTGTTTGCACACTGAGCTTTGTAAAATTTTGTCTCAATAAAGGATTCAGTAGCTTAAGAAATTAGAAGAATGCATTAAATATATACTTTAAAAATGATAATAATTTGGGGCATAATACTGAAGAATTTTAAAAATCTGATATCGTAAAAAAGTACTGTCTGAGGTTATTTTGAACATTTGCTTTCTGATATTCTCTTAAGAATAGGAGCAAAGCTGGGGTTGATCTAAGGAATATCTAGAGTTAACATGGTAGATCTAATAAATATCTAAAGTTAACATGGTAATATAGTACTTTTATGTAGTTAGATATCTCAGAGTTAAAAAAATAAAACTCAAATCTGGGGCTTTAGCAGTCAGTGGATTATATACCTGATATTCATTGTTCTCTATGGCTATTGTCCTATTATTTTTTAAAGAATTTGAACAAAGTGTCAACTAAAATAATCCACCTGGTAGTAATAAAAACATTTTTAAAAAGTTTCAAGCTTACATTTAAATTGAAAATACCGGTGTGAACTTGTAAATGAGCCTTCCCCATCATCCATTACCCAAACTTTCGTTTCTAAATTTCATTCACAAAAAAGAAATGAAAGCTTTCTGTAGAAATAGTTAAATCTAAGTCAAGTCTGGTATAGGGAATATACAAGTTGATCTTGGGTCAGCTGTGTGGGTGGTGTGTGTGTGTGTGTGTGTGTGTGTGTGTGTGTGTGTGTGTGCACCCCTAGAAAAGAAAACTATACAGCCACAAAGAATTCGTCAACAGTTTGCAGAAAACAACTGGAAGGAGCTCTCCTTTCTAAGATATAATATTTTAAACAAAAAATAAGAACAATGATTCCCATTGATTAAAATAGTTCAAATATATAAAAATCCAAGAGTATGTAGAGAAGATTTGAAAACAACTCATAGTAGAGCTTGCTTGGGTCACCAACTAGTTACCCTGAAACATTTTAAATTGAAGAAAAAAATTGTTTATCTTGACTTTCTTACCTTAACTGTATTTGAGATAACCAAATTGTTAATGATAATAATTTCCTGTACATAGAAGAAAGCCACTGAATAAATACAGACAAAAATTAGAAATTAACCATTTTGTAATTCCTAATGAGACAACTGATTTATGTGAAAATAATCAATGTATCGTAAAATGGCATCAGTTCAACTAATGTAAATGTTTTAATGAAACACTCAAGCTAATACTTGGACTCAGAAAACTACGGGATTTCTGAAGATTATTTAAAAATATTAAAGACTAATACCTTATACTAATATTCTATTTGGAAAAATGGATTAAAAAATTACAGATATATATTGCAAAAATTCAAGAGAGTGGTACATTCCACAAACTGAAAACCATTCAATTATAGGCTTAATTCATATAATAATGGTCTAGTAAAAGATATGCTTCCATAACACTCTTGAAGAACTTTTCAATTTTTTTAAATCACTCCTTATTATGGTATAAAGGCTTCTTTTTACTCAAAAATATGCTAACTGAATACTCTATAAGGAGTGCAATTTTGATATTATTGTATCAAACAGACATACTCATCAATTTATTCAGCATAATCATGTGATAAAACTATAAGTAAGTAGCATAAATACTAGAGCAAAAAAGACAAAAACATCACTTCTTGCAGAGAATACAATTTTTACATAAAATTAAAAGTCACTGAAAATATTTTTAATATATATAAGTTAAAAATATAAAAATCTAGAAATTATAAATATGGTAACAAAATAATTAAAAATACAAGTAAGCCAAAAGAAGAGTGAATATGATATACAAACACTTCTTAATGAAAGAAGTATAATTTGATTATAAGTATTTTTAAATATTTAATTTTATTCATAATATAGAGAACAAAATTTAAAACAATAGATAATTGTCCACTCAATAGATTTTCAAAACTAAAAGCTATTTATATCTTATTAAATATTGCTAAAAGGCTGAAAATTGATGCTATTATACACTGAGTTAGAGTATAAACTGGGGACCTATTTTTGGAAGGAGTTTTAACTATTTTTAAAATTGTTGAATGGTCACATCCTATAATCTTGCCGTTTCTCTTGGGGGAAAATTATGTACATTTTTGCTCATAAGCACCATGATATAGACATGAAGATGATCAATGTAGTATGTTTTGGTAGCAAAAAATAATGAAATGTCCTCATCATGTAAAAGGGTTTATTTAAGCATAGTGTAGAAGCACCAGGGTTAGATTTTTCTGGATAAGGGAAGGCTTCCTTTCCCAAATATACAGTAACTGAGACTTTATTTTTTAAAGATAGCTAGGTAGGTAAAATTTTAATGCCAGTATAGTTCCAGTGGAAATATATAGACATACCCCAGGAATATTATGGGTTCAATTTCTGACCGCTGAAATAATGTGAATATAGCAATAAATCCAGTCACATGAATTGTTTTTGGTTTCTCACTGCATATAAAAGTTCTGTTTACATTGCACTATAGTCTATTAGGTGCACAGTAGGATTATTTTTAAAACTATATATATGTACCTTAATTAAAAAAATTTATTACTAAAAAATCTTAACTATCATCTGCCCCTTTAGCGAGTCACAATCTTTTTTGCTGGTGGAGGGTTTTGCCCCGATGTTCATGGCTGCTGACTAATCAGGGTGGTGGTTTCTGAAGTCTGTGGTGGCTGAGACAATTTCTTAAAATAAGACAATGGGCCAGGCGCGGTGGCTCACGCCTGTAATCCCAGCACTTTGGGAAGCTGAGGTGGGTGGATCACGAGGTCAGGAGATAGAGACCATCCTGACTAACACGGTGAAACCCCATCTCTACTAAAAATATAAAAAATTAGCCCGGCGTGGTGGCGGGAGCCTGTAGTCCCAGCTACTCAGGAGGCTGAGGCAGGAGAATGGCGTGAATCCGGGAGGCGGAGCTTGCAGTGAGCCGAGATGGCGCCACTGCACTCCAGCCTGGGAGACAGAGCAAGACTCCGTCTCAAAAAATAAAAATAAAAATAAAAATAAATAAGATAATGAAGTTTGCTGCATCTGTTAACTGTTCATTCACAAAACTTTTCTCTGTAGTATGCAATGCTGTTTGATAGTAATTTACCCAAAATAGAACTTCTTTAAAAACGAAGTCTATCCTTTCAAATCCTGCCTCTGTTTTATCAACTAAGTTTATATATTTTAAATATATTCTCATCATTTTGACAATGTTCACAGTATCGTCACTTGACATAGATTCCATTTCCATAAACTTTCTTTGCTCATCCATAAGAAGCAGCTCCTCATAAAGCTTTATCCTATGATTGCTGCAATTTGTTCACATCTACAGATTCCACATGTAATTCTAGTTCTTGCTATTTTCGCACATTTACAGTTATTTCCACCACTGAAATCTTCAACTCCTCAAAATCATCCATGAGGATTAAAATCAACTAATTATAAACTCCTGTTAACTTTAATATTTTAATCTTTTCCTAAGAACCACGAATGTTCTTAGTGGCATCTAGAAGGATGAATTCTTTTCAGAAATTTTCAGTTTTGCCCAGATCCATCAGAGGAATCACTACCCATGGTAAATACAGCCTTATGGAATGTATTTCTTAAATAATAAGACTTGAAAATTGAAATTATTCTTGGATTCATGGGCTGTAGAATGGATGTTGAATTAGCAGGCATGAAAACATCATTAATCTCCTTGTACATCTCTATCAGAGCTCTTGGGTGACCAGGTGCATTGTCAATGAACAGTAATGTTTTGAAAGAAATTCTTTTCTGTGCAGTAATCTCAACAGTGGGCCTTAAATATTCTGTAAGGAATGCTGTAAACAGACGTGCTGTCATCTAGGCTTTGTTGTTTCATTTACAGAGCACAGACAGAGAAGATTTAGCAGAATTCTTAAGGACCTTAGGATTTTGAGAATGGCAAATGAGCACTGGCTTCAACTTAAAGTCACCCGCTGCTTTAGTCTATAACAAGAGAGTCAACCTGTCCTCTGAAGCAAAGCATTGACCTTTCTTCTCTAGCTATGAAAGTCCTAAATGGCATCTTTTTTCCAAGAGAAGGCTGTTTTGTCTATGTCGAAAATCTGTTGTTTAGTGTAGCCATCTTCATTAATTATTTTCGCTTTATCTTTTGAAGGACCTTTTGCTTCTTCACCTGAAGTTGCTGCTTGCACCTTGCATTTTTTTTTTTTTTACAGAGAAAGCTTCTTTTCCCTAAACTTCATGAACCAACCTACCTTTGCTAATTTCAGACTTTTCTTCTGCATCTTCCTCATCTTTCTCAGCTTTAATAGAATTGAAGAGATGTAGGGCCTTGCTCACATTAGGCTTTGGCTTAATAGAATGTTGTGGCTAGTTTCTATCCAGACCTCCCAAACTTCTCCATATCACCAATAAGGCTGTTTTGCTTTCTTTCTTTTTTTTTAAAAGAGTTATTTTGTTTTTATAGACTCAAGGAATACAAGTGCAAATTGTTACATGGATATATTGCAAAATGATGAGGTTTGGGCTTCTAGTGTACCCATCCCCCACATAGTGCACATTGTCCTCAACAGGTAATTTTTCAACCCTTACCCCTCCACCTTCCGAGTCCCCAGCGTCTATTATTTACTTCTGTATGTCATTGTGTACCTAATGTTTAGCTCCCACTTACAAGTAAGAACATGCAATATTTGATTTTCTGTTTCTGTGTTATTTCACTTAGGATAATGGCCTTCAACTCCACCCATGTTGCTGAAAAAGACATTTTTTTATGAATGAGTACTATTCCATAGTGTGTGTATATATATATATATATATATATATATATATGTCACATATTCTCTATCCAACACTCCAATGATGGACACTGAGGTTGATTCAATGACTTTGCTACTGTGAATAGTGCTGTGATAAACATACCAGTGCAGGTATATTTTTGATACAAAGACTCCTCCAAAAGACTCCTCAACTTAATAAGTTACCTCAGTGAAGTTTCAGACACAAAATTAATGTACAAAAAATAGTAGCATGTTTATATATCAATAACAATCAAGCAGAAAACCAAATCAAGAAGGATGCCAGTCCCATTTAAAAAGCCATAAAAATAAAATAACGAAGAATACATTTCACCAAGGAGGTAAAAAAATCTCCCCAAGGAGAACTACAAAACACTGAAAAAGAAATTGTAGATGACACAAACAAATGGAAAAATATCCTATGTTCCTTAATTGGAAGTATCAATATTGTCAAAATTACCATACTGCCCAAAGCAATCTACAGATTCAATGCAATTTCTATTAAATTACCAATGTTATTTTTCACAGAATTTGGAAAACACAATCCTAATCCTAATGTTATTGACCTGATGTCCAGTAACTACAGGCAAGGCAGTTTCACATTTTGCTCTCTGTAGAAACTGTACTGTGTATACATGAATATGGTGGAATGTTTTTCTCGACTGCTAACACATTGCTCATACTCTGATCTAAAATTCATATGGAATCAAAAACAGCCTGAATAGCCAAATCAATCCTTAGCAAAAAGAACAAAGCTGGAGGCATCACATTACCTGGCTTCAAATTATACTTCAAGCCTGTATAAACAAAAACCACATGATACTAGTACAAAAAGAGATATATAGATCAATAGAACAGAATTGAAAACCCAGAAATAAAGCCACTCACTACAACCAACTGATTTTTTTACAAAGTTGATAAAAATATACAATGGGGTAATGAAACTGCATTTGATAAATGATACTGAAAAAAATTGATATCCAGCTGCAGGAGCAGCTAAGCTAGACTCCTTTTCTCACCATATATAAAAATTAACTCAAGATGGATTAAAGACTAAGTGTAAGACTTGAAACCATAAAAATTCTAGAGGAAAACATACGAAAAACTCTTCTGGACATTGGCTCAGACAAAGAATTTATGTTTTGCTTTCTTATCATTTCTGTGTTCACCAAAGTAGCACTTTTAATTTCCTTTACGAGATTTTCCTTCTCATTCACAAGTTGGTTAACTGTCTGGCACAATAGGCTATCTTGACTTTCAACCATACCTTCTTGACTTTCTACCATATCTACCTATCTTGATTTTCAACCATACCTTCTTCACTAAGATAATCATGTCTGCCTTGAACTTAAAGTAGAAGAGGTGCTACTACTCCTCTTTTCACTTGAACACTTAAAGAACATTATATGGTTATTAATTGGCATAATTTTAATATTCCTGTGTTCAGGAAATAGGAAGACCAGAGGAGAGGGAGAGAGATGGAGGAAAAGCCAGTAGTAGGTGGAGCAGTCAAAACACACAGTATTATTGTTAAGTTTTCCATCTTGTATGGCCAAATTTCATGGTACCCTGAAACAATTACTAGGAACATCAAAGATAACTGATCACAGTTCACCATAACAGATATAATAACAATAAAAAAGCTTGAAGTATTGCAAGAATTACTAAAATATGACACAGACATATGAAGGAAACATATGCTGTTGGAAAATTACTGCCAATGGACTCGCTCAACCTAGAGTTGCCACAAACCTTCAATTTGTAAAGAGTTCAATGTTTTTAAAGCACAGCAAAGTGAAATGCAATAAAGCAAGGTATGTCTGTGCAACAACAAAGTAGTAATTCTGGCTGTTCTCATGCCCTCACTCAGATTCACCTCCATAGTGAGAAGTGTTGTTGTTTTTAAAAACAATGGGAGTATGTCATAAACTTCTGGCCTTTTGTAGAACATACGGTAAAAAATAGCTACTATTGATGAAGTGTTAAATTTCAGTTAACACTTGTACACTGCTGATACTGTGTTCTTCAAATTTCTAAGCCATAACCTTAATTTTTTTTTATTATGATAGCTATAAAGTTTATAAAGTTTAGAAATTTACAACAATCCATTGTTTTTACTGCATTGTTTGTTTACTTTCCAAACTCATTTTTCTTTAACAATTGAATCAATTTGGCAAGGTAAGCCTATTCTTTTTCCAAAGACTATTTTGAGGAGGTGCAGAAGTATTCCCTGTTCACCAATTAAATTGACTTGTAAGATAACATTCTGAGAAATTAGATAATACAATCAATCACATTTTCATAGCTACTTTGTCATTTTGAATATAATTTATGTCGCTCCTGTAAAACCACTAATATATTCAGCGGCATAGAAAATATTTGTTTGCACTTTTCATGGAAGTCTGCCAGTTTGTTTGTTATTGACCTGATGTCTGGTACCTAGAGGCAAGACAGTTTCACATTTTGCTGTCTGTGGAAACTGCACTGTGTATACATGAATGTGGTGAAATGTTTTTCTTGATTGCTAACGTATTGCTCATACTCAAACTAATACTCTGGTCTTAGTTTCCCAAAGGTTGCTTTGAGAAGGACATGTAAGAGCACAATTCCTCCCTTTCTATGTTCATCCTTTTGTGGAGCAAGTGTGGTAGTGGGAGGGAGAAAAGTGAATCTCTCGGATTTGAGAATCAGAAAATAATGGGTTGAATTCCAGGAAGTGCTAATTATAAATGCGTGATCTGAGGTAAATAGCCAGACTTTAAACTTGAGTTTCCCTGTTTATAAGAAGGGATAACATTCTTTGATGACATGTCTGTTGCCAGCCTGAAATGAGATAATCTCTTCAATTTGTCAAAGAATTTATAGATCACATACTCATATGTTCCCAATCTGTACTTTCTGGTGCAGGTAATGAGAAAATAAGTGGCTTGCAACTTATTCTGATCAATTTGCTAACCTTTAAAATGTTGTAATAGTACCTATTATGTAGGTATCAGAAGAATAAACTGATTAATGCAAATTGTACAGTAACATTACTTCTCCACAATATGGGCTCAATAAATGTTAACACTTTTGTTTATTAAATGTATATTAGAATATTTTTAGAATCCCTTATAAATGCAATGCAATTGAGTAGGTCTTGAGGAGAGAAATGACTGATTCTCTCTTTAGATTTTTGTCAAAATTGTAAATATATATATAAATAACATCAGCCACACAACATAATACTTATTACATGGACTCAGGAGTCAAACTGTGCAAAAGAATTGCGTAAACAATCTGGAGATTTGTTTTCTAATCTTTTAAATTAGGTTAACAATGGTAACTATCTCATAGGGTTGTTTTGAGAATTAAATTAGTGAATATTTATAAAGTACTTAAAATAGCATTTGCCACGTCCTAAAAATGAAACTCATGGTGAAAAGGAATGTATGTCATTTGGTTAAGAATTGGGTGGATGTGCTTCTATCCAGAACACACAAGTAACATTTCATAGAGTAGTCAGCATTTGAGCTAGGCTTTAAGTGTTAGAGACTATCTGAGCAAATAAAGTAGTAAAGAAGAGAATTCTATTGATAAAAACGGAAGGCGAAGGCCCAGATCAGAAATCCAAGAGTTTGCAAAAGGAATAATAATCTTCTACATTAGCTGAAGTGACAATTATGGAAGAAATTAAAGAAAACATGAAGAAGTTAAGTTAGAAAACAGATCCTAGATATTATTAAATGCCTTTATTGTCCTGTGTATGAAAGGAGAGGACAATTAATCTGGTAACACATGTAAGATGCAGACATAAAATTATAGTAGGAAGACCCGTTTTGCAGCATTCTAGCAAACCAGGGAAAATAACCAAGGTTCAGAAAGAGAACACTGAAAGTCAATGAAAATAATTAAAAAAAGATATTTAAAAAATACTGCAAACATGAAACAGAGTTTTGTAGGAGATAAGAGAGTGAGAAAATTTAAAGATAATCCTGATGTTTCTATACTATGCCTCTGAAAATGGTGCTAATATAGAAGCAACAGATATATGGTTAATATTTCACATTGAGACACATAATAGTATTTCTCTAACTTCAAATTTTAGTTTTATATAAATCTTTTTAGCAGATAGTTTGTTACTATGACACACTACTTCTCTTTGGGGAAAATATACTCACATATAAACACAGATACCCCACAACCACCATATCACATTCACTATTTTGTAAAAGAACATTTATACTCTTAAAATAATATTTAACTGTCTAAATACCGCAACAAAACAGCATATTTATTAATAAAAAGTTAAAACATTGTTTCTGTTTTTCTTCCTTTTCCCATCCTTCCTTTTACTTTCCAAAGCAACTCAGTCATAAAACTATCATGAAGCACACTACAAGGAAGGCATGTGTGCTAGCGGGTCTCAGCTAGACAGCCATGGAGGATGAGATCTGATTATCAGAGCTGAGTGTTGGAAAGTGAAGAGGGTGAGAGAAGGTTAAAGAAGGGGCTTTCTTACTGACCAAATAAATAATAATAGTAGTTGATTTTAACTCATTGTATAAAATGGGAAGTCATGAGTCTATTCTGTTGTAAATAAACAAAATGAACAAATTGAACGTTTGATAAGGAACTTGGGTATTTATATACTATCAATGTGCCTATAAAATATTTGTTAATTTCAAAGAATAAAGAATACCTCTACAATGGAGAAACCTGGCAGACACAACTTTACTCAACTTATCAAAGTGATCATCATTTGTATTGAGAAAAATCAAAATCATATGTCACCTAATAAGATACACAGAGAACTCAGTATAGCCTCTGTGATATTCCTGGCAAAGATACATTACCTGTATCTAATCATGAGGAAGCATCAGCTAACTCAGATTGAGGAACATTCTACAGAATGGTTTTCTGGTAATCTTCAAAGGTTTTAAGATCATCAAAGTCAAAGAAACACTGAGAATGTTACATGATCGAAGGAGATTAAAGAGTGATGACTTGGGTGATTCTGAACCTGATCAATTTGCTATGAAGAACAATATAAAGATCATTGACAAAACTTGAATGGGATTTAAAGATTAAGTGGCCATAATTAATCAATATTAATTTCTGATTGTGACTTTTGAATTACAGTTATGTGGGAGCATGTACTTAGTTGTAGAAGACACACATTAAAAAATTTAACAGGTGATTTATAAGAAATTTTTTTTGCTAGAAATTGAAATTCTCAAATTAACAAAAAATCATAAGAGAAATACAATCTTAACATGGAATTATCAGAAGGACCTTCATGTATAAACTTAGAATATAAAAACATAAGAGGAGATTCAAGTATAATTTGGTCAACTACTGTAACTAAAGTCTCGTAGCAGTTGGGCAGTTTGGCTCATGCCTGTAATCCCAGCATTTTAAGAAGCTGAGGTGGGAGGATTACTTGAGGCCAGAAGTTTGAGACCAGCCTGGGCAATACAGTGAGACCTTGTCTCTACAAAAATTTTTAAAAAGTAGAAAGGCATGGTGACATTCACCTGTAGTCCTAGCCACTTGGGAGGCTGAGGCAGGAGCTAAGGTTGACATGAACTATGGTCTTGCCACTGCACTCCAGCCTGGGTGACAGAGCAAGACTCTGCCTCTAAAATAAATAAATACAGAGAAAAGAAAAGAGAGAAAGAAAAATAAATAAAAAGCTTTGTAGTAATGAGAAAAAAATTAAGATAAAGAAGATGATTCAAGCATAAACAATCAGTGGAAAACGTCTATGTTTAGAGAGAGCTAAAGGAACTCGGAAGAAAAGCTGAGAGCAGAGATCATGAGGAAGCCTGCATGTTGTGGAAGGGATTGTTTTAAAGAGAAGGATTAGTGTATAAAAACAATGAAATGATAAAAGAAATGGACTGAGAAAAGCTCATGGATTTGGTAGGCAGATTATTGTTGGTTATCTTTAAGAAAGCAAATTTTTCACATAGGTGTGAGGGCAGAAATACTATTTCAAAAAGCTAAAAATTAAGTGGGTGGCGGGAATTTGATCATTTGCCATCAAACTTTGAGTGTGCTTGTGCTTTGCATTTTACTTCCACCCAAACCATGCAGGCAGTAAAAGACTCTGGCCTCCACTAAATGAATGGTTTGACTCAACATTTTCAAGCACTTTTGGTACTTTCTTCTTTTCTCAGGGTGTACTATACATCAACAACAAGTAACAATTTCCTAGATCTCACAGAAATAAAGTTCATGTTTTACTCTTCCTACATGTCCACAGCAGGTTAGTAGGGGCTGGGCTCATCATAGTCATTGAGGTTTACAGGCTGATGAAAACACATCTTAACAGGTGCATCAGTATGGTAGAAACAGGAAAAAGAAAACACATAAAAATATTTGTTATATCTTAAACCATTTGCATGAAGAAACACAATTCACTTTTATTCACACTCCATTGGCCAAAACAAATCACATGGTTCACAGGATGGGAGTAATATAATCCTCCTACAGAAAGGACAGTATACACTCAAAGTGAAAAGAGATAACAGAATATGTGTGCAGCCAAATGATATCTTTATTTTGTGCATTTATGGAATTATGGAACCTCAAAGTTATAATGGACCTCAAAGAGTCTTTAATGCTGTGGCTATTGAGCTTAAATACCTACATGCTACTTTCCTTAGGAAAAATCCCTTATGCACACCCAATATATAAAATAGGTAAAGTCCATCTGTCCTGCTTAAGCATGATTGGAGTCTCTAGAGCACCATCTGCTTTTCTCTCCCTTTATTACCAAATAGGACTCTTGGCAATTGGAAATGAATACCTAGAAATTTACAGAATACAGTTTGAAAGCCAATGTACTATACTATGTTATTTGATGTAGGATCCTCTCTATAGCACCTGCAAGTCATAATTATCTATTTCCCAGCTTTGGTTTGGAGAATTCCAGTAAAAAAAAACTCACTAACTCCGAAGATTCATTTTCACTGAGACAATACAAACTCTATCACTGAAAAGTCTCATCTAGGTAGAGAAGCCAATTTCATGATAAAAATATCAAAGCTATCTTCTATATTCTGCAATTAGAGAAGTAACAGGAACCAGTAAAGAGATATGTCACATAGTGAATCAAGCCTAAGGTCAGGAATATATCCTGGTTTTGATTCCAAATGCATTCTCTGTCCACTGCAATATACGGCTGAAATTTAAAAATAATATATTTTAAAATATGATATATTCTCCTAAATAATGTTTAAGTTTCAATAAATGTTAACAGAAAATTTTCTTAACAGTGACTTGTTCATATTAAATATTCTATTAAGCATTGTTTAATTTTGAACCTATTAGAATGTTGTTTTCCATTTATATCTCAATTACTGTTTATTGATTATTGATTTATCAGGGGTTGTAATCTATGTACTTGATATAGAACACAGGACAAAGCACTTACCTCCTGCTGGCATGGAGATTAAATTCTAGAGGTGATGAACTATTAAAGCAGAAATGTTATGAAACATATAATATAGATTTTTCTAGTACCCTTAAAAATATATTGCATATGCATTTAGTTATTTTTTATTTTATATTTATTTCTTTATATTAATGATTTTATCACAATATAGGTTTTCTTGATAGACATTTTATATTTAACATTAAATGTTACAGGTGATCATTTCTCTAAGAAGATTCAAAAATACCTGTATTTTTGCCCTTTTGGTTATCACCTATGTTTATTCTGAATAATTTTAGTGGAAAATCAATGCTCTCCTTCACCACAACAATTTATCCTGTTATGGTAAATTCTAAAACAATTTATGCCATTTTGACATATTTATTCTAATAATAATCCCATGCAGTTCACTGAAAAAGAAGAGAAAGTAAGTAGCGTATAATGTATATTCCAAATCATTCTTTTTAATTAGTTAACTTGAATGTTATATCAAGAAATAGGTGAGCTCTTTGTTACGATACCTAATTTATTCATATAATTTAGCTGATTCAAAGGGTAATGTAGTACATTTCCCTTGATACTAAAAATTTTAATGATCAAATATGAGAATGGGAGAAGAAAGATGTTTTGTTCTTAAAATAACTATTATGTTAAACCCTCTCAAAAGAACTTTCAAAAGAAAAAGCAATTAAAAAATGAATTGACCTAATTGTATAAGCCATCTGAAAACTACATTTCCTTTCTTTCATGGATATCTTGTTCACCTTCATACTCTTATGTTGAGTTGGGTGTTTTCTTTGTTAACTGAAATCTCTTTGATTCTCACAGTGTTTATACTGTGTATCAGAAATCAGCTATTTTTGATTCCAGCTTGTAAGCCTTATTTTTGAAATTGAGAAAATGCCAATCTTGTTTAATAAAAAAATTCAACAAGTTAGTAAATATAATTGTAAATTTATAATCATTTTTCACAATGATTACCATTGTGTTTACCAGATATTTCCATATTAAATTCCTGTATCATTCATTTCTTATCTCCATGGATTACTGAGTATGCATCTGTCTTGGAAATGCTATTTTGGAACTGTTGATAGATGTTTGAAACTACAGCTTAAAATATATATAAAAATAGAAAATATATTTATCAGCACTTCTACTCAATAAACTAATTTCATTTATCAGTTTTTAGAAAATAAAGTATGTTTCTTAAAGTGTGCCTGTAATAAAAATTATCTAATGTGATACTGAATATTAAAAAACAAGCAGTCATTTTTAAAATGATAAGCTTCATATCTATATTTTGACTAATGTAACAGGATATATATATTATATGAAATATATAAGATATAATTATCTTATATATAAAGTATATAATTATGTATAAATATATAATACATATCCAGCAATTGTGTATGTGTATGTGTATATATAGTATATATGTATATAAGTAAATCTATGTACACATATCTATGTGTATATATATTAGATTAATGTATATATGTATATATATGTACATATATATTAGATTAATTTATACTCCCATGACTTAGGACATTCCATGACTTATAGGCAAAGTTGGGTAAGGCTCAAATATGTGTCCCTTTTGTTTGATAATCATTCATCCACTTTTAAAGATAATATTCCAGATTAATAATATCATTTTATGGAAATTAATTTTGGGCCAGGTGCAGTGTCTCATGCCTATCATCACAGCACTTTGGGAGGCTGAGGTCAGGCGTTTGAGACCAGCCTGGCCAACATGGTGAAACCGTATCTCTACTAAAAATACAAAAATTAGCTGGGAGTAATGGTACATGCCTGTAATCACAGCTACTTGGGAGGCCGAGGCAGGAGTATCGCTTGAACTCAGAAGGCAGAGTTGGCAGTGAGCTGAGATTGTGCTACTGCACTCCAGCCTTGGCAACAGAGTGAGACTCTGTCTCAAAAAAAAAAAAAAAATTAGTCTTGAAATGTCAAATTTATATAATCACATATGGTTTGACTTATAATGCTAAATTGATTCAAGTCTGCTAGCATAATACCTTATGACAATCTTGATGATTGGCGTGTAGATTCTACAGATATACCTATTTATGTTTGATAACTAATTAGACAATTGTATTTTTCTCAGTATTCTCAAGTAAGCCTGTCTGCATCCGCCCCTCAAACTCCATTTTTATAACATGTTAGAATGGCAATACTGGTCCAAAACCTGACCATGAAGAGTTGAGGCATTTACACTGTTCTTTAGGATTTACAATTTACTTTTGAAACTAGTCCTTGTGATCCTGTTATGCATGGTTAGTGTTCTTATTTTACAGATTTGTAAACTGAGGCTCAGGGAGAAAACTGCTTACTCAAAGTCACAAAGCTCTTAAAAAATAGTGATGATCAGGCTGCTAATGTGTATGTCTTGAGATGCTGTTAAAAGGGATTATTGCTAAAGGTAATGTCGTTAGCCAGTTTGCACCTGGAAGATAGAAAAAAAAAACAGTATTGGGGACTTAAATACTATAATGGTGATTATCTTATTAATCATTTACTGAAAACAATGTCAAGGCACTTTATATTTGTCATCTCTCTTAATCTCTGAACACATTTATGTGACAGTTATTATTATTCTCATGTTGCAAATGAGAATAATTAAAGGCTGGAGAGTTTAAGTAATTTGCCCATGGTAAAATAAGTAGTGAATATGTAAAGTTTCAATCTCATCTGCAACAGAGTCTATAACATGAGAAGGAGTCCAAATCAGTCTATGTTTATGTTATGCACATTTTCAGTTCTAAGATTACATAAGTTCCAGGCATAAAGCCTGTGCTTAATTTTAGATACACTGAATTAAAGTCAGGATAAAAACTACACACTACACTGAAGAGTCTGAGGAAAAAGTCATATACCAAGTCATAAACCAAGAGAAAGAGGAGAGATGACTACGACATCAGTCATACTGAGAAAAGCTGCCTTTCTCAGCAAGTCAGGCCAAAAGGAGAAAGAGCTAGAGCCTTGGTTCATGGCCCAGGACACTTGCAGCCTCTGATTTCCTCCACTTGGCCATTTCATATTTTTAATTTCCACCCTAAAAGATAGATTGCCAAAGAAATAAAAGTTTGTACTACTCAGATGATAAATTCAATATGGTAAAAACACCAAAAATGACTATAACTTGAACGGCATTATGAGAGGTTTAATCTATTCCCAGAATTATTCCATTTCTTAAACTTTATATTTTATAGTCTGTAATATCCAAGTTCAAGAGTGGGATGGAATGAAAAAAAGCAAAATATCCCATATGTAATACTTTGAGCATGATGATTACACTTGGAAATGACCTATAGGGTCCAAAACTGATTTGAAAGTAATTTATTAAATTAGCACACACACAGGAACGTACAATCCCCCTATTTCCTTTTCTGGAAATCCAAAAACAAAACATAACATAGCAAAACCTTTTTAGTATTTCTTTGCATATTAAATCATCAGGTCCAAACTGGTGCTCAGGTGAGTACAAGGAAGAGTTAAGAAGAAAAAATCACATAATCTTTTGCAGATGGTCAAGAGTACCTTCTGTTTATAACAATGCCCCATTATTGCTCATATATTAAGGAGAAACCAAAACTCCAAAGATCTTCACAGCATTTTTAATTTTTCTGATAGTTGCTTAAAAGAAAAACTGAAATATAATAGTTGATAGTATTATGGGTTAAATTGTGTTCCCCAAAAAATTCATGTTATGACCACCTAACTCCCACTACTTCAGAATGTGACCGCATTTGGAAATAGAGCCATTTCATATAAAATTAGTTACAGTAAGATGAGTTCATTAGAGTGGGCCCTAATCCAGTATGATGGGTGTTCTTATAAAGGGGAAAATTTATAAACAGGCAATGTATAAAAGAAGACTACGTAAATATGTCCTCAGAAGGGACCAGCCTTGTGAACACCTTGATTTCAAGCTTCTAGAACTGTAACACAATAAAGTTCTGATATTTAAGCCGTCCATCCTATGGTATTTTTATTAAGGTGGCCCTAGCAAATCAGTATGTATGACATTATATTAGTAGGAATTTGAAAACCAAGAACATTAGTAGTGGTCTAGTTTAAGGGAAAGCACACAGAACTGATCATTAAGAAACTGACCCTCATTTAAATTAGTTTTCCTTAAGTTGCTAAAAAGTTTGAAGTCAAATGCTTTTAAATAAACATGCTTTGATGAAAACATCAAATTGTTTAATTACTTCGCATGCTATACACATGTTAAACAGTACTATATAAATGTTGTAAATTGAATTTAATGTGTTAAACATTATTGAAAATTTTCTTTAAGAATAACCACTGAAATAAAGATTTTTTAACTTCCTCCTTTGATTTGCCTAACTAAATAATCTGATTCGATTTGGAAATTGATAAAATTTAACTTTCAGATTTTAGAACCCAATACATAATAATTTACATTGGCAATATTATTTAAAATCACACCTTTAAAAAATTAACCCTCAGTGTCAAAAAGTGTTGACTTAGAATAAAACCTCGTTATTCTAAATACTAGGAGATATAATTGAAAAGCCATTGTGCAATATTACCTTATGCACAATATTTTGGAAAGATCTGAAGCCTGCATGGAAAGAAAAAGGAAGAAGACTGAAGAAAATGTAATGCACTTTCTAAGAGACTATTCATTTCTACTTAGCTTTTCCCCTGTATCATTAAGGATTATAATTTTCAGTTATCAATAATATTCATGGTGATCTACTACAATACAAAACACAGGGTCACATATTTCTTTTTGGAAATGCAGAAAGGTATTATCATAATAGCAGTCGGTTGACTTCTATAAGGGTACATCCATTTTGTGAATCTATGTACCAGATATGTGAGAGGGAGAAAGAGACAGAGACAGAGATGAAGAAAGGAACAGACAGAAAGAGAGAAACATTGAGAGAATGAAGTAGGGGAGAGAGATGGAGAGAAAAAGAGAAAGAGAGACTACAAAAATGATATTTAGAAACTACACACTGAATATTATATTAATATTTTTCTGGTTTAATTCAAGGTAAACTTTTTTGCTGCTGTACAACTTTTACTTGTGCACTTCTTCCATTTTTGCATTCATGGTTTGGGAACACAAAGATACAGCATAGGTTACATAAGGTTGTTCCTTTCCAAGGCAAACATAATAAATGTTGTTTGTTTGCTATCTACTAACATGAATTTTCAAATTACATAGTCTTTAATAATAGTGTATCTTCCAAAATTATTGACATAGTTTTAGAATAGTTTCCCATTCTGTAGGTTGTCTGTTTACTCTGTTGATGTTTGTTTTCCTGTGAAGAAGTTTTTAGTTTAATTAATATCCAGAATCTACAAGGAACTCAAACAGTTCAACAAGAAAAAAAATTAAAAACCCGATTAAAAAGTGGACAAATGACATGAAAAGACATTTTTCAAAAGAAGACATACAAGTGGCCTATAAACATGAAAAAATGCTCAACATCACTAATCATCAGAGAATTGCAAATTGAAACCACAATGAGACACCATCTTACATCAGTTGGAATAGCTATTATTTAAAAATCTAAAAAAAAATAGAAGTTTATGAGAATATGGAGAAAATTTACTTATATATTGTTGGTAAAAATGTAAAGTAGAACAACCTTTATAGAAAACGGTATGGGAATTTCTCAAATAACAAAAAATAGAACTGTCTTTCACTTCAGCAATCCCACTACTGGGTATACCTAAAGGAGAGTGAAATCATTATATAACAAAGATGCCAGCACTTGAATGTGTGTCACAACACTATTTACAAAGCAAAGATAAGAAATCAACCTAAGTGTCATCAGTGAAGGATTCACTAAAGATATATTGTATAGATAATTTAATGCCTCTAAGTCTCAGTTTTGAACATATGTATACACACACAAACACGCAATGGAATACTAGTCAGCCATAAAAAATGAAAGCATATATTTTGCAGCAACATGGAGGTAACTGGAGGCCATTAACTTCAGTTAATTAACTCATAAACAAAATGGCACCACCACATGTACTTACTTATAAGTGGGAGCTACACAGTGGGTCCACATGGACACACAGAGTGGAATAGTAGACATTGGAGAATACAAAAGGTGAGAGAGTTGGGGGGCAAAGCAGGGTGAATTAAGGTCAAAAAATTACCTATCAGGTACAATGTTCACTATTCAGATGATGGGTACACTAAAAGACTTCATCATTTCACAATATATGTATGTAAGAAATCTGCACGTCTACCCCCTAAATGTATTTTTAAAATATATAAATAAAAAATAAATAAGTGCTACAAAGGAAATAAAGTGATATTATAAAAAATTAGCAATGTAAAATTAAAATAGGCTATTATAGTTACTAAAAATATTTTTCAAAAACGACACAAGTACTGAATCAGTGCTAGAAATTTAATGTTAATTACCTAACACATCTTTATTTAAAATATAGTTTATCAGATGAGTAATATAACGCTTTCGTGCTTAAAAAGATTGATAATGAATAAAAGTTTAATTCAGATGGATTCCATTTTAAATAGTTTCAACCTATTGCTTCTGACTAGCTACAAAATAATGTCTAGGATTAAGAGTACAGCCTGTATAATTAAACAATTTGTGTTTTGATCTTGATATAATCCTGATTTTACCAATAACTAAATATATAATGCTGGCCAAGTAGTTTAATGCCTCTAAGTCTCAGTTTTGAGCAAAATAACAGTAGCTACCGTACAATTATTCTAAGTATTAAATAAGATAATGTCTGTAATGTCCCTAGAATAGTAGCTCTAAGTGCCATAACAAATAGCTGTTACAACTATTTCAAAACAACTGGCCTTCCACCTTGGCCTATAAAGACTTGAGCAAACAGTAACTGAGTTTTTAGCAGCTCAAAGCTGCCTCCCTAGGATGACCCTAGTCCCTCTTAAAGTGCCTGCCTGAGAAAACGCAAGGCTGTCAAAAGAATTTACTATTTATTGCAGGCAACACTTGAAATTAGTACCCCTGTCTCCTAGTCTTTGTGGAAGGGTAGGTGCCTGACTTCCATAAACATCAGCAAACCCAGACAGGTTTCACACACAGACCTACCTTCTATTTCCACAGTTTACAATGTTTCAATTTTCTGCCTCAACAGAGCTTCCATTCACTCCCCTCCCTACTCCTTTATTCTTAGGTGAAAACACCCAGTCACTGTACAAATTGAAGTTGAGATCAGTTTGTGCTGGACAATTGTTTCTATTGCAATAGTTATTACTGATTAAAATGTGTCCTTAACATTTTAACTAGTGTCCAGTTTTGTTTATTTTTGGCACCATTCGTCCTTCCCCCATGGTCAGCTCTTTCCTGACAAACATAACCAGATAGTCTCAAAAGTATCCCTGTCTTAGATACAGACTTAGATACACAAGGAAGTGCCCCTCCTGCAGCATCAGCTCAGAGTACCACCCTCTGGTCCCCTGACCCCAGAATCCTTTAGTGTTGTTGAGGTCTTTGCTCACCAAAAGACATCAGACGATGGCACCCTTTCTCCATGTGAAATGTTTATCTTACAGTGCAGCCATTCAAGACCACCATCCTTGTTTTTCAAAGCCCAGATTTCCATGTACAATATATCCAATACCTTTACAAAGCTGAGAACACCAGAATACATAATGTTTACTATTCTATATGATTTTTAAGGTTACTTTCAGCAGGCTACTTTTTGCCAGCTATTAATTAGCATTGCCGATTTTTTAAAAAAGTGTTAATAATTATCTTGTTCCGTAATGAAACAGATGATTAGAGTACAAAGTGGTATGCTGTGATTGAAGTAGGTATGGAGCACTATGGGAGTATGGAAAAGGCTAACACATTTGAATTATTATAGTAAGCTCTAGACAAGAAAAAGAATAAAAGAGATAAAGAAAAGTTCTCTTCTAAAGTGAAGTTGAGGGAGTAACCTTGGAATAACCGTGATTGGCAGGATGACAGCTTTCAACCCTGAGAATTTAAAAATCATTTATCTTGGCAAGGGAAAAGGCCTTAAATTTAGAATTGGGTTCACATTTTGTCTTTATTATTTACTATATATAAAAATGAGGATATTTCTTCTTTGCTCTAAACTTTTGTTTATTTATCTAAAATATTGGAATAATCCTATGCAATGTATTACAATGATTCATCTTTCAAAAAATAAATAAAAACAAAAAACAATGGACACCATGACACAAGCTTCCCTCTGTGTTCTCTGAAATAAACCAGAAAAGGCCACATATTATAGGGTAGTGGCTAACCGCCTTGACCCTGGAGTCAAGTTTTCTAGGTTTGATTGCTGGCTCTACCAGTCACAAAATTAGCCTTGAGCATTTACTTAGTCTCTCATCTGTAAAATGAAGATATTAGTAGTTTCTATCTCATATGGCTGGGAATTAAATGTGTTAATGTGTGTGAACATTTAGAAGAGCCTGTGGTGTCCTAAACATTCATTTTCAGGATATGCACCTGCCTCTATTGTTCCTCTTCAGGAGCTTGGAGGCTGTGCATCGCAGCAACTCCTGTCTGTACTAGGTTTGATTAATTACACAATTAAATCAAATCCCATTTTGTGTATATTGCATTCCACCTATTTACTTTATCTTTTCCTTTGTCATTTAAATGCACTTGAATCTCTCTAACCTCAAATGATATTGAAAAAATAAAATCCTCCTTTAAAGCCACTTTCCTATCCAGCTGCCACTCTGCATTATTGTCTTCACAGTCGAACTTCTGTAAGGATTTTCCTCACTGTTCTATCATTCTTCACCTCATTCCAACCTGTCCACTGACCCCTCTACTTGGGGAGCTTTTGCTTATACGTCTTATATGTCCAGGAGATTTTTTCCAATATTCACCTTGCTTCATATTTCAGAAGCATTTCATATTAACAATAACTACAACCTCTAAATAAAATAATAATAATAATGGTGATAAAATTAAAAGCACATTTCTTTATTGGATATCACACTCCCCTGGCATTATTCTTACCCCTCTAACTCTTTCTTCTCTGTCACTTGGATAATCTATATTCTTTTATCCAGTCTTAAATTTTTTAATTTGTCTGTTTTGTCCCTTCTCACTGCAATGTCTTAAGTTTCACACCACACCCAAGGCCTCAGTTATAAGGTATATACCATGACACTAAATATGTAAATATGATTCTGAATCTCAGCTCTCTCTTTTGAATGCTAGCCACATATATCCAACTGCCTAGTTGTATGTTACCATGTCTAAAAGTGAACTTATAATTTCTTCCTCTCCTGGCTTCCATCGGGTTGAACCACGACAATATCTTTACAATTGTTCAAGGTGAAAGGCTGAGAATCTTTGAAGATACCCTCCTCTCTCCTCCTCAATATCATGAATTCTGAAGCTCTATCAATTTTGCCTCCTAAATAACTCTCAAACTTTCTCTTAGCACCTTCTTTGCCAGTATCCTAGTCAAAGCTATCATCATCTACTCCTTGAATGAATGCAACAAGCTTGTGGTTCCACTATCATTGTGCCTTTCAAATCCTTTGCCCACAGAAGAGGAAAATCAATAATTTAATAACGCAAATCTGAATATGTCTTTCTAGCTTCTATCATTGCAATGGTTTTCCTACTTTTAACACATACAAGGTTCACCATTAGCTGATTTTGACTTCTCCCTAGCTTTACCTTATAATACCCTCTCATTATTTCTTTCCACACTGACCTTCCATCATTTTCTCATGACCATTACTGCTTTTTGTCTTAGATCATCACACCCTGTGTCCACTTTGTCTGAAACATTTTGTCTTATTTTTCTCTCTCTCTTTTTTTCGTAGCTAATCACTTCTCTTTTAGATCTCAATGAAAACATCAAAAACAAGGGTTTTCAGAGAAATACTGAAGACATTTATCTAGACTAAATTAGATCTTGCACTTCTCATAGCACACTGCTTTTGTCCTTCATAATGATTAATGATTATCATGTATATACATCTATTTATATATATGTATATTTGAGATGGAGTCTCACTCTGTTGCCCAAGCTAGAGTGCAGAGGCCCAATCTTGGCTCACTGAAACCTCCGCCTCCTGGATTCAAGTGATTCTCCTGCCTCAACTTCCCAAGTAGCTGGGATTGCAGGTGCCCACCAGCATGCCTGCTTTTTTTTTTTTTTTTAGTAGAGAAGGGGTTTTGCCATGTTAGCCAGGCTGGTCTGGAACTCCTGACCTCAGGTGATCCACCCTCCTTAGCCTCCCAAAGTGCTGGGATTACACGCATGACCCACTGGATTATCGTATTTTTAATAACCAGTTTTCCCACCAGACTGTAGATGTTGATGACAGCAAAATTGTGTCCGTTTTGCTCACCATTAATTTGCATAATTTTTATAGGCCCATAAATCCTAAATTGTAGCAAAATTTATTAACGTAATTATTTTCCTCTAGTTTCCGAAAGTACCACTCTGGACTGAGCATAATCTCATATTTTTTAAAAAACACAAAACTTAAAACACAACAGACAAAAACCAATTAAACACTTCACTTTTAATTGTTATTAAAGGCAATGCCTAAAACATTTTTATAAATTAGAATTCCCCTCATTGATTTAATCATTTTCCTGAATTACACAAAGTTCAATTGACTGATTATTAACACATGGAGCTTGCATTAATCTTTCGCATTGAGGTCATTCAATAGAAGAGGTACCTACAGCCAACAGCAGAATAGTGTCATTGAGATATTTCTAGGATAATAGATAACATATGAAAGAACAGATCTGACTCTTTTTATATTTTAATAAACTTTCCTAGTGTCACAATGAAAGTTCCTCAATGACTATTCCCCTCAAGCTCTCTCACAGTGAAATCCCATTAGACTTTAGTTTGCTTTATTTGCAAAACAATGGTACAAATCTCTCCTTAAATAGGTTAGAGACACATACACATCAAAAGACCAAGTACAATTCCATCAGGTCCCAGAACTTAGAGGTTCAGTTTCAGGTCACTAGCACCATTTTGTCTGTCAGGGCAGACAAATTGATTCAAGGTAGAAATTGTATTTGCCATCTAGATTTTGGATAAATACGTAAATTTCCCCAAATTTATATTCTAATTTACCTTTTTTCAGATTACTTTTCACATAATGGCATACCTGCTCTTACATATGATCCATATTCTCAAGTGAATTAGAAATTGACTAACTATAGGACACATTCTTCAATATGATGCTCTGTGATTTGCGTACATATAAAGGGCAAGCAAGGGATAGCGAGCAGGGGATAAGGAATTTCCAAACAATTAATAAAATAAAATCCAGTTATTCTTCTAGAATTTTTCTAGTTCTCACACTGGCATAAAAATAGAAAGAAGATAAGGATATAACTGAATAGATGTTTCTCCCCGTAAGATGATTTTATTTTCTAATTTCCCAATTGCTTTCAAGTTACTGAAATTTATGAAGAATCTATGTGTGTGTATATATGTATATTATATGTAATATTATATATTATATATAATTATCTTAGGTTGGTGCAAAAGTAATTGTGGGTTTTGCCATTAAAAGTAATGGCAAAAACTGCAATTACTTTTGCACCAACCTAGTACATAATTTATGAAGAATTTATACATATGTGTGTATATATTACATATATATGAATACATGTGTGTGTATGTATATTATATATAACCAATTAAATATTTCATTTTTAATTGTTATTAAAGGCAATACCTAAAACATTTTCATAAATTAGAATTACCCTCATTGATTTTAGTTATTTTCCTCAATTTCAGAAACTTCAATTGACAGTATTCTTAGGATATGGAGCTTGCGTTAAACTACCACATTAGAGGGTATTCAATGGAAGAGGTCCCTAAACATATTTTTTTCATAAGTATATATTATATATATGAAATGTTATATAATATATTGCATTATACATAATTTTTATATGTTATATATACATTCATAATATATAGTATTATAGCTATATTATATAGGTATACGTATAGATATCGGTATATTCATAATATATTGTATTATAGTTATTATAAATATACATTTGTATATGTGTGTATATAATATATATTATACATGTGTATATAACACATAATATATTATATACTGTATTACTATATATAATATTATATATGTGTAGTATACATATGTACACACATATATATACATATATTTTATATATATATATATTTATAATCCATTACATTTTCCACTCTCAATGTGAACCCACTGTTTAAGTCAGTATTCTTGGAGAAAAGTCTTTTACACAAAAATCTTTTATAGGCTAGGATCTCTTTAACAACCTTAATGGATTGATAATTGTTGAGAAAAGCCTATATTCATTTTGGAGAAACTACAGCTATTACTGCAATAATATGTTTGTTTCGGTGTATTGGTGGAAAGATAGTAGAAATGTTTCCAGAGTTCTGAAATCCTTGCTTCAGCTCTTCTTATTTTTTGCTGAATATCAATGAGTTGCGTAGGGTAGATGGTGTCCCCATTTAAATTGTTTGCTCCTGTCATCCTACCCTGACCCTATCTTGAATGCTATCAATACAATATTCAAAGGCTAATTTTCAATATTTTGATTCAAAATTGGATTCAAATTTGTATCCTTAGACCACAAGACTTTCCACTTGCAAGTAACTGGAGAGTAAATTCTTCAGTGCCCAGACAAAGGCAAATTGTGGATTCTGTTTTTGTTTTTTTGTTTGTTTGTTTTTTTGAAGAAAGGCCAGAGTTAATTTCCATTAGTGAGTGAGAATTGCCCTTTGTCCTCAGGAACCTTGGAACATTGCATCTCTTTCTAATGCAATTGAAAAGCTGCTCTGTAAATATCCCCTTGACCACACACATGTCTTAGCATGACCCATATCTTTTGCACATTATATTGTATTATAAATTTGAAGTTATATCCTGTATCTACATTCCCTTTGCTCAGCACCTCTGGGGCTAGAAACTGATTATCACTTCACCAAATAAGAAGAACATTTTGACCTTAGAGTCATAGAATCTTTTTCAATCATCAGGGGACAATTTTCCTTTATTACCAAAGTATTACAGCACAGCTACCCAGCCTCCTGACATAATTTCCAAGGCTTACTGAATTTCAGGGATCCATTATTTTCTCCCTGGGAATTGTAATGACACTAGCTCCTGAAATCTTTGTGTTCTCATTGCATTTTTAATTCCCATCAGCATACAGTCAGGTACTACATAATGATATTTCAGTCAACTAAGGTTTGTAGCCTAAGAGCATTAAGCTATACCATATAGCCCAGGTGTGTAGTAGGCTATACTGTGTAGAATTGTGTAAGTATATTCTATGATGTTAGCATAATGACAAAGCTGGCTTATACGTCTCAGAATATATCTGCATTGTTAAGAGACATGTGACTGTATTTTTCTATCTACTTATCTACCTATCTATCCTACTATCCATCTACTAATTGGTCAATCAAAACTGCCTAGGTTTTCCTACTTGTATATGAAGTATATTTCATTTATAATAAAGTACAAATTTTCTCATGTGATCACATTCCCTGTGATCAGACCATAACGTTCTCTAATAGTTTCATATAGATATCTCCACTGGGAAATAGTTTAAATTTATCCAGCATAAGCCAATAATAGATTTGGTGGTAAGACTAGTTCTGAAATTTCATACCACCCCTTCCCACCATCACCACTACCATCAGCCATTTCTGGCGTTCCCTTTAAACAGTCAAATCCTCTTTCACCACCTACACTTCATTTCCACATAGTAAAATCCTCAGTAAATATATACCACAGGTCTCTCTCTTTTTTACGCACTTAATTACAATAATCATAAATTAGCAGTTATTATTGCATGAAGGTTAAAAATTGCATTAGATGTAATGAAGCCAAGCAAAAGTACAGCTACAGTCTCTTTCACTAATTTCTATATTAGTTGATGCACCTCTCTCCTTGGCCGGTTGTTATTGAAAATTAACTGAACGTATTACATTATACAACAACAACCAGATTATTTTCCTTTTGGGGAAGATGCACTCCGAGTTGGGACTCACAGTTATTTTTCTTTAATTCCTTTACTTATGTCTGCTTATTTTCTAATCTTCCTATGATTTCTGGATAATCTGTATAGCAAGAAACCTTCCAAGCCCTGACTTAATGAATGCTACCTCTGTTCTTGAAAGTGTTCTTATAACTAGATAAGATTGCTGATGGAATTCTTTCTATTTTCTGCCTACCTTCAGTGTGACACACTTTGAACTGATGTATTTCCTTTGGTGATATGGAGTAGAATCAATTTTTAATTCAAGAGAATAGAGAACATTAGCTACAACTCCACATTTTAGGGTATTTTTGGATATATGACATTAAGGTCTAATAGACTTAGTAACATTTTGAGTTCATTGTAGTCATTCATACCTTCTTTCCGTGATTAGATTTTTGTTTAGCAACACTATATCAATTTAGAGTTTATAAAGAAGATATATTTACCTTATTTCCTTTAAACTACAACTGATCTACCCAGATCTAATATCTTTTGAAGGTTACGTGTATTAACTTTTCCCTAATAAAAAAATCTCAAAATTTTCAGTGGCTTACATTGCCACTGAACATTGGGCCTTTCATCAATGTATAATCATTTCTCACTCAGGTTGTAAAGTCGCTACCTGTAACTTGGCTCCTGTGGCTCTGCTTTAGTTCCACTCTTGAGCTAAAGAAACAGCTTCTGTTGCAAACATGCCATTCTCATGGGAAAGAAATTCTACTTGTAAATGGCATCATTTATATATGGTCATATCCCATTGGACAAATCCAATCACATGGCCAAAAATCAATGTTAATTTCTCCATGAAGTATATTTCTCCTCTAGGGAATAGAGATATGGAAAGTTGCAGGGCAATGAGAGAGGACACAACATTCTTTTTTGGAGAAGTGAGCAGTGAATACTTTGGAATAATAATAAGTTTATAGCAATAATCTATGTTGTTTTCAATTTGTCTGAGGTCCGCAGATATTGTGTCTGTTAGACAACTATCTAAATATGTCTTTCAGAACTCACCCTGTATCCTACCTAGTATTGTAAGCATAGGCACAAGTGATTGGTACTACTGGAAAATTCTTAACTGCTAAATGTCTTCATCTATTGGCAAAATCTTAATAATGCTTTTTAAAATTAGTTCTCCAATACCAGTATAATTAACTCAATTGATGAATCTTGCTCACTTCATCTGTAAGACAGTCTCTACATATTGTATATTCCCATTTTCTGTAAATTTCAAGAGAATTGGAACTAATAAAAATCCTAGTACCGATAATGGAGTTCCAAGAAATCTGATCATTGTTTATCACCTGGAGTACCAGCTGATCACTGGAAATATGAGAAATAGCACACATGAGATATTTTAATCTTGAATCTATCCAGTTTTGGGGTATGTAAACATGATCTAACCTTTTATCTGATTTTGGCTTTATTTCCTAAACTTATGTATTTCCTAGAAGTAATTCATATTTTTACTAATTGGCTTTTTAAAATTAAAATATATCTTTCAGCTGATGTCTGTAATTATGGTGATGGTACTATAATGTTTTAATTGTAAATGTTATGATAAAGCTGGAGTTAATTTTAATGTTTTAGAGTCTCTGTGTTATGACAGCATGACACATTGGTTCTGAAAAAAAAAAAAATCCCTATTTTGCTCAGAATGTGGCAGGCCATTTCCATAGTAAGATCACCTGGTGATTTTGATGGCTTTGTATTGCTGGCAGTAGCGTTCACTTAGTATCCCAGTATTGTTCTGCTCTTACCTGGCTATGTCAAGTAGTTTTTGATGCTCCATGGTCTATATATTCTAGCATCAACATAATTTCATATTTACTTTTATTTGGTATGTCTTCCTCCTTTCTCTTAGATCTATCTAGTAGACCTATTCTTAGTACCAAAACTGGGCATACAGCCACACTTCCATTCTTTCTGCTTATTATCTCATAAGTACATCTTCCTAATATCGTTCTCCTTTCAGCATAGTGGAGGTCATTAGAGCTGTAATGTCAATTAGCTATTGACTGCCAAAAATATGTGTTACTTTCACAAATCATGCACACTGATACTTCATTGAGAATGATAATATAATCCAAGATGCAGCTTCTGTTGTTACAGGCACCACATGCCCTATTTACCCAGTTCAGTCCTAATTTGTATTTATTGTTTCTTTGTAACTATTAATAGCATTTCCTTTCATACTCACAAATGTCCCAGTTTGGAAAATAAATTATATGGTTACTCTATTTATTGTAGGTATAGTGTCTAGTTCAAAGTTAGACTTAACCTTGACTTCTTTCTTTTATACATTTCTTCTCAGGACTTCCCTTTCCAAGTAAATCCATACATTTCCCAGGCATGCTCTTTCATTAAATGTGGCATCCTGATTTCCCCTCACTACCAAACACAAACTGTGTCACCGTAAAATAAATTGAATAAAATCTGAAAAAACGCACAGAACAGAACCTGAAAAATGTTGTTAATTGTTTGCCTACATTTTTCCATACTGGTACAGAAGTATTATGTAGTTGCTTTATCCATGTGTAAGAGGTTAACCAGTTGAATTCATTAGTGCTCTTTTTATGTTTTACAGCTTTCCAAGGTTGTTGTAACTACCTGGGTCACTCCAGTTCACTGTCTGGGATCGTTCTGGAGTACACTGTTAGTAAACAAGCTGACAGCTTATAACTAATTAGCTGCCTCATTCCAGCCCTATATGTAAGGGGCTGGGCCATCTTTCATTGTTGTAATTTTTCCTTTAGCATATCTCTCATTTTCCTTTCACATATGTATTTCTTACTCTCTAAAACCTCCAATATCTTCATAAATAGGTCCCTCTTTACCTTTAATTAATAATGAGTTCTAACATTATCAGGGCTAAGGTAAATACACACACACCTTTACATACATACTCTTAAGAGGAGAAATTCTCATAGTCATTGTACCTGCTGAGGAAAAAACAGATTAAGAAAACACCCTCCTCCAATTTGTTAAGCATTGTGTAACAATTGTGGGTGCAAATCCTGACCAATTCTCAAATTCTACTTTGTATTCACCTTATGAAGAAAATCATTTGCATTCCTTATGCAAATCAGCAAATGAGTCAAAGTGGAACGTAGATATAAGAAAATATCTAACAGAAAGAGCCAAAGTGGCAAAGTGGAGGAAGGAGAAGATGGCATTGTAGTGACTTGAGCTGGGATATCGTAGTAGAGTATTTCTGGTGGAAGAAGGCTGAAAAATGGAAGGCTTAAGAAAACCTGGGATGTGACACATTTTAAGAGATGAGGAAATCAAGTAAAGATGTTTTCAGATGTTGTGCATTAAATCTTTATGCTATCCTATGAGCCTGAAGTAAAAAATAGGAATTTCTTTCATTTACTTAAGCATTGATTTATTAATTTACTCAACTTTTATTATGTTCTTTAAATGTGCTTCCATCCCACCTTTGAATCACGTAATTATTACATAGATAGTGTTATTTGACTTTGTGTTAATTTGACTTCCAAAAGCCAATATATTTTAGGTCCAGATTTCTTGGCAAATTTGGGGGCCTTATTCTATGGATATAGAAAGTCTCTATGTACTTAGGACCACTATTAAAAAACTCATTAATATCTCATTATATAACTCATAAACTGGGTCTCTAAGTTCCACTGCTCTAATTGGCACTGATTTAAAACACAAGCTTCAGCCAAGTTGGGTTAACATAGTGAAGTAGACAGGATACTTCAGAAACATTTCTGGAAAGCCAAATGAATTCCTAGAGGTTATTTCAACCATGGTTCTCTTTCTGAAGCATAATTCCATTCAACAACAATGATAAAAGGTAATCAAATTAGAAAAAGTCAATATAAAGTGATCTTCCTGGATCCCAAACCCAAAGCCAAAAATGTAGTGCCTTCTAGACTTCTGCACAAGTGTCTAAATAAAATTCTCAAACCTCACAGATGTACTTACTGTTTGGGGATTTTGTACGTTCTTCACACACTGCAACAGTGATATCAAGTAGAATCTCTGAGATTTTCGATCTTGAGCATAGGCTGAACATGAAGGACAGAAGGTTACTTTGTGCCCTAGGTGATGCCAGCGAAAATCTGTCAATGAGTGTATTAGGAGCCAAGAAGAGTGTCTCAAAGACACACTGCATCATCATGGTGCCAAAGATGACTTCTTAAAAGATAATGGAGAAATAAGCAAAACTTAATGCAATTTTTTAGCCAAGTGTTTATTTTTGATACATAGATTTTTAAATTTGTGGTAATTGACTTATTGAGAATGATTCAGTTACTTTTTTAAATCTGCCAATTGTTACACATTTTATAAAGTAATAACATATGATCAAACCCATTTTTGGATGAATTTCAAAGGAAGAAATTGGCTAAAAAAGCTCTATATACCATTCATGGGGGTAACCTAGAACAGCTAGTGAAGCTCCTGCTCCACTTGAATGACCCACTCAACCCCACAGCCACCAACACTGTCTCCCATGGCCCCAGCCCTGTACAATAGCTCAAGGACCTGGGTATTACAATGGACAGTCAAGGTGTCCAAGGAAATGATTTAGTTGCTTCCATTTTGGTTTGGTTTGTGGCCTAGTGTAGAAGCTTAGACCAAAACAATGGCCTCATATAAATTGATTTAGCACTGCTACTCAGAGTTTTGGCATAGTTTTTCATACATGGTACTAAATATATGTTAAAATAATAAAAGAAGGAAAAAGGAGAGAAAGAAGGAAGGAATGGAATGGAAGAAAAGAAAAGAAAAAATAAAAAAAAAGAAGAGTGAATGAATGAATACTTGTTCCAGTATAAGAGACGAAACCCAACAATTATAATACAGCAAGTTAGAGCTGACATGGACATAGGCCTAGAAGGCTAAGAGAGAAAATAGAAACCTGACTCTAAATATCTATGAAATCTTTCCTGAATAGAAGGCAATTTGTTAGATTTGAAGTATAGCTAGGAATTTCTTAGCTAGATAATTGGAATTGTATCCTCTGGTTAAAGGAAACAACACACATGCCACGTCTTAAGTCAAGTCCTCTAGAAGTAGAGCATGAAATGGAGATTTTACTTCCAGTGTTTCATCAGGAATGTGCTCTTAAGAAAAAGGGGGGAAAGAGAGAAAGGGAATGAAGGAAGTAGAATAGGAAGAGGAGAGGTGAAAGCTAAGTAATCTCTACCTGAGATTACACACAGGAGTCTTATCATACAGGAAATCTCTGTGGACCAAATTGCAACAAAAAGTCCTACCTTGAGGCAGTCGTTCACTGCCTTCATTCCTTTGAGGTAGGATAGCGTCTATCAGGTATGGGGATTCCCGTTAGGATGAGACAATTCTCTGGAGAAGGGGATAATTGTGCTTGTGCGTTGTTACTGGCCAGGTGATTCCTGTTAGGTCAAGACAATTCTCTGGAGAAGGGGATAATTGTGGAGTTGTTACTGGCCAGCTGATTCTTGTTAGGTTAAGACAAATCTCTGGAGAAGGGGATAATTGTGAGTTGTTACTGACCAAGACTCGCAACAGCTGGGGGATAGGAGAAACAGACTGTACAATGGATCTGGGTGGAGCACCAAAAGCAGCCACAACAAGTTACCTCTTTTGTCATTCAACTCTGTTTCTAACATTAAATTCATTTCATTCTGGCAATGTTCTCCAAAATTTCAATGATTACAATGTCTGGAAAAACTTACAAAATGAGAAAGGGTGTGAACGACTGTAGCCCTTGCTACTGCAATTTCTACTGAACTCCTTGCTGCTACTCATTATCTTTCCATTTTGGATTCCTCTTAAAATCTAGATTCCCATTAGGTGTTTAGTACTTTTGCCTATCTAGGTGCTTTACAGGGTAGCTTGACCCAGACCTTCGTGAAGGGTTACCAGGCCCTCATTGAGCTATAATTGCTATACTTGCCTATTTGGAGTTAAAAATAGACACAAGAGATTCTGTGACAGGTCACTTAAATACAAATCAATTTCTCTTTCCTCCTTTAATGTGGCAGCAGTTGTTCCCCTCATGATGCTCAGGGTCAATTACTTGTACCAGAACATTAACTCCTTTCTTCTCTTGTTGGCCTGTTAGCACAAGGAGCCTAAAACGGCTAGCTAGTGGCTACAGCATAAGGTTTAGTGGGACTCCTACTGTGCCCATCCAGTGGAAGCACTTTTCTTCTGGAAACTAGGAAGGAGAGCCACAAATTACTCAAGCAGGTCACTGGTAGTGTTAGGGGGTGGGGTCACTCCTACTTACACCTTTTGTTTTCTGGGCTCATGTATTCTACTGTGATATGAGCATAGTACCATATAATGGCATTGGATTAAGATTTATATTCTATCTTGAAAGATAGAGCCTTTTTTCCCAAGGTTATCATCTCCTAGCTGGCTTGTCAGCTGTGTCTTCAAAATGCTATTTCATTGCTCTGTCAGAAAGAAACTTATAATGCAGCATTTGGATGGAGCAAATGGATTCCATTGTCATGTGCTCAGTACACATTCTTTGCTGGCAAGCAGATTCCTTGGTGTGAAGAGATGTTATGTGGGATCCCATTTTGGAAGGTTAAATAATCTAGAAGCCCTTAGATAATGCCTCTGCAGGCTCTATAGGCAACAAAGGCAAATTCATCAAAAAATGTTTGACAATCTCAATCAACATGAAATATTGCTTTTTCAGTGTGAAAGGGATCTGATCTAATCAGCTTGCATCTAAGAAGCTGGTTGTTCTATTTGATGAGGGTATCATATTTGGAGCTAAGTTTTGGTCTCTACCATTGGCACGTCATTTATTCTGTAGCAGAAGTAGTCAGCACTTGGTTTGAAGAACCCTGTGCAATTGGGCCCATACATATCAGATACTTCTGCCACCATAGCATTAATATTCAGGAATCCAATGCATAAGCACTGTGTTAGCTTAGAACATAGACTGGCAGAAATGTATTGGCTGGATAATCAGTTCTCTATTTACTTGTTTAGAGATGCTTCTTGTGGGCACTGATTTGTGACACAAAGATCTTCACACTTGATTCCTGTGTCCATAGGTCCATCCACATACCTCTTCCCCAGGTCTCCTTATCATCACTATTTCAATATCACTTTTTCCAATAACCTGACCCACAAAGCAAGCCATTCTGTATTGCCTAAGAGTATGTGCTGTATTGCCTAAGAGTATGTGTACCCTTTCTTAGGCTTTTCTATCTCCACTGAAACCACCCTAGTGTGTGCACATTGAGAGAATTTCTTTCACTGCTCTCATTCACGGCCGTTTTTGAGAACAGTTGTTGTGAAAAACAAAACAAAACAAAAGCCCATATTTAGCTTGTATTGTCATACCAAGCTGACCCATTTATGAACCAAGTTCAGGTGTTTTCCTCCTAGCTATCAATTGAGGAAGAGGCACTGGTTTAGCATTAGAAGGTGACATGGGGGGCCAGGCGCAGTGGCTTACGCCTGTAATCCCAGCATTTGGGGAGGCTGAGGTGGGCAGATCACAAGGTCAAGAGATCGGGACCAACCTGGCCAACATGGTGAAACCCCATCTCTACCAAAAAAAAAAAAAAAAAAAGGGCGACATGGGGTTTGGGTCTCATGTTTATGCAGCTTACTTGTCCTCTCTAGGTATGCTTGAGCTCACTTCCATTTTGGGATGGATTGCTGCAGACCCACACTTAAGACTTTGTGGATCTGCCAGTGTCTACCTCATAATGAAAAGTTTAGGACATGTGGCCACTTGCTGTCCCATGGTCAGATGCTCTTTCCAGTAGGTCACAGAAATATGCCAAGAGCTGATGTGCAAATATTTTCTAGTTTTCTGCTGCAGATGGCCTTTCCTTATTCCAGAGCCCTTGCATTTGTGTACACTATGACTATTTTACCAATACTTGTCAATCTTAGCAAACACTTGGTAATCCACATGACATATTTTTTCTACCACGGATGCCTCAAATGCCATGGGATCTTATATAACCCAAACAGTGGGTCCTTTTATGTCACAATTTAGAGTTGTTAACAAACCCTTTTTCTGTTGTGGGCCTCATTCAAATCTAGCAGCCTTATACAACAATGAATGGGTTAGAGCAGTATTCCACAGTATGGAACATGCTGATATCAAAACCAAAAGATGTCTTCCAATCTTTGTTGTTTTTTTTTCTTTTTTTCTTAGCTTTCAGAGGCATAAGGTGCAATGACCTGCCTTTCAGTTTGGGGTGTAATATCCTAGCATATCCTAGACAATTGGACCCTAGAACTTTACTGATGTGGCAAGCCCTTAAGTTGTTGTAGGGTTTACCTCGCATGCTCTAGAGCACGTATGTATTACCAAGGCATTCAGAACATTTGTCATTTCTCGCTCATCAAACACAATTAATATTATGTTATCAATATGGGTAGATGAATGTGATATTTTTCAAAATGTCTGGAACATCAGAATTCCTTTGGATTATATTAGAAAAGAGGGCAGAGGAGTTACACAGCACTAGAAAAAGAGAATGAGTATATATTAAGTCAATGTGAATTGCTTCTAATGTTTCTTCAATGCGTAAACTAAAGAACACATTCACCAGATCAAAGTCACAGGTAACGTTATCCGACATAATAAAGAATACTACTACTGGCATGGCAACTACAATTAGGGATACTAATTGGTTAAATTTGTGGCAGTCCACTGGCCTCTGCCATTATCCATGTGATTTTTTTTTTCCAGAGGCCAGACTGTTGAATTAAATAGAGATATCATGGTCACAAACTACATCTTTCAAGTCTTAGAGGGTGGCAATAATTTCTGCCACTTTTCGTGGGAGACAATTTTGCTTTGAGTTTTCTTGATGAAGGGTGAGGGAATTTGAGTAATTTTAGGACTTCTGATTCACCTTTCCTCCAATAACAGGTCCAGGTCAAGGAAACTGAGCTGAACTGTTCTGTCAACTGAGAAGTATGTTTACTACAAGTTTAGAACCGGTGACATTATCACTGGCCATGTCTTTGAAAGCTAGGCCTGGTCCAGGACATAGTTTCTTAGTTAAGATCTACACACTGCCTTATGTTATTTTGTACCAGTGTTCATTTGCACACTGTATCCACCAGCCCTTGAAAGATTCGGATATCCCAATTTACCTCATGTATGGTTATGTAGGCAAATAATAGTAGATCAATGTCTACTTTGTAGATTTTCTGAGATATGAGTGTCTTTCCACATAACCACCTGTTTTGTCTTCTGGTCACGGTTTCTGTCTGAAAACATGATCAGGTCTGGAAATTAAGCAAGCTATTACGACTTTCCATGATGTTCGGGTGGCTGCCATCAGCCTTTTGTTCATATATTAATGAATTTATATGCACACATATTCAGTATGTTTATTTGATGTCTATCTTGCCCTGAGTCATTTTTATGTTCCTGTAACAATCTTCCCCCCAGAACATTTTTACCTTTCTGACCAATCAATTAAAGCAATATTTTATATGAAATATAAGTGTTAATGTCTTTACTAACAGAAGCCTAGTTCTCTAATAATGTTTCCTACCATCTCTCTAGATTTATAGAGTTCAGTCCTTACTGATTTTTTCAACACTACATTCCATACTGCATTGTTAAATAGAGTAGCCTCCTAGCTGCTTTGAGTAATGTGGCCATCTTGTAGTGTTTTTTTGTCTTCTATAGTAAACCCATTCTACCTCACTCAATTCTTTAATCTGTTGGATTATTTCCTCTGAGTTGATGATGGAAGTTCTTACATCTCCACTTTATTTAATTTGGAGTGTTGCTTTTTCAAACTTCAAGAGCAACCTCATCCATTTATTAGTTATTATTTCTAATTATCATTATTTAGAGGTGTTGAAGTCATTTTGTGTATAATGGCTCTTTTCCCTTAGCAGGCCTAGCGCTTTCTTAGTCTGGTAGTGGATCTCCTGGAGAGAAGAGGAAGTCTGGGACAGTTCCTAAAGAGGGAAAGCCTTGTCTTGTAAAGCAGCTGTTTTATTTGTTTTATCACCACAGTCATCAAACAAAGAAAATCTTTCTTTTTTCAACCAAGTATAATAAGCCAATTCCAAAAAAAAAAAAAAAAAAAAGAGGTTAAGAGGAGATAATAATCTGAGAATTCAAGGTTCTGAAATGCATATGCACAGACATCCCCATCCTAAATCTCAAAGTTCCACTCTCCCTAAAGGATCTGACTTTGGCATCTGGGTCTAAAGTGACCTTTCTCTGGTGTTGGCCATTCTTACAATTAAGTCCAGTGTATTGTCTTCAATGCTGATTTCCAGTCATAGAAATTGATTCTCCTTGATATTTCCAAAGAAGCTCTCTGATGCTCACACTTTGGTTTAAATTGTTGATTAATAGATTTGAGCCTATATCGTAGCTCGATACACAAATGATGCTTGGTTACTGGCACCTGGTTTCACAGTCACATATGTTAGCCCCATCTTCATATTCTCATAGGGGAGATATGTAACAGTGCTCTACAGATCAGAGGAAAAATGCAATTGGAGAAATACATATTTAGAACAATTATAGTAATGTATGCTTAATCTCTGATGGGGTAGTGATTGGTTTTAGAGATGACTCAGGAATAATTTTCATGAAAGTTGATGCTTGAGATTTATGTTATTGAAAGATAAACTAAGATCCTCCAGATATATATATGTGTATATATATATGTGTGTGTGTATATATATATATATATATATATATATAGAGAGAGAGAGAGAGAGAGAGAGAGAGAGAGAGAAAGAGAGAGAATTAAATTAATACTAATAGTGTGTCATTAAAGGATTTTAATCTGGGTAAAGAGATCATCTAATTTGTTGCCTAGGTATATTATCTTGAAAGTAGTTAGGTGTTCACTGCAATAGTTTAGCCAAAATTGATGAACTTCTTAACTAAAGAAAGCCTAGAGACAATGAAAGACTGGTTAATAAGAATGCCTCATGAGTTTCTTGCTGAGTGCCTAGGAGGGTAGGGGAGTTGATGTCTGAAATGGGAAATGTAAGAAAAAAAATGTTGAATATATGGTTCCTATTATATATTTTGAGTTTCAAATGCCAGTGGGAATCTGAGGTGAATATTGCAAAGCATTTGTTTTAAATGGGTGGCAACTAATCAGACTCTATTAGGACATTCCTAAACATTGTAAACTAAAGGTGTAGAAGAAGATAAAGGACAGAATAATAGAAAATGCCCAAGTTTGAGAACTAAGAAGAAAAGGGTTGAGTTGTGACTAAACCCTTATATTTTTATGTAAACTAAATATATCAAAAAGCAAAGTGAAAGGTTTATCCCTCCTCTTATTTTCTTTTAAAATTAGCTGAGTCCTCCCTTGCACTATCAGACATAAATCAAATAACTGAGTCTTAGACAATATTGCACTTCTGATAAACTTTCAGAAAGGAAAGGATATGAACGCTGCCTAGAATGCTTAATTATTACCTAAATTCACCAAGGCGACAGACAGCAAAAAAGTGTCATGAGCTAAAGAGTATTCAAAACAACTGCTTTCACCTTTACACAATGGGTCATGTTACTTCATTTTTTTTTTTTGAGAAACAAAAAAGCATAACTATTACATAAAAAAGTAAGTACTTTTTCTAAATGAGATGTAATTTTCAAAACATCATTTTATAAGATAGGAATAGCAACTTTTAATTATGATTGGGATTTGCACAGAAATACTGGTACACCAATTTAATCAAAAGCAAATGTTCCACTTTCAGTTGTTTTCCAAAATGAGGAAAGATGACAATAGCAACTTAGTAACAAAAATAATAGGTGATGTAATATCTTACTAACATTCATTTTACTAGGATGCAGACCTTGCCATGGGTATATCTTTTGTCTAAACTAGGCCTAATTATGATAATAGTTTGCTAATTTTGCTTTACTTGAAGTCACTCCAAAAGCTTAAATTCTTGCAAAATGTTGCTATTCATTTTTCATCTCTTCTTCCTTCGCCACTCATAATGATGATTTGTCACTTTGTTTTAAAAATCCTAGATGGTTCTTTGACAGATAAATTAGGCAGACATCCCACACAGATTAGGTTATCATCAATTCCAGATTTTCCTGGGCATCAATTTCTCATTTGAATGTTATATTTTCCTTGTGTTTAATTCTTCGTCATCTGAATTCACTCTCTAAAGCCAGTTAAAAATCACAGGATTCTTTTTTTAGTTGTTTTGCTAAATTTTTCCATTATTTAATTCTAAAAGAAACATAATGTTTTGAGCAAAGTCCCTTGAAAAAATATTAAAAGACCCACTTATTTTTATCAGAGTCTGTTTTGCCCCCAGTAGTTCTTGCCACCTATCTTTTAATTACCTCATTGTTCATTTGCAACAAATGGTAAAAAGAGAAATTAATGAAAGCAAATTTAATTTAAAAATTACGTAACAATTCAAATGAGGGAATAAAATGTCCTAACTCTGGCCCTGTTTAGCCTTTTAAAAAAGTAGCTAGAGAGCTGAGTACATATTCATCTGTCATACAAAAGAGTAGGCAACACAAAGCTTTTAGTGTATTTGCTGAATAATATAAAAAATTATGAAAAACTGTTATGTATCAAATGTGTAAAAGGGTAATTTAGAAGAATTTGAATAAATAGTTATATTTAGTTTTAATTACATACAACAATGATTTTAACAGCTTGATAATAGGAAGAGTTGATGAAATTTTGACATTTAACTGTTGAAGAGTATTGAGAGTTTTAGGAGCAATTTTTGTTATTAACACGAAAATTGAACACAGTAAGAAGTTAATGTTTTTATGATGATGGCGATAGGCAGTGTTGACTATATAATTTGTCAGCAACCAGCAAAGCTTTCAAATTTCACAGGTTTTGAAAGTAAATATAATAATGAATATTTATGCTTTGAGTGAATTATTTATACTGCTTCACTTATAACATGTTTGTTTGAAAATAAAAAAAAAATTATCAAAATATTTTGTCTCTCCTTTTGTCCATACTTTTCCTTGCCAGCAAGCAACCAAATAGGCCACACTTCAAAGGGAGGTGTTGGTAACATTGCTTTGGAATTGGTTGTACAGAAAATCGTGGTCACAGGTAATCTTAAAGATATGACTAAATGTTCAAGTATGACTACTAGACAAAACCATAGAAAGAACTAGTTTCACAAAGTACAGTTCTGCCAAACCTATATTGGCTTATTTTAATGTAAATATTAATACTAAGACTGAATTTAAAATTAAAAAAGAAATAAATGCTGAATCATATGATTTAAACTATTCAAATACATGTATGATAGGAATTCTTCTGGCCAAATTGGGATTTATATGCACCAAGTAAACAGATGAAGAATGACATATTTACATTATATCTGGATGAATAGCCAAGGGAAAAACTTCTGATATTTTCTAAAACATAAAGGTTTCTTTATGAATGAATTTATAAAATATTTTATTTGAAATATAAAATTTTATACACAATGACATTTGAAGTATTCTTAATCATGACAAGTAGACCAAATGTACATTAAAATAATTATTTTCAAGGTTTTAGCAAGCAATGTAGTGTTTTTTCTTAAATGAGTACTTAAGTTATTCTGTTATTTGATTCATTTAAAAAAATTATTAGGTATAATTTCCTATACAAAATTTGAGAAACATAAAATGGGTTAAAAATTTATGCTGTTAGTTGAATACATTTCAATCTCAATATTTTATTCATGCTGAAAGGTTGAATTTCAATAAAATACTTTATATTAATGGAAAAATATGATTAACATTCAAAACAAAATATATTATATTGATATCACACAATCTATTTGGTTTATTTCAACAAACTCATTAATGTATCTTATTGTATATGATTATTATTTATTTAAACAGTTACTTCTTTATTTTTTTTCTCCTATTTGCACGCTCAAAGCCAGTGTCACATTTGATAACTAGCTGTCAAGGATATTTAATATCCATAATCATCTATGCCAGGAAAATCTTCCTAGCCACATGGCCAACACTTGCAATAGACTCATCTCCTTCAATTTATGATTAAAGAATGCTAGCACACATTTCTTTGTGATTGCTGTATGTGTACACTGATTGTAATTAGTGCAGTAAATTTGTATGTATTAGTCATATCCCATGTCATTTAATGATTACCAAATGCCTATAATTTTAAAAATTAAATATAAAGTGTAATGTTTCTTTCATTATACTATTTGAAAAGTTATTTCTCTGGCACCATTTGAATTTAAATAGAAATTCAACTAATAATTATACATTTTAAAGTATTTATAAGGATAATTTATACTAAATGCCTTTTTAATGTTTGGAACCCAATACTTCTTTACTTTAAAAGAAAACCATGTTGTTACAAACCGTAGGATATAGAATAAAAAATTCAAAAGCAACATGAGTCTGCTACTAATAAAACACACAGGTAGCATTCAATATTGTGTATTTATAAATAAAACATTATCATAATTTTTGCAATATATTTTTAACTCAAAACACATGTAAAATAAGTTAAAATTATTTATGTAAAAAGCATCAATCTGCTACATTATTTAAAAATTTTTATTCTGAAATACCACCATTTATTTAACAAATTACTCCATATTTGATTAACATTGCCAATATGAATTACCTTATATTTGATTAAAATATGGCAATTCTGAGGGGGAGGAGCCAAGATGGCCGAATAGGAACAGCTCCGGTCTACAGCTCCCAGCGCGAGCAACGCAGAAGACGGGTGATTTCTGCATTTCCATCTGAGGTACCCTGTTCATCTCACTAGGGAGTGCCAGACAGTGGGCGCAGGTCAGTGGGTGAGTGCACCGTGCGCCAGCCGAAGCAGGGGCGAGGCATTGCCTCACTCGGGAAGCGCAAGGGGTCAGGGAGTTGCCTTTTCAGGGGTGACAGACGGCACCTGGAAAATCGGGCCACTCCCACCCGAATACTGTGCTTTTCCGACGGGCTTAGGAAAGGGTGCCCCAGGAGAGTATAGCCCACACCTGGCTCAGAGGGTCCTACGCCCACGGAGTCTCGCTGATTGCTAGCACAGCAGTCTGAGATCAAACAGCAAGTCGGCAGCGAGGCTGGGGGAGGGGCGCCCGCCATTGCCCAGGCTCGCTTAGGTAAACAAAGCAGCCTGGAAGCTTGAACTGGGTGGAGCCCACCACAGCTCAAGGAGGCCTGCCTGCCTCTGTAGGCTCCACCTCTGGGGGCAGGGCACAGACAAACAAAAAGACAGCAGTAACCTCTGCAGACTTAAATGTCCCTGTCTGACAGCTTTGAGGAGAGCAGTGGTTCTCCCAGCACGCAGCTGGAGATCTGAGAACGGGCTGACTGCCTCCTCAAGTGGGTCCCTGACCCCTGACCCCTGAGCAGCCTAACTGGGAGGCACCCCCCAGCAGGGGCAGACTGACACCTCACACAGCCGGCCAGGTACTCCAACAGACCTGCAGCTGAGGGTTCTGTCTGTTAGAAGGAAAACTAACAGAAAGGACATCCACACCAAAAACCCATCTGTACATCACCATCATCAAAGACCAAAAGTACATAAAACCACAAAGATGGGGAAAAAACAGAGCAGAAAAACTGGAAACTCTAAAAAGCAGAGTACCTCTCCTCCTCCAAAGGAACGCAGTTCCTCACCAGCAACGGAACAAAGCTGGACGGAGAATGACTTTGACGAGCTGAGAGAAGAAGGCTTCAGACGATCAAATTACTCCGAGCTACGGGAGGATATTCAAACCAAAGGCAAAGAAGTTGAAAACTTTGAAAAAAATTTAGAAGAATGTATAACTAGAATAACCAATACAGAGAAGTGCTTAAAGGAGCTGATGGAGCTGAAAACCAAGGCTCGAGAACTACGTGAAGAATGCAGAAGCCTCAGGAGCTGATGCGATCAAATGGAAGAAAGGGTATCAGCCCTGGAAGATGAAATGAATGAAATGAAGCGAGAAGGGAAGTTTAGAGAAAAAGGAATAAAAAGAAACGAGCAAAGCCTCCAAGAAATGTGGGACTATGTGAAAAGACCAAATCTACGTCTGATTGGTGTACCTGAAAGTGACGGGGAGAATGGAAACAAGTTGGAAAACACTCTGCAGGTTATCCAGGAGAACTTCCCCAATCTAGCAAGGCAGGCCAACATTCAGATTCAGGAAATACAGAGAACGCCACAAAGATACTCCTCGAGAAGAGCAACTCCAAGACACATAATTGTCAGATTCACCAAAGTTGAAATGAAGGAAAAAATGTTAAGGGCAGCCAGAGAGAAAGGTCGGATTACCATCAAAGGGAAGCCCATCAGACTAACAGTGGATCTCTCAGCAGAAACCCTACAAGCCAAAAGAGAGTGGGGGCCAATAGTCAACATTCTTAAAGAAAAGAATTTTCAACCCAGAATTTCATATCCTGCCAAACTAAGCTTCATAAGTGAAGGAGAAATAAAATACTTTACAGACAAGCAAATGCTGAGAGATTTTGTCACCACCAGGCCTGCCCTAAAAGAGCTCCTGAAGGAAGCGCTGAACATGGAAAGGCACAACCGGTACCAGCCACTGCAAAATCATACTGAAATGTAACGACCATCGAGACTAGGAAGAGACTGCATCAACTAACGAGCAAAATAACCAGCTAACATCATAATGACAGGATCAAATTCACACATAACAATATGAACTTTAAATGTAAATGGACTAAATACTCCAATTAAAAGACACAGACTGGCAAATTGGATAAAGACTCAAGACCCATCAGTGTGCTGTATTCAGGAAACCCATCTCACGTGCAGAGACACACATAGGCTCAAAATAAAAGGATGGAGGAAGATCTACCAAGCAAATGGAAAACAAAAAAAGGCAGGGGTTGCAATCCTAGTCTCTGATAAAACAGACTTTAAACCAACAAAGATCAAAAGAGACAAAGAAGGCCATTACATAATGGTAAAGGGATTAATTCAACAAGAAGAGCTAACTATCCTAAATATATATGCACCCAATACAGGAGCACCCAGATTCATAAAGCAAGTCCTGAGTGACCTACAAAGAGACTTAGACTCCCACACATTAATAATGGGAGACTTTAACACCCCACTGTCAACATTAGACAGATCAACGAGACAGAAAGTCAACAAGGATACCCAGGAATTGAACTCAGCTCTGCACCAAGTGGACCTAATAGACATCTACAGAACTCTCCACCCCAAATCAACAGAATATACATTTTTTTCAGCACCACACCACACCTATTCCAAAATTGACCACATACTTGGAAGTAAAGCTCTCCTCAATAAATGTAAAAGAACAGAAATTATAACAAACTATCTCTCAGATCACAGTACAATCAAGCTAGAACTCAGGATTAAGAATCTCACTCAAAACCGCTCAACTACATGGAAACTGAACAACCTGCTCCTGAATGACTACTGGGTACATAACGAAATGAAGGCAGAAATAAAGATGTTCTTTGAAACTAACGAGAACCAAGACACAACATACCAGAATCTCTGGGACACATTCAAAGCAGTGTGTAGAGGGAAATTTATAGCACTAAATGCCCACAAGAGAAAGCAGGAAAGATCAAAAATTGACACCCTAACATCACAATTAAAAGAACTAGAAAAGCAAGAGCAAACACGTTCAAAAGCTAGCAGAAGGCAAGAAATAACTAAAATCAGAGCAGAACTGAAGGAAATAGAGACACAAAAAACCCTTCAAAAAATAAATGAATCCAGGAGCTGGTTTTTTGAAAAGATCAACAAAATTGATAGACCACTAGCAAGATTAATAAAGAAAAAAAGAGAGAAGAATCAAATAGATGCAATAAAAAATGATAAAGGGGATATAACCACCGATCCCACAGAAATACAAATTACCATCAGAGAATATTACAAACACCTCTACGCAAATAAACTAGAAAATCTAGAAGAAATGGATCAATTCCTCAACACATACACCCTCCCAAGACTAAACCAGGAAGAAGTTGAATCTCTGAATAGACCAATAACAGGATCTGAAATTGTGGCAATAATCAATAGCTTACCAACCAAAAAAAGTCCAGGACCAGATGGGTTCACAGCCGAATTCTACCAGAGGTACAAGGAGGAGCTGGTACCATTCCTTCTGAAACTATTCCAATCAATAGAAAAAGAGGGAATCCTCCCTAACTCATTTTATGAGGCCAGCATCATCCTGATACCAAAGCCTGGCAGAGACACAACAAAAAAAGAGAATTTTAGACCAATATCCTTGATGAACATTGATGCAAAAATCCTCAATAAAATACTGGCAAACAGAATCCAGCAGCACATCGAAAAGCTTATCCACCATGATCAAGTGGGCTTCATCCCTGGGATGCAAGGCTGGTTCAATATACGCAAATCAATAAATGTAATCCAGCATATAAACAGAACCAAAGACAAAAACCACATGATTATCTCAATAGATGCAGAAAAGGCCTTTGACAAAATTCAACAACGCTTCATGCTAAAAACTCTCAATAAATTAGGTATTGATGGGACGTATCTCAAAATAATAAGAGCTATTTATGACAAACCCACAGCCAATATCATACTGAATGGGCAAAAACTGGAAACATTCCCTTTGAAAACTGGCACAAGACAGGGATGCCCTCTCTCACCACTTCTATTCAACATAGTGTTGGAAGTTCTGGCCAGGGCAATTAGGCAGGAGAAGGAAATCAAGGGTATTCAAGTAGGAAAAGAGGAAGTCAAATTGTCCCTGTTTGCAGATGACATGATAGTATATCTAGAAAACCCCATTGTCTCAGCCCAAAATCTCCTTCAGCTGATAAGCAACTTCAGCAAAGTCTCAGGATACAAAATCAATGTACAAAAATCACAAGCATTCTTATACATCAATAACAGACAGAGAGCCAAATCATGAGTGAACTCCCATTCACAATTGCTTCAAAGAGAATAAAATACCTAGGAATCCACCTTACAAGAGATGTGAAGGACCTCTTCAAGCAGAACTACAAACCACTGCTCAAGGAAATAAAAGAGGATACAAACAAATGGAAGAACATTCCATGCTCATGGGTAGGAAGAATCAATATCATGAAAATGGCCATCCTTCCCAAGGTAATTTACAGATTCAATGCCATCCCCATCAAGTTACCAATGACTTTCTTCACAGAATTGGAAAAAACTACTTTAAAGTTCATATGGAACCAAAAAAGAGCCCACATCGCCAAGTCAATCCTAAGCCAAAAGAACAAAGCTGGAGGCATCACACTACCTGACTTCAAACTATACTACAAGGCTACAGTAACCAAAACAGCATGGTACTGGTACCAAAACAGAGATATAGATCAATGGAACAGAACAGAGCCGTCAGAAATAATGCCACGTATCTACAACTATCTGATCTTTGACAAACCTGACAAAAACAAGAAATGGGGAAAGGATTCCCTATTTAATAAATGGTGCTGGGAAAACTGGCTAGCCATATGTAGAAAGCTGAAACTGGATCCCTTCCTTACACCTTATACAAAAATCAATTCAAGATGGATTAAAGACTTAAATGTTAGACCTAAAACCATAAAAACCCTAGAAGAAAACCTAGGCATTACCATTCAGGACATAGGCATGGGCAAGGACTTCATGTCTAAAACACCAAAAGCAATGGCAACAAAAGCCAAAATTGACAAATGGGATCTAATTAAACTAAAGAGCTTCTGCACAGCAAAGGAAACTACCATCAGAGTGAACAGGGAACCTACAAAATGGGAGAATATTTTCACAACCTACTCATCTGACAAAGGGCTAATATCCAGAATCTACAATGAACTCCAACAAATTTACAAGAAAAAAACAAACAACCCCATCAAAAAGTGGGCGAAGGACATGAACAGACACTTCTCAAAAGAAGACATTTATGCAGCCAAAAAACACATGAAAAAATGCTCACCATCACTGGCCATCAGAGAAATGCAAATCAAAACCACAATGAGATACCATCTCACACCAGTTAGAATGGCAATCATTAAAAATCAGGAAACAACAGGTGCTGGAGAGGATGTGGAGAAATAGGAACACTTTTACACTGTTGGTGGGACTGTAAACTAGTTCAACCCTTGTGGAAGTCAATGTGGCGATTCCTCAGGGATCTAGAACTAGAAATTCCATTTGACCCAGCCATCCCATTACTGGGTATATACCCAAAGGACTATAAATCATGCTGCTATAAAGACACATGCACACGTATGTTTATTGCAGCATTATTCACAATAGCAAAGACTTGGAACCAACCCAAATGTCCAACAATGATAGACTGGATTAAGAAAATGTGGCACATATACACCATGGAATACTATGCAGCCATAAAAAAGGATGAGTTCATGTCCTTTGTAGGGACATGGATGAAATTGGAAATCATCATTCTCAGTAAACTATCGCAAGAACAAAAAACCAAACACCGCATATTCTCACTCATAGGTGGGAATTGAACAATGAGAACACATGGACACAGGAAGGGGAACATCACACTTCAGGGACTGTTGTGGGGTGGGGGGAGGGGGGAGGGATAGCATTGGGAGATATACCTAATGCTAGATGACGAGTTGGTGGGTGCAGTGCACCAGCATGGCACATGTATACATATATAACTTACCTGCACGTTGTGCACATGTACCATAGAGCCTAAAGTATAATAATAATAATAATAATAATAATAATAATAAAAAGAAAAAAAAGAAAAATACTTACAATTTTAGAAATAAAATACTGTGTGCTATTCACAAGGAATGGTGATATCATGGTCATATATACAGGACAGTACATTTCAAATGAATGTATGTTCACAGTACTGACTTCCTTAATGTTAACACCTGCCTCTAAATTCATAAGTGCTCATAATTACGGATATTAACTTTCTAAATAGCAGAGGTATTTCCCATGCAGGATGTGATGCAGAAAATGAATTGAAAATCAATGGATGTATTCAATGTTGCTGTTGAGGTCTTCTAAGCAGTGTGGAGACATTGCATCCATTTGGAAAGGATCCAGTAGAGTAGATAAGAGTATGTGTTATCATCCAAGGACAGATCAACTAAGTTGCCGGAGAACTCCTTGAGTCATAAAATCATAAAATGTTTAACTTAAAAGAAATCATATAGTTCAATGATTCTAAAATATATATACTCTTAGCAGTGGAACACTTTCCTCAATAGAAATCTTCACTGCTAAGGCCTAATACTTGTAAGTGATATTCTTACTGTTGAATTGAGGCTTATCTACTTCACTCTGAAGTGTTGTTTGGAATTCTACGGATGTGAAAGAACACAGTTATGGTTTAAATCTTTGTTCTGCTCCCAAACTCATATTGAAATTTAATTCCCAGTGTGAAAGTATTGAGAGGTGGGGCTTTTAAGAAGCAATTGGGTCATGAGGACTCTGCCCTCATGAATGGATTAATCCACTTATGGATTAGAAGGTTAATGGGCTAATGGATTGATGGATTATCATAGGAGTGGGACCAGTGGTTTTATAAGACGAGGAAAAGAAATCTGAGTTAGGATGCTCAGCCCCCTGACTATGTGATGCCCTGAACCACTTCAGGACTCTGCAGAGAATCCTCACCAGCAAGAAGGGTCTTACTGGATGTGTCCCTCAACCGTGTACTTCTCAACTTCCATTACTGCAAGAAATAAATTCTTTTTTTATAAATTAAAAAAAAAAATGGCAATTCTAGCCTACAATGAGTAACATTAATATGAGAAGGTCCTTAGCATTAAGACTTTTTCCATATTTTTTCTTTTACAATATGTCATTAAAATTGTGCATATAAAAATACGCCAACTTCATTTTTTGTTTATTTGTACTGTATTGATATTCATATTTCAATGCCTGCATGTGAACATGAGCCTTTACCTGAACAATATCCAACACTGTGTATTAAAGGTTTTGTCTGTTTTAATGTCTAGTGCTATAATAGAAAAAAAAGTCTCTCCTTATCATTTATTTTACTTTATTTGAACAATTACATTTAAAGTTGCTTTCATGTATTCTTCTTTAGGGATATCTTATTAATATAATGTCTGTATTTTGCTATAGGAATGCTCATTGTTTCAGTGATTTGCAAAATTTTTTACTACCAGGGAAACATACTTTTTAATTTTTTGATGCAAGCAAATATTTCTCAATCTGTCTTTAAATTTAGTTTACCAATTCTCCGATATATAGCAGTGTTTTTATTTATATATAATTTATCATTCTTGTGTGCTATTTGTCATTGGAACAATGCTTAGAAAAATACAGGACTAATTATTGTTCTTTTATTATTTCAGTATTTTATATTTAAAACAAGTAATTCACAAATTTGAAGTTTATTATTGTATATTTGTTGGTCCTGTTTTACTCAGGTTTAGAGTCATTCCTGGAATTTTTGTGTTGATTAGTTCTGTAATTTCTGTAACATAATCTCACACAATTTTTCATCTCTCCTTTCCATATGTTACACTTTTGAAATCTCTCTGTATATTACAGAAATAAATTATTCAAAAAGTTTGAAGCCACTGAGTTGTATATATATATATATGTATATCCTGTTTCATAATTTTACATCGTATCTTATGCACACTAACTTTGCATAATATACAGCACAAAAAGAAAGCAAAAGAGAAAAAAGATAAATTATATTACTTGCAAAGTTTTTAGATAAAGAGTGGCTGGAAGCAGGCAGATATCCATTTCTAGAGAACATGATTAAGACTCTTGGCAAAAGTCTCAATAGCTAAAGGTGTGTAAGTATATAAATCTATGAAATATCAGTGTTAATCTCTTGAAGTTATTTGTAATGCTGATCTAACACTGAATTTGTTGGAATCGTAGCTTTTCAGACCACTGCATAAAGATTCACTTGCTATTGTGAATAATGCCGCAATAAACATACGTGTGCATGTGTGAAATTGGAAATCATCATTCTCAGTAAACTATCGCAAGAACAAAAAACCAAGCACTGCATATTCTCACTCATAGGTGGGAATTGAACAATGAGAACACATGGACACAGGAAGGGGAACATCACACTTCGGGGACTGTTGCGGGGTTGGGGGAGGGGGGAGGGATAGCATTGGGAGATATACCTAATGCTAGATGACGAGTTAGTGGGTGCAGCGCACCAGCATGGCACATGTATACATATATAACTTACCTGCACGTTGCACACATGTACCATAAAACCTAAAGTATAATAATAATAATAAAAAAAAAGAAAAAAAAAGATTCACTTGCATAGCATGAAACAACTGTCAAACTAAATATATGTCCTAATCTTTTAAAACCATTTAAGTCTCATAAAATGTGGCTTTAAATAAGTTTATGCAGTAATATCCAAGTCAGTATAATGTTAATGTATTGTTCTGATTATTATAAATATAATAAGAAAACTAATTCATATTTTAAAATTCCTGATTTTCTGTGGAAATATTATTTTGAAAAATCCCTCAAGCTCATTGCATTTCTGATTGCCTTTTGTCTGTAACTTAGTAACATCTGCCAGTAAAGATTCACCAGGGAAGATACACCTGTTCCCAAATCCAGCCTCACTCACCTATGTCACAGATGCTGGTGGCAGTGTCCTTTAAAGTGGGATAGAATATCATTGGTTGTTGCAGACTTTTCCATGGCCCTATTTCCTCAGAACAGAGCTATCATTTAAAAGTGCACTGGCTTGCCTCAAAGGATGCCCTGGCAGTTTTGTTGACTCCTCTCCCTCTAGGGTCCACATCCCCAGGAAGAGCCAAAAGCTCTCTTGCTCCCTGTTTTAGTGATCCCATCTGTGAGGGTACTGGAATTGGGATACATAATTAAACACACACATATATATATAATAAGCATTTACAACTATTCTCGCTCTGTAAGATTATTATGTCTGGAAGAATGATTCTCCAACTATCACTCAACTACAAAGTGGCCAAGAGCCTGAGCGTGACATAAACAATTGAACCTGTTGTTTAATGAATTTCCCCTGGACCCATAAAGTTATTATCAAGGGAAAGAAAACAATTCTACACTACCTTTCTGACATTCAGGGGCACTCATCTGAAATGTATTTTTGTTGGTACTGCAGCCTTTTCAAACTTTCTATCACCTGCCTTTGAAAGAAACCTATCTAATATAGTATGGCATGACTCTTTCTGTTTTCTCTTATGATAAACAAAATAATTTATTACATTACCTTTATATTACCACTAAGTAGCTTTCCTAATTCATTTTCGAATTCTCTTGTAGTGTTTCTTTTTCCTTCTCCTCCTTATTATCTTTTCCTCAATAATTGGGAGGCAATGTGTGGTAAATACTGAAAGTCTTACATTTCTCTGAGCTCTAAAAAAGAGACCTCTTCATCCAAGAACACAAATATATGCAACTTAGAGCAACTTGGTGTTTTTAGCTATCTATTTAGTTGCTCCCGCTAACTTTTTTTTTTTTTTTTTTTTTTTTTTTCCCTGTAAGGATTAAGACTTAACCTGCACTTCTACAGTTCTATTTGGAGAAGTTTCTAAAGCAAAGTGGCAACTACATTCTCCTATAGCACTAACACTGAATCTCCACAGTGTCTTGACTATTAGTGGGGTGTGTATATGAAACAAGGAGTCTGTTTTTTGGTTCTGACCATAGCCAGTTACAAAGCCCTCACCTACCAAGCCTCACAGGGAAGAGCCACCCTCCACACAGCAAGCCTGGCACACAGCCTGTGCACTGTGGTTTCTGAAAGGAGCTGCCATGTAGGACTCAGGCTCCCAGACCAGTCATAAGCATTTGCATTCATAGCCCTATCACCTTCATTCTCAAGTCTCTTCATCTTTTAAGAAAGGCTGAGGTAGCTGGGACAAATATCAAAGAGGTAGGAACCCTTAAAAATTACAAGGCTCTGAAGACTTGGGATGAGGAGAGAGCCAATTCAAAATCAAAGACCAATCTGAGTTGAAGGTATAGAAATCAGGGTGGGCATAGACTATGTGCAGAAGAAGAAAGAGACCAGCATGACAGGAACTTGGCTTGCTGGAAAATTTAAGACACTTGAATGAGAGAAATGCATGTTCAATATCAATTCTACCGCCTTTAGCTATGCGACCTTAGGATAGATAAAACAGCTTACTTACTTAACATCAAATAGAAATTCTCGGTAAAAAGTTAAAGATGTCTTTTAAGAATCTAAAATATGTGTGTTCCAGGCATTGCAGATAAATGTTAGCTATTGTTAGTGTTATTGAGTTCTCACCATGTCATGCTACATATTAAAGGTTATAAAAGATGGAAAAGACGTGACCTGTTCTTTGAGTTGCTCACAGTCTACTGGAGAAATATTGATGTATTAATTTGGCCATAGAATTTAGTCTCCTCTTTCAGCTTCTATGCTAAGCATAATGAACAGAAGCAATTGACCCTTATGCCAAAATCATTTAGCTCATATGAAATCGTGTGATGTATCTCATGGAAGCTGAAGTAAATAGTCAACGCTATGACATAATTACTATATTAATAAAAAACATTTCTCCGGTAGGTTGGAAGTAACTCAACATGAAAATTCAGATCATGTTGATCCAACTGCAGACCATGTTACTGATAGTTTAGTACTCGGTGAGAAGACACTAACATGATTATAAGATTTTCATCCTGGAGATAAAAAGACTAAGATAATATCATTGATGTTTACAAAATGTGAAAATGACAGAAGAAAGGAAGGATGGAAGGAAGGAAGCGAGGAAGGAGGGGAGGAAGGGAGGGAGGGAGCGAGGAAGAAGGAAAGAAGGAAGGAAGGCAGGAAGGAAGGAAGGAGAAAGGAAGGGAAGGGAGGGAGAGAGAAAGTAAGCAAGAAAGAAAGAGAAAGAAAAGAGAGAGAGAAAGAGCAAGGGAGGTAGGAAAAGAGAAAGGGAGGAAAGAAAGAAAATAAGACAAAGGAAAGAAAGACAAAGGGAGGAAAGAAAGAAAATAAGACAAAGAATAAAAAGGAAGGAGAGAGAAGGGGGGAAGGGAGGAGGAAGAGAGGGAGGGAGGAAGATAAGAAAGAGAGAGAAAAAAACTAAAAAAAGAAAAAGAAGCAAGCAAGGAAGGAAGAAATTAAGGGCACAGAAAGCACAAAATTCCTCCAAAAACTCTATACCAGTAGAATTTACTATTTATTCAAAATAAAGCTCAGAAGGCAGCTATTCCATGAAGCTTGCTTTGCTGGCTTCCCTCATTTTCTTCCTTTACCCCCACTAGATTAAGTTCCCATGTTTTTAATAAAAAAAGGAAAAAAAAGTTGGGGGGAAGCTTTTTTCTGCTTATATCTACCATAATGGTGTTAGGCAAGATTTCCAGGATTTCAGATGGCTACTAATTTCTTTTTCTAGTCTCAAATATATTGCTTGACACATTGCATGAGCCAAATAGCATCCACAGGGAAAAAAGATATGAATGTGTGAGCAATCTTTAAAAATCCTTAAAATTCTTAAAACCATAGCAATTTTAGAAAAACTAAATACATACTTTTCATTAAGTAAATACTGCGGATTAAAAGCACTAAAATAAATTAAGGAACATGCAGCTATTCTGTTATTATTATGAGTATTACTGCTAATGTTAGAAATATCAATGTAATGGTTTTTATGTATTTAGAAGAGTAGTGATAGATTAGCATAAATATCTCAAGATGTTACAAGTCAGAAGCCAAATAGAAAAGAGGTAGTTTAATTAAGCGTGGCATTTCTTGAAGTTTGTATAAGATTTGATAAGTAATAAAAGATGAGATACTTGACAAATATAATTTGCATTGTGGTATTATGCTGTAATTAGTTTATCAGCAGAATACATAGTTCAGGGTTTCCAGAACATGAAGGTTTTTTAAAAACAACTGTAATCTGATTTTAGTACCAGATTAAGTCGCCCAGAAAAACAAGAATCTCACTCATTGTGTGCCATTTCTCCTGGTACTTTCATTCTGATGTCTGTCTTACAATAAGGAATGGGCTCCAACCCAAATGTATTGTGAGTGGTTAAGTGGCAGTGTGTCCTCTCTTCCAGGTACTTTTAAAGGCTGAGTCACAACTTTCTGTCTGTGATCATAATTGCATTTTCTTATAGGGAATGTATCTATGGCTGCAGCTGCTGACCAACTGCTGCTGACAGTGATTTTTGTTTCCTAATTGGGAGGTAACTATGCCTCTTTTTGAACAATTTTTCAACATGACATTTAGAAAGAAACACTATTTTCCTAGATGTTTTTGACCTCCAAAGTCAGATGACCTTCTTCAAATCTTCTCTGATCCCACTTATGTATCCATTCTCTTGCCTTTATCCAGATTCCTCACTCACAGGAATTGAAGTACTCTCAAATGTGGGCTTTACTCTTGAACTTTTCTCATTCTGAGAGATTTCTATATTTCCCTTGCTGGTAGATCTTCCATTACCCCCAGTTTTTACCTCCTTCACCCCAACATATCTCAAAACCTACATGCTTCTCAAGTTTCCACTTAACCACAAATTGAATATTAAACCTAGCATTATGGGTGATATAAAGGTGAATAAAACACAATCCCCTCCCTAGGAAGCTCATAGTCTGACATGGAAAAGTGACGGACATACATTATTTAAAAAAAAAAAAAACTACTTGTAAGGTCATATTTAGAGATAAGCATCAGATTAATGGTACACATGAAATGACCCTTAATTGAGTATAGTGCTTAAAGAGCTATAAAGAAGGACTTTCTACCTTAGATATAATTTGAAGGAGAAAGATGGCATTCTAGGGGAAGGGGCAATATCAGCAAAGGCAGTCAGGCCATGAATAGCATGCTATATGTTAGTGTTATGTGAAAGTGTGAAAAGTGAGGCAAGTGCCTTAACATTGAAAATAGTATTTGCTGTCTTATAGACCTTAGCCTAATTCTATCGGAAAAAGGGATATATCAGAGGGTTTTTAAACAAGAAAATGCCATGATCAGATTTTACAACTCTAGTAAAAGTGTGGAAGAATGAATGAAGTTAGAAAATGTTGATGAAGTTGAACCCTTACCTTATAGAAACTCAAAATGAATCAAAGACATAAATGTAAGAGCTAAGACTATAAAACTCAGAAGAAAACGTAGGGGAAAACTTTATGGCATTGGATTTAGCAGTGCTTTCTTAGATATAATACCAGACAAACAGGCAACCACAAGAAGAAAAATAAATAAACTGACTACATAAAAATGTAAAACTTTTGTGCATCACAGGACACTATCAGTGGAGTGAAAAGGCAACATATGGAATAAGAAAAACATTTACAGATCATGTTGATCTCTAACAAGGGATTAATATTCAGAATATATAAAGAACTTCTACAACTCAACAATAAAAATATAAACAACCCAATTTTTAAAAATAAGAAAAGGTCGTGAATAGACATTTCACCAAAAAACACACACATGACCAAGGAGCACACTGAAAAGATGTTCATCGGGAATCATGAAGAAACACAAATCAAAACCACAATGAGATATCACCCCATATGCATTAAGATGACTACTGTATTAAAAAAGAAAAAAATAGCTAGTGTTAGCAAAGATGTGGAAAAATTGATGCTCTTGTGCATTGCTGCCAGAAATGTAAAATGGTGTGGCTATTAAGGAAAACCATATGAAAATTAACTCAAAGTAATTAAAAATAGGATGAACATATGATATAGCAGTTCCACTTCCGGCTGGGTGCATACCCTAAAGAATTGAAAGTATTGACTCAAAGATATGTTTGTACACTCATGTTCATAGCAACATTATGCATTGTAGTCAAAAGGTGGAAGCAAACCAAGTGTTCGTTGCCAGCTGGATGGGTAAACAAAATGTGTTATATACAGACAACTAAATATTAATTAGCTTAAAAAATGAAAAGAAATTTAATGCATATTACAGCATGGATGAACCTTGAAGAGATTATCCTAAGTGAAATAAGCCAGTAACAAAAGGATAGAGACTATATGATTCTATCTACATATGGTACCTGGGGTAGTCAAATTCATAAACAGAAAGTAGAATGGTTGTTTCCACAGGCTGGAGGGAGTGGGAATAGGGAGTTATTGTCAAATAAGTATGGGGTTTCTGTTCGAGAAGATGAAAAATGTTCTGGAGATGGATGGAGATGATGGGCGCATAACAATGTGATTATACTTAATGCCCACAGAGCTGTATACTTAAAAATGGTGAAAATTGCAAATTCTATATTTTATATATATATATATATATTTACCACTATTAAACAAACAGACAAATGGATGGCCTAAATTTAATTAGTATTGGTAGGCAGGGATAGGAGAGAATGAGTTGAGAAATATCTACAACATAAAATAGCAACATATGGGGAAAGAGAAATGTAACCGGAAGGGTAAACTACACTATGTAATCAAAGTAGGTAACATTTAACCTGTCTTCTTTTAAGTTTTCAGAAGTAGTGGTCTAAATATACCAGAAATGGTAAGTAAGACAAAATCTTTCATATAGCAAAATCTTCAGACCAGCAAAACCTGAATGAAGGTAGAGGGCTCAGGAGAGTCTCCAAACCTTTTCTATTTTTAATAAGCTCCCTAGATGACTTAAAAGCATATCAAATTTTCAAATAAAAACACTGGAGAGAAAGAAAGATTAGGAGAATGAATTGGGACATCTGGAGTACAAGATGAATCATATAGGTAGGTGGAAGCTAACCAGAGATAGAGGTTCATGAAATACAGGAGCAGTTAACTGTGTCAAATGCAGCAGAGATGTTCACTAAAGAAAAATATATTTATTGGGTTAAAATAGCTAATTGCTGGTGACATTAGCTGGATAGTGTCAAAACAGTTGTGGAATCATAAATACAATTAACATGGGCTGTGGAAAATAAAATATCAATTGACATGATTTAAGAAGTGAATGGTAGATCATGATTTAAAAATGGAGTAAGTAGAAGAGAAAGAAGGAAAGAGGCATAATCTAGAGGAATAATAAGATAAAATAAGGCTTTTTCATTCACATGAAAGGTATGTGAACATATTTATAGACAATGTAGACATCCAGCAAAAGGAGTAAGCCACCGAAGAGAAAGGAGAAGAGACATGAAGCATATGAATTATAACCAAAGAACAAGGTAAGCTTAACTGGAGGTGGCTAGTTAAACATATGCCTCTCCTGGATTTCCGAATTTTCTTCAATGTATGCAGTAGCCTTAAATTGCTTCGGTTGAAACTAAAAAAAAATTTTGTCTCATAATTATTTTCTTTCTCAAAAAACTATGATGGTACTTACATTGTGGTGCATATTTTAGGTAGATATTCAAGGAATTCAGAATCTAAACATTTCTACACATCTCATAGTTTGTTGTCTTTTCTTCCTCAGCTTGAGATTCAAATAAAAGGCTGGAAAACTTATGTTCTATTTTACTTTTTGCTTCTTCTCTCAGGATGAGTGCCTAGGGGGCACCTCTGCACATGCACTATAAAGGAAATGTCACATGTGTACCTATGCTGCAAGTGAGGAGTTAAATGGGGCCGGCAGGACAGAGCACAGCTCTTAAAGTGTCTTCTGCAAGAAATCATAAAGGTCCTTGCAGAGATAGCTTCATTTACAGGTGCTGAATCTTGATCTTACTCATTTCATTTGTAACACACGAATTGCAGAAGAGATTAAGAAACACTTCAGGGTAATAGAAATGCAAAAGAGCACCCCGCAAGAAAAATCTCACCACCAGCACTATGAACAGATTACACCATTTGTGTGTCCGTTTCCACTTTAGGTAAAGGAGCAGTTGAACTAAGAATCCATCTGGCCTAGGCAACAAAATATGCTCAATGAAATTAGTTTTTGAAAGTTTAATGCCAGAAGTATATTATGTCACTAGACGAGCGTGGATTATGTTACCAGGACTCTTCTCTGGAATACAATATTAAATCCTTAAGTGTCTCAAAAGAACGCCAAAAGGAATAGAGCTAACTCAAAGTAGTGTGATAAAATCTTTGACAGCCTTAGAGAAATTTAGAAATAATTTCCTCTATTTCAAAATTGGTAATCCTCCTCAGACTTAAACAACTAGAGGAGTGGGAGATTCAAATAATTAATTACCTCATGTAGGAAAATATGCATTTTCTATAAGAACACACACACACCCAGAAAAAAGCAACAGTGTAGTTTATCAAAGTGGTACTCATGTGGAAGATGTTCAGTTCCTACTTACTGGAAAATACTTATTTTTTTAGTCTGCTATTTTCTATCCTTAGGAAAGGACATGCAAAAATCATGTGTTTTTCACAACTTGTGAAAGCCACAGGCATATAAAAATGTTATTTAAAAAATCCACTGTGCTAATCTGCTCTTAATGGTAATGAAATATTTTATGTAATTACGTAAAAACTACAAAAAACAACAGATAAATATTTGCCATTATCCATTTTCTACTGTTGGAAGAGTCACATATACCCAGAAAGATGCAAAGCATTTGAAAAGCTAACCAGTGAACCAGAATGATGAGAGAAATATTACTGATACCAAAACATGAAATGATAAAAATATGTTTTCAAAACACCTCATAACCTATGTCAAACATTGTCATGCAAGTTTATTTATATTTGGCTAGTTTTTCTTCTTCACCCACTGCATTTATTTATTAATTTAAAAATATTTTCTGATTGCTTTCTTTGTGCCAGATACTGGTCTTAGCACTGGGGATACTAGAGAAACCAAAAATAGCAACAACGATAACAAAACCAAACCAAAGAAAACCTGTGTTTGTAGAATTAAGTTCAAGTGAATTCACTCTATTGTCCAAACCTGACAATTCTTTCTATATATTATTGTTGGTAACTGCCTCCTCATTTCCTATTCTTCTGTCACTCTTTTCCTCCCAATGTTTAATCTGGGTTACTGAAATGCCTCCCCAAGAAATCTTCCTTTTCCAGTGATTCTCCTTTTTAACCAGTGAACCCTCTTCTATGATTTATTTTTCTTTAAAAAATTTTAATTATGACAGAACTCTGCTCAAAAACGTTTAATTGCTTTCTTATTGCCTAGAAATTCCTCAACATTCTTTAAGGCAGTTTATTTATGAACAATGATTTGATTTTCCAGAATGCTCTGCAAATTATGCCACTTAACTAATCCTAATGTTAAAAAGGACTGCTTCCTACTCTCAGGAGTGTCACTTGGATTTCTGGCTTCCATGCCTTGGTTGCTGCTACACATCAGACAATTCCCACATTTCCCTGTTAAAATTTTTAACTTATTTTTCAAACACTTGAGTATACCTCCTCTTCTATAATATTTTTATAATCCCCAGGCTAGTGCATCTTCACTCATTTTAATTCTCACAACCTCCCTTTTCATTTGCATGAGAGGCCTCACAGTTGCCTTTTCTTATATAAACTTTTCAACACATTCTTCGTTTTTTGGAGGCAGAGGGCATTGCTTCTGAGTCCTGGCTTCATTACTTACTGAGTGACCTTGACATACTTCACTTCTGATTCATTTTTCCCACAGCAAAGTAGAAACAGATTATTTACAGAATTATTAGAAATCATGTATGTAGAAATCCACAAGGCATCTGCATGTAAACTACCATTTGAGAAATATGGCTGTATATTCTAGAATAGAGACACACGCTAGGTTTCTTTATGGTTACAGTCACAGTGTCTTGCCAATATTAGAAATGTAATACATATTTGTAAAATATTGTACTGGAGGACAATGCTTATTTTCAATGAACGTCATGACTACAAAATGCTGGGTATTTAAATAAAACCTGAGACTTTCAAGCACAAATATGCATAAAATTTGGAATCTATTTAGGTACTTATAAATAGAAAATTTTGTTTTCATTTAATTTTTCTCCATTATCTTCCTCTTGTTTCACTGCACAGGAAGAAATATATTACATTAATGCATAATCAACAAGTAAGCTACTTCATATTGCATTATGTATTTACTAAACCTATGCATTATATTTTTATTTCTTATTCCTCATTGATGACCTTTGAAAAATTAGTTGCAATGGAAGTTTTAAAGCTTTATTACTATATGTAAATTTCTTATTAAAAGAATCTGATTTTTCAGCAAATCTACAAGTTAGATATGAAAATTAACTTTTTCTTCTATCTTATAAAAAGAAAGTTTTCAAATCCAAAGAAAACAAGACTTTGGGTACGGATAAGTGTTAATAAATATAAAAATTTAACTATAATAATACTCTATGATAGTCTACTGATTTTCACTGCCAACAAGTGAAAGTAGTATTTTCAGGGGGAGTCAAGGGAGTGAACATTTTTTTGGTAAAAGGAAGTAAAGAGTTGTAATTACACCTACAACAATATTGTAGTGAGTAATCGTTATAAACATACACAATTTTTGGATATAAACTATAAAAAATCAAAAAGAGAAACAGTTTAGAAAAGTTCCTGTAATTTGAAAACTAATATATGTTTTAATTTTATGAGTTTAGTCAAAATTGTAGTATGGAATATTTGGGGTATGAAGTCCATCTGTAGCATAGAATATTTCGGGTATAAAGAGATGAACTTCTTCAGGTATAGCATACCTTTCTCTAAAATACCCAGCAGTTAGAAATTCTGTCCATTTTGTTAATACATTTTGGACTATTTACATTCTATTATTAAAGGAAATTACCAGAATTTCTTAAATTTTATGAATTTAGGTATAGATTCAAGTTTAATCTATACAGATTTACGGAACGAAAATTAGAATTTTTTCTCTGATTTGAAGAGAATTGATGATTTTCTAATATGTTAATCATAGTTAAGTAGAATAGTTGTATATATTTGACAACATAAACTATATTTATAGATATATATTTGTTATAATCATGTAGCTAGAATCAGAAACATATTTGAAATAGCAAACACAACAATCAAAGAAACTAGAACGTCTTTAGTATGAATAATTTAGCTACAGTAAAATGTTAGTAAATTGTTTTTATTATGCCTGATCCATCAGTTAGTAAAGTCCTATATGGTTGCCAGCATGTCTTGTAACTGAAATCAACTAATTATTCCAAGTCATGAGTAAGTGAAGGAGAATAAGAAGGTAACAGAAAAGAAAGAGGAGAAAGAGAAAAGAGAATAAACTCTCACTGTAGTGCCTTGCAGAAACTGGTATTTTCCACCTAGGTAGTTGATTCCCACTTAGCAGTTAACTCAGCATGAGATCCATTCATAATTTCTATTATCATTTCTGTTTTTAGTAATCACTTTTTGAGTATCCATACACACTACATTACAAATAAATTATTTCTGGATAAAAATAAAGAAAATTACAATATACTCAAGAACTGTGACTCCTAAGACAAGTAATGAATTCAAATAAATAAATAAAAAGTATTTTATTTAATGGTTATAGTGACAAACAGACAAATTCAAACAGGAGATGAGTAGAAAACTCAGAAATACAGTGGAAAACTCCACTATGTTTTACTATTATACTGATATATGTGTGATTAATAGAAACATCAAAATAAAAATAATTCAAAGTAATCAGTATTAAAATTAATATTTGATTAACATTTAAAAGGCAATTTTTAAAGCTAGGTTTCCAAATTAAAGTGATGAAAGGAAATTATGAATTTATATCCCTTCTATTAAAATTGTATGTTTTTATATGTTTCTCTGTCCACGTAGCTAGTGTGTGGAGAGTAATGACTGGTTCTATTTTGTCATTTTAAAGTATGCATTATATGTGGAATATCTCCTTGATGCTCAATGAATAAGAATCAACCTAGTAAGACAAGGCATACTCATTCATTATTTACTTACACTAAAAGGATATAAACTCTGGCCACTATGTTAAAAGGTCAATCAAAACTGGCCAATTTCTTTTTTTTTTTTTTGAGACGGAGTCTCGCTCTGTCGTCCAGGCTGGAGTGCAGTGGCGCGATCTCGGCTCACTGCAAGCTCCGCCTCCCGGGTTCACGCCATTCTCCTGCCTCAGCCTCCCAAGTAGCTGGGACTACAAATTTCTAACAAGAACCATTGCCAGTTGCCAAAGAGTGACCAAAGTAATGATGCTGCTTATTTTATCCCACACTGACCTCACTCCCAGCAGATTATGAAAACTTGCATGATTTTAGCAGTAAAAGTAAAGAGTAAGTGTTACACATAACATACCTTACAGTTTGGCCTTATTGTGCTGCTCCTTCTGAAAGCGGTCAGAGTGGCAGTCATCTGACTTGACAGAATTGTGATATACATACATATAGTGTATATACATTTTTGCTGTCTTGGTGGTTGTCTTCTCATTTTCAGAAGGCATTTCCCTATGCACCACTTTTTCTGTTAGCCTTATGGTCTTCAAACAGTGATTTTTCACAAATGCAGCTATTCTGCCTTGTCAGCAAAATGTGTCTACTACTGTCACTTCATAGGCATAATCAGGCTGTAAAAGGTTTATAAAAAAATTCTCCGGCTCACATGATAGAAACCATGTAATTTCATGGTATTACTAGATAATTAGTTAGAAATCTTTCTGCAATCCAGCTCAGTTATTAAGGTGGGCCACTTTATTTATGACTTGGCTAATCATTACATAGTAAGGATATCCAAAAGAACATTCTCTAGTTAGAAATGTACAAAATCGCAATGGTTTATTAAAGTTTGACTAGGCAGAGGCTGGCTTTAATGAAGGCTTAGTAATATATATATTTCATTTGAAAATTAAATGAATATTTTAAAAAGGCATCCTGAAAGTTACAGTATTATTTAGAATTGTATGTATTTGTCTGAACATGAATTTTTCATAATGTGATTTTAAAAAGATGAAGATGCCTACTGCAAGTATCCAACTTGCTCCACTTGAATTTACATAGTGCTGCATGAAATGTTATGGCCACACCTTTTGCATTAATACAATATTTTCAAGGGTGTATGTCTGTAACTGAAAAAAAAAGTACTTGGCATTTAAATTGCCTAATGCAAAGTATTTGAAGAGCAATTTTAATTTTAAAGGTATATGTCCTTTTACACTTTTGTCACTAACAAATTGGATTAAATGCATAGTTAAGAAATGGTTAAGAAACACCCAAAATGAATTTACAGTTGGGTTGGATTTAGCAACTATAATCTGTTTGTGATGTTAAATTCTTTCCTGATATAAATCAAAGTCTAAAAAAGTCCAAACTTTATGCTGTCAACAAAGATAATCTAACCTATGATGCACCTTAAGTATTTATTACATTGGTGAATATTACAAAGAACTGTATGTTGCAATGTTTTAAAAAATTAAAAATCAAATGTAAGTTACTGGAAACATAGTTCCAGTCAATTTATAGGTTATTTCCTTCTGTCTTCTTCAAATATAAAGACAACAGGAACAACTCCAATTCTAAGAAAGTAATTACACATATCAAGACCTGCCAAAGAAATTCAAGGCAGGTAGTAGTAGGTGAATATTACAGTGGAGAGAGAAAATCCTGGAGATGGATATTCAGCTCATGTACTAGGGTTAGATCAGCAGCTTTGGGTAGTGAAAAATAAAAGGAAACTCCTGAGGATATAACACATCTCAAGCCAAGCGATATTCACTCAATTTCTTTTCTTTTACTGATGTTTTCCCAGCTGCTATCCATTATTTCTGATGAAGATTTCTTTCTTCCCTAACCCACCACATAATATAATGCAGCTACCAACACGCAGTGGTTTTTACATGTAAAACAAATCCATGATCCATTTCTCTCTCCCCGCTCCCTGCCCCTCCTTCTTGTTGGTAGTGTTAGAAGGACACTGAGATAGGGTCAAATGTTTAATTTTCTTCTTTGCCTACCAGTCTCTGTTTGCATATAGACAGGGACTAGTAATGACACACACACACACACACACACCCCTAAACACACACACACACACACACACACATTCAAGCTAAGCTCCTAATGCTCCTACTGACAGCAAACAGACAGACAAAAGCCATCTACACATCAGAAGGAAATTGCAAGGAAATATCATCACAGAAACTAGGCCCAGGGCTTTGCATTTCCAGTCAGGACTTTCCCTGGGAACTATGAATGAAAAAATGGAATAGGCACCGCAAAGTGCCTGGCATATACAGAATTCTGGGGTTGTTTGGAAACAACCTCAGAAATAGTCTCTCTTCCAATTTTTCTCTTTACTCTGCTTTTGTTGTTGTTGTTAACTTCATGTTGCCACCAATGGCTGTACCTTGCGCCAGCCCCAGGAGCCTGTGAAAGTGTGGGAGGTGAGAGAGGTTTCACAGGCTGCTATCTTGAGAATCTAAGTAAGGAGAGCAGGCAATTTCAAATGCAGCAGCAGAAAAATGCTTCAGTTCAAGAAACACTAGACTGTTCTGACTATTCTTAGTGGCTATTCCAAAGTAAGATCTTTGAGTGACTCAGATTATTTTAAATATCAGCTTGTATAATCTTAAGAAGTTCATAGATTAGTGTAGTTTTCAAAATAAATTATATAAATGCATAGCCATTTATAACCCAAACTTAACTATTTTTAAGAGGTTAAGGAAATAAAATAACAGAAGAGTCAACCAAAAAATAAAAACTGCAAACCAATTATTCTTGAATAATGGTAAGGCAAAATTCACTTATGCATGATATATTTTATATTACTCCCCAAAGAATTATTACAAGCTTTAGGAGTACTCAAAGCAACAAGGTTAAATGAAGAATAAATTTACCAATTTGCAAAATTTAATTTTATACACACACACAAATAAAACAAATTTTAACAAATTTAAAATTCATGGTCCCCCAAATTATTTTTCATTATTTAACTCAATAGGAACTTTCAGATCAACACATAAATATCGTAAAAATATAGCTGACTCCACATTATGCAATATACTATAGCAAAAGAATATTAAAATAGTAGATAAGAAAGGGCACTGGAGTTTTGTAAAACAGGAAAAAAGAAGTCCTGTATTTTATACATTGAATATTTATCCACAATAGCATAATTTGTCTAAAAATAATGATCTACAATTATATAACAAGGAGTATCTTGGGATATTTAAATAATTCGAACATTTATTTTTTAGAAAAGTGGTATAGCAAATAAGAATTATGCAAATAAATAACCATTCTAAGAAAAAACTGTCAAAAATAATCCTACAATGACATACTTGAAATGTTTCATATCCAACAAGGCAAAACAAGTAGAAAAGGGACACTAATTCACAATTAGAAGTCAATATTTTACATGGTTTTGCACTTTTGTCTTTATCTCAATTACGTGGCACCTAGTGTCAGATTACTTGTAAAAAGTATTAAAAAGGGGGCCGGGTGTGGTGGCGCATGCCTGTAATCCCAGCACTTCGGGAGTCCGAGGTGGGTGGATCATGAGGTCAGGAGTTTGATACCAGCCTGACCAACATGGTGAAACCCGTCTCTACTAAAGATACAAAAATTAGCTGGGTGTGGTGGCGCATGCCTGTAATCCTAGCTACTTGGGAGGCTGAGGCAGGAGAATCACTTGAACCTTGGTGGCGGAGGTTGCAGTGAGTCGAGATCGCGCCATTGCACTGCAGCCTGGGCAACAGGGCAAGACCCTGTCTCAAAAAAAAAAAAAAAAAAGTACAAAAAAGGGAGAGATTAAAAAAAAAATCTCTATTTAAATTTAACCTGCATTGGCTGTATTTGTACACTCAAAATCTCCTTCATTTTTTTCTAGATGAAAACCATATTTTTGAAATATTAGTATATTTGACAATGAAATCTGAAGATGAGTGAGTATTGCTAACATCTTGCTTACCATCCCCTTAAGATGAAAACCATATTCACTTGACAAAGTATAGCCTGCAATGGCAACATTAGTAAGCCACACTCTGTTCTGAAAACATGACAGACAGAGATGATATCTCACATGTCTTCTTGGCATCATTTTCTTCCGGTGATTGGTAAGATAAAAGGATTGCTAAAAGTATATGCTACTCCTTCCTTCTAATCTTCAACAGGTTCTTGTTTGGTACAATTTATAAGAAAAATGCTCATGATTGCTTACAAAATATGAAATAAAAAATACACAAATTGATAAAACAAGCAACCGTTCCTGCAAAATTTGTATAACACAACATGAACGAATGCCTGATATCATAAAACACAAGCTGAACAATGGAGACATTGTTTGCATCTTGCTTCTTCAGTTCTCTTATGTTTGCAAACACAAAAGATAAGTTTACTGCACCAGTTTAAAATTGCTGGCTTTGTGAATTTCTCTTTATTAGTTATATACTGGAGTGTTTTAACATATGTTAAAGATAATAAAGGTATTGAAATAGTGACACTATCAGAGTACTTAATCATTTTATCATATGTGGTTATATTATCTCACAGAAAATATATTTAATGCCAAACTTTGAGTTTTCTTTTTAAAAATCCCAATCAGAAGACTAAAAACAATTATGTGGTTTTGACCACATTTTAAAATAATGAGTATGAAATCTGTTTATTTTAGAAGAGAAACACATTATAATATTATTATTGAAGAGCTATATTTTTACTTAAGAAACTTTAAATTAAAATTAAAAGGAATATTTTAAAAGAAAGAATTACTTGTTCATTAGAACACAGCTTTCACAAAATTTAATTATATTTATTGAAGTAGAAATAAAAGACTTATGTACCAATAAATGACTTAAAACTGAACAGTGGAATGCCAAAATACATTTTTTGCCCAAGCTCATAGTAATAATTACGTATATTAAGTAAATATACATAATTATATTTGTATATATACATAAAAATATAAATTTTTAATTATGTGTATCAAGTAAATATACATAATTATTATATCAGCCAATCAATGCCAAAAAACTGTGTATATTTTCTTTGCTTGTTTTTAAAACTGTTAACTAATATCAGAATAAACATAGCTGCACATATGAAAAAATGCAACTGTTAGAAGTGCACTCCATTTTTCTATTAATATCCCATATGAAAAATGAAGCAAATGCAGTTAAAAACAATTTTTTTAAAGCTCTGTTAACTAGTAGTTGCAAATAATTAGATTTGGTGGCTATCTTATGTCTTCTTTAATGTTTTGATTAAATCCCCTATCAATGGATACTTTTTAACCAAGATGAAAAATATAAACCACAAAAAGGCAGGCGAGTTATTGTCTTGGAGGCCTACATTTTCTACTTGATTGGCAGGCTTCACCTTCCATGTAAGATGAATGAGTCAAAATACAGTGTTTCTGTCTCTGGTGCTGAATTGGGTTTCCAGCTCGGCATCCCCTAATATCATTGCTGTCACATATCCTGTGATTCTGTAGCTAGAGGTACGTTCTATAGTCTTGAAATCTTTTTTGACACCTGATGCACCTTCATCATAATATTACTGTCATCAAGCAGAATGTCACGAACAAATTAGCAAGTAGAAAAAATACATTTGCAGCAACATGAGTGTAACTTCTGTAAGTAATAAACCTCAAGTTAAAATTAAATCCAAAAGAGAGAAGGAGACTGAAAGGGGGGAAGTATGATTTATCTACTTCAGTTTTCCTAGCATACTTAAAGCAGAGTCAGTGAATCCTTGTTATGAACAATTAGAACAATGTAAGTATAACACATTTTCAGAACTCAAAGTAATGTAACCTTTTAAAGAGAGATCACAATGTACCGTGATAAAGCCTTTAACTGAATTCAATATTGTCAACATGTACAAAGATTTATAATCACTTTAAAATGTCTTTGATTTCCATATACAGACAAATGCCAAAATCCTTGTACAACAATTCCTCAAATAATGTTTTATCATTCAACATCGTTTCATTACAAACTTGATGAGGGAAAAACAACCAACAAACACAGAAACCCTGCAGGGACCACTGTCTGTGTGGAGTTTGCACGTTCTTCCTATGTTCTCATGGGTTTTCTCTAAGTATTCCAGTTTCCTCTAGTATCCCAAAGATGTGCATGTTGGGTTCATTGGTGTGTCTACACTGTCCCAGTCTGAGTGAGTGAGTGTGGGTGTGTGTGAGTGCACCCTGCAATGGGACGATGTCCTGCCAATGGTTAGTCTTTTTTTTTTTTTTTTTTTTTTTTAGACAGAGTCTCACTCCCTCACCCAGGCTGGAGTGCAGTATCACGATCTCAGCTCACTGCAACCGCTGCCTCCAGGGTTCAAGCTTCAGCCTCCCAAGTAGCTGGGATTACAGGCGTGTACCACTACACCCAATTAATATTTGTATTTTTAGTGGAGATGAGGTTTCATCATGTTGGCCAGGCTGGTCTGGAACCCCTGACCTCAAGTGATTCACCAGCCTCAGCCTCCCAAAGTGCTGGGATTACAGGCAAGAGCCACGGCGCCTGGTCCCACGATTACTTCTTGCCTTGCACCCTGAGCTTCTGGGATAGGCTGCAGCCACTGCAGACCCTGAACTGAAATAATTGGGTAAAAAATAATTTTACTTGATTTTATTAATCATTCACATATATATGTATATATATATCTCACATACATTTCAATGTTTAGTATTAGAAGTGTTTTGCTCTTTATTTAGAAATTTGGTGATGTTTTCGTGACCAGAAATATGCCCTAGGAACTTAACTCTTGTTTACATCATTAACCTATGGTAAAATTGCTTTCGTTATATGTTTTTTTTGCTTACAGTCGCAGTTTCCAAGAGCCTTTCAATAACTTTGAGTGAGTATTTACTCTATTTACTTTAGTTTCCAACCCCTTCTGGCTTGTTGCAATACAAGAGTTATCAGATAAACATGCTATGTTACATACAGTGCAAGAAAGGAATAGGACAATCTAGATACAGAGATAAATATTTTAACATTCCTGAATCACATATAATTATAGTAATTGACACTGTAATAATATATCATGAAATGTAGTCCAACGATAATGTAAAAATGTTAATATGGATCATGTGAATAATCACTATATAGGAATATTTGTACCAAAATTCCATATCCAGAATAAATAAAAATTTAATGAGAAAAATGTGAGACTCCAAGCACCTAATCCTATTTAATACACAATCTCATTCCAGCATTTCAGCTATAAATCAATAGAGATACCCAGCCAAAATATAAGGATATATATTTTTTATGACTAAATAAATATTTGGTAAAAGAAATGACTTTTGTTTTTTAATAGAGATTTTCTTTATAGCACCATAGGTCCAGTGTAACAGTTCCAGATGATAACAACTACAAAGAGTTTTATTACAGAATGACTTCTAGAAGAAAAATGTGGCAACAATAATAACAACTCATTTCAAGAAAATGAGATCAAATGGGATTTTGTCCAGTACTTCTCATATTTCATTGTACACGTCTAACAGCAACGTTGAGGCAGATTATAGTGTAGTGAGATTAAGAATTTGTTTAAAATTATTTACCCAAAATTCCTAGAAGATTATCATATTTATTTATTTACTACATGACAGATACTAAGTTCAGAACTCCTTAAAGCTAACTTAAGATTTATTATTTTGGCCAGACACAGTGGCTCACGCCTGTAATCCCAGAGCTTTGGGAGGCCGAGACGGGTGGATTACCTGAAGTGAGTAGTTCTAAAGTGAGTAGTTCTAGACCAGCCTGGCCAACATGGTGAAACCCTGTCTCTACTAAAAATACAAAAATTAGCCGGGCATGGTGGTGGGCACCTGTAATCTCAGCTACTTGGGAGGCTGAGGCAGGAGAATCACTTGAACTCAGGAGGCGGAGGCTGTGGTGAGCAGAAATTATGCCACTGCACTCCAGCCTGGATGACAGAGCAAGACTCTGTCTCAAAAAAAAAAATATATATATATATATATATATACACCTATATATAGATATATAGATAATTTTATAAATTGTCTTAGTTTGGTAATACCTACAATCTGTTTCCTTTGCTTCACTGTAACCCCATTTCATCTGCATGGGAAATTTCTTGTTTTATAGAAAGATTTTAAAGTGGAAAAGAATCTTTATTCGTAGTACATATAATACAGAGCAAAATTAAACCAAACATCGCTGCTCCTATTATGATGGTTACGAATTTTTCATAGCTATGGCCCAGAGTACACATGTAAGAGTATGAAAATTCATACTACTATTGATTATCATGTGAAAAACCCACGTAAGTGATTTTTGTAATTATTTATAAATAAAAACTACTTCTTTAATATTTTCTTCTTTCTCTGGCACTGGAAGTAGTATTGCCTGTAGTATTATTCATAATACATATAATGACTAAATTTTGATGAGATTTAACTTTAAGACATTCCAAATAGAAATTTAGCCATATAAAATTTGCATTAAAGCTGTACACATTATTTAAACAAAAATAATTTAAATTTCTGAAAATACACATGGGATTATATTTTTCCAAGTCACTTTACAAAACTATTTATAATAGGATATAATATATTATGATGTAATATATTATCAATATGTACAGCTTACATTTTTCACACAGTTGTCTAGATGTTATGTCGTCTATTTTTCAATTTAACAAACAAAAATGTAATTTCAACTATAAATGTGGGTACTCATGCACATGAATATCCACATTCCCACTTAAAAAGACAGATACACTGATGTTCTCATGTTAGCACTATTCATAAAATCATGTTTCATGTATTAAAAAGAGATTCAAATTTTAGGAAAAAAGCTATGTATTTTTCTTTTTAAAAGTGTTTACTATGAATCAGTATATTATAAAACATCTTTAGTATCCAACATTATAATTGGTTTTGCAGTTCTAATTTAGAAAATTCATTGTTTAAATGACTTGTCTTTGATTTTAGTTTAAATGTTATTAAATGCTCAATGAAATAGCTACATTTAGTTTATTTATAAATTAGTCAACCTATTATTTTTATTTTATACAACAGATAATGATTTTGTTTAAAAATAATCAACAGAAATTCAAGTTAATTTTAAATAAATAAGTGTAAAACTGATTTGATATTAAGAAATTAGAGAAAATAATAGGAAAAAAAGATCTTTCCTAAATACAAAAAAATCCAGTTTTATTTTGATTATATTAGTTACTTTGAAAAGATGCTTAATATTTATTCTTCATTATTCCACATAAGTATAGTATTCTTAAATGTAATCTATACTTTATATTTATCATCAGATTGCTATTGAAATGCTTTGATAATATTAATATCTCATGAAACAAAACTAGGTGTAGTTCTGTGAGCATACATTTTATAATGCAAACACAATATCAATGTATCTTAATGTATTAACATCATATATTCAATATAAAATTTATTCTTATTTTGGAAGGAAAATTATTACAAGAGTTTATAAAAGAAAAAAATAGGTATTTAAAGTACAAAGATTTTTTAGTAGTATTCCAATATTTTTAATGGGCAAAAGAAGTGAAAACAGAACTTTGAAGTACATGAATCTTAAATATAATGTTAAGGAATTAAAAGATGTGGCTACAAAGTCAAACTCCTTCACAATCTCAAATTATACATTCTCCAAAGTATTCAAAGTGATGACAGTAAGTAAATACTTCATCATCTAAGTACTCATCAAGGTTAAAGTTTGGACAAAAAGAATGAAGAATATATATTTTGCTATCAAAATAGCTAAAAGACTTCTAAAATTGTGCTGTTTGGTGTTCATAAGTGAAACTCAAATACCTCTTTACTTATGCCTCCTGTTTTCTGATGTTATGTTTAACAAAACATGCAAATTGAAAGTTAAAATTATTTTATTTTACCTCAAATATGAATACAGCTAAAATTTTCATAGCAAATAAAATTTCCTAAATTATAATTGATGTATGAAAAGCTTAGAAAAATGTTACTATATATTCAGAAAATACTGTATCCTTTAGTCATGGTGCCTTATGACAAAATGCAATGATATCTTAAAATATTACAACTCTTCTACTGAAATATACGTGCAGTCAGCCCCAGAGAAAAATGTGTCCCTGTGTAGGCAACTGCCCTGAGGAATGTATTATTCCTTCTGGATTACTTTTTTCCCTCGAGGTAACATTGCCATTAAAAAGATGAACTGATTTTCTACTCCCAGGAGAAAATACATAGTGTCCAGAAAAGCTTTCTAAATAGATAAACACCTCTCCAGACTTAAAAAAAACCAGGATCATATTCGTTGAAAATGCCAGAAAATTTCACCAGCATCTCCATTAAGGCATACCCTGAACTTTAAAACAGTAATGTAAGTGCAGAACAGCAACAATTACTTTTCTTATTATTTTTGAAAAATGTAACCAATTATACTATCAAAGCAAAATAAATAATTACAATTAAAGACTGGGAAATGAGTTTTATGCCGAAGTTCTCTAGTCCTATTTCCATTTTTCTCTTAACTATCTGAACTTAATTAAAACAAACATAGACTAAAAGGGAGCCATTTGGAAAATATTTTCTGTGTTTAGTATAAATATAAATATCACTAGTAACATCCCAATGGTTTTCCAAAAATTTTCATGCCAAAGTACTAAACACTCACCTGATATCCTTATTGACATTTGAGCCATCTTTGCAGTTTATGTCAAGATAAACGGTGTTATGATGGAGCACTCAAGAAGTTTTTGATATTCACTAAATTCACCTTGGTCTGCAGACATCTATAAGTACATATTTGTTAATCCATTAGGTGCTTACTGAATGCCAGGCACAATTCTAGAATATGGTGATAGATAAAACCATTATCCCACTATCTGTTTGTTTGTTTATATAGTAAATATTAACTGAAGCATTTCCTATTTTGTTTACATTGTATTTGGCCAATTAATTAGAAAGAAAAATTTGTGGTCAAAGTAATTCTGGATTAATTGTCTTGCATGGAACGGAAACAACATTGTAAAGAACAATGCAAATGTTGTAAGTTGTAAGATGATTTTCACTAAGACCTTTTTATTAGGTGTGAGTACCAGCTTGCTGCACTTCTAAAATCTTTCAAGATATTAGCTTTAATGTACTGAAGTTTCTGTTCATTAATAGAGAAGGTAATGATTTATTTATTATGTTTATAGTGGACTTGTCATTGCTACCATTTTAAATTTTAGTCATTAGAATTCTCTGTTTATAACCCTGTATAAAGATTCCTCTAAGCTTCTGATGAGGATCTCGGATTGTCACTGAGACTAGTAAATAGCAGTGGTAATGATATTTGAAAATGTTAAAAATATAAATAGTTTTATTATTGGATTAACAGCCAAATTTATACCACGGCGAATAAAGGAAACTAGAACAACTTATATTATTAATCATTAGGTATAAGAGCAGTTGCTAAATTTAGAATATTAAAATGGTGAGTGATATATTGCATATTTATTGTATCTTTTCCAATTAATTCTGCAAAAAAAGGCCAAAGATCTTTAGATATTGTAAGTATGTTCAGTATTGTTTGAATTAAAACTGAAACAATGGAAATTACCTCACACATAACTTCAAAATGTGTTAAAAGCAAATAAAATAAGCAAATAAAAATTATCTAATTTAGAAAGGTCACTCAATTTTTTGAGAAATACTGATGATATCTTATTAAACGTACTGCAAGCTCAATGTTATTTCAAAAGGTAAAAATATGTAAGAAAGTCAATAAAACTAAACTAGTAAGTTCTTTCTTTTACAAAGGTGTCATACTTTTAAAGTTGCCATTAATTATCTACAAACAATTATTTCATTTTGTAAAATAAAAGTTAATGGAGAAATTAAATAATATGTTTTGAACTAATTATTTTACAAATATTAGACACATACACAGTAAGAGAAAGACGTTTTCTCTAAAAGATATAATCATCCCTTTCATAGGTGCGTAATGTAAATAACAGTAATAATTAATTATCGTGTTGCTGATTTTAGAGTCACAGTTGTCATACACCTAGTAGAGAAAACTGAAAATCTAAATTTATTTCAGCTGTTCATAAACCAAGTTCATTGGATTCATTTTTACAATTGAAATTAAAGCAGAGACACAAAGAAAGTTGCCAAAGACACACCATCAATCTGTGGTGGACGAAGAAACATAATTTGGAATGACAGAATCACCATTTTAATGTTTAGCCATTGGCTATCATTTGATAAAAATAACAGCAAATACCTCGCACCTCTTATTTCCTCATTTGAGGCACAACCTATACTTTCAGTGAGCTGAAAAGCTAAGATGATGACTAAACCAAATCAACAGTGAAAAAAAATCCAACTAATTATATATTTATGTAGAAACATATAATAGCAATATATAAAGCTAAGTAACATTTTGTTATAAAAATGATAGAGAAATAAAATCCAAAATTATTTTAGATAGTATTTCAGTTTTTTGTCTCAAGGAAAACAATCTTAAAAGGAAACAAACATATTTGGAGAGTTTGAGAATTTCATTACCTTATCTTTTACTTCCTGTAGGTCTATATCTATTTACAAACAACCTGTCAAAGACACAATAAGCAATGGTGAAGAATATATTTCTTCTACTCATTATTTTGTTCAAAGACATTGAAAAAAAAATCGCCATTCTGTCTTCCCCCCATTTAAAAAAGTTTTGGTCTTAATTCTATTCGATCAGATTTTCCGAGTTATACCTGTCATCCTAAAAATGATTCTCATATTTGATGTTTCACATATTTCCAATGAATTGGCCATTTACACTCTTGTCAAGTGTATGAGCAGTTGAACAGTTTAGGAAAAGCTTCTGTGTATGCTGCAATTATAATTTCCCTTCTGTATTCACATACCTCTTAAATTACTGCTGCCACTTCCCTTATGATGTCCAGGGGCTGTGAGAGACAGTGCATTTTACAAAATCACCTAAATAGGAGTAATTTCATCTCTGGGAGACTCCAAGTCACTGTAAATGGTTAACTTTAACACATATATGTATATTTCAAATACAATATTAATATACAACATACCAGCTCCCCCTTTTCATGTAAAATTATTCATTCTCATGTTTCTTATATTTAAGTTTTATTTCCTTAATATAAACCTACATAGTATTTGCTACCTCGTATATCACATATAAAACTTTGATAAACTCTGAGCTCCCCAAGAACAATATCTAAAAATCCATGATTATGATAGATACATTTTAATATTAGAGGAACAAATTTTATTTAATCATGATTGAAAGTTAAAATACACTTATGGTCTAGCTGGTAATGTAAAATTATTTGAAGTTTCTAGGTTAAGACAATATGGAAATACAGAAGCTATTCATCTAGCCTAAAATCATTTGAATTCAAAAATTTTTTTTAAGGAAATAAAGCTGACCTGATCAAATAAAACAGATTTTTCAGGAGTTACCACATGAGTCATCAGTTGGCAACCAAGATTCTTAATGTTTGTAAGCACGCAATAGTGGCATTTTGTAAACTATATTACCTACCCTGTTAACAAAAGTGTGTAATTTAAAATATACTAAAAAAAGAAATTGCCACCTTTATGTTTTAGATGTTGTATATTTAAAATTACTAATGAATCACAAATTCATGGTAACAATTTAAAATCCCCATCCCCTTATTCACATTAAGTCCTGCTTACGTAGTTCTTGATTGCCATGTTAGAAATTGAGTCATATTTTTATTTTAATACTGTGGGGGATGTCATGAATTTGCCTTAGGATATTCTTAAAATTCTTTTGTTAGCAAAATAAAGAGATATATCACCTTTTTTTTTTCTTTCAAAAAATAACAAGGAGGTAGGGGACAGTGGTAGAATGATTCAGTTGTGAGAATTAAAGGCAGTGATACAGACCATTTTCCATGTGTCTGACCTTGGGCACAGAGCTTCTAAATGAAGAGACTAGGCCAAAACCATAATAGGACAACAGATGACTCAAGTGCATGCTATGCAAACAAATACCTTCTCTGGGGTAAAAATTCTTAAAAGAAGATGAAATCATTGTTAAATTAAAAGTCAAACATAGTGAAAGCCATATGAAATTAGTAATTTCCTAAAATGCTTACTTTTATAGAAAGACCCTCTTTAATTTTCTGTATATATATATATATATAAATTTTATATATATATAAATTATATATATATAATTTATATATATATAAATTTTATATATATATAAATTATATATATATAATTTATATATATATAAATTATATATATATAAAATCTTGGAGAGGATATTTAAAATTTATAATCTGGATACTCAATAATTATCGTTTAACATTCAAAAAAAAACAATTTCCAGTGAAATACTACATTTTCATCTAAGAATTAGGGATCTTTCATCATAACTGGGTAACAAATATATCATTATACTGATTGAACAGGTTTAAATGACAGTCTGGTGAATGATTTTGAATATTCTCTAAAATTAGTAATTTCTGGATCTCAATATTCTCATTTGGATGCACCCGTATATATGCTCATGGTCACTAGCTTTAAAAAATTGGGATGATTATCTAATTGAGGTATATCATTTGAAAAAACATAATTATAACTTAACTAGTGGTAGTTTATAACTTCATATTTTAATATCTGGTACCTAAATGCTAAACAAAAAGAAAACTGTGAAGAAACCCTATTAGTGTATTGTATATCTTATGAAACTTTAGCAAGGGCAGATTTCAGCTATATAAAGAAAAATATATACCATTAACTTTGTATTTTGAAGTGAAAATTTAAAGTAGATATTAAAACAGAGGATTTAAATAAATTTGATAGCTATAAGTCTTTCACTATTATTAGAATTTTCAGAGTGATACACCCTTTTGACTTCGGATGTTAATATAGCAAAAAATATTCTATGTTTATGAAGTTAAAAGGCATATTTTTTGTGTGGATAATTTATGTAAATATATTATTACAGGTGAGATATATTTATTGGTCAAGTTTTCATTTTTATATATCAATTTTTATATTTAATAGTTAAAACTGTAGTCTGCATGTCACCGATGAACTTTTCATGTATGAAACATGCTAGTCAGAGTATTATAGCATCCTAAAAGAAATTTGCTGATCAGTTAACCTGGGATTACTGACACCCTTCAGATTTTATTTCAATAGGCAGGTACTAAATTGAAAATATGCAGAAATTTTGGTTTCAGTATCCATTATTATGTGTTGTTTTTTATGAAGTATACAATAAGATTTTTGAAAAGTGTGTTAGTTGAGAATGCTAGAAATGATCACTAGTGGTAGAAATTAATTTGTGAGTAAAAATCTAAAACATGTACACTCCAGAACACCAAAAACCACAGAATTTTGCTGCTTGCATAAATATATATGAATATAAATATGATTAAATATTGAAGTATTACAATAAAGAAAGAATTGAACTTGTATGGTAATATCTTGAAAAAATTATTTAAATATACAAATTGCAAATAAGTTTGTCAATGTGGACCAGGTATAAATGAGTCTTCAAAATAAAGCCACAATGTCATCTGTGCATATGTTAAACTAAAATTAAAAACAACAACAAAAATGAAAAATATCCTTCAGAACAATGGTTCATAACTTCCACTTTTAGAAACATGAAATTTTAAAGTGTATACATGTTTATTTTATAATAGAAATGTACAATATTTCTTCATGATTACTAATAAAGATGCCAAAAAAAAAAACTCAGTGGAAGATTTCCATTCAACATATCTCTATGACTATTACTTGACTATTACTTTCTTGTATAAAATGACTTTCCTAACATCTGATAAAAATGGATCTGACATACTTAGCATTGTGCAATATATCATAACATTTTGTTTTGATCTCTAAAAAATCAAATTATTTTATGTTTGCATTACATCAACTTTCTATAAAATATTTCTATTTTAATCTTCAGAAGTTATTTTAGGAAATAGTCTAAATCTCTCAAACTTGGAGTTAAATGTTGTTCTTTTAATACTAGTACAGTTTTTATAATACTAGTACAATTAACATGAGAAGTATTTGACCTGTGCTAGTAAGCCATGGTCTGCTAAAACCGGAGGAAGAAACAAAAGGGACTGTATTATTGTCACATTGAAAAATTTTACTGTATCAAATTTTCTGTCCCCAGTCTAACATTCCTAAAACATTAAAATAAGAGTATAATTTGAAATCCTTGAAAATATTAAAATGTAAAAAAACTTGAGAAAATGTGTGTGTAATGACTCCTTGATAATCCATCTATTTTTGTATGTCATATACATGCTACATATATTCATGGAAATATATATGGTTAGTCATAGAAAGGCATTAAATTGAATTGAAATTAATAATTATAGTGTACAGCTGCAATATCAATGGATATAAAGTTTATGAGGATATAGATGTTAGACAATTATTTTTAGGCACATGACTAATGTCTATCCAACTACTTTAATTTTATTCTCACATATTTATTTGCAATAGTGGAGAATCTCAAAGGGTTTGTAGAAACTTATGCATAAATAAAACTGTTAATATGGTAACAGTTTATACTTTTGCAACATTTTATTCTCTTTGAAAATTAATTAATTAACTATGCCTGGTTCTAGTATTTAAATCTGTTGCTTTGATGTTCCTAGTTCCTTTTTCTTGGTGTAAAATTTATTCTTATAAGTAGTCATTCCAGGTATCTTGCCATGCCTGCAAATATCTTAACTTGGAGCCGTCTGAAAAGTGCAAGAATAGCACGTTTCCAAATGAATTGACCGAATATTTGTGATTTGCTGTATTATCATTAATCTGGAGTCATGTGACTTTGGGAACCATCGATGGAACTCTTCAAATTAAATAGCCAGCTTTTGGCATTTCAAACTAGGACTAAACTATTTTCACTCTTTCCCTTGCCTTATTGAAAAATAATGAAGAAAAAAGATAAAAAGAGAGAAGGAAGGAGGGAAAGAGCAGATGTAAGGAAACAAGAAATAATAGAATAGAAAAAGAAAATAATGAATATTAATTTGAACATTTTGCCAACAAAACAAGGTAGTAACACAAATATAATTAATACATAAGGCCAGAAACTGTGATCTTGGATTAAATTCTTAAATGGTAACTTTTTTCACAGTACGTGTGGATGTTCTCATTATAAACTAGTTTGATTTTCTTACTAGTATTGAGGAAACAGTGGTGAAGAACAGATTTGAGTTCCCAGGAAATTTGTCAAAAATTTCCACTTTTCATGTGTAAAGGTGATAATCTTCACTAAGCAGAAGACATGTTCCAAGTCGGCTATCTATCTATGCTAAGGTGGTTTAACTTACAACTTCAATCAATACTTTAGCTGTAAGTGATTTTTTATATTAGCATTCAAATTATCTACGTTTTCTTGGAATATGTTTTTTTCTTATATAATTTAAGTATTTACATTATAATTACATAGACATAGAAATAATATTTTGTAATATCTACCTGGAAATATATGAGATTTATGCAACATATTAAATCGAACAAGTACAAAGAGTAAGCTTAGTTTGCATCCAAATTTAATTGATGCGTGAAACATTACAGATTTTCTTCCCCAAAATTCTGTGAAGAGAATTTGCAGGGTTTCTTACTCCAATCGTATACTACTGATGTGCCCATTCCAATTATCTACTCAGTGAACAACTTAAATCAACAAAAATCAAATATTCAACACTATACAACCTATATTCTAATTTATAAGTTAATGTATTAGCAGGAAGACATTGGTAGGAGAAAAATGATTCATTTTTTAATTCTGTGCAGTTTCATGATTCTGAGATGATAAAAAAATTTTCACATTTATGAAAGTCAGGATGAATTTACTTTTATTTTCTTAACACAGGGGGAAAATATAATATAAAAATTAAGGGGAACTTTTAAAAATCAATCTATAAATGTTATTTTCAAGATTAAAATAAAATATTGGACAACTTAGGAAGAGTAAAGATAGAAATGAACCACCTAAAGGGAGTATATGTGACAAAATGATGTAAAATAATGCTGGTTTTACAATAAAATTTTGTAAATCTTTGAAAAATACACCACTAAACTTTCTTTGAAAGTTACTTATATTGCCCAGAGCTAAGTCATTAATTTTATGTAATTCTTATCTTTTTATTTTATGCACCAATTAAGAAATAAAACTAAGTTACATGGAGGATTCCACTTTACATTTATATTTTATAATTTATAAAACTGTCATATCTATATATAATAAGGTTGAGGAAGTGATACTGACATTAAAAAAATAACTTCCTGCTGCTGTGAAGAATAATACTAATCTCAATTGTGAAGTCAAATGCTAGTATTTTTTTTTTCTTTTCTAATCTTGGATCTAATATAGAGGAGGTAGATGAAGAGCAAGCAAAGCACTTTTCTTCATGATAATACCATGGCATTATTAAGCTTATTCCTTTCCCCTTAGAAAAAAAAATTAGAAAGGAAAATGTTGCAAAGAATATGAATAGCTTACTATACTTGGTCAATGTAGCATTACAATTTGGTTTTTTTTAATCCTCCGGGAAACTGGTACCACCTGTTCAATCTGAATTCAAGTAGTTACTGTCAATTTTCTCATGGGTGAATGCTGCCTCTTTGTGGCAGAATGCCATGGAAATTGTTCTTTAAACACAAAGTTCATGAACAGCCCTTGATACGGTACAAATTCCAGGTGAAATTATGGGGAGATCCACCTATAGCAATGAAGCACATAATTGAAACATTTCTCATCCTTAAATTGTAGTCTAAACTCACTAGAAAACCTTATTCAAAGATGACAAGCTCATGTACACCAACATTTTGAGCATTTAGAATACTGATCAATTTTAGATAAGGAATCCATCATAATTGTTGAAGGTAGTTTTACACAAATTAAAAATATGAAAACTATGGAAAACTGTAGACTGAATAAATAATACTGATATGACAAGTACGTTATATTAAGAGAAAAGTGAATATGCAATGTATTACTTACCATGCTCCACGTAGTAGATGAATACTTCAGTAAGGAAAGAGTGTATACAATTGAAATAGCATTAATAAACACATTAAGCGACACATTTAGAAAATCATACTTCCCTGAACCAACAAAGGCATAAATTACATATATATGTCATATATGTTATATATATATTATTTATATATATTTATATATATTTATATATTTATATATATATTTATATATATAAATATATATACTTAAAAATTTTGCTAATTAGGGGAAACATATTTTGTATTACGAATAAAGTTTAGGAACTATTTCCTAAATTGTTAATGATGGAGATTCTATCAATCACACATAGTTAAGTCTTTTGCACCTTAAGTAATCATTACTTCCATCCCTCATATTTGACATAGTTATCAAGTGTTTATTCAGAAACCATTTAAAAAATTACATGTGCTGGGATACATATGAGACTGTAACAACAGTAGCCCCATCTTACAGAGATCTTGTTTATCATTATCATCATTGCTTGCTGCCCACAGGGATAAAGACATTGTATAGAGACTTGTACAGTCCATGATTTGGTCTTCTGAGGTGCCAGTACACGTGGATCTGTACAAATGCAACTGGGTTTGGTTAAACAATCGAAAATCGGCTACAATAGTAGTCAAATGAACATGTCATTTTGGTTCACTAATAAAAATACTTTCAAATCTTTTCTAATAAAACCCAAAACTTGCAAACAATTCTCACTGGAATGGCCCAATCAATTGCCCTATTTTTTTTAAATACATTGGGATACAATCAGCTCTGTTTTCTTAAAAGAAAATACAGATTCAATTGGGTGGGTTGCATTGGCTTTTAAAGATTTTGCCATTAAATTATCCACATTTTTGATGATTGAAAATGCCTTCCTGATACCACGTCAGTTTTAGAAATGCAGATCCTAATACAGTATGACACCTCTGCAAAATCATAGGCTAAATAGTGAAGGAAAGAGGAATGCTAAATGTGCATATAAAAATAGGTGCTACAATAAAATATTTGTATATTTCATCAATAAGTTATTTTGACTAATCAATTATGGATCATATAGCTCTGTAATTTTAATGATTTGTCCACATCTATGGTGATCCTTTACGGGATCACAGTACATTTTTTTTAATTCTAATGTCCAGAATGCATACAAACACATCCTTTAAAAACAAAGAAAAGGAATGAGAAGGGAGAGGAGGGAAGGAGAGAAGGAGAGGGGCGGAAAAAGAGAACAAATTTCCTATTAAAGTTGGGGTGTGCTAATTTCTCCACAAAAGCCAGTTAGACCCACCCATGGCTTAAAAGGGGAGAAAGAGAGGTGGGGCAAGGGCGGGGGAGGTGGAGGAAGCAAAAGAGGAAGAGTAGAATCTATGCTCTGCCATCATCCACCATTCTTAGCGCTTCCAACCACTACAAAAATGACTGCGACCTTTCACATGTCACCCGCGCAGCAAATTGGCCTCCTTAAAGCCCTTCTCCACACCTGCCCCACACGCAAGAAGAGAAAGTGATGTGCCCAGTTTACACAAATGTTTCCCAGTGTAAATTTTAAAGGAAATTGCACACCCTTTTCGCATCTTCCACCGAAGCTGAGAAATCCCGTGCCAAGGCACTTCACCCTAAACGTTGAAACAACACAATTAATCAAATGTGTTCACTGTGTGTGTCTGCTTGCTTGTTTGTTTTAAACGCAAAAGCTCCAAGGGAGTTTCTTTGCTTTTAGAACTGGCTAAATGTGGTCTGTTTTTCCAGCACTTCGAGGTAGTCCGGCTCAACGTTTAGTTTTGCTTTTAACTCCAGATATTCGTTCCGGTTGGGTTCTACAAAGACAGCACTCGGGGGGCTGTAGAGCACCGGTTCCCGTAGCCTGCTGTCCCCTGCCCCCGGGTGCAAATACTGATGGGGGCGTCTCAGGTCATAGTTGGGGGAGAAATTGTAAGCAGCGGGGCTGCACGGGAATTTGGGATATTCCGGGAGGCTATTGCCGGCGGGGGTGGTGGAGCAGTGTTTTTCTGGTTCCAAAATGCCCCTGTAAAAGCGGTCGGCGTCCTGCACCGGCGACAGCAGGTCCTCCCGGGGCTCGATGGTGCTGACGCTGTAGGCGGGGCTCCGCAAGTGGTGGCTTTCCCGCCTCTCCTCCTCCCCGGGCTGCAGCTGCAGCTGCGGCGGGGGCTGCTGCTGTGGCTGCTGCGGTGGTGGCGGCGGCGGCTGCTGCTGCTGCAGGTGGTGGTTGCTGCTGTAGGTGACCTTGAGCTCGTGCAGGTCTTTGTAATCCTCTACGGAGTTGCCCTCTCGGGAGCGGTAGATGGGGTTTTTGCACATGTGGCCCAGTGGGTGGGGGATGTATTCGTATACGTGGCCCGCGGGCGTCTTCACCTTGGGCAGCGCGGGCCCGCGGTGATGCACGTGCGCGTGTGGGTGGCCGCCCGTGCCGCCGCCGCTGCCGTACACGCTGTACTGCATGTTAAAGGAGCTCACGTCGGAGTTGTTGGTGCTGGTGTGGTCGCTCTGGTTCTTCTTCCTGCGCTTCATGACCAGCACGAAGAGCCCGGCGGCCACGAAGACGGACATGATGAAAACCAGCAGGAGGCTGAGAATTAACACAGACAAGGGCACCGACGACGCCCCTCCGCCTGCGCCCAAGCCCGCGGGGGCCCCGGTGCTGTTCAACCGGACCGCAGGAGTCACGGCGCTGGTCCTCGCAGGGACCTGGATTGAGGAGGGTGTGGGCGTGGAAACCACTACATCTGAATAGTCAGGGCACAGCAGCTCCGACTTAATGGAGCGCATGTCGGTCTCAGCGAATTTCTTGGGCGCCTTACAGATCACCTCGTCCACTAGGACGCCCACTTTGAGCTGCTCCACCCACAGCTTCATGCCCACAATGTCGCAGGTACAATCCCAAGGATTGTCATGCAGGTCGATTTGGATGAGTGACTTCAGCTGGTCCAAAACTCCACTCACTGGCAAGGAGGTGAAGTGGTTACTCCTCAGGTTTAGCCTGAGGAGGGTCAGGCCAGAGAAGACGCCTGAGGGCATGGCCTGCAGGAGGTTGTTATTCAAGAATAGCAGCTGGAGGTTTGGGACCGGGTCAAAAGTTCCAGACTGAATCTCGCGGATGAGATTATACTGGAGGAAGAGATACTGCAGGCTCTGCAGCCCATAGAATAACTCCGGGCTCAGCCTCTCGATCCTGTTGCCATTCAGGTAGAGGCGCCTCAGGTTGGTGAGATCCCCGAAAGCGCGGTCCTGGATCATCGAGATGCGGTTATTCCCCAGGTGCAGGAGGTCCAGCCCCGTGGCCTCCAGGAAGTCTGTCCTGCGCACGACAGCGATGTAGTTCTCTGTCAGATACATCTTCTTGGGATTGTAGGGCTTAGGCTGTAGTTCAGCGATGCTCTCGATCTTTCGCTCCTGGCAGTTTACGTTGAGGCCCAGATCAGAGATCTGCAGGTTGCAAGTGCACGCGGTGGGACACTCCAAAGGCACCGGGGATTTGGTCTGATAGGCGATGCTGGGGCCATAGTTGCTGTAGCCCAAGTCCTTAGAGGGCTGCCGAGAGGTGGGGCGCACCCTGGGCTTGTTGGGTTGGCGAGTCCCCTTAGGGGGCTTCAAAGGGGGTTTGTAAACAGCAGAGGAAGAAGTGGCCACAGAATTCACTGACGCAGGGGTGGTGTGTAAATACCCCGTGGTGCTCAAAGGCGTCTGCGGCCTCATCTCGTAGTCAGAAATAAGTCTCCTTGGGCAAAGTTCCTGCTTGGATACCTCGTCCAAGTCCCTGCCGTGTAAGCGGAAGGGGGTCTCACAAACCACATCCCCCACCAGGGCTGAGTAGGAGATGCTGTCCAACCAATCCTTTAGAGAGATCAGCTCACAAGAACAATTCCAAGGGTTTTCCTCCAGCTGTAACTCCACAACTTTATCCATGTGCTGCAAAAGCCCCACGTAGGGCAGAAGTTTCAGCCGGTTTCCCCGGAGGTCCAAGTGCGTTAAGGGCACAAAACGGAAAAGATTGTTGGGTAAACTGGACAAAAGATTGTCATTGAGGATAAGCACCTGCAACAAATGCAGTTTCCCAAAAGCATTGGGTTCAATGACGCTGATGTAGTTGTAATCGACCTGTAGGTACTCCAGGTTCTCCAAGCCAAGGAAGGTATCATCTCGCAGAAGTTCCAGTTTATTATTGTTCAGATGCAATCTCCTCAAACCCCGTAGCCCATGGAAAGCCCCGGTCTCAATGTCCTGGATAACATTGCTACCCAGATGCAAAATTGAAGCCCCAGTGTAATTGACAAACTCATTGGGATAGAGACGGTTCAAAAGGTTTCCGGACAACAAGAGGTGGTAGATTGGGAAACGGGGAGGGCTAATTTCAGAGAGACTGATGATCCCCCTGTTTTCACAGCTCACAGTTAAAATGCCGTCCTTTTCCTCACAAGGACATGCATTGTCACAGATTTCCCCATAATAATCGATGGTTTCTGCACACGAAAGGACGAGAGATGTTACAGCAAACGCTAGAGTCTGCAGCATCCAGCTATGCATTTTTCTGTGAAGGTCCTGTTCCAAAGTTACTGGGGGGCAGCAAGTGTGCATTTTACCTCCTGTAAGGGAGAGAGAAAACAAGGAAACAACAGAATATGACAAAAATTTAAGGGATCAGTCAGAAAGTCTCTCTCTTTCTTAACATTATTACTCTAAAACCCAAAAGGAAGCGATATAAATGACACACCTCCCCAAGTGAAACGTTGACATTCTCCAGATTTTATTAAAATCTATTATACATTTTGATTTAAAGGTTGATTTCATTTTTTTAAATGAGCACACCACAAATATGCTGCTCCTTACAAGATAAGACCAGGTTAGATAAAGTCCCATTTTAGTTTTCTCTGCTCCCCCTCCTTTTCAAAACCAATCCATAAATATACATAAAATGGCTGTCAGTTCAGTTTCATGGTTCTAATTTAAGAAAAAAGAAGCACCATTTTACAAGGTTCCCAACCTCACCTATACCCAGCCCCCACCCCCCCTTCTTTCTTTCAGAACCTCTTCAGTTAACAGTTCACCGTGAAGGTCTCTCATATTCACAGAGAGGCAAGGAGCCAAAATACTTGGGGTATTTTAAACCATCGCTAGAAATGCCACGGTGGGAACCTAAAGGATACTTTTCAGAGGCAAAAAGGGTGTAATATAATGCATCAAAGGAGCCCCAGGAAGCTCTTAAATCACCAATTGTCTCCCGGAGCTTTGAGTAAGGAGAAAAAAGGAGAGCACATTTGCTTTGATGGTGGACTTCACTACCACGCTATTAAAGCACATCAGCGTCCTAATTGCATGCACAGTGCCACTTAGCAGCGCTTCCCGGAGAGCGCCCTGCGACCACCTCTCATTGATCATGTCAGCGACGCTACCAAACCGCATCTTTAAGCCACTGAAATAGTTCTGCACGATGGATTACAAAGAACTCAGCGAAGGTATTCGCAATCTCCGAATACCTCCCGATGCCTAGAGTTTAAAAAGGACGTTCCTACCGCTTACCGGGAATCAGTAAACCAAGGATCAGCACCAAAGCCTCCCTTACCTTGGGCTCGGCGTCTATTTGCAACGGTAATAGCAAGGTTTGCACGGAACTACCACCTCGACAGCATCCCCATCTTTGGAGTTGCTTATTACATTTAATTGTTAACGCTCCCCTCTCTCCTTTTTTTTAATCTCAGGGAAAGGACGCCTGGGCTGATTAAGAGGCAAAATAGAAAGGTGGGAGGGAGAACTGTAAGTGACTTAGGCCAGTTGTCTAATATCCGAATTTCATCTCCCACAGGAATCAATATGACCCCTCCCCCTTTTTTTCTTGCTCTCTTTTTGTCCCCTTGAAGGCTTCCTTCCACTTCCTACTTCTGATCAACAGCAGCACTCTTAAAGGAAGGACATAAATGGAATGAGCGCGCGTGTGTGTGTGTGTGTGTGTGTGTGTGTGCGCGCGCGCGCGCACGCTGCGTTGGTTAATGGGGTGGGGGACATTTGATAGAAATGCTGGACTCTAGGAACCTATGCCTTTTCTCTGGTCAACCTTGCTTTTGCCTCACTACCGAAGTCTAATATCAAATTGCAACTCCAAACTACAGCCAAGATGTTTCCGAGACAGCGGGTTCAAGCCTGGAGACCTTGCTCCTGATCCCCAAGTCGACTCCAGCCCGCGTTATTAAACGCCCCTGCATTCACACGCACATGTACCAGTGTGCCTGCGAATCATTCACGTGTGGCCACCCAGACGTGTCGAGATGAATTGGAACCACAGTGCATAAGCCTCGCAAGTATCCCCGACCTCCCAACGCAACGGTAAACGTCTCCCGGCTTAAAAGCGGCAAAAACATCCCCAGTGAAAGCAAAACGTTTACCTTGAAATTTCAGTTCTCCGCTGGATCAAATCCGCACATCCATTCAGGGAGGTTGGGTCCCCTCCCCCTCCCTCCCTGTGCTTCCCCGCCCCCATTCACCTCCCACCCCATCTGAAAGCCCATTGCAAATTCTTTCCAGCCAGTATTAAACTCCAGCGTTTACAACTTTAATTCAGTTCTAGTTAGCAAGGGTCGAAGAGCTTCCTCTCAGCCCACTCCCTTTCCCCTCCTCCTTGCTAGCAAAGGAGACCAAAAATTTGAGAAAATAAAGTTGAATGAGCCTGGGGAGGCTGACATTCTGACGGGGAAACGCACCTCCGATGCAAATTCGCGGGTGCGCTGAACATTATCAGATTCTCAGATTTTTTTTTTTTTCTGGAGGGCGGGGGCGGGGGGACTATTCATTTTCTCCCAAAGAATTTAGATACTGGATCACCGCCCTGTACGTCCCTGCATTAAGCAGCATGGAGCCTCTCGGACTGCAGCCCAGCACCCAGGCCGCACCGGAGGCTCCGGGCACAGCTGCTCAAGCGGCCGCCCAGGCAGAAGCACCCGGAGTTCCAGGACGCGAGGCTCCCCCTCCCCCACCCCGCCCCAAAGAGAAGGAAGGGAAAACGGAGAAAGAAGGGGAGGGAGGAGAGGGAAAGAAAACCACCCCGCCACATAGATACACACACACACACACACACACACACACACACACACACACACACACACACGAACCTCTTTTGCAAAGTAAACGATAGACTTACCCCGTCTCACATCTCCAAGGCCCAGTCATCATAGCCACCCTTTAAAAACACATACATACACAAAAACCCTCTTTGGGGTATGCACTGGGTTTCTCAAGCCCAGGCAGGGCGAGGAGAGGGCGAGCAGCGCGGTCCCAGAGGCTGGAGGAAAGAGGCGCCCGGACGCCTCCAGCCTGGGGCCGCCGCCGCGGTGGCGACCGCGGGTTCCGGGGCTCCCCAAACGGCTCTCCCCGGTGCTCTCCGCGGTAGTCGGAGCGGGCAGCAGGGTTGGGGGGGAGAGCGGGGGGCGTTCTGGAGCGGCGGGATAGGAAGGCAGCGGGAGGGGGCGGCGGAGGTCCGACTGGAGAGGCGCCTCGCGGTAGTGGCCGGGAGCCGGAACCGGGCGGGGCGGGGAGGGGGAGCTGCTAGGAGGGGAGGCACGGAGCGGGAGGAGGGGGACGCGGAGAAGACTGCCTGGCACCGCCGGCCCCGCCAACGTGACGGTCAACCCCGCCGAGCGCTCGCACCCGCTGACACTCATGATCACTCGCACACTCGCTCCAATACGTGTTAAGGCGCGATCGCGGGGTCCCTGGCAGTCTTCGCTGCACCCTCCCCCAACAGGGGTACTCACAGTTCCCATCTGCATAGGGGGCAACTTTCTCCGACCCAGCTGTGGCCGCCGCCCCCTCCAGCCTCCTCCGGCTCCTCGCACCCTCCGGCCTGGGTTCGCGCCGGCCGGCCCTCCCCTCCCCCCTCGACTCTCCTCGCAGTCTTCACCACATTCCCCCCTGGTCAGTGGCGCACGCCGGGGGACGAGCCAGCGGGAGCGGGTCGCGGGGGTGTGCATGCATCTCCCGCCTTCTTCTTGCAGCGCACACTGTACATGGTAGTGAGGGGGCGAGCGAAGGTGGCACTGGCCCCTCGGCTGCTCCAGCGAAGGCGGCGGCTGCAGCTCCTGCGCTGTCCTCCGCCCCCCGCCAGCGGCGACCACCGCGCTGGGATCCCGCCGACGCTGTCCCCGCGCCGAGCCCGCCGCCGCGGCCCCTAATTAGTATTTGAGAGGCTCTTGCATCCTTTTGGCAGTTTCATCCTCACGGTGTTTGCAGGGTTTTTTTCTGTATCCCTTCCCGAGATGCGGCGCACAATCGTCATTATTTGGAACTCTCTATCACCGACATCCTTTGGGGTTTCTGGGGGAAGGGGGGGCGGGCAGCAACCGCGTAGCTCTATGCCTGTGGCTTGTCCTGGCAGCCCGGTGGCTGTAAAAAAACTCCGAGAAAGTCGCGTCTTCCTCCCGGGCGCCGAGGAGGTGGCAACGCGGTAAGCAACGCCGAGTCTCTGAGACAGCTGCTCCGGAGCGGGTGCAGGGCCCAGTCCATTGCACTTGTTTATTGTCGCGCCTCTGGTGCGAGCCAAGCTGCAGCAGACATGATGGGCCCGGGGCGAAGTGGGCGCTCGGTGGCCGATAGATGGCAGCCGAGGGCGAAGGCGTCCCTGGGCTAGGGCGGCGCAACCGGGGCCCCCTTGGATGTCACATTCGTAGGAGAGAGAGGAGTCTTGGACCATGTGCGTAATACCAGCGTGGGACTGTGCAATTCTCGGATTGGGAAAGGGAGGAGTGGAAATAACCCCGGCAGTGCCAGGCTTGCTGGTGGTCAGGAACAGATGATTCCAGCCCTGTGCTGATCGCCTGCCTTCCTCCTGCCATTCAGAATGCTGCTGTCTCGTGTACATACTGTTAAGGATCCTGGAAAAGGGAGTGGTTCCTCCTAGCTGCAAACAAGGGCGCTACTTTTCTTTTCTCTTTTTAATAGAATTACGTTTTATAGGTGTGTCTAGGCAACACAAGGGAATGTGAAAGACTTTCAGAGGGAATGTTTGTGAATACATTTGGTGTGTACTAAAAAGCTGGAAAACCCCTAAGTAAATGCAATATCGATAGCGAGTTTCTTGAAGAGTCATCTGCTAAACTCCACTAGAGTCATCTCTACAGTAAGTATTCTTGGGTCTTTCCATGAAACCAGACACTTCCATCCCCAAAAAGGGGTCTTTACATTCATAAGACATGTTTTCAATATTTGTCATATTAGACCTGCCGTTCATCCCAGGTATAAGAGAAAGGTTGATCACAGTAAGTGACCCAGTGCAGTCTGAGTGCACATGTGCCTTTTCCTTTGATAACTATGTAGTTAGTTTCTCCATGTAAATATATTTTACCTACTTTATTTTGCAATTAATTACATCTTAATTGTTATTGATATTGTTTTATTCTTAGTAATATTTGGGATAATACTGTGTTATAATCTGGTTAATCATGTGTTTAACATTAATATAGAGTCTGATAATATGTCTATGTTCTGAGAAGTATATATGTCTTAGGTGATGAACATTGCAGTCTCCTAAGGTATTGCAATCTTTTTTGAACTTTCCCCTGCATATGTTGTGTGAACATATATATTTTTACTTTATACTATAAATACTTTATTTGGAAACAATTTTAAGTATAGTTTATATTCAAGGGAGAGGAAGGGAGAGGAAGGGAAGAAGTAATATACTTAAACAATTTTGTTTAAGTATAGTTTATATTCAAGGGAGAGGAAGGGAAGAAGTAATTTCAGATAATAAAAACAAAATCTTGTAATAAACATTTCATTAAATTTAGAAACATTTGACCTAGGAATGATAGCCACTAGCTATAGATACATTGCATAAACAAATATAACTTACACTTCCTCCACAAAAGGCTTAGTTCTGTATTTTTTATTTAGTCATTAACTTTTAACATTATATAAACATTTTAGAAAATTTATTTTTAAGTGTAAAATTACTTTTATATTTTCAAAATGAAAATGTAATATTTAAATTTAAAATCATATAGGAATTACAGCCAGAAGCCTTTGGAATATAAATATTGAGTCTTATCAGAAACATAATTTTCAATATTGATTAACTTTGTAGAAGTTCTGAAAGGTCATAGTCTTAATCGATTATTGATTTTTTCAAAATAGCTTAAATAAAGCTGTTATATTTTATCACTGTTCTAAATCTTCATAATTTCATTCAATAGCAAAGTTTAATTCATGGTTTTGTATTATTTTTATTTTAAATATTTATTGTTCTAATTAAAGTAAATATTATTCAACTAAGAAGTATTAAATATGTTTGGAATTAGTTTAGGTTACAGTTTTGTTAGAAACAATTATGCTAATAATCTAGTTTACCTCTTGTGTTTCAAATAAGTAAATGATGAAAACTTTCTGCCATTAACTCAACATTAAGGATGGTCCCGGAAGCCACCATTACCTTTTGCCACTAGGTGTCTCTATAAGATGCTCTGCAAGAGAATGAAATTTTAGAAAATGCTGTGACATGAACAGTTCAGAACAGAAGAACACAAGAGGGAAAATATCATAGATATAAGGAAAAGCCTCAGTTAATCTGATTCTTTATTTGCACTGAATGTTGACTATTGCTTAGAAAATATATAAGTGAATTACATAAGAGTGATCAAATATGAGCCAAAACTTTTACCCACATGAACAAATGTATCTATGTTTTAGTCTATACTAAGCAACATATGGTCATATGTGTATATATGCTTTCAGACAGCACTCAGATGCATGCACTTAATTACATAGATACATTTGGCCATTGTAAAATTAAATGATTGATCAAATATATCTCCCCAGAATTAAGCCTATTAATATTAAACATTATTTGATGGAGTTGGATGTGAAAGTCTCATTTGTCCAAATGTTTGCAAATATCTTTTTTTCATATTAGAATTATCTATTGAGAGGGTATCATCATAAATGCGTATCATGTAGGGAAATATATTTAGAAATTTATTTGGGAAATATATTTGGCATTTATATTGTAAATATAATTGTCATTATCAATTATGGCCATAATTTGCTACCTGCAAATTTAAATTTAAATTTAAAACATAAGTAGCATACTTGTCACTTAAAATTGACCATATATTTTTGTAAATTTATATTTATTAGTTTCTAGAATTATTATTTTAGTGCTTTATGAACACAGGAGGGATTCTTATATTAAGTACATTTCTTAAGATAACTCTTATCACATTTGTGTATCACTGTGTGTTATCATTAGAATATTAAAATGCTTAGTCAAGAATTAAGGTGCTTTAAGAAACAACCTAATGAGGATTATAAACAAGGAAATTCTTTATTAATCATTGCATGACTTCATAAGTATTGATCAACATCTAAAGCCAGTAGAGCTTGCAATTTTTTTTTGTTGTTGTTGTTGTTGTTAGCCTAACTGGTGAGTTAAGATTATGGAATTCTAATGCTAAGTTTCTATTCCTCCACAGTAATGGCTAAGAAGTCTGTTCAACTCAATTTAATAAATGACATATTTTTCAAGTCTAAGTTAAAGGGCATATGTCTTTGAAGGTTTTGAAATTGAAATTATATATTTTGAATTGAATATATCACATTCTTATATATAATTATATATAATATATGTTATATATATATCGCATATCTAAAAGGAGAAAATAAAGGTTTCTCCTGGAGGAAAATAATGAGTCACCATTTATGATTGTGTCTCTATGAAATTGCTAAATTAAATAACTATACAGCATTTGTCTTTGACATTTTGTCTAATACATTTAAAATTTAAAAAAATCATGCAGTTATATTTATCAAATTAAAAATGGCCAGCAAATGTAATTTTGCTGAAATTATTTGTTCACTTACAGACTTAATTATTCACAGCCTTAGAAATAGACTCTCAGAGGCATTACAAAAGAATATACAAAAAATACCCAATTTTCTTCCTTGCCTCATGCAGTTCCTTGCACATACACTTGGATATTTTTTGATATAATTACATATGAAAATATCCTTTTTGGATAACCAGTTGGAAATATCTACAAAAATATATCTTTGGAACACTACTTTTTCAGAAAGTAGGCTTCAGGTGTGCCAAAGTAAGATACATAAAACACTGTGTCAGAAGATATTTGTAACAGATGCTTGCATTTGAAAATGAATAAGAACAAGTTAAATGTCTGACTCACTGAAAAGTCATACACGTCCTTCTATACCTTAGAATGCTCTTCTACTTTAAACAACAGTTTGTATAGGAATACTGTTTTGCCATTATTAGGAGATATATAACATTACCTATAATATGTGAGAGGCAGATTTTTTTTTCTGGAAAGAAATTAATACACACAAATCTAATAATAGTGGTTACCTTTTGGAAGAAGACTGACGTCTTAAATAGAATGGGAATTTATTTTTCATCGTATGCTCTTTTATTTTTTTACTATTTTTGTTTTTTACTGTTTTTGTTTCTACTGCAGTTTGTTCAATTTTGCATACACATTCCCAATAAAAATTTATAAAAATGTGCCCTTGAAAAATAAGGATATTTGGAAGGGTGATTTAAGAGCTTAGGAAGAGTTCAAGATGATTTCCTTAAATTCATCTCTATCCTGTAGTTCAAATGGCTTTATTTTTCATGACACGTTATTATCACTGGAGACACTGAATACATTTCTAAATATGAGTGTCAATTAATTAGTTACAATAATTTCTCAGCATTACTCATATGTGACATTCAATTCTAGCTACCAGTATCAGCTAATAGAATGGTAATTAATAGAAGCTAGCTTTGTTATCATCACACTATTCAGAACTATGCTGTGTACTGGGAACATTAGTTTTATTTGATACTCTGGTGAGTGAAGAGGAAGATCAAAATGGCTCTGTAGAGAAGATAAGTGATTGCACTTGAAGTTGTCAGCAGCTGTTCTTTACTGTTTACTGAAGAAAAGTGAGTGTGTAGTTGTGACATTTTAAATATACAAACTATCATCAGACCCTGTTAGAACAAAGGCTACTGCCATCTGGCTTATACTAACATTGAAATGCACACATTCCACTGGAAATGAAGCAGTTTCATAATGTAATCAGATTAGCTTTTCTGTGTAACTCTCTATTAGTGCTATGATTTGTCTCTTGGGACCCATTTGTCCTTGGTTCTCACACATCTCTAGTCATTTTTAGAAAATAAGTCTAAACAGGCATTATGTTATGCCTGTATTTTCTGTGTTATTTCTGTTTTTTTTTTTTACAGAGAAAAACAATTAATTATCCTAAAACACAGTTAAATTACAACAATTTCAGAAGAACCATTGCTAATGAAAAATATCTAAATTGATTGTACTACATTCAACTTTGCCAACTGGAGTCCTTCATTCAACAGAATACTCTCCTAATCTCTTTATCCCCTCAAAATGAATCAGCCTTTTTCCCAACTCCAACGCTTTGGTTTCCACTGCCCTTTTATCTATCAGACTTTTCATTTTTATTTTACCTACTGTTCTAGAGAATTCTCTGTAAGTCCTTTCTCCATCTGAAAAAATCTTATTCTTTCTAGCAATGAAGACTGCTCATCTAAACATTCCCTTGCATTATCAAGCACTTGATCTGCACAATGTTCTATTTCTTGCTTAATGTGTTTTTTTTCTTCCAGACTACATTATCATTCCTTATTTTGAAAACTGTATATGTATCCCTTCAACAGCAAGAAAAATGAGCTCCAGAAATCTTTGTATACATAAAATACTTGTTCATTTATGAATTTATTAATTGAACAAATATTTATTTAGCACCTAAAATGTGCTAGATCCTATCTCTTGTATTTGAGATGAAAATAGTTGATTCATATCAGAATGCTTACAGAGATGTTTGACTTTTTGTAAATTATGTTTTCTCTATCAAAAGTCCCTATCAAAATTAATGAATTACAATTTATGCAATAAAATTATATCACATAAATTGTATTCTTGAATAACATTTATTGTGGCATAGGTGCACCAAGCATCTACAAGAGGCTGTTCAATAGAATTTTCTGCGATAATGGAAATTAACTGTATCTGTGCAATCCGATATGATAGCCATTGGCCACATAAGGCTACCGAGCAATTGAAATATGAATGATACCTTTCTGTAGGAGGTAGATTAAAAAAATGAAATGTGGATGACATGGCAGAGGAATTAAAATTTTATTTGTCATTTAAATTTGATTGGTTTAAATTTAAATAGCCACCTGTGGCTAGTGGCTACCATATTGGACAGTGCAAGTCTAGAATAGAAATTCCTAGAGGATTGAAACTGTGTTTCTTGTGCAATTTCTGGGATACCTTGGAAATTCAATCAATATGAACAGCTGCACTCATAAGTAATGATGGTGATTATGACACCCTCAATAAATAAGGACAATTATGATTCACATTTGGCAAGAGGCCTGATTTGCATTCTGTTTAGGGTCTCTATTCAATTCTTTCGAATTGCATTCAATTGAAGGCCTCTACTATTCTTTTGAAGATTTCAAGGCACTTTACAAGTACTTCAAAATTCTTCATTACACCCTTATTATACCTCTATAAAGAAAGAAAGGTAGATTATTTTAAATCAATAGAATTTTATTAGAAAATAACTGCCTTTTTATGCATGGAAGAGTACTCTCTAAAGTACTTTTCTCTAGATCACACAGTGGGATGTTAGTAGAACCGGAAAAGAAAATACTAAATCAGTATTTTGCTTCAGGAATTATCTAGGATAAGTTTTGTGTGCAAAAAAAGACTCTAAAAAAACTGCACTTGAATGTTTGTATTCCATCTATTTTAATACGAAAACATGATTTTAAAGTTTAGTGGCATTTTGTAAAATTGGAATGGGCAGAGTTTGAACAGCAAATTATAATTAACTAATTTATAGAATGCTAATATGGTCTCTAATTTCCATAAAAAGCTCAATAAACCTCAGTTTTAATAAAATGACATTTATGAATCTGATACAAAGACATAATGTCTTGATAACAAGTCCCATTCAGAAGTTATAATTTTTTAAGGTTAGATTTTGTTTTTCATCAATCTATCTAAAATATTAGTTATATTAGTGGCCTTTATTTCCAATAATATGCTTCATCCATAGACAAAACCAGTATAACTTCAAAGGAATCACACATTGCTTTAAAGCTTAAGTCCAAAATAATTAGGAAACCACCAGGTCTCACCATCAGTAAAGTGTTTCTCGAAGACCTTGAATTCATTCTTGGTTCTGGCTTTGTATCATTTGCGCCTCTGCATTAATGAAAATATTTCCTCTGGGTAGATGACAAAGTTAATGTGCTATGTCTTCAACTGACTATATAATTATCACACTGGTTAATCAAATAATAAATATTAAAATGTAAACTCCTTGGAAAATATAATTATTAATCTGGTCCAGACATGGTGGCTCACTCCTCTAATCCCAGCACTTTGGGGGGTTAAGGTGGGAGGATTTCTTGAGGCCAGGAGTTCAAGACCAGCTTGGGCAACATAGCAAGACCCCATCTGTAGGAAAATAAAAATAAAAGTAGTTGAGTGTGGTGGTGTGGTTTAGCTTTCCAGGAGGCTGAAGTAGGAGGATGCCTTGAGTCCAAGCGTTTTAGGTTGCAGTGAGCTATGATCTGGCATGGGAGAGAGAATGAGATCCTGTCTTTCAAGAAGAGTTTTTTAAAAAATAATTATTATTAATCTTAACTTACAGATTTTAAGTTATTCTTTTTTTTTTTTTTTTTTTTTTTTTTTTTTTTTTTTTTTTTGGAGAGGGAGTCTTGCTCTGTCGCCCAGGCTGCAGGGCAGTGTCGCAATCTCGGCTCACTGTAACGTTCGCCTCCCAGGTTCAAGTGATTCTCCTGCCTCAGCCTCCCAAATGGCTGAGACTACAAGCGTGTGCCACCATGGCTGGCTAATTTTTTTGTTTGTTTGTTTTTTGTTTTTTTTGTATTTTTAGTAGAGACGGGGTTTCACTGTGTTAGCCAGGATGGTCTCGATCTCCCGACCTTGTAATCCACCTGCCTCGGCCTCCCAAAATGTTGGGATTACAGACATGAACCACTGCGCCCAGCCCATTTTATTCTACTAATTATATTTATTTAAACAGATATTGGTAATTGGATGGTAAATTCATGAAAAGTTACCTCTGAAAAACACATCTGTGCCAGCTCAGTTTTTGTTTAATATTAGATGATGCATTTTTATTCTGCGATTAAAAATATTCCATCAATCTAGTGAAGATTTTTATAGTGACACTAAATTTATAGTTGTTCTCATATAGCATGCTATGATGTATGCTGCTATTTTAATTGATTATTATAATTCACAATGAACAAATAAACAATTTTGATTTAAATCACCAGTAGGAGATGCATGATTCATTCTAAAATCAATCTAGGTCTTCAACTGCTATATTATATGAGTAGCGACTGCTATACAAACAGACTTTAACCAATTACACTACCACTTATTCATGATATCTAAGAATTTTCACATTTAAAAATATTTCACTATAACATAGATATGGTAGCATTTAGTAGTAATGTATTACATAGAGAAAGGCAGGCTTAAATTCATTTGTCCCTTATAATAGGAATCCATTTGACTGGATTTTTTGATATGTAATGTGATGATTTTTTATCATTTCTGAGATGAAGTCTTGCTCTGTTCCCCAGGCTGGAGTGCAGTGGTGTGATCTTGGCTCACTGCAACCTCCACCTCCCGGGTTCAAGCAATTCTCCTGTCTCAGCCTCTTGAGTAGTTGGGATTACAGGTATGTGACACCATGCCCGGGTAATTTTTGTATTTTTAGTATAGACAGGGTTTCACCATGTTGGCCAGGCTGGTCTCGAACTCCTGACCTCATGATCCTCCCGCCTTGGCCTCCCAAAGAGCTGGGATTATAGGCATGAGCCACCGCACATGGCATAGTGTGACTTTCTTCAGCTATGGTTAACACAAGCATTCACAGGCAATGCACACTTCATTGATAATTCAAAGTCAAAGGTAAATAAAATGTACACATACATACATACAATCATTTACTATTACCAGGCATTTTATCTAGATTGTCTCATATTTTTCTTATAATGACTTCATTAGGTGTTATTATTACTTACAGATGAAAGGCTGAGTTTCAAGGTAGTTGGTGATATTCCATATATCACACAGACAGTAGATAGCAGACTATGCTATGAATTACACAAACTGTCAGTGTCTATTTGCCTTACCTATGTTAGCTCAAATTAATATCTTTGAACTTTGTTCTCAGTTTAAACAAAAAAAGATACATTGATTTTCAGTAATTAGTCTCCTTAAGGATACTTTATAAGCGATTCATCATTTCTATCATGTCAGATATATTTTGAGAAATGAAACAGTGAAAATACATTTCAAAATATTAATATATACTATTGCTCTTTTAATTATTATAATAATAAATTAGATTTTAAACTGATCATGAAATATATTTATAAATAGGCTGTGGAATATCAAGGATATTATTAACTACCAGAAATTATTGTTAGAGTAATTCAAATATATAGGGTTAATAAAACAACACTTGCTTGTATACATAGAGTATGCTTTTTCTTTAAGTGGAAAATGTCTCTACTATGACATATTTTTCTTGTCTTTCAGTTTTTGACTATTAACAGTTTTATATTTAATCACCCAAATGCTAAAACAGGCATTATACATCTCCTAAAATATCAGTAGTAAAATGCAAATATGGTTTATTTGAAGGTGAATCCCTTTCATGATTAAGTTTAGGAACATAACCTCATAGTCCTTTCTAACATAAATATGTTATGTAAATAATTTTAAATTGAAAATTTTGTGACATATCTTCTATTTTTTTCAAAGGTATATATGTGTTAAGATAATCTCATAATTAAGTTTCTCAGTAATTAAAAAATAACTTATGGTAATATTAATCACAAATGACTAATAAACCCTATAAATAGCTAAATTTTACTTTTTATTTTTAAACATCTGACAATCTTCTTGAGTATTGATGTCATGTAGTCCAATTTTGTTATGAATACTAGGCATGAATCTCCACAAAACTCAAAAAAAATTGAGTGTTGGTGCATATCAGTATTTCCTCAATAAAAGTATAATCATATATGAAAAGATTTGACATAATCATGAATCTCCAAATACTGAAAGTTTGTAAGTATTAGGTTCATCACTGACTATCACCTCATCTATTTATATCCATGTTGAAATAAATACATGTGTAGTAAAAGAAAATACAAGTATCTCTCCACGTTAGCAATTCATGATGTTTCTGACCACCTTCTCCTAATATGCACTCAGAGAGCTGCAGGGGCACTTGAGAATGCATCTTGGAGCTCTTCCAGAAACTCTGAGTCAAAGAGCAATGTCTGCATTCACAAAGAAGCATTCACAGCTGTCAGAAGTTAAATGTCCATGAGACTCCTAGTACAGCTGCAGTCCTTCCAGTACACTGACAATGACTGTGGAAACTAGAATTTGATAACTATTTTTTTCCATGGGAAAAATATCACACAAGAGTGATTAATCTAGGCCTGACTGATAATAAATAATTATGCATTCACAGCACATGAAGCATCATTGTCCTTAAAACATTACTTGGTCTGCAGTGTTTTTGCAGCCAATTTCCACTGCCAGAGAAAGTATTCTTGCTGCAATAAACTGTCAATGAACTTCTTGTAGGCAAACACCTGCAGACACCTGCTGGTAGCTGGTACACAACATTTAGGATTTCAGGAACTGCAGCATAAGCCAAACCCACAAAGCAGTACTGGGTGGGAGTGAGTGTGTGAGGACATGCATGACCAAAGGAATGCACACGTGAACAGGTATTTTCTGTCTCCATTTATACTTGATAAAATGAATAGACTGAATTTTCTTCTCAATTGTGTAATATAGCTGAGCAGACTAATACAAAAAGTAAGCAACGTTTGCAAATAAAGTTTTCAATTTGAGATAATCTATTCCAATTTATTATTAGGTGTTTTCAAGACCAATGATTACTAAGTTGAAAATATTTAACCATATGCTCTATATGTCCATAGAGATAACAAGTAATCCACATTTTGCATTCCTTTTTGCAAAAAAAAAAAACCTTAATGTTCTTTTAAAAATAGTTCTGAAAATTTCTAAATGAGATTTCAAATCTCTGTTTCTGTAATAGTTTAGGTGAGGTCCAAATGGAGGTAAGTAAATTAGCTCACGTTAGATATCTATTTAACTTTATGGTTGAATAAAGGAGCCCATTTGAAAATGTATTGGTTTTTAATTGTATCAATTAGCACATCAATAGTCCCTGAATATAAAAATCTGATTCCTAACACTTAGTGAATTATTGAAGATTAACTTAAAGGATTTTAAAATCACTTCCCAGAGTAAAAATCATTACAAGCTTTTTCAAATGTCAATTTTTTACTATGTGTTGGCCTTGTTGGTATGAGAAATGATGAAGAAAAATGGAAACCCAGTTGCTTTGAATTTTAGAAGTGGCAGGGCCGATAGAGATCATGGAATACTACACTCTAATTTAAAGGAAACAGACAGTGTAAATTCTTTAACTAAACTGCCACTCCTGTAAATAGTTACTGGCGAATTGGATAGATCTTCCAATTTTCTGCTTCCTTGGTCAGTGTACCTCACCTGAAGGAAAGTGTGTAGCTAAGTTAACTTGATAACTTATTCTGAAAAGCACAGTAATAAAAATAAAACACTACCTCAGGTCCCATGCTATGTTTTGGCAGCATTCCATGTCATTTGCATAAGACCTTCTGATACGGAATGGATTATCATAATAAATTCAGCTTGGATTATTGAAAAATTTTCTTATACAAAGTGAGCAATAGGTAAGCTGTTAAGTTTTAGTCTTGCCATGTGTGTTCACTGAGGGAAAAAAATCAAGCAGATATGTTGATCAGCTTTATGGAGATACAGTTTCTCAGAGATTAAAGTGCCTTACACGTTTGTTTACACAAACATTAATTCATGCATGTTAATTATGCTTAGGCTGTCCTTACTTTGATTAGTGAACTCATCTATACATATCCAATATCAAATAATGCATGTAAGGCCCCCTCATTTTTTATTATTTTGGTGAACTTGATAATATTTTAACAGAAGACAATTAAAATGCAGACTCTTTCTTCTAAATGGCATTCTAGAAAGGTGCTTATATAAGGAAGTTGAATAAATGTCTAAAGTATATAGTGTTTTTTCTTTCAAACCATTGTTTAGGAAAAGTGACTAAAACTAAAAAAAAATTTATTGCATTTTTTAATTCAATAATTCATTATGGAAATACAATAGTTTCAAACATAGTAGTATGAGTCCTTTTGATTGTTTCATTGCTTTTTACTATATGGACTTTTGCACAGATAGTGCAGTGATTAAAAACATAGGTATGTGCAAACGTTCCTTAGGATCTCAATCCTATTTGTTCCTCTTAGTAGATTTAAAATGTTATTTATTGAAATTAATATCTTTGTTTCCTCATCTAAAATATGTTTAAAATATTAAAACCTACTTTTGTGAGAGGATTAGTTGAGATAATTCATGCAAAATACGTAACACACTTTCTAGCACATTGTAGGCACTAAATCAATTTTAGCTACTATTATTGTTTTGCCTTTATGTTATTAGTTGTTACAGGTGTCAATATAGTTTGAATCTATTTGGTAAAGAAGCAGTTGGAAAAACAACATATGATCTTATCAGACACTTTCTTTTTCCAGAATAAGCATTATTCAAGAAAAGTTGCATTCATTTTCAGCCGCCCCTGCTTAGTTATGGATTTATAGCATCAAGAGTCCACCAAAAGATTAAGCTGTTGCTGGCTTGCAGATTTCTAGAGCTCCTTTTGGCTACTGGAATAAAAAAAATGAGAGTGCTTGCCAGACAGCACTTCCTAATGATGAATTTTATGAAACCCATGCATTCACATTGTTCTAAAAGATCTGGAGGACAGAATAGAGGAGAAACTACACTTTTGTATCTTGGGTTTACAAAGTCATGAATCCTTTACAAAGTTTATTGAAATTGTATGGGAAATTAAGTCAAGTTTGAGTGTGACACATTCTGATACACTAAAGAGAAATTATAAGCAATTCTTAAAGCTGTCTTCAAGATGAAGATATAATTTGGCTATGTTTAAAATGTCGGCAACACAACAATCAATATTTAGATTTGAAAATGTACTGTATTTTTTTTTTGTATTGTACTTTAAGTTCTGTGGTGCATGTGCAGAATGTGCAGGTTTGTTACATAGGTATACACGTGCCATGGTGGTTTGCTGCACCCATCAACCCGTCATCTACATTAGGTGTTTCTCCTAATGCTATCCCTTCCCTAGGCCCCCACTCCCCACAGGCCCCAGTGTGGGATGTTCCCCTCCCTGTGTCCATGTGTTCTCATTGTTCAACTGTCACTTATGCAAACATTATCCAAACACTTATCCAAACACAGTAACAGGTGTTTGGTTTTCTGTTACTGTGTTAGTTTGCTGAGAATGATGGTTTGCAGCTTCATCCATGTCCTTGCAAAGGACATGAACTCATCGTTTTTCATGGCTGCGTAATATTATATGGTGTATGTATGCCACATTTTCTTTATCCAGTCTATCATTGATGGGCATTTGAGTTGGTTTCAAGTCTTTGCTATGGTGAATAATGCTGCAAGAAGTATATATGTGCATGTGTCTTTATAGTAGAATGATTTATAATCCTTTGGATATATACCCCGTAATGGGATTGCTGGATCAAATGGTTCTCAAAAGAAGATATTTGTGCAGCCAACAAACATATCAAAAAAAAGCTCATCATCACTGGTCATTAGGGAAATGCAAATCAAAAGCACAATGAGATACCACCTCATGTCAGTTAGAGTGAAGTTTAATGGAAAAATTAGGAGAGTCAATTTAAGTTATTAAGGATAGTAAGCTCTAATGTAAGTTAATTAATTTATCTTGTGTATAGAATATTATATATGCAGATTCATTAATTCAAATTATTACTCAGCTGCATTATTTATTGTTCTTGTCAGTATATAAGAGAAATGTTATTGTTTTGTCTGCTGTTTTAAATCTATCTATCATGTATCTATCATCTACCTATCTATCTAATCTTTATACACATTTATTTTTGCTTGTGTCATTTGAATGATTTCTGTAGTTCCTGAATTTGTTTTTAAAGCACTCAAACTTACTAAGCTTGAATTATGTTATTTAATTTATTTTATAAGTACCTGTACTGAAAATATACTATTGTTAAAGTGCAATTTTGAAGCAACAAATATGACTTCGAAAGTCAAATATAAGAAAATAATGCTTATTTTGAAGAAAATATTTTGGCCATGGGTATTATGTTTGATTTCAAAAAAGATTAATTTTGGTGCATTTGGCTTACATATACTACTTCTCACATGTCAGAAAGCTGTATAATTTCATTCTCATAGCCAGTTGTGCAGATGGATGGCATAGTTTTTATACACACACAAACACATATGAATATAAACAGAGAGTGAATTCAGATAAGAAATATATATATTTCATATATAGTATACATATGTGTATAACATACACATATGTATTTTATATTCCACCTATGGTATATATATATATATATTTATATATCATAAATATATGTATATGCGATACCTATATGCGTATATATGTATATGCCATACCTATATGTGTATATATGTATATGCCATAGGTGGAATATAAAATATATAAGTATATATGTAGATGCCATACATATATGTATATATGTAGATGCCATACATATATGTATATATGTAGATGCCATACATATATGTATATATGTAGATGCCATACATATATGTATATATGTAGATGCCATACATATATGTATATATGTAGATGCCATACATATATGTATATATGTAGATGCCATACATATATGTATATATGTAGATGCCATACATATATGTATATATGTAGATGCCATACATATATGTATATATGTAGATGCCATACATATATGTATATATGTAGATGCCATACATATATGTATATATGTAGATGCCATAGGTGGGATATAAAATTATAAAATATAATTTTATTATATTTTATAATGTAATATTATAAAATATAATTTTATTATATTTTATAATGTAATATTATAAAATATAATTTTATTATATTTTATAATGTAATATTATAAAATATAATTTTATTATATTTTATAATGTAATATTATAAAATATCAGAGCATAATAAAATGCACTTACCATGAATGTCATCCTGAATACTGAATTTTTTTTTTTTTTTGCTGCCAAATTCAAAGACACTTACCTCATATATGAAAATAACCTCCTCATGTGCTCTCACTAATCTGTAATTTTCTTGATGGTAACAATTATGTTGTATGAATTTTATGTCTTCTAGCAGCTCAATTATTTTTTGAATTAAGTTCACATGAAGATTATGATTTTTATATATGTGTTCATCATTTTAAATAACAGTGTGTCTAAACATTGATACTTTTTGCTATAAGAATATCCAATGATTCAGATTTTACTGCATTTTTGGAATTGAGATATTGATATAATATTTACTTGCTTTATTATATATATGAAGGTTACGTGTTGGGATAATATTCAGATAGCATGTTTAGACACAATCCCTAAGTTTATTTTACCTATTCCTTGCTATTTTCTAAAACCCAAGTGAAAGGATTTGTGTGTTTGTTTTTATTTTGCTTTTACAAATATTATTCTTTATTTTTCCAGCCATATTCTTGCAGAATGCAGAATACAGAATAAGACAGTCCTCAAAGCTTGGTCACATTGATGAAGAAGAGTCTGGGGGCCACAGTAGTTGTAGCTGTTACAGCCCAAGACTTCTTTGAATCATCAAGAGGGTTCCGGCCGGGAGAAACGCTTTAAAAATATATAGTCATTATACTTCCTGATTGGTTGATGAGGCAGGTTGTAGCTGACAATTTAAGCCACTCCGTGCCAACTTAAAAGAGTCACCTGGCAGCTGTTAGAGCAATTACTGGAAGGGGCCATTCTTTGTCTGCTGTGAGCAATAGGTGACTCTAAACTGCTCAGCTCTTGGCCTTCCAGAGTTTCTGAATTTGGGGGAAGTTATAGGGTAGTCTGTTGAATGTTTTCCTAAAATATAATACTTTGAAATGCATTTGTTTGCTTTACAAATATGATTCTGATTGTGTTATACAAAATAAAAGTTGGAGGTCTGCCAACACATGCAGACTATATAAAGACATTTATGCTTTAAGGGAAAGCAGAATCAGTAAGCAAGTCAATTATTATTGTTAATCTAAAGTATTGCAGTCAAATTAGCAAAGGATAATACACTGGGTACATTTTCTTTGCACAGCAAAGGAAACAATCACTGGAGTGAATAGACTATAGAATGGGAGAAAATATTTGCATACCATCTGATAAGAGGTCAATCAATCTAAAATATGTAAGGAATCCAAACAACTCAATAGCAAGAAAAAAAACCCCAATTTTAAAAAATGGACAAAAGATCTGAATAGACATTTTTCAAAAGAAGACGTGAAGATGACTAGCAGTTATATGAAAAAGAGGCTTAGCATTGCTAAACATCAGGAAAATGCTCATCAAAACAACAATAAGATATTACCTCACACCAGTTGAAATGGCTGTTAGCAAAAAGACAAAGATAACAAGTATTGGTAAAAATATGGAAAAAAGGGAACCCTTCATTTGTGGGAATATAAATTAGTAAAACCATTATGAAAAAAGTGTGGAGGTTTGTCAAAAAATTAAAAATACATCTCCTATATGATCCAGCATTCCCAATGCTGAGTTTATAGCCAAAGGAAATGAAATCAGTATTTCAAGAAGATATTTACACTCCCATGTTTATTGCAACATTATTCACAGTGATTAAGATATGGAAGCAATCTTCGTGTCCACCAACAGGCAAATGGATAAATAAAATGTGGTATATACAATGAAATATTATTTAACCATAAAATAAAGAAATCCTGCCATTTGCAACACCATGGGTGAATCTGGAAGACATTATGTCAAGTGAAATAAGCCAGGCACAGAAAGAGAAATAACGGTTGGTATCATTCATATGTGGAATCTGAAAAAGCTGATCTTATGGAAGAGTAGAATGGTGGTTGCCAGACACTGGGGCAGTTCGGGGGAGTGTTGCATTAAAGAATACATTGTTGGTCAAATAATGCATATTTATAGTTAGAGAGGAGGAATAAATAAGTTCAAAAGATCTGCTATTCAGCATGGTAATGATATTCAATGACAATATATTGTATTCTTGAAAGTTGAAAAGAGAGGTGAAGTTAAACGTTCTCATCACCAAAATATAACTGTGAGGTAATATATTTGTTAATAGCCTAGATTTAAGAATTTCACAATGTATATATACTTCAAAATATAATGTTATACATGATAACTACATACAGTTTTATATGTCAGTTAAACAAATAAATTTGAATAAATTATTATATTACATACACTCGGGTATATCCACTGGTCAAATTCAAGATATGCTAAAAAATTAGTTGCTTAAAGAATAATAAATATTATTCATTCTGACCTAATATTCCTAAAGTTCTGTATGGACTTTACCTAACTTGGAAGAGTATGTATCGTGGAAATTTTGTTTCATCTGATTTTAACATAAAGCTCTTAGGTTTATTTTCAAAACCCCATAGTTTTATTTAAAAACTATATTCTCAGTCTTTATTTATGTCTTTCGATTTCTAGCATATACTTTACCAAGTAACACTGCTTATCTGTGTTTATATTTTTGAAAATTAAATTCTATAAATCCTTTACATATTTAACAATCACTTACTAATCCCTTAACATGTGTAAGGTTCATTGTCAATTTTCAGAAAGAAATCAAATCAACAAAGATAAGATTACACCTTTAGAGACCTCATGTTCTATATACAAAAATAAATATATAAAATGTGGTATATTATGTATTCATAGTGCAACTAATGTGGAAAAATACACTAATTTCACAAAGACTGTGAATTAAATCTCCATTAAACGTCTAATTATTAAAAATATTTTCCAATGATTTTTGAAGTAATGGAAATAGAACATGAATATGTGCATGTACCTGTTCAATTATATTTATGTGTGTGTCTGTTTGTCTGTGTGGGGGTGGAGAGGAATAAGTGATGGTTAACATACATCTTTTATTATCCTGGCTATGATAGAAAAAAATTAAATCAGAAAATTCTTGGGAAATTTAAAAATTTATAGGCATAGCGAGCACATCTTTAAATATATGATATAAAACAAAAATGCAGAAATAGCAAAACTTGCATTTTATTAATCTGCAGGAGATTTGAATGTGAACAATTATATAAATGCTTAAATATTTGTTTTTAAATACATGGATTTTTAAAAGCAATTTATTTTTCTGATGAAATGACTAACATTTACTTAGTGAGTGGTAGTATTTTGGCTGCACAATTTAGTGAAAAGACAAAGAGGATACTTCCTTAACTTTGCAAGTCATAGAGTAATATAATCTAGCAGCTATGTCCTCAGAAATACTTCAATTTGAGAGAAAAACTGAAAAAAAAAATTTTGCTCTATAAGGAGGTTGTGATATTTCAGAAGGGAAGTGAAAATAAGACTTTCTTCACTATTTTTAATGGCTGTAGATGTTAGAAAACAATAGGCAAAAACGATCATTCTAATTTCAATATAGTTCAGATTTAGTCCTATTAATATGAGTTGAAAGATTATAGTATTTATATATGCTTTTTTGGTAAGTTATGAATTCAAACAATACATAACATTAAAATGGATAAGCAAGTGGTCTGGACTGAATCGTGCCACTTCCCCAATTCCCATGTTAAAGGCTTAACCTCCACTGAGATGGGGGTTGTAACATTAGTCTTGCTTGTCTTTTAAAAAGTAATATCAATGGGTTAAGAGTATATTTTCTAACATGGATATCATTGTCTTACCATGAATCCAAGCAACAATACTTCTATAAAAATTAGATAATTACAGGGCAAAATGTCTCTGAAATGCTATATTTAATTCCCTTTTATCATTTTGAAGGTTTTTAAAAATTTCAGCTTTTATTTTAGATTCAAGAGGTACATTGCAGGTTTGTTTCATGGGTATAATGTGTGAGCTGAGATTAGGAGTACAATTGATCTTGTCATGCAGATAGTGAACACAGTAGCCAATAGGTAATTTTTCAACCCTTGTCCCCTCCCTCTCCTCTCTAGTAGTCCCCAGTGTCTATTATTCTACTCTTTGTGTAGAATATTTTAGCTCCCAGTTATAAGTGAGAACATGTGGTATTTGGTTTTCTGCTTCTGCTTTACTTTGCTTAGGATAATGGTCTCCAGCTGTATCCATGCTGCCGCAAAAGACATGAGTAATTTGAGGATTTTGTATCTAGCATATGACCTTTTAAAAATTAAAACAATATTCCAAATTTGAACATATATTACTGCCAGGAAATGTGTGATCACCAAAATGAGTAGTTGCTAATTTTGTTTACTACTATAATGTATTGATTCACATTAATTTTAATTTATTGCATCAAAGAGATCATATTAAGGTGAAGTGGGAAAATAAGTTATTATTGAATTAAGCTGGGAAAAAATATTTAAATCTTTTGCATTGAAGTGAAACTTTAATATTAATTATTTGCACATAGAAAGTTTTCACTTTCACCTGAAAACATTTCTGGAAACTGTGTCAAAAATTAAGTAATACAAAGGAAACCAAGTTTGCATTTCTGTATTAGTAAATATCTAGGAACGCTAAGGATCCCATCAATTCTTAATTAAACGAATGTAAGTTTTAAAAAATGTTGCATTTTCTTGTTTTACTTAAGTACAAACCTGTGGTTTCAATTTATGTCTTGAAGTGTTGGTAGTAAAAGTTCTCCAGTTATAGTCTAAAGCCATTAATAGCTTCTTTGGCTATTTTAAGAGGAGGAGTTAAGAATAAACAGACCAACAAAGGAAAAAAATAAGGCACTTAAAAAGGTGTGTTTGATATGTGAACAATGAAATCTGAAGCACTAAAAATTGTGACTACTTATATAAATCCTTTATTTGTACCAAAGAACCTTGTCATAAGCAGTTTCAGTTTTAGCGTATGTTAATCAGATACATCATTAATTAAACTATATTGAAATTACCATAGATCATCATTATTAAGCAATATTTACTTTCAGTGAGGTAAACATATTTTTTTCCTTTTTTACTAAAAATTTTGAACGTGTACCCTTAACTCATGGCCTGGAATAACTTTCATAAGTTTTGTAACTCATTCTTTCATTTATTACCCTGCTAATTCAACTACCAAATTATATTAAGCTAAATATACCACATCCCAAAGGAAATGGAATCATTATATCAAAAGGACAACCACACTCATATGTTTATGGCAGCACTGTTTACACTAGCAAAGTCATGGGACCAACAGGGTCCACCAACAACTTATTGGATATAGAAAATGTGGTACATATACACCATGAATACTATGCAGCCACAATAAAAGAACAAAATCACATCATTTGCAGCCATATGGATGGGGCAGGAGGCCATTATCCTAATTGAACTAACACAGAAGAAGAAATCAAGTATTTTATATTCTCACTTACAAGTGGGAGTTAAACAAAGGGTACACATGGACATGGAGAGGGAGAAAATCTACTCTGGGGACTCCAAGGAGAGGAGGTTGGGAGGGAAGGGAGGGTTGAAACATTACTTGTTGGCTACAGTGTCCAATATTTGGGTGACATGTACACTAGAAGCTTAACCCCACCATTAAGCATTTAATACTCATATAATAATCAGGCACATGCATCCCCAGAATCTAAAATTATAACAAAACCCTACATCATATTATTTCACCCACAAGTATTTTAGTGAGGATCTCTAAGATAAAAAGTTATTTTTAAAAGCAAGCACAAAGTCATTTCAAACTTAAAAATTAGCATCAATTCTTTAATGTTATCAAGTAACTGAAGTTCAAATATTTCTGATTGTTTCACAGGTTTGTATTGTTGTTTTTATTTTAGTCTATATTTTCCCTATTCTAACATGTTCTCTCTCTCTCTCTCTATATATATATATATATATATATATACACACACACACATATATACATCTCTCTCTCTATGTAGATAGATGTCTATATATAGATAGATGTATATGTATGTGTATGTATATATGTATGCATGTATATATTTGTTATATATCCTTTCTCTCTCTTTTCCTTGAAAAATATCTGAGGAAGAATTTGTATCATTCTTCTGATATGGATTATACTGATAGCCCATTGTAGTGCTATTTAAGATGCTCCTGGTTTACCTGTGTTTCTGTAGATTGCTAGTAAAATTGAAAGGCTAATAGGGGTATTTTGAAACCAGCATAATGAAGGAAAGAAATGGGAAGTACTGTAGATTCAAATAATTATTAGATGTAAATGAGACGCATAGTTCAATCACCATATTTTATAGATGATGAAACTGACATCCACAGACACATCAAAAGTCATAAAACTTGTTGATGGCATAGCTTCCAATAGAATCTAGGCATCCTGAACGAAATGGACAGGAATAGAAATTTCAGTACACAAAAAATGCTCTTTACCTAATAAAGAGCAGGAGGATATGTTAACAGAGAGAAGCGATTAGGGTTTTAAAATTTGTTTCTTCCCTAATATATACTGACCATGTGACATTAGGCAAGTTCTCAATTCTCCGAATCTATAGAAGACATCAGAATGGCTATGATTTTTTTTTTCCAGAAACCTGGAGATACAAATATTTACTCAAATAACACTTAATTGCCTGTTAAAGAATGCAGTGAGGTTATCTGCACTTCCAGATGCCCACGCAGAATTTAATCCCTGTCATTCAAAAGTGAACATACCATTAACAATTTCCCAAAACCAATACGTGCCAGTTGACCCATATGGTGGGCTTATGAGAGTCTGAAGAGTCAACTGTTGGGGTTTGAGATGTATCATGGGGAAAGCTTCTAGCTAAGGTTCCTGGTGCAGGTTTTGTTTCTGTTATTTCTCTCTTATTAAATGTATTTGTAATAGGAAAACATTTGTACTAAATATCATGTTATTACATGGCTAAAAGCTATGACTTAAAGCTCATAGGATTTTTCCTTCCAGATTCCCTACTGGGTAAACTTTCTTGGATGGGTAGTTATCCAGAAAGATAGCCCTCACAGGGACATATCCGTTGCATGAAACTCCCCCATAGAGAGTCAGTTTCTTTATTTATCATTGAGGGAGAAATGCAAACTGAAAACATTGTGTGACATCTAGGTGTTAAAATACATCTGCTTTGTTACCAAGTGAAGAAACCCAGTCAATAATTATTGAATTCAAAATAAACCAATCATGGACCATCACTGTAAAGGTGAACCCTGGAATCTGAAAGGTCAAAAAGTCCATTGTAGGACCAAAAATTTAATAATTTGTTTCAGTATTACTTCCAGAAAACCTCTGATAAAAGTAAAAAAACTTGCCTAGAGCTCCTTGACACCTGTTCTACAACACTAATATCATAAGGTATATCAGATTTGTTAAACATTATAAGTATGACCTCCAGGGGTGCAGAAATACAAAAATCACTTAAACATAAGCTATCCTTACAGTATGAGTTCTTCCGGTTCACACAAGAGATGTTCAGGTAGTTGGATGGCACTGGGCATGGATAAGGTGGATGGGATAGTGTTGCCAAAAGGTTGGAGAAACTTTATGAAGAAAAGGTAACAAGGTGATTTTTATCAAATTCTTCTACTTTATGTAACATTTTTTGTCTAAATCCAAGCTTTATCTTTCTACCATCCCTCCAGTTAATCAGAGCTGATTTCATCAACAGCTTGCTTTGGTTAATTACCGCAGTGTTTTAACTGAATGCCCCAAGGTATTGATGTAATCAACGACCACTTCAAGCCTTGGAATCCTAGGAATCTTGGCAGAACTCTGGAGACGGTTTATCAATATCTAAGGTATTCATTTTTTTAAACTACATAAAGCCTATAGATACATGGATAATGATATGACAGTATTTTAACAGTATGATTAGCCGAATATTTCTTCAAAGCTAAAAGACATTTTCTAATACACAGGCTAGGTACTTTGAACAACTATTAACATATGCTTTTTATGAGATAAATCTCAAGTGACTACTTTATACAATAATCCTTAGAATTTTAACATAAAATGCAATATTTTATTCTTCACAGCTATTTGGGTCATTGAATTGGGAAATAAGATTCTCACAGTACAGTAAATAGATTCTTAGCCTGGGCATCCAGAAACATAAACTTGTATTTTCGGGTTGACTACCTGTGATCTGTGTGACCTTGGTGAGACAGCTTGATCACTGCCAGCAGTTTTTTGTATCCCCTACTTGGGAAAGCAGTTTACTCTGGGTTTGCCTTTCCAGATTCATCTTTCCCCATGCCACCTGCCATCTGTCAATCTCAAGGCCATGGTATAGCAGTTCCATTGCATGACTTGTAGCTGTCTGATCCAGTGGTGCTCTCTTAGGTCATTGCACCTGTTTATCAATGGAAAGTTTGGTGGCAAGATCCTGCAACACTCCTCCTCTTCTCCTACTCACATTTTCCTGATTGATTGTACATGAATGTATCTTTTTAATGCAGTATAGATGTCACTTCCTCCCTGGAACTTTTCCTGACTCTCCTCTTGTTTTCATTCTGAGGTGCTTGCATGTGCTCCCATATCGTTAGGGTGAACATAAATATTTTGTTTCCGGTTGTAGCACCAGTTTATATCTGTTTTCTTAGCTGAGTTATAAAGAGTGACCACTTTTACTCACAAATATTCCCATTTGTATAATAAATTATACAGTTGCAGTACACAGCTTCCTCTGTTTGTTCCTGTCCTTCCACTGTTAACTTATATTCTTTTTTTTTTTTTTTTTTTTTTTTTTTTGAGACGGAGTCTGGCTCTGTCACCCAGGCTGGAGTGCAGTGGCGCGATCTCCGCTCACTGCAAGCTCTGCCTCCGGGGTTCATGCCATTCTCCTGCCTCAGCCTCCCAAGTAGCTGGGACTACAGGGGGCCACCACCACATCCAGCTATTTTTTTTTTATTTTTTAGTAGAGACGGGGTTTCACCGTATTAGCCAGGAAGGTCTCCATCTCCTGACCTCGTGATTCGCCCGCCTCGGCCTCCCAAAGTGCTGGGATTACAGGCGTGAGCCACGTCGCCCGGTCCGTTAACTTATATTCTTACTGCCAATTTATATGGCTGTTTTCTCCAGAAGAATGTAAGAGTCTTAGCATCAAGTGAACTGTATCTAACTTACTATCATTAGAACTTTTAGTAAGTGTTTAGCTGTTGCGCCTAATCATTTAGGCATGGGAGATATCACTCTTGTTTTTGGAAACTGACAGTTTTTAAATTCCATACTCATGCTGGAAACCAAGATTATGAGTGTTGATTATATCCCATCAACAAAAAGTAATGCATGCACGTTAATATGCATTTAGTTATTTATATGTTACATGCAAACTACAATCTATTAATATAAACATTAGAAAATTATTTATAAAATAAATTCAAAGATATACAATAAAATAAATATACATGTTGGATCTAATATTTTCCTATACTTTATAGAATCTTATTGGTTCCCTCCTACAATGTGATGTGACCTTTGGACATATGACCAAAGGAGATGTATTAAAAACTCCTTTTGTTATAGAAAAACTTATTCTGAATAAATGATGTGGCAAAATGTTTATGATTATGCTTGTTACAAGCTTTTGTCTGCCCTAACCATAATATTGAGGAAGGAAAACTAGGACAAAATAGGTATAGGAATAGATGTATGAGAGCCTTTGTTACCATAAATAAATTGAATGTTCTGTAATAATGAATCTAAATACATTGTCAATATTACTGAACTTTCACCCACGTACTCTAAGGACTTCTTAGTTCAGCTCTTGAAATTTTTTTCTAAGTGCCTGGAAATCATATTCAATGGAAATAAAGGCATTAATATGACATAAAATTATAACCATCTCTGTCTAAATAAGGGTAACACTTCCTTCAATTTATATGGTGAGTTAATGATAACCAAAACTTTGATGTATCTCATTTTTTCTTTACAAAGAACTTGTGAGTTAAATAACAGAGGTATCACTATTTGTTTTCCTTTCTGGCAAAAATGGTCTTAATCTGTGACATTGCCAAATGTCTTCTCATTCTAAATCTAGTATACCATTTTATTAGCCATTTGTCTAAACATATTAATTATTAACCCAGTAATTAGTACTAATGTAGTCAAAAATTATTTAAAATACAAACTCTTAGTTACCACTAGCTACAAGCTATTACCTTAATTATCTAACATCAATGACATTTTAAATTAGTTTCTGATTGATAACTCATTAGCTATTACTATACCTATATTACCATAGTACCAAAGGAAATAAATAATTCTCTTAATTAAGATCTTCAGGGAATTCAGTAGCAGAAATTGTTGAAAACCTTTTTCTTTCTTTTGACCATTGATGTGGTTTGGCTGTGTTCCCACCCCAATCTCACCTTGAATTGCAGCTCCCATAATTCTCACGTGTTGTGGGAGGGACTTGGTGGGAGGTAATTAAATCATGGGGGCACGTATTTCCTGTGCTGTTCTCCTGATAGTGAATAAGTCTCACAAGATCTGATGGTTTTATAAAGCGGAATTCCCCTTCACACACTGTCTTCCCTGATGCCGTGTAAGATGTGACTGTGAACCTCATTCACCTTCAGTTATGATTGTGAGGTCTCCCCAGCCATGTGGAACTGTGAGTCAATTAAAACTCTTTCCTTTATAAATTATCCAGTCTCAGGTATGTCTTTATTACCAGCATGAGAATAGACTAATACAACCATCTTCTCCATTTTCATAGACTTAACTAATTATTATATGTCCTACACACTGAGTGACACCATAAGACATGTTACAAAGGCATGCTAAGAATACCTTGTGTCTTTAAAGGAAGCAGGAATTGGAGAGTGCTACGGATTGAATATGTTCCCCCAAATTCATGTGTTGGAAATTTAATTCCCAATACAATAGTATTGAGTAATGGGAGGTATTTAGGTCATAAGGGGTCCACTCTCATGGATGAATTAATGCAGATTATAAAAGCACTTGAGGCTTCTAGTTCAATCTCTTGCTTCCTCTCATACAATTATCTCTCTTACTCATGTTATGCTTTCTGCCATTTTATGACATAGAAAGAAGACCCTTACCAGATGGCAGTGTCATGTTCTTGGACTTCCCAATTTCTAGAACTATGAGCCAAGTAAATGTGTGTTCATTAAACATTACCCAGGCTCATATTTCTGATGCAGCAGAACAAAATGAACTAATATAGCATGAATCATACTTTTTATTTTTTTTGCAAGGTGCTGTAAAGTTTATTTTCATCTTTTTCTCAAGAGTAAAATAAAAGATTTATTTGTTTCTCATGTACCCAATACAATGGTAGACTCAGTTATACTTTACCGATAATTTGCATCAAAGTTAGGACAGATACTTGTGTTCTTGGAAGTTTTTTCTCCAACTTGGTTGAATTATAGATGAGTATCAAAAATTGAGGGTGGTCATCCCCAAATTTAAAGCTTGAGATGTTTTATCTGAAACAAATATTAAATTTATTTAGAGGAGGGAAGAAATGGAATGTGCTATTGTTTGAATATGTCCCCCAAAATTCATGTTTCAAGAGATAAAAATAAAGCCTACTTTAACATAAACTAATTTAACAAATTATATTGTCTTATGATTCATTAGATTTGTTCATTCTAGAGTCTCAGAAGAAATGTATTAAAAGTCAAGTGTGCTCTAGCAAAACACATATTAACTTTAACACTTTTAAAATTGAATTATATAATAACCAAAAACCTCACTGAAAGTTAAATTTTAAATAATGAATTCGTTAATGTTGGCTAGGCATTCGAATTTCTAGTTCTCATCATTCATCTGTTAAACAAATGTCACATTCTCACAGAAGTTTTTCCTAAACAACCAGTCCATGTTCTCTCCAAATCATGCTCCAACATTTTCTTTTGTAGAACTCATTTCTAATTTTAATTATTCAATTATACCTTTATTGACATCATTACCACCTTAAACTATTCTATTTTTATCTTTATCAAATTTTATATTGTATCCCTTTACTAGAATATAAGCCGGGATGGAGGGAGAAACCCTGACTATATTTTTCATGACCATAAATTATCCAAGAGGCACCAAACATTACCCGTATGTTTGAGTTGAATAGATATGTGAATGAGTAGATGAATGGTTAACAACTGTTGCAAATGAGATAGAAGTAATGGAAAAAGATGGAATTTGAATAAGATAACCTAGGGTTGAATTTGGGTCAAATTATTCAATCTCTCTGCAATTCAGCAGTCTTGTCTGTAAAATTGGGACAATAAAAACACCTATACCGTATATCCAATGAGACCACTAAAGTGTTAATATTTCCATTATAACAACAATGAGTATTTGTGTGTTTTCAAGCTTAAATACTTAAAAAAAGTCACAGTATAGAGTAATTATTAAGAGCACGTCCTGTCAGACTGCCTAGATTCAAATGCTCACTCTACTGCTCAGAACATCTGTGTATCTTGAGTGATGTATTCAATTCACCTACACCTCTACTTCTTATCTGTAAAACGGGGAAAAAATATTTACTGTCGTATAGTTTTATGATGATAGTTTATTAGTTATATATTAATTACTTTTAATTATATATGTTAAGTATCAATAATTTATTATTAATCTATTATCCAGGACTCATCTAGTATTTATTAGTGGTAGTGTTAGTTTTTGTTTTTATTATCTCTATGGACTTTTTGGAGAAAGTAGTGAGTTAAATTTGAGTTTGTGGAGATTGTAGTGCTTGTAGAAATCTCAACAGGTGGCCAGGCATGGAGGCTTATGCCTGTAATCCCAGCACTTTGGGAGGCTGAGGCAGGTGGATCACAAGGTCCAGAGTTCGAGACCAGTCTTGCCAATATGGTGAAACACCATCTCTACTAAAAATACAAAAATTAGCCAGGCATGGTGGCACGCACCTTTATTCCCAGCTACTCAGGAGGCTGAGGCAGAAGAATCCCTTGAACCCAGGAGGTGGAGGTTGCCGTGAGCCGAGATGGCACCACTGTACTCCAGCCTGGGTGACAGAGCAAGGCTCCATCTCAAAAAAAAAAAAAAAAAAAAAAAAGAAGAAGAAGAAGAAGAAATCTTAATACCTATACTCAGACATTGTTCTGTGGCTGAATTGTTATGTGGCTGAATACTCAGGAGAGTGGTTTTTATTTTAAATCCTTACTGAAGACAATCTTACCCCATTTGAGCTAATATAACAAAATGCCATAAAGTAGGTTTCTTATAAGCTACATAAGTTTATTTCTCACAGTTGTGGAGGCTTCAAGTCCAGATCAAGACACTGACAGACTTAGAGTATGATAAGTCCATAGATGGCACCTCCTAGCTGTGTCCTCATATGATTTGAGAGACAAAGTAAGCAGCTCTCTGGGGCCTCTTTTATAAGGGAACTAATCCACTTCATGAGAGTTGCACCCCCATCATCTAATCACCTCCCAAAGACCATCACCGCTTAATACTATCACACTGGTGATTAGCCTTGAACATAAGAATTTGAGGTGGCACAAACGTTCAGATGACAACTAATGGTAATAATAAAACTGTAGATTCAAAACGTGGGGTGGCCATTAAATTTTGTAAAGCAAGTATGTCCAATGAAAACACAAAATCATGAAGGAATTGAAAGAATAAGAATTTTGAAATGGCAACAAGAATCACACAGGACTAAAATGTCTGAGAGTTAAAAGAAGAAAGGAAGAATAGAATCACAGAGATCAATGAAACAAGTTTAATAAGAGGCAGAGAATTATAGATATGCTAAAGAGAGATCAAGTAAGGGACAATTTAAAAGTCCACTGCCATGGCCAGTAAGGAGGCCAGTATTGTGCTGCAGGTAGAAATCACAATATGAAGAGATGAGTGAGTGGGGTATGAAGATGTAACAATGGCAAAACGGCATAGGAACGTGATGAACAGGAAGATAGTAAGGAAGTGAGGTTTGCTTGAGAACAGTTTTGCAATTTTCTATTATTTAAATGGCACAGACTTGAGCTCATTTGTAAGCTCATGGGAATTACTCAGTGATGAAATTTTCAAATAATTGACTGAGCATATTTATAAGGAATGTTATCCAAAGTATGATTAAAGGTTTTTACTCTGATAGAACTGATCAAATAAGAAAAGATATCTACTATCTTTTAGAGAAGAGGGAAAGAAATAAGGATGGGAATAAGTATTTTCAGGTATTGGCTAAGGTGGCTAAAAATGTATGCCTTATACCGTCTTACCATTACCATATGGCAAAATCAGATGCAGTTTCCGTTTTTGCACTGTTTTCTTGCACCTTCCAGTACTCAGCTGTATGATTCTGTATTATATTTCTTTCTGACTTCATTTCTTCTGCTTCCTTCCTTTTGTATCTTCTCAATTTATTTCATTTTATTTTTATCCTTACAAAAAGGTCTTGAGGTAGATTATAGAGATAAATGAAATGCCTCAACATAGCAGATCAGAACAGAATGTAAAGGATAAAATAAAGGGGGAACAGAACTAAAGATTTAAAATGGAGATAAAAATGAGTTTAAGTAAAGATGTATATGTAAAATTTCCATGCAATCACTAAGGCCAAAACCAAATTTTGACATCAAGTTTTCTTGTCACTAATATGAATGGGAAACCTCTGTGTTAAGTAATATGTACTGTTTGTGAAATACAGGCAAATCCTTAGGAGAAACACAAATATTTCTAATATGTGGAATCCACTCAGGAATTCTCATAAAACAAATCCTGAATAATGAAATTAAGATAACATTTTAACAGATAGTATTACAGTCTACACACAGGTGAATTTAAAACAATTACTTTGTTACTTATTGTGAGTGATGACATCTTACTGAAACAGTGCTCTGAGGAACAAATTGAATACTTCCTATTTATATAGCTCTCTGATTGCATAGCTTAATCCTGAGTAGATTTTTGAATATATAGGAAAAATAGACTGCATAGTTTTCTTTAAAGATTATTTATTGTAGATAATATTTTATTTGATATAATGTGATTAGAAGTTAAAGATTGTAATGATTGGCCTTTCTCTATGTCACAGCTTGCTCTGCAAACGACCTTATTTATTCTCTACATATTTCTTCACAAAGTCTGACACTCTGTTCTACAATGAAATAGCCTAACCTAAAGTTTAGCAGTTTCTTTTACAAAATATTAGCCTGAGAAATACAAAACTAATGTTTATCACAAAAGAAACTAGCATACCATTTAGATAGAATGTCTGTAATTTGAAAGGGGAAGCTTTGTCTTTAAAATGAAGGAGGGTGAGATAAATCATATTTGAATTCAAAACAAACAGTTCATGTCTATTTTTTAACCTATGATCAAAGATAGGAACTCAGAATGATTATTGAACAGTTTTAAGAATATTACATGCTTTTGCTAATTTAATCCTCATTATATTGTGATCTTTTTGGAGATTTATAAGCCTCATTATAATATGGCCAAATTGAGAACAGGACACCAAGTAACTTATCCAAAATTACATAGTTTTTTAATCTTGTAACAACAGTGAGATTTGAAATTAACCCGACAGTAACTCTGGCTGCAGAATCTATGCTCATAAACACTAAGCAGTATGTCTCCTTGTGCAGAGAGCAATAATCTTGCACTGTCTATACTATCTAATGCTCTAAGCAATAGCCATAAGTGGCCATAAGCACTTGAAATGTGGCCATTCAGATTTCAGCTGTGCTGTAAGTGCAAAATAGACATCAGATTTTGAATATTTAATGCAATAAATAATGTAAAAGTGTAAAATACTCCATCAGTGATTTTGACAATGACTACATGTGGAAATAATATTTGGGATATAGTGAGTTATATAACATGTTATTAATTTTAAAATTAATTTTACTTGTTTCTTTCCCTCTCTTTTATGATGCACTATTTTTAACATGATAGGTGGGCAGTCAGATTATAGGATCCAAACAAATACTTAATAAATTAATACATTAATGGTTGATACATTATAGCTACTCTTCTGGATAAAATACCAACACTTTTGCTCAACATAGATGCACTAATATTTTGGGTTTTGTAAGAGTCTGTGTTTGCAGAACAGGAATATTACTTTTTAATTTTAAAAGTATTTTTAAAAAACAATTTATTGAAGTTTGATTGACATACAAAACTGTACATATTTAATCTATACAAATTAATGAATTTAGAGATAAGTAAACCATTGCCACAATTTGTGCTGCAAACATATGCGTCACCTCTTTTAAGACGATACTATTAATAAAATAATGTAATAGCATTTTATTGAATGCTTGCTGGGTTCTAACCAATGCTTGCTTGTTCTAACCTTTTCATATGTATTACTTCATTCAATATTCATAATTATATAAAATAGGTATTATTGATAACCTTACTTCAAAAATGAGAGAAGTGGAGCCAACAGAGGTTAAATAAAATTCTGAGGGTCAACTAATTAGTAATTGAGAGTGGAATTGAAACCTAGGTAGGGCTCTGGTAGATGAGGATGAAGATATTAATAAAGTAATAAACTTGGGGGTAAAGATATCCATTTTCTAATGTTCTAATCTCATTTTTTAATTCCTTGGGTAATCTTGGGCAAGGCAAATAACTATTTTGTGTAACAGTTTGCTCACCAATGAGATGAAAGGCTCTAAATATCTTGTAATATATATATTTTTAAGAACATCAAAGTCTGAAAAAACGATATGAATCCAACTTTTCTTTCCAGGATTTTATCCCAGCATCCCTTTTATACAAGTCGTGCACCACAGCCAAAGTGAACTATTTATTGATTATTGAATACACCCAACATGTGTTCTTACACCTCACATATGGTGTCCTCTCTGCCTACATGTATTCTCCTTCATCTCTCACTATGGAGACTGTTTAATTTTCAATGCTCCTATCAGCCTTTGTGTCCTCCTTTATTCTTTTTTGATTATTGCCTGAACATAACTTCCTTGCCTTCTGAACAATCATTATGTTTTAAGTATATTTTGGAATTTATCTCCCTTCACATAACATTATGGTTATGGTATACTTGACTAATTATTATACATTTATAAGCTACTTCATGTCAAATATCATGCTTTACTCCTTTGTGTATTTTCTGCATTTTACATTAGACATAAATGCTCCAATATGATTATCAAGTTTATAGCATCTTCACCTGACTACTAAGAAATCCAGTGGTAATTTCTGTCTCTAGAAAGAGAGAGAGAGAGAGAGAGATACTTTTTCCTTGCAAAAACAGGTGACAGTTGAAACTGTTGCAATTCACTGCAACAATGTTGAGAAAAAAATGTAATTACAGAATTTATATCTTCTTTTTCTTTCTAATCGGAAAAAATATTGAGTGCACACGTATATTCTTACATTAATACACATCAACTTATTCTTAAGTTAATATCAAGACATTTCCAGTAACTAATTCTAATGCGATAGAAAATAATTATATATTTGGCAAGTTCATATGTTCTCTGCTTGTTCAATTATACAACCAAATATTCATTTTATTGGTTTCGTTTTCTACATTAAGATACATAAAATTTTCCAGAAGAAAATTAGATCTATATATTAGATCAAAATGTTGAGCCTTAAAATTATGAAGTGACTCAAAATCTAAAATTATTTCGTTGAAGAAAGGAGTCATTTGTAAAATTTAACAGACATGCAACTTCATTTTCTATTGACATATTTTCTATGTCAATCTTTTTGAGAGGGTAGGAAGTTCATTCTGGTGTTGATTTTAAGGCATTCTTTTACAATACCATTAAAAAAAAAAGAAACCTAGAAAACAGTTAACTGAAAACACCCACTATATGTCAGCACTAAAGTCAAAACCAGTTGGCCTGTGAAGAAGAAAGACTGAGTTTCTGTATTCATGAGCAGGGGTGACAAGAACTCCATGTTAATTCACCATTATTAAAACATCATCAACTTTTAATAATTTGTTAAATGTTATATTAAGAATTTCAATGTTCAGATTAACCCAATTTTTTTAAGAACAATCTTATAGTTATTATTCTTGTTAACTTTGTCATTTTACAAATAATTTCAACATTATAATCATAAAATCTCTTTCAATGACAAATATAAATGCCATAAAACATAAATGTTCACTCTTTGAAATAATTATTTGGCCAAAAGTGTTGAATATGTAACTTGTCAGAAATGGGCCTGTATAGTTACTTCTATTAATAGATCTACATATAAAGGATAAAGATGCTTTATCAATATGTTGCTATTAGTTTTCTAAGGAATCTAGAATGTATATACACATATATATCTATATTATATATAATTTAATATATAAAATAAGATGTTTAAATACAAATATTATTATATAATTTATTAGCGTTATAAATAGATAATACATATATATATGTATCTGTGTGTGTATGTGTATTCATGAACTATAGATTATTTCCTAATTTCTCAGAATGTGTTGAAGTGGAAAACAATTTGTATTTTATGCAAAGCCATTAGGATATTCTGCAGACCTTTTATATAATATTATGTAACAGGAATTGGAATTTAGAGCAACCATAAAGAAAATAAATCTTTACATAACTGGCAATCACAACATTAAAGCATGAAAACCAGGAGAATTTGAGAAAACACATTGTCCTTTCTTAACTTCATTCCCACTCTGTCTACCTTCCAATATAGAGACAGATATCTCAGTGGCAATTCATTTGAAACTTTTGCATTTCAAAATACAGTCTCTGTGAATAAATAAAAGGTGTTGTCCGGTTTAAACTGACAGAAGAATCCAGAATGATATTTCATTCAAGCAAAGTTATTGCACATAAAAATAAAATAGTTCCAATAATTCTATCTCACTTATGGAACTAAACTTCTTGTGATTATAATATAAAGATATTCTTCACCATTATACTTACATTATGTTTAGTCTCATGATTTGCAAATATTTGATATGATTACTGGTGTAGAATTGACAGAGAAATAAATATCTATAGATTTACATATTTTATACATTAATAGATTTAAAATAGATATACTGTTTTAAGATATCTACATGTTCATGAAATAAAAGTTAAATTGTACTAGAATTCATTTATATTAATATTGGTGCTGAATATTATGAATATATATTTCATGTAATATGGCATACAGATATGTCAATATTTTAAACAAGTTAGCTGTATTTGAAAGGAAGTATGCCATTTAAAAAATTATGTATGTATAAGAGATAGATTAATGTGTGCTCAGATTAATAGGCATCTTTGTTAGTTTTCTTTACATGTCAGTTACACATTTAACTTAAATTCAGACTCCATGAAAATTACATGGTGAAGAATGTATGGAGCACATTATGCTTCTTTCCTTCTAAAATCTCTCACGTTTTCTTAGTTTTTCTGTACATCAATAATTCCTTCTAGCTTTCCCTAAGAATCCACACTTTATTGTGTTATTCCTTAATTTTCTTTTATGTGAATATATTAAATGTTTTATTTAATTCCCTCTGGAACTCCATAATTATCAAAGCATCTCTGAGCTATAAAATGGAGTTGTACATAAGATAACAACATTTTCTCCTTCTTTCAACCATTTTTTATGTGTCTGTACGTGCTAATCAAAGCGCTCCTCTTCTTTTAGACAGCACTACTTTTCCTTAGACACTTAATTTGTCTTTGCCACCTATTCAAAACCCTCCCTATACACTATGCCTTCATTGAGTTCTTGAGAAGAACCTACAAATTTGACATGCATAATAGAAAAGATACGGCCTTTGAAACTTGGACATTTTTATTCTTATTTCAACGTTCATGACCTCTAACAATTAATCTTTAGTGTTTAAGCTAATTTTCCCTAATGTATGAAATGGATTTAGAACCTCATGAAAATTAAATAAATTAACATATTTATACACCTAACAAAGAAGAGTCATCCTTTGGTATACACAGTGGGCTGGTTCTAGGACCTTTCATGGATACCCACATCCTCGGATGCTCAAGTCCCTGATACCAAATGGTGTGGTATTTACATATGAGTTATGCACATTCTTCTGTATATTTTAAATCATTTCTATATTCCTTATAATTTTAATACTATATAAATGATTTGTAAATAGTCATTCTACTGCATTGTTTAGGGAATAAAAACAAGAAAAAAATCTGCACATGTTCAGTACAGACACAGTGTTTTTTAAAAAAAACTTTGATTCATGGTTGATTGAATCCATGGGTACTGAGGACTGACTATACTGTCACACAGGAGTCATTTAGTAAGTGGTAGTTTTCTATACATTTTTAAAAAATACCATTCTGTTTTTTCTTCTTATTTCATGATGTATAATTACTCACTAACCTCCAAGTAACCTCCAGAGACCATATTAGATGCTACCTTTAGAATATAAGGCAGCATACTTGACCTCAAGGATTTATTTTATTTTACTACATAATCTTGTCTAAAACGCTGAAATCTGACTTCTGTCTGTCATCATCTATTGAAAGTTATTTCTCAGAACTTACTATGGTATCTCATTTATTCCACATATTCAGTTAGTATCTGTTGAACAGCAGCATAGTATGTGCCATCATCATTTTTCTTGACTCTGCAGCATTCGACATTGATCAACATCTCCGCATTTTGAAATTCTCCTCTTGGAAGCTTATTTTATATCAATGTTCTTTTCTTTCTGCTCCTCTGATTTGTATCCTTCTGCCTTGCTGTAATTCATTCTTCCACAACCTATTACAGGTATTTGTAATCCTATCAACATTTAACCCTCTAATTAATGTCTTAGTTCTCCCCTGACCTCACGCTGAGCTTCAGTCCTATGTTTCTAGTCACCAGCTATATATTTCTATGTCTTACCATCTCAAACTCAATGCATCTTTAAAATAATTCTACAAAAGTGGACATAAAGCCTTTGACATAAAACCCATTGAACTATGGATGTCCTGTTATTACTAACACTAATCTCATAGTTCGTCACCCTTGTCTCAATCTGTGATGCTTCAGAATTTATATACAGGAGGAATTAGAGAGACTGACTCAATAACATAGAAGAAAGAATCATAGATTAAGAAATTTTTCTTAAAGTTTTTCATGGAAATCACCTTATATATTATTTTTAAATGATAAAAGATAACACAAACTTTAAAAATGCTTTATTTTCTACTTTTCTAAAATTATAAAAATATAAATTAAAATTGTATTATTATTAGAGGTATATTTAATATTGTTAATATTTAAGATGGTTTGTAGAACAGTACTGGATATTATTAGAAGGCTCAAATCTGCCATCCCTCACCTCAGCTTACACTAGAGAACTGTGATAGATACATTTAAATCCTCCTACATTTTTTTTTTTGTTGTTGTTGTTGTTCTTTCAGACTTTTATTTTAGGATCATGGGGTATATGGGCAGGTTTCTTACATGGATTAATTGCATGTTGTGGGGGTTTGGTGTACAGATTATTTAGTCACCCACTTAATGATTATAGTACCTGATAAGTACTATAATAGTTTTTCCAATCTCACCCTCCTTCCACTCTCCACACTCAAGTAAACCCCAGTATCCATTGCTCCCTTTTTTTGTGTGTTCATGTGTACTCAGTGTTTAGCTCCCGCTTATAAGTGAGAACATGCAGTATTTGATTTTCTGTTCCTGCATTAACTTGCTTAGGATAATGGCCTCCAGCTCCTTGCATGTTGCTGCAAAGAACATGATTTTATTCATTTTATTAACAGCATAGTATACCATGGTGCATATTTACCACATTTCCTTTATCTAGAGAATCTTGTTGGGCATCTAGATTGGTTCCACGGCTTTGCTATTGTAAATTGTGCTGCAATAAACATAATGTGCATGTCTCTTTAGGATAGAATTATTTATATTTCTTTGGGTATATACCCAGGAATTGGGTTGCTGGGTCAAATAGTAGCTCTACTTTTAAGTTATTTGAGAAATCTCCAAACTGCTTTGCACAGTGGCTGGGCTAACTTACATTCCCAATGGCAGTAGTATAAGGATTCCCTTTTTTCCACAGCCTTACCAGCATCTGTTATTTTTTGACTTTGTAATAATAGTCACTCTGACTGGTGTGAGATGATATCTCATTGTGGTTTTGATGCATTTCTCTGATGACTACTGATGTTGAGCATTTTTTCATGTGCTTGTTGGCCATACGTATGTCTTCTTTTGGGAAGTTTCTGTTCATGTCTTTGTTTATCTTTTAATAGGGCTGTTTATTTTTTGCTTGTTAATTTGTTTAAATTCCTTATAGATTCTGGATATTAGACCTTTGTCAGATGAATAGTTTGCAAATATTTCCCCCATTCTGAAGGTTGTCTGTTTACTCTGTTGATAGTTTCTTTTGCTGTGGAGAAGCTCTTTAGTTTAATTAGGTCCCACTTATTTTTGTTGCAATTACTTTTGAAGTCTTCATCATGAAATTTTTATAGGGCCTGTGTCCACAATGGTATTTCCTAGATTATCTTCTTTTTTATAGTTTTAGGTTTTATATTTAAGTCTTTAACCTACCTTGTGTTGATTTTTGCATATGGTTAAAGAAAGAGCTCCAGTTCTGCATATGGCTAGCCTGTTCTCCCAACACGAATTATTGAATAGGGGGTTCTTTCCCCACTGCTTGTTTTTGCCAATTTTGTTTATTTCTGGCTTCTCTAATCTGTACCATTGACTTATGGTCTGTTTTTCTACCAGTACTATGATGTTTTAGTTACTGTAGCCTTGTAGTATAGTTTAAAGTTGGGTAGTGTGATGCCTCTGGATTTGTTCTTTTTGCTCAGTATTGCTATGGCCATTTGGATTCTTTTTGGCCCTGTATGAATTTTAGAATTGTTTTTCTAATACTGTGAAAATTGTCATTGATAGTTTAATAGGGATAGCATTAAATCTCTAGGTTGCTTTGTATAGTATGGTTATTTTAACAACATTAATTATGTCTATTCATGAGCATGTGATGTTTTCCCCTTTGTATGTATCATCTCTGATTTCTTTCAGCAGTGTTTTGTAACTCTCATTTTAGAGACCTTTGCCTCCCTGGTTAGCTGTATTCGTATATTTTATTTTTTGTATGCGGCTATTTGTTAACGGGATTTCATTCTTGATTTGTCTCTCAGATTGGACATTATTGGTGTATAGAAATGCTACTGATTTTTGTACATTGATTTTTGGTACTGAAACTTTGCCGTAGTTGTTAATCAGATCGAAGAGCTCTTGGGTAGAGACTGTGGGGTTTTCTAGGTATAAAATAATATCATATGTGAAGAAAGATAGCTTGACCTCCTCTTTTCTTATTTGTATGCCTTTTACTTTCTCTTGCCTAATTGCTCTGGCTAGAACTTCTAGTACTATGTTGAATACGAGTGATGAGAGTGGTCATCCTTGTCTTGTTCTGGTTCTCAGGAGAATTTTTCTAGCTTTTTTCCATTTAGTATAATGTTGGCTGTGGGTTTGCCATCACTGGCTCCTTATTTTTAGGTATGTTTCTTAGATCCCTAGTTTTTCGAGGCTTTTTAACATGAAGGGATGTTGAATTTAATTGAAAGCCTTTTCTGCATCTGTTGAAATGATCGTGTGGTTTTTGTTTTTACATGGAAATTAAATAAGCTGCTCCCGAATGACGTGGGTAAACAATGAAATTAAGGCAGAAAAATAATTCTTTGAAACTAAGAAAAACAAAGATACAACTTATTGAAATCTCTGGAACACAGCTATATCCATGTTAGAAGAAATTTTATAGTGCTAAATTCCCACATGAAAAAGTTGGAAAGATCTCCAGTTAACAATCTACCATCACACCTAGAGGAACTGGAAAAACAAGAGCAAACCCACCCCAAAGCTGCAGAAGAAAATTAATAACCTAATCAGAGCTGAATGGAATGAAACTGAGATGTAAAAAATTATACAAAAGATCAATGACACCAAAAGCTGATTATTTGAAAGAATAAATAAGACTGATGGCCTGCTAGCTAAGTTAATAAAGAAAAATATAGAAAATCCAAATAAACACTATCAGAAATGATAAAGGGGACATTACCTCCTACCCTAATTCATTTTAAGAGGCCAGCATCATTGTGATACCAAAACTTAGCTGAGACGCAACAAAAAATGAAAGCTTTAAGCCTACTATTTTCAATTGTTCATGAGGCTCATTCAATTTATTTTACACAATATCTCAAACCTGTCCCTTTCTTTCTATTACCACTGCCAAAAATTACAGTCTTAAGTAAGGGTCTGTAGCCTTACATCCAGAGAATTACAGAAAACTTTTAGCTGATTTATTTGTGCCTCCCCCCCACAATTTTTCTCATTCAATCTATCCAATAAATTACCTTCATATGAATCCTTCTAAAGTAGGACATTGATCAGGCAAATATTGAGATCGAAAATCCTGTTATCTCTGGTTTGCCTGATGGATAAATTCCAAACATTTTTCAAAATTTGGAACCCTAGATAACCTGGCATTCTTAGTCTTAGTTGCTTTCAACTGCTTATATATATGAAACCATTAAATCAGCTTACCAAACTCTGTAAATGTACTTTTCACTTCCCCGCTTTCTCACATTTGCTCTTGATGGTTTGTCTTTCCTTATCTCTTAACATCCCCCCTAAAGTGAGGGGAAATTTACATTTTATTTTTCCCAACCAGTCTAGCTGGAACTTTGCCTCACAAACTAGCAACAAGGGAGTCTTTGCCTTTCTGAATTTTGTATATTTGACGTAACTTAAGAAACACTGTAAAACATAAGCATTAAGCTGAAGAATTTGAAGATTCTCTGATTTCTAACTTAGAATTAAAAGGCTGAGTATACAGCCATGTGTTTCTTCAAATTGGGCATGTACACGCATACACATAAATTGCTTATATAATTTACATACTTATATATGTGAACATATACATTGACAATTATCCTGTCATCAGATCATCCAATTGCTGTTTCAGAGATTTAAGATGATATTGATATTACTTCTAGAGCCTAACTGTTGTATAACGATTTTAGCATATCATAGATGCTAATCTTCATAGTATTTCTAAATCATAATCTTTCCTTTGTTTCTTCCTCTTAATCTCCACGAAGAAGATTATAGATTTGAAAGGTGAACTAAGTTAAAATAAAGCCATGTTAATCATTACCTTGGCAAAAATTGTGTGAAATTCAGTATAAAGAAAAGCATTACTAATAGCCCTTCTCAAGCATAGAAAAAGGGATACTCTATATGTGACTGATTCTAACTAAAATTAGGCATTGAATAATAGTTTTTAAAAACATACTGATGACTTTTACAAGTTTAAAATTAGGTAAGGGAGTATGTTCTTTGTCAGGTAAACTATATCAGTTACTATTTCCTTAATTGTTAGTAAGTTAATACATTTTAGTTATTTTGCTTATTATTTTACATGTAATTTTACTCAGTGAGTTACCCACATTACATAATATCAAATATTTTATACAAAATATTATTTTTAAAATTTATCATTTTAAATGATAAAATACATTAAATTAAATTACAGTAATACTTAGTCTCAATAAAATATGTTACTATAATTGATGTTATGTAATTTTCTGGTCTTTCTCAAATTTGTATAATTACATTAATTTTTAATATACTAAGGCTATGAGAAACTAAATTAAAATTTTTGAAATGCATAGAGTACTTCAATATTAATTGAGTTGCTTTTCAACAAATAATTTTAATTTTTATTATAATGAACTAATTCAATAAATTATCTTTTATTTTCATGATCAAATAATCTTTTATTATTTAACCATTACCATCAACATAATGAAACACCTGGATAGAGACATTTTTTATTAGAAGAAGAAAGGAAGAAAAGAAGGAAGAAACAAAGAAGCAAAGGAAGAAAGAAATCAAGAAAGCAACCAAAAAATAAACAAAAAAAATTGTCTTTCCTTAGATCTATGTTAATGAAAACCAAGTAGCCAATTTGCATATCTATTTTACAAATGGCAATAACTAATTTTTTCTACCAATTCTTCCAAATGAGTAAAACTGATTGAATTTTTCCTAAATTAATAAAATATCTGGTTGTTCTAAAAGTATAAATTTTTTACGAACTGATTGTCATCTCTATTAAATTTATATTATTTTCTGACTTGTTTTTACAAACAGCTGTCTTCCTCAACTTTAAATACCATTTAGATAGTAGCGATTATATGATAAGGTTTAATGAATATTGTTACTCATTGATTTCAACATTCAAATAATTTTTAAGATTTCCAATTTGGGATAACTTCAGCAGCTGATATGCTCTCAGGTTGTGATAAATATATTTAATCAAAGAAATGAGTCCTTGAAGCATTTATTTTTTAAAGATATCCATTATGAATTAATGTGAACCCTTCATTTTATTTTGTATTTTTCTTCAGATACTGTCAAAATACAATAAAAATGTAGTAAAAACATAAGCCAGACTGATGCTTTCAACTGCTATACTGTTTATATTGAAGAGTTTAAATTCACATATCCTCTTCATTTTTTAAGTTGCTTTAATAGACTTTTTAAATTTTTTGTATTATTATCAGGCACTAGGATGGGAGATTAAAGATTTGCCTTCAAAGAGCTCATCCTTTAATAGAGGAACAGAGTAATTAAAAATACGTTAACTGTTCAAGGTACTGTGGAGAAGCATTGAAAAATTGTATGTATCCTTGATGGCATGATGAAATTTGATTATTAGGTAGATTACTATTGCAGCAGTGTCCAAAATAGACCAGATATCAGAAAATTTGAGAAAACTAACTCAGAGTATGATAAAGCAATTCTCACAAATAATGACAGGCACTTGAACTGAGGATGATCTAGAAATACTTTCTATTGAATTGATTAGGGAATTAGTAAGAAAATGCAATTTAAAAAATTAGTGACAGGCTTGAATGTGAAGATAATAAAAGGAGAACTTCCACATTTTTGGCTAAGACAATGGTCATTCAACTTCATAATAAATGCAACAAAAGGTACAAATTTCTTCATTTTAGAGAAAATGATGAAATCGCTTTAGTATATTTTAATTTATTTTGGCTGCAGTGTATACAAGGGCAGATATGCAGAAAAAAATTAAATGCAGCAATGTATATATCAGGAAAGAAGTTTAGATTTATAAAAACAAAATTTAGAAATTCCAATTTAGTCACATTTAAACTTGTGGCTTTCTTGAGCTATGGTACTTAACTTCAACATACTTCAGTTTCTTCGTTAATATACTGGTAACATTGTGGAGAAAACATATTAATTTTATTAATACAACTAAAGAGCTTAAAATAGTTCTCAAAATGTATGCATTCAATGAATATTAGCTAAAACGATGGAGAAAATGATGTCTCTATTTACAAATTTTTGGGGTGAAATTTGGTTCTTATAAAGTTGTTCTGGAATTAGATGGTTTTGAAGGAATATGCAACAGCTTGTTAAGAGGAAACAGAAAAAATATCATAAATTTAGGTATTTTGCAAAAAGGCTAGGTCCTGGGCTCAGCTGATGGGAGAGAGTGATGCAGTAGTAGGGGTAAATAACTACAATTTGTTCAAAGTCATTCACCAAATGAACTGAAGTCCAAATATAGCCCATGTGATTCAACATCTATTCCAATGTACTTTAAAAAATTGGTTATTCACTAAACCAACTGTCTAACCTCATGAACCAGAGCAGATTTATGGAAACTAAATAGTTCTGGACTCTACTTTGTTTTATTCACTTATACTTCCATGTTATGCCAATTCCACACTGTCTTGATTATGGTACCTTTAGAGGTGCCTAGTTTCCATTTTCCTAAAATATAGAAAAAATAAGCAAATTTCCTCATATGTAATCCATCCAATGTAAGTTCTATCTAAAAATTATATACATAGTAGAACCCAACTCATCATTGCCTTAAATAGTACTTTTTATTTTTGCCTGCATAAATAAACAGAAACATGTTTCTGTTTCTGGAAATAATTCTGGAATTTTCCAATTTTACTGTTAAGTTTATGTAAGATATCAATGTCACCAGGTGACAGGAAAAGGTGACTAATAGATGAGAAACAAATTATAAATTATGTTTCTCTCTCAATCAGTATTCAATTCATGTATTTTTAGCACTTAACATGTCACACATGGCTTTAGGGAATTTGCAGAGAATCGGCAGATAATGTCCCTGGTACATAGACGATAACTTCCAGTAATAGAGACAGATAACAAATACATGAATAAATGTAGTTAATTGCAATAGTAATAAATGTTGTAAAAAATTTAAAGTGGGTCATGTGCAGTGGTTCACACTCGTAATCCCAGCACTTTGGGAAGCAGAGAAGGGCAGAGAGGTTGAGCCCAGGAGTTCAATACCAGCCTGAGCAACATGGTGAGATCCTGTCTCTACAAAATATATATGTGTGTGTGTGTGCGTGTGTGTGTGTATATATATATATATATATATATATATACATGTACATATATATACCAAAATTAGCCAGACATGATGGCGTGTGCCTGTGTCTCAAGTACGTAGGAGGCTGAGGTGGGAGGATCTCTTGAACTTGGTTGATGGAGGTTACAGTGAGTCAAGATTGTGCACCACTGCATTCCAGCACAGGCGATGGAGTGAGACCCTGTCAAAAAATGAATTAATTAAAAGTGGGCACTGTATAAGGTAAGGACTGTAAAGGGAACAAATTTAAGTAAAACAATTAGAGAAATCTAGCAAAAACAAAGCTTGTGAGTTTGCTGAAAATTGGATTGATTTGAAGAACATAAACTTTACACACCTGCAGAATAGTAAGAGATGGTGAATGCAGAAGGAAATTAGTTTGGAAATGTGGCCAGAGATCAAGAAGGACCTGTTAGTCTCTGGTAAGTAATCTGAGCTTCTGTTTGTTTTTCAATTCATTGGGAAATCTTGGGAGGGTTACAAGAAAGTAAATTATGGATAATTAGAGTTCTTGTTATTTAACAGACCACCCCAAGCTTTTTGGCATAAAACAATATTTTCTTTGGCTCACCAATCTTCAGTTTGGTGAAATGAAGGCTTATCTTTGCTTCATCACATCATCTGCATCAGCTCAACTGGGAGCTGGAAGATCCACTTAAAAAGAAATCTCTCTTCCGTGGGTGCAAATTAATGCAGTTGACTAGAAACTCAGCTGGTGCTGAGGGGCAGGAGCCTCTGTTCCTTTCCATGTGAATTTCCTCAGAAAGGCTTCTCTGCTGCACTCTCTGGGCTTGACGACAAGGTAGCTGGACATAAGGTGAGCCTCCTAGGAGACAGAAAGTGGAAACTAGCAGTTTCTTTTATACTTGTTCTGGGAACTGGCACATCATTTTTATCACACACTATTCATTATGTGTACAGAGTCCAGATTTCAGGGAGAGGCATAGACTGTATTTCTCAATGGAAGGAATATTAAATAATTTTGGGACCACACTCTCTTCTGACCACCAATTATTTACATTTCTCCCACATTCAATATATAGTCACACCAAGAAACCACAGGATTTTTGTGCCATTACAGCATCAGGAAGAAAATCAATGACTAAGATCTCATCATCTAAATTATGTATATATATATGGATGATGCCCTTTAGTTGCTGTTCCTTGGATATGTCTCCTTGAATACAGCTCTCCTTTGAAATAAAGTAGTAGGAAATAAACAGGCAAGCTATCTTCCCTCAACATACCCAAAATTTATTCGTTGGACAGACATAGGCTAATTACAATAGTCATTGAAGGGGGTGAGTAAAAAGGAAGCCCAGTCACTTATCCATAGTAATCTTTAAATCCAGCTAAAAAATATTGCTAAATATTTAAAGGCCAGGTGCAGTGGCTCGCGCCTGTAATCCCAGCACTTTGGGAGTCCGAGGCAGGCGGATCACAAAGTCAGGAGTTCGAGACCAGCCTGGCCAATCTGGTGACACCCCGTCTCTATTAAAATACAAAAATTAACCAGGTGTGGTGGCACGTGCCTGTAAACCCAGCTACTTGGGAGGCTGAGGCAGAAGAATCGCTTGAACATGGGAGGTGGAAGTTGCAGTGAGCCGAGATCATGCCACTGCACTCCAGCCTGGGCGACAGAGCAGATGCAGATCCCATAGTGCTCTTTCTCTCTCTCTCTCTCTCTCTCTCTATATATATATATATATATAGATAGATAGATAGATAGATAGATAGATATATGGTGCGTGCTCTCTCTCTCTCTCTCTCCATATATATATGGCTAGTTTATAGACTGGGTCACAGTGTTACTTTCCAGGAGTTAGTCTTAATGGCTTATAGTTTCCTCCTTTTGGATCTTTGTTCTACCTTCTGAAACATATTTTATTTTCCATAAAATGTAGCTTCTGTTCGCTCCTGAGTAGTTTTCTCACCACAAAAGTTTAGGAGTTGAAATGCCTGTTTTCATTTTGTACTGTCTTTGTTTCTTTCAGTCTAATTTGGCAGGGCTTTCACCAGAATCATTTATAGGCATTCTTTGAGTTTTATTGCTGCTCACTCAATTAGGTAGAAGCCACAACCACAAATCTCATTGAGATAAGCTTTACTACAACTTGAGATCATTGTAAGGCTACTATGGGACAATAACAGCTAATTGAACTTGGGGCTTATCCTGCACTGGCAGTCGGGTATTGCTGGAGCTCGAACAGCAGATGAACTGGGGCTGGCCATATCACCATTCTTATAGTCTCAAGGTCTCCTCATTGTGATCTCTCCGTGTGGGCTAATTTGGGCTTTGTCACATCATGGTGGCTGGGTGTCAAAAGTGAGTATCCCAATAGAAACATGTCCACTTTGATGACCTAGCCTTAGAAGTCACACAGCATAAGAGACAGACATAAGACCCCCAGGATTAAGGAGAAGGCAACACAGACCCTCACCTCTTGTTAGGAGAATTGTCAAGGTCATATTGTAAGTGAAAGTGCAATAGAACATTATACTGTGGTCATTTTTAAGAAAAGACAGTCCTCCACAGTTAGAATTTAGACTAAACTAATACAACAAAGTAATCAAATATGCAATCATTTTACAAAATTATATATATATGTACATATATATATTTATGTGTGTGTGTGTGTGTGTGTGTGTGTATTTGTTGTTGTTGTTTGTTCTCATTGCAACAGTCCGGAGATACATAGGCCTCATCTGATACCGAGGCTCCAAAGAATGGTAATTCCCAAAAGACAGCTTCCATTTCTGGTCAACTGTAGGAAATAATACTTCCCTGCCAATGAGTAAAGGCCAAAGGAGTATATGTCACATTTGTTTTAATTGCACCCTGAAGTAGCAGACATTACCTCACTCCCCTCTAATTGGACAATACTGGTCATATGTAGTCATATGTTATAATAACCTGCAAAAAAAGATGGAGCACTTAGTCTTTAGCTGGGAAACCATGGGTCTAACACAAACCTAGTGGTTCTACCATTAACAAAGGTAAAATGAATGTCATTGGAAAACTAGTGGTTTCTGCTACAAGTGGCGTAATCTAATTATTGTTTCAAATTATATATGTAGTACTGTTTGGAGAATAAACTGGGAATTGGTAAGAGTAGAGGCAGATCCTATGTTAGGAGGCAATTACAATGGCCTAAGAAATATTCGGTGTTGGCTTGGGCAAGATAGTAACTGTAGAGCCTGGACTTAGATTTTTGGATTGACTAACTAGGTATATAGTGGTATCATTACTGAAAAAGAGAAAAAGTTTTCTTATAGGATGGAATTGAAATATATACTTTCATTTTCTTATATGTTAATATTCTGATTTTTTGTGACAACTAATACAAAATGGCAAGTTGAAAGTTAGCTAAATTCATCTAGAACTCATAGGAAAAGTCATGGGCAGAATTTTTAATTTGGGGTCAATTGTATGGAAATGCTCTCTGTTGAAATATATAAACTATAAACTTGCTTTGGGAAACTCAAGATATCAGAAAATAACTGAAGAAGAAAATGATGCAGAGAAGTGAGGAGCAGCAGTGTTGCTGTTTGTTAAAAGGCTAAAGGAACTCATCCGGGAGGCAGAAACCCCAAAAAGATGAAAGAGGAAAAGAAGACTGATGCTGTTAAGCTTCTCTTTTTCTTTTCCTAGAGATTTAGCTGTGCAAGATTCTAGAAAGCTCTTTTAAAACTTATTCTCTGTTTTGTGGTTTTGTGCATCTATCTTTCTGCTTAGTACTCTGTTAAATATCTCTTGCTTAGAAGCAATTACTCTTATTACCCAATAGAGGATCTCCCTGTTTTTTCTCTCCCATGGTATCTAGTTATTTATCTTATAATATTTAATACAATTTAAAATTTTGTTCTACTTTGTACATTTTTGTGCAAAGTAACCTATCTTATCTAGGATTCAACATCCTAGAGTGTAGAATTTGCACTTTGCATAAAATTGGAACTTGTCAAAAATGTGATTAATGACCATTGGACGTGTAATTTGGAGTTCCATCTACAAACACATTACTGACTATATAATTAACAACAAAGAAGGGACCCTACTCAAAGAAGGTTGGGAGCATTGACTCAGTTTTAGACTGAGTTGGGGAAGCACTGATTTTCCCTTTTGTCTTTGTAGAGTTTTTCCTTGGAGACAGCTCTTTTTGCTGTCTCTTCACCATTAGAGTCATAGTATTTGGAGAGCCATGATTAGAGGAAAGAACTATGGAAAATGGGCCAAGAAACCCATTAGTGAAGCTTTTAGTGTTGTTCTAAAGCTTGCCAGTGGTCTAAGCAAAAGGAGTTCTGAAAGCTTTATATAATAGGCTAACCCAACTCATGAATCCACTGGGGCTTGGACAAAAGCCATAGCTAGAATTGGAATGTGTGCACTACTTCTCTGTATCCTCTGGCTATCTCCCTTTTGATTTTATGGCTCTAGAAAATGGGTGGTTGAGGATTCAGATATTCTATCTAGAAATCAAATATAATTTCAGTGGTGAAATAACATGCAAAAGTAAAAGTTGCAACAAGCCTAAAAAATAAGGATTTTTATTCACAACATCCAGATATCTTAACAGAGTCTAATATAAATTTTGTGATATGTGTGAGGTCACAAGACTAGTAAGTAAAAGAACAGGAATTAGATTCCAGATCTGTTGTAATACAAGAATATATACTCTCCATATTCTATTAATTTGCTTACCTAGTAAATAAAAATAGCATTCACAAAAGAGAGCCTCATTTGTTACCCTGAAATTTTTACAATTTTACTGGGTTTCAGAGAAAGGAGCATTCCCTGAGATATCAGACCTGTGGGAGAAACTTATTTGCAACAGATAGATTTAGATAACAGTAGGAGAGAAAGATGGATTTTCAATGTGGGAGAGATATAAAAGGGCAAGTTAAGGCTTATAGTACCAGATGAGTGCAACTTGTTCTTCGCCTGCCCCTGCAGACAAGTAATAGGTTGTGACTGAGTCAAGAGTACAATAGCCACACACTGAATTACTTTAAATGTAATTATCTTTCTTTCATATTGTTATAACGTTGTTGCCAAAACTATGCATTTTAATAATTAATAAACAACATGAACTCAATTTTTTCATAGAGTGACTTGACATAAGATCAGGATTATTACAGCCCTATTTTTCCCCTCTGAGGAAGTAGTGTAATAATGTTTTTGTGAAGTTACATTTTAAGATACTTCTGAATCCATCTCTCACAAATTAAAAAGATACACATATATATTATGAAAATAAAAGACTGGATTCTGGTAGACTTATTTGTTTTTAGACATTTGTTCCATTTTCGGACTTATCAAGATTTGTGAGCTTTTTTCTCCTTACGTGAACTTTATATCTCTCTTCACAAATCAATTGTATGAAGAACAGGATTCACCTCAACCTGCCTAAGTGTAATAAAATCAACCAAAAGAAAGCCCAAATTTCTCTTTTGCAAAATATGAATAATGTTACAGAAGAGAAAAACATTCATCCTAGCTCTCCTTTTTACAAATCCTCTAAAAGAATTTATGACTCAAGTGAATGACTAGTCTAGTGGGATGCAGTTTTCTAGGCTAACATGTAAAATATCCTAAGAACATTTATTACTGCTTGACTGGACTTGAACCTTTTTCAAGGTAATGGCCTGAAAATCAGAGATAAGTTGGAAAAAATAGTGAATATTAAATTCAGAAGATAGTACAAAACAAGATCAAGATATTGAAATTATCATTCATTTTTTGTCTGATCTACATTATATCCTGTGAGAATTTCTGAGTAGATTTTCACTAAATATACATCAACATCAACAATGACATTAAACTGAAAATGATATTCATTTGGTTAAGCTGTTTTGTAACCAAGTTTTTCAGAATAATTGTACTGGCCAAATACATTAGCAATTCGTTCGTCTGTATCTTCATTTTTGCTAGAGAGACAAAACCATGAAACAAATGAAAAAGTATTAAAAGATTAAGAAAACTTTAATATATTTCCTGAAAATACTTTGAAATAAATATTAAAAATCTATAAAAATATATCCAATAACCAGTTATAAAAGTATTGTTTGGACTAAGAAGTCCAGGTAATTTAATTTCAATTTTATTTTATCTACAAAATGAACTCTTTTATACACTTTATTTCCATATGAATTATTTAGAATTAATTTCCTTGTTTTTATGTTTACTTTTAGATTTAGATGAACAGCTCCTATTTTTAAAAAATATACATGATTTTTCTTCAATTCACAGTACAGACAAATGAATATTTTTAGCCCATAGGTCAAATAAAAGATTAATGATTCATACATATCAGCTGTAAATTCATAAGAACCATATGGATGTCCAAGTGGAGGTGGAGGAGGTGAATAAGAGAAGAAAAAGGCAACTATAAATGAAGACACATAGATCCTCAACCTTTAAAACAGTAAGACACAGTTTTTCACTTATATTAGCCCTTAAAAAACATAAGATCCACTGTTGAAATGGTGCATATTCGAAGAACTGTTAATAGAAATCAAATATATTTTGATGGGAATAATTAACATAGATAAATGAGTATAATTTTCTTTCAGTATACACTTAAATTACCTAAACAATTAAAGCCTTATTTTCTTATTCTGTTAAGTGTTAGTAGTAAAGTCTACTTACTTAATAGGGCTAGAGCATGAAGTAAGAAAACGAGGCATATCATATTCTTTGTGTACTGCCTACATATTGCAAATTGCATATTTGGTAGCCACTATGCTGATTTCCATTTATGACTATGTCTATATTTTCTAGAAAGTTGTTTTGTAACCTTAAATAAGAAATGCAAAAATGTTCAGAACTTTTGTGCTGCAATTTTACTAGTAGGAAATTATCCTAAGGAAACAATCACTTACACACACACTCACATATACACACACACTCACATGCACACATCTATACCATAAAATTTTATTATGAAATTATTGTAAGTTTATAAAAATATTTACCAATAGAATAATATTAAGTAACTCATGGATTTTTTATTAAAACTACTTTTGGTATTTTTTAAAGGGCTAAAGGTATTTTGGTACAAATTTCAGGGAAAATAGGATGCTAGCCCTTGAGAACATGCTGATCTTGCTCCTTGGCTAACTACACCATTCACCTTACTTTGGCTAGGGAGGCATTTGCAGAGCTCTCCTTCTGACATTTTTGTCTAGAGGAGGCATTGTTGTCTCCCTTACTCTCAAAAGCTTCATGTGTGTTAAGGAAACTTTTAAAGTGTCTTTCCTTTTTGAAATGAGCAAGTGGTAGGTATATAGCTACTTTATTATTTTTATCTTATTTATTCAAGTATTTTATTTTCCTTCTATTTTATCTTTTTTACTATAGGCATAGACATTCTATTACACATTCGGAAAAGTACAGAGTGTAATACACTCTATATCCAAGTCTATATTCAAAACCTGTTTCTATTTTTCTCTATTTGCATCAGCAGGTATATGTTCTTTTTAAAGTAAATTATAGATACTTTGACACTTCATTCTAAATATTTCAAGCATATATCTCCAAAAATTAATATTCTCAAATTTTGCTACAGTGCTATTATTACAGCTAAAATAATTGAGACAAATCACATAATATTACAAAAAAACCACAAATTCTATATTTGAGCATATTCAGATATTCTAAAAGTGTATTTATAGCTGCTTTGCTCACACCTGGAGTCAATCAAGAATCACACATTGTATTTGGTTGTGTTGGTTCTTAATCTCTGTTAATCTACAATAGACCCAACTATATTTTTCTTTACTTTATAACATAGAAAGTCTATTGCCAGTGGTTGTCCATTTTCAAATTTGTAACATAGGATTGGTTTGTTTTTATTCTCTGAAGCATATTATATCATTACATGACACAACAACTTCCTGACTTTATTCAATAAGTACATACTGAATTATGAGTGTATGTCAGCCAGAGAACATATAGCTATGACAGGAAAAAAAAAAAAAAAAAGAAAGATCTGTCTTTCTTTTTGCTCTAAATATTTTTTTCTCTTTCCTTTAGGATGCAACTGACTCACTTAAAATAACTGTGTGGATATTGAACTTTTATGAACTACTATTTACTAAATTATATGGGTGTGCTTTTCCTCATCTCAGAATAGCATATCAATAGATGCTATACAAACATAAGAGGTACATTTGTAAAACATTGAATTCAGTTCCAAATATCTCAAAATTTCTTCCCTAAAGAACACTTTTTGAATGAGATTAAGACATAGGAATCTAAGTTCATCAACCAAAGATGGGTGCCTGACTGCTCATCAACTAATTATATGTAACTCAAAGAATAGGAATTCAGAAGATCTGTGTCCAGCTTTGTCATGAGTAAATAAGGAAGGCACCCATAAATCTTATGTAAGTCGTAGGAAGAAGTGTGGTTCTTTGCAGTGAACCATTTCCTGGAAGACACAAGACTGGGGGGATTTTTTAACCTTTGCTGTTTTCCAGGAGCACGGGTTTCTGGTAAAATTCAACACTGTCAGGAGCAGCCAGAGTGATAAGATAACTTATACACAAGACAATCCCTAATAACTTATACACAGACGATCTCTAATGCAAATGGCGCCTGTGTCTGGAAGAAGCAGTGATACCTTCATAAAACTAAACTTTTGCCTTAATAATATGGTGCTTTCCAGTAGAGGCAATAGCAGAGCCCAGGAGAGAAAGTACTGCTCAGAAGCTAAAGTGTAGATCAAGCACATAATGCCTGAGGTAGTAGTTTCTTGAACTTATTTGTGAGCACACGCAAAAAGTCTCCTGAGTTAAAAACCACAACCACAATAACAACAACAACAAGGAGGACATTTGCAAAAGTACAGAGTTTCTGCAGCGCTTCTGAAGACAAGAGCCAGTAAAAAATGTGATGTAGTAATGTTATTACCACAAATGTGAATTCATTTTTACATAGTTTTGATGACTTGTGGAAGTTTAGGTTACAGTCACATAGAAAAGTATTTACCCCTTACCTGAAGCACCCTGAGTTTGAGATCAAGAAAAAAAAAGATACTAAATGTTTCATCTTGGCATGCCTTGAGGCATAATAGTAAGTTAGATATAATAGTATCCATAAATGGCAGAATTCCATCATTTTATAGATATGACTGCCTATGTTATGGTATGTTTTGTAATAAACATGTTTTGTTTTAGAAAAGGAAAACACCAGAAATATTTGAGATGTCTGAAAGGGTGAAGTTTCCCTAGTGCTGTGAGGAGATTACTAAGAAAAAATGGCATGTACGAATTTTATTTGATTAAAATCAGAACTCAGTAATAGATAACAAGCTTCGGGCTAGTTTTAGGAAGAATAATTCTTTCTTTGTCTTTGTTTTGTTTAGTTTTGAAGACAGGGTCTCACTCTGTTGCCCAGGCTACAGTGCAGTGGCAGGATCATGGCTCACTGCAGCCCAGCCTTGGCCTCCTAAGCTCAGGTGATCCTCCCAACTCGGCCTCCCATGTAGCTGGGACTACAGGCACACATCAACTACTCCTGGCTGATTTTTTTTCTTTTTTAATGTTTGTAAAGACAGGGTTTCACCATCTTGCCCAGGCTGATCTAAAACTCCTGAGCTCAAGTGATCCTTCTGCCTCAGCCTCCTAAAATGCTGGGATTACAAATATGAGTCACCATGCCCAGATGAGACTTAACTTTCTAAGTAAATTAGACATAATTGAGAATCAGTAATATAAACATTTTAAGCCTCCATTTGCAACCAGATCTCTTTCAGCATTTTGACAGAAGTTCTGTATCTTCTACTTCAATACTTAAATTTGCTTTTCCTCAGGCACCTGCATTCAACATTAATTTTAAAAGATCCTGTCAAATACTACTCTTGAGCTTTTGTTTAATTATTCTTATTACAATACTTCCAGAAACTACCATGAAGGAATTTACATAATTTATATTCATACATTGAAAATAAAATAGAGACTTTGCTGAAGTAATTTCTACTGTCTATTGAAAATAGAGTTTTCAGCTATATTACAAGATAAATTAAATTGTGTTGTAAAGGTCTGGGTGCAAAACTAAAATTTTACCATTTTTTTCTGGGAAATATGGGTTTGAGTTTCTAATTAATAAACTTAAAAATGTTCTGTGGTGAAATTAAAAAGTTTCTTAAAAAGTGCTTGTATGAAAACTAGTTTTTCTCCGTGTCTACTACGTAGTGTTTCTCAAACTTGCTACTATGGACACGAGAAGGTTTTTGAAAGTATTGCTTTTTTAGGTTCCACAAGTTCTCTACTAAAAATTTTATTTTAATTTTATCTTTCTATTTTGATAATAATTTGACAATAACCTTATATAAGCATATTCTTTATCAGATACAATACAGATCTGTTATTTCAGTGCCATGGCTGCCTTTGGGTTTATGATATTTTTGGCTCCAAGTTGTATGATGAGAAGTTAATGAACAAATGAGATAGAGAAGCTACATATGCAATACATTTGTCCCAAATGAAGCCCAAATTATACGCCGATGACACTATGGAAACAAAAATTTGGTAGCATTTTAATGTGAGTAAAATGAGAAATCAAGTCATTCCATGGCTTAGGGTTGACTAGGCCTGTGAAACTCAACAGAAAACTTTATCACCACAATCATATCATATTTTAATTGAGGTTGGAAAAATTACTGTTAACAACACATGTTCTATTATCTCAAATTTATGTTGTTAATTTTAATTTTATGGATTTATAATTTGCTCGTGCTTAGCTTATAAACTCTCTTTGGCTTTATACTTATAAATTCAAAGAATAAATTAGGGTTCATCCCAAGATTTATGTTTTTAAGTATTTAATTAATATCATAATGTAATTTAAGTTGATACTTGCATCACCTGGAATTCTTTTTAATGTCAAAAATGTCCATAAATTCATCAGGTTGGAGATATATGTTCATTGAATCATATATCTTTTTTCCCTTTTACATGTGCAAGATAAAGGAAGAAAAGAAAAATATCTATTAAATTAGAAGAATTATTTCCAAATATGTAGTTGAAACTACTTGTTTAACATTATGTCATTCTTTCAATCAACACATTTTTAGGAGCTCCTGTTATCCTAATATTATTTACCTCTCAATAAATTTATTAGAACTTGAGAACAGAAAACAACAACAACAACAAACAACACATACACTGAAGAAAAAAAAGAAAATATTATTTTAAGGCCAAATATGCTAGTGCATCAAATAAGTAAGTAATTTCTTGTCAAACAGGAATTATATACTACTCTTGGAAATTTTTTCAATGAAGACATCACCACAGAGAAATGAATTTACGAGTTTCAATTATTTTATTTGTTGCCATGACAACACTATAGACAGTTTCCCTTTTCTGTTTTTTTAAATTTTTTAACATAATATTTATTCAACCTGCAATGTTTATTAAATCAAGTATTTTGCCATGTGATGGAGGTATAAAATGGAACACACCATCACTATTCTAAAGGATTTTGCTCTTTGGGGACTGGGGAGAATCTTATATTAAGTATCAGGGCTTGAATTGATTATATCAAATGCTCCTAAAGTTGGTTAAATTGTTAAATCTCTGCTCATTATTTTCAGTTATTTAATAATTTGTGGTGTTTCCGAATTTTTTATATGTATTTATTTTTAATTCATTTTAGGGTGTGGTTAAGAGAAAAAAAAATTGCCATTAAGGAATCAGCAAATAGGATGTCTGAAGTGAGGATAGAGCACCTATCTCTGAGATCAAAGTCATCTGACCAAAAATGATGCCTCTGAGACCATAACAAAAGAATGAATAATGAAATATAAGAATAGGGATTCTGCACTAACTCTATGGGGAAGAAAACAATGGTAAGAGTAAAAGGATCAACATCAGCAACTCGTGTTTCCATCGATTTGTTTATAAGATGCCGTCTACGTGATTCCAAAATCTCCTATCCTTTTTCTCCCGTCAAGCTTCCCTGTCTCTAAAAGAGATCTTGTTCTTCCCGCACAGACAGAAATAATAATATATCATTGAAATATTATTATTACATTTAAAGTTACTTACACTCTTTCCCATTCCTGTAATTTCCTAGTTGGAAGCCCTCGCACTTCGGAAATTATTTAATGTGATTTTTTTCTTCCTGACATATAAATTGTCACATCACCTTAAATGTTGGGACTTCAGGTTGGGAAGTGGGTGGATAATATTCTTGAGGAAGCTGCCTTCCTTTTATAGGTAATGTTACCTCCTTGTAAAGGTTGCTTTCTATGTATTATTCTACTTTTTTTCTAAGAATATACCATATAATGAAAACTTTACAGGCTTGACATCCTATTACTAAGATGATAATTGTTGAGGTCTTCAATAGAATTTCAAGTCAAATATGTTGTGTTATATGCCTATTTATATTTCACTCTCTGATTCACCTAGTTAGGATCTCAGAATTGAACTTTAATTGCAGATTTATTACTTCTTTACTCTATGTATTAATTTAAAATTTACTTTTTCCTACCTTCATCTTGGTTTGAGAAGGTTATTTCCCTTTCATTTGATTTCTTTGTTTTAATTTACATGTGCATATTTATTACCTGTATATAAGCAAACATTTATAGTATAGAATACTATGAGTTAATAAATAAATATATTATCAGAATATTTTCTTTATATTTAATATACATTTTAATTAAAATGCACTGTTTAGCTGAACTGTGCTTCCTGAAAACTGTAGCATTTAAAGACAGCACTATGTGAAATATAAAATTATGTTTTTTTCTCTGTGTCTATGATTTATTGAAGTAATGTTCTTCAGGAAATTTTTTTTTAATTTTTAAATTTATAGTTGACATAATAATTGTACATATTTATAGGGTACAATGTGATGTTTCAATGCATGTCAATAATATGACGATCAAATTGGAATAATTACCATGTCTATCACTTTAAACATTTGTCATTTTTATGTGACAGGTGACAACATTTAAAATATTCTGTTCTAGCTAACTTGAAATATACACCAAATTGCAGTTTGCTATAATCATCCTTCTGAAATTAATTTTTTCTGAGTTTAGATTTTCAGAACACCAAACTGGTAACCAAATTATTAATCAAATTGACAGAAAATTTTATTCTTATTAATAAAAATACCAATTTATATTTATATTTGTAACTGCTATGTCTATTGTGAGCTGTAATCCCTTTATAGAGGTAAATATGCAAATAAAATAAGCAAATGGCGAAAAAGCAGCCTTTCAGGATGACTACTTTCTAAATAGATCTAAACTTCAATCCAAATAAGAAAATGCAATATTGAAATTTTAAGGCTGCTAAGTCATTTTGTGGGGGTAAAGGATTAATATTAAATTTCAGGAGTTAGATTAGGACAGTGACTAAAATGAATAAGATTAGGAATTCAAGATTTTTTCTTAAATGTATTGAGCTGTGATGACCCATGTCAATTAAAATTTTCCAGGTTACATGACAAACACTCTAACCTTTACAACATAAATTGTGGAGATTTGTATTTTGAATAAGGTTCAACTAAGTAGAAATGATAACCTCCATAACGTTGTTTACTACTCCTGGAATTTTTTTTTGATCAAAAATAAAATGTTATTGTAATTACAGTAGTGAGTCATATGTAATGCCTCAATGGCAATTTTAGTTTATTGTCCCCCAAAAGAACATTACTATTCTACATAGCTAAGTTTATTGGTTTCAGCAGGACTTAAATAGGCCTACATTTGAAAAATAATTTAACCTCTCTTATTGAGGTTATCCTTTCTATTTACTTGAACCTTATTCATCTTTCTAGGCATTATCATATAGTGAAAAATACTGAAATATACAGATAAATATTATTTGTAAATATCACAGCCACCATTTACTGAGCCATCACTGTGTGTCAGTCGTGTTAAGGATGTATCACACATCATTCCCAACACTCTTAACAGCAGGCAATGTAAATTTTTTCAGCTCCATTGGAATTTCCTCCATTGCTTATAAACAAACTGAGCTTAAAAGATGCTAAAGCAGCTAAGTGCATAGAGTGAGTGATTGACATGGATTCAAATCCAGGCTTGAAAACTCAATCTCTTTCTACCACCAAAACTTCCTTAGAAAACAAATAAACCAACACAAAACAATTGGGGATAGTCCCTACCTTTCAATGGCCATAACATTATGTTTGATTTTTATAGATTTCATGTTCTTTATTTTCCAGCTAGGAACAATTTGTCTAACTCACAAGGTTAATGTGGATACTCCCTCTCAAAAATGTTTGTTTATTTTAATTCCCAGTTCCATAAAGTATTTTACATTTATTTATAATTTGTTCTGAAATTAAACCTGCATGTTTATGGGTGTCACAATGTGATCTGAGGCACGCTGGATGACCCCAAGATCCTTTTAATGTGTCCAAGAGTGCCTCAGTTTGTTTTCAAGTACTTATCTGTACATAGCTGGATCTTCTTTATATACTTCAACCAGAACAACATACCATAACACACGGAGTTCAGAAAAGTGGAATATTCAGTGATCTACTAAGCCAATCATTAAAGAATTTCACAAAAATACAAAGCAACATAGATCTCACTAAACCTACTTTTGCTTTGCAGAATAACCATTTGTCATCAAAATGTTACTTTTGTTAATATTTATGTATATGTTATTACTATTTTAAAAATTTAGTGACTTGCTAGGAAAACTAGTGAGTATTTAAAAAATTTTTCAGTTTTATTTATTTTGTTTGTTTGTTTGTTTTTGTTTTGATACAAAGTCTTTCTCTGTCGCCCACGCTGGAGTGCAGTGGCGCCATCTCGGCTCACTGCAAGCTCCGCCTCACGGGTTGACGTCATTCTCCTGCCTCAGCCTCCCGAGTAGCTGGGACTACAGGCACGCGTCACCACGCCTGGCTCATTTTTTGTATTTTTTTTTTTTTTTTTTTTTTTTAGCAGAGACGAAGCTTCACCGTGTTAGCCAGCATGGTCTCCATCTCCTGACCTCATGATCTGCCCACCTCAGCCTCCCAAAGTGCTGGGATTACAGGCGTGAGCCACTGCGCCTGGCTCCAGTTTTAATTTTTAATACAGTAATATCAATAGACCTGCATAAACTAAAGCTCTTTGGGGCCTTCCGTGGCATTAAGAATGTAAGTGGTCTCAAGATAGAGAAGTTTCAGGACTATCACTGTACAGTTTTGTAACATTTATTTTATTTCTTGTATTGCTAATTTATCTTTATATAGTTGCTATTTTATAAGATGTAAACTCCTTGATAATAAAAATGTCATTTATTTGCCATGTCCTTTAAATGCCATGATTTGCATAATTGGCATGTAACAAATATTTGGAGATTGTTGATTGGCAGAGATTAATTTACCCTCATCATTACATAGGTAGTTAAACTCAGAGCAGAAATTAAAACTGAGATTTCTAGTATTATTGTGAGTCACAGCTAGAAAATAAAATCTGTCTCTAAAGTGGGAGGATTTCATATTTTAGCATGGAAAATTATTTCCCCTTGTTCAAATATTTCAACTTCCTCCTGGCAAGTGTCCCGTTTATTTTGCAGCCCAGGCTTAGGGAATAAAAGTATGGCTTACTTAAAGAGGTATGAATTTGTTTACTGTAGAGGTAAAATTTACTTTCAAAATATAAGTTTTTAAATACCCACAATTAGGTATTGGCTGAAAGAAATTTATGTATAAAGATGAACTGTATTTAAGGAAGTGTATTTCGACTTCTCAATAGCTGGAAAGCCATCTCAGTCTTTCTCTTACTATCTTGTCTTCTTTTATTTCTTTGTGTGCCTATGTTTGCATCTCATTTCTCTACATGGCTGGTGTTATTAGTCCATTCTCACACTGCTATAAAGACATACCTGAGAATGGGTAATTTATGGAGAAAAGAGGTTAAATTGAGTTACGGTGTCACAGAGTATACAGGTAACATGGATGGGGAGGCCTCAGGAAACTTACACTTATGACAGAAAGCAAGGGGGATGCAGGCACAATCTTCAAATGGTGGAGCAGGAGAGAGAGAGCATAAAGAGGGAAGTGCTACACATTTTTAACCAACCAGATCTCCTGAGAACTCGTTCACTATCACAAGAACAGCAAGGGGGAAATCGTCCCCATTATCCAATCATCTCTCATCAGATCCCTCCCCCAACATTGGAAGTTACAATTTCACATGAGATTTGGGTGGGGACACAGAGTCAAACCATATCAGTAGCCTGATATTATTAATTACATGTGACTCATCAAAGCATCCCCCCAATGGGAATCGAATCCCAAATACAGACAGTGGGTACACAGCTTTACAGGTCAATCATGCATAGCTAAGCTACACGGCATTGCCTTGTCTCCATTCCAAAGCCCCTAGAGAAAAATCCAGTTGATCCCGTGTAAGTGAATTATCTATTCTTTCTATACCATTCTCTGAGCCTAGGATGGCAGCATGTTTAGGTTGAGAGGGGGAGTGTTGTTTTACATAAAATGTGAAGCTAAGTGTTATGTTCTTTATGAAGGAATACAGAGAAGTAGATATATGGGAAAGGTCTGTACCTTTAGGACTCCAAATTATCAAATCCTTCAAAAGATGTGTAGGGAATCCTTACTGATTTATGAAACACTAATCCCCAAATTATATAAACTTTTGCTTAGTGGTTTTAATACTACTTGCCATAAGGCCTCTGGGAGATTTGATTAAAAATAAAAACGATATCCTAACTACAGCCGTGAGTCATATATAATGCCTAAATGGGAGTTTTAGTTGGTTGTCCTAAAAAATAACATTACTATTCTACACAACTAAGTTTACTGGTTTCAGCATGACATAAATAGGCCTATGCTGGAAAATAATTTAAATGTAACTATACACATACATATTGAAGCTTTTCAGGATAAATTTTTACTATGAATTTGCTGTATCTGAAATGTAAAGAAATATACAATGCAGATTTTTATATAAAGCATAATGTAGGGGAAATTACGAAATTTCAAAATAAGCTTTCAGTAGCATTGTAATATGCTTTTGTAGAAATAAAGTTATCCAGAAGGCACAAGGAGTTGCAGTGTGTCCTAAGTCAGCAATGCACAATGCCTAATTTATTTTCCGTAAGTTTTACGTCTAGAAGTTACATAATATCTAAGAAGGAGCTTAGAGGAAAGCTTTAGAACAAATGAAACTGAGAGCTATAAGTTGTCATTACAATATTCTTTAAGAGCTTATCTATTGTCCTGCAATAAATATATTGCTAAAAAATTTGTTCAATAAACAAACCTTGCAATAAAGTGACACTGATGTACATAATCACATACTTTTAATACTGTTTTCAAAAATTCATGAAATAAAATATCGAAGTCCTTTCTACATTCAAGTTATTAAATAAAAATTGACTACAAAACATATATTGCACATTGGTTCTGTTCACTATTAAGAATCCAGCTTAATATGAAAAATGAATATAGAATCTACATACAATATAGTAATCATTACAATTTGTATATGTAGCTCTCCTTGTATCTTGCTGTTGAAGTAAGTAGTAATGATTCTGTATGATATATTTTTATATTATAGACTGCTAGTGGAAAGACTTAGGCATGTCAACTTTTCCTTGGTGGGAGAGGTTAGGAGGCTGAGTGAATGATCGAAAGTGCTGCAACACGGAGATCAGCTGAGTCTGAAAGAGGAAGACAATCCATTGTGCTGATTATACGTATCCTTCTGTTCTAGATAGGTATAAGTTTTAATTTTGCACTGGGTTGGAGAACTCTAAGGAATTTAGACATTCAAGTTATTTTTCTTATTCAACTTTCATTAAAGAAAAACAGTTTTAATGTTTTGTTTGTTTATTTAAAAAAAGAAAAAAAAAGAAAGAAAAGAAAAGAGGGCCAGGCACGGTGGCTCACGCCTGTAATCCCAGCACTTTGGGAGGCCGAGGTGGGCGGATCACCTGAGGTCAGGAGTTCAAGATCAGCATGGTCGACATGGTGAAACCCCGTCTCTACTAAAAAAACAAAAAATTACCCAGGCATGGTGGCACACAGCTGTAATCCCAGCTACTTGAGAGGCTGAGGCAGGAGAATCGCTTGGACTCATGAGGCGGAAGTTGCAGTGAGCCGAGGTCCTGCCATTGCACTCCAGTCTGGGTGACAGAATGAGACTCAGTCTCAAAAAAAAAAGAAAAGAAGAGGAAAATATAACTCTGTTATACCAATTACTAGATATGTGAAAGACAAAACAACCAACAGTGTATAAGGGCGACAGAATCAAGGCTGGGATATGGAAGGAGGGGAGGTTAGCTAATGGCAATTACTAACATTTACTTAGAGGAAGAGAGAGCAGAAAATATTTTTTCCAAGTATGTGGTTCTTGATCCAAGATCTGAAAATATGATAAGGTTTAACTTGCCAAAGTAGGGCGATGGCTTGCCAATGGGACAACGGCTGCTTTGTAAACCATTTCCTTGAGTTCAGATAAGTAAAAAATGATTTATCCTATTTTCCTTGACTCTCTCATGCATGATCTCGGGTTCTCTGTATTTTCCAGTTTTAGATGTCACCACCTATATCAGTTAGAGTCCACCTGCTATAGTAAACAACCGACACAATTACAGTGATTTAAATAAGTAAACTCTATTTCTGTATGTAATAATAGTCCTGTTAGTTCCGGTTATCAGGCAGCTTTGCCCCATGAAGACATTCACAAAATCAGACAATTTTCCTTCTGGGTTCCTACTATTCAATAGTTTGTGCCCTTGTGTACTCAGTCAAAAATAAACTGCTTCCACATCTTCATTCCAGGCCATGGGAGGGGCAAAAAGACTCACTCATACAAAAAAGCTTAACTTGAATCATCCAGAAGTAGCACCCAATATCTCCACTCACACACATTGTTCCAAACATGAGGTACATATGCACACCTAGCCAGAGGTAAGCCAGGGACATACAGGTTTTAGCTGGATGGTCAAATGTTTAGATAAAGATGTATTTATAGGGAAAAAAGGAAATAAATTTAGGGAGAAAAGCACTACTTGTCTGATTTCTGATTTCTTCAAGTTACCTTCTATTCAAGTTGGCTTTGGCTATGCAGTCAGTGGTTTGCTTTCATTATGCATTCCTGACCTTAGTCCTATCCCTGGTTCTATTTTTATCATCCCATTACTATCTTTCATCCTCTCATGTGTGCTTTTTTCTTTATTTTCTGATTCCACTCCCACCTCTCAACCCAAAATTTTGCTGTAACCTCTTTCAGCAGTATATTTTGGTACGTGGTATGGTGAAAGTGCTGAGTGTTAAGATTCCATTAAAGGAAAAATTTACATTTTATATAATTTCATAAAGAAAGATTACTTACATTGAAGTAAACTGAACAGGATACCATGTACATAATGCATTTGGTTTAGAGGGTGAGTTTTATAATGTTTAGAAACTGTAACAATAAGGATAAAAGATAATTCTAGATGAAAAATTCATACATTCAAAAAATACTGTTGTAAAAAAAGTATAAAGTTTCTATAATAAAGAGAAAGTAATGCACTTTGTTGGATTTTGTGCATGCAATACATTTTTATTGTGCATCAAGTATATTCTTTACACTGTTTTGGCTACTGGGCTTCAATCATGATAAAAATAGCTAAAACTCATTGACCATATCAATTCAGTATTCTACTGGGGTAAGAGGGATAATTAATTAAAAATACTTATCAGTGAATCACATATTAGGTTAGAAGGCAAGGTATCAAACTATGCTACTTTTCATAGATATATCTGGTTCTTTACTCCTCATAAACAAATGGAAGATTTTCCTCACTCCTTTGAGATTATGCATAAGAAAATGACATATAGACATATTCAAGAACTATTATAGACATATTCAATAACTATTATAGGCATATTCAATAACTCATACACAATTTCCCATGTTCTCTTCTTTCTTTCTACTGCTGAAGTTAACTGGGTAAACAGAAGGTGGTGGTAGAATCTTAGCTTGATAGGTCATCCATTAGCTGTATCCAAAGGAACTACAATCCTCTGAGACTCCCTGCAGACCTACATGGGGTTTGTAGAATGATCTTGGTTATTTATACCACTGAGATTTGAGACTGATTGTCACATCACTATAACCTACTTACACTGTTTGAAACAGACATTGTCAATTCAAAGCGAACAAAGAAAACCAAACAAAAAACAGATCAGGGAAAGGAGAATAAACAACAACAAAGGGAAGATGATTTGCAGTTCAAAACGGGTGGTGAATAGAGATTTTCCATTGAATATGAGACACATGAATAAGAAATGAAGGTGAGGGAGATGGCAATGAAAATATTTGGGGAAAGACAGTCCAGACTGAGGAAATAGCCTACGGAAAGGGCTCTAAGGCAGGGATTTTCCTTGCTTATTCTGTATATAGAAAGGCCATTTAGCAGAGTGACCAGGCAATTGACTGACTGAAATCGACAAGTGGATTATTGATGAGAAAGATGGTGGGTGGATCTTTTATGACCTTTTTGCTATTGTAAGGATTTTGACTACTTGTCTGAGTAAAATATGAGAAATGATATGAGTGACAAAATAGAAATTGTATTTTAAAGGAATCACTCAGACTGCTGGTTCATATAAAAAGTAAAGTGGACAACTGAAATCAGGCTAATTAGGAGTTTTGTTTTTGATGTGTGTGCGTTGTGTTTTTTCTTTAAGTTCTTAGATATGTGTGCAGGATGTGCAGGTTTGTTATATAGGTATACATGTGCCATGGTGGTTTGCTGCACCTATCAACCCATCATTTAGGTTTTAAGCCCCGCATGCATTAGGTATTTGTTCTAATGTTCTGCCTCCTCTTGTTCCCCAACCTCCAACAGGCCCCTGTGTGTGTTGTTCCCCTCCCAGTGTCCATGTGTTCTCATTGTTCAACTCCTGCTTATGAGTGAGAAAATGTGGTGTTTGGTTTTCCGTTCCTGTGTTAGTTTGCTGAGAATGATGGCTTCCACCTTCATCATGTTCCTGCCAAGGACATGATCTCGTTCTTTTTTTATGGCTGCATAGTATTCCATGTTGTATATGTGCCACATTTTCTTTATCCAGTCTATCACATATGGGTACTTGGGTTGGTTCCAAGTCTTTGCTATTGGAAATAGTGTTGCAATAAACATAACTGTGCATGTATCTTTATAGCAGAATGATTTATAATCCTTTGAGTATATACCCAGTAATGGGATTGCTGGGTCAATTGATATTTCTGGTTCTAGATCCCTGAGGAATCTCCACGCTGTTTTCCACAATGGTTGAACTAATTTACACTCTCACCAACTGTGTAAAAGCATTCCTATTTCTCCACAGCCTTGCCAGCATCTGTTATTTCTTGGCTTTTTAATAATCACCATTCTGATTGGCGTGAGATGGTACATCATTGTGGTTTTGATTTGCATTTCTCTAATGATTAGTGATGATTAGCTTTTTTTCATATGTTTGTTGGCTGCATAAATGTCTCCTTTTGAGAAGATTCTGTTCATATCCTTTGCCCACTTTTTGATGGGGTTCTTTGTTTTTTTCTTGTAAATTTATTTACATTTCCCGTAGATTCTGGATATTAGGTCTTTGCCAGATGGGTAGATTGCAAAAATTGTCTCCCATTCTGTAGGTTGCGTGTTCACTCTGATGATAGTTTCTTTTGCTGTGCAGAAGCTCTTTAGTTTAATTAGATCCCATTAGTCAATTTTGGCTTTTATTGCAATCGCTTTTTGTGTTTTAGTCATGAAGTCTTTGCCCATGCCTATGTCCTGAATGGTATTGCTTACGTTTTCTTCTAGAATTTTTATGGTTTTGGGTTTTACGTTTAAGTCTTTAATCGATCTTGAGTTAATTTTTGTATAACATGTAAGGAAGGGGTCCAGTTCCAGTTTTCTGCATATGGCTAGCCAGTTTTCCAGCACCATTTATTAAATAGGGAATCCTTTCCCCATTGCTTGCTTTTGTCAGGTTTGTCAAAGATCAGATTGTTGTAGATGTGTGGTGCTATTTCTGAGGTCTCTGTTCTGTTTCTTTGGTCTATATATGTTTCAGTACCATGCTGTTTTGGTTACTGTAGCCTTGTAGTGTAGTTTGAAGTCAGGTAGTATGATGCCTCCAGCTTTATTCTTTTTGCTTAGAATTGTCTTGGCTATATGGGCTTTTCATTGGTTCCATATGAAATTTAAAGCAGTATTTTTCTAATTCTGTGAAGAAAGTCGATGGTAGCTTGATGGGAATATCATTGAATCTATAAATTACTTTGGACAGTATGGCCATTTTTATGATACTGATTCTTCCTATCCATGAGCATGGAATGTTTTTCCGTTTCTTTGTGTCCTCTCATTCCTTGAACAGTGGTTTGTAGTTCTCCTTGAAGAGGTACTTCACATTCCTTGTAGGTTGTATTCCTAGGTATTTTATTCTCTTTATAACAATTGTGAATGGTAGCTCATTCATGATTTGGCTCTCTGCTTGTCCATTGTTGGTATATAGTAATACTTGTGATTTTTGCATATTGATTTTGTATTGAGACTTTGCTGAAGTTGCATATCAGCTTATAGAGTTTTTAGGCTGAGATGATGGGGTTTTCTAAATATAGAATCATGTCATCTGCAAACAGAGACAATTTAGCATCCTGTCTTCCTATTCTAATATCCTTTATTTCTTTCTCTTGCCTGATTGCTGTGGCCAGAACTTCCAATACTATGTTGAATAGGAGTGGTGAGAGAGGGCAATCTTGTCTTGTGCTGGTTTTCAAAGGGAATCCTTCCAGCTTTTACGCATTCAGTATGATATTGGCTAGGGATTTGTTTTCTCAGTGCCACATGGCACTTATTCTAAAATCGACCACATAATTGAAAGTAAAACACTCCTAAGCAAATGCAAAAGAATAGAAAAAAAGACAAACAGTCTCTCAGACCACAGTGCAATCAAATTAGAACTCAAGATTAAGAAACTCACTCAAAACCACACACTACATGGAAATTGAACAACCTGCTTCTGAATGACTCCTGGATAAATAACGAAATTAAGGCAGAAATAAGTTCTTTGAAACTAATGAGAAAAAAGAGAAAATGTACCAGAATCTCTGGGAAACAGCTAAAACAGTGTTAAAAGGGAAATTTATAGCACTGAATGCCCACATCAGAAAGCTAGAAATATCTCAAATTGACACCCTACCATAACAATTAAAAGAACTAGAGAAGCAAGAGCAAGCAAATCCAAAAGCTAGCAGAAGACCAGAAATAACTAAAATCAGAGCAGAACTGAAGGAGACAGAGAAACAAAAACCTTTGTGTGTGTGTGTGTGTGTGTGTCCGTGTGTGTGTGTGTGTGTGTGTGTGTGTTTTAAGAAGGTGTCTCACTCTGTCCCCTAGGCGAGAGTGAAGTGGTGAAATCTTTGCTCAGTTTAACCTCCCCCTCCCGGGCTTAAGCGACCCTTTAATTAAGAGATTATTATATTAATCCATGTGAGAGATGATGGTGGCTCAGATTAGAACATTAGCATTAGAGAGGGTGACATATGTCCTGATGAATTACATGTGAATGTGAAAAAAGAGAGTATTCAAAATGACTCCAGGCTATTTTGGCCTACACCACTGGAAGAAAGAGAGGAGGGAAATTGAGGCAGAGAGACAAGACAACTTTTAAAAAATGCTTTCCTGAGAAAGTAAGAGGAGTACACAGATGGAGGATTGCAAGAGATGCAGGTCAGGAATATATATATGTAGTTTGAAAGAAATAACACTGCTTTTATGATGATTTAAATGTTGATGGAGACAACAAAATAAATAAATTCTGAAGACAACCCTAAGTGTGTGTGTGTATATATACATATATGTATATGTATATATATATATTTTATATGTATACATATACACACACTATATAGATATACACACACTATATAGATATACACACACTATATAGATATACACACACACACACACACACACACACACACACACATAGGTATCAAAAATGTGAAGATCTTAACAACACCTAAAATTAAAGATAATTTACTTGCAAAGAAATGTCTATTAGAAAAATCACAAGAATCAATGGAATCAAGAAGGATATTCTTATAAAACCTAGTTAGGAAAGATAAAGTAATAGTTGATAAGTTTTACTACATTACAGTTACAAAATTGTTTATTGAAAGATTCAGCTGATAAAATAAAAGGCTACAATTTATAAAACATATTGGCAACCCATATATCTGAAAGATATCCAAAATATGCAAACAACTTCTATAAATTAATACCCAAAATGGAGCTAAATACTTATGAAGAAATTTGAAAGAGGAGGAATAAAAGTAGTGACTGAACATATGAATAAATGAAATCAAGCCTCATTACTCATGGGGAAATATAAATTAAGACCTTCATGAAAAATTATTTTCTAATTATCCCAGTGTGAAAAATTCGAACATCTGATTATACCAAGTGCTGGAAAGCGTACATATCAATTTCTACTTTCATACGTGACTGGAAAGAGCATGTATCAGTGCAACCATTATTTTAAAAGGTTTTGAAATTATTTTATTTCTCCATTATTAAATTTTTTGTTACACTTTAATTATCATTCTTTCAATGGTTTCCTGGAAATTCCAAAATGTATTTGTAACAATATACTCTATCTGAAATTATCAATTTTACTACATCCCAGACAATAAATGTAGAATGGACCAATCATATTTACTCCAGCCTTTTTAGATTTTTTTATATGTTAAAATTGTAACAATTTATGTTATAAAGCTCACAAACTTTGTTGCTGTTGTTACTTCAAACATTTTCACTCCCATGCTCACATACCTGCATGCACACATACAGATTTATGATTTTTTCTGTGCTGTTTATTTCTAATTAGAATTCTAGCTGGTATCATTTCCTTCAGAGTGAAGAACCTTATTTAGTTGTTCTTGTAATGCAGATGTGCTGGTGATGATTTCTTTTAGCTTTTGTTTTTTTTTGAGGTACAGGTTGTTTCACCTTAATTGAAGCTTTCTTTCATCCAGTGTAACAGTCTAGATTGACAGGGTGTTTTTCTGTTATTGTTCTTGTTTTTATCCATTTCAGTAATTTTAAAATGGGTTAAAATCTATAAAATATCTCAAGGTTCTGTCATTTAGAATATAAAAATCTATATTTGGAAGGACAGGAGATTATAGGATTCCAAATATATTTAATTAAATGATGGCCCAAATACTGAAACCTGCTGAGTAGATAGTTGTTCTTTCCTTGTTGATCCTCAATAGAATACTGGATTCTATTGTTGTTGTTGTTGTTCATTTTGCTACTTTATAAGCTGCGTGATCTTTAACTGTGTTGCAATTAATATTTTGTATTGTTTCATGTTTCATTTTATAGAGCTGTGTATCATAAACTCTTTCTTAATAATAATATTATTGAATGTAAGATTTAAACTTTTAAAACAATTATTATATAGCATGACAGGCAGAATAATTTCTTCTCAAAAAAAAAGTCCCCTTATTAATACCTGGAATCTGTGAATATGTTTATTTATATGGCAAATGAGGCTTTGCAGATGAGATCAAAGCACAGATTGAGATGAAGAGATTATCCTGGATCATTAGGCTGGAGCTAGTGTAACCACCAGGGATTCAATAAATGAAAGACAGAGTCAGGAGGATCAGAGTCAGCGAGATTTGAAGATGATGCTTCTCTGCTGGCTTTAAGGATGTAGGAAGGGGCTTTGAACTGAGAAATACAAGAGAGGCCTGTAGAAGATGGAAAATAAGAAAGAGTGGATTCTCCAATAGACCCTCTAAAAGAAACGCAGACCTGTCAACACCTGCACTTCAGCCCAGTGAAACCCATTTCAGACTTTATACCTCCCAAATTGTAGAATAATGACTTTATTTTATTTTAATCCACTAAATTTGCACATATTAATCTTTTTGAGCTCTGGCGTGGTGAGCATATGAGAAGGGAATGTGAAAAGAGAATGGAAAAGAGACTTTCAGGGAGGTTTGTAAAAACAGTTTTAGGATTGCCTTGACTTTCTCTTCACTGAGCATTAGAATTTTATCCAATTTGTCCACAAAAAGGGAATATATATACACACATATACACACACATATATGTGTATATATATATACACACATATACACACACATATATGTGTATATATATATACACACATATACACACACATATATGTGTATATATATATACACATATACACACACATATATGTGTATATATATATACACACATATACACACACATATATGTGTATATATATACACACACATATACACACACATATATGTGTATATATATATACACACATATACACACACATATATGTGTATATATATACACACATATACACACACATATATGTGTATATATATACACACATATACACACACATATATGTGTATATATATATACACACATATACACACACATATATGTGTATATATATATACACACATATACACACACATATATGTGTATATATATATACACACATATACACACACATATATGTGTATATATATATACACACATATACACACACATATATGTGTATATATATATATACACACATATACACACACATATATGTGTATATATATATATACACACATATACACACATATATGTGTATATATATATACACACACATAATTCGTTTTTTAAAAAGAACATTTTTTAAAAAGTTTGAATATATATGTATATATGTGTGTTATTCTCTCTATATAGATACACATATAATTATTTTTTAAATAGCACATATAATTCTTTTTTAAAAAAGTTTAAATATGTATGTCTGTGTGTGCGCACGTGCACACATGTGTATAGGGTTGACCCTTGAACATGTGGGTTTGAACTGCACGGGTTCACTTATACTGAGATTTTCTCTCTCTTCTGCTACAGCTGTGATATAGCAAGACCAACCCATCCTCTTTCTCTTCCTTCTCAACTCTGCGTGAAGACAACAAGGATGAAGACTTTTGATGATCCACTTCCACTTAATGACTAGTACATATATTTTCTCATCCTTATGATTTTCTGAACCCCATTTTCCCTTAGCGTACTTATGCTGTATTGTAAAAATATAGCATATAATACACATAACATACAAAATGTGTGTTAACAGAATGTTTATGTTGTCAGGTCAGTGGTAGGCTATTAAAAGGTAAGCTTTTAGGCAGTCTAAGTTATCCATGAATTTTTGACTTCATGGAGGTGGATACCCCTACCTCCAACATTGTTCAAGGGTCAACTGTATGCAATACATATACCACCCTCACCCTTCCAAAACTCACATTCTCCAAAATTGGCAGGGTGTATGGGCAGGCTGGAAACTTATACTGGATTTCTATGTTGCAATCCTGAGGCAGTTTCTTTTTTTTCCAGGAAACCTCAAATGTTTTTGCTCGTAAGTTCTTCATTTTATTGGAACAGGCCCACTCAAATTATTGAGGTTAATTCAAATTTTTGAAAAGTTTAAATTTTATTTATGACTTATTTTAAAAATTCTTTGATAACTAAAAGTATTTGTGGTGTAGAACATGATGTTTTGAAGTACATATACAATATGGGATGGTTAAATATAGCTAAATAATAAATGCTTTATCTCACATGGTTATTATTTTCACCATAAGAACATATAACATCCACCCTCTTTACATTTTCAAGAATACAATATATTATCATTTATTATAGTCACCTTGCTGTACAACAGACTCCTTGAAATTGATTTCTGCTATCTAACTATATTTACATATACTTTGGCCAGTGTCTCCCCAAATCCCTAATCCTCCTAACCACCCCAGTTTCTGGTAATCACCATTTTACTTTTTACCTCTATGTGATTAATGATTAATGATTCTAGATGCCATATTAGTCAGGGTTCTCCAGAGGGACAGAACTCATAGGATATATGTGTAAGTGAAAGGGAGTTTCTATATATAAAATATATATGTGGATATATATATATATTTACTATCTTATATATGATATAACATATGCTATATAACATAAATATATAGTGCATATATAGTATATATTATATATATAAGCTTGCTAATTTATTGTAATTCCATTTGTCTATGTTTTCTTATTAAAATATGCAAAACATATATAAGTATATATACTATATATACTAGTATGTATAGTAGTAAGACTAGTATGTTGTACTAGTATGTAGTATATATAGTATATATATGAGATATATATACTATATATACTACTATATTATATAGATATATAGATATATATAGTATATATGTGTATATACTGATATATATTATATATAATATAATACAATGTAGTAATATATAATATATAATATAATGCAATATTATAATGTAATAATATATTATATATAATATATATGATATATTACACTGTATATAATGTAGTATATAGAATATACTACAATGTATATAATATAGTACCTATAATATACTGTATATAATATATATATAGTGCTGCCAGAAATGATTAATATTTGAGTAAGTGGACTGGGAGAGGAAGACTAGTATATAATATATATATCACATTTTCTTTATTCATTCAATTATGGACACTTAAGTAGATTCCATCTCTTGGCTATTGTAAGTAGTTCTACCATAAGGATGGAGAGCTGGTATCTCCTCAACACACTAATTTCAGTTCCCTTGGATATTGGCCCAGCAGTGGGATTGCTGGTTCATATAATAGTTCTAATTTTAATTTCTTTAGGAATCTCCATATTGTTATCCATAATGGCTGTATTAATTTACATTTCAATCAACAAGTGTGCAAGAGTTTTTTCTCCACATAATTGTAAGCACTTGAAATCTTTAAAGTTTTTAATAATAGCCATTCTAACTGGAGTGGGTGATATTTCCTTGTGGTTTTAATTTGTATTTCCCTGATAATTATTGATGTTGAGGATTTTTTCATGTCTGCCAGCCATTTGTATGCCTTTTCTTGCAGAGTGTCTATTTAGGTTTTTAGCCCATTTTTATTTTAATTTATTTGGTTTTTGGTAATAAAAGTTTAAGTTTCTTATATTTTTTGAGTATTAACACCTTGTCAGGTGTATAGTTTTCAACTATTTATTCCCATTCTGTAGGTTGTCTCTTCATTCTGTTGATTATTTTGTTTACTGTGGAGAAGCTTGCTAATTTATTGTAATTCCATTTGTCTATGTTTTCTTATAAAAATATGCAAAACATATATAAAAACATAACTGTGCTATGATGACTTAGCCAAAAAATTCTTGCCCAAGTCAATATCATGAAGTGTTCTCCCTGTGTTTTCTTCCAATAGTTTGATAGTTTCAGGTCTTACATTTAAGACGTCTTTCATTTTGAGTTAATATTTCATACGGTGAGAGATAAGGGGAGAACTTTATTCTTCTGCATGAGGTTATCCAGTTTTTTGACATTTATTGAAGAAATTGTCCTTTCTTGGTACCTTTCTGTTTTCTTTGTACCTTTACTGAAAATCGGTTAACTATAAATGTGTAGATTTGTTTCTGGAATCTTTTTTCTGTGCCTTTAATCTACATGTCTATTTTTATGTCAGTACTATGCTGTTTTCGTCACTATAGCTTTGTAGTATACTTTGAAGTAAGTTAGTCTGATGCAAGTCTAAATCTTTTACTTAACATCAACTGACTGTAAATGTTAAGCACATCTAAAGACACCTTCACATGAGCATTTAGACTAGTGTTTGAATAATACCTGGATTTCATAGCCTAGCCAAGTGGACATATAAAATGAACCATCACAGTACACTCCTTGTCAACTTGTCACACATACACATCTCTTTAAATCATATTTAATTTCCAAATAAAGATAATAGCAAAGAATACTTCTTTCTGACATGATACAATCATCCTGCATAACCCTGAAAATCCACCATCTCTTTCCCCAGAAGAGGAAGTAAAGGTCTTGGGTGGTATTTTCTCTGATATCATGTAACTCAAATGCAATGATATAAAGTTAATATTCAAGTACTATGTTGCAAAGTTAATACAACTTTTTTTTCTATAAAAAGGGATAATATAAGAGAAAGCAAAGGTATTTGTGTATATGTGTTTGAGTGTATATACACACAGAGTCATACATATGTATACACATATATATGTACATATACCCCACGTATATATACACACATATTTACAATTAAATCATACTTACAATACAATATATTTTCAGTTCTTGTTTCTGAAGTAGACGTGTGGTCTTAGCTGGTAATTATAATTGCCTTCTTCCACTATCCATTCCATATTACATTTGTCTTCAGCAAGCACCTCAGATGGTTGTGGTTCTTTGTTGAGTAATATAATCCAAACCTTTATTTCTTAAGGGTCTATGCCTTTTTTTTTTTGAGATGGAGTCTTACTCTTTTGCCCAGGCTAGAGTGCATGGCCCTATCAGAGCTCACTGTAACCTTAAACTCCTGGGTTCAAGCAATCGTTACACCTCAGCCTCCCAAGTAAATGAGACTACAGATGCATGACACCACACCAGGATAATTATTTTTTGTCTTTTACTTTTTGTAGAAGTGGGGTCTTGCTATGTTGCCCAGGCTATTCTTGAACTCCTGGCCTCAAGCAATCCTCCCACTTTGGCTTCCTGAATTGCCACTATTACAGGTGTGAGCCACTGCACTCAGATGTTCATTAACTTTTTTTTTTTTTTTTTTTGAGATGGAGTCTTCCTCTGTTGCCCAGGCTGGAGTGCAGTGGCGCAATCTCAGCTCTCTGCAAGCTCCGCCTCCCGGGTTCACACCATTCTCCTGCCTCAGCCTCCAGTTTAGCTGGGACTACAGGTGCCCGCCACAATGCCTGGCTAATTTTTTTTATTTTTAGTAGAGACGGGGTTTCACCATTCACAGGATGGTTTTGATCTCCTGACATTGCGATCTGCCTGCCTCGACCTCCCAAAGTGCTGGGATTACAGGCGTGAACCACTGCGCCCAGCCCCGCGCCTGGCCGATTTTCATTAACTTTTAACCACAGCAGGATATGGTAGTACTCAAAGGCACTAAGGGATCTCGTGTATTGTAGATATATTCTTCTTTACCTCAATTGCAGAAGTCTAATTTCCCTTAGTATTCAAGACCAATCACCTTGCGAGTGTAGTAGCTCCTTTATTTGCCTGTTGATTCAGTCATGAGAAATCCAAATTGACTGAGCAACAGTCTTAATTTCCACTTCGATTAAATCATTGTTCTTTATCTCGGTGCACTTCTTCCCTTTGGAATGAAAACTTCTAGACCAGTAGACCATAAAGTTGCTGGGACAGAAGGCAAAAAAATTTCCTAGTGGATCATTAGGGGTTATAGTGAAAAGTACCATTCTTATTTCTACTCCGTTGATTCCTGGACCAATAAATCCTGGCTATGGGAGAAACAGCAATTTGTATGGGGCACAGATTTAGAGCATAGACAGCCTCCTGAAGGAAGAACATTGCCCCAATCCTGCAAGATATTTCCACCTAGCTGTCAATGTACCTGAATCTTCAAAGGGCCATTCTGTCAAGCCAGCTGCTTCAGAATGGTGGGGAATATGGAAAGACCAGTGAATTCTACTACAAATTTGAAAAGAGCAGGCAAATATAACAATGCAGTAAAAACATCAAATTTCGCTATCCCCTAAAAGCAATAACTATCAGCATTTATTGTGACCTCTTTCTTTTTTTTTTTTGTACTTTCAGTAGAGACGAGGCTTCACCATGTTAGCCAGGATGGTCTCGATCTCCTGACCTTGTGATCCGCCCGCCTCAGCCTTCCAAAGTGCTGAGATTACAGGCGTGAACCATTTCGCCCAGCCTGTATTGTGACCTCTTTCTACAAATGTATTTTGTCTGCTTTTATTTATTCTTTTATTTTTTTTTATGGCTCATCCCTGTGATCTCAGCACTTTGGAAGGCCATTGCCTGCTTTAAAATTTCTATTTTATTCATAGGCTGTGTGCGCTCTTTAATCTGCAGTCATCTGTCAATTAACCAAAAGGATATGTTCTCAGAAATGCATTGTTGGGCAATTTTGCCATTGTGTGAACAACAGAGAGTAGATTGGCCAAATTTAGATGATATAGACTATATACATCTAAGATATATGGTATAGCCAATTATTGTAGGCTACAAACATGAAGAGCATACTTGTTCTGAATGCTATAGGCAATTGTAACACAATGGTAAGTATTTAAGTATCTAACCATACAAAAAATATGGTAAAAATGTGGCTTACAGATAAAAGGAACACCTATATAGGACACTTATTGTGAGTGGAGCTTATAGGAATGGAGTTGCTCTGGGTGTGTCGGTGAGTGGGTGGTGAGTGAGTGTGAAGGCATAGGTAGGACATTACTATATGTTACCATAGAGTTGCAAAGGCAGTACACTTCAGCTACACTACATTTATAAAAATTTTTCTTCAATAATAATTTATCTTAGCTTTCTGTACCTTTTTTACTTTATATACTTTTTAATTATTTTCAAATTTTGACTACTTTGTAATAACATTATAGCTTAAAACATAAACAACTTTTGTACAGCTCTACAAAAGTACTTCATATTTTTATTCTATAGTTTTAAATTTATTTTTTCAATTTTCATTTTTTACTTTTCAAATTTTGTGTTAAAAACAAAGACACAAACACACACATTAGTCTAAACACACATACAGTCAGGGTCATGAGTATCACTGTCTCCCACCTCCGTATCTTGTCCCACTGGAAGGTCTTCAGGGACAATAACGCACAAGGACCTGTCATATCCCATGATAAGAAGGCCTTCTTCAGGAATATCCCCTGAAGGATCTCCTGAGGCTGTTTTACAGTTAATTTTCATTCTTAAGTAAGCAGAGGGAGTACACTCAAAATAATAATAAAAAAGTATAGCAAATACATACACCAGTAACACTTATTTATTGTCATTATTAAACATTAGGTACTACACATAATTGCATGTGCTATACTTTTATAAAGCTGGCAGGGCAGTAAGTTTGTTTACACTACATCACCACACACATATGGGTAAATGTTTTGGCTATGATGTTGCAATGGCTAAATTGTCATTAAGCAATAGGAATTTTTCAGTCACTGTATATTTTAAGGTTTTTCCATGTCACACAGTTTTGCCACTCTCAATGGCTGCCACACTGTTCACCTTATGGTTTTATCATATTGTGTCTGCTTCTTAGTGAAGATATTTAGAGTGTTGTTATAGCCTTTTTCTACTTAGCATATTTTTATATATTTTTTTCAATTTAGTTAATCTCCAGTTCCATTGTGTTGTTGCACATGACTGGTTCTCATTATTTATATGGCTGAATAGTACTTCACTGTGTATATGTACCACATTTTCTTTATCCACTCATCTGCTAATGGACATTTAGGTTGCTTTCAAGTCTTAGCTATTGTAAACACTGCTGCAAGAAACATAGGAGTGCAAGTATCTCTTTGATACATTGATTTCCCTTCTTTTGGGTAGTTACCCAGCAGTGAGATTCCTGGATCACATGGTAGCTCAATTTTTAACTTTTTGAGAAACTTCCAATTCTTCTCCGTAGTGGTTGTACTAATTTACATTCCCACCAACAATGTACCAGGATTCCCTTTTCTCCATATACTCGCCAGCATTTGTTATGGCCTGTCTTTTGGATGTAAACCATTTCAACTGTGGTGAGGTGGTATCTCATTGTAGTTTTAATTTGCATTTCTCTGATGATTAGCGCTATTGAGCACCTTTTCATATGCCTGTTTGCCATTTGTATGTGTTCTTTTGAAAAAAAAAAATTGTACAAATGTTTCACCCATTTTTGATTGGATTATTAATTGTTTTTTTTTCTAAGAGTTGTTTGAGCTTCTTATATATTCTGGTTATTAATCCTTTGTCAGAGAGGTAGTTTTTGCAAATATTTTGTCCTATTCTGTGGGTTGTCTCTTCACTTTGTTGATTGTATCCTTTTCTGTGCAGAAGCTTTTTAACTTGATGTGATCTCATTTGTCTATCTTTGCTTTGGTTACCTGTGCTTGTGGGGTATTGCTCAAGAAATATTTGCCCAGACCAATGTCCTGGAGATTTTCTCCAATATTTTCTTTTGGTAGTTTCATAGTTTGAGGTCTCTTTGGTTTAAGTCTTGAATTCATTTTTATATATGGTGAGAAATAGGGGTCTAGTTTCATTCTCTTGCATAAGCATATTCAGTTTTCCCAGCATTATTTATTGAAGAGACCATCCTTTCCCCAATGTATGTTCTTGGCACCTTTGACCTTCCCTTCAAGGCAGGGGATTCCTTTCTGGCCCAGGCTGTATCTAGAAATGTCCTCTGGGAACTAGGACCTGGAATGCGAGCCTCATGACTCTGACTGGTGCCCTATTCTGAGTTGGTATCCAAAATGCAAGACAAAGTCCGCTCCAGTCTTCCCTCTGCTCTCCTCAAGTGGAAGGAAAGGGTCTCTTTTGGAGCCTGGAACTATGCAGCCAGGGGTTAGTGGAGGGGTGACGCCAGCACTCCTTTGGTTGCCCCAACTGGTGTCTCAGATTGTCACCTGTCCCCTCAGTCCACTGTCTCTGGACCTAGTTCAGCCCTAGGACTTCCCTGTGAGTTGCAGTCCTTATGGCCTAGACTGCCTTTTAAGTTTACTTGGGGACAAAAGCACTTTGGCCTTAGGTGACGAGGTTTTCCAGGCACTCAAGTTTGGACCACTGGGATTGGCAATTCCCCTCTGGCTAGGGCTGGTTTAAATGCTCCCTCCTTGGGCAGGCATCAGCTGAATTTGGTCTGGTTTTCCTTTCTTCTCTAACAGGACAGCACTGAGTTCAATGCCTCAGAATTGCTGTGTTCTGCTCCCTCGGCACCCAGAGACACTCCCCACACCACACGTCTGCTGCTGGGGTGGAGGGCGGGTGGCATAGGTGATTCAGGACTGTTTTTTCTATCTCTTCACTGCCTCTTTCAGTAATATGAAGTTAAAATCAGCTACTGTGAGTGCTCACCTGGTTTTTCATTCTTATGAAGGTGTTTCATTCTGTGTAAATAGTTGCTAACTTGGTGACCTTGCTGGGGAGATGAGCAGTGGAGCTTTCTATTTTGCCATATTGTTCTGCCCATCTTGGAAATCATTTCTTGACAGCTGACTATAGATGCTCAGAATGGTCATCAATACAACTGACATTATCTTCCTTGCGTTAGGATGTAGAGTGAACATGGAATGCAGATATTAAATAACTCAAGTGGAATTTTTTTTTTAATATGAAGCACAGATTCTACAGGAGTGGATAACCTAACTCATTTTGGTGTAAAATAAGATATGTTCTAGAAGAGTAATTAGCTGAGAGGTCTGAAAGTTAGGAATTTAAGTAATTTCCAGGACTGAAAGAAATCTATAATGTGCAGAGAGAGAAGGAAGAGAGTGATACAACAATTGGAAGAACAAGAAGATCAAGACAACTGCATTTATTTTAAAGTCATGCTAAAAATTAGAACAAATAGAAAGTGTGGATAGTGAACCGAGAACGTAAAGGAGAGAAACCAAGGTTCTTTCTGAAATTTTTCTCCTTTTAAATTGATAGACAATGTTACAATTTACTGACATAAAGAAGACTGCAGGTGGCAAAGTTCTGAAGGGAAAAGCAGGAGCTTATGTTTTGACAGATGAAGTTTAAGGGGCTTATTAATCATCCAGGGAGGAGGTCTCAATGAGACATTTAGACCTAGAGGCCTACAGATATAGCAGTCTTAGCATAGAAAACTGTATTAGAATCATACATTTAGAAATTTCAACACTTAGTATTTAAACTAATGAGGTGGGATGAGATCACCGAAGTAATCAGTGTATATTGAAGGGTGCTGTATAGAGTTATGTTAGGGAAAAATGTGACAGTGTATTTTAAAGCACTTGTCCAATTTCAGTTCCCATCACGGAGCTAACCATTCCAGATTATTTCTAATCTTTTTCCACCAGCTATTTAGTTTGGGTTTGAGGTTTTTGTTTATGGGGTCATACTCTATATATTGAACTGCAATTTGTTTTGTTCTCTAATTGATGTGATGAGGAACATTTTCTGTATTAGTATGCATAATTCTACAGGATTACTTCTGTTTCATAATTTTTAGTGATATTAATATACCATAGCTTAATCATATTTGTATTTAGATAACTTGCAACTATTAATATTTATACATGGAATTGAAGTTGAGCACAAAAGAAGATGAATCAATAATAGAGGAGTTTATTTAAGTGTTACAGGTAATACTGCCTACCATCTAATAATCTGCATATGTTTTTATACGAATATGGGTTTTTTACATTTTCTCTTTGGGTCTCAGATTAAACTTCTCTAATAATAAGAGCATCTTACCATGGGGAGTAGGATTCTAGTGTCTGTATATAAGAAATTTTAGTATCACAGGGCTTGCAAATCTAAGAGCACTATGTCATTTGGTGATCAATTGGATAGAAAAGTATCTGCTTAAAGTTATAGGAAAATATGGGTTATTCTGGACCGACTAAGGGATACACTGTAAGCCTTTAAGTGAAACCTTCCTATACATATATTTACAAATAATGTCATTACTCAATATTTACTTCTATGGTACTCTTAGAATCTACGATCTGCATCGGATGCCATACCATGCTGGAAATAATGGCATGACAAAATTTCCTAGTGCATGCTAGATAACTTAGTGCACATGGAAATAGTTCTGTGGGATGTATTTCTAAAAGTGGAAATGCAGAGCCTAAGGATTTATCATTTTTAAAATTTTCGTAGTACCTTTGGGTGCTAAACAAACTTACATTCCCTCAACATCTTGTGAGAGCTTCAACTGCCCCACCTTTGATAACATGGATATTATCAGTCTTTAAAATTTTTGCTGATATGATTATTGTTTTAATTTTCATAACTCTGCTTAATACTCTGATTGAGCACCTTTGCATATATTATTCCTATTTGTGTTTTTAAATTCCTGTGCATCTCCTTGACTTCTTTACATTGTTTTACTTTTCTTCGCAATGTTTTTTATTTTGCTCTTTATAATGAATCCATATTATTTTCGAGTCTGCAGTCTTCTCAAGATTTTCACCAAGCCAGCATGTATGTGGATTTTAACTTGCTTATGGTTTTCACTTATTATAAATATTCCTTTTTGTGTGTGACTGTGAGTGCATTGCAATCTGTGTGTGTGTGAGAGTGTGTGTGTTTACTGTAGTTAAATCTCATCTTTTACTTTATTTTGCACTCTCTATCCTGTTAAGTGATCTGCTAAGACCACAAAATGAGTTTGGAAGTTTTCCAATAATTTGTATACACTAGAATACTTCTAAAAACATAAGAATTATTTATTCTTGAAATATTAGTGGCAGTTCCCTTAACATCCTCTGCTGGGATGAAATTTAGGTATACTTCTTGCTGTGTTTCTTATCCAGATTTAGCAATAATAATTTGCTGGGCCTATTTTTTTAGTTGTGTGCTGTTCCAGACAATTTGCTCATTTCTGGGATGTTTTTCATTTTTTCCTACCAGCCAAATAGAAATACTGAGTTACTGACATCTAAAGTCATGGTTGTAATGGGTTTTCTTGTCCAGAATTATATTTCACATGTTTTATGCTTCTCATCCCAGCCAGTCAGCTTCCCTCTGAATTAGAATTTAACTGTGAGTTTTTAAAAATTATACTTTAAGTTCTGGGATACATGTGCAGAACATGCAGGTTTGTTACATGGGTATACACACGCCATGGTGGTTTGCCACACTCATCAACCCGTCATCTACATTAGGCATTTCTCCTAATGCTATTCCTCTCCTAGCCCTCCAGCCCCGGACAGGCCCCAGTGTGTGACATTCCCCTCCCTGTGTCCATGTGTTCTCATTGCTCAACTCCCACTTATGAGTGACAACAATTGGTGTTTGGTTTTCTGTTCCTGTGTTAGTTTGCTGAGAATGATGGTTTCCAGCTTCATCAATGTCCCTGCAAAGGACATGAACTCATCATTTTTTATGGCTGCATAGTATTCCATGGTGTATATGTGCCACATTTTCTTTGTCCAGTTTATCAATGATGGGCATTTGGGTTGGTTCCAAGTCTTTGCTATTGTGAATAGTGCTGCAATAAACATACGTGTGCATGTGTCTTTATAGTAGCATGATTTATAATCCTTTGGTTATATACCAAGTAATGAGATTGTTGGGTCAAATGGTATTTCTGGTTCTAGATCCTTGAGGAATCATCACACTGTCTTCACAATGGTTGACCTAATTTACACTTCCACCAACAGTGTAAAAGTGATCCTATTTATCCACATCCTCTCCAGCATCTGATGTTTCCTGACTTTTTAATGATTGCCATTCTAACTGGTGTGAGATGGTATCTCATTGTGGCTTTGATTTGCATTTCTCTAATGACCAGTGATGATGAACATTTTTTTCATATATTTTTGGCCGCATAAATGTCTTCTTTTGAGAAGAATCTGTTCATATCATTCGCTTACTTTTTGATGGAGTCGTTAGATTTTTTCTTGTAAATTTGTTTAAGATCTTTGTAGATTCTGAATATTAGCCCTTTGTCAGATGGATAGATTGCAAAATTTTTCTCCCATTCTGTAGGTTACCTGTTCACTCTGATGATAAGTTTCTTTTGCTGTGCAGAAGCTCTTTAATTTATTAGCTCCCATTTGTCTATTTTGGCCTTTGTTGCCATTGCTTTTGGTGTTTAGTCATGAAGTCTTTGCCCATGCTTATGTCCTGAATGGCATTGCCTAGGTTTTCTTCTAGGGTTTTTATGGTTTTAGGTCTTACGTTTAAGTCTTTAATCCATCTTGAGTTAATTTTTGTATAAGGTATAAGGAAGGGGTCCAGTGTCAGTTTTCTGTATATGGCTAGCCAGTTTTCCCAACACCATTTATTAAATAGGGTAACATTTCCCCATTTTTTTTTTGTCAAAAATCAGTTGGTTGTAGATGTGTGCCATTATTTCTGAGGACTCTGTTCTCTTCCTTTGGTCTATATGTCTGTTTTGGTACCAGCACCATCCTGTTTTGGTTACTGTAGCCTTGTAGAATAGTTTGAAGTCAGGTAGCATGATGCCTCCAACTTTGTTCTCTTTGCTTAGGATTGTCTTGGCTATACAGGCTCTTTTTTGGTTCCATATGAAATTTAAATTAATCTTTTTTCTAATTCGGTGAAGGAAGTCAATAGTAGCTTGCTGGGGATAGCACTGAATCTATAAAATAGTCTGGGCAGTATGGCCATTTTCACGATATTGATTCTTCCTTTCCATGAGCATGGAATGCTTTTCCATTTGTTTGTGTCCTCTCTTATTTCCTGGAGCAGTGGTTTGTAGTTCTCCTTGAAGAGGTCTTTCACATCCCTTGTAAGTTGAATTCCTAGGTATTTTATGCTCTATGTGCTTGCTATTCTTTCTCTGTTCTGTTTCTAGAGAAATGATTAGGAGATGTACATCAGGGAGAATATAGTGGTTAAGCAGATTTAACCTTGAGGCACACTGCTAAGATATGAGTTAATACTGTGCTACTAATTAGGTTTTTAAACCTAAAGTTACATAATATAACTGTGTCTCAGTTTCTTCAGTAGTTAAGGGGATAACTAAGGAAGTCTTAGTTATATACTTCATTAGTTGTTATAACTGAACTAATGTTATCTCATATTACTATTATCATTTTATAGGAGGATGAAAGATTAAGTGTGAATAATTATTGCAGTCATGTAATATTTTTGTTACACATAAATCTTAATCCTCAAATTCACATTTGTGGAAATTTATAAATATTTTCTGTTGTTCAGTTGCATTTTCACATTTTTAACCTTAACTGAAATATAGCCTATATTAAAGAAAATGCACAAAACATATATGCTCAATACATTATCACAATTCAACTAACTATGCAACTGCAACATGTTCAAGAAATAAACTGTTGCTAACATCTTAGAAGCTGACTCCTTTTTCCAGTTGCTACTCCTTTTTTGCCTCTGCCCTTAAGGTTTCTTTATTTCGACTCTTAACTCTGTTATCCAGTTTTGCCTGGTTTTGAGCTTAAAATAAATAAAATCATAAGGTGTTCATTATTTTATGTCTGGCTTCTTTTACCTAACATTATGCTTTAATCTACAGCTGTGGTGCATTAATTTTCATTGCTACATAGTAACATTCCATTATATAAAGATTACAACATTCAACCATTCCACTAATGGTAAACATTTCAGTTATTTAAATGTGTGGCTATATAAATTAGACTGCTATTAATTTTATATGTCTTTGGTGCACACATGTATGCACTAATATTTACACACAAATACATGAGTGAAATTGTTAGGTGGTAGCATAGATACATATGTAGCATACGTACATGTTTCACCTTAGTAGACAAAGCTACATTTTTTTTTCAAAGTGTCACTATTAGGCTGTCAGTGTTTATGGGGTTTCTGTTTCTGCAAATCCTTGCAAACAGTTGGTTTAAATATTAATAATTCTGGTTTATGTATTAGCATATAACTTACTGTGATTTTAATCTGCTTTTTATAATTTCTAATCAATTGTTCACTTTTTCATGTATTTGTTAAGTTTTTGGGTATCCTCATTCAGGACAAGCCTATTCTGACACCTTGCTTAAATATCCATTTCTCATGGTTGTGTAGGAGTTATTTAGAGTTCCATAACTCTTTTCAAATTCATGGATTGCAACATGCATGTTCCATATTTACAATATTGATTTTTGTAACACTTGAAAATATATATTTTTTTACTTATTTAGGTTTTCTTTAATTTTTCTACATCACTCAAATATTTTTTTCTATAGAGGTCTTCAAGATATTTTGTTATGTTTCTTCATAGTTATTCATATTTTAAAGAGTATCTTTTAAAATATCCTTTAAAAATACTTTATATATTAAATTTATAGGTGGTGCCCCACTACGTTTTGAGAAGGCAAATGTGCTTCAGATGTTTCTTTTAGGAGAATCACATCTATATTGTGGAGGGCATTTGGAAAGTAGTAGAGAAAGAGAAGGCCTTTGCAACAAGCTAAGTGGTGGATAGTTAGGGCTTGATATAGAGAACTAGGAATTAATAAGTGATGAAAATGAGCGAAATCTAAGAGTCTGAGTCCACAGAAACTGGCATCTTTTGAGTGTGAAGAGTGATGGATATGATGAAAGGTGAAAGGTTACTTTCCTTCCAAAAATTTCACCATTTATTTTCTTCTGGAAGAATAAAATAAGATATTGCTGTCCAATGGGAGTCAAGGGAAAGTAGAAGAAGACATGACTATGTTTTTACAAATGTTCCTGGCAGCCGCTTTTCACGTTCTTTTTTCTGACGTGTTCACTACATATGCGCTCAAAATAAAAATTAGTTAAATTTTTTCTCCTTCTCTTTGTGCTTAGTCTCTGTTCATCATGAGAGATGCTCAGTGACTGTAGATATAAATAGAAAGCCTTCAATTAAATTTTCAATGATGGGATAGGAACTGAGAAGTCTGCGGAGTTTTCTGCCTAGGAGTACCCTTGGAAAAGCCACTTCTATGCCCAACCAGCACTGGGAATCCTAGATCACATGCAATCATAGTAGTTGCCCTGGAGACAAAAGCTCAGCACATGTTCTGGTACAAGGAGATTACAATGTTGTGCAAAGCAAGGGGATGAATGATGCCCAACTCTCTAACACGGGCCTCGGTTTCCACATTGAGGTTGGAAATGAGCTAGGAAGCAGATCTACCATAAATGGAGAAAGAGGAGAAATAGGTTGAGCTTTTAATGACCCCGTAGCCTGACTCATTGGGATGGAAAGGGAAAGAGACCCTCATGGAAACATAAATAAAATATATCACATATAACTTACACCAATAATTATTTTCCTCCCCACTACCTCAATTTTGCCCAGATTAGATTCTATTTTATTTCCTTATTTTTCCACAGTAATTTACTTAAGTAAAACCAGGATTTATTTTATTCATCTCCATTTCAGTTGCTAAGTCCAAGGGATGTACATAGTTTCAAAAATATGACAAAGGATGATATGGTGAAATTGAACAACACATTATTACCTGATGTACAGTCATTGATTTTGTATACTAGCCTTTACCCCTGGCTACTGATAATTTTGGATTTTGAAGATTCAAAGACAGAGACTTGTAAATACTTTAGTTTTTACACTTCTTTATCATACTCATACCTGGGATGGAAAAGTATCGTTTAATATATTAAAAACATTGTTATAGTACATGTGTTTAAATAACTCATAAGAGCAAGTAATCTTACCTCATGTCATCTATTTTTCAAAAAATATTTTATGTATTTCCATCTGCTTCTTCCAGATGACCTTTAGCAAAACTTTGTGAAGTCTCATTGTGGCTGTTGTCTTAGAAGGATGGTCTTGTTAATAAGAAGGTCAGTGTTTTAGCCTTGCAATATGATAAGATGATGTACATTTGTTTAGAGGGAGACTTTAGGATACAGCGAAGTGTTTTACAAATGTTTACCATTTTTATTCTTATTAGATTTTTGAAAGTATTTGGTTTAAAATTTTCTTCTTTTTATTCAACCAGCTCTTTAAATTACCCAACAATTCTTGTTAAGAGTGTGTATTGTATATCTCTCTATACATTTCATGTATTTTTGTATGAATTGTGCTTTTTTATGATTTTTCTATTTAGCCTCTGTATCCAATATGATTCAATGTATACATGGATGCCATACGTAGGTAGTGATTATTTCCTCTTTTATTATTAATAAATTCTAATTTATTTCAATGTGTTATCTCTGTAATACATAATATTCTAGACAATATTGACTCCATTTTTTGTGTTTTAGAATTCCTAAGTTATAATTGCATACAAATTAATATTTTAATTGATGTTTTGATGTACACAGTGTTCTTTTACTATGCATTGTAATATTTATTATCCAAACTATCCTTTCAAATGTGTTTTATTCTCCTCCATTTTGTATCTTAGTGAAGGTGTCCCTCCTAAACTTAGCTATTAAATTAAATAAATAAACTGTGAATCATTCCACACTCTCTTTCTCCATTAAGCCATGCTGATTTTCCTCCTCAATAGTTCTTAAATTCAGTCTTTATTTTTCTTTCTCACACTTTTGTTCAGGGTAAATGCTCATCAACGTCTTTCCTGGATTGCTGGCTTAATCTCTTGATTATTTTTCTTCTCTCATGTCCTGCCAGACTCATACCTGTCCTCTAGCCTGTGGCCAGAGTGCCTCAATTAAACATGCTACTCAATTTCTGAGAAACATTTTTTAAAACCTATCTATCAATGACCTTCCCTTTCTTGATTCAACATTCTTCACAAAGGGGTGACAAGTGTGATTAGATACTGATGTCCTCCCCTCTCAGGACCACAGCAAGGGTCCCATGGTTGCTGTGGTGCCTCAGCTAAGAAAAGCTTAGTACTTACCTTAGTGCATTATGCAAGATTCCTAATTTTCTGAATATTGCTTGACATGAATAAACGTGGAAAGCATGAAATTAGAACATTAAAAGTCCTTTTAATGACATGGAAATCTTTCCAGACTAGGAAGCACAGCTAAACTATATAATACCCTTGTGCAAATCTGTAAAAAGATATAATTTAGCCCCAACAGATGATTTTTAAAAGATCCCACAAGTAGACATCAGGTATAATTGATAGTACCTTTTTGGAAAGAAAGAAGGAAGGAAGGAAGGATGGAAGGAAAGAAAGAAAGAAAGAAGAAAAGAAAGAAAGAAAGAAAGAGAGAGAAAGAAAAAGAAAGAAAGAAAGAAAAGAAAGGAAAGAGAAAGAAAAGAAAGGAAAGAGAAAGAAAAGAAAGGAAAGAGAAAGAAAAGAAAGGAAAGAAAAAGAAAAGAAAGAAAAGAAAGGAAGGAAGGAAGGAAAGAAGGAAGGAAGGGAAGGGAAGGGGGGGGAGAGAGAGAGAAAGAAAAAGAAAGAGAAGAAAGAGAAAGGAAGAAAGAAAGGAAGGAAGAGAGAAAGAGAGAAAGAAAAAGAAAAAAAGAGAAAGAAAGGAAAAAAGAAAAGGAAAGATAATTACATATTACTTCTCTGGGCCAGATTCAGCCCTCTGTTAAGTTCTAGGACTTGGGCCAGTTTTCTAAACTGCATAACCATGAGCAGAGGCCAAACTTCCATTACCTGATCTCTTGGTGTATCGCCTTTCTTTGAGGTATTCATCATGCTGTTTTAAAATTATGTCTTTTCTCTTTTTGTTATCACTGACTTAGAAAAACCTTACTCTGTTTCCTTACCTATCCACACTTTCAATTTGTGTTACTTTTTCCTCCAGCCCAACCTTGCTTCCATCAAATTTAATGTGTAATACTATCATAGCCATTATCATGCCATTTTCTGTATATAGTGTTTGTGTTTTCCAAGGGGTGAAAACACTATAAAGTTACACTACTTCTCAATCCAGCAAATTGACTGTTAGTTATCTACCTAAGAGAAATGAAAACATATATCCACACACACTGGCCCTACAGTGAAAACAATATAATCGTGTGTCACCTGGTGAATGAATTCACAAAATTAGAGAACTCTTATGTATGAAGCTATGTACCTGATTTTCTTACCTAAGTTCTTTGAAAGCACAAATACACTTTTTTGTGTATATTTTAGTTGCTTACCATGCCTGGTCCAGAGCGTTGCCTGAAAAAGGCCCTTGATAAATGGTGGATGAATGAATAAGTGCATTAAAAAAAATCTATCCATATGATAGAATACCACTTAGCTATAAAAAAGAACAAACTGTAGATACATACTACTATGTGGATGAACCTCATAGTTTTATACACACTGAAAGAAGCCAGGTACCAGAAACCACATACTTTAAGATTCCATTTATACAAAATGTCCAGAAAAGACAAATCTTTAGAGATAGAAAATAGACTGGTGAATGACTTGAACTGTGGAGAGGGACAGCAACAGTTAATGTGCATATAGTATCTCAGTGAAGTGATGAAACATTCGAAAACTGATTTATGGCAATGGTTTCAAAGCTTGGTAAATTTACTAAAATATCATTGAATTCTACACTTGAAATGGTTGAATTATATGATATGTAAAAGATACCTCAGTTAAGTTACTTTTTGAAACTTAGATTACTTGTCTATTCCTTATTGAGGTTTGAACCAGCAGCCCAAGATCTGGCCTATGGACAATGTTTTGATGCTTATATCTCTACCAATCTCTACTCAACATTTTCCCTAATGTAAAAAAAAGACATTAGTTATTACTCATTTGTTTATAATAAGAATATAGAGGCTTTATTTCCAATTTGATAGATATTTTGGTTAATATTAAAAAGTCAGACATGATTGTAATATAGTTGCATACATACAGTATTTTTTTAACTAGTCACAATTCATTTCATGTTTTCCCATTGTTGAAAAAAAGTTTTTTGGGGGCAATCCCTAAAATAAAAGATTCTGTAATAAAATGAAGTTTGCAAAATTGCATGATATGGTCCTTTCCTGAACGATTCATAATAGGGACTAGTGTATATTTTAGGAATCTTGAGTCAGAAGCTTTAAATTTCTTTCTTGTTTGACTGTTGCTATGATAATGCTACATTTTTAAGAGTCAAAATTACAGTAGTGCAAAATAATATACATGAATTTTTCAGTCACAGATCTGAAGACCCATTAGATATGGATCTAGTTGCTTTTTATACATCATTCATTCCTGGACCTGAGTGAGGGGACAGATCTACCTGGGGCAGGATCTTTTCCTGGTGAATAAAAGGAGACAAGAGACCATAACACACCACACATACGAAACTTTTGCTTGGATGTGGCATGTATTATGTTCATGAATGAGAGCCATAAATCAAAGATATGAGGAACTATATCTTACCCAGATTAAAGTCACAGCAAGGGAGGGAATGAAAGAAAGATATGTGACTTTCTATTTGGAGTTTTCTTACTTTTAAGTGGATTTCACTACCCTCTTTTTCACAATAAATTTTTGAATCCTAGATTCATGGATTATATTTTGAGAAACAATGATAATGTGAAATTGTAATTCTTATTTCTGAATGCATATTAAAATCACATGTAGTGTTTTTAAAAATATTGATATCCACACTCCACCTACACCGATGGAAACAATCTTGAGGGAGTAGAATTCAGGCATTGGTATTTTAAAATTCCCTTCATTTAATGTATGAATATATATGAAAAGGTTGAGAACTACTACTGTGGGGAAATGGAATGTGGCAGAATATTTTTCATATTCTTCATTTGAACATTTCTAACTAGAATTCAATGTTTTTATATTCCCTAAGCTTAAGTTCATTTTACTTCAGGCATATCTGAATTTTAGTCTGTTAGTTACAGACAGAGTAGTGATTATTGAAGTTTGATATGGAGCTTTATTTTAGCCTTATTGGGATTATATATTCCATTCTCCTTGGAGTGAGTCTGTAGAGAAGAATTGATTATAAATCGCTTTGTATAACTTTGAGTGCCTTATATTTCCCTGGTATATTTCTACATGGAGGAGAGAATATATTTTAGGCCATAGATACACTATGATTAGGTATGTCTTCCAGGAGAAATAGGAAGCACAATATGGTTTCAATGATCTATATTTGCATAACTTAAAAAATGTATAGCCAAGGAATTACATTATTTCAGAAGTTACAGAAGATGTTAAATTTTTGTAGCCCCAAACACTTCAATCACTCTATGGGAAACTCCTATTTTTTACAATAAATTAAGCATCTATTTTTTGGCTTGAACATTTTATATATATTGCTGTTTAAATTAGCTTTCTAGCATTTTGGCTATAAAATATTATTTAATAACCTACATTTAATAAGTCAGAAACATTCTGTTTATTTTTGTCACCTTTTTCATACTTACGATTTGAATCTTGGAGAATAATATGTAACATGGTGATTCAGAGTATAGGATAATAAGGAAATGAGAAGCCTAAATCATATTAAAGCATATAAAGCAATACAAAGGGAAGAATCAATACGAAAGAAAAGCATAGTACATAAAGCAGGATGAAGTAATCAATAGCAGTGTATTGTAGCATACAATTGCAGATGATTACAGGAAAACCCACTTGAGTTATGTAGTGATACTAAAGATCTACAACAAATTTCCACTGCATGTTGGCATCAGACAAAGGATTAAGGGAATTCTGAACAACATTAGAAAAGTTTAACTATTACCAAAGAATATCAAAGCTCTATAACTTTCTGAACATTTTTACAAATAATATTTGAAAATAGTTTTGCTTTCAGGCCACCAAAGAAGAAAAACAAAGTGTCTGGATTCTAAGATCTAATAGGATTCTAAGATCTAATAAAATCTAAGATCCATGTTAGGATCCTAAGATCCTAATATCTAACTTTTCCCTGTGGTAGCCTAATTTTATTTTACCACAGGACGAAATTCAATATTACTAATTAGTTATTACTTATTTTCTAAGGAATTCATATGAATTATTCGAGTTTCTTACTACTACACTAAAAAAAAAAAATCAAGAAAATTGGTGGACTAAAGCAACAGTAACTGTTTAACTCTTCTTCCCCATGTTCCTAGGGGCTGGCTGTTCTCAGTTGAGTGGTTCTCACTCAGAGTCTTGCTTGTGGTTCCAGGGAAAGGGTGGCTGAGCCTGGAATGATTTCAAAGGTTTTTTCTCCCACATGGCTCCATGTGACTTGGGCTTCTTCACATCATGACAGTTGAATTTCAATAACAAGCATCCTAAGGGGACCAAGCAGAAGCCAGAAGGTTTATTCCTATTTAGGACCTAACTTTGGAAATCATAGCATGCCACTTCCTTTCTATTCCAGACATTCAAGAGGATACACAGTGTCCATTCTTTCAATGAAAGGAGTGTAAGCATCACATAAAAACATGGAAGATGGAAGATCTTTTGGCCAGTGTCTTGGAAGTGTAATCTGACACATGGATCTTAAATTTCCTTTTATATTTTACCTTGGTGTGGACAATAAAATATTTACCTAGGCTTATATAATACATACATCACAATTTTCCCAAAGAAGAATTTTAATACGGGAGTTTCGGATACACACAGGATGTGAACTGCAGACATTTTCCTAACAGTTTACCTAGTTGTTCAAGGTATGAGAAGGGCAGCTGCCTTTGTCTGAGACCCCAACACATATCACTCTTTCTTTCTCTTACCCATTAAAATGCAGCCTTAGTCTTTTAGTTCCACTGAAATTTTAAGCTGCTTATCACCTCATGGTTTCTGCTTATATTTATTAATTTATTGACTGGATCTTTGCATAATGTCTTAATCAGCTTGGGCTGGCATAATAAAATACAATAGGCTGGGTGACTTGAATGGCAGAAATTTATTTCTCATAGTTGTGGAGGCTGAAATTCTCAGATCAAGGTGCCAGCAAGGTTGGATTCTATTGAGAGTTCTTCTAGCTTGCAGACGGTCACCTTCTAGATATGTACTCACACAGAGAAGAGTGAAAGCAAGCTTATAAGCAAGTAGTGTCTTATAAGGACACTGCTCTCATCAGGAGGGCCCTCACTCTTTTGATCTCATCTAAACATAATCAGTTTCCAGAGTTTCCATCTTCAAACACCTTCACATGAGCAATTAGGGCTTCAGCATGTGGATTTATGATATATGAGCTCTCAGCTCATATATCAAGCCTTCTCTGGCCATCCTGTTCACAATAGTTCTAATCTTCCCCAGGCATTTTTATCATATTACCTATTTCCTTCGATGCATTTACACTCTTCCCTCCCTTCTTTATATTAGATTCAAGTCCCAATGAAAGTAGCTTTTTGTGTTCATGCTGGAACAGTGCTTGCTAAAAAGAGGGCTTCAGAAAATGGTCCATGGATGAGTGAATGAATCGATGGCTCACCAGAATAATTCATATGTGAGTGCTTTGGCAGCTTTAATTTTGGGGGGGAGGTTGTCTTTCTTAAATGGTCATAAATCAAACCAACTTCAGCTTTCACGCATTCATTCCTATTTTGTTATTCTGAGGCCACAAGGAAAGTCTTAATTTTTTGACATAATCAACTGCACTTCAAAAATTTATAAACAGCTATCCTGTCCTATTTATATTTTCACTTTAAAGGTTGTGTGTGCTTACAAGCACATTTAATATGACAGGTTTCTAATCCTCTTGTCATCACTGACACTTACCTCAGGAAGTTTTCAGTTTTCAAATGACCCTCTGAAAGTGTGTGGTCCCAGTAGAATGTAACACTCTAGGTAATGCTTCACTAAGCTGAGGATATAATAGGACATCACTTCCCTTGTTAGGGTCTGCTTTTTTATTGATGCAGAATAAAATATTTTGCCTTTTCTGAGGAAACATGATTCACAAACAATCTAATGGATATTTCCATTTTTAATTGTGTCTATTTTGCCAAAGCTAAAATCAGTTTTGCCAAGTGTCAAATATCAAGAATTTTAGGGCCTTTTAAACTGACATTTAAAAACCAAGAAAACAAAAAAAAGTTATTCTAAATAGGTTAAGTTTCCAAAATAAATTCAGAGGATTGACACAAAATGAGATCATGCTGTTTTCACGAGCGAGATCAAAAGAAGCTTCCAAATAATTCATGAGACTTCTGATTTAATGCCATATGGCTGGCATCTTTGCAATAATCAGCTTGAACTTCCTATTTAAAAAATGATAAAGACCTTCAAAGGAAGAAATGAAAACAACAGAACCTAAAATTGATTCACAACCAATGGTTAGAAGCAGTTAAATTTGTAACAATTATTTCCCTTTTGGGTTGGATTAAGACTACCTTTGTTTCGTGTGTCCTACTCATATTTAGACTCTAAATTCTGTAATGTCTAGAACTTTGTTAAGAATATCACCACAGTAGTCAAATACACTGGGTTCAAATCACAGGGTCAACCTTGTTGATTTTAAGGCAAGTTACTTAGCATCTTCATACCTCAGTTTTCTCATTTGTAAAATAAGGGTATTAATAGCATCAAATCAGAAATACATACAATATACTTGAAATAATGTGCCATATTACTCAGTGAATATAAAACAGGTATTCAATAAAAGTAAGCAATTAATGGTGAGGTTATTATTATAGAATAGAATATTTTAGTTTTCTCGAAGACATTTAGAGATAAAGAATCCCTTCATCAATGGCTTCCCTATTGGCTAAGAAATTCACATTTTAGTACCAAAATTTTGTAGTTCTGTTGCTCTATGGAAAAAATTTACCTTTGTTGGTATCTGGGTCACCATCACCACCGTCACTACCTCCACTACTCTTGTGCCTCAACCCACTGATCTCTCCACTAGACCCTGGCCACCTCAGCTCCTTTCTGCAGACAGCAAGCATAAGCATCAACTGAAGTAAGTTAGAGTCTCAGAAACTCAGGCCCTATCCTAGATGTAATTCTGAATCTGCCTTTTAATAAGACCCCAAGTTTGTTCACATATTTATCAATATGTAAGAATCTTTGCTCTATATTTATCCAGAGGCTGCAGCTTCTGGCAAAAGACTGTTCAAAACAGTAATTCTGAGAGTACGAAATAGTACCTTACATACTGAAAATTTTTAGAGTCCATTAATATCCAGATGCTCAGGTATAGAACCAAAAGCAAAAAAGTATTCTGAGATTTAAAGTTGTATCTACTTTATTTGTATATACTTAGGTATTACATAAAGGAAGATAGAAATAATTGATTGTACAGTGTTTCTTGCTGGAAGCAGAATATATCAATTGACCTTCAGCTCCAGATCTGCAAGAAGATTTGAACAGCATCCAGTTAGATAGTAAATAGAGAAAGGACTTTGACAAGTATTGTTTGTATTAAAGAAAACACTTGGATAAATTTTTCACAACAAATACAACACTTAAAAATATTAATAATTGGAAAAGAGCCCAGTACACAGGAGACACCGGATAAATATATGTTGAAGTCAACCAAACAGTGAAAAGAGAAAATTACAAAGAACGGAAAATCCTTCAGATTTTAAGAAGCTCTGTTTTACGGCAAAAACAGGTAACTACAAGGTGATGCCCTAAGTTCAGGCTAGGAGTGTATAAAGGGCATATGAGAACTCCTGCATGTATCTCACCCAACTTGAGTGAATATGGCATAAGAGGGATGTCTGTAAATGAGAACATTTCTCCTGAATTTACAAAGCATGATTGCTGCTTATGGGGATAGAAGGGAAGGTAATGACATTCCAGAAAAATTGATGTAGCCTTTCCTGTGAGTCATGTATGATCAGCCAGCAGCAGGAGATATCTTGGGAGAAATACCAAAATTCACAGCATGGAGGTTCTTGCATGAGGAGCTTGTGTATGGTGGAGGGGGGTGGAAGTAATTGCAGAGGAGATTTTGAAGTGTTTCAAGGAGAAAAATGCTAAGATCAGGTTTTAGTTTCATATAATAATTATGTATAATAGCATTGTATGCTGATAATGTAATATATATATATTTATAACTAATAAAACAAAAGCCTATGTACTAAGAGCTCAATTATTCTTATTTCAAAGATGAGAAAGTGTAAACTTAGAAAAGTTATTTTTTTCAAAATTATGCATAATAGACCCTTGCACATGGTAAATGCCGGATATATTTCTTGTTAAAAGCGAACCACACAAAAAATAACAACTAAATAATAGGCTTTACCATAGTCAGAACATTCAGCAGGACTGTAGTTTGGTCTATTTTTTTAATGCCCTTAATGAATGAAAAGATCTGATCAGTGAAAATGAGTTTCCTCGTATCTTTTGCCTCTAACTGCATGATGGTCCACCTTCAGTTCTCTGGAGAAGGAAAAGCAGACATTTCTAGGGGAAGTAATAAATGACCTCAGGTGATCTAGGCAGTCGTGTAAAGAGAGGGCGTTATTAATTCATGGTGCAGACAGGAATCTTGGCCTGGCTGTCCTGGTGATTTGGTCCTCAGGGTAAAAATATGATATAACAGCACTGCACATCTTCGTCTTCAAATTAACTATCTTCTTGGTCACACTTCTCCAGTACAAACTGGTTGATCTTCATGTCTGGTGTGAAGGCTCAGCCTGGTATCTCAATTCATCATCCTCTTGGGAATTTTACTCACCTTTCTGTTATTTTTTTATTTCTCAGGCTATGTAATTTATGTTTCTTTCTTGGTTTACTGTCTTACTTGAGGTACACATCTTCCAATAACATATTTAAAACTGTTCCTTGGGAGAAAAATGTATGGCGATCTTAAATGTCTGAAAATATTTGTATTCTACCGTTACACCTAATTTTCTGAGTGTAACATTTTCAGGCAGGTAATTATTTTCCATCAGAGTCTTTTAGCTATTGCCTCATTGCATTTTTTTTTGTTGCTTCCAGAGATGCTATTGAGAAATTTCAAGCCATTCTGAGAGCTGATCTTTTATCTGATATTTATCTTTTATATTTTCTCTAGAAGCTTTTGATTTTTCTCATTGTTCATAGTGCTCTGATAGTCCACAAACATGTGCTTTTGAATGTAATTTGGTATGAATTTATTTTCATAGAATGTGGTAATCACTTGGAGTGGTATCTTTTAATCTGAAAATGGTCATTCTTTGGTTCTAAAAAAATTGCTTATAATTTTCTCCACTTTATTTTCTCTGTAAACTCTTTTTTGGAAGAGGATTTTATACTGCAATCTTCTAATTTAATTACCTTTATCTCAAATCTTTGTGTTCAATTTTTTGAATTCTTCAACTTTATTATTAACTTTTATTGCATGTTGTTTTTTATTATCATCTTTTAAATTCCATGAGTTCATTTTAATTCTAATTTTATGTATTATGATATCAGGGTTGCTGTATCTTTTTGTACAATTCTGAAGACATTAAAATAGTTTTTAATGTCTGCATAATTTGTTTCCACTAATTGGCTTGTTTTCTATTTATTTTGTTCTTTGTCATTCAGATTAGAAGCTTTCTTTAATCTGATAACTTTTTATCATCAGTTTATATGTAAAAGTAAAAACATTTAAAAAAACAAAACCTTGACCTCAAATTTTGAACTCAGGATTAAGCATGGTGAACTTGGAATTCACTATAGGCTGATCTGAGTGGGGGTGATTATTGGATGATTTCTCATTCCAGAATATTTGAGTCTTTCTTCTTGACAAACCAAATTTTTCATAGAAAAAGGCTCCAATCTCCTGTTCACAGTTACATCTACCTTCTAGAGTTTTGAAAGAATAGGGAAGTAGGAGTGTAAGGTAGAAGGAGTATGAAGTTTCAACATTCAACACCCAGTTTTCTCCTTTTTAATAATACCTATATATTCAATTATTCAAAGGGTCTTCCAGACTCAAAACAATGTTTTACCCTCGCCAATAGTATTGAGTAGGGTAGCAGAGGTTAGTTTATAAGGACTTCTCCCACTTTTTCTCACCCTTTTATCCTTATTGAGTGGTATCCCTTCAGGTAAGCCATCACATGAGGCTTGGATGTCTTGTTTTTCTTATTAAAACTGCACCTCTGAATACCTAATCCATTACTATTCATAGTAATAATAGGTCCTCTTAGGGTTTACATTTAGTAGAAAAAGTATGTTTAGTTAATAAAAGTTTATTAATATGTATGCATATGTTTGTAATAATTTTACAATTATACTACTTAATTTTCTTTTTTACTTTAGAGCAATCTCATAAATTAGAATATATATTATGAAAAAATAAATATAAAAAAAGCAATGCATCTCAAAAGCTATGACAAGAAGTAATAGATATTTAGAGATATGTGAACTAATGCAATTAGAACTCTCAAAGATATTTAGAGACGTGTGGACTAATGCAGTTATAACTATCAAAGATGTTAAGACAAAATCACATCCATAAGCCGTAAAAACAATACCTCTGCTAATACTGACATCTCCTCTGTTGTTAACACAGTGAACTTCAGAGTGAATTGTGTACATTGTCATTGAATGTACATGTATAATAACAAATAGTTAATACTACAAACAATGTGTAAATTATAGGACATTTGTACTTTAAGGAGTTCTTTATGAAGCAAACTATAAACACGGTTGCATAGAGGATAATTTTTGGTAAAATACATTAAAAGCTAAATTGTACTGAGTTTTGAGGACCCCAAATGCTAATAAAACAAAAGATAATGATATTAATTAGTAGATGTGACAGAAAATGTTCTCCTACAAGAAATATTTGTAACATAGTACAAAGGGATATGTGAAATTAAGTAAGTAAGAAGTGAAATTAATTGAGATTGCAGATCTCTCTATATATTTCAGAGAGATAGGCATTTTAAACTGGGTCATGAAATGGATTGGATGCTAAAAGCAAATCTGAGATAAATGAGAAGGCAAGCATGAGATTTAGGGTAATATGAATTCAAAAGCTCCTGCACAGTTTAGAAAATGGGAAGTTAAGGTTCATTCATGTTACTTCAGAGCAAACAAAATGTGAATTTAAAAGGAATAAGTGTCAAGATAAAAAGCACAGATTTCATAGTACAGGAAATAGGTGGTAGATATAAAACGAGTGAAGGTTAGCTGTTTTTTTTTTTTTTCTAAATGAAGACACTAAGGAAAAGTTGATAGATTTTCAAACATACGCAAATGAGATCAGAAACCTGTTTGTACATGTTCCAGATTAAGAACAAATTTTGAGTTTGAAATATCTAAACAGCATATAATACTATTTTAATGAACTATTAGGGCCATCTTAAATTTTACCAGGCGTATGGAATAAATTAGGCATGATTTTTGTAACTAATTTATGTATCAAAGTAAATTGTCTAGATACATTAAGACTAACTATCAGAGCAGCTATGATAAAACCACAGCAACAAAGTAATTGAACTTCCACAGTGTTGGTAAAAGATTTGGGGATATAATTGCTTGAAATCTGAATGAATTTGTTGAGAGTAAAAAATGGTTAATATTAGTGATTTGAAAAGATGATGAATTTGACTATAGAAAAATTATACTCTGACATTAAAAATATATTACTATATACCTACATTTTCCTCTCTTTCCTTCAGCTTCTCAGCTTACTCCTATCTTTGGGTTGTCTTTATTTTCTAGGAGGTTTTCTATACATGGTGGAATATACATCTACTTTCAGAATCAAACCTTGTCTTTATGATTCATGTTCAAATGAATGCTAAAAATAAAAACAACAAAAGTGACAAGTACCAGCACATGAATTATTAGTTAAAGAGTAATAAATTCCTGTCCTCTTTTCTTAAGAGAACCCAGTTCTCTCCCCTACTTTCACCACTGGAAAGTGGTAGAAGCAGTTGGTAGGAAATATTCCACTAGCAGTTCAAAGAACCAATATTTAGTGAATACCAACAATGAGTCAGAATACTCTGCTACAGACACATTAGCAACAAGGAAAGAAAAATTTCTGTTCTCAAGGAGCTTATATTCTAAAGAAACAAAATAAGTATGAATAATAAGCATACAAGTAAGTACATTATGTAATATTTTAGAAGGTGATGCATACTTTGCCAAAAATGATAGAGTATAATAAAATAAAAGAAACTGGGAGTGCTGAGATTTAGGGTATTGGGGGTTGCTACTTTAAGTATGGTTCTTAGGGTAGTACTCACTGAGAAGGTGATACTAGAGCAAGCCTTACATGGAATGTGGGGCTTATGCAGATTTATCTAGGAGAGTGGCATTCCCTGCCAGGGCTAATATAGGAACCTCTCTGATATTTTAGAGAAGTTGCAGGAAGGCTAGTGTTGTTAAAATTGGAGGGTGAGGAGATGAGGTCAGAAATTGTAAATCATTTGTGGTCTTGACTTTTATTCCGAATGAAATATGTGGACTTTGGAAGGTTTTAAGCAAAGGAATGACACAATCCAACTTATATTTTGAAAGAATCACTTTGGCCGCTCTGTTGAGACTAAATTGCAGATAGACTGAGAAGTAAGAAGCAAAGCATGGAGATCAGTTAGAGGACTTGGAGTAATTCAGGTGTGAACCGATGATATTTAGGATGGAGGCAAAGTCATGTCTCACTTAATGAAGGATATATGTTCTGAGCAATGTGTCAGTAGGTTATTTCATTGTGCCATTAGGTTATTTCATTGTGCCAATATCATAGAGTGTAGTTACACAAACCTAGATGGTATGGCCTACTATACATCTGGGCTACATGGTACAGCCCATTGCTCCTAGGCTACAAACCTGTACACCATGTGACTATACTGAATATTGTAGGCAATTGGAACACAATGGTATTTGTTTGCATAAACATGTCTAAACATAGGAAAAATACAGTAAAAATACAGTATAATAAGCTTATGAAACCACTGTCATAAATGTGGTCTGTCATTGACAGCAGTTATTACGCAGCTCATGACTGTAGCTACAGAGCCTCTGGTCCTTAAAGAGACACTGCATGAGCAAAGAACATGTCTACCACAGCAATCTGGATTCCATTTTCTGTTACATTTTAATGATGCTTAATGAAGAGAGCAATGCAGTAATGCTGTATTTTATACCCCAAAATAAAAGAGGTAATTATATTGAAACTAGTTATTAATAATGTGGATAGTCATGGATATAACATTTTATTCATTTTATAGGGCTTTTCTCTATCATTTATTTATATAATCATGTTCTCCCATTATTTCATGAGGTAGAGAATCCTGGTATTTTAACAACCTTTTATAAATAGAGAAATTAATGACCACTATAATTATATGCCTTCCCCAACTCATAAGATCTTCAAGAATTCCAAGTGGAAAGCAACATAGAAAATGCACACATTGATCCTGCTATTTTCTCTGAAATATTGTTTTTCTGTTTAATCATCAATCACTTTTTATGAAATCATTTTATGCAATTGTGTCTATTTTCTTTCTCCTGATTCCTTTTAACACCTGTGGATTCTGCCCTTGATGTTATGATTGTTCTTTAAAAGACAATTCCTTTGATTAGGGATCCTCCATAATTCCTTTAATTCCTCTATTTCTTCCCCTCCTTATGGAATTTAGATGGTGAATCTTCTTCCTTTTTTCTTTTTCTTTTTTGCCTTAAACTCTCTCACTGTCTTCTCTCTTGGCTCTGCTTTTATCTTCTTACAGATCATTGGTTCCCCCAATCATTTTTTCCCTCTCTTTTTCACTGAAAAACTTTCTAACTTTGGGTAATGTAGGAAGCTGAATTTCAGATTTCCCATTAAAAATTAGTGTCCCATATTTCATATAATTTTGATCACAACATCTGTAACATCCAAGTCTAATTCACTTATATGCATACAACTATCTTTAGGAGATTTTTATTTGAATATTTCATCACAACCTCAGAAATTTTAACACTAATTTTATAGGATGCTCTCAAAATTTACTATTTTTCCAATTTCTGGTATTGACATTTCTCATCTTCTTATTCCTCGCTTCAAAATGTTGATGTTATCTTTAACAGGTTATTCAATTACTTCTATTTATTTTTACTTCCAAAGGACTCTCAGAGTCAAACATTCTCTTTTATTTTTATTTCCATCAACCAAGACCTGGCACTCATTAGTCCACACCTGATTGACTTCAACAATAACATTGCCAATTTACTGACTTCTTGAAGATTTTGTATATGCGGCTTTATAATACCTATTTGCATGCTGTATTTAGAAATGCTAAGATGACTTTTTCCTGCTATAGCATCAAGTCTGAATAGTTTTGGTTCTCAGTTTTATAGATTACTTGACATAAATTTACTTCTCAAAATTTATTTTACAATTCGCTATAATTCTTTTGACTTGGTCAGAAGAGAGCAGTGAACAACTAATGTTTGTAAAATGCCAAGTATATTCTAGTTATACGAGACACTAAAGAAAACCATAATTGAAAGATTTTAGCTGGGCGTGGTGACTCACGCCTGTAATCCCAGCACTTTGGGAGGCCGAGGAGGGCGGATCACGAGGTCAGGAGATCGAGACCATCCTGGCTAACACGGTGAAACCCGGTCTCCACCAGAAAATACAAAAAATTAGCGGGGCGTGGTGGCGGGCGCCTGTAGTCCCAGCTACTCGGGAGGCTGAGGCAGGAGAATGGCGTGAACCTGGGAGGCGGAGCTTGCAGTGAGCCGAGATCGCGCCACTGCACTCCAGCCTGGGCGACAGAGTGAGACTCCGTCGCAAAAAAAAAAAAAAAAAAAGATTTTAAAAAGAGAACATAGTACATGGTATAGTCCCTTCACAGATGTCTTTGAATAAGCCAATATGGTGATATGACATGTTTTACAAGAAGTAGGAAAACTTATTCTGAAAGTGAAATCAGGTGGCAAATGTTGGCACAGTTAGTTAACTTGTTATGCTTCTGGTAACATGGATGAATGATTTAGAGACATGCATAAGCAATACAGGCACATTTTCTCTTATTTAGCTTTCATATCTTTAAAATTGAAAACTGAAATAATATTCATAAGCCTGCAACCTGAGACTGAGCTAACATTGAAGAAATAGGCCCATAAGAGAACTCTTGGTCATGTACAAGATCAGTGCTCCAGTTACATTTGGAGAAGTTGTTAGAAGCTCTCCATAGAAGCTGGTGCATTTCAGGGATTTAATGTGCATTAATGGATTTAATGAGGGTGGTAATGAAGTTTTTCATTCTTGTCAAGGAAAAAACTAAAAGGAAAAAAAATGTCAATGAGCTTTTGAACAAATATATCAATGATTTGCTGTATCTTTTTACCCCCCAATAATTGGCATATTGTTTTTGGTATTTCCTTTTAAGCTCATTTCTGGATAAAACTAAATAACAAATATGTGTGTGATGCGCACTGAGTAGGTGTATATGTGTTTAATAGAATGTTTTTCTTCACTGTTGAAAGTGGTGTTGAGTCTCCTATTATATTGTTGTTTATTTCTTCCTTTAGTTCTGCCAATGTTTGTATTATATTCTTAGGTGTTATAATGTTAGGTCCAAATATATTTTTTAATTATTACATGTTCCTGGTGAATCAGCCCTTTTTTCATATACTTCCTTATTTGTCTTTTGTGACAGCTTTTTACTTAAAGTCTATTTTGTCTGATACAGTAATATATTTTTTAATTATTACATGTTCCTGGTGAATCAGCCCTTTTTTCATATACTTCCTTATTTGTCTTTTGTGACAGCTTTTTACTTAAAGTCTATTTTGTCTGATACAGTAACAGCCACTTCTGCTCTTTTTTTCAGTTACCATTTGCATGGACTGTCTTTTTTAATCCCTTTGCTTTCAGTCTATGAGTATCCTTAAACCTAAGGGGATTTTTTTGTAGACAACATTACATAGTTTTTTTTTTCTTTTTTATTCTCAATCTGACATTACTTTTTGTCTTTTGATTGAAGAGTTTAATCTCTTCACATGTAAAGTAACTATTGATAAGGAAAGATTTACTACTGCCATTTTGTTAATAGTTTTATGTTAATCTTGTAATTATTTTGGCCATCTTTTCCTCTCTCGCTGTTTTCCTTTGTGTTGGTTGATGTTTTATATTGGTATGCTTTGATGTGTTTCTTTTTTATTTTGTATATCTTCTAGACATATTTTATTTCTCATTATCATGACACTCAAAATATATTTATAAGAGCCTATTTTAAGCTGGTAACAACTTAAGATTCATCACATACCAAAGACAGTCTTACTTATCTTCCTCCCCCTACTTTACACTATTTTCACGGTTTCCATCTATTTATTTTGTATATATAGTATCATACTTATTGTTAAAGTTTTTAAAAAATTTGTCTTTTAACTTTTGTACTATGATTAAAAGTAATTTACCATTATATTATTCTATATACAGAGTCTATACATTTGTCTTTACTAATGAATATTAGTAAGAAATACGATACTCATTTCAAAAGTAAATATATGGAAAATATTTTATGCTACTACCTTGCCGTACCCTTTCATTTTAACATGAAAAACTCCCATTAGTATTTCTTGTAAGGCATGTCTAGTGGTAATGAACTTTCTTCACTTTTGTTTGTCTGGGAAATATTTTTCTCCCCTTCATTTTCAAAAGACAGTTTTGCCTGGTGTAGTATTACTGATTAGCAGTTTTATATTTTCTGTCAGCACTTCAAATACATAATCTGTTCCTTTCTAGTGTGAAATGTTCTTTCTGAGAAATCTGCTGATAGTCTTACAGAGATTACTTGGTGCATGACAAATCATTTTTTTCTTGCTGCTTTAAAATTCATCTTTTGACTTTTGACAATTTGATTATAACGTATCTTTATGTGCATTTATTTGGGTTCGTTTGATTTTGCAATTTTTAGGTCTAGGTGTCTATTTTCTTCACCAGATTTGGGAAGTTTTCTGTCATTATTTATTTAAATTATCTTTCTGTTTCTTTCTCACTTCCTTCTCCTGAAAATCCTATATTACATACATTGGTTAACTTGATCGTGCCCCATAAGTTACTTAAGTTTTCTTCTTTTTAATTTTTTTTCACCTGTTGCTCTTTTGACCAAATAATTTCAAATGCCTTATCTTTGTGTTCACTGATCCTTTATTTGCTTGATATAATCTTCTCTTGAATCTTTCAGGTGATTTTTTTTAGTTCATTTATCATATTCTTCACCTCTATTGTTTGTTTGCTCCTTTATTTATTATTATTATTATTATTTTTATTATTATTATTATTGTTTGGAGACAGAGTATCACTCTGGTACCCAGGCTGAAGTTCAGTGACAAGATCTCAGTTCACTGTGAGCTTTGCCTCCTGGTTTCAAGCAATTCTCCTGCCTCAGCCTCCTGAGTACATGGGATTACAGATGTGCACCACCAAACCCAGGTAATTTTTGTATTTTTAGTAGATACTGGGTTTCACTATTATAGCCAGGCTGACCTTGAACTCGATGTTGGCAATGCTGGTCTGGCCTCAACTGACCAGCCTGCTGTGGCCTTCCAAAGCACTGGTATTACATGTGTGAGCCACCGCACTGGCCCTGCTTGTTCCTTTAAAAAAAATGTTTTCGATCTCTTTGTTGGAATTCTGAATTTGTTCATGCATTGTTTTCCTGACCTCACTGAGCATCTTTATTACTCATTTATTATTAATAAATTAATAAATAAATTTATTAATTTGAATTCTTCGCCAGGTAAATTGTACATCTCCATTTCATTAGGGTCGGTGTCAGGAGATTTACCTTGCTTTTTTACTTGAAACATATTAGCCTATTTCTTCATCTTCATTGATTTTTTGTGTTGGTGTCTCTACATTAGACAAAGCAGCCACATTTCCCAATCTTGATGGACTGGTCTTGTATAGGTGAAGACTCCTATCAATCAGCCCAGCCAGAGATTCTAAGGGCCTCTCAAATCTCTGTCCTACTCCAATCCAATTTCGTTGTTCTTTGAGGGCCCTAGGTGTACAGGGTAAGCTAGGTCCTATCTGTACAATGGGATAGTAAGATAAAAGCAAGTTCCTTAGGCAGCTACCAGAAATTTTGGATCATTGGATGCACCATTCAACTCTTTACTTCCCCAGAGAGGAGCTGAGAGGTGGGTTTTTTTTTTTTTCATTCTCTTTGTGCTGATCCTAGGGGGAGAAGTTGTGGTGAATGATAGCTCACACCTCATCTCTGTTCTACCCCAGGCAGCTAGTTAACGCCAGATTCATCAGTACTCTTTGATAGGCAGGATATAAGCCAGTTCTTTGGGTCCCTCTGGAGGAGCTGGGGCATTGGACAAATGGATCTACTCACCTCCCCAGGGGAGAAGCTGGAAGCTAGGAATTTTCTTCCATTTACACTGTGCTGAGCTGGGAAGAAGAGCTATGGTGACTGCCAGCACAAGCCACCATCTATTTTTTCTTCAATGTGGCTTGACTGTGCTGGTCTTATCAGCATTCCAAGCCTCACAAAAGAAAAGCCAGTCCTCCAGGAAGACTCCCGCAAGAATCTATGGCATTGGATGTATGGACCAACTCTTTCCCTCCCCTGAGAGAAGCTGGGAATGAAGGGATGTCTTTCCAATTTTATGATTCTATGCTTGGGACAGTGATTCCAATGAAACTGTGTTCGTAGTCTTCCCACTGGCTTTGATAAATCTGGTCCCGTTCAGCTGGGGAAAGAGCCTTTCAACTATCTTCAAGATTTCTTAGGAAAACATTTATGTGTTCATTGCCGAATCAGTGTAGTGGTAGAGGAAAGGATGTTCCAGATTTGCCCCCACCACGTCTTCCCAACTTCACTCCCACTTTTGGACTTCTTAGGTCTAGAAACTGTGTTCAATTTATTAAATGTATTCTATAGCGTTTGTAAACAAAAAAAGTGAAGATATTGACTCTGAAATGGTATATCTACAACTTTTCACAATTGATCTTCTCATGAAAATCTTAGCAAAATCATGTAGTTACTTTGTTCATGTGTGCATATGAGTGTTTTCACTGTAAAATATAGTGTGAATATTTTTTACATGTTATGCTATGATCTAAATGGCTGTGCCTTCTAAAAATACAGGTACTGAAACTTAATCTCCAGTTCCATCATACTGGGAGATAAGGGATGTGGGAGGTAATGGAATCAGTGTCCTTATAAAAGATGTTGGAGAGAGCTTGTTTGTTGCTTCTGCCATGTGAGGACACAGCAATGAGGCACCATCTTTAAAATGGAGGGTAGATCCTCATTTACTGCTGGATCTGCTGTCACCTTGAGCTTGGACTTTCCATCCTTCATAACTGTAAGCAATAAATTTTTGTTGCTTATAAATTATCTAGTCTAAGGCATTTTCTTACAGAAGCTTGAAAAGACTAATGCATGTTCTATTATCAACACCAAATAATGCACAATAATGGTAAAGAATTGATTTTATATCAGGGTTTTTAAAAATATTAGTAAGATTACTAAAATCAAGCATCCTTTATGTTTCAAATGTGTAATTTCATAATATAAAATGATGTTCTAACTTCAATTTAAGTACATTACATCTGTAGAGCTATACATTAAACATTTTAATATGTAAGTTAGATGAACTAAAACAATCAATGCTGAATAGACCTTCTTTCAAATACATATTAGGCTAAGTTTACTCCCTGATGTGTACTCTAATTAAGAAAAAGGAAATACTTGATGGATTGTAAAGATAACTTAATATGCTTTAACATTTGCCTAACAGAATTTGATTAGGAAGAACAAGGCATTTTGTTTCTAACTCTTATAGCCTAAAGCTTGCTATAAATACATACGTACTACTCATCCAGGGAAACTAACAAAATTAATTGTTGACATTGTGGGAAGTCACAACATTGTAAGATTGTATAGATTGCAATTTATAAGATAAAGTACGGCATACTTGTTTTGTTTTACTTGCCCTGCAGTGGAAAATAATTTATAGGCAGTATTCAATAATATATTTATTAATAATCAACAGAAGACATGAGTAGCACACAAAATCTGAGAATGCTATAATTTTTGAAAAATAAGACTGGGAAAGTCAGAGAATTCTATCAGTAAAACTAAAATGCAATAAACTATTAGCAAGGGTTAAATTAAACTTAATTAAAATTGTAGAGTGAAAAAAATCACAATATACTTGTTCATCGTCAGGTTCAAGTCAACATGAAAATCAATGCTTATAACTTCATAAATATTTAAAAATTCAAAAGACTCAATTAATTGAACAAGGCTGGTTTTTTTTCTTTCCTTTTTTTTTTTCATTTAGCTAAATCTATTTTCTCATTCCATAGGTTTATTTGCTTTTCCTTCTCTCTTCTACTTCTACATATGCACATTTCTATTTCAGTCTGCATGCAGGATTTGAACTTTGTTTCTACTTCATTACTTCCTCTATCTCCCTTAGCTGAGATAAACCAACTAATTTTCTTCCTCTTTTTTTCTCCCATTTCAGATCTGTTCCCAGAAATAGCAATTGTCTGATGAGATTACGAAAGAGTAGAATAGAATAGAATATCTATTTTCCTATTGGAAATGTCAAGTAGAATATATATAAGTGCATGCCACATAATAGATATCCATTAAATGTAGATTACAGACTATTTAAAATTTGCACATGGAGGAACTCTATCTAGAGCCTCTGTACTACACATATGTTCACGTTTCTCCTCTTTAAGGTTTCAAACTCCAAATTATAGGTTTAAATGTAATTTTAATTAAAGACACTTTTATTCTCTATCTTTTGATATTAACACATGAATAGACACACATATATAAATACACTCTTTTTTATTTCAATGCGTTTTTGGGAAATGGGTGGTGTTTTGTTACATGAATAAGTTTTTAGTGGTGATTTCTGAGATTTTGGTGTGCCCATCACCTGAGCAGTGTATGCTGCACCAAATCTGTAGTCTTTTATCCACCCACCATTCCCTACAAGTCTCCAAAGTTCATTGTATCATTCTTATGCCTTTGCATCGTCATAACTTAGCTACCACTTGTGAGAACATACCATGTTTAGATTCCATTCCTTCACTTAGAATAATGCTCTCTAATTCCATTCAGGTTTCTGCAAATACCATTATTTTATTCCTTTTTATGGCTGAGTAGTATTCTATGGTGTGTATGTATACGTATATACCATATATATAAAATACAACTCTTTCTAAAAATTGCATTGTGGTTAAGAGTTTCTGCTTCTCTATAAAATAGAGTCGTTTGCATTACGTCAGCATTACAACCAAAGAAAACTAGAACATTAATCAAATAGAGGAATTATCTCTTTGAAGGTATCAGAGATCTGCAGTGGCAGCTGAAGGAGCTGAAATTCCAGAGATGAAAGAACTTCAGAGAGGAGAGCTGACATCTGCATTCACTTTTCTTCTGGAGGATGTGTTAACTTTGAGCAAGAACACATGTTTCAGAACTGGGCTTTTGTATTACAGAACTAGCGGCAATGAAGAGCAAGTTTTGGTGGGAACTTGAGAACCAGCATGCCGGGCATACGCCATTCTGAAATTTTACAGGTCAGCAATATAAAATTATGCAGGATTCTCTCAATTTTGTGAAAATATTGAGAGAACTCTAAAACAGAGATATTTTAGAATTAGGGACTGACTGGGGAGGAGCTCTGCCTAGACACTATACCCAGTGTTTAAAAAATGGGTGATGAAAGTAGAAATCAAATGTAGACAATTTCCTGGGTCTTCAATCTACATTGACTGAGCACAGTCCCTATTTAGATTAAGGTGATTAACGTTCATTTTCCTGATATGATTTGGCTGTGTCCTGACCCAAAGCTCACCTTGATTGTCATAATCATCACCTGTCAAAGGTAGGGTCAGGTGAACATAATTGAATCATGGCGCTGGTTTCTCCTGTAGTGTTCTCATGGTAGTGAGTAAGTCTCACGAGATCTGATGATTTTTTTCCCCTGCACAAGCTTTCTTGCCTGCCGCTGTGATTGTGAGGCCTCCTCAGCCATGTGGAACTGTGAGTCTATTAAATCTCTTTCCTTTATAAATTACCTGGTCTAGGGTATTTATTAGTTATGTGAGAATGGAATAATACACTCCTTACCCAGCAGAGGGAAGGACATATCATCTCTCAAGAATATAACATCATTTGGAGACTTTAAAAAACACACTATTTATCATTAGAACAAAATTATTAAGCACATCCAAACTATTATGACCAAAATAAAGAGAAAAGTTCTGTGAACTCAGATCTGCAGTGATTGCTTTGGAATTAGCTGACAAGGACTTGAAAATAGCACAGAACACTGACATCTATGAAAAGGAATCAATTAGAAAGAAGCAGTTAAGCTAATCAGGAAATAGACCAAAATTTTGAATATGAACTTCATAAAACACGGTTTTAAAATGGTCAATAAACATATGAAAACCTGTCAATTGCATTCTCACTAAAAAATGCAAATTGAAACCACAAGATGCTATCACTGCACACCCACCATAATGAGCATAAAGAAAAAAAAAACAGAAAATAGCAAGTACTGTTATGCATTTGGAGCAACTGACATAAATTGACACATTCACATTAAAAATTATTTGGCAGTATCTTATAGAGTAGAACATACACATTCATTTTGATCCAGAAACTCACCCTGTGGTATACATCTGACACATATATTCAATAAATGATACATACAAGATGTTCAAAATAGTTCTATTCACAATATTCAAAAATTTGAAACAAGACACTATGCTTATTTACTCTAGAACTGGTAGAGTATATAATGCATACAATCAAGCAATAGGCATAAGTGAATAAAAACTAGACAATTACTTTGAAGAATTTCTCAAAACTAACTGAGCAAAGTCAGCCAGATATAAATATTACATACATTACAGCTCAATTTACATTAAGTTGAAGCAAAGGCAAAATTTAAAGTGTTTTGGGTTCAGGATAGGGGTTTGATGATTGGAGTGGAGCACAAGAAGCAATTACAGGTTACTAGTAATGTTCTATTTCTAAATGTCAATGTTAGTTACACAGTTACGTTAACTTTTGTATTAACTAACTTTTATAATATTTTCTCTTGTTATAATTGATTAAAGAGTTTCCATTAAAAATAAAAAGAACTTTAAAGTCATGAAAAGTTTTAACTACCACTAGAGAATTTATACTACCAAAATAATGTTGATCTTTAGTCATATTTTGACTTTACACTGCATTTATCTCTGCATGAGACTAGCACTACATAATTTATTGTCTATATTTTTGGAATTGCTTTTGAATTCCTTTGTGCAAAGTATTTTAAACAGTATTATAACCATTCTTTAATCTCTTTTGTCGGTATTAAATGCATTAAAATATAACAAGTAAATGATAAATTTTTACATTAAACTACTACAACCATTATAAGATAAACCAGTATTGTAGACAAGTGGAAACTTACAAAACTTGTTTTAAACAATGTGGTAGCAAAAATGATCACAATGTCATTTTCAGAGAGCACTGAGATACTTATAAATCTAAAAAAAAGCAACTCAGGTTATTATTATGATATTCCCCAGGAAAAGTGAGGATGAAATAAGTGATTTTACCCTTGTGGCTCTCTAGCAGTCTTGCCACGAAAATTCTGTTGATGTAACCTAAGTAGGATATTTATTTACAATAGCTGCTCAACGCAGCTACTACCACACAGGTGTTACTAATGTGACATTTTAAGAAGCTTTTTATAAAATAGGTAAACGTGCCAGTTTTTAGGTGAACATAAGTACAAAACACAGGGAATAGGCTCACTACTTAATATTCTTATCTGTTGAAAATTATTCTTAAAGGAAAGCACATAGACTGAAAGCATATGTTTCTTAGCATACGGAAGTATAGATTCCAGAATAATTTTGTGAAAGTTATGATTGCTGCATTCAAAATTTAAGAACATGTATAAGTTCTAAAATATCTGACATTCAGTCTGTCGTTTCACTTGGAATTTTCATCCCATGTATCATTGTTTTTATTTTATATTGTTTCTAATGTGATTGTTTTTACTTTCTATTTTTTCAACTTGACCGTAGACCTGGATTTTGCCCATATGGCAGTTTCGGTATGCGTTTCATCAGTCAGGCCGCTGTTAGAATCATCCTTTTAGATCTTAAGCTTGGTTATAATTTGATGTAAATTTCTTTAACAGTCCAGTGATCAGGAGTCTGATGTTTCCCAGCAGGAAAACTTCATTTATATGCAGGGATTTTTATGTTTTTATTTTTGATCTCCCTCGCTTTCTTGCTTTTGGTGAAGCTGCTGTTTGGAGGCAAAAGCTCTTATATGCAGGCCTTCTTGTAAGAAACACCTGTTGGCGTATCTTTTGGTGTTACTGTCAAGGTATGAGAGAGAAGTCAGTTTTGTCGCTGGAATTGTGATGTGTTTTCCCAATTCAGCCAATTGAATATTTTTGAACCACAGAAGCTAAATGGCTTCTGAGTTGTTTGTTCATTCTTGGTCCTCTATCTCCCATACTCACTCCAACAATATCAGGGTGGTCAGTGACCTTTGGACGAGTTGTTCACTGTGCATTTCTGATGAGCGGCTGTGATTTTTCTTAATAGGGGGATATTTTGAATGACCCTTGCAGGGTCAGCACTTTGTACTGTATTTGTTGAGCTAGCATCCTTTACTGCTTTCCTACCTGTATTAGTCTGTGTTCATATTGCTATAAAGAACTGCCCGAGACTGAGTAACCTATAAAGAAAAGAGGTTTAATTGAATCACAGTTTAGCATGGCTGGGGAAGGCTCAGGAAACTTCCAATCATGGCAGAAGGCAAAGGGTAAGCAAGGACCTTCTTCACAAGGCTGCAGGAAGAAGTGCTGAGCGAAGAGAGAAGAGCCCCTTATAAAACCATCAGATCTTATGAGAACTCACTCACAATAACACCATGGGGGGAACCACCCCCATGATTCAATTATCTCCACCTGGTCTCCCTTGACATATGGAGAATACAGGGATTATGAGGATTACAATTCAAGATGAGATTTGTGTGGGGACACAAAGTCTAACCATATCACTACATAAAGATAGATTTCTTTTGTTATTTTCACTGGCTTTAAGTTTAGTGTAAATTATTTAAATTCCTTGAGAAGTTTTGTTTTTGTTTTTGATACAGCAGAATCTAGCTATGTTGCCCAGGCTGGAGTGCAGTGGTGCAATCTCGGCTCACTGCAAACTCTACCTACAGGGCTCAGAGGATTCTCCCATATCAGCCTCCCTAGTAGCTGGGATTACAGGCACACACAACCATGCCTAGCTAATTTTTTTTGGTTGTTTTTGTTTTGTTTTGTTTCGTTTTTTTGCATTTTTAGTAGAGACAGGGTTTTACCATGTTGGCCACGCTGGTCTTGAACTCCTGACCTCAGGTAGTCCGCCCACATTGGCTTCCCTAAGTGCTGGGATTACAGGAGTGAGCCACTGCGCCCAGCTGAGAAGTAGTTTTAAATACTTAAATGTTCAATACTATAATCCAAAATTAGTGACTTTAAATGAGAGAATCTTAATTCAAGTCCTGGCTCTTTCACTTTCTAACTATATGAAATTGGAGAAATTATTTCAAGACTCGGGCTTTAGTTCATTCCTCTATATTATAGAAACATTTCGCAGCTTTGTTGTGGAGTTTAAATAAGTTAATATACAGCACTTACAAGAATGCCTGGCATGTATCACACACTACATTAAGATTAGCTACTGTACTTCTTATTGAATATAGTCTTGAGGTATTTTTTTAATATGTGACTTGCTACTTTAGAATTCCAAAGGATAACTTCTATCCCTTGATATATATATATTGCATAAATGTATCTATTTCAAAATATATATTTCATAAATGTATAATATATATTTTATAACGTATAATGTATATTTTATAACAGTATATATTTTTATAATATATAATATAATATGTTACAAAATATATATTTTATAACATGCTATATATTACAACATATATAAGATATATTTTACAACATACATATTTTACAACATATACTATATGTTTTACAACATATACTATATATTTTACAACATATACTATATATTTTACAACATATACTATATATTTTACAACATATACTATATATTTTACAATATATACTATATATTTTACAACATATACTATATATTTTTCAATATATACTATATATTTTACAATATATAATATATATTTTAAAACATATAATATATAATATATATTTAATTTTTGTGGATAATCTGTGTGATTCAATACTAGGTAACATAAACCGTAGTTTACTATAAAAATGCAATACAGGTAAAGAAGATAAATACATTTGTATCAGGAATTAATTGTACAATATAATAACAATTTATTTATTAAATATGTGCTTACCAAAGGAGTTACAGAAACATAAATATAATTATGGTCTTCAAGACCCTTGAAGTCTGGTAGTGTCAACATTGCCATAAGAACTTACAGGTGAGAGTTTGAAAGGCAGGGAGAGTGCTAGTAGAAAAGAGTAAAAAGTGTCACAAAGTGTTACGTGTAGTTAGTTAAAAAGTATAGTTAAGTCCTATAGCTATGGTACATAACTGCATTGAATTAAATAATCTGTAATTTATTACTTATTTAGTGCTTCATTTATTCATATTTTATGCATTAAATATTAACATCCCAGATATATTTATAGCTAGAAAACATTTTTCATAAAAGTTAAACATAAATACACTACAAGTATACTACCTGCCCTTAAGAATAGTATAAGTTTTCTTTACCTTATACCCCCGAATCCCCTAATAAGCTAAATTTGACAAAGTACCACTTTAGGTATTTTGGGATGTAGAAGGAATGTGTATTGACTGAAATAGTGGGTTTCCTAACAATAATGTCATAGATGATATGGATTATTGATTTTTTCGGAAAAGTGCACAATGTAGTGTTAAGGAAGACTTTATTCAAGACATCACAGTAGGGGTCAAGACTACTATATGGGGGAGAGAGATTGAACTCAATGCCAGAAAAACAAAAGGAGGGAGAATTTTGAAGGGCTAGATTGAAGGGTAATGCATGGAGTTTAGTTAATGTCAGTAGGTCATCTGTGTTCCCTCATTGGTGCTACTGTAAGTTAGGTTCCTAAGCTCTCACAAGAACTGGGAAATATGGGCATTTTCTTACTTGATTACATTTCAAGGCAATGGCTTCTTGGTTCATAAGAAAGATATCCGTCATTGTAAAACCAGCAAGAGGTCGGCAGACGATTTACATCTCAAAGTGGCAAAGAAAGAATTTACAGTTGAAAGTTTTCTAAATTAAATGCTCTGAGAAAATGGATATCAGAAGTCTATATTCAGGAAGCCGGAGAAAACATTAAGGCTTCCTTGGTCAATATCCTACTTTAAGTATTTATAGTTCTATTTTATATTCCTTAGCATACTTATAGGTAGACTAGAAAAACAAAACAAAAAACCAACCAAAAAAAGAGAAAGCTCTACAATAAATAATAGCCAAACATGTGTGAAGAAAGTTTCAATATGTGACCATGATGCTAATTCAGTCTTGCTATTTAATGTTTAACAAGACTCACAGATAGTAATAATGAGGCTTCACAAAAAGGCAGAGACGGATTTAGTGTAGACTCATGTCTCAGAGTAATAATGAAATTGCACACACATCACTGTTTTTGGATCTTGAACTTGAACCTACTGCTATGTTAATGCACAAGGTAATGATTCAAAGGTTGCCCTGATTTGCCAGATTATATTTCATTCAGTGTGAACAGATGGTGTCGCATTTAGACAAAATTGTTCCTTGAAACAAAAGATTCGGTTATCTGCTTTATAGAAGATACACATTCTGCCAACTATTTTTTTCAAGTAAACATCATATTAAATAAATAAAAACAATTATAATTATGGTGAAATTACCTATCAGCACTGGTGATTTCCCATGGACCACATTTTCACTTAATAGTCTTCCATAGATGGAACATATTTGTAACTCCAATGACATTGACATTTCAAATGTTAAATATTACTGAACTATGGGGATTTGCAATTAAATTATAAAATGATGCCAGATAACCATATAAAAGCTATATTTTCTAAATAGCCCTAAAATATTTTAAAATACAATTTCCCTTAATTTTTGAACAATTTCTGGTAAGTAGTGGAGGAAAAGGAAAACAGGATTCTCTCAAGAGGGAGAAGATGAGGGTTTGATGTATATTTTATGTACTTTTTTTAAGTATAAATATTTATAACAAAAACCAAATGTTTTCAATTGAGTTTCTTTTTTAATTCAGAAATTATATCCATATGTTTTGCTAAAATTTTACATTTATTTAACATTCTTTTGTATTTATAGTTTTTATTTTTTCAATTTAATTTTTATTTTATTCAAAGGATACATGTTCTTGTTACCAGTGTATTACGTGTTTAATAGTGGGGTTGTGGCTACTAGTGTACTCAGGAACCAAATATTGGACTCTGTACCCAGAAGGTTAGTTTTTAACTCATACATCTTTGCTACTTCCCCACTTTTGAGTCCCTAGAGTCTGTTTTCTCCATATTTATGTCCATGTGTATCATCTGTTTAGCTCCGACTTAGAAGTGAGAACACACAGTAATTATTTGCTGCTGCTGTGTTAGTTCGGTTAGGATAATGACCTCCAAATACATCTGTGTTGCTGCAAAGGATATCTTTTTGTTCTTTTTTTATGGCTTCATAGTTTCCATGGGGTATCCGATCAACTGTTGGTAGACACTTAGGTTGGTTCCATGACTTTGCGATTTTAAATAGTGCTGTAATAAACATACAAGTGGAGATGTCTTTTTAATGAAATGACTTATTTCCCTTATTCTACTAGATACCCAGTATTGTGTTTGCTGAGTCTAATGGTAGCTCTATTAGTAAAGATATCTTTGAGATATCTCCATACTGTTTTCCCTAGAGGCTGAACTAATTTACACTCTCATGACAGTGTATGAGCATTCCCTTTTCTCTGCATCCACACCAACATTTGTTTTTTGACTTTTTAATAAAAGCCATTCTAACTGGTGTAAAATGATAGTTCAGTGTGGTTTTAATTTGCATTTCGCTTATGATTAGGGATATTAAGCATTTTTTCGTGTGTTTATTGGCCATTGTATTTCTTCTTTTGAAAAATGTTCATGTTCTTTGCCCAGTTTTTAATAGATTTTTTTTTCTTGATTTGAGTTCCTTGCAGAGTCTGCATATTAGTACTTTGTAGGAAAAACTCTTCTAAATATTGACCTAGGCAAAGAATTTATGACAGAGACTTTGAAATCAATGCAACAGAACCAAAAATAGACAAATGAGACTTAAACTAAAATGTTTCTGCACAACAAAAGAAATAAGCAACAGAATAAATGGACAACCTGCAGAATGGCTGAAAATATTTATATGCAGTGTTTTTTTAACTTAAGAAAAACTGCAATCTCAATGTGTGATCAATTATGTAATAACAATAATTGCTTTCATCACTATCACCATCATTATAATCATCAGTATCATATTACCGTCATCATATATTAACCTAGAATGCAGAAAAATGAACTAAAAACACTTCCTTTATCTCCAAATACTACAACTACTAAGTTGTTTCTCTGTTTCTCTTGAGCAATGTAAGAGCTCTGTATATCTGTATCTCTTTTATCTACCAACCTTTGCTGAAATGTTCCACAGAAACTGCTGCTGTTAAAACATTAAACACATATTTCATATTGTCAAACCTAATGTTTGCTATTATTCTTAACCTTTTAACATCCTCAATTTCCCTATCTCTGTAAATGGTACCATAATCGTTTGGTTGCCCAAGCCAAAATTTTGAGGTTATGTTTGGCTCTTTGTTCTCCATTCCTCTCCATATAATCTCTAGAGGTGATATAAATTTGTAGTTATATCTATCAACTTCTGTGCACTTGCTGCTGCCACTTACCCTGTATATGTCAGTAAATATATTCTTGTTTATTGCAGTTCTCTTAACTTGTCAACCTTCTTCTTATGTCTCTCTAACCCATTTTCTGCATGGCACACAGAACTATCTTTGAACAAGAGGATCATGTTACTCTAGTTAAAAATGTCTAATTACTTTCTTGTGTATTTAGATTAAAATTAAAACTCATTTAAATGCTGCTTTCTGTTCAAGTGCCTACTTATCTATATAACTTAAATTTCACATTCTTAACCATGCCCATTTTATTCTATCTGACCTGGCCACTATTCTTCTTTTTTTCTTTTCCTTTTTTTTTTTTTTTTCTTTTAATTGAGATGGAGTCTCGCTTTGTAGCCAAGGTAGGAGTGCAGTAGAGCGATCTCAGCTCACTGCAAGCTCCTCCTCCCGGGTTCACTCCATTTCCCGGCCTCAGCCTCCTGAGTAGCTGGGACTACAGGTGCCCGCCACCACGCCTGGCTAATTTTTTTTTTTTTTTTTTTGTATTTTTAGGAGAGATGGGGTTTCACCATGTTAGCCTATTCATTTTCTTAAACATAGCCACTGCCTCGGTGTTCTAAAGACTTCACACAAGATTATTCTTTCCTTGTAAAATATTTCCCTAGGTTTCTCCATTGCTCTTTTCATCTTTTAAGAATCAATTTTAAAGTTACCTCCTCAAAAATACTTTATTATTTCAATCTTAAGTTTTACTCTGTTTTCTATTAATTTTGCTCATATGCCATGTCTCAATTTGTAGCCGAATATTGCTTGCTTACTTTTTTGTTGTAACCATGGTGAAATTACCTATCAGCTCTAGAAATTTCCTATGGAGTGCATGTTTCTTTTATAGTCTTGAAGTCAATTTTTTAAAAATTTATTCCCTAAATGAGACAATTTTTAAATTATGTTTCCCAGTGGCATACCAACTACAGTATACACTTTGGGTGATAGGAACTGTGTGTGTATTCTGGACTGCTTTATATTCAGTGAATGGCACAATAATTGGCACATAAGCCTCTAAGTTATGTATAAATAGGTTGAATCAATTAAAGAATTGGGGAGTAAGAAAGTTTTTCCATGCAGAAAGAGTAAATCTTTTGCAAATTTCCACCGCTTTCTTAACCAAAGTCTAGAATATTTTCTTTTATTTTTTCTTACCAAAAACAGAGGAAATATTTTAAACTGAAGCCTGCATTTCATTATGCTACATGACAGAAACCCAAATTTGGAAATCCATATCAATTTGTATTATATAAAACACTATTTTTTGATGGTGACATCCTTTTGACAAACACATTCCTTGGTAGAATAGATTGTTAGCCTGATCCACCAAGAAGAAAATTTAAATTACAAAAATAAAATAAAAGTTTCCATGCATTACATCTTTGACTGCTATGCTGATTTCATATATACTAAACTGTTACAGATTTACAAGGAATGTGCTATAAATATAGCCTACTGATCAAAATTTCTAAGTATCATTGGTTAGCAATTACTGAGTTCCTTTGCTTTGAGAAATAGAGTAATGAATAAATAACTTTGAAAAGGGGGCTTGCACTGTCTGTCCTCATCTCAAAGTAGAAGAGTATATACCATACTCTACTTGAACACTGCTGGAAGTCTTAATGAATAAGAACATCAAGTTCTCCTTCAAGCAAGGTTAATTTAGAGCTTTTCTGCCTTCAGAACCATCCATAAATTAATTTCTACAACCTATAACATTTTTATTAGCTCTTTCAGGAGAAAATTTGAATGTAATATGCATAAAAATCCTATAATCTCACATTTCCTGTATAAGAATGAGATGAAACACCATATAGAAGTTTCTGTGCTCTATTTTATGCTTATCAATTAGCAATGTTATCAAAATACGTGAGTTTCATGAAAGCAGTAAAAGACTAAATTACATGCTGATTAGAAATTTATTTTCTGCTCTGATAATTTTTTCAATGTATCTTCTAGTTTCTATTTTTAATATAAAGTTGTTTTCTTGCTTATCTACATTGCTATAATCCATTATGTATTACTTGACAATAGATTCTTTTTTTTTTCCATTTCTCATTTTCTAGTCCATGATTACATAAACTTTATCATTTATTTAACTACTTTCCTAAGTTAACCAGGTTTCCTAGGCAACAAAATGGATTTTGGACTAAAAATATTACTGACAGACCATCTATCATTAATAAATTCAGACTGGCCTAATTTATTTTTAAATAAAGTATGACTAGCCTTTTTTAACTTTATCAAATTATATAGTGGTATTCAGCCAAAAAGGAGTTTCTTTCCTGGAACTGGTTTAAAATATACTTTAAGGTCTTTAAATTGTTAACTCATGACAGTGTGAAATTCTGTAATTTCTAAATTGTGATAGGATGTATAATTTCTTTCAAAAGAAGAAATTTCTTTTGAGGAACGTATGAAGTTTTGCCTTTATTCTGATATTTTTAACATATATTTAAATATAATACATGTATTCTTGCATAACTTAGGTGTGTATATGCACTGATTTTAGTAACATTCTTTAACATGTAGATGTGTATATATCAGTAACATATATGTTAATAAAATGATATCTGTAATTATATATGGCATAAGTAAAAGTAAAGAAATTGAATCCAGTGGCCAAAGAATAAAAAATGTAATTTAGAAACTGTCTCCTCAACATGACTAATTCTTCCTTTCTCTCTTCCAAAATCAAATATTCTGAATTTTATGTTAAATATTTTATTGCTTTTAATTAATATATTTTTAAATTTTTATAATTCTTATACTTCATATAAATGGATTGTATTATGTGTATCTTTCTGGAAGTATGCTTAGTATGATTTACAGAATCATTCACGTTGAAGCCTGTGTGTGTGTTTTTTTTTTGTAAATATAGTAATCCACTGCACATATATAAGACAATGTTTCTCCTTTGTACTATAGATATATTCAATGCCTGACTTATGCAAATATTATACTATTAATATCATTGTGCGTATATCCTGAGTATGTGATTTTATAGGATGTTACAGGGAACAGGAACTTATGGGTCATAGTTTGTTCATATTCAAATTTGCTATGAAAGATTAAATGTTTTTAAAAGTGAGTCTACCAATCAATGTACCTTTGTTGTACATTTGTCCAGGGATAAGCAGCAGAATTTATTAATTTATTTTTTTGAATCGGAATCTCACTCTGTCGCCCAGGCTGGAGTACAGTGGTGCAATCTCAGCTCACTGCAAGCTCCGCCTCCCGGATTCACGCTATTCTCCTGCCTCAGCCTCCCGAGTAGTGTAGCTGGGACTACAGGAGCCTGCCACCACGCCAGGCTAATTCTTTTTTTTTTTTTTTTTTTGTATTTTTAGTAGAGATGGGGTTTCATCGTGTTAACCAGGATGGTCTCAATCTCCTGTCCTCGTGATCAGTAGAATTTTTTAAATCACAAAAATGTAAACATTTGACACTGTGCAACATTACAAAACTTCTTTGAATCTATTGGATATAGAATATTATTTCAATTTCAATTTACATGCCCCTATTTTTAAATTTGTAAGTTTTTCTTATAGTTACAAGACATTGGTATTTTCTTTTCTGTAAACTGTTTTAGCATAACTATTTGTCAAAAAATTATAATCTAAAATAATAAACACCTATAAATTATAGCATGCGTATTCATGGTTGATGCTTATACTTGGCTGTTTCTCCATTTTCTTGTACCTTAATAGATGTTTCTTATCTATTTTAGATTATGGATTTTTTGACAAATAATTATGCTAAAAAGTTTTCCAGTCTGTGCTCCCCTTTTTTTCGTTATACTATTTATGTGTTTTTTATTGAACAACTAATTAAATATGATATAGTCTCATTTATCAGTTCTTTTATGACACGTTATTTTAGTCTTATTAAAATTATTTTCCCTGTGTAGAATTAGAAAAATCTAATCATACTCTAAAGGAGACTTCAAACTCTGTGATATAGTACATATTTATCAACTTGTATTCACGAATATTCACTAATTCATATTAATTAACCAATAACACCATAAATTATAGCTATAAAGCTGAATGGCATTTGGTGGATTCCATGAGGGTAATTTAATTTGTAATATATTTAATCATTTTACTTAGCTTCTGCTATTAGGTTTTGTGTATTTCATGCAGATGGGTACATGCATGTTATACATACTTACTTTCTGCTTCTCTACTATTCCATTAGAGAATAGATAATCTTGTTTAAGGGAAGGACAAATCTTAAAAAACATGAGCCTATGAAAGGGTGGGAAATTATTTAGAAATGTGCAAAAAATTAAAGCTAATAATGTGCAATAAAAAATAGAAAATTTATTAAAGATGGGACTCAGTAAGAATAATGACATCCTTTTAGTTTCAAAATACGAAAAATGTAGAGTTAGAATTGATACAAAGTTTAGAAGATATAAAAGTGTGAGAAATAATATATATGTAACTTTCTATAGAGGAGGAAATATTAACTCAAAAACATAATAAAAAAAAGTAGAATTTAGAATAACCTAAACTAAAATAAATGTCACAGGAAAGAAGCTATAAGCAACTTTAGTTATCTATGATCAGGATAATAGTGTACTATAGTGGTAGAAGAATACCAAATATTTGACAAATAATCATATATGGGTTTATGGTTCTAATTGTATTACAAAGTTCACAAATATTCAAGAATATCATTAAATTGAAATGTGGTGAAATTAGTTTTCTTTTTTGGATCTTCTCAGTCTTCCAAATTCTACCCACTGGGGGAAAAATAAAGCATGCTACGATGTCTGTCTAATGTGAATTTGAAGTTCAAAATAAGATTTTCAAGGCTCAAAAATAAAATTAGCAAGTAAAATAAGTGCATACATAATGGAACGCTAGAGATGTGATAGTTTATAATGGATTAGGATAATAATTGGTTTTCCTTGAATATTTCATCCTTTTATGTCTACTTGAGTATTCTATTACAATCATGCAATTTCATTTTCACGTTGGGTATTTCTATTCAATAGTACAGCAATATGAATAAACTTTATTCTTTTATTAGGTCAAAAAGTAGAAGTAGAATGTTTTAGGGGCCGGGCGCTGTGGCTCACGCCTGTAAACCCAGCACTTTGGGAGGCTGAGGCGGGCAGATCACCTGAAGGTCAGGAGTTCAAGACCAGCCTGGCCAACATGGTGAAACCCTGTCTCTACTAAAAATACAAAAATTAGCCAGGCATGGTAGCAGGTGCCTGTAATCTCAGCTATTTGAGAGGCTGAGGCCGGAGAATTGCTTGAACCCGGGAGGAGGAGGTTGCACTGTGCTGAGATCCTGCCATTGCACTCTAGCCTGTGCAACAAGAGTGAAACTCAGTCTCAAAAAAAAAAAAAAAAAGTAGAATGTTTTTATCGCTATATAATTTTCATCACTTATATTTTAAATAGAAATTCTTAACTATGTTATTATTTCATGTGTAAAAAACTAAATGTAAAACATTTATGCAAACTTGTAGATTTTATCCATCATATTTCATCTGATTTTCAGTACTTTAAAATTAAATTATTGAGACTGCATAAAACATAGCTTTTTTATAATCTCTATAGTCCTATCTAAAAATTTCACCCATCCCATAGCATATTTATCATGACACTGTCATTAAAAATGATTTTGCATATGGACATCACCAACATTTAAGCTTCACATTTGGATTAAAAATGAACAGTTTACTATATGCAAAATCTTAAAGATTTGAGAAATAAATGTATTAAAACACATAAACCTAGAGATGATATAAATGCATTTTTGGTCACAGAATATATATTTGCTTCTTATATTTCATAAGACAGTGGAACTTCTGGTTATAGAGTATAGTTATTTCGTGAGAATATCATTAAAGAAACTTTGGCAAACTTGTTAACTGCTGAGACCAGCTAGGTCGAGGAGACCCTAACCCAGCGGCGCTAGAGGAATTAAAGACATACACACAGAAATATAGAGGTGTAAAATGGGAAATCGGGGTCTCATAGCCTTCAGAGCTGAGAGCCCCGAACAGATTTACCCATGTATTTATTAACAGCAAGCCAGTCTTTAGCATTGTTTCTATAGATAATCAATTAACTAAAACTGTCCCTTATGGGAAACGAAGGGATGGGCCAAATTAAAGAAATATGTTGGGCTAGTTAACTGCAGCAGGAGTATGTCCTTAAGGCACAGATAACTCATGCTATTGTTTGTGGCTTAAGAATGCCTTTAAGCGGTTTTCAGCCCTGGGCGGGCCAGGTGTTCCTTGCCCTCATTATGGTAAATCCACAACCTTCCAGCGTGGGCGTTATGGCCATCAGGAACATGTCACAGTGCTGCAGAGATTTGGTTTATGGCCAGTTTTGGGGCCAGTTTATAGCCAGATTTTGAGGGGCTTGTTCCCAACAGTTAATATCTGTGTTTCTGCTAGAAATATTAATATATTCCACGGTAAAGCCTTTTTAAAAAAATATTTGATATGCCTAAAGATTAAATGTAGAAACAGTTAAATGAAATATGTGTATCTGTGAAATTCATTTTCAACATTTTCTTTAATATTAATCAGTTCATGTTTGTCAGTTGAGAGATGACCTTGTTTGTAATACATAGCTACTTATATGGGTAAGCATGAAGGTGTATATATCTATAAACAAATCCAAAATGTATAAAGTTTATTGATTTTTTAAATTATTATACTTTAAGTTTTAGGGTACATGTGCACAACGTGCAGGTTTGTTACATATGTATACATGTGCCATGTTGGTGTGCTGCACCCAGTAACTGGTCATTTAGCATTAGATGTATCTCCTAATGCTATCCCTCCCTGCTGCCCCCACCTCACAACAGTCCCCGGTGTGTGATGTTCCCCTTCCTGTGTCCATGTGTTCTCATTGTTCAATTCCCACCTATTTTTGTCCTTGTGATAGTTTGCTGAGAATGATGGTTTCCAGCTTCATCCATGTCCCTACAAAGGACATGAACTCATCCTTTTTTATGGCTGCATAGTATTCCATGGTGTGTATGTGCCACATTTTCTTAATCCAGTCTATCATTGTTGGACATTTGGGTCGGTTTCAAGTCTTTGCTATTGTGAATAGTGCCGCAATAAACATACGCGTGCATGTGTCTTTATAGCAGCATGATTTATAATCCTTTGGGTATATACCCAGTAAGGGGATGGCTGGGTCAAACGGTATTTCTAGTTCTAGATCCCTGAGGAATCGCCACACTGACTTCCACAATGGTTGAACTAGTTTACAGTCCCACCAACAGTGTAAAAGTGTTCCTATTTCTCCACATCCTCTCCAACACCTGTTGTTTCCTGACTTTTTAATGATCACCATTCTAGCTGGTGTGAGATGGTATCTCATTGTGGTTTTGATTTGCATTTCTCTGATGGCCAGTGATGAGCATTTTTTCATGTGTCTTTTGGGTGCATAAATGGCTTCTTTTGAGAAGTGTCTGTTCATATCCTTCGCCCACTTTTTGATGGGGTTGTTTGTTTTTTCTTGTAAATTTGTTTGAGTTCATTGTAGATTCTGGATATTAGCCCTTGGTCAGATGAGTGACCCTAATACATTTTTAAAATGAGGAAAGGATATTTGTAAAGTGTTTATTTATGCCCTACCCCCATCCCACAAAGTAGATACTTTAATTTATAATCTGACTCAGATTACATATCTTAGCCATCCTTGACCTATTATTTGGGAGGGCTGATATTTGAATGTAAGTATATAAGTTACAAATTTTGGTATAAAATTATTATAAATTTTAAAATGATTATATACTTATGATTAAATACTACTTTGTTGTACAAAATTATCTAAAATGGTTTTACAAACATTAATATATTCATTTTAGCTATATCTCAATTCCAATAAAAATCTTATTTATGTGACACTACCTTCGTAATCAAACAATATTGAATTATTTCTGTAAAATATCCTTCCCTTGGCATTCTCTCTTCCCTATACTCGTTTTTTTCTCCCTAACATTTGTTATCAGCTGATGTAGGATTTATTTTTAATCTTCCTCTCCCTACTACAACTTAAGCTCTAAGAATATAAATTTTTGTCTCAAATTTGTATTGCACTATAAGTATTGCATACCTAGCACGTGAAACTTTACCTGGAACGTGGTGGTGTTAATGATAACACTTTACTACTATTGCTGCTGCTACTGCTAGTGCTACTACCGGTGGAACATTCCTAACCTGAAAATCCAGAATTCAAAATGACCCCAAATATGAAATTTTTTGAATGCTAACATGCCAGCACTGTGGAAAATTCCACACCTGACCTCATATTTTTTGAAATATGGTATAAAATTACCTTTGGGTGATGTATATAAGGTATAAATGAAAAATAACTCAATATTGTGTTGAAATTTGGCTATCATTCCCAAAATATCTCATTATGTATATGTAAATACTCCAAAATCTGAATAAATCTGAAATCCAAAACATGTCTGGTCCCAAGTAGTTTAAATAAGGGATATTGAATTTGTATTACTACTAAAGTTAACATCTGTGCAGAGCTTGTCATGTTCCAGGAACCATTCTTAGTTTTTTTTACATATAACACATTTAATATTCAATATAACTTTATGATGTATGCAGCATAATTTATTCCAGAAGAGGAAACTGGGGTGCAGAAAGGCTAAGCAAGATCTTGCCAAATTTCCCACACTAGTAAAATCTGTAGCCTGAATTTAGCCCTTAACTAGTTTATATTCTATAGAATTCTACTTTATACTCATTATTCTACCGTCGCTCTGAAGACATTATTTTAAATTAAACAACAGTGATGGGATTTCACATATGTACAGTTAAAAACATTATAGATCAGAAAATGACTTAATTATCAGTGAATTTTTGATCACTTGTAGTTTATCATAAATGGAATTTCTTAAGTGATTTTCCTCTCTGAAATACTTAATATGTGTGGAAAGTAAAAACTAGGTAATACCATTTTCCCCTTTCTCTTTAAAGCATTATTCTAAGTAATGAATCCTTAACAAATGACCTGGAAATATTTTAATCAGTTTATTACTCTCTCAACAGAAATTTATTTCTTGGTAGATAATTTGAAAATAACTGTTACATTGGCTATGACAATCATTTTATTGTTCAATGTAATTTGTAATATATGTCTTAAAAATACTCTTTAAAAGTAATTTTAATATCTGTGTTGTAGTCTAATTGTAATATTGATTATAAGAGTTATTTAATGTAACATTTATTATTAAGGATGCATTTATAAAGAAGTTGAAATAGCCTCAGTTCACTGTTTCATTATACAGAATTCAAATTTATCCAAAAAACAACTTGTTGGTTTAACTTTTCTTTTTTTGCTACTGAGTCTGGCTCTGTGGCCCAGGCTGGAACGCAGTGGTGCGATCTCTTGGCTCACTGCAAATACCTCCCAGGAGTTCAACCAATTCTCCTGCCTCAGCCTCCCGAGCAGCTGGAACTACAGGTGCCCACTGTCATGTCCTGTTAATTTTTGTATTTTTAATAGAGATAGGGTTTTACCTTTTTGGCCAGGCTGGTGTCGAACTCCTGACCTCAAGCAATCTACCTGCCTCAGCCTCCCAAGGTGCTGGGATGACAGGCATGAGCCACCATACCCAGCCAGGTTTAACATTTTAGAAATGCAGAGTGTTGACTCTCAAAAGAGAAATGTAATTGAACATATACAGTAATACGTTGTATATCTGAAGATGAAAACATGTGAGTTCCCAATGCTGTTTATAAGTTGCTACACGGGAAGACACAACTTCTTGCTCCACAAAAGCTATATTGTAAATAGTGTTTACTTCTCAGAAGGGACAAAAGAGGCTATTTTTTACATTAATTGATTCATTTATTTATTCAACTAGCTTTAATTGAGAGCTTATTATATCCTAGGCTGTAGTCCAGACCTGTCAAAACAGCTGGGAACTAGATAAAGAAGGTTTCTCTCCTCTCTGCATTCATCTTTTCATAAGGAGACAGGAATAAAGCAAATTAATTAACATATAGATATATTAACATTTTCAGAAAATGATAACTGATAACACTTAAAATGATAGTGTGATTAAAAATAAGTGTGTATGTGTAAGTTGTTTAATGAAGTCATTTTGGGCCATAACCTGAATAATGAAAAATGGCCATATATGAACCCTATTTATGTATTTATTCATTTATTTTGAGATGGAGTTCACTCTTGTCACCCAGGTTGGAGTGAAATGGTGCAATATTGGCTCACTGCAACCTCCACATTCTGGGTTCAAGCAATTCTCCTGCCTCAGCCTCCCAAGTAGCTAGGATTACAGGTGCATGCCACCATACCTGGCTAATTAGTATTATTAGTAGAGATGGGGTTTCACCATGTTGGCCAGGCTGGTCTCAAACTCCTGACCTCAGGTGATCCACCCACCTCAGCCTCCCAAAGTGCTGGGATTACAGGCATGAGCCACCGCTCCCGGCCTATGAACCCTATTTATGTAAGAAGGGATGGTATTCTAGATAGAAAAAAACAGATAATAAAACTCAGGACAGTCTGACAAAGGAAAGAAAGAACTGTGATGCAGCTACTTTAAGGTTATTGAAGGACCAAGCTGAAGTCAAACTCAGGTACAAGGAGGACAGGAGAAAGAGAGACTGTTTCCTGAGGCCTGCTCCTGAGGCCTGGGGGCACCCAACATATAATAGAAGACCTTAACGAGGGCTATGAGAATTATATGCCAGGAGCCGTGGACCAAAACCAATAGTATACATAATCATAACATCACAGGCCATCCCCTGGTTTTACAACACAGATCCTTTACCTCAAAAGAATATACAACTTCAGTATAATTGCATTGTTTGTATATAAAAGATAAATGCTTGAGGGGATGGATACCCTATGTTACATGATGTGAATATTCACATTGCATATCTGTATCAAAGGAGGTCACATATCCCATAAATAAATAAATATATATATACACACTATATACCCACAAAAATTAAACTAAAAAATCTTAAAAAAAATACACAACTCAAAAGATACTGCCACATTGCTAGAATCCCATTTAGTCATTAATAATGAGTCTAGTCTGTCGTCATATTGTATGAATATGTCTCCCAGGGAGAGGCCACTCAGATTTATAAGCTTTTTTTCTTTTAATCTTGTCAGGTTTCAAAAGCAGGAGTGGTCTCAGCAAACATAGACCCTTTTACTTTCAGGCACCTGGAATAATTGAGCTAACAGACAATGCCATCTCTTGCTCTGAGCCTCTATCAAGATGTTAATGTAATGTTGGATTTCCTTGAATTTATAACCCATTTATTCATTTTTTATCCTCCGCTACTATTTCTACTGTCCATCAACACCCAAACTTTTTCGCCTTTGGAAGGGACGTTAGAATTGCTACGGTGCTGGTCCAGATTGCAGGCAGCAATACTAGTCTGGCAACTACCTCTGCCTTGGCCCACTCCCATTCTGATAGGGTTAAGTTACATGGGTGTAGATCTGGTGAGCTACTTTTTCCATCAGGTGATACAGCTACATTCATTTTTAGCCCCAAGTTTGTTAGATGACATGGAGAACCCATCCCCATCAGACCCTTAGGAATTTCAATCTAAAGTTTAAAAGCACAGTGACAGTTTGTTGCTTAGAAATTATGCCCACTTCCAGCACCTGTAGTTGCAGCCCTGCTCCTAGGACCACTGCATCAGGTAGGGGAAGAAAAAAAAATTGGGGTGATTTGAGGAAGAAAGAACAAATTATAGTCATTATACTAGTGTACTCTTCCCTTGGCAAGAATAGCATAGTTATGTCAGCATCCTTCCCACCTCCTCTTTTCTAGATTTACCAGGAAAACAGAAAAATCTAATGGGTACATTCTGTTAGTCTCACACTCGTGAAGACAGCCCTTCGTGTTTTTATCTCCCCTGTTTTAGACAACTGATATTTAAATTGCCCACTTTACTTCTCTACCAAACTATCACTCTGAGGAGGGGACCTCTCTGCCCATTGTTGGACATTATAGGCTGTGCAATGTGTTCCTTGTTCTGAAGAAATGACAGTTGGCCATCCAAATTTGTGCAGTATATTCTGTTCTGTTTTATTTTAATGACACTCTGAGTATTTGCATATTTTACCAGTAAGCAAATCTCAGTCTAAAGTCAGTGTCTATTTCTGTCAAGACCCATTTGTAGCCCCCATGGCTACCAGTGTCAGTCTCACTTGCCAGCTATCTTCTGAGCCTTCTCATCAGGAAATCTGCCCCATAGCCATCTGCAGTTCTGTCTGTCTTGCCGACAATCAGAAGAGTGTTTATTGGCATTTTGTGCCTTAGAGTGTGCAAGAAAAACATGCCTATATTTCAGCCCATCTATGCATTGCTTCAGAACCCCTATATCTAGTCATTTCAGGGAAGGTGGCCACCTCAAGGGAGCACACAGGAATGTCTACTTGTTGATTCTAGTCACCTTCTGAACCTGAAAGGGGATTCTTCCAATGGCCATCAACCTGTCTTACTATAAGGTACAACTCAAATTTCTATAGGACAGTGCCCCATATGGGGATCCTTTTAATAGGCCAGGCTTCCAATGCCTTTCTGCCTAATCATGTGGCCAAGCCATTGGCTACTATGCATGAGTCAGTAAAAATGCAAACATAGGGACTTTTATCATTGTTTGATTTTGTTCATCAGTGGTAGGGAAATAGCATGCAATTCAACCCACTGAGATGACTTGTTTTTACCTTCATTGATCAAAGTAGCATCCTTCCAAAGAGGATGGTGTCCATTCATTTTAAAACTGTCATTCAAAAACAAGCAGTTCTTGGTTGGTCAGCTGAGAGCCATTTATAGGTCAGTGTGGAAACCAGCAGCTCCTCACACAGTTCCTGAGGCAGTCCTGGGGAAAAGAAACTTTCTGCTTATGAGGCCCTCTTCCATGCATTCCACAGGTAGCATGATCCTGTATAAACTACTTCCATTATTCAGAACTATTCTGAGCACTACCATCCCATCAGAGTGTTTCTCTGAAATCACTTGAGAGAGTATTTCAGATGTCCAGATGAATTTTATGTCCTTCAGTCATAGGAGCAGTTTCAGTTAAAAGCCGGGTAGTAAATATGACTCAAGTGGAAATTCTCTAGCCCAAAATCCCAGGAGTCCTTGCTGCAAGGCTCTCACAGGCTGTTGCAATGAACACCAGGAAACACTCCAGAGAAGAGTTATCATGTAGGGAGTTTGTCCCTACCAGCACTCTCGCTTCTACTCTACACTCTGTAGGCTAAGGCAATCTTACTGGTTCCCATTTAGCATGGCCAATTGATATTGCTTGAAGGGCAGATTTAAATGCCTTCTGTTTTATAGTATTAGGTAGGGGGAAACATCTCTCAGTAAGACACAAGATCTATTCCCATAAAACCTTTGGGCAAAGGAGACACAGGGTTTTCACACAAAGCCAGTTTAAACATTTCAGCTTTCATAATCCTATCGACTCTTACATTTTTGTAATCTAGTCCCAGGGACTTTTCTTCCCCACCTTCAGACTATATCACCTTCCCTTGTGCAAAAGGCTTTGGGTCCTCAGGATTTGAGCCAAGGAACCCTGGCCTCTCTCAGTCATTTCCTGGATTAATCAGTCTAACCATTACCTCAGGAAATTCCAGGTAGGGTTTCTCATCATAATCTTTACCATCTGTCTTTTAAAGTTAAACTGGAGTAAACGCAGCAAACTAGTTTGAGGCCCTCTCGTATTCGGAGACTACCAGGAATTCCACCCAACCTTCAATGGTGTTAAGATCTTTGTTTCAGCCCCATCTATTTCCACTTTATTTCGTTTCTCAATTTCCATCTAAAGATTTCCACCCTGCTTGGGATGAGTCCCATGACTCCTTTCTTTTCCTCTTAGTTTCACTCCTATCAATGTTTTATTTGTTTGTTATTTTTAAATAACCATTTAAAAATTGTTACCTTCTGCTATCAGTCCTTTTATTCTCCTTTTTGTCTTTCATTCTCTTGTAATTAACCTAATGTTTCTGTTAGCATCTGTAAGACCCAGGAGAGGTAGCTGAGACAGCAAGTTTGATAAGGCATCTGGAACAGTCATTGGCTTCTGTAGGAGTCACATCAGATAGGGTACCCACATAGAAGAGACCTCCATAACCACAGCATTTATCATGACCCTAGGTAGTGGGCATATTCAGTGGGTGAATATCCCAGTCATCACAAGGACAGTCACACACGGGTTGCTTTTGAAACGTATCAGCTGCTTCATCTGGGGTGCTCCACTTGGCATTTATAAGGTGAAAACTGGCAGTCCCTTTTCTCTGTGTAAACAGACCTTAGAGTAGCTTTTATCTGGTCCACCAAGCTGGCTGTTACCTCAGGAATAACCTCCTGTGTGGCTGGATCGTATACCTCCATCTGTGATTTTTCAATAGTGAGCTGTGGGTCCTGCATCAACCCAAACATGCTCTCCCACTCTGCAGCATTTGAAACCAAAGATACTGTTCCTAAATTAGTTATTCTCAGAATCCATTGTAGTAAAGGAAGCTGAAGATACAGATGTACAAAACAGAACAATTTCTTTACACCATACCCTCTGGTTTCAATAGTTACTTGGTTTTGTCGTTCCCCAGCATTGACTACTTTCTTGGAAACCAAAAGTCTCACAGGTACTTTCTGTTGTCCCTGCATAAATTTGCTCTTGTAGGGGTGGCTCTGAGGCTAGCTGCCTGAGCTCAGACAGACTGACAGCTGAGCTTGGTCAAGACTCAAGGCCCAACAGAGCATTTTTTTTTTTACTTTCATTTTAGCTATTACTGATAGCAATAACCAAGGTTAGCATGTATCACATTTACCTTATTAGTTTGAATTTCCTTAAGTGTCTGGTAAACCAAATCCCTGGGAGTTGAATCCATGCCTGAATTTCACTGGTAACTTTTATCTTTAGTAACTGAATGCAGCAAAATTGTGACTCCATACCATGAGTAACCACATAGCCACAGAGAAATTAAAGGTTCTTCATCCCCCATGCTTTTATCTTTTCTCTTCTGAAACCCATGTTTCTGTTAGCCTAGGCAGTCCTACCACATCCCACTTCTGACACCAATTGTCTGGAAACACTCTCAAGCTGGTTTTCTGCTCTCGCACCAACACATCGATCAACACAGAAGACTTTGTGACTACATGTGTGGGGTTTTCCCACCTCACACCAAGCTGTGGATACCACCTAAGATTCCTCTAAGTCAATTCAACTCTGATACTACCTCCCTGGAGGCAGCCTGAGATCCCACAAGTTGAAGGGTCAGTCCCCAAGACTGTCCCATACCCCAGATACCAGTCACAAATCTGGCCTCTGGAACTTCCAGCTGACTGGTTGCAAGTTGGGGTTCCCATGACTCCCTCTTTGTGCTTCACTGATTTACCAAAGCAGCTCAAAGAACTGAGGGAAACAGTTACTTACATTTACCAATTTATCCTAAAGAATATTACAAAGGATATCAGTGAGGAGATGCATAGGACAAGTTAGGGGTGGGGTGCCGAGGTTCCATACTCTCCCTGGGGCACCACTCTCCAGGAACTGCCAGATCCTTAGCTATTCAGAAGCTCTGTGAACACTGTCATTTTGGGTTTTTATGGAAACTTTGTTACTTAGGCATGATTCACAACCAAGTAGAAATGTGATTGGGCGAAAAGAATATAATTGCATACTAATAGAGTGAGTGGGAAAACCTGACAGCGCCTGTCCGATCAGATTCTTCTTGGACTCTCGGTGCAGCATCACTTCCTCCAGGAATAGGACAGGACCTTCTCTGGAATTAGGGTCTTTTGATTCACAATTAGGGTCCTGTCTTGGGCAGGTAAAAGGAAGATAGGTCACAGAGAGAGAGGTTGGTTCTCTTTGCTGAGCTCTGCTCCAGAGGCCCCAAATGCCCCAGCATTATAACAGAAGACTGTAACAAGCAAGGACTATGGGAATTATGCGACAGAAGCTGAAAAACTGTGTGTGTGTGTGTGCATGTATACATATATACATATATATGATATGTATCATAAAATCACATGTTTATTTTAATGCTATAGTCTTTTAGAGTATTAGAATAAAAATAATATAAACAGCACTCATATTTTCACCACCTAAAATTTAAACTAAGATTTTTTGTGTTCAATTTCAATCATTTTATTATGTAAGAAATAAACATTTCAGAAACAGCCAAGCGCCTTTTTATTCATGCCCCAATTATATCCTTATCTTGTTGGCTTATGTAGCTTTTTAAAAAGTAATTTTTAAAATAGACTTTATTTCTTAAAAGTTTTTGGTTTACAGAAAAATTGAGCAGAAGATTCAGAGATTTCATATATATATCCCTTGCCCCAACATATGCGTAATTTATTTTGTTATAATGTCCTCCACCAGAGTGGTACATTTGTTACAATTAATGCATCTGTCATTTTCATCCAAGTTCTTAGTTTACATTGTGGGTCACTCTAGGTGTTTTGCATATTATGGGATTGGACAAATGTATAATGACATGTATCCACTGTTATAATATGATCCATATCATACATAGTGTTTGTACTTCCCTAAATATCATCTGTGCTCTACTACTTCATAACTTCTTCCTCACTATACCCCAACAACTGCTTTTTTTGCTATCTCCATAGTTTTGCCTTTTGCAGGATTTCATATAGTTAGAACCATATAGTAGGTATTCTTTTTAGATTGGTATTTTTCAATTCAGTAAAATGCATTGAAGTTTTTTCCATGTCTTTTAATGGCTTGATAAATAAATTTTTGTTAGTGCTGAATAATATTCTATTGTCTCAACATATCACAGTTTATCCCTTTATCTATGAAAGAACATGTTGACATTGGTTGCTTCCACATTTTGGCAATTATGACCAAAGCTAATATAAAAAGCTACGTGCAGGTTGTATAGATGTACATTTCCAACTTTTTTAGGGTCATTTTTTGACACTAAAGGCATTATGGTTACATTTCAACAAGAGCTCTTATATTTCAGAGATGCATACTGAAATATGGATTAAAAGGTGTAGTGACTGATTGCATATTATGAGATAAAGGTAAGTTGGAAAGACAAAAAATTGTGGGTTATTTTATTAAAAATTGATTTATAAGTACATGAAGATTCAGCTCACCTAATAAAAGGCTCATCTGGAGTCTTAGTTAATTCAGTCTTTTTTGCATACACCATTTGTCCATCTTCTCAAAAGTAATGTGTACAAAATGTGTGTTTTTGTTTCTAGTTACAATGGGATTGATGGCATGTCTTTAGAAAATTTATTTTGCTACTTTTAATATATAACTTCAAGGATATTAAAAGAAGCCAGGTGACTTCATATATATGATAGTATATTTCCAGGAGGCTTATGATTCCAGGAGATTTAAGGGGTAACACGCCATCTATTTGTTACTGGGACAGTGAGTGACAGGGTAATTGTTATTAGGAAAGGTCATGTGAAGCAGATCCTCAAAACAATAATCTGACCTGAGTTTTTTCATAGATTCAAGGAATACAGAGTCATAGATCAAATATTTTATTTATCCAGGGAATACTCTCTTGCCTGAAGAAAATGGAAAATAATCACCACTGTTTTCTTAACAAATACATGCTACAGACATTTGTTCCCTCAATGCCTTCCCTTCAATCTTTGATACATTCTGTGCCACAAATAGTGATCATTTGACCATTTGTGATGCCTACAATTGCCATGGATTACCCATTTTTCATTTCCTCTTAGGAAATGATTTATCTTAGGAATTCTTAATATGTAAGCAACCTAACCCCAGATCCCCACTTTGTGAATCTATTTTCCAGAGACTTTATAAGTACTAATTACTTTGCCAGTCAGTGACTAATAAGGGAACAGATGGCACTCTCCAATTAAGATAATTCCAGAATTATTTGAAGGAGCAGAGATCTTCAGTAAAAGAAAAGTCCTCCAGAAGTAAAGCAGGCAGATAAATGTCTCAAATCCACATTTATTCCTTTCTTCAATTTCTTGCTGGGGCTCTTTCTTGGAAACCACAGGACAAGACAGTTCATTGATTTAGGGTCTATGTGTCAGACTCTCAGAGTAGAGAGCAAAGTGGGGAAGATTGTAGCATTGATCTCTAGTGGTAAACAAAGAATATTTGGGAAACAGCTATCTCAGAGCTGTCTTCAGGTAGAATATGTCCTTTTGAAATATGGTTAAGAATTTCGGAGTAAGGAGAAGAATTTCATACCCAGATGGAGGGGAACAAAGAAGTTTCATGATCAAGTCCCTAGTTTGGCAAAACAGAAGCAAAAATGTAGGAGTTGTTTTATGACAAAGATAAGGGTAATTAATTCAGTTTAACAGTATAAAGCCAGTTTTCATGTTACTGATACATGATGATCGAATATCTGACCCTGACCTACTGACCTTTGCAATGGAAAGAGTTAAAGAAAAGCTCAATATTCTTGTTTTTATTTTTATTTTTATACTTTAAGTTCTGGGATATATGTGCAGAACGTGCAGGTTTGTTACATAGGTATACACGTGCCATGATGATTTGCTCCACCTATCAACACGTCATCTATATTAGGTATTTCTCCTAATGCTATCCCTCCCCTAGCCCCTCACTTCCAGACAGGCCCTGGTGTGTGATGTTCCCTTCCCTGTGTCCATGTGTTCTCATTGTTCAACTCCCACTTATAAGTGAGAACATATGGTGTTTGTTTTTTCTGTTCCTGTGTTAGTTTACTGAGAATGATAGTTTCCAGCTTCATCCATGTCCCTGAAAAGGACATGAACTCATCCTTTTTTATGGATGCATGGTATTCCATGGTGTATATGTGCCACATAAGAAAAGCTCAATATTCTAATAATACTTATAACCATGATATATATATATATATACACACACACACACAAACACACATATATAGCAGATCAAAATATAAGAAATAAATATTAGATAAATATATATATTTAGCAGAGCAAAATATAAGAAATAAATATCAGAATAAACTTAAAGAGGATATATTAGTATTAGTAAAAAAGATTTATATGAGGTATAACTGACTGAGATGTATATATTGTGAAACACCAGTGAGAAAGGGAAAGTTTTGCATGATTTTTCTTGAAATGGAAGCAAAAGTTTTGCATGATTTTCATGAAATGAAAAGTAAATTGAGAGGAAAAGATGTTGGATTACAAAGTTCTCTGTTCTGGAAAATAAGAAATATTAACAATGTTGATATTTATAATAGTCTATTTGTGGAATTCAATCAATAGGAAGAAAGTTTTATCTCAGAAAGGGTTCCTGAAACATGATTAAAGTATATAATCCAAAATAATTGAATGATTGCCTACCTCAAACATGATCATATCAACCAAAGACAGGGAGTCTGCTTGTACTCAATACATATAAAATATTTTATAATATTACTATACAGTAATATTTCAGACTTACTATTATAATAGGCTTACTCTAATAAACTTGCTCTAACTGAAAGGCATGGATATTTATTTAGTAAGGAAAAACATTCTATCATTACATATAAAGGAACATAGCACTGACTGTCCCAAGGTACAAAGTCCAGGTTCAAAAACTCACTCACTTGATCTATGATCTCAGGCAAGTTCTATAATCTGTCTATGCATCAGTTTCCTTGCACGTAAAACTGACTAACAATTGGCACTTATTCACAGGCTTATTATAAGGGTTAAATAAAGTTATGCAGGGTTCCTAGTGCATAACTAGGTACTAGTAGTAACAGGTACTAGTGCATGGCAGGTAGTAACTGTCATCATTATGGTTATGTTCACTGAATGTTCCCAAAGATTTATTATCAAATTGATTTTTAAGAAAACATTTCATTGAAGTATAAAAGCACAAAAAGGTGCCCTACTTAATAAGTGGATATTTCTCAAAGTGTATATAGCCGTTTAACTACCCGGTTTGAGAAACAGAAAATTATTGTTTCCTGAGAGGCACACTACTGTGAATGTAGTGTCACATTTGCTGTGTCCCCAAATGTCATCAGATGATTGTTTCTTCGTTCAGTGCTTCATAGCTTCTGCAAATGGAACTTGTTTTTTTGTACAATTGGAAGAATGTGATTTCATTAACAGGTACTACTATTCTGATTACTGAAAAGTAAAATGCATTGACATTTAGATTCATAGAGTCAGAAGTTATTATATTCCACTTTATTCATTTTAAAAAGCCTGATCAACTCTGGGTCTCCTAATCAATTGATAATGAGAAGTGGAGAACTATGTCTTGGATTGCAATCATATTACTGAAAACTATGTACTTTATTGTAATCATATTACAGAGAAATCTTCCTCCCTCTGTCTCCTTTGAGCATCTCTCTTTCTTCTTTTAAGTTCAACTATGCTAACTATACAGGTTTTTGTTTTATTAAGATTTTTTTCCTTCTGGTTAACAAAGATCAGGTGAGCACTAGAATAACTTGAAATAGTGATTATTTTATCTGAAACTTACACCAAATAAAGAAGAGTCATCAGGTAAAAATTAAAATGAACTAAACCCAAACATAACAACAACAACAAATGCATAAACAAAAATATGTCAATGTAGTTTATTATTTATTATTATAAATAATAGTTTATATAATAAGTATCATAAACTTTATAATAAATTTATTATAAAGTTTGCATGCATTATCAATGCCTTCTTAAATATCTTATCAAGGACTCCTTAAATATCTATTAATGTCCACAGCAGAAGCTTAATATAATTTTGCTAAAATTTGTCCATATTATTAAGGAGTCATGTTACTAAAGCATATAGGAATATAAATACCTTATGATTAGAAATATTACAAAAATAAGATAAGGCTCTTGACTTTATTATATGCATTTTTATTTTTTGCTATTATTTCTAGTATAGGTTTTAAATTTTAGGTTATTAAATTCTTCTGTGTCATAATGGTCCCAATTGGAATACAGAAAACTTAGTTATCCAGTCACAAGTTCTTAATGGGTTGTTTACTTACTATAGGAATTAATCATAAGTTTAGCTCAAACAAATGTTTAGAATAATTTATCAATTATTTTAAAAATTAATTTAAATTTGTGTGGAAGCATACATTTATCCATCTTCACAATATAGTTTGGCAATCACAGAAAGTTTTTTGTATTAGCATGCATCAAGTTATAACTTCCCCAAAACCCAAAATAAATGAATTATTATGCTAACTTTTAAACAACTCTAATATTGTCAGTTATAGTCAAGGGATGCTTTCTTATAAAATTGCCTACAGAATGAGTTTGTAAATGGAAAAAACCAGGCAAAAGTGAATTTTAACCAAACAACTTTTTACAATGTAACAAGATGTATCAAAAAATAAACATATTATTATCTTTATGTACCACTTTTCTACAAGATATAGTAGATAAGTAATAATTAAGACATATAATTCTCTCTTACTGATCCACTAATTGTTAATAAAATAATTTTTTTATTTTTTTATTTTTTATTTTATTTAATAAAAAAAAATTTTATTTTTTTATTTGTTTATATTTCAACCTGGATGGTTATCTATGATCTATCTATGTATGTATCTATCTATCCATACATCTTTCATCTATCTGTCCATTCATGAGAGCATAAAGGACTATAAATCATGCTGCTATAAAGACACATGCACACGTATGTTTATTGCGGCACTATTCACAATAGCAAAGACTTGGAACCAATCCAAATGTCCAACAACAATAGACCGGATTAAGAAAATGTGGCACCTATACACCATGGAATACTATGCAACCATAAAAAATGATGAGTTCATGTCTTTTGTAGGGACATGGATGAAACTGGGAATCATCATTCTCAGTAAACTATCACAAGAACAAAAAACCAAACACCGCATATTCTCACTCATAGGTGGGAATTGAACAATGAGACACATGGACACAGGGAGGGGAACGTCACACTCTGGGGACTGTTATGGGGTGGGGGGAGGTGGGAGAGATAGATTTAGGAGATATACCTAATGCTAAATGACGAGTTAATGGGTACAGCACACCAGCATGGCACATGTATACACATGTAACTAACCTGCACATGGTGCACATGTACCCTAAAACTTAAAGTATAATAATAATAATAATAATAATAAAAAGGATTGCATTTTGCTGCAAGTAACAGAAAATCCTAACAAAAATGGCTTAAGTAAGTCAGTAACTCAGGGGATTATTTGTTTCACATGCCCAGAAGTATTGGATCTGCAGCTCAGAGCTAGTGGGAAGACCAGAGGGGTCCCCAGTGACTAGACACCTTTTCTCTCCCTTAGTTTGTGGCTTTATGGCTATGTAGAAATATTTACAAACAATGATATTTGGCATGATGAACACACTTCAATATCAATGGCTTCAACATGGTAAGATTTCATTTCTTATTCATTCAAAGTCTCAGGTACTACCTTAAAATTTAACATAAATTGGTTAAATGCTCAGTATAAGGTTTGAGTTCCCAAAGAGAAAGGACTGTGCTTCTTCAATCTTGTTAGATTATTATTTATAATGATGCCAAGAAAAATTCAAATGCTTAAGAATGGAATATTACTAAACTAATATGGTTCTACTTACTCTTTTGTGTTCTTCTTGTATACACTAGCACCATTGTTCGCCTACACACAGCATAAAGCATAGGGGCCACAGTGATGAATGCAGTAATTTCTAACCTATTAACACTTCTGGATTATTTGAAAACCTGCATATTGTAATCTGTAATGGGAATGAATTTAGCAAAGGGAGCAGGGAAAGAGAGAGAGAGAGACAATGAGTTTGTTTCTGATCTTCATGAATTTCAGATTATCCTCTACTAGTCTTCTATTCATTTCTTATAAACTTCAAACTTAAATATTAGGTAAGTACATTAATCTGTTCTCACGTTGTTAGTAAAGACATAGCTGAGACTGGATAATTTATAAAGGAAAGATGTTTAATTGACTCATAGTTCCACATGGCTGGGAGGTCTCACAGTTATGATGGGAGGCAAAGGAGGAGAAAAACACATATTTCATGGCACCAGGAAAAACAGCATGTGCAGGGGAACTCTCATGTATAAAACCATTAGATCTCCTGAGACTTACTACCATGAGAACAGTATGGGAAAAACCACCTGCATGAATCAGTTATCAACACTTGGCCCCACCCTTGACACATGGGGATTATTACAAGTCAAACTGAGATTTGGGTGAGGACATAGCCAACCCATATATTTCTGCCCCTGGCCCCTCCCAAATCTCATGTCCTCACATTTCAAAACAAACCATGCCTTACCAATAGTCCCCCAAAGTCTTAATTCATTTCAGCATTAACTCAAAAGTCCACAGTCCAAGGTCTCATCTGAGACAAGGCAAGTCCCATCTGCCTATGAGCCTGTAAAATGTAAAGCAAGTTAGTTATTTCCCAGATACAATGTGAGTAGAGGCATTGGGTAAATACACCTGTTCCAAATGGGAGAAATTGGCCAAAAAAAAAGGGCTGCAGGCTCCAAGCAAGTCCAAATTGAGCAGGGAAGTCAAATCTTAAATCTCCAAAATGACCTCCTTTGACTCCATGTCTCACAGCCAGGTCGTGCTGATGCAAGAGGTGGGTTTTCATGGTCTTGGGCATCTCCGTCTCTGTGGCTTTCCAGGGTACTGGCCCCCTCCTGACTGCTTTAACAAGCTACCATTGAGTGTGTACTGTTTTTTTCACGCACACAGTGCAAGCTGTCAGTGGATGTACAATTCTGGGGTCTGGTGAATGGTGGCCCTCTTCTCACAGCTCCACTAGGCAGTGCCCCAGTGGGGATTCTGTGTCAAAGCTCCACCCCTACATTTCCCTTCTGCATTTCCCTAGCAGAAGTTCTCTATGAAAGCCCCGCCCCTGTCCTGTCTGGACATTCAGGCATTTCCATACATCCTCTAAAATCTAGGTGGAGGTTCCCAAACCTGTTCTTGAGTTCTGTGTACCCACAGGCTCAACACACCATTTGGAAGAGGCTGCACCCTCTGAAGCCATGCCTACCTTGGCCCATTTTAGCCATGGCTGGAGTGCCTGGGACACAGGGTGCCAAGTCCCTAGGTTGCACAGAGCATGGGGGCCTCAAGCCCAGCCCACAAAAACATTTTTTCCTCCTAGACCTCCAGGCTTGTGATGGGAGGGGCTGCTGCGAAGACCTCTGACATGCCCTGAAGGCATTTTCACCATTGTCTTGGAAATTAACATCTGGCTTCTTGTTACTTATGGAAATTTCTGCAGTGGGCTTGAATTTCTCCTCAGAACATGACTTTTTCTTTTCTATCACATCATCAGGCTACAAATTTTCTGAACTTTTATGCTCTGCTTCCCTTTTAAACATAAGTTTCAATTCCAACCATATCTTTGTGAATATGTAAAACTGAACGCTTTCAAAAGTACCCCAGTCACCTCGTGAATGCTCTGCTGCTTAGAAATTTCTTCTGCCAGATGCCCTAAATTATCTCTCTGAAGTTCAAAGTTCCACATATATCTAGGGCAAGGGCAAAATGCTGCTGGTCTTTTTGCTGAAATGTAGCAAAAGTCACTTTTGCTCCATTTCCCAACATGTTCCTTGTCTCCATCCGAGACCACCTCAGCCTGGACTTTATTGTCCATATCACTATCAGCATTTTGGTCAAAGCCATTCAACAAGTCTCTAGGAAGTTCTGAAACATCCCACATCTTTCTGTCTTCTCAGACTTTCAAACTATTCCAACCTCTGCCTGATACCCATTTCCAAAGTCACTTCCACATTTTTGGGTATCTTTACAGCAGCACCCGATTCTACCCTTATACATTAGTCTATTCTCATGCTGCTAATAAAGATTTACCTGAGAATGGTTAATTTATAAAGGAAAGAGGTTTAATGGACTCAAGTTTCTGCATAGCTGGGGAGGTCTCACAATCATGGTGGAAGGAAAAGGGAGAGAAAGACATGTCTTACATGGTGGCAGGCAAGAGAGCTGTGCAGGGGAACTCCCATTTATAACACCATCAGATCTCATAAGACTTATTCACTACCATGAGAACAGTATGGGGAAACCACCCCTATGATTCAATTATCTTCACCTGGCCCCACCCTTGACACATGGGGATTATTACAATTCAAAGTGCAATTTGGGTGGGGACATAAACCATATCAGTAAGGAGATGTAAAATTGCAACTGTGAAATAAAACATTTGTGTAATACAAACCGAATACAAATTAAGCATTCTTAATTTAGTGATATACTTGTATTACATAGACTTATATGTGCATATATACCTGTGTGTGTTTGTTTAGCTAATTATATAGCTGCCTTTGCAATTGGTATGGAACAATACCTTGGATTACTACTTGAGGTATCTTATTTTATAATTGTATATTGAAAGCAGAGACTCCTAATTACACAATCTGAAAGAATATTTTTTGTAGAAATTAAAATTCCAGAGAATTGCCACTGAGCCTTTAATGTGAATAACAATAATACAGATCCTTGTGTGTAATTTGTGTGATATATAAAATATCATAGTCATGTCTCTCAAATTTTTATTTATATAAAGAAATAATTCTCACATGAATTTTGCTTAGGTCTCAAATGACTAGTATATATATTTGAATATAATGACGAAAAAAACCCAGAATCTATTTATTTTTCAACTCTGCTTTTTCACTACTGAAGCTTCATGTTGTATCTTTTAGTACTGGAAAGATCTTGTTTGTGTGTAGCATTTTTGTTGAATAAAATAGGAATTTAAGGCATACCTTCTGGAAAATGTTTATTTTCAGAGGAATATTTCCGTATGACTAACTTACACTTAGCACATATGAAAATAATCATAAACTTTGCATGTTACTTTAGGATTTGCATAATGTTCAATAATATTGCATTCCAGTTATATATATTACTGCATATGGTTATACAGAGCAGATACATTTCCCAATATTTTTTCTTTTGTTTTAACACCTTAGAATAAACAGAAAAGTGAGATTCCAAGGCTTTAAAAAAAGCCATCTTTAATTATTTGAGTTGAAATAAAAAATTGTACATGATAAGGCAAACAAAATCTATATCACAGACTGTCTTGAAAAAAAATCATTCCCAAAATAAATAAGTATATTAAAAAATATCAATTACAAATTTAATCTAAATTAGAAATAATTGAAATTCAGAAATTTTCACCATTATGCTACTGATTTTATTTGGAAATAGAGAATTCACACAACTTTAAGTCTGGAATTTTTTTGAGAAGAAACAAAATATGATACAATAGGTACAAATTATATATATACATAAAACATGTATATATAAATAATAGGATTCAGAGGCAATATAATTGAAAAGGTTGAACATATTTGTCTTCTAAAATGTCTATTTAAATTACAGAAACTCTGTATAGTATTTTGAAAAACAAATATTGCTCTTTAGGATTAGAACAACTACTCTTGTTTTATGTTCACAATTTTGTTGGGGATATTTCTTGATATCTCAACTCAATATTCAGAAAATTCATAATTTTTTCAAACCTATTTTAGAAACACATAATCTTTTACATTAAGTTAATATACTTTATATTCAGAAATTGAGCTTTGATAATGAGGTCATGGGTTTTGATAGGAATTTGGTTACTTGCAATGTGCATTTATTTGTACAAGAATGATATATGAATTTACTGAACATAAAAATATTGAGGCTGTTCATTTCTGCTACAACGTCATTCTAATCTTCAGGAAGCAGAAAGATTTGTGTTACTCATTCTTTGCTGATACCCATGAATTTTGAAGTTCCAGATGAACTGCTGTGAGAATTTATGAGGTAGAAAGCATTACTCAAAGCCAAAGAATTACTGAAGAATTAATTAATTAGGATTCTTGGTCTTCAGAATCTACAGACTCAAGTTTATGTCTCAATATGGCAACTATATTTGTTACATGCTTCTGCATGAAGAGTTTACCTTTCTAAATTTCAAAATTAAAACAGTTTTTTTTTCATTTTTGAAGGGAAGGGAATGATTATGATAGCTAATATTGTTTGTGTGTCAGATTGTGTACTACATCATGCTATATAACACTTATAAAAAGCACAAGGGGTATACACTAATATTTTCCACAATTTATAGAGGATAGTCTATAGACTATGATATATAAATAGTCTAGGCATAGAGTTGTTCAAGTAGTAAATAACAAAGCAGTAAAACATTTTTAAACAATCTGATTCTAGAGCTGAAACATGTAATCAAAACATTCTATTGCTTTTTCATAGGACTTTTAGGAAGATTTGATTAAAACCTATTTCTAAAATTCAAAGTAAGATTCATTGTACATAGCAAAACTTCAAGATTTACCAGTTTTTATTACTATTAATATACTGGTTTACTTTCATAAAATATGTGAGTACTTTTAGTAAAAATCTACTTAATTTGTTCAAGAACAAATAAATACCAATTATAGCAAAGACATAAATATCTCCTTAAATATAATATTTTAAATTAAAATACTTTCATACATTAATTTTAAAACAAATTACTTGCATTTTACTATTGTAATTTTTTTAGGTAATAAAGTCATCAGATCATGACATTCCTATGTCTAAGACATTCCAAGGACTTTTCATCAACTTAGCATAGAATCAAAGCCCTTACCTGGTCTCACATGATCAGCATAACGGTTTTTCAGCGCCTCCAAACACATATTACTCCATCAGGAATAGCCTTTTTGCTCCTTCTCAAATATATTTGAACATGGATGTTTCACTTGGTATATCCTCTGCCAGAAATCGTCTCTCCGCATTCAATAATTCAGGACACATAATTTCGGTCTGAGGTCATTTATGAGCACAGCAAAGAAGCCATTCCAGTCAAATCTATTTAAAAGGTTTTCACCTCATTTTTATCCCTTAGCTAGCTTTATTTTTCTTTATATCACTTGAAAGTATGTTACACTCTATAATATTTTACTTGCTTAGTCAAGGACAACGTTACACGTTTCATAATGACGTTATTTTGTATTATTAATCTCATTATACCCGGCACCTAAAAGGGAGCCCAACACATAGCATGAAATAATAATATTGTTGTATTGATGTGTAAGTAAAGCCATATATGAGCCAACTTAGCAGTCTGGGAATTGAAGTCCCTTGTCTTTCTCGAATAAAACACACCGCTAATGCAGTCCATACAAAATCCAGGTTCAAATTCTCTAAACTTATATTAGAACATGAGGATAAATGGGAAATGATCTGAGTGCATTAATTTCTAGGTTGATGTTTACAAGTTATTTTTCTACTTTCATATTTTCTTACACAAAATCAATTTGATAACACAGTTTAAAAATTGTATTAGAGAGTTCCAAATTTCCAAAAGTTCCAAATTTCCAAACCACAAATCTCTTGCTTTTCACATTTATATTCCATTGGTTTGTGTACACGTTAACTGAGTTGAGTAATTTGAATAACAAGTATGAGTGAGACAACAGATTTGACAAAAATTCTTCTGTGGTGATCACCAGTGAAACTTGTGGGGAACTTAGGCTGACAAGGAGCTTGTTGTTCCCTGGCATTCAGAAAGCCAGAGCCACCAGAAGGGTACATTCTACAGAAGGGAATGGAGAACATCTGTTTATTAAGCTAGTTAGTAATGAAAAGATATCTTCTACTATACATTTATTTGTATTTCATTTGAACTTTCCAACAGCCTCTTGAAGCAAGTGAAAAACAAGCTTATTATTTTTATGAGGAAATCGAAAACTTACCTAAAAACACTCGTAAGTAACAAAATTGGGAAGGAAATCAAATCTTGTTTGCCTTTCACTATGCAACATACTTTGTAAAATCTGAGGAAATGAGGTAAAAATTGCTTAGGCAATTAGCTTCTCTTCAGTAATATGCACTGTCTCTAAATAAGTTATTTCATGTATTTTAAAAAGAAAATGTTGCATCAGAATAGGGAAGAAATCAAATATCTCATTGGGTAATGAAAAAATACACACATAAACATGCACATACATACACACACAAACACACACACATATTATAGGCACTGCATTAGGAAATGCTGCATTGTATGAAGTTAGAGTTCCTCTAGTGAGTATAATGATAAAACTTTAGCACAGGACTCTTTACTGCAGAAATATGAAAGGCATTTTTTATTTTCCCTGATGCAATTCCCAGAAGTTAAGATATAGACTGCTTTTTCATTGTACCACCACAACTCTCAGAGAAAAGAGAACTTTCTAATATGAGAGACATTTTGAGGATTTCCTATTTAGTTCAAAAAATGTATATGACAAAGTCCATATGTAATTTTTTTGGTGTTTTGGACTTTTTAACAATTTCTTGAAGCCCATGTTCCCCACTAAGAATAAAAATTAAGTGTATAAAACACATTGGACTAGAATACAGTAGATTATATTGAAATATAGTAATCAAAATATTAGAAAAAACACATTTGTGATTAAGCAATCTATATAATTATTTGTTAATAGATTAAATAAAAAGATCTAGTGAGAGGGCTGTTAACTATTTTTTTTCAAGGTAATAGCAAGTGAAAATTATGACAAAAGGCAACTGCAGTCACTGCAATATGATATGAAAATGTGTGAATACTATTTTGAGAAAGTCATATAGTGTTTATTTTGTGGTTTGCTGCCTATATTCATATATAAGGAGAAGAATAATTTCCATTAATGTTAGTGAAAATAAAGATATACTATTTGTCTCATAAAAGTTCAGGGATCCCTTTAATTCTGCTTACAAAACATGACATTTCACAGAATGCAGAATAAGAATTCCTGCTACAGAATATTCTATGGCCTACGTAGCTCCTTTTTTTCTTTTTATTTATATTTTATTCTTTATGTATATTTTAGTTTTGATTTTATATTTTATTTCCCTTCAAAAACTATAATCAGTTCAAATATAAACATTGCACATTGTCAAAATTATATTCTACTGTGTAATATGATAGATTTTGACTTGGAATTAGCTTTGCAGCAATAACACAAAACATTAAATAAGAGAGTAAAAATATTGAGAGAAACTTCCTACCATAAATTCCAATCATAAAAATTAACCGAAAATTATTCAAGAAAATAATATAGATATAAATCTAATGCTTTAAATATTTGTAAATATGTTTATTTCAAAAAAATCCTTAATATTAAAGTGTAAATGTAGAACACTCAACATTTTTATTATTTTTTAAAGGAAGGAGTTTGAAAAGATTCAAGAACAGGTCATGTGAATTAGGGGATATGTACATTTTTTAAGTCCTGAAGTATACCTAAACAGTGGAGTACTGAGAATTAAAATAGATAGAAAACAAAAAAAATCCCTTGCCCAGATGCTTTTGCAGCTTAATTTACACATTCATTGTTTCACAGGAAAATTCTGTGACTTCTACCTTCAGACCCAAATTCAGATATGTGTCACTGTCTTCTTGTATTTGTATTTGAATGTATGCTTAGGTGACACCCAAACAAAGCTGAGAGCTTTAGTGTGTAATCTAAGATGCATCCAAGCACCTACAGCTTTATAAGCGCTACTTTATTCATTCAGACAAGTATCCAGGTATATAATTCCCACAGTGGCTTGTGTTACATAAGGAATTGGTAAGAACATAGATCAAGCACTTATTTTCATTAAAAAAAATGTTAACACCTTACATTCACATTTATTAGGAAGTTAAACTGACAAAGTGAGAAGGAAGTCCCACATTTTTATTTGATTTGAGTGAGCTGGATGTCCCAGAGATGAGTGTTTTCTACCTTCTGGCCTTCTACCAACAAGAGTGCAAAGGAGCCTGGGGTCTGGTGCTCTGGGAAAAACCACTGCTTTAATTCCCTGAGTCCATTAAGAAAGCCTCATCATGGAATCCATTCTTGCTTATATCAGTCACTACTATTTGCCCCAAGTGCTTGTTCCTCACAGATTATCTCTCAGATGGTTCAAATAAAGCCTCCTCTGATCAAAATATTTTAAATTTTGCCCCAGGTACCACACACTTTCATTTTATCTTTTCCATTTTTTTCTAAATTATTCAGTAACATCCAGCATGTGCTATATTTTACATTTTTTTCATTGTTTGTTTTCTGATTTTGATTGTAAACTCTGCTAGATAAAGGAATTTTGTTTGGCTTATATATTTGTATGTCCCCCATCTTTTGAGTAATGCCTGGCAAGGTGGTACTTGCTTGATGAAAAAGTTGTTGATGGGTTAATAAATGATTAAAGGAGATGTCTCCAAATAGGATATATCCTCCTACCAGTTTACCTTAGCATCTCAAGTCCCAGTATTGATGACCAAATTGATGCTTTCTCATGCCACCAGGCACCCTCATGATCTGCACATACTCTATCATTATTCTCAGTTTTCTGAACAATAAAGAGGAAAATGATGCAGCTAGAAATTGTGAAATCCTCTCTTTCTCCAGCTCTTGTTTCATTATGATTGCAGTTCTAGCCTCAAATATGAGTAGAACAGAAAAAGTTTCTGAAAAGTGTGCTTCCTTTGAGAAGATTTGGAATCCCCGACAGTGATAGCTCTAACTTTCATCACTGGCATATCATTGTCATAGAAATATATTCTAGTGTTACTTTTTTCACACTTAACATGCATTTTCTTCCTCTGGTTATCATTCTCTTGGTTGAAGCAGCATCAATGTTTATCTTTAAATAAAAACAGACTATCATTCTCATGAGAAACTATATAGATGAGTTCAAATTTATAGTCTAAAAACATCAATTTATTTCATTCTTATGTTTTAGAAATGGTTCTTCAGAAATAACAAAGATTGAGATTTTCTTGACATTACCTCATTCTATCTTTAATATTTCCAATTATTCATAAACTAATTTATCTATATGTACATGGAACTCATTCAAGTGGTACGCTAATTTGAGTTTATAACAAAATAAATAAGTTCTTTCAAAGTAATACCAAATAGTGACCATCCCTTCTTTTCTAAAGGAGAGAAAGAACATTGTGGACCCCATGTCAATTACTACACTAGACTCATTGTGCCAAGTGCTTGGGTATAAGCAAAAGTTACCTGCCATCCTCTCCCCTTCTTGTGTTCATCTGTCTTTCTGTGTTCTTTTTTTCCTCTCTATCCATTTGGTGGCATGCTCATTTTTCAATCACTTTACCTTGGCATCACTAACAATCCTACTTTTTTTTTTTTCTCCCACATCCAGGCTGTTCAACACATTTCAAAATTCTGTTATTTCTTCCTGTTCCTGTCCTTAAAAGCTGTCACTTCCTCTCTGTTTCTGAAGCCAAAAACCTCATCCTAATATCTTTATCTACAGCAACATGTTCTCCTTTTCTACTCAAAATTTATTCTATGGTTTATTTTGTCAGCCACACAAATTAGCAAAATTCCTGTTTTCCATTCAAGGTGATTAACTATTTTACATTAAGTTTCTTTTGACTTGATGGAAGCTGAGTTCTTTTTGATTCACCCTGGTGCTCTTCTTTCTGGGTGTTCACGTGGAGACCTGCCCACTTTGCCTCTCCACGTTGTTTTCAATGCCAGACATGATTTGTTTATAATTCCTTTCATTCAAATCCCTGAGTTGAGAAAACTCAAACCTTACACTTCTGAATCAATCAGGATAGGTTAGGAAGTGCTGTGGTGACAAGTAAGCCCCGAATTGCGGAGGCTCACAACAAAGGAAAATTTTTACTCAACACCATTCTCAGGTGTTGGGACCACTGCCTGTGTAGTAGTTCTATGGTGCCTTTACTTTAGGTCCAAGGTGGGCAGAGTAGTGTCTGGATAGAACATTACAGGTTTGTGGCAGAGGGACGTAGAAACTATGTACTGGCTCATTAAACTGTCTGTTTGGAACTGACAAAGTCCAATTCTGTTTACATCTTGTGAAATTTAGTCTCATGACAATGCTCCAGTTCAATAGGGTGAGGATATATGTGTTACCTGCTGGTTTGCTGAAATCTTGAGCACCAACCTGTTTGGTTAACAGTAATATAACCTTCCCCACCTTCACAGTCACTGCCACCAGCACCAAAATTTTAGTATGCATTTTGACCAAGAAAATTAAGTTGACTTGGAAATATGAAAGGCGTAATCTATCATCATTGCTCCGAAGTGAGGTTGTCAATTTAAAGCAAGGCTTTGGCAAACTGTAAGTCTGTGTGGCAGAAGCAGGGCAAAAATCTGTCTTGGAAATGTGAGTTCCAGAACGACAGATCAGAATGATGACATGAGGCTGCTGCAGCTTCTTCAGTACAGTTGTATACACAGGCATTATTGTTAGGAAATTATTTTTCCTTCACATATAAGAGGGCGTAATATAGTATGTGAATGTCACCTGCTTAAAATAATAAGTAAATGAGAAGAATCAATTAGCAAATGCATTAGGCAGCATACCATTGCGGGAGAAAATGACTGACTTCAGGACCCTTCTCAGAAATCCAAGAGAACTGATGTGAGATTCAAAGATTTGCCATTCACAATTGAATTTGAACACTATCAAGGCGAGATTCCTGATTTTAACTAAACACATAATACATTTGAATTTACTAACTGAATTCCAGTGCTACACTACCTTTTCAACTCTAGCTATTTAATATAAATTATAAAATAGGCCAAGGCGGGCAGATCACCTTAGATCAGGAGATCGAGACCACTTGACCAATATGGGGAAACCCTGTCTCTACTAAAAATACAAAAATTAGCCAGGCTTGGTGGCATGCACCTGTAATCCCAGCTATTCCTGATGCTGAGACAGGAGAATCACTTGAACCTGAGAGGTGGAGGTTGCAGTGAGCCAAGATGGTGCCATTGCACTCCAGCCTCGGCAACAAGAGCAAAACTCCTTCTCAAATTAAAAAAAAAAATTGCAATTTTGTATGAAGTCTACAAAATATTAAGTTTATTGAATATGTCAGTTGATTTTAAAAGTTTATTTTAGGAAATTATAATTCCAATTCTTTTGCATTAGATAACAATATCAACTGAACATAAAATATTAATGCCATGGATGATCTCAGAAATGATTTCCTACAAAGTCCCAACCTATCCTGGAACATTTCTTATGTGTGCTTGGGTAACTAGTTTTCTCTGCTTCACATTTCTATTAAGCAGCTTGGTACATCTCCCATTAACATATTATGTTAGAAACAATTCTACTTTTTAGAAAAATCTTTCTTCTTGTTTACCTGAAGTCTATCTATATTTCCGTAATGTCTAGTCTATTACCATGGTTCTGCTTACTGGAAAAAAAAGGCCATTTCATCTTTTATATAAAATAACTTCAAACATTTGCCAATGACTATGGCTTCTTTCTTACCTTTTCCTTCTCCTTTCCTTCCTTTTTCCAAAATAAATTCCTTAGTATATCTGATGTTCTCTGATATGACAAAAATTACAGATCTTATAACAGTCTGATAAAATTGCCCAGTACCTTTTCATTCATTTAAAAAATATTTATTGTCTGTGTATTCTGTACTATCAAGAACTATACTGATCCAATTTTGAGTATTCAAATGCAGTTTCTGCTCTTATGAAAGTTATAGCCTGTTTGGGAGACAGATATTTAGAAAAAAATCCATAAGTTCATATATAGTAACAGAGTATGATGCATTTTCCAAAGGTAAGTGACAGTGTACTTTAACACGTGGTATATAGAACAGACTACCCTGGATGGGCGTGTTACACTAGCACTTTTATTAACTTAGCCTCCTCATTTTATTTCTTCTCTTACATCCTAAGCAGCATTAGCTTTATTTGCAGTAGCATTAAAATTGTGACAAGTTTCTTGTCAATAATACGACTTTAGTATTGATAGCTTAAAAGCATATAAAATATATAGAGAACTTTAAATTCTACCTTCCAATGTATATTTTCCAATAGTATATTTTATTAAAAAACCCAAAACAAATGAACAACAACAACAACAAAACAATGTCCACAAAACAAAGAAACAAACAAAAACCGAGGCAGGTTTTTCTGAGTTTTCATGAATTTGTTTTGAATTATTTAGAGGGAACTTAAGTTACATTTCAAGCTTAGTTCTGATGGATTGTGGCGAGGGAATGAGCTGCTATTTAAGTTGACCCTGAAAATCTTTGGAAAGTGTCAGATTAGATCACAAGAGACAATTGCTGTTTGTACCCCTTTGCTAGAGTTCAATAATAAGCCAGAGTGCCATGACTTGTTTTCATCCAGCCGAGAAGTAAAAGTCTCTCTTTATTCTTTTTGCAACTTAGTAGTCATAGAATTCTCAAGAAAGGCCTAAGGTAGAAAATGTATTGAACTAGGTAGAACTTAGCAATTTAACGAAAACTGCTGTTCTTGTCCTGTAAAAATGAAATAGATGACTGAAACTTAAGACATTAAGAGGTAAAAGAAACTGCATTCTCAAGATTTTTTTTAAAGGATCCAAGGAGTTCTGTTTTTCTCCTTTCTAAAGAAAAATTGTAGTTGTAACTTTCTAAAAGAAAGTGAAATCTTTAAATTTCATTACAAAGGGGAAAAAACAGAATCTGATCTAGATAATTTATGTGTATACAAGGTCCATTAGAAATAGTTTCTTATAATTTTTCACTGAAGACAAAAGCAAAAAAAAATTTTTCCTGAATTGATACATTTTCAGATTAATAATATTATGAATCTAATTTATAATTTATGAAAAATTCTAAGGTATTAATATATACTGAAAGAACAGTAGTTTGATTTGACCAATTTTCTAACATCTGAAATAAACACAAGTAAAACATTAGAATAAAATATATATACTGCCAAATGAAAAGTTAATTCATTTTCTTAATCTATAATATATATAGACAGAGATAAAGAAAATGTGATAATTACAAAAAAGATGATGAGGAAATACAGTGACTATCTGTACAACCAAATTTTTATTCACACCCTAACATCATGCTGAAGCCCACTGAATGTAAATGGAATACTTTTCCCTTGTGTATCCATATTTCTCAAGTAAACTGAGGAGTCTGTATATTATCGACTTCAGCCTGTGTACGTCTAAAGGGGGCCACTGTTGGCTTACAAGTCAATTTTTAAGATACCTGGGGCTTTGCCTTCTTTAACAGCCCTTTTGCTCAGAATGTTCTATGCTGTCTGGGCTTGCCTTGCAATTGATCCTGGATTTGAAACTGACAACTGTGAACCGGCGAGAAAATGATGTGGCAAGAGTTGCCATGGCTGAAGAATATTCAAAGAAAGATCTGCTTGGGCAGGTTACACTTCATGCTGGATCACAGACAAGAATGCAGATTCTTATCTCCTGAGACCCCTTAGGCCACAAACACTTTGAAATGATATATATATATCTCACTATATATGTAAATATGTATATATAAAACATTTGAAATGTTTTATATGTATCTCACATATATATTTTTTCAAAAAAGTTAATACAGTGCACATACTAATTTTTTTTTTAATTATTATTTTCTGAGGCAAGGTCTCATTGTCACCCAGGCTGCAGCACGATCACGGCTCACTGCAGCCTCGATCTCCAAGGCTCAAGTGATCCTCCCACCCCCACTTCCCAAATAGCTGAGACTACATGGTGTGCCACCATGCTAGGCTAATTTGTGTGTGTGTGTGATTTTTGTAGAGACAGGGTTTCACCATGTTTTCCAGGCTGGTCTTGAACTTCTAGGCTCAAGCAATCCTCCCTCCTAGGCCTCTCAAAGTGCAGGGACTACTGGCCTGCACCACTGTGCCCGTCTCATACCAAATATTATATAACACTTTGAATAAATTCTCAGGCAGCACCTCATAATCAAATATATTAATATTTTTGTATCCAAAAGATATGATAGTCGCATGAAGAGGAATAAAAAGCAATTATAGAGCATGTTATTGCAATTTAGGTTCAATTTGCAAATGAGTCAAATAATTTAAAAAATATTAGATTTTGAAAACTCCATGTATTTTGTTATTGTAGATAAAGTATTATAAGCCCATATTTACAAAATGTCTACTGTGTATCTAAGATGTTTCAGGGAACCTGGAAAAAGAATATGGAAGAGTGAAAAAAGTTCAACCTTTTGGGTTCACACAAATTTTAAGAACCCAGAGGTTTGGATTTACACAGGAAAGGATTGTATTTTGGGCTTTCCATGTGGGGAGGTGTGAGCCCATCAAGAACAGGGCATTTTCTTATGCAGTGTCTCCCACAGCACTGTAGACGCACCAACTGGCAATCACCTCACAACACTATAAATATTTTTATTTATGCTCTCTCTCTCACTAGACTTTACAATCCTTAGAAGCAGGAATTATGTCTTATTTATATTTACATTTGCTGCACCCAGTTCATTGCCTGGAATATGAAAAGCACTAAACATGTATTTAATCAATAAGTATAATAAAATGATTTCTGCCCAAGTTGGGGTAATAAGCCGAATCACTTAATGATTTTTAATTTTATGTGCCAGATTATACTAAATTTACTGCTCAACTAATCAGAGAATGTTTATGAAAATAATACAGATTCATAATATGCAGGCGTGGAAAGCAAATTCAAGTTCTGATACTGGTTTCCAGTACTAGATAAGGTCTCCTGTTGAGATCACATCCATGAAAGCTGAAAAAAAAAATCAGAGTAAGTAAAAGACACAATAAACTTGTCACAGGAATATTTTACATTTGAAATACTGTGAACTTAATTTGAATAAATGAGGATTAATGAGTATCTGCTGAAAAAATAGCATTTATTATTTCTGACATCTACTTTTCCTCATATGTTAAATAAAAACCAAATAATGACAATCTCTGTGCTATAGCACTGTCAAATAATTTTAAGAATGAAATCATTTCATGTCAATATTATTTAACAGAGGAGATCAGGAAAGGGAGTAAACAATATGGGCTAAAATATTTTTAGAAAGATGCTTTGAGGTATGTTGAGAGATTGGAAAGATCACTACAGAAAAAAGAACTATCTTTTAAAAGATTCAAGTTAGTGTTGTATAGAGGAGACGCAGTGATAACTAAATATAGGTAGATTTGAGAGGGTTAAACTGAAAGGTCTTGACAAGGGGAAAGTACATTGCAAATGCCTAGGCATGAGTATTAAGGGATAATAATAAAATTTAGATCCATAAGTTGTGTTGCATTCTGATTTAATTTGTAAGATTTAATATGGAGATCGTGGGTTTTATCCAGTAAAATGTGTTTTTAAACCTAAAATCCATAATTACATTCAGGGTGCAACAAATCGCACTGGACAATCACTATACCAACAAGGATTACTACGTATTTTCAAAATTTGGAATTATAAGAAGTATTTGCAAGAGTTTCAGCAAAATTAACTTTCTAGGAGAGGAAGGATGCCAGATCTGGCAAAATCAGAAACTGATGAAAAAATTTAGAAGCTTCCTTTTTCAGGGAATATGGGCCATCCAAATGCATGGGTGTTTTTGCTCAGGAGAAGAATGGTGAGACTCAGGCAGACTCATGATATCATTCAGATGTCAGGAGATTTGGCTAATCACAGCAGATCTCTAGGTAGGGGAAATAGACAAAGTAACACAATAGGCCACAAGGTTTAAGAGAGAAGGGAGAATGAATGAAGAAAGACCTGTGGTCCCAGAGGCTACCTACCTTAAGGTGCTGCCTTTTGACTAATTTAAAGCAGGCTGTGAACAGGTAAGGACTAGAAAATACTCCAGATAGGGTCACCGTGACCTACAGAATCAAATGACAACGTCAGTGCTATCGTCAAAATAGGACATATAGTCAGAATGAAAAAGAAACACAAGGGCATATCTAGGAAGAAAAAAATAAGAGTAAATTTAAATTGAAAAGTACATTTTTTTTTTTTTCAGTTCTCAAGTTAAAACCTGATGGATTCACCTTTATGTATCTTTTTGGTGGCACACTTTTTCACGTTTTCACATGTTGACTTAAATTCTTTGTATTTAAGTTGCTTCATCTCCCCCAAAATCTCCTTGATCTATCTTTAAGAATTTTCAACTGAAAAGTTTTTCAATCATGCTGTAGGTATCATTTTTTTGTGTATGTGGAGGCAAGGAGTATTTCTGTACTAATAACTTTTTTTTCTTAAAACTAGGGTTGTTTTTAATTTCTCACTTTCCCCTGGCCACTGAGAGAGAAAACTGATATTTAACAATGTAAACAATTTGGAACTATAGAGCTATAGAGCGTATGTGTTATCAATTGCTTAGGAAAATATTTGATAGACATTAAAATACAGATTTCACACAACTAACAGAAAAAAGAAATTAGCAAGAAACATAGCTGAGAAATCAAGACTAGGATGACCTTCCTGCCTTACCTCCATGTATACAAATTATCTGTCTTGCTCATTCCCATGTAAAGAAAGCACATGAGAGGAACAGAATTACAGGCATACTTTGTTTTATTGCTGTTAGCTTTATTGCACTTTGTAGATAATGTGATGTTTTAAATTGAAGGTTTGTGGCAATCCTGGATCAAGCAAATCTATTTGTGCTGTTTATCCAACAGCATGGGCTTACTTCATGTTTTTGTATCACATTTTGGTAAGTCTCACAAAACTCAAACTTTTCTATTATTATTATATCTGTTATGCTTATCTGTGATCAGTGATCTTTCATGTTACTATTGTAATAGTTTTGGGGTATCAACAAACTGCGCCCAAATAACATGTCAAACTTAATAGATAAATGTGTGTTGTATGTGTTCTAACTACTCCACCAACTAGCTGCACTCCCTGCCGCGGTTCTCCCTCTCCACTCTTTGTCTCTCTCTCTCTGTCTCCTCTTTCTCTCTCTCTCTCTGTCTCTCTGTCTCTGCACAGGCCTCCCTACTCCCTGAAACACAACAATATTAAAATTAGGCCAATTATAACCTTACAATGGCCTCTAAGTATTCAGGTGAAAGGAAGAGTTGGACATCTTTCACTTCTTTCACTTTAAATCAAAAATTAGAAATGATTAAGCTTACCGAGGTAGGCATATTGAAAGCTGTGATAGGCTGAAATCTAGGCCTCTTGTGCCAAACAATTGCCAAATTGTGAATACAAAGGTAAAAATTTCTTGAAGTGAATTAAAATTGATATTCCAGTGAACACATGAACGATGAGAAAGTAAAACAGGCTTATTTATTTATGGAGAAATTTGTAGTGGTCTGGATAGAGGATAAAACCAAATCACATTCCTTTAGCCAAAGCCACGTCCTAATTGGGCAAAGTCCTAGCTGTCTTTAATTCCATGGAGACTGAGAGAGATGAGGAAGCTGAAAAAGAAAAGTTAGGAGATAGCAGACGTTGGTTCAGGAGGTTTCAATAAAGAAGCTGTCTCCATAACATGCAATTACAAGGTGAAGCTGCAAGTGCTGTTATAGAAGCTGCAGCAAGTTATCTTAGGAGGTCTAGTTAAGATCATTGATGAAGGCAGTTAACACCATACAACAGATTTCCACTGTCAACATCTCAGCATTCTATAGGAAGAAGATGCCATCTAGGACCTTCATAGCTAGAGATGAGAATTCAATGCCTGGCTTCAAAGCTCTAAAGGACAGACTGATTCTCTTATTAGGGGCTAATGCAGTGGGTGACTTTAAGTGGAAGCAAATGCTCATTTACCATTCTGAAAATCCTCAGGCCTTTGAGAGTTATGCTAAATCTATTCTGCCTATGCACTATAAATGGAACAACAAAGACTGAATGACAGGACATCTGTTTATACCATGGTTTACTGAATATTTTAAGCCCACTGTTGAAACCTACAGTTCAAAAAATACATCTTTTCATTTTACAATATTACTTGTCATCGACAGTGCACTTGGTTACCCAAGAGCTCTGATGGAGATGTACAAGGAGATTCGTGTTGTTTTCATGCCTGCAAACATAACATTCTGCCACCCATGGATCAAGGATTAGTTGTGAATTTCAAGTCTCCCTATTTAAGAAATACATTTTGTAAGGCTATAGCTTCTATAGATTGTGATTCTTCTGATGGATCTGGGCAAAGTGAACTGAAAGCCATGTGGAAAGAACTCACCATTCCAGATGTGATTAAGAACATTCGTGATTCATGGGAGGAGGTCAAAGTAAAATTAACAGAAATTTGCAAGAAGTGTACTTCAATACTCTTGGATGACTTTGAGGAATTCAATCCTTTGGTGGAGGAAATGACTGCAGATGTGTTGGAAATAGTGAGAACTAGAATTAGAAGTGGAGACTGAAAATGCTACTGTATTGCTGCAATCTCATGATAAAATTAGAATGGATGAGAAGTTGCCTTTTATGGATGAACAAAGAAAGTGATTTATTAAGATGAAATTGTAACTCCTGGTGACAATGCCGTGAACATTGTTGGAATGACAAATAATTTAGAATATTACATAATCTTAGTTGATAAAACAGCAGCAGAGTTTGACAGGATTAATTCCAATTTTGAACGAAGTTGTACTGTGGGTAAAATGCTATCAAACCACATGGCATGTCACAGGGAAATCTTTAGTGAAAGAAAGAGCCAACCAGTGAGGCAAACTTCATGGTTGTATCATTAGAAAAATTTCTCACAGCTTCTCCAACCTTCAGCAACCACCATGCTGATCAATCAGCAGCCATCAACACTGAGTCAAGCCCCTCTACCAGCAAAAATATTATGACTCTCTGAAGGCTTAGAGGATTGTTATCTTTTTAGAAATAAACTTTTTTTTTTCTAAATTAAGATTTGTACAGTTTTTTGACATAATGCTATTGCACACAATGTACTATAGTATCTTGTAAACATAACTTTTATAGGCACTGGAAAACAAAAAAGTTTGTGTGACTCACTTCATTGCAATATCGGCTTTATTGCAGAAGTTTGGAACAGAACCCGCAATATCTTCAAGGTATGCCTGCACTAAAAACAACTGGGAATCAGTATTGAGAGAACAAGTGTGCCCTCGGGAATCCATCAAAAGTAGCTTAATAGAACAATGTCATCTTTACATTAGGTGTAAAATATCTACACGATTTAACCAAGTACAAGTATTTCTGGAAATGTCTTTGGCACCTTCCTACCTCCATTAGAATATACATCATCACCATAATCAAAAAGTCAGTTTATTTTTTTCCCATTTTTTTCAATATTACATTTTGTGTAAAAAATTGCATAGAACATTGGGAGGCCTTTATAAAGTTATATGATAGTTGCTACATTCATTCAGCTGTATCCACAGGGTAGAGATAAGGGCTAACTCTGATAAAATTAAGTGAAATTGCTTCTGTCACCACTCCACATGGTTCTTTGCTTCTGTCTCTTACTTATTAACTTTTCGGCAGTAACTCATTAGCAAGCTGACCATAAGATGCCTTATGATGACTGAAATCTCCCTGTGTGTCAAACAGGGTTATTTGGCCCCTAACTGCCTGGTATCCTAAAATTTTATTTCTGACTATCTCTGTCCAGCTAAATTTGATAATTTCTCGAGAGAAGAATAAGAGTAGATTAGATACATTTCTTTATTTTATTGGTGCTTATTTTGTGCTAGAAGTCTGTGTAGTGACAATCTTAACGTCACAAACATTATTGACTATTGGCTCTTTTCATAGTTGCCATGTCATTTTTATCTCATTTAACTTGAGATTTATGAAATGTTTACCTACCTATCTAGTGGATGTTTACACTAACAGAAAAAATGCAGAGATGCAAACAAAGTAGAATTAATACTCTTATTAGTAATTGTTATTTGGACTCCTGGTCTTCATGAAGATTCATAAGTACTCAAAATAAATTCAATAACTATTTCATACCTAATATGAAGATAATGTACACATAATTTTAGTACGAGTTTTTTTCTCAAAGACATTTATATATAGAAGAGAGGAAATTATACATGCACGATAATAATACAAGATCTAGCAGTATAACAAAATTAATTTCTCCCTTAATGTTCAGTCTTGTCACAATACTCATTAATGTTAACACAATTAAAAAAAAACTTTCTGAGGATCTCTGAGGGAATTAGGAATTCTGATTAACCCTAAAGATAACCTCCAAAGATATTCTTAGCATGTGAAAATGTCATTTTTAAAAAATGGAATGGGGTTATTTGTTATGCTATGGCATAGGTATTGGGAAAGAAAAAAAAAGGCTATCTAAAATGGTGATAGTTATATATGAAATAGTATATGCAAAGAAACCTTAATGAAATGTGGTCTCACAATGCCGACCAGGCTAGCCCTGAACTTCTGGGCTCAAACAATCGCCCCACCACTGCTTCCCAAATAGCTGGGATTAAAGACATGCATCATGTTTGGCTAGATTTTTCTAAAAAAATTAAGAAGACTTCTAAAATTTTCAGCTTACAGAAAGAGTGAGCTAGAAAGAATACTGTTGACATCCTGATAATAATGAAATATCTGAACAAACTGCAAATTAACTGTTCCTTTGAAGCTATGAGACACCTGAAATTACAGAGCAACCAAGTAATCTGAAATCTGGGGAAGGAGATATCCAAGATATTACTTACTTGGGGCTGATTTGCAGAGAGAACACCAGTAAACACTCTCACTTGAGAACACGAGTGGAAATCCACTGCAGCTCATGAAAAGGATCTACCCTTGAGATAGGGGCAAGCATGTTTTACCTAGTTATGAGTGGGAAGGTTTGGTAGTCATGCCTAAATGCAGAGGTTTCCATATTGTAGGTCCTAATGAAAAGAGGAAATTAGAGTAATGTAAAATGTTAAATATGGTAGTAGGTAGAATTAACCAGATAGAAATCAAAACAGGTAGGAGTTTGAATTCTTGTAATAAAGAAAGCAGCCAGAATGAGCAAAGACATGGAAGCAAGCCAACTGGGCTTATGACTTATTAGTTAGGATTTTAATAGGGCTGCAACAGAATCTATTTGGTGAGATATAATTATAGATAGGGAACCTAAGAACAACAACAGTGAAAATTCTGGCATACTAGGGTGAATTGGATTAGATTATTCTTGAATACTGGCAAATAGACATTCTAGGAAATGCAAAGGCTGATTAACTTGGAACTGACATAGAGATCACAGATACAAGTCTGGAATTAGGTGCAAGATTGAGTACTGATTAGCTGTAAATCTACTGAAAAAATATGGTAGTGGGAGAGCTTACTATGAAAATAAATATAATCTAGGTATACCATTCAGCTTCAGGGATAGTGAGGCAGCAAGGAGAAATATACAGTCTACTAGGCATGATATGGTCTTTAAAACACATTTATCAAATTACAAAAGAAATCTGGGCACTATGAACATGTAAGCAAGTCAAACAATTTATTAATCAGATAGGAAGGTCATCTTTTTATTCTATTTTAGAAAATTTTGGACCCAAAGGCTTTGGGAGAAGAAAAAAATCAGAAAAATGTGAGTTACATTTCATGACAAGGAAACTGTATTAATTTTCTAGGCTCCTATAACAAAGTATCATATATGGGGGGTAAACTTAGGGAAATTTATTGTCTCATGCTTTTGGAGCCTAGAAGCTTGAATTCAAGGCATAGGTTAGGGCCGTGCTCTCTCTGAAGCCTTTAGGTCAGTTATTTCCGTATCTTTTCCAGCATCTCATTGTCTAGGCGTTGCTTTGCTGTGGGACCATAACTCCAATCTCTTCCCCTGTCTTCACACCTTTTCTCTGTGTCTGAATGTCTCTAGGTCTTCACATGGCATTCCCCCTGTGATGTGTCCAAATTTCCCTTTTCTCATAAGGACCCAGTCACATTAGATTAAGGTCTACCCTAATGACCTCTTTTTAACTTGATTATATCTGCATAGTCTATTCCCAAATATGGTCACATTCATGGGTACTAGCGATTAAAACCAACATACATTTTTTTTTTTAAGAGGGAGAGGCACAATTTGGACTACAACAGCTACAAACAATAGAGAAAATTTATTTACAAATCTTATATTATTGGGAGAGGCAATAATAATAACTAACAAAAGGCAGCATAACACTAGCTAGTATGTACTTAGCATTCAGTGTGTCCTAATTACTGTCCTAAGCAATCAATAAAACTATTAGTTTAGTTAACCCTTATAGAAACCACCTGAAGTAGGTACATTTTCTTTTTTTTTTCTCCTAAGACCTCATAGATGATGAGTGGTAGAGCCTAGGTCTTCACCTGTAGGTAACATGATTGTGTTCTTAGAGTAAGCAGGTGATTTAGTCACATGAGATTATAGAAAACAAAGTTCATGAGATTTCTGGTATTAGCTAAATCAGTAATAGTTAGAAACTAGGAGCCACATCCATGTGATACCTTTTCATTAGAGTATCAGAGTACAAAAACATGTTCTTATATTTGGAAGAATAACTCAGATATCCATAGTGAGACACCTAAGGAAACCAAAAAGAGACAGAGACTCACGTATCCCAGGATATGGAAAGAAAGAACTCATGAGAGTAGCTAAAGACTTTTGGAAGACTTTTTTATTGGTACCCATAATATTTACGCCAGCTTGATGTGGCTAGGAAAATTATCACTGTAAATAATTACATTATTAAGGAAAATTATCATTGCATATAATTACATTATCAATTCAAAAGTAATAAAAGAAAACTAAAGGCAAAGATCTGGAAGAGGACATAGAGAAATACAATTTAGAAGAGTAGATTAGAAATCAGGATTGTATTATGGAAGAAACTGTATTAGAATTTTTACAGAATTCTATGTGCTGATATAATAAATTGATGAGGGCAGAGAAAGGAATTCTGTATTGAGAACTGGTTGTTAAGCTTTCATAGGTCAGAAGATATGGAATCATCACTGCAAAAAAGAAATTTTGTGCTTGCTGCAAATGGAAATCAAGGTGACTAAGAATGTTGATGGTCAAAGGGGAGAAGAAATGGTGCAATAGCTTGTTGACACAGTACTTTGGAGAAAAAAGTACTTGTGAGTGTGTTTTACTAAAGAACACTAGTGTAAAATAACTACTGCTATGAGTAGAGAGCCATATAATTGATTTTCCTCCGTTTTCCAACTTGCAAGCATTTGGAAAGATCCAGTGATTGATTAGAAGAGGTTGAAAGCATATTAAATAGGGTCCACTTCTATTATAAATGAAAGATTTGCTTGATCTTTACTGCTGTGCCAGTAGCAGTAAAGATTATGCAAACTCAAAAGCTAAATATATGGATGTTCAGGTGTCAGCTATAGGAAAATGCTTAATTCTCTTGAATTAAGTGGTCCAAACTCTTTGATATCATTTTGTTTTCCTGGATAACATGCTGAGCAGCCTGAGTGAAAGTTACTTGGTTTGAAATACAAAATGTACTCCTGAAAAAAGTTAATAAGCAAAGACAATATAATAGTTTCATTCAATTTAGCTGTTAGCTTTATTTAAAACAACCGAGAAGCTGAAAACTAAATGATGCCTTGCTAAATTAATTTTTTTATGAAATAAATTTTTAATTTGGGATGACAACATATTTAATTGTGATGTGATGAAAAATATTTATGTAACAGTACTGCAAATTACAGCAGTCATGAAGACCAAGAACCAATCCAAAACACTTTTTTTGTAGGCACACCTAATTAATTTTAGTAGAATCATGCAGAAAAAACAGACATGCAGAAAAAAACAGATTTTTCACCATGATCTCTGCACCCTTGTGCTGTCCATGGTCCTGGGAGAAAGACATCTCCTGCTGGGAGTTATGAATGAATATAAGCTGTTTTGTTATTCAGAGAAGCTACTTCTGCTTGGAACTTTACAAAACAGTATAACTTCATGGGGTTGAGTGTCTTTGAACAGTAATTCATTACATATCATACTGTCAGCTGTTTTAGTATTGTCATTCTTAGTACCTACACTTATTTTTCAGTGCATTTTTCAGAATGTTCTCTTATTTTCTAATTGCGGCTGAAATAACATTTTCAAGCACACCATCCAGAGTTGTGTTGTTCCTTACACGTCACACTGCATTCTTCCAGGAATTATATTTTCTTGAAAATGAAAGAATGAGAAAGCAATTTTATCTTTTATTTTTCTCCCACACGTATCTTTTGCCTCAGAAATGAATTTCAATATCTTTCCGAAGAAGCCTGCATTTTAATTATTTTTTCAGGGCCTGACAATTCAGATTTCCCAGATGATAAATTAAATGTGTAATGCTTGATTATATGTCACATTTCATTTTATGCAACTGGATAATATCCACGTGAAAGTTATTCCCTGGAAACAGACCAATAAAGTACCATTCAGTACACTGCTGATTCAATACACAAAATAGTACTTCAGTATTCAGAAACAGTTAACAAGACATCACAAACTATGTAACTTACTTTGTGGAGATATTTTAATAATACCGATTTCTTTATAGTTTGCAAAGCAATTGCAAAAGTGTTATCATTTTGTACTCATAAAAAAACCAAGAGATATCTATTGCTGTCTCCAGGTTTTTTTAAAAAATTAAAAAAGATATTATGACAGAAAGAGTCTCTTTTGCTAAAGTACCCTTGGCTGTTAAGTGGTAGGGCTGAGCATTTTACACTGACCCTCTGACAATACGTTTTAGGCTAGTTTCTACAGTACAGCTTCCTGTAGTTTTGTACATGTGAGGCTATTTAAGTCCTCTTCTGAGAAAAGAAAATATTCTCAGTGTAAGATATCAAACTAGCAGCTTTTAGTGTGTAATCTGGAAAATGCAAAGCAGAACTACCTTAAAGTGTTTGAAATTCACAAATTCTATAAAATAGTAATTGAATGAAAATTAAATAGATGTAGTCATAAACGGTATAAATTATATTTTTGTTTGTCTAGGGCTTTTGAAAAAATATGATTGTTGGTTAACAGAATAAGTATTTCTCTAGCACTACAGCAGACGTTTTCTTTCTAGTGACATGCATGAGTGGGTGGTGAGTATTTCAGATCAGAACATTGAGTTCTTGTGAACAGACAAAGAATATATAATGACTGGGTTTACTTTCTCTCTCTCTCTCTCTCTCTCTCTGCTAAGCTTGGTCATCACACAGACTTTTAGAATTAAACGCCAACGCTTCTTCAAAAAGGAAAACAAGAAAGCAATCCTATATAAACCTTGGCTACAGATAACCTCTACAAAAGATCATTTCTTTATGCTTTTTTTGAGAATAATTCCAAAATGCTTGATCAGACAATTATTAAATTATATTTTCTCCTTTTTGAGGATCAGATAAAATGAAAATGTGTTTTGGTTATAATTAAGTACATATGTCAAGTTCTAAGGAGATATTTCTTCTCTTGTATTCTACTTAAGAAAAATGCAGGTAAGATTTTGGAAAAGGATGTCTATAAAGTCAAGAATAGTTTTTCATTTTTATAGGAGGTTAGATTCAATATAGAAGCAAAGAAAAACATAGGTTCATTTTTTACTCTTGTATGAGTAACATACAAAACAAGAATTTACACTGAGGCCACATGTTTTTTGAGCAAATAAGACATATCTTTCTTCTTCTTTTTTTTTTTTTAGATCGAGTTTCACTCTTGTTGCCCAGGCTGGAGTGCAGTGGCACGATCTTGGCTCACTGAAACCTCTGCCTCCTGGGTTCAAGTGATTCTCCTGTCTCAGCCTCTCGAGTAGCTGGGACTATAGGCACTCGCCACCAGGCCCGGCTAATTTTTTTTGTATTTTTAGTAGAAACGAGGTTTCACCATGTTGGCTAGGCTGATCTCAAATTGCTGACCTCAAATGATGTGCCCGCCTCGGCCTCCCTAAGTGCTAGGATTACAGTTGTGAGCCACTGCGCCCAGCCTTCTTTTTTTTTTTTTTTTTTTTTTTTTAAACATAGGTCTTCACATTTCAGAGAAGTGACAGCAATATTTTTGTTCAGGCTTATAGAATTCTGAGTTGTCATCTTCTTGGCAGAAAAACTGAGTAATCTGCTTGTAATGCTTGTGTACTACATATTATACATGTGAATATGCACAATTCACTCACATTTACTGTGTATCAGGCATCAGTTTGCCTTTCTGAAAAGAAAAAAAAAAGCAAAAATGAAGAATTAACTTGAGAATTCATTGAAAATATTAAGTTTTTTGGTTATTTCTGGTAATTACAGAGAGTGTTCCAGACTAAGGAAATAAATGCTAAGTAATCGACATTGTTTTTTTTTTTCTTTTAAAATGTAAAAGGGGACTAGAAGAAATACATGTTCAGTATTAGATAAAAGGCTTTCAAAAACTTTATCTGTTATCCTTAGCTCCTCACTTACTCCAAGTATATGTAGAAAAGTCTAGAGATTCAGTCTATTTGAGAAGGGGGATGTCTTTGACTTGAAAAAGACTTGTCAGAGTCCTCTGCATTTTACATCTCTTTGCTCTCTCCAAGAGCAAGGGATTTTTTTCTTATTTCAAGATGAGCTCAGGAAGTTTCCCAAGATTTGATGAAATAGGGAAGGCTGGTCTATATGGAGACGAGACTGATATCAATCATCGCTCCAACAAGATGCTTTCTTAGCTGACAAATCTTGGCTTGTTCTGTGTTGCTATTGGAGAGAAGTGTGTCGAAATGGGTTTTATGCTCATGAAGCCTGCCCTTCTGAAGCGTTTGATCAATGCAAACACAGACTCATATCTTTTGTCTGGAAAAGTCTCAAGGTACTAGACTGGCTTGGCTGAATTCACCTGCAGTGGCAGAGCAAAGGGAATATTGCAGAGAGAGTTTGTGCTGGGTTTCTGAACCTCTAGAGATGAAACTAAAGCTGTGTCTCCAGTGGTCAACTTGAAGGGACATCCTCATTGCAAGGAAATGGCAATATTGGAGGCCTCCTCTGCAGAGTAAATTGCCTTTAAAAATATCCCCAGTGCACCCCCATGAAAGAATAAAAATAACATTTGAGTATATTTGCCGTTGAGAGTATACCAATGTTAGATTACAAATACACCAGCCAGGGCTGAGTATGGTGCCTCATGCCTGAGTATGGTGCCTCATGCCTGTAATCCCAGCACTTTGGGATGCCAGGCTGGGCAGATCACTTGATGTCGGGGGTTTGAGACCAGTCTGGCCAACATGGCAAAACTCCGTCTCTAGAAAAAATAAAAAATTTGCCTGGCGTGGTGGGGTAGGCCTGTAATCCCTGCTATACTAGGAAGGCTGAGGCATGAGAATCGCTTGAACCCAGGAGGTGGAGGTTGCATTGATCCGAAATCTGGCCACTGCACCCCAGCCAGGGTGACAGAGTGAGGCTCCCTCTAAAAATAAAAATAAAGAAACAAAAAAACACCAGCCACCAGGTAGTACCTTCCCAAGCCCATTGTCACACTTCCCTCCCTATTCCATCCCCAGAGGAGCCAGAGGCAGCCCAATCTAGCAAGGAGAAGCAATGGATGCCTCAAGAAGGGATACCACACCTTTTCCTGCTGCTCTTTGGAATTTTCAGACCAGAGTCCGAGCAGGGAGAAGATGTGCTTAAAATGGATGACAGCTTATAATGTTGATATTAATGTTAGCTGCACTTGTTTAATATATGAAAATGACTTTTCCAATATCTGAAAGCAACCAAGAATAATTTTGCATATAAACATACACCAGGGGAAAGAAGGTAAGAGCTGACAGAGATTACTTAAAGGAAGAGGTGAGAAAGGAATATGGTTTTTATACATTGTACAGCATGGAGTTCAGCTTTGTAAAACTATCAGTACTGCCTTATCAATTACACTTTCAAAAAATTACTCAAATAATAATAATAATAATAATAATAAAAGAAAATAAATAAATAAATAAATAAATAATTACTCCCTCCGCACAGCAAAAAAAAAAAAAAAAAAAAAAATTACTCAAATATATTACTCAAAAATGTCTTTGATTCCCATTGGTTTCATATTAGTGCAAACCACCGACTTGTCTCACCTAAATGATTGCACCAGTTCCTGATTTGATCAGACCATGGTCTGAAAATTTCACAGAGCAGCAGGAAGACGGTGTGATATCCCTTCTTGAGGCATCCACTGCTCATTAGATTGTGCTGCCTCTGGCCCCTCTGGGGATGGGAAATAGGAAGGGAAATAGGAGGCAATGGGCTGGGGAAGGTATTACCTAGCTGGTAATATTTGTAATCTAACATTGGTATACTCTTGATGGCACGTATACTCACGTGATAATGTTATTATTTCATGGGGGTGCACTAAGGATCTTTTAAAGGCAATTTCTCTGCAGAGGAGACCTCCAACATTGCCATTTCCTTGTAAATGGAATGTCCCTTCAAGTTGACCACTGGAGACATGGCTTTAGTTTCATCCATAGAGGCACAGAAACCCAGCACAACCTCTCCCTACAACATTCCCTTTGCTTTGCCACTGCAGGTGATTCCAGCCTCTCCTATTGTTTCTCCTCCCCTGTTTAACTCTATAGAGCAAGAAAAGTGATTTTCTCAGAAAATAATTAGGTCACATGTAACTTCTTAGCTTAAACATTTCAATGGCTCCATATTACATTTACTACAAAATCTAGACTGACTTGGCCCACATGATCAATTCTTTACATGTTTCTCTACCTTCTTTGTAAGCAACTTCCCCATTTCTTCCCTGTGCTTCAGACTCCCTAACCTCCTGTGATCATATTCTGGCTACCGGTAAGCTCTTTCTTGCATATGATTCCCAGTGTCTCTTCTCTCCATCTCTACAGATAGCCAAATTATCCAAGTCCACATTCCCTCTTCAAAGAAGACTTCCTTGACCTCCCTACATAAACGAAGTTTCCTATGCATTCTTCATCTCAGCTAATTATTTTCTCCTTAACAGTATTCGTTTGCATACTCCTCACCCTACTAACAAAAATATTAATTGTATGCTTAGTTTTTTTGCTAATTTTTTTTTGTGTGAAAAACAGTGTCTCCACACTTCAAACAGTGTCTACACATGGTAGATCTTTAATGGAATGAACTCTCACGTTACTATTATTATCTTTTGGAGGCCCTACAAAGAGCTGTGAAATGAAGGTATACATTAAAAAAAAAAACTTAACTACTTACTATTTATGCCATTATTAACTTGAGCTTATTTTTTTGTCTATAAGACCTAGGTTTAAAAATTGTGCTCTCTATGAATTTCAACACATTTAATTAACTAAAATCTTGGCCTTTTATCTGTTAAATAATAATATAGTAATACTTGGCCAAACAATTAATCTATTAAGTAAAATACAATATTTAAAGAACCGAAGACTTGAAGTCCAAGGTTACGATTAAACTCCTCTCTCTTCTTCAAACATATAAAAAGATGTTACATATTTAAAAGTCATGTAGATTACTATTTTTATAAATAGGTAAGTTTTTATCCAGAATATATTCATAACTAAATGCATATATCTGTTTACCACAAAAACTACTGACACGAAATGTGGTATGTGAGTTAAAGTCAAAGAAATAATGGAAATGTCTCCACTATCACTGCTCTGTAGGATTTAGATGGTAGAACCCACAGAGATGAATCTGATGGGTGAACACAGGCAACAAAAAATATATTTTTAAAAGACTCTGGACCATACTTTGTATTGGTAAAATAAAAGTTCAAGTCCAATTGTAAAACTAACACCAGAAAAGACAACCAATAACACTATTATTAAGAAATTAATTCATTCCTGATAATAGCAAATTATATCAAAGTATTCAATTGACTTTAAACATGCCAAAGGTCATCTGATATATTAAAACTTTAATAGGTATAAAAATTATGATAAATCTTGTAAAAATTCATTATCTGAATCAATAAATTTGAATTGAGACCTAGAATTATGTATTTCTTAGAAACTCCCAGGTAATACTAATGCTGCTGATCTAAGAACCACATTTACTATAACAAGTCTTTAGAATGAGGTAATAGATAAATGTAATAAAGAATAAATTGGAAATCCTGGAAATGAAATTAATAGACAGTGATATCAAACAATTCAAAGTATAGGAAGCTCTAGGCTAGATAAAGCCAAAGACAAAATTCACATTAAGGCATTCAGAGAAGATTCAGTCCACAAAGATAATGAGAAAAAATATATAAAACAAGAATTAACAGACAGAAAGGACATATTAATCCTCCAGAAGAAGCATCCTCTTCTAAATTATCATGGATAAAAAGCAGAATGAGAAACATAAAGCAAAAATTCCTAATAACTCACAAAGAAAAAGATCACTTCTAATGGAAGTATAATTATGCACCAGCAGACTTATGCTCAGCAATTAGAGGTGTCAGAAGAAGGAAGGGAAGCAAAGTAAGCATATTCTGAGAATTGTGTCCACAGATGAAAAGCAAAGGCTTTTTCAGATATATAAAACCTAAATAGTGTAATACTCATGGACCCACAGTGAAGTAATCACCAAATACTTCTGTGAGAATAAGAGAGAACCAAGTGAAGAAGTCAGGTGGAAATATATATACACATATACACATATATATATGTGTATATATATGTTTGACTCATATATATGAGTCAAAAGAATGAAAACATATACAACATATACCAGTAGGCAAATCTCTGTCTACCTAAAATGGTTAATTTTTTGTGTGACCTTAACTGGACCACTAGGTGCCCAAATATTTGGTTAAACATTATTCTGACTATGTTTCTGAAAGTATTTCTAGATGAGATTAATGTTTAAATGAATATACCGAGTAAAGCCGATTTTTTCATCTGAATGTGAATGGACCTTATTCAATCTGTTGAAGGCCAGAATACAACATAAGGCAGAGTAAGGAATAATTCACTCTCTGAATGACTGTTTTCAAGCTGGGACATGGGTCTCCTGCCTTCAGGCTTGGTCTCAGATAGAACTTACACCTTCAGTTCTTCTGGTTTTTGGACTCAGAATAGGATTGGGGCTTAAACCGTCAGCTTTCCTGGTTCTCGGGTCTTTGGATCCTGATTGGAATGATATCGCTGGCTTTCCAGAGTCTTTAGCTTGCTGACTGCACATCTTGGAAATTCTCAGCTTTCATAATCAATTACAATTGAATATGAGGTGATTCTTTATATATACATTTCTTATATGTGTACCAGTTTCTTATATATATTGCATATTTATATGTTTATATATTTTTTATATATAAGTATACATATTCTGTTTATTTCTCTGGAAGACTGATTATCTTCTACTTACTGATCTATCAATCTATCTATAAGGGTAAAAACTAAACAAATGTCTTAATTTAGTCAATTGTAACAAGTGAAATAGGAAGGGTCTGTTCTACATGAATCCTGTCTAGGTGTAGTTTTGGTTTATGAAGAAGCTAAATATATACTGATTAATGTCTATTATTATGCTTATTAATGTCTATTAATCAGTATATATTTACATTTATATATTTATATTTGTCAATTAAAAGTGTACACATTACAAAATGTACACATTAAATACATTCAGTTATTAGGCTCAATATACATGGAGAAAAAATAAAGGCATATTTTTAACAAGAAACAAGAAATATATTTTAAGACATTACACAGTAAATAGATACCCAAAAGAGAGCTAAATAAACTCAACTATGATCATTATCATTAAAATGCAATGTGCTTATTATATTTAACAAAGACTATCCAATTGAATTTAAAAATACTATCTACAAGTTTGTTTGGAGAGATGCCTAAAATATAGGAGCATAAAGATTGAATAAAGAGAATAAACATAACAGAGGAGAGAGAGAGAAAGGAGAGAGAGCACCCTGATCTAAGAATATTAATAGTATTCAAAATGTAATGAATCTTCTCCTAAGGGTGTTATATAAGTAGGCATGATTATAAGAGTAACAGTTCACTGAGGATATGTAAAAATCATAAGAAGATAGCAATATAACTTTAAAATGTTTAATTCTCATTACCAGGTATATACACAAAGGAACTCAAATCAGTATGCCAAAGAAATGTCTGCACTCCCATGTTTATTGTAGCATTATTCACAATAGTCAAGATATGTGAACAACCTGTGTTGTTAACAAATGAATGGATTTAAAAATGGGATATATATACTCAATGAAATACTGTTCCACACTTAAAAACAGGAAATTCTGTCATTTGGGACAACATGGATGAACCCAGTGGTCATTATGTTAAGTGAAATAACCCACACATAGAGAAACAAATGTTATGTGATCTCACTTATATGTAAGATAGAAAACAGTAGCACTCTTAGAAAGCAAAACGGTGGACACAATAGGCTTAGGGAGAGGGGTGAAACGGAAAGGGGAGTTGTTGTTCAATAGGTACAGTTATAGTTAGATAAGAGGAATCAGTTCTGGTATTTCATTGTACAACAGAGGAGCTGTAGTTAATAATATTGTTTTCTATATTTTAAAATTGCTGGAATAAAGTATTTTGAATATTTGCACCACAAATAAATGATGAATGTTTGAGATGATGAGTATGCTAATTATTGTGATTTGGTCATTACAAAATGTATACATATACAGAAACATCACATTGGACCTCATAAATATGCATAATTTATATTTGTCAATTAAAAGTAAAATTTAAAATAAAATATTTAGCCAGGCATGGTGGCTCACAACTATAATTCCAGCACTTTGGGAGGCCGAGGTGGGTGGATCACCTAAGGTCAGAAGTTTGAGACCAGCCTGTCCAATATGGTGAAACTCTGTCTCTACTAAAACTACGAAAATTAGCTGGGCGTGGTGGTGGGTGCCTGTAGTCCCAGCTACTCTGGAGGCTGAGACAGGAGAATTGCTTGAATCCAGGAGGCAGAAGTTGCAGTGAGCCGAGATCACGCCACTGCACTCCAGCCTAGATGACAAGAGTGAGAGTCCACCTCAAAAAATAAAAATAAAAAATAAAACAATAAAAATAAATAAAATAAAATAAAATAATTTAAAATTCCATAGAATTATAAGGCAAAGTTTTTAACATAGCTATGATACTTGCAGATTTTAATATATTTCTTAAAAATTTAGATAAATTTGATAGAATGTTAATAAGGATATTGAATATTTGACAACACAGTTAATCCATCTGATCTAACATGGATGTGAACCCCTGACACACATCAGAAGACATACATTCTTTTCAAGGACACATGAAATATATTTAAAATGGATGATTATGTATTTACAAAGAAAATCTTAAAAAGGCAATAATTTTTATCATAGAAAAAGCAATGCAATGAAATATCAAGTTTTTAATCAGAAAAAAATTCATTTGAAAAATATAATGTGCATTTCTAAATCAATTGTAAACAGAAATCCATATGAGAAATTATAAGTATTTAGAACTCAATAAAAATGAATGTAATATATGTTTAAAATTTTGTTAGATTTGGTCAGAGTCTTGATTAGAGGCAAATTATAGTGGTAAATGTATGAGTTAAAGAGGAAGAAATCATGAAATTAAATTAGTTAAATATTGTAATTCATGAAAATAAAAAATATGGAGTAAACAGAAACATAGAAAGTAAATGATAAATATCTGATATTAATAAAACAGAGATATTAAATCTTGGGAGAAGGAACCATAGCGATAATAAACAAAACCAAAATATAATTCTTTGAAAAACTAAGATACAAAATGATTCATCAAAGCAAACTAGAAAAAGCGTAAAGAAGCAAAACAACAGAGTTAGCTGGGTGGAAGTTGTTTAAAAATCTTAAAACTATGAAATGATAGGATACTTGAAAAAGAGATAGGGATATTTCAAAATATATTATCAGTTAATATTTATGAAATATAGAACCATTAGTTGAATCAGTGGCCAAAAAACATTTCTTCAAAAAGTTTTAGAAAATATCTGGGCCATATAGCTTTGAATGTTTAAAAAAATAAATCTTTCAACAAATAGATAATACTTACTGTATTAAAGATGTTCAAAGAATAGAAAAAAAGGAAGCACTCCAAAACACATTTTATGAGACCTGCGTAACCTCGACGACAAAACCGGATAAAATTAGAACCAGAAAATGCAATTGTAGAACAAATTTATTTGTGAACATAGATGTAGAAAGCATGCACACCGTTACCAAGTTGAAACCTGCATTGTTTTTATATAAATTAAATCACATTTAAAGTAAATCATATTTAAATTTGTTTTGTTCTAGCAATAGCAAAGAGCTTTAGTATAAACAAAATGACAGTATATTTATACATTTAAAAATAACAAGATAATCTCAGTTGTTGCATTGAAATATTTGGTAAAAATGCAGGTATTACTCATGAATAAAAGCAAAGACAGAAACAAAACACTTAGCAAATCATATCTTGAATGTTCCTCAACCTGATAAAAATATATTTAAGAACCTGCGTTACATATTATTATCTTTATTGATGAATCTTTAGTGATATTGCAAAATCCTGTAACGGTACTCAATTCAAACTACAAGTGATCTATCTTAGCAATTTGTGATGTCCCTTGTAATAAAGTGGAAGTGGTCAGAGTACACACAAGGGATAATTTGACAAGGCAGGCTGTCAGGTCACTTAGCTTTATTGAATAAACACACACACACATACACACACACACATATACACATTAAATATATTATATATATTGTAAATATAAGTATATGTACATTATATATATTATATATGTAAGTCTTCAGAGGCAGAGTCTTGTTTTCCTTGGGCTCAATTGAATCTAGCAAAAGATGTTTAGCTGTTTCTCTACACATTCTCATGCCAATAGTTTTAAGCTGTCTGCAATGTTCTTTCTCTTACATTACGCATTGGGAGAACATTTAAAGAGAGGACAGTCATGTATATATGACTAAAAGAACATTGCAGACAGCTTAAAATTATTGGCATGAGAATGTGTAGAGAAACAGCGAAACATCTTTTAGTAGATTTAATTGAGCCCAAGGAAAACAAGAATCTGCCTCAGAAAACTATTGCCCCCCTAACATCTACACATCTTTTTCACATATATTCCTGACTGTAGTTGTAGTAGTTTAGGTCCAAACAGTTACTCATTTTTTTTTTCTTTTTTTTTAAATTTCAGCACAGCTGAAAGATTTATTTCATTGCATAGTAGGAAGAGCCAACAATTACTATTTAATATTCTTTCAAATATTCCTTTAAAGCGTGTACACTTTTGCTATTAACTTCCTTGGTATTTATAGATTTACATTTTGAGTTTATTTAAATTTATTTCATGAAATTTTCATAAAGGTTAAAACTGTCTTATTTATAAATATTTAAATAGCTACTAGATATCCCTGGTAAAAACAGATATCACATGGATGGAATATGGTAAAATGATTGCTTTACTTTCTTATCAGGAAAAAATAACATAAAAAATCAAAACGTTTATGTAAAATAACATTATAATTACTGTGTTTATTTAACTATGATCCTGTGATACTGCTCTGTTGCGCGTTTGACATTGAGGCATAAGACTTGGTTTCTTCCAATGTCTTTACAATTACTCCAACAATAAAAATAGTCGTTAAATAAATTATATCTCACACATTCAATAACTTTTTAGAGTGTTCAGGAACTTCGGAATTGATACATATAAAGTGTCAGATTCTTTATAATTCATTATAGTGAGACACCTTAAAAGCATTGTTTTTACATATCAGAAGTATATTAAATGTTTTTGTTCTATTACTAGAACCCATTATTTTTTTAAATGATCACTGTATGAATATTTTAGTAGTTATATGTTACACTTGAAAGTTTTGTTTTCTATGCACTTTAAAAATATATCATCTTTTTTATATTCCCATAGTAAATTAAAATCAAATATATTTCTCATTTATTTCTTGCCAGCATCTAATAAAAATATTCCTTTAGCCCATGCAGATATTAAACTGGAAAGCTTTATTTTCTTTTGCCCAATGATTTTTTTAAAATTTTGTACTTTATAGTAGTTTCACATGGTGTTACAATCTTGCTGTGGCATGAATCTCGAGGTTATTGTTTTCTCTTATTCATTTACTCTCATCTGCTGAGAAGAAATTCTTATATTTCTGCTGCAACCTATTGCGTTTGCACCTTTTAAAAGCTTGTTTTGCACTACTTTGTTGAATACTTTAACCATTTATTTACCATATGTAGTTTTGGAAGGAATAATAAAAAAAAATTCCCCCCTCAATGGTTTGAATCAAAGTCACTATTTTAAGTTTCCTTAATTTTACTTTCATATTTATTCCAAAGGAGTTGTTCTAAAATTAGTCTCACTGATATTGTACTTAATATAATATTTTTAAGAATAATCTTTACAGAGATAATTAAAATGGTTATGTTTCCAAAATTGTTTTATTTTTAATTTTATGGGTACGTAGTAGGTGTACATATTTATGGGATACATGAAATGTTTTAATAAAGGCTTGCAAGGTGAAATAATCACATCAAGGAGAAGAGGGTATCCATTCCCTCAAGCATTTATGCTTTTGGTTACAAACAATTCAATTATACTCTTAGTTATTTTAAAATGTACAATTATTATTGACTGTAGTCACCCTGTTCTGCTATTAAACAGGAGGCCTTATTCAGTCTTTCTGATTTTTTTTTTTGTACCTGTTAATTATTCTCATCTTCTTCCCAGCTCCCTACTACCCTTCTCAGCCTCTGGTAACAACCCTTCTACTCTCTCTGTTAATTAATTAAACTGTTTGATTTTTAAATCCCACATGAAAGTGAGAAAATGCAATGTTTGCCTTTTTGTGCCTGACTTATTTCACTTAACATCATGATCTCCAGTTCCATCCATGTTGTTGCAAATGACAGGATCTCATTCTTTTTCAGGGCTGCATGGTAGTCCATTGTGTATATGTACCACAATTTCTTTATTCATTCATCTGTGGATGGACACTTAGGTTGTTTCCAAATTTTAGCTATTGTAAATAGTTGCTGCAACACACATAGGTGTGCAAATATCTCTTTGATATACTGATTTCCTTTCTTTTGGGTACATACCCAGCATTGGGATTGCAGGATCATTGGTAGCTCAAGTTTTGTGTTTTTGAGGAACCTCCAAATGGTCCTCCATTGTGGTTGTACTAATTTACATTCCCACCAACAGTGTAAAAAGTTTCCCTTTTCTTCACATACTGACCAGCATTTGTTATTGCTTGTCTTCTGGGTAAAAGCCATTTTAACCGGGGTGAGATGATCGCTCACTGTAGTTTTGAATTTGCAATTCTCTGATTGTGATTTTAAGCACTTTTTCATATACCTATTTGCCATATGTATGTCTTCTTTAGGGAAATTGCTAAGCAAATCTTTTGCTCATTTTTCATCAGATTATTAGGTTTTTCTCTATAGAGTCGTTTGAGCTCCTTATATATTCTGGTTATTAATCCCTTGTCAGATGGGTGGTTTGGAAATATTATATTCCATTCTGTGGGTTGTCTCTTCACTTTGCTGGTTGTTTCCTTTGCTGGGCAGAAGCTTTTTAACTTTATGTGTCCATTTTCGCTGTGGTTGTCTGTGTTTTTGAAGTATTACTCATAATTTTTCCCCAGACCAATGTCTTGGAGATTTTCCCCAATGTTTTCCTGTAGTAGTTTCATAGTTTGAGGTCTTAGATTTAAGTCTTAAATCCATTTTGATTTCATTTTTGTAAATGGCAACAACTTTGATGAATTTATCAGTTCTAATTTTTTTTCTTATGTGTGCCTGTGTGATGTCTTTAGATTTTTCCAAATATAAGATCATATCATCAGCAAACAAGACAATTGGAATTTTTCCTTCCAATTTTGATGCCCTTTAATTCTTTCTCTTGTCTGATTGCTCTAGCTAGGACTTCCAGTGCTATGTTGAACAACAGTGTTGAAATTGAGCATTCTTGTCATGTTCAGATTTTAGAGGAAAGGCTTTCAGGCTTTCTCCATTTAGTAAACAATGATTAAATTTAAAGAAAATGTGAAGGCTTTTGAATAAAATTTACTTTAACATTATAGGTATAAATTTACTATACAGGTATATTCTTAGCTCAAGTTTTCCCAGATTAATTGTACTAATTTGCAAAATACTGACATTTAACAGTAAAAATATTAAAAAGGGGAAAGAAAAAAATCTTATTTATAGAATAATGCTAATTAAATATTTAGAAGAAATGGTAAAAATAGAAACATCACCATTTAACAATCATCATAATAAAAACTAAGGAAAAATTCATTAGTCAGTGTGAAGTAACTAGATTATAGATGCCAAGATATTAAAAAAGCCTGAAATTATTGCCTCACAAATTACCAATTAATGACAAAAGAAACAGAAATAATTTTATAATAAAAATAGTTTGTGAATAATACCTTAATATAACCAATTATGGAGCCATTAGAAAATTACCATTAGCTATTTATTCTTCTTAAAGATGATATTTTATTACAATAGAATGATGACTTTTTCTCTCTAAATAATTGCTCTCTCTCTAAATATATATATGAAATGAGGTGATATAAAAAGGGAACCTATTTTCAATCCAAATAAGTATTTTTTCTTCAACACTAAATATAGCTTGTTAAAAATAAACATCTGTCAAGTAACATTTTTTCTTTTTATGAGATTGTTTATTTTTATTAGTAAAGAAAGATTAAAAGTCATGATCTCATAAATTAGAAGGATTTAGACTTTATAAAATTTTAGAAAAAAGTAATATGTTATTATATAATATATAGATATTTATCAAATAGATAAACATTCATTGAGAATGTGTGTGGTTTACAAAAGTCTCTGAACTTTTCATTTCTAAACACATTCTTTGTGGGGCTTGAATTCTCAGTTCTGTGGCATTGATGTGCCTCTAAATTGATACAACAACTGAAATTTTATTAATATATATTTTTAATGAGAAACTAATATGTAGAAGGCAAATGCTGAATAAACTTTTTATATTCAAAGTTTATAATCTAGTAGATTGGTTAAGATAAACATCCCAAACTTATAATAAAGATCAAAGTTAATCAAAAGCTATTTTCTCCCTGTTGCTTCACTAATATATAGTTTCTGCTTTTACCATAAAATCCCAATTCCTTATATGAGGAGATGGTGCTTAATCTCAGATTATGGTTTGAAGTAGAACGACAAAACAGTATCAATAGTTTGCTCATTTTTGTTGTGGTTTAGTATTCAGTTATATGAATATATGACAATTTGGTTATCAGCTCACCTTTTAATGGAAATTTAGATTGTTTTCATTTATTATGAATAAAGTCACTATGAACAATCATGTAAAAAGTTGAAAACTTTTTGTAACCACTTGATGGGGGGAAAAAGTTGAGTTCAAATACCTCTGCCTAGTGACACAGCATGGAAACATCAATAACAAATAGAGGGGGAATATTGACATTTTTCTAATAATAAAGTTAAATCATATTTTCATAGCAGGAGCTACCACACATTTTATGAACAGATAGAAAAATACTTCTCTATGTCATAGAGATTTTACAAGGTAGTGCATCTAAGGCTGAGTGTTTCACTTTAATGTTTGTCAATGTGCTATTTAATTTAATTTTTATCTAATTCCCAAAATATCAGGAAGAATATGAGCTATCATGCTGACAAGGATATTTTTGAAGAGCCGGGATTTGGAATGCCCTTCCCTGTCCTGAAATGTTGTGTGCATCTGAAGTCCCAAGTGTTCTCTAGTGCTGCTATATGGCACAGTATTTTTTTTGGAATGTGTATTTCAGATAGGTTGACAAATATTACCGAAAGCAGGGACCTAAAGCTTAGGATAAGATAAAGCCATGTGTGTGAGGGATAAATTTCATGAAAGGAGAGCCCAGATTTATAGCCAGCTGTTTGTAAAACTGATGCCTTAAGAAGGAAAGGAGAGGATACTTGTCAATATGGTGTACTGAACTAATGAGTGTAGGTCCTACACACTGAAAAATTCAAAAACTCCAGGAATCATGTTTTAATATATATGATTAGGCTCAAAAGAAATGACAACGGAATCAATTCTAAGGTGCAAATAAAAAGAGGGTAAAGCAGAATTGTTAGATCAAAATATTTCAATTTGTTTTAAAAAGATGGCCATGCCATAGATCTTCACATTTAGCTAGAGGGAGATGAAACTGAGTATCTTGCAGAAAATCATTAGTGAGGAAATGCTAACTCTGCTTCTAAATGAGACTCAATTTTTACCCCAATGTCTTGGATATGAAGTAAGGAAGCAGGAGGCTTGTAAGGATATGCCTCTATGCTTAAATTGCCAATAAGTTATAGAAACTACAAATTAAAAATTAATGTTTTAAAATGGTCTGAATTTAGACAATCCATATGGGTTACAAAACAAAAATAAAATGTTTTATAGGAAAGTTTCCATATGAGGTATTTCAAATATGACAGAAAACAACTTCCATGGTATATACTAAAGAGCTGACAAATAACTAAAGATAATACAGAACTGTGAAAGAGACTTTAAAATAAGCATATATAAAGTGATCACACTGAAAAATGAACTTGAACCTGAAAGGAAAAAAAAATACATTAAAAACGGGCATATTAAGAACTAGAAATTCTATATACATGAAAATATAGTCATTGAGTTAAACAAAATATTAACAAATAGACAAACAAAATTAGTTATGAAAATTCTTTTAAGACAGAGAAAATGAACTGGAAGTAAGGTGGAAGACCTGAGGAAAGAAAAGCAAGTCTTTGAATTTGGGCTTGGCAACAGAAATAATCACACGTAATGTTTTAGTCTATTTGTATATTCTTTTTGTGGACTGTGTAGTCAATTTAGAACAGTCCTAAAATGTTTTACTCCTGTGATTTTATTTTCCTTAATTATTTGCACCACTTCCAAAACTGTACATTTGACAAACTTATGCATTGCTACTGTGGCCACTAAAATTGTAGGGGCATCAAGGAAAGTGAGCCTGTCTACCTTGAAATTGTTACTGGTGTCTTTACAGAGGTATCATTATCTCTTTGAGGATTCTTTCGAAGTATTTGCTTTGAATGGAATAACTCATCCCCGAGATAGAAGCAGAGAATAAGAACACGTAACTCAAAACAGTATGTCTGGAGTGGCGTCAGACGAATCACACAATTCCCGTATATTTTATAAGACAATGACTTTAGAACACTAGAATAGGGAAAAGAATTTTGGTTACAGTATAAGATGAGTCCCATTTAAAAAAAGTTATAGGGTTGTATGGAAGTTTAACGATGGAATGTTCATGTAAGCATGAGTTCCTATGGATATTTTATTTTTAGCATTTGACATAAACATTGAAGAAAGTGTAAAATGTTGACAAAAGGAGATAGAAATAATCTTATGCAAAAAAAGAAATGCCACAAGCAATGTCACATAATCTGACTTGGAAAGAGGGAACAGTGTTCTTTACTGGATACTGAAAGAAAAAATGGGGTGTTAAACTAGAAAAGTAGAGGTGCAATTGGAGATATTATAAGATATTTTGAAATAAGAAGTAAATATTAGAAGAAAAATCTAATAAACCCGTAAGAATTAAAAGTTGATCATGGAATACAGAATAAGAAAAACAGCCAATTAGATCTACAGTTTATAAAAATAAGGACAAAAATTGTGATAAAAAGGAATTTAAAAATGGACTCTCTGATGAATTAAAAAAAGAACAGATATTCAAGGTATGAGGGGTTATTGTCAAATGCTGAGATGTTTTATTGAAAAGGAGTGAAAGTGGGAAAGGAGTTTAGTGGAATATATTAAAGCAAAGGGATATTATTGAATTTAACCATTGGATGCCTATTGTTGATCTTTAATAGAGTGCTTTTTGAAGTGATAGTGGAATTTTCAGTTTTCAGAGTTAAAATGGCATGCCAATTGTCATCTAAAAATACATTCCCCGAGTCTTTTTGGGAATATGGCTGCATCTAGCTGCTGTCGAGTCTGGAAAATGTCATTCTTAATGTATTCATGCCACTGTATTTTGAGTCTTCTTGCTATTGCAACCTGAACTGTATTCTAACTAAAGCAGATATTAGTATCACTGGAGGGTTGGTCCTGTGAGAGAAACTGAAAATATGTGACATTAGAATAGTACTCAGGCAGTATAGATGGGTAAGGTTGGAAAGCTGGTGACCCCTGTTATGCCAGTATAGCTGACAAATGATTGTCTTTGAAAAGGTAACTAAGCCACGTGTTCGTTAAGACAATCAGGTGACTCTTGAGCCTATATTTTTGAGGAAATCATTACAAAGATCCATATATGTAACTATATATTGCCTGTTTCTTGTTGCTTTATGCAAATTACTACAATAAAGAGAACCTCAGATAAGATCTGACTTACTTTCAAAACAAAATGAAGGGGAACGTCCAAAAATATGGGGCTTTGCAGGATGGCAATATCCAAATCATTTTTTTACTCCCCTAAAACAGAAAGATAAAAGTGTCAGTCTAAAAACATGTATTGAGACTTCTGATTAAGATTTCTAATTCATAAGGTATCTAAGTTTGTAGCAAACATCAGATTTGGAGTAATGTCTTTCACTCCCATGTATTGTGTCAGAGATCTTCAAGTTGCCTCAAATCAAAATAAATTAGAAATAGGCACAGACAAGAAAATCACAAGGCAGGCTTAGGAAGTATGTCCTTAAAATAACGCTGTGATTTTTTCCCTGGCATATTACTACTGAGGGGAAGCAAATAGGCCATGGGTCTAAAAATTTTTGAGAGCAATTACAAAGAAGTCACAAGATTGGCCTAAAAGAATTGATTGCTTATCTCTAAAACAATTCTCGGGCTCCCAGAACTGCACCTGCAAAAAGTAGTTTGTGTAAGTTTGCCTCCAAGGAGAATATAGAGTCATTCTTCAGATGCAGCCACAGAAGCTAATGAACACAATGATGGACCTCCCAGAAGGCAGAGCCATGTGCCATGGAAGACAGAGGACGAGATCATTTTTCTCACAGCTCAGAATCTGAGTCTACCCAATGAATTTACTCAACTTTCAACAGTCAGCCTTTATTAGTCCTTCCCAGAAAGACATCACTGTTATGTGCTGACTGACCTGTTTCCCATTCTATTTTCTGAATGAATTATTTTTAACTGCAGTAATTTTATTTCTGTTCCACTCTCATACATTATTCTCATTAGCAACTTCAGACCCAGGCAAGAAGGGGTGCTGCCTTGGACTCCGTATTTTGGCAAACTCAATTCTGTCCTTCCCCAGCCCAACCCCAGTTTTCAAGGTAAGAGTTGCATAGGCCAAAGGGCGGTGATGCCTGTGTCTAGTTGAAGCATAGGCTCCACTTCTGGGCCATGCTTTGAATGCCTAATAGTTCACGGAGCCCTGCTCGAATAGACCCTAATTGGCTTCCAGGTATTTTACAGACCTTCTACCTATGTCATCCTCCTGAAAATTGCTGGCCTTAACTTAAATCCAACAACTGGCTAAGGGCAGCATTGTAGTTTGGCTTGCAGATTTGGGTGTAACCCAATTAATCATAAGAGAAGAGAGTGAAGAGAAGAGAGGGTCATGGTTACAAATTCAGAGCTATTGTTATCTTTCCTTGTGTTTTCATATATTCTAGGATGGAAAAACAAGAATCTGAGAATTTTGGAGTTGCCAACGTAAGTGAATAGAATGTATTATATTTAACAGTCTAATTTACTTGGTTTATATATTTTTACTTTTATTTATTTATTTTTTTTTGAGAAGCTGGATTGCAGTATCACGACCTAGGCTCAGTGTAACTTCCATCTCCCAGGCTCAAGAGATCCTCCCGCCTCAGCGTCTCGAGTACCTGGGACTACAGGAACGTGCCACCATGCCTGGCAAATTTTTTATTTTTTTGTAGAGACGGGGTTTCACTATGTGGCTCAGGCTGGTCTCAAACTCTAGGACTCAAGGGACCCACCTGCCTAGGCCTCCCAAAGTGCTGGGATTACAGGCATGAGCAACCACACCAGGGCTGTATGTAATTATTTAATAGTGTTTGTCTTAGCCATATATCAGGTTGTTTATAAACAACAGAAATTTATTTCACACAGTTCTGTAAGCTGGAAAATCTACAATTAAGGTGTCAACAGATTTGATGTCCAGGGAGGGCCCTCTTTCCCATAATGACACCCTCTCACTCTGTCCTCACAGGGTGAAAGGGGTTAGTTAGCTTTTTGAGGTCTCTTTGTAAGAGCACTAATCCCATGCACAGAGGCTCTGCCCTCCTGATCTAGTCACCTCCCAAAGGCCCCACCTCCTAATAGCATCACACTGAGGATTAGGTTTTAATGTATAATTTTTTTTTATACATTAAACATTCAAACATTCATTATACATTAAACATTATATACATAATGTTTATATACATATGTTATATACATATACATTATATACATATATGTATAAACATTAAACATTTTTATACATTAAACATTATACACAAACATTCAAACAATTGCATAGGTATAGGATATGTAAGACTACATTTGTAATATTTGTATTGCCCCCCAAATATTGTCACATACCAAAATATGACAGATTATTTTTCTATTAGTTTATAAGTTGCCAGGATATAGGATCTGTGATTGAACCTAATAGAGAGGGATGCCCATTAACCACAGATTCTGAGATTTGTGATGGAAGAAGTAATAGGATAGGACCTCGGGCTTTGTCCTTTGGCAGAAGAATGAGTTCACTTTGTTGGAAGCAGAGTGTGCACTGATAAATGGTTGCCATAGGACGGACTCTGGCAGCCTACCAGTTATTCCCTTCAAATCTTTTCCCCTCTTTTTTTCTGGGCACATGGTTACAGGGCTGTGAACAATTTCGGTTGTCCTCACACGTATTAGCCATGTGAAGCTCTGTAATAAGTTCTCACCAATGGAATATGAACAAAGTAATGTGTTAAAAGAAGATTAAAAGGTTAAAAGAAGATTTCTTACTCTGGTCTTGCTCACTTTTCGTTTCTTGCAGACTGAAATGTAGATATGGTAGAGGTGCAGCATCAGTCATGCTGATGAAGACAACATCCATGGGATTGATGGAGGAAGAAAACGGGCTCAATAAAAATTCACAGAGAAAAGCTGCCTTATGTGTGTGAGACAAACTTCACTCTTTAAGCTATTACATTTCCCCCCCCCCCAGTAGTTTAGCCTTTAGTCTAAGAAAACTGCTTAGAAAAATATGGGCTTATTGTTACTCATTTAAAGTGGGCATATGAGTTATTATGGGCAAATGAAGTTATTATGGGCAAATGAAGTTATTATGATAAGCACAAACTACTTGTTTATCTTTCATTAGAGTAGCTAAGGGACAGAATGTGTAGACAGAACTCAGTTATAATGTCATTTTTTTTCATATAACTCCTCGCATGCTTAGGAAGTAAGATATTAATTAGAATTCTAGGAAAAGTCAGATTTATGTAGTCATTTGGAACCTTATGAATATCTTCAACTTTCAGAAAATAATATTACGTATATACACACACACAATAGTATATAGAAAATTTATTATAGTGTATAATATAGGGTTTATGCATAGTACATAGTATACAGATTATATAGAGTATATAAAGTATATGGCATATAGAGCATTTACAGTAATCCTGTATATTACTTTTCATGTATTCATTAATTTTAATATCTATTTCAATTTACTTTTCACACATTCACAACATTTATGTTTTCTAGAACTAAAGTTTCCATTTTTGCAATTCACAGAATAATAAAATTGCCTAGTTGTTTTAAAATTAGGTAGAAAATAGTAACTTATAAGAAACTACCTAGAAGCATATCATTAACTTTATGAATGTATAAATGAGTTTGTCATTTGCTAGAAGCCAATGAGACACATGCTTGGTGTCTAATTTGTCAAGCATCACTTTTTGAAAATCTTAAGCAGAGACATCTTCTAAATCTGAGTCATAGACCAAGTCTCAGTCTCTTTCTCTCTCTCTCTATATATATATATAATATATAATATATAAATATATAAATATATAATATATAATACACACACACTGTTAGGATCAGTTGGTTTATATGTTTTTAAGTCATGTATTTTTTAACTGAACTTCTGTCTAGATGCTCTATCCATTATTGAAAGTGAGGTATTCAAGTCTCCATCTATTAATGTAGAACGATCTATTCTTACCTTCAAGTTTGTCAGTACTTGCTTCATATTATTTTAGGACTATGTTGCTTTGAGAATATATGTTTATAATTAGATTTTCTTAATGAATTGACACTTCTTAAAATATATACCTCCCTCTTCCTTATATACCAGTTATAAAATTACTTTGATATTACCACCATAGCTCTCTTTTTGGTTGATATTGTTATGGAATATCTTCTTCCATCCTTTAACTTTCAATCTGAGTCTTTAGATCTAATGTGAGTCTCTTGAAGTTGTGTCATTTTTAGAATTCACTCTATTTTGCCTTTGATTGAAGAGTTTGATACATTTCTATTTCAAGTAATCATTAATTAAAAAAGGGCTTCTGACATTTTGCTGTTTTTTTCCTACATAACTATGTTTTTTGCTCTCATTTTCTCTATTATTACCTTTTTTGCTTCTGTTTGCTTTTAGTAGAGTTTGAAAATAGGGTGCTAATTAATTCCCTTCTTTTGTTTTCTGTGTATTATTTTGTGGATATTTTCTCTGTGCTTATTATAGGTATAATATTCAAAATCCTATATTTATCACAATGTACTTTGAATTAAAGTTAACATCCCCAGCATGCAAATACCCTACTCCTATGTAACTTCACTCCATTTTATGTTGTTTCTCTTATAAGTTACACATTTCTACATTTTATGCTCAGAATTATAATGATTTTGATAGTTATTTTGATATTGTTTCTGATAGAAATTAAGAAACAGTTATAAATAAAAATATACAATAATACTGGCTTTTATATTTAATTACATATTTTGATAATTTCAAGTATTTATAGTTTTGTTCTCAAACTGTATTTTCTGCTTGCTCAAATCTTCTGTCTTTTAAAATGTTATTATAATTTTAGCTCCAGAATTTATGTTTAGTTCTTTTTGGAACTTATTTCCTTCTTTCATTGTGTTTTGTTTGTGCATCATTTTCATGATTTCTTTTAGTTCTTTATGTTTTTACTTTTATGTTTTTCTGTAAGGACAGTTATGTACCACATAATGATACTTCAGTCAATGGGGGACCAACCACATTTATGATTGTCCTCCCATAGGATTATAATATTGTATTTTTACTGTACTTTTCTATGTTTACACATGTTTAGATACACAATACTTATCACTGTGTTACAGTTGCCTACAATATTTAGTACAGTAACATTAGGTACAGGTTTCTAGCCTAGGAGCAATAGGCTACACAATATAGTCTATATATATAGTACACTATACCATCTAGCTTTGCCTAAATACAATCTGATGTTTGCACATTGACAAAATTGTCTAATAATGCATTTCTTAGGATATATTCCCATTGGTTAGTAACATATAACTGTATATTTAAAACCTTTCTAGTAAATCCAATGTCTGGACTTCCTCAGGGACAGTTTCTGTCAATTTATTTTGTTCTGTTACATGGGCCATATTTTCCTATTTGTCAGCCTTGTGATTTTTATAGAAACCTGGATATTTGGGTATTACTGTATGGTAGCTTGGAGATTCTCTCCTTTCCTCAAAGTTTGTTATTTTCTGGTTGAGACTGTAGTAGAAGTCTGTTTAATTACTTTCTAACCTATTTTTGCAGACTATTCCATTTCTCGTGTGATAACTGACATGTCTGTTCTTTAGCTTGTGTTCAGCTATTGTACTGACATTTTTTTGTTTTTATTACCAGGGTCTAAAACAAACAAGCAAGCACACAAAAAATGCCTCTCCCAATATTTGAGATTAGCTCTGTGCCATAGACACAGACATTTAGCCAGACTTGTATTAAGTCTATTGATTAGCCTGAGATAAAAGCTCTGGGTCTTGTTGAGCATGTGTCTTGCCCTGGACATATATGTGGCTTTCGTAATTCCCTTGTATGCATAGATGCTTTTGAATGTCTTAATTTTTCAAAGAAACTCTCCCCTAGCTGTTCCTCCTCAGCCTTAGTAGTTTATTACATGTCTGGAACATAATATTTTGTCCCAGGCATTTTTGATTCATTAGATCATCTTGTAGTTTTTTGTTTGTTTGCTTGTTTGAGACGGAGTTTTGCTCTTTTTGCCCAGGCTGGATTGCAATGGTGTGATCTTGGCTCACCGCAACCTCTGCCTCCCGGGTTCATGCGGTTCTCCTGCCTCAGCCTCCTAAGTAGCTGGGATTACAGGCATGCACCACCACACCCGGCTAATTTTGTGTTTTTAGTAGAGACGCGGTTTCTTCATGTTGGTCAGACTAGTCTCGAACTCCTGACCTCAGGTGATCCGCCCGCCTCGGCCTCCCAAAGTGCTGGGATTACAGGAGTGAGCCACTGCCCTGGCCCATCTTGTGGTTTTTTTGAATGATGCTCATTCTTTTTCCAGCCTGAGTTCTGAATTAAGTGAAAGATTGATGATCATCTTGTCTCAATCCTTCAAGGAGTCTTCAAAGAGTTTATAGCAGGCATGCACAATAATTTGCAAATGAAGTTTGTTCTACTCTTTTCAGTCCCAGGAACCAAGGTCCTACATTGGGAGCATAAGCTACCTTCAAGACTGTTACCATGCTGTAAAGGGGGTGGAGCAAGGGAAAGCAAAAATATCACAATTATTTTTATTTCTTATATCAGCTATGTTTTTCTTGAGTCAGCATTTGCTTTGTTGCTTTGTTGCTGCATTTCTTGCTGTAAATCTGGAACTATTTTTTTAAAATTCTAATGAAGTTGGATCCGACTGGTTATAGTTATTTTTCAATGTTTTTGTGGAGAGATGATAGTTAAATCTGGCCATTCCATTTTGCTGAGGTCATCTTATCTCTAAATATGTGTCCCTAATCCTAATACAGGATATTGCAAGAAAAGGACAACTTGGCTCTAGAATCAATGCATTAACATGTCGTTGGAATTGACCTCGCCAAAAGATGCCTCCCTAAATCCACAAGAACCTCCTTGTTTGAACACAGGTAGGCACTTAGAATTTTGTGTTATATTTTTGACCCACAGGTTATTTAGAAGAGTGTTTGTTTAATTTGAATATATTTGTGAATTTCCAGGGGACCTTTTTGTTGATGGTTCTGATTTTATTCCACTTTGTTTGGAATACATTCCTGATTGTTCTCTACTGCTTTGCATTTATTCATTCTGTTTAAGGCTTGGCATTTGATCTATTCTGGAAGATGTACCATGAGTATTTGGGAAGAATGTGTACTCTGTTGTTGTTGGGTCAAGTGTCCAATGCATATTTATTAGGTCTTGTTGATTGTTAACTTTACTACTGCCTTGTTAATCTTCTTCATATTTGCTCTAAACATTATTAAAAGAAGGACATTGAAGTCTCCAATTATTGTGGAAATGTCTTTTCTCCCCTCAGTTCTGTCACTTTTGCTTAGTGTAGTGTTATTGCTTTTTAGGTACATATATATTCATAATTGTAATCTATTTCTAATGAGTTGATTATTGTATGATTATCAAATATCCCTCTTTTTCTTTTGGTAACTGTTTTGGTGTTACTTTATTTGATATTGGTATAGCCACCAGATTTCTTGTGTTGCCAACACGAAATATTATATTCCATTATTTTACTTTTGATTTTTTGTATGTTTAAATATAAATTGTGTTTTGTATAGAAAACATACAGCTGGAACTTTTTATAAATTTAATTTGACAATTTCTGCCTTTAGGTTGGATTTTTAATTTGTTCACATTTAATATCATTACTGACAAGGTTTGGGATACAGATGTATGCAATTTTGCTGTTTCTTGTATGTCTCATGTTGTTATCTTTTTTTTTTACTGCTTTCTTTTGCATTGAGCATACATTTTCTATTGTAATGTTTAATTTATTTAATATCTTACTCTATTTAAAAAAATGATTTTCTTAGTGATTTTTCTAGGGTTTACAATTTACAGCTTAACAGAATCTACTTTATATTAATACTAACTTAATCATCATGAGATATAGAAAGTTTATTTCCATATAGTTCTATACCTTTTTCCATTTTTGTGCTATTATTGTTTTATATATTACATTTATATATGTAAAGAACCCAAACCTGCATTTTTATTATTATTGCTATACATGCATTTATCTTTTAAAGAAGCTGAATAAAAAAGGAGAGTAAATATATACTTTAAAATTTTCATATTAACCACTTTATCATTTCTGATTCTATTCATTAGCTTCTGTAGATTTAAGTTGATGCTGTTGATTCAAGTTACAGTTTAGTACAATTTTGTTACATCCCATTTAGGTTTTCTCCTACCCACCTCTTTTATTCTATTATCTGATATATTTTTAAATGCTGTAAGTCCAATGATACAATTTCATGCATATTATTTTATATACTTGCTTTTAAAATCACTTATTAAGATAAAGGACAGGAAATATATGTGTGTGTATATATATATATATATATATATATATACTGTATTTTATAATTACATAAATACTTTAATCAGTTCTCTCTTTTTTTGTTTTTAGATTTGGATTATCATACAAGGTTACTTGCTTTCAGCCTGAATAACTTCCTATTATATATTGTAAAGCCAATTTTCCAAGTAACACATTTGCTAAGTTTTATTTGGGTAATGATTTTACCATTGTTTGTAAAAGATACATTTGCTGGAAAACAATTCTTGGTTGACAGTGTTCATTGTTTCATAGCCTCTCTGCATTCTGGCCTCTTTATTTTTTACTTTTTTAATGAGCTATCAACTGTTAGTGGAATCCCCTCAAAGGTAACAAGTCATTTATTTTTTCCTACTCCTTAAAAGATAGACCTCTTTGTCTTTTAATAAACTTTTATAATATGTCTTTGTGTGGGTATCTGTGGATTTATCCTGCTTAGAGTTTATGGAGATTCCTGAGTGTATAAGCTTTTTTTCATCAAATTTCAAATGATTTCTGTCATTTAAAAATTTTATTTTGTTTCTCTTTGAGGTACTCACACTAGTACACTAGTTTGCTTAATGTTGTCCTATATTTCCCTCAGCTCTGTTCATTTTTGTTAATTAATGAATCTTATTTCGCTTATTTTTCCTGATTTTTATTGCATAATTTCTATACATCTTTAATTTTTTTTTTCTTTTATTATTATTATTATTATTATACTTTAGGTTTTATGGTACATGTGCACAATGTGCAGGTAAGTTACATATGTATACATGTGCCATGCTGGTGCGCTGCACCCACCAACTCGTCATCTAGCATTAGGTATATCTCTCAATGCTATCCCTCCCCCCTCCCCCCACCCCACAACAGTCCCCGAAGTGTGATGTTCCCCTTCCTGTGTCCATGTGTTCTCATTGTTCAATTCCCACCTATGAATGAGAATATGTGGTGTTTGGTTTTTTGTTCTTGCGATAGTTTACTGAGAATGATGATTTCCAATTTCATCCATGTCCCTACAAAGGACATGAACTCATCATTTTTTATGGCTGCATAGTATTCCATGGTGTATATGTGCCACATTTTCTTAATCCAGTCTATCATTGTTGGACATTTGGGTTGGTTCCAAGTCTTTGCTATTGTGAATAATGCGGCAATAAACAGACATGTGCATGTGTCTTTATAGCAGCATGATTTATAGTCCTTTGGGTATATACCCAGTAATGGGATGGCTGGGTCGAATGGAATTTCTAGTTCTAGATCCCTGAGGAATCGCCACACTGACTTCCACAAGGGTTGAACTAGTTTACAATCCCACCAACAGTGTGAAAGTGTTCCTATTTCTCCACATCCTCTCCAGCACCTGTTGTTTCCTGACTTTTTAATGATTGCCATTCTAACTGGTGTGAGATGGTATCTCATTGTGGTTTTGATTTGCATTTCTCTGATGGCCAGTGATGGTGAGCATTTTTTCATGTGTTTTTTGGCTGCATAAATGTCTTCTTTTGAGAAGTGTCTGTTCATGTCCTTCGCCCACTTTTTGATGGGGTTGTTTGTTTTTTTCTTGTAAATTTGTTGGAGTTCATTGTAGATTCTGGATATTAGCCCTTTGTCAGATGAGTAGGTTGCGAAAATTTTCTCCCATTTTGTAGGTTGCCTGTTCACTCTGATGGTAGTTTCTTTTGCTGTGCAGAAGCTCTTGAGTTTAATTAGATCCCATTTGTCAATTTTGGCTTTTGTTGCCATTGCTTTTGGTGTTTTAGACATGAAGTCCTTGCCCATGCCTATGTCCTGAATGGTAATGCCTAGGTTTTCTTCTAGGGTTTTTATGGTTTTAGGTCTAACATTTAAGTCTTTAATTCATCTTGAATTGATTTTTGTATAAGGTGTAAGGAAGGGATCCAGTTTCAGCTTTCTACACTGGCTACTGGCACAAGACAGGGATGCCCTCTCTCACCACTTCTATTCAACATAGTGTTGGAAGTTCTGGCCAGGGCAATTAGGCAGGAGAAGGAAATCAAGGGTATTCAATTAGGAAAAGAGGAAGTCAAATTGTCCCTGTTTGCAGATGACATGATAGTATATCTAGAAAACCCCATTGTCTCAGCCCAAAATCTCCTTAAGCTGATAAGCAGCTTCAGCCAAGTCTCAGGATACAAAATCAATGTGCAAAAATCACAAGCATTCTTATACATAAATAACAGACAGACAGAGAGCCAAATCATGAGTGAACTCCCATTCACAATTGCTTCAAAGAGAATAAAATACCTAGGAATCCAACTTACAAGGGATGTGAAAGACCTCTTCAAGGAGAACTACAAACCACTGCTCAAGGAAATAAAAGAGGATACAAACAAATGGAAGAACATTCCATGCTCATGGGTAGGAAGAATCAATATCATGAAAATGGCCATCCTTCCCAAGGTAATTTACAGATTCAATGCCATCCCCATCAAGCTACCAATGACTTTCTTCACAGAATTGGAAAAAACTACTTTAAAGTTCATATGGAACCAAAAAAGAGCCCGCATCGCCAAGTCAATCCTAAGCCAAAAGAACAAAGCTGGAGGCATCACACTACCTGACTTCAAACTATACTACAAGGCTACAGTAACCAAAACAGCATGGTACTGGTACCAAAACAGAGATATAGATCAATGGAACAGAACAGAGCCGTCAGAAATAATGCCACATATCTACAAGTATCTGATCTTTGACAAACCTGACAAAAACAAGAAATGGGGAAAGGATTCCCTATTTAATAAATGGTGCTGGGAAATCTTTAAGTTTTTTTATTTTATTTTTTACCAGCTCAAAACTTCTCTTAAGACACTCTAATACATTTTTAACTTGGATTGTGTTTTCGTTTCCAGATTTCAATTTGATTTTTAAAAAGTAGGTTATATCTTTCTTAATACTCTGACATTGTCATTGTACTTCTGTAAGCATGAATTCTTCTAGTTTTTACAAATATTTTTAAAGTCCATTAATGTCTTTGTCTATTAAGTTTCATATGTTGGTTTTATCAGGAGTAACTTCTACTAATTTTTTTCCTGTTTATGTGGTAAACATTTCTGTTTACTTGCAAAACTTATAACATTTGCTTAAAACTTGACATTATAAGTAATATAATCTAGACATTATGGATGCTTACTATCACTCCTTAGCCAGGGCTAGCTTTTGTGGTGGTTTATTTATGTGCTTGTTTAGTGGATGAGATGGACTATTTTAATGTCCATGGGAAGAGTAACTATAGTATCTCTTTTTTTCTGATATTAGTAAATATTGTGTTATCTTTTTTTGTCTTAGTCTGACTACTGGTTGATTGATTCTATTGATCACTTCAATAAACCAGCTTTTGGTTGTGTTGATTTTCTTTATTATTTTTCAATTTTTAATTTCATTTATTTCTGCTTTATTTTTTTATTATTATTATTATACTTTAAGTTTTAGGGTACATGTGCACAATGTGCAGGTTAGTTACATATGTATACATGTGCCATGCTGGTGTGCTGCACCCATTAACTCGCCATTTAGCATTAGGTATATCTCCTAAAGCTATCCCTCCCCCCTCCCCCCACCCCACAACAGTCCCCAGAGTGGGATGTTCCCCTTCCTGTGTCCATGTGTTCTTATTGTTCAATTCCCATCTATGAGTGAGAACACGTGGTGTTTGATTTTTCATCCTTGCGATAGTTTACTGAGAATGATGATTTCCAATTTCATCCATGTCCCTACAAAGGACATGAACTCATCATTTTTTATGGCTGCATAGTATTCCATGGTGTATATGTGCCACATTTTCTTAATCCAGTCTATGATTGTTGGACATTTGGGTTGGTTCCAAGTCTTTGCTATTGTGAATAGTGCCACAATAAACATATGTGTGCATGTGTCTTTATAGCAGCATGATTTATAGTCCTTTGGGTATATACCCAGTAATGGGATGGCTGGGTCAAATGGTATTTCTAGTTCTAGATCCCTGAGGAATCGCCACACTGACTTCCACAAGGGTTGAACTAGTTTACAGTCCCACCAACAGTGTAAAAGTGTTCCTATTTCTCCACATCCTCTCCAGCACCTGTTGTTTCCTGACTTTTTAATGATTGCCATTCTAACTGGTGTGAGATAGTATCTCATTGTGGTTTTGATTTGCATTTTTTTTTTTTTTACTTCTTCTTGTTTGCATTTTAAATTGCTACTTTTAGTGTCCTAATTTAGATTACCAAGTTTTACAGGTTTTTAATTTTGTAATTATGGAGTTAATATGACACACTGCCTTCTAAACACTGATTTTTGTTGCATCACACAAACTTTAATGAGTTGTATTTTTTATTTACATTCACTTCAAAATAGTTTTAATTAAAAAATATTTTTTGCCCATTTGTTACTTATAATCGAGTTGATTAATCTACAAATATCTGTGGGTCTTCCACCTATACTTCTCTTATTGATTTACAATTTAATACCACTGTGGTTTAATAACATATGTTGAATGATTGTTATTATTTTAATTTGTAAAATAAAATTTATGGCCCAGAATATGGTCTAATTTGGTGGGTGTTTTTTGTGAGTTTGAGCAAAATGTGTATTTTTTTTTTGGTGGATGGAAGTTTTCATAAATATCATATACATAAGGTGGACTTATAATGCCATTTATGTCCATTTCATCCTTCTTAACAGCTATTTTGAAAACTACAACTATAATAGCGGATTTGTTTACTTATGTCTTAACTTCTCTTAATTATTTGTTGTGTATTTTACCACTGTAGCTAGGTGTATACACATTTAGAATTATATCTTCTTGGAGAATTGACACTTTTATTATTATGTTGTACCTCTGTTTATCTCCAAGAATTTTTCTTGCTCTAAAGTCTGCTATTTCAAAATTAATGTAGTGACTCCAGCTTTCCTTTGATCAGTTTTAGCATGGTAAATGTTTCTTCATTTCTTTATTTCAAGACTATCTGACCCTTCATATTAAAAAGTACTTTTACAAATAGACATATTATTAGGTAATTTTTAATTCATTATAATAATCTCTAGTTGCTGCATCTAGACTTCACATTTAAAGTTTTAAATTATGTAGTTGGCTTAATGACAGTCATGTTTATTACACTTTCTATACCTTTTCAGAGGCATATATTTATCCATTCTTTGATTTTATTGGGTGTTTTGTATAGCTTCATTTTACTTTTTCCTTTAGTATATCAGCTACACAGTTTAAAAAATATATATGTTGGTTTGCGCTAGTGTTTAAAATATTTTTAATGAATCTAATTCAACTCTTAAGTAACACTACTTGTCTTTGTGTGTAGTTTATATGTCTTATAATGGAGAGTTCCAAGTTCTTTCCTTCTGTCTCCCCTGTTATGGCACTCATCCATTTTTTTATCCATGTGCTATAATCACATGGATAATCACACAACACATTTCAACTTAATATTAATACTTTTAAAAACAGTTATTAAGATCAATAAGAATAAGAAAAAATAATTTCCTTCATCTTCATTTATTTCTTCTCTGATATTTTTTTCTTCATGTAAAATGTTTTTTTCTGACTTACATCATTTCCTCATGCCTCAAGTCTATGGATATATTTTACAAATCAAGTTTGCTGGAAAACAATTCCTTCTGTGTTTGCTTGTCTAAGAAATCATTTATTTCTCCTTCACTTTAGAAAGTTAGTTTAGCTGGACATAGAATTTTGAATTCTATTTTTCTTTTTGCTTTCTCTCTCTATTTTTCTCTCTTCTTTTCTTTCTTTCAACTTTACATGTTTGCTCAACTGCTGGCTTGTATTGTTTCTGACAAAACATCAGCATTAAAGCTTATCTTTATCCCTTTAAAACTAAAGTATTTTCATCTTGTGCCAGTATCTTTCAAAATTTTGTGTCTTTTTTTTCTGAAGTTTGAATATGCTATGAATAGGAATAGTATTTTTTGATACATATTCTGCTTTGATTTCTCTGTGCTTCCTGGAACTGTGGTTTGGTGTCTGTCATCAATTTTGAAAAGGAGTTCTCACCTATTAGCATTTTACGTATTTTTTTTCTGCTTTGTTCTGTCTTCTCATTCTGGTGTTCAAATTTGACATTATACACTTTTTAAAGGTTTGTTTCAGTTTTGATTGACACATAGAATTGTGCATAGTTATGGTTACAATGTGATGTTTTAATATATGTTTATATTGTGTATTAATCAAATGAAGGTAAATAGAAAATTAAGTACTTCAAACTTTCTTTGTGGTGAGAACATTGTGAATCCTCTCTTCTAACTGTTTTGAAATATATGATACATTGTTGTTAATTATATTAATCTTTCTGTATAATAGACACCGAAACATATTCCTCATATTTAACTGTAACTTTGTACCTCTTGACCAATCTCTCCTCTTCTATCATCTCCCCTCCCCTCTCCAGCCTCCTAACCATTATTCTATTTCCTACTTCTATGAGATCAACTTTTTAAATTCCCATATATGAGTAAGAACATGCAGTGTTGGTCTTTACATGCTTGGCGTTTTTTGCTTAACATAATGTCTTTCTGGTTTGTTCATGTTATTGCAAAGGACAGTGTTTCCATCTTATTAAAGGCTGAATAGTATCCATTGTGTATATATACCATTTTTCCTTTATCCATTCATTTGTTGGTGGACACTATTTTACATGTCTTGGCTAATTAAATACAACTGAAATAAACATGGGAGTGTAGAAATCTCTTCCACATACTGATTTTATTTCATTTGAATATATACATTTTGACATTTTCCCATAGTTCTTGGGTATTTTATTCCTCTTCTTTTCATTCATTCTTTTTCTTTGCACTTTATTTTGGGAAGTTTCTTTTGGCCTATACTCAAATTCAGTGATTCTTTTCATAGTCATGTCTAGTCTATTGAGTCCAAAAACATATTCTATATGTAGATTACATTATGTTTGAATTTCTAGACTTTCTTTTGATCCTTTCTTAGATTTATTTCAAATCCTTTTGCTAACATTGCCCATTTTCTTGCATCTTATCAATGACTTTGGGACAAAGCTCATATAGTCTTTCTCTCTGAAGAGAAGGCCTTGTTTTGCAGATAACTCTGGTAGTATGTCACAGAAATTATTCATTGTCCCCCATCAGAGCCATGAGATCTTTCTCAAACGTTTACTGTGAGAATCTCCTAGGAATTCTGGATGTAAAGCCCATAAAAATGTATTGGACCACTAAAAATATTCCCTCAATTATTTTCTCACTCTCACCCAGTTCACAGTCATCCTTCAGCAATTTGTCATAGTTATTATTTAAGTGTCCATTCCAGTTTTTGCTATTGTTTGTTGTTGTTTTGTAATGCTCACACTTTATTAAATAATATGAGAAAGGATACAATATATATCTTAGGACTTTTATATAATATGTCCTAACAGTTTTTCTTTGCAGTGGTTTCTATCCCGGGTAAATAGATCTTGGCTGTAATTACCTGGATCAGTCTGTCTCTCTAGATATTGGGGTAGTGATTTTCTTTTCCACCTCAATTTGCTTTTCCAATTATCTGATATGTCCAAGAAAATTTATTGATTTTATTTTTGTCCAGTCTTTGTTTATTGTAAGGATGTTAGTGATGACCTCCCAGCTCTTTTCACGTCTGAGCTGAAACTGGAAGTTTCCTAAAGGGGCCAGAAAATGTTCAATTTATCTGAGTTTTAATAATTTTGGCACATTATTGTCTGTCTATGAACTTGATTGTCCATGTTGTTTTCAGGCAAATGTTCAGTACATAAAAATTATTTTGATAAATTGCTTCTATTTTACTGTTTTGTTTTGTTTTGTTTTTCTGAAATGGCCTTGGTTTGTCTACATATATCCCTTCACTTGATCATTAATCACACAGAAGAGTTCTTTGGTTCCGCCTTGATTTTGGTTTGTGCAACTATAATGGAAGACTATAACTATAGTTTGAATGTCTTTAGTTCCATAGGTTATAAATCCTAATTATATGATGTTTTCTCCACCAATTCCTTTCTACAGGAAACATATGAAACATTAAGGCACACGTACAAGAAACCCACAAAAAAACAAATTGTACCATCTATTTAATATAATGATATCCTTCCTTCACTATAATATTTATATTGTATTTTAGCTCTTCATAATTTTTCTTTCACACTAATCCTTTCATTACTAACACTTTTCTATTGTTTTTCACCTTCGAACTTGAAAGCAGAACATAATAAAGAGATCAATAAAGTCTACATATTATTATCAACTTTAAGCATTGAAAATTAAATAGAAATCAAATAAAAAAGAACAATCTTTAAAGCAAATAGAAACAAAGGTTTTCTTAAATGTGATATTAACATCACTATTTAAATAAGGTTATTACTATAATCTGAAATTGCAATGAATTTGTTTACTGATGAGAAAAGTGTTTTTAAATTATATTTGAATATTTAAATATAATTGGTCATACAGGGGTTTGGAAATGGGCTATCATAACACTACATTCACTAGGAAGTCTTCCTAAACAACCATAAACATCATAATTTTAACAATAAAAATGTTTTGATTGTACCATACACTGTGTTTTATGCCTACTTATATAACCGCTAATTCTCAGAATAACCTAAGAAGATATAAAGTATTAGTCCAGCGAAAACTTATCATGCAATATTTTAAATATTCAAAAAGAATAATGCATTAAATATTAATGCACTGATATCCATATTTTAGTATTACACTAAATATGTGCATTTGAAGTTCTTGTTTACCTTGAATGATAACATCCCTCTTCACCTCTAATGTAACCACTATCCTGGATTTCCTTTAAATCATTCCTGTAACTTTTAAAAATTCACATTTCATATTTATATCTACTGTCTAAGCAGGTTTTACACTTTTCACTTTCTACACATTCCATCTGTGTGTCTTCCTCCACCTGCTTTTTCAATTCAATATTGATTTAGTTGAACATTGATTGATACTTTGTTATATGTAGCTTCAGTTTATTCAGTTTCATTGTGGATTACTATTTTATAATATTTATTTACAAAAATATGTTTAAATATTAGGCTGTTTTCCCAAATTTTCTTTTTGGAAATAGGGATTTATTCTTGTTTTGGGTGAGATTATTCTCTTAAATGTATACACAAATGTGGAATTTTTTGTTTTTTTCTTTTGATTTATGTATTTTTCTGAATTTTATGACTAATAATCTAGTTTACGTGTTAAAAATACTTTCTTGCAGATTAGGACATCTTTTAGGAGCAAAAATTTTAAATGTTGATGTATTCTAATTTATCATTTATTCCTTGATTTGTGTTGATTTTAAATACATTTTTTACAATCTTCAAAGCATAAACATAACACCTTACTACTCTAAGAATTTATACAGATTTTCTTTTCAAGTATGTCTTTAATTCATCTTGAATTAATTTTTTATGTATTGCTTAAGAGTGTGATATATTTTGATCTATATTATTGACTTTTATTGGTGCTATTTGTGGAATTGACCAACCTCTAACTTGTCGTATAGACTGAGTCTGATTCTCCACTGCTCTATTACTTGATTTGTCAGTCTTTATGCTAATACTAGAGAAATTTAATAATTAAAATTTTATAATAAATCATGGTATATATTTACTTATGTTTATGCACTCCTTTGTAATATTATATACATGTGGTTTTTTGTTTTCATTTTTTATATGTGTATATTTATTTTAAAATTCTCAAAAATTTTATATATTTATCGCATACAATAAGACCTTTTGATATATATACACATTGTGGAAGGACCAAATCAAACTAATTATCACAGGCCAGGCATTACCTCAAATACTTATTACAGTTTTGTGGTGAGAACATTTAACATTAACTCTGTTAGTTCTTTTCGAGTACAGGATCCATTGTTATTAAGTATAGTTTCCATGTTATACAATAGCTCTCTTAAACTTACTATTTCTGCCTAAGTGAAAATTTTTATTCTTTGACCATCACCTCCTCAGTCTGCCCCAACCACCCACCCACCCATTGGCCAACTCCCTTTTAACCACCAGTTCTACTTCTGCTTCTGTGAGTTTGACTTTTTTAGATTCCACATATAAGTGAGATCTCGTGGTATTTGTCTTTCTATGGCTGGCTTATTTAACTTAATATAATGTTTTCCAGATTCATCCATGTTGCCAAAAATGATGGGATTTCCTTCTGGGATCCTTATAGATTGATTTCATATCTTGGCTATTGTGAATAATGCTGCCATGAACATGAGTGTGCAGGTATCTCTTCAACATATTGGTTTTATTTCCTTTAGAAGACATACAAATGGCCAGGAAGTATAAGAAAAAATTCTCAACATCACTAATCATCAAGGAAATGCAATTAAAACTATAATGAGATGTATCATCTCACACTGGTTATAATGTAAACAAGACAAGAGATAACAAGTGTTGGTGAAGATGTGTAGAAAAGAAAACTCTTGCCCACTGTTGGTAGAAATGTAAACTAGTACAGTCATTATAAAAAAAATTGAGGTTTCTCAAAACATTAAAAACACAACTGCCCTATGATCCAGCCATCTGTTTGTGTGTGTGTGTGTGTGTGTGTGTGTGTGTGTGTGTGTTTTTAGTACTCTCCACAATAAAAATAGGTAAGAAAGGTTACTACCTACCGTGATTCAGAAGGTGGGTAGAGGTGAAGAATACATAAAGTGATGAAATACGTCAGTCTAAATTATACAGCACAAATAATGGAAGAACATAAAATGTTTTCATCACATCACATATAACTCCAAAGGAATATTAGCAAAAACTAATTTGACATTGACAACATAAAATTGCTGCCACAAATGTTGGTTGCTGTTTTATACTCGAAGAACCATCTTTTGGCTTTGCTGTTCATCTCTATTAAATATTTGTTTCCTGTTTCAGCAATTTTTCAATAAACTATTTATAATTTCCTTGCATCATTCTTGTATCTCTTCATTTTTCTTGTTTCTTTAAATGATATTCCTATTTCATATTATTTTAGCCTATTTACTGTTCAAGTGTAACTAAGTGCAATACATTTTTTTCATATACAAAATTTTAAAAGGATAAATAGTCTTCTAAGTATCATTTGGTCAGCATCCCACAATCTATATCAGTAACATTTGCATTATGATTCAGTTCTAAGCATTTTTATCAATGTGGAAATATTATATGTTAAGATTTATTTACCCCATATAGTTCAGTGTTTTTATTTTTAATCTTCAGTCATATATACTGCATGCTTACTACATGTTTCTTCTATAATTTTGAAGTTTTGTACTTTATTTCTTTTTTCTAAGTAGCTATTAAAAATTATATATATCTCACTAAAATTTGAAGTAAATAAATTTATCCAACTTCTTTTCAAATAATGCAATGTCCTCAACATACTATATTTAAACATTTCTTATCACTCAATAACAAAAATGTATTATCCACTACCCTTATTTTATCTAAAAGTCATCAATACAGGGAGGACATTTCAGTGTTCATGTCAACAATTGTTTAGATTTACCCACGCATTTACAGATTTTATCTTCACCGATTATGCTTTTCAGTCTTAATTATAAGACAGTTTTCTCTATTTCTGAATTTAACATAAAAAATACCACAAAACAGGAATGGATTCCACAGACACCATAGATACCACATGTTTTTTTTTTTTGTTTGTTTGTTTGTTTAGAAAATTCTCTCATTGTAGTATCATTCTGAAGTGATAATTTTTGATTACTCCTCCAATTATTTGTCCAGCTTAAATAATTTTACCAACCAAATCTTTACAATTTAACCTACAATGTTAGCAATGTTGAACTGCTGTTTGGGTGGTCCCTAATCAGTCTTCTTAAAGTAACTTTAGTTGTTTACAATCTATTTCCTTTTGATTAATTTATCTCAATTTGTCTCAGTACTTTACTTTGAACTACTATTGGTTATATCAGGAAGTTATTTGAAGACTTGAACTCCAATTTAGATGTTAACTCTCTGAGAGTCAATTCATTCACTACTAACAATAAATCCCTACTTTGTAAAATGAAATTACATTGGTGAACTTATACAAAGAGTATAATAGCTCAAAAGATCACATTTGTCCACAATCCCATACTCCACCTTTGTACTCAGTAATTTACAAGGCCTGATTTTATTATTTAATTTGTAAGCCTAAGCTTTGGGCAATTTTACAAATGTCAAAGATGTTTTGTGGTAGGTGTTTTACTGTTTAGAGTATTATTTGTGAGAAGAACTGATAACTGTCTGTTAAACATTCCGAAAAGTTTTGATACTTAGTCCAAACACACATGTTGACTGTCTTTAGGGTAAAAATGCTCACCGATGTTAAAGCACACATTACAGTGAAGATGGCAGATGAGTGCTTCACTCATTGTATACTCAAGTGTAATGAAATATGGTAAAGGCCCAAGCAGGCCTAATTATTGTGTTCTGATAAAAGTGTGGGTGCTTCCAGCGGAGACTACCATGATAGAGTGAATTATAAGGAATCACTATTTTAAATGTTATAATTGCTGCCATGGTTGTTGGTAGCTAGAAATTGACAAGGGACCATCTGCAGTGCACTTTTACAGTTTCCTCTATTTCTTGTTCCAAGAAATAGACATGATTCTGTGTTGTAACAGCTTACTTTCCATATGATCCCTGATTGCGTGACAGCTGCTTATGCAAAAATATGAATTCACAACCTTGCTATTTTTTTGGACAAGAAACTGGTTATGTGGTGGTACGGGGAGCAACTTTTGAATTTTCTATTTTCTCCTTCCATTTCCCTAGGCTTGGTCAAAGAAATTAGAACAACTTTACTCCGAGGCTTTATCTTAGTATAAGGCTTACAGTTATTGAGAAAAGCACAGTTTTGTTAGAGAATGGAAAAAACTATACTTTGAATCTAAAGTGTGAATCAGTAATAAGCACAGTCAAGTATTGGGAGACAGAGAATAAGCAGGAAATGTGAGACACTGACTGAGGAAAAGGACACTAAAATAAGGGTCTGGAACCCTGGGCAGCAGTTTTATGTAATGCAAAATTGTGCCGGCCCTTAATTCAGCGTCTAGGGAGCTAACAAAACCTTCTAAAACATGTTTTAAGGCTCATATATTCCAACAGCAGCATATAAAGAGGCTATGAGATAAAACTTCATGATTGTAGTTTTACAGTACACAAGCTAATGCTAGAGACTGTGCGCCTTTAGCTTGTCTAGCACCTACTTCGTCTTTCCTCCTGCTTGCTCTTCTTTTCTTTCTCCTCTTCTCATTTCTTTCTTCTTCTCTTGTTTCTTTCCTTTCTTCTTCTTTAATGAATATAATCACAAAAACGGGCATCTGGAAGGACCCTTGGAAAACATATTGTCCTTAACGTACTTAACGACTTTATTTTTACACTTGAAGTCTCGAATCTAAAACTAGAAATTTTTGTGAAAACAAATATTAGGTGAATCAACTTTCTCACATAAACAGTAATTAACTTTCAGATTAGATAGAGAGAACCAAATTCTATACCTGACAAGCTCATAAAGCGTTAAAGTCATAAAGAGGAGAATTTTAATCTGGCATGAGAAATACATCTAATTTTTTAAAATTTTTATATCTTGAAAATGCTCTGTTGCTTCAGGTAATTCAACATAATTCAAACGGAAATGCTTCCAAGAAAAGTAAATATAACTTATTTTATCAAGCGCCAATTTTGTATTTAATGAGAAGCAAAACTGAAGGCACAGTTTTAAATTTGTATTTTAAGATTGTTGGCACAGAAAAAAAGAAACCTTTTCTCTTTATTTTAAATTAGACTCATTCACACACAACTAGGAGTCCACTTTAAGTAGATTGTAATAAAACAGGATTTTAAGATTAAATTATATTATTAAATTAAGCACCTACTCTGTTACAAGAACTATTCTAGACCTGGGAATTTCAGAAGGAATAAGGCTGAAGCTTTTTTTTTTTTTTTCTTTATTGTAGTTTCTAATCCAGCTGTAATGAAGACAGACAACAGTCAAATTAACAGGTAAGCAGGAGAATTTCAGGTTATTATGCATTGTTAAAAAATTGACATTGAATGAGAGTGAGGAGCTGAAGACAAAATTCAGGGTTTGGTCAGGGAGAAGCATGACATTTTCTATTTGAGCCTTTCAATTGCCTGGATAATAAATAGGTGGAGGTAAGTATATCTGATTATCCATCAGGAGCAATGGGAGAGAAAGTGAGTGAGTTCAAAGGAGAATAAGGCAATAGGAAACACTTGGCTTAAGGAATTTACCATTGCTAGAAGGCAAGCTGAGTGTCTGTGGTTTCCTCTCTTAAGATGAATTTAAAGACTGGTGGTCATGATATTTCATCTGCAGAGATGCACTCAGGAAAAACACAGACAAGTTATCTGTTTTGTTTTGTTAATAAGGGAAGAAAACATTCCCTGTGTTTGCAACTTTTTCTTGTAATGATGGACTTGTTATTCTAAATAGGAGGCATGAGAAATGATGTATGGTGATAATAAGATAAAAAGTAGCTGAACGCAGGATTTTAAGTCTTGGTGAGTTCAAATAAATATTGTATTCCTGGTATACAATCACTTGTCTGAAATCCTTGGAACCAAATGTGTTTCATAATTCAGCATGATTTAGACTTAAATAATTAAGTTTTTTATGTAACATCTCAAAGAAGGATTGGAGAAGAACCTGCTAATCAAATATGATTCTTTTTCTGCTCTGAACAAATGCATAGTCACATCAAATAAGAAAAATAATGACCATAAAAATGTGATGAATGAAGTCAATCATGTCAGGTTTTACCACAAAGTGAGGTTGAGCACCAAATCTATGAAAGCACCATTTTCTTTTAAAACTTTTAGTGTCTTGGAATTATAGATTAGAGATTTTGAAAGTGTTACCACTTAAGTGAACAAGAAATATAGGAGGGCATTTCAAATCACAGGATACTTGAATTAGATATTTCAGAAATTATGCTATTATACTGACAGGTGGAAAAGTTTGTCTATGAGATTGAGGGATAAAGGTGGAAAATAAATTATAATTTTGTTGATGGGCTACACACATTTGGAGACCAGAATTATAGGAAAATTTTCCATATGGATATGGATCCCATGGAGGAAAAGGGATAGAAAGAAATAGTGTGAATCAAGACTCAAGAACCTCAAAAGTAGAAAAGTGTCTTGGATGTTTGCAGATGACAACAATGAAGGGGAAATGTATCTATTTTTGGTCAAATATTCTTGTCTTCAAACTCTTTGGGTTTATAAAGTTTATTCTTATATTGTATTTTAGTCCTTAGAAAAATGACTCACTTTCCCATCACACAATTGAAACATGGAAAAGAAAATAGACTCAGGAAATTACATAAGTCTGTTAAATAATTCCAACAAGAAGTCTGTTAACCACCCCGTCCTTCCCATTTTTGAGCAAACAAAATATCACGAGCTTCAAATAAGAGAAATCAAACTTTGGAATTAGAGCTGGAAGGTTGTATTGTGCATGCTCTCCTTGAGTAATGACAGTTTATTTCTCCCTCTTTATTTTCCCTTAATAAAAAAACAAAACACGATGAAACAAAACTCCAGTGGAAACTTGTATCATTCAGGTAACATGTGTATTGCTTTCCAAAAAATTATACATTGAGACATATGTATATTCAGATAACAGAAAATATCACATCATCAAATCAGATACAGGAATCTCAGATCTTACCCAATATCAAATTTTAATATTACTTTCAAAGTAGTAGTAGTCGTGAAGCACAGATGAAGCGGCAAGTCTAGAGCTACAGACATTTTTTCCTATTTTTCTTCCAGCCTCGCTAGGAAACAATGATGTCCAGCTATACATAATATATGAGTTTTCTAAGTGCTAGATGTTATTATTGTTTACATAAAAGAAAGCCATTTTCATCAAGAAAAAAGCTTATTTTACATACCAAAGCTTTCATGACATATTACAGGAAGCTATATTCCCTTGTCTCCAAAATCTATGGATTACAAGTTTGTTTGTCATAAGAACTTCTAGTCAAATAATCTACATTCTATTAGTAAATACCATCAGTATATTTATTAAATCTCTTTTACTAGCATATCTTTCAGGGGATTTGATCGGAATGGATTACAGTTCTCTGGATAACTCTTTTCTTCTGGAGACACTTTCCAAGCTCTGTCAATATCTCTTTGACACATATGTCTCAGTTGTGTTTTTAATGTGTCTTAAAATTTCCTCAAAATTTTATTCAAAAAAAGATACTTCACACCTCAATGACCATCTGGACTTGAAACATAAAATGGGGGTCAGGAGTTATTGCTATAATCTTTTCATTAATAACTGTGTTCCTTCTAAGGCCTTTTAATTGTGTATTTCTAGCTAAATTATTTTTTCTTGGTTTTATTCATAGGCATTTGAATATTTGTAAGATTATAATAGGGCATGCGGTATTTTAAAAGCCAAATGTCTTTTTCTAGCCAGTAACTCTTCATAAGTATTACATTAATTAGAGGCTTTAAATAAGCTTCCAGAAATATTCACCCATTCTATGGTTCATGCTGTACATAAGTCTGAATTACATTTAATTTTGACAATAAAATTATAACCTTTTTGTTATAACACACACGTAGCAGAAAGTAAAGCAACATTTTACATACCATACATCAATTAAACTTACAGTACCATTCTTCAATTCTTTGCAGCAGAAGTAAATTTTGATCATGTACCGCATATTCCCAGTGACAGATCCTTTGACCACATGACACTGACCAGCAAGTTTAGGTTGTACTGGTTTGTGAATGTAAACGTATTTCAGATATCTTCTACAGGATTCTATAGATACTGATTTCCAGGTGTCATGTTGGTCACTATTCATCCACTCCTATCACAACTTGATGGTGTTTTTTTTCCTCTATCCACTGCCAGCCAGTTGCTACAGAAAGTCAAATTCCATTTTTAATTATGTTAATCAGCTAATTCTATATTAAATATAAAGACTACATTTTTCAGAGATGTTCTGCCCTGAGACTTACTGTAGTGTTTCCATTAATGATCATCAACTTCTATACCTCTAGCAATCCTACCTTTGAAATATATTTGTTACATACTATTTAGAATACCAATAGTTCTTTCTGGGTGATGGTTTAAGATGCCATTGCCAGTGGTATAATGTTCAATTATGATAATTATCCAATTAATCTATTATAGCCTATAAACCATGAACTTAATGGTAGCTGTAGTTGTATATTGGTCAGTTGAGACAATAGCGTGTCACGGTGATTGGGTGCCATTTTTTATCTGAATTATCCAGATGGAATTTTTAGTTGTACCGATCTGGGAATAATCTGAGATTTTGCACTACTTGCAACAGATACTTATGCCTGCCAGAATTTCATGGATCCTGGTAGAAGATATAAGATTCCTTGGTCAGAGACAGAAGGAAATATCTTTACTCCCAGTAAGAGCAAAAACCTGAGTATCAGGGGTTGTATAGAATGATGGAAGGAGATCCAGCAGACACATGCCAATGCAGAGGGAGTTTTTATATAAAAGGAATTATGATTTTAGGCAATCTGAATATTTTGTGTGTAAACATTTCTGCTCTTTATTCCAAAGGGATAGATGATCTCTTATCTTCCAAGCTGTAAGCAAATGTTTTCTTTGTTCCTGAAAGAGACACTATCTTCCTAGGCAGTTCCCTACATCCCTATATGAACATTCTTAAAAAGATTTCCCAGAACAAAATGCAGCTGGTTCCTTACTTGCAAAGCAGCAGACACAAGAGAGGCCCACTGAAAATTTTCTCCCCAAAATATTCACTTTTTCTTTCTACACTGTCTTTACTTCTGGAAAATTTTTTGAGTATGCCACTTTATTGTCCATTCTAATTTTTGTGACAGAGATGGAACCAAATACATTTAGTTTGTTCAATACAGCATTTAAAGTTCAATTGCATGACTTCCATTGTAGGGATTACTTCCTATAAAATACACAGTATAAATATAGTAATCCCTATAGAAACCCCACCAACTGACCAAGAATGGCCCTTAGAGAGATCTTTACAGTCATCTTAGGACTATAGGATCAAAAGATGATGTTTCCTGAAATGATTCCATTTCTCTTATGATCATTCCCAAATTATAGTTCATAATGTTTTAGGAAAAGAAACACTTTAATTTCTGTCTTCCACATAGAAGTACAATTCTATGATCACACATTGTGTTTCTGAAAAGAAAGTGTAATTTAAGATTATGGAAGCCTTTCAGGTGGAACCTGTGTAAGTTGAGGACTCAGTGTGAAATTATTTCCAACTTAGCCTCTCAGCCAGCCAATCAGTGACTCTTAATTCAGGCATTCCTACCAGTTAAATGGGCAGCGTTTTGTTTCTACTGACAAAGAAATATAAGGTTCAGACCATGTAGGGTGGCAGGAAGGCTTCTAGTTGCCCTATATTTGGCCCCAGTGACAGTAAAGTAACCTGCCTGTGTATGTGGCAGTGCCTTTTGCCAGCTATTTCTCTTAGAGGTTTTTGAATACACTACTGCTACTTTCCAAGTAAACTTCATTGAGTTGCCCTCTCCTGAATAATACCTCTCTAACATTGCACAGAACATGATCAGTATTTCTACTCTTAAAAATTTCTGATGACATTGCCTTATTGATTAGAGTATTTTTGGCCATGCCTAGTAACAACCTAACAGTGGTCTTTCAAGTGGACCATAACTAGCTATATGAAATATCTTCTAGCATAAAAGTATCAGGTTAGCATAGTAGTCAGAAGTCAGGTAAAAAAAGAGTTACTGAGAATAAAAACATTTGCTACAAACATTTCTTTAATCAGAGTCAAGAATTTTAACTCTGGAATTGTGTATTGTTCAATGTTTACTATTGTGGTTGCCTTGAACAATTCCAGTTTCCTAATAGGTTGGCCAGTTGGAACTGAGGTATGAACAGATAGCTCCTTAAAATGGATGGGGCATTACACACTGCTTATACATAATATTCATTAAAATTATAAAATCAGACAAAGGCAATGGATCTACAAATTAATATCTACAGTCACTATTTCTATTTTTTTTATTATACTTTAAGTTTTAGGGTAGATGTGCACAACGTGCAGGTTAGTTACCCCAAACACCGCATGTTCTCACTCACAGGTGGGAATTGAACAATGAGAACACATGGACACAGGAAGGGGAACATCACACTATTTCTATTTGAAAATACCCAACCTTGACCCCATTTACTTCTACATCTGCATAAACCTCCAGTATCAAGTTCAGAACATCTTTACTGCCCATAGCTAGACCTTACTATATATTGAGCAACAATATCTAGCACACCTAAATAGGTGAGCGTAATACTTGCCCCAAGTTTTTAAAAGTAATTTGACCTAAATACTCGCATCTGCCTGAGATCTCCCATTAGAAGATGGAAGAGCAGATTTTTGACCCCTCGAGGTTAAAGTATTTCAGATTCTAAGGTTCTAACTTGGTGGATAAGTTCTGTCTCTGTTCAAGTATTTCTGCTCTAAATCATGATGTGCTTATTTTTATTTTAATTTCTCTAGGTTAGAATACATTGAAAAAATGTTTTTTCTTGTTGTTTCTAAATATGGAGGTAGTATCCAAATGGCTTCCCTATACCATAAATTTTGATAATGGGCTTTTAACTCTATAGTAGAAAATCATGATAGTTACTAAGCTATTGGGTCAGTTACTGCCCTCAATTTTTTAAATTTTTATTCAAAATGGAAAAGGTTCAGAACTATCACCACCAAATTAGAAGTGCTTTCATGCATAAATAGAGAATTGTGCAGAAAATTCAATCTTGTCTACAAAAACAATGGGTTGGACTGGAGTGAAGATGTTCCTAAAAAATTTAATAGATAACCAAAAAAGATAATTATTTATTAATAGAAGGATTGTTGTTTCAAGATCTCTCCTAAGTACCATTTTTAATTATTTCTTTTTAAAATTGGTGTTTCCTTTAGTAAGATTAAAAAATACGTATATAGAATTCTTACAATGTTATTGATGGTATCATATTTCATTTGAGTAGTGATAAGAGAACGTCACAGGCCAGGTGGTATATAAGAAATAAAAATTTATTCTCACAGTTGTGGAGGCTGGGAAGTCCAGCATCAAGGCTCTTGCAAATTTCATATATGGTGAGGGTCTGCTTCCTGGTTCATAGAATCTTTTCTCAATATGTTCCTCATATGGAAGAAGGGACAAGGGAGCTCTCCGGAGTCTTCTTTCATAAGATAATTTATCCCGCTTATGAGAGTTCTATCCTCATGATATAATCACCTTCCAAAGACCTCACATGTAAATACCTTCACATTAGGAGTTAGATTTCAACATATGAATTTTGTGAGGACACAAAAATTCAGTCTTATGCATATTCAGTATTTTAGATTGGAGTAAAGGGAAATTGATTTTACACCTCAGTATGACATATGATCTGATTATGGAAAATATCTTAATACATTATCACTAATTGTGCTAATATTAACTAAAGAGAGTAGGGGACCTGCTGTTTTATTATCAATAGGGTAAACATATACGGATATGTTTCCTTGTTTACCATTTACTTGAATTCTAAGAACTCTTGTCATTACTTTTGAAATTCAGATGAAGAAATTGATTCTTGAGTTGTAAATTACTAATATAAGCACAAATTTTATAAGTGGAAGGCTATAAGGCTAATTAAATTTTTCTGGCCTATGATCCTTTATACTATATGATGCTAGGAAAATAAAGTAAAAAACATTTCAAGAAGGTAAGAAGAATATCTCAAAACTGTTTTAAAATATACATTTTAGTATTAGAAGCCAGGCATCCTTTAAATTTCTAGCTGACTAAACTGAAAGTGTTGAAACAGTATCATGTATAGAATAAATGATCCATATATTTTTCTTAATTATACACAAAACAAAATTTCACAGTATATGTGACTGAAAGCTTGTAAGTGGTAAATATTGCAGTTAACATAACTCTTCTCTCTGAAATTGAAATACACTGCAAGAATTACGCTAACAAGTAATTCTGTACAATCAGTGAGGTACGTTTTTGTGTTTTACATAGTTGCAGACCTCTGAGATGCTTATTTATTTTGAAGTCTTCCACTTAAATTCATATTTATCTGAATTATTTTCAATCTAATTTTATTTCCTCTGGTACTGTAAAATATTTTCAATTAAGAAGTAGTACTCATTTTAATGTCATGCTGTGCTCAGAAATCACACATTTTCTAAAGAAGATGCCAAAGTAATCTGTAGGATCCATTTTCAGTTTTTTCATGATTACAGGGACTCCTTCTGTTTTGAAAATTCTCAGACCTAGCATAGCATAAGCATTACTGGAAAAGGAACAGATATCTCTTATGCAAAGAATCATTTATGGATCTTTTGTAGGTATACAGATCCAATATCCTCTAGGGTGAGACAAAAATCCCCATAATATCCCCATGTGTACGATTTTGCATTTGATGCTTGGATTTAGCTGACAGATGGGTAAAATCACAAATAACTGAATGACTCCCTACTGACTTCACAGCTGCACTGTAGAAGCTGAAACTTGTGAATTATTGCAGGGACGGTCAGCAAGAAGCTACACCATATTGCCCATATCCATGAGTAAGGATGTTGTTTGAAATATGAGCTTGGAATTATGCATAAAAAACCAAATTTTTTATGAAACAGTCTTTTTAAGGTATAATATTTAGTTTAGAAAATGGTCATAAAATTTTTAGTGGTTCTTGCTGTGACTATTATGGAATTTAACAGCATCAAATTAGCATAAATATGTTTTCTCATATTTCTTTCCAATTTTTTTCTTAATCGCTTTTGTGTCTTTTTAATATAATACTCCACATATTTAACTTGAAATTAAATGGTGTATGAATTTTGTTTGAATTATACTAAGAAATTGCATATGTGTGTGTTTTTAAATTCCTGTTTATTCAGAACTTCATATAAACAATAATAACTGAAATTAATCCAAAATTACATTGATGGAAATGGTCTGAATTTTGCTTTATGATTTAAGTTAGCTTTGGAAGTTTTCCATAGCACTTACTCTTCTGTCTTTTGGGTTGTATCTGACTTTTGCACATGAGGAAGTAGGAGATCTTTCCTCATGTGCTTCTCATTTGGGAAGAAAAAGTACAGAAAATGACACTCTTCCTCTCACTACTTCATGAGGAATGAGGAGCAGAGTCTGTTTCTTGCTTTAATAATGGCATTCTATACACATTAATAAAAATGATCCCAAATATATCACATTTATCAATTGGATTAGATAATTTTGTAAAAAGAAATGAATAGGAACTAAAACAAAATTATGACAGAAGCATATTTTTTTTGTCCCTTAGAAATTCCTCAAGAAGGTAGAATGTTTTATGCTTATAGCTCAGGAAAAGAATGTTCACATGGTAAAAGTGGTTTGTGCCAATCTCCCTCAATCTATTGTTTTGAGAAATCATGTAACCATGTGGCTGGTAAACTGTAGCAGAGACTGCACATGATTTTCTGTTATAAAGACAAGATTTCCAGGACTCCCTTTCTGTGGAGATATGGCCATGTGGCCACATTTTAGTCAATGAGATGTAAGAAAGTGCTCATTAAAAACATTGTCATTAGGCATGTCCCATGGCTCTTTTCTTTTTTCTACTTTATTTTCTGGTATGCAGATTAAATATTACGGTCACCAGTAGCCATCCAATAGATTATGATAATGAATCCCACACATGGGAATGTCAGGATGATGAACTGGAAAGAATCTGTGTTCTTGAGCATTGGGGAGCTACAAGCCTAGTCTTGTTCTTCCACTTTCCTTCATTTACATGAACAAGAAATACACTACTTTTATGTGAAAAGTTATGTTGAACTTCACTGTTTCTTGCACTAAGTTAAACCCTAAGTCGATATCTAAGCCTGCAACAAACACTTGAGAAAGCAACGTATTTTTTCCCTTCCATCTGATTGAAATTCTGTATCCTTTGACCAACATTTCCTTGATTCCTGTGCCACTCCATGTTCCCACCAACAGCCCCTGGTAACCATCATTCTTCTTCTTCTAAATTTAACTTTTCAAATTTCTCATATACTTGGGCATTTGTATTTATCATCCTGTGCCTGGTTTATTTCACTTAATATAATGTCCTCCAGGTTTATCCATGTTGTCACAAATAACAGGATTTTATTTATTTTTGTAAGTGATCAGTATTCCATTATGTATGTATACCATTTTCTTTATTCATCCATTGATAGACACTTACGTTGATTCCATATCTTTGTTATTGAAAATAATGCTGCAGTGAACATGGGTGTAATGATATCTTCGATATACTAATTTCATTTCCCTTAGCTATATAGCTGGTAGTGGGACTGTTGGATCATATGGTAGTGATAATTTTAGTTTTATAGTAACCTCCATACTATTTTCCAAATGGATGTACTAATTTACAGTCCCACCAACATTGTTCAAGGGTTTACTTTTCTCCACATCCTCACTAACACTTGTTATAATTTTTTATATAATTTCCATTTTAACAGTTCTGAGATGATTTCCCACTGGGGATTTAATTTGCATTTACCTGATGACTAAAGATGTTGAGACTTTCTTAATATATCTGTGGGTAATTAATATGTCTTCCTTTGAGAAATGTCTAGTCACACCTTTTGCCCATTTTTAAAATCAGGTTATTTGTTTTCTTACTATTGAGTTGAGTTTTTTATGTATTTTAAATATTAACCCCTTATCAAATGTATGGTTTGCAAATGTTTTCTCTCATTCTGTGCATTGTCTCTTCACTCTTTTGACTGTTATGTTGGTTGTGCAGAAGCTTTTTAGTCTGATGTAATATCACTTGTCTATCTTTGCTTTTATTGTTAGTGATTTTGGTTTCCTATTCAAAAATATCATTGCTCACATCAATTGCATGGAGTTTTTCCTTTTTGTTTTCTTCTAGCAGTTTTACAATTTTAGGTCTTATGTTTAAGCCTTTAAGACATTTTGAGTAGATTTTTGTATATGATGTGAAAAGAATGTCTAATTGTATTCTTTCACATGTGAATATCCAGTTGTAGCAACATTTATTGAAGATACTGTTCTTTCTCCATTGTGTGTGTTCTCATCAATGTATTGTAAATCAATTGATTATAAATTTATGAATGGGGTTTCTACTCTGTTCCATTGGTTTATGTGTCTATTTTTATACCACTGCCATGGCTTTTTTGGTTTCTGTAACTTTGTAGTATATTTTGAAGTCAGGTAGTGTGATGTTCCTGCTTTGCTTATTTCACTGACAATTGCTATTGAGAATTTTTCATGGTTCCATATGAATTTGGGGATATTTATTCAATTTCTGTAGAAAATGACATTGGAATATTGATAGGGTTTGCATTGAATTTGTAGATCCTTTTGGGCAGTTTGGAGACGTTGAAAATATTAATCTTTCAATCTATGAATGTGCGATAACTTCCCATTTATCTGAGTTTTCTTCAATTTTGTTCACCAATGTTTTATAGTTTTCAGTATACAGGTCTTTAACATTTTTGGTTGTTTTTTCCTAAGTATGTTATTTATTTTTTCATAGCTATTTTAAATGGTATTGTTTACTTGATTTTTTATGGGGGGGGCAGATAGTTTATTGTTAGTTTATAGAAACATGACTGGTTTGGGGATGTTAATTTTTATCCTGCAACTTTACTGAATTCGTGTGTTAGTTCTAATAATTTTTTGGTGAAATATTTAGTGTTTTTAATATGTAATTATGTCACCTGTAAACAAGGACTATTTAACTTTTTCCTTTCCAATTTAAATGCCTTTTATTTCTTTTTCTTTCCTGATTTTTTTTTTTTTTTTTACTAGGTCTTCCATTACTATCTTAAATAAAAGTGGCAGAGTACGCATCTTTGTCTTGTTCCTGGTCTTAGAGGAAACACTTTCAACTTTTCACTGGAGTTTCATGTTACCTGTGGATTTCTTGAAGATGACCTTTGTTATGTTGCAGTTTGTTTCTTCTATACATAATATGTTAAGCCTTTTTACCATGAGACGATGGTAAATTTTGTCATATCCTTTCTCTGCATCCATCTTGTCTTTCATTCTGCTAATGTGATATATCCCATTTATAGATTTGTTTACGTTAAAATATCTTTGCATACCTAGGTTAAATCCCATGTGATTGTAGGGAATGATCCTTTTAATGTTAAATTCAGTTTGCTAGCGTTTTGTTGAGGAATTTTTCATCTGTTTTCATTAGGGATGTGGCCTGTACTTTTATTTCTTGTAACGTCCGTGTCTGGCTTTGGTATCAGGATAATTCTGGCTTTGTAAAAAAGTTTGAAATTATTCCCTTTTCAGTTTTTTGAAAGAGATTGAGAATGATTGGTATTAGTTATTCTTTAGAATTTGGTAAAATTCAGCAGTGATGTAACTGGGTCCTGGCCTATTACTGATTAAATATTTTCTTGATATTTTCTGTTCATATTTTCTATTTCTTTGTGATTCAGTATTGGTAGGTTGTATGTATCAAGAAATGTATCAATTTTCTCTAGATTATCCAATTTGTTGGCATTTAGTTATTCATATTAGTCTCATAATCTTTTGTATTTCTGTGGTATCTAATATAATATCACCTTTTTCATTCCTGATTATGTTTGAGTCTTCTCTCTTTTATTCTTAGTTTAGCTAAACTATTGTTGATTTTCTTTATCTTTTTAAAAAAACATTTCTTAGTTTCATTGATCTTTTCCATTGTTTTTCTAGTATCTGTTTTAATTATTTCTACTTTGATTTTTTTTTTCATTCTGGCAATTTTGCATTTTGTTTTTATTTTTTTACTTCATTAAAAAAGTTGTTTATTTAAGTTCTTTTACCTCTGTTGAGGTAGGTGTTTATTGCAGTAAACTTCCCTCTTTGTACTGCTTTTTCTGTATCCCGTAAGTTTTGGTATGTTGTATTTCCATTTTCATTACTTTTATTTTATTTTATTTTTATTTTTATTTATTATTTTATTATTATTTTTATTACTATACTTTAAGTTTTAGGGTACATGTGCACAATGTGCAGGTTAGTTACATATGTATACATGTGCCATGCTGGTGTGCTACACCCATTAACTCGCCATTTAGCATTAGGTATATCTCCTAATGCTATCCCTCCCCCCTCCCCCCACCCCACAACAGTCCCCAGAGTGGGATGTTCCCCTTCCTGTGTCCATGTGTTCTCATTGTTCAATTCCCATCTATGAGTGAGAACATGCGGTGTTTGTTTTTTTGTCCTTGTGATAGTTTACTGAGAATGATGATTTCCAATTTCATCCATGTCCCTACAAAGGACATGAACTCATCATTTTTGATGGCTGCATAGTATTCCATGGTGTATATGTGCCACATTTTCTTAATCCAGTCTATCATTGTTGGACATTTGGGTTGGTTCCAAGTCTTTGCTATTGTGAATAATGCCGCAATAAACATACGTGTGCATGTGTCTTTATAGCAGCATGATTTATAGTCCTTTGGGTATATACCCAGTAATGAGATGGCTGGGTCAAATGGTATTTCTAGTTCTAGATCCCTGAGGAATCACCACACTGACTTCCACAATGGTTGAACTAGTTTACAGTCCTACCAACAGTGTAAAAGTGTTCCTATTTCTCCACATCCTCTCCAGCACCTGTTGTTTCCTGACTTTTTAATGATTGCCATTCTAACTGGTGTGAGATGGTATCTCATTGTGGTTTTGATTTGCATTTCTCTGATGGCCAGTGATGATGAGCATTTTTTCATGTGTCTTTTGGCTGCATAAATGTCTTCTTTTGAGAAGTGTCTGTTCATATCCTTCGCCCACTTTTTGATGGGGCTGTTGGTTTTTTTCTTGTAAATTTGTTTGAGTTCATTGTAGATTCTGGATATTAGCCCTTTGTCAGATGAGTAGGTTGCAAAAATTTTCTCCCATTTTGTAGGTTGCCTGTTCACTCTGATGGTAGTTTATTTTGCTGTGCAAAAGCTCTTTAGTTTAATTAGATCCCATTTGTCAATTTTGGCTTTTGTTGCCATTGCTTTTTGTGTTTTAGACATGAAGTCCTTGCCCATGCCTATGTCCTGAATGGTAATGCCTAGGTTTTCTTCTAGGGTTTTTATGGTTTTAGGTCTAACATTTAAGTCTTTAATCCGTCTTGAATTAATTTTTGTATAAGGTGTAAGGAAGGGATCCAGTTTCAGCTTTCTACATATGGCTAGCCAGTTTTCCCAGCACCATTTATTAAATAGGGAATCCTTTCCCCATTTCTTGTTTTTCTCAGGTTTGTCAAAGATCAGATAGTTGTAGATATGTGGCGTTATTTCTGAGGGCTCTGTTCTGTTCCATTGATCTATATCTGTTTTGGTACCAGTACCATGCTGTTTTGGTTACTGTAGCCTTGTAGTATAGTTTGATGTCAGGTAGCGTGATGCCTCCAGCTTTGTTCTTTTGGCTTAGGATTGACTTGGTGATGTGGGCTCTTTTTTGGTTCCATATGAACTTTAAAGTAGTTTTTTCCAATTCTGTGAAGAAAGTCATTGGTAGCTTGATGGGGATGGCATTGAATCTATAAATTACCTTGGGCAATATGGCCATTTTCACGATATTGATTCTTCCTACCCATGAGCATGGAATGTTCTTCCATTTGTTTGTATCCTCTTTTATTTCACTGAGCAGTGGTTTATAGTTCTCCTTGAAGAGGTCCTTCACTTCCCTTGTAAGTTGGATTCCTAGGTATTTTATTCTCTTTGAAGCAATTGTGAATGGGAGTTCACTCATGATTTGGCTCTCTGTTTGTCTGTTATTGGTATATAAGAATGCTTGTGATTTTTGTACATTGATTTTATATCCTGAGACTTTGCTGAAGTTGCTTATCAGCTTAAGGAGATTTTGGGCTGAGACAATGGGGTTTTCTAGATATACAATCATGTCATCTGCAAACAGGGACAATTTGATTTCCTCTTTTCCTAATTGAATTTCCTTTATTTCCTTCTCATGCCTAATTGCCCTGGCCAGAACTTCCAACACTATGTTGAATAGGAGTGGTGAGAGTGGGCATCCCTGTCTTGTGCCAGTTTTCAAAGGGAATGCTTCCAGTTTTCGCCCATTCAATATGATATTGGCTGTGGGTTTGTCATAAATAGCTCTTATTATTTTGAGATACGTCCCATCAATACCTAATTTATTGAGAGTTTTTAGCATGAAGGGTTGTTGAATTTTGTCAAAGGCCTTTTCTGCATCTATTGAGATAATCATGTGGTTTTTGTCTTTGGTTCTGTTTATATGCTGGATTACATTTATTGATTTGTGTATGTTGAACCAGCCTTGCATCCCAGGGATGAAGCCCACTTGATCATGGTGGATAAGCTTTTTGATGTGCTGCTGGATTTGGTTTGCCAGTATTTTATTGAGTATTTTTGCATCAATGTTCATCAAGGATATTGGTCTAAAATTCTCTTTTTTTGTTTTGTCTCTGCCCGGCTTTGGTATCAGGATGATGCTGGCCTCATAAAATGAGTTAGGGAGGATTCCTTCTTTTTCTATTGATTGGAATAGTTTCAGAAGGAATGGTACCAGTTCCTCCTTGTACCTCTGGTATAATTCGGCTGTGAAACCATCTGGTCCTGGACTCTTTTTAGTTGGTAAGCTATTGATTGTTGCCACAATTTCAGATCCTGTTATTGGTCTATTCAGAGATTCAACTTCTTCCTGGTTTAGTCTTGGGAGAGTGTATGTGTCGAGGAATTTATCCATTTCTTCTAGATTTTCTAGTTTATTTGCGTAGTACCATCATTACTTTTAAGGTATTTTAAATTTCTCTTTTAATTTATTCATTGATACATTGGTTGTTCAGGAGAATGTTATTTTTTATGAAGATATGAATTTGCCATAATTCCTCTTGTTATTGATTTCTAGTTATACAACACTGTGGTTTAAAAACATACTTGATATGATTTCAGTCTTCTTGAATTTGTTAAGACTTATTTTCTTACCTGTGATCTCTCCTGGAAATATTTTATATGTGCTTGAGAATTTGTATTCTGCTGCTCTTGGTCGAATGTTCCGTTTTTGTGTATCATGTTCATTTGCTCTAAAGTGTAATTTAAATATGTCATTTCCTCATTATCTTTTCTCTGAAAATCTGTCTCTGGGTATTGACGTCCCATACTATTATTGAATTGTACCCTGTCTTTCCTTTCTATTAATAGTTGGTTGATATTTCTAGGTGTTCTGATATTAGGTGCATATATATATATGTATATATATATATACTTACAGTTGGATATTGGATAACTTCTTAGAGAATTGACCTCTTTCTCACTATATAATTAACTATTTGGGGTTGGAAGCTCTTAGTAAAATCCTTCTTATAGTTAGAAGAGACGTGGCTTGTTACCGTCTATGTCTCAACAGGGAAATCTTGTTGTCTACATGCCATTTTCATTATTGAGATGTTAAAGGGGGGCAAACATTTACCATTAACTTGGCCTGGTTGAATTATGTACCAGTTTGGATTCCAGAAAACAGAGTCAACTGATATATAACAAGCATATGTGCTGTATAAATGGGGGATGATTATATACTAAATTTAAGTTAGTGTAAGAATTAAATTAGAATTTCTATCTTTCTAACCAATTCACCGATATATGACATTGAATAACCAACTTAAGGAAAATTTGAATTTGAATGGAGGATAAACCTTTGCTAAATTATTTCCTTAGGGTAAAGGAAAAAAAAGAGTAACAAATAGAAAGTATGAAAATATATCATTTAAAATAAAAAAGGACACGTATTTTATACATAGGAATGAATAAATCATGTAGATACAAACACACAAAGATCTAAAGGAACTAAGCTACATACCACATGTATATTGGTAGTAGGAAGACTTAGTATCATAAGTCATAAGTTTCATACGTATATGTATTGCAACAAAATGTAAAAAAAGAGACACTTTTAAGAGCAAGGTGGCATGATATATACTATTCAATATTAACATACATTATCATTACAAATTACAAAATGTTTAAGACAGTGTGGAATAGTTCCAGGGATATAAATTAATGAAAAGTAATAGAGAAAGACATGAGCATATTATCATTTGATGACCTATTTAATTGTGATGCTGGGTCAATTGCTTTCCTATAGAACTTCAAAGAAAACCAAATCAGTGCCTTATCTCATGCAAAAATGTAAATTCTACATTGATTAATAATCTGTGTACTCAAAATTTACGGGTGTAAAGCCACATTACTTGAAAAGTTAAACTTAGTGTTTTGAGTTGGCTAGGGAACAAGAATCAATGCGAATTATATGGATAAGAAGAGTTTATTTTAAAGATTAGATCTTTCACGTTTTTTGAAAAGCTAAGATGTTAAAGACCTAAAAAGGATCGATTAGAATATAAGAGACACCATTAACCAAGAACAACACATGATGCTAGTGAAGAAGTCCATGGAAGGTGGTTGTCTTCATATCTGGTAGTGGACTTGGAGTCACTGTATGGTGGCTGATAGTCAAGAAGAAAAGACATATGCAAAGTGAAGAGAGTAAGATCAGAAATCATAAAGACAAATTAAAATCTTGTTCTCACTGCCTCTACCCTTGACATGACAGCTGATCAGGAGGAGAAGTTCATACTCTTTGAGCTGGATCTATCTGCACATGCACCTGGCCCAGGAAGCTGAAATGGAAGATCTGATGAGCAGTGGAGGACTGAACCAAAGCCCTTGGCTTTTGCTCCATACCACTCAGGTGAGCCTGCAGATAAACCACAAGATGTGCAAGTGTTTGCTTACTTGCAATAATACTCACAGCTTAACAGCTTTACTTCTGCCTTACAAACCTAATTGAAAACAAAATAAGAAAAGTCTTACTGCCAACCTAAACACAGAAAGGAGTAAGGAAAGGGTTACTACAAGAGGAAAAAAGAAATACAAACTATATGGTTAAAGTAATGAAGTTAACAAAATTAAAATCTTCTGTTTCTCAAAAGACAACACAAAAATTAAAAATACACACCGCAGCCTGAACAATATATTTGCAGTGCACACACTCATGTAGTTGAACAGTTACAATATAAATGTTCATATAAAGGTATGTGCCAAAAGAAAAAAATAATAGATATGATGAAATAATTGATAGATCAGAAGTTGAAAAGTCAGCAAATGTTTGAAAATATACTCAACCTCATAATATCCAGTTAATATGCTTTGGAAATGTATGTGGTGACCTCAATTCCATGTAATTGGTGAAAATTAAATAGTTGGATGAAACCAAATGTTGTGAATATGTGGAACAATAGGATACCTCAAGAAATGGTAAGTGGGAAATCCATTAAAATATGCACTAAGAGAAGATTGGAGCAATACCCAGGAAAGTAAAATATTGTCATAACTTTGGGTCCAGCATTTCTACTCATGGTTATATGTTCTATAGACATCATCACCCTTGTACAAAAGTAGATTTGTACAAAGTTTTTATTTTATCATCATTTGTGATTACAAATATTAGAAAGGAACAATCCTCTGAAGAATAGGAAAGTTGTGCCCTCTTTGCCAAAGAAATGTTTATGAAATTCCAATATATTTGTGGACATATCAACATGAATAAATTATCAAACATAATATTAAGCCAAAATACATAAGTATATAGAGAATAGGTTATACAAGAAAAACAAAAATGAAATTAAAGGCTATTATACCATATATTTAAAAAAATTACATCCTTTATATGTGTATCTAGTAACTAAACAAAACATTCAGTAAAAAGATACGTTTAAACCTCTAGATGACTGAGCTAGAATCAGGAATTCAATTCCTAAGCTGATCGGGAATCCAATAGTAATTTATTTTTAATTTGTAAAATATAATTTGTAGTTCTTTGGGGAGATACAAATGATTGATAAATTATTATTTATGCTCTTTTTATGTGGTAATATAAATCAGCCAACCTTCTCTCAATGAACAGCCATGGAAAGCTTGCATAAGCAGTGACTAGACGTTCATGGACAAATTGCATAAATCCATTTATTTAGCATGAAATTCAGTCTCAAGATGTAAATTTTTTATAACAATTTATTCAGTGAATTAACTTTTCAAATATACACCCTTACCTCCAACTTATCTTCCACTCCCACTCCACCAAAAATGGGGAGAGAATAACATGCTAGTGGTGGATTTTAGATCAATTTTCCTTATGTATTCGCATCAGCACCTCTGGAGGGGTTGCTATAAAACATACTGCTGGGCCCCAACCCTAGACTTTCTAATTCGATAGATCTGACATGAAATGACTTGTATGTCTAACAAGTTCCACATGATGCCCATTCTCCTGACCTGGAGGCCACTCTATGCCTGCCACTCCATGAGACCCAGGCAAGCAGCACCAGCAACATAAAGAGCACCATAGGCTTACTACAAATGCAGAATTTCTGGCTCCAACCCACATCTGCTGCACATGTTTTGTGTCATTTTTAGTATAACTGCTTTTTTAAAATACAGTTTTCTTTTACAATAGTTTTCTAATTACAGAAAAATTGTGAAGACAGTACAAAGAGTTCCTGTATATTTGAGTTTCCTTATGTAGTATCTTATGTTACCATAGTATACTTGTCACAATTATTGAACCCATACAATATGTTATTAAATCAAGTTCACAACTTGTTCAAATTTCCTTATATTGTATTTAATATTCTTTTTGTCTTCCAGAGTCTCATCAGGATATCATGTTGCATTGAGTAGTCATGTCTCCACAGGCTCTTCTTGGCTGTGACTCTTACTCATGCTTTCCTTGGTTTTGCCCACCTTACAGTTTACAGAAGTAGTAGTCAGGTATTTTGTAGTATGTCCCTCACTTGGGCTTTGCTTGATGCTTATCTCCTGAGAAAACTAGGGATATGTATTTTGGGGAGGAAGGCCACAAAGATGAAGTGACATTCTTTTCACATCATCTCAATGCTACATACTATCAAAAGGGCTTATCACTGTTGATGTTAATTTTAATCACCTGGCTAAGATATTCTTTGTCAGGATTTTGACTTTAAAGTTACCCTTTATGCTTTTCCTTCTCATAAAGCGCTCTTTGAAATGAAGTCACTCTGTGAAGCGGACATTTAAAAAGTAGGAAATTATGGTGACAGACTATCTGTATAAATTATTTATTTGCAGTTCTTTTATTTTCAGAGTTTGGAATTACAGCATTCCTATAAATCTTATTACTAACGATGCCACGAATTGTGTACTACTGATATGTATTAGTGCACAACTTAAAGCATGTGGACATGAGCTGTATTTGAAAAAACATTCAGATGGAAGAGCTACCTGATTTGAAGTGAATCTTTTTTTTTTTTTTTTTTTTTCTCAATGGAAAAAAAGATTTATTATTTAACTTCGGGACCTCGAAATAATACTAAGCCAATATTTGTGTCTCTATTTCATTTATACCAGCCACTCACATTAGTAACTATAGTATTTTTTTCTTTTCTTTTATTTTTATTATTATTATTATTATTAGTATAATTATACTTTAGGCTCTATGGTACATGTGCGCAACGTGCAGGTAAGTTACATATGTATACATGTGCCACGCTGGTGCGCTGCACCCACCAACTCGTCATCTAGCATTAGGTATATCTCCCAATGCTATCCCTCCCCCCTCCCCCTGAAGTGAATCTTAATTGGAACTTAATGATGCCTCCTAGTAATTTACTATTTTAGCTGAACCTACAATATCAGCTGTAGCCCAGAAAATATAAGAGCTACAATTCATACAATTCAACATCAGCTGCCAAGGCCCACCTGGACTGCACCTGCAAAACCAGCTGTGGTTTCTTTCCTCTCACAATTCATGTCAGGGATTTTCAGCCAATGCATCATTGGTTTCGAATTTTATACTGTTCCTCTTTCAATCCTCCACACTTCTAGTTTCTAAACAATAGAGAATAATTAGGTGAGGTTTAAACTCTCAGGACTATTCAGGGTTTGTGGAGAATAGGAAGGTGTCTTCCAGGTTACAGCACAATTTGAAGAGCCTGGCAAGAAGTATCCAATACTAGCAAGTAGAAAAGCAGCGTGAGTATGAGGATGGAACTTCCCATGATACTTAGTACATGGAGAAAAATGTAGAACATACCAAAAAACAAATTGTAAAAAAATTTCACAAAAATACTGTTATAAAAATTATAATTCATGTTTTTAATATTTTTTTATTATGGTAAAATGTATAGTATAAAATTTGCCATTTTAACCTCTTAAGTGTACAATTCAGTGACATTAATTGTATTTACAGTTTTGTGCAACAATCACCACTATTTTCAAAAATTTTCATCACTCCAAACAGAAACTCTGTCATTTAGTAACAACTCCCCATTTTTTATTCCTAATCCATCCCCCCCGTAAACTCTAAACTAAATCTTGTCTCTGTGAATCTCCCTGTTCTAAATATTTGTATAAGAGGAATCATACAATAGTGGCCCTTTTGTGTCTGGCTAATTTTACTTTGCATAATGTTTAAAAGCTTTATCCATATAGTGACATGTATCAGAACTTCATTTCTTTTTTATGGCTCAATTATATTCCAGAGTATGCACACACGCCACATTTTGTTTATCCATTCATCTGTTGATAGACACACGTGGGTTATTTCCTCCTTTTGGCTGTTTGTTAGGAATAATGCTGCTATAAACACTAGTGTGCATTTATCTGAGTTCATGTTTTGCATTCATTTGGATACCAAATTAAATTGCTGAGTCATATGGTAATTCTGTTTAACATTTTAAGGTGTCACCAACCTGTCTTCCACAGCAGCTGCATCATTTTACATGCGGACCAACAAAGTAAGTATGATTCTCCAAATTTCCCAGTTACTCATCAATTCTTGTTCTCCATTTTCTAACTATAGTGATATAGTAGGTATAACATGATGTCATTGTGATTTTGATTTGCAAAGGCCTAATAACTCACGGTTTTTGAACAACTTTCATGTTGTACTCATTGGCCATTTGCATATCTTTAGCAAAATGTCTATTCAAATCCTTTGCCTGTTTTTAATTGGGTTGTTTTGTCTTTTTGTTGTAGAGTTGTAGGTTTTTAATGTCTTGACATAAATCTCTTACAAGATACATACTTCACAGTACATTATCTAATTTTGTAAATAAGTTATTTCACTCTCAATGTTTTTATTACCTAAAGGTTTTAATACTTTTTAAAACTTGTACTGTGAATATGATATGCCCTGTGATTAACACATTTAGTTATTACTTGAACAATTTAATTTTTAAAAATAATTGCATGAATATTTTTGTCCTATTTGTTCCGGTCCCACTTCATGAACACCAATTATCTGTTTGAGAGATTGTCATTTTCCATGCTTCATACGAGTTCTTTTTTCTTCTGCATTTTTTTCTTTCCAATCTTTGTGAATGTATTTAATTTTCTTGCCTTGATATTCTGACTAGAACCTCCAGTATAATTTTTTTTTTTTTTTTGAGACGGAGTTTTGCTCTTGTACCTCAGGCTGGAGTGCAATGGCACGATCTCAGCTCACTGCACCTTCTGCCTCCTGGGTTCAAGCCATTCTCCTGCCTCAGCCCCCTGAGTAGCTGGGATTATAGGCACCCACCAGCACACTCAGCTAATTTGTGTATTTTTAGTAGAGACAGGGTTTTACCATGTTGGCCAGGCTGGTCTCGAACTCCTGACCTCAACTGAACCACCCACCTCAGCATCCCAAAAATGCTGGGATTACAGGCTTGAACCACCACACCCAGCCTCTCGTATAATATTAAATAATGGATGTGTTCCCAATCTTAGGGGACAAGCAGCCTTTCACTATTGTGTACAATTTTACTTATACATTTTTATTTCTATATTTTTAGCCTTATTGAGATAAAAAATATTAAAAATTCAAGGAGCACTTGTAGATTGCATATACATAGCAGAATTATTACCACAATAAAATTAATTAAAATATCAATCCACTGAATTTATTTACTATTCACTTGTGTGCACCGGAGAGGACACTTAAGATCTACTCCCTTAGCAGATGTCAAGTAAGTATTACACAATTTTTTATTATAGTCACCATGCTATAATTTAGATTCTAAAACTTACTTACACATCTTATAAGTAAAAGTTTGTACCTTTGACCAAAATCTATTTCCCCCATTTCCCACCCTTGGCAACCACCAACCACCATTCTACTCTCTGCTGTTATGAGTTAGATTTTTTTAGATTCCATGTATAAGTGAGATCATACAGTATTTGTATTTTTGTGTTTGGCTTATTTCACTTAGCATAATGCCCTCATTTTATAGCTGAATAATATGTCACTGTAATAAATACATACACACACACACACAACCATATAAAGATTTTGGTTTCACTTGCTTTTTTTCTTTAAGATGTAAAGTTAGGTTGTAAATTTAAGATTTTTTTTCTTTTTTAAATTTGTTGGTTATAGTTAAAATATATCTCTAAGTACTGCATTTTCTATGACCCATATGGCTTCATATGTGTTTTTTTTCATTTCTCTCAAGATATTTTCTAATTTCCCTTGCGTTTTATTCTTCGATCAATTTGTTTAAAAGTTTGTCATTTAATCTTCACATATTTGTGAGTTTTCCAGTTTTTTTCTGTTACTAATTTCTGGTTACAATTTTTGTGTTCAGAAGGAAAACACATTGTAATATTTCAGTCTCCTTAAATTTGTTAAGGCTTGTGTTACGGTCTAAGTTATGGTATATGCTGGAAAGTGTTCTATGCTACTCTTGCCCTATCAAGAACTTCCAGTTGTATGTTGAATACAAAAATGTGTCTTCTGTGTTGGTCGGAATAGTTTGTGTATATATCTGTTAGGTTTAATTGGTTTATTATATCATTCATGTCCACTATTTTCTTACTGGTTTTCTGTCTGTTTGTTCATCTCATTATTAAGAGACATCCAAGTGCTCTTTTCGTGACTGTTTTCATGAGCTATCTATTTTTATTATTTTACTTTCAGCCTCTTTGTGTCTTTGCATCTAAACTAAGTTTCTTGTGGGTGGCACATACACATAGATCATTTCTTTAAATGGTTCTACTAAACTTTGCCTTTTAATTGAAGATTTGATGCATTTTATAACTTATAAGAAAGGAATTACTTAACATTTATCCATTTGTTTTATGTTGGTTGTATATGTTTTTTGTTTCTCAATTTTTCAATTATTTCATTTTTGTAATTAGTTGATATTTTTGTAGTGTACCACTTTGATTACCTCCTTTCTTTTATATGTATTTTAATTTTCTAGTGGTTACCTTGGGGATTACAATTAAGATCTTACATTTATAACAACCTAGTTTTAATAACATCAACTTTATTTCAGCAGTATACAAATACTCTGCTTCTATACATCTTCATCTACATGTCTATATTGTTGTCACTGACTACATCTTTATACATTACGTACCCATTGACATAAGTTTATAATTATTGTTTTGTGCTTTTTTAAATTGTACTCTAAGTTTTAGGGTACATGTGCACAACACGCAGGTTTGTTACATATGTATACATGTGCCATGTTGGTGTGCTATACCCATTAACTCGTCATTTAACATTAGGTATATATCCTAATGCTATCCCTCCCCCACCCCACAACAGGCCCTGGTGTGTGATGCTCCCCTTCCTGTGTCCATGTGTTCTCATTGTTCAATTCCCATCTATGAGTGAGAACATGCAGTGCTTGGTTTTATGTCCTTGTGATAGTTTACTGAGAATGATGATTTCCAGCTTCATCCATGTCCCTACAAAGGACATGAACTCATCATTTTTTGTGGCTGCATAGTATTCCATGGTGTATATGTGCCACATTTTCTTAATCCAGTCTATCATTGTTGGACATTTGGGTTGGTTCCAAGTCTTTGCTATTGTGAATAGTGCCACAATAAACATACCTGTGCATGTGTCTTTATAGCAGCATGTTTTATAATCCTTTGGGTATATACCCAGTAAGGGGATGGCTGGGTCAAATGGTATTTCTAGTTCTAGATCCCTGAGGAATCGCCACACTGACTTCCACAATGGTTGAACTAGTTTACAGTCCCACCAACAATGTAAAAGTGTTCCAATTTCTCCACATCCTCTCCAGCACCTGTTGTTTACTGACTTTTTAATGATTGCCATTCTAACTGGTGTGAGATGGTATCTCATTGTGGTTTTGATTTGCATTTCTCTGATGGCCAGTGATGATGAGCATTTTTTCATGTGTCTTTTGGCTGCATAAATGTCTTCTTTTGAGAAGTGTCTATTCATATCCTTCACCCACTTTTTGATGGGGTTGTTTTTTTCTTGTAAATTTGTTGGAGTTCATTGTAGATTCTGGATATTAGCCCTTTGTCAGATGAGTAGCTTGCAAAAATTTTCTCCCATTGTGTAGGTTGCCTGTTCACTCTGATGGTAGTTTCTTTTGCTGTGCAGAAGCTCTCTAGTTTAATTAGATCCCATTTGTCAATTTTGGCTTTTGTTGCCATTGCTTTTTGTGTTTTAGACATGAAGTCCTTGCCCATGCCTATGTCCTGAATGGTATTGCCTAGGTTTTCTTCTAGGGTTTTTATGGTTTTAGGTCTAACGTGTAAGTCTTTTATCTATCTTGAATTAATTTTTGTATAAGGTGTAAGGAAGGGATCCAGTTTCAGCTTTCTATGTATGGCTAGCCAGTTTTCCCAGCACCATTTATTAAATAGGTAATCCTTTTCCCATTGCTTGTTTTTCTCAGGTTTGTCAAAGATCAGATAGTTGTAGATATGTGGCATTATTTCTGAGGGCTCTGTTCTGTTCCATTGATCTATATCTCTGTTTTGGTACCAGTACCATGCTGCTTTGGTTACCGTAGCCTTGTAGTATAGTTTGAAGTCAGGTAGCATGATGCCTCCAGCTTTGTTCTTTTGGCTTAGGATTGACTTGGCAATGCTGGCTCTTTTTTGGTTCCATATGAACTTTAAAGTAGTTTTTTTCCTATTCTGTGAAGAAAGTCATTGGTAGCTTGATGGGGATGGTATTGAATTTATAAATTACCTTGGGCAGTATGGCCATTTTGACAATATTGATTCTTCCTACCCATGAGCATGGAATGTTCTTCCATTTGTATCCTCTTTCATTTCATTGAGCATTGGCTTGTAGTTATCCTTGAAGAGGTCCTTCACTTCCCTTGTAAGTTGGATTCCTAGGTATTTTATTCTCTTTGAAGCAATTGTGAATGGGAGTTCACTCATTATTTTGCTGTTTGTCTGTTATTGGTGTGTAAGAATGCTTGTGATTTTTGCACATTGATTTTGTATCCTGAGACTTTGCTGAAGTTGCCTATCAGCTTAAGGAGATTTTGGGCTGAGACAATGGGGTTTTCTAGATATACAATCATGTCATCTGCAAAGAAGGACAATTTGACTTCCTCTTTTCCTAATTGAATACCCTTGATTTCCTTCTCCTGACTGATTGCCCTAGCCAGAACTTCCAACACTGTGTTGAATAGGAGTGGCAAGATAGGACATCGCTGTCTTGTGCCTGTTTTCCAAGGGAATGCTTCCAGTTTTTGCCCATTCAATATGATATTGGCTGTGGGTTTATCATAGATAGCTCTTATTATTTTGAGATACATCCCATCAATACCTAATTTATTGAGCGTTTTTATCATGAAGAGTTGTTGAATTTTGTCAAAGGCCTTTTCTGCATCTATTGAGATAATCATGTGGTTTTTGTCACTGGTTCTGTTTATATGCTGGATTACGTTTATTGATTTGCGTATGTTGAACCAGCCTTGCATCCCAGGGATGAAGCCCACTTGATCATGGTGGATAAGCTTTTTGATGTGCTGCTGGATTTGGTTTGCCAGTATTTTATTAAGGATTTTGGCATCAGTGTTCATCAAGGATATTTGTCTAAAATTCTCTTTTTTTGTTTTGTCTCTGCCTGGCTTTGCTATCAGGATGATGCTGGCCTCATAAAATGAGTTAGGGAGGATTCCCTCTTTTTCTATTGATTGGAATAGTTTCAGAAGGAATGGTATCAGCTTCTCCTTGTACCTCTGGTAGAATTCAGCTGTGAATCCATCTGGTCCTGGACTTTATTTGGTTGGTAAGCTATTAATTATTGCCTCAATTTCAGAGCCTGTTATTGGTCTATTCAAAGATTGAACTTTTTCCTGGTTTAGTCTTGGGAGGGTGTATGTGTCGAGGAATTTATCCATTTTTTCCAGATTTTCTAGTTTATTTGCTTAGAGTGTTTATAGAATTCTCTGATGGTAGTTTGTATATATGCACCCAATACAGGAGCACCCAGATTCGTAAAGCAAGTCCTTAGAGACCTACAAAGAGACTTAGACTCCCACACAATAATAATGGGAAACTTTAACACCCCACTGTCAACATTAGACAGATCAATGAGACAGAAAGTTAACAAGGATATCCAGGAACTGAACTCAGCTCTACACCAAGCAGACTTAATACACATCTACAGAACTCTCCACTCCGAATCAACAGAATATACATTCTTTTCAGCACCGCACCACACCTCTTCCAAAATTGATCACATAGTTGGAAGTAAAGCCCTCCTCAACAAATGTAAAACAACAGAAATTATAACAAACTGTGTCTCAGACCACAGTGCAATCAAACTAGAACTCAGGATTAAGAAACTCACTCAAAACCACTCAACTACATGGAAACTGAACAACCTGCTCCTGAATGACTACTGGGTACATAACGAAATGAAGGCAGAAATAAAGATGTTCTTTGAAACCAATGAGAACAAAGACACAATATACCAGAATCTCTGGGACACATTCAAAGCAGTGTGTAGAGGGAAATTTATAGCACTAAATGCCCACAAGAGAAAGCAGGAAAGATCTAAAATTGACACTCTAACATCACAATTAGAAGAACTAGAGAAGCAAGAGCAAACACATTTAAAAGCTAGCAGAAGGCAAGAAATAACTAAGATCAGAGCAGAACTGAAGAAAATAGAGACACAAAAAACCCTTCAAAAAATCAATGAATCCAAGAGCTGGTTTTTTGAAAAAATCAACAAAATTGATAGACCGCTAGCAAGACTAATAAGAAAAGAGAGAAGAATCAAATAGACGCAATAAAAAATGATAAAGGGGATATCACTACCGATCCCACAGAGATACAAACTACCATCAGAGAATACTGTGCTTTTTCTTTAAATTCATATAGAAAATAAAGGGAGTTTCAACCCCAAAGTTTAGTAATATTGCCATTTAAATTTACGTATGTAATTACCTTATCATTTTTTAAAAAATTATACAGATTCAAGTTGATGTCTAGTGTCCTTTCGTTTCAGCCTAAATTATTTATAGGGCAGGTCTACCAATAATAAACCCTCATATTTAGTTTATCTGTGCATGCATTAATTTATTTTTCATTCTTCAACAAGATATGGATATAAAATTGTTTTAGGTTAGAAAATTGTGCAAGTTATAGAATTATTGATTGTCTCTCTTTTTTTTCTTTTACAACTTTAAATATGTCATCCCACTGCTTTCTGGTCCTCATGATGTTTGATGAGAAATCATCTATAAATTTTACCGGGGATCACTTCTATGTGAGGATTTGCCTCCTTCTTGCTGCTTTGAAGATTCTCTATTTCTCTTTTTCTTTTGGCAACTTGATTATAATCTTTCTCTCTGTGGATTTTTTTGTCCTAGTTGGAGATTCTTTAGCTTCTTAGGTATGCAGTTCATATTTTCAGATTGGAGAAGGTTTTGACCACTATTTCTTCAGATATTTTTTCTATTCCCTTGTCTTCCTCTTCTTCTTCTGAGACTCCTGCAAAGTGTAGGTTGGTCCTCTTGTCCCAAATGTCACTTAAATTCTAATCACATTTAAAAAAATTCATTTTTCTTTCTGCTACTAAAATTGTATTATCAGTTGTTCAATATTCATCTTCACTGATTCTTTTTTCTATCTGCTCAAAACTGTTGACTCCATTTAGTGATTTTTTAAAAAGTTTAGTTATTTTACTTTTTAGTTCTAGAATGTCTGTTTGCTTCCTTTCTACCATTTCTATCTCTTCATTGACAATATCATTTTGTTCATAAGTCATTTTTTAAAAATGTTATTTAGTCCTTCAGGTTCTTGAACATATTTAAAATAGTTGATTTAAAGTTATTGTTTAGTAAGTTAAATGCCTATGATTTCTCGATTTCTCATGGACAGTTTTTGTCAATCTGTTTTCTCTTTTATTTGTATATAATTAAGGGGTAAAATTTCAGTCTTGTTACATGGCTATATTATGCAGTGGTGAAGTCTGGCATTTTAGTGTAATCATCACCCAAATAATGTACATTGTGCACATTAAGTAATTTCTCATCCCTTACTATTCTCCCACCCTTTCACCTAAGTCTCCAGTGTCTATTATTTCACACTTTATGCCCATTTGTGCATATTAATTAGCTTCCACTTATAAATGAGACCATGCAGTGTTTGAATTTCAGTTTTTAAGTTGTTTCACTTAAGATCTTTCAGTTCCATCCATGTTGCTCTAAAAAATACACCATTTTACTTTTTATGGCTAAATAGTATTCCATTTTATGTGTGTGTATATATATGTGTGAATTATATAATATATACCATATTTTCTTTATTCATCCATTGAAGGACACTTAGGTTGATTCTGCGTCTTTGCTATTGTAAATATTACTGCAATAAACATATGAGTGCAGGGATTTTTTAATACAACTTTGTGTGTGGGGGGGGGGGGATACCCCACAGTGAGACTGCTGGATTGAATGGTAGTTCTATTTTTGTTTCTCTGAGAAATCTCCACACTGGTTTTCAAGGAGGTTGTACGAATTTACATTCCCACCAATAGTGTATAAGCTTTCTTTTTCACTGTGTACCTTGCCAACATAATTTTTCTATTCTGTAGTAATAGTCATTCTGACTAGCGTGAGACAATACCTCATTGTAGCTTTAATTTGCACTTCTCTGATGATGAGTGGTGTTGAGCATTTTTTTATATTCTTGTTGCCCATTTGTATGTCTTCTTTTGAAAAATATCTGTTCATGTTCTTTGCCCACTTTATGATAGGGTTATTTGGTTTGTTGTTGTGTTGTTGTTGTTGTTCTTTGAGTTCCTTATAAATTTTCAATATCAATCTTCTGTCAGTTGCACTGTTTGCAAATATTTTTTAATCTGCAGGTTGTCTGTTAACTCTGTTGATTATTTCTTTTACTGTGCAGAGGCTTTTTAATTAAGTCTCATTTGTTTATTTTTGGTTTTGTTGCTTGTGTTTTTTAGGGCTTAGTCATAAATTATTTGCCTACACTATTTTTTATATGCATTGTAGCTTTTTTTTTTTTTCTGGTCGTTCTTAATGAACTTTGGACTATTACAATTTGATAGCATTATATATCAGATTATCTCTCTTTCTCAAGGTTTGATTATCTTGAATGTTGAAGACTACCTTTGTTCAGTCAGTGTTTTGACAGGTATTTTGTTGAATGTCAAGAGCTTAATCTTTGAGGATTGACCCAGTGCCACAGCACTCCTTTAACACTTAAGGGTGCCATTTGTAATTCTGCCTCAGGTTCAGCTTTTACTTCCTGCTTACACTGAGCTTATAGATCAGCCAGTGATGAAAACTTGTCTTTTTTGGGCAGGTGTCATCTCCTGGACATGCATATTGCTTTCTAGTTTCTCCAGTACACAAAAGCACATCCAAAGCCAAATTTTTTTTGAAAAATCTCATTTCACATCTTTTCTTTTCTTTTCACATCTTCTCTTTTCTTCTTACTCCTTAGACTATGTCATAACCATAATATTTTGCTCCTGGAAGTTTTGGGTTTCTAAATCACTTTTTAATGTTATTGAAAAATGTCCACCTGTGGCCGGGCGCGGTGGCTCACGCCTGTAATCCCAGCACTTTGGGAGGCTGAGGTAGGCGGATCATGAGATCAGGAGATCGAGACCATCCTGGCTAACACGGTGAAACCCTGTCTCTACTAAAAATACAAAAAATTAGCCAGGCATGGTGGCGGGTGCCTGTTGTCCCAGCTACTCCAGAGGCTGAGGCAGGGAGGCAGGAGAATGGCGTGAACCCAGGAGGCGGAGCTTGCAGTGAGCCTAGATCCTGCCCCACTGCACTCCAGCCTGGGCAACAGAGGGAGACTCTGTCTCAAAAAAAAAAAGAAAGAAAGAAAGAAAAATGCCTACCTGTTTTCTACGCTAATTATTTTTTTTTTAGCTGAAACACAAACAGATATGAATGCCTTATATGAGCCCTTCTGTCTCCAGGTATATTACAACAGACAAGTTATATTATTAATACACAAGCGAGACTTTAAACAATATCAATTAAAGAGGGTAATATTTTAGTACTAAAATATAGAATAATTCCAAATTAGCCTATTAATCACATTAAATATTGTTATTTATAAACCATAATTAATGCATTCATAATTATATTAATATTTGAATATAAATTATAGTATTAATATTTATATTAATAATCTGTTAATATTACTTCAATACATAAACATCAAAATGATAGAACTAGAAAGAGATGCAAATTCATAATTATAATGGAACATTTTTAACAGATCCAATAAAACATAAGACGAATATCACTACATCTTACACCTATAATACACCAATCTTACAAATATTGATTACTTAATGGTTCATAATGCAACTTCAACAATCTTCCAAGGATTGAAAATGTATGCAGTAATTGTAGGACGCCAAAAATTATTATGCTGATTTCTAGACCAGGCCTTAAAGTGTTGTGATATTCAATATTCTTCTAAATAGAAAACAGGTCAAAGAGGAAATCATAATAGAAATTAGAAAATATTTTAAAATGAAAGCTAAACATTGTAATGTAACTAAATCCATACATAACAGATCTGTGGCATCTCATGTGTATATTATAAAAGAGAAAGACGAAAATAAATGTTAAAAATAATCCAACTCAAAATACCAGAAAGAGTTCAAAGTAAATTAAAAATAGGAAAAATATAATAATGTAGAGCATAATAGAATGAAACTAAAACTAAGCATAAGTAAACAAATCTTTTAAAACATTGTTATTTTCAAGTGACAAAAATGATACATGTGTAGGAAGGCTGATCAGGGTTATTTGGTAGACGACATATACAACCAAATTCTGAATGACAAACAGACATTAGCACCAGATTCTGCCAAAAATAAAACCTATCATGTTATGAATGATTTTTATCATGAAATAAAAACTTAGCTTTAAATAACAAAGAATAGATGAAATAGAAAACACATAAACCTTACAACTCTTACATATTAATTCAATTATAAAATAATTCATCTCCTTACCCTTGCAATACAAAAAATATGAATGTTGCCTATTTAATGATTCATGATGCAAATAATTTAACTATAAAACAATTATATTAATACAATGACAGCAATATTAAAAATATTTGCCACTAAAGAAATTGCAGGCCTATATCATTTCCCCTGCAAACTCTAATAATGTTAAAGGAAAAGCAACAGACCTATCTTACAAACTGTTGCAGAGTATAAACAAAACAGAAAATATATCACAATTCATTTTCTGAGGCTAACATAACCTCTTTACCAATAATTGAGATGATAATGCAGGGAAAAATCATAATTATAGGTAACTAATTCAAGAACACAGTGGCAATATTAAGCAAAATATTAGCAAACTGATCAAAACATACATCGTAGCCTACTTCGTTTAAGTCCAATTCATTTTTACACTAGAAAATCAAATATTGTAATTTATCTGAGATGATGAATAGGAAAAAAACATCTGTCACAATAAATGCTGAAAAAGCTTTTGACTAACTGCAATATATATTAATAAGGAAAATGCTCTTAGCAAATCAGAAATAAGAGTGAAACTTCCACAACCTGAAAATACTTACCTCCAAAAGCTGATGGCAAATATATTAACCAGGAAATATTATTTTTCCTCAGATCAGGAATGAAACAAAGATGCACACTAATGCCATTTCTATTTGACTATGAGCTAAATGCTTTTGCCATTGACTGAAAAGTTTAATAGCTTATCCATGATCATTTTCATATATATAATAGCATTTAGTTCTCACTAAGTTTGGTTTATATCGATGACTTGTCCATTCCCCTTTTTTCTGCACTAGCTTCTTTCTCTTAATCATGTTGTGAGATACATCTATGTTGCATGTATCTGTATTTCACTTAGTTCCATTGCTAAAAAGTATTGCCGTACTATACTCCAGTTTATTTTCCATCCTACTGCTGATAGTCATTGAGTCATTTTTATTTTTTTATTTTTTTATTTTTTTCTTTTATTATTATTATTATTATACTTTAGGTTTTATGGTACATGTGCACAATGTGCAGGTAAGTTACATATGTATACATGTGCCATGCTGGTGCGCTGCACCCACCAACTCGTCATCTAGCATTAGGTATATCTCCCAATGCTATCCCTCCCCCCTCCCCCCACCCCACAACAGTCAAGTTTGGAGTATTCATAAACAAATCTCTCATAAACATTTCTAACACCTTGATGCATATATGCAAAGACTAAAGATTATTCAGAGTACCTATCTAGAGTTGGAATTGCTGGGTCATACCATACATGGATCATCAACGTTGCCGAACTGTTTGCCAAAGTCACTGTGCCATTGTACACCATCTACAGCAAAGTAGGAGACATTCATTTCTACATGTTATAACCAATAACACTTGCTATAATCATTTTTTTAATTATACCAGTCTTGAATCCTGTTTAAAATTACATATTCATATTTAGAAATCTTTTTCCTTATGATTTTTGTTTTTCATCTTGTTTAAAAACTCTTTTCAACTCCAAAGAAGTTCATGATGATATTCAGGTATATCAACTGTTTAAATCTTTATATTTTTCTCAAGCATGGCATTAATCTTTGGAAATGATATTGTATAGGAATTCAATTTTATTTTTATATAGACACTACAATGTGGTATCTTAATTTACTAAAATATCTGTTCTTTCCTTATTTATCTACTGCAACATATCTCTGATATATCAAGGGTCCATATAACTATAGATCTATTTTGTGGCTCTTTGTCTGTTCCAACATCTGATTTCCAAATGCTTGTACCAATTCCACATTTTCTTAATCATTTTAGCTGTATAAAAAGTTATGCTGGCTTATAATCTCCTTCCACCTTGTTTTTCTTTAGAAATATTCTGCCTAATATACTCTTTACATTTATATGCATATAATAGATGAATACATTTGTCACATTCAACAAAAATATGATTGGAATTATACTTCATATACATAAAAATCTGTGGAGACTTAATATCTTTATAAGGTGGAATTGTCAAGAACTCTAAAGGGTCTGAAATTTTATTTTACGTGTCAGTTCTCCAGTTAGCCTGCCACAGTTTCAAGAATGCTGGCTTGGGGAACACAAACTTTATACTGGGCAAAGATTAGGCTGTCTAACCCTTGCCTGAGAAGGAGACATTATCTTTATTACATAGGATGATAAATTTTACATGGGATGTTTATTAATATAATCACAAACAGCTTTGAAAAGATAGTAGGAAAAAATGGAGTTTGTGATTCTGAATGAATAACATGCAGAAACATGAGAGGCCCATGAATAGTATTTTTCCCAACAGGAATCTTTCTATCGGCAATCATGGCATATCTTAATGTTTTCTTATATGTTAATATATCTAGATTTAGGAAGAATATCATATCTAGGAGAAAAGAAAATTTATATATGGAGGGTCTTCCAGGGTGCTTCTGTTTTGCAAGCAATTATCCAGATCTTGAGCTTAGTGGTATTTATGTGAATATTCTCTTCATAAGTATTTCTTATAATATATATATTTTACAAAATTACTATGTGTAACATATCTCATGAGAAAATAAAATAGGTAAAATCATTCTTAAAAAATTATGTAAGCAATACAACCCAACAGGAGAGAGGACCGATATGGATTTGAGCTAACTTATAGCTTGGTTGCATTTGTTTGTTAGTCGTTGTCTGGCTGTGGTTTTTCTACACTTCTAGGGAGTACCACCCCAGGGATTCCAACTAAGAGCCTAAGGTTTGGGACATCAGTTACAAATATTTATTAAGTACTTTTGACTTACATGCCTTATGGAAGAAAAAAGTGCAGACCATGATTTTTATTATTTTAGATCAATGGGTTTTACACATGAATGCCTTTGTTAAATTGATAGAGTTCTAGCCGCTGTGTTTTTGCAAAAAAAAAAAAAAAAAAAAAAGTATACATAGAAATGTACAGAAATACATTGTCTTAGCTGTAATTTCCGGAGATTCATAGGTCTACATAAGAACATTCCCAGATCAACCGTGAACTCATAGTTAAAAGCCAGTTCTTTCTTCAGGGTTTTCAACCTACTTGAGGATACAGGACATGTTTTTAAGCAATTAACAACACTAATAACAACATGAAGAACATTCAAACTGCCAGATGAAAAGCATAACCGGTAATGACTGTAGCAGTACAGAAGAATGAAGAGTTAGCACACTCTGGGGACTGTTGTGGGGTGGGGGGAGGGATAGCATTGGGAGATATACCTAATGCTACATGACGAGTTAGTGGGTGCAGCGCACCAGCCTGGCACATGTATACATATGTAACTAACCTGCACATTGCGCACATGTACCCTAAAACCTAAAGTATAATAATAATAAAAAAATTATTCTTATGATTATATTTGTTATGGTGATCGTTGATGTTACTATTGTAATTGTTTTGGTGGACCACAAACTGTGCCCATGGAAGATGGTGAACTTCATCAATAAATGTGGGTGTTCTGACTATCCCACCAAAAAAAAAAAAGAAAAATCTTGGACATTGATGAAGTGTTGATAGAGGAGATAAGATCCAAATGACAAATAAGATGAAGAAAACTGTAGAGAATGAAGAGGGCTTCTATGTAAAATCAACAGATAGTGAAAAAGCAGAAAAGCAAAATAAATGCTGTTTATTTTTGGCAAAGGTGATATCGGATGGGTTGGGTCAATATTTATGTATCCAATAATGTGAAAGCACTAACTGTGTAGACATAAGAGCAATGAGAGAAAATACTCAATGTTCTCAGGACACTGCACTCAAAACGAGGTCACGACTTTAGTTAAAGTGATGTCAAAATTAAATCTTAAAACTATGAAAGATAAGAAGTAAACAGATGTTGGTAAGGTGAACAAGGAGGCAAAACTTTTCTGTCTATACGGATTTAAAATTTGTTTAATGATGAAGTATAATGTATGGTTCAAACAGGTAGGAGTTCAGTAGCAAGGGAGACCAGGATGCTACAGAGTTACTTTTATATCAATTGTTATGCTTAGATTTTATTTTATGAAAAATGAAGACATAGGTAGAGAGAAATAGACACCATGGTGCTGACCTCAGAAGAGAAAGAAATAGCTTTGAGTTAAGATGCACTGAATTCTTACATGTTTATTTGCATTACACCAAAACATCATTCAGAAAAAGTTTGTAGTGACATAAAAATGCATATTACTATGTTTGCTAGGATTTTAAAAAACAACACCAAGGAAACATATAAATAAACAGAAAATTGAAATGAAGAAAAATCAGGTTAAAATATATTTTGATAGAGTTCAAAATTTAAATCATAAATTTCTACAGGTCAGCAAATGATAAGAATACAATGTAGCTGTGGGTTCTCAAGATGTCAAAGAAATATTAGTCAATTAAGACACATTGTACCTAAAATATAAAAATTTTAAACTAACCATGCCAATTTTTAGAATTAAAACTCAACATAGTTCTTACATGTCATTTTGAACAATATGTTATGACATATAGTGACTATGAAACAATATTTTTTTGAAATTGTTTATATCTCCTTTTTTAATGGCAAACTATAGTTTGGTAAAAAGTCTATGAGAGGTTAAAATTATGAAAGACTATCTACATTGATATAGGATTTAAGGTACAAATTTACAAATCTATCACTGTTATAAAATATGAGTTGATATTTTTATATACAAGGTATTATTTTAACTGTCCTTTAATAATTATAATAGCAAATTTGTGCTTAATGGTATAAGTTATTTTAAAATATCATATAATTGTATTGCACTGTTAACAAATACATATCTAAATGACAAGGTGCCTATCAATGGAATGTTTGAATTATTTAAAATTTTCATTTCCTTATTGATCTGTGTGTTCTTTGTTGATAGTGGACATACTATGTTGCCAATTATTAGATTAACAATACTGAAATCTGTGAAACGTATTTCACATGTACTTTATTATTATAGGCACAATAAAATGGTGTCAAAACAAGAGTTAAGAGAGCATCCAGCAGCTTAAGGGAAAGAACATCCTACGATCTCATTACATTTTCTGCGTAAGGATGCTTGCTTGGGGGACCACTGGATATACACATGACTTCTACTCTCCTTTTATTATAGTCATAAAGAGCAACTGAAGCTCATAAAAAGTAGCTGGCAGATTTGTAAAAGATATAACAGCTTGTTCACAGAGTTTCTATAGAGCCATCTAAGGAAAATTTCCTTTCCAAAGCATTGCTAGGAGCTATTCATCTTAGAATTGCCTACTTTGTCACAGTAAACTGAGTATTCCTCCTGTCATCTAGTTTGCCAAACAAGGACTAGTTCTCTTTGACTTTTTCTCCTCAATAACAGTCAACAGTGTATACATGAAGTGTGAGAATTCAATACTTATAGAGTTATATCTGTCTTGAGGTGAAGGTCAATGTGTGTGTTTGTTTGCAAGATAGTTCATGTTGTAAATGTATTAAATGTATTAATTTGCACCTATTTTATAGCCATTCTGGACACACACATGGGCAGAAGATGTAGCTGCCTTTGTGTAAAAGTTTGAGAGGTATTTAACTGCCTCTGCTGATAAGCTCCATGGCCTAAAATGTTCACACTATATAATCTGAACTTTATTTTAATGAACATAAAGGCTAAGCATTATAATGTTATCTAGAAACTAATGTATAGTTGTCCAATAACAGCTGATAATAAATTCACTAAAATTAGCTCATTAAATAAGTTTCCAATGAATAAATCAACCCTTCTGGGGCATACAAAATGGCAACAATAATTGTCGAGAAGTGTTTCAAAACATTCCAGATTATTTACTCAACCACAGAATCTGGGAAGGGGTTGTTCAGAAAATGTAGAAGGAATAAAGAAAACCTTAAGTGTGTATTAGGACTAAAGAGTTCTGAAAGGAAAAGAGCAAGAGAAAAACAGAGGCAGACAGGGTTTCCAAAGGCAGTCCAGCTGCAAAGAAATGTAGTAACTGCCACAATCTCCCAGAAACATGAAGTGGGGGCATAATATGTGATATATCTCTTGTCACAAGGTACCTAGTCCACATCAATGGTTTATCAAAGATCTGTGTTTCTTCCAGCTCTCTACTCCATCTTCCACATAGTATAACCCTCATTGGCTGGAATCATAATGACATCTGCATCTGGAACTGGCCACCAGTATAACACCTACAAAATGCACAATGGCCTTCAGACCATATGAAAGGTCTACAGGGTGAGAATCTGAAAATCCAGCAATGAGGAGAAAAAAGTGATCTCCCATTAAGAACACTTTTCAGAAGCTACACAATTCCAGTTATTGATTCATCCCATTTACTGGAACCTGTTCATCTGGCTATGCCCAAAAGCAAGGGAAACTGAAATAGTGGCTATTGGCTATTATAGTCTGTAACTCAGCCTAGCCTAGCTTCAGAAGTTTTAATAAAGAAAATAAAATGTATTGAAATATTTTTATAATATCTATTCATTTCAAAATACATTTTATTGTTTCAGCTCAATCTTCCATTTTAATATTCTATCACACTCCTTCATATAAGTTTAGATATATTTTAACTTCTAAGGGACATTCTTTCCTATAATCAAAGCAGTTCAACTGTCTGCTAAATCATTGCTTTCCTATTACAAGCTATTTTGATTACAATCAACCTGTGCAGAACAATAGGGTGCTTTAGCAATGACTAAACACCAACGAATACTTTCTTAGCTTTACATAATGAGCAAAACAAGTATGGCCCCATAGTGTCATCTCAGTTTCCTTAAGTCACTATCAATTCAGGTGTAAAATACAGAAAACACTTACATTGAAATTTTTGATTCCTCCAAATGGAAGATAAATTATACAGCATTGTTGAGTTGTAATCCCCAAAACCAAAATTTCTGTTTTCCACATAAGCAACCCAAACTGACAGTTGCATAACAGCCCAAGAACTAAACATTGACACCAGCCTCAAAAACAGACCATTGATTATCACAACAAAAACTCCAAAATGCACCGGGGCCTCGTGGGCACAGGAGGTCTTTCAGGGAGTGAGCATCATTGTGATTGATAGGATGGAAATGCTAAGATGTTTCTGTATTCTATTAATATATTCTGTATTCTAGTAATATAGAATATAATACATAGAATATAGTATATATAATTGGAATATATAAATATAATAGAGAATATAGTAATATAATTCTGTATTCTAGTAACATATTATGAACCAAGATAAAATTATTAGGTTCATAAATAATTTTGGAAGGCCAGATAGATAAAGTAATGTATAACCCCAACTGAGTGCTGGTGGATAACAAAATACCATGTCACCATCAAGAAATAGGCCCATTTTAATATCTCTTGGTTTACTTAGTAGAAATAGCAGTTGTAGTAATATTGTTAGCGTAATGCTTTATGACAGTCAAAATTAGAATTATAAAATTATTCTTATTATATAGCTTGTCCTTTTTATTTGAATCCTTTAATTTTAAATATCCAGTAGATTTTATAGAGTAGTCTCATTTTATAGTGTACTATACACGAAGACAGACATAAACATACACACAAATCCAGTTTTTTATTTACTCCTACCACTTTAAAAATACATAATTTGGCAAAGCACAGTGGCTCGTTCCTGTAATCCTAGCACTTTGGGAGGCCGAGGGGGGCGGATCACTTGAGGTCAGGAGTTCAAGACCAACCTGGCCAACATAGTGAAATACAAAACTTAAAATGCAAAAACTAAAAATACTAAAAATGCAAAAATTAGCCAGGCGTGATAGCCCATGCCTTTAATCCCAGCTACTCAGAAGGCTAAGGCAGGAGAATCCTTTGAACCCAAGAGGCAGAGGCTGCAATGAGCCCAGATCATGCCACTACACTCCAGCCTGGGAGACACAGTGAGACTCTGTCTCTAAATAAATAAATAATACATAACTCACCAGATAAATTTTTTTGACCACCATCAGTCATTTCACCTAACAATCTTCAGGAGATTGACTTACTTTATTTGGTAAAAGTACAATGCTATTCCATGTGAATTCCCTTTAAGTAAATACACAGAATTTGTGAAGCTTTTCAACTTTCTCAGCTGATTCTTGATAATAGCATTTTTTTACTCTAACATTATAATGCACATTTGTTTGCATACACTTATTATATACTCTATTACATTTACAAATTTGAATTATATTTAAATCCCAAACAGCTTTCTCTAGTTTATTCATTGTCTCTTTTACCAACGTTACATTTTTTATGGTATGTTAGGTAGGACTCAGATTTTCCTTAACCCTTACCATGATTTTTTTTTTTTTATAGAAATGTACATTAAGGACAGCCATTTTGTATTTTTTTAAAAAAAGACGTGTAAGATTTAAATTAACAATAATGTTCATCTTTCACTATACTTTGGTTAAAAAAGTAAAGAAATATGAGCTAAGTTAATATAAACCCTTTACCCAGTTTTCTTAAAGAGAAATGGAAATAGATCTGTGTAATTAAAAAATTTTAAACAATTTATGGGTAATTAAGTAAACATTGTATTATTATGGTAAGTGCAGTGATTGAATAGAAAGTAATTCCCAGTGAATAAGAAGTAAATGGAATAGACTAGAGGCCTCAGAAATAATGCCACACATCTACAGCCATCTAAACTTTGACAAACTTGACAGAAAGAAGCAATGGGGAAAGGATTCCCTATCTGATAAATGGTGTTGGGAAAAGTGGCTAGCCATATGCAGAAAACTGAAACTGGACCCCTTCCTTACACATTATACAAAAATTAACTCAAGATAGATTAAAGACTTAAATGTAAGACCTAAAACCATAAAAACCCCAGAAGAAAACCTAGGCAATCTCATTCAAGACATAGGCATGGGCAAAGACTTCATGACTACAATACAAAAAGCAATGACAACAAAAGCCAAAATTGACAAATGGGATCTAATTAAAGAGCTTCTGCACAGCAAAAGAAACTATCATCAGCGTGAACAGGCAACCTACAGAATAGGACAAAATTTTTGCAATCTATCCATCTGACAAAGGGCTAATATCCAGAATCTATAAGGAACTTAAATTTACAAGAAAAAAGCAACCCCATCAAAAAGTAGGCAAAGCATATGAAGAGACACTTCTCAGAAGAAAACATTTATGTGGCCAAAAAACATATGTAAAACAGGTCATCATCACTGGTCATTAGAGAAATGCAAATCAGAACCACGATGAGATACCATCTCATGCCAGTTAGAATGGTGATCATTAAAAAGTCAGGAAACAACAGATGCTGGAGAGGATGTGATGAAATAGGAATGCTTTTACACTGTTTGTGGGAGTGTAAATTAGTTCAACCATTGTGGAAGACAGTGTGGCGATTCCTCAAGGATCTAGAACCAGAAATACCACTTGACCCAGCAATCCCATTACAGGTATATGCCCAAAGGATTATCAATCATTCTATAAAGACACAAGTACACGTATGTTTATTGCAGTGCTATTCACAATAGCAAAGATTTGGAACCAACCCAAATGCCCATCAATGAATGATACACTGGATAAAGAAAATGTGGCACGTATACACCATGGAATACTATGCAGCCATAAAAAATGATGAGCTCATGTCCTTTGCAGGAACATGGATGAAGCTGGAAACCATCATTCTCAGCAAACTAACACAGGCATAGAAAACCAAATACCACCTGTTCTCACTCATAAGTGGGAGTTGAACAATGAGAACACATAGACACAGGGTGGGGAACATCACACACTGGGGCCTGTTGGAGAGTGGGGGATTAGGGGAGGGATAGCATTAAGAGAAATACCTAATGTAGATGATGGGTTTATGGGTGCAGTAAACCACCATGTCAAGTGTATACCTATGTAACAAACCTGCACGTTCTGTGCATGTATCCTAGAACTTAAAGTATAATAAAGGAAGTACACCATTTCCTCAAATATACTTTAATTAATAAATAAGAAAGAAAAATGAATAGAGAATCCAAATATCACCTACATTATTGATAAAATTGATTTTAAGGTTAAAATCATCTAATGTGAGAAAAAATATATTCACTAAATTCTCAGTCTAGTGTTTGTAAATTTCAACTAAAACAATTAATTGTAGAAAATACTTACGTGGTTCCTTCTCACAGCAATCTAGAAAAACAAAAGATAAAGAAACAAATTTATCCTACATCCAGAAATCTTGATAAACTATTAAATAATTCTGACCAATTAAGAAATGTAAATACTATTGCTGACTTACCAGAGAACTCAGATCATCTTTGTCTAAGGAAGTGAAAGTTGCAACTCAAACTCGTTTGTATTTAAAGAAAATGTCTTTTCATAAAAATCATTTGTGGGAGAGAGATGTTTCCCCGAATAACTATAGTTATTACCTTAAGTAAAATCATACATCTTTTGAAGGTATTAATATGTTATGGAATATTATTATTATGTGATTTTGGTATAATAATTGCTATAAACACTGAAAATGAAAAACGAACAACTATGTGGCAAAAGAAAATCTCATTCACGTGACGTTAGATTCTATTAGCTAAACCTTTACTTGCCTTTTTTTTGGTTGTTGTTTTTTACTAGCTACACAGTTCATATCATTTGTTACCTTAAAGTGGACGACTCCAGAGACAGCTTCTTATGAATACTTCTTGAAAGATCATTGAGGTCAAAAAAGTGATTTAACCTCAGAGATTGTCCTCAAATTCCATAGACTGCAGAAAAAGAAAACTATAATTTCTAGGACATTCAGCAGCTAGGGATTTCAACAGCTATAGGCCAACACATGATTTGTGTTGTAATAACCAGTCATGTCAGCCACACATTTTGATTTATGTTTAAAAGATTTTGTATAAAGCACTTTTAAATATGCTTGGATACTTGGTAGCTTCTTTTGTGGCAATACATAAGTTGTAAATTCATATGGAAAATGAATTTACTAATTCAGTCTGGGATAGTCTGTGATGTTAGGCGTAAGAAATCCGTGCAATGCAATATACAAGTCCCATAATATCAGGTATAAAAATCACCAATATTCTTTTTAAATAAACAAAACAAAAAATCTGAGAATGCCAAGGAAGATTTTAAAAAGGAAAAGCAAATGATAGGGTACACCAAATTCCCAATTATGTTACTATCCTTGTGCTTTAATCTGTCTTTCAAAAATCTGCCAGTGAGTACCTTTATTTTGTTTTGTTGTTGTTAAATAAAAGTTTAATAACTCTCAACCTAGGGCACACATTAGCAAAGAAAAAAACAAGTTGAAAATATAAGTAAAGTTCTTCAAGAGATGCAGTATTATGAGCATCTCATAAGAATTTATTCCTCCAGCTTTGTTCTTTTGGCTTAGAATTGACTTGGTGATGCGGGCTCTTTTTTGGTGCCATATGAACTTTAAAATAGTTTTTTCCAATTCTGTGAAGAAAGTCATTGGTAGCTTGATGGGGATGGCATCGAATCTATAAATTACCTTGGGCAGTATGGCCATTTTCATGATATTGATTCTTCCTACCCATGAGCATGGAATGTTCTTCCATTTGTTTGTATCCTCTTTTATTTCATTGAGCAGTGGTTTATAGTTCTCCTTGAAGAGGTCCTTCACGTCCCTTGTAAGTTGGATTCCTAGGTATTTTATTCTCTTTGAAGCAATTGTGAATGGGAGTTCACTCATGATTTGGCTGTTTGTCTGTTATTGGTGTATAAGAATGCTTGTGATTTTTGTACATTGATTTTGTATCCTGAGACTTTGCTGAAGTTGCTTATCAGCTTAAGGAGATTTTGGGCTGAGACAATGGGGTTTTCTAGATATACAATCATGCCATCTGCAAACAGGGACAATTTGACTTCCTCTTTTCCTAATTGAATACCCTTGATTTCCTTCTCCTGCCTAATTGCCCTGGCCAGAACTTCCAACACTATGTTGAATAGAAGTGGTGAGAGAGGGCATCCCCATCTTGTGCCAGTTTTCAAACGGAATGCTTCCAGTTTTTGCCCATTCAATATGATATTGGTTGTGGGTTTGTCATAGATAGCTCTTATTATTTCAAGATATGTCCCATCAATACCTAATTTCTTGAGAGTTTTTAGCATGAAGGGTTGCTGAATTTTGTCAAAGTTCTTTTCTGCATCTATTGAGATAATCATGTGGTTTTTGTCTTTGGTTCTGTTTATATGCTGGATTACATTTATTGATTTGCGTATATTGAACCAGGCTTGCATCCCAGGGATGAAGCCCACTTGATCATGGTGGATAAGCTTTTTGATGTGCTGCTGGATTCAGTTTGCCAGTATTTTATTGAGGATTTTTGCATCAATGTTCATCAAGGGTATTGGTCTAAAATTCTCTTTTTTGGTTGTGTCTCTGCCTGGCTTTGGTATCAGGATGATGCTGGCCTCATAAAATGAGTTAGGGAGGATTCCCTCTTTTTCTCTTGATTGGAATAGTTTCAGAAGGAATGGTACCAGTTCTTCCTTGTACGTCTGGTAGAATTCGGCTGTGAATCCATCTGGTCCTGGACTCTTTTTGGTTGGTAAGTTATTGATTATTGCCACAATTTCAGAGCCTGTTATTGGTCTATTCAGAGAGTCAACTTCTTCTTGTTTAGTCTTGGGAGGGTGTATGTGTCAAGGAATTTATCCATTTCTTCTAGATTTTCTAGTTTATTTGCGTAGAGGTGTTTGTAGTATTCTCTGATGGTAGTTTGTATTTCTGTGGGATCGGTGGTGATATCCCCTTTATCATTTTTTATTGTGTCTATTTGATTCTTCTCTCTTTTCTTATTAGTCTTGCTAGTGGTCTATCAATTTTGTTGATCCTTTCAAAAAACCAGCTCCTGGATTCATTAATTTTTTGAAGGGTTTTTTGTGTCTCTATTTCCTTCAGTTCTGCTCTGATTTTAGTTATTTCTTGCCTTCCGCTAGCTTTTGAATGACTACAAGGCTACAGTAACCAAAACAGCATGGTACTGGTACCAAAACAGAGATATAGATCAATGGAACAGAACAGAGCCCTCAGAAATAACGCCTCATATCTACAACTATATGATCTTCGACAAACCTGAGAAAAACAAGCAATGGGAAAAGGATTCCCTATTTAATAAATGGTGCTGGGAAAACTGGCTAGCCGTATGGAGAAAGCTGAAACTGGATCCCTTCCTTACACCTTATACAAAAATTAATTCAAGATGGATTAAAGACTTAAACGTTAGACCTAAAACCTTAAAAACCCTAGAAGAAAACCTAAGCATTACCATTCAGGACACAGGCATGGGCAAGGACTTCATGTCTAAAACACAAAAAGCAATGGCAACAAAAGCCAAAATTGACAAATGGGATCTAATTAAAATAAAGAGAGCTTCTGCACAGCAAAAGAAACTACATCAGAGTGAACAGGCAACCTACAAAATGGGAAAAAATTTTCGCAACCTACTTATCTGACAAATGGCTAATATCCAGAATCTACAATGAATTCAAACAAATTTACAAGAAAAAACAAACAACCACATCAAAAAGTGGGCGAAGGACATGAACAGACACTTCTCAAAAGAAGACATTTATGCAGCCAAAAAACACATGAAAAAATGCTCACCATCACTGGCCATCAGAGAAATGCAAATCAAAACCACAATGAGATACCATCTCACACCAGTTAGAATGGCAATCATTAAAAAGTCAGGAACAACAGATGCTGGAGAGGATGTGGAGAAATAGGAACACTTTTACATTGTTGGTGGGACTTTAAACTAGTTCAACCATTGTGGAAGTCAGTGTGGCGATTTCTCAGGGATCTAGAACTGGAAATACCATTTGACCCAGGCATCCCATTACTGGGTATATACCCAAAGGACTATAAATCATGCTGCTACAAAGACACATGCACACGTATGTTTATTGCGGCACTATTCACAATAGGAAGGACTTGGAACCAACCCAAATGTCCAACAATGACAGACTGGATTAAGAAAATGTGGCACACGTACACCATGGAATACTATGCAGCCATCAAAAATGATGAGTTCATGTCCTTTGCAGGGACATGGATGAAATTGGAAATCATCATTCTCAGTAAACTATCGCAAGAACAAAAAACCAAACACCGCATATTCTCACTCATAGGTGGGAATTGAACAACGAGAACACATGGACACAGGAAGGGGAACATCACACTGTGGGGACTGTTGTGGGGTGGGGGGAGGGGGGAGGGATAGCTTTAGGAGATATACCTAATGCTAAATGACGATTTAATGGGTGCAGCACACCAGCATGGCACATGTATACATATGTAACTAACCTGCACATTGTGCACATGTACCCTAAAACTTAAAGTATAATAATAATAAAATAAAATAAAATAAAATAAAAAGAATTTATTCCATAGCCACTAATGCTAAAATAAAATAAAAAGAATTTATTCCATAGCCACTAATGCTAAGGAAGACTCCAAAATCTTGTAAAGTGAGACTTAATCTAGTGTGTAATTTTTTTATGTGCCTTAGTCCTTCATATCCATGGGTTGGTCTTCCATATCCATGGGTTCCACATCAACGGATTCAATCAATGTTGGATAGAAAAGTATACATTAGAAAATCCCATCTGTACTGAATATGTATGGACTTTTTCCTCTTGTCATTATTCCCTAAACAATACAGTAAAACAACTATGTACATGGCACTTACATGTATTAGGTATTATAAGTAATCTAGAGATTATTTATACTATTTGGAAGGTTGTGCCTATATTAAATGCAAATATTACATCATTTTATGTCAGGAACTTGAGCATGCACAAATTTTGACATTTGTGAAGCTCCTTGAACTATTCTTCCATGAATATTAAGGGATGACTATGACTGTTCAATGTGACCCACGCAAGGTCCTCAAGTACTGGATTCACAGGCAATTTTCAATACATGAGAATTTGCTTGTTTCATTTTTAATTTTTGTTCTAGGATAGGGAAAAACTTTTGTATAAGGCAGTCTTGCCTTACCAAACTCTTGCCTATGGAGATCCTAAGTATGCAGCATCTTCACAAAACCCTGGCATAATAAACTTTATTATTCACATTTTCCTTTCTCATAGTTCTTCAATAAGGAAATGTCGAAACTTTTGAGACAGATAACATATAGACAGCTTTAGAGCGGAGGCAAAAAATCTACATAGTAAGAATATCTGCATTATAATACACATGCCAAAATAGTGTTAGGATATATTTAGGAGTCTTTCCCATCCCAATACACCTTGTTCTGGAGGCTCCTCTGCAATTATCCCATTATGAATTTTGATATGCTTCAAGATGTTCAAAATGAAATACTTAAAAGTGCTTTATTCAAAATCTTTTAAATATGTATAATAGGCTTCCTTGTAGCCAATATGGAGATATATATACCCACATATATGCAATGTCTGCATACACACACAAATATACCCTTACACATATATGCATAGTCATATATTAATTTGAGAGATAATTCAAAAGTATGAATAGAAAATAATATATCAAAAATGTCCAGCCTTCTGGCAAGCTAATCCATGACTACAATTTATATAGAGTTCACATTATTTCCATCTCTAATCATCAGCTGGAGTTTTTTTTTTAATTTGCTTATTATACCACTTATTTCAAACTATTCCATTTGATATAGTTGGGCTGTGTGTCCACTCAAATCTCAGCTTGAATTGTAATAATCCCCACGTGTCAAAGGCAGGGGACAGTTTTAATTGAATCGTGGGGGCAGTCTCCCCCATACTGTTCTCATGGTCATGAATAAGTTTCACAAGGTCTGATAGTTTTATAAATGGGAGTTCCCCTATACAAACTCTCTTTTGCCTGCTGCCACATAAGGCATGCCTTGCTTCCCCTTCGCTTTCCACCACGATTGTGAGGCCTCCCCAGCCATGTGGAATTGTGATTCAAATAAACCTCTTTCCTTTATAAATTATCCAGTCTCAGTTATGTTTTTATTAGCAGCACTGAGAACAGACTAATAAACCATTCTTCAGGATTTATAGTCTAAATTTTCTCAACATTGGAAGAAATTGGAGAAAAATTCTGATGCATACCAATAAACTAAAATCAAAATGCCAGATTATAGTTTAAAAGTTTTAAAATATTAACTATAGAGTGATGTTACCCAATGTATGTTAAATAACTACTGTAAGTGTTACTTGAAACAAACAAAAAAGAATTCTGTACAGAAAAAAAAGAATAACTTGGCCTAGACACAGTAAGACATGCCTGTAATCATAGAACTTTGGGAGGCTGAGGCTGGCAGATCACATAAGACCAGCCTGGGCAACATGGGAAAACCCCACCTCTACAAAAATAAATAAATTATATATATATATATATATGTCTTGTGACACATACCTGAAAGTCCCAGCTACCTGGGAGGTTAAGATGTGAGAATCACCTCATTCCAGGAGGCTGAAGCTGCAATGAGCCATGAATGTGCTCCTGCACTCCACCTTGGGCAACAGAGCAAGACCCTTTCTAAAAAAAAGTAAAAACCATTGAAATGCTCTGTCTCTCATAGATAGATGGATTCATCCACAGATAGAGACATAGAAGCAGAGATAGGTCAGAGATAGGTGGATGGATACAGATATATTTTCCCCAAAACATAGGGATCAATGGAACATACTTTGGGTAAAATGAAAAAGGAGTTTACACAGTAGAAATTTTATAAAACGTTTTTCTTTGTAGTCCTGTAACAGTCTGTTTCACACAAACCTTCCTCCATTTAATCCTAATCTTCACTTCTATATAAGTAACTGAAAGCACATTTTATTTATTTATTTTTAAATCAAGTCAATATTTTGGTTCATTTAAAAATTTGAGGTAAAATTTTTTAAAAAGTTGAAGACTAACATGATTGGCTGTCTCTCTTATGTGAAAGAAAATACTAGATTATAACCACATTCTTTATGTCAGAATATAGAAATAGAAATATAAGCTTTCTTTTTCTGATCTCTTGCAAAGTTACCAGCACTGTCTTTTCTTATAAATTTATCATCTTAAAATGAAAAGTTTTTTTTCCTGTAAATAGGGTAACAAAATCTTATAGAATGTTAAATTTTCAACTAAGAAGACTCAGAGAGATACATGATTTTTTTTCTAGTGGGTGAAATCACGTCCTTTTTTTAACCATAAAATTTTGTAGGTAGTGCAGGAAATGGTAATTTGATTTGGGATTAGACCTATGACTATTTAGTAAAATACATTTTTTCTTTGTGAATACTTATGGAATAAAAATTGATAGCTATGGACAAATCTCTTTGCCTAGCTTGTGAAAAAGCAGTGTGACAAGTCTTGACAGGCAAGAGAGTGTTAAGATGATAGGTAATACCTGTTTCTGGAAAATGAATGTAATTTAAAAATACATTTTCTGTTCTGCTGACTTTGAAATATTCAAAAAGCATAAGCAAGGTTTTAAACAGCATTTATGACCCTCCAAAATATATTTGTATTGTTTTCTTCATGACATACCCTTAAAATACAATTTTCATGTATTATATGTTATTCCCCTAATAATGCATTTAATAATGCATTTAATATCTTCAGTTGTTCAAGAGATTCCATTTAAAAGTGTCAGTTCCTTTGAGAAAAGTACATTTAATGTCAATAAATTAGTACTAACAATATGCAAATAGTAGTCTTTTCTTTTATAATCTGGTCTCATGCATATTACATCAATGCTTTGTAATAGCTATATAAATTACTAGAAGCATTTAAATTTTGTCTTAGAGTTTTAAAATGACCTTTCCTTATAATTTTATTCCTGTTTTATACAACAGCCTTTGAGAACTAACAAGGTAGGTATCATCATTCCTATTTTAAAGATGGGAGTAGTTGTCTACTAGTATGTGCAAGACATTGGATTATGTGAATTAAAAACACAACTCAGCTAAGGCACACAAATGCAACCTAAGGAAAAAGGTAGAAATTAAATTCAGTTACTTAAGCATTACAAAGAAAATTATATCTGTAAGACCTTGAGTAATATGACTAGGAGGTTGGGAGAAATATTATAGAGGTAAAGCAGGAAGAGTACAACTGTGCTGAGAATGGGGCTAGAGGTTCTTGGTCATGTTGATACAAGAACAAATGATCTGAGTTAACAAGTCCTCTCATCATCAGGCAGAATCTGATCAGAAAGGGCTTCTCAAATGCTTCAGTTAGTGTGACATAAATTAGGCTAAACACTAATCCATCACACTAACTCTCACACACACAGACCCACACACACAGACACACACAGAGAGACACACACACAAATACAACCTTTATTTCATCCATCTATCACCCTGTTGCTTACTAAGGCCCTTTTAGGTGTTCATATTCTGAATATTAATGGTACTGACTTCATTGTTATTGAACAGCACTTTTTGTCATTTCTCTACCATACCTCATTACTTCCAGGACTTTAGAAATGTTGAGACGTTGAAATAAAGAAGCAGTGTGTATGTACGTATGTGTATGTGTATACCCAACACACACACATATCTTTTCTTACTCAGGTCTAAGTCCTCCCATCCTACACTAATTGCAGAAAAATTGCTGTAACTATATATTATAAAAATATTTATTCAGTCATAATACAATAAATGATACATACCTAAAGAGTACAGTTCAGTAGGTTTTGACACACATGTACACTCATGAAACTATCACCACAATCAAGAAAATGAAAATTTCCATTATCCCCAAAGTATCTTTGTGCTTAAGGAAACTGCTATAAGGTTTTGCAAACTATTTTCATAGTTAGGCTTACCTCTGTTTGACAGGCAGATCTGAAAGGCCAAGCAACACGTTTCATTGCATAAAAATAACCTGCCTAATGTTGCTCACCAATCACAGAATAATAATTTCAAAAAGCAAGATTCAGAAAACAGTGGGCTTCCAATTAAAACATATATGAGAGACTGATGATACTTTGAACAACAAAAAAATAAATGTTGTGTATTAATAACATATAAGAAAATCTAAAAACCTTCAAGGAGGACAGACAGTCTGCAATTTACCATGGTTTGACTTACAATTTTTTCTGACTTTATGATAGTGTAAAAATGATATTCATTCTCTATGCTCCTTGATATATGATGGGGTTACATTCAGATAAACCCATCCTAAATTGAAAATATTGTAGGTGGAAAATGCGCTTTCCAGTTACAATATTTTTAACTTACCATGAATCTATTCAGATGTAAGCTCCTTGTAAGTGAAGGATCATCTGTAATAAAATGTTTAGAATAATAATAATAATGATATATATAAATGAAGAATAATATGATCACGTCTGAGGACTACTGATGGCTATAAAAATCAAATGGGATACATATCTTAAAGTATGGAGAAAAGTTGCTGAATCTGACATTATGATGGAAAGATTACATAATTAGCACATATACACATCAAAATATAGATCTATAGTGTATATCTGCTAATTATGTAATCTTTCCATCATGATCTCAGATAAAGGAATAATAAATACAATTAATAAATGAATAAATACAATGAAGAGGAAGTTTTCATAAATATAATTTTTATAAATATTTACAAATTAATGAATAAATACAATGAAGAAATTACTTCATAAATTTAATTTTTATAAATATTTATAAATAAAGGAATAAATAAATACAGCGAGGAAGAAGAAATTATTTTATAAACATATAAAATAATTTCTCATGACAAAACCTGATCCATGTTGAAAAATTTGATTTGGTTTCATGCAGAATTGATCAGAAAAATATGTACTGATAAAATTATCAAATACTAAAGTTAAAGACAAAATATTACTAACCTCCATAGAGAAAAAAGTAACTTGCAAAAGAAAAATTATAATACCAGCATTGGACATTTCAGCTAGAAAATAAGACAAGGAAATCTGTAAAGAAAAGGATAACAAATCCATCATCGTATGCCTATCCATAATATGAGTAAAAAAAATAGAGATATTTTTCATACCCTCAGAAATCCAGTTATATTTTACATCTTTACCTTACTGAGGAAAATAATTTAGGTATGTCAGAAACCAAACAACATTCCAGAATTGAAATCTACAGAACAGGATACAAAAAGAGGGATTGTGAAAGAATTAAATCTCAGTGGAAGGTGATCAACAAGGAATATGTTATTTAAATTGTGAATTAGGACTTCTGAATATGAAGAGATATAGTATCGAGTATTACTAATTTGCACAAGTAGTCAGCAAACTACTCCAGCCCACTGCCTGTTTTGTAAATAATATTTTATTGAAACAAAACCATGCCACTGATTTCTGTCGCGTCTATGGCTGCCTTAGCACTATGTCAGGTGTGAGTAGTTGGGACGAAGACTGAATCCACCCCCAAAACTTAGTTATTATTTGACTCTTTACAGGAAAAACAAAACAAAACAAAACACTGGTCTAGACTAACCTAAAAATACATTTTCTCAGGAAAACCTAAGACTTTGAGGCAGCAAACAAAAAGTAAATTCAATATCTTATTGATGAGATGAGGAAATTAATAGAGAAGTGCAAGTATTTTAAGGCCACATTTTAAATTGGATATCATTCCAAAAGAGATGAATAGAGAAGAAGAGTAGAGGAAGAAACAATGTATCTTAAAAAATTGATTCTGTTTTCAAATATTAGTAGAATATTATATAGCAATACCTAGCAAGTAAATATTGCCCTCTTGGAAAATAGGTAAAATACAAAATTACAGTTATATAGAATGAATAAATTCAAGAGATCTATGGTACAGCATGGTGACTACAGTTAATGATGATATATTGTAGTCATGAAAACCCTAAGACAGTGGATGTTAAATGCTCCCACACACAAATAAAGATAACTATGTGAGTTACTGTATTTGTTACTTTGCTAGATTTAACCATTCTACAATGAATATATACTTCAAACATCATGGCTTACACAATAAATACATACAATTTTGTCAATTATAAAAAATGTGAATAATAATTACTAAAATTTAAAAAAGTCCTAATGAACAGCAGCAAATTGAATACACCAAAAATAAATGAATAGGTAAATAAAAGTATATGTAGTAAGTAGTGTATATCAAATGATAAACAAAAAAGTTTGAATAATCATTTATAACAATTCTTATCAAAACTAGAACTAAGCATGATTTCTTATAAAAGATACTCTTAGATTAGATTAGAAAATAAGGACCTACTATTACACTACTAACAGGAAAACTTAACCAAATTAACAAATTAAGGAGGAAAATATAGAGATGATAAATAATAATAAGCAAAACAAAATTGAATAAAACAAATGAAAGCATAGGCAGGGTTATAGCAACAAATTGATCCCCAAGTTTCAGTGAATCAAAGCAAAAAAGGCAATTTCTGACTTATGTAATATTTCTGAATGTGTGATAAAGTCTCCTTGTTATTTGATTCAGCCAAGAGAAGAGTGAAGAGTTTGGAGGACCACTTAAGGGAGGGTCTGCCAGGAGGCTCCACACATGTCACCAGAGATCTTAATCGTGTGGTCATAGCCCAGTGCACAAAAGTACACAGTGAAGATGATTTTGTAACCCAGCATCACTTTTCTCACTTTATGGAGAGTCTAATGTGCTCATACTTTTATTATGATTATTATACTCTAAGTTCTAGGAAACATGTGCAGAACATGCAGGTTTGGTACCTAGATATACACATGCCATGGTGGTTTGCTGCACCCATCAACCCCTCATCTACATTAGATATTTCTCCTAATGCGATCCCTCTCCTAGTGCCCTACCCCGTGACAGGCCCCAGTGTATAATATTCACCTCCCTGTGTCCATGTGTTCTCATTGTTCAACTCTCATTTATGAGTGAGAACATATGGTGTTTGGTTTTCTCTGCCTGTGTTAGTTTGCTGAGAATGATGGTTTCCAGATTCATCCATGTCCCTGAAGAGACATGTACTCATCCTTTTTTATGGCTGCATAGGATTTCATGGTCTATGTGTGCCACATTTTCTTCATCCAGTCTATCATTGATGAGCATTTGGGTTAGTTCCAAGTTTTTGCTATTGTGAATAGTGCTGCAATAAACATGCATGTGCATGTGTCTTTATAGTAGAATGACTTATAATCCTTTGGGTATATACCCAGTAATGGCATTACTGGGCCAAATGGTATTTCTGGTTCTAGATCCTTGAGGAATCACCGCGCTGTCTTCCATAATGGTTCTGCGAATTCACACTCCCACCAACAGTGTAAAAGTGTTTCTATTTCTCCACATCCTCTCCAGCACCTGTTGTTTCCTGACTTTTTAATGATCACCATTCTAACTGATGTGAGATGGTATCTCATTGTGGTTTTGATTTGCATTTCTGTAATAACCAGTGATGATGAGCTTTTTTTCATAATTTTGTTGGCCGCATAAATGTCTTCTTTTGGGAAGTGCCTGTTCAGATCCTTCACCCATATTTTCATGGGGTTGTTTTTTTTCTTGTAAATTTGTTTAAGTTCTTTGTAGATTCTCGATATTAGCCCTTTTTCAGATGGAGAGATTGCAAAAATTTTGTCCCATTCTGTATGTTGCCTGTTCACTCTGACGATAGTTTCTTTTGCTATGCAGAAGCTCTTTATTTTAATTAGATCCCATTTGTCAATTTTGGCTTTTATTGCCATTGCTATTGGTGTTTTAGTCAAGAAGTTTTTGCCCATGCCTATATCCTGAATGGTATTGCCTAGATTTTCTTCTAGGGTTCTTATGGATTTAGGTCTTATGTTTAAATCTTTAATTCATCTTGAGTTAATTTTTGTATCAGGTGTAAGGAAGGGGTCCAGTTTCAGTTTTCTGCATATGGCTAGCCAGTTTTCCCAACGCCATTTATTAAATAGGGAATCCTTTCCCCATTGCTTGTTTTTGTCAGATTTGTCAAAGATCAGATGGTCGTAGATGTGTGGCATTATTTCTTAGGCATCTGTTCTGTTCCATTGGTCTATATATCTGTTTTGGTAGCAGTACCATGCTGTTTTGGTAACTTTAGTGTTGTAGTATAGTTTGAAGTCAGGCAGCATGATGCCTCCAGCTTTATTCTTTTTGCTTAGGACTGTCTTGGCTATACAGGTTCTCTTTTGGTTCCATATGAACCTCAATAAAATACTGACCAATTGAATCCAGCAGCACATCAAAAAGCTTATCCACCATGATCAAGTCGGCTTCATCCTTGGGATGCAAGGCTGGTTCAACATATGCAAACCAATAAATGTAATCCATCACATAAACAGAACCAACGACAAAAACCACATAATTATTCCAATAGATGCAGAAAAGGCCTTCAATAAATTCAACAGCCCTTCATGCTAAAATCTCTCAATAACCTGGTATTGATGGAATGTATCTCAAAATATTAAGAGCTATTTATGACAAACCCACAGCCAATATCATACTGAATGAGCAAAAACTGGAAGCATTTTCTTTGAAAACCAGCACAATACAAGGATGCCCTCTCTCACCACTCCTATTCAACATAGTGTGGGAAGTTCTGGCCAGGGTAATTAGGCAAGAGAAATAAATAAAGGATATTCAAACAGGAAGAGAGGAAGTCAAATAGTCCCTGTTTGCAGATGACATGATTGTATATCTAGAAAACCCCACTGTCTCAGCCCAAAATCTCCTTAAGCTGATAAGCAACTTCAGCAAAGTCTCAGGATACAAAATCAATGTGCAAAAATCACAAGCATTTCTATACACCAATAATAGACAAACAGCAAAATCATAAGTGAACTCCCATTCACAATTGCTACAAAAAGAATAAAAATCTAGGAACACAACTTACGAGGGATGTGAAGGACTTCTTCAAGAACTACAAACCACTGCTCAAGTAAATAAGAGAGGACATGAACAAATGGAAAAACATTCCATGCTCAAGGATAGGAAGAATCAACATCATGAAAATGGCGATACTGCCCAAGTAATTTATAGATTCAATGCTATGCCATCAAGCTATCATTGACTTTCTTCACAGAATTGGAAAAACTACTTTAAATTTCGTTATGTTCTCATTCTTATATAAAGGCCTCAAAGTGCTAGTCATTTGGGGATCAGAGCCTAGGTCTGCTAGCAGGAGTTGCAGAGAGTAGGTAAGTAACAGAAACCCGAGGTTGGTGAGGAGCACACTAAGAAACAGAGTGGAGCTATGTCATGTTGTGCCGCTGTAGTCACGATAAGGACTTCTGATTTTTCTTTTTACTTATTTTTATTTTAATTTAATTAATGTATTTATTTATTTATTTATTTATTTGAGAAGGAGGCTCTCTCTGTTGCTCAGGCTGGAGTGCAGTGGTGCAATCTCAGCTTACTGCAAACTCCGACTCCTGGGTTCAGGCGATTCTCCTGCCTCAGCCTCCTGAGTAGCTGAGATTACAGGTGTGCGACACCACTCCCAGATAATTTTTATATTTTCAGTAGAGACCATGTTTCACCAGGCTGGTCTTGAACTCCTGACTTCAGGTGATCTGCCGGCCTCATTCTCCCAAAGTGCTGGGATTATAGGCATGAGCTACTGCACCCGGCTTTCTGATTCTATTTTAAGTGAGGGGAGTAGTCATTGGATGTTTTGGGTGAACAAGTATTTCATTGTGATATTTTAAAACAATTACCTTTGATTTTTTTGTAGACAATTGATGGTAGGAACAAGGATAAAAGGAGGAAGAGCAGTAAGAAGGCATTCACAATAGTGTAGATGAGAGATGATGGTGGCTTGAACGATAACACAGCAGTGAAAGTGATAAGAATTCTTAGAATCTGGATGTATTTTGAGTTATAGATAACTATCATTGGCAAATATTAGTGTAAAATAAAGTACAGATAAAGATGTTGATCAAGTAAGATTACAGGCAACAAATAACGAAGAAGAAAAAAATATAGGTTTTTGAAAATATTTTTTGAGGTAGATAAACATATTAAAGCAAAGAGACAGATGACGGAAAAATACTATAAACTGAAAACTACGTTTAGTAACATTTCTTAAAAATAGAATTGACGTTTTAATAACTAGGTCTATGTTTAAATAAAAACAACTAAATAAAAGATGTGAATTCAAAAGATAAAAATAAATTTTAAAGGATATAAATAAAAGGAACAAATATTAACAAGTTATTTCATTATAAAACATCTACAATTGGACTTAATGCTAATTAAATCTGTCATCTTTAACTCTATTTTATTGATTTGCAGCTCAATAAAACAACACATTTGCTTACTAGATAATCTTCACAAAGGAAACAAATTTTGATATGTAACTGCCACTTTTAAATTTATAGAAGATATCGTATAAAAAATGTGCTTGTTCATGGGCTTTCTATATCGGGAATGATAGTGTAATGGCAGATTTATTTGGGGATTTTATATGTAAATTTTTAAAATGCCTTATCACATGCAGATTTGAATCTCAACACCTAAGCAGATTACATTTCTCACATCTTTCCAAGAGAGCATTTAGATTCAATTCAAAATTCTATTTTTGCTGGATATGTAGGCCCAAATCACAAAGCTCTGGCTTAGTTTATTATCACAGAAACAGCATAGCCTAAGATTTTCTTAAGTAGAATAAATTGTAGATAGCTAACATTCATTTGTTTATTATGTACAAAAATTTTCTAAGTCAAGTATTGTGCTTGCTTATCAGAAGAACATAAAGGACACAAAAGTCCTAAAGCACTAAACTTTCTTAAATTTTGGCCTTTAGAAAGCTCAGAGTCTACCTGTCAGAGATATAAATAGTTATGTTTTAATTAAAAACTGTTCAATATAATATTTGTATTCAAGTTTAAGTCCATTAAAAAATCCAGCCCAGTAACAGCCAAACATATTTTCAAGAAAAAATATTTAGATCGATTTTTATTGTTAAAATGTTTTAATTACAATTTACAAATTCTGTGTTCCATGTGCATACTCAAATTTGATTATGTTTTTATCTATGACATGCAAGTTTTAAGAAGAGAATAATTAAGGAATGTTTGTCTTGGAAGGTGTTCAATAATTAACATCTATATTCCCTGTGTGTTAAATTGTTGAAGGTACATTTCCTTCATGTAAATTACATGTACTGTGTTTAGACTAAGACATTTTCTATATCTTGTTACAAAATTTGATGAAGTCTACATGTGTATAGATTACAGTTGTCACAAAACCACTGAGCAAAAAATATGCATTTTGCTTTGGAATTCCCAGGATTTTTTGGTATCTTCAATTTGGCTACAGTAATATGAATAAAAAACTGATAACCATTTGAGATTCAGAATATACTTATTTCTACAATACTCAATACCGTATTGAAACAGGCTTTTAGAATTTCTTGAAAAGATCAATGACTTCATGTATTATTCAATATAGTATAGTGATATGGAGACACTACTGTACACTTATACATAAAAATAAATTCAAAATTTAATACATTTAAATAAAATTAAAAATAAATTCAAAGATAATTATACACAAGATAAAAAGTGACAAGAGCTCCATGACAATAAGTGGAATAAAAAATATGGTGAAGGAATAGGATTTTGAATTAAGGTTGCATTCATTTTACGTTGGAAATCATGACAAAAATAAAATTGTTTATATACATGGCCATTGTAAGATAAATCTACAGTGTATTTTTTTCTTAAGATGCATTAGTATGCAGTGAAAATCAATATTACTTAAATGAATGACATTATTTATTATTACTTTATTTTAAATTTAATTAAAGTGACCAAAAATTATGATTTTTACCTCTTTTCTTAGTATTAACTTTAATAATACTTACTTTTATTCTCAAACCTGGGCTTGAGTAAATGCTAAAATACATGATCACCTATATATAAAATATAATTTAGCACAAAGTTAAGAGAAAACATACAATTAATTGAATGAATATTATAATACAACTATATAAAAGGAGCAGAAACAGGAAGTGTGGGTGCGGTTGGTATTAAGAGTGTGGAAAAGTGAAGACAGCTTTTTCTTCATTTCCATGGTGAGAGGGAAAGCCTAAAAGTAAAAAATCAAGAAACAGCAGTATAAGCATGTTGTATAGAAACATAAATAAATGCCAAAGGAACAGAGTTTTCCTTTGAAACTGCTTCAAAGAGTTGAAAGAGGTTGCCTCTGGGGAGTAAAAAAGATGAAGGTGGTTGATGAAGCCAGGGGATTGCTGCTTTTTATGATAAAACTGAAAGAATGATTTGATTCTCTAAGCTATATGCATGTACAATTTTACTTTAAAAAATTAAAAATAAAAGCTATGAAATTATATTAACCAAATAATTGGTGGTGATTTCATGGGAAGTGATGCTTGAAGGATTTTTTTATCCCTTTCAAGATATTCATGTAAGTGGTATGAATGAAGCATTCTAAAATTCAGGCTATTTTTTTTCAGTTTTTGGTTAATAATAATGATAATTTACTGTGAGTCAGGTACTATACTATGATTTGAAATGATAATGTAATAAAAATTGAGGCCCAGATAGTTTATATATAACAGAAGGTAAAATGGCTATTAAATGACAGTAGTAGGATTTAAACCAAGAACTTTGAGTCTAGAAACTGGGTTAGTACTCATTATGCCATATAATGTCAAGCATCTTTATTTAACATTCTTGTTTAGAGGGAATAATGTCCCCCTAAATATATCTGCATCTGTATTCCTAGAACCTATAAATATTTTACTTCAAATTCCCAAAGAGACATTACAGATTGTGATTAATGATTAAGTTAAGGGTTTTGAGATGGGAAGGTCATTCTGAACTACCTGGGTTGGCCTAATGCAATGACCAAGATTACAGGAGAGTCAGAGACAGAGATAGAAACATAAGAATGGAAGGACAGTTAAGTGTGTGTGTGTGTGTGTGTGTGTGTGTGTATGTATGTGTGTGTGTGAAAGAGAGACAGACAGACAGAGAGAGAGAGAGAGATGAAGATACCATGGTGCTGGTTTTGGCTTTGAAAATAAAGGCGTCAGCCATGAGTCAATGAATGCAGGTAGTCTATAGACACTGGAAAAGGCCGGGAAACAGACTCTTTCTTGAGATCTTTGAAAGAACACAACTCTGCTGATCAATTTTGTATTTCAGACTTTTAGAACTCTAAGACAGATAATAAATATGTGTTAAGTCACCAGGCTTGTAGTAATTTGTTATATATTCAACAGAAAACTAATACAGACATCTTTTATAATATGGCTTGGCTACAATAGAATCATACTAACTGGGAACAATAAATAGTGAAGTTCAGTCTCAATGCATTCACCCAAGAACCTAGAAGGACCCTTGTTTATAATGAAGCATCTGCCACTTAGGTGTATTTCTTTCCTCCTCTTCTATCAGAAACAGGCCTTAATTCTCAACTATTTATCTCATCATTGGTTCATATTAGAACTTTGTGGATCAGAGTTCCTGGTTTCCAGGGTTAAACAAGCTGGATTACATAATCTTCATCCGTGACTACCAACTTGTATGTTATTGATTTAAATTTGTAGAAACTTTCATATCCAGAAACAAAGAGATGTCAGAGTACACTGCTATTAAAAATTCAAAAAGTTGCAGCTAAAGAGCTAAAAAAAAAAAAAAACAAAGAAAAGGATTTGGCTAGATTTAGTATAATTCTTATCGTAATCCTCAGATAATATGGGGGGGGAGGGAGGGAGGGAGGGAGGGAGGGAGAGAGAGAGAGAGAATATGAATCCGAAATTAAAGACCCTGAAGGTAATTTTTTAGTGACAGGTCTTTTACTAAGTTTCTTTTACTTCCTCTTTCTGTACATTTTGACATCATAACTTCTTCTTTTATGAGCATGTTTCAAATAAAATATTTTTAAAATCAAGTACTTCTATTGATCACTTTAGTCAGAAGATCTATTAAATAAAACTGAGTGTGTAATCATTATTGAGAAGTGTGATAAGATGATATTTAACCACACTAAGGACGTTGGCATTCTTACAGTCATAACAGTCTAGTCCATTTAGAAATATTTAGAAATATGCTGCATTTTCCCTCTTGTACATGTCATTACCAAACAAACTGAAATTGTCTTCTTTTCTCAGGTCCTAGAGTGAGAACATCAAAAATATTGTAGAAATACACTTACAGCTTAAAAATATGCATATTCCTTTTCTTCAATATTTCATTTCTACAAAGTAGTTACAGATAGGCACAAGGATTCACCTCTTAAGTACAGCAATTTAACTGTATTTATGACTAAAAAATGTCATAACAAACGATCTTAAAAATAAAAAAACACATATATAAGCCATGCTGATTTGAAATAAAATATGTATATTATAGGTTTGCAATGTATGTTTAGTTATATATAATATATATGTACATGTACATATATGTATATAAATCTATACATATAGATGCACAAATACTCATATGCATACACATATAGACATACACATAATATCTCTCTATATATAAATATATGCACTAATCAAAATATTAAAAATGGTTATTTCAGCCTATTATTGATGGGCATTTGGGTTGGTTCCAAGTCTTTGCTATTGTAAACAGTGCTGCAATAAACATATGTGTGCATGTGTCTTTATAGTAGAATGATTTATAATCCTTTGGGTATATACCCAGTAACGAGATTGCTGGATCAAATTGTATAAATAAAATGTGATACATTTACACCATGGAATACTATGCAACCATGAAAAAGGATGAGTTTATGTCCTTTGCAGGGACACGGATGAAGCTGGAAACCATCATTCTCAGCAAACTAACACAAGAACAGAAAACCAAACACCACATGTTCTCACTCATAAGTGGGAGCTGAGCAATGAGAACAAATGGACACAGGGAAGCGAACATTACACACCTGGGGCCTGTCAGGGGGGACTAGGTGATGGATAGCATTAGGAGAAATACCTAATGTAGATGATGGGTTGATGGGTGCAGCAAACCACCATGGCACATGTATACCAATGTAAAAATCCTGCACGTTCTGTACACGTATCCCAGAACTTAAAGTATACTAATTTTTAAAAAATACATATATATTTTATGAGTAATATATATATAATATATAGTTATATATAGAAAGTAATATATATATAAATTGGTTATATCATGTTCATATTACTTTTTTTATTAACTAAATTTTAAAATATAGGTTATGGTAATTGAAAAAGTATTCATTTCTATTTTAATATATTCAAGCTGCAGAGAATTTGGATTTAGGGTTTCTCACAATGGGATGATGTAGATATTGAAAATGGTCTTAGTAATTGTTAGGTTGTACATTGTTCTTAATGAGTATTTCTGATATAGTTCTCACAGTAACCTCTGTGGGAAGCCTTAATAATAGCTTGGAAGGAACCATTATTTGCCTCAAGGTCTCCTATACTCTAAAGAACAACACAGTTTTACAATCCTCAGGCTCTAAGTCCTGCGCATCTGGTGCCGCATTCTGCAAGCTTCTGTAAATCACCTTCATAAAGCAGTAAAATAAAAATGAATTTATTTGATTTACAGTTGGGTAAAGATTGATGATAATTATGCTGTCCAGTTTAATGGAAATGTTTGTCAAAGAGATATCTGTAGGATTACTAACTTAAAATGATGGCACTATAGTGTACGTAGTTAGAAAGCATTTACAACACAGTTTCTCATAAATAAATCAAACAGGGAATTAAATGTCCTGCCTTCTACATATAGGTGGTTATAGGAGGATGTGGATTCTAATTTTTGCTGTGTATTTTGAAGACACAAGATTTACTAAGTTGAAATAGGACCTTCCACTGTCAATAAACTTTCTAAGGTAGAGCAATGTGGAAATAGAGAAGAGGCTAAGAACATAAACACTGGGAAAGGGAAAATTATGTCTAAAAGTCAGTGGCTCAAAAATTAGTTAGATTCAAGTTACTAAGGATGGATATGACAATGATATTCATGAAGAAAGTAAAGAAGGTACAAATCAAACATGAAGTGTGAAAGAAGAGTCTGAAAACAGATACGAGTATATGGAGGCGTGTATGTGTGATATGGAAAATGGTTCCACAGAGATTTCCACACTCTAATCTCTGAAACCTTCCAACGATTTATATCTCATGGCAAAATAGACTTTGAAAATATAACTGAGGTCACTGGTCTTACCTTAGAACCTGAAATTAGTTTGTATTATTCAGATGGGTGCAATCTAATCACATGTACCCTTAAAAGCGAACAACTTTCTCCAGCTGGAAGCAGAAGAGAGCAGGAACGTTGGACAGATTTTGAGTTTAAAGGGACCACATGTAAGAATTAGAAAGGGGCTTGTAAGAGCAGAAGACAGCCCCCAGCTGACAGCCAACAAGCAAATGGTGACTGTAAGTCTTCTTCCCTCAAGGAACTGGATTTTTTCGAAAACTGGACTGATCTTGGAATCAGATTCTTTCTGGAGTCTCTTGATGACACAGTCTGTTGACACTGATTTCTGCCTGTAAAACTTTGAGCAGAGAAACTAGGTGAGCCAACACAAACCTATGAACTATGATATATTGAGGTCATAAATATATGTTAAAAATAAAAAAGTGTTTTAAGCCTCTAAGTAGTTATTAATGTATTAAAGTAGCAATAGGAAATTATACAGTATGATTTGCTAGAAAGGAACAAGGTTCTTATCACAAAGGAACAGCATGTTAGAACTGGAGAAGGGTGGTATGGGTAACAAAAGGTGTCTGTGTATGCATGCATGCATGGACGGACACGCACATGTCCATATGTACATGTATTAGGCAAATACATGGTCACTGCAAGGGAGTTAAGTCAGCACATTTCAAAAGGAATAATAAAAGGAGTAACATTAATGATGTCAAAACATTTGGGTAATGACCAGTAAAATTAATGATGTCAAAAAGTTTGGGTAATGACAATTTTATGGCAATTATTAAATTGACTTTTGATATGTAGTGTCACCCTGAAAGGTATGTTAGTTGACAGACATTTGTAAAAAGAAAAGTCTTCATGTGAAACAGATGTATTTTTTTCCTTCTCAACTTTTATTTTAGATTCAGGGGTGCAGGTGCATGTTTGTTACATGGGTGGATTGTGTGTCGTTGAGGTTTGTTGTATGAATGATCCTGTCACCCATGTAGTGAGCATAGCTCCCCACAGATAGATTTTCAACTCTCACTCCCCTCCCCACGCTAGTACCCCCCAGTGCCCGATGTCTATTGTTCCAAGTGAACAGATATTTTCTGTAACTTTCAAAAAGATCTCAGGTACTATAAGACCATGGCAGATTAAAGAAGTAAATCAGAACTGCTATTTTTCAGATAGCAATGACGAGCATGTCCTTGCATAATGCCAAGATGTGAAAATGACGTCTTGAAGGGAGGATAAAAAGTAAGCCATCTTTGTACTTTAATCTTCAGGAAACAATACTTCTCTAATATCTATAGTACTTGTTTCCTCTTAACTATAGAATTCAAAATATGATCAGCTGTAATTTTATCTGTAATTGTAGGTAGGCCTGTATTAAAGAGGCAGGCTGGGCAGCTATGCCAGTGTAGCCTTTGCACATTTTTCTACTTGCTTTATATTCTGGCTGTGCTGGCAAGTGATTAGATTGAACCCACCCTGCTTAGGGATGAGTCTGCCTTTCGCAGCCCACTGACTCAAATGCTAATCTACTTTGGCAGCACCCTCAGAGACACACCCAGGATCAATACTTTGCATCCTTCAATCCATCAAGTTGACACTCAGTATTAACCATCACATCTAATTTATATGAGCAACTAATAGCCATCCCAGAGACCCCAGCAGAGCTTATTATCTCCCTTACAGCCTCATCCTCCCAGTTACTCCAGCCAGAAATCCTGGACTTTTCATTGACTTTTTATTTCTTTTCTCACATAGTACATCCAGTCCATCATTATTTTCTGTAGACTTTGACTGCAAAATATAAACAGATTATGATCAGTTCTCTGTATCTATTGATACCATTACTTACCCAGACACTATTTCTCATCTGGATTTCTGAAATTTTCTCCCACCTACTCTTGCTGCTCTTGCCCTCACTCTTACATAGTCTATTTTTAAAACAGGACTCATAGTGTTCCTGTTATTTTGTAAGTCAGGTCAAAATATTTCGTTCGTGTCAATCTGCTCATGACTCTATCACTTCTCTTATTCCTCAGCGTAAAACCAACGTAATAAAACAGCCTAAAAAGCTTAACTGATCTGATTCCAGTACATTGTTAGACCTGATCTCCCAGACCTTCTCTTTCATTGTACCCCAGTCATTCTCCCCTCTTTGCTGCAAGTTGAACATTTGCATCTCTTTGTACCCTCTTTTCCCACTCTTTGGGATGTAATGCGACTGGATAACTGCAGATCCTTTCAGATCTCTACTGGACCTCCATGAGGGCTTCAGTAGTCCTCTGCTAGTAAACAGTACATCTACTTTTACCCTTATCTGTAACAATCTCCTTGGCTTTCTGGTTTTGTTGTGGTTGCTGAATAAGTGTTTAATATCACCTATTACAATAAAATATGTTATATATTTGTTACTATATATTCATTGAGTGACTATCTCTCCTAATAAGATTGCTAGTCTGGGCCGGGCGCGTTGGCTCACAGCTGTAATCCCAGCACTTTGGGAGGCCGATGCAGGTGGATAACGAGGTCAGGAGATTGAGATCATCCTGGCTAACACGGTGAAACCTCATCTCTACTAAAAATACAAAAAATTAGCCAGGCTTGGTGCCACATGCCTGTAGTCCCAGCTACTCAGGAGGCTGAGACAGGAGAATCACTTGAACCAGGGAGGTGGAGGTTGCAGTGTGCAGTGAACTGAGATCGTGCCACTGCACTCCAGCCTGGGTGACAGAGCGAGACTCCGTCTCAAAAAAAAAAAAAAAGGATTGCTAGTCTGTTGGGAGATGGGATTTTATTCACTTAATTCACTTGTATCTATACACATATACACACACGCAAAATTAACAAAATAGACCAGGCCCAGTGGCTCACACCTGTAATCCTAGCACTTTGGAAAGCCGAGGCAGGCAGATCACCTGAGGTCAAGGGTTCGAGACCAGCCAGGCCAACATAGCGAAAGCCTGTCTCTAGTAAAAATACAAAAATTAGCTGGGTGTGCTGGCACATGCCTTAATCCTAGCTACTTGGGAAGCCTGAGGCAGGAGAATTGTTTGAACCTATGAGGTGGGGGTTGCAGTGAGCCAAGATCATGTCGTTGCACTCCAGCCTGGGTGACAGAGTGAGTGTAACTATTAAAAACATATAGTAAAAACATAATGAAGCAACTTTATATACTTTTATGGAATGAAGGAAATGTATCAATATCAGTTAGTGGGGAAAAAAGCACAGTAGTCATCTTATGTGCTGCTATTGGGCAAAAATTATATTAATAGGTAGAATATTTAGTTTATTCTGGAATATCTCTGTATACATGCAGAAAGAATCATAATAGAGGAGGATAAAGGGACTCTGAATGAGTAATAAGAGAGAACTCTAACATTTTACTTTCAATATATATTCTGTTTCTTTGATCATGCATATATGTTATATATTTCCAAATAAATACATTACTCAGAAAAATAGAACTATCAAAATTTGACTATTCATGCAATGAATATGCCCCCAAAACAGGTAAATTTGTGAAACTATAACCCAACACACATTTATTATCCACTATATTTAAAAGTTGAGGTAGGTGCTTCAAGGATATTAGAAACATGTAAATTACACCTCTCGTTTAAAAGGGCACACAATCAAGTTGAAGAGAAAAGATCTAATTTTTGAAATTTCAAATAAATAGCTGATATGAATTTAGAATTTTAATCCAGGAATATCTTCTGTGAATAGTATATGCATGGATATTTCTGGGTTATATGAGATATAGAAATCTATTTTAGTATTCAAAGCATTCATACTCTAAATGGAAGGTAAGAACATACTGCCATGTCCTTCGTCAATAAGCACAGGGATTCTGCATATTGTTACCCAGAGTGCACAGTAACCTAAGCCCTTAACAAGAAAGTGTTAAAAGATTTATTGATAATGATGGAGAAGCAGAGTTGAACCAGAACACACAAGCCCCTTTAACTTTGCACAGTTTTTCCATTTAAACATCTGGTTGGGAGAGCAAACTTATCCAGAAGAGAATTCTATGACAGAATACCCTTCCATCACATAGCTTGTTATAGGTGTACACTATCCCAAAACAGGATAAAGTAACTTTATATTATTTGCAACAAGGAACATGACAAGAAAACTCAGTCCTGGGAAACAAATGCAGAGCTCTGCCAGAGAGATATCATATTAACCTTGCCAATATCAGGTAGATGTCTGGATATTACTCTGAGAACCAGTTCAGTGCAACTAAACAGCTCTGTGCCAGACTACATGGAACAGAAAAGTGGACAGGAAGAGCCATTCATCCAAAGGCTTTTCTCTTCTCCCTCCACTCTATCACTGGCCCATAAAGTCTTATTAGATGTACAGTTCCCAGTCTAACATCATAATTATTTAGACTTTAATTGGGCCTTCAATGCCTGCTTGCAGAGCTAAAGAAGACGCAGCAAAATTCAAAAGATTACAAAGCTTATAACATAAAGTCTATCTCACCAAAACCAGTTGGGACACTCAGAGTTATCTGCCTGCTCCTTCAGATATTTCTCTGAGATCTCAATTTGAGCTAAGGTATTGACTCAAAAGTAGTATAGTACTTAGACATTTTATCCTTCCCTGTGTATATCAGGCTTTCATCACTCAGAAAAGTTGTGGTGTTGACACAAGAGACAAGGAAAAGAAGTGTCAGTAATGATTTCTGGGTTTTTTTAGCAATCTTCAGAAAATAAGTGCTCAGGTCCAACAGGGAAGCAGCAGAGTCCCTGCCATCTGTAGAGGAAAACAAGTCCTAGAGGCATAAAAAGTCTCACCCACAGTTGTATTCAAGACAACATCCAAATCTACCCAGTATTTATACTTCCTTTGGTGGGCACACAGGTTGGGGGCTGTTAGAGACTATAAGGAAGGTAGCTCCGTGATGGAGAAAAATATGACCAGGGCATTAAGGAGCAGCTCTGGGTTTTTGTTTGTTTGTTTGTTTCCTATCTATTATGGAAAAGTACTGATTCTTTTAGGAACCAAGATATTAAGGTGAGACTATCAGGGATAAAGTTAGGAACTACAAAGGAATAAAATGAAAGATACACTTTATTTTCCAAAGACTTTCTGATTTTACACCCCTAACACACAGCAATTAAGCTTAGGTAGAATGAGAATGATGGTCTGTAACTTATAAGTAGCTGAAAACAGTTCTTATAGAATTCTTACTCACAGAGGCTGGCATAGGTTGCAAATAGGATAGACTTTGTAGTTCTTTGTGATAATTCCTTTGCTGTAATATTTTGAGCATAAATCCACCAAGCTATAATAGAATTGAGTACATATACTTATTCAATCTAGAGGGTGTTCTTTAAATGGTTGCTTTCTGACTGGTGGTACATGTGAAATATATTTATATATATAATTCTTATATATATATGAGAGATAGTCTATAAGTTAAACATACATTATATCACTACATATTGTGTTATCTATACCTTGGTGTCCTAGTGGCCTCATCATAGAGCTAAAACATTATTAGTAACTACTCATGAGTCTATATGAAGATACATTTCAATCAATCTCTTCATGCTTCATATCCCAGAGCAGGACCTGAAATTAAGCCCCTTATAAAGAATATCCAATACTATACACAATCAGTTGTTTATTATTTTTGGGGAATTGCTGTAGCATTCCACTAGACATTACATGCTGGAAGTGGATTGTTTCATCAGCAAATCATGCTGTCTTATCTGGTGACAAGTTTTATAGCTGAGATCCTCTTATACCAGTGGTACAGATAATACAGTGAGTGGTACTGATTCTGTTGATCATGGGTCTGTTCCTTGCACCTCTTTCTTGGAACTGGCCAAGGATTTGAGGGCCTCTGCTGTCCTTAACAAGATATGCCATTTTCACTTTACAATAGAGGACATTGGAATATCAGGGCTCTAAATTGTATTCTCACTCAAGGCCCAGCCAACTTTAATCACTCCAGCATGAACAGTTTCCTCATTGGGAGGCACCATCAGAATGTCTTAAATGAAAAGAAATATTTTAGCACATACCAGTAGCTCATACTATGCTAAAACTTGTCTGACCCTTTGATAAAATACTGCAGAATAATTCACATACCTTGTAAAAGGAGTGCACAGATGTACGGCAAGCTTTGCCACACGGAAGCAAATTGATCCTGGCCTTTTTTTGGAAGAACAATCATAAAAAATTACAAAGTGTTGAATGTCCAAAGCTTCATACCAGCTACCAGTCATGGCAGCAGTCTGTTTAGTCACAGTGATAACATCAGCTGTTGCCTGTGAAGTGGGAGCTAATTTTTCATTTTAGCTTTGATATTCCACAGAAGGGATTCAAGCATCAGTGATGTTCACTGTTAATGGAATAGCATCCCAAAGAGCTCCTGCCTTCATGAAATATTTTTGAGAAGAGCAAGTAGTTTTTCTTCTGTTATTATGGGATATTGTTTCAACTGCATAATCTTGACAAGTTTTGTAAGTACAGCAGGTACCTGGCAATGAGCTACAAATGTTGTGATAGAACTCATCAGTAAGAGTTCATGGATGTGTCTACTAGCTTGCTTACACTCGGTGTTTGAACATAAAATGTCCGTATTCAGTGTAACATTTATTCAATGACCATGAATCACAATTTAATTAAAGAACCCAGAAATATTTAAAATAATTTTGACAGCTGTCTCTTGGCCAAAAATAATGACCTTTCAAAATACTAAAAGGGGAACTTTTTTTTTTTTTTTTTTATTAAGACCGTCCTTAGCTCTAGGGATAATAGCTATCCAAATCTTCAATTCCAAGCAAGCCCAGAGTTACCTGGCAAACCCCAACCTCCTTTTTGTTTGTTTTTGTAGTGTACATAAGTTGGACAGTAGAGTCAAGAGTCCCATTAACGGTGGCAAGAAAGCAGGCTTGGTAACTAGTCTTCATTTTGCTAACGTGGTCTCACTGTTGGGTAAGGGAATGCTCCACAGTGAAAATACAGCAAGAGTGGGGTTCATTCAGCTGTTCCTCATGAAGGGACATCTCAAATTGTAATTCCAAGGTATCCACTCTACTGTTAGCTACACTAGAGGTTTCTCTTTCTGTTCTTAGAACTTGAAACTTCTTCAAAGTGGTGAGAAGAAGCCAGGGATTCAAGATTTAAGTAAACATACTATCCTTGGTTGCTCTCTGCAGTCATATTCTATTGCTTACCCTAAAAATCACCTCAAACTTAATGGCTTAAAACAAAACATGTTCATTATCTCACAGATTAAGTTTGTCCAATCTGCAGCCTGCAAGCTGCATGTGACCCAAGATGGCTTTGAACGTCCCAACACAAATTCATAAACTTTCTTGAAATCCTATGAGATTTTTTTTTCGAATATTTTAGCTCATCAGCTATCATCAGTGTTAGTGTACATGTGGCCTAAGAGAATTCTTCTTCTTCTTCTAATGTGGCTGAGGGAAGCCAAAAGATTGGACGCCTCTGTCATAGATTTTGTGGGCAGAATTCTGGACACCGTGCTTTACCTACTTTTTCTGTTCCAGGTCTTAAAATATCAAGGTTCCACAGGGCTGCTTTTGTGTGTAAGGTATAGGAATGAATTTGCTTCTAAGCTCATTGAGGTTATTGGGTGGAGTCAGTCCCTGGTATTTTGGTGGCTGTTAGCCTGTGGCTGACCTTTGCCCCAGTGGCTGCCAACACCCTGTTATGGTGCATTCAACTCTGCTTTAGAATTTCCTTCACCATCAGCCACAGCTTCTCATACATCTGGATCTGGATATTCCAATTTAGCCAAAAGACTGCCCATAGCCCAAGACAGTGGTTGGGACTCGGAGAGCCCAGTTTGAATTTTTTTCCAGTTTCAGAAAAACTGTAACACCGAGACTGCAGCACGGAATTCCCTCTGGTGATCAAATCTCATGCAAGGAAAGTGTGCAGATATTTAGCCTAATGCTTCTCACCTCTAAACATACCCTTCTAAATTCTGCTTGGGATGGTGAGCCGGAACCTTGGAGGCTAATTTCCCCTTTGTCTTGTGGCTGTCTGTCAGCATCTGAAATAGGATGCAGTAGATGCTGACTGGAAGAGAAAAGGAGGAGAAAAAGGTGTTCCCCTTTTTCACTTTGCGTTTTTTTGTCAGTGTTGCCATTGCAAAGACTGTTGACCTTGCAAGTGGCCATTGGTTCCAAGCTCTAGATCGTTCCTGCTTTAATAGAACTATCTGATCCCTCACCCTCACCCCACTTAGCAGTACCAGCACTAGCCAGCATCCTCTCACCAGAGGTCTGGGCCCCAGACATAGGCTCACAAAGGCCCTTTCTCTAAGCATCTATATTCTAGTAACGCTGACTTCTTCCCCTTGTTCCCTTGCTTCTTTCAGCTCCTGGGTTACCCACAGCTACTCTAGTGTTCCTTGTTACTTTTCATTCCTTCATATGTTTAATCAATTACCTATATTAAAATATCTTTGTTTAAAAGTTAGTATGGTTTCTCTTTTTCTGAACTTGCTTTCCTTAACATATCATAGAGAGGTAAAACAACACACAGCATTGTCCCATACTGAGAGTGCTGCTATTGGCTGGAGGGGCTTCTGCCTTCTACAAGCAGGGTCTGTGCAGGGAACTGATGGCAAAAGGAGCGTGTAGCCATCCACCCAAGGCTGTGCTTTTCTTCTACAAAAAATCCATTTATTATTTGCATAAAGAAAATAAATTGGTATATGAATGAGTAGTAAGTGCCTGCAAAATTGTGTGCTACATGTTTTTAACATATTCCAGAATAACCAAAGCAATGTTTCACAAATAGCATTGTTTTCTTCATTAGGGAATCTTTCTCACAATGAGTAGATACATTGTCTAATGAAAAACTGACATTTAACTGAAATATGACCATCATCTGCATTATTTATATAATTAAAGTGATTCAGATACACAGCTGCTTGCTAATAAATAATTCCACATTTGAAAAATGTTCAAATATCAAACTAAAGAGGTCAACTACTTAAAAAAAACTTAGCAAATTTTTTTTTTAGTAAGAAATGTACATGCAAAAGTTACATTTATTGATAGGAAGTTACTTTCTCAAAACTTTTATATTCCTCTAAGTAAATTATTTGCTATTATAGCAACAAATTTATATGTTAAAATGCCATTTACTGACATCGACTATTTCTGCGGTATCATACAAGTAGTTTTGGATAAAACCCCTTCAAAGTGCAATTAGTAACGATGAACATTAACTCATTTGGGAAGGCATTTCATTTTAAAGCACTGTGTTAAATTTAAGTTTGACCATTCAGCTATGATTAACCATGGTATAAATTACAAAAAAAAAGCTTCATTATATCATATTTGTACAAAATAAGATAAACATACATACAAGATATTCACATTATGAGAAAATCAAATTCATTAGAAATACTCTAAATTATTTTTTATTTAGTGAGATGTTAGAAATAAGAATCAAGACTTGTTTCTTCAGTATGTAGGGCATATATAAATAACTGACATGAGCTTGAATTAAATGCAAGTTTGCCATATTTGACTTATAAAAAAATAAACACTACATACGCATATAAACACCACACACACACACACACAAATAATATTAACTCTTCCATTTAAATTACATCTGTTGCACATTTGATTGTAAATCTCAAGAAATCACTGTCGCCAGCCCTATTATAAATGAGTTCTACTATAGCTTAATTTCTTACTGGCTGAGAAAAGAAACAAGCTCTCTCTCTCTCTCTCACACACACACACACACACACACACACACACACACGATCAGAAATACACCTGGGAGCCCATGCCTACTTTTGCAGCAGGGAGCATAAAGATAGTAGAACAAATTCCATCTGCTCTTATACCAAAAATTATATTTATTCTTTGAGCTGCTTTTTCATTTCTGTCCTTGTTAATCTTCCTAGACTTGGCTACATTCTGTCACCCATTTGCTGATTAAGATATGATTTGGAGAAATTTCCTTAGAATTTAGAATGCCTTAAATAGATGCCTGGAACACAGGTGTTCTGAACAATAAATGTGCTTAAAAGTCCTTATTTCAGGGAGAGAAAAACAAAGCATTTTGCTTTTTTCAATGTATTTAGGTGCAAGGTGCCAGCAAAGCCCCAACAACGTCTGAACGATGTTAACACTCTCGGTCAGAGCTAAGTAGTGGTTGCCCATATAACAGCACATTAGGAAATCTATATTTCATCTTCAAACCAAGATTTGAAACTCATTGTTATATCTCTGATGTGTTTCTCAAAGCCAGAACCCAGTATCTTCACCTTCAAATTTATGCTCTTATGATCTTTCCAACTTGATACATTTTTTTTCTTATAAATATCTTTCAGCTCCTGTTCTATCAGCCCCAAGCAGATACTGCCCACTCCCCATCTCATCCCTGGCTCAGGATCTACAGTATATGAAATTTGTGGAAAATGTAATTAAATATAAAATGTCTTTGCAACCCAGAAAACCTCTCCACAATGGCAGTAGAGAAAAAAAACACACATTATTACCGCATAATCATTAAGCCAGAATGTGATACAATTCACAGGCAGATCCCTATGGGATTGCAAATACAAGAAAAAATTCTCACCTTTTTATATAGCCAAGCAGATAGAACCTATTACATCCATGTTTTCAAGATAAACTCTAGCTAGTCCTAAAGCAAGAAGGACAGCACTATTTGTCAAACATAGTTCATCCTAGATTTACCTGGCAATTGTGGTGACCATGTGTGTTAGCCAATCAGTTTTATCTAGAGAACAAACAAACTTCTTATATCTTTATGACACAAGATACTTTTCAACATAAGGTAAGGTTCCCACTGAAGTTAATCTCTTTTTTTTTATTATTATTATTATTATTATTATTATTACTATTATTATTATTATACTTTAGGTTTTATGGTACATGTACGCAATGTGCAGGTAAGTTACATATGTATACATGTGCCATGCTGGTGCGCTGCACCCACTAACTCGTCATCTAGCATTAGGTATATCTCCCAATGCTATCCCTCCCCCCTCCCCCTACCCCACAACAGTCCCCAGAGTGTGATGTTCCCCTTCCTGTGTCCATGTGTTCTCATTGTTCAGTTCCCACCTATGAGTGAGAATATGCGGTGTTTGGTTTTTTGTTCTTGCGATAGTTTACTGAGAATGATGATTTCCAATTTCATCCATGTCCCTACAAAGGACATGAACTCATCATTTTTTATGGCTGCATAGTATTCCATGGTGTATATGTGCCACATTTTCTTAATCCAGTCTATCATTGTTGGACATTTGGGTTGGTTCCAAGTCTTTGCTATTGTGAATAATGCAGCAATAAACATACGTGTGCATGTGTCTTTATAGCAGCGTGATTTATAGTCCTTTGGGTATATACCCAGTAATGGAATGGCTGGGTCGAATGGAATTTCTACTTCTAGATCCCTGAGGAATCGCCACACTGACTTCCACAAGGGTTGAACTAGTTTACAGTCCCACCAACAGTGTAAAAGTGTTCCTGTTTCTCCACATCCTCTCCAGCACCTGTTGTTTCCTGACTTTTTAATGATTGCCATTCTAACTGGTGTGAGATGGTATCTCATTGTGGTTTTGATTTGCATTTCTCTGATGGCCAGTGACGGTGAGCATTTTTTCATGTGTTTTTTGGCTGTATAAATGTCTTCTTTTGAGAAGTGTCTGTTCATGTCCTTCGCCCACTTTTTGATGGGGTTGTTTGTTTTTTTCTTGTAAATTTGTTGGAGTTCATTGTAGATTCTGGATATTAGCCCTTTGTCAGATGAGTAGGTTGCGAAAATTTTCTCCCATTTTGTAGGTTGCCTGTTCACTCTGATGGTAGTTTCTTTTGCTCTGCAGGAGCTCTTGAGTTTAATTAGATCCCATTTGTCAATTTTGGCTTTTGTTGCCATTGCTTTTGGTGTTTTAGACATGAAGTCCTTGCCCATGCCTATGTCCTGAATGGTAATGCCTAGGTTTTCTTCTAGGGTTTTTATGGTTTTATGTCTAACATTTAAGTCTTTAATCCATCTTGAATTGATTTTTGTATAAGGTGTAAGGAAGGGATCCAGTTTCAGCTTTCTACATATGGCTAGCCAGTTTTCCCAGCACCATTTATTAAATAGGGAATCCTTTCCCCATTTCTTGTTTTTGTCAGGTTTGTCAAAGATCAGATACTTGTAGATATGTGGCATTATTTCTGACGGCTCTGTTCTGTTCCATTGATCTATATCTCTGTTTTGGTACCAGTACCATGCTGTTTTGGTTACTGTAGCCTTGTAGTATAGTTTGAAGTCAGGTAGTGTGATGCCTCCAGCTTTGTTCTTTTGGCTTAGGATTGACTTGGCGATGCGGGCTCTTTTTTGGTTCCATATGAACTTTAAAGTAGTTTTTTCCAATTCTGTGAAGAAAGTCATTGGTAGCTTGATGGGGATGGCATTGAATCTGTAAATTACCTTGGGAAGGATGGCCATTTTCATGATATTGATTCTTCCTACCCATGAGCATGGAATGTTCTTCCATTTGTTTGTATCCTCTTTTATTTCCTTGAGCAGTGGTTTGTAGTTCTCCTTGAAGAGGTCTTTCACATCATCTCACGTGCAGAGACACACATAGGCTCAAAATAAAAGGATGGAGGAAGATCTACCAAGCAAATGGAAAACAAAAAAAGGCAGGGGTTGCAATCCTAGTCTCTGATAAAACAGACTTTAAACCAACAAAGATCAAAAGAGACAAAGAAGGCCATTACATAATGGTAAAGGGATTAATTCAACAAGAAGAGCTAACTATCCTAAATATACATGCACCCAATACAGGAGCACCCAGATTCATAAAGCAAGTCCTGAGTGACCTACAAAGAGACTTAGACTCCCACACATTAATAATGGGAGACTTTAACACCCCACTATCAACATTAGACAGATCAACGAGACAGAAAGTCAACAAGGATACCCAGGAATTGAACTCAGCTCTGCACCAAGCGGACCTAATAGACATCTACAGAACTCTCCACCCCAAATCAACAGAATATACATTTTTTTCAGCACCACACCACACCTATTCCAAAATTGACCATATACTTGGAAGTAAAGCTCTCCTCAATAAATGTAAAAGAACAGAAATTGTAACAAACTGTCTCTCAGATCACAGTGCAATCAAGCTAGAACTCAGGATTAAGAATCTCACTCAAAACCGCTCAACTACGTGAAAACTGAACAACCTGCTCCTGAATGACTACTGGGTACATAACGAAATGAAGGCAGAAATAAAGATGTTCTTTGAAACCAACGAGAACCAAGACACAACATACCAGAATCTCTGGGATGCATTCAAAGCAGTGTGTAGAGGGAAATTTATAGCACTAAATGCCCACAAGAGAAAGCAGGAAAGATCCAAAATTGACACCCTAACATCACAATTAAAAGAACTAGAAAAGCAAGAGCAAACACATTCAAAAGCTAGCAGAAGGCAAGAAATAACTAAAATCAGAGCAGAACTGAAGGAAATAGAGACACAAAAAACCCTTCAAAAAATCAATGAATCCAGGAGCTGGTTTTTTGAAAGGATCAACAAAATTGATAGACCGCTAGCAAGATTAATAAAGAAAAAAAGAGAGAAGAATCAAATAGATGCAATAAAAAATGATAAAGGGGATATCACCACCGATCCCACAGAAATACAAACTACCATCAGAGAATATTACAAACACCTCTATGCAAATAAACTAGAAAATCTAGAAGAAATGGATAAATTCCTCGACACATACACCCTCCCAAGACTAAACCAGGAAGAAGTTGAATCTCTGAATAGACCAATAACAGGAGCTGAAATTGTGGCAATAATCAATAGCTTACCAACCAAAAAAAGTCCAGGTCCAGATGGATTCACAGCCGAATTCTACCAGAGGTACAAGGAGGAGCTGGTACCATTCCTTCTGAAACTATTCCAATCAATAGAAAAAGAGGGAATCCTCCCTAACTCATTTTATGAGGCCAGCATCATCCTGATACCAAAGCCTGGCAGAGACACAACAAAAAAAGAGAATTTTAGACCAATATCCTTGATGAACATTGATGCAAAAATCCTCAATAAAATACTGGCAAACAGAATCCAGCAGCACATCAAAAAGCTTATCCACCATGATCAAGTGGGCTTCATCCCTGGGATGCAAGGCTGGTTCAATATACGCAAATCAATAAATGTAATCCAGCATATAAACAGAACCAAAGACAAAAACCACATGATTATCTCAATAGATGCAGAAAAGGCCTTTGACAAAATTCAACAACCCTTCATGCTAAAAACTCTCAATAAATTAGGAATTGATGGGACGTATCTCAAAATAATAAGAGCTATTTATGACAAACCCACAGCCAATATCATACTGAATGGGCGAAAACTGGAAGCATTCCCTTTGAAAACTGGCACAAGACAGGGATGCCCTCTCTCACCACTTCTATTCAACATAGTGTTGGAAGTTCTGGCCAGGGCAATTAGGCAGGAGAAGGAAATCAAGGGTATTCAATTAGGAAGAGAGGAAGTCAAATTGTCCCTGTTTGCAGATGACATGATAGTATATCTAGAAAACCCCATTGTCTCAGCCCAAAATCTCCTTAAGCTGATAAGCAACTTCAGCAAAGTCTCAGGATACAAAATCAATGTGCAAAAATCACAAGCATTCTTATACATCAATAACAGACAAACAGAGAGCCAAATCATGAGTGAACTCCCATTCACAATTGCTTCAAAGAGAATGAAGTTAATCTCTTACCAAGGCACAGAGAGTGGTAGTACCATCTTCCTTAAAGATTCCATTTCCAAAAGATCATCCCCGGGTACTTGAGAAAGTAATTCCTGAATCTTAAAACTGACAGGAGGCTTGTTTAGCTCTTAAAAAGGTTTACATACATTTCAAAGAGACTGAGAAGGAACTTACATTAACAAGTGATAGAATATGAAGTAAATATTTAAGAAAAGGGAGTAGATTGTAGAGTGTCTCTTCCCTTGTTTCCAAGAGTAATTTTTTTTTTCGATTTGTATTTGTCTTACAATATTAGTATCATAGCCCTGGGAGGCTTATTCAAGAGGAAATACTGAGTGACAGGACCCTGAAAGATTTTCTAGTTCATGTATATTCAGGTAAGGACTCTATTTTCAATGATTAACTAATGTCTGGCTAATGAGAAAGTAGATAAAAGGATAAAAATGCTCTTCTTCACCCTACAGAATATGGTTTAAAGTTCTATCTATGAACATCTAAGCTTGCAAGATAAAAATGAAGGCAGGTATGAGCTTGGAGAAAGTCCCTGAAGAATATTTAATAATTTCCCCCTCTTGCAAGAGAACAGCAGAAGTCACATATTACTTTAGAAGTCAAATGGTTGGGACATTTTATTTTAAAGGAGACTTGTTTATATATAAGTTTGTGCTCATTAGTAAGATCTGTCCAGAGAAACACTGATTTATGTATTATTAAATTTTAAACCTCTAACAAGAGAGAAGTCTCTTGATCCTAGAATAACTTTAGATTTCTCATATCTCTATCTAGGCCTTGGAGGTAATTGGAAAAATGAAATAGAAGCCCCTAATTTATATAAAAGTTTTAGAAACCACTTAGAAGCAGAATTTATTTTTAATGAAGTAGATGCTGGGGATAATAAAGAGATGGAAAGAGTATTATAAAGTGTTTGGGGCTTGGCTACTAAAAATGTCAATGAAAATAGGTTTCCAGTAAGAGCCACGGGAGAACTTTGCTGTGCTTATCTCTTCTCCTTGAGGCTCCTTTCTCCCTAAGCCTCCCTTCTTGCACGAGGCGTTTTTTGTGTATCTAAGATATACCAAGTTTATTTACACCTAAAAGCCTATACACATTATGTGTCCTACAAGCATTGCTACCCACATCATTTAAAATCTTTGCTAAAATGTTAGCTCTTCACTAAGACCAGTCCTGTGGACTATATAAAGCAGCCTTTCCACCATCTCATAACACATTGCCTGCCCTACATTTTTCTCCAAAGCACTTAATTATGACCTGATATCATACCAGTTTATAATTTATTTTCTGTCTTTGCAATAAAAGTATAATTTGTCTGATAGCAGAGACTTTGTGTATCTTATTCACAATGATCCTGGAAAATATTGCCTAAAACAGAGCCTGGGAAATAAAAAAGTACTGAAAAATGTAGTTTAAAAGGATGGATTTATAATATGAACCCTGATAAGGGGGAGGTGAAATTTCGAGTAAAAAACAAAATTAGTGAAATTTCAACATTTTATTTTTGCTCACATATAAATATTGGGTCTTTAAATACATATTTTGATATTTATTTTATAGTGCTTAACTTAATTGAATCATGCAGGTCAGGTAAGAGAACGGAAATAAGCTGAATCTATTTGGAGACCTTTGAGCTTCCTGTGTTAGGATGTCCATATCTCTCCAAAGACTTGGGATGTTTTCAGCTGTTATTTTATTAAGTTTTCTATTATGTTTTCCTATGTTTTCTTCTTGTGGACATTTCTTAATGCAAATATTTGTTTACCTAATGGTATCGCATATGTCCCATAGGACTTCTTCATTCTTTATTCTATTATTTTTCTCTCACTGAGTTATTTCAAGACACCTGTCTTCAATTTCAGAGACTCAAAACAGAACAATAACAAGTAACAATATTGACTTAGCATTTTTAAAAAAAAATCCAAACAACAACACCAACAAAAAAGCCCAGGACTGGATGGCTTCACTGCTGAATTCCACCAAAATTTAAAAAAGAACTAATACTAATTTTTCTCAAAGTATACCAGAAAATTGAAGGGTAGGAAATTCTTCCAAACTCATTCTACAAGTCCAGCATTACCCATGTGCTAAAACCTGACAAAAAATACAACAAAAATGTAGAAAACTATAAGCCAATATCATTGATAAACATAGATGTAAAAGTTCTAGAAAAATACTAGCAAACAGAATGCAACAACACATCAAAAAGATTATATACCATGATAAAGTAGGATTTATTCCAAGGATGCAAGAATAGTTCAATATATGTAAATTGATAAATGTGATACACTACATCAGGGGAATAAAGGACAAAAGATGTGATTATCTCAATAGACGCAGAAAAAAAACATTTGATAAATGTCAACATCACTTCATGATAAAAATTCTCAACATATTAGATATATGAGGAATGTATCTCAACCCAATAAAGGCCATATGTGACAAACCCACAGCCAACATTATACTGATTAAGGAAAAGTTTAAAGCTTTTCCTTTAAGACCTGGAACAAGACAAGCACGCTCACTTTGATGGCCACTTTCACCACTGTTATTGAACACAGAGTTGGAAGTCTTCACCACAGCAATTAGGCAAGTGAAAGAAATAAAAGCCATCCAAGTGAGAAAGGAGGAAGTGAAATTGTTCCTGTTCACAGATGACATAATTTTATACAGAGAAAAGCCAAAGATTCCACCAAAAAAATCTAAGGACTGATAAACAAATTCTGTAAAGTTACATGATGCAAAAATCAACATACAAAAATTAGTAGCACTTCTATACAACAATAGCAAACTAGCTGAAAAAAAATCAAGAAAGCAATCTCACAATAGCTACAAAAATATAAAAGATACCTAAAACATGTATTTAACCAAAAGATAAGAAAGACCTCTACAAGCAAGACTATGAAGAGGACACAATCAAATGGAAAGACATCCCTTGTTTATGGCTTGGAAGAATTAGTACTATGAAAGTAAACCTATTATTCACACCGATGTGTAGGTTCAACCCAATCCCTAACCAAATACAAAAACATTGTCAGATGAGTAGGTTGCGAAAATTTTCTCCCATTTTGTAGGTTGCCTGTTCACTCTGATGGTAGTTTCTTTTGCTGTGCAGAAGCTTTTTAGTTTAATTAGATCCCATTTGTCAATTTTGGCTTTTGTTGCCATTGCTTTTGGTGTTTTAGACATGAAGTCCTTGCCCGTGCCTATGTCCTGAATGGTAATGCCTAGGTTTTCTTCTAGGGTTTTTATGGTTTTCGGTCTTTAATCCATCTTGAATTGATTTTTGTATAAGGTGTAAGGAAGGGATCCAGTTTGAGCTTTCTCCATATGGCTAGCCAGTTTTCCCAGCACCATTTATTAAATAGGGAATCCTTTCCCCATTGCTTGTTTTTCTCAGGTTTGTCAAAGATCAGATAGTTGTAGATATGCGGCATTATTTCTGAGGGCTCTGTTCTGTTCTATTGATCTATATCTCTGTTTTGGTACCAGTACCACGCTGTTTTGGTTACTGTAGCCTTGTAGTATAGTTTGAAGTCAGGTAGCGTGATGCCTCCAGCTTTGTTCTTTTGGCTTAGGATTGACTTGGTGATGTGGGCTCTTTTTTGGTTCCATATGAACTTTAAAGTAGTTTTTTCCAATTCTGTGAGGAAAGTCATTGGTAGCTTGATGGGGATGGCATTGAATCTGTAAATTACCTTGGGCAGTATGGCCATTTTCATGATATTGATTCTTCCTACCCATGAGCATGGAATGTTCTTCCATTTGTTTGTATCCTCCTTTATTTCCTTGAGCAGTGGTTTGTAGTTTCTCCTTGAAGAGGTCCTTCACGTCCCTTGTAAGTTGGATTCGTAGGTATTTTATTCTCTTTGAAGCAATTGTGAATGGGAATTCACTCATGATTTGGCTCTCTGTTTGTCTGTTGTTGGTGTATAGGAATGCTTGGATTTTTGTACATTGATTTTGTTTCCTGAGACTTTGCTGAAATTGCTTATCTGCTTAAGAAGATTTTGGGCTGAGACAATGGGGTTTTCTAGATATACAATCATGTCGTCTGCAAACAGGGACAATTTGACTTCCTCTTTTCCTACTTGAATACCCTTTATTTCCTTCTCCTGCCTAATTGCCCTGGCCAGAACTTCCAACACTATGTTGAATAGGAGTGGTGAGAGAGGGCATCCCTGTCTTGTGCCAGTTTTCAAAGGCAATGCTTCCAGTTTCTGCCCATTCAGTATGATATTGGCTGTGGGTTTGTCATAGATAGCTCTTATTATTTTGAGATACGTCCCATCAATACCTAATTTATTGAGAGTTTTTAGCATGAAGCGTTGTTGAATTTTGTCAAAGGCCTTTTCTGCATCTATTGAGATAGTCATGTGGTTTGGGCTAATATCCAGAATCTACAATGAACTCCAACAAATTTACAAGAAAAAAACAAACAACCTCATCAAAAAGTGGGTGAAGGACATGAACAGACACTTCTCAAAAGAAGACATTTATGCAGCCAAAAAACACATGAAAAAATGCTCACCATCACTGGTCATCAGAGAAATGCAAATCAAAACCACAATGAGATACCATCTCACACCAGTTAGAATGGCAATCATTAAAAAGTCAGGAAACAACAGGTGCTGGAGAGGATGTGGAGAAATAGGAACACTTTTACACTGTTGGTGGGACTGTAAACTAGTTCGACCCTTGTGGAAGTCAGTGTGGCGATACCTCAGGGATCTAGAACTAGAAATTCCATTTGACCCAGCCATCCCATTACTGGGTATATACCCAAAGGACTATAAATCATGCTGCTATAAAGACACATGCACATGTATGTTTATTGCGGCATTATTCACAATAGCAAAGACTTGGAACCAACCCAAATGTCCAACAATGATAGACTGGATTAAGAAAATGTGGCACATATACTCCATGGAATACTATGCAGCCATAAAAAATGATGAGTTCATGTCCTTTGTAGGGACATGGATGAAATTGGAAATCATCATTCTCAGTAAACTATCGCAAGAACAAAAAACCAAACACCACATATTCTCATTCATAGGTGGGAATTGAACAATGGGAACACATGGACACAGGAAGGGGAACATCACACTCTGGGGACTGTTGTGGAGTGGGGGGAGGGGTGAGGGATAGCATTGGGAGATATACCTAATGCTAGATGACGAGTCGGTGGGTGCAGCGCACCAGCATGGCACATGTATACATATGTAAGTAACCTGCACATTGCGCACATGTACCCTAAAACCTAAAGTATAATAATAAATAAATAAATAAAAAACATTCTTCACACAAATAGGAAAACAATTCTGAACTTTATATGGAGCCACAAAATGTGTCAACTAGGAAAGCAATTCTAAGTAAAAAGAACAAAGTTGGTAACACACACTACCTGACTTCAAAATATGCTATAAAGCTATAGTTATCAAAACAGCATGATACTGGCATAAAAACATGGTACAAAATAGAAAACCCAGAAATAAATCTACATATTTACAGCCAACTGAGTTTTAAAAAAGGGGCCAAGAACTTACATTGAGGAAATAACAATCTCATCACTAAACTGGGAAAACTGGATATCCATATGCAGAATAACAAAATTAGACCCCTTTCTCTCACTATATGCAAATATGAACTCGAAATGGATTAAAGACTTAAATGTAAGATGGGAAACTGTGAAACTATTAGAAGAAAACATGGGAAACACTTCAAAACATTGGGTTGGGCGAAGATTTTATAGATAAGATACAAAAAAACACAGCCAATGAAAGCAAAAATAGACAAGAGGGATTATATCAAACTAAAAAGCTTCTGCACAGCAATGGAAACAATCCACAGAGTGAAGAGAAAACCTGCAGAATAGTAGAAAATACTTACAAGCCATTCATCTGATAAAGGATTAATATCTATAATACACAAAACCCCAAACAACTCGACAGCAAAATATCAAGTAAATTGGTTTACTTATGAGCAAATTATACGACTAGACATTTCTCAAAAGAAAACATACAAATGTCCAACAAGTGCATAAAAAATAATCGACATCACTAATCATTATAGAAATGCAAATCAAAACCACAATGAGATATGACCTCACTCACATTACAATGGCTACTTACAAAAAGAGAAAAAAATGACAAATACTGGTGAGAACATGGAGAAAAGAAAGATAACACTTATACACTGTTGGTGGTAATGTAAATTAGCATAGCCATTATGGAAAACGCTGTAAAGGTTTTTCAAAAAACTAAAAATGGTACTACCATTAAATCAACCAATCCATCTACTGTGTATATATCCAAAGGAAAGGAAATCAATATGTAAAAGAGATATCAGCACTCTCATGTTTATTGCTGTGCTATTCATAATACTCAAAACATGGAATCTACCTAACTGTCCATTAATAGATGAATGTATTAAAAAATATTATATATATATACATACACACACACACACACACACACACACACAATGAAATGCTATTTCGCTATAAGAAAAACTGAAATCCTGCCTTTCATGGCAATATGGATAACCCTGGAGGACATTAAGATAAGTGAAATAAGCCTGGCATTGAAGGATAAATACTGCACATTCTCAATTGCATGTGAAAGCAAAAATAAATTGCTCTCATGGAAGCAGAGAGTAGAATAATGCTTACCAGAGGCTGGGAAGGGTAATGGTAAGGGCAGGATAGGGAGAGTTTGGTTAAGGGGTATAAAATTACAGCTAGATAGAAGCAATAGTTTCTAGTTTTCTATAGTACTGTAGAGTGATTGCAATTAACAATAATTTATAGGGTATTTTCAAATAGTTAGAACAGAGGACTTTGAATGTCCCCAACACAAATAAATAATAATTGAGTTGGTGGATATGCTAATTACCCTGATTTGATCATTATGCATTGAATACACATATGAAAATCTCACACTGTAGCCCATAAATATGTACAATAATGTGCCAATTAAGAAAATATATGGAGATGAGCTCTCTGAAGCTATTCCAGCACATTCACTTTCCAGCAATATTCACCATTGTGATAAAGTATACACACACACACAGACATGCATACACATGTATTAATTACTTTAAACCAACCAAATGTGGATTAATCCAACACACTTTTACACTATTTTAATTTATTCATAGCTTTTAATGACAATGAAAAACTAGGCAGTTTTTTTCTGAATTACATAATCCTCAAACCTCTAATTCATAGCTTCCCAAATTTTGATGAATAAGAAGTTGTGGAAAGCAAATAGAACATTTGAAAACAGGTATAAAAGGCAAAATGAAATACAAGCCTTTTATCTGTAATTAGAGGTTTAAATTATTAATGTGGTTTCTTAGCAAAGATTTCAGAAGAAAGAGAATGCATTGCAGCCATCACCATCTCAAAGTGTTCTTGGCGTAATTTAGGATGGGGCAATTTATTAAATGAATTCATATTTTTCAGTTCTAAAAAAATTAAAAAACCATCTCAGAAACAATCTGGTGATCTTTGCTAGTGCTCTGACAGAGTGAGACATAGCTACAGTGGGCACAGTCTTAAAGGATAATTAATTAAAGAAACTGAGTTAATTTAAAAAGCTGCAGGAGTTAGGTCTTCATTATACAAGGTACTTTCTTTTTCCTGTTTCCTGTCACTCCTGAGATATATTTTATAAACTGATAGAACCATATGAGGCTAAACATGAAGCTCCCATTTAGGGAATAATACCGTGATTACATTAATGTATTATATTGACATTGCCAGGATAAACTCTATGCTCAGCAATGAGAATATATACAGATCTGAACGATACGTCTAGCTTCAGATAAAGCAACAATATTCATGATCCATTGTGTCATGTGCCATGAATCTGAATATTTAAAAAAACAGATTCAGAAAATATCAAATTCAGGTCTAACATCCTACTTTTTATGTGTTGATTCTTTAAAATTACTTAAGGCCTGAAATATCAACATGTAATTTTAACACTTGGAATTTTCTTGCAACCATGGTTTTTCCTACAATCATCATTAAAATATCTAGCATATGCTCAACACTTAATATTTACCATTATACTTACTATATGAATCCCTTTTATATACATTTTCTCAATTAGTTTGAGAAACAGGATCATGGCAATACTTTTCATCCTTATAAAATTAATATAAAATTCTAATTGTAAAAAAGTAAAATTAAGCAATTGAAGCTTAGAGAGTTAAAAGAACTTCTCTGTCAAACATTTGAACAGTAGTTTACTCACTCCAAGAGACTCACCTCTAAAGCACTATTTTATACCAACTGGGCTATATATCCAAATTTCAGCTTTGTGTTTGTCATTTTATCAACTTCTTGAAAAAACTAAAATACAACATATATGTATTCTACAATAATATATTATTTAATTACTGCATTTGGCCTGAGGAAATAAAGATTAATCAGACTTAATTATTATCCTCAAGTAATTCTCAGAGTTGTGAAGACCTACTTTGAAGAAAATGATTAGGTCGGGCACGGTGGCTCACACCTGTAATCCTAGCACTTCGGGTAGATTACTTGAGGCCAGGAGTTCGGGACCAGCCTGGCAAACATAGTGAAACCCCTGTCTCTACTAAAATACAAAAGATTATCTGGGCGTTGTGGCACACTCCTGTAATCCCAGCTACCTGGCAAGTTGAGACAGGAGAATCTCTTGAACCGAGAAGCAGAGGTTGCAGTGATTGAGATTGTGCACTGCAGCCTGGGAGACAGAGCAGGACTGTGTCTCACAAAAAAAAAAAAAAAAAAAAAAAAGGAAGAAAGAAAGAAAAGAAAAGAGAGTGATTATATTTACTGTGATAATTGATCCTAGAGGCATAAAGTGCTGTATAAACAACACTTAAGCAGGGCCCAACTTTCTCTGGCATGGCAGGGTTTGATAGGCAGCCTAGGCAGAGAGAAACAATACACCAGCAACTATATTAACTTTGATAAACATGAAGAGGTGGATGCTACTAGTCCCCTGCTAGATTCATTTTGGCTGTGACACCTATCGCCAATGAGTGAAAATATTGGCTGATAGCAACTCATGTCTTCCTGTTTCTCTGGAGAATTGGCCCTTGCACCCTTATGTTTATCCCCTGCAGGCTAAACCAATTTCACTTCTGCAGGCTGATCTCTGCCAGTGTCTGAGTGACACATAGGATAAACATTCCCCCTGTTGCTTTAAAGAGGGAGTGTCTGTGGTACAAATTTTGCTTCATAACTTCTAAGTGTTTTAGTGTTTTAGTCTTCAAATGATAACTCACATATGTTTAGCTTTTCTCTCTGTTTTCTGACCTGTTTCATTCACTCTCCTCCTTGAGATCAACCATTTAAACAATTTGAACAAGAATTTTCATCTCAGGTTCTCCTTCTAAGAAACCGAATAAAAGACATGGTGTCACAGCAGTAAAAGGTTAAGATAAGATACAGTTGAATGAAGAAGTTAGGCAAGTAACAATTATGAACTTACGTTTTCATAAGACATTGTGTGTGTGTTTATATGTATTGTTGGTGCGTGTGCGTGTGTGCATGTGTGTGAGAGTATGGGTGATCATAAGGTCCTTGAAATGAAAGATCTTACTTTCTTCACCTTTGTCTCTTCCTGTTACATCCCTTTAGTCTTAGATTGGTCTCACATGGGTCACATGGCTTATACCTAGAACTGTATATTTCATAGTTCACATAGTAGAGAATACTAAAGCCTTTTCAAATAAATGGACAAGGATGTAGGATTCTAAATTCAACAATGATGTTGTAAAATTTTATTAATTTACCACAATGCTTTACAAAATATTTTACCAAACATTGTTTATCAAATACCCTGATATATTTAATATGTTTAAATAGATTCAAGGATAACTGTCATAACAAATTATTTGGACGTGCTAGTGTTCAAATGCAACATGGCGACTCTAATATAATTTGTCACAAAATACAACTCCATTGGAGATGATTATATTACATAATTGAAAAGTCAGAAATTATAATGTAAACAGTTCTATCTTAACCCAGTGTCAAACGTTGTCATAAGAAAAAGAGTCCGTTCTCTCTCCTGACCATGTGGCTTTTCTCCAGTTTGAAATGAAGGCATAATTCTGCCCACAGTCATAATTCTGCCCACAGTCCCAATCCTACATCCACCTAGGCATCCAATAGCAAAATAAGAGAGCTTCTACTTCAGTATATTATCACGCACTTTTCATGACTGGCTTGCTTACAAAGTGGTTACTAGGCCTATTCCTGAAATAAATGCTATGGCCAGGATATAGCGCTATATAAATGGACTAGAACCACCATATCATATCATCTGTTGTTCTCCTAATAAAATCCACTGTGGATGGGAGGATTTGGTTCTTGAGTTGGCGTAATGTGGATCACTTGTCCCAACTCCAGTGCCAGGGGTGGAGACCCTCCTTATTCATATGGACTGAGAGAATGGCAGATGGGGACATTTTCAGAAAGTAATTAAGAATGATAGGCAGGCCCAAAGCAAAAAGTTCCTCCACAGAAATGACATTTATGTTGAACCAATTAATACTCAGCCAATGTATTAAAAGTGTACCTAGAAATTATGCTACATTACAGAAAACAGATAAGAATATTATGTTTCAAAATTTTATAAGTGCAAATGAAAAATTTTAAAACTTGAACTAGAATTAACTAAAGCACTCAAATAGAGTGACAGTAAATATTTCTATCTCTACAATTATGTAAAAATATAAAATATCTCCTTTTTATAAGCCGATTTTGAATAAATTGAGATTATAGCAGATGCTCATTGACCTGGTTATGAGTTCTTTGGTTCCAATACATTCGTTATAAATAAAACATAGATACACGAAAAATGTGTAAAAATATGGTTTAATGGCTGGGCGCTATGGCTTACGCCTGTAATCCCAGCACTTTGGGAGGTCGAGGCGGGCAGATCACAAGGTCAGGAGTTCAAGATCAGCCTGGCCAACATGATGAAACCCCATCTCTACTAAAAATACAAAAATTAGCTGGTCACGGTGGCATGTGCCTGTAATCCCAGCTACATATACACGTATATATGTATATATGTGTATATATGTATATATGTATATGTATATGTATATGTGTATATATGTATATATACGTATATATGTGTATATGTGTATATGTGTATATATACGTATACGTATATATGTGTATATGTGTATATATACGTATACGTATATATGTGTATATGTGTATATATACGTATACGTATATATGTGTATATGTGTATATATGTGTATAAATGTACATATGTATATATATAGTATATATATGTGTATATATATGGTTTAATGCATTTTTGTGAAGTGTGCAATATTCTAACCAATACCCAGTTCAAGGAATAAAACTTTGCCCACCCCCCATTAAATTCCTGTCTTGTGTTAAGTCCCAATATCAAATCCTTCTTTTCTCATACAAGTAACCATTATCTTGTTTAATCATCAATTCTTACATTTCTTTATAATTTTACCTCATATGAATAATTTTATTATAATTTTTGTATAATTTGTATACCTAGACACTAGAAGTTTTGTGATTTGTATGGTATATTTTACTTTAAACGTTCTCCCTCCATCTTGTAATTTCCTCCTTACAATATATCTGTTAAAGTGCCTTTTCCTTTTGACCTATGGAGTTTTCCACAGTTTCTGGGTTCTATTGTTGCATTTCAGCATGTTCCTCTGTTCTTCTTAGTTCTCCAAAATTGTCACAAAATCTCAGAGTTTAGTTTAAGCTTGATTTTCATCCCTTTGGCCAGATTATTAGTGTTGTTATGTTATTTTATGAGGAGTCTCATTATATCTGCTATTCCTTTTTTTTTTTTTTTTTTTTTTTGGACATCACTAGCCATTGATATTCACTGCTAGATACATTGATTTGTTGGAGGCTGACAACTAGTAATATTCGGTTATATGTTTGTATTTATATATTGAATCACATTATAAATAATCACTTATCTTCATCTATCCTTTGATTATCTAGTGGTATGGTTCACAGATAAAAGGCTGCATAAATATTTTGTTTTAGTCACTGTATTTGAAAATACTGAAATTGTTAATATTTTAATAATCATAAACTAATGGATTTGAATACATAGGTTGTAATTTGTCACAATTATTGTATTTGATGAGCTCAAATGATCTCATATTTGACAGCAGAAATCTTTTCAGTTTCTTGTTTTAACCTTTTGACAGTATCCCATAAACACTGATAGCTTTCTTGCGATCTGATGTAACAAGATACTCCAGGGTCATCTTGTAAATTTTTGCTTCAATACTGGAATTAGTCATTTTTCTAAGAAACCCTGCTTTCTTTAAGTAAGAGATGACATTTTATGACTACAGTCAGATAACTAGAGATGCTCATTGCTACTTTATTATTCATTGTTTTTAAGCATTTTCAGTGGTCACATATAGAAAATATATAATACACACAAGCATACACAAACACTATAAAATATGTTGCATATTCATATGGATAATTTCAATCCAAACTCTTAACTACAGGATTTTTACTAAAATACCTCTGAATTGCACCTATGTCTCCTCTCTTACACACTGACAGTACAGGTTCTCAAGATTACAGAGATTATGGAATTAGAATATACCATAATTAATTATTTGCTCTATGGAGATATACAGTATTTGAAGCATAGCCATATTAGTACTCTTTTATATATATATATTTTTTAATTATACTTTAAGTTCTAGGGTACATATGCACAACGTGCAGGTTTGTTACATATGTATACATGTGCCATGTTGGTGTGCTGCACCCATTAACTCTTAATATGTATCAGTCAGAGTTCTCCAGTGAAACTGAACAATCAGGATGATAGGATAGATGGACAAATAAATACATAGATCAATAGATATATCAATAGATACATGTATAGATAAAATATGAAATATGGTTTAATAAATTTTATATATACTCTATTCATTCTTCTCCCTCCATTTACAAGTCACATTATATACATTGATAGAACACAAATCCATTACATACTATTCTTTGTAGCTTTTCAGAAGTTCATTATTCATTCATGGGTCAGAAAACTTTTTATCATGAAGGACTAGATAGTATACATTTAAGGTTTTTTTAGGCCATATAGTCTCTCTTGCAATTACACAGGTATGCCATTCTACTATGAAAGCACTATCAAAGGATGTGTTAATAAGTGAGCATGACCGTGTAAATATAACACCTTATTAAAAAAAATACAATCAAAGCAGTTTGGCCCATGAATTATAGTTTTCTACTGCTTGCTCTGCTAGATTGCTCAGGAAGTGCTCATGAAAGCATTATTCCCTCAGTTTTTGCATGCTGATAACAATTTGTCTGTGGTCATTATACTTGATAGTCAGTTTTGTTGGCCATAAAATCTTTGGCTCACATTTTTTTCTTTGATATTTTCTTTGATTTCTTTAAATGCTTTATAACATCTTCTTTGGCTATAAAGCATTATATTGATGTTTTCTGATAATTCATTTATTTCCCTTTCTATGCCATTTACTCTTTGTCTAGATGTTTAAGTGTTTTGATATTTTTTCTTAAAATATAGTAATTTTACTGGAATTTCTCATGGTATTGGTCATTCTGGGTTGATATTCTCAAGTTAGTGGTGTGCTCTTCTTGTATATGCAGCCTCAACACTATTTAATTTTTTTTCTTGGGTTATGGTTTTTAAGACTTTTTTGTGTGTCCCTTTTTTTTTTATCTATAGGAACTCCTATGATCCATGCATTGAACTATCTTTAAATATATTAAATACTTGTTAGTTTTCCAGAATCTGTTTTGTATTTGTGTTCAATTCTATTTTTTTCCCGTTCCAATAAGTCTTTATTTATTCATTGTATTTTCCCAGGAAAGAAGAGAAGAGAAAAAGTCTACATGTGTGTTACAAAATGATTAGAAAATAAGAAAGTTTCCAGTACAGCGAAATAAACCATCAAATAAACACACCCAGCAATGGGGTCACCAAAGTCCAAAGGGACTCAGACTCCTACAGTTCAGGAATGAGGGGAAGGGATGAGGAAAAGAACAGGCAGATACAGACTTTCCTACCCTCCCATTCTCTCCCCATAAATTAATAGTTTCACACAAATCTTTGATTTCTACCAGTCAACATGACGTTACATCCATATGTCTCCTATTAAATAATCTTGTGGCCACTTTGACATGTCTCTTGCACATGCATGAAAGTTCCTGGGTCACTTGGATACATATTCATATTCCGTTTCTTGGCCTCCTTACCCCACTTCCTTTCTGAAAGGTCCTCAATTACTTTTCTCTGCTTTAGGATTAAAGATTAAGTAGGATGGATCCAAACAAAATAAGGAAGTATCTTAAGTGTTCGTCATGAATCACATCAAAAAATGGTCTTGACTCAGGAGTTTGGTAACAAGAGATGGAAGTTTCCTAGCTTCTTCAGGATTTTTGCATAATTGGTTTAAGATGTGGAGATCATCCAAAAATTAAATGTGTATGCATGTGGGTTGTATGGGTTTTCTTTTTGAGAGAGATGGTAAAGAGGGCAAAGTAGGAGACACATTTTTAGAACAGATGTGGTCCAATAGGTAAAAGGAGATGGGGAACACAAAAGAAAGGATGGTTCAAGATCTCCTCTTCAAGAAGGGGGCCCCAAAAACTAATGTCTCAGACCTTTTTGTCTGGTACACAACCATCTTTGAATGCTTTGGCTATGTTTCTGTCAATACAAAAAGTGTGTAAACATAAACCCCAAAGAACATAGAGAAAGACCAACACATTATATTTACACAAACTAGGCCATCTGGCAATCACCAACTCAGTGATGTTCTAAAAGCCCAGAGAAATACAAAAACTAGAATGGGGGCAGCATTTGGGAGACAAGAACCCAGGATCAAACCCACACCACCCAAGGAGCTCTATTGCATTCTTCCCAATTCAACACAGGAAAGTAGGTTTGCAGTGATCTTACAGCGAGCAAATGAAACTCTCTTTTCACTCCTTTAGCTACCATGACACTACTGATCATCACTGCAGCAGGGCAGAACACTGGCTTCAGGCACCACAAAGAACCCCCATTTGTGGGTCTCCCTGGAACCCCCGCATATTGAAATGTTGAGGATTTTAGTCCTTGCTTTATATATCCATCCCTTGACAGCACACGCTGTATATAGAAGAATCCATTGTGATTCTTAAAGTGGAGATCTTGAACCATCCTTTCTTTTGTGTTCCCCATCTCCTTTTACCTATTGGACCACATCTGTTCTAAAAATGTGTCTCCTACTTCGCCTTCTTTTCCATCTCTCTCAGAAAGAAAACCTACACACCCACATGCATACACATTTAGTTTTTGGATGATCTCCACAACTCTTAAACCAATTATGCAAAAATCCTGAAGAAGCTAAGAAACTTCCATCTCTTGTTCCCATCTTAAAACTATCTGTAAATCATTCAAGGTGTGCACTGGGTTGAGCTTCCTGTCCATGACCACCTGCTCTGGAGTTGCACTTGAGCCCCCAGTGGACATCATTGTGCACCAGAGTAAGCTGCATATGGAGGGCTTCCAGAGCCGGAAGGAGGTTGAGGCAGTGGAGTTCACCTGTAAGAAGTCTGCCAAGGGTCTGAAATCTATCTGTGTCACCAGACCTAGTGGGATGTTCTGTATTGAAAATGAGAGGCAGACAAAGGGGAGAAATATGCAGATATCAAAAGGAGGCAGGTCCCAGCACTTTGGGAGGCCGAGGCGGGCAGACCATGAGGTCAGGAGATTGATACCACCCTGGCTAACACGGTGAAACCCCATCTCTACTAAAAATACAGAAAATTAGCTGGGCGTGGTGGCATTCACCTGTAATCCTAGCTTCTTGGGAGGCTGAGGCAGGAGAATTGGTTGAACCCAGGAGGCGGAGGTTGCAGTGAGCCGAGATCGTACCACTGCACTCCAGCCTGGGCAACAGAGTGAGACTCCCTCTCAAAAAACAAACAAAAAAAAAAAGGAGGCAGGCAGGTGGCACAAGAGTGGAGGTCTAAACCATCATGCCAAGGAATGCCAGCTGCCACATAAGCCGAAGAAGCGCCACTGTGCAGAGCATCAGTCATACGGTAGCCTCATATCTGCTGAAGGCCCAGCAAGCTCCTAGCACACAGGGAAAGTCAGCCTATTTTTAGGATGAAGAGGAAGATACACACAACTGTGCCCTGTTCCCTGAGACCCAGAATTGAGCCACTATGGGTGGAGGCTCTTCTTTTGCTACCAGGAATTTTCAAGAAGCAGGAAGAGTGGAGAGAGTGGTAATAGGGTGGACAGGGGCTAGGTGTCACTGCCATGGATCTCAGGCTGTGGTTCACAGCATCCCCTCTTCTTCCCCCTTGATCAGGGGAACAGGTGAATCAAAGGAACTCCAACCATGCTCTGTCCAAATACAGTGAACGCTTTAGGGAAGAAATCAGCCAAGAACCTTTATGCTTTATCAGAGGCCCCATCCCCAGAATTCTCAGCTTTTGAAAATGGCCTGGACAGGGAAGTCATTTTCGTTTACATGAAGGTATAATAATAATTCCTATGCTAGAATGAAAGGATTGGGTATAGGACGAGATTTATGTATCCAAGCCACTACGTTATGCGGGAGAAAATCTCTTAGGAGTAAAGCAGTGTTTTGTTTTGTTTTCACATCTTGTATCCTCATACTCACTCTAGGGATAGGGTGTTGGGAACTGTCCCAAACAATGGATAGTGATGAAGGTAAAAACAATGGTTGGGAAACAGCTGCAGATCTGCTGCTCCTATGATTGATTACCCCCACCCCTACCCCATTCTGATCAATGTGATTTTGTTTATTCAGTCCCGTGGATACTGCACCTTGAGTCTCACTTTCTTCGGGATGCCAACTGTACACTAGCTGTGTGCAAATGACGTATCTTGTTCATTTGAATTTTTTTCCTTAATATAACCATTGTAGTTTTGTATTTTTGTATATTTCAGTTTAAGGCCTTTATTCCTGCACTGAATTCTCAGGTACATGAGCAATCTTAGGGATAAGACACCAGAAGCTCCAGGTCTGCACACCAGGAATACTTTTTGTTGTTTTTATTACCCTGGAGAGTAACTAGTTGGAGTACACAGCCTATTCAATGACATCATTTTTGCCAATGAGAGCTGACTTTTCGGCCATAGTGTCCTCTTGAAACCCCCTCCACCTTGAAAATGTTTCATGGGAGACTCAGTTTTAACTGGGTTGCTCCATGACTTGATCGCTTCCTTCTGGAAGATTGGAAATTAGTCTAAACAGGAAAAGGTGGTGCAGAGAGGTTAGGAGAGGCTGGGCCAGAGCAGAAGCCAAGGTTAGGTGAGGGTTGTCTAATTCTAGGACACAGGACATGCTTTACATACCAGGTCCATTCTTCACAGAATTAGGCTAGGCCTACCACACATAACAGGGGATTGTGTGTGTGTGTGTGTGTTTCTCTAAAAAACTGTGAACTTATAAGGATAACTTTTAAGATCATTTATATTTCCTAATATACTTTTTATTTTGAAAAAATTATAGAGTAACAAAAAAAATTAATGGTAGTAAAAATAAATGATGTCTTTTCCATGCTTCCCCTAATGTTAACAACTTACATAACCATAGCACATTTGCCAAAATTATAAAATTAAAGTAGTTATAGTATTAGCTATATTACTTATTCTTTTTTTTTCAGGATCTAACCAAGTACACTACATTACATTGAAGTCCATAAAGTTTTTAAAATACACTTTTTAATTACAGAATAGTTTTAGATTCATAGAAAGTTTATGAAGATAGTATGGAGAGTTGGTATTATCCCACACCCAATTTCCCATGTTATTAAGAATTTATATGAGTATGGTATATTTATCACAATTAATGAACCGATATTGATATATTATTAATTAAAGCCATTATTTTTTTCCTTTTGTAGTTTTATTGTGTTTCATTTAACACATAATTATTGTACCTATTTGTGGGATACAGTGTGATGTTTTGATGCATGTATATATTGTGGAATGATCAAATCAGAGTATTTAGCACACTCATCACCTAAAATATTTATTCTTTCTTTGGCTGGACATAGTGGCTCATGCCTGTAATCCCAGCACCTTGGGAGGCTGAGGTGGGTGGATCACCAGGTAAGGAGTTTGAGACTAGCGTGGTAAACATGGTGAAACCCCGTCTTTACTAAAAATACAACAAATAGCCTGGCATGGTGGCGGGAGCCTGTAATCCCAGCTACTCGGGAGGCTGAGGCAGGATAATTGCTTGAACCCCGGAGGTGGAGGTTGCAGTAAGCCTAGATCACGCCATTGCACTCCAGCCTGGGCAACAAGAGCGAAACTCCGTCTCAAAAAAAAAAAAGAGAGAAAGAAAAAATTATTGTTTCTTTGTGTTGAGACCATTTAAGGTCCTCTCTTTATAGCAGCATGATTTATAATCCTTTGGGTATATACCCAGTAATGGGATGGCTGGGTCAAATGGTATTTCTAGTTCTAGATCCCTGAGGAATCGCCACACTGACTTCCACAATGGTTGAACTAGTTCACAGTCCCACCAACAGTGTAAAAGTGTTCCTATTTCTCCACATCCTCTCCAGCACCTGTTGTTTCCTGACTTTTTAATGATTGCCATTCTAACTGGTGTGAGATGGTATGTCACTGTGGTTTTGATTTCCACTTCTCTACATTTATTGCGGCACTATTCACAATAGCAAAGACTTGGAACCAACCCAAATGTCCAACAATGATATACTGGATTAAGAAAATATGGCACATATACACCATGGAATACTATGCAGCCATAAAAACAGATGAGTTCATGTACTTTGTAGGGACATAGATGAAGCTGGAAACCATCATTCTCAACAAACTATCGCAAGGACAAAAAACCAAACACCACATGTTCTCACTCATAGATGGGAATTGAACAATGAGAACACATGGACACAGGAAGGGGAACATCACACACCAGGGACTGTTGTGTGGTGGGGGGAGGGGGGAGGGATAGCATTAGGAGATACACCTAATGCTAAATGACTAGTTAATGGGTGCAGCACACCAACATGGCACATGTATACATATGTAACAAACCTGCACGTTTTGCACGTGTACCCTAAAACTTAAAGTATAATAATAATAAAATAAAAAATAAATAAATTCTTCTCTTACAGCTATTTGGAAGTACACAATGCAATATTTTAAGCTATGGTCACCTTGCTATGCTATAGAACACCAAAACTTATTCTCCTACCTACCTACCTACAATTTTGTAGTTGTTGACCAATCTCTCTTCAACCTCTTTTTCCTTCTACCCTCCCCCAGCCTCTTGTAACCACTATTCTACTCTGTAAGTCTATGAGATCAGCTTTTTCAAAGATGCCAAATGAATGAGATCATGCTGTACTTGTCTTTGTGTACCTAGCTTCTTTGACTTAACCTAATAACCCTTCACATTCATTCACACTGTCTCAAATGACAGGATTTCATTTTTTTTCATGCTTCAATAGTATCCCATTGACTATCTGCCATATTTAATTATTTTATAATGTATTTTTGCTGTGGCATGATTCCATTCATGATACCAAATTACATTTAGTCATTACGTCTCTTTAGGCTCCTCTTAGCTGTGACAGTTTCTAAGACTTTATTTTTTATTATTTTTCAATTTACTGAGGAGAAAATATTGGAGAGGTATTTTGTAGATTTCACTCTAATGAGATTAGCCTGATGCTTGTCTAATGATTAAACTGGGGTTATGTAATTTGGGGAAGAAGGCCACAGAGGTAAAATGTCTTTCTCATCAAATCACATTAATGGTACACACAATCGACATGACTAACAAGACTTACCACTATGAGTTTTCATCTTGATTACCTGAGTTCATTAGTTCTTTACTTAATTATTCTTTCCTCTCCCACTTTCTATACAGTACTCTGCAAGAAGTTAACATGTGCAGGAAACTTTTAGTGAGTGGGAAATTAAGAGCTATCTGCCATCAATTACTTAATATTCTTTGCTACAAGATATTTGTTTTTTTCATATTTATTTTCAGTAGATTCATAAAATTTACATTGAGTTATTATAATCCAATGCCACTCTGTTTATTTTTTGTTTAATTTTCCAGCCTTGCTAATTATCAGCTCTTTCACTGGTTTCTTTGTTCCTTTGGACTTTTTTTTTAAATTTTAATATTGTCTTACTTTCTGGCACTAAAAGATACCCCAGGCTCATATTGTATATACCTTGTCATTGTGCTAAAATAAGCCACTTATCTAAAAAGCCCTGGTACCATTCATTGGAGAACGATATTAGAAAGAAAGGTACTATGTTCCTGGGCTGTAACTCTTTCTAGGATTTCTACACAAGAAAATACATGTGTATTACTAACCTGTGTATATACACATATCTATAGATATTTTTAATGTATCCATGTGCATGTATCTTAACATAAACTTATATTGATGTATCCAAAACTAATCGATTACTGCTTGATCATCCAAACTTTTCTTTTTCTTTTTTTTTTTTTTTAAGACAGTATCTTGCTTTCTTGCCCAGGCTGGAGTGCAATGGTGCAATCTCCGCTCACTGCAAGCTCCGCCTGTCGGGTTCACGCCATTCTCCTGCCTCAGCCTCCCGAGTAGCTGGGACTACAGGCGTCTGCCACCACGCCCAGCTAACTTTTTGTATTTTTAGTAAAGACGGGGTTTCACCATGTTAGCCAGGATGGTCTCACTCTCCTGACCTCTTGTCTGCCTGCCTCGGCCTCCTAAAGTGCTGGGATTACAGATGTGAGCCACTACGCCTGGCCTCAAGCTTATCTTTAATAACCCACTCCACTCCAACAATAAGAAATGTTGCTTTAGTTTGTTTCCGTTTATCCTTCAGATATTTGGATTATAATACACATTGTTCACATACTTTTTTATGTCGTATGTATGTGTGTATGCTTTTATAAATTGAATATTTTTACTGTCCTGGCGTATTTACCTTTGTAGAATGTGTAGCACTTTTTTAGATAATGAATGTCTAGTTAATAGTGATTAGGTTTTCTTTCTTAAGTCAGATAGTTAAAAGATTTCTAAGTTTGATAGCTGAATTTTATAAAACAAATGGCTCAATTTTTATATAATTTTTTAAAGTAAATTTGAAGTCTTAAGTAAAGATATGTATAATTCTTTATTAATGGGGTAAACTTATATAAGGCAAACCAATAATATTATATGCTTTTAAAATATAACTATTGATTTTTGATAGCCATAATTTACTGAAGGTTAAAAACTTTGAGTGAAACAAAATGTAATATCTCAACTATACAAATATATCTTTAATATTACCAACTTTCAATAACATTTTAATTTTTCTTATGTATAGGTAAGTTTTGCATGCTTTGATATAACAAAATTATGTACCAAAAATGATATTTCCTTCTAACAATTCCAAGCTTCACACTGATTATTTCCTTACAGTTGACATAAACGTTATTTGTTGCCTTTCAGGTGAATTTAATCTGTAGGAAGCCTGGAGCTGTCAAAATGATTTTGATAAAAAGCTGGTTTCAGAATGTTATTTTTTCCTTTCTAATTTTTAACAGATGCCTCTTAAAATCCTAAATATATTGCCTGGAGATAATTCATCACAGTGTGAATTTAAGACATAATTATTTGAAGGTACGAAGCATTTTGATGGATCCTTATAATAATATTAATCAGATCATTCTTGTCTCAACACTTACTCTGCCTGACTTGCAAATATATATGTACATATAATAACTTTTATGAAGAATATGTAGTCAAGTTTGAATTTTCTTGTGATTATGTACATATATATGCACAAATCCTATTATGAAAAGAACATGCACTAAATTTAGATCATTTAAGGAATAAGTTGAGGAAATGGTAAGTAACGCTAAATAGGTCTTTTTTTTTTACTCTGAAATGTCTATATATATATGTATGTGTGTATATATATATGTGTGTGTGTATATATATATAAAACTATTACATATATTTATGTTTGCAGTTGCTTGCTTAATTTACCTTCATGGTTATGGTTTTTAAACCATATCTTCTGATTAGAGCAAGTCTTTATTTGTAGAATATTATCAACTAATGAATGCAGAAGGAAAAGCAAAATTGGTACAGTCACGATTTAGCAAACACTAAAGAAATAATTGATTCAAGAAAAGAACATAAAGAACATAAATAAGTACTTAAAAAAACTTACATAAAATATTTATGAGAAAATAACTCCCAGAGCTTGCCAAATTTCACCTGCCGATGATTTGCTGGTCATAGGGAAAAAGCATCTTTACCAGCCAGTACTCATATTCTGCCACCTGAAACCACTAACAAAATTAACTTCACTAATCATGGGACAACCAGGCATTTTATACCACCGACCTGCAGAAACATGAAGTAAACCATATGCAATTTTTTTCTCTTTTTTTTTGCAATGTCAAATGGAAAATGAATTTTCAGTTTATGGTATACACAGAGGGCAGAGGAACATGCTAAACAGTAAGAAGGCAACAAGATAAGTTAGAATGCAGGAAATTCTGTAAGACAAGTAAGCCAGTTAATGGCATAAAAATAGGTGATATTCAAAATTAAAAGATTTAAGAGACATAATGTCTAATGCCCTATGTGTACTTTAATTAGAATAGAGTGATGATAAAAAAGTACTTTCATATATGTGAAAGAAAATCAGAAAATAATCTTGAAGATGGGCTGGATATCAGATGAGATTATTAAATTGCTGTTGCTAATTTTGTTATAGTTGATAATGATGTTTTGATTGTATAAGAATATACCTGTACTCTTGCAGAGACAAAATGAAGAATTTTGGTGTAAAATGCCATAATATCAGAGCTATGCATTATAAAACTTCAGCAAAAAATTAATTAAATATGGCAAAATGTTAAATTTCCTATCAAATCAGATATATGGGGGTTAATTATAATATTCTATTTTATATATGCTCATTTTAAAATAGAATGTCAAAATATATAGCAATATGCAAACCAAAAGTAAACACTATTTCCTGTAATTGGATTTTACTTGTGAAGCTTCTTTTTCTCACACTTTTACCAAAATTTTTTTCTACTTTTCACTCTAAAGGTTGACAAATGAAAGCAGCCTATAAACCTAATAGTCAAAGAAAAAGCTTTAATCTTCTTCTAATTAGATGTTTTTAGTGAACTCAAAGAATGGAATTATGAACCTGCCATCTAAAGAAACATGACTTCCATTGGTACAGAAGGGCCAAATTTAAGCTGTTGAACGGGCAACAGACACACTGGAAACAAAATGAAATGACTCCATAATTCAATTTTCACACCTGGAAATTTGGAAAATTGTTATCTATGCATTATCTTTGTTAGAAGGAGTAAATTAATTGATACATGTAAAGTGCTTAAAACATGCCTGGTACATAATGAGGAATAAACAAAATACTAGCTAGTATCATTTTATTAGTATTTATTATTGATATGGACAGTTTTCAATAGAAAGTGAAGAAGCAAAAATAATTCATAGTCCCAGATGAATTATTTGCTGGTCATAGGGAAAAAGCAGTTTTATGAATTGCTTGAATTAGCTAAAATGGCTTTTTTGCAAAACTGAAAAAGAAGAAGGTAGCCATGAGGTGATGAAGCAGAAGTCTTTTTGTTTGTCCAATCAAATAAATGCTAGATAAAAATGATTAGCAAATAAACTAAATATAAATAACCTTCTGTCAGTCACTGATTATTTAGATTGGTCAGAATTCCTTGAATTTCTGGAAAACTTTAATTAATAAAAAACTAGAAAAAATGTTTTATAAGGCATATACCTTTAAGTAATAAGAAAATGTATTTTCCAAATGATGTTAAATTTTTCCTTATCCTTAACACAAACATTGATAATTTTAATCAACCTTAGGGTTAAGAAATTACTTTTTTAAGTTTTCACTTTTGTGTCTATATTTTTGGTATCAATTTGCTAAGTGCAAGATTATCTAAAACCCATACCAAATCTTGTATCTATAAGGTGTATATCAGTATATCACAGCACTTTTATTTTTCCAGTAGTTTCTTAAGTGATCCTACAGACTCCAATTTTTTTCCTCCCAATATTCCTAATCTGTGCAGATCTGTCTATCTATATCTAGTTTTCTTGATGCCATGTATCTCTGTAAAACCTTTATGTTTATCATATTGTATATAAAATAATCTCTTTTTTGACAGTGAAAGCCTGGTCCAAAATGATCATTGTCTGGACTTAACATTTTTCCAACTACTTTCCACATAAAGAATCTGTTAAACCAAATTAATCTTAGCCTTTTCATTTCAAGCATGCTAGGTTTACTTCTGCCTGATATGTCCCCTTCCGCTCCAATGTATGTATTATTTTAAGTTATTTTCTAGAGCATATTAAGTCAATTTATATCTTCATAGTCTAGCAAGAGCTCTACTTCACCTGATACTCTATATAGTAGCACTTCCTGAACAAGTAATTAAAAGCTTATCAAAGTGTTGGGTGTGGATGCTAATTTATAGGCTGCTTTCATTTGTCAACCTTTAGAGTAAAAAATACAAAAAAATTTTTGCAAAAGTGTGTGTGTGTATATGTGTGTGTGTGTGTGTGTGTGTGTATATATATACATATATATGTGTATATATGTGTGTATATATATATATAAAAGATGTGTGTGTTGTGTGTGTATACATATGTCTCAAACCTTCCAAAGTGAATTATAATTGCATTTCCCTCACTTATCGCTCTACTTAACAAGCAATGAACATTAAATAAATGTGTGGTGTTGGTACACACGGATTCTAGATTTTCTTCATAAGGAATCCTATGACTATATATATTTAATCATTTATCTGTTAAACACTAAGGAAAGTTGAAATAGAAATATTACAGTGTAGGCTTTGGGTCAGCCTTCTCTGAAGTTAATTTCTGGCACTATATCATATTTGATATAAATTTACTTTGTTTATTTACCTTGCAGAGAATTGTTGTAGGGTTAAATAACATGGTAAAAGTAAAGTGCCTAGTGTTATGTCTGGTACAGAATAGCCGATGTAATATTGAGGAATTTCTGTATGCCAAAATCTCTGCTAATTCACTTAGGTCATTTCTCTAAATTCTCATACAATGGTTTGATAGAGGTACTATTATTATTGTCATCTTTTTGATAATAAGTTTGATATAAAAATAAAGTAGTTTTCTTAAATTGTACATATAGTAAATCATTTTCAGAGTTGATATTTGATCCACACTCTATAAAATGTTTAATAAATATTGATTCTTTTTATTAATGTTTAGGTTAAGCCTGTGCAGTAAATGCTGATGAAACACAAATTAATAAGGAATGAATACTGATATTCTAATAAAGAAAAACAAGAGAAAAGTGTGAAGTTTCCCATTTTTATATCCATCATTGGTACTTAAATTTGATATTGGCAGAAAACATACAATTTCCCACAGGTATATTATATTCCCGTTTTTTTCATATGCAGTACTAGGTATGTATGCATGTATTGCTTATATCACATATCATATATAGCATATATCATCTCATCTGTCAATTTTGAGTGAAATTGCTAGTGTAATATTATGTTTATTTCATCATCAAAATACTTGCTTATCTCTATAGCAAGGATGCAAACTTTTATTTTTCAAATTATATCCAAATATAAAAATAGATCACAAATTGATAAGGTCAGATTAGGAAATTGCTATTGAGAGAATTGCTAAATGCATACTCACACAGCTTCTTAAGAATGCACAATTGCACTGTCTTTTTAACTTGTACAGTCTTCCTAATTCTCACAAAACATTGTAGAGGAGTTTTAAAGGGGGAAGAATTTATCACCTATACATTTATAATTCATTGTATTTTCTGATACTATGTGTAAGGGTTGGTTGGTAAGAGATAGAAGATAAAGCAGGTTCTATTAAAGATTCAAATTTCATTGACTGATGTAAGCCCTGTTATGTTAATATGGGCACATATTGATTTTGCAAACTCAAGGATTAAGAAAAAAGCAGCTAATAATAACTATATTTTAAGAACAAATCCAGAGGCTAATATAGGTAAAACCATAGTGTGGATTCAATCTATACTCTGATACACTGGTATGTAGACATTTTGGTAAGTAGACATTAGCATTAAGTAAGGAAAAGAAGTCAAATATGTTTAGTTAAAAATTGTTACTCAAATTTCATGGTGGATTATTTACAAAACATGGGAGAAAACAAGTAAAAATATTTAATTCTAAGGGCTCAGCTACCTTCAAAATGTTGAATAAAACGTTAAAGCAAGTGAAAAATAACTGCTGTTAGAGATAAAGCAAAGCTTTTTGTTCTACTGTTAAAAGAGGAATTTAAAAATCTTACTTAAATATATTCCTCTTAAAGAATTTTTACAGAATAGAGGTAAACAATGTAAACAATAATGTGGAATAAAAAAGGTAGCTATGCAGTATACCTATCAGTATTTCTACACAAAATGAAATACTGGGGAGGTTCCAAGATTGCCGAATAGAAACAGCTCCTGTCTGTAGCTCCTAGCATGAGCAACACAGAAGATGAGTGATTTCTGCATTTCCAACTGAGGTACTGGGTTCATCTCACTGGGGCTTGTCAGACAGTGGGTGCAGCCCACGGAGTAGGGCAGGGCATGGCCTCACCTAGGAAGCACAAGGGGTCGGGGAATTCCCTTTCCTAGCAAAGGGAAGCCATGACAGATGGTACCTGGAAAATCAGGACACTCCCACACTAATACTGTGCTTTTCCAACAGCCTTAGCAAATGGCGCACCAGGAGATTATATTCTGTGCTTGTGTCAGAGGGTCCCACAGCCACAGAGCCTCGCTCACAGCTAGCACAGCAGTCTGAGATCCAACTGCAAGGCGACAGCGAGGCTGAGGAAGGGTCATGCACCACTGCTGAAGCTTGAGTAGGTAAACAAAGTGGCCGGGAAGCTCAAACTGGGTGGAGCCCACCGCAGCTCAAGGAGGCCTGCCTGCCTCTGTAGACTCCACCTCTGGGGGCAGGGCATAGCTGAACAAAAGGCAGCAGAAACTTCTGCAGACTTAAGCGTCCCTGTCTGACAGCTTTGAAGAGAGTAGTGCTTCTCCCAGCATGGAATTTGAGATCTGAGAATGGACAGACTGCCTCCTCAAGTTGGTCCCTGACCCCCGAGTAGCCTAACTGGGAGACACCTCCCAGTAGGGGCTGACTGACACCTCATACAGCCGGGTGCCCCTCTGAGACAAAGCTTCCAGAAGAAGGATCAGACAGCAACATTTGTCATTCTGCAATATTTGCTGTTCTGCAGCCTCTGCTGGTGATACCCCGGCAAACGGGGTCTGCAGTGTACCTCCAGTAAACTCAAACAGACCTGCAGCTGATGGTCCTGAGTGTTAGAAGGAAAACTAACAAACACAAAGGACATCCACACTAAAACCCCATCTGTACGTCACCATCAAAGACAAAAGGTAGATAAAACCACAAAGATGGGGAAAAACCTGGGCAGAAAAGCTGAAAATTCTAAAAATCACAGCACCTCTTCTCCTCCAAAAGAATGCAGCTCCTCGCCAGCAATGAAATAAAGCTGGATGGAGAATGACATTGACGAGTTGAGAGAAGAAGGCTTCAGACAATTGGTAATAACAAACTTCTCCGAGCTAAAGGAGGATGTTTGAACCCATCGCAAAGAAGCTAAAAATGTTGAAAAAAGATGAGACGAACGGCTAACTAGAATAAACAGTGTAGAGAAGTCCTTAAATGACCTGATGGAGCTGAAAACCATGGCACAATAACTACTTGATGCATGCGCAAGCTACAGCAGCCAATTTGATCAAGTAGAAAAAAGGGTATCAGTGATTGAAGATCAAATGAATGAAATGAAGTGAGAAGTTTAGAGAAAAAAGGGTAAAAAGAAACAAACAAAGCCTCCAAGAAATATGGGACTATGTGAAAAGACCAAATCTACGTCTGATTGGTGTACCTGAAAGTGACGGGGAGAATGGAACCAAGTTGGAAAACACTCTTCAGGATATCCAGGAGAAATTCCCCAACCTAGCAAGGCAGGCCAACATTCAAATTCAGGAAATACAGATAACGCCACAAAGATGCTCCTCGAGAAGAGCAACTCCAAGACAAATAACTGTCAGATTCACCAAAGTTGAAATGAAGGAAAAAATGTTAAGGGCAGCCAGAGAGAAAGGTTGGGTTACCCACAAAGAGAAGCCCATCAGACTAACAGTGGATCTCTCAGCAGAAAATCTATAAGCCAGAAGAGAGTGGGGGCCAATATTCAACATTCTTAAAGAAAAGACTTTTCAACCCAGAATTTCATATCCGCCAAACTAAGCTTCATAAGTGAAGGAGAAATAAAATTCTTTACAGACAAACAAATGCTGAGAGATTTTGTCACCACCAGGCCTGCCTTACAAGAGCTCCTGAAGGAAGCACTAAACATGGAAAGGAACAACTGGTACCAGCCACTGCAAAAACATGCCAAATTGTAAAGACCATCAATGCTAGGAAGAAACTGCAACTAACGAGCAAAATAACCAGCTAACATCATAATGACAGGATCCAATTCACACATAGCAATATTAAACTTAAATGTAAATGGGCTAAATGCTCCAATTAAAAGACACAGACTGGCAAATTGGATAAAGAGCCAAGACCAATCAATGCGCCGTATTCAGGAGACCCATCTCACATGCAGAGACACACATAGGCTCAAAATAAAGGGATGGAGGAAGACCTACCAAGCAAATGAAAAACAACAACAAAAAAAGGAGGGGTTGCAATTCTAGTCTCTGATAAAACAGACTTTAAACCAACAAAGATCAAAACAGACAAAGAAGGCCATTACATAATGGTAAAGGGATCAATTTAACAAGAAGAGCTAACTATCCTAAATATATATGCACCCAATACAGAAGAACCCAGATTCACAAAGCAAGTCCTTAGAGACCTACAAAGAGACTTAGACTCTCACGCGATAATAATGGGAGACTTTAACACCACACTGTCAACATTAGACAGATACATGAGACAGAAAGTAAACAAGGATATCCAGGAATTGAACTCAGCTCTGCACCAAGCAGACCTAATAGATATCTATAGAACTCTCCACCCCAAATCAACAGAATATACATTCTTCTCAGCACCACATCACACTTATTCCAAAATTGGCCACATAGTTGGAAGTAAAGCTCTCCTCAGCAAATGTAAAAGAACAGAAATTTTAACAAACTGTCTCTCAGACCACAGCACAATCAAACTAGAACTCAGGATTAAGAAACTCATTCAAAACCGCTCAACTACATGGAAACTGAACAACATGCCCCTGAATGACTACTGGGCACATAACGAAATGAAGGCAGAAATAAAGTTGTTCTTTGAAACCAACGAGAACAAAGACACAACATACCAGAATCTCTGGAACACATTTAAAGCAATGTGTAGAGGGAAATTTATAGCAATAAATGCCCACAAGAGACAGCAGGAAAGATCTAAAATTGACACCCTAACATCACAATTAAAAGAACTAGAGAAGCAAGAGCAAACACAGTCAAAAGCTAGCAGAAGGCAAGAAATAACTAAGATGAGAGCAGAACTGAAGGAGATAGAGACACAAAAAAACCCTTCAAAAAAGCAATGAATCCAGGAGCAGGTTTTTTGAAAAGATCAACAAAATTGATAGACTGCTAGCAAGACTAATAAAGAAGAAAAGAGAAGAATCGAGTAGACACAATAAAAAATGATAAAGGGGATATCACCACCGAACCCACAGAAATACAAACTACCATCAGAGACTACTATAAACACCTCTACGCAAATAAACTAGAAAATCTAGAATAAATTGATAAATTCCTGGACATACACACTCTCCCAAGACTAAACCAGGAAGAAGTTGAATCCCTGAATAGACCAATAACAGGTTCTGAAATTGAGGCAATAATTAATAGCCTACCAACCAAAAAAGTCCAGGACCAGACAGATTCACAGCCGAATTCTACCAGAGGTACAAGGAGGAGCTGGTACCATTCCTTCTGAAACTATTCCAATCAATAGAAAAAGAGGGAATCCTCTCTAATTCATTTTATGAGGCCAACATCATCCTGATACCAAAGCCTGGCAGAGATACAACAAAAAGAGAGAATTTTAGACTAATATGCCTGATGAACATCGATGCCAAAATCCTTAATACGATACTGGCAAACCGAATCCAGCAGCACATCAAAAACCTTACCCACCACGATCAAGTTGGCTTCATCTCTGGGATGCAAGGCTGGTTCAACATATGCAAATCAATAAATGTAATCCAGCATATAAACAGAACCAAAGACAAAAACCACGTGCTTACCTCAATAGATGCAGAAAAGGCCGTCAACAAAATTCAACAACCCTTCATGCTAAAAACTCTCAATAAACTAGGTATTGATGGCATGTATCTCAAAATAATAAGAGCTATTTATGACAAACCCACAGCCAATATCATACTGAATGGGCAAAAACTGGAAGCATTCCCTTTGAAAACTGGCACAAGACAGGATGCCCTCTCTCACCACTCCTATTCAACACAGTGTTGGAAGTTCTGGCCAGGGCAATCAGGAAAGAGAAAGAAATAAAGGGCATTCAATTAGGAAAAGAGGAAGTCAAATTGTCCCTGTTTGCAGATGGCATGATTGTATATTTAGAAAAACCCATCGTCTCAGCCCAAAATCTCCTTAAGCTGATAAGCAACTTCAGCAAAATCTCAGGATACAAAATCAATGTGCAAAAATCACAAGCATTCCTCTACACCAATAACAGACAGACAGAGAGCCAAATCATGAGTGAACTCCCATTCACAATTGCTTCAAGGAGAATAAAATACTTAGGAATCCAATTTACAAGGGAAGTGAAGGACCTCTTCAAGGAGCACTACAAACCACTGCTCAATGAAATAAAAGAAGACACAAACAAATGGAAGAACATTCCATGCTCATGGATAGGAAGAATCAATATTGTCAAAATGGCCATACTGCCCAAGGTAATTTAAAGTTTCAGTGCCATCCCCATTAAGCTACTGATGACTTTCTTCACAGAATTGGAAAAAACTACTTTAAAGTTCATATGGAACCAAAAAAGAGCCCGCATTGCCAAGACAATCCTAAGCCAAAAGAACAAAGCTGGAGGCATCATGCTACCTGACTTCAAACTATACTACTACAAGGCTACAGTAACCAAAACAGCATGGTACTAGTACCAAAACAGAGACATAGACCAATGGAACAGAATAGAGCCCCCCGGAAATCATAGTACACATCTACAACCATCTGATCTTTGACAAACCTGACAAAACAGGAAATGGGGAAAAGACTCCCTATTTAATAAATGGTGCTGGGAAAACTGGCTAGCCATATGTAGAAAGCTGAAACTGGATCACTTCCTTACATCTTATACAAAAATTAATTCAAGATGGATTAAAGACTTAAATTTTAGACCTAAAACCATAAAAACCCTAGAAGAAAACCTACGCAATACCATTCAGAACATAGGCATGGGCAAGGACTTCATGACTAAAACACCAAAAGCAATAGCAATACAAACCAAAATAGACAAATGAGATCTAATTAAACTAAAGAGCTTCTGCACAGCAAAAGAAACTACCATCAGAGTGAACAGGCAACCTACAGAATGGGAGAAAATTTTTGCAATCTACCCATCTGACAAGGGCTAATATCCAGAATCTACAAAGAACTTAAGCAAATTTACAAGAAAAAATCAGCCCCATCAAAAAGTGGGCAAAGGCTATGAACAGACCCTTCTCAAAAGAAGACATTTATGCAGCCAACAGACACATGAAAAAATTCTCATCATCACTGGCCATCAGAGAAATGCAAATCAAAACCACAATGAGATACCATCTCACACCAGTTAGAACGGCGATCATTAAAAAGTCAGGAACAACAGGTGCTGGAGAGGATGTGGAAAAGCAGGAATGCTTTTACACTGTTGGTGGGACTGTATATTAGTTCAACCATTGTGGAAGACAGTGTGGCGATTCCTCAAGGATCTAGAACTAGAAATACCATTTGACCCAGCCATCCCATTACTGGGCATATACCCAAAGGATTATAAAACATACTGCTATAAAGACACATGCACATGTATGTTTATTGCAGCACTATTCACAATAGCAAAGACTTGGAACCAACCCAAATGTCCAACAATGATAGACTGGATTAAGAAAATGTGGCACATATACACCATGGAATACTATGCAGCCATAAAAAATGATGAGTTCATGTCCTTTGTAGGGACACAGATGAAGCTGGAAACCATCATTCTCAGCAAACTACTGCAAGGACAAAAAACCAAACACCACGTGCTCTCACTCATAGGTGGGAATTGAACAATGAGAACACATGGACACAAGAAGGGGAACATCACACACCAGGGCCTGTTGTGGGGTGGGGGGAGGGAGGAGGGATAGCATTAGGAGTTATACCTAATGCAAATGATGAGTTAACGGGTGCAGCACACCAACATGGCACATGTATACATATGTAACAAACTGCACGTTGTGCACTTGTACCCTAGAACTTAAAGTATAATAAAAAAATGAAATATGAGTAAACTATTGAACATGCTTTATCTGTGATGAGACCATAAAAACTCAGAGTTGGATGTTTAGCTGAAATAATCAGATAAATATTCAACTCAGTTTCAGGGTTTGTTTGATTGTTAATGGTGGTGGTAGGGGGTGTTAAAGGGTTTAAAAATGGAAAAAGCTATTGTATGATATAATTTGGTAGGGGAGAAATTTGAAGCATAACATACTAAAATCTCACCATGATACTTGCCCAATCATCATGGCTTACACCCTTCTTTGTGATTCTACAGTACCTATTTTAGTAATTTTACACAACTCATGCCAATCTCTGCTTGATTTAAGAAATATAAGTTACCTAAGGCCGGGCACAGTGGCTGACGCCTGTAATCCCAGCACTTCGGGAGGCCGAGGCAGGTGGGCCTGGGTGACAGAGCAAGACTCCAACTCAAAAAAAAAAAAAAGAAAAAGAAAACATAAGATACCTATATGTTGGCAGAGCATAAAACTTAAAAACATAAATTCATTAATAGAATTAAACACTAATGAACTTGATCTTCTCACTCAACGGAGGAATTAGATTTACGAAGCTAAAAGACATGCAGTGTCCCTTTGTGTATAAATATCTAAGGCCATCTGTGTTTCAACCATGAAAGAGGATAAGTTGAAGGAAAAAGAAAGTCAGGAGCAGGTAGTCGTACAATCAACAATTCTGCACATTCTTTTTTGTAGTTAATATTTATTCATCTTTCTTAGATTAAAAGTATTCTGTATATTACCAAGGAAATAGCAGTAAACAAAGCCGAGAGGGTGCCAACACTCAAATCTTATAAAGGCTCTCCCTTATAAATGTTTCCTCACATTTACTCTGAAGTTATCTATAAATGTCTATGTTCAATAACCTCATTAAGAAAACATTATTAGATTGATACAAATTGAGAGAAAGAGAAAACTTTCGACATTATCACTGGTTTCAGGGAAAAGCCTAGGTAACCTTGTTGACTATCAGGCTTGACAATTTTAGGATCTCCAGGAAATGATATTTCTCAGTCATACTATATTAATTGTGTCTATATATATATATAAACACGTGTGTATATATATACACACACACGTATATATACACACACAATTAATATATGTATATATAAAACATATGTATATATGTATATATAAAACATATGTATATATGTATATATGTATATATAAAACATATGTATATATGTATATATAAAACATGTATATATGTATATATAAAACATATGTATATATGTATATATAAAACATGTATATATGTATATATAAAATATATGTATATATGTATATATAAAACATATGTATATATGTATATATAAAACATATGTATATATGCATATATAAAATATATGTATATAAAATATATGTATATATAATATATGTTTATATAAAATATATGTATATATAATATATGTACATATAAAATATATGTATATATAATATATGTACATATAAAATATATGTATATATTATATATGTACATATAAAATATATGTATATATTATATATGTACATATATAATATATGTATATATTATATATGTACATATAAAATATATGTATATATTACATATGTATATATAAAATATATGTATATAGAAAATATGTATATATAATATATGTATATAGAAAATATATGTATATATGTATATATAAAATATGTATATATAATATATGTATATATAAAATATATGTATACATAATATATGTATATATAAAATATATGTATACATAAGATATGTATATATAAAATATATGTATATATAAGATATGTATATATAAAATATATGTATATATAAGATATGTATATATAAAATATATGTATATATGTATATATAAAATATATGTATATATAAGATATGTATATATAAAATATATGTATATATAAGATATGTATATATAAAATATATGTATATATATGTATATATAAAATATATGTATATATAATATATGTATATATAAAATATATGTATAATATATGTATATATAAAATATATGTATATATGTACATATAAAATATATGTATATATGTATATATGTACATATAAAATATATGTATATATGTATATATAAAATATCTGTATATATTATATATGTATATATAAAATATCTGTATATATTATATATGTATATATAAAATATCTGTATATATTATATATGTACATATAAAATATCTGTATATATAATATATATGTACATATAAAATATGTATATATAATATATATGTACATATAAAATATATGTATATATGTACATATAAAATATACGTATATATGTATATATAAAATATACGTATATATAATATATATGTATATATAAAATATACGTATATATAATATATGTATATATAAAATATATGTATATACAAAATATGTATATATAAAATATATGTATATATAACATATGTATATATAATAATATTTATATATAATATATGTATATATAAAATATATGTATATATAATATATGTATATATAAAATATATGTATATATAATATATGTATATATAAAATATATGTATATATAATATATGTATATATAAAATATATGTATATATAATATATATGTATATATAAAATATATGTATGTATAATATATGTATATATAAAATATATGTATATATGTATATATAAAATATATATAATATATGTATATATAAAATATATGTATATATATCTATAAAATATATGTATATAATATATATATAAAAGATATGTATATATGTGTATATATATAACAGCAAGTCAATCAGGAATGTCAATTAATAATTGTAGTATCAAGAGAGATCACAGAAAAATAATCTGACTATAATACTGTGGATTTTGTAAAATACAGATGCAACAGAAGGTTTGAGGGTAAAGATCAAACGGTTGTGTGTACTGAACCTTTCTGCCCATTGATTAGTAACTCCTCATTTCTCTTTTCTCCCAGGAACTGGCAATCACCATTCCAATCTTTGATCCTTTAAATTTGGCTGTTTTAGATACCTCATATAAGGGCAATTATGCATTAATATTCTTTTTGTGTCTGGCTTGTTTCCTTAATGTTCTTAAAGTTCATTCATGTTGTCACATGAATGTGACATGTCACGTTGTGTGTATGTGAGAGAGTGTGTGTGTGGTGGTGGTGGTGGTGGGACAAGCATTTAGTTTTTAACCACAAGCTGAGGATTTTCAAATGTTCATACAATATCCCCAAGGTATTTTAGAAGAGATGATTAACAAACATCTAAATTATTGCTAATGATTATGAAGAAATGACTTTTAATGTATTTTTAAAGTTAGAATTTCGTGAAAATACTTTAGAATTTAGTTAATGAAATTTTATATAGATAATATTTTATACCGGACATTAGGCAAAGCAGTTTTACATTAATTTTCTTATGTAATCCTCCATATAATCCTATAAATTACATATTATTATTCCAATTTCATATAAAGGGAATTGAGGCTTAGAGAAATTAAATAACTTAGCCAAGGTCATGTTAGTAGTACATGGTAGAGCCTCTGTTCCAACACGAGCAAGCAGAATACATTTTAAAAAAAAGTAATGAACTATGACTAGAGGTATGCAAAACTACAGTACAAACTACCAAGAAATTACCAATCATGATGATACAATTTTGGCTTAAAAATACTTCTCTCTTAAAAATGTTATGTTATTGTGGTAAGAACATTTAACATGAAATGTGTCAACAGATTTTTAACTGTATAATGCATTATTGTTGACTATAGGTACAACATTTTATAGACCTCTAGAGCTTATTCATCTTGCTTTACTGAAACTTTATGCATTGATTATTAACTCCTCATTTACCTTTTCTCCGAGCCCCTGGCAATCACCATTCCAATCTTTGATTATATAAATTTGGCTATTTTAAATACCTCATATAAGGGCAATTAGGCATTATGATTCTTTCTGTGTCTGGCCTATTCCCTTGGAGTAATGCTTAAAAAATAAATTCATTCACATTGTCACATAATGCAGAATTTTCTTCTGTTTTAAGGCTGAGTCATACTCTCTTATATGCATATATCACACTATTTTTATCTACTCATCTACCAGTGGACATTTAGTTTGTTTCCATATCTTGGCCATTATAAATAGTACTGCAATATGTATAGGAATACTAATACTTCTTCAAAAGCTTGATTTCAATTATTTTGGGTAAATATTTAGAAGTGGAATTGCTGAATCAAATTGTTAAAATGTTCATAATTAAAAATGACCCTAAAAGTACTTTAAATTGTATACGAAATCCTAAAATATAATCAGAGTAAATTATATGTGCTTATAAATTATACAGAATATATAGCAAGATAGATTTGTAGACATACGTATATAAGTATAGACATCTATATATAGAAATCTAGGTATATAATATATAAATATTATAAAAATAGAGAATATAGATTATATAGAATAACTTATGCTTCTTGTCACTCTTGTCTCTTGTAATATTTATAGATTATATAGAATAACTTTTGTGTGTTATTTTCTTGTTACCTATTTAACAAGTAGGTAATAAAACACTACATATCTTCTCTATAGTTTATTTTCATACAAATATTATCCTAATTGTAGTACAAAACTTGCATAAGACAAACATACAGAAATGCAATACTTTCAAAACATAATGTGAAACATCTTTCACACAAACTAATACAATATTCAAGCCATATATTCAGTAGTTGCCGACTCAGGATAAATGGTAATAAAAATGGTAGTAACATATTTAATTCTTAGCTTTATCCAAGTCTGTTGAAACAATGCACAAACCCTTTCCTCTCTTTTTTCTTTCTGGGATGACTTTTACATATACGTATGAAATATTTTTTGTTGGACTACTGAACATGAGGTCTTATTCATTTTTCTCTTTTTACCCATCTGTGTTTCAGTTTTAACATTTTCTATTGACCCATCTTCTAGTTTACAGATCTTTTCTTCTAAAGTATCCCATCTACTTTTTATGCCTAGCTGATAATTTTTTTTAAAATACTGGGAATTTTCAAGTTCTATAATTTTCATTTTTTTATACTTCCAACTTTCTCCTTGACGTTTTTCATCTATTTCAATATAATGTTCATCTGTTACTTCAAATCACTGAATATATTTACAATAGCTCTAAGATATTGTCAGCCAAATCCAACATTTAGATATATTTTTATGGGGTTTTTCTTCTATTTATGCTTCAGACTTTTCTGCTGCTTTGTGTGTGTGTGTGTGTGTGTGTGTGTATATATATATATTTAAGTTTTATGCTGACATCATAAATTTTACATTGATGAGACTTTAAATTATGTTGTCCTTCTAAGGAAAGTATTCCTTTTTAAATTCATAAAGCAATTAATTTACTGACTGCTCAAAATGATGTTTTAGAAGTTTTGTTTTGTGATTCTTAGAGCATGTTAGAATTGTTCTTATTCTGGAGCAAGATTAGGTCACTTCAGATGTTTAGCCTATTTGTCGTCTCAACTGCTTCAGTGAGCTTTTTGTGAAATTTCTAAACACTAAATGGTTGTAACTTCTGTGTCTCCTAGAATTATGTGAACTTCTGAATGTCCATTTAACTCACAGTCCTTCAGTAGCTGATTCTTCCAGGCATCACATTTTATTTTGTTTTGTACATATACAGCTATGTACTTGGACAAATGCTTGGAGAGACTTCTATGCAGATTCTAGTGTGCTCCCTTTTTGCTCTCTTCAGAATCCTGATTTGCATATTTGAGCAATCTCCACAGTACTAATATCTGCCACATGCTTTTTATGCCAGTGGAATTGCCAATCTCTGTTAGGATTTCACCCTTCTGTGCTGTTGTATGAAATTGGTTCTAAGGCAGAAAGCCCGGGCATGTTGAGCTCCCATTATATATTTCCCTTATCAAATGAATCAAAGACTTGCAATATTTGTTGTCCAAGACCTGAAAACAGTTGTTTTCCATGACGGGTTTAGTGTTATCATTGTTAATGGTAGTAGGGGAAATTCTCACGTTCATTTTTCCAGCATAGCTAGAACAAGAACTGCCCATGTTACTAAGCTTAAACTATAAATAAATAAATAAACTAATTAAAAATACTCATAACATGTATCTGGCTTACAAGCTTCCATGCTTTTCTACTTGTAGTGCTTTATTTCACTCATCTTTGTCAATGCCAAATTGTGTCCTCTCTCAAGGAAAACCTTCATATGCCTTCTGTGATTAATCCATTCTATTTTGTATGTAAATTCTTACGTCTATTCTTTACAACCTATTTTGAAGTAATCTCATACTGTTCATTGATGTGACTTATACTGTTTTACTACATTAAAATATATTCTATTAATTTCTCAATTATGTTCATGTGGTTGTATTTTCCTTTTATGGGAATTACAGTCTACATTTATCTGTTTTCTTTCAATAACTATAAAGTAATACTCAAACATTATCTTACCAAAATATTCAATGATTAACTTTAATTTCAATAAATTCATAGACAGTAATTTTTAATAAATATATAAAATTAATAAAACCACATATTTAAAACCAATGACTTTTAGTTTTATAATTGCTTAGTGTTATTTCTTCAGCATTATTAGATATGTTAGGTAAATAAATTATTTTGAATTGTTAGCAAAGAAAATTTACTACACTAAATATATTTTTTAAGATATAGAAACTTAGACTGAGGGAAGTTTAATGAGATCAAAGACCAGACATCATCTTAAACACTGCACTACACTTCACCCACTTGTTTTCGGACTTCTAATCCAATGCTCTTTGTACTAAACAGTCTGAGTGTGAACTTTACATGTGATTTATAAAGAAACAGAAAATTTTTAAAACCTGGTTCATGAAAAGTATACAATCAATTCAAATAATTGAAACAATAGAACACAAAATCATTTACCGAATTTCTTTTGAGTTAACTTTATAACAATTTCTGAACAGTTTGAACTTTAGGGATGCATACAAAAAACAAAATTAAGAAATAATTTTATTTTTCTTCACTTACCCCACTCTGCTGTGAGTACTTTTGCTTCTTTATTGAGTAGAAGATCTTATTGTAACAGCACTGACTCCATTTTGAATCCCTGCCATGTTACAGGAAAAAATTTGCTTGAGTTTTAATTACTTCTTTGCTTAAGTTTGTAGATTATTCATTAAGAATATAACAATCTCAGAACAATAGGAACTTCAACATAAATAAAAGGGAAATATGCTGACCAGAAATTCCGGGAACAGACTGACCAGCAGTTTTAGCCACAACTAGATAAAAACAGCCTAACGATGCCAGCAAAGTTCCCAAGACATCGACCAAGACAGCAATGACTGACTGCCTGCCTGAGATTGCACACGTAGCTCCTCCACAAGGACACTCTGATTATGACTTACACTTATCCTGATTTCCCTTAAAAACTCTTGGTCCAGAGCTACAATTCAGAGAGGTAGTCTTGAAACAAGGTCACTAATTTCCAAACTTGCCTGCTTCCCTAATAAAGCTAATTTTCCTTCTTACCAACACTTGTCTCTTGAGCATTGGTTGTTCAGGTGTCAAGTGTCCCGAACCTGAGTTTGGTTACAATATTTGGCGAGCTAGTCTGGAGTCTCATGCTCCCTGAGCTGTTTGCTCAGCTCCCAACAGATGAAGCAATTGGCCGCAGCAATGCACCAGGGCTAACTTGTTCAGGTTACCGAGAGGTTCTTAAATTCCCAATGGGTGGAGCACGTATGGGCTAACCCTCTCTTGCTACCAGAGGTTAGCAGCAAGCCTTCAGTAACACCAGCTACTTGTGGTTGGCCAAGCCTGACACAGGCAAACTACAGGAACATTCCCAGCAGCTGCCAAGGCTCTTTTTCACTTTGGGGAAACTTCCTTCTTTTCCTCAATTGATGCCAGCTGCCTATTTTCACTTCGAATTGGTAAAAGGGAACAAGCTTTCTAGATGAGCTGATCAGCTCTATAACATAGTATATCCACCAGTGTGAACACCAGGGGTCCTCTTTCCTTACCATTTGGGCCTTTGGGGCCATTTGTGGTACCGTTGGTAGAAAAAACAACTTGTAGTGACTCCGTACTTGTCTCTTCCTTTGAAGAAGATGGTGTTTGGGAAGCACTTCATTAGTTTTGATTGTGTGTTGTTTTCTTGTTACCATGGGAGGTATTTTGTAGATTGTGTCTCAAAGAAAGGGCATATTAGCTAACTGGTCAGCCTATAGCTATGACCTTGGGACAAAGGAAAAAAACAAAACAAAAACAAATGGTATTTTGTTGTAATACAGCATGGTAGATGCATGTGTTAGATTCAGAAGAGAGGTGGCCTTTAAATGGAGGTTTTTAACTTTTTTACGATCTTACAGCTTGAACAGTTTTACCAAAGATCAGGTAAATGGAAAAAATACCTATGCTTACGTGTTTATTCTATCATGTAATAAAGATCCTTCCCAGAAAGGTTCCCAGTTAGTGGTGCAAAGAGGACTGCATAAAGTGAAATCTCGTTGGCCTCTACCACCTGAGGAAGATACAGAAGGGAAAAAAACGCATGTTGGGAAAAAGCCAAGTGTTGAGAAAAAAACTGAGGCAGGGCTTCTGTGTCTGACATAATGTCCTCTGGAATGTGTCTATACTTGCTGGCTCCTTGCTTCTAGCCCTCCTAAGCTCATAGATCGATTGTATTCCCATTATCTCAAGTAGCAGAACATGTTCCATATAAATGCTAAACCGTCACAGCTGTAGATCATGTGCCTGCCCTTTTGACCCCCACATTCTCACCACCTGTTTCTATGTTGGATTACCAATAAATAGCATGGGCTCTCAGAGCTTGGGGCCTTAGCAGCCTCCATACACTAGCAATGGCCCTCTGGTCACTTTACTTCTGAAACTGTCTTTTTCTCAATCCTTTGACTCCGCCGGACTTTGTCACCCCCACGACCTGGTGTTGGGTCTGATCACCCCAACAGAAGCAGGAGGATAGGATAATTTTGTTAGCCTTAAACTTGCCACCGGGAAATGATGCTGTGGTGTTGCAAATTCCTTCCCTGGTGCTGCGTGCTCTGGCACCTGTGTAGGTTCCCACGCTGACCCTGCCAGCGTTGTACCCTGAGCTGCTCCTTCCTCTACCCACTCCCCCAGAAGACTATTTAAATAATCCATATTTACAAGATGCAGTGGCCCCTCTACATTAATGCAAGCAGGCCAGAAACAGTCTCCTCTTTTAAGACCTGAGTGGGTCTTAAATGCACAAGGCCAGTGGGTCTCCCCTTTTAAGATCCAACAGGAATTAAATGCACACAGCCAACCCATGGGATTTTGGGGATTACATTCGCCTTTCTCCACTTCAGACTTAGTGAACTAAATATAAGCCCTTCTTACAGAGATGAGCCACAGCACATGGCTGAATTATGTACCAGTATATTCTCCATATATTTCCTCACTTGGGTGGACATTCAAACACCATTGAATTTCATGATAATGGCTGGTAAAAGGAGACAAGTCATAGACAAAGCCAATGATGAGGCCAGGCATCTACTTCAGAAAGACCCTGCTAGGACCCCTGATCCCCCACAGGGACGACTCCCTTAATGGAACTCAGTTGCAACCATGACAATGGGGAATGCCAAGACTAGAACACTACTAAAAATATGTTTTGATGGGACTGAGTAAAGGAGTACCCGAGAAGCGTAGCATCAGTAAAATCCACGATCTCCAACTGGAGGCTAATGCAAATTCAGCCACTTGGCTAGAACCAGTGTATCAGGCTTATAAAAAAATACTCAGGTATGGATCTAGAGGCCCCAGAAAATATTTGGACAGTCAATCTGATTTTCATCAGCCAAAGCACTTCAGGTATCAAAAGGAAACTGAAAAAAATCAGAAAGAATAAACCCTTCTCTATTGGTAAAAATTGCTTACAAACTTTTCAATGCCAAAAAAACAAGAGCCAGACAAGTGCCCACTCTTGTAGAAAGCATTCAGAAAAGTAAAAGAGGGCCTGAGAAGAGTAAGGGACAAAACAGAATAGGACTCCCAGGCAAAGATCAATGTGCCTACTGTTGGGGATCTGGGCATTAAAAGAATGATTGCTACAGGCTAAAAGGGAAAGATGACAGTAAAAAAAAGGATAAGAGAGAAAAAGAACAAAAATAGGAAGCAAAGAAACAGACAAGTAGATTGTGGCTCTGATAAGACTGAGGAGACTCAGGTGTTTCCCTTGATATAATGGAGCCAATAATCATTTCCCCACAGAAGCCCTGGGTATGAATGATATTGGAGTATAAAATAATCGACTTCTTAGTTAATACTGAAGCAACCTCAGTTTAAATACTAAATTAACTAAAAGTACACAAGATATAGTGCCAGTGACAGGAGTCAACAGAAAACTGGAGCAAATACCTTTCCCTCAGCCTTTAGAATCCAAATTGGGAGATATAAAGTTAAGACCTAGTTTTTTTTATATATGCCTAATTGCCCTGTTCTGTTGTTGGAATGACAATTACTATGCTAAACTAAATGCTTAAGTAAACTTTTCTCCTAAAAAACAACATCTAAGGACCCAGATCCCACCCAAAAAGGCCTTGTGTTTGCAGACATTGACGACTCAGCCTAAAAACAAGACCCAAGAATTGTTTCCACCTGAAGTCTACTGTAGAATAAGCAATACTGTTTGGGCCGATGGAGAATCCAGATGAGCTACTAGAGTTCGGATGGTCTGCTTTACATTAAAAGAAGGAGATACAATCCCACATAAAAACAAACAAACAAACAAGAAAGCAGCATCCTCTGAAAAGGGAAGCATTAGAAGGCACTCTGCCAGTATTACAAAGGTATTACTTTCGAAGTATGAGCTTATTCAACCATGTCGCTCTCTATCCAATACTCCTATTTTCCCAGGAAAATAATGACATTCAAATGAACATCAATTTGCGCAACACTCAAGAACAATTAATGATATCATTCAAGATATCCATCCAACAGTATGTAACCCATATGCCCAAGTCACTATTATCCCAGGAGATTATGGCTGATTCTCAGTATGAGACTTCAAAGATACTGCCTTTTGCATACCAGTTAAAGAAAACCCCAATTCTTGCTTGCCTTTGAATGGCATGATCCAAAAGCTAAGACAATTTTCCAATATTACTCTGCTATGTTACTCCAAGGACTTAAAAATGCCCCCACCATTTTAGGGGAAATTTTGGCTAAAAATCTGAGGGACCTACCATTAAACAGAAGGGTACTATTACAATACATATATGGTTTACTAATTGCCAGCCCCACTTACAAAGACTTCCTGGAAAACACGTTACTGGATTAAATAACCTAGCTGAATGGGGTTATAAAGCGACCCCACATAAGGTCCAAATATGCAAAAAAGATGTAGTCAACTTGGGGTTCCACCTACAACAAGGTAAGCAGTCTTATGACTGATAAGAAACAGGAAGTAGCTGCCATTAAAGCCCTCCCCAAAACAGAAACAACTAAGAGAATTCTTGGAGATGGTTCACTTTTTTTGACATTTAGATTTCTAACTTTGGGCTCACAGTAAAACCCTTGTATGAGGCTTTAAAATGACTGAGTCAGAACCTTTGCATTAGACAATGAAATGCCAAAATGCATTTGATAATATAAATAAAAAATTGACATTAGCTTTTGCCTTGGGGCTCCCTGACCCCCAAAAGCCCTTTCCCCTATAAGTACATTTTAAAAAGAAAATAGGACTAGGAGTTCTGATCCAGAAACCTGGGGAACAGCTATAACCTATTGCATAGTTTTTGAAAAAGAATAAACAACCAAAGGATGCCCTCCCTGTCAGAGGGCAGTAGCTGCCACATGTGACTTATTACAAGAAACCATCAAATGTACTTTACAACAACCCATAACTGTGTATGTTCCCCATCAAGTGTTAACCCTATTAAAACAAAAAGGAGATAACTGCGGGGCATATGGGCAAATATCAGGCCATTTTTCTGGACAATCCTAATACCACCCTTCAAACCACTGCAACCCTAATCCCCACAACACTGCTCCTTGGCAGTTCAGTGCAAAACACAGAGCCTAAGCATAACTGTTTATAAATAAATCAAGTAGTTTATTCCAGCCACCTAGACTTGTGTGATCCGCTGATAACAACTCCAGACTAGAAATTGTTCACCGATGACAGCAGTTTCATGAAAAATAGACACCATTGAGCAGGGTATACACTGACCACTCTGGAACAGATAATCGAAGCCCCTGCACTTCTCCCTGGTACATCAGCCCAAAAAGTAGAATGAATAACCCTTACCACAGCCTTAACTTTATCCCAAGGGAAAGAGGTTAAGAGCTGCACAGACTCTAGATATGCCTTCATGGTAATATAAGCACATGGGGCAATATAGAAAAAAAAAGAGATTCGCTAACCTCTTATAACAAAAATATTAAACATCCTAATAAAATAATGAATGCTAAAGGTGGTGCCACTACCATCTAAAATGGCTGTTATATATTGCTTAAGTTAAACTGTCTTAATCTTTGCCAATAATACATAAAAAACTGATTGTTACATTTGCCATTCCAACCACTACTCAGTATATGACCATGTGGGACCATTTAGTATGTCCTGTATACCACAAAAAACCAAGAGTTACATATATTGTCAGAATCACTCATTTCATCTCTGAAAAGACATACAATCCCCCATGCCTTTCCAGATGGGTAAAAACTAATGCCAACTAAACAAGCTACACATTGACTCCAACACCAGGGAAGACCCTCCCCCTCTACAACCAAGAACTTGTAATCATATCCATAACAGATGATTTAATAGATTTCCCTGGAAATACTTAGGGAAAACAATACAGCCATTTAGATTAGTAAAACAAATGAGTATATGTTTTGCCCCCTGAAAGATATATATTAATATATCTTCCTAATTGAGTACCATGGGCATATTATTGCTTGTAAAATGACACACATTCAGGATAATGCCTACTAGACATGTTAATAACTCCTTTCACCCTTCACCCTCCTAAAAAAATAAAAAAATACCATAAAGACATTGGACAAGCTCTCTCAAGACTTGAAAGACTTTCTTTCTGACCATATACCCATATACCCTCAGAACCCATGTACTTCTTTGGGTACTCTTTTCTGCCTTCATGGGGGAATGGCTTTATATTATCATGAACTGATAAATCTACCCAGGACTTTAATCATAATTGCTACTGAAGCCACTAAGTCTCTTGCAAACTTACAAAACTTAGTAGATCCATTAACACAAGTAGTGCTAAATAACAGAAGAGTCCTAGACTATATTTTAACAGAACGAGATGGTATTTGTGTTGTTACTAATTCCTCCTGTTGCATATATATCAGTACTTCCTCTCAAGTAGAAACAAACATTTAAAAAGTTAGACAGCAAGTGATCTGATTACAACAAACTCTAAACCATTATATCTCCTTTTTTGGAGGAGGCTGGGATTTGTTTTTTAGCCTATTCTCTGAACAAAATATCAGCATGATACTATCTGCTGAACTAAAATCAGCATGAGAGAAAATTGTTAAATTTAAATGAACAATTCTGCTAATAATTACTGATATGTTCTTAAGATTTTAATTGGTAATGTTATGCTTTATCAAAATTTACAAAAAGTCAGCAATGCCGTTAATGAAAAGTTAACTCTGATTTCTCACCTACCACAGAAAAGAACAAAAACTCTGTATGACACCATGTCAAAACCTTCCAACTAAAATACCCACTATGTCCCAGTTCAGCAGGAGTAGTTACAGAAGATGAGACCTTTGCCCATTTTCCATAGATATGGAAAGATACATTGGCAGTGGGGAGTTTGTAACAACACTGACTCCATTTTGAACGTCCAACATGTTAAAGAAAAAATTTTGCGTATTTGAGTTTTAATTACTGCTTTGCCTAAGTCTGTAGATTATTCACTAAGAACAGAACAATCTCAGAAAAACGGGACCTTTGACAGAGATTAAGAGAAATACGCTGACCAGCAATTTCAGGGACAGACTGGCCAGGGACAGACTGGCCTAGGCTGCTACTAGGTAAGAAGAGCCTAACGACGCCAGCAAAAGGTCACAAGACTCTGACCAAGACACAGAAGATTCACTGCCTGCCTGAGATTGCACATGTAGCTCCTGCCACAAGAAGATTTTGATCTCTACTTGCTCTTCCCCTGATTTCCCTGAAAAACTCTGGTATGGAGCCACCATTTGAAGAGGTAGCCTTTGCATGTGAGTTCACTATCTTCCCAGGTTGCTGGCTTCCCTAATAAAGCTAGCTTTTCTTCTTGCCAACACTTGTTTCTTAAGCATTGATTTTCCAAGCAGCAAGAGGCTGGAAATGAAGTTCAGTTACCTTATCAATAATGCAGGCAGATATCATAATTTTCCACAGGATTTATTTATTTTTTTAAATATTTCAGTTGATTCTAGTTCTAAACTTTAATCTCATATGCATTTTAAATATAATCTCTTCTCCACAGCATTGAGAATTGAGATGTGTGCAGAGTGTGGTCTTTTATTTCTTCTCTTTTTTCTGCAGCCTTTAGAGGAGGGTACATTGTCTGTACCTGGAACATTCCTTTCCCCTTCATTCTCTAGGTCAATGGAGTTCAGACACAGAAGGGAGGAAAAAAAAAAGGATGTGCCTTTTGATTACCTAAACTTTTTCTGTCCTTTCTATGTTAATTGTAAACATTTCTGGCTCTATTTCCTTTGTGGAGAAGACAAGAGATGCTGATTATCTTGAGAGAAGGGTGTGAATGATTTTGGAGTCTACTAATAAGGCCTTCAAAGTCATGTTTTCTTGATTTGCAGATTCTGATGTATTTTATTTCTCCACTTACCTCAACTTCCACCCTCACGTCTCATATCCCACCTGGACACTTACTATTTTCTTTGATAGCATACCAGTAAGATATCAAATGGGTACAACATTAGGAAAACTCTGAAGATTAAATAATGTAATTGGGAAAGAAACCCAGAACACACAAAAACCTATCCCTATAAATTAGTTTATTTTAAAAAGTTTAAAGCCAGGTTTTTCAGTAATTGTTGAAGCTAAACACAAATTATTTTAGTGTCTCAAAACTAAAGCAACTTTATTGAATATGAAAAAAATAGTCTCCACAAGAAGAGATATGTACTCTTTTCGACTTTTTAATCAAATTTTAATTGAAAATAACTTTTTTCATAGCTTATGTTCACTCATTTAACATGATCGTGATCATCATAACAAATTATCTCTCATATTTTTTAAAAGGTTTCATGGAAACTAAATGAACTGGACTTCTTGTGTAAACATAGTCTCTATGTGGCCTGTAGTCTCCACCCATTAAAAGGATAAGGAAAGGAAGAGATGTCCCTGACCACTCAGAACGTATTTCTTTTTCTCTACGTTGTGACACTTAAATGTATTATTACTGTCAAATTTTAGTGACTGGATAGTATATTTCTTCACTTTTCCTCATATCTGAAACAGTATGGAGGAAACTGTGGATCTCTATTCATTATTTGTTAATCTGAAGTTAATCTAGAAATGGAAATCATCTTGTGATTTTACACTGTTTTTTGATCATAGGGAAGATTATATATATTATCTATCTATCCATATATATAGATCAAATTGATATTAAAGATAATAGAAATGAGGTAGTTTGCTTTTAAAGAGCAAGGTTATGTCCATCAGAAGATCTAGATAAACTATCTTCAGTTAGTCACCACACACTTATTTTCTAAGTTAACTATCCTTTAGAAAATCTCCTGGCTTTTGCCATATCTATATATCAGTTTGTATCTATGTATCTAGCTAGTTAGCTATCTTCCTATCTCTATCCCTCTACCTGTCTGTGTATCTTTCATTGGTATTGTAAAAGTAGATATTCCTCTGGTGGTATGATTGTTTAATTCTAGGGGAAAAAAAAAATCCCCCAGTATATTCTTTCTTCTTTGCCACAACCAAGATAACCAGTGGAAAATGCCAAACTATGAATTTAGCATTAGACTGAGCAAGGAACTAAGCTGAGGTGTTAGTAATAAAGAAGACAACCTAAATAACACTGAAGGATGAAGTAGCCAATATACTATAACAACCAGTGAATGCCACATATCTATTCCTTGGCTCTTTCTTGCCAGAGAACCATAGCTTTTGGATATTTACCAAGCTTCTGAATAAATGCAAACCAATAGTGCACATATGAAACGACAAAATGATTCACTTCTTTCCATATAAACTATTAATTAACTTGGATAATGAGAACTCAGAGCTGGGATTTTTACCATTTTTTTTTCCATTTGAATGTTGAAGACATTTTTTCTCTTCTTAAAATGCTTTAAACTGTATTTATAAAAAAATGTCGGCCAGGTGCGGTGGCTCACGCCTGTACTCCCAGCACTTTGGGAGGCTGAGGCGGGCGGATCACAAGGTCAGAAGATGGAGACCATCCTGGCTAACATGGTGAAACCCCGTCTCTACTAAAAAAAATACAAAAAATTAGCCAGGCGTGGTGGCGGGCGCCTGTAGTCCCAGCTACTCGGGAGGCTGAGGCAGGAGAATGACGTGAACCTGGGAGGCAGAGCTTGCAGTGAGCCGAGATCATGCCACTGCCCTCCAGCCTGGGCGACTGAGCAAAACTCCATCTCAAAAAAAAAAAAAAAAAAAAAAAAAGTCTTAATTTATTATTTAAAAAAGGAACTTTAGGATTTTTTTCCTCACTCTATGAATAATGACTTGGTAGTTTGACAGGAATTGTGTTCAATCTGTATATTGCTTTGGGCAGTATGGTCATTTTAATGGTATTGATTCTTCCAATCCATAAGCATGTGGTGTTTTTCTATTCGTTTATGACATCTATTTCTTTCTTTCGTGTTTTGTAGTTCTCCTCATAGAGATCCTTCACCTCTTTGATTAGCTGTATTCCTAGGTATTTTATTCGTGTGTGTGTGGCTACTATGAATGGGATTGAATTCTTGATTTTGTTCTCGGCTTGAACATATTATGTTGCATAAGAATAGTAAGTGTGGACATTCTTGTCTTGTTCCAGTTCTTAGGAGGAATGTTTTCAACTTTTCTCTGTTCAGTATGATGTTGACTGAGTTTGTTGTATATGGTGTTATTATTTTGAGGTATATTCCTTTGATACCTAATTTGTTGAGGGTTTTTATCATGAAAGGATGTTCGATTTTGTCAAATACATTTTCTGCATCTATTGAGATAATCGTATGATTTTTGTTTTTAACTCTGTTTATGTGGTGAGTTACATTTATTCATTTGTGAATGTTGAACCATATTGTATCCCTGGAATAAAACCCACTTGATTCTAATAAATGATCCTTCTGATTTGCAACTGGATTTGGTTTGCTAGTATTTTGCTGAGGATGGTAGCATCTATTGCCATCAAAGATACTGGCTTGTAGTTTCTTTTGTTGTTGTTATGTCCTTACCTGATTTTTGTATCAGAGTGATACTGGTTTCATAGAATGTGGTATGGAAAACAATAAGGAAATTTCTCAAATAAGTAAATATAGAACTGTCATTTGATCCAGCAATCCCATTGGTAGGTATTTACCCAAAGGAAAAGAAACCATTATATAAAACAGCACCTGCACTCACATTTATCACAGCACTATTCACAATAGCAAAGTCATGGAATCAACCTAAGTTTCTATCAATGGTTGATTGGATAAAGAAAATGTAGTATATCTACACCATGGAATACTATGCAGCCATAAAAAATTAAATCATATCCTTAGTAGCAACATGGATGGAGCTGGAGGCCATTATATCACATAAGTGAAATAACTCAGAAACAGAAAATCAAATACTTTATGTTCTCACTTATAAGTAGAAGCTAAACAATGGGTACACACAGACAAAAAGATGCAAACAGTAGACACGGAATTCCAAAAGCGGGGATGTTGAGAGAGGGTGAGGGATGAAGAACTATCTACTAGGTTCAGTGGTCACTATTTGGGTGATGGGTACACTAGAATCCCAAACCCCACCATTACACAATATATTCATGTAACACATTTGCACATGTACATGCTGAATCTAAAATAAAATATTTTTAAAGATAATTTCCTTATTTTAATGATTAAAAAACTGTTTTTCTATTATCCAAATACACGTAATATGCAAAGTATTCAGAGACCCTGCTAGCAGTACAGATTACCATAAATTAGGTAAATGAGAACGAAGAAACACGCTGATTTGATGCTTGGAAAAATGCAATAGATTTCTAAGAGCTGAGTAATTTAATACTCATGCTTATATGTTCTCTGTACCTTGCAATTTTAAACAGATACTCTGTTAGTGTCACCTAGCAAGAATACATAATTATCATTTCTATTGTGATGATTTTTAACATTTCAATAGTGTTAAAATGCTGAATATATATTTCTGCTGATTTTATGGTAATAGCGAAACAACTACCAACACAAATATGAAAGAATATTCTAATTACCTAAGTTGTGTGATGAATCATAAGCCAAACTGGTTTTCTTTTCTCTGATAACTACATGAGAATGTATAAGGCAAGAATGCCTACAATCAGTGATAGATTGAAAGTTTATGAGCAGGACAATGTGGAAACTAGAAAAGGTAAATCATGTTTTCTCAAATTCAGTTTATTCAGCTGTAAAATGATACCTTCAGGTTGAATGAAATGAACTTGCATGGTCTTTTTAGAGATAATGTGTAAAAGATAATTATTTCATAAGTATAGATCATAAGTCCTATACTTCTGACGCAGAACACAACCAAACCCTTATCTTCACTTCTCTTAATTTTTCCATTCTTCTATATTGTATGCCTATTCTTTCTATTTCTCCTACTATTATGTATATATAAATGAAAATTTACTTATAAACCCCAAACAGGAGCAATTTGTTCTTATGTTTTCTCAGCTTAAAAACACTTGTTGAGCAGAATTTTGTTGATTTTTTTCTGCATGATAGCTTTAGTTTTAAAGATTCATTTTAATTTCAATGTAAGTACAGATATTAAAGTATAATATATTAAAACAAAATATTTTTATTTTTTCCTGGATCTGGTTATGTATTGAAGCTCATTGTTTTCATCTCGTGAATTATTTATATATATTCTATATTCCTACTATTTAAAAAAATAGCAGTGAATGATTTATTGCAAAACATCTGTATGTTAGTAAGATATCTTCAAGTGTCCAACTCTGCACAGTGGAAGTGCTAGTTGGACAAATCTGGAGGATTATGAGACATGAGTGAGAACTACAATCATTAACCATTAAAGACAATAAGCTTTCCAGTATAATTAGAATAGGAGTTTTAAAATATAGCATATAATTAATTACGGGAACTGTAATGAAATAAGTTTACTGCTTTATTGCCTTTCATAGACTCTATGTTTACCAGGAAACAAAACACACTTAAAACTTTCATTCCTGTTACAAAACCACTTTAAATATATGACAGTCTTTTTAGACCAGAAATCACGTCACTTAATTGGAAAGAGAAATAAAGTTATGAACAATCTTAGGAAAATAAATGTTTATTTTGTCCAGATTCAAAGAACCTTTATCATTGTGAGCAAACCACTTCCCATTGTCCTTTCTTCTAATACTAAAAACCTGAGTTTCTTCTGGAAAACCATCTCATGCCCTATTCTCAGTCTGCTGTTGGTGAAGATTGAGGTTGAATTTGTCATCCCAGGAGTAAGCACTTGAATCAAATCTGACCAAGCAGCATCTCACAATTCCTTGGCCTCAACGAGTGGCTCAGATAAAAGAGCAATCTACTTAATTATTCTATATATTGATAATGCTGTACTTCATAAAATTTACCATAAAGGTGAAATTGGTCTCTCAGTCAACCAACTATGTGGGTGATCTTACTTCCTTACCCAACCTGTCTAATTCCAGAGGAATCTGAGGAATGCATTATGGATACTCTGCACTCACATTCAAGGCATACTTGCAAGTTTTCTTGGATATCTTTTCTTCTGCCTGGACCATTGACACTGCATTTTAAAGTAACAGCTGCGATATGGACATGAAATGCTTTTCAAACTAGATATGAATATCTTGATGCTTCATTTATTCCAGAGAAATGTTTCTCAGATTTGTAATATATTGATAATGCACATTACTTTTTGAAGATATCATGAGGTTTTGCTTCTTAAATTTTTTTTATTTCATGAAAATGTTTCTGGAAATCTAGAAAAAGATGGCCAAATCATACTCTTCCAGATGATCTGGGATTCTTTTTTACTTTTGTAGCTTAGTAGAAATCTGGAGTTTTATCAATTTATTTTAAAAAATTAGCATACTAATTGTATAGAATGGTCATTTCATTGTATCTGTTCTGTATTTATGGTTGTAGTTCCATCCTCAAACCCTTATTTTTTTTAGTTATTATTATATGACAGAAATATAATTCTACTTATAGGAGTTTTTCAGGTTTTAGAGTGATTTTTATTTTTTTTTTCTATTCTATGTTCTGGTATTTCCTACCTTTTATATTATTATTTTGTCTTGCTATTATTTTCTATTTTCCATTATATTCTGCTTTTGAAAGCATAAGAAATAAAATATATGTATTTGTGGTAAAAATAAAGTTACCAATATCATTTTATACATTTATTAATTATTATTATTATTATTATTTTTTTTTTTTTGAGATGGAGTCTCACTCTGTCACCCAGGCTGGAGTGCAGTGGTGCAATCTCGGCTCACTGCAACCTCTGCCTCCTGGATTCAAGTGATTCTCCTGCCTCAACCTCCTGAGTAGCTGGGATTACAGGTACGTGCCACCACACCTGGCTAATTTTTGTATTTTTAGTAGAGATGGGTTTTCACCATGTTGGTCAGGCTGGTCTCGAACTCCTGACCTCGTGATCCACCTGCCTCGGCCTCCCAAAGTGCTGGGATTGCAGGCATGAACCACCGTGTCCACCCTATACATTTATTTATTAAGTGAAAAGGGTACAGTGTCCTTTACTCCACCCTTTGTTCATTGGCTGCTGGACACATTCTCTTACAAGATATAACATTGGGAGTCAAGTTTTTTTAAGCCTTTTGTTCCTATGTCAGTTCTCAGTGTCTAATATAATACTGTACATTGGCCCAAGATGGGGTCCATTCATTTTCTGACTACCTGAGTTGTGTAAACCCTAGATGTAGTACGTAAATGAAAAGCTTCAACATAAAATCTATCCTGTAAATATAACTCCTTCTGTCTCTATAAATGATCTACATAGCAACTACATACCTTGAAACAGAAATCTGTGCTTTTATCACATGGCAATTTGGAATACGTAGAAAATATAATGCATAATTGGGGAAATATTTGAGATGTATTAGATCAGATAATTCAAGTAGAGAAGAAACATCCTAACAGTTGTTATTTCACTACTGACTTTAAAGCTCTTAGTTGTTGATGTAATGTGGACTAAGAATTAATATTAGTATTTACTAACTACCCTGCTTATTGTGGCAGAGCAAACAGTATATACCAATCCACATGACTGATTTTTGTAAGCAATAAAAATTACTCCAGATTTTGGCAATAAGCTGATTATTAGACTTCATTTACAGTAGTGTTATGTGAATTCACCTGTTTTTTGTTCGTTTGTTTGTTTGTTTGTTTTTGTTTTTTTCCTGAATGTGTAGTTCAGTCACAATTTAAAAGAGACTTGTATCAGGAACATAATCCAGGTAATGTTTTAAACCTGAAATCTCACCGATTAAAACCACCATGTCACCCGTTTACCTATGTAACAAACCTGCACATCCTGCACGTTACCCCGCAACTTAAAAAAATAAACAAATAAAATAAGCAAAATAAAACTGCTGGTTCAATGTAATTCAGTTCAACTAAGTTCATCTTCACGAACGGCAGACTGAGAATGGGGCATGAGATGGTTTTCCAGAAGAAACTTAGGTTTTTCTTACTAGAAGAAAGGACAATGGGAAGTGGTTGGCTCACAATGATAAAGGTTCTTTGAATCCAGACAAAATAAACATTTATTTTCCTAAGACTGTTATAACTTTGTTTCTCTTTCCAATTAAGAAATTTAATTATCTGACCTAAATAGACTACTTGATATTTAAAGTGGTATTGTTACAGCAAACTTCTTTGTTGTAATGAAAGTTTTATGTGTTTGTTGTAGCAGAGTGCAATTAGCAGAGTATCTTTATTCTTATCTTGCTTGCGTAACTGTCCACATTTGGAGCTTACCTCTGAAATGGTCTTGCTTTTCTTAGCATGAATTTCCTGCCATTCAATTTGAGGAAAAACACTTGTTCATGTCCAACCCATTTACAAAATAGTGATATATTTTCATTCTCCATTCATAGGTCACCTAGTTATTTTTTAATATCTGTAATAAGGTTGCCTAATTAACTGTGGTTAATGTACTTTTAAAAGTTAAGAATGATAAAATAATTTGAAAAAATATGCCTAATGTAACTGAAATATATTTTATCTCCAATAAATTATTGTATTAGCATTCTCTAAAGGGACAGAATTAATGGAATATGTATATGTATATATATGTGTGTGTGTATATATGTGTGTGTGTGCATATATGGACTATGTATATGTATATATGTATGTATATGTATGTATCATATATATGGGAGTTTACTAAGTATTAACTCACACTATCACAAGGTCCAACAATAGGCCGTCTTCAGGCTGAGAGCAAGGAGAGCCAGTCTGAGTTCCAAAACTGAAGAACTTGGAGTCCAATGTTCGCGGGCAGGAAGCATCCAGCACGGGAAAAAGATGTAAGCTGGGAGGCCAGGCCAGTCTCTCTTTTAACATTTTTCTGCCTCTTTATACTCTAGCCGCACTCTGGCTGCTGATTAGATTGTCCCCACCCAGATTAAGAGTGGGTCTGCCTTTCCCAGCCCCTAACTCAAATGTTAATTTCCTTTGGCAATATAAGCAAGCAGAAAAATTTGAAAAGGGAGACTGGCCTAGCCTCCCGCACTAAATCTTTCTCCCGTGTTGGATGCTTCCTGCCCTCGAACATCAACTCCAACTTCTTCAGTTTTGGAACTCTGACTGACTCTCCTTTCTCCTCAACCGCAGACAGCCTAATGTGGGACCTTGTGATGTTGTAAGGTGTAACTTAATACTTAATAAACATACATATATGTTTATTTTATATATATATAATATAACATAATATATATAATAAATATATATAATATAACATATAATATATAATAAATATATATAATATAACATATAATATATATAATAAATATATATATAATATAACATATAATATATATAATAAATAAATATATATATATATATATATATATATATATATATATATTCCATTAGTTCTGTCCCTCTAGAGAACCCTAATACATGAATACACTTTGGTAATATTAAAACCTTCAAACCAAATAGGGTAAACAGGCGCTCACAGAAACTGATGTCCTAGAATGACTGTTTCCCATCTCTAATTTACCTATTCATTTTACTTAGTGGTTTGTAGATGCCAATAATGGAATCTACTCTAGAGGGCTGGTGCAAAAAGCAATCTAATACATGATTTTAGGTTCATACAAGCTCATTGGTAGAGGTGGAGAAACCTCCAACTTGAACTTCCTGGAAAATTCCTGTATTCACAAGCATGTTGCCCCATAGGTGAAAAATCCTAATCTCACTGCAAAATTCTGTTACTACAACAATTGTTCACAGAAAAACATTACCATTGCTGCTGTAAAGTGCTAGATCAAAGCACAGGCCCTGCCCCTAGCTCCTCTAGCCATGCAATTCAGTCTCAAATCAAAGTCTCTTGCAAGTACAATCAATAAGTAAAAAGAAATTATTCCAAACTATACCTTTAATGGAGTCTAAATAGTAATATTTTAAGCATTCTAATCATTGTATGCAAAAAGGAAATTGAAATGGATGTTGGAAAAGCCACTCCATGTTATCTACTAGATTCCTTATTTTAAATGCATTTGTTTCACTGTCTGATTCATATGTGCTTCCGTACTAGAAAAAAGGCTCCCAGAATTCAGGGGCTTTCTCTGTTTTTGTTATTACCTAATGCAACACCTTTCACATATGTGGTTCTCAAAAAAAATATGCATTGAAAAATCAAATAGCTTAATGCCAAAAATGCGGTAAAGGTTCTCATTTTTTCCTGAATTAGTCAAGAATGATAAGAGAGAGACCATACTGAAATACTAAAGAAAAATTTCCTTCCGCTGACAAAATATTTCTAAAGTGCATTTAGTAGAATAAACATATCCATAAGCTAAGAATACAGGGTAATGGAGACATACCTTACCAAATTAAAACTTCATATTTCAAATCGGATACTTCCCTGTATTGCTATTATACATTAAAATAAAAGTCCAAAACACTCTCATCTTTCTCCCTGACAAACTCAACTTGCTCCCTTTTTGTACATTTTTAAAATAACAGACATTTTGATAATTTGTAAATATAAGCTAGATGATAGTAAATGCTACAAATATTCGAAAATCTTTCATTAGTCAAGCAATAATACAAAATCCTTAATTTGGCCAATAAGAATCTCTGTCAGGAAGTCTGCACACACTTCCATAAACTCATCCTGTTCCTTTATTCCATACATTATCCTGTTCCTTTATTCCATTGCATTCAATGATGTCTTAAATTCTTGAATGCAAAATAATTTTTCCTAATTTGCAAGTTTCCTCATAACCTAGGATGAGAACTTGCAAGGACAGATTGGAAGTTTGAATTTCTTGGTCACACCACTCTAACAGTAGTTTATGTTTATTTGTTTTTGTTTAAATTCATGGAATTTAGCTCTCAATTTGGTTAACCCACTGAAATTAAGAAAGGCTGAAATTATCAGTCTAGTCAGTAAGTAATTGTAATATATTATTTGTGATGCTAAATTGATACCCATTTCCAACTAAGATTGAGATAGGAGGAAGATAAATTATTTTCTTCATTTCCTGTTTATTTTTGACAATGGCTGGATAAAAGTTGATGTTTTATTTAATATTGTTTATTTGATTCCAAGGTTTTCTGCTTGCAAACAACCTCTTTCTCAGGTCATAAAATTAAAATTCTGTTTATAATTCATTCACAAGACTTAAAATATCAAAATAGGATATTTTCTTTAAAGCATTATGACTTACATAATAAGAAAAAATAAAGTTAAATATAATTTGTAAAAGTTACATGTTTACAGAACCTGTACCAGTACAGAAAATAGTAAATTGCATTATAATGATAATATATTTAATCTCTGATATTCTACCTTTTATACTAATATAACACAAATATTATTTGGTGACTACCAAAGAGAGTACATAGTTTCCTAACATTTTAATCTAAAATAAAATACCCCAAATTTTATTGCAACAAACGTCTAATTTACAGAAAAGTTGAAAACAATTTATAGTGACCAACACAATTTGTCACCTCTACTCAAAATTAGTTAAGTTTTGCCACACATGCCAAAAATATAGATATTAAAACTTTGCTGCAGACAGTATGATGCTTTTCCATAGAATAGCTTAGAAAAGATCTCCTTAAAACAAGAACAGTCTCCTACATAAACATGGTAGGATATGATCAATCAGAATAACTCATCTATTTTTATCCAGAAAAATCTCCTGCCCATTTTTTAAAAATGACATTAATATGTTAAATAGATTGGAAAAATTTTGCAATTTTATCTCACATTCTAGTGATTTTCTCATTCTATCATTCTTTTATTAGCTGGAATTGTTTTATAAAGGAGAACTTTACTTCCTAACTTGGATGACATATATATAGATGAAATATGTATATATATGTTTTCTTGTAAAGGCTTGTTAAATGCTTAGTTTTTTTCTTTTTAACTATCAATTTTCAGAGCAAGAGGATGGTGTAATAATCAACTTCATTCTCATTCTTTCTTCCTATCTCTCCACTCTTGACTTAGAGGTTTTTATTTTAGAGTGTTTTAAAATCATTTATGCTTACTATATTTTTATGTTCCAATCTGACCATAAGGAAAACCTTCACACTGGTTCCCTGATCTTTCCAACTCTGCCATTACCCCTTCCACCACCTTGTTAATAGAAAGTTTTGTTGCTTTCAAGGATAGTCAGTGTTCTAACACTTGTCATAAGTTCCCTGTGACACACCCAAATTCAACCCTTTCTTTATTAGTTTATTTTGGTTAGAAATTCTATTCAGACAGGAAAATCCAGGTCACAGAACCTTTCATTGTGCTGGGTTTGCATTATTTCTAGGTCCGTTTTTGTGATGAAGGCCAGAAAATATATGTACTTGAAAAAAAGAAACCTACATGAGTCCATACTGGCATTTTTCAGTATGAAATTATTATAGGAAATTCACTTAATTTCCACAATTATGTAATTTTAGGGTTTTTTTGTATTTGAAAATGTTTGTTCTTGATACAATAAATAAATATGTACCTTCTGTATTAATCAACTTTTTTTCAAAATAGCATTACAAATATCATAATTGATAATATGCCTTTTAAGACTTTTTCAATCCTGCTAAGGTTTTACCAGAAGAGTTCTGTGATATTCAATTGATTGAAATTACTATTTTTTTCTTTGTAAACTTAAGTAGGTTCATGTGTTTCTGTTTATTTTCTACTTAGAGAAATTGCTTTTCGTTCCAAAATTTGATGTAATTTAGTTCTTTGAATACACAAAATATTTACAAACTTGCAATCTATCTATTAGTTGGTGCAAAGGTAATGGCAAAAACCATGATTACTTTTGCACCAACATAATGCTACTCTATAACATGTGTCCAGAACAGTGAACCAGTCTGCTTCCTCTGGTATTTGAGAGAGCAAGGTATAGGGGTTGGGTACAACTGGATATAGAGGAATTACTGCCTTATTGATGAGTCTAAGATTTTGCACTAGTCTCCACTGACCATTCGGTTTTTATACTCCTAGAATTGGGTTGTTGCAGGGACTGCTGCATTTTCTTACTAAGCCTTGAACATTTAAATGTCTAACAGTATCCTGTAATTCTTTATGAGCTTCAGGCCTTAAGGGATATGGCCTTTGATAAGGAAAAGTGGTGGGGTCTTTTAGCCTGATTTGGACTGGGTGGGCATTTTTTGCCCTTCTGAATTGTCCTTCCAATGCCCAGACTTCAGGGTTGATTTCCTCCTCAAGTAGGGGACAACAAATGGGTAACTTGTTCCCCATATTCATGTAGGTAATAGCTCCAGCCTTGGCCAATATATCCCTCTCTAATAAGGGTGTGGGATTTTCAGGCATAACAAGAAAGGCATGTAAAAAGAGCAAAGTCTCCCAATTACAACTGAGGATGTGGGAGAAATACCTGGTTACAGGCTGTCGCAGGATTCCTTGGATGGTAATGGACCTTGAGGACAGCAGTCCAGGGCAGAAGATTAACACTGAGAAGGCTGTGCCAGTGTCCAGGAGGAAGTCAATTTCCTGGCCCTCACTGGTTAAACATACCCAGGGCTCAGTGACAGTGATGACATGAGCTGGCGCTTGCCCCTGGCACCCTCAGTTCTGTTGTTGGATCATCTGGTTTGGAGCTTCTGGCCCAGAGAAACTTTGCTCTCTGGGGCAGTGTGCCTTCCTGTGATTACCTTGTCATAGTGGACGTGGGTGAGGGGGCGGCTTGTTTCTCATTGGACAATCTTTTTTAAAGTGTCCTTGCAAGCCACACTGATAACAAACTTTATCAGGGGATTGGCCTGCTCCATTTTCTGTCCTCTCTGAACCACCAAGGTTTGTTTGTCTGAGGGCCAGGACTAAGACTGCGGCCTTTCTCTTGTCTCGCTTTTCCTTTTCGGCCTCTTCCTCTTGGTCCCTATTATAGAACACTGAGGTTGCCAGGTTTAATAATGCCTCCAGATTTTGTTAAAGGCCCAGAGCTCCCTTTGGGAACTTTCTCCTGATATCTGTGGCTGATTGGGTAATACACTTATCTTCTAGGATCAATTGACCTTCGAGGAAGTCGGGTAACAAGGGAATATATTTTCTTAAGGCCTCCTGTGGCTGCTACAGTAAGGTGGTAGGATTTTCCTTCCCCTGAGTTATGGTGGACATCATTGAATAATTCATGGGCTTTTTTCTAATTCTCCTTAGTCCTTCTAGAACACAGGTCAACAGATGTTTACGACTCCAGTCCCCATGATCTGAGTCTAGGTCCCACTGGACATCCATACTGAAGATGGCTTGCTGAACAGTAGGGAATTTGTCCCTTTCTTCAGCTGTCATTCTATCATTTACTTAACTAGGATACCAGGTATCTCCAAACTCTTGGGCTGTAGCTAAATCTGCATTCTTTTCATTAAAGGCCAGGGTTTGATCTAACAATAGCATGACACCTTTCCAAGTGAGGTCAAAAGTTTGCCATAGACCCTGTAGGACATCTATATACCTATCAGGATCATCTGTAAACTTCCCCAGGTCTACCTTGATCTGCTCTAAATCAGAGAGGGAGAAGGGGACATGTATCTGGGTTGGGCCAAATTCCCCTCCCCCTTCAGCTTGAAGGGAACATAAACAATAGTTTTGTGGTCCCTTGGAGATTTCCTTGCTTGTTTCCTTCTGGGTGGGGGAGATTAGAGGAGGCTTATCATTAATAGGAAGGGAAGCTGTAAGGAGGCTAGGATATGGAAGTGAGTTGAGAGGTCCTCCTGTGGGATGTAAATTGCAAGCTTTGCATAGTTGTGGATTATCCTTCAATAAAAAGAAAGCTTGGACATAGGTATTTCACTCTATTTGCCTTCCCTCTTACAGAAAAGGTCAAGCTGCAGGATAGTATTATAATTTATACTTCCCTCAGGTGGCCATTTTTTCCCATCAGAGTGGGAATATTGGGGCCAGGCCATAATGCGGAAAAAAATGAGCCACTTATTTTTCAGGATTTGCAGGTCAAATTGGTCCCAATGGCTTAGGATGCATTTCAAGGGTGAGCCTGTTGATGCCTGAGTGTTTCCCATCTGAAAGAAAAAAACCTCCTGCAGTTTTTTGTTTTTTTTTTTTCCCAGCCCAAGAACCTGCAACAGGCCCTGGACCTGCTGTTCAGAATAGTTGGTACTCACCAAAGCAGCAGCAGAAACACTAGTTTTCATCCTAGACTACAAAGAAGACTGAGAAAAATCAGATTTAGTGGCCCTTACTGATGCACTCTCAAAAACCAGTTACAGTCCTAAGCATTTTCTCCTTTTAGTATTGGGACCTTACCCTTGTCTCGTAAAGATGATATGCCTCAAAATGGAGTGGAGGGCCATACCTTGAGGGAGGGAAGGGATCTCCAGGGTTGGAAGAGTGACGCCTTTTGTCCTCACTTCTCATCAGACGAATAGGAAGGATAGCCCCCCACTTTTGGAGTCTGTAATTTCTGAGGCTCCCCATGTCCTGGCTTCAGGAATAGCCTTTGTTAGGCAGGCTAGTCTGAGGAGAGATCCTGAAAGTTTGGATGGTACCCCCCTGATGGGGCTTTGGGAAAAAACTATGTCTTTCTGATTGGTGAGCCTGGGTGCCTAAAGAAGGGAACAGATCCCCGAAGTTTATACTAAAAATCATCTTTATAGGAGAAACTAGAAAAGCACCAGAGACAGGGAGTGGTTTTTAGAAGCAGGACTAGCCTTGGAGAAGAGAGGCAAGAGAAAGTTTGTCTGACAGGTGTTAGGACCCAGGAGGCAAGGGTCAGGATAGATAAGATAGATGGGTAAGTCTCACTTGGGCAACGTAACTTTGAGAGTTCTGCTCATGGCTGCAGGGTCAACCAACTTTTTATTGGGACCCTGGAGCTGAATAGCTTTTCTGTCTGTTGACCCTTGGCTCAGCCCAAAGTACAGGAAAAGTGGAAGCTGGTTCCCAGAAAACCAACACTCCTAACTCTGAAGTGTCGGGGTTTGTTAGAGAGCCCTTTCCCAGAAAGTCTGACACTCGTGTCTTTAGTGTGGTAGCTGCATTAGTCACTTTTAACTGACTGACAGGTGCCTGGTGTTTAACCCCCAAATTCTAAGGAAAAATAGAAAAGAATGGCAAGCAAAAGGGGTCCGATGGTACTCACCACATGGCGACATCCCAGAGGAGCTCCCAAGATGTGTCCAGAGTTGGTTCCTGCCAGTGGGTTTGTGGTTTTGCTGATTTCGAGAATGGAGCCATGGAACTTTGCGGTGAGTGTTACAGCTTTAAAAGATGGCACAGACCCAAAGAGTGAGCAGCAGCAAGATTTATTGTGAAGAGCGAAAGACCAAAGCTTCCACAGTGTGTAAGGAGACCCGAGTGAGTTGCTGCTGCTGGCTGGGGTGGCCAGCATTTATTCCCTTATTTGTCCCCTCCCATGTTCTGTTTTTGTCCTATCAGAGTGCTCTTTTATCAATCCTCCCTGTGATTTTTAGGATCCTGCTGATTGGTGCGTTTTACAGAGTGCTGATTGGTGCATTTTCAGAGTACTGATTGGTGCATTTTACAATCCCCTTGCTAGCTACAGAGCATTGATTGGTGCGTATTTTCAGAGTACTGATTGGTGCATTTTACAATCCCCTTGCTAGCTACAGAGCACTGATTGGTGCGTATTTACAGAGCACTGATTGGTGCATTTTACAATCCTCTTTTAAGACAGAAAAGTTCTCCAAGTCCCCACTCAACCCAGGAAGTCCAGCTGGCTTCACATCTCAACGTGACTTGGCTGCTGTTAAAGGCATTCAGTTTTACAAAGGAAGCAGAACATACAAGTTTGGAAAATTTGCAGCCTGATTATGTGATAGAAAGAAAATCCCATTTTCTGGGGAGAAATTCAAGCTGGCTACAGAAATTTGCATAAGTAGCAAGGATCCTAATGTTAATCCCCGAGACCATGGGCAAAATGTCTCCAGGCCATGTCAGAGACCTTCATGCCACCCCCTCCCATCAAAGGCTTGGAGATCCAGGAGGAAAAAGTGGTTTTGTGGCCCGGGCCCAGGGGTCTGTGTGCTGTATGCAGCCTAGAGACTTGGTGTCTGTGTCCCAGCTGCTCCAGCCATGGCTCAAAGGGGCCAATGTACAGCTTGGGCTTTGGCTTCAGAGGCTGGAAACCCCAAGCCTTGGCAGTTTCTATGTGGTGTTAAGCCTGCAGTTGCCCAGAAGTCAAGAATTGAGGTTTGGGAACCCTCTGTCTAGATTTCAGAAGATGTTTGGAAATGCCAGGATGCCCAGTAAAAAGTTTGCTACAGGGTCGGGGCCCTCATGGAGAACCTCTGCTAGAGCAGTGCAGCAGGAAAATGTGGAGTCAGAGAATCCCCCACAGAGTCTCTATGGGGCCCTGCTTAGTGGAGCTGTGAGAAGATGGCCACTGTCCTCCGCACCCCAGAATGGTAGATCCACCGACAGTTGGACAGATCCACCCACACTTGCACTGTGCACCTGGAAAATCCACAGACACTCAACTTCAACCTGTGAAAACAGCCGGGAGGAAGGCTGTACCCTGCAAAGCCGCAGGGTCAGAGCTATCAAAGACCATGGGAATCCACCCCTTGCATCAGCATGACCTGGATGTTAGACCTGGAGTCAAAGGAGATCATTTTGGAATTTTGAAATGTGACTGCCCCATTGTATTTTGGACTTGCATGGGCCCTGTAACCCCTTTGTTTTGGCCAGTTTCTCCCAAGTGGAATGACTATATTTACTCAATATCCGTACCCCCATTGTCTACAAAATAACTAGCTTGCTTTTGATTTTGCAAGCTCATAGGTGGAAGGGACTTGCCTTGTCGCAGATGACACTTTGGACTGTGGACTTTTGGGTTAATGTTGAAATGAGTTAAGACTTTTGGGGACTGTTGGGAAGACATGATTGATTTTGAAATATGAGGACATGATATTTGGAGGGGCCACAGGCAAAATGATATGATTTGGCTGTGTCCCCACCCAAATCTCAACTTGAATTGTATCTCCCAGAATTCCCACATGTTGTGGGAGGGACCCAGGGGGAGGTAATTGAATCATGGGTGTTAGTGTTTCCCGTGCTATTCTCGTGATAGTGAATAAGTTTCACGAGATGTCATGGGCTTATCAGGGTTTTCTGCTTTTGTTTTTCCCTGATTTTCTCTTGCTGCCATCAGGTAAGAAATGTCTTTTGCCTCCTGCCGTGATTGTGAGACCTCCCTGGCCATGCGGAACTATAAGTCTAATTATACCTCTTTTTCTTCCCAGTCTTGGGTATGTTTTTATCAGTAGCATGAAAGCGAACTAATATAAGTATGTTATTATACTGAATACTGTAGGGAATTGTAACACGATGGTTAGTATTTTTGTAGCTACACATAAAAAAGATACAGTAAAAATACAATATTGTAATCTTACAGAATCAACATTGTATATGTGATCTGTCCTTGACCAAAGTATCATTATGTGGCACATGACTGTATGTGGATGTGTTTGTATATATACACAACATCCATATACTGTATATATAAACCATATATATATAATCATATATAAAACCATACGAACACACACATACTCCCCCTACACACAGAGAATATATGATTCCATGCTTCCAAATGTTAAAACTTGGTGAATGTCTTTGATAAGTATATGGAAAATCCTCATGCTATGCTTACAATTTTTCTGTAACTTTAAAATTTTTTAAAATAAAAAAGTTAAAAGCAATCCTCTTATGTTTACAATTACCTGTTTATCTGAATGAAATTCTCTATCACTATTTTTTAAGGAAACAATTTTCAAGGAAGATTTCTATGAAATAGGATAGTGTTTTGGGGACCAAGAATGCAGGATAATTTGGAGTTTCTGTCAGTCCAGTGGGAGAGACAAAATGTAAGACAGGATTCTTACCAACAAGGCCTTGGGACACTGCCAGTCTGTCAGCATTGTTTTGCTCTGGTGCAGCTCTCCAGGACTTATGCAAAGGTTGGGTAACAGCAGGTCCTGACCTGTAGGACTGGCTGGCAGAAATGGAAGCATGCAATCTCAGACTGTGTGACCCACATGGAAACTCCTGTGAAACAGCACAAGCCAGCTGAACAGGATGGTGAATGACAGTCTGAGAGCAGGTGACTGGGTTTGAGCAAGACAAAGACATCAGGAAACCTCAATATGAAAAGAGAACAACAGAAATTTTTATACTTTCTACATTGACCTATGGATGAACAAATGACAGAATACAAATTAAACAATGTAGTCTACCTATTTTAATAACCTAAGTGCATCATCACCAGAATATTGTTGAACCAGAGACAGAAAATATGAATGTATAGCTGTAAAAATATAATTTAGTAGATAAATCTTACATTGCATTGAAGCCAGATTCTTTGAGACTAAATAAAATATATTGAACATCAGAATGAAAAACTATACATAATAATCTAAGCAAAGCTAATATAAAAATATGTTCTTATATACAAAGTACACATTTAACATGTATTTGCTCATATAGTAATAAAATGAACACCACTGTATTTAGATTAAGTGTTTTTTAACAATGAAAGGAAAATTAGGAAATAAGTTTCTTTTTGAGACATTTTTGTGCTATATAGAGTACATGATATATCATGAAGATAGGAATGGTTAAAAGCAGATATAGTCATAATTACAAATTAAGTTCAATTCAGTTTGTACATTTCCTAGAATGTGGTACTCCAAAAGTATTTAGAAAAGTATGAGCAATGGACCAGCTTTGAGAAACAGTGTTTTTATAACATTTTTATGTAAAAAGAAATATGGAAGATATATAGATGCCAAAAAATATCAAAGGCATATGGAGGATGGTAGTGAGTAAAATATAGAAAGGCTCAGAAGTAATTACTAAAATCTTATGAACATATTGTTTCCAAGAACAAATTTGCCTTGATTTTTTTTTTCTGATGAGTAAGATAATTTTTCTGTCTTCATTTACAATATAGCAGATTGGTGGGATTTGTGTAAAATCAATCATCAAGTATGTATCACTTATCCTAAGAAAAATGCCCAACTGAGTACGCTATCACTCAATTCTTCATGCTGATTATATAATAATAATGAGATATTAGTTGAAATGACTCTTTCGAGCTTACAAATTTATTACTTCTTTCCTAATGAAGGACCAGGATATATATATATATATATATATATATACACACACAAACACACACACACACACACACATGTGTATATATATATATGTAATGTAAATATTCTGATTTTGAAGAGATAACAGTCAGGTTGAGAGGATAAACATGATATAAATAATTACTAAGAGCATTTGGTAATATTATTGGATGAGGATTATAAAAGAGTTGCCAAATTTTGTGATGAAAACATAGGCAAGTGTAACTTTACTTCTGGTTATGGAAGAAAACAATGAAGATATCACAGAAAAGATGTTAGTAATTAGATTCTAAAATATTAATGGGCAATCTCATTAGTTGCTAAAATAAGAAAGTGCATTCTAGGAAGAGAATAAGGTGTGTTTAGGAAATTACAGTCATGACAGATCAAGGTGAAACTATAGAGCATCTCCTAGTTCAGTGAGCTTGTGACAAAAAAACAAAAACAAACAAAAAACTAAAAAGACTGAAGGGGAGTGATAGGAATCACTTCCATAAAGAACATGGAAGGCTTCTATACTAAGAAATAAAATGTCACATCGTGGCAAGTGATATACTGCAGACGGATAGAAGAAAAATAAGAAGGTTTTGAAGATAATTTGAGACAGTATGGAGACTATCATAAAATAATATATATCATAAGAATATCTAATACTGGAAAGAGTTCAGTTCCTTTCAGTGGCTCATCTGATTGGTTTAGGCTTAGTCCAGACAATAGCCCTTTTTGAAATTTGGCTGATGTAGGACCTTAATTCCAACTGCAAAATCCGTTCACAGCAGCATCTATGTTAGTGTTTCATTGAGTAACTGGGAGAACATGTGTCCACAAGATGGAGATCTTGGGGACATTATGTGTTGAATTGTGTTCCCCTAACATTAATATGTCGAAGTCCTAATCTCCAGTATCTCAGAACATGATCTTATGTGAAAATGGGGTCTTTGCCTGTATAATGAGTAAAGATGAAGTCATACTATAGTAGAATGGATCGCTAATTCAGTATGAGAGATGGTTTTATGAAAGGGAGAAATTTGGAAATAACCATGTCTTTAGTGATCATGCCATTGCAGACAAATTCTCTGAGTTAGCAATTCAATTATTTCCCTCTCTCATCTGTAGTTCTCAGGAAAAAAAAAAAAAAAAGGATGTACTGGGGATGCAACATCCTGAGATACACAGTAACTGGCTGAAACAGCATCAGCTGTGTTCTTGTTCTTCCTAGAAACAAAATGTCCTATGATGCTTTTACCCAGTGAAGCATGAAGCTCTGGGGTATAAAACCCAGGCTGGGCTGCCTTCTGGGGTCCCACAGGTGTGTTGCAAGTGAAGATACACAGACAAGACTCTCTCTGCCCCAGGCAACTTCCCTGAGCCTCAAGGGATCTGCTCACTATGAAACCTGGGTTTCAGTTTTCTCTTGGTGGCTATCTGTAAGTAATAAACCTAATTTATGTAACTTATTTTGTATGTGACTGTTTTGTTTTACCAGACTCAGACAAGTAGTAAAAGTAAAGCCCAGGATGCAGTGGGCTGAAGTGGTAACCAATGCACAATCAACCTACTCCACAGGCATGTAAATAAGAAAATAGCTACCTACAAGCCAAGGAGAAAGACCTGGAATAGATCCCTTCCTCACACCCCTCAGAAGGAACCAATGCTACCAACACCTTGATTTCATACTCTTAACCTCCAGAATTGTGAGAATATAAACCTCTGCTGTTTAAGTCACAGAGTCTGTGGTACTTTGTTATAGCAACCTTAGCAAACTAATACAGGAGGCCTTTTGAATTCTGCCTATTTAAAATGTTTTTCTGGTAGTCAGAATTCAATATTATCATCTTGTATTCACCACAGTATATTGGTGTGTTTCCTGTGCCTGCACTGCTCTTCCCACAACCATGGTGCACTTGACCTCATGAAATTAATTTATCAGAAAATCATTTCTTGATCTGCTTCAGGCTGGGTCAAGTCTCCTTATTACATATGCTCATAAATTCAAGTACCTTTACTTCATGGAAATAAAAAGCATTGAAATTTTACATGTACTTGTATGAATATTTTAATAGCTTTCTACTTCAGTACAATATACGTTTCATGAAGGTAATGTCAGCATTTGTTTTATTAGACTATACACACACACACACACACATTCAGATTCAGATTCTAATAGGGCCTGCTACTCAGAAATGCTTAATAAATATTTGATAATTCCTTAATTTATCAGCGATTAACCTAGTAAATAAAGGAAATAATATGGATTGGCCAGATAAACCATCGAGGAGGAAGAAGATTTCGATTAATCAGATGTTTACTCTCATTTTTCACATCTTAATTTAAAGTACTTATGAGACATGTATCTATAGTTATAAATTAAGGAGTTGAAAAGACACAAACTGTCTAGAAATTAGGATGGAATTCAGATCAATAATTTGAAGATAAACTGTATTTCTTGCTTTTAAACACAATAATATGTAAATTTTTCAGAAAGACAAAATGGGAAAGTACTATTATTATTTTTAAGTTGTTGTTGTAATTGCTTTAGGCCATTTCACCATAAACTCTTTGCCTGTACCTATGTCCTGAATGGTATTGTCTAGATTTTCTTTTAGGGTATGTATAGTTTTGGGTTTTACAAAAAACAAACAAACAAACAAAAAAATTGGAAAAATTGAAAAAAATTGCGTGCTATTTCTTTTATATTTGACAATTAGCAGGTTGTTGAGAATTTAATAAATAATTTACAGGAGTGGTAGGGAGAGAGGAAAAGTCAATCTGAAATTTAAAAAAAATCCAAATCTGTCCATTAATTTTTCAATGTAAACAAACAACTATGGCTCTGCAGTCTATGTGAATTTTTTCAATGGTTATATACTACTTCCAGGAGAAAAACAGCTCACTGAATATCCTGCTCTCTAATAAATCAGTTTAGTTTACTCCCCATGCAAGCTAAGAAGACTGAGGGAAGACCTGTTATAATCACTGTGGTACCATTATCTCCATATGTTAAACATTCTACTTCCTTAAAGAGGAAGACATTTTTATAGTTGTGTTCCACTGGAAGTAGCACAACCTCTGGGAGGAGGAGAAGGGATAAATAAGAGGGAACCTTATGCTAACTCAAACACAGAAAGTTTTAATGTAATTTATTTAGTTACCAAGTTTCTGTTGTTCTCTTCTTTAAAATGATCTGCCTGAAACATTCCATAGTCTGCTCCTCTCTTTCATGTCATCATTCAATTTTTTTTATTTTTTTATTTTTTTATTTTATTTTTTTTCTTTTATTATTATTATTATTATCATTATTATACTTTAGGTTTTATGGTACATGTGCGCAATGTGCAGGTAAGTTACATATGTATACATGTGCCATGCTGGTGCGCTGCACCCACCAACTCGTCATCTAGCATTAGGTATATCTCCCAATGCTATCCCTCCCCCCTTCCCCCACCCCACAATAGTCCCCGAAGTGTGATGTTCCCCTTCCTGTGTCCATGTGTTCTCATTGTTCAATTCCCACCTATGAGTGAGAATATGCGGTGTTTGGTTTTTTGTTCTTGCGATAGTTTACTGAGAATGATGATTTCCAATTTCATCCATGTCCCTACAAAGGACATGAACTCATCATTTTTTATGGCTGCATAGTATTCCATGGTGTATATGTGCCACATTTTCTTAATCCAGTCTATCATTGTTGGACATTTGGGTTGGTTCCAAGTCTTTGCTATTGTGAATAATGCCGCAATAAACATACGTGTGCATGTGTCTTTATAGCAGCATGATTTATAATCCTTTGGGTATATACCCAGTAATGGGATGGCTGGGTCGAATGGAAATTCTAGTTCTAGATCCCTGAGGAATCGCCACACTGACTTCCACAAGGGTTGAACTAGTTTACAGTCCCACCAACAGTGTAAAAGTGTTCCTATTTCTCCACATCCTCTCCAGCACCTGTTGTTTCCTGACTTTTTAATGATTGCCATTCTAACTGGTGTGAGATGGTATCTCATTATGGTTTTGATTTGCATTTCTCTGATGGCCAGTGATGGTGAGCATTTTTTCATGTGTCTTTTGGCTGCATAAATGTCTTCTTTTGAGAAGTGTCTGTTCATGTCCTTCGCCCACTTTTTGATGGGGTTGTTTGTTTTTTTCTTGTAAATTTGTTGGAGTTCATTGTAGATTCTGGATATTAGCCCTTTGTCAGATGAGTAGGTTGCGAAAATTTTCTCCCATTTTGTAGGTTGCCTGTTCACTCTGATGGTAGTTTCTTTTGCTGTGCAGAAGGTCTTGAGTTTAATTAGATCCCATTTGTCAATTTTGGCTTTTGTTGCCATTGCTTTTGGTGTTTTAGACATGAATTCCTTGCCCATGCCTATGTCCTGAATGGTAATGCCTAGGTTTTCTTCTAGGGTTTTTATGGTTTTAGGTCTAACATTTAAGTCTTTAATCCATCTTGAATTAATTTTTGTATATGGTGTAAGGAAGGGATCCAGTTTCAGCTTTCTCCATATGGCTAGCCAGTTTTCCCAGCACCATTTATTAAATAGGGAATCCTTTCCCCATTTCTTGTTTTTGTCAGGTTTGTCAAAGATCAGATACTTGTAGATATGTGGCATTATTTCTGATGGCTCTGTTCTGTTCCATTGATCTATATCTCTGTTTTGGTACCAGTACCATGCTGTTTTGGTTACTGTAGCCTTGTAGTATAGTTTGAAGTCAGGTAGTGTGATGCCTCCACCTTTGTTCTTTTGGCTTAGGATTGACTTGGCGATGCGGGCTCTTTTTTGGTTCCATATGAACTTTAAAGTAGTTTTTTCCAATTCTGTGAAGAAAGTCATTGGTAGCTTGATGGGGATGGCATTGAATCTGTAAATTACCTTGGGAAGGATGGCCATTTTCATGATATTGATTCTTCCTACCCATGAGCATGGAATGTTCTTCCATTTGTTTGTATCCTCTTTTATTTCCTTGAGCAGTGGTTTATAGTTCTCCTTGAAGAGGTCTTTCACATCCCTTGTAAGTTGGATTCCTAAGTATTTTATTCTCTTTGAAGCAATTGTGAATGGGAGTTCACTCATGATTTGGCTCTCTGTTTGTCTGTTATTGATGTATAAGAATGCTTGTGATTTTTGCTGTATTCAGGAAACCCATCTCACGTGCAGAGACACACATAGGCTCAAAATAAAAGGATGGAGGAAGATCTACCAAGCAAATGGAAAACAAAAAAAGGCAGGGGTTGCAATCCTAGTCTCTGATAAAGCAGACTTTAAACCAACAAAGATCAAAAGAGACAAAGAAGGCCATTACATAATGGTAAAGGGATTATTTCAACAAGAAGAGCTAACTATCCTAAACATATATGCACCCAATACAGGAGCACCCAGATTCATAAAGCAAGTCCTGAGTGACCTACAAAGAGACTTAGACTCCCACACATTAATAATGGGAGACTTTAACACCCCACTGTCAACATTAGACAGATCAACGAGACAGAAAGTCAACAAGGATACCCAGGAATTGAACTCAGCTCTGCACCAAGCGGACCTAATAGACATCTACAGAACTCTCCACCCCAAATCAACAGAATATACATTTTTTTCAGCAACACACCACACCTATTCCAAAATTGACCATATACTTGGAAGTAAAGCTCTCCTCAATAAATGTAAAAGAACAGAAATTGTAACAAACTGTCTCTCAGATCACAGTGCAATCAAGCTAGAACTCAGGATTAAGAATCTCACTCAAAACCGCTCAACTACGTGGAAACTGAACAACCTGCTCCTGAATGACTACTGGGTACATAATGAAATGAAGGCAGAAATAAAGATGTTCTTTGAAACCAAGGAGAACCAAGACACAACATACCAGAATCTCTGGGATGCATTCAAAGCAGTGTGTAGAGGGAAATTTATAGCACTAAATGCCCACAAGAGAAAGCAGGAAAGATCCAAAATTGACACCCTAACATCACAATTAAAAGAACTAGAAAAGCAAGAGCAAACACATTCAAAAGCTAGCAGAAGGCAAGAAATAACTAAAATCAGAGCAGAACTGAAGGAAATAGAGACACAAAAAACCCTTCAAAAAATAAATGAATCCAGGAGCTGGTTTTTTGAAAGGATCAACAAAATTGATAGACCGCTAGCAAGATTAATAAAGAAAAAAAGAGAGAAGAATCAAATAGATGCAATAAAAAATGATAAAGGGGATATCACCACCGATCCCACAGAAATACAAACTACCATCAGAGAATATTACAAACACCTCTATGCAAATAAACTAGAAAATCTAGAAGAAATGGATAAATTCCTCAACACATACACCCTCCCAAGACTAAACCAGGAAGAAGTTGAATCTCTGAATAGACCAATAACAGGAGCTGAAATTGTGGCAATAATCAATAGCTTACCAACCAAAAAAAGTCCAGGACCAGATGGGTTCACAGCCGAATTCTACCAGAGGTACAAGGAGGAGCTGGTACCAGTCCTTCTGAAAGTATTCCAATCAAGAGAAAAAGAGGGAATCCTCCCTAACTCATTTTATGAGGCCAGCATCATCCTGATACCAAAGCCTGGCAGAGACACAACAAAAAAAGAGAATTTTAGACCAATATCCTTGATGAACATTGATGCAAAAATCTTCAATAAAATACTGGCAAACAGAATCCAGCAGCACATCAAAAAGCTTATCCACCATGATCAAGTGGGCTTCATCCCTGGGATGCAAGGCTGGTTCAATATACGCAAATCAATAAATGTAATCCAGCATATAAACAGAACCAAAGACAAAAACCACATGGTTATCTCAATAGATGCAGAAAAGGCCTTTGACAAAATTCAACAACCCTTCATGCTAAAAACTCTCAATAAATTAGGAATTGATGGGACGTATCTCAAAATAATAAGAGCTATTTATGACAAACCCACAGCCAATATCATACTGAATGGGCAAAAACTGGAAGCATTCCCTTTGAAAACTGGCACAAGACAGGGATGCCCTCTCTCACCACTTCTATTCAATATAGTGTTGGAAGTTCTGGCCAGGGCAATTAGGCAGGAGAAGGAAATCAAGGGTATTCAATTAGGAAAAGAGGAAGTCAAATTGTCCCTGTTTGCAGATGACATGATAGTATATTTAGAAAACCCCATTGTCTCAGCCCAATATCTCCTTAAGCTGATAAGCAACTTCAGCAAAGTCTCAGGATACAAAATCAATTTTTTTTAAACCAACAAACCTGCATATGTACCCCTGAACTGAGAATAAAAGTTACAAAAAGAAATGCGTATATCTCAACCTCTCCAATTCACTACAGTGGTATGTCCTCGTGTTGGAGTTAAGAATGTCACTGACTGAAAATTGTTTTGCGTGGCAAATATTTTATATATTTACTTTAAAAACAAATGAATAAAGACTCAACTTGCCATTCTAGCATATAATTTGAAAATAATTCAAAAATAGAATGGAATTGCTAAAACAATTCCCATCTCTCCTTATGTAAAAACATTTTCTCAAAAGTTAATCTGTAAGATTAAAATAATATATGCTGGAATTCTCTTTTAAAAGTGCCTCTAAAACCTCAATGTACACATGTATCATTGCAGATGCTGATTCAGTCAGTCTGCGGTGGAGCTTGAGAATCTTCAGATCTTACAGGCACTCAGGTAGTGCCAGTACCAAAATTCAAAATTTCAGGATCTAGAAAAATGATTAAGAAATTTGCTTTAAAAAGGTCTCTCTCTCTCTCTCTCTATATATATATATATATACACACATACACACACACACACACACACACACACACACACCCATTTTGGTGTTAATGTTAAACTGTTTCTTCTAAAACTAGAAAACAGTATTTCTTTCAGAGAAATTATTTGCTCTTTTTGAAACTATTACCAGCTATATCTACTCTATTCTCATTTGGTAACATAGTATGCAAAGCCCTATCTCATAAAACTCATAAAACTCATGAAGTTATATATATGTTGAAGGAGATATAGAACCACAAAGCAACTGCATTTCAATTGTAAACACTTTTAGGATCTATGTGCTGTTAGTATTTAAGTACTGTACGTGTTAACATTTCAAACCAGTTCTCCTGTAGGTAGTTCAATTTGTAACGATAGCCTTTTCATAGAAAACCAAATACCTTCTTCATTATAAAAACATTAATTTCATTGCATTTTCCTTGCAATTTAGCAATTTGCATGCCTACAATGTTTAGCTTCCATTGTCTTATACATAACTCTAACTCTTTTACTGAAAGCAATAAATTTTTATTACATATTATCTTTGTTTGAGTCAAGGTAAATGTTCAGATGGGTCTGTTTTATCTTATTGACACGTTTCCCTTGATTCATTGTAAATAAATGTAACTGTTATTCATCAGTGGTGCCTATATGAACCATGAAAAAAGAAATAAAAATTTTCACTGATATTTTTCCTCTTAATCTAAGGTCATAGAGATTAACTGTTTATTGACTCAAAGTAAAAATTAACCCTTTAAATGTTAAAAATGAAAATAGACCTCACGTGTAGTAAAACTTTATGAACTATATATCAAATTATATTACGATTAACTTAAATCCTTTTCTATTAAATAATATATGCTAAAATCATGTATCTGTTTATAAAAAGTTACAGTATATTGTTCCTAAAAAAGAATTTAACCTGTCAACAAGTTTACAAGTTTATGCAGTATCTTAAATGTAGTCTCTAAGATTCCTTAGAAAAAAAGACCGTTATTTTTTTTTTCATTTATATATGACATTTCATATTTAATAGATGAAGTTTTAATTTATTAAGCATACTTGGAGTTTGAGAAGGAGTATGTATAAGTGATATCAGTGAGGACTCAAAGACTCAAAATGAGAATGTTTATGAGGAAAGAGAAAAGGAAGAAAAGGAGTAAAATAAATCACATGATTAGTATTAATGAGATTCTTTCATTATTGCATTTAATTAGCTAAGCATTTTAGTAAATGTTGAAGTAAAACTCTAAAAGATCAGCTAGGAAAATATTTGCCTCTTCTTTACTTTACCTTTATTTATAAATTAAATTTACTGTAGTTTGTGACCTTCGAAACTATCATTCCAAATCCAGAAAGTGTTTTTAAAATAGATAAAGATAATTGAGCAAATAGAGAAGTTTTAAATTTTTTGAAGACTATGTTTGCACAAAAACTAATTTCCTCCTTTTGAAACTACTATTTATATTTAGATATTTGAAGATTGTCAAGTATATATTCACCGTGTAGTAAACCATTTAGCCCTTTATTAGCTCCATATTTATAATATAATATGATCTGGGAGAATCTCACTCAAATTAGGTGGAATTCTCACCACATCTTAGTGTTAAAACATTTTTGTAGCAGCTGTCTTACTGTTGAGTTGAGATATATTCATATTTAGTGATAAAAATACTTATGCCCCATTTACATCATCATGAAATTTGGCCTGAGTTTGAGTTTTGGCCACACACATGGATAAAAATATGACTACTTTTGAATTTTGTATTTAATATTAATAAATGATATTAATTATTAATATGCACAATGTTCATGTATATGTTATAAGGCTATGTTATTATTTTATATATTATATATACAAATATTAAAATACTAATGCAATGATAAAATTAATGTTAATAACATTAATAAAATATTTTAAAATAAATATTTAAAAAGTTAAGGTTGAGTTGAGTTATAGACACACTCTGTCTTTACCTGTTGGCAGTGGTATTGTTATTTCTATTATATTTTTTAAAAACAGATGGAACAGACAGAAAAGAAGCCATCACCAAGTTCTGTTAAACTCTGTATAGTTTTTAAAAAACCTTTTTATAATGTATTATTTTTCATTGAGTTTACATTAATAGAATCTTCATTTTTAAGTTGGATATGGTGGTGTTCATAATATTTCAATGGCACATTATTCCAGAGCATATTTAGTGCTTCCTTTTGCTGCAGGAACCCTCCCAGACCAAGTAGAGTATAGGCCAGTGTTACAGAGAAATTAATATCCCCAGATACAGCCCTTAATTTATGATTGACAGACATTTGGTGTTCACATGGACCAGCTTCTGAGGAACTTGCCGCAACCTTATGAGCATCCAACAAATATAGGTGCTGCTTTATTTTTGCCATCTCAATCTCATATGAGAATCTTTATTGTGGCTCACCTGCTGAAACATACAGGGAAGGTAATTTTGTAAAATCTCGTCTAGACTAAGCAAATTTAAAATGTATCAAGCAAATACATTAACTTTCCCCTACCATTTTGCCAGTGACTAGTCTCAGAGTCATTATGATTTGAAATGGTAAGAACTGCTGATGAATTGTAATGCACAGAGGCTTTTATTTGGGATCTTGGAAGTGGACTGAGATGTCAGGTTTCACTAGAGTTAGACTGATCGCATGCAAACTAACATCCCCCATAAGAAGTTGAGATCCCACAAAGTTTTAAGAAAACTAGCTGTGGCCAAGTGCATGCATCTGTGAAACACAGATCACTGCTAAGTTTGGAATCTGACACCCCAAAACAAGGAAGGGGTTGATGCTTCATCAATCATGAATGCTGATGTGGCAAATCTTGCTTTTTCTTGCCACATCGTCCGGCTGCAATGACAATACTCAGGATAAGCCACCAATCATACCAATTGCCTTCTACCCTTATCTATAGTCACAGTGAGCTGGAAGATTGGGGTACTGTGAAACTTTGCCTCTTTCTTTTGCTGTTGTTTCCCAGTCTGTTCAGCCTCTCTGAACATAACATCAGAGAGGCTCCTGTTTCCTAATCATGTAGTTCCAAAAGTATATAGCCAGAAGTCTGACTCTTAGCTCTGCTAGATTGCTGTGCCCTGCTCAAAGTGTGACAAAATGAGAAGGGACCACACACATGCTACTGCTTCAGTTAGCCATCAAGGCCCTGATCAATCCTCCTGCAATTGGTCTCCTCTTTGGGGTTTGCACAACACAACAATAAAAAAAAAAAAATTGGTAGTTTTTTTGAATTTTAAATCAAATCTATAAAGATGAGAAGAGACTGTAAATATAAAAGCTCTATTTTTAAAAAGGATTATAACATGTATAAAAGTTCAAATAAATATATGAAAAAAATAAAGTTAATATTTTTGCTGTTAAAAATATCTTATGGCTTCCAGCTTCATCCACGTTCCTGAAAGGACACGAACTCATTCTTTTTTATGGCTGCATAGTATTCCATGGTGTATATGTGCCACGTTTTCTTTATTCAGTCTATCATTGATGGGCATTTGGGTTGGTTCCAAGTCTTTGCTATTGTAAATAGTGCTGCAACCAATATATGTGCGCATATGTCTTTATAGTATCAGCAACTAAACTAACACAGGAACAGAAAACCAAACACCACATGTTCTCACATAAGTGGGAGTTGAACAATGACAACACATGGACACAGGGAGGGGAACATCACACACTGGGACCTATCCGGGGGTGGGCGGTAAGGGGAGGGAGAGCATTAGGTCAAATACCTAATGTATGCAGGGCTTAAAACCTGGATGACAGGTTGATAGGTGCAGCAAACCACTATGGCACATGCATACCTATATAACAAACCTGCACACTGTGGTCATGTATCCCAGAACTTCAAGTAAAATTTAAAAAAAGAAAAAAAATCAATTTTAAAAGACAAAATTCAAAAAAGTATGCAAAGGTCATGAAAAGATAATTCATGAAAGAAAAAAAGTACTAATCATGAGTTGAAAAGTTCAAACTCATTAATAAGTGAAGGAGAAAAACTTAACAAATAATTTCCATATTTATTTTCTCAAAAAGCCTCCCAACTTGACAGATTATTAATAATATTTTTCTAGCCATTTGATTTTATATTTTACATTATACTTATTAATATATATTAATTAGAGGGAGGAACGAGGTAAGTTAAAGTATCAAAATTAATAATTTGTTACTTTTACAAAGTTAGCTAAACATCATAATTGGCTATTATTGATAACAGTTACACATTTTTTGTTATTATTATAATTTATTTATGAACTAATTTTGGGAAAAATTAATCACAAACAGTTTTAATATTCCAACAAGAATTATATCACACTAATTTATATATTGCTTATTCCTACAGATCCTGTGCATTTAAAAAATAAGTTCATGATTAGGTGTTCTACATTTTATTAATATTTAAATGATTGAAAGCAGCTAATGTATTTCAACCATGTAAATATTAGTTATATATTTGCATGTGTTCACAAGTCTCTATTCATATATCCATTCATTGTCATACACCTTGACTTCTATGAGATTTTTGGTTTTTCTCTTGTGTTTTCAAGGAAAAAAATAATTGGATAACAATAGTAGTAATATTCATTTATTTTTAAACTTTTTCATCTATGCCTATTCTTATGCTGTTTCATTACCTGGAATTTTCTCTGTCTCTGTGTGTGTGTGTGTATGTGTGTGTGTGTGTGTGTGTGTGTATGTGTGTTTTATATACATAAAAATTGGAGATCAGGGCAGGTATATCTCATTGCTGACTTTCATAACACTATGTCTATTGTTTCACAGTTAAATACTACGGTAAATATTGGAGAATCCCTTTATCTTTAGCTCTTCTTCATTAATTTTCAATAATGACAATAAACTGTTGCATTTATTTAACTCAAAGCCCATCTTCACAATATCTTTCCTGTCATTAAATGTCTCTTCCTTCATTATTGTTTTCCCCAGTTTCTCCCTCTGGGAATAATTTAGAAAACTTGGTTTTAGTTTCTTTTAGTAATTTAACCAAAAAAGACATATTTTCTTTGCTAATTCAGTATCATTCCTTATTTAACATTTCTAATATAGTTCTAACAGCAAGTTCTAATATAAATCTTGCTAGCTGTTGCTGTTGTTTTGATAACTTATTCATAAGGAATTCCTACAACATTGACTTTCAACTTGTGACTACTCTTCTAAGAGGAAAAGGCCCATCTCATTATGAAGAATCTCTCCTTTTTCCATTTACAGGTACTCCATCTACCCTCACACCAAGTTTGGCAATATTAATCATACTTCGATAGGATCGCTTCCACGTTTCCACTGTGCTATTTAATGAGTCAGAACGCTAAGATGCCCCATTTGTTCTTTCTAACATATCAAGTTCAGTATATATATCTAGCATTCTTAGTGGACTGTTTCTTGTTAGGATGCTATCCTTCCTTCTTTCCAACACTAATTAATTTTTGCCTGTGTATTGTGTTTGTCAATTCTCAAAGAATATGCAGGTGGGAGTGTAAACTACCCAGCTTACATTGCCTTTATACTCTACTTTATACGTGCCTTTTAATCAAAATAAACTATGCCGAATCAACAGTTTTATGCTTGGTATTTAAACTAATATATTCCCATGAAAGATATAATTAATGTGTTTGTCTTAGGAAAACAATCACTAAATATCAATGTTTTTATTTAGCATTTTCCACATAGTCATTTGAGGCATCCTGTGGTTTTGAAAGTTTTGTCAAAGTGACACATCAGCAGAACAAATGACAGTAACATCTTCTAAGAAATCCTGGACAAAGTAAGCAAGACTATTTTAAAACATGTAAGTGATTCCAAAAACAGGAGCTCCCAATTTATTACTGGTCATTGATTTTGAATAACATTATCTTACATAAAAAGATTAAATTATTATAAAAACAGAACAGTAATTGTACTTGCCAGAAAATTTTCTTTAAAAGCCTGTAAGAAGTCACTGAATACATTCTTGACTTTCCTGTGAGAGAAAAACGCTTCTTGTTAGAGTGCTTTTTCTTATGCTAACACCTAACTGATGGGTGGATTCTAGATATATCCTCTGTAAAATAATATGATGTATCTACAATTCAATGTCACCTCTCATATCTTTCATGAGCACAAAGAAAAAAATTGTTCCCTTTGCATCTTTTAATGAGGAGAAAACTTTCATTTATAAATTCAATCTACACGTATTTAACATGGTACTACTTTTATTTCATATATATTTAACATCTAAAGTTTATGAATCCGTTTAAAGAAAAAGAATAAAGTTATTTACAACAGTTATAATATGTTTGAATTTGTTATAAACCTATTGCACTTTTTTCCTAAGAGAATGATAGTAAAATTAAGTAAGTTTTTTCAAAATTAAATTCCTTGTGTCAGCATCAGCTATGTAAATAGGAAACATGAAGAATGCTTAGTGAATTAAACTATAGAAAGCAGTTGGATGTGTGAAAATCAAAACCTATATGTTTTCAAAGATTTTCTTTTATATTATTCACTAATTTTATTATGTAATGAGGATTTTTTGCAAACTTTTCATTCATATTTAATGTATTACTGATATTTTTAATTTATTGTACTCATTTTTGTGCTTCTGATGTATACAGAATCTTATTAATTTTCTAAGATTTCTTGTCAATTTCTTATAAATTTGCATTTTCAAAACATTCTTCCCTTTTTAGTAACACCCTAATTTTCTAAAATTGTGGTAATACTCCTAAAATTTGTAAGACTTATGCTTAACTTGTCTATATCTCTTCTTCCAAACAGGAATGGAACCATGGAAAACATTTGTTCCAATCAATGTTTTATACATGATAATTTTACTTAGAATAGCTGATTAATATTTTAACTTACAAACTTTAATGCCATTGCATGACTACTCTTTTCTCTAGTCAGTTTGCTTGCATTTGCCCACATGCCAACACAATTTTACAAGTAATTTTTCCCAGAATCTGATATCCCATCTGGCATGGCTTTAGCTAAAGTAGATACATCATATTGTTTTACAGAGGATATATCTAGAATCCACCCATCAGTCAGGTGTTAGCATAAGAAAAAGCACTCTAACCAGAAGCACTGTTTATCTCTCACAGGAAAATCAAGAATCCATTCAGTGACTTCTTGCAGTCTTTTAAATAATGTTTTCCTGCAACTACAATTACCGTTCTGTTTTCATAAGAAGTTAATCTTTTTTGATGTGACATAATGTTCTTCAAAATCAGTGACCAGTAATAAATTTTGAGCTCATGTTTTGGGAATCTGCTTACACGTTTTAAAATAGTCTTGCTTACTTTGTATAGATACAGAGGTAAATAGGTAGATAGATAAAGTCACGCGTCACTTAACAAAGGGGATAGGATACATTCTGAGAAATGCATCATTAGGCAATTTCCACATTGTGTGAACATCGTGGAATGTACTTACGTGAATTTAAATGTCACAGCCTACTACACACCTAGGCTATATGGTATAGTCTACTGCTGCTAGGCTACAAGCCTTTACAGCATGTGACTATACTGAATACTGCAGGCAATTGTAACACAATGGTAAGCATGTGTGTATCTACATATATCTGAACATAGAAACATACAGTAAAAATATAATAGAAATATTTAAAAATGGTATACCTGTATGAGGCACTTACCATGAATGGCACTTTTAGGGCTGGAAGTTGTTCTGGCTGAGTATGTGAATAAATAGTGAGTGAATGAGAAGGCCTAGGACATTACTGTACATTATTACAAACTTGAGAAATATCGTACACCTAGTATAAACTAAATGTATACATATATATAAATTTTTCTTCAATAATAAGTTAACTTGAGCTTACAATAGCTTTTTTTTTGCATTATCAACTGTTTCCAAACTTTTTGACTCTTGTGTAGTGAAATTTAGCTTAAAAACAAATACATTTTACCACTGAACAAAAATTGTGTTTCTTTCTATTTTTATTCTTTAAGCTTCTTTCCAATTTTAATTTACTTTTTAGTTTTAAAATTTTTGTGAAAAACTAAGGCATAAATACACACATTAACCTAGTCCTACACAGGGTCAGGATCATCAATATCACCGTCTTCTACCTCCACATTTTGTCCCACCAGAAGGTCTTCAGGGGCAATATCAAACACGGAGCTGTCATCTCCTATAACAATACCTTTTTCTGGAATACCTCCTGAAGGATCTACCTGAGCTGTTTTTCAGTTTACTTTTTTAAAAATATAAGTAGAAGGAATACACTCTAAAATGAAAGTTAAAAGTATAGTGTTATAAATGCATAAGCCAGTAACAGTCATTTAATATCATTAAGAAGTGTTATGTACTGTACATAATTATATGTGCTATACTTTCATATGACTCTCAGTGCAGTAGGTTTGTTTACACCAGCAACACCACAAACATGTGAGTAATGTGTTGTGGTACAAAGTTACAATGTCCACAACATCACTAGCTGATAAAAAATGTTCATCTCTATTATAATCTTATGGGATCATCATATACAAAGTCAGCTGTTGACCAAAATGTCATTATGCAGTGTGAGACTATAATGTATAAATATATTTACCTATAAAATAAAATCTATTATAAGGAATTGGCTGTGGAGCCTAATAAGTCTCAAGATAGGTAGTCAGCAAGCCAGAGACACAGGTGAGCTGACGTTTTAGTTCTAGTTTGAAGGCTATTGTTTACATACCCAGAAAGAGCCAATGTTTCAGTTTAAGTTCAAAAGCAGGAAAAATTATCAATGACATAGCACCAAATAAGTCAGGCATGAGAAATTCTCTTTTATTCAGAAGAAGGTCAGCAATCTACTTTTCTGACACTACCAATTTAAATGTTAATCTCATCCAAAAATATCTTCATAGAAACCGCATTAATAATGTTCAATCAAATATCTGGACACTCTTGTGTTCTAATCAAGTTGACATATAAAATTAACAATCACAAGTTTACCCCTTACTGACCTGGCACCCATATGTATTTCCTTTAACCACACCAGATCATCAAATGAAACAGTACAAGGTCATAATCCTGCCTAAATTATGACTAAAACTGAAAACATACTATTCCCTTTTCCAAAAATGGAGGCACAATTTTTGCATGATGTTTACTCCTTTCCATGATATACTGTAAGTTAAATATCATTAAATAAAGTCAGTACGTCTTATGTGGCATGATGAGGGAACAAAAGAGAAAAATATATATTTGCTACACACAAACTTTCATAACAAAATAAGTCATTATAGTCCTCATTTTGATAACTGGTCATATAGTCAGACTTGTACTTATAACTAACTTCTGCCACTTCCAATTTTGTATTTCCTTTCCCAACAGCAAGCAGCTGAGCTGGTAATGGTTCTTTACCTAATGCGGCAACCGAAATCTTCATTGATAAAGGGACTGGACCATTAGTACTTCTGCCTGGATTGAGTTATGTAGTTTTTCCATTGACCTTAACCACAGGCCAAGCCCAAAGGGAGGATCTGTATTTCATATGTATTTTTTTTCACCTCCATTGTGGAGCAGTTGTCTATTTTCCACTATATGGTAAGGATCAATAACACTGGCCAGCACAGTAACTCCCATCTTTGTTGATTCTGAGGCATGAGGAGCCACAAGTGGCTAGGTGACAGTCTGAATCTTTGTTGATTCTGAGGCATGAGGAGCCACAAGTGGCTAGGTGACAGTCTGAACTTCAGTTCCATGGAATAATTGTGTCTCCTAGTGAAAACATTGCTCCAAGGCCAGCAGAGAATAAGGTCCTGTGTACAGAAAGCAACAGTTTTGCTATTGGATTACTCCTTGATTCATGGGTCTGAAAATCCTTGGAATGGGGAAAATATCACCATACATTGGATGCTGTTTATGAAAAGCCCAGCTTTCTGGAAAATCTCATCTCCATCCTGTAAACTATTACAAACTAGCTGCAATGGTAGCTGAGACTTCAAAAGGACACTCCACTCTTTTATCAAGCCAGCTGCTTCAGGATGGTGGGGAATATGGTAAGACCAATGAATTCCATGAGTGTACATCCATGGTCATATTTTATCTGTTGTAATGTAAGTTCTTCATGTAAGGAACAATGCTATTTAAACTATCATGATGGTGGATCAGACCATAAAAAGAAGCAATGGTAGCTTGATGGGGATGGCATTGAATCTATAAATTACCTTGGGCAGTATGGCCATTTTCACAATATTGATTCTTCCTAACCATGAGCATGGAATGTTCTTCCATTTGTTTGTATCCTCTTTTATTTCATTGAGCAGTGGTTTATAATTCTCTTTGAAGAGGTCCTTCACGTCCTTTGTAAGTTGGATTCCTAAGTATTTTATTCTCTTTGAAGCAATTGTGAATGGGAGTTCACTCATGATTTGGCTCTCTGTTTGTCTGTTATTGGTGTACAAAAATGCTTGTGATTTTTGTGCATTGATTTTGTATCCTGAGACTTTGCTGAAGTTGCTTATCAGCTTAAGGAGATTTTGGGCCGAGACAATGGGGTTTTCTAGATATACAAACATGTCATCTGCAAACAGGGACAATTTGATTTCCTCTTTTCCTAATTGAATACCCTTTATTTCCTTCTCCTGCCTAATTGCTCTGGCCAGAAGTTCCAACACTATGTTGAATAGGAGTGGTGAGAGAGGGCATCTCTTTCTTGTGCCAGTTTTCAAAGGGAATGCTTCCAGTTTTTGCCCATTCAGTACGATATTGGCTGTGGGTTTGACACAGAATTGGAAAAAACTACTTTAAAGTTCATATGGAAACAAAAAAGAGCCCGCATCACCAAGTCAATCCTAAGCCAAAAGAACAAAGCTGGAGGCATCACGCTACCTGACTTCAAACTATACTACAAGGCTACAGTAACCAAAACAGCATGGTACTGGTACCAAAACAGAGATATAGATCAATGGAACAGAACAGAGCCCTCAGAAATAACGCCTCATATCTACAACTATCTGATCTTTGACAAACCTGAGAAAAACAAGCAATGGGGAAAGGATTCCCTATTTCATAAATGGTGCTGGGAAAACTGGCTAGCCATATGTAGAAAGCTGAAACTGTATCCCTTCCTTACACCTTATACAAAAATTAATTCAAGATGGATACAGACTTAAACGTTAGACCTAAAACCATAAAAACCCTAGAAGAAAACCTAGGCATTACCATTTAGGACATAGGCACGGGCAAGGACTTCATGTCTAAAACACCAAAAGCAATGGCAACAAAAGCCAAAGTTGACAAATAGGATCTAATTGAACTAAAGAGCTTCTGCACAGCAAAAGAAACTATCATCAGAGTGAACAGGCAACCTACAAAATGGGAGAAAATTTTTGCAACCTACTCATCTGACAAAGGGCTAATATCTAGAATCTACAATGAACTCAAACAAATTTACAAGAAAAAAACAAACAACCCCATCAAAAAGTGGGCGAAGGATATGAACAGACACTTCTCAAAAGAAGACATTTATGCAGCCAAAAGACACATGAAAAATGCTCATCATCACTGGCCATCAGAGAAATGCAAATCAAAACCACAATGAGATACCATCTCACACCAGTTAGAATGGCAATCATTAAAAAGTCAGGAAACAACAGGTGTTGGAGAGGATGTGGAGAAATAGGAACACTTTTACACTGTTGGTGGGACTGTAAACTAGTTCAACCATTGTGGAAATCAGTGTGGCGATTCCTCAGGGATCTAGAACTAGAAATACCATTTGACCCAGCCATCCCATTACTGGGTATATACCCAAAGAACTATAAATCATGCTGCTACAAAGACACATGCACGCGTATGTTTATTGTGGCACTATTCACAATAGCAAAGACTTGGAACCAACCCAAATGTCCAACAATGATAGACTGGATTAAGCAAATTTGGCACGTATACACCATGGAATATTATGCAGCCATAAAAAATGATGAGTTCATGTCCTTTGTAGGGACATGGATGAAATTGGAAATCATCATTCTCAGTAAACTATTGCAAGGACAAAAAAACAAACACTGCATGTTCTCACTCACAGATGGGAATTGAACAATGAGAACACATGGACACATGAAGGGGAACATCATACTCTGAGGACTGTTGTGGGGTTGGGGGAGGGGGGAGGGATAACATTAGGAGATATACCTAATGCTAAATGGCAAGTTAATGCGTGCAGTACACCAGCATGGCACATGTATACATATGTAACTAACCTGCACATTGTGCACATGTACCCTGAAACCAATAATAAAAAAAAAAAAAAAAAAGAAGCAATGACTATTGGCATTTGGGGCACTTTTAATGTAACTTAATCACGCCTTCCTGGCCTACTTGGGCCCAATCACATAAATACCACCTCTATTTGGTAATGAAGTGTTGCTATGCACGCCAAACTTTATGGCTTATTAGGTCAGGTAACACCAGTTCATGATGGGTAATTTAGGTTGCATGGTAAATTGCTGGCACATCATTAATCATTCAGTTTTTACTAAGGCCGAGTAGCAGGCTGCACTAGGCCCTTCTTGCATTGCTATAAAGAAATACCTGAGACTGAGTCATTTATAAAGAAAAGACATTTTATTGATTCATGGTTCTACAGGCTGTACAGGAAGCACAGTGACATGTGTTTCTAGAGAGGCCTCAGGAAGCTTTCAGTTATTGTAGAAGGCAAAGGGGAAGCAGGAACATCTCATGATGAGAATGGAAGCAAGAGCAAATGAGTTGGGGGATGCCACATGCTTTTCAATGACCATATCTCATGAGACCTCACTATTCCAAAGACAGCAACAAGTCATGAGAGATCAGCCCCCATGACACAAACCCCTCACACCATACCCCACCTTCAGCATTGAGCATTACAATTCAACATGAGATTTAGGTGGGGACAAATATTCTAACTATATCATAAGAATTGTTTCTTAAAAGCTGTGTAGTTTTCACAGAGTATTGCAAAACATTGCTCAAAATTTCTAAGGGCCTTCACTACAATTCATTTATAGGAGACTGCCACAGGCTCCAAACAACAACCCTGATATGGTTTGGCTCTGTATCTCCACCCAACTCTCATCTCAAATTTTAATCTCAACAATCCATACATGTCAAGGGCGGGACATGATGGTAAGTGATTTGATCATGGAGATGGCTACCTTCATGCTTTTCTCAGGTTAGGGGTAGTGAGTTGTCTCAAGATCTGATGATTTTATAAGGGGCTCTTTTCCCTTCACTCATTTGCACTCTCTCACCTGCTGCCATGTAAGATGTGCCTTTGCTTCTGTCCCATCTTCTGCCACGATTGTAAATTTCCTGAGGCCTCTTCAGCCATAGAACCATGAGTCAATTAAACCTCTTTCCTTTATAAATTAACCAGTCTTGGGTATGTCTTTATAGCAGTGTGAGAATGTACTAATACATCCCCTATCTGCCACTGACTCTTTAAGCATCATTGGATCTGTTAGATCATATGGCCCAAGTGTCATAGGAGCTTGCACAGCATCCTGGACCTTTTGCAGAGCCTCTTTGTTTTCTGGGATATACTTAAAACTAGAAGCACTTTGGGTCATTCAGTAAATGTGCCAGAATAACACACCCAAATGAGAAATATGTTGCCTCCAAAAATCCAAAGACTGCCACTAGGCATTGTGCCTTTTTTCTGTTGTTGTTGTGGGAGAGGATGGGTGCAATAAATAGCCTTTCAACTTACAAGGGATATCTTTACACACCTCATACCACTGACCTCCTAGAAATTTCACTGGGGAAGAAATTTTGTCACATATCTTTTCTATCCTCTGACAGAAAATGTCTTATCAATGAGTCTACAGTAATTGCTACTTCTTGCTCACTAGGTCTAATTAGCATAATGTCATGAATGTAATGGATCAGTGTGATATCTTGTGATAGGAAAAGATGAGGAAGATTCCAGGGAACAAAATAATAACAAAGAAATGGAGAGTTGATATGCCTCTGAGATAGAACAGGGAAGGTTTATTGCTGGCCATGCAAGCTGAAATCAAACTACTTATGATGGTCTTATTGACAGAGAAGGAGAAAAGAGCATTTGCTAGATTAATAGCAGCATATCAGGTACCAAGGGATGTGCTAATTTGCTAAAGCAGTGAATCCACATCTGGTACAGCGCTTCAATTGGAATAATCACCTGGTTAAATTTATAATAATCCACTATCATTCTTCAAGATCCAGCTGGCTTCTGCACAAGCCAAATAAATGAGTTGAATGGAGATGTCATGGGAATTAACACCTTTGCATCTTTGAAGTCCTAAACACGGGCAATGAACTCTGAGATCCCTCCAGGTGATCATGATTGCTTTCGGTTTACTATTTTATAGGTAGAGGCAGTTCTAGCAGCTCCTTCCTGGTCTTTTTCTCCATCATAGCCCTCACAACACAGGTCAAGGAATCATGTGGTGCATGTGGTGATTCTGCCATCTGCTGAGTGTATTTATTCCTATTATGCACTTTAGAACTGAGAAAATAACAACCAAATGGGATTGAAGACACACTAGGCCCAACTTGAGAGGGACCTGAGCTAAAGCTCCACTGATCACCTGAATTTTGTAAGCCTGTACTCTTATTGATGGGCCACAGTGACATAGATGTCTCCTCAAATTTGAGTCAGCTTAAAGAGAATTTCTAGTAGTCCCTGAAAAGTCTGATTATTTCTTTTTTTTTTTTTTTTCAATCACACTCACCCAGGTTAAAGCCATATATCTCTTTGGAGAAGGCTAGGGGAAAAATAACAGTATAAATTTTTGGCAATATACGGGGTCCTTGCACAAGAAGAAAGGGTCTCGATATGTAAACTGCATTAGCCATGGAAATTGATTGAGGGACCATTACTGTCTGTTTTTATGATTCATACTAGTATTTTGTTCACTTGACCTAGAACTTTCTGCTTATCCAGATCAAGTACTAATTTAGTACACTTCCTTTTACTTTCACTATCACTTCTGGGACATCTTTCACTTCTAGGAGTAGCAAGATCAACTAGTCAACACCATAGTTATACACGAGTCAGACTAATCTGTTTTCTGCTTTGATGCTGGAGACCACTGCAGTAACCACACCCATCTTGCTTTTAGTGCTTAATTGCCACCACTTGGCCCCTGATCCCCAGGATTCAATTAACCCCTTTGAGTTTGGTTTTCCCAGTTCAGTAACTGCAGTGTCCACTGTATGATATGGCCTACAGGAAAGACCCATCAGAGAGCGCTTCAAGATTCCTGAGTTCCCAATCACAACTTTCTCATAGTTTTGGAAAAAGCATGCATTTTGGACCCTTCTAGAGTGGTTGAGTAGGTCTTAAATAATAAATTCACTCTAATGTTCCAATCTCTCTAAGTCTTTGACTCCCTTCCTATGCATTGAGCCAAAGCAGATGTGGCATTTCCAACTTACCCATTGTATGCCATTTTTTGGTCATAGTTTTATACAATGAGCCAAACAAACTATTAGAGTTCTTTCCAAGTCTCTGAGTTGCAACACTAAATGCAGAATCTCTGCCTTGTGAGTCCAGGTTAATACATTCAGCCTGATCCAGTTTATGTTCCTTCCACCAATATCCTACATCATTAATATTCATTCTTACACATGTCCCCCGTATTTCTATCTGTAAACATTAGAAACTCAAATAGTTCTTTGGGATTGTAGTGCACCTTGCCATGAATCACACTTGACATCTCACCTCTAGGAGTCTGCTGAGATTTGAGCCTGGTTATAGGTCTAGAAGCGAAGAGGGATTTGCTTCTTGGGAGTGAGCACTGAAGGCAATCAGCATTGTCTTGCATAGCAAATAGCTTATAGAAGTATCTATATAGATAGAGAGCGAGAGAAATATTATAAGAAATTGGCTTACATGATTATGGGTGATGGCAAGGTGACAAATCCTAAGATCTGTAGTGGCAATCTGTAGACCCAGATAAGCTGATGTTTCAGTTACAGTCCAAAGGGAGGGAAAAAATGATGTTCCAACTGTAAAGCAGTCAGAAGTAATTCTCTACTACTCTTGGGATATTTAGCCTTTTTGTTCTATTCAGGTTTTCAACTGTTTGGAGGAGGGCCACACACACTAGGGAAGAAAATCTGCTTTATTCTGTCTACAGATTTAAATGCTAATCTCATCAACATAACCTCACAGTTACACTTAGAATAATTTTGGACCAAATTTCTGGGCATTGTATGGCCCAGTCAAGTAGGCACATAAAATTAACCATTTTAATGTTTACAGATTTTATTGTGTGTTACACACACACACACACACACATCAAGTCCTCCTTCAAGTTAGCTGGGTAATATGTCAGATAGTTTAGTAGATGGAGATTGTAATGCGATGTATAGACTTCAGATAATATAAACACCCCATAGTATCTAGTGTAGTAAAATTACATTGAAAATTATTATATTGTTCCCTGGAATCATTGAGTTGAGAGAGAAAACAAGATTTAGTTTCTTTTTTTTTTTTTTTTTTTTTTTGAGACGGAGTCTTGTTTTGTTGCCCAGGCTAAAGTTCAGTGACACAATCTCGGCTCACTGCAACCTCCGCCTCCCAGGTTCAAGTGATTCTCCTGCCTCAGACTCCCAAGTAGGAGAGATTACAGGCACCTCCCCTGCCATGCCCAGCCAATTTTTGTATTTTTAGTAGAGACAGGGTTTCACCATCTTGGCCAGGCTGGCTTCAAACTCTGGACCTCGTGATCCACCCGTCTCAGCCTCTCAAAGTACTGGGATTACAGGCGTGAGCCATTGCGCCTGGCCAGTTTCTTTTATTAAAAAAAATTTATTGTGTGTTACACAAACACACACACACCATTTAATTATGAGTATATATAAAAGTACTATATATAGTATATGATATATAAATACTATAAGCATAGTACATGTTGTATAGTATATACAATATGTATACTAGAACGAGATAATATTTAAATTTCAAATATAATAATTTCTAATAGATGTGGGTATACCATTATGTTAATTCAGGTAGCCACATTTATGGTATTCTTTTTATATTTGAAATTTGCTTTGATATGTTTTGTTTTGTTATTTTGGCCAGAATTGTAACTCACTAGCATACAAATATTTTGAAACTTGTATTTGTTATTTATTTATTTGAGACTAGGGTCTATACAAATCTATTTATATAAAATCACATAAATAAGTTCACTATAACATAAATGTTTTATGTGAGTAGATCCCAGGTAAAGTTGGGTACATGTTCCAGGCTTGGAAATAAATCAGCTCCACAATAACAACAAAAGATGTATCTTAGGATGACAGTGATAATGCTCATGTGTGGTGAGCCTATAACTTGAGGAACTTAAATATTTTGTTTTTAATTCTAGCAACTGTATTTTAAATGCATTAAAAGAAAGCTGGAAAACTTTAATCCTATGTAGCCTGTTCAAGAGTATCCATTATTACCCCACACCCACCCTCCTTGCCTACAGACTATTATTCCCAGACTAGGAGACCTCTGAGATTGGAATACACAAGGTAATGGAGATAGTTTTGAAATAATAAAGCATGATAATAAATACCTTACTTTTGACTCAACTATGAGGACACTGGATGGCAAACAGGATACATCAAGTGCTCCTCCAAGTTCACTGGGTAATACGTCAGATAGTTTGGTAGATAGACATTGCAATGCCATGTATAGATTTCAGACAATATAAACACCCCATACTATCTAGTGTAGTGAAGTTACATTGAAAATTATTATATTGTTATCTGGAAGCATTAAGTTAATGGAAAAAAAACGAGATTTTAGTTTTCTTCTTTTTTCAATTTTATTTTAGTTTCAGGGGTACATGTGCAAGTGTGTTACATAGGCAAATTGTGTCTCATGGGAGTTTGGTATATAGATTATTTTTCACCCAGGTAATAAGTATAGTAGTTTATATATAGTTTAGGAACCTCTCTCTACTGCCAACTTCCACCATCAAGTAGGCCCCAGCATTCATTGCTCCCATCTTTGCGTCCACATGTACTCAATGTCTAGCTCCCACTTATAAGTGAGACCATTCTGTATTTGGGTTTTTGCTTCTGTGCTAGTTTGCTTACGATAATGACTTCCGATTCCATCCATGTTGCTGTAAAATACATAATATTGTTTTATTATGGCTGCATAGTATTTCATAGTGTATATGAACCACATCTTTATTTATCCAGTCTACTGTTGATGGGGATTTAAGATGATTCCATTTATTTGCTATTGTTAATAATGTAGTGATGAACACACAAATGCCTGTGTTTTTATTGTAGCATGAGGATATCTTCTCTCACTACTCCTATTCAACGTAGTACTAGAAGCCCTAGCCAGAAGAGTCAGGCAAGAGAAAAAAATAAAAGACATCAGAATAGGAAGAGAGGAAGTAAAACCCTCCCTGTTTGCAAACAATATGATTCTTTTTTTTTTTTTTCGAGACAGAGTCTCGCCCTATAGCCCAGGCTGGAGTGCAGTGGCGCAATCTTGGCTCACTGCTACCTCTGCCTCCCGGGTACCTGTTCAAGCAATTCTTCTGCCTCAGCCTCTCAAGTAGCTGGTATTACAGGCACACGCCACCATGCCCAGCTAATTTTTATATTTTTAGTAGAGATGGGGTGTCACCATGTTGGCCAGGCTGGTCTTGAACTCCTGACCTCGTGATCCACCCACCTCAGCTTCCCAAAGTGCTGGGATTACAGACGTGAGCCACTGTGCCCAGTAACAGTATGATTCTATACCGAGAAAACCTCACAGTTTCAGCCCAAAAGGTCCTTGGTCTGATACACAACTTCAGCAAAATCTCGAAATACAAAATCAATGTACACAAATTAGTAATATTTCTATACACCAATGACATCCAAGTTCCAGAGCCAAATCAAGAATGCAATCCCATTTACAATAGATACAAAAGGAATAAAATACCCAGAAAAATGTCTATCCAAAAAGGTGAAAGACCTCTACAGCTAGAATTACAAAACACTGCTCAAATAAATCAGAGATGACGCTAACAAATGAAAAACATTCCATGCTCATGGACAGGAAGAATAAATATTGTTAAAATGGCCATACTAAGCAAAGCAATTTACAGATTTAATGCCATTTCTATCAAACTACAAAAAAAAAAACTATTTTAAAATTCATATGGTGCTAAAAAAGAGCCCAAATAGCCAAGACAATTCTAAGCACAAAGAACAAACCTGGAGGAATCACACTACCCAACTTCACACTATAACTAAAGGGCTACTACAATAACCAAAACAGCATGATACTGGTACAAAAGCAGACATATAGACCAATGGAATAGAATAGAGAGCCCAGAAATAATGCTACACACCTATAAGCATCTGATCTTCAATAAAGCCAACAAAAACAACCAATGGGGGAAGGACTCCCCATTCAATCAGTGGTTTTGGGATAATTGGCTAGCCATATGCAGAAGATTGAAACTGGAAACCTTTCTTACACCATATACAAATATCAAATCAAGTTAGATTAAATACTTAAATGTAAAACCTAAAACTATAAAAACCCCTTTAAGGTAACCTAGGAAATACCATTCTGAACATAGGACCTGGCAAAGATTTAATGATGAAGTTGCCAAAAGCAAATTCAACAAAAACAAAAATTCGCAAGTGGGGCCTAAGTAAACTAAAGGCTTTTGCATAGCAATATAAATTATCAACAGATTTAATAGACAACCTACAGAATAGGAGAAAATATCTGCAAACTATGCATCTGACAAAGGTCTAACATCAAGCATCTGTATGAAACAAAAAAATTTACAAGCAAAAAATAAACGACCCCATTAAAAAGTGAGAAAAGACATGAAAATACAGTTTTCAAAAGAAGACACACATGGTGAATAAGCATATAAAAGATGCTCAGCATCACTAATCATTAGAGATGTGCAAATCAAAACCACAATGAGATACCATCTCACACCAGTCAGAGTGGTGATTATTAAAAAGTCACAAAATAACAGATGCTGGCGAGGTTGTGGAGAAAAAGGAAAACTTGTATACTGCTGGTGGGAATGTAAATTACTTCAGCCATTATGAAAAGCAGTTTGGCAATTTCTCAAAGCACATAAATCAGAATTACCATTTGTATTAGTCTGTTATCACGCTACTAATAAAGACATACCTGAGACTGGGTAATTTATAAAGGAAGAAGGTTTAATTGACTCACAGTTTCACATGGCTGAAGAGGCTTTACAATCATGGAGGAAGGCATAGGAGGAGCAAATTCATGTCTGACATGGCAGCAGGCAAGAAAGCATACAGGGGAACTCCCCTTTATAAAACCATTAGATCTCATGAGACTTATTCACTATTATGAGAAGAAGACAGGAAACAGCCACACTCATCATTCAATTACCTCCCTCCAGATACCTCCCATGACACATGGAGATTATGGGAGCTACAATTCAGGATGAGCTTTGGGTGGGGAAACAGCCAAACTGTATCACCATTTGACCCAGGTATCCCATTATTGGGTATATACCCAAAGGAAGAGTTCAGTTTTGAACATCAGTTATGAAATCTCTAACAGATTCCTAATGGGTATGTGTATTTGTCAGTGTTCTCCCGAGAAACTGTGCCAATAGGAGATACACACACACACACACACACACACACACACACACAGAGAGAGAGAGAGAGAGAGACAGAGACAGAGAGACAGAGAGAGAGAGAGAGTTTAAGAAATTGGCTCTTGTGGGGCCAGGCCCGGTGGCTCACATCTGTAATCCTAGCACTTTGGGAGGCTGAGGCAGATGGATCACGAGGTCAGGAGATCGAGACCATCCCGGCTAACACAGTGAAACCCTGTCTCTATTAAAAATACAAAAAATTAGCTGAGCATGGTGGCGGGCACCTGTAGTTCTAGCTACTCAGGAGGCCGAGGCAGGAGAATGGCGTGAACTCGGGAGGCAGAGCTTGCAGTGAGCCTAGATCACACCACCACACTCCAGCTTGGGTGACAGAGCAAGACTCGGTCTCAAAAAATTAAAATTAAAATTAAAAATAAAAAGAAAAGAAAAGAAATTGGCTCTTGTGAATGATTGTGTGGACTGGCAAGTCCAAAATCTGTAGAACAGGCTGGTGGGATGGAGATTCAATGAGTTGATGTTACAGTCTTGAGTTTGAAACCTGCAGGCTGGAAATTCAGGCACAGTCACTATGCTGCAGTCTTTAGACAGAATTGTTTCTTTGGAAAATTTGTTTTTGCCCCAAATGCTTTCACCTAATTAGATGAGACCTGTCCACATGGTGAAGAGTAATATCCTTTACTCAAATTCTATTTATTTAAAAGTTAATCACAACTACCAACATTGTTACAGCATCTAGACTGGTGTTTGACCAAATAAACTGGATACCATTGCCTAGCCAAGTTGACATGTAGAATTAACCATCACAATATTTTAATATAGGAGGTTTTATGTTAGCTGGGAGATCAGGGCAGGAGATATAAATGTACGCATGTAGATTAAAGCATAAGATTTGGTGAGATTTTTCTAAGTGAACATGCAGATTAAGAAGTGCCCCAGGAGAAAGTTAACACCATGTTACATGGTTGCAGGAATTACTGTAAGACAGAGATATATAAGTGAGAATGACTGCTCTATTAATAGTAGGAAAATCAGGAACTGCATATAGCCACAGACATAATAGATATATATTCATTTTTCTGTGGTTTCTTAGATGGCAATGAATTTGTAAGTTCTCAGAGGGAACATCATTGTTTAGCTTCCAAAATAAAATTACTGTTTTAGAATTACTTTTTTGTTGTTGTTCGTTATTTTTGAATAGCTCTAGTTTCCTGTTCATTCAACTATGGTTACTTTATTTCCAGCAGTTCAAAATGCTTCATCTTTTTCATTAATTATTTTAAGTTTTTCTATAAATATTGCCATTTATGTTTTACTGTAGTGGGTATTATTTTCATGTTAGGCACAGATATTTTATAAGATGCTTTATTCATTTTCTATTTGTTATTATTGTAATTAAAACTAAATATCCTTTTCATGTAGATTTCACATAATTTATAATAAAAGAACATTTTGTTTGGAAGTCTAGCCACCTCCTGCTGTTAGATAAAATTATTCTGGAACATTAAAGCCACACTCATAAAAAGCCCTTCAATCATTCAAGCACAATAAATGCACTGAGACAGTTTTGCACTTGTTTATTTGTTCTGGAAGTCATCCAAATTAACTTGTAATTCTAAATAACCACAGATGCCAATGCAAAGTAATTTGAAGTGACAACATATCAGTTTAAAGTGCATCCATAGCACTAGGTGTTACATTCTGCGTACATCAGGTTCAACCAGGGCGTTCCATTATGAGAGTAACTGATTTTCAGCATGAACAGAAACAGTGATAAACCAAATTATTCCACCAGCTAATAGACTTAACAGGGATGGCAGTTTTTGTTCAGAAATAAGGAAAATGACCTCTATTTAATTATTTTAACATCAACTATCTGCTAATTATATCAGCTAGGTTTCCCAGGTGTATTCATCTCTAAGAAATTGCTCATGTTGAAGGATATATTATTTCTTCAAAAGATTTACCTAGAAATGACTGGTTTCTCAATTATCACAGAATCTTTAAGAATTTACAATCAAATTTTTGAATATTTATTCTCATGTACCTGACCTTTCCAGAGGTACAATTAATATGTTGCTTACAAAATACGTACAAAACAAGCTTTTTAAATCCAATGTTTTTTAAAAAACATCCATTATAACATGGGAGAAATTTGATTCAAATGCAATCTAGGGCGTAAGCACTAAAACTTTTTGATTCATAATTGAAGAACATTCAACCATGAAATAAATATATTTTTTGTTTACTTTTATTTCAATCTGGACCCATAAGAAACATCAAATTTGTTATAAATATCTGTTTGTGTTCCTTTTGTATGTGAATGTACATTTTTGGCTACTATTTTCTTAAGATAGTTTTTTCTTGAACTTTTATAATAGTACTTCTATTTTGACAGGAAAATTAATTATCTGAATTCCTTTTTAAATTAAAAATAACTTTTAAAATACTATTTGATTTATTTTGAGACAGGCGCTTGCTCTGTCACCCATGCTGAAGTGCAGTGGCACAATCACTGTACACTACAGCCTCGACCAACCAGGCTCAGGCGATTCTCCCACCTCAGCCTCCTGGATATCTGGGACCACAGGTGCACGCCACCAAAACCAGCTAATTTTTTTCTTTTTAAATTTTTTGTAGAGACAGAGTTCCCCTTTGTTTTCTATCCTGTATGATTGTATGATTCTAGCCTGGTTTCATACTCCTGAGCTGAAGTGATCCTCCTGACTTGGCCTCCCAAAGTGCTGTGATTATAGGATTCAGCCACCGTGCCCAGCCAAAAATAACTTTTTTTAAGAGCACCTTTAAGTTTAGAGAAAATTAGGTAGAGAGAACAGATAGTTTCCACATACCTGCTGTCTCCCACATTCAGTTTTCTTATTAACAGCTGGCATTAATTTGGTTCATTTATTACAACTGAAGGACCAATATTTATACATTATTATTAACTAAAGTCCATAGTTAACATTCAGGTTCACTCTGTATTGTACACTTTGGGCTTTGACAAATATAAAATGACATGTATCCACCATTACAGTATTATACAGAGAAGTTCCATTGCCCTAAAAATCACTGTGTTCCTCCCAGCCATTATTTCCCCCATCAACCCCTGGAAACAACTATCTTAACACAGTGTGGGTGTTTTGCCTTTTCTAGAATGCCCTATATTTGGAATCATACAATATATAGCTTCTTGAGACTGACTCCTTTCACACAGCAATATACATGAAAGATTCCTCCATGTCTCTTGGTGGCTTGACAGCTAATTTATTTTTATGTTTGAAAAATATTCTATTGTGTGGATTTACCACAGTTTATTCATCCATTTCTCAATTGAAGAAAATGTTGAATAATTCAAAATTTTTAAGCAATTATGTATAAAGCTTTTATAAATATTTGTGTGTAGGTTTTTGTGTGAACATAAATTTTCATTTTGGTAACTACCTAGAAGTGTGAATTCTGTATTGTATAGTAAGACTATGTTAAGCATTGTAATATACTGACATTTTTTTTCAGTGTGATGCTACCATTTTGCACTCTCACAAGAAAGAGGTGAGATCTCCTGTTGCTCTGCCTCCTGATCGGCATATAGGTATGTGACCATATCTCCCTATTATTTTAATATTAAATTCCCTTTGATCATGTGCATTTTGTGCTAACTTGCTACCTATGTATCTTCTTTGGTGCAGATCTTTTGCTTAATTTTCACCTGGCAAAAGTTGATTGTCTTCTTATTCTTGTGTTTTACATGTTTTTGTATATTTTAGATACAATTTCTTTATCACATATATGTTTAGGAAATGTTTTCTTCCAGTCTGTGTCTTGTCTGTTCGTTCTCGGGGTAGGGGGTTCACTTATAATTTTCATGAAGTCCACTTATTAATATTTTCTTTAATAGATTTTGCTTTCGGTGTTGTATCTAAACTTATTGTCCTACTGTTTCCTACTGTGTTGCCTTCTAGAAATTTTACAGTATTTTGTTTTGTATTACGTCTATGATCCATTAGAGTTAATTTTTGTGAAATATGTAAGGTCAGTGTGTAGGTTCAATTTTTGGCTAGAAATGGTCCAGTTTTACCAGCACTATTTGTAGAAAAGGCTATCCTTTCTCCCATGATTTGCTTTTGCTCCCTAGTGAAAGATAAGTTGACTATAACTATGTGGTTATGCTTCTGGGCTCTGTTTCACTGGCTGTCTATGTTTTCACTAACCAATAGCATTCTGCCTTTATTGCACGAGTTCTACATAAGTCTTGAAGTCAGGGAGTGTCAGTCCTATGACTTTGTTCAATTTCTTTATTGTCATGTTGTCTATTTTAAGTCTTTTGGATTTCCATATGTGATAATTATCTTTATTTGTCAACTTGGCTGAGCCATGGGGTGCCCAGACATATTTGCTCAAGCATTATTTTTGGTATTTCTGTGAGGGTGTTCCTGGATGAGATTAACATTTACAACATTGTTAAAAGTAAAACAGATTGCCCTTCCTTATTAAGGGCAATCTCACTGAATTCAGTGAGGGTAGCCCTCACCGAATCAACAGAAGACCTATAAAAACACAGATACTGAGCAAGATACAATTTCTCTTGCATGATTGTTGAGCTTGGATATGATTTGTTTTTTGTTTGTTTTGTTTGTTTTATTCACCTTTGGTCTTGGACTTAAACACTGCTTCCTCTTGGGTTTTTAGCCTGCTAGCCTTCAGACTTCTATTGGAAGTGTACATTGGTTGTTCAGGGTCACTAGCTTGCTTCCTGTAGATCCCTAATGGGTACAAATACTCTACCGCTATCTGAGGTAATTAACCTACAATGACTAAGGAAACTGTAGTGGCCTCACCTGAGAAAGTGGCTTTGCAATACAATGCTGAATATCCTCAAGATGCAACTCCAACATCCACATTTTCTTCTAAATGTATAACTAGACTCACTTCTTCGCAGATCCCTAAGGGTGATGTACAAAGTGTAACCCATGAGAAGATACACTACACTGCAAAGAACTATTTGAGTTTTCTAATGTATAAAAATCAGAACCTCAAGCAATATGTGTAGGAGTAGATACTAACTCTGTGAAATAGTAATTCCATAATCATTTGGGATGATGATAGAAGAAACATGAAATTGAACCAGGCTAAATTCATTGATATTTGCTCTCTCAGTTGGGGTTCTGCATTTAATGTTGCAGCTCATGGAGTTAAACAGGATGTAGTAATTTGTTTGGTTGATTGGTTGAAATGTAGACCAAAAGATGGCATAGAGTAACCGAGCTGAAGATACTGAGCTCACCTTGATTTAGTGCAGATGAAGAGATTCAAAGCCTTAAGAAAATTGGAATGTTAGATTGGACTCAACATTTGGTACATACACAACCACACAGGAAGTGTAAATAAGACATCCTTTTCAACATGGCTGTGCAAAATGAATTAGTGAGAGTAGCCGTGACATCTTTGAAGGGCTCTATGATTATTTTCCTCTGTAGGCCAGAACTTACTTTGGAAACTGCAGTTACTGAATTGAAAAACCTAAAATCAAAGGGATTAATTAGATCTTGGAGTGACATGGGCCAAGTGAAGGCACACAACTTCCAAAGTCCAAGTGGAAAAAATTACTGTAATGGTCAGCAGACCAAAAATATCAGTCAGAATAGTCTGTGTCACATAGGTTTGTGATATAGGCTAGCTGCACATGGTGTTCCTGAAAGTGAAGTAGTTAGAAAGCCTACTAAATTCTTACTCTATCAGTGTAAGCAGAAAAGATCTGAGTGAAAGGAAAAAAAGTCTAACCTGAATTTTAAACACAGAGTCATGACCAGTCAATTGATTTCTACACTTGAGGCAGTTTACTGAAACAAAATACCTTGAATAAAGGAGAGGTGTTGTCTTCATTAGAAAGAAACTCAGTATACTCTCCATTAATCTTTCTCCCAGCCTTCTTCAACAGGACATTTGGCCTTTTATCAGGGTAACTGTGCATTGTATAAAAGAAAATGATCAGATCTTTCAGAGACTACTAGATACTGGCTCTGAACTGGAACTGATCTCAGCAGACCCAAAATGTCACTGTGGTCCACAATTCAGAGTAGGGGCTTATGAAGAGCAGGTGGTCAATTTAGTTTTAGCTCAGGTACATCTCAAATTGGGCCTTGTGTGTTCTGGAAGCCATCCTATGGTTATTTCCCTGGCCTTCTTAAAATTTTATTTTGGATTCAGGGAGTGCATGTGCAAGTTTATTTTCCCAGTCTTGAAAATATACTGGGTATATACCTAAAGGACTATAAATCATGCTGCTATAAAGACACATGTACACGTATGTTTATTGCGGCATTATTCACAATAGCAAAGACTTGGAACCAACCCAAATGTCCAACAATGATAGACTGGATTAAGAAAATGTGGCACATATACACCATGGAGTACCATGCAGCCATAAAAAATGATGAGTTCATGTCCTTTATAGGGACATTGATGAAATTGGAAATCATCATTCTCAGTAAACTATCGCAAGGACAAAAAACCAAACACCGCATGTTCTCACTCATAGATGGGAATTGAACAATAAGAACACATGGACACAGGAAGGGGAACATCACACTCTGGGGACTGTTGTGGGGTGGGGGGAGGGGGGAGGGATAGCATTAGGAGATATACCTAATGCAAAATGACGAGTTAATGGGTGCAGCGCACCAGCATGGCACATGTATACGTATGTAACTAACCTGCACATTGTGCACATGTACCCTAAAACTTAAAGTATAATAATAAAAAAAAGGTAAAAAAAAAAAAAAAGAAAATACAGTAGGAATAGATATACACAATAGCTGGCAGAGTTCTCACATAGGCTCTCTGACCTAGGGAGTGAGGGTTGTTTGGGTAGGAAAGGCCCAAGCGAAACTACTAGAACTCCTTCTACCTAGGAAAATAGCAGAAACAATCCCTCATCCCTGAAGGGATGATAGGGATTTCTGCCACCATCAATAATTTAAAAGATGTTGAGTTGGTAATTCGTATCACATCCCCATTCATCGCCCTTATTTGAATTGTGCAAGAAAGACAGAATGACAGTGGATTAACATAAATGTAACCAGGTGTTTATTTCAATTAAACCTGCTGTGTAAGATGTAGCTTCACAGTTTCAGTAAATTAATAGACCATCTTGTATCTGGTATGCAGCTACTGATATGACAAATGCCTTTTTTTCCATTCCTGTCAATAAGAACCATCATAAGGATGTTGCTTTCAACTGACATGACCAGCAAAATGCCTTCACTGTGAGGCATATCATCTCTCCAGCCCAGTGCCATCAAGTTAGTTCATAAGGATGTCGATTGCCTTTTTTCCCCATAAGATATCGCACTGGTCTACATTGATGGCTTCATGCTGGTTAGACCTAGTGAGCAAGAAGTTACAACTATACTAGAATTATTGGTAAGATATTTGAAATTGAATTGAAATTTGAAATTATTGGTAAGACATAAGAAATTGGTATTTCAGAGGGTGGAAAAGGATTCCAAAAAAAGTTTAGGGACTTTCTCCCTTAGGGAAATATCTAGGAATTCAGTGGATTGAGGCATGTCCAGTTATTCTTTCTAAGATGAAGAACAATATGTTGCATCTGGCCTATCTTACATCCAAAAAAAGAAGCTCAATGCCTAGTGGGCATCTTTGGATTTTGGAGGCCATATATTCCTTATTTGAACAGCTTATAATACATCTTCAAACTCACTGATTCTTTCCTCTGTTCTGTCTAATTTATTGGAAAGCATATGCAATGCATTCTTCAATTTCTTTACAGTCTTTTTGATTTCTAGCATTTTCTTTTGATTTTTTTTTAGAGTTTCCATTTCTGCTTGCCTTACCCATTTGTTCTTTTATGGTTTTCATTTGTCTCATGTCAAAGGTAGTTAAATTTGGCCTAAAGCTGCCTCCATACTTTGAATTTTTATGTACCAAACTGTAAGCTCAGTATGTAAACAAGCTTCAATGTATCTTAAGAGTATATTCTTGTAACAAGTGTCTGAGTCTCAACCAATCATGGCAGTCAAGCTTTATATAATCATAGGCTGCCAACTGCTTGGACTACGCCAAATAAAGCAAATTCTGAGCTATGAACAATTCAAACTTTTTCTGTAACTTACTTCTGTTATTCTGTTTTCTGACTTCAAAGATTGCATGCTCACACCATGAAGCTGAGCTCTCTGAACGTCTTTTTGTACTGAGTGCTGTCCAATTTATGAATTGTTTTTGGCTCAGTTAAACTCTGCTAAATTTAATTTGTCTACTTTCTTTGTTTGTTTTACGTATTAGTGTCCTTAGCTTATTCACCTAGCTATTTTAAACTATCAGTCTGGTAATTCCAAAATTTCTGCCATGTCTCTGTCTTGTCCTTTTGCTTGTTTTGGTTTTGTCTCTTCGGACTGTTTTCCCTTGTGACTTAGTATGTCTTATAATTTTTTGTTGAATGCCAGCCATTTGTATAGAGTAATAGGAACCGAGGTAAATACTCCTTTAGTGGTGAGGAGTTATGTTTATATGGCTAAAATTTCCACTTTTCTTCAGTGTTTTTACTCTTGTCAACCCTGTTGTCTTTGATTTTCCCTGGAAATGTTCTCTTAAATAGTTACAGAGTTAGTTTACTCAGTTGTCATTTTCTGTTATCATACAGCGTATCTATTGGTGTGATATGAAGGTGGAGGGCAATATAAGCATTTTATAGTCCTATGATTAGGTCTCAGGCTTTCAGTGTGCCTGGGTTCTCAGGCTATGTCCATTACAAGTGCTTCTCAGTTGTTTTGTTTATTTATTGTCCCTTAGGTGAGACTAAAAAGCTAGTTGCTACTGAAGTTGGATATTTCCTTTACACTGTGTGGGTTAGGCTCTGGTAAAATAGTTTTATTCGAGCACAGGTGAAGAACAGAACACTCTAGATGTGTTTGAAAATGATTGCTTTGTCTTTGAGCTTATTGTAAATTAGTTACTTTTTCCTTTTTTCCTGTGAAAGCAGAAAGACATTTTTCTCTGATCTTCACTGGAAACCCAGAAGTAAAATTTCTCCAACTGATTTCTGGAGGAAAAATTCGTGAAAGTGTGGGAGCCCTCCTGAACCTTGGTCCCCAAGAGTTTTTACCTTTCAAATTAGTCTACAATCCACCAAAAGTGGTTTGTCAATTAAAAATTAAGTTTTACTAGTCCAGTGGCTTCTGCTCCTTGTAGGCTATACTTCTCAAAATACATCTGTCTCTTCAGTTTTCAGGGCATTCCTGTGGTCTGTGATCTCATTTGCCTGAGAGATCTAAGAAGAGGTATCGGCATTCAAGTTGTTCAACACTTATCTTGTTTAGAGAATGGCAGTGACAAGTTCCAGTTTATCTTAATATTTTGCCTCAGAAATCAGAAGTGTCTGAATTTCTTTTTTTTCATTTACACATACATAAGATTATGATGGGCCTTTACAATAATCATTTTTAGTGTTTTTTGCTGTTTCTTAGATACTGTACTTAGTATGATTAAATTGGAGAATAATGTATATAATTATATACATTATTATATATAATTATATGTTGTTTATATAACTATATATAATAACATATAGAATGATTTATATAATTATAAAACAGATATATAATTTCCAATGCAGAAAAGTCAACTAGTGAACAGACGTATAAAGTCAAAACTAGGCCGGGCATGGTAATCCCAGCACTTTGGGAGGCCAAGGTGGGTGGATCACGAGGTCAAGAGATCGAGACCATCCTGGCTAACACAGTGAAACCCTGTCTCTACTAAAGATACAAAAAATTAGCCGGGCGTGGTGGCGGGTGCATGTAGTCCCAGCTACTCGGGAGGCTGAGGCAGGAGAATGGCGTGGACCCGGGAGGCGGAGCTTGCAGTGAGCAGAGACCAGGCCACTGCACTCCAGCCTGGGCGACAGAGCGAGACTCCGTCTCAAAAAAAAAAAAAAAAAAGTCAAAACTAATTTCAACAACAACAATAACATGAATAGCAAATAAATAGTATAAATTATGCTTTTACCTAGTATCCATATTTTAAAGTGATGTTATCCAATGCTGACGTGGATGTGCTGAAACTATTCTTCTTATACAATATTTTAACAAGATAATTCTCTATACGTGACAATAGGCTTTCCTTTCATTTTTCTTGGGGTGGCAATGAGGGATTGATCTAATTTCTGATACATACTTCTATGTATTAATAAATAAAATTTACCAATCAGGGATGATTTGTATCAAAAACAAGACTGCATATTAACACAGTTGATGAACTTGTTTAGCATGTTGCCAAGGAATATGGTCTCGTTAAATTTTTATCCAGATTTTCCTATCTAGTATTTCTTTTCTTAATACACCTTCCTCTTCAACTTAAACACCAGTGCTTATGATTTAAAATCATCCTGTCCTCTTGCTTAAATGCCTTATCCCATCTATTTATTTTACATGTATCAACTGAGTAAATACTAAAGCCAACATATTTCCAGATGCTTGTTATGCCTATAACATTCATAACCATGTAAAGCCTATGATCCAGTGAGACAGACAATAAATCATGGATCATAACAAATTAGTAAAATATAAATTATGTTATAAAAGACTATATCTATGGTAACTATGCTTATGTCATAAATTGATGAGAGCAGAGTAAGGGATTAGAAGTCACAAAGTATTTTTGCCAGTAATAAGACAATTTTAGAGATTGAGACTTGAGCAAGGATTTAAAGCAGTTAAGACAGATAAACAAATTTTCTTCTGAGGGAGGATATATCTATGCAGAGGAAATTGTAGAACACATTTCTTAAATGGTGGAATGTGCTTATACAAAGTAATGAAGTCATCTGTGTAGATCGAAAAAAGTGAGCAAAGACAAATGTCATAGGAGATGAGTCCTATGAGATAACAGGAAACTCAATTACAAAGGGATTGGCTTTGGATTTGAGTAAAAATGGGAGCAAATGGAGGGTTGTAAGCAGAATAATTACTAATTTAACATATGTTGAAAGAAACACTGTGGCTGATGTTGAGATAGGAGAGTGCTAAAAAATAATTCCATCAAGAATATAAAAAGGCTGTACTCAGGATGTTATTAGGTTTATCAGACACCATTGTTCAGGGAAGAAGAACCACTGTGAACCATGAAATGGAGGTTTGTTTTAGATACTAGGCTTTACATAATTATTGGAGAAAATTTAGAAATAAAAATTCAAAGAAAGTTTTAGAAACTAGGAGGAGCCACAGAGAAGTTAATTTGACAAGAAAAACATATCTAGAGGTTCTAGTGGGGCCTTAAAGTAGCAACAAGTATAGTAATCCATGGCAGATATTTGGGAGTCAAAAATGCAGTATTTGGTGATGGCCTGAGATACACAGCTTCAAAAATTAGGGAGCAGACACAGTGATGGGAAGACCAAACTAAAATACAGTTTACCAGTCCATATGCTTTTGTCTGAATTAATTAACATGTCCTCAGAGAACACTGGCTGCTGCTTCCGTTTTTTCCCCCAAATCTCACAAAAGAAATTCTTCAAGCCTATTGTTACCCTTCATCTTAGAGAAAGAAAAATCTATGAAATGTATTTTGCATACAATCTAGTTGACAATAAAATGATCCACAGCAGGCAGTGATAGATATAACTTAAAAATAGAAGTAATGAAAATTCTTGGTATTTTAAAGGGGGGAGAAAGGGGAAAAATAGACTAAAGAATATTTCTAAAACTTTTGAATGAACAGTTCAATAACTGGCTGCTATCAAATATATTGGCGAATTTTGTGGGAGATAGGAATGAGGAACTCAATTTGGTCATGTTGTGTTGGAGAAATCTATTAAGTATTCAATTGTAGAAGTCACATGAATATTTACATAAATGAGTCTAGAATTTAAGACAGAATTCTGAGCTTTTGTGTTTTAAATATGGTATCCATCAGCATTCTGGTAACATATGAATCCAAGAAAAACAACAAGGTGACCAATGTTATGAGTGTAACATGATGATCAGCTCGGTGTAGGCCAACATCACTAGTTTTGGGAGAATGAGAAAGTCTAGCAAAGTAACTGAAAGTAATCAAACAATGAATGCACACAAATATCCACAGAATGTGTAGTCCTGGAAATTAGGTGATAAATGGAAGTAGTAAAGTTGACTGATGAAAAACAGATATAAAATAATTTGGAAAAAAGAGCAAATTAGAGGATTTAAATGTAAATTTTATATTAGATGATATTTTGAATTTTTTTGTGATAATAATCTGGTTGGTACGTGGGAGAATGATCTTATTTATTATATATATATAAATATATATATATATATAACTAGAAATACATTTTCAGTGTCATAATGACTGCAACTTTTGTTCCAGTGGTCTGGCCAAATTAAGCCACATTTTACTTGTGGTAAATCTAAGATAAAAAACATTTGAGTGTAAAACTTTAGGGTAGAAAGTAGATTGATGTCAACTACGTTATATACTTCAGATTAGTGAGAAAATGAAAACTGTTAACCATTAGGTTAACAATATCAAGGTAATTTGTGGCCTTTATCAAACCAGTTGCTATGGAATGATTGGACAATATTCTATTTGAAATTGGATTAGGAGAGAATGGGAGAAAAGGAATTTGAGGCAGAAAGCATAGAACCACTTTTGGGAGGCATTAAATGAAAGCAAATTGCTGGGCAGTATGTTGCACAGATGTGTGGTCAAGAAAATATGTGAAACTTTAAGACATGAGAAATAAATTGTTTGTATATTGATGGAAATGATTTATTAAAGAAAGAAAAATTAATCATTTCCTCACTGCTTATTTTGGTTGACTTTGTTGAAGATCAGATGAGTATGGGTGTATGGCATTATTTCTAGGTTCTCTATTCTGTTCCATTGGTCTAAATGTCGGGTTTTGTACTGGTACCATGCTATTTTGATTACTGTAGTCGTATAATATAGCTTAAAGTCCAGTAATGTGATACCTTCAGCTTTGTTTTTTTTTTTTTTTTTTTTTTTTGCTTAGGATTGTTTTGACTACTCAGGCTCTTTTTTGACTCTCTGTGAATTTTAGAATAGTTTATTCCCAATTCTGTGAAAAATGACATTTGTAGTTTGATAAGAATAGCATTGAAACTTTAGACTGCTTTAGACCATATGAAAATTTTAATGGTATTGATTATCCCAACCCATGAGCATGGAAAGTTTTTTCATTTGTTTATGTCATCTATGATTCCTTTCACCAGTGTTTTTGTAGTTCTCCTTCTAGAGATTCTTCACCTCCTCTGTTAGCTGTATTTCTAGGTATTTTATATTTTTGTGTCGATTGTGAATGTGATTGTCTTGTTTATTTGGCTCTCAGGTTGAACATTATTAATGAATAGAAATGCCACTGATTTTTGTACACTGATTTTTTGTCCAAAAACTACACACATAAATCATTTATCAGTTTCAGGACTCTTTTGATGGCATCTTTACGGATTTTTTTAGGTAGAGAATTATATAGTTCATGGAGAAAATTTGACTTCTTCTTTACCTATTTCTATGTCTTTTCTGTGTCTTTCTCTTAGCTGATTGCTGTGGCTAGCACTTCAAGTGCTATGTTGAATAGGAGGAGTGAGAGTGGGCATCCTTGTTTTTTCTCCATTTCTCCAGGGAGATGCTTCAAGTTTTTATTCTTTCAGTATGATATTGGCTGTAGGTTTGTAACATATGCCGCTTATTATTTTGAGGTTTGTTTCTTTGATGTTTCATTTCTTGAGAGTTTTTATGATGAATGAATGTTGAATTGTATCAAAAGTTTTTTCCATGTCTGTTGAGATGATCCTTTTTTTTGTATTTAATTCTGTTTATGTGGTGAATCATATTTATTGATTTACATATGTTGAACCAACCTTACATCCCAGGAATGAAGCCTACTTGATCAAAGTGTATTAACCTTTTGATGTGCTGTTGAAATAGGTTTGCTAGTATTTTGTTAAGGAATTTAGTATCTATGTTCCTCAGGAATATTGGCCTGTAGTTTTCTTTTTGCATTCATTATGTCTTTACCAGGTTTTAGTAACAGAGTGATGCTGTCTTCATAGAATTTGTTAGGGAGAATTCCCTCCTCCTCAGTGTTTTAGAACACTTTCAGTAGAATTAGCAGTTCAGAAGTATGAGCTCTCCTTTGTACTTACAGTGGAATTCAGTTTTGAATTCATCCGTTTGTTACTTTCTTTGGTTGGTAGGTGTCTTATTACTGATTCAATTTCAAAACTCGATATTGTTTTGTTGAGTGTTTCAGTTTATTCCTGATTCAATCTTGGGAGATTGTATGTTTTCCATAATTTCTCAATTTCCTCTAAATTTTCCAAAAGATGTGCATAGAGGTGCTCATAACAGTCTGTGAGGATATTTTGTAATTCTGTGGGACTGGTTATAATGTTACTTTCCTCATTTCTCTTTGTTCTTATTTGGATCGTCTCTCCTTTTGTTGTTGTTGTTGTTGTTGTTGTTAATCTAGCTAGCAATCTATTGATCTTGTTTATACTTTCAAAAACAAACATTTGTTTTTTGTTGATTCTTTGTCTAGATTTTGGGGTCTCAGTGGTTCATTCTGTTCAGTGTTGATTTCAGTTATTAGGTTGGTGCAAAAGTAATTGTGGTTTTGCCACTACTTTTTATGGAAGGAACCGCAGTTACTTTTGCGCCAACCTAATAAATTATTTTTCTTCTGCTAGCTTTGGGTTTACTTTGTTCTTGTTTTTCCAGTTCCTCTACATATGATGTTAGAAGGTTCATTTGAAATCTTTCTTTCTGCAGTAGGCGTTTAGCCCTCTAAACTTTCCTCTTAACACTGTTTTGCCTGAATCACAGACATTTTATTATGTTGTTCCTCTGTTTTTATTTATTTCAAAGAATTTTTTGATTTCTGCATTGATTTCATTGTTTATCCAAAAGTCGCTCAGGAACAAGTTGTTTAATATTCATGTAATTTTGTGGTTTTGAGAGACCTAAAAATGTTCTGCACAGCAAAGAAAAAAATCTGCAACATATAACATGCTACAGAATATTCACGAATTATTCTTTTGACAAAGCTTTAATATCTAGAATCTATAAAGATTAGCAATTGAGCAAGAAATAACAAATAATCCCACTAGAAACTGGGCAAAATACATGAGCAGACACTTCTCAAAAGAAGACATATAAGCGGCCCTCAAACATATGAAAAAAATGTTTAACATCACTAATGATCTGAGAAATGCATCAAAACCACAATGAGATAGCATTTCACACCAGTCATAATGGCTGTTATAAAATGGTCAAAAAACAGTAGACATTGGCAGTGCTGTGGAGAAAAAAGAACACATATACACCATAGGTGGGAAGGTAAATTAGTCCAGCCACGGCGGAAAGCAGTTTGGTGATTTCTCAAAGAACTTAAAGCAGGCTACCAAGTGATCCAGCACTCCCAATACTAAGTATACATCTAAAAGAAAACAAATCATTCTACCAAAAAGACACATGTACTCTAATTTTCATCAAGCACTATTTACAATAGCAAAGACATGGACTCAACCTAGATGCCCCACAATGGTGGACTGGATAAAAACATGGTATTTATACACCGTGGAATACCATGCATCCATAAAAATGAATGAGATTATGACTTTTGCAGTAACATGGATGCAGCTAGAGACCACTACCCTAAGCAAATTAACACATGAACAAAAAACAAAATACCACATATTCTCATTTAAAAATGAGAGTTAAACCTGGGGTACTCATGGACATAAAGATGGTAACAACAGACACCAGGAACTACTAGAGGAGGCGGGGAGGGAAACAAGTGTTGCAAAAGTAATTATTGGACACTATGCTCAGTACCTGGGTAATGGAGTCATTTATACCTCAAACTTCAGCATCATGCAATATACACATACAACAAACATGCACAGGTACTGCCTGAACCTAAAATAGAAGTTGAAAAAATATGTATTTTAGTTTTGATAAATAGTGTCAAGGAGTAAACTTTTAATCACCGTCTGTGCACATAAATTGTTTGTACCCAAATACTCAGTGCAACGTTACTTTGTTAAACAAAATAATAATATTATGAATAATTAACCAATACATTTGGTAACATACACATAATACAAACAAAAAAGATCCTATAGAAGATAATAGGGAGACCTGCTGAACTGATTGCCTTGAGTTAGTTAGAGAGTTGAATGTGGTTAAAAGCAGTGGCTTGGTATTCAATAAGATAATCAATATTTCACTTATGTTAAGTGGGAAAGGCAGAGTATATTGGGGCAGACTCCTGCATGTAGGTAGTAGTCCTCTTTCTTTGAAGTTATTTTTTCCTTGCTTCACTTTCCTCAGTGAAGAAAAAACAAGGTACTCACTTGGTAGTCAGAATGTTACTCTGTGTGTGTGTGTGTGTGTGTGTGTGTGTGTGTGTGTGTTGTGTGCTGAGGGCAGGTGTCCAAAGGATTGAAAACAGTGATGAAAGACCAAATAGTCCTCTATGAGAGAAGAAAGACATGTGATTTAATTTTCTTGCAGCTTTAAGACTGCATTTTGAACAATTTGAAATTGTTGGTCTTATAACTGTTTTTCCAATACAGACATTTCAACTGTACATGAAAAACACAAAGTAGTAAAATAATTGGATTTAAACAGCACTGTGCTTTAGCAGGCAAGCAGAAGAAAGAAGGAGATAGGCACCCGAGTTCGGAGAAGTTTAAACATAAGTGAGAGGTTAGAAAATGGAAAAAAAAAAAGATAAAAATACAAGATTAAGAACATGGAGGAAAAAATATATTGTTGTATCTAAATTCTGTTCATAAAGTACACCAAAACTTAATGGTTTGAAACAGTGGCTTGAATAACTTACGTTATTCTCATAGTTTTACAGCTCAACAATTTGGGCAGGGCTCAAGGAGATAATTCTTCTGCTTCACATGGTGTCATCTGGGACAGTCATTGAGTAATATTCAGCTGGCTACTGACCTCAAGTTTACAACATGGTTTCTATTATCTGAAAGGTGCCTTGGTGAAGATGACTGGCAGCCTGGTCTAAGCTGGGCTCTTATCTCTACCCAGGTAATCTCAAGGCCTTTCTACCTGGTCTTTCAGCTGAGTATTCAATTTCTTAAACAGTAGCTAAGGGCTCAAAGACTGAAAGTTCTGTGAAAGTCTATGCTATTAAGCTGCAAAGCTATTTACACCTTGATCTTGGTAGCTATTACATGTTACTTTTGACATACTCCAGTGGTCAAGCAATCAGTAAGACCAGCCCAAAATCAGTGGAAGAGAAAGTAGAAAAATTTATTTTTTTTCCAGTTTCTCCACTTTTCAATAGGAAAGAGAGACTCTAAAAATAACTTACTAGAACCCCATGGCTAAAATATGTTTATATTTTTCTCACATGAAAATACATTTACTTCTCTCATTGTCTCCAAATGTCTCATCCAATTCTGCTTTCAGATAAAAGTATAGGATATGTTCACCCATATCAAATCCAGCTGAGGTTGAGTTTCTTCAGCCATGGTTTCTACGTCAGAAGTTTCTTGAGTAATGTCAAGTGTTGCTTCCTGGTCTTGGCTCCGTGTTCTGATTCTACTTTCCATTTTCCTAGTTAATGGGTGGTCTTTGCAACTGAATAGATATTTCATCCCAGCCAACATCCTACTTGTAGAAGTTTAGAAGTACAAACTCCTCTTTTTAACTTTGTAAATTTTTTTTTATTTTATTTTATTTTTGAGACGGAGTCTCACTCTGTTGCCCAGGCCAGGCAGGAGTGCAGTGGCAGGGTCTCAGCCCACTGCAACTACTGCCTCGCAGGTTCAAGTAATTCTCCTGCCACAGCCTCCTGAGTAGCTGGGATTACAGGCATGCACTACCACATCCAGCTAATTTTTGTATTTTTAGTAGAGACAGGGTTTCACCATGTTGGCCAGGCTAGTCTCGAACGCCTGACCTCAAGTGACCCGCCCGCTTCAGCCTCCCAAAGTGCTGGGAGTATAAGCGTTAGCCACCGCGCCTGGCCCACCATTTTTTTCTTTTCCAATCCAAGCTTATAAAATACCTTCTTATGTTTCAAGTTTACATCCACTGATTTAGAAAAAGACCTGCTCTCAGTCTCCTTTCTTTGCAAAACAGAATTTCCTCTACCTCCACTTCAGAGTCATAGTGCTATGGTCAATTGATTAAGAGTCTTAGATGTGCTTTGTCTATTTGAAAGGATGTATGAGGCTTAGTATACTTAATGTTGTTCCTACCTTATATTATTCTGAGATTTAAACAAAAAAGATCTTACAGTCCAATTTCCTGATACATTTACTCTTTATCTTCTTTAGTGCATTGATTATTGAACATTTGCACTAAATCCACTTCTTAAGTGTTAATGTGTTTTTTTGGGAGAAACTAGGGATGATAAATCATTTATCGTTGAACAGAGAACATCCTAGCTCCTTCATATTTCCTCTAAATTCTACTTGAACATTGATTTTGTTGTTGTTGTTTTTTATTTGTTTGTTTCAGCTTATCTTTCTCCCTCTATACCTTAATGCAAGCAAGTAAAAGAAATCCATGGTCATATGTAGCATCCAACCTGGGAGTCCCTATAGTTACATCCACCTGTTAATGAGCCATATTTTCTATTTTCCATGTGACCATACACAACACTTTTATTAAAGCTTCTGCCACTTGGCTAGTCTAGGCCAACATAATTTCTTCTTTGTACTGCTGCAATTTTCTTTTAATTATTTTCTTATAACTAGGTCTTAATTCCATCCAATCTATTTTCCAAACTACATATACAAAGAATCATTTAAAATGCAAAAATCAGATCAAGTTTTAATTTGCATAAAGAAATTCTTCAGGAACTCCCGTCTTGCTTTTTTAAATGAAGTCTCAACTTTTTAACAGGGCTTACCTGGCCCTGAATAATTTGACATTTGCTTCTCTCTCCAATCTTATTTCCTGCCTTCTAGAAAGCATCCTGCAAGTAATCTATTATATAGCAAAATTAAATGATTTTCATTTCCTGAATGACTCCATTATTTCCTTTTATGCTATGTTTTGTACAAAATGTTCTTTTTTACCACTACTTCCACTTCCATTCATGATTCATTCACCTTGCCAAATTTTTCTCTTTGTGGAGGGATAATTTCCTTTCACTAGCTTTATATGACGCCGTTAGGTGAAGATTACGTACACTTTATTCAAACACTTCATCACGGAGTATTTTAAATGAGTTTTCTACTATACTGTATGTTCTATAAAGGAAGGCATGTTGTCTGTTATTTTTACTGTGTTTTCTCCAACTATTAATGCTGAATCATTTACTTAGTAGCCTCTCATATTTGATAAAGAAGTAAGTTAATGCATACATGAATTGTGGATATTTGTCCAGGTTATCCTGGCTTCCATCCTAACTCTTTCCATTATTAGCTGTACGAATAGAGTATATAATGTTCCAATTTCCCATTGTTAACACAGAAATGATACCATCTGACAGGACTGCGTTTCTTAGGGCATAACATACTTCTCCCTCCAAAGGTTATCTTTAAGGGAGAGAATGTCTCTTCTTCTCCCCAGAAGAGAAATAATACAGTATTATAGGCTTTCCTTGTCCCTTCTTTTGCTTCTCATATTTTCCTCTTATTCTTTTGGACCTCATTCATAGCAAGCATTCTTTTTGGTCATGTAAAAAAATAAACGTTTCTATGTAGTTTCTATGTAGTTGCCCAGCATTGTTCTTTCTAGAAGCACAGAGTCATTATGTCTCACAACAAATCTAAATTTTTGATCTCTTATTAGTACTCAAATTGTTTGATTTTTCTTCCAGCTTTTATATATATATATATATATATATATATATATTTTCTAATGCAAAATGACAAGGACGAGTATTTTCTTTAATGTTCTACAACTTCCATGAAAATATATGTTGCAGGAAAATATTAATGGTAAGAAATCTGGTGTAGCTATGTTACTATCAGATGAAGTAGATGGCTGGAGAATAAATACTACAAGGAAACAGAAATACACTTTATAAAACCATCAATTTCCCTGGATATTTTTGGTTAAAAGGGTTGTATAATCATCTCAAGTATTTAAATTAAAGCAATATGTAGAAAACGTGTTTCTTATACTCAACTGAAAGGATTTGGACTTTAATTAAAATCATTATGAGGAAATAAGAGATTAGCAAAATGGCAAAAAAAAAACCTATTCAATTTTCTTTTTCAAAATGTGAATATCCGTTAAAGAATGACAGATAACAACAAATGGAAAAGAAATTTAAAGTCACTCTGGATTTCATGTCTCCTGAGACTGTACCTCTCTTCTTCAGAGACTTTAAATTCCTCTCTTTGATCTGTCATAAGACATAGGCATTTTCTTTCTCTCAAAATAATGTCGTTGTTTTTCATATTGATTGTTGCAACTTATATTCCCACCATTAATGCATGAATTTTAATTTGTGCTTCCCACACTGATGAGACTTTGAAGATTTTACCTGAACATGTTGCATTGTTTAATACTTTCACTGACTTTGAACAGATTTTCATAGCTTGATTTCTATACCAAATTTTTCTTTTGTGACGATAAGTTTGTTTTTTTCCTTAGCCCTTAGTTTTTGTGGTTGTCATTGTTTTTCTGCTGTCTTGCTTTATTTTCATTATTTCTTTGCACACAGTTTAAATGTCTAGGACACTATTTCTTGGCTGACATATGTTACAGTATTATTTTTTCTGCTGGCTTTTCATTTGTGTTTGAACTTTAATATATTTCCTGTCATAGTTTGTCTTTTTTGACTAGACTTTCATTGTATGCCTCCATTAGATTTTATTTTTGACATTTTTAGGTAATCTATGTATGCAGCTTTAAACACTTATTTATAAGTTATAATTTTAAATGTATTCCTCCCAAGTAACTTATTTTTCCTTGCTAATATGAATTAAATTATTTTCAAATTATGTATTATATTTTCTAAATGATTACTATTGGTGTGACAGATCTTTTTGATTGGTGTGTATTGGTCCCATAGCCAGAAACAATGTAATAATTCCCATTCCCATCCTTTCTTCTTTCTTTTTTGGTAGATTCTCCACATTAACGTAAATATTACTAAATTTATTTTGATAAAGTATTAATTACTAATAGCATTCTTAATTATGTCAAACTGATACATATTTATTTTTATATACTTTTTAAAGTTTAAAATGTCATCATGCTTTTGATAAAATAAAAAATAGTTTAGGCCATCTTCTTTTTATTCTATTCACAAAAGCAATTTTTATAAGCTATAAATATTTTGGTAAAATTTGTTATACATATGTGTGTGTATATATATGTGTTTGTGTGTATATATATATATACACATACATACATATACTAAGAAGGTATCTAAGACAGGTGTCAGTCAATTTAGAAAGTTTATTTTGCCAAGGTTAAGAATGTGCCTGTGACACAGCCTTAGTAGGTCCTGATGTCATGTGCCGAAGGTAGTCAGGGTACAGCTTGGATTTATCCATTTTAGGGACACATGAGAAATCAATCATATGTGTAAGGGAGGACTACTGAGGCAGTGGTGGGGGTAATCGAGGAGTTAGAGGTGGGGGCTTCCAGGTCATAAGTTGATAGGAGACAAAAGGTTGCATTATTTTGAGTCCTTGATCAGCCTTCTACTGAATACACAATTGAATCTGGCTCATTGAATCTGCATTTTTACATAAACAGTAGAGCAGAGGAAGCAATCGGATATGCACTTGTCTCCAGTGAGCCTCTGAGGGACAACTTTGAGTTCTGTCTGTCCTCTTTGCACAAGGAATTTTCTTGTGGACAAACTGTGAGGGAGGTATGTAGTTTTTATCTTTGTAGCGATCTTATTTAGGACTAGAATGGGAAGCAGGTTTGTCTGACATAGTTCCTAGCTTGACTCTTCTCTTAGTTTAGTGATTTTGGGGTCCTGAGAGACTTATTTTTCTTTTCATATATAGATACATACAAAAATTCATATACACACAGATATACATATATATATAATTTTCTTTTAAAAGACATTGACTTCATGACAGCAGAGGGAGGAGGTATTAACTATAGTTTAATTTTAAGGATTCTTAATCTTTATTTTTTTTCTTCTTGAGTCATTTAAAAATTGTCTAATCCTTTATATTTTTATAGGCTTTCAAACTTATTTATTAAACATGCCACTGCAAGTAGAAATAGTGACCGTATCTGTGTTTATCTCACATTTTATTTTACTTTGAAACAGGGTCTCGCTCTGTTGCTCAGGCTTGAGTGCGGTGGTAATAATCTCAGCTCACTGAAACCTCTGCCTCCTAGGTTCAAAGGGTTCTCCTGCCTCAGCTTCCTGTGTAGCTGGGACTACAGGTGTGTGCTACCACGCCGGGGTCATTTTTGTACTTTTAGTGGAGACAGAGTTTCACCATGTTGGCCAGGCTGATCTGAAACTCCTGACCTCAAGTGATCCGCCCACCTCGGCCTCTCAAAGTGCTGGGATTACAGGCGTGAGCCACCATGTCCAGCTCACATTTTAATATTTAATGTCCTTAGTCTGTTTCTTTTTCCTTTCTTCCTTCCTTCTTCTCTTTATTTTCTTCTTGCTTATCTCTCTAGAGGTGTATAAAAATAAAAGTCACAAGTCTCCGCTCTCAGTTTCTAGAAACTGCCTGTGCAGAGAATGCGATCAGTGACTAGGTCAGGGGTATTCTGTAATTGACCACTGTTAAGGAAACTAGATGAAAATTACCTCTTTGCTGTTCTGGAAAGATCAAGAAAAAGTGCAGAAGGGTAGGTATTGAACCAGAGAAATAAGCGTTGCTAAATGACATATCTATCTGTGTGTGGCTGACTTATCCATGAGTTATTTCCGAGCTCATACATTCTGTTCTTGCAAGCTGTCAGCCTAGGGTAGGTATTGAACCAGAGAAATAAGCGTTTTTAAATGACATATGTATCTGTGTGTGGCTAACTTATCCATGAGTTAGTTCTGAGCTCATACATTCTGTTCTTACAAGCTGTCAGCCTATACGAAAAGATCTGAATTTGTCTTATAAACATCCCATGGGTGATAAAGGCCCACCATTGAGGATAGACTGTGTAAACTCAAAGATTGACATAAATTTTAAATGGCATTGTCACAAATAAGAACTTATCAAAAAGAAGATCTTAAAAAAAAACAACTTTAGAAAGGTCGTTTATAACACTCTTCTCCAAGTTTGTACTCTGTACTTTTGTTTGTGAAAGCATTTTCACCAGCAGATGAGCCAAAAATAGGTATCTGATACCAAGTAAAAGACTGCTTGCTCAGTGCTATTGCTTCCAAAGAAGACTTTTTGGATGAGCATCAAGACCTTTTAGGGATTGCAAATATTTATTGGAGAAAGTATAACTTGGTGTGTTAGCTGTAGCAGAACTAAAACTCAAATAATCAATACCAACTTATGTGTTTTTTAATGCTCTGAACTCTGAAAAAATAGAGAAATTCTATATACACAATGTGGAGGATTTTAGTCTATCTAAAATAGAATCATAATAAATTCATAAACTGGCAATTTTCATGTTTGGAGCCCATTTTGAGGAATTTATCACTGTAGACCCTTGAAGATTTTGCTTCTCCTCACTTACCTTTTAAATTTTTATGTGATATTTTGTCTCAGTACATTATAAACAAACAGTGTCTGTAAGGAAGGCCTAAGACTAATGCTCATGCCTTCAGAAGCTAATATTTATGGAAATGAAGAAGAAATAGGTGATGCAAAAGAAAGAACACCAAATTTTGCAGAGAATTTTGGGACATGATAACCCTTTATCTAGAATATCACAATGTGGGGAGAAAAAAAAAAAAACAAAATTCTTTTGGGCGTATATGTGGAGGGTATTATACATAGACATATACAAGATCCCGAAGATGAATAAACATTTTACTTCCTGAGTGGGTGGGTATGGTCATGGGTTTGCAGATATTTTCACTAGAGAGCATGACACTATTTTGAAAGACTGATATGGTACAGGAAACAGAGACTATAACACAATTGTGTGAGCCTTTGGGATGTTAAATATCTTATACTTTCCTTCTCTTGGCTCATAAGCAGTAGAGTTCATGGAATCAGCTGGTGGGTCTGAACTAAGTACTAATGACTCCATCAGCTTTTATTATTCTAACTTGTATCTCTAAGATGAGGCGGCCTATGAAAACACTGCTTTTTTTTAAGTTTAAAAAATTCTTTTTTTAAATTATTATTATACTTTAAGTTTTAGGGTACATGTGCACAATGTGTAGGTTTGTTACATATGTATACATGTGCCATGTTGTACTTTAGAGTTGATCTCCCTGTTCATTCAGACCTTTCTTCTTGAAAAATAGTATGAAAATAATGAAATTTACTTGAATATAAATGCTTTCAATAAATATTATATCATATGTTATCTGAAATCCAGCCTATGTTAGCTCAAAATTTTATAACTTTATTTCCACTTTTGCCAAATCCAGCTCTCTAAAATCAATTTTACACAATACTTGCAAAGAAAATAAAGCTCATTTATTCTTGCAAACTCCTCAGATTGCCTCACAGTTCTCTGCTTTATTTTTATTTTTATTTTTATTTTTAGAATAAACAGTTCCAAGTCTCTATCTTCTGAAATGCTTAACTCTGTTTCTTCAAAAGATCATATCGAGAGAGTAATGCCTCAAGAAAAGGCTGGAAATTTCCTGAAAAGTGTCCTAAGCCTACCTCGGTTGCTTTTTTGTTTTGTTTTTTTCCTTTGTTTAAGGGGTCGAGCTGAGAATGGAACACTATTTTTTTGTTGTTGTTGTTCATGGGTAAGTTGGGATTGGAAGTTATCAAAACAAAATCAGTGATTCTGGAAGCAAGATATAAACAGCATGAACTAGCTTTTCTCCTTTTCTAAATGTTAGAGAAAAAGGCTGAGTGAGCATCAGTTGCAAACTTCTGTAAAGAGGAAAGAAAGTATGATAGCATTCGAGAAGTTCATGTGTCACTTGCTAGTCTCGGCTCTCTTAGTAAAAATACAAGTAAAAGGAAAAACATCTTTGTACGTGGATTACGATGTCAAACAATCAGAATTAGTAGTCTATTTGAGAAAAGAATTAAAGATTTTAATCTAATTTCTGCCTATATTTTTCAATGCATTATATATAAGCTAGTTATAATGTGATCTTATTGTACTCAGTTAACAAAAACCAAAAAGACCAAGGAGATGAATTCTTAGAGATGTAGATTAAATCAATAACTAAATTATAAAAGTAAATATTTGGGAGGCCATCATTTGCTCAGTGTGCCTTTGCCTTCAACGAACAATATCTGAGTGAGCATCCAGAGCTTTTGGAGACTGTCCGTATTGTATCGGCAAGAGAATGTAACTAAGTATTTTTCCTGGACCCTCTTAAACTCTAATTGTTTTGAGTATGGAAATAGAGAACCTCCTCCCTGAAATATTATAAACTCTATCCTTTTAGGAAAGGTTAAAAAGCAAGGACAAATATGCAGTAGGTCCTTGCTGTCACACAGCAAAGCCACTAACCTTACAGCACATTTAAATTTTTTTTTAATCTAAAGATTATCTTTTCAAAAATAGCCAGAAATTTAATAGCAACAATCTAAATGTTTTATTTCTAATATTAAGACTGTTTATAGGCACAACATATGGTATGGAAATATTGGCTAATTTTTTATGGACAATGTTTTGAATGAACAGCCTGTCTCTCTACTAGCTACTACTTCCATTTGTATGAAAATGTGTTGAAACTATTATCTCTTACAGAATATCACCAGCTTTATTTAATGAGAGGAGTTGCTACTCAGCTGCAACATAAAATGTTTTGCTTCATGAAGCAAGTTCAGATTTAGATTCAAACTCATTAAATATTTCAAGAGTGTATAATGATAACAAACTAGAGGAGAAATTGCCAGGTTTTACTGTTCGGAAAATTAGGGAGCAGGAATGATTGATGTAAGTCCCTATGGCCTTTAAAGATAAAAGTAAGTTTGCATAAAACTAAGGTTATGCTAGCGGATAGAGAAATACTGAATGCTATTACAAAGACAGGTGAATAGACAAAGATATACAGCTCAATATCCTAATGCCATAACAGAAATTCTGGAAGCAGTTAGCTCTTGTGGCTAAGATAACTCATTGTTCAAGAGCAATGTTAGATATGTTTGGGCCTTTCAAATTGATAGAATAAATTAAATGAAAGTAGATTCCTGAGTGTTGTACTTCAGGTTATGCCTTGTACATCCAAGAAATGTATACAGTACAAAAAAAAAGGTGATGATTTATTATTTCAGTATATATTCATGGTACGCAGAATCAGTCCTAGGTTCTATGGTAGACACAAAGAATACACAAAGTTTAGAAAAATAGGCTTGAGGAATCACAAATGCAGGGCACAACATTCCATTCTGACAATCCAACTGGGAATGTTCCAGAATTTAAATTTTTAAACAGGAAGTTGTTAATTAAAGCTACAGAAAAACTAACATTCTTCTAGTCTCTCATATACTTCTCTTTCATGAATTAGCCAGAGGCATAGCAGAATTGAAGAGTGGGGATTGCTATCCTTTCACATAAGCAGTTCAAATGCAATGTTTAATTGCCAGGTCTTCAGAGAAAAGGATGTGGTGACATCAGTCAAATCTTCCTTGACCCTCTCTGTCTCTCTTTGTCCTACAAGATAGAAGTGACTATTTAGAAGAATCATAAGGATACCTCTTGGATGGTGGCTCAGCTGCTGCTGCACGTAATACTTCAGCTGTTTATTTGAAAGTTAAGTTTAACGACTCAGTTCCTGTAATATTGACCTCTAGTGGTCATGGCCTGTGGGCAGTTATTCCAGTGGTACTTTTCCATAATGTTTGCTATAAATAGGAACATGTTCACTATAATTTCACTTTCTTCAAGACCCCCTTGTACTCCTAAAAATTACTGAAGAACACAAAGAGCTTTTTTAAGTATAGGTTTTATCTACTGACATTGATCGTAGTCAAAGTGGTGTCTCATCACTATTGTACATTAGGACACATGTCACCCTCATTTGGAAGCGATGAAAAGCAAGCTTTTTTTTTTTTTTTTTTTTATCTTATCAGACAGCAGCAGCAGCTACTTAAAAAATCTTTTTTCCAAGCGTTAGTAAATTATGGGACAACAAGGGTTGATGTGAGAACAAAGAAGAAATTGGCAAAAAATCAGAAGTTCATCCAGTAGTAAGTGAATATTTAAAAACAAAACAAATGGACTATTCTTATGATAAATTATAATTGTTTGAGAAGAATTTGAGGATGTTAGGAATATTAGTAAAGTAGGTAATATTGGAGCTAGAAAAAGTGCTATTTAAAAAAGACTTTTTATAATAATTTTTCATACATTTTATACTTTCAGGAGTAGCCTTGTTGACATGAATTTATAGATTCATTTAAGACTCTCAAAATATTTTAAAGTCATATCCAAAGATAAACATTACTAATACTGCATCTGCTGCTATTACTACTACCAGTAATACTCCTATTAACAACTAGCATTAATTGTCCTCCCACTACAGTTTTGAGCCTTTGCTTTCCTACTCAAATGCTTCTTCACTCCTTTAACTAAAGAAGAAACTGAGCAATGTGACCAAGAACACAAAATAACAAGTGCAAAGATGAAATGAGTGCCACATGTCATGATTGTTGTTTTCATCTCTCAGTGGCCTTTGTTCATAGAATAAGTATTAATGTTCAAATATTTTATGTAGGTCTCAAGTGTCCATTTCTATGGTTCAAATAGTATACTTGGAAAACAGTGACTGCTCCACCAGAATAAAAGGGTTTCCGATCGGTTTAAATAGTACAATTATGGAAATCCTTTATGAAATTTAAAAATATACATGGAATCTTTGTATATCAATATGAAGTTGAGCTTATATAAAAGAAAAACGAAAATAAGTACATTTATGTTTGGCAATTTACTTCAGGGTTCTTAACAAATCCTTAAATTTCTCATCACTCAAAGGCAGTCAGGTGCAATGGTTCATGTCTGTAATTCCAGTCACTTGGGAGATGGAGGCAGGAGGGGATGCTTGAGTACAGGAGCTCCAGGCTGTATTGTGCTATGATTGTGCCTATGAGTAGCCAGTGCTCTCCAGCCTGGGCAACAAGGCAAGACCCCATCTCTTTAAAAAAAAAATTGTTTTTAAAGGCATTATCAAATTGTTGTTGTTGTTGTTGTTTTGGTGTTTTGTTTTTTTTTTTTTTTTTTTGTGTGTGTGTGTGTGTATGTGAGATGGAGTTTCCCTCTTGTTGCCCAGGCTGGAGTGCAATGGTGCAATCTCAGCTCACTGCAAACTCTGCCTCCTGGGTTCAAGAAATTCTCCTTCCTCAGCCTCCCGAGTAGCTGGGATTACAAGCATGAGACACCACGCCTGGCTAATTTTGTATTTTTAATAGTTACGGGGTTTATCCATGTTGATCAGGCTGGTCTCGAACTCCCAACCTCAGGAGATCCACCATCCTCGGCCTCCCAAAGTGCTGGGATTACAGGCATGAGCCGCCCTCCCAGCCCGAAATTTAACAATGGCATTATTATAAGAATTAAATGAGTCAGTAAAGGGCTTAATAGAGAGAAGATAATATTTAATAAGTGGTATTCCTATTTAGAGTAGTGGATAAAGCAGCGGTAATAATGGAAGTATACTAGCGGTAGAAGAGTAGTGGTATAGCATAGTTAGAGAAAAAATTATTACTTTACTTTTTTTTTTGAAAAAACGTCAAATCCACAAATGAATTATACCCATATTTTTTGACTTACTATTTTGTATATTTTCTCTTTTCCTCACACCTGTATGTGCTCAATTATCAACGTGAATTCTTTACATTTTAAAATTTCTGAAACTGAATATGTATCTGAAAGCAACATCTCCCCAATATAGCTAGAATTTGTGTTTGTTTGTTTCTTCTTACAGTATATTGACTTAAAAAGAAAGCCTTTAGATGTTATACATATCATTTTACAGTCTTTTGTTTCCAATCTTCTCTTTATTTTTTCATTCCATTTACATTTTCCTAAAATATATATTTAAGAGTAATGTTTTGAAAGGTTTTACCATATATCATTTAAAAATACTTTCTAACATACTCAGGTTATTTTTAATTTTCACTAATATGAACATAGACACTTTGTCATTTTGCATAAATCTTAGTGAATAGCTCTTCTTTTAATTCATCTTGAGATGATTTTTATTAGTGGAATTTTATTGTGAAATGATATAAATGTCTTTCTTATTGGGAAGAATAATTTTCTTTGGTTTACTTTTAACTTTGAATATATATATATAAACTTTTTTTAGAATATAAACAAAATACAGATAAGCAAAAGATGATTATCTTACTAATTATAAGTAGTTAAGAACATCTGCATATTTTTTTCTAACAATAATATTTTCAGTCACATAGAACACAATATTCTTAATTTTTAACTTAATAGTACATTATAAATAGGAATTGTACCTTGAAGATATCTACACTGTATTCTTTTGTTGTTGTTGTTGTTGTTTTGAAATTCTTTAATTTTCTTTTTAAACATTTTTTTTTCTGTACAAACATATGGGGTACATATGAACTTTTGTTCCATGTATACAATGTGTAGTGATCTAGTCAGGGTATTCGGGATTTCTGTCATCTGAGTATAATACATTTTTGTTAACTGTAGATACTCTAATGTGCTGTGAAACATGTAAGAACTATATTCTACTTGAACCTTAATATATTTAAACTCTAGTTTTCTTATTGGATATTTCAGTGTTTCCAATTTCTCCTTTCTAATAGTCTGTGGTATGTATAAATTTAGGTAAGTCATACAGTAATATCAAAATAAATTCTTCAGAGTAGAATTTCTTGGAAAATGTACATGAATATTGTAAGGCTCTCTATATATACACACATATACACACACATGCACACACATATGTACATGTACATATATGCACATGCATATGTGTGTGCGTGTGTGTGTCACAATCTGCAGAAAGATATTGACAATTCTGCTTTAACCAGCATCTTCTAACTTTGAAGATGATTTTTCCAAGATACATTTTTTCTTTATATATTATCAATTTCCAAAAATAAAATTCTGAGCTATATGAATCAGAGCCAGAAATTGTGGGAAAATGCCTAAAGTTTATTTTTTACTGTTTTGTTTTTTTGTTTTGTGGTTTTTGTCTCTTTAAACTGATCAGAAAGACTTAAACCTGCTTCTGAGAAAGCAGGATGTGACCAGGAGGTAAGTAATAGTGAATGCGGCAGAAACTGTTCCCCAATCCCAGCCCAGTACAGTCAGTTGAATTAAAGTGCAAATTCAGGTCCTGAAGGTTGAGCGATGCATAGTGAGAAAAGAAAAGCATGCATATGAGTTAGAGGATGTGTGACTGTGTTTCTAAAATTGAGCCAGAATATCTTGTAATTATGTCTTTGCAGGAAATAAAGAAATAATCTTTATTTTAAATTATGTCTTAGTAGGCTGTCAGAATTCAGCTTGCTTTTGCATTTGATTATGAAGTTTCAGCCTTTCCCTGTATTTGATTCTTCACAGGAACACCAGCAAAATCCTACTGTGTAGCCAAATACCTCCATTTAATCATTATATCTTCAAAACTGGTTTTACATTAGTGTGAAGAATCTAAAACAAGATTTTATTTTTTATTAGCATGGAGATAATTATGTAAAGCTAATTTCATTCCAGGACAAGAAACACAATACTATTTCCAGTGCTGGAGGTACTAATAGATGAAGCCATCCGGTATGACTTGTGAAGATGGAGAGGATTGTCATAGAACATTCACCATTTATAATATTATCTCATATCATCTTAGTATTTGTGTTCCCTAAAAATTAATATGTTGAAATACTAACTTCCAGTATGATAATATTAGGAGGTAGGGATTTGGGGAGGTGATTAAGTCATGAAAGCAGCGCCCTCATCTATTGGATTAATGTTCTTATAGAAGAGGCCCTAGAGAGATTCTGTCCCTTCCAGCATGTGAGGACACAGCAAGAAGGCATTGTCCATGAGTAGGCGAGCTATCACCAGACAACAGATCTGCCAGTGCCTTGATCTTGGACTTCCAGCACCCAAAGCTGTGAGAAATAAATTTATGTTGTATATAAGCCACCCAGTTTAAGCTATTTTTTTGTTACAGCAGTCTGAATGAACTAAGACATTATTTCTAATAAAATTTTGTAAAATACTAAAGCAGCCATCCTAAAGTCACTCTTATAATTTTTATGGGTATATGGATGTGTTCTCATAAATTTTAATGCTTAATAGCTTTTTTGGATGATATATGGTTTGCTACCCAAGTTTATAAGAAGATTGCTTGTTATTACTTCCCTGGGATGTGGCTCCCCTGAATATCATGCAAGAAAGAGGATCTTATTTTTATTTTTTTTGTAACTTGTTTTTTTATAATCCAACACAGAATTAAATCGAAATGGTTTCTAAAATAGTAATGTCAAACTCTATAGATGGAATTGTTCCTAATTAAAATAATTGATTAATATGAATATTTAGTTCATTTATAATATTTCTGAACCTTTCACATGCATTTGATAAGTTCATTTTACTCATAAACAACAAATATTAAAACTTAAAAAAGGTACAGCCATAGTACCACCCACATGATTTGGATAAAATTTCACTTCAGAAAATAGTGCTTCCATGCATAGCTTTTTCCAACAAAATATTTCTTCTTAAAATACTATGGAGAATTCCTTGAAATGAGGACATTCATGAATGGCAGATTATATTTTCTTCATATTATCCTTCATACTGATTTTTTAAAAGACACCAGGAAATACTGGCTTGCTCCAGGACTGAATGAAATTAATATAATACACAATGAGTATATGTCTTATTCACTCACTCTATATGTTTCTGTTGAATCCCTTCTGTGTAGAGATCAACGTGTAGAATGCAAGTGAATAAAACATTCTTCCCGTTCTTAAGTATTTTACAGTCCAGCTGGGAAGACACAAATTTAATCCAACAGATAATATAATATATACTCCAGGCAGATAGTAAAAGCACAGAAATATTTTTTAAAATTCCAAGAGTAAATCACTACTTGGAAATTAGAAATGGCATATTAGGGACAGAATTTGATAGTTAGGAAATTGGTGAAGAGAGAATACAAGTCCTTTAGGCATGAAATGTAGTAAGTAGCTCTGACCTATATTTACTCACATGGACTCAATCACTAAACAATAATTTATTTTACTAAATTATTCATATGGGAGACAAATTAATGATCCTCTGGTAACCTCTTGAACCAGGGACACATCCATACATTAGCATATCATATAGAAAGAAACATTAATCTTTATAGCATTGATAATCTCTATAATTCTCTAAGCTTATTTTGAAAACTAATACTGAATATTTATTAGGCAATGTTAACTTTGTAAGCCCGTTGAGGTAGGAAGGCAATTTTATATAACCCTGTGGAACAGGTGAGGCAAATTTTAAAGATGTGAAAACTGATGTCATGAGAGGCCTAAATGCAAATAACTCCTAAGCACAGGCTTGGGAATTCAATCCAGGTATTTTGACCCCAGTTTAATTTCTTCTTTTACTATACCACACTGCCTCTTTCAAATAGGCTTAGCATTTGGATACTACGTTCTGTTATTAAAGCAGCTCACCACCCATCTTTATATGGGGTAGAAAATAGGTTTAAGCCTCTCCAGGGGCGCTTTTAACCTGGAAAGGAAGGAAATGCATCACAGGTGAAAGACAGCAGAACAATGTGACCTGCTCCTAATTTGCAGTGGTATTCATTTGGGTGGGATTTGACATTTCTGGGTAGATGTATACTTGTGATTGATATTTCATTCTTTAAAGCACAGCCTTTAAAACAGCTGTGAAATGCCAAGTTATTAATTTACACGTTGCAAAATGTAGTGTTAGGAAACCGATTTACATCTTTCCAAATTCAACCCCAGGGATACTAGGCTTTTGAAATCAGCACATCATGAAGAAGATTATCCCAATCAGCATAACGCTAAAAATTGCTGCCCAACGTTCAGCTCTGCATATAGCTAAAGGGATGAAAAAGGTGGTCAGGTGTAGTCACAGTAGATACAGCCAAAACAGAAAGACATATATACTTTGCAAGGTGGGGCAGGGAACATTTTTCTCTTTCATGCATATATTTTTTGTTTTAGACTTAGTTTATTTGGGCGGTGTATGGGACTGACTATTTAATGTATTCTTTCTTGAAATGGTAAAACAATCTCTTGAGAAGAGGGCTTCATTTTAAATAACATGTAAAGCCTATTTTACAGGTCTTCTCCCTGAAATGTATTCATTATTCTTTTTCTGTTCTTCACAGAGTAGATGCAAAAATATAAGCATGAAAATAAGTAGTACTAACAAATCATGCCTTAGGCATTCTTAAAATGAAACACTACATGAAATACTTTCATAATGAAGCTTTTGAAAGCCAATCCATAAATTGATGTCTAAATTGTATTGGAAACAATACACACTTGAAAATTGCACTGGAGTTTAAACAATATTTAACTACCTCCCTACATTTTTTTTTTCATTTTTAGAGGTTTATATGAACTGGGACATTTATTTTATGGTAAACAAAATATTTACATGGACTTTTTAATTCATTTATCAGTATAGAAAAAGAATAAGAATACCAAAGCAAATAAAGATACATCTCTTTACCATAATGATATCACTTACTATATTCCTGACTTGCTGACATTTTGAAGGGTAAAGAAACAAAATATTCTTCTAGGGTTTTTATGGTTTTAGGTCTAGGCATTACCATTCAGGACATAGGCATGGGCAAGGACTTCATGTCTAAAACACCAAAAGCAATGGCAACAAAAGCCAAAATTGACAAATGGGATCTAATTAAACTCAAGAGCTTCTGCACAGCAAAGGAAACTACCAGCAGAGTGAACAGGCAACCTACAAAATGGGAGAAAATTTTCGCAACCTACTCATCTGACAAAGGGCTAATATCCAGAATCTACAATGAACTCCAACAAATTTACAAGAAAAAAACAAACAACCCCATCAAAAAGTGGGCGAAGGGCATGAACAGACACTTCTCAAAAGAAGACATTTATGCAGCCAGAAAACACATGAAAAAATGCTCACCATCACTGACCATCAGAGAAATGCAAATCAAAACCACAATGAGATACCATCTCACACCAGTTAGAATGGCAATCATTAAAAAGTCAGGAAACAACAGGTGCTGGAGAGGATGTGGAGAAATAGGAACACTTTTACACTGTTGGTGGGACTGTAAACTAGTTCAAACCTTGTGGAAGTCAGTGTGGCGATTCCTCAGGGATCTAGAACTAGAAATTCCATTCCACCCAGCCATCCCATTACTGGGTATATACCCAAAGGACTATAAATCATGCTGCTACAAAGACACATGCACACGTATGTTTATTGTGGCATTGTTCACAATAGCAAAGACTTGGAACCAACCCAAATGTCCAACAATGATAGACTGGATTAAGAAAATGTGGCACATATACACCATGGAATACTATGCAGCCATAAAAAATGATGAGTTCATGTCCTTTGTAGGGACATGGATGAAATTGGAAATCATCATTCTCGGTAAACTATCGCAAGAACAAAAAACCAAACACCGCATATTCTCACTCATAGGTGGGAATTGAACAATGAGAACACATGGACACAGGAAGGGGAACATCACACTTCGGGGACTGTTGTGGGGTGGGGGGAGGGGGAGGGATAGCATTGGGAGATATACCTAATGCTAGATGACGAGTTAGTGGGTGCAGCGCACCAGCATGGCACATGTATACATATGTAACTTACCTGCACCTTGCGCACATGTACCATAAAACCTAAAGTATAATAATAATAATAATAATAATAAATAAAAATATAAAATTAAAAAAAGAAACAAAATATTTGTTCAGAAATATGTTACAAAACTCAAATATACTAGCTGCTTACTGAGCAATTTGAATCTTCATAGCAAAACAAAATGTTTTAGCAGGGATAAAAATATAGAAAAAATAAAATTTTAATTTGTGTTATTTGAAAATCTTAAAATATCATAAAAATGTATGCATTGCAAATGATGACATGCTATCGGTTGGATGAGTGAAGTAATGATTAGTAAGTATATCACAAGGAAAATATTGATACTTATTTCTCCGGCTGCCTTAATCATGGTGGCATAAGCCAGACCACTAAAGGACATGTGTATGCCATAGCAACTCGGATTATTCCCACATTTGCTTTTTCAAAAATACATTGTGTTTTCACATTTTATTGAAATGCACATTAACATATTCATAATATAATTATGGTTAAGCACATGACAACTGTTTGAAAACAATTAAGTAGAAATTTTAAATTGTCAAGTGAAAATATTCTTCAAAATTAAAACTCGACATTTTCTTACCGCCCCAGACATGTCCCCACTATCAAATCCAAGAAGAAGAAAATCAAATGTATTCCTTGTCATGGCTTTGCTTTTGGTGTTCTAAAGACAATATAGAAAATCACTATCTCATATTTAAAGATTATTAAAATATCTGACGAAAAATAGTAAAGAACTGTCAAGTAGCTAATTAATATGTTTTTATATTTTAGGATACTCATCCATTGGCGAAGTCTTATAAACATTAGGTAAAACCTTCATCCAATGCTAGATTTAAAAAATGAAAACTATTTCTCTTATTATCTGAACCACAATAATATTGGTTGAAGTTACATTTACTGAATATTTACCAAGTACCATCCTCAAGTACCACATTCTTTGCTTGTCTGCAAACTTTTAAGTCATTCTATGTGGTAATTGCTATTTTATTTATATTGCAAAACTGAAAAATGTTTATGCAGGCACAGTAGCTGTATTAACATTGCAGAGATAGAAAGTGTAAGGTCAGCACGGAATCCAATCTGATTGTACTTGAAAGGGGAAGCTCAGGAACACCATGCTCCATCTTCCTCATCTTTGTAAGAGGATTTGCTTCATCATCCAGGGGTAAAATGTTCATGTTTGCATCACTTACAGATATTACTGTTAGTTTAGTTGTATTAATTTCCCTCACTTTTAAGTTAAAAAAAGAAGCACTAAAATAATGCAATTTAGTTTGCTCTTTCTTGTTTTACTTGTCTATCTAGGTTGAATCCAATAAATCACCAATTACAAAACACTGAAGTTGGCTGGTATTAAGTAGCTTATGGAACAACAGAGTTAACAGGTGGATACATCACACACTTTACATGTTTTTGCCCTAAGGATATATAGATAGGAGAAAAATATGTCAAAAGAGACTCGAAAATGGCTAGTTCCCAAGTGGGTGGTCCTAGCTTACATCAATTAAAATAATACAGTTATTCTAATATTTCCCATTTTATCATAAAATTTTTCAAAAAGTTATCTTCGTCAGAAATTATGTGATACAGAAGTTTCTAGAAAAAATAAAATGATAGGAAAAAGTAATATGGAGACAAGTATAGAAGCAAAATAAAGCAGTCATATTCTCAGTGATGACTTTAGTTTTCTCTAATCTTATTTTTCCATAAAAATCACACGCTTCATAATCTTGCATACATAAGCAAATAACACATACATTAACAAAAATTACCCTCCTTGGAATGTTCTAAGAGCTTTACATATCTTAAAAAATTTGATACTCAAAACAATCTAATTGGTTAGATATAATTAATTTCCTCATTTTTTTAAATTATACTTTAAGTTCTAGGGTACATGTGCACAACGTGCAGGTTTGTTACATATGTATACATGTGCCATGTTGGTGTGCTGCACCCGTTAACTTGTCATTTACATTAGGTATATCTCCTAAAGCTATCCCTTTCCCCTCCCCCCACCACACGACAGGCCCCGGTGTGTGATGTCCCCCTTCCTGTGTCCAAGTGTTCTCATTGTTCAATTCCCACCTATGAGTGAGAACATGTGGTTTTTTGGTTTTTTGTTCTTGCAATAGTTTGCTGAGAATGATGGTTTCCAGCTTCATCCATGCCTCTACAAAGAACATGAACTCATCCTTTTTTATGGCTGCATAGTATTCCACGGTGTATATGTGCCACATTTTCTTAATCCAGTCTATCATTGATGGACATTTGGGTTGGTTCCAAGTCTTTGTTATTGTAAATAGTGCCACAATAAACATACGTGTTCATGTATCAACACAGGAAATAAAGAACACACATTGTTTTTCCACACAAATTTTATTTTTTTATTTTTTACTTAAATAAATCTTATTTTAGCATTAACTTCTTGCCAAGTAAGGTAACTCGATAACATGTATTTGATTCCACCTCCAACCTCTCAAATATCAACACAAACAATCCATATGATATAAAACAAGATATTTCTGACAATTTGTAATGTACACATTCAAGTAATAGCAATTTAAGTTGAATTGTTAAGTGAATTTAGCAAACCTGCAGGGTTCAAGATCAATATAGCACTAACAAAAGACTCTATTTTTCTATGTGCAACCCCCCAAAAAATGCAAAATAAAATAAACGCAGAACAAATAACACACAAATAATTGAATTGTCAAATCAAACTCACACAAATCTGAGATCTTAACAAAAAAACTAGGCTTCACTAGTAATGACAAAGATACGGGCAATCATTTCCGAAAAAAGCCTACATAAGCCTCACATACAGCGGGCTCTCCCGGTTCTTCCACAGCAAACCTATATTACCGGGCTTCCTATAACTACTAAATCCCTAGGTTTTGTGATTTCACATCCACAACAGAAGAACAATTAGTCTGAGAGATCTCCATTGTCATCAATGTTTCTGTGAAGTTTTCTTTAACTCATAAATTCTGTACTTATCTATAAGCAATGCTTAGGGTCAGCCTTTCTCAGGCATTCCGTAGATAAGTTTCATTGTCCTAAGAAAGAGTGTTAGCTAGTTTACCCATAAGTTTAGTTATGTAAAATAAACTAGTTTATGCCAAATTGATTCCCTTCTTTTCTTTCTGTTAGGAGTTGCTTAATGGTATTCCGGAGATAAATAAATTGCAGGTCAGTAGTTCTAACTTCTTCCTTTCTAGTTGTGCCAGATGAAAGAATATCAGTAAACTTTTCAGGGGGTGAGGGTTCAGGCAGTGGTACAAGGAAGTGACACTTAAGCTCTTAAGGTTCTGATGATATATGTACACATATGTGTGTTTATATGTATACGTATATGTATAAGTATTTTTATTTATTTGTTTTTGAGACAGAGTGTCACTCTGTTGCCCAGGCTGGGGGATGGAGTGCAGTGGCATGATCGCGATCTCGCCTCACTGAAGCCTCCGCCTTCCGTGGTCAAGTGATTGATTCCCCTGTTTCAGCCTCCTGAGTAGCTGGGACTACAGGCACTGGAGCCACCATGCCCAGCTAATTTGTATATTTTTTATACAGACAGGGTTTCGTCATGTTGGCCAAGCTGGTCTCGAACTCCTGACCTCACGTGATTCACCCGCCTCGACCTCCCAAAGTGCTGGATTAAACGCCTGAGCCACCGCACCCTGCCAATATTCCTGATCTGAGTGAAGCTCATGTTGGTGTGTTCACCAAATAAAAGTTCATAGGACTGTGCTTAAGATTTGTGCACTTTTCACCCTATATGTTATCCTTTAATGAAAGTATTTCCTTCAAAAGTTACTAGAAGGTTACTTGAAAATGACTGAGAAAATGAGAAAGCTAAATGAGCACTGCTAAGAGTGATAATATATATGTATAAGAAACATTTGCCAAACGTTAATGTGAAAAATGTTATGGAAAAGTTTTCAAAAGAAAAGAGTTACATTTTAATTTGTGATTTCACTTTTTCTGTTTGTGATTCCTTATGATTTTCATTGCAGCATTAACTTGATATTCTATTTTTCACAGGTAATAATTTGGTCAACTAATCGTATTCTGACTGTTTCTTGTAAGTCTTAAAAAGATTAGATTTGATCACTTTTCATATTATTTGGGAAGGAAGTAAAAGTGAATGTGAAGTAATTTTGAGGTTTAAATTGATACCTAGGAAGGAGGATTGACCTAGTTTGTGCTGAAATTATAACCCCACCGATTTCATAACTGTAAATGTAAACAATGTATATTTTCAAAAGTATTTTCAAAATAAGAATTACTATGAGGCACATTGTTGTTTTTATTTTTCTTTTCTTTTTGTCAAATAGCACATAAATGGATGTAGATTAATATATAGAAGTCGACCGGACACGGTGGCTTACGTGGGAGGCCGAGGAGGGCGGAGGCTGAGGCAGGGGGATCACTCAATGTCAGGAGTTAGTTCAAGACCAGCTTGGCCAACATAGTGATATCCCCATCTCCACAAAAAAAAAAATACAAAAAATTAGCCGGGCGTGGTGGTGGGCCCCTGTAATCCTGGCTATCACTCAGGAGGCTGTGGCAGGAGAATCGCTTGAACCCAGGAGGCGGATGTTAGAGTGAGTTGAGACCGCCCACTGCACTCCAGCCTGGGTGACAGAGCAAGACTCCGTCTCATTAAAAAAAAGAAATAGCCAGGCCCAGTGGCTCATGCCTGTAATCCCAGCACTTTGGGAGGCCGAGGCAGCCAGATCATCTGAGGTCAGGCATTCGAGACCAGCCTGGCCAAAATGGTGAAACCCTGTCTCTACTAAAAATACAAAAATTAGCCGGGTGTGGTGTCCTGGGCCTGTAATCCCAGCTACCCAAGAGGCTGAGGCAGGAGGATCGCTGGAACCTGGGAATCAGAGGCTGCAGTGAGCTGAGATCGTGCCACTGCACTGAAGCCTGGGGCACAGAGCAAGACTCCGTCCCAAAAATAAAAATAAAAAATAAATAAAAATAAATAGATAATATGTATCAATAAAATTGAGTAATTGAAATTATAAGAAGATAGATAATAATTTGTAATTTTCTTCAAAATCCTGAAGGATACTATAAACTAGAATATAGCAAGCAGCTGTTATCGGACAAAAATAAGAATTATAGGGCCCTAGAGAATTTTAATAGCATAACAGATATTTTTGGTGTGTGAACAAAATATAAGATAAAATATTCCACAGACAATGTGAAAGACAGTTACAATTAGGCAAATAATTTATGCATTGTGGCCATTTAATTAAGTGAATATATACATAGTAATAGTATGTTAGTGATATAGTGAATATATATATTATGTTAACATAGAGTGTCTTTTTCATATAATCTTCCATACAACTGAAATTACTATTAAAACATGTAGTTTAAAATCCAATATTAGGCCGGGCGCGGTGGCTCATGCCTGTAATCCCAGCACTTTGGGAGGCCGAGGCGGGTGGATCTCGATCTCAGGAGATCGAGACCATCCTGGCTAACACGGTGAAACCCCGTCTCTACTAAAAATACAAAAAATTAGCTGGGCGTGGTGGCGGGCGCCTGTAGTCCCAGCTACTCGGGAGGCTGAGGCAGGAGAATGGCATGAACCTGGGAGGCGGAGCTTGTGGTGAGCCGAGATTGCGCCACTGCACTCCAGCCTGGGCGACAGAGCTGAGACTCTGTCTCAAAAAAAAAAAAAAAAAAAATCCAATATTAAATAAAAATTCAATTATTGGATGAATAGAAACTAACATAATTTGGATAAATATTTTACACAATATTTACTGTTAAAGTCATATTTTAGGTTAGATCTCACAACAACTAGACATTAATAAATCAATTTCAAGATGAAAAAAATTCTCAAAAAATCATACATCATTCAGTTTATCTAAAACCTGAAATGAGTTCTTACTGAAATAAGAGAAATTAAAAATAATCTAAGAAAAGTATGCTGCTTTTTTGACACATCCTGGTAACCTAATTAAAATTATTTAAATTAACAACAGCTTCCATATTATGAATTTATATATATGTATGTGTGTGTATATATGTATATGTAAATATATATATATATATACTGTAGTGTTTAATTTGAAAATTTCACCATTTCAGTGTTTAATATTTTAATGTACTGGTTCATAGAATAGATTAATTTTGATATGTACAAATAAAACACAAATTTGAGGATTTTAAAGTGATTTTATGTATTTGACTAAATTATTATACTTTATAGATTATGTTTCTACCTATACAATTAAGATACTTAATGTAGTGCTAATAAAATTTCTAGAGAGCCAGATTATCCACCCACCCACACCTGGAAAGAATGACAGCTTGGGAAGAACAAAATTATCTGCAACCTGTCCCAAACCCTAATTAAAATAAAAAAATGAATCCAAAATACCTGTAGAGTAAAAGGAATCATAGATATAAGACCATACTAAAAAGGAGTCATGAGTAATGAGGGCTGTTTCATTTCTGGTTAAACCTTTTCAGGCCCACTTATACATATTATACAAGAGGAAAAAAAGAAAAGCTTGCAAATTATTATTGCATATATGATGACAAATTATATATCTATAACAATGTCCATATATTAATTTATATATTTAATTTAGACTTAATTTTATATATATTTTTAAATGTTTATGTTTCATGGCATAGACTGCTCCCTTAAACTAATTTTTATCTCTTACTTCCTTGTTTTTCCCATGATTATACTGGCTTTTCAAAAGCTGCAATTACTTTACAGACATCTTTGTGTTCTCAACTCTTCCTTATGCATGCATAATGAACCATTTGCTAAATTTTGAACAAGAGATTAATATATCTAAAGATTACCTAGTATAGTCTCTTTAAAAAAAAATTGCCTTGATAAAAATAATGCCAAACATTTGAAAGAAAGTAAAAAAAGCATTTACAATGAGACTCTCTCTCTCTCTCTCTCTCTGTGTATATATATATATATATATACACACATATACACACACACATATATATAATATACCAAGCACATAGGTAAAAGTTAACTTCTGTAATGAAACAATACACTCAAATCTTTATCTAATTTTTAATCTAATTTTTTAGCAAATAACTTATCAGAGCAAATGTGCTTAAGTAGTGCTAAAGATGCTTAACTTTTCTCAAAATAAAGTAAAAGTATTATTTTTAGTGTATTCCAAATTGTGTATGGTGTCATTTGGTTAATTAAGAAAACTATAACAACTTATATTACATATTATATGCACATATAGAAGTATGTGATTATATAATTGTTTATTATTGAGAAAATAAGAGCATTGATGTATATTAAGAAAAATGGGTATAGAATTATTAAAGTATACTTATTACTCATTAGATTAATGCAACTATTGGTTCAGTATATATATTTTAATTTCCTCTCTGTCTACCAAACATTTAAGTTATTATAAATAGTACATAGAAAGATGATTAATTTATATATTTTTTCTCTTGACATATGGAGTATAAAATAAGTAATACATATACTTAAGATTAAAACTATCTTCTATTAATTAATATTTTCTAAGTGGCTAAAGAATCTATTTTCTTAAAAATGTATGGTTACCTTGTTTTAAACAGCAATGAAACACATTTATATTAATAAATAGAACAAGAAGGCACATCCATATAATAGAATAACATTCAGAAATAAGAGTTTGAGCTATTAAATCACACAAAAGCAAGGATAAATCTTAAATGCACATAGCTAAAAGAAGCTAGGCTCAAAAAGCTATATAATGTGTGTTTCTGACTGTATGACATTCTGGAAAGGGTAAAACTATAGAGATGGTAAACAGTGTAGTGGTTGAAAGGTGTTGTTTTGTTACTGGTGTTATGTTTTATTTTTGTTTTGGGGGCATTTATTTTGTTTTGTGATGGGGACATTTAATATGTAAAGCACAAGGAAACTTTAAGGCACTGAAAATATTTTGTCTTATATTATTATGGTAGGTAGTCAATACTATGTAAATGCCAGAACCTATAAAAATTTATAGCACAAAGAATGAGTGCTGAATGCATGTAAGCAAAAACAAAGACATTTATGAGTCTGAGGGATCTGAAGATGGAGTGCAGAGTGTGACAAAAGAACCTAACTATTATAAATAAATGAAACAACCACAATGAAGGAGAAAGACAGAAAAGGTGTTGACTTTGATAACTTTGGGTATGAATGAATAATGTAAGAGCAAAGAAAAAAACTGTACTCCCATTATAAAGTTATTTTCTGCAGAGGGAAGGGTTAATGACTTTGAAACCATATGTGCGTGATGGGATTGAACAATGAAGTAAACGAATGGTAGATTGTTGTTTCCCAGTATTGGAGTAATTGATTAGAGACAGGTAAGAGGAGATGGCTGAAGTCATCTGTATTATGACATACTAGAGTTGGCGGCATCAGCATGAACAATGTTAAACTTAATGTAGACACACATAAGTACATACAGAAATATTTATAGTATTTTTAAGATACATAGGTAAATATACAGGCAGTTCCCTTGTTCTGTCAGCTGAGAGGACCCAGAAACAGTTGTTTCAGTAGCCATGAACACACCCAACAACCCGAATTGGTTTCCAGTACTATTCTCTAATAAAATAAACTGTGGCTTTTTGGAGAAATAGAAGAATCTAGAGCTGGGACAGAGAATATATAACATAACTCCAGAGCATCTTATAGTGTCAGATAGTAAGGAGGTGCTCAAAAATCCACAATAATGGAGATATGTCAAAGGGACACAGGTACCAACTGAAAGAGCTTTCAATGTCCAAAGAGAGAAAATTTGAGCCATAATGTAAATAATAAAGTACTGAATTATTAACCACAATATAAAACAAATATCCATGAATCTATATTGATATAAATAAAGGATTGCATCAAAACATTAACAAGAGGAAATAAATGGATCTCCCATGCTAAATAATTCGCAATGTAATTACTCCTTGGAATGTAACTCTCTATTATTTAAGAAATATGGGCTGCGCAGAGTGACTCCTTTCCAAAGAGCACGGTATGAAAAAGGGGGTGATGTGTAAAAGTGTAACTTCATGTTAGAGAAACCTGACAAATACTACCTCAGCCAGGTGACCACATTTAACAGCAACAACAAGCCATGTTGATTGTGACCATGTTTAACATCAATAAGTCATGTTGATTCCTTGGTAGGAAGTGATTAGCATGGCACTCTGCTTCTCTTATCTTCTTCCTCAAAACATACAACCCCTGCTTAATCAATGGAAAACATCAGGCTAACCCAAGTGAAGAATGTTCTGTAAAATACCAGAGCAGCACTCCTCAAAATGCTCAAATTTGTGAAAAACAAAGAAAATGTCATAGCCAAGGGAAGCCTAAGGGTGATGAGCAAATGAAATGTGGTGCTATGAATGGAAGAGTAAGAAAAAAATAAAGAGATTAAGTAAAACATGAAAAATATCTGCAGTATAGACTTCAGTAATAATTACCAATATCTACTCATTAGCTGTGACAAAAATACTAGTATAAGACATTTAGTACTAGCATAAGACATATACGGTTGTGATAAAAGTACTAGTATAACACATGTACAGTACTAGTATAAGACATTTAGAATAATAAAAACTATGGGTAGTATATATGGGGACTCTGTGCCATCTTTTTCATTTTTCATAAATGTAGAACTATTCTAAGGTAAAAAGTTCATTTAAAACTAATACTGATGCTGAATCTGAGATGAATATTTATAAACAAAAATAGTTTAGTTTTATTCTAATAAATAGCTCCCTAAACTAATAATTCCAATTCAATATTACAAGTTTTTAAATGAATAATTGGCAGTGAGAATGAATGGCTTTGAAAGTAGTGTCCATTAGTTAATGTGGCATGGATGGTATTAGGTTTCTGCTTCAGTGAACTCAGTGATGGAAAGAACTCGAAGTTGAGTTCATAATTTTATGCTATGTGGAAAAGGTGGGGCTTTACATTGGTTCCTTACTGGGACTGTTTTTCCCAGTGCGGTAAAAATGAGCAGATATTCGGGTGTGCCAGAGCATTGTGAGGACATTTATCTAATTCAGATCATACAAGCTTAGAAACAGGTATGAGCCATGCTCACCAAGATGATTGATTAATAGTAAACTTGATGACATTATCATTTATACATCTGTCACTCAATTGGGTGCAAACTTGAAAGGGTAAAAATGAAACATTGCCTCTCCTAAAACTATTTAATATTAATGATAATTCACTTACGTAAAATCAGATATTTTACAAATGACAAAAACAATTGTGTAAAGAGTTTTAGAGAAATTCCCCTCCCCTCTTTCTTGATTAATTGGTCATATGGCTAGTCGATTATTTCCAGAGGGAATCTTGCTAGTAACAAAAAAGTATTTATGTAATATTTTTCCTCGGATAGTGATGGTGTTGAAAACCAATTTCATTATCCCAAGCATTACTAACGTATGCTTAATATAGGATTAGATTTTTTAAAGAAATAATTGCTAACGTAAGACTGAGCTAATTGTTAAAAAAAAATTCCCAAAGTAGCCACATGTCTTGCACAGAACAACTAAACACTTCATAAGTATCAAGCTGTTCTTTCCCAAAGAAACATGAATCATAATATTGCTACTGAAAATGTTCATTAAACTAAATGAGAGTGCAATTAGCTTCCAAAAATCTTAAGTATTCCAACTTGCTGTCGAGAGAAATTATACATTCAAAATGTGTTTATTAGCTGCAGTGCATTAAAACTTCTGATTTCAGGAATATTTTGACCTACTTTTTAAGAACAATTGGTCTTAAAATAACTTCAAATGCAATTTCAAACATAACGTCACATAGTATAAGTGTATGGAAATATTCAGTTTTATTTAAATTTTATTCTTTTTTTCATGCATCAAAGTAAAGACTCCATTTGTACTAGTGGAAAAATAAATTTCAATCCAGTAAATCGAATTTGTGTGGCAAATTCTATAAAATGCTATAGAATTTGGGAGGTGGAGGCAGGCAGATCATGAGGTCAAGAGATCGAGACAATCCTGGCCAATATGGTGACACCCTGTCTCTACTAAAAATATAAAAATTAGCTCAGCGTGGTGGCGCGTGCCTGCAGTCCCGGCTACTGGGGAGGCTGAGGCAGGAGAATCGCTTGAACCCGGGAGGCAGAGGTTGCAGTGAGTCAAGATCTTGCCACTGCACTCCAGCCTGGCGACAGAGCGAGACTCTGTCTCAGAACAAAACAAAACAAAGCAAACAAACAAAAAAAAAGTGTCTAAATTGATTTAATTTAAGAAAATATTGTATTGAATTCTATTTTAATCCATATTGTGAACTCCTCACCTCATAAAACACCTATATATAATATTTAATTTTACAAATATTTTTGAACAAGTAGATGCTCTGAAGGTAATTCAGAGAAAAGATCTGAGGTCAAAAGCCAGCCTGGAACACAAAGCTATAAAGGTAATAGAGTTTTCAACCTGCCATATAGCACAGACATTGCTATTAATCAAAGTAGATTAGAATTTTAGAGCACAGAGAAATGATTAAGGCAAAATTTGAAGGATTAAGTTAAAGACCATACCTCATAGACTATAATACAGAAAATTGGGTACAGTGGGACAAATACATTTCACAAAACAATACAACTGTAAAATGTTTACATGCTTATCTCAGCTTTATCTTTCTTTAAAGAAAAAAAAATGAGTAAATTCCCTGAAAAGTTTTTCCATTGGTTGACCCTCAAAATAGCCCGGGACCTGCTTTTCTACTATTTTCATGGTCCAAAAACACACACACACATATATAAAAGCACACATCTCATATGACAGAAGTTTCAGACATGCATAATTGCCACTGAGTTCCCACAAATATAAGCTCCCAATAAAGAATTTTTTAAATGAATTACAATATACTAAAGGAAAGAAATCACACTACGTAAGTCAGCAGTAACTACAACCAACATGAGTATAAATACACACAATCCAGGTATCAGAACTTTCAAGCCTAGTATATGAAATGTATATAACGTAGACATACGTAATTTAATGCAAGAATTAATAAAAGCATGAGTCAGGAGTAGGAGCCTATTACAATGACCAAGAATATTGAAAGGTAATATTATTTATCTTAGTTTCTTTCAGGACATCTAATCATTAAAAAAAACTAAGAATAAATTCATTTTGGGGCACATTAATTGTAACTGTTCCTGCACAATTTATTGAATGAACAAATTGCTCTGTATTTGTCAAAAATCTGTTGTTCAAATATGTTTGTTGTGTTTCAAGTTCTCGATTCCTTTGAATAGATCTTGTTTTCTATCCCTAGATAAAACCCCAATGTGTTAATAACTGCAGCATTATAATAATGCTTAATGCCAGGTAATGTTAGTACTTCAACTTGGTTCTTCAAAGATATTTTGACAATACTGATGCCTTTGAATATTCATGTAAATTTTTGAATCATCTTGTTAATTTCTACTAAAAAGTTTTTTTGTGATTTTAACATCTATTCTAGGAAAACTATAAACAAACCTGAGGAGACTAGACACTTTCACTATATTGAATGCTCTGATTCATAAAAAGGTATATCTCTTGTTTTATTTAGGGATTTTAATATTTCTGTCATTAGTGTTTTTTTTTTTTTTTTTAGTTTTCAGCTTAAGTATACTTCAGGTCACTTTTGATCAGATTTATTCCTAATTATTTCACACTTTGATGCTATTGTAAGTGTTTTTTTAACATAAAGACAGTGAATTTTTAATGTGTTGCCACACTGTCAATAATAAATATTACATAGTTAGAAAAACATCTCATGATACAAAAAGAAGTTTTTGATTTATATTTTCCATTTTTTCTACCCATAAATACATTTTGTACTTATGCAAAATACATCCCTGTAAGAATAACTAGGTCTTTTTCTTTTAACTTTCTCATTAGTGCCTAAGCTTTTTATGAGCATAATAACTGTCAGTATTTGTACAGCACTTTGTAATTTGTAGAGCATATTCACACTCACTATTCTGTTCCATCTTCCCAACTACCCTGTCTATTAGACAGGGAAGATGTTCTCCCAAATTTACAGATGAAGATGCCGTGATCGACATCCATAAAGTTTGTAGCATCAGAACAAGATCTCAGGCTAGAACAATCAATTTCTGGTTGTTGCTGGTATACAAAAATGTAATTGAATTTTGCATATTGATATTATGTCCTGTAATTTTGCTAAACTCACATACTGGCATTAATTGATTTTTTTTGGTAGGTTCCATGGACTTTTACATGAATGATCATGTCATTGGAAATGTGATGGTTTCATTATTTCTTTCAGATATGAATCCCTTTTATTTCTTTTTCTTTCCTAAATGCTCTTTCCAAAACTTTCAACACAGTGTTGAGTAGAAATGATGAGAGCATATAGCTTTGCCTCATTACTGAACTTAGATGGAAAATGTTCAGTGTTTTTTTAATGCCCTTTACCAAGTTGAGGAAGTTTCTATTCCTTGTTTTGCTTGTTTTTATTTATAATAGGTGTTGGATTTTGTCAAATTCCTTCCGTCCCTCCCCTCCCTCCCCCCTTCCCTCTCTTTCTTCCTTCTTTCCTTCCTTCCTTCCTTTTTTTTTTTTTTTTTTTTCTTTTCTTTCTTTTTTTTTGAGACAGAGACTCCCTCTGCCGACCGGAGTGCTGGAGTGCAGTGGCATGATCACGGTTCCTCAACCTTTGCCTTCAGGGTCCAATCAATTGTCCTACCTCAGCCACCCAAGTAGTAGGTGGGATTACAGGCAAATGCTACCACACTTGGTTAACTTTTGTAGTTTTTAGTAGAGACAGGGTTTCACCATGATGGCCAGGCTGGTCTCTCGAACTCCTGAGCTCAAGAGGTCTGCCTGCCTTGGCTTCCCAAAGTGCTGGGATTACAGGACTGAGCCACGGCAACGGGCCTTTTAGTTCTTATTTAGAAGTTTCAAATAGTGATTTTTATATGTTGATTCTTGAATGTTCACCCAACTTGTATTCCTGATGTATTCCTGATATAACACTTACTCATTATGTTTGATCATTTTTATATACTGAGGAATTGAATTTATGAAAATTGTATTTAGAGGATTTTTAACTTTGTTCACGCAGGATATTTGATGTAGTCTTCTGTTCTTGAAATGAATTTGCTAATGGTATTAGGGTAACACTGTACTCATGAACACAGCAGAGATTATTCCTGATTAATTTTCTGGTAGAGTTTATGTAGAACTGGTATATATTCTTTCTTCAATTTTTGGTAGAATTAATCACAAAAGCCATCTAGGTTAGGATATTTCTTTGTGGGAAATAGTAAAATCTTTGTAATAGATATAAGAACACTATTTTTTCTTGATCAAGCTTTGAATTTATGTATATTTCAGAAAAGTTGCCGATTTTATGTAAAATTTTAAATTGATTGCTATGAAGTTAATGATATCTTCTTATTCTGTTAATCTATAGCCATATCACATACTTCATGCTTCATAGCAGTAGTTTTTTTCTCTTTTTATTCTGATCAGTCTCACTATAAGTTTAACTATTTCATTATTTTTGCAGACTCATTTTTTCATTTCAAAGATGCTCTATTATTTTTCTGTATTCTAGTTCCTGATCATAATCATTTTTTTCTCCTTATTTTGAGTATAGCTTTTGATTTTTTCTGCTTTACTAAAGTTTGAAGTTATTGACTTCAGAAGTTTCTTTTGTCTAATATGTCATGCTTATCAATATTCCCTAAAGTATTGCTTTGCCAATTTCTGTCAATTTGATTATGTTGTGGGTTACATTTTCCTTCATTTCAAAACACATTCTAATTTACCTTTTACTTTTTTCTTTAATCTTGGATTATATAAAAGTATATTATTGACCGGGCGTAGTGGCCCAAGCCTGTAATCCAAGCACTTTGGGAAGCTGAGGCGGGCGGATGTCGAGGTCAGGAGATCGAGACCATCCTGGCTAACACGGTTAAACCCCGTCTCTACTAAAAAATAAAATAAAATAAAATAAAAATTAGCCTTGTGTGGTGGCAGGCGCCTGTAGTCTCAGCTACTAGGGAGGCTGAGGCAGGAGAATGATGTGAACCCGGGAGGCAGAGCTTGCAGTGAGCCAAGATCGTGCCACTGCACACTCCAGCCCAGACGACAGAGAGAGACTCCATCTCAAAAAAAAAAAAGAAAAGTATATTATTTTGTTTTCAAATACTTAGTGACTATCTAGATGCCTTTCTTTTATTAGATTGTAAATTATTTTTACTGTGGTTAAAGAAAATACATAAGATAACTTGAATTCTTTTAAATGCATTGAGGCTTTTATGGTCCAGAATATGGCCTTTTTATTGTTCTATAAATTATTGAGAAATTATTTTAAAATATCATGGATATTTCAGGCTGTTTGTTGATACTTAAGAATATTGTCATCAATTCTATAGCTTAGGGCATTTGTGCTTGTACCATGTCTGACAATTCACACACAATTCTGAAACATATTGAAGTCCATTCTCCCACAATACAGAATAAAATCTTACTATAGATGGATTGTTAACATTTTCAATTTTCTGCTTATGGGAAATATTTTATAATTTATTTTGCATTTGATAGGAAGTAGGTTGAATATCACCTTATAAATATTCTCTTGCTATAAAATATTCATTGACTAAGTGATTTTTTTTTAATTGGAAAGATCTATGACTACATTGGGAGAAAAGCTAATTTCTCTTTTTCCTCTAACTTTCTTTGCTTACTTCCTTGTAAGCTATAACACTGTATAGTGAGGTGAATGCTTATTATCCACTCACGCAAATGGAGCCTTGGAGCTGCAAAAGCTCTGTCTACTACATGTCCCTATATTTACTATTACTTTGCAGAAGAATACTTATCTGATGAGTGGTTATGTCAGGAGAAATTGTCATTCAATTCAGGAATAGCCCTTTCTTTTTATCTCCTCTTCATTTTCCTCTGATCCTCTGCTTCATGCCATGTATCTTGCCAAGCTCTGTATTCTGTAAAGCCTGGTGTTAAATGTCAGCTTTACAAAATTATATGTAGACCTCATAAGTCAACTCTTTCTTATTATCCCACAGGTTGTTAAAAAATTTACACAGAAGAGAAAAGACATCATCTTTCTTTTCTTTTCTGTTTTAGTTTTTTCAAGAATTGATGGTCTCAGTGCTGTATCTCAGTACTTTCTGAACACACACACTTTACAAATGAATTGTGCTATCATCATAAATTAGCGTAGTGAACTTTCTTCAACTGATGATACATTTGCAAATATTTTAGGGGAATATAGGACCCTTCTCCTAGTATAAGCAAAAGTCCGTTCTCTAAGATTTTATCTTTGCTATCCTACACAGCATTTACTAAGTACTATATTCATTATAAATTTCTTTTCTCCTAGCTTTATTGAGGTATAGTTGACAATTTTAAAAAATTATGTAATTAAGCTGTATGCCTTGATGATTTGATACACGTGTACATTGTGAAATAGTCAAAATCAAACTAATTAACATATTTATTACCTGGCATAGTTACCATTTTATTTTTTTGTATGTGTGGTGAGTATGCCTAAGATCTACCCTCTTAGTGAATTTCAAATATACTACAGTATTGCTAACTATAATTACATTGTTTATCAGCAGATCTCCAAAACTTATTCATCTTGCATCTTTTAATCTTTGTACTCCTTGACCAACACCTCCCAATTTCCCACCCACCACGCCATTTCAGCCCCTGGTAACTATCATTCTACTTTCTGTTTCTATGAGCTTAACTATTTTAGATTTAATGTATACATGAGATCGTGCAGTATTTTTCTTTTTGCTTTTGGGTTATGTTAGTTTGCTTAGCTTTCAACGTTGTGGCAAATGGCAGAATTTCCTTCTTTTATAAGGCCAAATAATATTCCATTGTTTACACATAATATGTAATAACATAATTTTATCAGGGAAATAATATGTTGTTAGGAATATAGGAAATATATATATATTTTATATATATTTGATGCAAAGGTAATTGGTAGCAACACCTCCTGCAGTCAGAAATCCTCTTCAACTTTCCGCTCCCTAAAAACTTAACTGCTAATGGCCTACTGTTGACTGAAAGCAGTATCAATGATATGAGAGTCAATGAATACATATTTTGTATACTTTACGTATTATATTCTCATTTCTTACAACAAGTAACCTAGAGACAAGCAAATGTTATTAAGAACATCATAAGGAAATGAAAATACATTTACTATGCATTAAGTCATTAAGTGAAAGTGGTCATCATACAGTTCTTCCTCCTCATCAACTTCACATTGAGTAGACTGAGAAGGAGGAAGAAGAAGAGGGGTTGGTCTTGTTGTCTTAGGGGTGGCAGAGGCAAAAGAAAATACCTGTATAATTGGATCTGCATAGTTCAAACTTATGTTGTTCAGGGGTCAGCTGTGTATATGTATTTCTTTATTAATTACTCTATCAAAGGAAATTAGATTGTTTCCATATCTTAGTTGGATATGAGTGAGTGATGCTGAAATATTTATGTGAGGGCTGATAACTCTGTGAGTTGCTGATGTGATTTCCTTTAGATATACACAAGATGCGTGATTGTTGAGTCATAGAGTAGTTCCATTTTTAATCTTTTTGATGAGCCTGAATAATATTTTCCATAATGACTGTACAAATTTACATTCTCTATAACCACGTACAAGGATCCATTTTCTCTATATCCTCGACAACACTTGTTATGGTTCATTTTTCTAACAGTAGGCATTCTAATAGGTGTCAGATGTTATCTCATTGTGGTTTTGATTTGCATTTCCTTGGTTATTAGTAATATGGATCATGTTTTATTTACTAGTTGGCCACTTTTATGTCTTCTTTTGAAGAAACATCTATTCAGCTTATTTTCCTGCTTTTAATCAAGTGACTCTTTTTTTCTCTTTTTTATTTTTTGCTATTGAGTTGTATGACTTGCCTATATATTTTAGGTGTTAATGCCATATCAGATGTATTGTTTGTCGATATCTTCTTCCATTCAGTAGGTTGTATTTTCACTTTGGATTTTTTCCAAGAGTGAAAAAATGTGCTCCCTTTGCTGTGCAGGAGGATTTTCATTTGATGCAATCTTGTTTGCCCACTTTTACTTTCGTTTCCTGTGCTTTCAGGGTAATATCCTATATATATGTGTGTGTGTGTGTGTGTGTGTGTGTGTGTGTGTATATGTATGTGTGTATATATATGTATGTGTGTATATATGTATGTGTGTGTGTATATGTGTGTATACATATATAAAGAGAGAGCCCAGATCAATGCCAAGAAGGTTTTTGCCTGCATTTTCATCCAGGAGTATTACTGTGTCAAGTTTTATGAGTAAACCTTTAATGCATTTTGAGCTGATTTTTATATATGGTGTGAGATGAAGGTCTAGTTACATTTCTCTGTAAGTGCATATTCAGTTTTCCCAGTACGAGTTTTTGAAGAAACTATTCTTGCTCTATTATGTGTTCTTGGCATGATTAAAGAAGATCAGTTGACCCAGGATGTACAGCTTTATTTCTCATCTCTCCAGTCCATTTTATTAATCCATATGTCTGTTTTCATGTCAGTACTACACTGTTTTGATCGCAATAACCTTATATTTTGAAATCAAGAAGTGTGATATGGCCGGACATGGTCGCTCATGCCTGTAATCCCAGCACTTTGGGAGGCCGAGGTGGGGGGATCACAAGGTCAAGAGATCGAGAACATCCTGGCCAACATGGTGAAACCCCGTCTCTACTAAAAATATAAAAATTAGCTGGGCGTGGTGGTGCACACCTGTAGTCCCAGCTACTCGGGAGGCTGAGGCAGGAGAATCGCTTGAACCCGGGAGGTGGGGGTTGGAGTGAGCCGAGATTGTGCTACTGCACTCCAGCCTGGTGAGAGAGAATCCATCTCAAAAAAAAAAAAAAAAAAGAAAAAAATGTGTGATGTGTCTAGCTTTGTTCTTGAGATTGCTTTGGATATTTGTGGTCTATTGTAGTTCTAAAAGAATTATAGAATTATCTTTTCTACTTGTATAACATGCATTGGTATTTCGATAGTGTGTTTCTTAATATAATTGAAGATATAAGGCTAGATAGTTAGCATTCTGCTTCCAGTACTTATGAGAACACTATCAAAAACATGGTAACAGGTTCCATCATTAACAAATGCTATGGAAGAAGTTCTGTACATGTAAAAGCAGCTTATATTTATTTACAAAGACTTTTGATCAAGTTTTGGCAAAGTTATGAATTCCTTTCACTTGAAATATTAGAATGAGCATACGTTATCCTTTTTCAATAATTATGACCTTATTTGAACAGATCTCAAAATAGGAAAATTCCTTGAATTAAAGAGAAAATGATTGTCATTATGTATAGTCTGTTAGTACACTTTGATTTTTTAAAGTTATAAAAAATTATTTTAGTTCTCTTAAAAGTTCAGATGATAATTTTCCTTTTTCATGAGACACTTGTCAATGATTGACTTTAGGGTAAAAATAATCTTCTATGATTGTATTCAATTTTCGACGCTCTCAAATAGCTTTTATAACCTTTGTTTTCCAGATGGAATAATAGTACTCACTTAAAAGACTGATCTTGAAAAATATTTAAGGCTTGATCTTGAATGCTAAACTATTTCAACAAAGGTATCTGTTGTGACTTCTATTATCACAACTTAGCCATTGTATTCTCAAATTACTCAGTTTATACAGATTCACCAGTTTATTAATACTAATTTCCATGTTCTCATAAGGTTTTTAAAATTGCAGTATCACAGCCATATATACAAATTTGCTTTCTAATACTCATATGTGTGCATTTCTGTGAATATAGCTATATACCCTTGTAAGGATTTTTGATCATATTTTAGAAAGACATCTATTTTATTCATGAGTTCATTTGACTAATATTCATTTCTATTGATCAGAAAAAACTAGTGTACCAAACTTTTCAATATGAAATATTCCTATTTACTTAAGCTGATGTGTTTCTGTCAATGAATTCTAATTTTATCTCATTAATTATACTCTCTTTTATTAATGTTTTCATGATATACCATTTCTATTCCATTATTTTCTGTATGTCTGGTTTTTTTAATGGGTTTGTTATAAAACCATGATAGCTCAATTATTTTTAACTCAAACAGAATGTCAATGCATGTTAATGGGAAAATTTGTTCCATTTCCATTATAATAATCATGTTCCTCATGTTTTCACTTTTCTATTTTTTTGTTGGAATGAATTTTCTTCTTACTTTCTGTTTTCTTCTAATATTTTGAAATGAAACAGCATGCATTATTGTTTTCTAGAAATTAAACACCATATAACATGTGTAAACACAAACGTTAAACATATATGCAGCATTTATTCTTACAGTGTACTCTCAAATCTTACCATGCACATTTAACAGTTTTTCTTACATGTAGACACATTTTTTATCTGCCTGCAAAAAAGGCAAAAATATTTTACTTTACCCCACTTTCTCCATCCATGTCATTCAACTGTGAGATCAGGTAGGATTCTTTTATTTGGAGATTTTATATACACACGTACATAAAATTCATGTTTGTGTAAATGTAAACATATCTTTGATTGCTTTCCCTGTTCATGATTACATTTTTCCTATTGTATTTTCCTGAGAAAATGTCCATTTACTGCTTTACATACTCCAATAATCATTTGTGATTACATAATATTATTACATATTATATAATTATATGATGACACATTACATAGTTGATTATATAACATCTCAGTATATCATGCATATACACACACAAATGAGAGACATTATTTCATTTTTTCTTCTTGGGTATTATGCTCTATGAATCTTTAAATGTCTCAGCATAAAAATTGTTTTTATCTTGCTCTCACATTTATATAATAATTGGATTACTGAATTTTCAACCAAAATTATTTCCCTCCAAACTTCCATCGTGTCTCTACAGCTGGTCTAGCTATGAGGGTCTCTAGTGTCAGTCCTTCTGTTTCTCTCTATGGGTTTTTATAGTTCTTTTTCTTATTTTTGGAGTTCAGGGATTGCACTGAGCTATTTTCCTTCATCCTGCAGAGCCTCTTGGAGGCTTTCCAATATAAGGCTGCTTATTGTGGACACACACACACACACACACACAGACACACACACACACACACAGACACACACACACACACACAGACACACACACACATACCTATGTTTCCTTTTTATCTCATTTATTTTCTCCTTTAACCCTAATTACATACATGATGAAAATCCTATGTATTTTTTCTTATGTTATATTTTACATATTTTTTCTTGTGTTATAATCCTATGTGATATTTTCTTAACATATTTCTGTCTATATATTACCTATCAGGATTTTCTTATTGTTGCATTGTGAGAAAATTTTAGCTCCATCATTTCTTTCCCAAATATAATCTATAATTGCACCCTTTCAAAGTCAGTACATGTGAGTTGCTGTTTTATTACAACATTGAGTATATAATTTCTGAGATTTCAAGTTCATTGTGTTTTATCAATAGACTCTCTTGATACAACCTGCCATTCTGTTTTATCAATAGACTCTCTTGATACAACCTGCCAGCAGTGACTCTGAAGGCAAGATATCCTGTTTTGTGAGGCACACCAGGCAGTGATCTGGAAGTTCCTGTCATGGAGATTTCCTCCTTCTTCTGAGCATTGACAGCTACCAAATGTCCTGCTCTGCTGCTGCCATCTTGCAGCCATGGTAGTTATTGTTTTTGACTTTAAAAAGACAACAGTTCTATCTGCTGCTGGGCAAGCAAAGCGGAGGGAAAAGGTAGATCCTCTGCGGTTTTCCGGACGAAGCACTGAATAATGGCTGCCTGGGGTCCCCCTGATTCTCTTCCTGCCTCTTCCTCTCAGTTTGGAGAAGCTCTTCAATACTTGGCCCTTTTGCTGCAGTGTATCTCTACATATCCCAGACTGTTGTTTTCTCCTCTGACAAACCCTGTATCTTCTATGTTTTAAGGATCTTTATATTTTTTGTTTTCCTCCTGAAGATCCTGCCTTTGATTTTTCCTCCACGCCCCACTGTCAATTCTAGGGATTTGAGCAAGAAACAGAATTGTCATTTGTCATCTAAATCTTATTTTCTTTGTTTCCTCAGCCCTTATACTCACATTTCATGGGTATTCATTTTGTTTTTTATTCAATGTGTTTATTTTTTCTTTTAAATACCAAACATCTGCAGTTAGCATAGCTAATTGTGGAACTTATTTTTGGAAATATGATGGTCAAATATGATAAATAGCTTCTCGTCAGTGTATTTAAAATAATTACCCTAGGAAAATTAAATTATTTACATATGCATGTGGATATGTTGCATATTTTATTAAAAACTATAGATATAACTTATTACAGAAAAAAAAAGAAATGTCAAGATGTATTTACCAGCCTTCTGAAACAGACTACCGTTTAGTTCCCTGATGTTGAGTTCATTTGAGACTCAGTGATTCCAACAGCAAATGAATTTTTGTGATAGATAGCCTAAAGCTGTTCTGGGGTTTGGAGGTTGGTACTTCATTAATTGAATTCTTTTGGGCATGATGTTATTCAACCTACTCTATCCAAGACACCAAATCTTTAATTAGTTACTTACCACAAACGTATATTTAACACCCTTAAGTAGAATGATTTTCTACTAAGGCCAGATACAGTTTTAATTGTAAACTCTCAACAGTAGAAGCTTTTCCACATTGTTTATTTCTTCTGAGTCAGAATAAAATAGCTGGAAAACATGTTCAAAGTCTATTACTCTGAAATATGTGTAGGTCTAGCATAAACTCATTATTTTTTTCATAAACAGGACCAGAATTTACCTTTATTATCAGGGTTGCTCTAATTTATTTTAACCTGTTTTACCCCCACATCACACTCCTTCTGAGATCCAGCGTTGCAAAGATAAAAATAATTTTAAAATAAAATAAAAGCTCTATTTAGTACGAGAAAATGAGAGATGAGGCCTTGGTTGATTAGGGAATTTTTTTTTTTTTTTTTTTTTTTTTTTTTGAGACGAAGTTTCACTCTTGTTGCCCAGGCTGGAGTGCAATGGTGTGACCTCAGCTCAAGGCAACCTCCGCCTCCTGGATTCAAGCAATTCTCCTGCCTCAGTTTCCCGAGTAGCCGGGATTACAGGCAGGTGCCACCACGCCCGGCTAATTTTGTATTTTTGGTAGAGACGGGGTTTCTCCATGTTGGTCAGGCTGGTTTTTAACTCCTAACCTCAGGTGATCCGCCTGCCTCCCAAAGAACTGGGATTACAGGTATGAGCACCCCCGCCTGGCTGATTAGGGAAGTTTTGAATAGGATTTTTTTTTTTTTTTTTAAGACCTAATCTTCTAACTTTAAGTATGCCTCACACATTTCATCTTTGGTGGCCTCTGTATCCCATTCTCGAGGCCACGTGCTCTCATTGATACATCCGGATGTTAAAAGCCCATTATCTCTAAATTGACATTAACCCCAAAATACATCTCTTTCCTTTTTCCCTTCCTTGTACCCTCAACAGATTTTCATTGCTTTAAGACTCTTGGATATAAACAAAAATTAAGTTTTTAAAAACCTAAATCAAAGTAAAAAAAATTGAGTGATCTGATTTAATTCTGGAAAAGATATAGACAAATATCGTCAACATAAATATATAAAAATTTTAAGCAACATGGCAATTTTAGTTTTTGGATGGTTAGGAAGCTGTCTTTAAATCAAATTTTATGTTGAAACAACCTTGCATCCAAGGAATAAAGCCTACATGATCTTGGTGAATTAACTTTTTGATGTGCAGCTGGATTTCTTTTGCTAATGTTTTCTTGAGGATTTTTGCCTCTATGTTCATCAGGGATATTGGCCTGTTGTTTCCTTTTTTTGTTGTGTCTTTGCCAGATTTTGGTATCAGTGAAAGTTAAGCCCTGGGTACATGTAAAGAGGGGAACAGTAGATGCCCAAGTCTCCAGTAGGAGGAAGAGAGTGGGGCTAGGGCTGAAAAACTTTCTATTGGGTAGTTTCACTATGTTCACAATCTGAGTGCTGGGACCAATAGAAGCCCAAACCTCAGCATCACACAATATACGCTTGTAACAAATTTGCACATGTACACCCTGAATCTAAAATTAAAATTTGTGTGTATACAGGCACACACACACACACACACGCACACACACATACACACATACACACAGACACACACACACACACACACATATATATGTATTTGTTTTGGTCTTTGTTTTTAATTTTTTTGGCCAGGCATGATGGCTCATACCTGTAATCCCAGCATTTTGGGAGGCACAGGTAGGTGGATCACTTGAGTTTAGAAGTTCAAGACCAGTGTGTGCAACACGGCAAAACCCCCAACTCTATAAAAAATAAAAAATTAGCTGGGTGTGGTGATGGGCGCTTGTAGTTCCAGCTAATCTAGAGGCTGAAGTGGGAGGATGGCTGGATCCCAGGAGCCGGAGGTTACAGTGAGTTAAGACTATGCCACTGCACACCAGCCTAGGTGACAGAGCCAGACCTTGTCTCTAATAATAATAAGAAGAAGATAACTCAGTAACCCTCTAACTTGGAATTTTTCCATTTTTTTGCAATACATGGCTAAAATCCTATTTTGAAATATTTTAAAAAGTAGTCCAAATATTAATTTGTTAATTTAAAAATTCAGCAATTAATATTTGTAATTTTTAAGCAAAATTATTATAAAGTTATTAATTGTGGTTCATGATTATATATTATTTATTCTTTAATAAGATTATTTAATTCTCATAACCGCACACGAAGATAAGCCTCTAAGCTATTTGTTTTGACCTGTTCAATTTAAGTCAGATCTCTTTATCCAAATACCAGGAGAATCACCAAATAGTCAGTTTTAGTTCATATTTCTCTACAAAGATTTAAAGTACTCAAACAAGAACATATAAGCTAAATTCAACAGTAAGAAGTTCTTATTTCCAGTTAACTTACTGATAACTTTTGAGGAGTTTGAGTGAGCTAATGGAAAGTTAAATAGGCCGGAAGAAGAAAACATGGGAGTTAAATGATCAGGTTTCTTTTTGGTTCCTTTACTCTTGGCTGCCCTCAGAAACAAAATGGTTTCCAGAATCGACACTGGAGGTTAGATCTATGTTTCTAGATTTTCAATATGGAAAATGATAATCATTATAAAACTAAATTATTTCCTTTGAAGCAGACATAAGTAAAATATACATATTAGAATATTAAAATATGAATTCAAAGTAATAAACTATTACATATATAGTTTAAACTAAATAGACGCACGATATATGATAATTTATAAGACATATGTATGTTTTCCTGTTTTGCAAAATTAAATACAGAAATACCACGAAAATATTGTATATTAGGTTCCAGACCACTGCAATCAAGTGAATGTTGTAATAAAGTGAGTCACATGAATTTCCTGGATTCCCAGTGCATGCAAAATTTATGTTTACCCTATACTGTAGTCTATTAACTGTACAATAGCATTATATTTAAACAATATATATATGTATATATATACCTTTTAAAAAATACTTAATTGCTAAAAAAAAAAATGCTACAGATCATCTGAGACTTCAGCAAGTCATATTCTTTTGGCCGGTGGAGGGTCTTGCGTCAATGTTGATGACTGCGGACTGATCAAGTGTGGTGGTGATTGCTAAAGGTTTGAGTGGCTATGTCAATTTCTTAAAATAAGACAACAACGAAGTTTGCTGCAATAATTGATTCTTCCTTTCACAAAAGATGTCTTTGTAGCTTGCAATGCTGTTTGATAGCATTCTACCCACAGTACAACTTCTTTCAAAATTGGAGTCAATCCTCTCAAACCCTGCTGCTGCTTTATCAACTAAGCTTATGTAACTTTTCTAAATCTTTTGTTGGCATTTCAACAATATTCACAGCATCATCACCAGGAATAGATTTCATTTCAAAAAACTACTTACTTTCTTCATCCATAAAAAGCAACTCCTCGTTCGTTAAAGTTTTGTCATGAGATTTCAGCAATCAGTTACATCTTCAGGCTCCACTTCTAATTCTAGTTCTCTTGCTATTTCTACCTCATCTGCAGTTACTTCCTCCACTGAAGTCTTGAATCCCTCAAAGTCATTCATGAGGACTTTCTCTTCCAAACTCCTGTTTATGTTGGTATTGTGACCTCCTCCCATAAATCATGAATGTTCTTAATGGCATCCAAATTGGTGAATCTTTTACAAAAGACTTTTCAATTTATTTCGCTCAGATCCATCAAAAGAATCATTACATATGGCAATTATAGCCTTATGAGAATTATTTCTTAAAATATGAGAGTTGAAATTCAAAATTACTCCTTTGTCTATGGGTTATAGAATAGATACTGTGTTAGCAGACAAAAAAATAACATTAATCTCCTATACATCTCCATCAGGAGTATTGTAAAAGAACAGCAATACTTCAAAAGGAATCTTTTATCTTAATCAGTAGGTCTCAATAGTGCTTAAAATATGCCGTAAACCATGATGTAAATTCATTTGCTGATATTCAACATTTGTTTTTCTTTTATAGAGCACAGGCAGAGTAGATTTGGCATGATTCTTAAGGGTCCTAGAATTTTTTAAATAGTAAATGAGCATTGACTTCAACTTAAAGTTACCAGCTTCATTAGCACCTACCAAGAGAATCAGCCTGTCCTTTGAAGATTTGAAGCCAGCCATTAACTTCTGCTCTGTAGCTATAAAAGTCCTAGATGACATCTTCTTTCAATATAAGGCTCTTTTGTCTGCCTTAAAAAATTGTTGTTTACTGTCTGCATCTTCATCAATTATTTAAGCTAGATCTTCTGTTAATATGTAACTTGCTTCACCTTGCACTTTTATGTTTTGAAGATGACTTCTTTCCTTAAACCTCAAGAACCAAACTGCTAGCTTCAAACTTTTCTTCTGCAGCCTCCTCACCTCTTTCAGCATTTATGGAAAAGAGAGTTGGGGCCTTGTTCTGAATTAGGCTTTGACTTAAGGTAATGCTGTGGCTGGCTTTATCTTCTATCCACATCACTAAAGCTTTTTGTCGTATAAGTAAGTAATAAGAATGTTTTACTATCTTATCACTTGTGTGTTCAGTAGAGTAGAACTTTTAATTTACTTCAATAACTTTTGCTTTGCATTTACAACTTTGCTAACTGGTGGAAGTAGCCTAACTTTTAGCCTATTTTGGATTTACACATGCCTTCCTCACTCAGCTTAGTCATGTCTAGCTTTTGATTTAAACAGATAGACATGTGCCATGGTTTAGCTGTGTCCCCATCCAAATCTCAGCTTAAATTGTAGCTCCACTAATCCCCACGTGTCATAGGAGGGACCTAGTGGGAGGTAATTGAGTCACAGGATAGGGGTTTTCCTGCACTGTTCCCATGATAGTGAATAAGTCTCATGAGATCTGATGGTTTTATAAAAGGCGGTGCTCCAGCACATGCTGTCTTGCCTGCTGACATGTAGGAAATGACTTTGCTCCTCCTTTTCCTTCCGCCATGATTGTGAGGCCACCACCCATGTGGAACTGTGAGTCCATTAAACCTCTTTCCTTTATAAACTACCCAGTCTCTGGTATTTCTTTATAGAAGTATTAAAATGGAATAATACAATATGCAATTCTTTCTTTTACTTCAACACTTAGAGGCCATTGTAGAATCATTTATTGGCTTCATTTCAATATTGTTGTGTCTTAGTGAATAGGGAAATCTGAGAGGAGGGAAGAGACATAGGGGAACGGCTTGTCAGTAGAGCAGCCAGAACACACCACATTTATAAATTGTCTTATATGGGCAGAATTTATGGCACCCAAAAATTACAATGGTAACATCAGTGATCACCATAACAGATAAAGCAATAATAAAAATTTTGAAATATTGTGATAATTACCAAAATGTGACACAGAAACACAAAGTGATCACATATTGTGAGAAAAATGGCACCTATATATTTGGTGGGCTCTGAATTGCCAAAACCTTAAATTTTTAATAAACAAAATACCTGCAAAGCACAATAAAGCAAAGTGCAATAAAAAAAGATTTGCCTGTATCTACATTGTAATACTATTATACAAAATTAATCCAAATGAACTATGCAGGAGTTAGAGTTACACTCAAATTTATAATTTTATATTTAAGGAGAACAAATTAGAGAGCAATTTACTGTAGGGTTTAAAGTTGAATTTAGAACAAGTTAATTTCACAAGCATTTATTTTGAAAGAATTTTATTTAAGACAGCAAGAATTTATGATGTATAAGTAGCTAATGTCATGTTTCAGTTACTATGAAAAAAGTATATGTCTTTTTAAGTCATTAGTGACTATCTTGTCCTATAAATAACTTCCACTACTTCCTCCACCAAACGTATTTTCAAATAAGTCAATTTTGTCATTCATTTCTTGAATTTTTAACTCATCAAGAGTGTAGGGAAATATTTATTACTTATACGCTTAAGGTCTCTAGGGCAAGGATGCCAGCCTTCTCAAGCAAGTTCACACTGCATGAGAGAGCAAGGACAGAAGACAGGCTCAGGGTTCTTTTTATGACTAAGGACAGAGCAGAGGTGATATTTTCCCCACATAGGCATGCGCTTGTGTGGTTTAAATCACCCACTGGCAGCAGGGCAAGGAGCACCCAACATTCTTATCAGCCTGCTCAGATGCAGGGCTGCAGGGAAGAGGTAGGAGTGAGGCTTAATGGCTGTCTGTAGTTTTTTACAGCAAAAAAAAAAAAAAAAAAAAAATGGAATCTGACTTCTTATTACAGACAGTCATTTAAGGTAAGTTTACAGCAACACTGCACCTGGAGACAACTGATGATTAAGTTAGGTTTCTCACATGGAAATAGTTCAGCTGCTAATTACCATTCATTCTGCTTCCACCTAAGAGCTGAAGGACTGTGACTGTAAGGCTTATGTCTAGGCCAGGGCATTTTCTGGGATATAAAGATGGGATAACGCTTGCTCCAAGAGGCCAGAGAAAGGTACAAAATACCCTTGTGAAGACTGAAGCCTGTGGGGACAGTTCCCTCAAATTCCAGCCTCATTGGAATAAAGCTGGATTCTCAAGTCCTGACAATATACTTTTCTACCCAAAAGCAAAGAATCAGACATGTTTTAAAATGCAGCTCAGCTGCAAAGATGAGTTCACAGAAAAGAATTTACGAGTTGGTGAAGTAAAAATACCATGGCACAGAAAAACTTTTATGTGAAGATGCACAGAATAGGCAGAAAAGAAAACAAAACTATTATATTCCTAATTGAAAACATATAGTCTGACCTCCATACCTATGGGTTCCACGTTTGTGGATTCAACCAAACACAAATAGAAAATATTAAGAGGAAAACAATAAAAAAATAAAAAATAAAAATTTAAAGACTATAATATAACAATTATTTACATAGCATTTACATTTTATTTGGTATTATAAGTAAGCTAGAGATTTACCACTTATGGGAGGATGTGTGTATATTATATGCAAACACTAAGTCATTTTATGTAAGGGACTTGAACATCTATCAACATTTTGGTATCCAGAGGGTCCTGAAAATAATCCCCTGCAGATACCAAGAGACAACTGTATATATGTCAGATTGCTCTCCAAAACCATTGTATTTATCTATATTCACACCAAGAATTCTCTGAAATCTCAAATCCTCCTCCATACTTGTTATTATCTACCTAAAAAAATTGCCAGTCTGATGTGAAACTAATATTTTAATTTTATTTATCTAAATATTTAGCAAGATTCAATATTCCTTCATAAATTAACTGGTCATTTGAATTTCTCCTTCTGTGTAATGCCAGTCATTTTCTTTGCTCAGTTTTCTCTTAGTTTATATGATATTTACAAATATTTTTTGAATTACTGTCATATTATGGATTTAAAGATGAAGTTTGTTATAGTATTACAAATATTGTTTTTGTCCTGATATTGGTCTTTATTTATTTTAATTTTAAATGAGGCATCTTTGGTTCAAATATTTTATTTTTTTATCAAAATACACCTCTTCCCTTATTTATACTTTTTGTACCTTTTAAAAATCAATGTTGCTTGTAATTATTTATTAAAAATATTAAATTTCCCGTTTAATTTGAAAATTTTTAAATTTTAAAATTATGCTTCACATGCATTTTATTGTATTAGTCTGTTTGTGTTGCTATAAAGAAATACCTGAAGCTGGGTAATTTATGGAGAAAAGTGGTTCATTTGCCTCACAATTCTGTAAGTTATTCAAGAAGCATGGCGCTGGCATCTAACTTGGCTTGTGGTGTGGGCTTCATGCTTCTTCCACTCATGGCAGAAAATGGAAGGAAACCAGCAAAAGCAAGAGAGCAGGGAAGTGTCAGGCTCTTTTTAACAATTAGCTCTTGCTGGAACTAATGCAGGCAGACGTCACTCATTACTATAAGGACAGCACCAAGCCATTCATGAAAGATCTGCCCACATGACACAAACACCTCCTATTAATAGGCAGGTCTTAAGACCTGCCTCCAACATTGAGAATTAAATTTCAACATGAGATTTGGAGGGTCAAATATCTAAACTATAGCAGCTCTGAATCCATATAGAACATTCTTATAAGCTGTATTTTTATTATTGCAGCTGTAATAATAAACATTGTAAGTATTTCCTTTATATTCACTAAGGTATAAAATATTGCTCGAAAACCTAGTTGTTTCTAAAAGCTTTGTGATAGCATGAAACATATTACATAATCTATTATGCAAACTGAAAATTTATAAAATTTATAGCCAAAGGACCAATGTAAAGAATATTACTTTACAGAGCATAAGTACAAAAAAAGGAAAAATTACATTTTGATGACATATTATAATTGGTTAGTCAGATTATTAAAATTGATATAAAACACTATGTTTAATTTATTATTATGCTTGGCAGTTCATGTTTGCCGGGTACCATTTATGTCCTACATACCCACAACAAAGATACTTAAATGTGTGGCAGGTTGAATAATGGCTTCCTCAAATGTCTACATACTAGGTTTTGGAATCTGGAAAATGTAAATTTACATGACAAAAGATATTTTACAGATGTTAAGATGTTACCCTAAATTATCTAGGCCAGCCCAATCTAATCATTGAGTTCTTAGAAAAATAGAAACTTTATTTGCTGAGTTCAGGGTCAGGAAGATATGCAACTACAGAAGAATATTCAAAGAGATAAAATGCTGCTGACTCTGAAGATGGAGGAAAGGAGCCACCACCAAGAAATGTGTGCAGTTCTAGAAACTCAGAGAGCTTAGGAAACAGATTTTCCAAAGAGTCTCCTGGAAAGTAATGAAGACCTGCCAACACCTTGATGTTAGCCTGATGAGACCTGTTCTGAACTTCGAATTTATTGAACTGTAGAAAAATAAAATAAAATTATTATAAACCAATAAGTTTCTGGTAATTATTGCTTAAAACATAAAAATTAAAACAAAATGCAAGGAGAGAACGAAAAACAGGGGAGAGGGAGGGAAGAAGTAACACAATGCTACTCCCCCTGGTGAAAATGGATTTCTATAATCCCAAGTTAAATTCCAGTAATTTATTCCATAATTCTCTTAAAACTTTAGCTCCTTCTCTAATTTCAAAAATGTGCAAATAAATGGGAAATCCTAAATCGTCTCCTTGAGCCTCTGACATAAATGACAATAAATATTATAGAAATGTATAGTGAATGCTTATACATTATGCCAGAAAAATGAGGTTAAGAAAAATAGCATTATCAATATGAATCTACGTAGTGATATTCTGATAAATAAAGTAAAGTGACACAAAGCACATAGGCATTATTTCCACTGGCAGGCAAAGATATCACCTTGAACACTCTAAATACATACTATCCATCATCCCATCAATAAATTAAAATATATTATCTAGTCCTCTTGTAGCAGGTGGTATGAAAATAGAATGTATAACAAAATTTGGGGAAGTGCTGTTTGCTCAGAGAGGTTACCTCTTTGTTAAATAAATAGAGATTTGTCAAGTATAAAATCAGACTCATTAATTATAAAATGTTATAGGCATAACTGCATTTTGTTTATATCTGAAGTAATATTTCAGTTTATTTTCTATATGTCTAACAACAAAGTGACCTGATATAAAGGAAATATTCTTATTTGTCAAGAATGTAGTTGGTAAAAATTAATGTCAATAAATACTACAATATGTTTATTAACATGTATATGTATGAAACCAAAGTAATCAGAAAAGACAATACAATACAATGTTCAGTATTTTTTTGAGTATGAATGCATATATTTGTTTGACCTTGTTGCGACTGATATGATTTATTTAAGGTAGCTAATATCAGTGAACAATCCTGCTGAATAGAAATTCTTGTAAGTTTAGAAGTGGATTGTATTTCTCAGTGAAGTCTATTTTTGTCAGAACATTATCTCCTAGAAAATAATTATTGACTTCAGTAAAAAGCATGATATAATCATACATAAATAAAATATAATTATTGATTATAGGCATTGCGATAATTTTTCATCATCCTATAAAACATAAATGTTATAGTGTAAGTCAATTAAATATTTAAGGTGGAGATTATACTCCCCAAAATAACAAATTTGATGGCAGAAGCATTAATAACATATCAGAAAAAATATTTCTTAAATTTAAGCAAGTAAGAGAAACTTATTTCAAGTACATACATCTTAATTTTTTTTCATTTGGTTTAACGCAGAAAACTGTTTTAGTGTAGTATGTCGCTTATAAAATGTAATAAACCAAAATAATCATATTTGATTTATTTGAATTGATAGAGGAAGCATTTATGGTTAGCACACATCAAAAATAATCAGAAAACACAATAATGTTTAACCCATTTTTACTTTATAAACTAATAAATTAAGAACTATCAAGAATGCAGCATAGATATGAAGTAACTCATAGTATATATTCTTATACCAACATAATTCCAAAATTAACATTACACAATTACAAAATATATCTGACAATTCATTTTATTTTGAATGCAATTATTTGAATGTCATTTTTCAGTAGCCAATGAAGTTCATGACTGGTTGCACTTATTAAATTATAAAATACCTTATTTGCTTCATGTCCTTTTTTTGATTTATGATTTCCTTTCCTTTAAAAAGATTTTTATGGCACAGTGGGGTAAAGATAGACATTTATGAAATTTTATTTCTGGGGATATTCTTATTCAGAGCTTGTTTGATGTTTGACATGAAGTTAAATACAACACACACATGATTTCCTGCCTTATTCTATATCCTCACGTGACATTCTGTAGGCTTTATTGTGAACTGAAATCAATGTATTGAGTACAGAATATCAACTTTAGCTGAAAAAGTAGATGTTGAAGAGAAAATGTATGAGCACTGTTCTTCTCTGTGTTATTTGATCATTACAAATTATCATAGTTAGTATGAACAATAAACATTGATTTTACCAAGTCGATAGATCTAAATGTAATATGAGATCTTCTATGTAGTTTATTGGATTAAAAAGTAAAGTTGATATTGAGAACACATATAAATATAATTAAAATACCTGAGCCCCTTCCAAGATGAGAGACTAACTGGATTTCATTAAAATATATTTTCAAGTTAAGAATGATAATGAGACTATATTTTATAGTATGGAGAATTTTTGTTGAAAGCTATGTTGTATATTTTACGTGACATTAATATTATATTCATATGATTGATTACAAAAAGCAAGATGCTAAAGAAAACTGATCAGAGAGCTTTTTTAAAGTCATATCTAATAATGAAAAAGAGCTGAAATAAAGCAATCTGAGCCTTTTTTACAGACTTAAAATATTTTGTTGAAACAAAAATAGAATTCTACACTTACAGGGGAGCTTCTTTTCAAAATGTACTCAAATGTTTTAAAAAAATCTACACTGACATCAAACACTTATATCTAAACATCTACACTTAAACCAAACATCTACAATTACAGAAGAGCTTCTTTTCAAAACATACTCAAATGTTTTCAAAACATCTCAATCTTTAGTTAATATTCTGTTTCATACTTTTTTCTATTCTTTGCATCACCTAAAAAGTAGGTGTTCAATGTCAATAAATAACTGCTGTTCTGGAAAATACAAAACAGCCTCATTAAATCATATATCATTAACTTCTGTCAAAATGTCTTTTGATATATAACATTAACTTCTGTCAAAATGTCTTTTGATATATAACATTAACTTCTGTCAAAATGTCTTTTGATATAAATCTCTCTCCTTCCTTCACTTTCCTTCTCCCTCCCTCCCGCTCTCTCTTTCTTCCTTTCCCCTTTCTCCTTTTTTTTGTGTATGTGAATTTTCTTTTACACTATGGGCATCTATTGTTCATGCTCTTTTTAACAATCTGATTATCTTCCAATGTTAATAATAATATACAAACTGTGCAACAAACAATCCAAAATGCAGTGGCTTAAACCACAACCATTTTCTTATATGTCACTCTTTCGTGGGAGAGGAATTTGCACAGGATTCAAATGGATGATTCTTTCATTCTGTGTGGCATAAAAATAGTTCAGTTGGGCATATTCTCTTTAACTGGTGGATTGACAGGTCTGAAGGATTTTGGGGATGCTGCAAGGCTGGGCTTATCTGCAGAATGCTTAAATATGGTTTCTTAGGTACGATGGGCTCAGGGTTGTTTTTGCAACTGGCTCGATGGCTCAATAGCAATTGTGTAGTGAATCTGCAACAACTCTTATGATCAACCTGAAGAATATTGTGTGTACTCTAGTGATTCAAGGTAGTCACTCACCCTTTCTGCTCCAATTAAATTTTTAGAAAGAAGACAGAGACCGGGACTCTTTATGGAAGAAGTGTCAAATTGTAGACATGCCTTTAAAATATCACAACTAGTTTTTAAACAACTGCATTATCTGTGTATAAATTAACTAAAAGTTGCTCTCTTTAGATAAGTATTGATTAATTTCAGATTTTTGTTTAATTGAATTTTGCCTTTTTTTTTTTTTTTTTTTTTTTTTTTTTTTTTTTGCGATGGAGTTTTGCTCTTGTTGCCCAAGCTGGAGTGCAATGACACGATCTCTGCTCACTGCAACCTCCATTTCCTGGGTTCAAGCAGTTCTCCAGCCTCAGCTTCCCAAGTAGCTGGGATTACAGGTGCTCACACCCACACCTGGCTAACTGTTGTGTTTTTAGTAGAGACAGGGTTTCACCATGTTGGCCAGGCTGCTGTAAAACTCCTGACCTCAGATGATCTGCCCACCTCAGCCTCCCAAAGTGCTAGGATTACGGGCATGAGCCACCGCGCCTGGCTAATTGAAATATTTTAATATACACATTTATGTAGCATTTTTTTTCACTGCTCTACATTTTTCTTAGATCATTCAAAGAGTGTTTTGCTAAGTAGAACTTAGTGGAACAACAATTATACACATTTAAATTACTGATATACTATACAAAGTTCCCTTAAAAAATATATGAGAGAAGTGGAAACTGCCATTTTTAATGTCACTAACCTGACAAAAATATTAACTTATTCTATTATTTAATAATCTAACCTATTTTTTCTATTTTTTAAATTAATCTGGAAGCACTTAATATATATTATATTTTTCCATTTTAACAAATGTTATATTATTTTTGCTTTGTCTGTTATGTTGGCATTAAAAGATTTATTAGTATTTACATAATTTTAATTCATCATTGTTTTACTCCTATAATTAATATTTTTTCAATTATGAATGAAACAAATTGACCTTAAATTCTCATAGAAGTTACTTCTCACCCCCCACCAAAGTTTCCAGGTAGTATCTCTACCAATCTGGTACATTAGACCCTATAGAGACAGCAGACATTTCAAAACAATGATACTGATAACTAAGTTCAAAGGGGAACGTTTCTTCAGAATCAGAATTCCTCCATTTACACATTGGAACAAATTAAACAAAACTATATTTCTTGCTTTAACAAAACATTCAGTATGTGACAATGATATGGGCACTAATTTTTCCATGGAGTTTGGGCAGTAAATGGGTTCATGGTAATAATAAAACTAGGTTATTGGTACTTCTTTAACCATTTTTTTTATTATTATTGTACTTTAAGTTTTAGGGTACATGTGCACAATGTGCGGGTTTTTTACATATGTATACATGTGTCATGTTGGTGTGCTGCACCCATTAACTCGTCATTTAGCATTAGGTAAGACACTTCAGGCAGTCAAAGTGAATTGTTAGTTGAACAAAAGTAGAGATTCCTGACTCAAACTTTTAATTGCATTCCATTCAATTAAGGCCATAAAATGTTAAATAAAGCATGTGCTGTCTTACCAATTATTATCTGGTACTTTGGCAGGGATGGATTCATAGAAAATGTAAATTTGCTCAAACTTTTCATGAGTAAAATTTTATTCTGACATATATTTGATTGAATATACTTCAATGTTGAAAATATTTTTTCTCATACAAATGAAGGCATTTCTACATTCTATTACCATCTTTATTATTTGGCAAAACATTTAAACTACAACAATAATCAATATTTATTTCCTATAGTGAAACCATTGTAAAGTATACTAACATAGTTTAGTATGAGATTTTTTATTGTATATTATCTGGTATTTGTCCTATAACATATTTTCTAATGTTTTACATATTATTCCAATTTTGCCAATGATAATTTTTATTTATCTGCTATATAATTGTTACAACTTTGTGAAGGATTTCACCTCTTTGAAATTTGTTAGATCTTGAGTGATTCTTCTTGTTCTAAAAATTCACTGTGTGATCTTTCACTGTGAGCACCCACCTACACACTTAAATTTGTAAGTATGTGAATGCATGTATGAGTGCATGTGCATGGGTATGATAATTCACCTTGCTAGACACTTGATGAATCATTTTAATAATTGTGAAGTATATTCTATATAAAGATATAAAGATAGTATATATATTTAAAATAGATAGTTTAAAGAATAATATGAAGAAGAGTACTCATATACTGCCCAACTAGCTTAGGAAAACAGAAACAAAAACAGAAATAGTGGAGCAGAGCAATAGGGCAGAATAGAGGACTTCATTGACTGTCACCACCCCCCTGCAAAGACACCAATTTACCAACTATTTATACACAAAAAAGCTTTTACACAAGAACCAAAAATCAGGTGAGTACTCATAGTACTTGGTTTTAACTTCATATCACTGAAAGAGGTACCGAAGAGGTAGAAAAAACAGGTTTGAATTACCAATGTGACACCTCCATATTCCTCAACAGTGGTGGCATTATGTAGAGAGCAATTCTGTGCACTGAGGAGAGGAAGAGCACAGCAATTGTGATGCATTGAACTCAGTGTCACCCTGTTATAGCAGAAAGCAAAAGTGAACCCATCTCTGCTGATGCATACCCACAGACGGAGCATTTGAAAGAACCTTAGGCCCCAGGAAAATTGCCAAAGCCAGTGGTTGAAATATGAGTTCCCACAAGCATCACCACCGCAAGCTAAAGAGCTATGGGGCTCAAAATAAACTTGAAAAACAGTCTAGGCCACAAGAACCACAACTCCTAAATGAGTCCTAGTGTTGAACTGGGCCAAGAAGGATGGGGGGTTGTGGAGGAGGAAGCACGTGACCCACTGAGATAGCAGCCAGGGCAGCTAAGGGAGTGCTGGTCTCACTCCTGCCCTAACCCCAAGCAGCACAGCTCATGGCTCCAAAAGTGGTCCTTTGTGTTCACTTGAGGAGAGGATTGAGGAGAGAAGTGAGAAGTCGAGGAAAACTTTGTCTTGCATCTTGGATATCAGCTCAGTCACAGCAGCACAGGGCACCAATCAGAGTGGTGAGGCCGACTTTCCAAGCCACAGTTTCTGGATGACATTTCTAGATACACCCTGGGCTAAAAGGGAACCTGTTGCCTTGAAGAGAAGGTCCCAAACCTGTCAGGATTAATCACCTGTTAACTGAAGAGCCCTTGGGCTCTGAATAGCCTACAGTAGTACCCAGATTATACCTTGTGGGCCTTGGATAATACTTTGAGATATGCTGGCTTTAGGTGAGACTCAGCACATTCCCAGCTTTGGTGGCTACAGGCTGAGATTCCTTCTGCTTGAGAAAAATGGAGGGAAAGGTAAAGGGGACTTTGTCTTGTACCCTAGGTACCAGTTCAGCCACAATGAGTTAGAGCACCAAGTGAGCTCTCGGGGTCCCTAATTCCAGGATGTAGCACTTAGACAGCATTTCTGGGCCTGTTCTGGGCCATAGCAATGCCCACTGTCCTGAATGGTGAGTCTTGGGTTAGGTAGCATTCATCACAAGCTGACTGAAGAGTCCTTGGGCTTTAAGGAAACATCAGCGGTAGTCTGGCAGTACTCCCCATGGACCTGTGATGTCAGTGGCCAAGGAGTGAAGCTCCTCTGCCTTTGGAAAAGGGAGGGAATAGCAGGAAAGACTGTATCTTATGGTTTAAGTGCCAGCTCAGCCACAGTACAATAGAACACCAGGTGGACTTTGAGGGTTTTTTACTCTGGTCCCTGGCTCCAGAAGGCACTCCTGGACCTACTCAGTGCCCAGGCGAACTTGTTGACCTGAAAAGAAGGACAAAGGCCTGGCTGTTTTACCATCTGCTGATCGCAGAGCCCCAGAGCCTTGAGTGAACATAGACGGTAGTCAGGGAGTGGTTACAGCAGGACTTGCACAAACTCAAGTGCCATATGGGCTTCAGGTCTGACCCAGCACTGTCCTCATGGTGGTGATCACAGGGCTGCTTGTGTCACTCTACCCCCAGCTTGAAGTGTCTCAGAGCATAGATATTCAGTTTTTTGGTTTTTTTTTAAAGGGAAGAGAGTAAGAGTCTCTTCCTGGTAATCCAGATAATTCTTCTGGATCTTGTCCAAGACCATCAAGGCAGAACCTCTACATGTCTTCATGAATCACAAGAAAATGGGCCTTGGGATGCCCCACAAAGCAGAGGTAGCTTAGACCATACTACCCAAGTCCTTTCAAAGATATGGAAAGCCTTCCCGAGAAGGACAGGTAAAAACAAGCCCAGGTGGAGAAGACTACAATAAATACCTAACTCTTCAATGACAAACTAAGTATGAAGACCTCCCCAGGAAGACATGACCTCGCCAAATTAACTAAATAAGGCACCAAGGATCAATGTTGGAGAAACAGAGACATGTGATCTTTTAAACAGTGAATGCAAAATAGCTGTTTTGGAGAAACTCAGAGAAATTCAAGATAACACAGAGATTAAATTCAGGATTCTATCAGATATATTTAACAAAGAGATTAAAATAATGAAAAAGAATCAAGCAGAAATTCTTAGCTGAAAAATGCAATTGACTTACTGAAGTATGCTTAGGAGTCTTCTAATAGCAGAATCGATCAAGCAAAAGAAAGAGTTAGTGAGCTAGAAGACAGCTTAGTTGAAAATACACAGAGGAGAAAGAAGCAAAATAATAATAATAATGTAGCATGCCTACAGGATCTACAAGATCAAAAGGGCAAATATCATAGTTATTGGCCTTAAAAGGGAGATAAAGGGATGTGGTAGAAAGTTTATTCAGAGGGATAATAACAGAGAGCTTCCCAAACCTAGAGAAAAATATCAATATCTAAGTACAAGAAGGTTATGGAACACCAAGATTTAACCCAAAGAAGACTATCTCAAGTCATTTGATTATCAAACTCTCAAAGGTCAAGAATGAAGAAAGAATCCTAAAAGCAGTAAGAGAAAATAAACAAATAGCATATAATGGAGCTCCCATATGTCTTTCAGCAGACTTTTCAGCGGAAACCTTACAGGCCAGGAGAGAGTGACATGACATATTTAAAGTGATTAAAAAAAAATTTTACTATAGAATAGTACATCTGGCACAAATATCCTTCAAATACGAAGGAGAAATAAAGACTTTCCCAGACAAATAAAAGCTGAAGGATTTTATTAAGACCATACCTGTCCTACAAGAAATGCTAAACGGAGTACTTCAATCAGAAATAAAGGAGGTTAATGAGCAATAAGTAATCATCTGAAGGTACAAAACTCACTAATAATAGTAAATACACAGAAAAACACAGAATATTGTAACACTGCAACAATGCTGTGTAAACTACGCTTAAGTAGAAAGACTACAATTAATCAAAAATAGTAACCCTAATTACTTTTCAAGACATAGACAGCACAATAAAATATAAATAGAAACAACAAAAAGTTAGAAAGCAGGGGGACAAAGTTAAGGTGTGGAGTCTTTATTAGTTTTCTTTTTGCTTGTTTGTTTATGCAGAGAGTGTTAAGTTGTCATTAGCTCAAAATGATGAATTATAATACGGCATTTTCAAGACTCGTGGTAAACTCAAACCTAAAAATATACAATGAGTATACAACAAATAAAAAGAAAAAATACTGGATTATATTACCAGGGAAAACCACCTTGACTAAAAGGAAAACAGGAAGGAGAGAAAATGAGAAGAGAAGGCTACAAAACAAACAGAAAACAAATAAAATAGCAGTAGTAAGTTCTTACTTACCAATAATATCATTGAATATAAATGAACTAAACTCTCCAATCAAAAGACATAGATTGAATGGAAAAAAAAAAGACCCAATGCCTGTTACATACAAGAAACACACTTCACCTATAAAGATACACATAGACTGAAAATAATGAGATGGCAAAAGATATTCCATAACAGTGGAAACCCAGAAGAGCAGCAGTAGCTATACTTATGTCATACAAAATAGATTTCAAGATAAAACTTATAAGAAGAGACAAGAAGGTCACTATACACTGTTAAAGGTGTCAATTCAGGAATAGAATATAACTATTGTAAATACATATGCACCTATCACTGGAGCATCCTAACATATAAAGTAAATATTATTAGAGCTAAAGTGAGAGATAGGTTTCAATACAATAATAACTGGAGACTTCAACACCTCACTTTTCACATTGGATAGATCTTCCAAACAGGAAATCAACAAAGAAACATGGAATTTAATCTGCAGTATAGAACACATGAATCTAATAGATATTTATAGAACATTTTATTCAAATGGGTGCAGAATGCACATTCTTTTCCTCAGCACATGGATTATTCTCGAATATAGATAATATGTTTGGTCACAAAAAACATCTAAAACATTCAAGAAAATTGAAATTATAACAAACATCCTCTCAGACAACAATGGAATAAAACTAGAAATGAATACCCAGAGGAATTTTGGGAAGTATACAAATTTATGAAAATCGAACAGGATGCTATTTAATGACCAGTGGGTCCATGAAAATATTAAGAAGGAAATTGAAGTATTTCTTGAAGCAAATGGTAATGGAAACACAACATACCAAAACCTATTGGATACAGCAAAAGCAGTACTCAGAGGGCAGCTTATAGCTATAAGTACCTACATCAAAAAGAAGAAAAACTTCAAATACATAATTTAACAATGCATCTTAAAGAACTAGAAAAGGAAGAGCAAACTAAACCCAAAATTAGCAGAAGAAAAGAAATGATAAAGAGCAGAGCAGAAATAAATGAAATTGTTCCTATTACTCCACATCCTCTCCAGCACCTGTTGTTTCCTGACTTTTTAATGATTGCCATTCTAACTGGTGTGGGATGGTATCTCATTGTGGTTTTGATTTGCATTTCTCTGATGGCCAGTGATGGTGAGCATTTTTTCATGTGTTTTTTGGCTGCATAAATGTCTTCTTTTGAGAAGTGTCTGTTCATGTCCTTCGCCCACTTTTTGATGGGGTTGTTTGTTTTTTTCTTGTAAATTTGTTGGAGTTCATTGTAGATTCTGGATATTAGCCCTTTGTCAGATGAGTAGGTTGCGAAAATTTTCTCCCATTTTGTAGGTTGCCTGTTCACTCTGATGGTAGTTTCTTTTGCTGTGCAGAAGCTCTTGAGTTTAATTAGATCCCATTTGTCAATTTTGGCTTTTGTTGCCATTGCTTTTGGTGTTTTAGACATGAAGTCCTTGCCCATGCCTATGTCCTGAATGGTAATGCCTAGGTTTTCTTCTAGGGTTTTTAAGGTTTTAGGTCTAACATTTAAGTCTTTAATCCATCTTGAATTGATTTTTGTATAAGGTGTAAGGAAGGGATCCAGTTTCAGCTTTCTACATATGGCTAGCCAGTTTTCCCAGCACCATTTATTAAATAGGGAATCCTTTCCCCATTTCTTGTTTTTGTCAGGTTTGTCAAAGATCAGATACTTGTAGATATGTGGCATTATGTTGGTGGGACTGTAAACTAGTTCAACCCTTGTGGAAGTCAGTGTGGCGATTCCTCAGGGATCTAGAACTAGAAATTCCATTCGACCCAGCCATCCCATTACTGGGTATATACCCAAAGGACTATAAATCATGCTGCTATAAAGACACATGCACACGGATGTTTATTGCCGCATTATTCACAATAGCAAAGACATGGAACCAACCCAAATGTCCAACAATGATAGACTGGATTAAGAAAATGTGGCACATATACACCATGGAATACTATGCAGCCATCAAAAATGATGAGTTCATGTCCTTTGTAGGGACATGGATGAAATTGGAAATCATCATTCTCAGTAAACTATCGCAAGAACAAAAAACCAAACACCGCATATTCTCACTCATAGGTGGGAATTGAACAATGAGAACACATGGACACAGGAAGGGGAACATCACACTTCGGGGACTGTTGTGGGGTGGGGGGAGGGGGGAGAGATAGCATTGGGAGATATACCTAATGCTAGATGACGAGTTGGTGGGTGCAGCGCACCAGCATGGCACATGTATACATATGTAACTTACCTGCACATTGCGCACATGTACCATAAAACCTAAAGTATAATAATAATAATAAAAGAAAAAAAAAAGAAATAAATGAAATTGAAATGAAGAAAACAATTCAAAAAGATCAATGAAACAAGTTGTTTTTTTGAAAAGTTAAACAGTATTAACAAACATTTAGCCAGACTACAGACTAAGAAGAAGAGAGAAGGCCCAAATAAATAACATGAGTTGAAAAAGGACACATTGTAACTGGCACTGAAGAAATTCAAAGGCACATTAGTGGCTCCTATGAGCAGCTGTGTGCTAATACATTGGAAAATCTAGAAGATATGAACAAATTGCTAGACATATACAACCTACCAAGATTGAACCAGGAAGAAATCCAAAACTTGAACAGACCAATAACAAGCAACGAGATAGAAGCTGTGATAAAAAGCCTTTCAGTAATGAAAAACCAGGGACTCGATGACTTCACTGCTGAATTCTATAAAACATTTAAAGAAGAACTAATACCAATCCTATTCAAACTATTCCAAAAAATAGATGATAAATAAATATTTTAAACTTATTCTACAAAGCCAGTATTATCCTGATACCAAAGCCACACAAAGATACATCAAAAAAAAGAAAGCAAGAAAGAGAAACAGAGAAGGAGAGAAATGAAGGAAGGAAGAATGGAAGGAAGGAAGAATGGAAGGAAGGAAGGAAGCAATGAAGGAAGGAAGGGAGGGAGGGAGGAAGCGAGGGAGGGAGGAAGGAAGGAAGGGAGAGATTGAGGAAGGAAGGAAGGAAGAAAGAAAGAGAGAGAAAGAGAGAGAGAAAGAAAGAAAGAGAAAGAAAAAGAAAGAAAGAGAGAGAAAGAAAGAGAAAAAAAGAAAAGACAAGCAGGAAGGCAGGAACAGGAAGAAAGAAAGAAAACTACGGGCCAATATCATTGATGAATGTTGGTGCAAAAATTCTTAACAGAATAATAGCAAACCAAATTCAACAATACATTAAAAAGATAATTCATCTTGACAAGGTATAATTTATCTCTGATATGCAAGAAGGGTTCAACATATACAAATCAACCCACCTGTTAAATCATATCAGCAGAATGAAAGACGAAAACCATATGATATTCAATTGATGCTGAAAAAGCATTTGATACAATTCCACATCCTTTTAATATCCCCCAAAACTGGGTATAAAAGATATATAATAAAAGTCATATATGACAGATCAACAAGTAGTATCATATTGAAATGGGAGAAAATGAAAGCCTTTCCCCTAATATCTGGAACACAACAAGAATGACCACTTTCACTACTGTTATTCAACATGATACTGAAAGTCCTAGCTAGAGCAATCAGACAAGAAAAAAAGGAACCAAAATTGGAAAGAAAGAAGTCAAATTATACTTGCTAGCTGATGATATGATTGTATATTTGGAAAAATCTAAATACTCCACAAAAAACTATTAGAAATTACAAACATATTCAGTTAGTTGCAGCAAATAAAATCAACATACAAAAATCAGTAGCATTTCTATATGTAAACGTTGAACAATCTGAAAAGGAAATAAAAATGTTAGTCCTATTTAAAATAGCCACAAAAAAACTAAATACCTAAGAATTAACCAGAGAAGTGAAAGATCTTTATAATGAAAACTATAAAACACTGATGACAGAAATTGTAGAGGACACAGAAAAATGAAAAAATATTCCATGTTCATGGAAAGAACCTATGTTGTTAAAATGTCCATGCTATCCAAAAAGATATACAGATTCAATGCAATCCCTATCAAAATACCAATTACATTCTCCACAGAAATAGAAAAAAAAAATCCTTAACTTTATAGCCAAAGCTATCTTAAATGAAGTGCACAATACTTGAGGAATCACATTACTTGACTTCAAATTATTCTACAGAGCTATGGTAACCAAAACAGCATGTACTGGCATAAAAACGGACACATAGGCCAATGTATCAGAGTAGAGGACTCAGAAACAAACCCACACACTTAGAGCGAATTCGTTTTCAACAAAGGTGCCAACAACATACATTGGGGAAAAGAAGGTCTCTTCAATAAATGGTGCTGGGAAATTTATACGCAAAAGAATGAAAACAGACCCCCTATCTCTCGTCATAAACAAAAATCTACCAAAAATGTATTAAAGACTTAAATCTAGTACTTCAAACCATGAAACTACTATAAGAAAACATTGCAAAAACTCTCCAGGATTTTGGCCTGGGGAAAAAATTCTTGGGTAATACTCCAAAAGAACAGACAACCGAAGAAAAAATTGACAAATGGGGTCACATCAAGTTAATAAGCTTATGCCCAGCAAAGGAAATAATCAAAAAGTAAAAAGAAAACCCATAGAATGGGAGAGAATGTTTCCAAACTACCCATTTGACAAGGGATTAACAAGCGGAATACAAAAGAAACTTAAACAACTTTATAGGAGAAAAAAATCTAATAATTCGATCAAAAATGGGTGAGCTATTTGAATTAAATATTTCTCATAGAAGACAAACAAATGGAAAACAGGCCTATGAAAAGGTGCATTGATCATTAGAAAAATGCAGATCAAAACTACAATGAGATGTCATCTCATCCAAGTTAAAATGACTTATATCCAAAAGATAAGCAATAACAAATGCTGGTGAGGATGTGAAGAAAAGGGAACCATTTTATGCTGTTGGTGGAAATGTAAATTATTGCAAACACTATGGAGAAAAGCTTGGAGGTTTCCTTCTCAAAAAACTAAAAACAGAGCAACCATATAATCTAGCAATCCTACTGCTGGGTATATACTCAATAGAAAATAAATCAGTATATTGAAGAGCTATCCCCACTCCCATGTTTGTTGCAGCACTGTTCTCAATAGCCAAGATTTGGAAGCAAGCTAAGTGACCACCAAAAAACGAATGAATAAATAAAATGTTGTACCTATATACAATGGAGTACTATTTAGTAATAAAAAAGAATGAGGTCTTGATTATTTGCAACAACATGGATGAAAATGGAGGTGCATTATATAAAGTGAAATTAGCAAGACACAGAAAGACAAACATCACATGTTCTCACTTATTTGTGGGATCTAAAAATCAAAACAATTAAACTCATGGAAACAGAGAGTAGAAGGATAGTTACTGGAGGCTGGGAAGGGTAATTGTGGGTTGGAGTGCAGTGGCAGGGATAGTTAATGGGCACAAATAATTAGTAAGAATAAGATCTATTATTTGATAGCACAACAGGATGATATAGTCAATTTTAATGTAATTATATATTTAAAAATAACTAAAAGAATAATTAGATTGTTTGTAACAGAAAGGATCAATACTTGAAGGGATAAGTACCCCATTTTCCATGATGTGATTACTGTGCATTGGTTACCAATAGCAAATCATCTCATGTAGCTCATAAATATATACTTACTATATGCCCAAAAAAATTAAAAATAAAAACCTCCATTTTATAACCCAGTCTATTTTTTTGGGGGGAATGCATTTTGTTTATATCCAACAGTTTTTTGTAAATATCTATGCATAATTTACATATTCTGGATGCTACTCCTTTGTAAGTTACATATGTGGGGATTTTGTCTTTCTCTTATGATGCACTTTGATACAGATAACTTACATAATACAGTTCATTCTACCTAAAATATGTGATTGGCTCTTTTTTCTTCTGTGAAGAAGTCATTCTATACTTAAACAATATTCTTCAATATAATTATTGACCTCAAAAAAAGTGCCTACCTTGTGGAAGGCATTGTTCTAAGAAATTTGTAAATAACTTGTTTAGTGCAGACAGTCTAGATCCAGATTTTATGTTGCTATTTACAATGAAACCTTTAAATAATAGATAATTAATATTTTGTTATATAGTCTCAACTACATTTCCGTGCAATTTATATTTCTTTACCGATAACAAATTTATTCATGGCCATTTATTGAAGAATCAAATATTTTTCTAATCAGCCTTCAATGACACCTCTATTCTATCAATTATCATTATATAGTTTAATCAATTTCTTGACTTTTAATTTTTTCATTAGTCTATTCATTTCTCTGAAACTATCAGCATGTGTTAATTACTGTTGTTTATATTAAGTCTTGATAATTGGTAGATAAATTCTCTTATCTTTTCTTGGCTGTCAGTTCATCTTGGCAATGTTAAATGTGTTATGAAATGTTTTGTTATTTAATATGAAAATATGGAATAAATTTTTGATTGAAATTTTACTAAATTAACACATTTGCATGATTGAGTTTTCTAGGCCATGAGCATAATGCATACTTCCATCTATTTATCACTTCCATAATTTCTCTTAATATTTTATAGTTTATTGTGTAGAATTCTGTAGATTTTTGTGTTGTTATGTTGTTTTTAATACTTATTACTACATATTTTAATTTTCAGTATTATTAAAAATTCCAAAATGATGAATAAAATAGTGAAAATAGAAACACTTTTCCCATAGTTTTATGGAGAATGCATTTGAAGTTTCACAAACATGGTATATCTTGTAATTATTTATGAAGTTGTACATTTCTCTCAGTATTCTATAGATGTCTGTATCACTGTCTTGTTAATCTTTTTTGTTTGTTTGTTTGTTTTTGAGATAGAGTCTCACTCTGTCACACAGGCTGGAGTGCAACGGCGCTATCTCGGCTCACTGCAACCTCTGCCTCCCTGGTTCAAGTGATTCTCCTGCCTCAGCCTCCCAAGTAGGTGGGATTACAGGCATCCACCACTATGACCAGCTAATTTTTATATTTTTAGCAGAGACGAGATTTCACCAGGTTGGCCAGGCTGGTCTCAAACTCTTGACCGCAGGTGATCCAACCCGCTTGGCCTCCCAAGGTTCTGGGATTATAGGTGTGAGCCACTGCTCCCGGCCCTGTGAATCTTTTAGTATTTAGTCATATATACTTCATTTCTTGGATGATATTTTTAATATTATTTAAAATTTTATAGTCTATTGTTTAAATTACTTAAATTAATCTTAAGAATATTATATAGTCTACTTACATTATTAAATTCAGCTTGATAATATTTTATGGTGGAATTTTTGCATTTGTATACCTGTGTGTGAAATTAGCATCTAATTTCTCCTTTCTTGAAAACTCCTTTCAATCCCAAAGATATACTAGAATATTTTTTAAAATCTTAGTTGAAATAATTTGAGTAAAGTTGGCTGTACTTAGCCACATTCAATGTTTGTTAAGATTTAGCTATTACGTGATTTAGTCTTGAAGTTTCTTTGTGAGAATGTTCTAATCATCGATTACATATATTCAGTAAATATATAAGTATTCAAATTTTCTATTTCTAGCTGTGTCAAATTATGTGGCATTTTTCAAAGAAACTTCTGAATTTTTAAAATAAAAAGTTTATATTTAGTTGGAGAATGTTGATTTTGTTCTCTTAGTTTTAGTGATATCTGTAGGACATATTCCTAAGCTTCTCACTCCTCTTTCTATTCTTAATTTTGATAAATTATGTATGATTTTTGGTGGACAGATTCCTCAGTTGTTTTGTACCGTGTTACATATGTGTCCATTAGATCATGTTTTCTCCTCAAAATTGTCCAAGTCACACTGAAATTTTGTCCCTTGTTTTCACACACAGTGACTGAGAATTGTTTTGCATTTTCCTACTATAACAAAGGGTTTGCTCAAATACTCAGGTAGTTCAGTGAAATTTTGCACATCAAGAGCATTTTACTGTTGTTTGTTGCTAGTCTTAATCTCCCACCCGCACCAAGGAATGAGCAAGTGAGAACTCTTATTAGCTTGCTCAGGTGCTATGCAGGAGGGAAAGAGAGGTGGATTAAGCTTAAAAGCTGTATAAGTCTTATTAAAAAGTCATGAAACAACAGATGCTGGCGAGGCTGTGGAGAAATAGGAATGCTTTTACACTGTTGGTGGGAATGTAAATTAGTTCAACCATTGTGGAAGCCACTGTGGCAATTCTTCAAGTATCTAGAACCAGAAATACCATTTGACGCAGCAATCACATTACTGGATATATACCCAAAGGATCATGAATTATTCTTCTATAAAGACACATGCATATGTGTCTTTATTGAAGCACTATTTACAATAGCAAAGACTTGGAACCAACCCAAATTCCCATCAATGATAGACTGGATAAAGAAAATGTGGCACATATACACCATGGAATACTATGCAGCCATAAAAAAGAATGAGTTCATGTCCTTTGCCGGGACATGGATGAAGCTGGAAGCCATCATTCTCAGCAAACTAACACAGGAACAGAAAACCAAACACTGCATGTTCTCACCTATAAGTGGGAGCTGAACAATGAGAGCACATGAACATGGAGAGGGGAACATCACACACTGGGGCCTGTCGGGGGATGGGGGGGCAAGGGGAGGGAGAGCATCACTACAAATACCTAATGCATGCGGGGCTTAAATCCTAGATGATGGGTTGATAGGTGCAGGAAACCACCATGGCACACATATACCTGTGCAACAAACATGCACGTTCTGCACATGTAACCCAGAACTTAAAATAATTTTTTTTAAAAAGCTGTAGAAGTCAACATCAAAAAAATGAGTCATACTATTATTACAATTACATAGAAAAACAGCCATCCCCCGTTCCTCTAGTTATGGTATAGTCAGCATAATCACCAAACTAGGTGCATAACATTAGTCAATTTTTTTCTCTATCCTTTCATTACTACTGGTTTAGCCTACACAATTTTTGTTTAACAAAGATTGCGTGTCTGTGTGTGTGTGTGTACACATGCTGTTTCCCATTTTCTAATCTGTCTTTATCCAGCATCAGTGCACTATTCCTATCTCTTCCAAGTCTCCAATCTTCTAGAGAGCCTTAGTATATAATCTTAATGAGATTAAACATCCATTCTTTTGTGAAGCCAGGAAATGAATGTTTGTATCTTCTACAATATTAATTTGGTACAAGCCTCACATTTGGTAGATTATAAACTTCATGACAAATCTATGGCATTTTCACCATTTTATAGTATAGTACATAATGGCTTAAATACAGTAAAATCTGTAATATTTCTGAGTCTTGTAGAAATAGGAATATAGCAATTATTTAACCTTGTATTTGAAAGAATAAAAGCAGATACTTATAAAATAAAAATGTATTTAAATTTGCTGTGAAAGCTCATTGCACTGAAACTATTTCCAATTCATTCTGAGGATATGAATGTATATGATTTAACTTTAAGTCCCTATTTTGGTACATTCAATACTACCCTTGAAGGAGCAAAACTGTTTTGGTTCCTGCCCAAGCTCATAGGGAAAAAAACCCTCCCCAAGAAGGAGGAGGGTGTTGCCTGGGAGCCAGACTTTTGGAGAGGAGGCAGCTCCCAGCCTGCTGGGTCAGAGCTGTTTGGCATGTGTTCTCCCAGCTGGGCAGGACTGAAAGTCTTAAACTGTAAGCCTGTGAACTGTGGAGAAGAAGCCAATCTTCCTACCTGGGACTGAGGGGATCCCAGCTGGGCACCCTGGGTCCATCTTGAGCCAAAACCCCAGCCACCCACTTTGGCCTACTGGCAATGACACAGGTAGCCGAGGAGATGAAGGATCTCCATGCCAGGAGCCAACCTGGTCTTCCTGAGGGGCAGTGCCCCAGTGAAGAGAGAAGTGTCTACATAAAGTTCCCTGTAGGTCCTCTGTAAAAAAATAATAAGAATTCCCTCACATTTGCAATTCTTAGGCAAATGTACAAAACTTCAGCATCTCCTTAGAATGGCAGAGTATTGAAATGTTTTATTTCCAGTCTCTCATCTTTTACTATTTATATGTTACTTATCCTCGGGCTTTGCCTTACAGCTTGAGCAAATACCAGTTCACGTAGTTGTAAAAGATAATTGTACTCACAAGACCTCAGCGAGTATTAAACATCAACTTCTTATGTTAATTCCGCAGATACTCACTCATATTTTCAAGCAACTACAAAAAAATCAGAATTTAGATTTAAGTAAAAATTTAGATTTAAGTAAGAAATTAATAATTTCTTTAGGTCTTTTTTTTTTGGAAAAATACTCAGGTTATCAAATTAAACTCTAGAGATTCCATGATAAAAACCACATATGTGATAATGTCACAAAGGTTTGGAAAATACTATTTAAAAATATATTATTTTAACTATGAAAATAAATTATTTACTTTACATTGAATATAAAAAAAAATACCACACCTGAAAGCAAGCGTTTTAAAATGCTTTCAGCAATTTTAAAGCCAGGATTGGAATCAGAGAAGGGATCAAGGAGCTATTGCTTTCAGCAAGGCTGGTTCCAGGTAGTTTTGGAATGAAAGGAGGATAGCAGCCCTAATCTATGTAAGCTGGGAAGGTGGGCAATATTTATATCTACAGAAGTCTCCTGACTTCACAAAATGATTGTGCTTATTCTCTGGAATATAATATATCTCAATATATATAACTCCATAGTAAACATACTAATGTATTTATTGAATTTTCTGTACAAATTGGTTTTGCTTTACATACGTGTGTATACCCTAAAAGACGATTCCTTCATTCATTTATAATTGTTTGGAGGATAAAATTTAGAAGTTTTAAAGTCCAGAAATACGTCTCAATGTGTGATAATAATTGTTATTAACAATAAATAATAATCCTGACTTTGAAAGAAAGTCTCATAGACCCTTACTGTCTTTTTGGTTTTGACTCAAAACAGCAGAAATTTATTTTCTTGCACTTCTAGAGGCTAGAAATCAAAGGTGGAATTGTCAGCAGGTGTATGCTCTTTCTCAACCGTCCAGGGGAGAATCTTTTTTGCCTCTCCTTAGTTTCGGGTGATTGTCAGAAATCTTTGGTGGTCCCTCATAGATGTATAAGGTCTTATATAGATTTATAAAGAAATACAGATTATAGATTTATAGGTTTAGAGCTGCATCACTCTAATCTCTGACTCATCATCATATATGTTTACTCTGTGCATCTGTGTAAGACTTGACGTGACATTCTCCTTGCTGTGTTTGTGTTTTTTCTTTTTAAAAATATTAATTCACAATTAATATTTGTATATAATTATGGGGTAAAATGTAATATGTTGATATATGTGTATACTGTAGAAATCATAAACCAAGATAATTATCATAACCATAATTGCACCTACTTATTTTTTGGGTGAATGTATTTTAAATCTACTCTTTTAGAGATTTTGAAATATACAATATTATTATTATTAACTATGCTCACCATGCTGTGCAATAAATCGCCAAAATTTATTTCTTCTGAACAACTGAAACTTCATACCCTTTGAACAACATCTCTTCTTGCCTTAGCTCTGGTAACCACCATTCTACTCATGTATCTATGAGTTTAACTTTTTTAGACTCCACATATAACTGAAATTATATATTATTTTTCCTTCCTTTCTAGGCTTATTTCATCTTGCATAATGTCCTCCAGGTTCACTCATGTTGTTGCACATAGCAGAATGTCTCTTTTTTAAGGAGATATAATGTTACATAACAATACATTACAATATACATAATATTACATATATATTATTTATCTATTCATCTATTAGTGAACACTTAGCTTGTCCATATTTAGATTATTGTGCATAGTGCTGCAATGGATATGAGAGTGCAGATATCTCTTTGACATATTGGCTTCAATTCCTTTCTGTATATACGCCAAAGTGGAACCTGTATTCTGGTTTTAGTTTGTTTGTTTGTTTGCTTGTTTATTTTTAGGTGGAGTCTAGCTCTGTCGCCCTAGCTGGCATGCAGTGGTGCAATCTCTGCTCACTGCAACCTCTACCTTCTGGTTCAAGTGATTCTCCTGACTCAGTCTCCTGAGTAGTTGGGATTACAGGCACACCCCACCACGCCAGGCTAATTTTTGTAGTTTTAGTAGAGAAAGGGTTTCGCTATGTTGGCCATGCTGGTCTCAAACTCCGGCCTCAAGTGATCTGCCCGCCTTGGCCTCCCAAAGTCCTGGGATTACAGGTGTGAACCACCGTGTCTGGCCCATACTGTTGTTTTAAATGGCTGTATTAATTTACACATTCCCATTAACAATGTACTAAGGTTTAATTTTCTCCTCATCCTAACCAATTGTTCCTTTTTGTCTTTTGGTAATAGCTGTTCAATCGCATGTGAGATGATATCTCATTGTGGTTTCAATTTCAATTTCTCTGATGGTTGACAGATGTTCAGCACTTTTTCAGATACCTGTTGTCTCCTAGTTGGTCTTTTTTTGAGAAATGTTTGTTTGGTTCCTTTGCTCATTTTTTAAATGGGTTGTTTTCTTGCAATTGTTGTTTGAGTTCCTTATATATATTTTGAATATTAGCTTTTTATGAGATGTATAGTGTGCAAATATTACTCCCACTTTATGGATTATCTCTTCACCTTGTTAATCGTTCCCTTTGCTGTGCAAAAGACTTTTAATTTGGTGTAATCCTGTTTATCTATTGCTGCTTTTGTTGCCTATACTTTTGGGGTCTTATCCAAGAAATCATTGCCCACACCAATGTCATGGAGATTTTTCTCTGTTTTATTATAGTAATTTTACAGTTTCAGATCTTATTTTTAATTGTTTAATTCATTTTGAGGTGACTTTCTTAAATGTGGTGTGAGATAACTTCAAATTTCATACTTCTGCATTTGATTATCCGATTTTCTCTATACCATTTATTGAAGAGACCATTCTTTCCTCATTGTGTGTTTTTGCCACTTTTGTCAACAATTAATTGACTGTAAATGTGTGGGTATATTTATGGGCTTTCATTGCTGTTCCATTGGTCAATCTTCCTGGTTTTACACCACTACATGCTGTTTTGATTAAAATAGCCTTATAATATATTTTGAAATGAAGGCTTGTAATGCCTTCAGCTTTGTTTTTTTTTTTTTTGTTTTTTTTTTGTTGTTGTTGTTGTTTTTTTACTCAATATTTCTTTGGCTATTTGGTGTCTTTCATGATTCCATTTAAATTTTTTGATTACTTATTATATTCCTGTGAAAAACAGCATTATCATTTTGATAGAGATTTCACTGAATCTGTAAACTGCCTTGGGTACTATAAATATTTTATCAATACTGATTCTTCCAATCCATTAATAAGGAATATCTTTTTATTTATTGTGTTATCATCATTTTTAAATCAGTGTTCTATAGTTTACGGTATATTGATCTTTCATAATTTTGATTAAAATTACTCCTATTTTTGATACTTTTAAAAGTGGTATTGTTTTCTTAATTTCATTTGTGAATAGTTCATAGTATGTTGAATCACTACAGATTTTTACATATTGATCTTGTATCTTGATACATTACAGAACTGGTTTATTTCTTCTAACAGTATTTTTGGTGAAGTCTTTAGAGTTTTCTATATATTAGATTATGTCATCAGCAAGCAGACACAATTTCACTTCTTTTCTATTGGCATTGCATTTTCCAATTTTCTAGCCTAACTCTTCTGGCTAGGCTTTCTAGTACTTTGCTGACTAGAAGTTGTCAGAGTGGGCATATATGACAAGCCCCCAGCTAACATCATACTCAATAGCAAAAAGTTGAAAGCTTTTCCTCTAAGATCAGTATCAATTATCGTTTTAAATGCAGTATTGTAGACTAAATCAATGTTTGTATGATATAAAAACAGTTATGGTTTTAAATGCAGTACTGTAGACTAAATCAATGTTTGATTTAGTTTTACATATATCATACAATGTTTGTATGATATATGTAAAACATGTATTTTAAAATATGTTACAATATGAATGTATTTGTTTTAATGTAGTTGCTTGCATATTGACATTGCTTGTTCTTATGATATCATGCAACATTTCGAACAGGTTCAGCGGTTACTGAAACTGGTGATTTCTAAACATTTCGAACAGGTTCAGCGGTTACTGAAACTGGTGATTTCTAAACTTAAATTGGGGCAAATGGCTATAGTGCTGAGTAATGCTGTCCCTGGGCACTGCGAATTCAAGGCTGAAGAATTAACAGCCACCCCTCAGATGCAGGACCAGGTGCAGGGTCGACACTTTCTGGATTTTATAGTCAGAAAGAGTGTGGACATCTTCCAGCTGCTTGCCTGTGAAGATGAACCTCTGCTGGTCCGGGGGATGTCTTCTTTATCCTGGATCTTGGTTTCACATTTTCAATGCTGTCACTGTCTACCTCCAGGGTGACAGTCTTGCCAGTGAGGGTCTTCACGAAGATCTGCACACCACCTCTCAGACAGAGGACCAGGTGCAGGGTCGACCATGTGCAATGTCAATATGCAATCACCCCATTAAAGCAAATACATTTATATTGTCAGTATGATTTTGTGCATTTTAACTACACAACCCAATAACATGCCATTCACAAATACAAAAACAGAGGAAAATCTTGTGGGATGGTAATCTGAAATGTCATGCTTCTTATACTCTTATGTTCTCAAGTTGAGGCACCACATTTTATGTGGGAAACTAAAAATTTAAAGAAATCAATAGAAGCAGATAATAGAGTTACATTTTTCAGATTCTTCAACATTAAAGAAATTTTAGGATTTTCTGTATGATATGAACATTCCATTTATAATTGTCACTTTTAATATTTACATAAATAAACATATGTAGAATCAGAAATACATACAGATTTACAAATATTACCCAGAAATAATATTATCAATCACAGACTTTCTGGTGGTATTATCATCTGAAAGTTATCATAGACTTTACTATTGATAAGCCCCAAAATATAAACTTTTGGAGGCCAGGGAATAGTTCAAATTTCAAAACACTCTATGACTAAGGTCAGTGATTATTTATTAGAATTGAAGTATTATGTTAACTAAAAGAAAGGGCACCTATTCCTTCATTCCCCCTGTCCAATTTCCCAAGAAAATACAAACAAGCTCTATTTAAGCAACTGTGAATTCACAGTTACTCTCTTTGGACAGCCAATAGGAGATCAGAGCTCTTTATTTTAACACAGTTGGAGAGAATTAGGAAAGTCTAGAGTGGAATATATGCTTGTTTAAAGTGAGCCATGTGCAAGGAAAAAATACAGTAAGACAATTTGAACAAAATTCACTAATGCTGCAGCTTAAACATTTCATCTATATTTGGAACGGGAGAAGATGAAATTTTGAACGTCTTTTTATTCCTGATGAATAAGTCATAGACAACATTCTCAGAACAAAAAGTAAAACAAAAAAAGTCAATGATAATTTAAAAAGTAGTTGTAGAGAGGCAAATTAACGGTAAGTAAAGAAGGTCAACCCAACCAAAGCAGATACCAAACAGAATAAAAAGTGTAAGGATTCTGAAGTGGTGGCAATTAGAGGATCAGTGTCTGTCCTCCATTTAGGAGTGTGAGTGTGGGTGTGAATGTGTGTGTATGTGTGTCTATTCTTCTGTATGTCATTCATTAAGCCATTATGCTAATAAAGCAAATTGTAGGACAAAAGACAATCTGTTCTCTAAGAACATTTCACCTATCCAAGAGCTTATAAGCTAGTGAGAGTTAACTTTATTTCAAATAATGAGCTACCTGTTACATGGTTGTAAAGATGAATGATGAATGTTGTTTTTGAAACTGAGAACTTAAAGGGTTATATATACACAATAATATTTCATACAGTTTGATTTAGATGATAAATATACGTATTGCCAAGATATATGCTATCCAGAAACCATAATTTTTTAATATAAAGTTGGAAAATATAAAGAAGTTAAAGGTAATATTTAAGCCAAGTCTTGAAATCAAATTGACATTTTCTAGGTGTGTCTGAAGATCTTCTTTCTCTATCAAGAAAACTATTGAGTTCAGGTACATACGACCTCTTCAGCTCTCCCACTACTTCACCCTAGTCACTTCAATTTTTAGCCATACTCTCCCTCTCCCTGCAATTACAATGTTAAACTTTCTTTATTGTCCTCAAGATTCACAGCCTTCCTGCACTCTCAATATCAGTAGATGTTATTTTCTATTTCAGAAAGTGTAGAAGTATTTCAAACACCTCATCTTTCCATTAAATCCTTCAAACACACCACAGTCTGTTCCCATGCTCTACCTCTCCCATCCTATGAAAAATGCTTTTTATTCCTGATTGGAGGCAGTTTCTCAGCTGTGATTTACATTTTACTTTCCATTTTCTGCAACTGTTTAAATTATTAATTACAGTTCTGTCTTCTTTATTTTCAACACTGCTTCTTACTGAGGATTTATCTCATTAACATTTAAATATGTTCAAATATACTCTATCTTAAAAAGTAAGTTTTTTCTGAAATCCACTTGCTCTTGCAGCTATGGCTTTATCTCTGATTAACCCATTCACATAAACAAAAAAAAAAAAAAAGAAAGAGAATCTCAGAAGTGATGTCTTCACTTACAGTATCCAATTTCTTATTTTGCAGTTGCTTTTCAAGTCAATTTCATTCGAATTTTGCCACTTAATTCTGTGAAATTGATTGTTGGTAGCAGTAGAGAAAACTCTTTAGTCTTCAACTTTGTTGAAAGTACAACTCTCATATTTATCTATGAAAACACTAAAGCATCACTGGGCTCTTCCAAACTTCTGCACATATCCCTTGATCTGACCTGCTGTGAAAACTCCCCACTGGTTCTTTAGTATCCAGCAGATTGTATTAATGTCACAGCATTACCAGACATTTTTTCAATAAAATGATATCAAGAAGTTTACGTGTATTATAAATAGTATTTTAGAACCATTTTATGTGATTTATTTCACTTGACATTCAGATAAAGGATGTTTGTTGAATATATAATATCAAAAATTTGTCCTCAATGTTTTGAAGCTTATCTTTAATCATACATTTGGATTTGTTGAATAAATTAAAATTTGTAGAATTAAAGTTGCTCAGTGTGAATTATGAAATCCATATCGATTTTTATTAAATTTCTGCCTTTTTTTCTAAGAGAGTGAAAGAGAATAAAGAACGAAAGAGGAAGAGAGAGAAAAGATTAAAAAATACATGTCACTTTTTATACAAAGAAAGTACAAATTTTAGAGAAAAATTAGAAAATGTAGGTAATTGACATACAGAAAATGTAAAATACTCAGATTTCACTAGTAAGCAAGCATCTCTTAACAGACTGGAAAAATACTTATTTGGCTCTAGCAGAGCTATTCTAACCAAAACAGGAGGTTTAGCTAAAGCTCAAAACATGTTCAATGTTCTATGATTTTCACTATTCCTTAACATTTTAAAACAACTCCTACTATTTAAAAAGATAATGATTACATTTAAATATTTTTAAAGTAAGATTTTAAAATCAAGATTTAAAAAGAAAATTCTGCAGTAATGTAACAATTTTACCACACAAAAATTTTAAATAAATGACCAGATATTTTGGTTTCTATCTATTTATGGGTTTCAAGGGCCTTTTAACATAGTTACATAATAATTCTTTTTTTCCCTTTTCTGTACTACTTATAATTATTTCAGATCTTACAAGGTTGTCTTAAGTACCGATGTTCAGGTAATAGATTTGAAGAAAAATTATTTACAACAATACTTATACAAGGTATCATTTAATTAGCTCTTAAAATATTCAAAACACTTGGCGCACCACGTGGAATTATCTCATTTGTTCTTCACATCAAATATGGCTTATATCTTAGTGTTTTCATATTATAAAAGTAAAAGAGTTAAATAACTCACTTAATTTATTAAGTGGGGAGCAAGGTTTTGAACCAAGTGTTATCAGAGTCTGAAGCATATGCATTTATACACCAAGTGAAATGTTCCTCATCTCTGAGTTGCTCTCCTTGACATTACGCATGGTAATTAATGTGGTGAGTTTATTTACTAAAGTTGTATGGCATGGATATAGGAACAATTCAAAATGAATTTGATTTTTAGAGCACTTTTAGATTTGCGGCAAAACTGTAAAATAGACACAGAGGTGTCTCATATATTCCCTGCATCCCCACCACATACAGCCTCTCCTATTATCAACATCCCCCAGTAAAGTAGTTCATTCGGCACACCTGATGATCCTACATTGACGCATCATTATCAGCCGAAGCTCATAGTTTATATTAGGGTTCACTATTGGTGCAACACATTTTATGAGTTTGTATACATTTATAATGAGATGTATTCAGCATTATAGAATCATAGATTATTTTCACTGCTCTAAAATTTTCCTGTGTTCTACGTATTCATCCTTTTCTTTCTCCTAATTTCTCACAACAACTGATCTTTTTACTTTCTCCATAGTTAATGTTTTCCAGAACGCCATATTTTTAGAATTGCGTAATGTGCACATTTTTTTAGCTTGGCGTCTTTCACTTAGTAATATATATTTAATTTCCTCCATTTCTTTCCATAACTTGAGAGCTTATTTTTTGTAGTCCTGAGTAATATTACATTAGCTGGATGTATCACAGTTTATTTATTCATTAACCTATAGAGGGGCATCTTGGTAACTTCCACGTTTTGGAAACTATGAATAAAGTTATTATAAACATCTGTGTGCAGGTGTTTGTGTGGACATACGTTTCCAATTCCTTCAGTTAAATATCCAGGAGCATAACTACTGGATGAACTGATAAGAGTATGTTTCGTTTCGTAAAAAACAGTGGAAATATCTTCCCAAGTGGCTCTCACATTTGGCACTGACACTAGCAAGGAGAGTTCCTGTTGTTCCATATCCTTGCCAACATTTAGATTTGTCAGTGTTGTGAATTTTGGCTGTTCTGATACATAGCAATAACTCATTGTTGATTTAATTTGCATTTCCTTAGTGATATATGATGTGGAACATCTGTTCATGTACTTATTTCTAATCTGTGCATTTTCCTTGGTGTGGTGTCTTCAGTTCTTTTGCCCAATTTATGATCAAGTGTCAGTATTTTCATTGCGTTATAACAGGTCTTGATGTATTTTACACAACAGTTCTTATCAGATATGATTTTTTGCAAATATTTTTCCCAGTTTGTGAATTGTCTTTTCATTCCATTAATAATGTCTTTCAGAGAGCATAATTTTTTTTTGTTTTAATCAAATACACTTATCTTTTTGTAATGTATTATGCCTTTGATGTCATATCCAAAAATTTATCAGCAAACCCAAGATTATTTATATTTCCACTTATGTTATATTCTAGGTGTTTTATAGTTTTTCATTTTGCATTCAGTTTTATAATACATTTTAAGTTAATTTTTGTAAATGTCATGTGTGTGCATATATATATATATTTTTTTGCTTTGCACATAAATGTCCCATTTGTTAAAAACACTTTTTTCCATTGCATTACTTTTGTTCTTTTGCCAAAGATCAGCTGACTATATTTATGGGTCTATTTCTGGACTTTCCAGTCAGTTCCATTGATATATCTGTCTATTCCTTCACTAATACTACACTGTCATCGTTAGTGAAATTATAAAGTAAGTCTTGAAATGAGATAGTGTAAGTTCCCTAACTTAGTTCATATTCTTTAATATTGTTTTCACTATTATGGGTCTTATCACCTCTCCATGTAAAGTTTAGATTCAGTTTATTAATATCTGCAAAATAACTTGCTGGGATTTTCATTGAGATTGCATTCAATCTATAGATTAAGTTGAGAACTGGCGTCTTGTTAATATGGAGCCTTCTATTCATAAACATGAAATAGCTTTCCACTTATTTAACTCTAATTTGATTTGTTTCATACAAGTTTTGTAGTTTTCATCATATAAATTTTTATATATTTTGTTAGAATCACACACAGATATTTCATTTTGGAAAGTGTTAATGTAATCTGTATTTTGTTTTTAATTTCAAATTCCATTTGCTCATTGCTAGTATAGAGGAAATTAACTGAATTTGTGTATTTATCTTGTACCCTAGGCCCTTATGATAATTGCTAATAAGTTATAGGAATTTTTCTCAAATTTTAAATTTCTTTTTAAATAGACAATCATGTCATCTGGGAACATATACTTCTTTATTTCTTATTTTCCAGTCACTATACACTTTTATTTTTTCTTTTCCAGTCACTATACACTTTGTTTCTCTTCCTTTTCTTACTGCATTAGCTAGGACTCCCAGTATTATGTTGCAAAAGGGTGGCAAGAAAAAAACATTTGCCTTGTTTCTAACCTTACATGGAAAGCTTCTAATTTATCACTATTACGTATGATGTTAGCTGTAGGTCTTTTGTATATATTCCTTATCAAGTTGAGGAAGTTCACCTCTATTCTTTCTTTTTTTTAAATGCAGTTTCACTCTGTTGCCCAGGGTGGAGAGCAGTGGCTCTATCTCGGCTCACTACAACCTCCGCCTCCCAGGTTCAAGCGATTCTCCGGCCTCAGCCTCCCGAGTAGCTGGGACTACAGGCACCCGCCATCATGCCCGGCTAATTTTTGTATTTTTAGTAGAGGCAGGATTTCACAATATTGGCCAGGCTGGTCTTGAACTCCTGACCTCAGGTGATCCACCCACTTTGGCCTCCCAAAGTGCTGAGTTTACAGGCGTGAGCCACCGCACTCAGCTCATTTTTTTATTGTTATTTTGAATGAACGTTTATTGATTTTGCTGATCTTTTAAAAAAAAAAGAAAACAGCTTTTGTTGTTGATTTTTGTTGTTCTTTATTGATTTTCTGTTTTCAGTCTCATTGTCTATTACTCTAATTTTTATTTTCTGTTTATTTTGTATTTAATTTACTCTTTTTCTAGTTTCCTAAGGTAGAAGCTTAGACTAAAGATTTTTGTTGTTTTTTATTTCTTTTCTAATATATGCTTTTAATGCTATACATGTTCAGCTACATTTCGATTATTGACTTTTAGCTTAATTCTATTGTTTTTTGAGAGCAGACATTGTACAATTTATATTATTTAAAGTGTATTTTATGGCCCAGCATATGGTCCACGTTGGTGAATGTTATATGTAACATTCTGAGGTTATTGATTAAAGTATTCTATAGTTATTGATTATTCCCAATTAATTGATGGTGACTTTGAATTCAACTATGTCCTTCCTGATATTCTGCCTCTTGGATGTGACCACGCCTAATAGATGTTTAAATCACCAACTACGATAGTGGATTTTTTTTCTCCTTGCTGTTCTATCAATTTTTTTCCTCATTTTTTTTATAGTGTTTTTAGCTGCAGACATTTTAAGGAATGTTATGGCTTTTTGGAGAACTGACTTCTTTATCACTATTCAGTGTCCTTTTTACCTCTGATAACGTGGGAGTTATTTTTAAAAAAATAAATTATTGTGTTTTTAGCATTCTTTAATTCAGGAATACATTATCTTATTTTACCAATCAAATTCATATGGAAAACACAATCATCTCCATCAGCATAATTTCACAATGTAACAGATTTAACACCACTAGTAGTTCTGGAAATAATTTTAGAAACACAAATTTTCCTTATTCTTTTTATTTCAACAAAAACTATATAGAACTTCTTAACATAGCAACCATAGGCCATTGTGGAAAGCAGTTTGAAGATTTCTCAAACGATTTAAAAGAGAACTACCATTTGATCCAGCAATCACATCGCTGGGTAGATATCCAAAAGAAAATAAGTCATTCTACCAAAAGGCATATACACTTGTATCTTCATTGCAGTGCTATTCACAATAGCAAAGATGTGAAATCAGCTTAGGTGCCCAGTAATTTTAGATTGGATAAATAAAATACTGCACATATACACCACCCAATACCATGCTGCCATAAAAAAGAAGGAAATCATGTCCTTCGCAGCAGCGTGGATGTGCTGGAGGTCATGATCCTAAACAAATTAACACAGGAAGAGAAATACCATATGTTCTCACTTCTCATGGGAGCTAAGTATTGGGTACTCATGGAAATAAAGATGGCAACAATAAACACTGGGGACTACTAAAAGGGAGAGGAAAGGAGGTGCAAAAAGGACTGCAGAACTAACTGCTGGGCCAGGCACAGGGGCTCACACTGGTAATTCCAGCATTTTAGGAGGTCTAGGCGGGGAAGTCATTTGCATCCAGGAGTTTGAGACCAGCCTGGGCAACATGGTAAAAACCCATCTCTACAAAACAATAATAATAGTAATAATAATAATTTAATTGCTGGGTGTTGTTGAAGGCACCTGTAGTCCTAACTACTCAAGAGGCTGAGGCAGGAGGATCACTTGAGCTCAGGGATTCTATGGTGCTGTGAGCAGTGATTGTGCCACTGCACTCAAGCCTGGGAGACAGAGCAAGACCTAGTGAAAGAAAGCAGAAAGAAAGAAAGAAAAAGAAAGACAGAAAAGAGAAGGAAGGAAGAAAGGAAAGAAGGAAGGAAGGAAGGAAGGAAAGGAAGGAAGGAGAGAGAAGGGAGAAGGAGAGAGAAGGAAGGAGGAGAAAGAAGGAAGGAAGGAAAGAAAGAAAGGAGGGAGGAGGAAGACAGGAAGGGAAGAAGGAAGGAAGGAAAACAGGAAGGAAGGAAGAAAGAAAGGAGGGAGGGAGGGAGGATGAAAGAAAGGAAGAAGAGAGGGAGGCAGGAAGGAAGGAAGGAGGAAGGAAGGAAGGAAGAAGAGAGGGAGAGAGGGAGGAAAGAAGGAAGGAAAGAAGGAAGGAAGGAAAAGAAGCACTAACTATTGGATACTACGTTCACTTCCCAGGTGATAGGTTCAATCGTATCTCAAACCTTAGCACCAAGCAATATACCTGTGTAACAAATCTGCACAGGTACCCCCCAAATCTCAAATAAAAGTTGAAATTATAAAAATTAAGTAAATAAATGAATATAAAAATCAATATCATATCCAGAATAAAAACCACAACTGAGTTTTAAATCTTCAGGTATTGTGCAAATGTACTTTTTTGAGATTGAAATCACCAGGTATTTCCTACAGGTTGTCCACCAGCTGACTTTCCAAGTATAATATTATTTGTAGGAAATACTGAGGAACTAAATAACATGTTAAAATATCTTCAGGGGTTGAAAATACTAGATCTTCAACACAACCCAAAATATCCACTCATAGTAGAATAGTACTTTCTAAATGGAAAATTCTGATTAGGCATTCTGTATTTTAATTCTATTAAAAATGTCAAATTATTTAGTCAAAGTTTAGTGGCCAGTATGTGGGAGAATGTAGGTATTATACCTTTTGCAAACTGGGAATTTATTCTTAAACTAAGACTACACAATATTCATCTCTTCTCATTGCCATGGCAACTTTTTTATATTATGGAGGGAATACATGCTGAATTGAATAACAAATCTTGCCAGCAATTTTCTTAAAAAGAGTAGTATATTAATTATGTTTTGCATTTGTACATTAATTTTTAAGAATATTCTGTATATTCAATTTAATGTAATATAATTGAGTAGATATATTTTTTCAAATTATAAAGCAAGTAATTTTAAATTGACTGTCTTTTATAAGTGAAACTTTTGGCTAGTGATATATCTACTTTAAAAGAATGAGAGTAACTTGTTTTCTTTAATCAGACTTTTTCAACAATTGCAATTTAGATTTGTCTACACTGGCCGTAAATCATATACAGATTAACATTAATGAAATTTTGTAATTGAAAGAAATGTTCATTGGACTTTATAATTCCCATTAACCTTTTACTGACTTTTAAATACTTCTTCACCAATTTCTAGCTTTTTTAGACAGTGATAACGTTGCACATAATTTACTAATTTATTCTTCTAATTATATATTTAACGATGAAGATAGTTCTGCAAGATACCTCAAGACTGCTTGATATAAATTTATCTTAAATTCGTAAAAATGTGTGGTCTGACAATCAGTAGATATAAGTGCCTAAGATTTTAAAAAATCATATACTGACCAGGTTTAAAAAATAAAACAAATAAAATTTTTAGTTACTTATTTTTTGTCTTAAAAGCAATTTGAGGTCTTTTCAACCTTGGCAATATCTAGAACATTTTCAATAAATCTTTGAATATTCAATTACTAAACGCTTAGCTTTTCAAAGAAATCTGAATTATTATTCATCTCTACAAATTCAATTTCTAGCACATTGTTTAGGCCCCAGTAGCAGCTTTATTTTATTTTAAAGTAGCTTTGTCACCTACTTTAAAGTGCAGTGGGATTATCACAGCTCACTGGAACCTCAAACTCCTCGGTGCTAATCCTTCCACCTCAGCTTCTCCAGTAGCTGGGACTAATTTTTCTATTTTTATCTTTCTGTAGAGACAGGGTCTCCCTATGTTGTCCAGGCTGATAAACATTTTAAAACTATGTATTTTTTTCTCTAATTTGAAAACTGTATTTTATATAGGATATATGTATATACTAGTCCATTCTCATGCTGCTATGAAGAAATATCCAACACTGGGTAATTTATAAAGAAAGGAGGTTAAATTGACTCACAGCTCCACATGGCTGGAGAGGCCTCAGGAAACTTACAATCAGGGTGGAAAGCATCTCTTCACAGGACAGCAGGAGAGAGAATGAGTGCCAGCAGGAGAAATGCCACTTATCAAACCAGCAGATCTCATGAGAACAGCATGGGGAAAACTGCCACCATAATTCAATTACCTCCCACCAGGTTCTTCCCTGAGCACTTGGGAATTACAGTTTGAGTTGAGATCTGGCTGGGGATGCAAAACTAAATGATATCAATATGTGATGAAATATATATGGTATCTTAATAAACTCAAACAATAGAATGATCCTTAAAAATTTTATTCACTCTAGCATTTTTAATTTTGCTCTTTCTCATCAGTAGAATTTGCTTCCCCACTCCCCACTTAATAATAATATAATGTATAATATATAATTTACTGTATTATCTATAACAAAATATAACAAACTTGAGGTTCTTCATGATTTAGGAACCAAAATATTTCTAGGACACCCAAATCATGAACTCAATAAACTAATATATATTTAATTTCTTCAAAGTTGCCATGTCCAGAGGAAGAACAAAAAGAACATTGTAAGTTTTACCTAGATTTGTTAATCCAATTTTTCTTGAAATATTAAATTAATAATTAATTAATTAATGCAAAATGGTTTAAAAACTGGTAAAAGAGGAAGAAAAAGAAAGAAAGAAAAAAATAAAGGTATCAATATTTCTAGGAACTGGAAAAACAGGTATATTGGGTACAACAGATGACGTAAGAAAAATCTGACACAGAGCATTAATGCTGTGACTTTTACTATGTGTCCACCATAGACTTTTTTTAACCTATACAGTACACAGTCTCCGAGTCTACATTAAGCATAGGAAAAACAATTCTGGTAAAATTGAAATGCAAATACTGTGAAACAGGAGAAAACCAGCTGTCCACTATTGATGCACTTTGACTAGGTAGATTGAAAAATAGATCCATTAAAAAGACACAGAGCATGTGTTTAGCATTCTTTTTTTATAATTAATTAATTTATTTATTTATTATTATTATTATACTTTAGGTTTTAGGGTACATGTGCGCAATGTGCAGGCTAGTTACATATGTATACACGTGCCATGCTGGTGTGCTGCACCCACTAACTCGTCATCTAGCATTAGGTATATCTCCCAATGCTATCCCTCCCCCCTCCCCCCACCCCATTAACAGTCCCCAGAGTGTGATGTTCCCCTTCCTGTGTCCATGTGTTCTCATTGTTCAATTCCCACCTATGAGTGAGAATATGCGGTGTTTGGTTTTTTGTTCTTGCGATAGTTTACTGAGAATGATGGTTTCCAGCTTCATCTGTGTCCCTACAAAGGACATGAACTCATCATTTTTTATGGCTGCATAGTATTCCATGGTGTATATATGCCACATTTTCTTAATCCAGTCTATCATTGTTGGACATTTGGGTTGGTTCCAAGTCTTTGCTATTGTGAATAATGCTGCAATAAACATACGTGTGCATGTGTCTTTATAGCAGCATGATTTATAGTCCTTCGGGTATATACCCAGTAATGGGATGGCTGGGTCAAATGGAATTTCTAGTTCTAGATCCCTGAGGAATCGCCACACTGACTTCCACAAGGGTTGAACTAGTCTACAGTCCCACCAACAGTGTAAAAGTGTTCCTATTTCTCCACATCCTCTCCAGCATCTGTTGTTTCCTGACTTTTTAATGATTGCCATTCTAACTGGTATGAGATGGTATCTCATTGTGGTTTTGATTTGCATTTCTCTGATGGCCAGTGATGGTGAGCATTTTTTCATGTGTTTTTTGGCTGCATAAATGTCTTCTTTTGAATAAATGTAATCCAGCATATAAACAGAACCAAAGACAAAAACCACATGATTATCTCAATAGATGCAGAAAAGGCCTTTGACAAAATTCAACAACGCTTCATGCTAAAAACTCTCAATAAATTAGGTATTGATGGGACGTATCTCAAAATAATAAGAGCTATCTATGACAAACCCACAGCCAATATCATACTGAATGGGCAAAAACTGGAAGCATTCCCTTTGAAAACTGGCACAAGACAGGGATGCCCTCTCTCACCACTCCTATTCAACATAGTGTTGGAAGTTCTGGCCAGGGCAATTAGGCAGGAGAAGGAAATCAAGGGTATTCAATTAGGAAAAGAGGAAGTCAAATTATCCCCGTTTGCAGATGACATGATTGTTATCTAGAAAACCCCATTGTCTCAGCCCCAAATCTCCTTAAGCTGATAAGTAACTTCAGCAAAGTCTCAGGATACGAAATCAATGTGCAAAAATCACAAGCATTCTTATACACCAATAACAGACAAACAGAGAGCCAAATCATGAGTGAACTCCCATTCACAATTGCTTCAAAGAGAATAAAATACCTAGGAATCCAACTTACAAGGGACGTGAAGGACCTCTTCAAGGAGAACTACAAACCACTGCTCAGTGAAATAAAAGAGGATACAAACAAATGGAAGAACATTCTATGCTCATGGGTAGGAAGAATCAATATCGTGAAAATGGCCATACTGCCCAAGGTAATTTACAGATTCAATGCCATCCCCATCAAGCTACCAATGACTTTCCTAGGATTCTTTAATGTCATGGTCAGTCAGATGTGTGTACACACAGAAACACAGAAGAGGCTCAGGAAAATAAAGTTCATTATACTCACAGGTCCAAAAAAACAGAAAGCTTGCCATACCATGCAGGCTTACTCAAGGCAACACGCTGGCTGTCAGCCAGTGGAAGTGGAAGGGGAGAGCCCTTCACAGAGCACTTTATGGGAAGTGCTCTTCAAGGGAAAGGCATGGCACAGCAAACAGTTTAGGACTGGCTAATTTGAACAACATTGGCCATCTCTAAGCTATAGGGACAGTTTTTAGTTACCTGGTATCTTGCCATGGGATGATTAAGACAGAAGAATATTATCTACTTGGGAATAAGGTCCAGATAGAGAAGATATGGATCTGGATTGGTTACTTGGCATATCAAAGGCAAGCTCCTGTTGAGCCCTTTGCTGTCTCTGAGAATTAGCTAGCTCTGGCAGGAGCAGCTTTTCTTCTCAGTGAGAACTGTTGAGAGGGAGGAATACTGCCACCAGGAGACACAACAATGATTCCACTAAAATGGAAATTAAGATTGCCACCTGGGCTCCTCCTACCTTTGAGTCAACAGGCTAAGAAGGGAGTTACAGTGTTGGCTGGGGTGATTGACCCAGACTATCAAGATGAAATCAATCTACTACTCCATAACAGAGGTAAGGAAGAGAATGCATGGAACACAGGAGATCTTTTAGGGCATCTCTTAGTATTACCATGCCTTGAGATTAAGGTCAATGGGAAACTACAACAGTTCAATCCAGGCAGGACTAAAAATGGCCCAGACCCCCTCAGGAATGAGGGTGTTGGTTACTCCACCAGGAAACAAAACCATGACTTGCTGAGGTGCTTGCTGAAGGCAAAGGGAATACAGAATTGGTATTAGAAAAAGGTAGTCATCAATACCAGCTATGACCACGTGACCAGCTGCAGAACACGGACTGTAATAGTCATGACTGTCTCCGCCTTCTTTTGCTAAAAACATGTTTGTGCATTTATACACTTGTACTAAGAAAATATCTTTATAAATTATTTCCTTTTCCTTTATCATGTGATATAAGATTTATGGACTTCATATCAGCCTTTTAGTACTGTTAATGCTGTGTAATAGTATTTGGGTTGGGGATTGGTTCGTTTCTGTATGAAGGATAGTTGTATTATGTTAAGTGTAATTATGACCTTGTTATTGTGTTTATTGAAGATTATGTATGATCTCAGGAGATGTGTATGGGTTCAAGTTGACAAGGGGTGGACTCGTGATGGTTAATACCGAGTGTCAGCTTGATTGGATTGAAGGATACAAAGTATTGATCCTGGGTGTGTCTGTGATGGTGTTGCTAAAAGAGATTAACATTTGAGTCAGTGGGCTGGGGAAGGCAGACTCACCCATAATCTGAGTGGGCACCATCTAATCAGCTGCCAGCAAATATAAAGCAGTCAAAAAAATGTGAAAAAGAGAGACTAGCCCAGCCTCCCAGCCTACATCTTTCTCCCGTGCTGGATGCTTCCTGCCCTTGAACACTGGACTCCAAGTTCTTCAGTTTTGGGACTTGTACTGGCTCTCCTTGCTCCTCAGCTTGCAGACGGCCTATTGTGGGACTTTGTGATTGTGCAAGTTAATACTTAAACACCCTTTTGTATGTAGATATCCTATTAGTTCTGTCCCTCTAGAGAACCTTGACTAATACAGCAGGTATTCTTAACTGCCTTTTTCAGACAAGTAAATAGACTTCAACAAGGTTAAATAACTTACTGTAGGTTATATAACTAACAATAAAGGATGGTAAGACTTTAACTCAGGTGTCTATTATAAATTCTGTATCATTTCTAAATCCCTTCATCTTCATGTTTAGGCCAGAAGCTGCTATAAATCATGTACTTTTAGACTGTATTTTTTCTTTCTAGTTGCAAGGATATTGAAGTTTAGGGTTATCACATCCCAACTCCGATGTCATTTTTAGTGTGTATGTATAAAAATTTATTCATTTAATTAAAACCTTTGTGTCAAAAAAGATGTAAACACATCATAATATGCAGAAAATTTAAAAACATAAACAATCGATCATAGTATTAGCGTGCAAAGGAGTGGCTCCAGTAATTTCAGAAACCATAGACTTCTTATAAAATGCTATTGCCAGAAATAGAGAAATGCCTTAAAGGAAAAATGAGCAATTTATAAAGATAAAATAAAAATAACATGTTCTTAATAACATGTCTTATCTAAGTTCATAAATCAAAGTGAACAGAACTAGAGATAAGAATTGACAAAAACAAACCACAGTTGATATTCTGAAAACCCTTCTTTCAGTACTTGTCAAAACAATAGATCAAAAATACCCATTATTTTCAAGGGAAAAATGTTTGTGTGTCAGATAAACCATGAGTTTTGAATTAAGTCAATACTACAATTTAAATAATTAAGAGTATGTTTTCTTCCAAAAATAGGATGACAATACAACAATAGTAATAAGGTATCTAGGAATTGCAGATATTTCAAAACAGAACCACATATATAATATTATATGTCTAGTAAAAAATTACTAGAAAAATGAATAAGTATTTTGAACTGAATTATTATGAGAATGGAACATATCAAAATTTGTTGGATGAACCTATAAAGATTCACTCAGATTCACCTGGAAAGAAAATTAATATTTTACATGTTTCTATGACAATGGATTATTTAATACTATTTTATTTATTAGTTTAATATTAGTTTATATTAGAATACAAGAGAGAATTAAAATCAGTGACTTAAAGTTCCTCTTTGAGATGAGAAAAGCAAATCCAATATAAGCAAAACAATAATTTTTAAATTAGAACCAAAATAAGTATAAAAGAAACACCACAGAAATATCCTCAATGCCAAAAGTTTGTTCTTTGGAAAGATTAATAAAACTGATAAACATTCAACTAGATTGAATGAATGAGTACCACAAAGAAAAACAGCAAAGTTTTATATCTTCAGTTTTTAAAAATTACCTCATTTCCTTTTTGAAAATCTATGGTTTTAGTACTCAAATTAATACATCTAAAGAATCTTGACGACAGATTATTTATTTTTTTTATTTCCTCAAGTCCTAAGAGTATGACTGGCATCGACTGAAAACAAAACAAAACAAAAACAGTTGATAGTCCAATAATCTTCAAATATACACAAATTATTAGAAAAATATTGTATACTAGTTGATTTACTGTGTATTATTTTCAGTATATTTATTTTGTGGAATAAATAATTAGGAATAATTAGGTGCGAACATAAAAATCTGAGGGGGTGACATTACTATTAGAATATTGAACACACAGATAATTACATGGAATGCCTTATATGAACTCTGTCAAACACAGATTGAAGGATACTTTACTATCAGTTACCAGCTTTGAGATGAGACTCACAAAGCTGAGATCAGAAATGGGATAATAAGGAAGAATGCCACGTTTAATGTAAGAAGCAAGAGATATCAGATATAACAATTCCATAGCAAGTAATGTGTCATATAAACAGATGAAAGAATAGATTTCATGGTAGTTGAATTACTGGAGAGCTGGAAAGATTAAATATTCTATTTTAAAATTGTAATAGTTGAATTCAAACATTCGGAAAGTGCTAAATTTAGATTGATAAAAATTTATAAAATTTGTTACAAAATTGAGACTTAAGACTAAATCCTTTGTGATTTTTGTGTTTGGAAGGTGGATATTTTCATTTGATTCTTGGATATTATGCATTGAAAAGAGATCCATACCCTTTCCACATTATTTATTCAAAACTAGTATTTTCTTGAGCTGCCTCCATGGTCCTTGTGTTATTATAAATAGTGAAAATACCATGACAAGAAAAATTTTGTGCCTTCAGAAGTTTATACATTCATGCATGCATAATGACATTTAGGTCAATGATAAACCACACATACAACAGGGGTCTCATAGAATTTAGACATACTGTCTTTTAATTATTTAAATTTCATTGACTTAATTCAATATGCCAATTTAATGTTTAGATATGTTTAGATATACCAATAACCATGTTTTAGAATTGCTGACACTATTCAGTGCAGTAACATGGTGTACAGGTTTGTAGACTAGGGGTAATAGGCTATACCATATAGCCTAGATGTGCAGTAGGCTATGCAGTCTAAGTTTGTGTACCACACTCCATGATGTTTGCACAATAATGCAATTCTCTGATGATGCCTTTCTCAGATGTAGTCCCAACATTAAGTGATGCATTACTGTATTCCAGTGTGGGGGACACAGTTGAACAGTACATAAAGCTGTATAAATGTTAGAATGCATGAATCTTAATGATAAAAAATATAGGGGAGGTGAAAAAATTTAAAATAATTGAAATTATATACAGTATATGTTTTATCTACAGTGGAGTACAATTAAAAATTAATAACTATTGGAAATTAGGAAGTTTCAAAAATAAATGAAAATTAAATAGCACACTATTAAATAAACAAGAATCAAATAAGAAATCAGAAGAAAAATTGTTCCAAACCAAAACATAATACAATATTCCAATACGTACAAGATACATCTAAAGCAGTGCTTAGAAGCCAATTTCTAGCTATAATTTCCTGTATCAAAAAGAAGAAATGTCTTTACCTATTTTTTCATTAAAAAACTAATAAGAGAAGAATAAGAGGAACACTATAAAGACAAAGCATATACAAAGAAGAAATAACGAATATTAGTTTAAAAAATAAACTAAATTGTAGAAAACCAATAAAGAAAATCAACAAAATCAAAAGTTGTTTCTTTGAAAGATAAAGAAAACTGGCAAAACTTTATCTTGAAATAGAAAGTGAAAAAAGGAGAAGACACAAATTACTAAATCAAGGATGAAAGGGATTTTATTACCAGCCTCATAGAAACAAAAAGGATTGATTATAAAGAAACTCTAGACATAACTGTAGCCAACAAACTAATATATATAAAGTAGACTGATTTTATTAAAAAATCAGCTATCAAAACAGAAGAAAATATAGAAAAAGTGAAAAGTAAGCATACAAGTAGACTGAATTAGGGATTAAAGAACAACCCGCCCAGAGCCTCCTGCTACACATACACACACACACACACACACACACACACATACACACACACACACACAGAAAATCCCTGACCCAGCAGGCTTCACTGGTGAATTCTCCCAAATATTAAAGAAATATAAACACTATTTCTCTGCAAACTATTGCAAAATATATGAGTTAACACTTCCAAGCATATTCTTTGAGGCTCTTGTTGCCCTGATACCAAAGCCTGACAACGACATCACAGGAAAAAAAAAAGTACAGGCCAATATTCTTCATAAATATAGAGAAAAAATACTCAACAAAATATTTTTAAAAAAACTAAATTCAGCACCATATAAACAAGATTATACATTATGTTCAAGTGAGATTTATTTTAGGGAAAAAAGGTTAATTTAATATTAGAAACTCAATAATCCTATACAATAAATGTACTATACTATAGTAATAAAACAATGGATAAAAGCCACATGATCCTATCACAATGACGAAAAGGCATTTAACGAAAATCTATATTCATCTTATTATTAAAATATCTAACAATTTGACAATTGAGGGAAACATCCTAACCTTGATAAAGGAAATCTGTCTACAACTAATATAATAGCTAATGATGAAACATGGAAAGAATCTCCCTAAGATCTGGAGCAAGACAAACAAATCTGTTCTCACCCCTTCTATTAAACAGCGTCCTGGAGGTTCCAACCAGGGAAAGTAGGCTAAAAAAAAAATGAAATACAAGACATCCAGATGGTAAAGGAAGACACAAAGCTTCTCTACTCACAGATGACATGATCCTCTATGTTAAAAACAAACAAACAAAAACCCAAGTAATTTCCTCACAACCACACCCCTGCAACACACAATTGAATTAACAAATGATTTCAGCAAGGACGTAGAATCAAAGATTAACATAAAAATCCATTGTATTTCTATCAACGAGCAGTGAACAGACTAGAAATAAAATTAAGGAAACAAGTCTTTTTTTAAAGCATAAAATAATAAAATGCTCAGCAATAAATATAACAAAAGAAGTGCAATACTATACAATAAAGTCTATAAAACATCATCAGAAGAAATTAAAGAACACCTAAATAAATGGAAAGGTATCCCAATTTTGTAAATGGGAAAGTATAATATTTTAAAAGAGTAATATATTCAAAATTATTCACAAATCTACATTTTAATTATCAAAATAGCAGCTGCCTTATTGGCATAAATTGACAAGATAGTCCTGAAATTCATATGAAAATATAAGGCACCATGATAAGCCAAATAAATAATGAAAAGAACAAAATTGAATGATTCACATATCATGATTCCAAAACTTACCATAGAACTACATTAATCAAGAGAGTGAGAGTGTGGTAATGGCATAAATATAGACATATAGACTACTAAAATAGAATTAGGGGTCCAGAAATAAATTTTCACATGTATCATCATTGAGTTTTGGCAAGAGCACCAGAAAATTTAATAGAGAAAAATGGTCTTTCAACAAATTGTGTTGAAACAACCAGATATTCACATGCAAAGAAAAAAGACATTAAAGCCCTGCTTTCCATGATACATAAACATTTACTCAAAAATAGATAAAATACTTAAAGGTAATAACTAAAATCATAAAATATTTTAAATAAAAACATAGGGACTTTTTTTTTTGCTCTGTGTTAGACAATGATTTCTTAGACATGACACTGAAATCACAGTCAACAACAAAAATAGGTAAATTGAACTTCATGAAAGTTGAACAATTTTTTTTAGCTTTTAGGTTCAGGGATACAGGTGAAGGTTTGTCATATAGGTAAACTCATGTGATGGGCGTCTGCTGTAGAGATTATTTTATTACCCAGATGCGATAAAAGCTAGTACCTAATTGTTATTTACTCTTCTCCTCTCCCTCCTCCTACACTCTACACTCAAGTAGACCCCAGTGTCTGTTGTTCTCTTATTTCTGCTCATGACCTCTCATCATTTAGTTCCTACTTGTAAGTGACAACATGCAGTATTTGGTTTTCTGTTCCTGCGTTAGTTTGCTAAGGATAATATTGATCAATTTTATGCAGCAAATATAATCATGAAAATGAAAACTCAGAGAATGGGAGAAAATATTTTCAAATTATATATCTGACAAGAGACTTTTATTCAGAAAATAGAAAAATTCTTGCAACTCAACAATAAAAAGGCAACCCAATTTTTAAAATGACAAAATAATATACTAGATGTTTCTCCAAGGAAGATGTACACATGACTAATGAGTACATGCAAAGATGTTCAATATTATTAATTTGGAAAATAGAAATCAAAACCACAATGAGATACTAATTCACACTTCATAGGATGTCTATAATGAAAAAGATAATAACAAGTTTTGATGATAATGTGGAGAAATTGAAACTCTTGTACATTTCTGGTTGAAATGTAAAATAGTTCAATTTCTGACTCCAGGTTGGAAGTTTTTCAAAAACAAATTAAGCGTACAATTCTCACATGACCCAGGATTTTCACTCCTGGTTATATCCCCAAGAGAAAAGATATGTAAATTCACACACAAACTTGTACATTCATGTTCACAACAGCATTATTCATAATAGACAAAATTTGAAAATAGTCCAAATGTTTATAAATTGATAACTAGACAACCTATATGTTCTATACCCAGATGATTAAATATTATTTGGCTATAAAAGGAATGAAGTACTGATACATGCCACAAGAAGAATGCACCTTGAAAACACTACCCTAAGTGAAAGAAGCTAAGCGCAAAAGGTTATATATTGTAATTCACTTTTATATAAAGTGTACATCGTGAACAAATTTCTAGACACAGAAAGTAGATTAATGTGTTCCATGGGCCCAGGAAGAGGGAAGAAATGGAGACAGACTGTCAAATTTTACAGTAATGAAAATGTTCTGGAATAGGAGAGTGATGGTTAGTGGCTGAACAACTTTGTAAATATGTCAAAAACCACAAAATTGTACACATAACATATAAAAAAATAAAATATTGACATACGTATTAGAAAGATATCTGGTATTTACATCTAATGTCTTTATCAAAATACTCAAGGGTTGAAAGACTGTAAACAACTGAACGTAAAGAATCTTCCATAGAGAGCATGATGGAATATGACATCAGACAGATGTCACGAATATAAATTATGCAGCGAGGGAAAGACTCAGGAAGAGTCCTACTAACAAGACATGCTGGAGATTATATGTTAGTATATTTTATTGATTTCTAATATTATGAAACGCAATAGAAAAAATAGAAATACAAAATTGTTTAATTTAGGAGAATTACTCTTTGAAAAATCCTGCCTGTTTAACACTGATAGTTGAATTGAGAATTGTGTTTTATCATTGACCACGTCTGCGTGTGTGAATCTGAAAATGAACTGAAACAGTACTCAGTGGAGAGAAGTGGAGTCAAAGGTGATCCTCAATAACTTTACCTGACAACAAATACTAAGTTGAAATAAACTTTTAATCTAAAAAAGAGACAAAGAGTGAAAAAAAAAAACAGCTCATATGAAAAAACAAGCAAAGCAGAAGAAAGCAACAAAAGAGCAAAGAGCATATGACAATTTTTAAACTAAAAAAGATTTTCTCAGTCAAGTAAAACATCTTAAAAATATCATTGTATTTTCTTTAGGACTTGGATGCTATCAAATATAAAGAACTAAGGCAGAACTCTATCAGGAAAGAAACTGATGTGTAAAAGTCAAAGGGTAATTTAGGCAAAAGTTAAAGGATAGTTTATGCACTACTAAATAATTGCTTACCAAGTATCCACTACTAAACAGATGTGGTTCGAGGTAGAAGACAAACAAGAGAAATAAAATATCTTTATAGAATTTTGTTCTACTTTCCAGTATATAAGCAATATCCATAACAAAAACATGAAATACATGGCATATTTTGTAGTAGTTAGACTTATGGAGACTAAAAAAGGAGAGCTGGAGAAGAGAGTGTTAGAAAGTCACAGTTTGTATTAGGATCAAGTTTAAAAGGTTTCATTGAGACAAAATTTGAGCAAACATCAAGTATACATATTAAAGAGAATGGGAATCTTTTAAAAATATGGACTTTAATGTGAAACACTGTGAAAAGAGATAAAGTAATGAGTATTTGTTGAAGAATACTTAATAATTAACTCATTTTTACATTCCTAGGTTTGCCATTGTCTTAACTCTCTGTATGTGATTATAGCCTGATTATGATTTTCAAGTCTCACTACTCTGGATCAGTGCAACCGTCTTCCTGATTATACTGCACACTATGGAATCTCTCAGGCAGTTGAGATTGGCTCTCTTCCATGGTTGGCACATACCTCAAAGAGATATGGGCTTTCTTTCTCTCTACTCTTAAAATATGCTGTTTTGATATCAGGATAATCTCCTGCTGTATTTACCTAATTCATCTAGATATCACAACTTCTCCATAATTATTTTTTGTTTCTAAGTTATTTGACCACTTTAAGATGTTCACGCTGTTCACAACTGCCTCTGTTTGAAACTCCCCTTTTCCTTCTGATTCTATGAAGCTTTTCTCTCCCTATTCTACTTTTCTGACAACTGTTTTGATGGACATGTACCTTCCTCTAATGCTCCTTAAATGTTAATTTAGAATTTTTTCCTTGGAATGCTTTTTGTTATCACTCTTCACAGACACTCAGACAATGTTATCAATATTTGTTTTCATTTGCCATATATGTTTCTCCATTCTCAAATTAAAAAAATAGCTTAAAAATTAAAGCTAAATTCCAGGAAAATACCTCACTCCCATTTACCTTGAATTGTATGTACTAACGCTGTTTCATATCTAAGCAAATTCAGAATGTGTTCAGATATGTGTGTTTAGATATGCACCCTTACAATGTTTTTATTCAATCTAATGCACATTCCTTAGAAATTGTCAGTACTGGAGAACTGAGTATCAGAAATTATCCTTAATACCTGTATTTTCTAACTTATATCCATTTAATCATTTGACCTGTAAATAATTTCTTCTTAGGGTTTTCCTTGTCTCTCTTTTCTCTGCTTCCCCATAAATATTCTAGCTTGGACTTTCAGTTTTTTCCTTCTACATTTTGTGTTAACAGGCTTAGATCCTATGTTGGTTAGGACAGAAGGCTAAGCTAGAAGAAGCATGAGACTCAGTGCAATAGTTACTTAAAGAACAAATGTTTTTCTTTCTCATGTTAAAATTCTAACATAAGTGGCTCATGTCTGCAAGACACCTTGATTCCTTTCTAAGTTTCCTTCTACAATTCCCTAACATATTTATTGTCTGCATGGTGTACACTATATGTTTGGTCACTTCTACTTTAATCTAATGAGGAACACTGAAGAAGGCAAATGATGAATTTTAAACCAAAGCCTCGAATTGGCACACATTGCTTCTGCACATATCATATTTGCAAGAATTTTATGGCCACACCAAATGCAATGGAAGCCAGAGTTATATTTAGGTGCACAGGAATTAAGAAAACAAATTCTGGAAAATCATCTTTTCCATATAGCCCATGGTCTGGACCATCTCTTTCAACCTTATCAAAGTAACCCACACAATCCCAAGCTTCACAGTATTTAGTAACTATATACAACACACTAAGTAAATCTAAACATTTCATATATTGTGTTATACTAGTACTTTACGTTCATCTTTGCCTAGAAATCAAATCATATTTTATCTCTTTTTCCACTTGAATTCACACTGCAGAAATTCTGAATTATGTATGATTCTTTAAAGAATATTTTTCTTCTCTTCCTCCCCCTTCTGCCCTTCCTCCTCCTCCTCCTTCTTTTTCTTCCTTATATTATTTCTATTTTTCAATGATAATTACCTTATTCTGGAAGGTATCCTTCACCTTTGCCCATCTGAAATATTGTAATGTTTTTTCAAGTATTCATTATTTTAGTTTTTTTTTTTTTTTTGAGATGGAGTTTCTCTCTTGTTGCCCAGGCTGGAGTGTAATGGTGTGATCTCGGCTCACTGCAACTTTCACCTCTCAGGTTCAAGTGATTCTCCTGCCTCAGCCTCCTGAGTAGCTGGGATTACAGGCACACACCACCACGCCCGGCTAATTTTTTGTATTTTTAGTAGAGACAGGGTTTCACCATGGCCAGCTGGTCTTGAACTCCTGACATCAGGTGATCTGCTTGCCTCGGCCTCCCAGAGTGCTGGGATTACAGGCGTGAGCCACTGTGCCCGGCCTGTTTTAGTATTTCCTTAAAAATAATTATTCACCTAAGTATCCACTAAAGTTTGTATGCAGTTAAATGATAATTATATTTAATAATTATTGTTATTTTCTCGATCTCTGAAGTAGGTTGTAAGCTCCTTAATATCAGGGTTATGTCTATTTATATTGATAATATATGCTATATAGCCATTTAAAAATAAATAATTCACAAATTATGCTGTAAAGCTAAGTAAATAAAAAAATGATTCTACTAAGAAAAGAACACTACAAGGAACCATTTTATTCAGTTTAAGGATTACACATAAAACTCTAATAATATAATATCATACCAACATATGCTAATTTCTTGAAAGGTTGGAATTATTGCTACTATTAACTAAAGGTAAAAACTTTACTGTGAGAAAAGTTATATTCAATAATATTTTCAAATTTAATTCAATTAACTAGTTTTTGATTTGATTTGTTTTGTTATATAGGCTACTTATATTACATTTACAAATAAGATTCTCAGCATTAATTCACAAGAGTAGTGGTATGTTTTGCAATTTTGCAAATACCACCTTTTTTTGCATATACCACCCTTTCAAATAGATAGATGAGCAAAATATTTGCATGATCGTGCACATATTCTTAAAATATTAGCAATGATAAAGTACATAACACAGTCTCATATTATTTGTGCTGTTCATTGATTCCGGATCTCTTTCATTACTTTAGATATTTTGCATTATTTTCTGGCTGTGAGAGAGCCAGATGAAGATACATTTTCAGGCAACTCAAACAAGTCATTAATTCTCACTTATGACTAAAAGTGTTAATATCCCATCAAGTGGTGTTATCTGCTGCTGTGATCACTCAAACTATATTTGCTGTCAGCAGACTCGATGCCTGACCCTAAGTAGATAAATCAGAGAATTCTCTGACTTATCAATGCCCAAGTATGAATTTCCACTGAGTACATTTGACATACAATCTGAATAATGAGCTGCCCCCAAAAATAATGAATTAAAAGGTTAAGTAGAAGACATACATTATTCAGTTGAGAATGAGCCAAGGGAAGTTTCCTGCATAGATGAAGTTTTACGAAAGATTTTGGTCTAAGAAATGAAGTTGGATGATAAAATTTCATCTAGATTTCCATTTCCTTAATTATATCTATTGCCGAGACCAGCTCGGTCAGGGAGACCCTAACCCAGAGCGCTAGAGGACTTAAAGACACACACACAGAAATATAGAGGTGTAAAGTGGGAAATCAGGGGTCTCACAGCCTTCAGAGCTGAGAGCCCCAAACAGATATTTACCCACATATTTATTAATAGCAAGCCAGTCATTAGCATTGTTTCTATAGATATTAAATTAACTAAAAGTAACCCTTATGGGAAATGAAGGGATGGGCCGAATTAAAGGAATAGGTTGGGCTAGTTAATTGCGGCAGGAGCGTGTCCTTAAGGCACAGATCCCTCATGCTATTGTTTGTGGCTTAAGAATGCCTTTAAGCACTTTTCTGCCTTTGGCGGGCCAGGTGTTCCTTGTCCTCATTCCCGTAAATCCACAACCTTCCAGCGTGGGCGTTATGGCCATCATGAACATGTCACAGTGCTGCAGAGATTTGGTTTATGGCCAGTTTTGGGGCCAGTTTATGGCCAGATTTTGGGGGCTTGTTCCCAACAATCTATTTGTAAAGCTTTGACTGTTTTCTATTTAGTTTAGAGTTATCTCTCAAGAGACATCTTAAAATGTATTTAATCAGACTACGAAACTCAAAGTAATCTATCTCTATTTTTTTAATAGAGAAAAAGCTCTTCTACTACTATTACTACTGCGAATAATATGGCCCTCTCATGCCGCCTATTATATGGACAACTATTACTTTTTTTCTACCACTTCATGAATTGAAACACTTTAGTGTATCAGGCAATGTAATATAGCATTAATTAAAATAAAACAGTTGCCATTAATGTAATCAATTTAATTAATTTAATCAATGTAATGTAATGTAACCAATTGTACGATGCAGTAATTTTTTTTTCGTTCGCTCAGGTGGTTTAAGTGACCTGGCCGTGTTCACACAGCTAATGATTGAATAATCTGGAATTCAAAGCCATGACTGCTTATCCATGAAATTTCATGCTATTTTCTTAACCACAATCACAGTGTTTCAACTATTACATGCTCTAGTACATACAATTTAGTTCCATCAAAAGATACATTTAACAATAAGCCATAGGAAATGCATATGAAGAATCCAAATTCAATGAAATCTACATCAAAATTTGAGAAAGTTATTTTTTGAATATTAATTAACTGAGTCTAAAGTTTATATGGAAAGGCAAAAAAGTTTCAAATAGCTCACACAGTACTGAAAAAGAACAAAATTATATTTCTGACAATACCTGATCTCAAGAGTTACTATAAACCCACAGTGACCACGACAGAGTGATAATGATGAAAGAGAATAGAAGTAGATCCATGGGCTGGAATGGACGGTACACCATTGTTATATACCACTAGGTTTCTGAGAATTGTAATTCATCAGAATGGCATCTTTAATCTCATGCTTTGTCTTTTTATACATAGGATAAATTTCTGTACAGAGACTATTACATGGGTTGTACATTTATATCTGTACATCCCATCTAATATACAAAATTTAAATTTTCTACATACATGGAAATATGCCACATAAAATAAATTATTGCTGAGCCTTATCCAAGCTTTATAAATTGTTTTGAAATAAATAAAACCTTTCCAAAGGTAGTTACATAATTTGCCTGCATAGTATACTTATTATTCCTATCTTACATCATTCAATTAGGCCAAAAAAACAAATTATTGACCATTTTGATTTCAGATTTCAAATTTCTATGCATCTGAGGATAGTGCCTCAGTGATTTCTGCTCCCCATTTTTCACATGGAAAATTTGAAACTAGTTTGATATTAGCTGTCATGGACAGTAGAAACAGCATTTTCAGGGCAGTCAGCTGAAACCAGGGTTGAGAAAGAAATCATGATGGGACTCCTGGGTCAACAGTCATATCTCACCTCTTGTTGGTTTCATTCATAGTTTTAAATGCTGGAGAAGGTGAGAAGAGATGACAGAGTCTCAGAATTATTATAGAGTCTCAAAATTAGTATAATTCTGTCTAATCACTTTAAAATGTATTGATAGTATTCATTGATTTATTAAAGTAAAATATAGTATTAATAGTTTTGAAGTAATTTAATCTAAAATATTGTTATCCTCCTTCCATGTAACACCATATTTCATTCTTTCAATCAAATCTCTATGGCAAATTTTCTATAAAAGATACAATAACAAGCACAATAAATTTAAAATAGCATATTATATTTGTGCACATAAGGTTCTATGGAAAATTTATTAAAATAAATATGATAATTTGGCAAGATATAATGCATTAACAAGTCATTGTGTTTAAGTCTATAAACTGTTAGTATAAAATGAAAATACAAAATGGTGAAATATATGAATATGGAAGACATACATACACACACACATATATATGTATATATATACACAAACACATATATATGTGTATATATATACACAAAATTAAGAACATTTTTAAATATCAGCAACATACAGGCCAGAAAACCTGAGATTTAATAAAACACTACAATATAACCAAAACATCAAATAGCAAAAAAAAAAAAAATCTAAAAATAGAAAAAAACCATGATGGACTCTGAAACATAAAAGAGGAAATTAATAGGATCTTTACACATAGAAGAATATTAGAAATTGAATATTTAATAATTTAATGATTTTCTACCTATATTCATTTACAGACTTTGTGCCATCCCATTCAAAATTCCACAAGTTTATGTGTTTCCCTGTATAAGTATGTTTATATGTGTGAAACAAGAGAAACTGAATTTAAAATCCATACCTAAATATAAAGGACAACATATACCTAAGAATGACATTGTAGAAAGACCAATTTTAATGGAAAGCACAGAAATTAAAAACAAACAAATCTGATCAGTGAACTAGCATAGAGAGTACAGAAACTGAAAAAAATATGCATTAATACTTATGAGAAAAATGACAGTGTAAAGAAGTAAAAAAAAAACAACAGTATTTTCAATAAGTGGCTTTAGTCCTATTCACTACTAGTAAGAAGTAACAGTAAAATTTACTCATTTTCAAACTACTCTTAAAATTAACTTCTAAGGGGACGGTAAAGTAAAAAAACAATAACAGTCTTGAAGGATAAAGTGAGATACATTGTTTTGGAGTCGGTTTTGACTTCCGAAATAGTGCAATTTATAAACAAAAATTAACTACATTAAAATTAAGAACTATTTATCAGAAAAAAGGAACATTCAGGTAAGAGAATGACAAGTCAAGATACAATGTGGTATTATTATTTGCAACATGCAAATTTGAAAAAAAGGCTCATATCCTGAACAGGAAAATAACTACTATAAATAAATTATCTCTGATAATTGATCAGAAATCAGTGATCTCTTTTAACAAGTTTATTAATAGGGTACGTGTGGGATTTAGACTTGCTAAATATAAATCAAAGAGAAAAAACAAAAGTAGAAAATGTCAGGCCTCTGAGCCCAAGCTAAGCCATCATATCCCCAGTGACCTGCACATACACATCCAGATGGCTGGTTCCTGCCTTAACTGATGATATTCCACCACAAAAGAAGTGAAAATGGCCTGTTCCTGCCTTAACTGATGACATGGTCTTGTGAAATTCCTTCTCCTGGCTCATCCTGGCTCAAAAGCTCCCCTACCGAGCATCTTGTGACCCTTTGACTGTAATTTTCCTTTATCTACCCAAATCCTATAAAACAGCCCCACCCTTATCTCCCTTCACTGACTCTCTTTTTGGACTCAGCCAGCCTGCACCCAGGTGATTAAAAGCTTTATTGCTCACACAAAGCCTGTTTGGGGTGGTCTCTTTACACGGATGCGCATGAAGTTTGGTGCCTTGACGCGGATCAGGGAACTTCCCTTGGGAGATTAATCCCCTGTCCTCCTGCTCTTTGCTCCATGAGAAAGATCCACCTACGACCTCAGGTCCTCAGACCAACCAGCGCAAGAAACATCTCACCAATTTCAAATCCAGTAAGCGGCCTCTTTTTTCTCTCTTCTCCAACCTCCCTCACTATCCCTCAACCTCTTTCTCCTTTCAATCTTGGCACCACACTTCAATCTCTCCCTTTTCTTAATTTAAATTCCTTTCATTTTCTGGTAGAGACAAAGGAGACACGTTTTATCCATGGAACCAAAACTCCGGGGCCGGTCACGGACTGGGAAGACAGCCTTCCCTTGGTGTTTAATCTTTGCAGGGATGCCTCTCTGATTATTCACCCATGTTTCAGAGGTGTCAGACCACGCAGGGACACCTGCCTTGGTCCTTCACCCTTAGCGGCAAGTCCCGCTTTTCTGGGGGAGGGGCAAGTACCCCAACCCCTTCTCTCTGTGTCTCTGCACCTTCTCTGCTTTTCTGGAGGAGGGGCAAGAACCCCTCAACCCCTTCTCCTTCACCCTTAGCGGCAAGTCCCACTTTTCTAGGGGGCAAGAACACCCAATCCCTTATTTCCGAGCCCTGACCTCTTATCTCTGTGCCCCAACCCCTTATTTCTGTGCCCCACCCCCTTTCCCGCTTTTCTGGAGGGTAGGAACCCCCAAACCCCTTCCCTCCGTGTCTCTACTCTCCTTTTCTCTGGGCTTGCCTCCTTCACTATGGGCAACCTTCCACCCTGCATTCCTCCATCTCCATCTCCCTTAGCCTGTGATCTCAAGAACTTAAAACCTCTTCAACTCTCACCTGACCTAAAACCTAAATGCCTTATTTTCTTCTGCAATGCCTCTTGACCCCAATACAAACTCAACAGTGGTTCCAAAGAGCCAGAAAATGGCACTTTCAATTTTTCCATCCTGCAAGATCTAAATAATTCTTGTCGTAAAATGGGCAAACGGTCTGAGATGCCTGATGTCCAGGCATTCATTTACACATCGGTCCCTCCCTAGTCTCTGTGCCCAGTGCATCTCGTCCCAAATCTTCCTTCTTTCCCTCCCACCTGTCCCCTCAGTCCCAACCCCAAGCGTCACTGAGTCTTTCTAATCTTCCTTTTCTACAGACCCATCTGACCTCTCCCCTCCTCCCCAGGCTGCTCCTCGCCAGGCCGAGCTAGGTTCCAATTCTTCCTCAGCCTCCACTCCTCCACCCTATAATCTTTTTATCACTTCCCTTCCTCACACCCGGTCCGGTTTACAGTTTCATTCCATGAGAGCCCTCCACCACCTGCCCAGCAATTTCCTCTTAAAAAGGTGGCTGAAGCTAAAGGCATAGTCAAGGTTAATGGTCCTTTTTCTTTATCCGACCTCTCCCAAATCAGTCAGCGTTTAGGCTCTTTCATCAAATGCAAAAAACCCAGCCCAGTTCATGGCTCCTTCGGCAGCAACCCTGAGACGCTTTACAGCCCTAGACCCTAAAAGGTCAAAAGGCCATCTTATTCTCAATATACATTTTATTACCCAATCTGCTCCTGACATTAAATAAAACTCCAAAAATTAAATTCCGGCCCTCAAACCCCACAACAGGACTTAATTAACCTCGCCTTCAAGGTGTACAATAATAGAGTAGAGGCAGCCAAGTAGCAATGTATTTTTGAGTTGCTATTCCTTGCCTCCACTGTGAGACAAACCCCAGCCACATCACAAGAACTCCAAACGCCTGAACCGCAACTACCAGGGGTTCCTCCAGAACCTCCTCCCCCAGGAGCTTGCTACAAGTGCTGGAAATCTGGCCACTGGGCCAAGGAATGCCCACAGCCCAGGATTCCTCCTAAGCCATATCCCATCTGTGTAGGACCCCATTGAAAATCAGACTGTTCAACTCACCTGGCAGCCACTCCCAGAGCCGCTGGAACTCTGGCACAAGGCTCTCTGACTGACTCCTTCCCAGGTCTTCTCAGCTTAGTGGCTGAAGACTGACACTGCCCGATTGCCTCGGAAGCCCCCTAGACCATCACAGACACCGAGCTTTGAGTAACTCTCACAGTGGAAAGTAAGTCTATCCCCTTCTTAATCAATACAGAGGCTACCCACTCCACATTACCTTCTTTTCAAAGGCCTGTTTCCCTTGCTTCCATAACTGTTGTAGGTATTGACGGCCAGGCTTCTAAACCTCTTAGAACTCCCCAACTCTGGTGCCAACTTAGACAATACTCTTTTAAGCACTCATTTTTAGTTATCCCCACCTGCCCAGTTCCCTTATTAGGCCAAGACACTTTAACTAAATTGTCTGCTTCCCTGACTATTCCTGTCAGGTGAGACTGTAGCTACACGTCATTGCCACCTTTTCCCCCAGTTCATAGCCTCCTTCACATCCTCCCCTTGTATCTCCCCACCTTAACCCACAAGTATAAGACACCTCTACTCCCTCCTTAGTGACCGATCATGCACCCCTTACCATCCCATTAAAACCTAATCACTCTTACCCTGCTCAATGCCAATATCCCATCCCAGAGCATGCTTTGAAAGGATTAAAGCCTGTTATCACTCGCCTGTTACAGCATGGACTTTTAAAGCCTATAAATTCTCCTTACCATTGCCCCATTTTACCTGTCCTAAAACCAGACAAGGCTTACAGGTTAGTTCAGGATCTGTGCCTTATCAACCAAATTGTTTTCCCTATCCACCCCATGGTGCCAAACACATATACTCTCCTATCCTCAATACCTCCCTCTACAACCCATTATTCTGTTCTGGATCTCAAACATGCTTTCTTTACTATTCCTTTGCAACACTTCATCCCAGCCTCTCTTCGCTTTCACTTAGACTGACCCTGACACTCATTAGGCTCAGCAAATTACCTGGGCTGTACTGCCGCAAGGCTTCACAGACAGCCCCCATTACTTCAGTCAAGCCCAAATTTTATCCTCATCTGTTACCTATCTCGGCATAATTCTCATAAAAGCACACATGCGCTCCCTGCTGATCGTGTCCGATTAATCTCCCAAACCTCAATCCCTTATAAAACAACAACTCCTTTCCTTCCTAGGCATGGTTAGTGCTGTCAGAATTCTTACACAAGAGCCAGGACCGCACCCTGTAGCCTTTCTGTCCAAACAACATCACCTTACTGTTTTAGCCTAGCCCTCATGTCTGCATGCAGCAGCTGCAGCTGCTTTAATAGTTTTAGAGGCCCTAAAAATCACAAACTATACTCAACTCACTCTCTGCATTTCTCATAACTTCCAAAATCTATTTTCTTCCTCATACCTGATGCATATACTTTCTGCTCCCTGGCTCCTTCAGCTGTACTCACTCTTTGTTAAGTCCCACAATTACCATTGTTCCTGGCCCGGACTTCAATCCAGCCTCCCACATTATTCCTGATACCACACCTGACCCCCATGACTGTATCTCTCTGATCCACCTGACATTAACCCCATTTTCCCACATTTCCTTCTTTCCTGTTCCTTACCCTGATCACACTTGATCTATTGATGGCAGTTCCACCAGGCCTAATCGTCACACACCAGCAAAGGCAGGCTATGCTATAGTTCAAGCCACCAGCCCGCCTCTTAGAACCTCATTTCCTTTCCATCATGGAAATCTATCCTCAAGGAAATAACTTCTCAGTGTTCCATCTGCTATTGTATCTGCTATTCTACTACTCCTCAGAGATTATTCAGGCCCCCTCCCTTCCCTACACATCAAGCTCGAGGATTTGCCCCCACCCAGGACTGGCAAATTAGCTTTGCTCAACATGCCCCGAGTCAGATAACTAAAATACCTCTTAGTCTAGGTAGACACTTTCACTGGATAGGTAGATGCCTTTCCTATAGGGTCTGAGAAGGCCACCGCAGTCATTTCTTCCCTTCTGTCAGACATAATTCCTCAGTTTAACCTTCCCACCTCTATACAGTCTGATAACAGACCAGCCTTTATTAGTCAAATCAGCCAAGCAGTTTTTCAGGCTCTTAGTATTCAGTGAAACCTTTATATCCCTTACGGTCCTCCCTCTTCAGGAAAAGTAGAACAGACTAAAGGTCTTTTAAAAACACACCTCACCAAGCTCAGCAACCAACTTAAAAATGACTGGACAATACTTTTACCACTTTCCCTTCTCAGAAGTCAGATCTGTCCTCAGAATGCTACAGGGTACAGTCCATTTGAGCTCCTGTAAAGATGCTCCTTTTTATTAGGCCCCAGTCTCATTCCAGACACCAGACCAACTTAGACTGTGCCCCAAAAAAACTTGTCATCCCTACTATCTTCTGTCTAGTCATACTCCTATTCACCATTCTCAACTACTCATACATGCCCTGCTGTTGTTTACACTGCCAGTTTACACTGTTTCTCCAAGCCATCACAGCTGATATCTCCTGGTGCTATCCCCAAACTGCCACTCTTAACTCTTGAAGTAAATAAATAATCTTTGCTGGCAGGACTATGCTGAATCTCCTTAGGCACTCTCTAATCAGATGTCCTGGGTCTTCCCAATTCTTAGACATTTTATACCTGTTTTTCTCCTTCTCTTATTCCATTTAGTTTTTCAATTCATACAAAACCATTTCCAGGCCATCACCAATAATTCTACATGACAAATCTTTCTTCTAACAACCCCACAATATCACCCCTTACCACAAAATCTTCCTTCAGCTTAATCTCTCCCACTCTAGGTTCCCACGCCACCCCTAATCCCGCTTGAAGCAGCCCTGAGAAACATCGCCCATTATCTCTCCATACCACCCCCCAAAATTTTCACCATCCCAACACTTTACCACTATTTCATTTTATTTTTCTTATTAATATAAGAAGACAGGAATGTCAGGCCTCTGAGCCCAAGCTAAGCCATCATATCCCCAGTGACCTGCACATACACATCCAGATGGCTGGTTCCTGCCTTAACTGATGATATTCCACCACAAAAGAAGTGAAAATGGCCTGTTCCTGCCTTAACTGATGACATGGTCTTGTGAAATTCGTTCTCCTGGCTCATCCTGGCTCAAAAGCTCCCCTACCAAGCATCTTGTGACCCCCCACTCTGCCTGCCAGAGAACAACCCCCCTTTGACTGTAATTTTCCTTTATCTACCCAAATCCTATAAAACGGCCCCACCCTTATCTCCCTTCGCTGACTCTCTTTTCGGACTCAGCCCGCCTGCACCCAGGTGATTAAAAGCTTTATTGCTCCCACAAAGCCTGTTTGGTGGTCTCTTCACAGGGATGCACATGAAAGAAAACATTGGGAAAGACATTAAAACCAGTACAACAAAAAGAAAATATAGAAGGGCAATGAATATATGAAAAAATCTACAATCTTTTTAAGATGTGGAAAATGAAAAAAATAAATAAATAAGAAATTACTACAAATCCTCACATATAGCTAATGCCAAAATAACACTTAATAAGTGTGACATGAAGGATAGACAGCAATATTCATTTATTCTTGGTGGAAATGTAAACTGGTCAAAAAGGCAATATATTTGGAAGTAGCTATTAAAGTTTAACATATTAAAAAATTCTATAACAAAACAATTCCATTCTTAGATGTATATTTAATTATAATGTGTGCACTTTTGCACTGAGATGTATATGAAAAGGTAAATAGCAGGGTCAAATCAGAACCACACTAATGTTCATTAATGCTTGAATATTTGACAAATTTGAGAAAAAAATACAGCAGCAAAAATAAATGGAAGGCCTCTACATATAATAACATATTTAAGTCACCCAAATATGTAGTCGAACAATATCCAAGACCATCTAGTGTATGAATCCACTTATACAAGGTTCAAAACAAGCACAAACAAAATTGCATTGATAGAAAATAGAATTATAGCCACATTTTGAAGAAAAGGTAGAGTAGTGATTGGACAAGGCATGAAAGTATCTTGAAAATTTACTAAATTACTAGACCTGGATATGGTTATATATGTTTACTTTTGACTAATTAATTGTATTATGAAATTTTGTTCTGTGTAAATTTTTTTCTGTGTTATATTTTCCAATACAAAAGTTCAGGCCAGGTGCAGTGGCTTACGCCTGTAATCCCAGCACTTTGGGAGGCTGAGACAGGTGGATCACGAGGTCAGGAGATTGAGACCATGCTGGCTAACATGGTGAAATCCCGTCTCTACTAAAAATACAAAAAATTAGCCAGGCGTGGTGGCGGGCGCCTGTAGTCCCAGCTACTCGGGAGGCTGAGGTGGGAGAATAGCGTGAACCCAGGAGGCAGAGCTTGCAGTGAACCGAGATCACACCACTACACTCCATCCAGCCTGGGTGACAGAGCAAGACTCTGTCTCAAAATAAATAAATAAATAAATAAGTAAAAGTTCAAATAATTAAAAGAATCATTTATTTCTGTAGTCCAGAAATCTCTAAGATTTAGCTATTTCTTTGTCTAACTGTCTTCTATTACTACAATTTCCAATTATTTAAGACATTAAATGCTTTTATTTCTATTTATGTATATATTTCTTCTCTAAAAACTACATTGTTTATGGAACTCTCATACACCATATTTTATTTTATAAACAAACAGCACTGCAGTCTGGAATGCATTGCTATCTCCCTTATCATATTTGCATATCTCTTAAACTTTCTGTCTTGTCTTCTCAGCACTTCTTCTTCAACATACGTTATGTCTATTACATCATTTTTTAGGTATTGTATGTGTCATCTTAAGTATGTGACTCCTTTTAATTTAAAATAATCCTCCAGGACAGTTACCATGTCTTCCTCTCATTATTTTACAATATAATATGGTCTAAAAATATGTATTTAAAACATTTTTTAAATTATTTTTCAATCAAACGTGTTAATACATTCATAATGTCAATTCTGTAAATTTTGAGTTTTTCATTCTTATCAACTTGCCTGCCTTTTTTCAATTACTAAAAAATGGGGACCAAGTAGGTTTGGAAAATTAGATAACTACAAAAACACACTAAGTACTCTATAAAGCATAAAAGCAATTTGAGAATAATGGGAATTTGATTTCATATGGTATCATGCATAGTCAGTACTGGCTATAACATTATCAATATAAAGGTGCTAACTTTCTCAAGGTTTTGAGATAAACATATGTGATCAATGATCTCTTTTAACAAGTTTAGTAGTAGGGTATGTGTGGGATTTATACGTGTTTAAACTTATAGAAAACTTGAGAAAAAATACAGCAATGAATATGTTTGTGTTTTGGCAGGTGGATTCTGTCCCGATTGAAATCTAATTATTATCATTTGTTCTAATTTTTACAGGATGGCATGCAATTTTTCAAGCAAATTTTCTTTATTATAAAATCCATCATGAATTTTTCTATAAAAATATTTCTCAGGACTCAACACTATTGTAGAGAACAAAAGAACACCCTAACAAATGATAAATTACAGTTAAGTGTCTGAGTAATTTTGGCAACCATGTATTACCCATCTCAGTATGTTATTAATTCCACAGAATATTTTTTGCATATGTTTTGAGACAGTAGGTTTATAGAAACTTTATTCATTTATATCAAACTTAAGTAGCCCAAAATATACTAACAGAAAGCATAATTAAATGGTGGTAAATAAAATTGCTTTAAAATATTAATAGAATGAAACTAAGTTAAATGAACAGACAATAAATATATAAAGGGTTATGAAAACCAATTTCTATTCTGAACAGCAATAATTTAGAATTTTTTATTCTGAAAAAAATTTAAGCTACATACCTAAAGATATACAAATATTTTATGTTTCCTATTGAAAAATTGCCAGTTAAATGTCCTTGAAACAATTACAATCATTGAATGAGAAATAAATACCCCCCAAATCAGTGTAAATACTATATAATAGTTTTGCAAAATTAAATGAGAAATAGCTAAGGCCAAGATATTCAATTACTGTAGGCTGGCCAGTTTTTTTATGATCTAAAATAAAGACAAGAAGAATTATTTTCTGATGCCATGTCTGTGATTAATATAACTATAGAGAAACAGCTATGCTAAAATTTAGCACATATGAAGCAAAAAAATTTATATACTAGTTATAGGTTGCTATGGCAATACGATGACAAAAGGATGCTAGTTTTGTAAGAAAAGGTGAGTATATTAATTTAATAAATATAATATGAAATCAAACTAGATAGGTTGAAGATTACTAATGCACATTGTGTGCAAATGACTGTAATATTCCAGAGAATTTTAAAGAAAATTGAATCATACCTAACATAAAAATATGTGAATATAAATTACAACTAGTTTAAGAATCACTAGTGCATGTGTATGCTATTTATGTTAACTTTGGGCAATGTAAAATAAGGCTGAATACTCTAAAATATTAATAATTATTTTAAAAATTTATAAATTATTGTTAATATTATTAGAAGAACATGTATTTATTTAATGATCCCATCAATATATTCTTTCTGGAGCTCATGTTATTTTCTGTCTAACTTTAATTATTTGCTTCAGGGGGACACATCTCCACACAATTCCTGAGAAATACATTATGAAAGACAAATTTGAGATCTCGCATATTTCCTGAAATGTTCATCTTAAATCCACTTACATAATTTTGCCTGCTGTCGAATTATACCCCAGAAATAATACCCTCAGAAAGACTTGTTAAGACGTATTCATTTTCTTTCAATTTTCAATTTTGTTGTTGAGAATACTGGGGTCATTCTGCCTCAGTGATTAATTTCCCATCCAGTAATTTGTTAGGATCTCTTTTCTTTGGGATCAGGCCTAATTGTGTTTCTCTATTGAAAAATCATTAGAACCAATAACTAAAATATTGTTATTGAAATATTCATATTACCATAATCAACTATTAAAATTATGTATACATACATATATACATACATATATACACACACATACACACACACAGAGAAATATAAGCCACACATGATAGGATAGGTCCTATGCTGCTTATTGTCCAATAATTGAAAATAGTGTTTAAAGAAGAACTAAATATGTTCTGAAATATACTGTCCTCCTGCATGGCAAGCCTCAATATTTTTAGATTTCATCTTATTACAAATTGATCTAAAAATGTGAATTTGTCGATTTTGTTTAAATCGACAAGATAAATTTTAAATGTGAATAGAATTGCTAATGATTTAAAGTGACGTGATTAACTTTAAAAAGAATGCTTCACTGGTCACACAATCTGATTTCAAGACTTTGAACTACAATGCTTATGAGAGTGTGACATCTATTTCATTCCATTTGTGTTTTAACAAAGTACCTGAAACTAGTTGATTTGTTTTAAAAATGGAATTTATGTTCTCACAGCTCTGGAGTGTAGAAAGTCGAAGATAAAGGTACCAGCAGGTTCAATGTCTGGTGAGGATGGCTCTTTGCTTCCAGGTTGGTGCCTCTTGCTGCATTCTCACACGGCAGAAAGGAGGGAAGATGTGTCCTCACACTAGAGAAGGAGAAGAAAGGCAAAAGGGCCAGGCAGCTGTCTGAAGGCTCTTCTGTAAGTACGTTTAATCTTACTCATGAAGGCTGAGCCCTTATGAATTAATCGCTTCCTAAAAGAACATCTCTTCATGCCATCAGCTTGGGGTTTACGTTCCAATAGATGAATTTTGGAGGGGCAAATACATTTAAATCATAGCAATGATGCAACAAAATTCATAATAAAAAACCCAGTTAATTTAACACAAGGCAGAACCTATAAAAAGACCCACACGTTTAGCTGGGCGTGGTGGCGGGCTCCAGTAGTCTCAGCTATTCGGGAGGCTGAGGCAGGAGATGGGCGTGAACCTGGGAGGCGGAGCTTGCAGTGAGCCGAGATCACACCACTGCACCCCAGCCTGGGGGACAGAGAAATAAAATAAAACAAAATAAAATTTAAAAAAAGACCCATACATAGAGTCAGCTGATTTTTGAAATAGTTAACAGGACACTTCACAAGGGGTAGGAAGTGGGAGAAAAATTATTTCAACATAATGATGCTCAAATGACATATTAATAAATACAAAAATGAAGTTTGACTGCTATCTTAGGCCTTGAAAAAAATTAATTTGAGCTGAAACGCATACCTAAATACAAAAGCAAAACCTCTGAAACTTCTAAAGGTAAATGCAAGAGTATAGATTTGACACCTTGGGGAAAACAAAGATTCCTTACAAATTTCATGAAAATCACTAAATAAAAAAGAAAAAAATGGTAAATTAGACTTCATTAAATTTACATTTAGACATAAAAAATGGAATATAAAAAGATTAACCATTATCTCAGAAATAATATTCTTCACAAATTTAGTTGGGAAAGGATTCAGATCACAATTGTATAAAACTTCCATAAATCAATAAAACCCATATTTATCCCATTAAATAAGCAAGCAACTAACATTTCAAAAACAAAAATATAAAATGGCTGATAAGCCCATGTACATTGATATTCAACATCATTAGTCGTTAGGGAAATGCAAATGAAATTAGTTACAATTTCACATCTACTGAAACAGCTAAAATTTAGAAAAAACTGACAGTGGAGAATGTTGATGAGCCTGTGGCACAACCAGAACTCTCCTACATTGAAAGAGTCTATCAATAGTACATTCGTTTTGGAAAATCATTTGTCAGCTTCTTATGAAGTTAAGTGTAAAGTTACCCTATGGTCTCAAATTTTCAATAGAAATAAAATTATAAATAAAGTAAATTTTTTATAGAAATGTCATAACAGCTTTATTAATCACAATCTAGGAATAACCCAAATTCCCATAAATAGAAAAATTAACAAATTGTGGCATTTCATATAGTGAAATAATACATGATAGTAAAAATGAATATACTATTCATAAACGCAGTAACAGGGAGGATCGCAAAAGCATTATTAAATCCGAGTAATACAGAAAAACACAAGCTACAGACTGTGTAATTTAAACTGGTTTAAGCCTTGAAGAAATATGTTTTATATTTGTGGTAGAGTGATGTGGTGATCTCTAGGTCAACCATGTCCTCAAGAATTAAATTTGTTTTTGCTTCACTGCTTGGCTATCCACAATATTGGCCTTATCCTAAATCTTTTCTGCCTTGTAGCTATAAGAGGGCTACCCTTAGAAATCATGCATTTGATTTACTTGCAGTAGAAAGGAGGTACTGACTCCTGTGACTCTCCTAAGAACAAGAAAATGTTTGCCCCAGAAGCCCACTAGAGACCTCGCCTTAGATTTTACTGACTTAAAAGAGTTAGACTTCTTCATTCTCTATCCAACCATCACTATTATGAGAAAAGAGATTGCTTTGATTGACTTACACTGAATGACTCAACCTGTGGTAAAATCGAATGGAAAAATAATTTCCCGAAAATGATTTAGAATTAAAACACATACATAACTACCATCTTAAAGACAATATTAATAGATTGCTATCAGTGAAAGATTACCAGGGTTGGAGACACCAAATAGTTATTTTAAAATGGAAATATTTTAGTTTAAAACATGTATTCTGTGAGATTAAAGAAATCTATCTAAGTCAGGTTGGGCTAGCTAGTTTTAATTTTAAATATATATACCTAAATGTGCACAGTAGGTAAAGAAAGTACCAAGCATCTGTAAAAATTATTTGTGAAGAATTTCTTTCTCATCATGAGACCTGTGCTTCTCATCACCTGAGCATTATATAATTTTAAGGTTTAAGAGTTGTATCTATGCAATTAAAAAACATGTCTTGACTGGGATGATAGAGAAAATTACAAAACTCTTTTGGCTTTAGTGAGGACATGAGTCTTATTAGCAAAAGAGGAAGTAATAAGGTTTTCAAGACAAATTTGCTGTTTTGTACAGCAATTTTGGCTATAATCATAGCATGTCATCACCTGAAAACAAGAGATCAAGTTTCCAGCTATGTTGGAGGATGCTGACTAAACTGCAATTCAAAAATTTAAATCCGCCTTGTACTTACATTATTGACATATAAGAATCAAGAAATGTTAGTTCTGTAGTGGCTAACTCTTCAAAAGCCATCTGCAATCACACTGGGTGGTGTGCTGGCAGTTGGTATTAAAAAGTCACTCAGCTCATCCGTGGTTCCAATTAGCTGATATGTAGTGGAGCACCCTGGCAAGTTGTCTCAACTGCCATGTTAAATCTAGGCAGGATTCTCAACTATGGAAACTGCTAGTGAAGTGAAACAGGTGGTCCTCCCAGTGCAGAAAGTCACCTAGAGACTAATCAAATATCACTCAAATCACCTAGCATTATGCTCAGGATATATAACGTGTCCACATAGGCATCCTAATCAAAATGTGGTATCATTCCAAGGCACTATTAATATTTAAAAATTTTAATTCAGAATATATTTTGATGTTTTGCTATGTGTATACACAAGTGTTTTTAAATTAAAATCACTGTAGTCTGAGGAATGAAAACCCAGACTTCTCCAATTAGGTTCTGAGATATTTATCTGATATGGTATTTCAAATACAATGGTGTGACAAATGAATAATCACCAGTCTGTAAAATTAAAACTTTAACACTTGAGGAAAGTGCAGAATCAATATAAAATAATAAAGAAAGCATAATAATTAGTGCTCATAAACTAGTTATAATGTCTAAAGAGAATAATGAGTAAACTTCATGTAATATAATCAAATATTTATTGCCTGAAATTATATCAAATGCTCTCATTTGAAGTACTAAATTTCTTGTAATATTTTCTGTTTATATCACAAAGCCATCAAAAAGAAAATATACAGCATTAAGCAAACACACACACACACACACACACACACAGCTGTCAAATAAGAAAGAACAATAGCCATTTGTATTGTTCCTAAAAAGCAACATAAGGTTTTGATATATGTAGCTTTAGTTAAGCTTTATCACTTGTTTTTCCCTTAAAATCTAATAAATAGATTGAATTTCAGTAGAGAGAATTTACAAATATCAGCAATTTCAGTAGGAAGAATTCACAAATATCAGGTTCTAAAACTTCACAGTAATTACCTGAAGTGGATGCCTCCCATGCAATTGTCCTAGACAGATTAATAACAATATTAATGATGAAAATAACAGAAACTTTAAGAAACTTATTTTGAGTGAGCCTTGATAAAATCTCCACTTTCTGGCATCCAGAGTTGTTATGGATTGAATTGTGTCACTTCAAAAATTCGTACATTGAAATTCTTAGTTCCTCAAGTGCCTTTACAGCGGTAAGTAAAAATGAGATTATTAACTCATGACTGTGTACTTATAAGAAAAGGCAATTTAGACTCAGGCACAGACAGAGGGAAGAAAATATGAAGACATTGAGAGTAGACAGTCATCTACAAGGCATTAGAAGAAACAAACCGTCTTGACACCTTGTTTTCTGACTTCTAGCTTTCAGAACTGTGAGAAAATGTTTTTGTTGTTTAAGCCACCTAGTCTTTAATACTTTTTTTTGTTGAAGCCCTAGCAACTGAACACAGCCTTACAGATAGAAACAAACATTTACAGATTATTTTAATAAGAATAATGAAAAATTGGTCACTGCTTTTCTATTAATGCATTATAATTTACTAATATCTTTAAATATATCCCTGAGAGAATTGTATTATAATAAATATAAATATACATATAGGTGTATGCATATATTGTTTTAAAAGGCATAATAGCCTGTACAACATATTATCTACTTTAAGATTTTATTGTTTCCTGGAGGTATCGTAATAAAATGGCTGATGTTCTAGTGCAAGACAGGTCTAGTGGATGGAGCAGATTTCATATTTTTTCAGATTAATTTTAATTAAAATAGAACATGGTTCATTCCCCCATCCTTTTTAAAAATAAAATTTAAATTAGATTTTTATTATAGAGACTATCAACATTGCATTAATATCAAATGTATTATTTATTTTGCTGATATTAGCAGTTGTAGGAATATAATGCCACTTTTTAACATTGAAAAGATAAACTTCTAAAGATAGAACATCTTTAGGTGTGTAAAATTCAACTAATGATATTTATATCATCATGATTTATTAGAATATCCCCTTTATGAAGTAATAATTATTATTTCAATTGTGTGAAAATGCACATATAAATTTTACCATCTTAAATTTTTTTAACTGTACAGTCCAGTGGCATTAATTCATTCATGTTGTTGTTCAATCATCACTGCCACCCATCCAGAGAACACTTTTCATTTTGCAAAGTTGAAATTATATACCCACTAAACATAACTCCCTATTTCCCCGTCTTCTCAGTCCCTCATAATCATCATTCTACTTCCTGCCTGTATCAATTTAACTTCTCTAAATCTACTTTCTGTCTCTATGAATTTATCTACTCTATGTACCTCATGTAAGTGAAGTCATATAGTAGTAGTCCTTTTGTGACTGATTTAATTGACTTAACCTAATGACCTCCAGGTTGATCCATGTTACAGCATGTGTCAGAATTTTCTTCTTTAAGGCTGAATAATATTCTAATCTCTCTCTCTCTCTCTCTCTCTCTCTCTGTGTGTGTGTATGTGTGTGTGTGTGTGTGTGTGTGTCCTGTTTTATCTATTTATTTTTTTAGGGGCAGACACTTGGATTATTTCTACCTTTTCTCTGTTGTGAGTAATGCTGCTATAAACATGGGTGTACAAATATTTCCTTGAGTTCCTTATTTAAATTATTATTTGGGTAATGTAACCAGAAGTGGAATTGCTGGTAAATATATTTTTAGTTTTTATAAGAACCATGATACTGTTCTTCAGAGACTCTATTTTACATTCCCACCAATAGTGACCAAGGGATCCAATTTACTCACATAAATTGCCAACACTTGTTATTTCCTGTTTATTAGGGAGTTGCTATCCTAATAATGGAATAAGGTGGTATATCACTGTAGTTTAACTTTGCACTTCTCTAATAATTAATGATGTTGAACATCTTTTCATATATATATTGACAATTTGTATATACTCTTTGGAGAAATGTCTATTCAACTTCTTTGCCCATTTTAAAATTGGGTTGCTTGATCTTTTGTTGTGGAATTGTAGGAATTATTTATATGTAATGTATATTAATCCCTTACCAGATAATTAATTTGAAAACATTTTCTTTCATTCCATAATCTGCCTTTGTACTTTGTTGATTCTGTTCTTTAATGTACATTTTTAATTTTGACATAATGCATTTCATCCATATATTTTTTGTTGCCTATGTTTTTTGTGCCATATCAGTGAAATCATTGCCAGACTGATGTCTGAAGATTTATATCCTGTGTTTTCTTTTTAAAAGTTACAGTTTTAGCTCTTGTGTTTAGTCTTTGATCAAGTTTGAGTTAATTTTTATTTATGGTGTTAGGAAAGGGTTCAACTTTATTTTGCCTGTGGATATTCAGTTTTCCCTAAAGCATTTCTTGAAAAGACTGTCCTTTTCTCTTTGAATGGTCCTAGAATTACTGCCAAAAATGATTTGACCATGTATACAGGGGTTCGTATGTGAGCCCTCTACTACATTGCATTGGTGTATAATTCTTCCTCTTTGATAATATCACACTGATTTGATTTCTGTTAAAATGAAATCAAATCATAAAGTTAAAATGAGTTCATTGTATTGAGCCCTAATCCAATGATTGGTGTCCTTACAAAAATGGGAAATTTGGACACAGAGACGTTAAAAAAGGAAACTATATAATGAGACATAGAGAAAATATGGCCCTACACAAGCCAGGGATGGAGGCCTGTCCTCATGAGGCCCCAACCTCAGAGGGAACCAACTCTGTAGACATTTTGATTTTTGACTTCTTATTTATGTAACTGTGAGAAAATAAAATTCTGATTTTTTAAGCCATCCAGTTTGTGGAACTTTGTTACAGCAGCTCTAGCAATGAACACATTGTTTATAATGAAATACCTGCAGGATAATGTCATTAATTATTTTATTTTAAATGTGACTAAATCTTAAACCACTGTACTATATATTTTGTTCATGTTGAAAAATATAAATTTATTATTTAATGATACACAATGTGATTTATATTGCTGTGTACATTTTAATGTATTTACAGTTAGGAATACATATACTTACAGATATATGTTGATCCTCTAATGATCCTGCCATGTTTGAAAAGCAAATTAAGAGTACTTTAAAGTAAGGTCATATTCCGCCATATTTAGGAGGAAGGATTTTTGTTAATGCTATCAGAGGAAAAGCATACAACTTATTAAAGGCACCTAATATACATTAAGACCTACATGATTTTATTAGGATATAATGAAACATTAGTATATTAAACAGTAGTAAAAACTGAAAATCTATTTCATTTGTAGAGAGTTTTATTTTGGTCTTGCTTTAACTTAGAATTACTTGTCCTGAATATTTTGGTTGTCAATATGTACTATTTGAATCAAACAAGTGAAATATGACCATCTTATAGTGGGCCAAATCTTTCAGGCTATGAAAGCTCAAATGAAAACCGAATCAAGGAGTATTTTCAAATAACTATACTAAATATGTAATATTCTCAACAGTGCCTTCATACAAATTGTAATTATTGTGATTGTTTTGGTGCTATAATAACAATTTTTTACAACCACAATGAGAAGACATCGGCTCGAAAATTAATTATTCAGTGCTAATATCAAATATGTTCTCATTGGAACTTTGCACTTTTTCCTCTATTGATTCTGAAAAGTTCAGTTATCGGACTCGGTTTCTTATGGTACCAACCACTGGGGTGGAAATGCACATTTAAACGAATTCTTTAGGATATTAGTTTGGATGTGCTCCATTTAGTTGTGCTCTGCCATTTTCTTGTGCATATATTCGAGACCACGTAAGTAGATTCTATTGCTTTCCATTACTCTCCTACCATTCAATGTGTGATTTTGTAAGTAGGGAATTTCAGTATAAAATCAAAGAAACCTGCATCTAAAACATATTTGGAAGCATGGAGTAAGTACCTAAATGTTTAAATGCTTTAGTTGAGCACTATTTAAAGCATTAAAATGTCTAACAAACTAAATGATGGGGTTATAAGAATTTCTAAGGTTCATGTTTGTTAAAAGACAATTATCGTCACAGCAGTGTGTTTAAAGAAGCTATATAACAATTCAGTTAAAAGATTTTCTCACTAGCATTTTATCTTTAAACTTGACATAGACATTTTGTAGGAAAATATATTAATATATGCTATTTTGTGTCTTTGGATACACTGTGAAACATATGAGATATTTTTTAAAAAGCAAAAAAAAAAAAAAAAACTTTCCGTGTGGCTATGCATATGTAATTGTATAAGATTATGAAGTTACACTTGTAAATAATTTAATTCTATCTTATTTAGTGTTTTACAAAACTAAAAAGATCTGAAGTTTTATTGTATCTGTAGTCTAACAAGTTAGGCTGCCACAATATTTCATGTGGCCAAACGCATGAGACAAAGCATATTGTCAGTCCTCAATAATAGCTGCAGAGTATCAGTTTTTTTGTGTGTGGCAGTTCTCTGAGCCCAAATTCCCAAAAGGTGATGAGAACAGAACCAGATTAACATCTACAAAAGCAACAAATTTCATTGAAAGACAGAAACTTGAGCTTAACAGATCCAAAATTTTATACTTGAAGTAAGTGTGTCTCCCTTTGTTTATGCAGGAGACAATCTCTGTACCTTCCAAGGCTGTTTACTGTACAGATATCCCTGAAAAAGATAATCAGGAACAAATTTGTTAGTGTCGCTGCTTGTAAGATGTACCAAAATTTGGAAACTGTGAAGAACTTTCTCACAACAGTATTTCAATTTGGTATTATTTAAATACCACTTAAATTTGGTATTATTTAAAAACACTTAAATTTACACATATGTTGACATACAGAGACATCCAAGGCCCTCTCCATTTTTAAAATCTAAAATGAAGTAAAGAATATCCAAGAAAAGGTATGTCACCATGACTTTAAGGCAAAAATCAAACCATGTCACAGAAAGTATACTATGTCTAAGAGAAGTGTAACTTGACTGCTCCGTGATGGTTTATCTCTAAGATCATAGCCTCATCCGTGTTCATCCTATCACACTTTTTAGAAAGCAAATTCAAAAAAAATTCTTGTCAAAATCTTTCCTGTACAAAATTTATTAAGCAGCCTACCTAGCTTAATAAATTTAAGCTTAATAAATTCAGTTCAGCTATAATGAGAAAATATGGGGGAAGCAAAACGAAACGAAACAAAAAACTCAAGCACTGCATATTGTTAAGCAAAAGTTCGCAATGGTTAAGACCGCTTCAAAAATAATATGTTGTGTATTTCATTTGGATATCACTTAAAATATTACTGTCTAGAAATTCATTCAGATTTTGGTGTCTGACCAAGAATGTATAATTCTGTCCATCTAAATCACTTTTTATCAGAGACATAGTTCACAGTTATGAATCTTGCAAATCCACCAAATCACTAAGACAACTCCCAAACATTTTTCTTTTTTTTTTCCTTTTTTTCTTAGACCGAGTCTCTCTGTCCCTAGGCTGGACTGCAGTGGCATGATCTCAGCTGACTGCAATCTCTGCTTCCCGGATTCAAGCAATTATCCTGCCTCAGCCTCCTGAGCAGCTGGGATTACTGGAGCTTGCCACCACGCCTGGCTAATTTTTTGTGTTTTTAGTAGAGATGGGGTTTCACCATGTTGGCCACGCTGATCTCAAACTCCTGACCTCAGTTGATCGGCCCACCTCGGCCTCCCAAAATGCTGGGATTACAGATGTGAGCCACCACTCCTGGCCAAACATTTTTCTATTAAAGCACACACTAAGATGATAATATTTTATGGCCCATTAGAAGATGAGGCTTTTTTTCTGCCTTGAGGAAATCTCCCTGGGAGATCAGGAGATTAAGAGGATTAGTTACTTGAGGCAAATATGTACCATAAACAAGATAATTGCACACCAGTAGAACATCAGATTTGGAAATAGCTACAATAGAACTAGTAATCTATTTTAGAGCTATGCCAGGTACATCAAGGCGGAAAATTTGAAACATACATACGAATAGGTACCATTTATATATCAATTAATTATATTTATCCTCTTATACATTTGCTGATATGCACATGGAGAGGAAATAGAATGACAATATTAGGTTCCATGGCTATAACAATAATAAACTTACTCTATGGAATTGTGAGGATTAAGGAGCAAAATTCAATTTGTATAATTTATCCTACAGAGATAAATGGTGACACTAAGGACATATATGTTAGTACAATTATTCCGTTATTACATCAAGAAAATTTCAATTGGTAAAGAAGAATTGAAGAAATCATGAGATGTCTACATAATAAAATTGTATGTAGACATGAGCAAACAATGTATTAGAACAATGAAATTCACCTTGGAGATATTTCTGCAAGGTATTGTTAAATGTTAAAAAACAAATTTCAGAAAAAATCTAAAATGAAGTTTACCCCCCAAAAATATGGTACCCCAAATGAGCATTTGTATTAGTATTGTTAACCATGTTCTCAGCAGGCTCCCTTTCCCATGTAGCCTGATAGTAAATGTACAGTGATTTATAACACAAACATATACAAATAAACACACACACTTATGACTCAACTTGGGCAGAAGCACTTGTATGCTATATATATTTTGATCTTATTTTCCATATGGTTTCATTCTCACTTAATTTTAAATTAAGAATAAATATGGTGAACTGGATTGATCTGACTGAATCCCAACTCAAGCCCACTGCATTCTAACACACACATATATAAATATGTAAAACATAACATTTAAAATATATGTCGTAGTTGAAAATTAAATAGAAAACTCTACTTTTACGTAAATTAAGATTTAACTCAATATTGAGTGAGCACTGGAAGACCATGGGTTATAGGTATCAGATGTATCTTAAGGGGTACTGACTGAAAATAATACAAATTCAGATCTATGGACTTGGTAAACAATACAATCCCATTGGATTTAAAAAATGAAAAATGAATGAGTGGCCTAGAAAATAAATATGAAGAAGGAAGGCCCAGGAAAGAAGGAAGGTGGAGCTGGGCACAGTGGTTCATGCCTGTAATCCTAGCACTTTGGGAGGCCAAGGCAGGTAGATCATGAGGTCAGGAGTTTGAGACCAGCCTGACCAACATGGTGAAACATAGTCTCTACTAAAAATACAAAAATTAGCCAGGAGTGGTGGTGCACAGCAGTAATCCCAGCTATTCAGGAGGCTGAGGCAGGAGAATTGCTTGAACCCAGGAGGCAGAGGTTGTAGTGAGCCGAGATCATGCCACTGCACTCCAGCCTTGGCAGCAGAGCAAGACTCCATCTCAACAAAAAACCAAAAAAACAAAAACAAAAAAAAGGTGGGAGATAACTGAATATTATAAAAAGCACACACACAAAAAAATTTTAAAAATAATAAGACTAAAAACTATAAAACTTCTGGAAAAGTGTATAGGGAAAGAGCTCCTGCCAAAGTAGTGACAATAATTCTTCTTTCGGATATCACACCAAAAGCTTGGGCAACAAAAACAAAAGTAAATAAATGAAACTACACCAAACTATAATGCTTCTGCACACACACACAAATCATAACTAAAATGAAAGCACAGCTTATGAATTGGGAAAAATATTTCTAAACCATATATGTAATAATCCAAATTTATAATGAACTCATACAAGTCAATAGTGCAGAAACCAATATCCCAATTTTAAAAATGGACAAAAGTCCTGAACACACATTCTCCAAAGAAGATATAGAAACAGCCAACAGGTATATGAAAAGGTGTTCAGCATCATTAACCATCAAAAAGTGCAAATACAAATCACTTTGAAATACCACCTCACACGCAATAGTATGAGTATTACCACAGACAAAAGATAACAAAGTCTGTCAGTGACAAATGAATAAAGAAACTTTGGTCCAATATATACCATGGACAATTTTTCAGCCCTAAAAAAAACTAGCTTTTTGCCATTTCCCACAACATGGATGAGCCTGGAGCACACTGTGGTAAGTAAAATAAGCTATACATAGAAAGAAAAAATATTTCCCGATCTCACTTACATGTAAAATCTAAAAAAGAAAAGTCAAATATCCAGAGATAGAGAATGAAACAATGGTTACTAAGGGCAAAGGTTGGTTGTGGGAAGGAAATGAGAAAATGCAGGTCAGAGGATACAAAGCAGATGTGTAGATGTGAAGGATGAACAAGTCTAGAAATCCAATGTAAAATAGGAGGACTATTCATAATAATATTGTATTGTATATGAAATTCATGCTGAATAAGTAGACTTTCGCCGCTCTTGCCAGAAAAATAAAATTATGGGTAACTGTGATATTATGCTTATGTTAGTTTGCTTGACTATAGTAACCCTTGTACTATTCATGTATGTATGATCCTTTTTATTTTAATATTGCTGAATTATATAAAAAATTAGTATCAAATTGATTAATGCTCCTTGTGTCTAATTTTATAATCCTAAGGACTTAGAGCTTTAGGTTGTAAGAGTTTACTTATATTAAAAAATGCTACAATATCTTTATATTATTTAATTAAATTCTACTTAGGCATATGCTATTATTATTTTCTCATATTTTGTAGAAATTCAATTGCTTGCATTTTAATGTAACTATTTTTATTAGCCAAATTGGAAATGTTTTATGGTTTTTATTCTGTTGTCTCCTACTAACTTCATAGTTGTACTAGCATTAGATCATAATTTTAACGTGAAAATTTCATATTCTAATAATATATTTGAATAATGGAGGAATTGGTTATCATTTGAAGATAGAGTAAACCTTACTAGTAAAACTACTTGATCTAATATATTTATACGAAATACCAAGATGAGTATGTAGGGAAGGGGAAGGTGGTATATATGTCTTCAAATGGTATTTCTTTTTTGGTTTTGTACTATTTATCATTGTCGTTTTGACCATTGCTGCTCTCTTTTTACAGTTTGTCGTGTTTTTTGTTCTTTTTGCTCATATACACGCAGACAATCCCACCTTATTGTTTGACATAAAGATTTTTAATTGTACAATGGGTTTATCAGGATGTGACCCCATCCCATCATAAGTGGAGGAGCCTCTGGTCTTACAATGATTCAACTTGTGCTTTTCTAGTGTACAATGGGATTTACAATGAGCTTATTGGCATATAAACCCATTGTAAGTTGAGAAACATCTGTAATCTTTCCTGTCTTTCATTTGCATTCTATTTATTCTGTAACTGCTATTCTTGTGCCTACAAATTTTTCCATGTCGAACTTTTAATTTATATTAAATATTTCAAAGGCTTATTTGTAATTTTATTTTTTACTCAATATTTAATTGGGAGTAATTATGCTTGATTTCTAACTTGATAGCATTCTTATATTTTTATTATATTTATCTGTGATTTCTACTTAACATTTTTACCATCAGGGAATATAGTATATATGATAACAGTTACTTTTCTTGCATTGTAACAACATAGCTTCAGAGTTGTACTACCACTGATGGCAGCTGTGGCTGGTGTGGAGCAGCCACTGTGAAGATGCTGGCTGCAGCATGGGAGGCATGACCAGGGCTGCAGACTCCACATAGCCAGTGGGATCCAGAAACAGGTGGCAGCTCCACCCCCTTCCAAGTTGGCAGGGAGGGATCCCCACCCTCCCAGGCACAGCTGCAACTGTCCAGCCTTGGCTGAGGACCTGGGCACCCCTGCACCTCAGGGACCAGGGAAGCCTCCCCACGCCTGAAGGCTAGGAAGTGCCTGCTCCCATTGCCCAGCCTCTCCCTGTTCCTGGTGCCCACTTCAATTTTGGAGCAAAGTTGAGGCTGAGCCTGGGGGCTGTTACAACCTGGCCAGCTGGGCACATACTCAGGGCAATGCTGACACAAAAGCCCCCGGCCACCTTGGCCCCCTCAGAACTTTGGGCATTGAAGAGCACGGGAGGGAGGGTGAGGTGGGCTCCTGAGGGTGGCTCTGCATAAGCCTGGATACCATGGACATAATTGATGGCAGCAGGAGGCAGACAGTCTTCTGGGCAGAAAGAGTCGGGTCCCTTGTGAAGCCCCACCTTCAAGCCAGGGATGGCCTGAGGAATTCAGGCTGTCAGTTCTAGGTGGAGTCTGCAGACAAGAGTAAAAACTTACAGTACCTTCTCCAGGCTGGCCCATGGCTGCCCATCGACCAATCAGTATGTACTTCCTCCATTCTGAGCCCATAAAAATCCAGGACTCAGCCAAACTGGAACAAACATCCAGATAACCTGCCTGCAGGTAGCAGCTACATACTACGAATTCTCCAATTTTTTTCCACTCTGATATCATTTTAATTTTAAACTATCTCTCAAGACATTTACTTGCTCCCACGTCTTAACTGTAGATGGTAGAAGTAGCCACACAGAAGACTAAATTATTTGTTATCTGGATATTTTTTCTGCTGGATATCCTAGTTCATTGCTCTTAACTTCTGTCTTCAATTAAGCCAACTATCATCGACACAATTCAACTAAGGCTTTTGCTACTTTATAACAGGGATGGTCTTTAGTCCACTCTCCATTACCTTGTTTTTCATTTCCATCTAAGAGCTCATCAAAATTACTCTATGCTCTGTTCAAAGCAATGCAGGATTTTTTTTCTAATTGGCTGCTACGAATTCTTACAGCCTCTACCCATTACCCAGTTCCAAAGCCTCATTCACATTTTCAGGTAATTGCAATAGCAATAGCGCCACTTCTCAGTGCCAATTTTCTGTTAGTCCATTGTCTACTACCATAACAGAGTACCACAGACTGGTTAATTTATAAAGAACAGAAGTTGATTTAGCTCACAGTTCTGGAGGCTGGGGAATCCAAGAGCATGGTGCCAGCACCTGCTCAGGGCCTCCCATGAAGGAAGGGAGGAAAGAGAAAGAGAGCCCCTGAGACAGGGAAGGAAATGGGCTTAACTCATCCTTTTTGCACTCCAGCAATAACTAACACACTCCCACAATAACAGTGTTAATCCATTCATAAAGGCCAAGCCCTCATGAAATAATCACTTTTTTATTTTTTTATTTTATTTTTTTTTTAGACAGGGTTTCGTTCTTGTTGCCCAGGCTGGAGTGCAGTGGCAAAGTTTCAGCTCACTGTAACCTCCACCTCCCAAGTTCAAGCAATTCTCCTGCCTCAGCCTTCCAAGTACCTGGGATTGCAGGGACCTGCCACCATCCTTGGCTAATTTTTTTTTTTTTGTATTTTTTGTAGAGATGAGGTTTCACCATATTGGCTAGGCTTATCTTGAATTCCTGACCTCAAGTGACCCGCCTGCCTGGGCATCCCAAAATGCTGGGATTGCAGACCTGAGCCAATGCACCCGGCCAAATAATGACTTCTTAAAAAGCCCATCTCTAAATACTGTTAGAATAAAATTAAATTTCAACATGAGATATGGCAGGGACATTTATAGTGGCATCATCCCAATATAACAGAGCCATATCACACATTTGTATGTGACTCATACTAACACAAAATATGAATTAAAGAATAAAACATATTGGCAGGATACACACATGTGAAAACATGTTGGCTAGTTTTAAACACAAGGAGACACACACACATACAACGAGATACTATTCATAACTGGTCAACTCACATATATCAGAAATACTTAAAAAGAGCTTTCTGTTCCTGTGTGGACCCTTGCCAGGGTTTCAGAAGACAAGATTATATGAGCAGGTGTTCTTCTTCAGGATTCTCCTGTTTCAGAGAGAGAAGTTAAGAGTCCTGCAGTTTCCTTCACTTGGCTGACATTGATCGCCTGCAGTTAAGCTCTGTTTTCACAGATGAGATACTTCACCTTGTCTGGATATAGTCAACTGCCATCTCTACGCCTGCTGGGCCAAGTACAGAAATATATTTCTGTCTTGCCCTGACTCTGGCTTTAACCTGAGTCCAGCGTGTTTTCTCTTTTTGTCTCTAGGTAAGGCTAGTAATTAATTTGCCTGAGTTGCCATAAACCATTTAATATACTTATGCTTTAAAATATTTAAAATTATCTAAACATGCTAAAGTCAGCAGCAAATATCTGTGCATTCCTAGTTAACATACCAAGAATTTTTTTAAAAAATCAAAGACCAAGAACATTTTATATCTATGCCCAAATGATTGATAAGCTTCAAACATTGAGTAAAAAACATGCAATTGTCAAATAAGACCAAATAATGTTAACTTCCATTCATTCTTTTGATGTCAAAAACATTCTATTTTCACAGAACCGTACATTTTCTGGGAAGAAAGGAAAGTGAAAGATCATCTACACTAGCTTATTCTCACATGCCTTGGCATTCCACACAATTACTATTCACTAACTGTTTTAACTACTCAGTGATATGGATCTTACAACCCTCATCATGTAGATAACCTTCTGAAACTATTTTAAGATGGCTGTATTAGTCCATTCTCACACTGCCATAAAGAACTATCTGAGATTGGGTAACTTGTGAAGAAAATATGTTTAATTGACTCAGTTCCACTGGCTTATTAGGAAACATGAATGGGGACGTCAGAAAACTTACAATCACGGCAGAAAGTGAAGAGGAAGCAAGAACATCTTCACATGGCAACAGGAAAGAAAGAGAGAGAGAGAGAGGGGAAGTGCCACATACTTTTAAACCATCAGAACTCGTAAGATGTCACTCACTATCATGAGAAGAGTAGGTGGGAAATCCGCCCCCATAATCCAATCACCCTTCACAAGGCTTCTCTGATTCGACATGAGATCTGGGTGGGGACACAAATCCAAACCATATCAATGTCAGTTCTAATTATTATAAAATTTTATGGCGTTAAACACACAAATCTGTTTTCCAATACTCTACTATTCATAGTCCCAGATAAAATATCTAAACCCTATTTGTTGTGACAGACTTTCAAATATTTGAAAAGTTATGTTTGTCTGAAATCTTATCCTGCCTAAGAAGATCCTATTCCTTTAGAACTTCTCTATGATGAGGCTTCTTTTTCTTTCTCTATCTTCACTGCTAATGTTTAGAAGAATTCCAGCTTAACACATTCTCCTTTAACTATAACTCTCAGAACTGTGTACAGCACTCCCTTTGAAGTCTGATAACCAAAAATAAGAGCAGATATATTAGAATTTCAAGAAAAATATATGTCATTACATGATGTTATCATGATTAATCCATTTTATTCTTTCCCTTTGAAACTAACAAAATGTATATTCTACTTACCTGTTTTTTTTGTCTACATCTCACAATGCAAAACACACAAAATGTTGTCTGTGTTGCTATTAGGCTTTATTTTTTATTTTTAGCACCCATATAATAATATTGAACTTATAAATTGTACTTGTTGTGAACTTCTTTTTTTAACTTTTGTTTTAAGTTCAGGGGTATACCTGCAGGTTTGTTACATAGCTACACTTGTGTCATGGGGGTTTGTTGTACAGATTATTTCATCACCCAGATATTAAACCTAGTACCATTAGTTATTTTTCTTGATCCTCTCCCTCCTCCCAACCTCCACCCTATGAAAGGCTCCAGTGTGTGTTGTTCTCCTCTATGTGTCTATGTGTTCTCATCATTTAGCTCCCACTTATCAGTGAGAACATGATAAGTTCTGATCCCATTAGTTTGCTAAGGATAATGGCCATATTATTTCTACCCAGTAAATTTTCAACCTTTAATACATGAATTATACTAAATTTCAAACTTAAAAAAAAGTTTTATCAACTTTCCATATTTAATATATTAGTGACATTATCTAGGTTTATGGCTAATGCCAATTATTTAAAAAGTCTTTCTAGATTTATTTTATGTATTTATTTACAGGTGGAGTCTCACTATGTTGCCCGCATTGTTCTCAAACTTCTGGGCTCAAGCAACCCCCCTCTTCAGCCTCCTGTGTAGCTGGGGCTGCAGGTGTCTGCCACTGGGCCTAGATCAAATTTATTTATTTATTTTGAAAGGAGAAGCTTAAGGAGACAGATTCACTAAACTGTTTCTCTCTTTCTTTGTATTATCAGAATGTAGCAATATTTATCATGAAATAATAACTCTTGAATAAAGATTATTCTATTAGGGTATTCTTGTCCATTCATCATTAGCCTTTCAATAGGAATTAGCTACCTATGAGTTTACTTAACTGAATTAAGAGTCTACATTTTAAAAATGTCCATAAAAGAATATCGCCACTACTAACTTCACAGTGACAATGCATTTTTAATTCATTCAAATGGAATTTTTAACACATTCTATGTTTTGATTTCCCCTTTCCACTCTCTCCCTATTTTTACCCATCCAATTGCTTCCTGCCAAATAAATTTTCCTGAAGCTCAGCTCTGACAAAAATATTTACCAATGAGAAAATGTATCTGACATAAAAGCCTCATTAATAATTATTCTTAATACACTATTTATTTATTTTTATATTTTATCATAGGTTCTGGGATACAAGTGCAGGTTTGTTACATAGGTATACATGTGCCATGATGGTTTGCTGCACCTATCAACCTGTCATCTAGGTTTTAAGCCCTGCATGTGTTAGATATTCATCCTAACGCAATCCCCCACCTAGCCCCCCAAACTCCGACAGGCTCCAGTGTGCGATGTTCCCCTCCCTGGATTCATGTGTTCTCATTGTTTGACTCCCACATATGAGTGAGAACATGCAGTGTTTGGTTTTCTATTCCTGTGTTAGTTTCCTGAGAATGATGGTTTTCAGCTTCATCCATGTCGCTGCAAAGGACATGAGCTCATTCCTTTTTATGGCTGCATAGTATTCCCTGGTGTATATGTGCCACATATTCTTTATCTAGTCTATCATTGATAGGCATTTGGGTTGGTTCCAAGTTTTGCTACTGTAAATAGTGCTGCAATAAACATATGTATGCATGTGTCTTTATAAAAGAATAATTTATAATCATTTGGGTATATACCAGTAATGGGATTGCTCGACCAAATGGTATTTCTGGTTCTAGATCCTTGAGGAATTGCCACACTATCTTACACAATGGTTGAACTAATTTATACTCCCACCAACAGAGTAAAAGCGTTCCTATTTCTCCACATCCTCTCCAGTATCTGTTGGTTCCCAACTTTTTAATGATCACTATTCTAACTGGTGTGAGATAGTATCTCATTGTGGTTTTGATTTGCATTTCTCTAATGACCAGTGATGATGAGCTATTTTACGTGTTTGTTGGCCACATATATGTCTTCTTTTGAGAAGTGTCTGTTCATATCCTTTGCCCACTTTTTGATGGGATTGTTTGCTTTTTTTTCTTTTAAATTTGTTTAAGTTCCTTGTCTATTCTGGATATTAGATGTTTGCCAGATGGATAGATTGCAAAAATTTTCTCCCATTCTGTAGGTTGCCTGTTCACTCTGATGACAGTTTCCTTTGCTATGCAGAAGCTCTTTAGTTTAATTAGATCCCATTTGTCAATTTTGGCTTCTGTTGCCATTGCTTTTGGTGTTTTAGTCATGAAGTCTTTGCCCATGCCTATGTCCTCAATGGTATTGCCCAGGTAGGGTTTTTATGGTTTTAGGATTTTAGTTTAAGTCTTTGTTCTATCTTGAGTTAATTTTTTATAAGGTGCAAAGAAGGGGTCCAGTTTCAGTTTTCTGCATATGGCTATCCAGTTTTCCCAGCATCATTTATTCAACAGGGAATCCTCTCACCATTGCTTGATTTTCTCAGGTTTGTCAAAGATCAAATGGTTGTAGCTGTGTGGTGTTATTGCTGAGGCCTCTGTTCCGTTCCATTTGTCTACTGTTTTGGCACCAGTACCATGCTGTTCTGGTCACTGCAGGCTTGTAATATATTTGAAGTCAGGTAGCATGATGCCTCCATCTTTGTTCATTTTGCATAGGATTGTCTTGGCTATACGGGCTCTTTTTTGGTTTCATATGAAATTTAAAGTAGTTTTTTTTCTTTTCTAATTCTGTGAAGAAAGTCAATGGTAGCTTGATGGGACTAGCATTGAATCTTGAAATTACTTTTGGTATTATGGCCATTCTCACAGTATTGGTTCTTCCTATTGATGAGCATGAATTTTTTTTTCCATTTTTTTGTGCCCTCTCTTATTTTCCTGAGCAGTGGTGTGTAGTTCTCCTTGAAAAGGTCCTTCATGTCCCTTGTAATTTCTATTCCCTAGGTATTTTATGCTCTTTGTAGCAATTGTGAATGAGAGTTCACTCATGATTTGGCTCTCTGCTTGTCTATTATTGGTTTATAGGAATGCTTATGATTTTTGCACGTTGATTTTGTATCTTGAGAGTTTGCTGAATTTGCTTATCACTTATGGAGTTTTGGGGCTGAGACGATGGGGTTTTCTAAATATACAATCCTGTCATCTGAAAACAAAGACAATTTGACTTCCTCTCTTCCTATTTGAATACGCTGTTTTTAAAATTCTATAAATCTTAACTCTTACCAGTATCTTCAATACTGGTGAAATCTTCAGAACCTTAAGTTTTTACCCGTTCTTCCTCTTCTGCAATAGAACACAACCTACTTAAAAATCACAGAACCTCTGACAGTTTTCCTGGCTTTCACTTGGTATAATTGGCAACAATAACACCTTGATTACACTGGTGGAATTAATGATAAGCATTGTATAAATTTTAAAAAGATATGCTCCAAAGGTTTAGTAATATCCTTTTAATATTTTCTTCTAGAAAGGCAGGATTTAAACCCAGGTCTCACTCATTTCAATTACTGTATTCATCAATGTTCTCATTTTCTCTAACACCCTCCTACAGTAGTGAGTGATTTGTTTATACCATGTTCTTTTCCAGTAAGTGACAACACACACAGAAAACCAATTACAACTAGATTCTCTTAGACAATGAAAAAAAAATGGTTCTCACCCTTTTTTTGGTTTTGTTTACTCCTACTTTCCCACTCCCCACCCCATACACTTTTCTAGTTGTCAATGTCACCCTTGCTTTCCCTTCCTTTTCTCCCTCTTCTCTCTCTTTCTCCCACCTCATAATTCAACCCTGAACAAAAATACTTTTTCAATTTTCTCTATGCAGTAATTAGAAAAGAGTGGGTCCACTTCTTCCTTATTTTTTTCTCAAATTATTCTACATTTTCTGAATTGACCTTAAAGACTGGCATGATTTAAACACTAGGTAGTCTCAAACAGATATTAGGTGGGTGCAAAAGTAATTGTAGTTTTGGCCATTGAAAGTAATGGCCAAAATAATTGCAATTAAAATAATGGCCAAAGTAATTAAAACTAATGGCCAAAACCACAATTGCTTTTGCACCCAACTAATATTACCTGCTTTATGACAAAAAACATACTAGCTGCCTTCCTATATTACTAGTTTACTATAACTTTTTTTATTGTTCGAATCATTGACTATTCTTTAAGCTTTTGAAATTATGATTATCATCCATTAATTAATGGTTTAGTATTAAATTTGAAAGAACAGATTATGGGTTGCTAGCTAGAAAACATTTTTGTAAATACTTTTTTATGTGTATTTTGGTGTGCCTCAGAAATTCCTCAGGTGTAATAATTGTTTTTTAATTATTTCTATTTCTCAACAGTGCCTACCCAAGCCCTCTTTAAAATAAAAGGGACTGGCCGGGCTCGGTGGCTCACGCCTGTAATCCCAGCACTTTGGGAGGCCGAGATGAGCGGATCACGAGGTCAGGAGTTGGAGACCATCCTGGCTAACAAGGTGAAACGCCGTCTCTACTAAAAAATACAAAAAATTAACCGGGCGTGGTGGTGGGCGCCTGTAGTCCCAGACACTTGGGAGGCTGAGGCAGGGGAATGGCTTGAACCTGGGAGGCGGAGCTTGCAGTGAGCTGAGATTGCGCCACTGCACTCCAGCCTGGGAGACAGAGCAAGACTCTGTCTCAAATAATAATAATAATAAATCAATCAATTAATTAATTAAAGGGACTACAGAAATTTTAAACATTATCAACATTATCGAATTAGTTCTTTATTGTAACCATGTACTACACTAGTTTGGTGTTAAATATTCCTCTAGATCCTGTATATTTCTATTGGTGGCATAATTATGAATTAATTATGTCATTTCCTTTAGAGAATGTTCTAGTATGTTTATATTGCCTATATTTTATATATAATGAATACCAAATCGGTAAGCAGTCTTTCATTTATAATGTATGTGGAAAGATTATTGAGATACATTATATAAATAAGGATGATTGTTGGAGTTAGTTTTCATAATCTTAGTGTGATTAAATTATATTAAATGGGTAAAATGCTTATAACAACCACTTATCTTGCAATGATCTGGTAGAATAGACTAATTTAATTAATAAATATGTAGAATATTTAAATTTCATAGTTACATCTTGACTGGAAATAAAAAGCAGACAAAAAATAGTGAAATTGTGACATTGTTGCCATTTTGAATGACATTTTACTGAAGTCACTTAGTACAGATCGATTAGTGATTAGTATATAGTTTTAAGTTATATAATAATTTCTGGTATTTGTAGGCTTATTTATTACCATTTTAAAATTTTCATATTCCCAATAAATTTGAAAGATATAAATTCAGAAAATGCTGAATATAGTAACCAATATCTCCTTAGTAATTTTGGCTTATTAGCAATTTTACTTAAGAAATTTTTCCAAACCACCCAACATAAACCAATGAGAAAGAAAATGAATAAAATAATAAATAGAATAAAAATAATTAATATCTAGTTAAAGTTTAGTTTTTTGTTGAGATATGACAACTCTACAGGAATTTTACATTTCAGTAATTAAAATGTGATTACACCATATTTCACAAATACAAGACTATAGTAAGAGGCATCTTCCTCAAAATTAATCAACTGTGTTTCTTCTGCAGGTTGTGTGAGATCATATATATATATACATCATTTTATTCATAGACAGAAAGTTAATAACATATTTCATCTTCTTACTCTTTGCCTCCTAGCTTTTAGACATCTGTTGTCATATATTATTAGAAAATTATGTTCCTCATCTTCCACTTCAGTCGTTTTATTATTTGTTTAACTTTTAAGTTCAGGGGCACACACACAGTTTTGTTACATAGGTATACTTGTGCCATGGGAGTTTGTACGAATTGTTTCATTATCCAGGTATTAAGCTTAGTACCCATTAGTCATTTCTCCTCATCCTCTCCCTCCTCCCACTCTCTACCCCATGAAAGGCCCCAGTGTGTGTTGTTCCCCTATATGTGTCCATGTGTTCTCATCATTCAGCTCCCACTTATAAGTAAGAACATGAGGTATTTGGTGTTCTGTTCCTGTGTTAGTTTGCTGAGGATAATGAGGTCCAGCTCTATCCATGTTCTTGCAAAGGTCACAATCCCATTTTTTTAAGGGTTGTATAGTATTCCATGGTGTGTAGGTACCACATTTTTATTTTATTATAATTACAATTTGCTTAGTTATTCATCTACTGACAGTTTATATTGGATTCATTAGTAATTAATTACTTAGATCATTTATATAATGATTTATTAGGATGGTTTTTTGGAAAGCATCCAAAATACTTTCTTTGAAAATAAAATAGGGTAAATTGCTAACAATGAAATTGATAAGATGTATATTATAAGGTCACTTTAAATTTTTGATTTTTATTGCCAGAGTTTTGAAATACTATACACTCTTTAATAAGATAATTCTACACAAAACCCTGCCTTGATAGTGAATCTTAATTTTTGATTAGCATTTAGTTAATTAGATAAGCCAATTATATTTTATGTGTTGTAGTAATGTTCTTTTATATTGAATTTATTACTGATTTATATTATCTTTATAAATTAAGAAAATTAGCTATTATCCATTCATTATGTTAAAATATCTATTCTTACAATGCCATTTTTCAACTTCACTTACTGTATTTTTCATATAAAAGTTTTTTATTTTATGTAAAAAACATCAATAAAGCCTTTATGACTTCTTTTGTTAGTGTCATCCTTAGCAAACATCACCAAAATTATTATTATGCATAAATCCTCTGACTCTTACTTTAATATAATTTATTTCCAAGTTACAAATATTGGTATTACAGGGAGGCAGAAACTCTATAAACATTTTAAGCCGGTCCAGATGGTCCAAACCAGATTCATCAGATTCAGTCAATACTGTTACAAATAGACATGAAAAGGAAACAGTGATGGTACAAGTTATTCTTGTTGCATAGATTGAAAGGCATCAATAAATCCCTTTTATTAACATTTGCCATCCATTAATATTCAATATTTGAGTCCATAAACTTAGATCTTTAACTAATGTTAAAAATCCTGAAGCCGAACTATGATTTCCAACCTCTGAACCTCTTCTTGATTTAAGTGTCGGTAAGAATTTGGAAATTTGACGTTTTATTATCAAAGTAATTTCATGTCAGGAACATATAAAAAAATTATTTCCAAATACAAAAACAGCCACCTGAAGCAAATCAAAGCCACATCAAAACCACACATCATTATCTTAATCTATTACCTAAAATGTGTGGTTGAGAATTTTTTGAAAAATACAAGCCAGTGTACACTTAGTTTAAAATCACAGTCTATTATTTAATCACAGAACATTAAAAAACAAACAGCCTTTTTACCCTGAAAAACACTATATATATATATATAGTATATATAGAAATATATATTTCTAAAATAGTCTTAAACACTCTTGACTTCATGTTCTATTCAGTAGTTCTGCATCAGATAAAGCACTGAAAATACTAATATCCTAATCATACAAATACTTTGTCATTATCTAGGCTTTGGATTCCAATGTCATATGATGGAGAATGAACCCTTATATATTTCCTTGTTGGGCATAATAAAAGAAACACATCTACAACAATTTTGGCTTAACAAAACCTTCACCTTTCCAGATGTTAGCATATCTTTGGTGCCCTTTTGACCTGGCGTTTATTTTTTCTAATGTTCTGTAATAATGCATAAATTGAGTTCATCATTTTAGGAGAGCTATTTAGTTTCTTATTTTTATTTATACATTTATTTGTTATTATTTTGTAACTTGATAATAAATACCTATAGCTGGACAGTCATCAGAAATTAATTCATTTTCAATCTTTAAAATATTCATAATTCTTAAATTTGCTGAACATTTCCACACTTGCTTTGAAACACAATTTCTTAAAAATATATTATGTCTCTCCTTCATTGCCTTTGCCTTCAGAACATTGAAGATGTGCAATCCTTTTGCAGCAGTAGCACAGTGATCATGGCATCTTATAGTAATTGTGATCATCAAGCTACAGCAAATGTCACTCTTTCTCTCTCTCTCTTAGTCTCCCTTAAAAGTTATGCTTAAAACAACCAGTCAGTAAAGCATGCCAGAGCTAAAAAGACTTGTATAGTTTCCTTTTATTTTTCCTCCAAAAGAACAGTTTGTGCAAAACTGTGCAGATACGAATGGCCAATCTTATGGTTGTTATGAGCTTGGGTCTCTAGATGTATTTATTACTTCCAGCTTTTCTTGTTAAGTATGAGCTTTATACTTACAGATACACCTCCTATCTTCCCATCCTTTTCTAATTTCTCAGAATGTATTTTAGCTCAGTAAGTTGAAGATTATAGCAAGAGTGCACAACCCACTTAAAAAGCAAACATGAGGCCCATTCCTAGTAAAACATGACTGCAATGCAATCTACATTCTTCCCTCTCAGCTAGGAGGCAAATTAACATTATACTGACATCTACATGTATATTAACATGTAGGTTTATAAATCAAAAATTAAATTTTAGGTATTTTGAAAGGAACTTCATCGAATAACAAGAGTTAAATCGTGACGGGTACCTGTATGTTTCTGATATATGTATAGACCACTCAATTTGAAGATACAACTAAATTAAATGTTTCTTTATTGCTTATTTTTTATTTGTTCTAGACATTTTTTATGAATGACAATTTGACATATGTTGCATTTCCATTCACTGCATTTCCATTCATTTTTCCTTATTTTATTCATTTCTAATTAATTCTGGGATAGATTTCCTGGAAAAGTACCACTACTGAGTAAATTTAATGCATAATTGATTTTTCTTTTTACAAATTTGATTTACATATTTAATTTCATGTCTTGGTTATTATATTTGTTTTTGTTGCTAAATTCATCTGTCTTCTTTTTAACCTCAATTTTCCATCATACTACCTCATTTTTAATTTTATTTCCATAGATTTAAAATAAATTGGTTGAACATCACCTGGATTTGTCTCCAAATGGTTTAATTGAATATATATATATAATTTTATGTATACGTAATATATGTGTAATAGTAATACATAAATAATTTTTAGCCCCAGGTTTCATGTGCCTGTGATTGTACACTTTATATGGTAATAGTATTTGAAAACATTTCTTATCCTGTTACGTTGCAAATAATCTATTTTGGGTTTTCTTCCTTACATCAATTTCTATAATTTTGTTAAACAATCAAAACCTTCCAATTAAAAAATTCATTAATAAATCTATTTGATTCTTTAACATTCAAAACTTAACAATCCAGTTTCATCTTTCTTATTCCTTGAACGATGAAAATAATAAATCTTAACACTCATCTATAGGCCACTGTTTTAAACTGTATGCTAAATACACTTAAGAAATATAAATTACTGATATTAATTTTATTTGTAATAGATAAATATTTTAAAATATACAGTATAGGTAAAAATACACAGTACAGATGAACTTGTTCTAATAATATTTTTTAAATGTGCTGAAAATGTACTTTGTACTACATCTATTACTAAGCGCTTACACACATTATTTTCTTCAATCCTCACCAAAATTAAAATAAATAGATCAGGAATTTATATTTATAACTAAAGTTTAATTATAAGAAAATTAAGACTTCATTAAGTAAGCTATCAAACAACTATACTTTAATTATACTTTAGCACAGGGTTCCCCAGCCCCTAAACTGGTGCTTGGTTGCACAGCAGGAGGTGAGCCATAGGCGAGGTAGTGAAACTTTATCTGTATTTACAGCCTCTCCCCATCGCTCCCAATACTGCCTGAGCTCTGTCTTCTGTTAGATCAGTGGTGGCATTAGATTCTCATAGGAGGGTAAACCCTGTTGTGAACTACTCATGCAATGGTTCTAGGTTGTGCATTCATTATGAAAATCTAATGCCTGATGATCTGTCACTTTTTCTCATCACCCCTAGTTGGAACCATCTAGTTGCAGGAAAACAAGTTCAGGGCTTCCACTGATTCTACGTTATGGTCAGTTGTATAATTATTTCATTATATATTACAATGTAATAATAACAGAAATAAAGTGCACAATAAATGTAATGCACTTGAGTAATCGTGAAACCATCTCCCTACCTCACTCTCCCCTTTGTCTGTGGAAAAATTGTCTTCCACTAAACCTGTCTGGTGCTGAAAAGGTTGGGGACTTCTGCTTTAGCAAACTGTGTTAGAAAAACCCATCTAAATATTTATACTCCTCTCACTGTGGACAAATTTTGGGCCTAACAGTAAAGAATTGTATCATCTCTAATCAAATTTTGAATATTTATTTATTTTTACTTATCATATCTCATATTTTTGAGCTTACATTCCTCTCATTTGTTTACACACTGTATATATTAGGGCAAGTTTTGTTTTGTTTTTTAAATCAGAATTTGTGAAATACTTATCCATATGCTCTTGTTACTTACATGTCTTTTTAAACTTGGGAACTGTTCCACATGGACATCTCTGTATTTCTGTCCTTGCCTACAGGAGCAGTATTTATTTTGGTTAACAGAAAATAAATTGTCAAAATATAAGCCTTTAGGATATAAAGCCACCACATTCATAAAACATTAATAAATTATCAGGAAGAATCATGATGAAGAAACTTTAAATTGGAAAAGAGGTATATTTATTGGTATTTACTTTGTAACAAATTACTCCAAATTGACTAGTTTAAAACCAAAGACATTTATTATTTTTCACATCTTTATAGGTCAAAGAGTCAGTTATTGTGGTCTGTCTAGGCTCAGGTAGGTCTGCATTGTACATGAGTGGTTGGCAGGCTGGTTACCCTCAAGGAACTCACTCACATGTTGGAAATTTGTTGAATATCAAAGTGATGATCATGTGTCTGTCTTAGGCAGGATATCTTGTACTGATTCATATGATGTGGTGGTAGCTTTTCAAAGCAGCAAAATAAGACATCTTCTCTGTTTAGGCCACATTTAAAAAATTATCTTTGGCAAAAGCAAGTCTCATGTCCAAGCCTCTGTTCAAGGGGTGGAGAAATTCATAATGTATTCATTCACTTTGCTACCTAGTGAGAACTGACAGCATGTCAGAGAATCAGATGATCCTGTGTCTTAGGGACATATGAAGGGTACAGACTACATGGATCAAAGAACAGAGAACAATGGGTATCCAGACATCTCAGCAGGTGCCACCTGGAGGCATGTCTATCTTTGGCAGAACAATGCACAGATAAGTCAATGTCAACATACTCTGGTGCCAATAACAAAATATTATCATAGATTCTTCCCTGGAACTTTATGCAGTCCTACAGAGATAGCTTTTTATTTTGATAATGAATTCTGCTTAAATTTATGTAAATAATTACGGATAATTCAGATCAGGTATATAAATGTATATACATACATGCCCAGACACAGAAGTGTACAAACACATGCACACACACAGCACCTAGCCTTAACTGTAGGTGTTAAACAAAAAGTAATGCCTGAATGTGAGATTCATTCTCACAGATAAGATATTCTTGTTCATCTTTTCAGAGAGTATTTCTTTTATATATATATTTTATTATACTTTAAGTTCTAGGGTACATGTGTACAACATGCAGGTTTGTTACATATGTATACATGTGCCATGTTGGTATGCTGCACTCATTAACTTGTCATTTACATTAGGTATATCTCCTAATACTATCCCTTCCCCCTCCTCCCTCCCCACAACAGGCCCCGGTGTGTGATGTTCCCCTTCCTGTGTCCAAGAGAAATTTTCAAATCAAATGTGAATGTGACCAGCGTTGCTTATACATCATGCAGGATTTTATGGGAGCCTCCAGATGTCTGTGATACAAATTTAGACTCTTGCTTCAAATGAGTTAGAATGTCACATAAATAAAATTGATAACACTCAATGCACATTTATTTATTTAAAATAACTATACGACTAAACTTTCTATTTTAAATCAAGTATATAAGCAATAGCCAAAATAAATATTGCAATGTATTTTATATCTTGTATTTCTAAGATAAAGCTTTCATAATCAGATAGTTTCTAGAAATATAATTACCAAGTGTGTTATTTTCTGTGCACCTAGAAACTGTCTCTTAACAGCCCTTAAAAATTGATCTACTGCTTTGTTATTCTAATATCCAGTAAAATACAAATGAACTTCTAAGCATTATAACAATATGTAAATCATTAAAAGAGCATTTTACTGTTCTTAAACAATGGCAAGGCTTTTATTCAAAACAACTCAAAATAACCCAGTAATGTAATATTTTCTGTGTCTTTACTTAGATAAAAATATGTACAATCCCATAAAAGTGTTCATGAATTTACTTAGCTCGTGATTTCTGAAGTAATAAAATACTATTATTTAAATGTTCTTAACATTGATCATTGTATTTTATCACCACAGAAAGCTCTTTCATACAACTTAATATGTCTGTGTGTGTGCTCAGAATGATATGTGTATTTATATATGTAAAAGAATTTATGGCCATTAACCCTACATTAGTAATTTTGTCAATATTCAATAGGATTTTTTTTTCTGTTTATCAAAGTAATGGGTCACATGCCCCAAATATTTTTACTATACATTATGATAAAATATACATCTTGAAGAAAAAAGATTTCCATCCCTTAAATATATATGTGGGTTTATCACATCCAGGAGGGTCTTACTTGGGCCAAAACTCATCATCTTTTTAATTACTAGTTTAAACCCATTAATGTTCCATTTATATCCAGACATTTATTTGTCTTAGAACCAAGCTCGGAGGTCATAAATAACATATGAATATTCTGATCATGAATACATTTAACACTTTATTTCAATTCTATTTTAGTTTAGTGCTGTACATTTTCTTAAGAAGAAAAATACTTATTTTCAAAATGATAAAACTTATTGACTGATGCAGCTTTAATTTAAACATTCTTATTTGAAGAAGAAAAACATATAACTACACTGTAAATTATCCTGTTTTTTAAAAAACACTTAGATTTTTTAATATATCTAGAAAGATGTATTCATAAGTTAAAATGGTAATTCTTGAGTTTCTTTCTAGTGCCAAAGGTTGAGGCATTTTGTTGGAAGTAGTATATACTGGAAAGAAAAGCAAAATGAGCCATTCACCATGGTTTCAGAGACACTGCATTATGATTTCGGGGATATTTGCATTACGGTTTCAAGACTCAAGGAGACAAATACTATTTTCTGTCCATGTGTGTACACTATATTAGTTTTTGTTGCTGAAAAACACATTAGCGTAAATTCAGCGCCAAAAAAGCAATATTTATTTATTAACTTCCAGATCTGTAGGTCAGATGTCTGGGTACATCATAGCTGAATTCTCTGCTCAGCATCTCAAAAGATTGAAATGGTATTAACTGGGCTGTTTGCCTTCTGAATGCTGGGGTGAATATCTATTTCAAGTTCATTCAGGTGGTTGGCTCACAATTTCTTTGCTGTTGTAGGATTGAATTTATGCTTTGTCTGCTAACTGTGGTGATCACTCAGCTTCTAAAGAGCAGCCTTCTCCACTAGCAGCTCACGACATGGGTGTTTGCCTTCTTCCAGACAAGCTGGAATTTATCTTTCTGATTTCTGTTTTTAATTCTAGACAGGGAAAATATTGCTTTTGAAGGGTTCGCCTAATTTGGTGAGGCCCATGCAGATAATCTTTCTACCTTACAATCAACTATGCTCTATAACATAACCTCATCAAAGAGTAAAATCTATCATCTTTGCAGATCTGCAGATTGTTCAGGACATATGCACCAAAAGAAGAGATATTTTGAAGGACATCTTAGTATCCTCCCAGACACTAATGACAGAGTGTTAATGTAGGTATAAAAGATGTTCTTGTAAAAACTTTCTCTCTAAAAATTGCAACATTTTTGAGGACGTGTGGAAGGTTATGGCTTACTATAGGACTGGAAGTTGAAAAGGTGAATACTGATAAGAATATAAAATGTGAATATCTTATCTCCTACTTTCCATTTTTATGTTTGATTCTTTGGCACTTTTGTAATAACACAACCAATGTCATATATTTTATCAAAGTACTGATGATATTTATTTCAATAATGGATGCTCACTTATAACAAATAATAATGTACTATATGGGACATTCAGATTCCATCTCTTACTAAAAGCAGTAAGCATTTACAATTCTGTAAAGCATACAAATTCTGGAATCTCTCTATTACATTTTATTTCTACTTACAGACTAGCCAGTTCTTTCAAGAGCTCATTATTGCCTTGTAATATCTTGTCAAATATATCCAATAACAACCAATACATACTATTACTTTCATTTTTTTCAAGATCTTCTCCTAGAATTAGATGTTTTTTTTCCAATTTTAGTTAGCATGCCAAGATACTGTTGATCGCAAGGGAACAAAATATTTTGCCAATGATTAATGTATATGAATATTTTTTCCTCTATTAGTTTTTTGCCACCTACAAACTGAGTGCTAATTCAATACCACATATATCAGATTTTTGCTTTTGTCACAATGGCTATAGGATGTCAAGTCTACACTCATTTTACATGCTTAGTGCCCATGGGGTCCTCCTTCCCACACAGGGCTGTGAGCTTCTGGAGGTTATTCCATCCTGTGCTGCCACATCTGGCATACATGGCCTTCAAGGATGCTTCAGAAAGTAGAGAGTAGGCTCAAGGAGGCACACCTTCACCTTAATGCCCCAATCTAATTAAAGCAGAGCCTGAAAGATGGGATAAAGCAAGTATAGCCACTAAATATCTCTCTCATAGCTATCAACAAAGCAAATTGCAAATATAACAAAAATTCAAAACCAATATATGCAGAGAAAAGTAAAGACTTCAGATAAAATCGCAAACAGAGACGTGTCACTGAGGTATTTGTTCTTTGAGTTGGCCAGGCATGCATACCAAGTCTCAAGGTCTTTTCTAAAACAATGACTGTTATATATATCTCAGGGCTGCCACTTTTTGGAAGCCATGTTTATTTTAGAATGGTATCCAATGGGGAGATGAGGCTAGCTTTAAAACATATTCTCTGGGTTGAAGGTGATCACCAATTCATACACACACACACACACACACACACACACACACAAATACACAGATTTGTATTTATATGTATGAAAAAAATTTTCTTAGATTTATGGGTCAATCCATACATTTATTTGTTTTTTTCCGCTGTGCCCATGCGTTTCTTGAAAATGCAATCCACTAATCTATGGAAAATATCTCCATAATAATATTCTAAATTTTATAGTGGTGGGAACATTTGAGAGAACATGTCATTATTTAGAGAACTATATATCATGTTCTAGACTTCTGATTTAGAAGCCTTAATTTCAAAAGTTTTCAATTCAGTTTTTGCATAACTATTCTTCAAATCATACTTATCACTGTCTTAGGAAATTACGCATTACAAGCCCAGATTATTTCATGCTTCCCCAATCATATTGAATTGCATTTGTTGAGATGGATCACGGAGACAATGTATTTTAAAAGCATTACCATCAAGTATTCACATACAAATTTTAGGGCAACTGTTCTGACCTGGATCCAGCCTATGTAAACTACGACTAGAAATGGGAGAGTATAAATTGTTACAACCACTTTGGAAGTTTGTTTAGCATTGTCTATTAAAACTGAGCATACTCATGAGGCAGCTGTTCTGCTCTTAGATATATTCTCAACAGAAATGTATATATGTCTTTTAAATAAGACAAGCACAAAATATGTGCATTACTTATAGTAGTACAGATTGTAAATAATGCACTTCCCTATCAGCAGCAACAAATGATTTAATTATGGTAAGTCCTCTAATGGTGTACTCTATAGGAAAGAAAACGAATGAAATACTGTTATGGACAGCATCAGGACCATATTAAAAAAAAACAATTTAAAGAAAATGGCCATACATAAATAAAAACTATATGATATAATTTATATTCAAGAGCAGGCAGAACTAGTCTATGGTGCTGTAAATCCACATAATAGTTACCGTTGTTGGGGAGCAGTATCTCTCATCTATAAAATGAGATTTACAAATTCCAAATATGCAGATATAGTAATAGGTACTATTAAATTATATAATCAATGAGGTATTGCAAACACCTCATTGTGAATTTATTATTTGTTTTCAGATACATAGCTTCTCACTGTTATATTCCCACCCCAATGTCACCTCAAAAGAAGAGGTACAGCTTAGAGTAGGTGAAATGATGAGTTCTTATTAAAGTGTTGTCTTTTTTACTCTCTTGTTCCACATTGATATACTGTTTAAAAGACTCAGGGATGCTACTTTTTGGAAGCCGTGTTTATTTTAGAGTGATGTCCAATGGGGAGATTAGGCTGGCTTTAAAACATATTCTCTGGGTTGAAGGTGATCACAAATTCGTCTCTGATTTCCTTCAGAGCTGTCCTTCGGCACCTTTCCCTTTGCAACTATTGTTGCAGTTACTGTCAGATTGACGTGATGTTACTGGCAATAGAAGAAGAAACTACTAAGTTTAGCCTTGAGCCTAAGCAAAAGGAATCTTCAATTCAGCCCAATATAGTAAACTAGAGATTCAGAGAGCATTTTAGTGGCAACTGGAAAAGAACTTTGCTTTCATGTTCTTGATCTGGTTTACATACATACATATATATATATATATATATATATATATATAATGTATATATAATATTATATAATAAATAAGTATATATTAATATATATAAATATATATATACACACACATATATATATATTACTTTTTCAAATATGAACTTATGGTGAGGCTTTGTAGGGCAAAGTTTTGGTTTTGTGATGATGAATCTGGCCAAGTCCACTAACCCTATAAGTGCTCATGGTGTTGTACAGATATCTACTTTTGATAGACATCCATACCCATTTTTATGCATTTTAAAAAATAACCAAACAGATAGTCATAATACATGTTTATAAACTATTTAATTATTTTTCAATATTCATTTTCAAATTGTTATCATAACCTGAATTTCCAAGGTATATGTTCCAAATACATTGGGAAATGACAAGGGTTCAACTACCAGAAACTCTTTCCTTTACTCTATCCAATGTAATAGTATCACCTTTATAGGTTTTTTATAGTCAGCTTCAAGAGAAGCTTTTACTTGAAGAAAATATGATAATGATACAAAACAATTTTAAACTGCTGTTTTGAAATAGCATCTCCCTACATAGAACTTTGGTATCGTTTGAAATATTTTCAATGCTTTGGGCCACAACAAAACCTCACATATAAATCAGTTAATAAGGGCATACATTTAATTCCAAGTAGATGTTTTCTGAATAGTATTTTATATACATCACTATAATAATTATTATCATACGTAATAACAATTCATTACAAAGTCTTTATAATTTATCATTAAAAAACTGTAAAATCTGGGAATTAAGCTATGTGTAGAGAGCTTAATGACTCATACATTTGCAGAAGGCAGTTCTGTGCTTATTTACTAGAAAACAGAATTAAATTATTCATTTAAGATTTTCTGGCTACATTCAACTCAACACAAAAGGGAAGTGGTCATTGATTTACAAGATTACCATGTCTCTGATATGTTTTAAAAATTACTCATCTCTCACTTGTGCTTTTCATCCTGTTCTCTCTAAATATTCATTCCCTTTATATTAGTCCATTTGCACACTGCTATGAAGAAATACCAGATACTGGGTAATTTATAAAGGAAGGAGATTTAATTGAATCACAGTTTCACATGGTTGTGGAGGCCTCAGGAAACTTATAATCATGGCAGAAGGCAAAGCAGAGGCAAACAACATATTATTCTGCCCCTGGCCCCTCCAAAATCTCATGTCTTCACATTTCAAAACACAATCATGCACTTCCAACAGTCACCCAAAGTCTTAACTCATGCCAGCATTAACCCAAAAGTACAAGTTCAAAGTCTCATCTGAGACAAGGCAAGTCCTTTCTGCCTATGAACCTGTAAAATCAAAAGCAAGTTAGTTACTTCCTAGATACAATGCGGGTACAAGCATTGGGTAAATACACCCATTCCAAATGGGAGAAATTGGCCAAAACAAAGGGGCAAGAGGCCCCATGCAAGTTTGAAATCCAACAGGGCAGTCATTACACCTCAAAGTTTCAAAATGATCTTCTTTGACTCCGTGTCTCACATCCAGGTCAAGCTGCTGCAAGAGTTGGGCTCCCACAGCCTTGGACTGCTCTGCCTCTATGGCTTTGCAGAGTGCAGCCCCGCTCCTGGCTGCTTTCACAGGCTGGCATGGAGTCTCTGTGGCTTTTCCAGGTGCCTGTGCAAGCTGCCAGCAGGTATAGTATTCTGGGTTCTGGAGGACAGTGGCCTTCTTCTCACAGCTATGCTAGGCAGTGCCCCAGTAGGGACTCTGTGTCAGGGCTCCAACTTCACATTTCTGTTCTGCACTGCCCTAACAGAGGTTCTCCATAAGGGATCCACTCCTGCAGCAAACTTCTCCCTGGACATCCAGGCATTTCCATACATCCTCTGAAATCTAGGTGGAGGCTCCCAAACTTAAATTCTTGACTTCTGTGCACCAGGAGGCCCAACAACACGTGTAAGCTGCCAAGGCTTGGGGCTTGGACTCTCTGAAGAAAAGGTCTGAGTTGTACCTTGGTCCCTTTAAGCCATGGCTGGAGCAGCTGAGACACAGTGCACCAATTCCTAAGGCTGCACACAGAAGGAGGGCCCTGGACCAAGCCCAGGAAACCATCTTCCCCTCTTAGGCCTCTGGGCCTGTGATGACAGGGGCTGCTGTGGAGGTCTCTGACATGCCCTAGAGCCATTTTCCCCATTGTCTTGATGAATAACATTTGGCTCTTGGTTACTTATGCAAATTTTTGAAGGCTGCTTGAATTTCTCCTCAGAAAATGAGTTTTTCTTTTTCATCTCATCATCAGGTTGCACATTTTTCAACTTTTTATGTTCTGCTTTCTCTTGAATGCTTTGCCGCTTACAAATTTCTTCTGCCAGACACCCTAAATCATCTATCTCAAGTTCAAAGTTCCACAGATCTCTACGGCGGGGTCAAAAGTCCATCAGTCTCTTTGCTGAAACAGCAAAAGTCACTTATGTTCCAATTCCCAAGAATTTCCTCATCTCAATCTGAGACCACCTCAGCCTAAATTTCAATGTCCATATCACTATCAGCACTTTTGTCAAAGTCATTCAACAAGTATCTAGGAAACTTCATACTTTCCCACATCTTCCTGTCTTCTTCTGAGCCTTCCAAACTGTTCCAATCTCTGCCTGTTACCCAGTTCCAAAGTCACTTCCACATTTTTTGGTATCTTCACAGCAGTCCCCCACTACCTTGGTACTAATTTACTGTATTAGTGTATTCTGACACTGCTGTGAAGAAATAGTTGAGACTGGGTCATTTATCAAGGAGAGAGGTTTAATTGACTCACAGTTCCACATTGCTACAAAGGCCTCAAAGGAAAGAGGTTTAATTGACTCACAGTTCCACATTGCTGGAGAGGCCTCAAGAAACGTATAATCATGGCAGAAGGGAAAGGAGAACCACGCACCTTCTTCACAGGGTGGCAGGATGAAGAAAGTGCAAGCAGGGGAAATGCCTGATGCTTCTAAAACCATCAGATCTTGAGAGACTCACTCATTGTAATGAGAACAGCATGGGGAAAAGCATTCCCCTAATTCAATTACCTCCACCTGGTCCTGCTCTTGACACATGGGAGTTATGGGAATTACAATTCAAGGTGAGATTTGGGTAGGGACACAGAGCCAAAGTGTATCACCTTGAGAGACCTTATCCTTTGAGAAGGGTGAAAGTCACCAAATCCTGATTATTCACTTAAATTCCAAACTCCATATTTTATATTTTATTGATAGGAAAAATTTGATGGAGGATATTGAGGAAAAAATGACTGATAGATAAAACTACCAGTAAAGCCAGGTGCAGTGGCTCAGGTCTGTAATCCCTGCACTTTGGAGGCTAAGGCAGGAGAATCACTTAAGCTCAGGAATTTGAGACCAGCCTGGGCAACATAGTGACGTCCTTCCTCTACAAAAAAAATAAAAAAGAAAATAGCTAGGCATGTTGGCATTCTCCTGTATTCCTAACTACTCAGGAGATAGGGAGATGTTTGAGCCCAGGAGATTGAGGCTGCAGTGAGCTGTGATTGTACCACTGCACTCCATCCTGGGTGACAACAAACAAGTTCATAATTAGAAGACTGACATGAATTTGTTTAAAAATATTGTATATATATGTGTGTGTGTGTGTGTGTGTGTGTGTCTGGGCCAGTGGGGCTTTTGTTAGAATAGAGTCATTTCCTAGACTCTTACCTAAAGTATCTGGCTATCATATTGTATTGTTTCAATACTAAGGGTTTTAGAGCTTCAGGAACTTTTCTTTTTTAATCTGTAATGCAGAGCAACCCAAGGATGAATTTTACTCCCAAATGTCAGTGCATGACTTTTTTTTCACGAGTTGGTTTGCAGGATTTATTGGTTTATTTAATAAATACGTTTTGAGGTCCTATAAGTTTCAGGCACTAAGTATTGAATCATGAGCAAAGAGAGACACCAATGTGAAGAGAGGTCCTGAACAACGTGAGGTTGAATAAACATATGAGCATTAACATAAAAATTGCTGCTAAATTTCTTAATATTCACAAATGCAAGAAATATTTGGAATAAGATTATATATACCAACAGTCTTCTAATCTAGAGTTTCAGTCTAGGAAACCACTTGATATTTCCCTCCTTGTTGTTTAACAATACTAACACCTGAGATTAATTTTCTTATTGCTATACATACATGTAAATATATATGAGAGAAAGTAGAGAAGGGGGTGAATATAAATTGACTAGTTACTTACAAGCCAGGACGTGACTTAAGCTAATGGAGTAGACACCACAGAAAAAACAATTGCATGTAGAGAAACACACTTGCATACACACACATACAAAATCAATTGTTGCTGAAGTATGAATTATGGAGGCATTGATATTGTGAGCAAATACAAGATATATACACCATCTATATCTATATCTATGCCTATCTGTCTATCTATACACACACACAAATTTAAATTTTTGACACTTCTTCCTTGTACTCTTATGCACATAATTTCTGATATAATTATTGATATACTCAAAACTTACAAAATCAGGCTATTCGCTTCTTCATTTGTAATTGGCTAATAATTTATATATATATCACACTGTCATGTGTATATTAGTAGAAATTTAAAAACAGTGCAAATGTCTAACAGAAGCGAAACATACAAATCAGTATATTTTATCATAATAGAGTATTGGCTACTATTTAATTATTAAAAACAACACCTTCAAAATCATATGGTAGAAAAGAAATATGAAGTGTTTTATGTCATTTTATTTCATTTTTCTTATGAAACTACATTTTATTGATGGAGATTGAGATAATGTTACAAAGTAGTTACAAAACTTGAAAAGTATTATAAAAAATTGATGAAAGAGCTGCTTTTTTTCTTTTAATCTTTGTCATGTTATGTACTTTTAAAACCCGTGTACCATATGTATACTTATTTTATAATCAGAAAGTATATTAAATGAACATAATACCCATATATAATTAACTCTGTAAGTATGTATTGAATAATAACTGTGTTTCTGGAGCTTTATTTAAAACTAATTATGATGATATGTTATTCTACAAAGTTGCACAAATAATACACTTCAATAATTATTTTAAGTACTACATCAGGGTAAATGTAAAAAGAAGACAGTTTAAACAATCCTGATGGGAAATTGAGTACTGTGCATTTTAGCAAGTGAAATGTTAATGGTATTTGCAGAAAGAATAGGGTTTTACTAGACATAAACTTATTAGAAAAATAATTTGCATATAGGAGACAAATAACATGAAACATGAAAGAGTCATGAACATAACTTAGGGAAAGACAACTTCTTCAGTAAATGGTGCTGGGAAAACTGAAAATCTATATGCAGAAGTATAAAACCACACATATTTCACCTTTTGGTACCTCTATTAAAACTCACTCTATTTACATAATAAGTTATTAACAGATGTCACTTCCTTGGTAAACTAATAATTTTGAGAGGTAGATTTACTTTAATTCTTTATTTTGACCCTTGAGATTGTATTCTAGTAGCTGCAGACAATGTTAAACTTTACATGAAGCATATGATCCTGCAAAAAAGTAATACCCCAGTCCCTTGGTGTTCTGGAAACAGGTTACTGTAAACAATCACCCCTTCTCATTGATTTAGGCAAGACTCACAGAAATCTCCACCCCTTGTTTAGATTGTGAAATATATCTCGCTATATACTAAAAAGTTCTGTGTAGCAAAGGAAACAGAAGAATGAAGAGACAACCCATTGAATGGATGAAAATATTTGCAAACTAATTATCCAACAAAGGACTAATATCCAAAATATATAAACTAATATCCAAAATATATAAGTAACTCAACAACTCAAGAGCAAAAAACAAATAACCTCACTAAAAAGTGGCCAAATTATCTGAGTAGATACTTTCCGTTTTTTTTAATTTTTTAATTTTACTTTAAGTTCCGGGATACAAATGCAGAACATGTAGCTTTGTTACATCAGTATACGTGTGCCATGGAGGTTTGCTGCACCTATCAACCTACCACCTAGGTTTTAAGCCCCACATGCATTAGCTTTTTGTCCTAACGCTCTCCATCCCCTTGCCCTCCACCTCTAACTGGCCCCAGTGTGTGTTGTTTCCCTCCCTGTGTCCATGTGTTCTCATTTTTCAACTCCCACTTATGAATGAGAACATGTGGTGTGTGGTTTTCTGTTTCTGTGTTAGTTTGCTGAGGATGATGACTTCCAACTTCATCCACGTCCCTGCAAAGGACATGATCTCATTCCTTTTTATGGCTACATATTATTCCATGATGTATATGTACCACATTTTCTTTATCCAGTCTACCATTGATGCACATTTGGGTTCGCTCCATGTCTTTGCTACTGTAAATAGTGCTGCAATAAACATGCATCTGCATATGTCTTTATAGTAGAATGATCTATATTCTTTTGAGTATAGCTCCAGTAATGGGTTTGCTGGGTCAAATGATATTTCTGGTTCTAGACCCTTGAGGAATCACCACCCTGTACTTCCACAATGGTTGAACTAATTTACATTCCTACCAACAGTGTAAAAGCATTTCTATTTTTCCACAGCCTTGCCAACATCTATTGTATTTTGACTATTTAATAATTGCCATTGTGACTGGCATGAAATGGCATCTCATTGTGGTTTTGATTTTCATTTATCTATTGATCAGTGATGTTGAGCATTTTTTCCTATGTTTGTTGGCCACATAAATGTCTGCTTTTGAGGACTGTCTGTTCATATGCTTTGCCCACTTTTTGATGGGGTCATTTTTTTTTCTTGTAAATTAGTTTAAGTTCCTTTTAGATTCAGGACATTAGACCTTTGTCAGATGGGCAGATTGCAAAAATTTTCTCCCATTCTTTAGGTTGCCTGTTCACTCTGATGATCGTTTCTTTTGATGTGCAGAAGCTCTTTAGTTTAATTATATCCAATTAGTCTATTTGGGTTTTGTTGCAATTGCTTTTGGCATTTTTGTCATGAATTTTGGGCCCATGCCTATGTCCTGAATGGTATTGCCTAGGTTTTCTTCTATGGTTTTTATCATTTTGGGTTTTACATTCATGAAGACATACAAATGGCTAACAAGTATATGAAAAAAATATTCAACATCACTAATCATCCAGGAAATGTAAATCAAAACCATAATGAGATATTACCTTACCCCAGCTAGAATGGCTGTCAGCAAAATTAAAAAAAACAATGAGTAATTCTGGAGAGGACATGGGGGAAAGCAATCTCTTTTATACTGTTGGTGGGAATTTAAATTCATGCAGCCATTATGAAGAACTTGGAGGTTTCTCAAAAGACTAAAAGTGGAACAACCACATGATCCAGCAATCCAGTTACTGGGTATTTATACAAGGGAAAAGAAATCAATATTAGCTACTCTCCCATATCTATTGCAGCACTATTCACAATAATGAAAGATAGAGAACCAACCTAGGTCTCCATCAAGAAAATGTATGTGTTATGCAAACAAATACAACAGAATATTCTTCAGCCATAAAAAATAATATGATCCTGTTAGTTTGCTGCAACACGAATGGAACTGGAGGTCATTATGTTAAGTAAAATAAGCCAGGGACAGAAAGATAAATATCACACGTTCCCTCTCATCTGTTGTAGCTAAAAATGTGGACCTCACAGAGATGGTGAGTAGAATGATAGTTACAGAGGCTGAGAAAGTGTGGGGCTGGGGGATGAAGAGAGGTGCTTAATGAGTGCAAACATGCAGTTAGATAGCGGGAAAAAATCAATGGGGTGACTATGGATAACAACAATATATTTCAAAATAACAGAAGAAGATAAAATTTGAAATATCCCAACAGAAAGAAATGATTAGTGTTTGAGGTGATGGATATTTAAGACACCTGATTTGAACATTACACATTGTATAACTGTATCAAAATATCATATGCACTTCATAAATATGTACAAATACTATGTATTCATAAAGATAACTAAAGTTAAAAATTAAATTATGAAAAATAATGAATGGCCAGGAGGTACAATAAGCAGCAAATACATAAAATTATTTTCTAATAAGAAGTAGCAGGTAAAAGCAGAAAGGAAACAGACGGTGTAGTGAGTGATTTCTCTGTATCCTCAGCCAAGAAATTTTCACTTATTTTCTATAAATTACACAGAACTAATTACACTTGTTCCATAGCTTATGACATGGAACTATTTCTATTTTGCAAATGTGAATATGATAGCAAAAATAAATGTAAAATGAAAGACATACAAGGAGAAGGGAGAATGAGTTAGAGTCCCGCTCTGTTCTCATAGCCAGAACTAAGACAATATAAATGAATCAGAAAGAGAAAAACATTTGCAGTAATAGTGAAATAGAGGTACAGGTTAAATATAAGAGTAAGGAAAATTAAAGGTCACTATACATTTATTGTTTGGATGCTGATGATGGCATGTTTATGCAAACAGAAGATATAGAAAATTTTAAGGGGTAGTGGTAAATAATAAGTTGATTTTAATTCATCAATATATCAACACGTTTATTAGTCATTAAGAAATAAAAAATAAACTCCATACCTAAGTAAGAAGAAACTTTATTCAAAATGACTCTTGCAATAGGGAGAATGGTCTAACCAAGAAAGCTCTCCAAGTGTCTCTAAAGTTAGACAAAAGGGTTTATTATTATTATTATTATTATTTTATTTTGTTTTATGGAGAGAAGTAAACAGGCTAGAAGGAACCATAAGTGGTGAAGTGGAATGTAAGGATGCAATGGGTGTTTTATTCTGAGAACAACCTATATCAGGATGGGCTTTTAAGGAGGGGCTGTATTTTGGTTTAGGTTGAGGTGGGTAAAGCGGCCTGGGGAAAAGAGAGAACATTAACCAAAGTTTGACTAACAAGATTTTTCTCTGACTGATCAGTGGAGACAAGTGCCAGGCCTGATCCACAGACCCTGGCCGAACGACGGATGACAAATATATGCAGACACAGGTTTTTTTGCCTAGCTGCATGGCTAGGAGACTGGGCCACTCACAGACATCGAAGAGGATGCCGTAAAGAGACACAGTGGCCGCAGCCCTGACATGCCGGCACTGCAGGCATTTATTTAGTACAGGTTTAATGACAGAGGCTTTGAGTCAACACACTTGTGGGTAATTAAAGTGTTCCCCCCCTCCCCCAGCAACCCCCCCACCATAGAGAACAGTCCTACCTGCGGATGATTAAAGGTCAGGTTCCCAGGCCTAAGTAAACTAACTTACCTAGATCAATTCCTTTACACTTACTTGTTATCTACCTTTTGTTCTCAGGCTCCAGATAAGAGAATTTTGTTGCCTTCAGCCGAATTATCTTTCGAAGCTTTTGCAAAACCTCCCAGCCTTCCAAGAAAGTTTGCATCTTTCTCTATAACTTTTATAATTTTTCTCACTACCCTGACTGAATTCCTACAGACAAGTAGTTCAGCTAATCATTTATGAGATAAATAATGGAAATTTGGAGGTTCTGTGTCTAGCTTTGTTAGAGGTCAATAAGGTGTCAGTGAGTTTTATCTAAATCTTATTAAGAAGGATGATTGCTTGCCATAACCTGTTTCCAGAACACAAAGGTATTGGGCTATTACTATTCTGCAGAATAGGCAGCACATAAAGTTTAACATTGTTTGCAGTTACTACGATACCATCTCTGCGGCCAAAATAAAGAAAGTAAATCTACCTTCCAAAATAGTCTACCTGGGAAGTGAGATTTGTTAATAACTCCCATTATTTAAGGGAATAGTGTAAGTTATAACGGAGGTAGCAAAAAGGGAAAATATGAGTATGTAAAGAAATATGCATAGTTTACATTTGCAATGATGTAGAAAGATTGTCTAAAGATTTGTCTTTAGAGTGGAACCATTAAAAATGAGCAGCTCATGATCTAGGCAACTGGAAAAAGACCTTCAAGGCAATGTAAATACCCTGTGCTTGGGTTAAAGTTAGGGCTAACTTTAATATGCTAAGATGATAAGGTGAATATAGAGATAACAACACAGTTAAGAAACATAGACAAGGACCAGATCAAAAAGGTCATTACAAAAGATTTGGATATGTTTCCACAAGCAGTGGACAATAATTTAGATTGTCCATTCACTTGAAAATCCCCCCAGTCGACTCACATTTGCAACATATAAACTTGGTTAGAATTTCACTCATCTTTTCTTTGCTCTGCATTCTGAAAAAGGAGATATTTTTGCTGTTCAATATATAATACAGAAATGTAACTTGGGAAAACAATTTTGCAGGCCTAGGTAACATTAGTCAAATATAGTATTTTCCTTTGATTTCTCTTGATCCCAAATTTCAAGATAAATATTTAGATGCTTCTCATAATTTTCTGTAAAAAGCGTTTCTCTGAACAAGGTTATAGCCACTAGAAGAAGCTCATAATTTTTTGTTCTATATTCTCCAACGATAGTACTTCTAAGAAGAAAAATTACACTTCTAAGGAGGAAAATTGATCAGGCATCAAGAAAATGTCATAATACTAATAAATCTCAGCGCCAAAATAAAAATTTGTTTGCCTATGTGCTTTGCCTATAGCTAAGATGAACATTTCAGCAATTTTCGACTCTGTTTTTTGGACATTTTATTTCACCAACAAAGATTTTAAATGACCTTCCTTAAAAATTCTATTTACCCACCCCACAATTATTGTTCTTGCTGTTATTTGTAGTAACTCGAACACTCTTCCACCTTCTTTCTTTCTATTAATCCTTCTGCTTCATTTAAATTTTTTATTCTATAATCCTTCTTGTTGAAAGAAATTATTTTCCTTCTTAGTAATGATGTTTACGGGCTATAGGAATGGTTCTTAGACTTTAATGTGAGACTCTGTTAAAGAACTGATTTAAATGCAAATGCTTATAAATATACACAAAGATTCTGAATCAATAAATTAGTTGTCTTAGGCCAAAGAATGTCTATGTTTAACAAGCATTGAAGATAATCCAAATATGGTGATTCTCATAGATAATTATTTTATGATGGGAAAAATATGCTGAAAATCAGCTAGTTCAGAAATTTACGTATTAGAATTTGAGGTTGAAAACTAGTCAGGTAACAGATGTTGATATTGTTTATTTCTTTTTGTATATTTTGCCTATAGTAACCACATACAGGGTGCTATGTTTTAGGGAATAATTTGAGTAATCTTGTTCTTCTAACTAAATACTATTATAATGCTATCAGATTGTCAGTATGTCTATGACTAAATTGTTATGGCTGTGGTTGATCATTTGTTCACTGCCCGAACCCAAGAAACTGACATTTGGGAGTCAAGGGCCCATATGAAATGACATTGGATCCTGCAAGGAAGATATCCTTTGTTGAAATGACATTATTATTGTCATTATGCACCCTACATTTAGCAACACGGCATCAAATCCATTTGTCAAAGTCAATATATGTAAGACAAATATTAATAGCTTGTGTTTTTTATTATTGTCGATCTCTAGGTTTGTTTTTCTTTTACTGTTTTTTAAATCACCAGTGGCTACCACAGTGAGTATCACCGAATAGGTATTCTGTAAGTATTTGTGACTAAAACAGTAAATAAATTATTAAGTGTCACATTTCATTTACTGAGTTGAATTAGAATAAACATCTAAAGTGAAATGACATTAAAAATACCTTTTGTTGTTGATGACAGGCGGGAATACTCGCCACGATGCTAACAAGAAGAGCTTCATTTTTTTTGTATTTGTGTGGGGTTTAATAGTGTTTCCTAGAAATTTGTTTTCCCTGGAAATCTTTGAATGTGATCTTATGTGGAAATAAGGTTTCTGCAGACGTAATCAAGTTACGATAACACGGTACTTGGTTAGGGTGGGCCCTAAATCCAGTTTGACTGGCATCCTTAGAGAAATTTGGACATGCACACATTGGCACACACACATACAGAGAGATAGAGGAAGGCATGTGAAAATGAAGGTATATTGGAGAGATGAAACTACAAATCAAGGAGCACCAAGCATTACTGGAAGCCACCAGAATCTAGGAGAGAAGAACAAAACAAATTATTCCCTCAAATCTCAGAGAGTATAGCTTGTGTCAATACCTTGATTTAGGATTTCTGGCTTCCACAAGCATGAGAGAATACATTTTTTGTTGTTTTAAGTCACCCTATTGATTTTCTTTGTTATAGCAATTATCAGGAAACTAATATGATGACCAACAACTTTAGAAAAGTAAACATAAACCAATGATTACATTTTAATTCAATTTTCTGTGCATGTGTTATTAAGTAAATATGCACCTTAAAATAATATTTCTGAATGCTATTCTTTTAATCTTTATCTCTACTTCTTAAAAATCTTTGTCATATAAAATATCCTCACATATTGTATTATGCCTGAATAGGTATACCTCATATAAATATTGTTTTAGCATCATATAGAAAATATTTTATTTATAATTTGAGAAATAATATCTGCAATGTGTACATAAAACATTGAGTTCTACTGTTAGAACCTTACATCTGAAAAAAAATAAATTCCAATGAATAAATACAAACTAGGGAAGAAGTTGATCGATCCTAAGTTTTATAATAAATATCAGGATCAGTAATGAGAGATTGGTATAGAAAACAGATCATTGGCAATCTCAACAAATGGCTTAATCTTCTATATACATGTATGCCATTTCTTTACAGTTTTAATTGTAAGAATATTGAAATTGCTCACTAGAAAATAAAGCCACAGTTCAATAGTGTTGAAAAGAGAAAAGTTCATGATTTATAGTTGGTATGAGATTAGGCTAAGCATTTGTCTAAAATGGTTCTTGCAGTGCACACTGGGTGCCAATGGCAGTACACTTTATATTAATTTTAACTATGTGTTCAATGCCAGTTATTTTGAACCTCTTGATGCCAGAGCCCCTTTGTGGGATTTGCAATCGCATACAATAACTCACGATGCATTGTATCCACATGGCTTGCTACTTAAGGATTAATTGCTAACATTTTGCCTTGTCCATATGTGCATTATGCTCTAAACATAAGAACATTTTATAATTAAGGAAAATTGCCAGTACCCTGGCCAGCAGAATAAATGCAAACTTGTGTTAGCAATACTATAAGCCCTGTGTTTGCGTAGGAAATTACAAGTGTCCTAAAACTCAATGTCAAGTTTTATTCATACAGTAATGATTCTTCAGAGCTAATGCTTATTCAAGGAGAGCCTAACTGTGTGAGTGTAACGGGCAATAAGATTATAGCTTTGTCACTTCAAGGAACCTTTCTGTATATGTGATAAAAATATTATTCAATTACTTTTGAAATAAAGTAGCTAATAATTCAAAGTTTCTGATTTATTATGTTTGCTAGCTAGTCTTTTCTTCCCAGATATCTGAGAAAAGATTTAATTAAAACAGGAAAAATGCAAAAGCAAGAATCATATTAGCTAAGTTATATTTCCCTCAAAATTATTTCTTTAAAAATTATTAATGTTTATCGAGATATCATCTGTACATAGTGCCACCAACAGATCTTAAATATAAAAATCTATGTAAGGGTTTAAAAAGTCATGTATTCACGTATCCCATACCCTTAAAAAAATAAAGTAGCTTTGAATATTTATATGTTTCTGTGCCTCTGTGTGTGCATCTGATTCAATTTATCTTGGGAAATAATTACACATAGAATTTCTGATTCATAGGGTTGTGTAAATTTGTGTGACAAAGAATGTCAGAGTAATATTTAAAGTATTTGTACAATTTTACACTCTTATTAGCAATTAATGATATTTCTATATCCTCGACTTTCTTACAATAATTTTTTGTCATTTTGCTTTTTTTAACAAATATTAACTATTATGGTCACTATAGAGTGGTATATCACCGTGGCTTAAATTGGTATTTCCTTAATGACTAATGATAAAGCACTTTTTGATGTACACGGAGTAAATTCTTTATTGTCTTATAATAATATGTGACATGAAATATGTGACACGACTCATCTTTTTTGCATATCATAGATCTTTATTATGAGCGGTATATTATTGAGCCTTGCTTTTTAGAAAACAAATACAATCCAAAATTTGTTTTTTTAATTGTGGTGTACTACTAAATTACATTTAACGTAATTATTGATACGATTATATTTAAGTCTAATTTTGTTGTTTTCTATTTGTCTATTCTGTCCTTGGTGACTGTTCTCTACTCCTCCTCAGTTTTTGATACATCGATTATTTTTTGTATTTTATATTTCCCCTACTCATTAGATATTTATTTTGATTTTAAATTTTCCATGGTTTCTCTAATGTTTACAATTAGCAACTTTAATTTATCAGACTACCTTAAAATCATATTTTACCTTGTCATGTTTGTTGTAAGAATTTTAAAATTTTATCTTCTTATCTCTCACCCTTTGTGCTAGTATCATTGTACACTTTACTTTTACATATGTTATAAACTCTGCAATACACTGTCATAATGTTTGATTTACACATTTCATTATCTTCAAATAAATTAAGAAACTGGACACAGTATATATATATTTTACATATTTTCCAATTTTTTTGTATATATTTTTCATATATTTTCCAATGTTTTGAATTTTTCTATAGGCCCAAATTTGTGTAGAATACATTTTCTGTCACTTGAATGACTTTTTTAAGAAAATTTTTTTATTATAGCAAAAGCAGATAACATGAGATCTATCAGCTTAACAAGTTTTTTAGTGCACACTGTAAAAATAGCATTGTTAACTATAAGCATAATATTGTACAAAGGTCCCTGGAACTCATTAATCTTGCAGTACTGAAACTTCACACTCATTGAAAAATAACTCCCCATGTTCGTCTTTCTCCAGTCCCTAAAAAGCACTATTTGTCTTTAGACTTCTATGAGTTGGACTATTTTAGATACATTGTATGAGTGGAATCATGCAGTATTGGTCCTTCTGTGACTTGTTTTACTTAGCATAATATTCTCAAGATTCATCCATGCTGTCACATATGGCAGGATTTCATGTTTTTATGCCTAAATAATATTCCGTTGTATATATACACATTTTTATTATCCCTTTTTTGGTTTAGACATTAGGGTTGAGCTCACATCAGGCTATGGTGATAACAGTGCAGAGAACATGGAAGTGCAGATACCTTTTTGAGATCCGGATTTTAATTATTTTGGATAAATACATAGAAGTGTTACTGCTGGGCCAAGCGCGGTGGCTCACGCCAGTAATCCCAGCACCCTGGAGGCCAAGGTCGGCGGATCACGAGGTCAAGAGTTCCATACCAGCCTGGCCAACGGGGTGAAACCCTGTCTCTACGAAAACTACAAAACTTAGCTGGGCATGGTGGCAGGCGCCTGTTGTCCCAACTACTCGGGAGGCTGAGGCGGGAGAATTGCTTGAACTGGAAAGGCAGAGGTTGCAGTGAGCTGAGATCATGCCATTGCATTCCAACCTGGGTGACAGAGTGAGACTCTATCTCAAAAAAAAAAAAAAAGTAGGTACATTGGTTGTGAATATTAACTCTCACTGTTTATATAAATCAAGTTTATTCTCCAAATCATTCTTCTCTAATTATAATAAAAGATAACTATCCAGATTTTAATTCTGGGAAGAGCATATTGAAGGCAACATTAGAGATGTAGAGAAGACAGATGGCATTAATAATAAACAGAAAATGTACCAGGCATGTAATTATTTCCAGGTGCCTGGTATATTATTTAATCCTCATAGTAGCTGAAGTAGGTATTATTATTGTCTCTGTATATTACAGAGACATAAATAATACAATTACTGCTCTGTATTTTGTAACTTGAGGTATGCAAATGCATTAAGTCCCAGAAGACAGAAACCATGTCTTTATTTTTCAGAGGTGTATTTCTATCATCTGGTATGGGATCTGTGTATCCAATTAATGGTTTTTGAATGACTGAAGTTCACAAAATGCATTCCTTGAACTTTTTATTGTATTAGACATTAAGACAAATGTTTGCTTTAGAAAAAAGATTACCGTTTTCAAGTGAGGAAACTGAGGACTAGAGAATTTGAATTTTACTATTAATCGCACAATTAGTAAGTGACACAGTCAGAACTAAAATGCAGTTTGGCATGACTCCAATTTTGTAGCCATTGCCACCGTGGGAAATGTTAGCATATGTAGCTTTAGCTCGTAAATGATCAGACATGGAGTAGAAATTGTCTTATATGACAATTTATGTAGCTGTTAAGGAAGAAACAGAAAGATGTTTTAAAATATTTACAAAATATTTTCTAGAAACACGAATTTAAAAGCTGAATACTTTACTCTGAGGTGTCTGAATTAAAATAAAATTCTACACCAAACATAGCAGGACAAGCACACTTAAAGAAATTCTAGGACTAAATGTCACCTTCGTTTTATAAATTCCCCAACTCATTTATGTCACAACTCTACTTTCTGTTGTCTTTCACATCAGTTTTGAAAAACAGCAGCTGAGACTCTTCAGAATGAGAGGAATGTGCCTCAAACATACAGATGCAGTTTTTTTCTCCTTTAGGCCATAACTTCTGCCTGAAAATGACAAGTTGGCTTCATTTAAATATTTAGTGTTTCTTTTTTCTATTTATAGCTAGAAACTTTCCATTCATGAACATTCATCAGAATGCAGATTCTAAAAGTTGAATGGCTATGTGGCATGTACAGTTTGCATTATCTTTCTGATATATGAATATATTTACTTGAAAAGGGTTTTAAAAAATAATTCAATATTAGTTACTGACTTATTAATTTTATAACCATAAAATTATTCAATGGAGATGCCCCAAAATTTATAGGTAGTTCACCTATAGATTTAATAGCATATTCAAATCTTGAAATCTTGACTATTATAAAAATAAAGACCATGTCATGATTATTCACTAATTTATTTATTACCAATTGTTTTTACATATTAAGGTCAGTAAAAAAATACAACTCAGATTACTTTCATTTTTTCTTATATATTGTATATGATAGAAATATATATACATATACACAATAGAAATATACACACACACATATATATGTATGTATGTATGTACATATGAGATAGATAGACAGATACACAAATCTAACTGGTAATTCTAATAGAATTGCTTGTGTAAACTCTATTTCTTTAAAGAGTGAATGAAAGAAGTCTTGTCCATGCTAATCCTACCTCTTACTTTGCATAAGATGTTTTTGTAATGGTGAATGATAATCTTTCAAACTGTTTACTATATTTCCCATCACAAACACGTATTTGTATAAAAAGTAATACAGGCTCATGTTATAAGATTAAATATTAAAGAACTACACAGTGGAGAAAATAAATGTCTTTTACCTCAATATTGAAAATCATTAACTATCAGTGATTCAGTATACACTTTTTATTTTTCTTTTCATTACACATATGCCATTGCCTAATATTCTTAATATTTTAATTTGAGATTCTCAGAAACTCACTGGTCATTGGTAATCCGCTATATCTATCAATCATTGCACATGTTTTCCATTTACTTTAACCAACAACACTAAATTAACCTGAAACTCACTAAATAGAATATTAACATGATATAAGGGAGTTAGTTGTACAGGGTGGAGGAGTTATCTACAATACAAAGACAACATTGCAGGTCCTGTAGAAAAATTTACATGATAATAAGCATGCAAGATATTTGTAATGTCTCTATTTATGTGCCCTGGTAATTGAAATCCAGAGTAATTGGTAACTAACCAAACTCTTTCCGTTGTGTCAAATATGTATGAACTCTTTCATGTAGCCTGCTGGAAGGGGCAATAGTATATGGAAATTGAGTACTTGGAACAATGTATTCATATTTAGAGAGAAGGTAGCAATAAATCAAGTAAGGTTTTCATGCCTGAATAATTTTAGATTTAGAGAAACTTGATAAACCTCCGCAATAATTTAATAACCACTTATTGATCACCTACAATATATGACTTTTTTTTTTTTACTAATTTTGTCATAAAACAAGGAAAACAAAATGTTTGCATTCAAAAATATTGTTGGACCATAAAGAAGGCTGATACACAATTATTAAAATATATACCTGGATGGTTAATTTTATGTGTCAACTTGGAAGATGTTTTTGGATGAGGTTAACATTTTATTTGTGAAACTCAAGTCAGAGTCAGCAGATTTCCCTGCATAATGTAACTGGGCCTTATGCAATCAATTGAAGGCCTGAACACAACTAAAATACCATCCTCCCAAGCTAGGAATTCTCCAGCAAATTGCTGTTAGACTTTATCTGCACTTTTAGATTGTCCTGTGTCTCTGCCTGCCTGCCTTTGGACTGGGAGTGTGCCACCTGGTCTCCTGGGTATTGAGCATGCCAGCCCACACTTGCAGATTTTAGATTTGCAGCCTCCATAATCAAATGAGCCAATTCCTATAATAAATCTCTCCTCTCTCTCAATATCCTATTGTTTCTGTTTCTCTGGAGCACTCTAACTAATACAATACCAAATACAGAGTTAGAGATGTAGATATGTAAGAGTCCAAGAGAGTGGGTCATCAGATGTAGACATGTAAGAGACTCAGTGAAGTGACACCTGATGTGGATTAAATAATGATAAAAATTCAACCAGCTAGGGTAGGGAGGAAGCATATTTTGGGAAGAAAGAGAGAAAGCAAAGACCAAATGAAGCTCTGTATAATGGTAAATTTGTATTTTCCAACATAATAAATAAATGAATGAGTATTGCAGAAGACAACAACGTTTGTCTGAAAACTATACAAAATCTACTGTGCAGGTTCCTAACGTGTCAGGTAAGGGACAAAAAAGATGAGTTTACTATATTGGCAGGATTCAAATCACTGGGCCAGATCCAAGTCACTGAGAGACCTCTATGTCTTGTTAGAGAAGCTGTTTTTTTTTAATCTTAGAACTGATGGCTAGTATTTTGTGCCTATCTTCTCATTTCAAGGCTATCTTCTCATGTTCATATATCTCTCATGGTACCAGACTGGAGAAGGACAAAGGAATTACAATGTAAGAAATGCTGGTGGTCTGAATGAGTGAAGGATATTGCAGTGGAAATGATGGAGGCAAAGATAAATGACAAACCCTAACTTGTGAAATAAGGTATACGATAATGACATTACTGAAATAAAGAATTCTGTACCAGACACTTTAATTGGAAGAATTAAAATATCCCAGACAGAAATGACAACAAGAAGTTGGATGTAAGAGTAAATGACTGAGACCTGGACTGTTTATGTATATATATATATATATATATATATATATATATGTAAATATGAGAGTCTAAAGCATTTCTATGGTTATTACATTGTCTAAGTATGAAATTTTTGGTACAACAATGGCGAAAAAACAAGTTGAAGACAACAGCTTCTAAGTAAGCTAGGGAATGACTGAAGGTCTAATATGTTCAGTGATCAAGCACACAAGCATGTCAGACATTTTTGGAAGAAAACAGCCTTCATTTTCCTGCTTTGTCCTGATTGATCAGTCAACATGTCTATTTTCAGAAAGCTAGGGGTGATAACTAACATCAAGGCCCTGTTCAGAGAGAGGACCATGCCATTGTGTGTGGAGTCCTGGTTAAGAAAATGGCTGTAAGTAGATTTTCACTGGGAGCATCTAATATAATTTTTGTGACGTGATTGTTAGGACCTTAATTACAACAAGGGATGACTGGAGGTTGGAGCAATTGGGTTAAATAAAGGTGAATATACATAAATCTTAAAGCCACTTCAGGTCAGATGAATACGGAATGAATATAAAGATATACAATTGTTTATTTTAGTAGCTCTTTACTTATTTCTATAAAAATTATTTAGATCCAAACATACCCTTTACTATGTCCAAGGAAAACATAAGGATGTGATTGTAAGAAAAGGGGACCACACAGAAACAATCTAGTTTAAATCTGTCAGTTACCCATGTTTGACTATGTTCTGCTCTGCATACCAAATGCCTCTTGGCTTTAGTGTCAAAGCTAGGCTAAAGGATTGCTTTGGCAGCCCATCATTGTCTTTGTGTAATCAGGCACTTAGCAACCCTGACACTGGATGCTGGCATCCTTTGTTTGGAAACAGCAGTTGATTTCACAATGAACTAGTCGATTGCTAATTTAGTGCACTAATGTGAAGAAGCAGGGGGCCCCCATACTGCACCTGAATCCAGATGTCAGTTTACTACCAAGATAATATGTTGTTTAAAGATTTTCACTCACACTTGGCTCTATACAGATTTTTTTTTTTTTAGTGTGCATTTCTAGGCTCTGGCTCTTTTCTTACTTTTCTCAATAGCAATAATGAATGGTCATTATTGCATTTGCAGAGCTTCCCTTAAGCTATACAAACTTTAGAAAAATGGGCATATTTCTTATTAATGGCAATTAATGAAATTAATACAAGTAATTAACAGTTCTTGTGTAACAAGACTTAAAGAGGCATATATTCTAAAAAATTTATCATTTAAAAAATCAAATATCTGTTTTTGATTAACATTTGGTAATTTGTCAAAATATATCATACGTATTCAGCAAAATTTCATACATTAAGAAGTATTTTCATTACAGCAATATTTAAAATTGTTATATAAGATATTTATTATGATAACAGCTACATATTCTTTTTCACAAATCAGTGAAAACTAAGTGTAATTTTTTTTTTTTGGTTGCCCAGGCTGGAGTGCAGTGGCGCAATCTTGGCTCACCGTATCCTCTGCCCCCCAGGTTCAAGCGATTCTCCTTCCTCAGCCTCCCGAGTAGTTGGGATTAGAGGCGTGCACCATAACGGCTGGCTAATTTAGTATTTTTAATAGAGACGGGGTTTCTCCATGTTGGTCAGAATGGTCTCCAACTCCTGACCTCAGGTGATCCAGCCGCCTCGGCCTCCCAAAGTGCTGAGATTACAGGCGTGAGCCACTGTGCCCAGCCATGTAATCTTAAATAAACTTTCTAAAGAACAAATATTAAAGATAATACAGTCCCTGAATATATTATGTATAAGTAAGTCATGAAGTTGTAATCATTACTTGACAGATTTTTAAGAAAATAATATGTTTTAACCCTAAAGATACAACATAGATCCAAGTGCCAAATGATATGTTTAAAATAAGTATACAATTAAAAGATTTTGCATTAGTATTAAAAAATAAAATGCATAAATAATAAATAACATAAAAATAACATGTAACAAATAGAGAAATTTTAGAAGTATGAACACTAACATTACCTTTTACGACTATATATTCAAACTCTATATTTCAAACCGCTTTTGATGTATCCCCTGGAATATCTTTGTAGATGATAGCAATGCTTTTATTAGCTTCACTAATTTCCTCTCTTAAAATTTGCTGCCTGAATTCCAGCATAAGGTGGTGATGATGATGATGATGATGTTTGTGGCCACATGTAATCTCTAATTAAATGCATTTATCATTTACATAGACCATCTACTGGATTGCAAATGTGTGTTAAAAGCAATACATACTTCACATGGAACTTCCATCACTAAAGTCACAGTATACTACTCTATTCAAATTATGTACGATGTTTAAAATACAACTTAAAGGTCTTACCTTTATGTCCCCAAAGTATTTTGGGTTTGTTTTTTTTTTTTTTGGTTGTTGTTTTTGTTTTTTAAAAGGCTACCCTTTTATTTTTATCATTATATTTTTCAACACTTATTTTGGATTCAGAGAGTATATGTGCAAGTTTGTTACATGGGCATATTATACTGCTGACATTTGGAGTACAGATGATCCCATCACCCAGGTAATGAGCATACTACCCAATAGATAGCTTTTCAGTCCAAGAATCCCTCTCTTCCTCCCCACTCTAGTAGTCCCCAGTGTCTTTTTTTCTCATTTGTATGTCCCTCAGTGTATTAGTCCATTCTTACGCTGCTGATAAAGACATACCCAAGACTGGGTAAATTATACAGGAAAGATTTTAATTGGACTTACACTTCCACGTGGCTGGAGAGGCCTCACAATCCTGGCAGAAGGCGAAAGGCACATCTTACATCACAGCAGGCAAGAGGGAGAATGAGAACCAAGTGAAACGGGTTTCCTCTTATCAAACCGTTCGATCTCGTGAGACTTATTCACTACCACGAGAATAGTGTGGCGGAATGTGCTCCCATGATTCAGTGATCTCCCACTGGGTCCCTCCCATAACACATGGGACTTACAGAAGTACAATTCAAGATACGATTTGAGTGGGGACACAGAACCAAACCATATCAATAAGGAACCAAACCATATCAATGAGTAACCAATGTTTAGCTCCCACTTATAAGTGAGAACATGCTGTACTTGGTTTGCTGTTTCTGTGTTAATTCACTTAGGATAATGGCCTCTGGCTGCATCCATGTTGCTACAAATAACATGATTTTGTTCTTTATTATGGCTGCATAGTAATCCATGGTGTATATGTACCACATTTTCTTCATCCAGTACACCATTGATGTACACCTAGCTTAATTCCATTTATTTTATAATATTTGAAACATGTGTTTAGGTTTCTGAGTTTTCACTATGAGTGTGAATGGCAGTGTTTTCTTTTAAATCTCCAAAACTGTATTTCACATTGTAAATGCTCAGAATATATTTTTGAATATGTAAAGACACATGCTATTTATTCCAATCCATTTTCAGTTTTTCTTATTCTTTTTAATCCTTGGAATTTTTTTGGTAATCTATTTGTCTTTGAAATATGTCTCATTCCCAATATATAGGCTCTCCCAAAGTGCAATAGTCCTTACTACAAACCAAAATAGAAGTCACGCATTCAATTGCAACTGAGCCCCATGTTATTTTGCAATTCTTTTTGATTTTGGGGTATTACACTCTTAATATTGCATGTGTTTCCATATAATCCGAAATTGGCGGAAGCCTAATAATACAAATATATGTTTCCTTCTATCACAACTCTATTTAATACTGAAGTCCCTAAATTTTGTTTAAATATATATTAATCATAATGCAACTCACTGATTTCTTTTTTCTTCAGTTAAAAAAAAATTTCAAAAAGATCTCTTTACTGTGTTTGCTAAGCTCACAACATGTCATATATAAATGTTTACAGTATGATATTGCTTATACTGAAACATCAGATCAGCTAATTACAGTAATTTTGAAAATGAAAACAGTATAGATAGCCAAGCTGGACACAGTTAAACAGATTAAATAAATAATAAAAATGATTCACTTAAAATGAGAGAATTTATTTAAAATGAAATGAATATACTTCAACACATACTGTGAGGGTTAATTTTATGTAAACATCGAAGGTGCTCTTGGATAAGATTAACATTTAAATTGGTAAATTTTGGGTAAAACAGATTACTCTCCAAAATGTTGGTGGCCCTCATCAGTTGAAGGCCTCACTAGAACAAAATGTCAGCCTCCCGGAGCAATAAAGAATTCTCCAGTCGACGACCTACAGGCTTCCTCACGCTATTGGCTCTTGCTGGTCTCTGCTTACTGGTCTTCGGACTGGAACTGCACATTGCACTCTTTATCTCTTAAGCCTGCTGACCCACGGTACAGATTTTGACTCGCCATCCTCCATATCATGTGAGCCATTTCCTTATTTTACACATACGCAGACACACACCCACACATACCCACATGCATGTATCCTATTGGTCTGTTTCTCTGGATATTTCAGACTAATAGAGACCCCTTATTCATTTTGCTACCAGTTTAAATTAATATTGAAATTCTTAGTAAATTTATTTAGTTGTTTTGCAGTCATTTAAGTGGGCAGGTATGAAGCTGATCTCTGCCCTGCATATACAATTTCAATATACTTATGATGAATAAAAGCATTGGCAAAAGCTTTTATTTATAAAGATTGCCACATTTAAGTTCTTGGATCACAGCTGATTTCTGAGCAATGAGGCGACGCACATTGTAACAGAGCTGCTGGGGAAGAAATCCACAGAAGACAGATGACAGCAGGATGACAGCTGCGATATGGTGAGGTGAGGAGGGAAAACCACCAGCACGCAGCAGGCAGGAGAAACACAGCAAGTGCTCAGTGAGGCACAGCTTCCCACCACATGACACAGCAATGGAATGTGGAGAAACAGCAGTGGACAAAGTGTCTTAGGCAACAGTATCATAAATGGTGACTCATGTGGTTACAGTAAAGACATCAGTTACCCCATGGGGAGAAAAGAAGTGACACCGTATAAAAACATCAGCTCTCAGCAAATGAAGTTTTGACATTTATGAGGTGTGTAAAGAAAATCAGTTGTCCTTGAAGCACATTTATACAAAGGAACCAACATGAGTGTTTTTTTGTTTGTTTGTTTGTTTGTTTGTTTTAGTGAAGGTCAATGTAGCAGAAACAAATATCTGTTACTTAGGTGGAACAGGCATTTTTAGTAATAGTTTTTATATAAACAAAATTAGGAGATATTCATTTTGCAAATATAATAGTGGGAAAAATTACTTAAATGAAAAATTCTACTTTAATCACATGAGCTCTACGAGATACTTAATGTTATTACATTCTTAAATAATTTTCAACTATTTCTCTCATTTTTCCTGGCTTATTTGACTTAAATGTTTATATATATATATATGTATATATATGAACTATATGTTATTGACTTAAATGTTCACATAAACTAATGTATTATAAATGTTTGTATAAAATAATTTACTATTATTAATTCTTTTAGTCTCTTAGAGACATGAGAGTTGCTAAGTGACAAGGATATTTCAGATTGAAAATATCCTAAAAGCATATTCTTTTTAGCTCACTTAGTTTAGTCCAATAGAAGGTTCAAGAGTATTTTCCCAACACCATTCACTGGTAAAAAAATGGTTTAGGTCTGTTTATGACAATCCCAATTTAGAAAATTTAGAATAAAATGTAATTGAAATTTATTTTCTGTGTTTTGTTTAACAGGAAACATTGAGCTTCCAAAGTTTAGTATATTTTCTCACATTCTTAAACTTGCCAAAGGTTACACTGAAAAAAGTACCGTAGTTTTGCATGCTCTCTAACTCTTCTTTTTCTTCCCAGCATACTATTACCCATCTTCCTCCTTATTCCAAACTCATATACAATTTGTTTGCTCAAAACATGTTTGTGTACTTAACAATAATTAAAACATGAGAAATTGAAGGCTAAAGGGTAAGTAAAATTATGGCTTTAATTCATGTTGGATTTATAACATTGTGGAGAAAATGTAGATATAAATGACTTTAATAACAGGAACATGTTATGGTACAAAGACTTTTGTTAAGAGTTGAAAAAAATATATAAACAGCATTTCTATTTGAGATTCTTAGAAAAGGATATATAAAAAAATTATCAGTTGCCTCAGGACGTAAGAATGGGTAGAATCTTGACAGGAAATGATTCCAATGGGTATTTGCCTCTATCCATCTTACATATAAGAAAACATTAATTTGTCAAAAACTGGCTTGATGATTGTTTTACATTTTGGAAATATACTTTTAGAAAATTCCTGGCGTAGAAGTTGAAATAATGAGAGCGTGCAGTCAGCAGAATACACAGTTATTCACTGTGGTGGAAGAAAAGGAAGCTTGCGGGTTTGAACCTGACTAGGGGTGAATGCTATGTGTAAATAGTAACTTTGTCTATTATTTATTTGCCTATTACTATATCAAATTTAACTTATTTATAAACTTTCTTCCTTTATTTGCCATCTTTTTTCCCTTTCTATTTCTAATGTGAGATATAATTGGTGTAACTGATAACTCCTACTTTAAAATTAAAGGTTCTCAACCTGTCAACATTTTTGTATAGAACTAAATATACATAAATATAGTAATTTGTCAGAAATTGATTAACTATATATAATATTTTGTAGTTCCAGTAATATATGCTTTCACAAACATATTAAGTATAACAAAAATTACATTTAAAAAATAAGGTTGATCAGTAGAAAAAAATAAGTATGCTACGCTCTCTTACCTTGCAAGATCCCAGACAACCTCTTTCATTTGTAATGGATTGCTGATTTATCTACTTTTCCTTAGAACTGGATGGATTAGCATGAATCAATTTGTGATAAACAAAATGAAGTGGAATCTTGCTGTTTCAAGTAAGGCCAGTAAGAAGGTAGTAGCATCCTGCTGTCAAAGGTAATATACTTTTTTTGTATCTTCAAAGAGTCATGAGTATCTAGGAGCCCAGTTTGGCAGTGACAAAAGAGCCATATTGCCATATTCTTTACTTGGCTTTTGGAGAAAATTACATGATTTGGAATGATATTGGGGGAAAGAAAAGTATATCAGTCACTTCTCTGGCCTCTTGGTATTTTCTTTTTCAGACCTCTTAAAAATCATGGGGTGTGTGTGTGTGTGTGTGTGTGTGTGTGTGTGTGTGTGTGTGTCCTAATAAAATGTTACAGCATCATGGCCAAACACTGGGTACTCTGCTTGTACTTTGTAAATATATATATTCAATATCTCTGTTTCAGGTAGATTTGCCCTCCATATACTTAAAGAAAGTGGTAATTTTTTATTTAGTTTTCTTTAAGAATAGTAAATTGAGTTTTTATCTTATCTAAACAGTAAATTTTCATGAAATTTCTCCCTGAGATAATTTGCATAGGATGATATAGGAGAATTCAACCAACTAACCCTATGTTTAATGATCATAGTTTAGTGATATATAATTAAACATTAAAATTGTTCGAAAACATACAAGATGTCTTAGAATAAAAACTTGAATCCATTAGTCTGAAAAATTCTAATTAATATTGTTTATTATACTGCCATTATACATGTACAATTTGAACTGCTAACATAGTTCTACTTGAGTAAAGTAAAAATTATGAATACGTTTACAAAACATCCAAAAATATATCCATATATTGAATGTACATTTTATTTTAGATATAAAAATTATATATTCATTGTAATAGTCTTTAATATTATCTGAAGGTGGAATATATTTCTTGACTTTTATTTGAATGCCACACATTAGTTTATAAAGGTTTTATTTACTACTTTTGACTGAACACCATCAAGAAAAATTGCAGTTATTATCTGACATTTTAAATAATTTCAGGCTTGCAGAAGTTATTTTAATGCTTCAAAGGTATAACCCATTGAAATTTAATGATAGTATCAATAAGAAATTTAATGATAGTGTCAGGAAGTAGGGCAAAATGTCAAAAAAAATTGGTTGTATCAAAAAGAGTAAATTTTGTAAGTTTTTTCCAGGGTATATAGAAAATGAAAACATGTATAATATAGAAATGGAAAGATAGAATTGATGACAAGTTGGTAATGTTGAAATTTTATTGTTTTGATTCAAGATGCATAAGAAATTATTTACTGAAAAACAATGCAAAGCATTATACAAATGTAAACAAGAATTTTTCAGGTGCTTTTTTTTATAAGGAAATGTAATAAATAACATAAACATTATTTTCTTGTTAGTGAATGATGTCCATGTCTCTTTTCCCATTTATTCAGTGTACATGTAAGATGAACAAGATAAAATTCTCAGAGAAGAATTTACGAAGGAAACATAATGACATATTAAATCATTGGAAATAGCTGCGGTGTTTATAAGTGTTTTGTTACCGAAGAGAAAAACAGATTATAAAGGAAATGGTACAGAAATAGAAACTATTTTCTCTAAAGAGTTGTTACACAAAAAATGGATGAATCATAACTCAACATAAAAATAAACTAATTTTTACAGGGTAGTTTTGTGAATAAAATAACCAAATTTAGACCTGCAAAATGTAGAACAAAACATTTTTCTCATTTGAAAAAAAAATATTTGGAAATCAAAACATAGATACTATGGGAATATTAATAAGAATATTTATAAAAATGAATGGGAATAATATTTATCATTTTCATGATAAAATACAATATGTGCAAACAAAGAACAGAGATTTATAACTACTAAAAGATAAATTTGTCAATTTAAAAATGTCAAAAATGTATAAAAATTCATTTTGAAATATTTTGGAAGAACTGGATAAGTTAAATATGTTCATTGTATTATATTTAATTTTGTGTGAGGAAATTGAGATATTCATACAAATGAACACAATGTTTGAAGAGACAATTCACAAAACATTAATAGAAATATATGACAATGTGGGAAACTTTAACATTGCTGGTACTTGAGGTTAATATCAACAATAAAATGTCACTTCAGAAACTAAATTAGTATTTTTTAAATTAAATTTGAGGAAGTTGTGATGGAATATCTACATCCATCTCTAAAGGAAGGATGCTACGGCATAAGATTCTAAAATATTCATAGTCTGATGTGGTTTTCCACTTCAAAACAATATGCTTTAAAGAAATAGTCTTGAATGTAAAAAATGCTATACATATAGTATAGCAATCTATACACAAAAATGATTCTGATATTTACCAGAAAAATAATTGAAGATTAAATACTTTAACAGGAAAAGATGAAATAAAAGTGATTTTCTCTTCCTTCTAATTTGCAAGTGCTGTAGTAAAATTTGAGTTTTAATAACATTATCTGATATTATGTTTTTAATAATCCAGTAAGTGAAATAAATATAATGTGATTAAAACCATAAAAAATTACCTTTCAATATATAGTTTCAAATTTCAATACTTAAGATTGACATATCACCAGCTTCTACCTTATTTCTGACAAGATAAAAATAGGGGGAAATGTTTTAACAAAGCCACCACTGCACTAATTTGGATAATATATTTGTAACTGTGAAGAATTAAAACATATTAGTCAGCCCAGTGCAGTTTAGGGGATGACAGAGAAACTTTAGGGCAATGGGAACTTAGCTGTGTGGAATTATAGATGACTACACAATCTGGCAAATAGGAAATTTCTGAAAATACATCACCCCTTCCTCAAAAGTGAGGAAATGAAAACAGAAGACAACTCTTCAAGTAGCATAGTGTAGTGTATAGGTTGTCTAAAAGAACAGAATTAATTGTTATCTCTTTGAGATTGGGAAATGACATACAGAATGATCCTACAGACAATAATGACCAAAACTCTCCATTGAGGCAATGGGTTCTTTATTCTTTGGTATAAAACTCAACAAATAAAAAAATAGTAATAATGAGGAGAGCCATAACCTGAGCCTTCCTGCTCAGCCCCTTTATATTATCAGGCAAGTTTTATGAGTGTGGAGAAAAATATTATCCAGAAAAATAATGCACTCAAAGAATAAATATATGTATAACAACAATATATATAAAATAACAACAAAAAAGAGAAGTAAAAAATAATGGCAAGTGTGGTAACCTATGGAAATTACAGCAGAATTTTTTGACAAAAGGGATAAGTAATGTTAACTAAGTTTTGTAAATATTCTCAAAATCATAAGTGTACAAGAATAGTAAGCCGTATTAAATAATTAAAAGAGAGATCCATTTGAAATACTGGGTTTTAAACATATAATGGTTGAAAAACAAAGAACTTGGTGTTCAGTTGATAAAGTTGGATGGCTATAGCTAAAGGACAGGTAGTTTCTTTGTACACCATGATGTCTTTCTGGATCTATTTATCTTCTTGATAGAGTTTGTTTTGCAATCATGTTTTTAACAGTGAACTGAAAGACAGTCAAAATTTCTCCCAAAAGAAGAGAATGATCAGAAAACATTTAAAAATGCTTAACACAATTCACAGGAATGACTGTGATATGTGGACCTGTCAACATCCCTGATCATGGACTCTCAGGTGGAGAAGAAAAAAATCTAAAGAATAAATAAATTTGAATAAATAATGATGTTGATTTCCTAAGACTAAAGATTGATAGAGATGGCACCTTGAAAAAGTTTATAGGGTTCAAAAATAGTTATGAATGATAAAAAGGCAGTAAGCACCCAAAAATGCAATGTAAAAGCTTTAAAGGTTACAGGAAAATGTACAAAATACGTCTTAGAAAAAGAGGTCGCCTAAAAGGAAAATTACTTATCTCATACCTCATGTGCAACATGAAAGCTCGACCTTGGAGTAACATTTTCAGGGTGTTAAATGAGAGTAATATAAAGTCCCAAATTTTATATTTGCTCAACCAGTAGTTACCAAATTGTGGCCAAATGATGGCCACAAGTCAAATTCTTCATATCATTTGTTTTTAGACATAAAGCTTACAGCCGCACTCTTTATTAATTATCTAAGGCTGCTTTTGCACTATAGTGACAGAGAGGAATAGCTGCTTCAAAATAACAAGGGAGAAGGAAATGTCACTATAAATGTAGTGGGCAGAACTTGTGATTTGTTCATTGTTACGATGGGTGATGAAAACATGCATATACTTACACTATTCTGATTTCTTGTAATCTTGAAATAAATAAACTTTGTTTTTTTGTCTACCATTCTATTAGTCCAATATGTCATTAAATCAACAAACATTTCTAAATTTTAATTAGACTTAGAAATGTTTTATTCTCACATATCATTATACAAACAAGAAATTTTATTATAATTTAGAAAAATGTAAAATAAAAATCAATGCAAGCCACTTTGTTTCCAACGAAAATGTATTTCAATAGATACTATAAAGGACAAATAGGAAATTACATTTTTATTTTTATTTATTTATTTTTTTTGAGATGGAGTCTCATTCTGTCGCCCCAGCTGGAGTGCAACGGCACAATCTCGGCTAACCACAACCTCTGCCTCCCAGGTTCAAGCGATTCTCCCACCTCAGCCTCCCGAGTAGCTGGGATTACAGGCATGCACCACCACACCCAGCTAATTTTGTATTTTCTAGTAGAGATGAGGTTTCTCCATGTTGATTAGGCTGGTCTCAAACTCCTGGCCTCAGGTGAACCACCTGCCTCGGTTATTGGAAAAAGAATAGCACATCAGAAACAAAAAAAATCAGTATAAGCGTGCTGGAATGGATTTGCACCTGCCAAAATTATGGGGATAGATAAACTGTTATAATTGGATATTTTAATATACTTCCTTCAGAAAATAAAAAATATGTCCAAATATGAATAATAACATAAAAAGGTATATGATGTCTCTATACCCAAACAAACCAAGAATAAGCATTTCAATAAAAATCAAAGAAATAGGCCGAGCACTGTGGCTTATGCCTGTAATCTCAGCACTTTGCAAGGCCGAGGTGGGTGGATCACAAGGTCAGCAGTTTGAGATCAGCCTGGCCAATATGATGAAACCCTGCCTCTACTAAAAATACAAAAATTAACTGGCCATGGTGGCAGGTGTCTGTAGTCCCAGCTACTTAGGAGGCTGAGGCAGGAGAATCGCTTGAACCTGGGATGCAGAGGTTGCAGTGAGCCAAGATCACGCCACTGCACTCCAGCCTGGGTGACAGAGTGAGACTCTGTCTCAAAAAAAAAAAAAATCAAAGAAATATTGGAGATATTTAAAAAAATAGATTCTAAAATGTATATAAAAGAATATGTATGTATTATCATAGAAACAAATCAGCCTGAAAAGGAAGCTGTAGCCAAGCACATGTGAAACCATACTGTAAAGGTATTTAAAATTATGGTACTGATTCAGGAACAACAACAAAAAATTCAAGTGATAAATGTGCTCAGGCACAGATTTATTTATAGATAGAATATTTATTAATTAAAACAGTATTGTAAATAGAAGAGGCAAGAATTTCTCAGTAAAAAGGATTAAAGAGGTGTGATTAATCTTTGAAAGAACACTAAGTTGAATTTCTTATGTTATTTTGAAATCTGAAATCTATATTTAAGAAGCAAATGTGAAAGGCAAAACAAACCTGATAGATGAAAATGTGCACAGATGTCTTTGTGGCCATGAGGTGTGCAGAGTATTTTTTTTGTTTATTTATTTATTTATTTTTGAACTTTTATTTTAGAGTTGGGGGTACATGTGGAAGTTTGTTACCTATGTGAACTTGGGTCACAGAGGTGTGTCGTACAGATTATTTCATTGCCCGGGTTTTAACTACCCGATAGTTTTCCCTTCGGCTCTTCTCCCTCCTCTCACTTTCCACCCTCTAGTAGAGCCCAGTGTCTATTGTTCCCTTCTTTGTGTTCATGAGTTCTCATCATTTAGCTCCCACTTCTAAGTGAGAACATGCAGCATTTAGATTTCTGTATTAGTTTGCTAAGGATAACAGCCCCCAGCTCTGTCCATATTCCCACAAAAGACATGATCTCTTTTTTTCAATGCCTGCATAGTACTCCCTGGTGTATAGGTACCACATTTTCTTTATCCAATGTTTCACTGATGGGTGTTTAGGTGTATTCTATGTCTTCGCTATTGTGGATAGTATCTGCAATGGCCATTCCTGTGATGTGTCTTTATGTTAGAATGATTTATATACCGCTGGATGTATATCCAGTAATGGAATTGTTAGGTTTATGGTAGTTCTGCATTTAGATCTATGAGGAACCGCCATGCTGCTTTCCGCAATGGTTGAGGTAATTTAACAATATTTCAAAGCACACTTTATATGTTGATACTGAGACGTTTGATTAAAAAAAATACAGATTTATTTTCAACAAAGGAAATCTTAAGTAAAATTAGCAGACACATGACAATATGAAAGAACATATTTGCAATTCCTAAAACTGACAGGGAGCTCTTTGCATAACAAAACATTTAAGATGGAAACAAGTAAGAAAATGAACATTAAGTGTAGACAGTACACTAAACATAAGTATAAATGCCTAAGAATACAAAGACATCAAACTCTTTATAACCAGCAAAATATCTGTGAAATACCATTTTATATCCACCAAATTGGCAGAAATTAGATAGTTGGATAATTCTAAATGAACATTAGTCTATATGGGCTGATATTTAAAATTAGTCTTAAGTTAAAATTGATAAGTAAATACATTATCTCTAGATCAAATACTATATGAATTAGTGTTTTTAAGCTATATATATCACAAGTTAGCATACACATTCAACGACCTATATCCACCACATTAGGGTTATTTATTGTCTATGAAATGAGGCTTGGCATATTATTAACTCATATCTGCCCAACTCAATTCTTCATCAATATAATAAACTGTACTATAGTAATTTTATTAGTATGACTGGGTAATAGCTGATATATTTTTTATTTCTTCTAAAAAGCTGGATTTTTTTTTACCTTTTATACTCACTACTGATTTAATCAGAATGTGTTTAGTTCTCCTGGGCAATATTAAAAGAGGCTAATAAGGCCGGGCACGGTGGCTCACACCTGTAATCTCAGCACTTTGGGAGGCCAAGGCAGGCGGATCACGAGGTCAGGATTTGAGACCAGCTTGGCCAACATGGTGAAACCCCGTCTCTACTAAAAAGCATAAAAATTAACTGGGCGTGGTGGCAGGCACCTGTAATCTCAGCTACTCGGGAGGCTAAGGCAGGAGAATCGCTTGAAACTGGAAGGCAGAAGTTGCAGAGAGCTGAGATCGCGCCATTGCACTCCAGTCTGGGCAAAAGAGCAAAACTCAGTCTCAAAAAAAAAAAAAAAAAAAAAGAAAAGGACTAATAAAAGCATCAAGTTACTTAAATTATCATAGGCAAAAATCAGCTACATTAGGATTCAGAAAAGGAGGTTCAATTTTTCTTCCATTTCACAGTTCTACCTAAAGAGTAATGCCAACAGGTAAAGCTGGTGGATACAAATGGATACATTATTGATGAATTACAGAAAGTTTAATGAAGATCATTATGAGAAATATGAATGTGGTGTACTCTAGTTATTCCAATAATTCACATTCAATTTAAAACATTAAATATGCTTGAAAATATTTTTATTATTCCATATCCCTCTCCTGCCCAGAGCATCACTCAAAAAATAGCCTGTGGGTTGCTATCTTTCAATTTATAATTTATTTCATCTCTTTATTTTAATCTTATAAGTTAACTTTGGTTGGACACAGTACATTCGACTAAGCAAGCCATATTTGGATTGTTTTAATATTCACATTCATAGGACATTAAAGGCGTTGTGTAGCAGAAGCATACTTAGTTTACACAAATGAAGAAGGCAAGTAACAAGGCACTGGCTTACAATTTCAGTGCACAGCATCTGATATACACAATATACACTTAAGATATGTGGAGGACACAAGAGAAGAGGCAGAGTGTGCATGGATAATCTCATTTTAGGGAAGCCTATGACAGCATAAACTGTTATACTTTAGTAAGCCGTACAACTTCTCAAATATATGAAGAAAAAAGAAAGAAAAGAAAAAGAAAATGCCGTTTTCCAGCACAAAAACATCTCATCATTTATCAGTTGCTAATTACATTGTGGTTAATTTAAAAAATGAAGTACAGATGCTTTGTAAGAGCGATAATCCTAAGCCACATTTGCATTCATCTTGGATCCAGTATAAATAAACTTCTGTTGACTCCTTGAGGCTGTTGTTCAAAGAAGGATTCTAAGAAGTGTCAAATCCTCAAGCATTGCTGAGGCAGAAGGATGTAGAACCGGATGCTAATGTTTTGTTTCCAGTTAACCCCATGACTCTCCCTAAATATTCCTCAGGAATTTTTATAGTTCTTATTACAGAAACTTCTACAATGCATTAAATTCCAGTGAAGAAATGGTAAAATTTGATGTTCATCAACAGTTTTACCATCCAACGAGCACCTGGAATTTCCTAAACAGATGTGATAATCATTACCATAATTTCTTGCAAGTTTTCTGTTTTCTTTGCTAATTGGATTGTTCTTTCTTTTTATATACTTACGTCTTGCACCCTTGTATGGATATTAATATAGGCAGTCAATAGTATATGTTAATTTTTAAAGTTAAATTCATTTTTCTTTCTGAGACTCCATAAACATTATAGATGTGTACAGTTTTAGGTATTTCCATATTTGATATTATCTTTATATGATGTAAAATTTTTTCCTAAAAGTAGACTTACAGGTCCAATTTTGTTCTGTGGTGTTTCAAAATCTTTCTTAAAATACCTCTTTGCCACATATAATATATTTACATAATCAGACACAAGTACTTACATAACTATAAACATATATATTATACAAAGATATTCATAAATATATAGAAATTAATATTTGAATATGTAATTTATCTACATATAATAAAACTAGTCATACTAGAAATACTAATTAGCAGGCTTAGTGAACAATATTTCATAGGCATTCTTACCTTATCAGTATTTACAGATTCACACTATGTTAGTTACTAGCTACGAATAATATTGTCTTAAGAATATTTATTTAGTCATACTCTTAATGATAAAAGTTCACCTTATATGTACATATTTGCCATTGTATATAATGCTTTAATGAACATCGTCAATCATATGTCTCTGCACACTTATTTGACAATTCCAGTTTAAATAAATTCTTCAAAATTCAAAGTCAAATTATTTGAATTTGTATAAGTGTCATTCTTCTTCAAAGCAGTTCCACAAATTTACTAGCACTAGTGTGTATGAAAGAATTCATATTATTTACGCACATTACATTTCAAAAATAATCAAATGAAGGTCATTAAAAACTTTTTTTTTAATTTTTTTATTTTATTTTATTATTATTATTATTATTATTATTATTATACTTTAGGTTTTATGGTACATGTGCGCAATGTGCAGGTAAGTTACATATGTATACATGTGCCATGCTGGTGCGCTGCACCCACCAACTCGTCATCTAGCATTAGGTATATCTCCCAATGCTATCCCTCCCCCCTCCCCCCACCCCACAACAGTCCCCAGAGTGTGATGTTCCCCTTCCTGTGTCCATGTGTTCCCATTGTTCAATTCCCACCTATGAGTGAGAATATGCGGTGTTTGGTTTTTTGTTCTTGCGATAGTTTACTGAGAATGATGATTTCCAATTTCATCCATGTCCCTACAAAGGACGTGAACTCATCATTTTTTATGGCTGCATAAAAACTTTTAATAAAATAAATATATTCATATGCCACATTAATCAAATAAGAGTAGAAAACAGAACAATATATTATTACATAATGTTCTTGCCCTATCAGCCATGAAGCAGATCAAAAGCCATTGCTAAGTAACACGTGTTCATATGTGTTTATTTTATAAAATAAATATTCTGTTATAAGTTCACATGCTTTCATTACAAGTAGGATATAAAGGAACAGACCACATCCCTATTTTAGTGAAGCAACATAAAGTTAATTAAATGTGTTGCAACTTGCCTAGAGTTACTCTATAAAACTGGGTAGCAGAAAGTAGTGGTTTGAAATCTGATATATGCATAAGGTTCCTACATGTTGTAAACTAAGATTAATTAATTTTTCCACAAAAATAAACACTTCCGATATACTTTATTGGGCTATTTAAACTGAAATGAGATATTCCATAAGGAAATTTTGTCATAATATTAGATGAGATTATAATTAGGATTTTTAAGACTTCCAAAATTCTCTAATCTAGTCACATTTGTGATAGTCCATGTAATTATGTCATAATTATGAGTACTTCTATGTTTGAGTTGCAACTTTGAACTATTTATTTTTCATGTAATAAGATCCATTTTGTATACTGAGATTTACCAAAAATTTTCTTTATATCAACTTTGCAAAGGAAAAATGAAGAAAATGTTCATGATGATGGCAATAGGTTCTGATGTTTCTGAAACCACATTCTGGGCTTGTTCTCCAACTAGCTTGGAGTGCTTTGTATTCACTTTCTTGTTCACTAATGCCTTTTACTTCAACATCTGTATAACTAGCTACCTAATGTAGCTAAGTAGCTTATAGGCATTAACTTATTCATACTTACAGAATCCAAAAATTTCTGAAAACCATAATACAGTTACTTAGTAAAAAACCTGAAGAAAACCATTTTAAGGCTACTTATGTTCTTTATATGTCTCACTTAGTGTGATCATTTATAGCTGCAGAAATGTTAATATGTTGCTATAGGGATAATTCTTAAGATGCTATGTAGGTTGTAAATATTGAATGTCATATGTGCTTGTTTGTTTTTCTGAAAGCCAAAAAAAGTGTAGATTCATGTGATTCAGATGAGGGTTGAGAATATAAAACAGACAACAGATTAATTGTGCAACCATAATTATTAACCATCAAAAAGTTTGATGTAATATAATATGTCTCCAAGCTAATATTCATACTCTCAAATTGAGCTTCTCAACCCAAAAAAGTGAAAGACATTAGAATTTCAGTGTGAAAAAGTTAATGGGAAAGAAATTAACATCAGAATAAAATTCCTAAGAGATCCCCAAAATACTGTAATATATGAGTAGCTTATTTTAATTGTGCAAAGTCAAGACTTTTTTTCTTATTTTTATGCAGTTATTCCAAGAAGCTCAAAGATGACTAAAATGTAAGAATTGGGTAACTTATACAATATGCTTTTATTTTTCATTGTGGCTACTAAAGAGTTAGAATAAATTCCATACATATTTTTCTATTTTTCTCTCATTTTATTTTCTATTGTTACCTAATTGGATTTTTTTTTTAGGAGATAACATTTTTTTCCTCCACATGTGTCTGCCTCCTTCATGACTGCACGTCAACTCTGGCAGGTGAGAATAATGAGAAGACAATCTCGTCTCATTCACTCTCTCATCACTCACTGTGTTTCTCCCATTAGTTTCTTGGTTTTGCTCAGTGTCAATTTCACTGACGCCAAAAAGATACCATAGTTCTATGTTGTCTCCAAACCCGATTATCAGAGCAGCATGCTTTATTTCTCATTCCTAATCACATGTAAAATTTATTTTGACTTTCATTTTAGTTCATTAGAGATAGTGAATGCAAATCCATTGGTTATTTTATATTTGTTTTTAACATGTAGTTAATTTGTATTGTTTTGCTCTTTGTATAGAAAATGGCTAGCTCTTTTTGAAATAATACTAACTAAAACGTGCATAGAATTTTTGTGTAAACCATTTCTGATATTTCATTTAATTTTAGAGAAAAAATAAAAATACTATTTTCTTCCCCACTCAAGTGAGAAGAAAACTAAAACTTAAAGCAATAAATATGCCTGTGACTACAACAATAATTAAGCAGTTGAGTACATACTGTATTCAAGCTGATTTCAAGCTAGCACTTTTAACTACTTTTCTTCATGGCTTCTCAATATGACAGATATGATTTTAGTGATTATACAAGTAGAAGACATTCATAAATAGGCTATTTTTGCTATTGCTGGTAATATCATGCTACAGTCAAATAATACCATTTGTAGAAAACATGAAATACTAAAATGGCATAAAATTTGTATTTAATAAGTTTAATAAAATCCGTGCAATATTGCTTGATATTTTTTGAATTAAGTGGGTGGGTACAATATTTAATATTTTGGATTAAATATCTTACATTTAATATTTAATATTAAATAATTTAATATTTTACAATATTTAATATTTACATTAATATTTTACATGTCATATTCAGTTTTAAATGATAAGTATTTTAAGACCTGAAGAAATATAAGCTTGTAGAATGGCTGCAGTCTGAACAGTGTGAAATATGGTGAGTTGTGGTGGTTTAGAAAAATGACTCTGGCTATCTGCAATCAATCTGTGGCTCTAAAAGTCTCAGTTTTCGAATTTGCAAAGTGAGTAGGATAACAGTACCTACTTCACAGGGTCTAGACAGTATTAAATTAATTAATACATGTAAAATAGCTAGACAATTGTCAGGTTCATAAGAACTATGAATTCCTTTTGTAATTTTATAAAGTACATAAATATTGTAGTTAGAGAAACAGAAGTTTGTATTGCAACTTTGCTATCAGTTTGCACCTAGAGCATATATCATCCATCATAACAGCCTTTATAAAATATCTAGGAAATAGAGTTGATAAGATCTATTTTGAAATATGTGGAAAAGTTGCATATAAGAAAGGTGCATCTTAAAATATGGGGAAAAATCTAATTTTTAATTTGTTGAAAAATTATCCTATGAGTCAAAAGTTGTCCTATGATTGAAAAGATTGACAAGTACTTGTGAAGTACAATAAAAAAAGTGAGAATAGTCCTGGAAAATACTGACAAATTGTATAACACATATTGAACAATTCTATATAATTCTATATAAAGAGTTTCTACAATATAAATAAGAACAAGACCAACAATCTAATAAATAATCACAAGATAAACAGCAGTTTCATACAAACACCCACATACACACACAAACACAGAGATATGTAAATATTCCCAATATATAAAATAATGTTGAATCCTGCTTTTAATTAGAATTGAGCATAGTAAAATATTCTAAGATCCCATTAATTATCTATGACACTGACAAAAGTGCAATAATTTGATAATATATTCTGTCGGGAAACTTGTGGTTAAATGAGTAAATTTATGTATCTCTTGTCTAAATGCAAAATAATAGAAGCACTGTAAAGAGAGATTTGACAAAATCTTGCAAAATGACATAGGCATTCACATTTTCAACCAGCAAAAGTATTTTGGGAATATATTTCTAACATGCATTTGCAATAATACATTTAGACATGTGCAACAGTTTAGTTCCTGTATATTTCTTATAGAAAATGACTGAAAACAACCCAAATATACAAGAAAAGACAGGTTGAAACCCTCTGTATGCCGTTTCCTTAAAAAAACCCTGAATGACCTTGTGCAAGTCAAGTAGCCTCAGACTATATTTATTTGCAAAATTAGTTAGATCAGCTCAATGATTGATTTGGTAATTTTATAAAGAAACAAGTTATTTCACATGTTTACTCTTATCTTGGAAGAATAATTTTCATTTCATTGTGTGTTTATAAATTATTCATGCTGGAATCACTGATAGAAAACATCTCCAAATGTAGCACGATTAGTTATTTTAGTAAATAGCTAGGTAGATGGAGATTGCAGTGAGCTGAGATTGTGCCACTGCACTCTAGCCTGGGTGATGGAGCCAGACCCTGCCAACAACAATGACAACGACCAACCTACATAGATTAATTTCCAATAGATAATAATATGCTATTTCCTATTTAAAACATTGAATTACTTTAAGAATGCAATCTTAGAATTTATTTTTTAAGTGTGGTTAACAGTTTCACATATAAAAACACAATGTTTAAATATAGCCACCAAACCCTTCTAATATTAATTAACTGAACAAGATTTGGAACTAGTTCTGCTAGTTGATTAGAGATTCAAGTATCAGACTCAAGTCACATAAATTTTTTTCTATTGCAATTTCCTTCCCTCTAATTCAGTAATAGTGGTAGCAACTGATAAATCTACCACATTTTCTGTGAAGACTAAGTGAGTTCATTTAAGTGAAGTGCTGCAAACATTGCCTGATGCTCAGTAAACAATAAATATGTTAATTATTATTCTTTTCATTGATAAATAATAGTTGTTAAAAACAAGCACTCCTGTGAGAGCGTAATGAATTCACTCTGCTCAATCTTAGTCACCCTGACCTAAAGAAATCAAGACCTACTTCAAACTGTATTTTTAAAAAAAAAGTTCCTAAATTTTGCAACTCACTGTTATCCTTGTCCTTTATTGGCCAGGAGACACTCCCTTTTGTCTCTTGCCTCCTCCTAACTGTCCTGCAAAAGCACTTTTCTGATAATATGGAAGCAATTCAATTTCTTCTCCAAGGACTTGTAAATAATCACTGTATGTTCATTAACTTTTCACTTTGAGAAAATGGTAGAGATTGTTCAGCCCTAACACTAATAATTCAACAATCTTCCCGTTTAGTGACACTGTTACTTATTATCTCTGATGCTAAACTCCTTCACTCATTCATTATAGTAACCAATGAGTGCAATGACTTGGTCAAGCTAATGAAAGTAAAGCTTAAAAATCCCCCTTGTTATTTATCACAACAGTTCTGGTGGTTTGAGGATTCAGAAGACAAACCACTGCCCCCCAGATGTCTTGGTCATCACACGACTTCATGTCTTGCCTCCTAATGAGTAACTCTCTGCTGCCACAACACTCTGCCGCAACCTCCCACTCCACCATTTTTCTGTCCTGCCATCACTAAATACTGGGTAGAGGCCAAGATTCCTCACTGAAGCTTTAAACAGCTTTTCCTGCAAGAGTGTTGTGGGTTGTTTAATTCCCGTTATAGCCTTCAGTGGCACTCTGGAAATATATCTGCTCTCTAATCTCCCCACCTAAAGGAGAGGAGTAAAAGAATAATAATGAGAAATTACTGAAGTCTCACAGTTTTCCTCCACTGATAAAGTTTAATCACATATGTTCCCAAAGGGTTAGCCAAAATGAGTAGCTCATTTGTCTCCATAGAAGCATTACACCTGAATTTTAACTCTCCTTCTCAGAATATGACCACATAGGGGAGAAGGAAAAATAATGGAAGGCAACCTACATCTGTAAGGATCTTCTGATATCCAAATACCCTCTTAGCATACCCACTCCAAAAAGAAGAGCTAAATATTTATACCCAGTCTTCTAAAATCAGCTGTCTGATTTTGTCAGTCTCTGAAAGATATGATTAACTTATTATTTTCAGAGCAGAAATTATTCCTGATTTTTATAAATTTAATTACTTTTGAGGTGACAGGTAAAATTGTATGTATTTACTATGTACAGCATGATGTTTTGCAGTATATAAATATTGTGGAATGACTAAACCTAGCTAAGTAACATGCACATTACTTCACTTAGTTATCGTTTTTGTGGTGAGAACACTTTACATGCACCCTATTAGCATTTTTCAGGAATACAATATATGCAGCCAAGGGAATACTATTTAGCCATAACAAAGAAGGAAATTCTGTCATTTGCAACAATATATATGAACCTGGAGGACGTTAAGTGAAATGACCAAGGCATAGAAAGAAAAATACTGCGTGATCTCACTCATGTGTGGAATCTAAAAAGTTGATCTCCTAGAACTAGAGAGCAGGCTGGTGGTTACCAAGGACTGAGGTGGTTGGGGAACAGAGGATTGGGCAGATGTTGGTCAAAGGATAAAAGATTTCCGTTAAGAAGAATAAATTCAAGAGATCTATTTTAAAAGCTGGTCACTATACTTAGTAATACGTTGCAGTCTTCCTAAATTTCTCTCCATAGTCTACATTCGTAGAATACAAATAATTAAAGATAAAGGCCCTGCTAACCAAAGTGGTTCTTAAAAATGTGTTAATTTGTGATTTTTTTCAAAATATATCTAGAAAATTTATCAGTTATGTAAGCTTTAAGGGAATAAAATATCACTTTTAACTTGACAAATCTTGTGTAATAGTGTGATTGAAATTTACAAAGATAAGTTATAATTTTAAAAAACATTGTTGGGTTGCACTACTTTTAACGTCCCTGTTTATAAACATCACTAATTTTTGAATTTTTAAATTTTTACTTATTATGAATACATAATAGTGGCACATATTTATGGGGTTCATGTGAAATGAATATTTCATTGATTTGTACTTTTTTATAAAATTTTATAAAATCGCATTCTTTTTTGTAAATTTTATGTCTTTTGTAAAATTATGTACATTATAGATTTTAATTTTCATTAAAATTTGTATTTTGATGTTATTATAATGAAACTTAATATGCATTCATAATGTAAATATTGACTATTCTTTAAGATCCCTTTTAACATTGACAATGCCTAAATTTTAAAGATAAATATCTTGATTTCTTTTTTAAAAATTTAAAATATCATTATGGATACATAATAGTTGTATATATTTATGGAGTAAATGTGATATTGTGATGTAGGCACCATTGTATAATGATAAAATAAGTGCAATTGGGATGTCAATCATCTCAAACATTTACCATTTTTGTGTGTGTTAGGAAGATTAGGAACATTCCAATTTCACTCTTTTGGTTATTTTAAAATATACAATGTATTATTGTTCATTATAGTTGTCATATTGTGCTACCAAGGAGTAGATCTTATTCATTGTAGCTAACTATATTTTTGTGCCTATTAACCATCTTCACTTTATCCTCTCCTCCTCACTACTCTTTCTAGCGTCTGGTAACTAACATGCCATTCTCTCTCATTGAATTCAGTTTTTTTTTTTAGCTCCCACTAAAGAGTGAGAACATGTGATAATTGTCTTTCTGTGCCTAGCTTATGCCACTTAACACAATACCTTTCAGCTCCATACAGTATTTCAATACTTTTATGGCTGAATAATGTTGCATTGTGTATATGTACCACCTTTTCTTTATTCATTCACTCACTGATGGACACTTAACTTGATTCTATATCTTAGCTATTGTGACTAGTGCTGCAATAAATATGGGATCGCAGACATCTTTTTGATATCCTGGCTTCCTTTTTTTTGGATACATACTCAACAGTGGGATTGCTGGATCATATGTAGTTCTATTTATATATTTATAGTTTTTTGAGGAAATCCCATAATGTTTACCATAGTGACTGTATTAATTTACATTCACCAACAGTGTAAGAGGAGAAAGAATTTTACTTTCTGCACTTCCTCACCAGCACAAATTATTGCTTGTCTTTGGATAAAAGTAATTTTAACTGGGGTGAGATAATATCCCATTATACTTTTCATTTGCATTTTTCTGATCATTAATGTTGAGCGTTTTATAAATATACGTGTTGGCTATTTGCATGCTGTTTTGAGAAGTGTCAATTTAGACTTTTTACCAATTTTTAATCAGATTTTTTTTTCCTATTGAGTTGTTTGAGCTCTTTATATAGTCTGGTTATAAATGCCTTGTTAAACAGGCAGTTCGCAAATATTTTCCCCTATTCTGTGGGTATCTCTCTACTTTGTTGTTTGTTTCCTTTGCTGTGCAGAAGCTTTTTAGCTTGATGTGATCCCATTTGTCTATTTTTGCTTTGGTTGCCTGTGCTTCTAAGTTCATATTAAAAAAATTGTTTTTAAGACCAACGTCCTACAGTATTTCCCCAATGTTTTCTTCTAATAGTTTCAGTTTCAAGTCTTACGTGGAGGCCTTAAATCCATTTGATTATATTTTTGTATTTAATGAGAGATAGGGGTCTAGTTACATTCTTCAGCATATAGATATCTAATTTTCCAGTACATTTATTGAAGAGACTGACAATTCCCCAATGTATAATTTTTACACCTTTGTCAAAAATAAGTTGTCTGTAAATGCACGGATTCATTTCTGGGTTCTCTATTCTGTTTGAAAGGTCATTATATAATAAAAAGGGATAAATTCAGCAAGAAGAGATAACAATTGTAAATATCTATGCATTCAGTACTGGAGCACCTAGATATATCAAGCAAATATTATTAGAGCGAAAAAGAGATATACAGTATATTACACTAATAGCAGGGTATTCAACACCCCACTTTACAGAAAATCATCCATACAGAAAACCAACAAACAGTGGACTTAATGTGTGCTATAGACCAAATGGATCTAATAGAAATTTACACAATATTTTATCCAACAGCTGCAGAATACACATTCTTCTTCTCAGCATTCTCAAAACATAGAACATTCTCAAAAATAGACCACAAATTAGGCCACAAAAGATATCTTAAGAAATTCAAAAATATTAAAATCATATCAAATATCTTCTCTCACCACAACGGAATAAAACTAGAAATCAATAACAGGGGAACTTTAGAAATTTTGCAAACAAATGGAAATTAAACAATGTGCTGTTGAATGAAAATTGGGCTAATGAAGAAATTAGGATGAAAATGAAAATTTTTTTAAACAAATGAAAATAGAAACACAACATGCCAAAACTTATGATATACAGCAAAAGCAGTACTAAGAGGGAAGTTTATAGCAATAAACACCTATGTAAAAAAAAAGTTTTAAAAAACTTCAAATAAATATTCTAACTATGTATCTTTAAAAACTATAAATGCAAGAAAAAAACAAATCCAAAATTAGTAGAAGAAAAGAAATAATAAATATCAGAAGAGAAATAAACAAAATTGAGACTAATACAAAAGATCTGCAAAACGAAAAGTTTTTTTCCAAAAGATCAACAAACTTTGAGCCAGACTAAAGGAAAAACGAAAGAAGGATCAAATAATTAAAACCAGAGATGAAAAAAAGAGACATTATAACTGATAACTTGGGAATTCAAAGGATTATTAGAGACTGTTACAGTCTCTAATAGTCCTTTTTTTTTTTTTTTTAATGAAGTTTCACTCTTGTTTCCCAGGCTGGAGTGTAATGGTGAAATCTCAGCTCACCACAACCTCCGCCTCCTGGGTTCAAGTGATTCTCCTGCCCCAGCCTCTTGAGTAGCTGGGATTACTGGCGCCCGCCACCACGCCCAGCTAATTTTTGTATTTTGAGTAGAGGTGGGGTTTCACCATTTTGGCCAGGCTGGTCTTGAACTCCTGACCTCAGGTGATCCACCCGCCTCAGCCTCCCAAAATGGAGGGATTACAAGCATGAGCAACCACACCTGGCCTACAGTAACTATTAATGTATACCAATAAATTGGAAAATCTGATATAAAAGAATAAATTCCTAGACATATACAACCTACCAAGATTGACCCATGAAGAAATCCAAAACATGAATACACCAATAACAAGTAATGAGATAGAAGTAAAATGGGAGATTTCCCTGATTCCCCTTGAGGGACAGGGCATGCAAGAGGGGTCTGGCTCACCTGTTTGGTTGCCCCACAGCTCAAACTCCTAGGGGGAGCATGCAGTCGGGCAGATGCAGAGGCAAGGGTGAGTGCTTTGGGCTCTCAGTCCTCTGGCAGCTTCTAGGGGTGGGTGTCTGCGACTCCTTAAGCCCAAGAGGGCGTGTGTTAAAGTGTGCTCCTTTAGCTTTACTGTCTGCAGACAGCTTGTGTTTTAATCAGTTCAATGGATCCTGCCTTATTGCAAGGGCAATGTGCCAGTGTGACATCCTTCTGTATTCCGAACTCTTTCCCAATGTCCCCAAAGAATCAGATCATGTTCAGGCTCAAAGGATGAATGCAGGGTTTTATTGAGTGGTACAGGTGGTCCTCAGTGAGATGGATGGGGAGCCAGAAGGAGTGAAGGAATGGGAAGGTGGTCTTCCCCTGGAGTTGGGCCACCCAGCAGCTGACTCTTTTCCGACCGCCCATGGGTGAACTCCCCTCAGTTCCCAGACATCCCTTCTATTTTCTCTTTCTCTGCAGCATCTTTCCATTGTCATTGATTGGCTGGTCTGCTGGTTCACTGGTCTGCTGGTCTGCTTGCCTCCTCTTCTCCTCACTTGTGGGTCTCATCTAGAGCTTGGGATTCAGGGTTTATACAGGGAAGGATAGGGTGTGTGGTGGGTCAAAAGGCAACTTTTTGGGTGTGAAAACAGAAATGCCTGTTCTCATTTAGGGCCACGGATCTTCAGGCATGAGGGTGAGGCCTTTGCCAAAGAACTGCCCTCTTCTACCCAATATTTCCCTGTCTCTGTTCCTGTAAGAAGCAATGATAAAACGTCTTCATTTAAAGAAAATTCCAGGACCTGATAGCTTCATTGCTGAATTCTACCAAACATTTAAAGAACTAATGCTCATCCTACTCAAACTATTAAAAATTGAGGAGGAGGAAATACTTCCAAACATATCCTACCAGGCCAATATTACCCTTATATGACAAACCAGACAATGACTAAAAGCAGAAAACAAATAAATATATATCTGATGAACATAGTTGCAAAAATTCTCAACACAACACTAGAAAATGAATTCAACACATTAAAATAATCATTCATCATGATCAAGTGAGTTTCATCCCATGGATGCAGGCATGGTTCAGCATATGCAAAGCAATAAATGTGATACAAGGTATCAACAGAATGAAGGACCACAACCATATGACCATTTCAATTGATGCTAAAAAAGCATTCAATAACATTCAACAATTCTTCATGATTAAAAACTCTCAAAAAACTGGGTATAGAAGCAATATACCTCAACACAATAAAAGTCATAGATGACAAATCCATAGCTAGTATTGTACTAAACAGGGAAAAACTGAAGACTTTCCCCTAAGATCTAGAACAAGACAAGGATGCCCACTTTTGCCACTTTTATTTAACATAGTGGGGGAGGACCTAGCGAGAGCAACTAGGCAACAGAAAGAAATCAAGTATATCCAAGTTGGAAAAGAGTCAGTCAAATGATCCTTGTTTAAATATTTCGTTTCAGACATAAACCACAAAATTTGAATGGGATATCCAATTAAAAAATGTATAGATAGTTCTGTTCAGAAGTTGTCAGGTGTATAAAAGTAAATAAGAAGTAACAAATGAGTTGTGAGTGTGTAACAAAGCACAATTTAAAGAGAGGCTAAAACATGTAGGTGTACCTAAGTAATACCCAGGCATGCAGGTATTATTTCTAGAGGTGAAAATATGTAAAAGTCCAATATTAATATCAATGCTTTCTATTTTATAAATAATCATTGCATGTCATCTCCTAAAGGCAATTGTTGATACTGAAAATTCCAAGGCTGCATAGAAATTATATTATTGATAGGGATAAGAAAAATTAATTAATGCCCATGTGTTTTAATTTTCTCACCAGTGAATGAAAATAGTGATAATGACTCTATCTTTTTTTTTTTTTTTTTTTTACTAAGACATATTATTTATTTCATATATCACAGCATAGTAAGTTTACATGAGCTTTTCCTGAAATCTGGATTTCCAGCTGGAGTCTATGTTAACTATTTGCCCTTTTTACATGGTATTTTGTTTCTGATTTTATAATAATAACATCTCCACTTAGTTGAATACTGTATGTCAGACATTACATTAGGTACCTTATTCACATTCATTATTTCATTTAATGTTGTAAGAACTGTGCAGATTTTTATTATACAGCTGAAGAAACTGAGGTTAGTAATAGCAGAAGAAAGATTCTTGGTCTCTTTGACTTCAGAACTTTCATTGTGATATAAAACACTCCTCTATATTTGACTCACCTGTGAGCATAATGGAAGTGTTTTAGTCCCAGCACTGCCACTGAATAACTATATGACAGCAGACAAGTCACACGTGATATCTAGGCCTTAGTGTTCTATCAAAAAGAGTTGGACCAGTTGCTATGGAAGGTCCATTCTCAGATCCCATATTCTTTCATTTCATGGTATCTGTTTCTAGAATCATGATAGCAGAAAACATGTACTTGTCTAAAATCTCCTCAAAAATAATTGGAATGCTTAGGGTGAGGAAAGGCAGCCATCATTTATTAAGCACTTTCTGTATACCAGACACCATGCTTGAACATCACACATGCTTTCTCATTTCATCTTCACAACAACTGTGCAAAGCAGGTAAGACTAATGTCATTTATAGAAGAGAAAACAGTAGTTCAATGCAGCTAAGTAACTTTCCCAATGTCACACAAGAGATTTCAATTATTTAATGACTCTATCTTACAGAGTTACCTTGAGGACTACATAATTTAGCAAAATCTTTAAGAACCACAGAGTATCATATAACTTAAATATAGGCAAATAAGTTATTTGAATTCCACTTTTAAATTTGCAAATGGGGAAAGTCAAGCACCGATAGCTTTATTTATGTTTTAAATTCAAAATAATAATAAGTACTATAGATAACATGAACCTCTGAAAAGCAATCTTTTGTGACAACCAGATTGTACAATGTCATGATTCATTGATTCACTTTAGAATGATATATTTCAAATATATACGATGTAAATAAGACATTTAGTTTAGTTGATATATAATTTTTAGTTCTCCAGATAAAGTTGGGACTGCCAAAAAAAAAAAAAAAACCTAATGAAAAATGTAGCTTATTATGTTTTCCTAAAACGGGATCTTTTTCCCCACTAAATTTGACAAATATATATTTTTGAATTTACTTGCAAATTTCTAGTCTAAGAATATTTTGGTTATTCATGTGTACAAAGGAAATATTTTGAACAGTTTTACTCTAAGTTTTCTTGTCTCCATTTCAGTTGAAATAGATGCTACAGGCATGGCCAACTAGGGTTTTGAATAATGTTTCTTCAGCTGCCAAATTGCTGCATATAAACTTGATTGAGACCGATTTAGATTTGGATTCTGACTGACTACACTAAATGCGAGGAATGAAATTAAACGGAAAATTACAGTTCAATCTAGTTCATTCCAGCGGGAACAAGCACTGTTATAGATATTTCTGGTCTTGCTACTTGCAGCTTCAAGTAAATCATGCGTTCACATTGGCCCATGTGAAAAATCCTCTTCGTAGTCTGACAACTTTCACGTGTCTAAGGAAACAGAATAGATAAAATATAAATTCACAGGAGTAATCCAAAACAGATTCATTATCCAAACCTCTCTTCAGAATGGCAGGGAACAAATGATGCAAAAAGAAGATAGTAAAAATATAAGAATAATTTAAGCATTAAATGATAATTTCATCTATGTTCATGTGGATCAATTTAATGCTTGTTCAAATTTCATTGTTGTTTTATCTGCTGATAGTCTTTAGTATCTGTTAAGTACTAGTAAAAGAGAAAGTGATATAAAGAATACATCTACTTTTTTGTAACAAGGATTTGGTTTTACTTTTGAGATAAAACACTTTATAGCAAGCTAGTTTTGCCGTGATATATATTAACATAAGTCAAAAAGCAAAGGGACATAAAATGCTATATAGTTTGAGACATTTTGTCCAAATCCTGTCCTGACGTCTAGTCTTCTCCTAAATTTCCCAGAAAATTACTAAAGTTATTATAATGTATTATATATTTCAAAATTGTTTAAAGAAATTTAAGAGATGTCATCACAAAGAAAAAATAGCCTAATATAATCATTCAACAATTTATACATGTAACAGCACATCATATTGTACTCCATAAATACATAGAAGTATTATTTTTCTCAGATAAAATATAATTTATGAAAACAGACCTACTTTTTGTAGTCTCTTATAAAAACAACCAGATTTTCTTAGGGAAATATGGATATGTTTTTTTCAAACTTCACTTTTTTCACGTTAGTGTATTACGTATACTCTTCTATAATTTGTTGTCGTTGTTGTTTTAATCAGTCTATCTTGCATTACTTTTATATCAATACACAGAGAGCAGCCTAATTTTTTCAGATGCAGTATTCTTTATTGTGTAAGTATAACATATTTTATTTTTATTCATCGAATCTCATATTCCACCATTGTGAATTGTTTCATCTTTTGCTATTATAAATAATGTTGCAATTAAGAGGTCTATACATACATGATTACGTATATGTGCCCTTATAATTAAAGGATATGTTTTTAATAGTGGGTTAGTGATTCGATGGATAAATTCATTTTTAATATTGATAGCTACTTCTAAGTTTGTTTCCACAATGGTTGTTTCATTTACACTCAAAACAGTAAAATATGAATGCCTATTCCTTACAGCCTGGTCAATGGATTCTATTATTGTTAATCAAATATTTATCACAATTTTATTTATTTATTTATTTATTATTATTATACTTTAGGTTTTAGGGTACATGTGCGCAATGTGCAGGTTAGTTACATATGTATACATGTGCCATGCTGGTCCTTTGTAGGGACATGGATGAAATTGGAAATCATCATTCTCAGTAAACTATCGCAAGAACAAAAAACCAAACACAGCATATTCTCACTCATAGGTGGGAATTGAACAATGAGAACACAATTTTTATCACTTATTATTAGTATCTTTTTTTTTTTTTTTTGAGATGGAGTTTCACTCTTGTTGCAATGGCACGATCTCAGCTTACTGCAACATCCACCTCACGGGTTCGAGCAATTCACCTGCCTCAGCCTCCTGAGTAGCTGGGATTACAGGCATGCGCCACCACGCCTGGCTAATTTTGTATTTTTAGTAGAGACAGGGTTTCTCCAAGTTGGTCAGGCTGGTCTCGAACTCCAGACCTCAGGTGATCCACCTCCCTCGGCCTCCCAAAGTGCTGGGATTACAGGTGTGAACCATTATGCCCAGTCTAGTATATATTTTTTTTTTTTAAATAAGAGAAAGCAACAGCTATCTTTAAGAATAGTTATATTTGTGATTACACCTCTAGAGGAATAAGCCTCAAGAGTGCCACTCTCTGCCTATATTGAATGTCAGTATGTGGTTCTGGCTTCAAGTGGCCCTTTTATTTTTTTTTTAATGGCCTCTAAATAATATCTCTCTCCTTGTTTTGGTCATTTTCCCAAGATTACCTGGGACGCTGGTGCTCATGCATACAAATTATCTGAGTACCTCAATACGCATAGAATCCCGGGGTTTATATACCAATTAACCCAAACAGATACTTGAAATCTTAATTTTGTACAGGCAGGCCATATGATTAATTTGTAGATGTTCCATACAGGCCAGATGATTAATTTGTAGATGTTCCATAAACTATACCTTGAGGCATATTGTTTTTTGAGCCATCCTTAAATTAGCAGCTGATTCTGTAATATTGCAAAACAATATTTATTTTTAATTGCTTCAAAACTAAAGATTTGGTGGCTGTTTCTTTCACACAAAATTCAAGATAAGAGAGTGGCATAAATGGTTTCATTCTCTAGAAATTTGCCACTAAAAATTTACTTACATGAAATAGATTAAACTCTTATGGATGTTGCAGGTGTCAAGTGATCCCACAACTACATTTATTGCCAATGCCTTGTATTGTGTACTGATCACAGGTTTTATTACTTCTTTTTAATATTTTTTTCTAATCAATCTGCATTCTTAATTATGTCTGTAAATCTGATTAGTACTAATGATTAGGTGCTTAGCTTAGGAGATCAACAAGATGTGCTGCAGTCTCAATTCATTTACCCACAGTAGATTCCAGCCTGTGTTATACATCCTTTGAGGTTAGTTTTCAGAATGACAGATTTCTGGATAATATTACTGAATGGTTACATATTTGGGATGGCAGAGAGCATAGTGTCATCTGTGTGCAGACCAATGTTCCATAGAAGTAAGGCTGTCACAGTCAATTCAGTGACATGGTCCTAAGATCCCAAGTATTCTTAGAGAAGAGCAAGTTTTATATGATCTAGAACATGATGTATTCACCCAATAATGCATTATACGAGAGTTTCCATCATAACAATTATTTTGTTCGACATGTGTTCCACGAATATGTCATCTTATGTTTTCTTTACATCACATTCAATTGACATGCAATTTAAGTATTATTTATTGACATGCAGTTGAACGTGATGTGAAGAAATAAAACATAAGATGATATTTTGGTTGAACATAGAAAAATGTACCTGGTAATGAAGAAGAGAAGAAGGAAAAATATCATTATATATTGAGCACTTGTTATATGCCCAGCCCTATGATAGGTGCTTTAGTAATATAGTTATTAATTTCAAGAACTTGGAATGTTATTACAATTAAGATTTGGAGAGTACAACATTTCAATTATACAAGATGAATTAATCCTAGAATTCTACTGTACAGCTTGGTGCCTGTAGTTAACAATGCTGTAATTGTATATTTAAAAAAATACTAACAGAGTACATATGTTAAGTATTCTAACCACAAAAATAACAAATAAGAAGGCAAGAGGAAACTAGGAGGTAACAGATATGGCATAGATTGTGGTGATAGTTTTATGGGTGTTTACTTACCTCTATACTAACCAAGTTGTAAATATTAAATATAGAGAGCCTTATTTGTGTCAAACATACATCAGTAAAGTGATTAAAATATTATTGCTATGTGAATAAAAAGGCATATATAACTTTTAAGTGACATTGCTTGGATTTGATTAAAATCCTGAAGCCTAGGCTATTTAATATTTTGGCTGTTAATTCTTATTTTTTATCAATATTTTGAAAAATAATTCTAGTTTGTTCATTTTTTTCCTTGAAGTTCTCTGAAAAATGTTTTAATTCAAATCAAGCATTCAACACAACAATTGCATTTCCAGCACTAATATTCAAAGAATCGAACTCTCTGTGTATTCTCTTCTAAATATGCTACAAGGCATGCCAAATTATAATGACAATATCTGTTAAATTTATAATGAAAAAATGCAAACATTTAATAAGACAAAACTTTAAAGCTGTTAGAACATTTTTATCTCTAGGCAATTTACTTGGAAACTTGCTGTGTATTTATTAGATTGTAAGGTGAGCTTGAAATCAGAACAAAGATATTTATGGAGTTTCTAAGCAAAACTGGGGTCAACGCTCCCACCCAGTTGCTTGCTCTGCTGCTCTCTCTCACTACTAGAGGAAATTGAATCTTTGTGGATTTCTTCACAGGTATAGTGGAAACATCTCACATGTAGTTTTATCCTCTACATAGATAATTCAAATTATATATTAAAAAAACTCAATAATGAGCACAAGATTTATAATAAAGATAAATGTAGAGGGAGAATGAAGAAGAGAAAATAGGGAATGACCACATGGTGATTAAGTTATCTTATTGTCTTTGTTCTAACATTCGGATATATGGTACTTTTTAAATTAATAGATCAATTGATCGATCAATAGATCAATAGACACATATATACATACATACACACATACACATACACATATACATATACACATAAAATCTTGCACAATGCAATGATGGGTATAAGTTGTGAACCAGGATTTTAATCCAATGCTGTGAACATACAATCTCTTAAAGAAATAAAAGTAAAAAAACAAGAAAGAAAAGGTCAAATTTTAGCTAACAAAATGTAATTGTGACATACTCCCTGAATAAATTCACATCAAGTTACTGCTAGAAAACTATCATTTTTAATTCCAGGCTTCCCAAGCTACCTAACATACACTGATAAATTATTGCTGTACTTTCAGATTGCTAACTATTTCTGTGGCGTCAGGTTTGCCTGATTTATTATTTTTACAGGTTAACTTATCTCCAAGTTCTTGGGATAAAACTGCATATTAATGCTGTAGGACCAATAGGTCAAATATATGCCTGCTATGCAATGACACACCAATACACTGAGACAGAAGGATCTGCAGCAGAGAAAGAGTTTAATGATTGCAGGACACCTAGGGAAGAGATGGGAAGAGACCTTCAGATTCATTTCCCCAAGGATTTCTGGGCCAATATTTTTAAAATAGGATCATAGAGTGAAAGGGGCTGGAAAATTGAGGTCATTGATTTGTTAGGGTAAGCAGGATGAAATCACCAAGATTTTGAAACTTCACTATTAGGTCCGTCAGCTCCTACTGGGGTCCTTCAGACCAGCTGGCATCAATGAGGTCCGTCAGAAGAGCTGTTGTCCACAGAGTCCTTCAGACCAGCTGACATCCACAGTTTCACTGGTATGCATGACGTGAAAGAATCTCTCAAAGGGGAAACTTAAGATTTCATAAAGTTCACGTTGTTATCTACAGAACAGTTAAGAAGAACTATACTCTTATGATAGGGTCGGCATGATTCTGAGGCAATAGGCACTGAACAACCAACTATGAAGGACTGAGTTAGAGAGTAAGCTGACCTAATGATCAATTTGCTGAATGTGCTACAAGCTTGGTTTATTTTGGTTTCTCCCCCTTCCTTCTTTCCTGGTTAATAGTTACTTTTATAACTATTTATATATAAATAGTAAATTTAATAATAGTTAATTTATAATAGTAATTTTGTAAATGCATCAAACTATCAGGATTATTAAAATTTTCTCCTTATTTAGATTTTATGACTACCAATCAATTATTGAAAAACGTGTCAACATCTAAAGGAAATCCATCCTCAGTGGAGAAAATATATTATTCAGATGAGAAGAGTAAGTTGCCTTCTCATTGCAAAATAATAAATTGACATTTGAACTCACTGGCATCTGAGGGCTCTGTAAGTTATCCCTGAGAAACAGATTAATTTCCAGTGTGCTGGTAAAAGCTCATTTCTGCCCCAACTCTTCTTACAAAACTGGAGACATTTTTGCTAGAGTAAAGCTGTCCTGTGACACTTCTTGGTCAACAGCCAACTTATTTCTCCTGATGACACTTCAACTTCCCCTGCTCGTCCTATTCACACTTCAACAGGTTCTACTTGATTGAAGTACCCCCTCAAGCCTGCACAAATGGAGATAACTCTCTTAATTAGACTTCTCAGCATGTGCCTGAAAACCTTCTGTGAAGTCACCAATCACAAACCTGCAAAGAAAAACAGAATCAGAGAATGCCTGCTAGTAACTTTCTCTGAGACCCCTCTCAACTTCCCTGCCTCCTGTCTTCTTTTAGTTTGCCTGTCTGGCTAGTCTATGTAATTTCAAAGTCAAATCTTGTCTCATCTCAGACTTAATAAAAGCAGTCTCAGACAAGCACATATGAAATAGTAAGGACTGCATTTTTGCTTTCAAGTGTAACTCCAACATTTGCTAGCACTCCAATTAGCAGAAAATTTTGTTACTTATAAATTGTTTTTCAGGTACATAAAAAAATCACTCAACATTTCGAGTGAATTAGTCAAACTCTACTCTATGTTATAACAAACATCTTAATATATAAGAAAACAATTACTTTTACTAATTAAATTAATGAGGACTTCTTAAGGGGTAAATATATAGATAAATTGATATAAAACTTCTTGCGCCCATATTTGTATGTTACTGAAAAATATTACTAGTCTATCATGTTGATATGGCATAAACATTTAGGGTAACACAGGTTTTATTTTAAAAGAAAGTAATGTGTATATGTTTAAAAAATCCTCAGTATTTATGGACTTTATATTTGAAAATATGCCAATTTTACAAATTTAACATTTATGTGTAACCCCAAAATCAACACACCTGGTGCTTTTACCATCATTCATGGATATGCGGACAGCACTGAACAATTTTAGTCACCTGACACACACGTTCCCAGCTGAAGCTAAACAAGACAGTGCTCTACCTTTTTGTTTTAGTCGTCATACTGTAAACAAGGGTCCTTTTAAAGTATATTTAGGATTATATTTTTTGCATTTTTGTGCTTTTTGTTGGTGATTTTCCTGTTCAAAGTGGACTCTTTCAGTATAGTACTGAAGTGTAATCTACTTTTCCTAAGCTCAGAATGGCTGTGATATGCCTTAAGGGGAAATGCTTTTGTTAAATAAGCTACATTGAGGTATGAGATATAATGCTTTTGGCCAGTTCTATGTTAATGAATGAACAATATCTATTAAATAAGATGCCTTTTAAAAGAAATGCACATTAAACAAGGTTATGCATTGATTGGTTGACAAAAGTGTTGTCATGGGTGTCTCACAGGAGCCTTAACCTGTATTCCAGCCAGGAGCACTCTTCAGTATTTACTCCTTCAGTGCTCAGCCAAATTTATAGAACGTAACTACTGGGAATAACTTGAACCATCTGTAAACACACACATGACTCAAGAGTTGAATATGGCTTACTTTAATTAGACAGATTTTATTCATATTAATATGTTTTATTTCCATCCACTAAGTGCTTTATCTTCTATTTTCTAAATACATTTAGAAATTATTTGCTGAATTTAACTAATCAACAATAGATCATTTAATCAATATAAAGTAGACAGGGAAATAAAATATAGCAATATAATACAGTAAATGTAAACTACTTCTTCTAGAATTTGTTTATGGAAGGTTTTCCAATTACAGAGAACCCGCCCCTTCTCAGCTTTGTAAATTTATTCCCTCTGGCCACAGCTGATTGTACCAAAAGAAAAAAAAACTCACTCAAGAAACACAAAAAGGCAACGATACATAGAATGAAACAAAATCACATGGATGCTGAAGCACTAAAATGTGTGTTTGAATGTGGCTGGTATCTCTAAAACAACCTTCAATTTAGAAACAAACTGAGTAAGACTAACCTTATGACACTCCTCATACTTAGATTATGTGATATTTTTCTACACATTTACAATAAACTACAATTTTAGTTATTCTAATGTATACAGATTTATATTCTATCAAAAATTTTGGTTCTGCACCAGACATCTTAGATTTAAAATAGTCTTAACAAGATTTGGGTATTGCACGATGTGATATTTAAAGTCTAATAAAATTGATTATGAATTTATTATTTAAGAATTTAAAAAACATAATATTTTTGATCTTTTGGTCTTCAGAAAAAGCAAAAAAATGAAATAATTAAAAAAGACAAAAAATAACATTTTTATGCAGCTTGAATTATTTTACTATTTACTATCAGATTATGTGCTGTCAGATACTATCTGAGCTTCAGCATCTCAAATATGAAATGAAAGAGGAAATGAATTGCCTACTTACATCAAAATACTGATGTTGCCTCTAATTAAATAAGAGCAGTATGATATAATTGCATGATTTTGAAAGCATTCATTTGGTATTCCCAGTAGCTTCCCTTTGAATATCTAACTTACTGTAATTGATTGGAAACTGAGTTGTTCATACATTCATCTTACTCACCTTAGAAAGATAATTGTTTGTAGTGGAAAGAAAATAGACATAGGCTAGTGTACTTAGGAGTTTAATACATGGACATCTGACCCTGGCAAGTTATTTCAACTCTGATTCAGAATTCTTGTTTCTATGATGTACCAAATAGAGCTAATTCTTATTATATACACACCTTTCATCTATTTTAATAAATTCCCTCTCCAATTTTCAGCTGGACAAATTTAATGTATTGTAAATAAATACATATTTATAACCTCTCATTTTAAGAGGGGTCATTATAATAATAAGTTCAGGCTAATAATATATAAGTAGAAGTATTTTGTTGCAGTTTAAACTTTATAAAAATTTCAGTACAATACTTTCTCATTCATACTTTCTCCTTGTTTCTGTCTGAAATTAGAAACTAGACCACAGGGTCTCTAGTAGATTCAGAGATGTGCTTTCAGAGCCACTCGTCAAGGAAGAAGGAGTTATCCTTCCACCTTAGAGTATTGCTCTCTTGGGAGAACTTAAGTCATCTTGACCAAGGTCCCACCACGTTTTCATAGCACCCTGCATTTAGGGAGCAATTAATGTGGGTAGAAAGCCCCAGCCTCTTGATCCAACACTGGACAACTCTGAAAAGCTATTATAGCTACAGAGCTCCCTGTACTGTGAGAAGAGACCTTGTTGTAACAGCATTGCAGCCAGATTTATCCTCTCTTCAGTGCTGCTTCCTCTCCTTCCTACTAAGACATATATCTTAAGAGTAAATGCTAATAAATTTCTTTCACACCAATCTTTAACTCCGAATTGATTCCAGGAAAACCCAACTGGCAAGATGTTAACTGTCAGAATGACGTCACCCATCAAGCTCAAGAAATGTTCTAAGTTGCTAAGAACATTATGTGGTACAAATGTTATAGCAGTCCTGGAAGAAAAATAAAATGTAACTTGTTTACATCTTTTTATTATAAAGCTCTATTATTCACAAGCAAACATAATCTGAAAAAGTTAATAATCATTTAACACTGTTTTAAAATATTTCAAAGACTAGCATTTCCAGCTTACATAATATAGTGTTTGGGGTGGATATAGAAAATGATCAGTGAAAATTCCCATTCTTATATCTCTCTATTGTTGCTTATATTGCTGTCCATTGAATAATTTTTGGAATATTGATTGTAATTTTAAAATATCTAATTTTGTAATAAATCTGAGTAATTTAAGGGATTCAATTTTTCTTTACCTGAAATCATATTTATCATTTTTACAAATACAAAGCAATATATTTGTGAATAGTTTTTAATAAAATTTAGAAAAATGGACTAACTTGATTTTTAAACCAATAAGTTAAATATAAATAATATGAACTGAAAGTTCAAATAACTTGATTTTAAACCATGCCTCTGTCACTTATTAATTGTGTGACTTTGGGCATACTGCATAAACTATATATAAATCTACAATTCTTCACCTGTAAGAGTAGTAAGACAGTTACTTTCCATTAAGGTGTTGTTGCAACTATTGAGGTAGATCCAATATATAGACCTCATATATATACTTATATATACTTCATATAAAAAAGCTGTAATTGTCACTATTTTCATGTCATACCATTCTCAACTTTACTGATTGGTACTAATTTGTGGGATACAAAAAAATTATTTTCTAATCAAAATTTTAACAACTCTTCCCAACTTCAGAACTTTTGCCAAACATATATTATTGTATGTTCTTGTGATTTTGTATATATTATAACATAGTATGCTTAACATGTATTGAATCCATCATTAAGCTTTCAAAGAACGGTCTGATTACTACATTTAAGAGCATCAATTCCATATCTAATTTCCCAAATTATTGTTTTAAAGTATTACTTGTTTCTTAAAGACTCTTTATTAATGAGCTTTCAGGGAATCAAACTAAAAAAAAAGGCTCAGTGTTAAAAAGTTAAAAGACCAGAACTGGTAAAGCAATGGAACTATCATTATGATTGAAATAGGTCGGTTTATTGAGACTAATTGCTTTTGTTAAAAGTTAATAAAAGATATGTACACATTTAAAATTAGATGCAGATGTATTTTTAATCCTGTGTATTCCAGACAAGAAAGAAAATACATTGAGGAATGAGTTGGCCAATGTTTAAAAACAGGACAGCCACATCCTCAGAGCTGGAAGTCACTCTGATCCCTAATTGTGTATTTGATCCCAGTGTTGAAAAAAATAAGTTTATTTGAAGGTTTTTTCCTTCTCATTTCGTATTCCCGCCTTTAAAAAAATTGCATTGAATGATGCTGATATTGCATAAAGCAGATAGCAACAAGAAAAGAGTGTAAAATAATAGTTTTGACTATTCTTAATGATCTGATCATTGTCTGTCTTTGAAATAGTTTAGTGTCAAATTTAATTGTTTTTCTGTGTTAATACATGTATCTTTTAGGGAAGTCAAGCGATAGAAACCATATAACAATTTGACAGAGAAAAGTTAACATGTAAATAATTAATAACTACAGGTTAAATGTGAATTATTAAAAGAACACTAATGAATAAAAGAATATCAAATATAGGGAAGAACCACCCTCTTGAGGGCTGAAACAGAGGAAACAAAGAAAAACAAATGAAAAAGCTCCTTCAATTCCAGTCAGAACCCGAATTTCAGACTGTGTTGAAGAGTTTTTGGCCTTGAGTTAATGGATGGGAAAGTGCATTGAGGTACCATAAGTTAGGACAACCAAGCAGTGAACAATCTCTGTTGTGCTGATTAAATTAACTGAAAACCTTGTGCAGAGATGTTTAGGAAAGCCTAAGGACATTCTTGCAATTCTGCCTTCTGACGTACCAGTGCAACTTGCCATGAATTCAGGGAAACTCATTGGGAAGCTGTTTCCTGAGGAGATGTTGAAACAGGATGGGGGTGAGTGACTATGAACATTTTCCATACGGAAGTCATGACAGATGAGAAAAGGGAAGGCAAGCACAATAGAATCAAGGAGAGAAGCCACTTTCTCCTTCAAGGAACCTCCAATACCTTCTACCTGTAAATTCTAAGATTGTGCGAGGTGTCATGGGAAAAATGTTTAGACAGCCAAACTATATTATTGCACTGCAAGCAATGAAATATGACTGTGGAGTTCTAATTCAATAAATTGATAACCAGCACAGTCCAATGACATGAAATATGATATGCTTGAAATTAAAACCAAGTGTGACATTAAAATACCTCTGCAAATAAATTACTCTTTTTAATTTTAACTTTTTTTTTGCCCACTGATTAGTATATTGGTTATTAAGATATTAGTTATATTAGTATATTAGCATAACATCAGATAGAGATCCTCTTGAATTTCAATGATTGACCATTCTGAGAACTGCTTGCTAAAATTTAGAGCTCATTATGTTTGGGCTGGGCGCGGCAGGTCATGCCTGTAATCCCAGCAGTTTTGGAGGTCAAGGCAAGGTGGATCACTCGAGGCCAGGATTTCGAGACCAACCTGAGTAACATGGTGAACCTCATCTCTACAAACACAGAAAAATTAGCCAGATATGGTGGTGCGTATCTGTGGCCCCAGCTACTCAGGAGTATGCGGTGTGAGGATCGCTTGAGCGATCCAGGATCATGCCACTATGCCACTCACTCTGGCCTGGGGAAAAGAGTGAGATGTAAGACTCTGATTCCAAAAATCTAAAACAAAACAAAACAAAAAAGAACTCTTTTATATTCAGTAAATATTCTGTAATGTCATCAGTTAACCTCAAATCCATATGTGTGAGCTTTTAAATTAATAAGACACTATTTCTGTAATAATCTTGACAACATTTATAGTACTACAATAGAATGTAATGTGCTCAATTAAAAATAAATATTTGCAATTCAGCTAAGACTAAAAAATGTTATAAACATACGTAAATATGTAGTTGTGTGTCCATCTAATACTCAACATGACAATGAATGCTATAGTTGTAAATTTTAAAAAATACTATTTCTCTATGGAGTAAATTATATAAGACTGGTATTTCATTTCTGTGTGTAACCTTGTGGTATTTGAGGGTTTCAGTGTGTACAGTTAATGATTTTTTTTAACTACTCTTAAGTAGGAGAAAATGGAGATATGTTGTTAATAATAAAACTCAATTTTTCTTATCAATTATGAATTTTAACTTAGTCTTTAAGGCATGGCAAAATGAAACTGGACTAGTATTTGTCAGAGAAAAGTAGGACATGTGAAGCAACAACCTCACTTTGCTCCAAAATTAATAAAATATTACATTTCTTCTAGTCTCAGGTCTATTTTGTTTATAAATAATTTTACTAAATCATATATTATAAATTAGGTACACATTCAAGTAATTCATTAAATATTTTATCTTAAAATTATAAACCACCTGCTGATGCTTTTTAAGTATGAAGCTGAGAATTTAATAGCATCATTTTAGCGGTAAGACATGGTTTGCAGAACAATTCATTTACTTCTCAGATGGATGTTTTTCCATGTACCTCCACTGGAGTTAGACACACAGATAAGCCTGAGGAAATAGCTGGTTAGATTTATTTACACTCCACAGCAGGGTGACTCAAGGAGAAACAGAGTTCCATATAATTTTGAAACTTCCAAGTTGACAACACACACACGTACACATAAACACATTTTCAAAAAGGAAACAAGGGTTGCCTCAAAATAAGAGTAAAATAGCCAGGATATTAAGTAGTTTGCTTGAACTCTAATAAAATCACTTCTTAGATAAATATTTTAAGGAGAAATCGGGTCTTTATCACTTAATATTAAGCAGGTAGTAGCTAATTTCAGGCCTTGCAATGGTTTACTTTAATCTCTACATTTCTTTATATTTGGTCTGTTTTTGACAAAAACAAATACACAATAAAACAAAAAAAAACTTTGAGATCCTTCGTGAAAAGAATAATTAGGTAAATAATATTCCTTCTAATGTAAAGCAATGCTTCTAATGAAAAGAATTTATGTACTCTAATATCCAATATGTCATAAAATTATAAATCTTTTACATATTGAAAAATAATAAAGTGATATTTAATATTTTCATATTCATACAAGTTTTCAGGTAGATATTTATTATATTAAAAATAAATAATGGACACAATATTTAATTAAGAAGTAACAATGTAGAAATCAAATGTCTGCTTTTAACCCAAAGCCTTTTCAAAATCCTTAAGGCATATAGATGCAAGAAAAATAAGACTTAATTGTTACTAAGAGAAGGAATAACTGTCTAATTCGTTCAGAAAATCTCAAATGGAAGCACTGTTGTGATGACACTATTAAGATTTTTTTAGCATGAAGTAAGATTAGTACAGGGAGTTTATGAAAAGAATGTCTGGAATTCTACTTGATTCTGGCACTGAAACATTGACAATAGTTTTCATGTCCAAGTTTTGCTTCCTGTGGACTGAGGTACCCAAATTAGAGGACCTTGCTTAAATGTTATCTTTAAAAGGCAGATAGTAGGGAGAACAGAGGTTGCATCACCCTAAGTAAGTGAAAGTTGTCAAAACCAACATAGAAATAGATTGAATAAAAACAAGAATCGGCCCAGTGCGGTGGCTCATGCCTGTAACCCCAGCACTTTGGTAGGCTGAGGCGGGCGGATCACGAGGTCAGGAGATCGAGACCATCCTGGTTAACAAGGTGAAACCCCGTCTCTACTAAAAATACAAAAAATTAGCCGGGCGTGGTGGCGGGTGCCTGTAGTCCCAGCTACTCCGGAGGCTGAGGCAGGAGAATGGCGCCACTGCACTCCACCCTGGGCGACAGAGCGAGACTCCGTCTCAAAAAAATAAATAAACAAAATAAAAAACAAGAATAATGTAGTCTTATGGCAAGGTTAAAAACCACTTAACTGCTTCTAGTAATTTATTCATTATTCTTCACATTAAAATTAACTTCTGAAATAAATGCTAAACTTCCAGGTAAGAGACCTGGAACAAGAGCAGGAAGACAAATAATGAGAGGGTAAAAGTTCCCTAATATTCACACTAGAGAATTCCAGAACGAAGTTATATATATATATATATATATCTCTCTCCTCATTGACAGGTATAAAATGATTTAAAAATGGGCCAATCCAGTCTCTGAAAATACTCCATTATAAAATCAATTTCAGGAAAAAAGTTACAGGACAACTTTTTACAAATGAAAACATACAAAAGTACTTCCAATTTTTTAACATAAATCATGGAATGATTATAAGCAATTAAATTAAATGGTCCTTGATATAACAGAATCAACATAATAAAAATAATGAATTCTTGCAAAAATGTTGTATTCCAAATAAGATTATAAAGGAATATATACATATATATGTGTGTTATATACACAAAATATAAAAAATATATAGTATATATACATATACTTTATATATGTGTATTATGTATAATACATATAAAAGAGAAAATATGGATCAGAATATTATTTCACAAGAAAAACATAATTACTGAACTTGAAAATATAGCACTAATAGTTAATATACTTACCAACACTGCGATAGAGACACTAGGATCAGCTCTAGCACTCTTCCATAATTCAAAATAAAAGGATTCCCAAGATAATATTGATGAGCAAACATAATAAGAAAGTTGTAAAATAGTTTTTTGAAATCCATATAGCAGAAATTACGGAAGAGAAGTAAATGTAAAAAAATATAAGCAACAATACAATGAAGAGCTAAAAATAAATTTCCTGTGCTAAGTAAATATATACTTTATGTGAAGACATTTTATGGGGTATTAAACAAAATCAACAAATGGAAAATAAATTAGCAACTAGATATCTTCTAATAAAATTTCTGAATGTCAACATTAAAATAGATATTTCAAAAGTTGAATAAAGGATATGGAAGATAAAAGCATCAGAATGACCTCGGGCTCCTCTGTCATGATAATAACATAGAGAAGTCAAATTTGTACCATGGCAAGAGAGAAAGAGATGTAGGTATCATTTTGGTTCACAAGAAATAGGAATTAATTCTTTATTCATATCATGGCCCAACTTTCAACTCTTCAAAAAAATTCTTGGAAGTTTACTGAAAAAAAGGAATATATTTGATTGAAAATTTATTTCCTGACATTATCCTAGATATTCATTTATTTTATTTTCTAAGTTTCTTTTTGTTTTATAGCTTCTCCAACTAAAATATGAGTATCATGTGAGGTATATACTCCGTAATTCAACATCCAGACTAGTTTCTTTTATGTAATAGTTACTCAACAGATCATTGTTGAGTGAATTAATCAACTTTTAGATATGTAAATGTTTATAAATTGTATGGTATAATTTACTCAATTTATAAACATATAAACATATGTAAATGTTTATAAATTGAGTACATTGTACCCTACAAACTAACAGTAGAGTTTTAAGCATAGATCAAATGCATTATAAAAATATGATAATATATAGATCAATAGAACTTAAAATTAATATTTACAAAAAATTTGGTTTCCAGGAAGATGGAATTGATATGTGTCCTCTCTTTCTTTCAATAAGTACAAATATAAAAACTGGACAAAGCATGTCAAAAATACATAAGAAGGCTCTAAAAAGTTAGAGAGGACTTGGTGACCCTAAAAAGACATGAAAAAGGTTTCCTTTTTTTCCCACAAAAATTCAGATTTTGACTTGAAGAAACTGACAACACAAATACTATAGCAAGCTCCCCTATTCCCCACAGACTCACCTGTCTCTACTCAAAACATCAGGAAGAGTGCAGCTAGTGTAACAGACAACTTTCAGAAAATAACCAATCCCCTACATCTAAACAACATGGAAAAACAAATAAACAACAACAACAAAAAACATTAACCTAAATCCCACATATGCAAGCAAAACCTGAGTGGGGAGCCTGAGCTTCACCGCACTGTAACAAGGCATCCTAATATCCCTGAAGTGATCTCAAAGAAGGTCAGTTTGGAAGCCAGTGTATCATTATTGCGCTGTCCCTCTGTCCACTGGCATAATGTCAGAAGAGGTGTAGGGGAGAGTCAGAGCTTTGACACAGCTTGTCCCACATGGTGTCAGTATAAACTAAGTTAAACTCACACCTGCCCATCAATAAGGAAGACAGTAGCTTGTTGCCTGTCAAATAACTTATAGTGGAGAAATTGCCACACTATCTTTTACAACATTTGAACTAGTTTACACTCCCACCAACAGTGTAAAAGCGTTCCTATTTCTCCACATCCTCTCCAGCATCTTTGTTTCCTGACTTTTTAATAATCGCCATTCTAACTGGCATGAGATGGTATCTCATTGTGGTTTTGATTTGCATTTCTCTGATGACCAGTGATGATGAACATTTTTTCATGTCGTCTGTTGGCTGCATAAATGTCTTCTTTTGAGAAGTGTCTGTTCATATCCTTCGCCCACTTTTTGATGGGGTTGTTTGTTTTTTTTTCTTGTAAATTTGCTTAAATTCTTTGTATATTCTGGATATTAGCCCTTTGCAAAAAATTTCTCCCATTCTGTAGGTTGCCTGTTCATTCTGATGGTAGTTTCTTTTGCCATGCAGAAGCTCTTTAGTTTAATTAGATCTCATTTGTCTATTTTGGCTTTTGTTGCCATTGCTTTTGGTGTTTTAGTCATGAAGTCCTTGCCCATGCCTAAGTCCTGAATGGTATTGCTTAGGTTTTCTTCTAGGGTTTTTATGGTTTTAGGTCTAACACTTAAGTCTTTAATCCATCTTGAATTAATTTTTGTATAAAAATGTAAGGAAGGGATCCAGTTTCAGCTTTCTACATATGGCTAACCAGTTTTCCCAGCACCATTCATTAAACAGGGAAGTATTTCCCCATTTCTTGTTTTTTTCAGGTTTGTCAAAGGTCAGATGGTTGTAGATGTGTGGTGTTATTTCTGAGGCCTCTGTTCTGTTCTATTGGTTTATATATCTGTTTTGGTACCAGTACCATGCTGATTTGGTTACTGTAGCTTGTAGGAAATACCATTTGATCCAGCAATCCCATTACTGGGTATATACCCAAAAGATTATAAATCATTCTACTGTAAAGACACATGCAGATGTAAGTTTATTGTGGTACTATTCACAATAGCAAATACTTGGAACCAACCCAAATGTCCATCAATGAGAGATTGGATAAAGAAAATATGGCACATATACACCACAGAATACTATGCAGCCATAAAAAAGGATCAGTTCATGTCTTTTGCAGGGACATGGATGAAGCTGGAAACCATTATTCTCAGCAAACATCACAAGGACAGAAAACCAAACACTGCACATTCTCACTCATAGGTGGGAATTCATCAATGAGAACACTTGAACACAGGGTGGGGAACATCACACACTGGGCCGTCACTTGGTGGAGGGCTGAGGGAGGGATAGCATTAGGATAAATCCCTAATGTAAATGATGAGTTGATGGGTGCAGCAAACCAACATGTCACATGTATACCTATGTAACAAACTTGCACGTTGTACACATGTACCCTAGAACTTAAAGTATAATTTTAAAAAATGCAACCTGTAGTGTCTTGCTCCTCTGAATAGATTGTAAACCCAAATGTGCATGAATTATCATTATTATCTTTAAGAGATTAGTTGCTTTAGACACAATAAAAAGGAAGTCCATACCAAAAGAAGAAAGAGAGTAAGAGATACCGAGAGAAAGGGGGGGGAAAAAAAAAGAAAAACTTGAGCACACTCAATTGTAGCCATTTCTTTAAAGCTGGGAAGATGAGTTGATTAAATTATACAAAATCTGAAAAAAAAAAAAAAAAAAAAAAAAAAAAAAAAAAAAACTTATAGTGGAGAACCTGAACTTGTACTTTCACCTATCAGTAACGAAGCAGAACCTTCCCCATTTCCATGCTAACCAGTTCAGAAAATGTCAGCTGAAACAGGAGATTAAGATTCAGGGTCACATTACAGTGGATAAAAACATCCATATTTCAAAAGAAAGTATTCATCATACCAATAATCAACCTAGTTTAAGAAAGTCACCCAATAGATACCAGCACCAAAATGGCAGAATTATCTGTCAAGATTTTGAAGCAGCCATGATAAAGAAGCTTCAGTGAGCAATTATGAGCATGATTGAAACAAGTGAAAAAAAATCGGAAGTGTTAGGAAAGAAATAGAAAATCTTTACAAACAATAGAATATATAAGAAATGAAAGAACTGAAAATACAATAAATTCAGATTATGGGCTCAATAGTAACAAAATGGAGAGGACAAGAAAAGAATCAGTGGTTAAAAAAAAAAACAATAGTTATTACTGAATCTACACAACATTCTTTTTTTCAGAAAATGCCCTGAAAAAATAAAGAGGCATTTATAACATAAAATCTAATTTTTTATAATTGGAAAACAGAAAGGGTAGAAGAAGGAGTGGGGTGAAAATTATATTCTAAGAAATACTGGCGAAAAATTTCCCAAATTTGGCAAAATACATAAATAAAAGTACAGATTCAAGAACCAGACCAAGGTCTACCAGAATAACCTCAAAGAAATCCATGCCCATACACTTCATAATTAAGCTTGTATAAACTATAATCAAACTATTTTGAAAGCAGTCAGGTTTAAGTGATATCAGAGAAAAAATTAGAAGGCAGGAGGTTTGTTACCCAAAACCATGAGTTCAGATGGAAGTGGCAAAATATTTTTCAGATGTTGAAAGAAGAGAATTGTTAACTCAAAATCCTATGTAATAGTATCCACTTACCCACAGTTTGGCTTTCTGTGGCTTTGATTGCCTGTGGTCAGTCATGGTTCAAAAATGGTAAATGGAAATTCCATTAAAATCATTAATAAGTTTTAAATTGTGTGCCATTCTTAGTAGTGTGATAAAATCTTATGCTGTCATGCTCTGTCCTGCCTGGATATACTAACGTGATAAAATTTCATATCCTCAGAAATATTAGGATTTTGAACCAGATGATTCTTATTGCAGAGGGCTTTCTTGTGCCTTGAAGGAAGTTTTGGAGCATCCCTGGTCTCTATTCTCTAGTTGCCTGTAGTTGCCCTACTCCAATCAAAGCAATTTCCATCAAAATAACTCAAGATGTTGCAGAATGTTCTGTGGATGGTAGAGGGTAATAGCTCCCATAAAGATCACTGATTACACATTAAATAATATGTTGACATCCCACTTTGAAAATTAAATATTCAAATTGCCTACAAACATGATTACCTCTCCTTTCCTTTCTTTAAGTGATTGAATTTTATACTTTTCATATGCTTTTTGAGTTACCTTTCAATTTCTAATAGTATCCATGAGACCCCATCTTTTGATCTATTCATTTATAAAAACCTATTTATAGATTACTCATCATGTGTGACCCTCATGTTCCCCTCAACTTAATATTTCCTCTTGTCTACTTTAAAAAATCTCTCAGGTATGCATTTACTTTTAAATTATCAAGATAGGTCATAGTTACACTGTATTTCATAAAGTTATGAAAAATACTATAGCAACGTTGCAAAACCAGATAACTAAAGAGGCAAGGCCATCAACAGAAGTAAATGAGAACTCATGTCATATAATTGGAGATAATAGTAAACTGGATAGTACATGACTGATACTGTTTTTCATAGAGGTTGTACTAACTTACATTTCCTCCAAAAGTGAATAAGTGTTTTCTTTTCACACCATCCTCATCAGCATCTATTATTTTTTACTTTTGAATAAATGTCACTCTGACTGGTGTAAGACAGTATCTCATTGTAGTTTTAGTTATTTTCGAATGATTAGTGATGTTGAACATTTTTATCATTTTCTTGGCCATTTTTTTGTCTACTTATTGTTGACTATAGTCACCCTGATGTGCTATCAAACACTAGATCTTGGTCATTCTTTCTATTTTTTGTACTCCTTACCATCCACACTTGTCCTCAACTACCCTTCCCAGCCTCTGGTAACCATCATTCTATTCTCTATCCCCATGAGTTCAACTGTTTTACTTTATAACTCCCCACCATAAGTGAGAACAAATGAAGTTGATCTTTCTATGCCTGGCTTATTTCAATTAAAATAATGACCTCCAGTTCCCTTCATGTTGTCCTGCAACAAGACAGGATCTCATTCTTTTTTATGGCTGAATGGTACTCCATTGTGTATAGGTACTATGTTTTATATATGCGTGGTCTACTGATGGACACTTAGGTTGCTTCCATCTCTGCCCACTTTTAAATGAATTTATTTTTATCTTGAGTTGTTTCAGATCCTTGTAGACTCTGGATATTAGTCCTTTGTTGGATGCATAGTTTGCAAATGCATTCTATCTACTTTATGCAGGTTTTTTGCTCAATCTATAGATTATTTTTTGATGTGCAGAAGATTTTTAGTTTAATTAAGTCCCATTTAACTGTTTTCTGGATTTTTTTGAAGTCTTATCCATGAATTTTCTGCCAAGGCCAATGTCCAGAAGAATTTTTCTTTTTTGTTTTAGATTTTCTTCTCAAGAAAATAGGCACAGAAGAAACATATCATACAAAGGATTGTGCTTTCTTACACACCAACTCTTTTAAATAATGTTCTATTTTTGGCCTCTTTTATATTTTGATGATGACTTTATTTTACAAAGATCTTTCATTCAGAGACTCTAATTGCTTTCACCGAGAGAATAAGGGTTTCTTTTTCATTAAGGTAATATAAATTATATGTATTTTATCTGTAGCTTGTGATATTTTTCCATTATTAGAAGCTATTTTTATACCTATTGCCTTTCAAATTGAAAAAAAAAGTGCTTTTTATACAGCATACCTTTATCCTAATTTGTTTTGTTTTGAATTTTAACAACAATCCTGGCTGATTTTCAGTTTGGTCTTTTCTGTTTTTTTTTGTTTTTAGTTCTAAACTCTCTCTTAATTTGAATATTAATGTTGGACTGAAGTTGTGTTTTGTTTTCTCAAAAAGAATAAATGATGAGCGTATTTTTTGAATCCCTTTGTCTATTAAAGTCATTAAATTACCTATGCAATTTTATTAATAGAATATATGATATGAAATAATATTTGCAAGCTACTTGACATCCAAATTATTACTGTCCTTTTTTATTATCTTTTACCAACCAGTATTACTGATGAAAAGTCTGATACTAGTCTGATTTCTTGCCTTTGTAGCCGACCCAATTCTATTTCTCTCTCTCTCTCTCTCTCTCTCTCATATACACACAAAACACAATATTTTAAAATCCAACCTCATAGACACTTATTTTGTGGTGTACTTTTAAGGAGTCATTACATTTTCCTAACTTTTTGATGGTGGCTGCGGGCCATATAGAGCAGCTGCCGCGGTGGGAGAGGCTGGCCGGAGCTGCACACTCCGCAGAGCAGGTGGGGGCCGGAAACAGATGACCACAGCAGAAGCCCCACGCCCTACCGAGTTGGTGGGATGGCAGCCCACGCCCTGGCATGCAGCTGCAGCCTCTCAACGGTGGCTCCACACCTGGGCATCCCTGTGCTCTCAGGGGACCAGGAAGCCCCCTGCTCCCTGCAGGCTCAGAAGTGCCTGCTCCGGCTCCCAGGCATCTTCCCCCTTCCGGCACCAGCTCCTTGGTGGAGCAAAACTGTGGATTTGTCCTGATAGCCGAGCCTGGACACTGTCACAACCTGGCCGAATGTATGTGTTCTCAGGGCGTCGCTGACATGCCAGCCACCTCGTGCTTCAACCCCCTCTGGAAACTGCTTCTGAGGCCAAAACTTTGGGCACCGAAGGGCATGGGAGGTAGATGACGGGGCTGAGGGCAGCTCGGCGCAAGCCTGCATGTGACCCTTGGCATGGACAGCCTGGGTGCAGTGGACAGCATGTTGATGACAGCAGGAGGCAGAGAGGTTCCTAGGCAAGAAGAGGTGGGTCCCTGGTGAGGCCCAATCTTCAAGCCAGGGATGGCCTGAAGCTGGAAGGCCAGCCTCCTAGTTCTGGTCACGACTCAGATTGAGAACAACCTTGATGCCTTTCAGCCAATCAAGTGGTGCTTTTTCCGGGACTACCCATGGCCCAATCAGCACACACTTCCTCCATTCTGAGCCTATAAAAAAACCCTGGGCTCGGCCAGACACACACTCATTGGGACAACCTGCCTGTGGGTAGGAGCTGCCCATTGCGGGTCTCTCTTCTGCTGAGAGTGGTTCTGTCACTCAATAAAGCTCCTCTTCTTGCTCACCCTCCAATTGTCCATGTAACCTCATTCTTCCTGGAAAAGATGGTAAGAACTTACAACCTGCAGAATGCTGGGAACAAAAGTAGCTGTAACACTTTCCTGGATGGCTCACCAAGTTGTGGTGGGGGCAGGGGGGCGAGGGGAATACTCTCCTAGACTGGAGGAATGAAGTGTGAGGACCTTTCTCGGGACCGGACCTCAGGATTCCTCAAGCCAGAGCTGTAACACTATAGCCCTCTCGCCCTCCGAGTCGCCCCACGTGATGGGAAGCTGTGGTGGGGCCAGGCCAGCCCAGGAGCCATGGACCATAGCAGAGTGGCATGGCTGAAAGAGCTATAACACAAATGGGCTGAAACACAGCCCCCTGAAATATGCGCTGCCCACCGTGATGCGGGAGATGAGACAGAGAGAAGAGCTGTGGCACTTCTAGGATCCCAGACTTCAAGGTTCCCTGAGCCAGGGCTGTGCCATACTGTAACACCCTCTTTGGGGCTCTGCGACTCCTGGCATCTCCAAGCTTTCAGCCACCACCACATTCCCCTCGTCCAGACGTTGGTGCCTGCAGCAGAAGTCCAGTGCAGTAGGCCTGGTCCAACCACAGTCTTGCAAGCAGCGGGTGCCTGTGCCTTTGACTGGAGATGCCCGCCCCACCACAGCCGCTGGCACACCTGGCTGTGCGCAGTGGCCGGAGCCCTCGCTTGCTTGCTCGCACATCCTTCACTGCTCCACATTTGGCTCGCCTTTGGCGGGCATGGGATTCACGTATCTAATGAAATTTTGTGAGGCTGGTAGTGTGTCTGGAATTGGTGGGTTCTTGGTCTCACTGACTTCCAGAATGAAGCCCCGGACCCTCGCGGTGAGTGTTACGGCTCTTAAGGTGGTGCGTCTGGAGTTTGTTCCTTCTGATGTTCGGATGTGTTTGGAGTTTCTTCCTTTTGGTGGGTTCGTAGTCTCGCTGGCTCAGGAGTGAAGCTGCAGTCCTTCGTAGTGAGTGTTACAGCTCTTAAGGCGGCGCATTTGGAGTTGTTCCTTCCTCCCAGTGGGCTCGCTGGCTTCAGGAATGAAGCTGCAGATCTTCGTGGTGAGTGTTAACAGCTCATAAAAGCAATGTGGACCCAAAGAGTGAGCAGTAGCAAGATTTATTGCAAAGAGCGAAAGAGCAAAGCTTCCACAGTGTGGAAGGGAACCCAAGCGGGTTGCCACTGCTGGCTCGGGCAGCCTGCTTTTATTTCCTTATCTGTCCCCACCCACGTCCTGCTGATTGGTAGAGCCCAGTGATCTGTTTTGACAGGGCGCTGATTGGTGCGTTTACAATCCCTGAGCTAGATATGAAGGTTCTCCACTTCCCCATCAGATTAGTTAGATACAGAGTATCAACACAAAGGTTCTCCAAGGCCCCACCGGAGCAGCTAGATACAGAGTGTCGATTGGTGCACTCACAAACCCTGAGCTAGACACAGGGTGCTGACTGGTGTGTTTACAAACCTTGAGCTAGATACAGAGTACCGATTGGTGTATTTACAATCCCTGAGCTAGACGTAAAGGTTCTCCAAGGCCCCACCAGAGCAGCTAGATACAGAGTGTCGACTGGTGTACTCACAAAACCCTGAGCTAGACACAGGGTGCTGACTGGTGTGTTTACAAACCTTGAGCTAGATACACAGTGCTGATTTGTGTGTTTACAATCCCTGAGCTAGACATAAAGGTTCTCAGAGGCCCCACCAAAGCAGCTAGATACAGAGTGTGGATTGGTGCACTCACAAACCTTGAGCTAAACACAGGGTGCTGATTGGTGTATTTAAAATCCCTGAGCTAGACATAAAGGTTCTCCAAGGCCCCACCAAAGCAGCTAGATACAGAGTGTGGATTGGTGCACTCACAAACCTTGAGCTAAACACAGGGTGCTGATTGGTGTATTTACAATCCCTGAGCTAGACGTAAAGGTTCTCCAAGGCCCCACCAGAGCAGCTAGATACAGAGTGTCGACTGGTGTACTCACAAAACCCTGAGCTAGACACAGGGTGCTGACTGGTGTGTTTACAAACCTTGAGCTAGATACACAGTGCTGATTTGTGTGTTTACAATCCCTGAGCTAGACATAAAGGTTCTCCAAGGCCCCACCAAAGCAGCTAGATACAGTGTGGATTGGTGCACTCACAAACCTTGAGCTAAACACAGGGTGCTGGTTGGTGTATTTAAAATCCCTGAGCTAGACATAAAGGTTCTCCAAGGCCCCACCAGAGTAGCTAGATACAGAGTGTCGATTGGTGTACTCACAAACCCTGAGCTAGACACAGGGTGCTGATTGGTGTATTTACAATCCCTGAGCTAGACATAAAAGATTCTCCACATCCCCACCAGACTCAGGAGCCCAGCTGGCTTCACCCAGTGGATTCCGCACGGGGGCTGCAGGTGGAGCTGCCTGCCAGTCCCGCGCTGTGCGCTCGCGCTCCTCAGCCCTTGGGTGGTCGATGGGACTGGGCGCCATGGAGCAGGGGGCGGCGCTCATAGGGGAGGCTCCGGCGCACAGGAGCCTATGGAGGGGGTGGGAGGCTCAGGCATGGCGGGCTGCAGGTCCCGAGCCCTGCCCTGCAGGAAGGCAGTTAAGGCCCGGTGAGAAATTGAGCGCAGCGCAGGTGGGCTGGCACTGATGGGGGACCCAGTGCACCCTCTGCAGCCGCTGGCCTGGGTGCTAAGCCCCTCATTGCCCGGGGCCGGCAGGGCCGGCCGGCTGCTCCGAGTGCGGGGCCTGCCAAGCCCACGCCCACCCGGAACTCCAGCTGGCCTGCAAGCGCCGCACACAACCCCGGTTCCCGCTCGCGCCTCTCCCTCCACACCTCCCCGCAAGCTAAGGGAGTGGGCTCCGGCCTTGGCCAGCTCAGAAAGGGGCTCCCACAGTGCAGCGGTGGGCTGAAGGGCTCCTCAAGTGCCACCAAAGTAGGAGCCCAGGCAGAGGAGGCGCCGAGAGCGAGCGAGGGCTGTGAGGACTGCCAGCACTCTGTTACCTCTCAGTAGTGTGAGCCAATGCAGCCTGCCGGGCCAAGTGAGCCCAATGAGCTCAGCGGGCAGTAGCAAAACTCAAGCAGAGGCGCCGCGGGCAACAAAGGTTTCTGGCTGGTGAAGAAACACCTGAAGGAGCCTGTAACAAACACTATGAATACTTCTAATATATGATTAGTCTGGAAATTTCAGGTTCTACATTTTCTCTCTTCTCTCAGAATCTCTTGTCAAATATTGGGCCATTTGGGCTGATACACTTTTATCTATTTGTAATTCACCATAACTGAAGTGTTATACTTGATGTAAGTCTCCAAAAGATTAAACATCATGTTACTGATTGCTTAATCAAGAGACCTACTTTCTGATCAATATTGTGATTAAAATCATTTATGCTATTAATGGCAGAAAAGGTTGTTGCCTATATTTATACATTTATTTGGAAGTTGTGTATTTTGTTTAGGGCATATTCTCTATGTTCTTTAGGAATGCATAGTGATGACACTAGCTGTTATGTATTTTTATATATTTTCTGCTAACTGTTCCCCGATAATGAAGTGTTATTCTCATCTATACTGATTTTTTTATATGCGGGTATCCTTGTTTATTATTCATTTAAAAATGTATAATAGATTGATTGTGTTTCTGTAAAGAATTTATGGTATTCCTCTTCTGGTTTGTGTGTTTGTATATGTAATCAAATAGATGTGTGTGTGTGTGTGTACATATCTATTTGATAACCTGTTTCGCTGACAGGTCTTTCCCTAAAAAGAAAAAAAATGACTTGTGTAAATATTGCCACTAGGCTGTCTTTTCTTAATGGTAAGGAGAAACTTATTTTTGGAAATAAATGGGAACAATCTAACCCTGGAACACCAGGATTCACAACTGAATCCCTAATTGACTCCAGGCAATTAATTCAGATCCTCTATTGGTTAGCCCTCAGATTTTTACCGGGGTTAATCTTTATGATACTCTCTGTATTGAGATGAAATAATTCAAGAGCTGAATGGTAGAGTGCTTTCATAACTATCCCTGTAATTAATGAGATTGTTTTCAGCCTGAGATTCACATGCTCTTCATGCTGATACTATGGTTGGAAAAACCCCAGTGGTCTGGCTGAAAAATTGACTCCCACTATCAATGCAGTCTGATATTGAACCTGTATTGGAACAATGCTAAACTCTTCCATCCTCTGACATCTCTTTTTTTTATATATATAATCTCAGCTTTGGTGGATTTGTTTCCTTTCATGTCACTTTATTTTCATATTAATAAGGTCTATTGAAGGAGGAGGGAGAAAAATACAAATGCCTGTTTCACCATCTTGCTGGTGAATCAAATAAATACGTACTGAGTACTGAGTTTTCAAAAGCTTCACACTGATATCTGTAAATGTAATATTGTTTCCTGCTTTTCAGAAAAAAAAATAGTTACTACAAGATTTGCCAGAATCTGTAATATTTTTAAAAACTGGATTATTTTTAGTTATATTTGACATACAATAATTTGTTTAAATCAAAGTCTGATCTAAAATTGTCTAATCTTTCTCTTAATGTACTTAGTAAATGCAAATCAATGATCACAAAAAAGAAATTCACTAATATGACAGCAACATTAAGACATATATATGTATATGTGACTATACATACACAAGTGAGAGCAATATTGGACATGACTAATGGATACGGTAAGGTTGGTTCACGCATCTCATGATGTTTTGTGAAACTATTAAGGAAAGTGCACTTGACATACCATATCATGGGGTTAATTACATTCTGTCATGCTTCAAGTTTATTCATTGTAATTTAAGACACAGACAATTTATTTTAATAGTATATTACAACTTACCTTTATCGTGTATAAGTGCTGTGTCATTTTCTGCTTACCATTTTTTTATCATGTGCTATCATACTTATTTGATGGTCATTCTAAATTCTCAGTGAAGGGACAAATCGCATATCTCTAACATTACATACTATCAAGTTTTTAATAGTATTTATCCTGATATGTATTTGACATTGAGAAATTATCTTCCATTATTAGCTGGGTAGTTAATGGAAAGTATTGACTTTTTATTTCTGATTTTCAAATTAAGAAGAAAGCACAGAATACGTTCTTAAGATCAAATTTAATCATTTCCTGTTGGAGGCTTTATTTCTTTTATGTCTTTGTGATTCACTATGATGTTTTACCTTGTTCTCACTCCTAGCCCATAAGATTTTGTCTGCTATTACGTTTACCTTTTGTTAGATAGCAAAATAAAATAAATTATGATGATCCTAAAAATTCAACAAAATAAATGTTTTGACTATTCAGCTTCAAAAATTTGGTAAGTGCAAAAATCAATACATGATTTAGGAATATAATGTGATGTAATTTCTAGACAGATTTTTCAAAATGAATAGTCCAATTAATGCAGGGCTGTATCTCTTAAGAGTCCTTATCTTAATTTTAATCTTTATGATACTTTCCTAAATTATATTCCTGCTAAGGAAAGGGATAGCAAATAGTCTGTAACCTTGGGGGAACACAAAAATAAGAATCAGGAAAATTATTCTGTAAAAATACTCATGAAACATTTGATGTCCTCCTTATGATGTCTTTTAACAGAAGAAACACATTCTGTCCGTGTCGCTTATGGTCCAAAATTTGAAATTTATGTTACATGGCTGATGACTACTGAAGAATGTCAGATAGAGCATTATTGGACAAAAAAAGGTGGAGATATTTTCCGACTAAAATAGGTCCCTTTTTGAAGGTGATGCTTTTTTGTGTATCACTTAGATACATCATATGCTCGATCTCAGTCTGGGTGCACTCTAAAACAGCTAAGATGAACCCAAGAGCTGTCTCAAACTTTATGTTTCACCTGTGTCTTTTGATCTCTTCTGTCTTTTGTTTTATTGGTAAAATGTAATAATGACTAAGATCTCCAATTGCTGTGAGTCTGATTTGATGACCCAGCTACAGGTGTGTTATGTCAGTGTCATTCATCTATTTTCAAAAAGTGGTTCCTTAGTAAGAAAATTACAAACGTGGTTTTGTATTGAAAAAGTGAGAAATCAATCTCCATAATTACAACAAGATACGATTCCTTTTGTCAATATCTGTGCTGTTTGTATTTGAAATTCAACAAGGCAAAGACCCTGTGAGGTTTAAAGGAGAATAACTTGTTCAGTACTGCGTATGTTGACAATGTCCCTTGTAGATCAATTACATTTAAGACTTTATTTAGAATTTGTAAACTCTCTGAATTCACTACAGTTGTTCTTCAAATCCATAAGTTTAGTTATTAATCTGAAATTTCCTGTAGAAATCAGGTTGCAGAACTTTGTGAAAATGTGTACAAGAAACCCATGGGATTAATACCTTCAACAAACAGGAGAAAAATGTTTTCATTTTTTAACATAAAGCATTGTGCTTGTAGAAATTTGAATTATAATGTATATAGATGTAGAATTGCCCTGTTAATATCCAAGAATATATAACTTCAATATTTAATATTATATTAATATTTTAACATAGATAACGCATAATCAAATAGACAGAGTGTAAAGATTTCAGAAATTTTGATTCTGTGTGTTACAGTAGGTAATGTTTTGTTCTAATCTTCATATAATACAGTGGGAGAAAACAAGGGAAAACTTACACAATAGAATATAGTGTAGTGTAAGAATCAACATCATGAAGAAAAACCATGAAAACACATTAACATTTTCAATACCTTAATTTATCTTTTAGGAAAAATTAGTTATAGTAGTATAACTCTACACCATATACTATATAGTATAGTATAGTGTATAGTATAGTGTAAATTCATTGTAATTTTTTTAAGAAATGAGAAAAAAGGTTATACCATCTAAGTGGTACACCAAAGACCTAGCAGGGTCTTTTCCTTGTTGAATTTCAAATACAAAAAGTACTAGATATTGACAAAAGGAATCTTATCTTGTAATTATGGAGATCGATTTCTTGTTTTTCAATACAAAAGCATTCTTGTTTTTCAATACAAAAGCACATTTGTAATTTTCTTACTAAGGAACCACTTTTTGAAAATAGTATATATTAGTATATACTGTATATTATAGTATATACTATATATTATAGTATATATAGTATATATAGTATATATTAGTATATACTATACAAAACCACATTTGTAATTTTCTTACTAAGGAACCACTTTTTGAAAACAGTATATATTAGTATATACTATATATTATAGTATATATCGTATATACTAGTATATATTATATAATATAGTATATATAATATATACTAGTATATACGATATATACTATATACTAATATAGTATACGCTATATAGTATATATTAGTATATATAGTATATATAGTATTATATATATACTATATGTAGTATATATAGTATTATATATACTATATGTAGTATATATAGTATTATATATACTATATGTAGTATATATTAGTATATAATATATAGTATATACTATATTATAATATATACTAATATATTAGTATATATTAGTATATACTATATATACAATATATTAGTATATATTAGTATATATATTAGTATATATATTAGTATATATATTAGTATATACTAGTAATATATAGTATATATTAGTATATACTATATATACAATATATTAGTATATATAGTATATACTATATATACAATATATTAGTATATACTATCTATTAGTATATATTAGTATATACTAATATATTGTATATATAGTATATACTAATATATTGTATATATTAGTATATATTAATACATTGTATAGTTATATTAGACATAGTTATATACTATATTATATACATAGTTATATACTATATTATATATACTATATATAATATATAGTATATACTAATATATTGTATACAATAGTATATACTAATATATTGTATACATTAGTATATACTAATATATTGTATACATTATTATATACTAATATATTGTATATATTATTATATACAATATATTGTATATATTAGTATATATTATATATTATATATAGTATATATAATATAGTATATAACTGTGTCTAATACATATAGTATATATAATTATATATACTATATATATAATATATTACTATATAGTATAGATCATGCATCATTTAACATTTCAGAGGAAAGATTGTTTTGTGGCATCCTGAAAGTAACAAGACAATTTATATTTCTTTGCATATTTAGATGGATGACTGTGGCATGAGGATGTAATATTACAGTGTTCTTAATTTGTTTGTTTATGAAAACAGATGCACTCTAGACAAATTCCATGATGCTGTTGCAATAAAGCAATAATCCATTTATAAGTGCATAAATGGTATATCACTTAAATGATATAACCTTTTTTCTCTTTTTTTTTAAAAAATTACAATGAATTTACTGTGTCAATTGGTTTTTGTCTGGTTACAGAAAAAAGTGGTAGGTCTTATAGCTAGAACAGCTCTTATCACTAAGTGCTAACAGCATAATTCATTCCAAAAAAGTAGTTCTACTTAATGGACATTAGTTACCCTGAGTATGTGTAGATTAATTGGAAGGGATATTTGAATTTTTCACATGGTTGTGTTATAATAGTTTACCCTTAGTTTGAAGTAGCAGTCTTCAATATTGTAAAAAACAATATTCTTGAAACTTATTTTCCCTAAATAATTGTAGCATGCCCTTTGAAAATATATACAGATAAAGCAAATGAAGATATACATTGAATAGTCTTACCTATTACATATGCTTTAAAAAATCAGATGGAATTTTAAGCTAGCAAAATTTGGAGGAGGTGGATAAGTTATAAATTGGCGTGAATCACTTTACTGGCAAGTAATTCTGAAACTCTTTTGATTACCGATCATAAAACTTTTAAAGTGTCTATTTATTTGTTCATTTCTAGCCCACTTATTTTCTTTTTCAGGGATTGTAGATCATTAAGAAAAAAATGTGCATAATGTGTAATTTTTCTTAATTGTCTTAAATACAGTTCAGACAAAGGCTTATTTTCCAAATTCCATAGAAATAATATTCTTGATTACAGTCTTGTTTTCAGTTAAGGGTTTAAATTGCCTTGGATTTTCAATTTTTATAGTACTATAACTCATATTAGACATAGTGTATTTTTTACTCCTGAAGAAGAATTAGAAGTTATTTTTGATAAATGGAAAACTGAGGAAATATCTGAATTGTTAGGTCCAGAATATTATGATCAATATATAGTTCAGAGATAAGGGGAATTATACAAATAACATAAAGTACTTCCAGTAGGTATTTAATTTGTTTCTGCAGAAATAATCAAATTTATCAGCATTGAGCCTTTGATGTACATGCCATTTTGGCTTTAGAACAGAGCAAATCATATTTGACTTTCTGTCTCTTTTAGGCTATGCAAACCCAAGATAAACTTGTACAATGAGAAGACAAATTGTATCTTACCTATGACTTGGTTTCTATCTGCCTTTGTCTCAGTGATCCTGAGAAACTGTCCGTGTGTGCGTGTGTGTGTGTGTCCTGAGCATATTATAGCTGAATTTTCAGAAACAGTTTGCTTAAACTGTCTCAGAGTTATGATTATATTCTCATCATGGTATTTAGATTGACAGACACACGGGGAGTACAGACTATGAAAATCTGACCAGTTTTATTGTTTGTTTGTTTGTTTGAGACGGAGTCTCGCTCTGTTGTCCAGGCTGGGGTGCAGTGGCAATATCTCAGCTCATGGCAAGCTCCGCCTCCCGGGTTCACGCCATTCTCCTGCCTCAGCCTCTGGAGTAGCTGGGACTACAGGTGCTTGCCACCATGTCCGGCTAATTTGTTGTATTTTTTAGCAGAGACGGGGTTTCACTGTGTTATCCAGGATGGTCTTGATCTCCTGACCTCGTGATCCTCCTGCCTTGGCCACCCAAAGTGCTGGGATTACAGGCGTGAGCCACCGCGCCCTGCCTGACCTGCTTCTTTGTGCATCATAACAAAATCTCTAAGACAGAATTGGCAATTTTTGAAAAAAAAATGCTTCTTCTCAGAGTGATTTCAAGGCAACTTTGCAAAATTCTATTTTTTTGGTGTTGATTTGCTTTGAATTTTTGCTATGCCAATTAATCAATATAAAATTATTGATTCCTGAATTATTGATTAAATATTCCTGTAGAATGAATTATTTCTGGCAGCCTGTAGAAGGAAACACAGCCCTGCCCAGACTTTGATAAGTCCAATGAAACCTCCATCAAACTTCTGACCTAAGAACTGTGATGTAATAAATTTGTGTTATTTTAACTTACCAAATTTGTGGTAACTTGTTATGGTAGCAATGGAAAACTAATACAGTATGAAATTACAAATAGTAATCTAATTTAAAGATAATTTGTCCAGCCTACATTGCCTAGTTGACAAACCGATGTGAAATTTCAATGCTTAATTGGTCTTATATATTTCAGCAAGTTAAGAAAAATAACCTGTGACATAAAATAACAAAAGTTAAAGTAGAAAGTTTTTAATATGTTTCTTTAGAATTTAGAACAAACTATTTTATGAAAGCTTGCCACTTTCTTCCTACTTTTCTTCCTTTTTCTCCTCTTTTTCCAACTTTTTCTATTGTTTCTGAGCAATGTTTGAAAATAAAAGTTCAAAATGTAAAGGATCTATTTTATACTTGATTTTCAGAAATATTTGCTAATGTACTCAAATAAAGAATCTCTATGTGTTCTAATTATTATTTACACCTATATTACCTCTTTCCTTCACTATAGACTTCTTAATATTTTATTACTGTTTATGTACTTTAGAGGATTTGATGTTGAAAGACTCCTTAATTTTTTTAATGTAATATCAACAAACCATATTTGGAAAACAACCCAGAAAAAAGACTCATGTTATACTCTGGAGATATTCTCAAGACAGTTTAATTTGATATATGTATAATAATTTGATATTGTATAATATATATTTAATTTAATATAATATGTTAATTTAATATATACAATAATTTGTATGTTTAAATCAAAGTCTGATCTAAAATTGTCTAATCATTGTCTTAATATACTCAGTAAATTCAAATCAATGATGATCACAAAAAGAAATTGACAAATATGACAGCAACTTTAAGACATATATATATTCACAAGCACATATAGATATACACACACATTCAAGTGACAGCAATATTGGAAATGACAAATGAATATGGTAAGGTCGATTCACACATCTTATGAAGTTTTTTGAAACTAGCTATTAAGGAAAGTGCATTTGACATACCGTATAATTGCGTTAATTACATTCTGTCATGCTTCAAGTCTATTCACTATAATTTAGGAAGATGTACACAATTCATTTTAAGAGTATATTACAACTCACTTTTATTGTGTATAAATGCTGTGTCATTTTCTTTTTACATTTTTTATCATGTGCTATCATACTTACTTGATGGTCATTGTAAGTTCTCAGTGAAGGGATGAATCACATGTCTTTAACATTAGTTTTTATCAAGTTTTTAACAGTATTTAACTTACCTCAATGTGTATTTGACCTTGAGAAACTATCTTCCATTATTAGCTGGGTAGCTAATGAACAGTATTGACTGTTTATTTCTGATTTTCTAATTAAGAAGAAAGTACAGGCTGGGTGTGGTGGCTCATGCTTGTAATCCCAGCACTTTGGGAGGCTGAGGCGGTGGATCACATGAGGTCAAGAGTTCAAGAACAGCCTGCCCAACATGGTTAAACACCTTCTCTACTAAAATGCAAAAATTAGCCGGGTGTGCTGGTGGGCACCTGTAGTCCCAGCTACTTGGCAGGCTTAGGAAGGAAAATAGCTTCAACCTGGAAGGAGGCAGTTGCAGTGAACAGAAATCTCACCACTGCACTCCAGCCTGGGTGACAGAGCGAGATTCCATCTCAAGAAAAAAAAGAAGGAGAAGGAGGAGAAGAAAGAGGAGAAGAAGAAGAAGGAGGAGAAGGAGGAGAAGAAGGAGGAGAAGGAGAAGAAGAAGAAGAGGAAGAGGAAGAAGAAGAAGAAGGAGGAGGAGGAGGAAGGAGAAGGAGAAGAAGAAGAAGAGGAGGAGGAAGAAAAAGAAGAGGAAGAAGAAACATTTTTAAGATCAAATTGGATAATTTCCTATTGGAGGCTTTATTTCTTTTACTTATTTTTGATTCACTGTGATGTTTTACTTGATTCTCCACCCTAGCCATAAGATTGTATCTGATATTATGCTTACCTTTTGCTGGATAGCAAAATTAAATAAATTATAATGATCCTAAAATTCAACAAAATGAATGCTTTGACTCTTCATTTTCAAAAATTTGGTAAGTGCAAAATCAATACGTGATTTAGTAACATAATGAAACATTTTTTCTAGACAGATTTTTAAAAATAAACAGCCCAGTTAATGCAGGGCTGTATCTCTCAAGAATCTTTATCTTAATTTTAATTTTTATGATACTTTTCTGAATTATTTTCCTGGTAAGGAAATGGCTAGCAGTTATTCTGTAACCTTGAAGAACATGAAAAAAATCAGTAAAATGATTCTGTGAATGTATTCAGTAAAGTATTTGATGTTCTTCTTATAATGTCTTTTAACAGAAGAAGCCCATTCTGTCTGGGTTGCTTATGGTCCAAAATTTCAAATTTATGATATATGGCTAGTGACTACCGAAGAATGTCAGATACAGCAGTATTGGACAAAAAGGTGGAGATATAAGTTGTAATATATGCATATAATAATATGTTAGTAACTTTCAGGAACATTTCTAAGTTCATTAATATATTTGTTTCTTTTAAAACTAATAAATGACATTTCATTACTCTGCTGAAAATAATAAATAATTATTAAATAATAATTTCAATGTAGTGTCAAGTTCCAAAATCTTTTGCAATGGTGCCAACCATATATGTGTGTGTTTCTGTGTGTGTGTGTGTGTGTATATATATATATCTCTCCATATACATATATTTAATATATAACTTAATATATATATGATGAACAGTAGCAGAACTACTGAGAAGCCAATGAAGCATAACATTCATGAATCTTACTCGTATTGGCTTCTCTCAATCACAGGGAGAGATCTTAATAATATAGTCACAAGATATTATTAAATTTACAAAATTATGTATTTTCACAGCAGTCAAAATTTATTTCTTTTTTCTCCTTTCTTCTTTTCATACCCTCCCCCATCTCAGTGGTTCAGTTATAATTATTGCTGCCACCATAGTCATCTGAACATAACATATTACCTTATAGGAACCATTTAAATGTCTCTCTTAAAATTAAAAATACCTTCCTTTATTGTTTCTCTGTTTATATTAATAATTTATATTTATATTTATCCTTATATATTTAGAAATACTGTTTCATCAGTGAATTACCATAAGCTACTAAAGTTTATAATCTTTTTAATTTCAGATAAAACCAAAATACTTCTTCTAAAATTCTTCTGAAATTATGATTTCTAATTTCCAATACCAACAGCCCTATAACAAAATAACATGATGAAAAACAAGCATAAGAATTTTTAATTTCTTTTTCATTCTGATCCTCCAAAAGAAATGAAATTGCAGTTGTATAAACAGATCTTTGATCACCACAGTAACCAGAGTCTAAGAGTTTTTCAGAAGCTTGTCAGGATCACAGCCCACACACGTATTAGAAAAAAAAAAAAAAAAAACTAAGAAAACTGCTGTAAGATTTAATGTAATTTCTACAGGAGCTATTAGTTATGATGTTATAGTAGTCAATAATTCATAGTCCTTGATGTATCTTTTTTTTTTTACCAACTATTAAATTTAACCAACACCCAATGAGCAACTATTATATTTTACAGGCCACTATGCCAAGCAAACCAATGGATTAGGTAGACAGGTAGAAAGATAGTAGAGAGATTATAGGCCTCTCTAAAATTATTTGACAATCTAATGAGTTAATAAATACACTTAAATTAAAAAAAGAAAATATAATATACCTCTTAAGATATAAGAATTATGGAACAATCATAACATTTGAAATATTTATTATTGTATATATTTATCAGGTACAATGTGATGTTTTGATATCTGTATACATTGGAATGCTGAAATCAGGATAATTAATATGATTATCTCCACTTAATTTTTTGTTTTGAGAACATTTAAAATCTATTCTCAGTAATTTTCAAATATATAATAAATTATTATTAACTACAGTTACTGTGCTATAAAATAAATCTCTAGAATTATAGACAAAGACTATAATGTAGATATTATATATATCCAATTATAGATAAAAAGATGCATGTTTTACACAATTAGATAGATAGATAGATAGATAGATTGATTGATTGATTGATTTGAATAAAACAAATAGCCTAGACTATGTTACCTTGGGCAAATTATTTAAATTCTCTCACCCATTTGTTAAAAGTAGATTGCAATAGCCACATTAGTTTTGTTGCATGAATAAACAACACATGCAAAGTAATCACAGACATTGCCATATTGATATTGTTGGTTTGAACATCATTGTTATCATTATTACAACCAATAAAAATGCATGAGGACAACTTAGTAGTGGTGAGATCACAGTTTCCAAGTGAGTCAGTAAAGCCTTCCATGTTTAGGTGAACTAAAAATGAATGTGATCACTGCAGGAACTTAAGAATGACTAACTGCTATGAAAGAAGTCAAAGGAATCGAATGGAAGATACGTTTCTATAGAATGTACATTCTGATTTTACCAATAGTTTGTAGTATATTGAAGATTTGTGCATTTCTGTGTATATGCATGAGCTGGGGAGGCTGAGAGGGAGGAGTGCAAGTTGCCCTGTCACCTGTAAATAATGGGGATGACTTTTCAAATTTTAGAGTTAAAAAAAAGTTACTAAATGGAGACGATAGAGACTAGAAAGGATGAAACGTGTGTTCATGATTGAGCAGGTAATTAAGTCTGTCTGTGGAGCAAATGTAGGCAGTAGAGAGGCCTAAGTAAGGTCCAGGATATTATGAAATTACTTAAAGTGGTCTCATGAATACTGTTTGGTCCTCCAAACATCGAAACATCTTTTGTATATTAGAAATCTCTTAATGAATAGTAAAAGCCAATGCTGTGATATTGCAAAGGAAAATGAACTATTGCAATGTGTCAGACTGTTCTAGAGAGCATTTCCATAAGAGTTTACAGGCTATTAGTAATTCATAATGCACTACAATTCTTACATTCTATGAAGTTAAATGATGAAATACCAAATTAATGTCTCACATACATCCTTGACTTTAGTGTCCATTCATGTTTCTAGCATACTGTCCTTCATCTAGAAGATATTCATTAACTAAGTATGGTGTTAGTAAGCATTGAATGCATGATAAGACAATACATTAATTTATACCTGCATGCATTAAGAAATGTGTTGAACAGAGGATTAGGTAGCTACCACAACAAATAAGTGAAGTACCTTTTTTCAGAAACAAATTTCAACTGGGAAAGAATTATTACAGGGTTCATCTGTAGTGTTCACGAATCAAGAGTAGAGCAAATAAATTAATAAAAATATTTTATTGGAAATCACTTAGATCCTTGATCTAATCTGTGAGGTCAAAGAAGTTCATCTATATACATTTTGCTTGGCTAGATATGTTACTTATACTTGAGAAAAAATAATACATTTTAGGATTTAAATTGTTACTTTTAACTGTTTTTGTTAATTAAAATTTAAATGTATATAATTCAAATTCATTAACAAGTTATTATAATGTAATCTTTCAATATTCCTCTGCATTCACGTTTATTATGTGTTTTATTACAAAAAGATGTGATTTTCTTCTAGAATGTTAACTAGCAAAATTTTTATAGTTTTTGTTGTCATCCTCACATGATGAAAGTTTTAACTAATTTTTACTGCCTTTAAATCTTTTATTTTATATGTTAAAATATGACAGTTTTTATTAACACATGAGTAATTCGTATTTATAAGAATAATCTAAAATGATTCTGGGAAGAATAATTTTTATTTTTCTTCCAAATACTTAACCAGATTATCACATTTATTTTATTAACAAAAAATACACAATACATTTTCTAATGGCAGCAATATTTTATGTGTATATTGTCATAGATAAGATGTATAGTGAAGTATATATGTATATAGTTATCAAAATATGTTGTAATATGTGTATATAATAATATATAACTAAGTCTTAGGAACTTTTTTAAGATCATTTAATATATTTGTTTATTTTAAAACTAATAAATGACATTTCATTACTGAACTCAAAATTGATAATAAATAATTATGAAATAATAATTTAAATGTAGTGACACGTTCCAAACGCTTTTTAAATAGGGCCAATCAGCCACCACTTTATGGGAATTACATGTATTACTTCTTTTAATTCTCAAACAGTTCCATGAACTATACTCTTTTTATTGTCTGGATTTAGAGAAGAGGATGTTAAGAATTGGATAGGTGAGATAATTTATATCAGTTAACAGGCCTTCTATGTGTTGGAGCCGGTACATAAATCCAGGCATTGTGACTCTAAAGCTAGCTTATTTTTTTCACTGTTTTATTTTTTCTTTATTTTTAAAAACAATACTTCATTTTTTATTCTTTTTAACTGTCATGGAAACGACAGAATTATTTATTTCTTACCCTTTTGAGGAAATTTGGGAATTTTTCACTTTGTCACCCTCATATTTCATGCTTACTAACCCCCCTTGTTCACAATGTTGTTGGTTTTTCTTTTTTGATCATATCTGTAATTACTTTTCCAGACCATATAATTGGAACTTCTGCTATAAGATGTTTGCAGACTTTATAATAGGTAAATGTAAATTTCTGAAAAGCTGTGTTTCCCTAGAACCAACGCAGTTATAGAACAGTGGCATGGCAACCTCTTCATCAACAGAGTAAAAAGATTTTACAGTAGTAGATCATTCAGTATCAGCATCATCCATAGGTTCAGCAATGTGGTTGGCGCTAATTGTCACTTGAGATGGGAATTTGCCACTGTGTGTTATACCATGTAGTGAGCCAAGGAAAGTGTAAGGCACTTAGCTAGTGTGGTAGCTTGAATTATTGATCTCAATTCTTCACTGCCTTGTAGTGACAGTATTATGCATCCATATGAACCCCTTGACATTGGGGTTGGTCTTGTGACTTGCTTTAGCCAATTAGATGTTTTAGATGGGAAGTGAGCAGAAACTTGAAATATCCTTGTGCAGTTGAACTTGTCCTGAATTTTGACTGTGGAAAAATGTGCTTCAGTTAGCTGCTCAGAGTGTGAACATGTGGTACCAGACTGGAGTCAACCTACAACTTGGAACCAAGACCAGTGGAGCCTTCCTTATTAGAGCAGCCAAGCAACTAGCTGACCCAGATACAATTCAGAATCTTCATCGGATTTAGTAATGTCTTTCTTTAGTCTCCTTCAATTTGGAACCATTCTTCAGCCTTCATGACTTTGACATTTTTGCAGAGTACATGTCATTTACTGTATAGAATATACTTCAATTAGTCCTTTTTGGTTACATTCTGGTTACTCACCTTTGGTTAAAAAAATAAAATAAAAATAAACCCAGAGAGATGTGCTTATGTCCTGGAACGTGATGATCCTGTTCAACATAGTACAGTCGGCCCTCACTGTTGCTGGGTTCTGCATTCCTGAATTCAACCAAAAACTGATCAAAAATATTTGAGGAATAAACAGTGTCTGCAGACTTTGTTTTCTTTGCCATTATTCCCTAAACATAATAGTATAACAACTATTTACACAGTATTTACACTGTATTAGGTATTATACATAATCTAGAGATAATATTGAGTGTTTTGGGAGGATGTGTGCAGGTTATATGCAAATATGACACCATTTTTTATATTGGGCTTGAGCTCAGTGTATTTTTGTATCCGCAGAAAGTCCTGTAACTAAGTCATTACAGATCTCAAGTGACAACTGTAGTGGCATAAGAGTCCTGGATTTAAGGCACCCAAATATGTGTGTTCAATCATGTAACTCATTTTTTTTTTAAGTCAGTAAAAGACAGTGTGGTGGCCCGCGGCTATAATCCCACTGCTTTGAGAGGCTGAGGTGGGAGAATCACTTGAGCCCAGGACTTCAAGACCAGCCTGGGGCAACCCAGTGAGACATTGTCTTTTCAAAAAAACTTTAAAAAATTAGCTGGGTGTATTGGTGCGCTATGAAATTCCAGCTATTCAGAGGCGAGAGGACAGCTTGAGCCCAGGAGTTAGAGGCTCCAATGAGCTATGATGGTGGCACTGCACTCCAGCCTGGGTGACAAAGCCATCTCCCGTCACAAAATAAATAAATGAGTAAATAAATATAAATTTCAATTTTTAAAAATCAATAAACTCCAGGGAAAGAATTTAAAAGATATAATGCACACATAATGTTCAAAAATGTTGTATATTTTTAGCAGACACTAAAAAGCAAATTTAATCAAAAGAAATATGTTAAAAATATGTTAAAGAAGTTCTCTAATTTTCTTCTGGGGGAAAAATTGAATTTCTATTTCTTTTCCTTTTTCTTTCTTTCTTTTGTTTTGTTTTGGTCCCTCCAGGTGCTACGCTCAGAGAATGGTTGCAGAGTAGACTACGTTCATGGGTATAATTTGAGGCCAATTCAGGATTTCCGGAATGAAATATTTTTTTAAAAAGTACAACATAGGTGGGAACTGAACAATGAGAACACTTGGACACAGGAAGGGGAACATCACACACTGGGGCCTGTTGTGGGGTGGGAGGAGATGGGAGGGATAGCATTAGGAGATATACCTAATGTAAATGAGGAGTTAATGAGTGCAGCACACCAACATGGTGCATTTATACATATGTAACAAACCTGCACGTTGTGCACATGTACCCTAGAACTTAAAGTACAATAATAAAAAAAGTACAACATAGCCTGTCTGCTCCATGTGATTTTGTATCTATATACCTATGTCTATTTCATTATAAATTAAATCACCTTTCTCTGAATTTTACTATATTTGTTGACAAGAGCTGCTTAGGCTTAAAACCTGGTATGTATCCATGAACGTTTCTGAACACACATTTGTGAAGCTCTCTTCATTTCATTTGCCCTCCTGCCATAACTGAAGATTTACAAATCCTTCTTTAGGATACTGCAGCAACCACTGCCCTGCCCTCTGCCTCTAGTTCCTTGAAAACTCTCATTTACACTTAGAAAAGCTTCCACATTACTCTTTCTGAAGCAATCATAAATAAATTTTTGCTGTATAAAATTTTCTAATTTCATTTACTGTGTATCAAATATAGCCTAAACCAGGAATTTCCAGTCTTTGACTTCCCTGGGGTACATTGGAAGAAGAAAAATTGTCTTGGGCCACAAATTAAATACAATAACACTAACAATAATAGATGAGCTAAAAAAAATCACCAAAAAAAAATCTCATAATGTTTTAAGAAAGTTCATAAATTTGTGTTGGGTCACATTCAAAGCCGTCCTGGGCCCCTTGCAGCCTATGGGCCATGGGTTGGACAAAACTGACCGAAACTGTCAAGAATAAAACACAAGTCATCTGTGATTGATGGCTGGATAGCAAATGTTAAAATCTAACTCTGAGGTGGAAGGGAGAAGGGAACTGATTTGTAATTACAGCTATCTCTGGGAATACATGGGAGATTGGTTTCAGAGGACCCCTACATATATGAAATGTCCATACTCAAGCCCTGCAGTCATCCTTGTGAGATTTTCTATACCACAAATATATTTTTGTTGCATTAGGTTGAGAAAAATCCACCTATAAGTGGACCTGAGTACTTCACAACCTGTTATTCAAAGGTCCACCATATTGCCCATTTCTGTACTGTAAATTCTCCCACCATGTCTACCCACGTGACATCACTGAACATGGAGTTGAGAAAGGGTGAACACTAACTAACTTGTTAGTAGGTACAGGTCAGCCTCAGTATACTTCTGTTATCTTAACACACTTTATGTTTCTAAGCTCGATCCTTATCTATTGCTCTAAATAGAAATAATCCCCTACTCAAATTAGGCAATCTTCAAAGTTGTAATGAAACATCATTCAGACTGGATTACCAACTAAAATCCTTATGCTTTCGTAACTTGGAAACAGAGTTAAAAAGCAAAACAGTAGGAGCGCAACTAATTTTAAAGCTCTCATTTCAGAGATTATATGCAGTAAATGATCTTGGCATATATAACGTGAAAAATATACAGCAATAAGGATTATTGAAAATAGCATTCTGTAAGAGCTGTTATTGATATATCTGTCTAGATTTTAAGCACCTATTTATGACTTTACCGAGAGAAATTTTTAAACTCATTTTCTTCATTCAAAAAGAATATATGTATATACTCTCCATATATTTTAATTATTAATATAATAATAAATCACAAATGTATCCAATTATTATTATAAGTTACAAACTACAAATGTATCCAATTATTATTATAAGTTACAAACTACAAATGTATTCAATTATTATTATAAGTTAAAAAATGTTTCAAAATATGGGCTTGTAGGTGTTATATGGGAAAGTGATGCCAGTACCCTTGCTCTGTATTGCCAAAGGCAGGCCTGAGTGTAGTAATCCCAAAGTGGCAAATATTTAAAAGTCTAATAGAAGTCTCTGATAGAATCCCCAACCTAAGCCCGTGTACCAACTGAGCTTCTATAAAGAATTTTCTCTTAAAAGGTTGGTCAGGCATGCAGCTCCAAAGAGTATTGTACTATTGTTCCATAGGCACAGGCACCTCAAAATATTTGACAGAGTTCAATAGATATGCATACAGCCAATTACATGTTTTAAAGAATGCCTGGAAGATGTGTTGAGCCGAGAAAAGAGTAAGATGTTTCTAATCTGCCAAGAAGTGATTACACCTGATGGAGTTCATCAAGCATTAAGAAGACATTGCAACATGCTTAAAGTTTCTGTGTCAATACATTCAATTCAAGGTCAGTCAAGTGTGGATACATAGTAATTGTATTGATTTCTCTTAGTTATATAATGAGTGTTATTTGAATGGCCAAATGATGAGTGTAATTTTTGCTTACTGTTAAACACCTCTGCTTTTGAGGCACTAGACATGTTTAAATAGGTATCTGTAGATGAATACACTTCATTGACGATTTCTTCGTATGGTAAATGTAAAATAAGATATGTTTTATTTATAGGGCAAGGGTCCTATTTTGTTCAGGGCAATATTTGAAATAGTTATTTCTTCTATAATTTTTTAAATTCTAAAATTTCTAATAATATGTTGAGGCATTGGGGTATACTGATAAGCCTTAATTAGAAATAAAGTATGTCTAGGCCGGGCTTGGTGGCTCGTGCCTGTAATCCCACCACTTTGGGAGGTGGGCGGATCACGAGGTCAAAAAATCGAGACCATCCTGGCCAACATGGTGAAACCCCGTCTCTACTAAAAAATACAAAACTTAGCTGAGAGTGGTAGCGTGCGCCTGTAGTCCCAGCTACTCAGGAAGCTGAGGCAGGAGAATCACTTGAACCAGGGAGGTGGAGGTTGCAGTGAGCCGAGATGGTGCGACTGCACTCCAGCCGGGTGACAGAGTGAGACTCTGTCTCAAAAAAAAAAAAAAAAAAAAAAGTATGTCTAATATATGTCTAATATACTGCTATCCTTATCCCTTGGGGTGGCCTAAGTTGCAACACCGACTCCTCAGCTGATCAATTACATCTGAGACCAATCTTGAGTTTAAGATAAATAAATAAACTGATGTTATTTCTTAGTGTGTTATTTCATGAACACATTAGGAAAATATTGTTCTAATCCCCCATGAGACCATTAATATGTAATTTTAGGGATTTCTTTCACTACAATAAATGTCCCTCTTGAGCACCCTTGTTATGTAGTGAAATAGCTATTCTTTATATACCCTCAAAGAAAATCAGAGATTTAACAGAAATTCCTCCCTCAGCCTTATCTCCTTTCTGAAATTATATTTTAATACCAGTGGACATCGCTATTAGAATACTATTCTTTCACTAATCATGACAAGAACACACTAGAAAAACATCTATCTCTCTCCTTACCCCTCATTACTTTACTGTCAGGAATACTCTAACTAATTGTTAATTGATAAATGCCTAGTTATAAACCTTTCTCTTCAACTCTCTCCTGAAACTCATTCCTGCAGAGAGGTGCATTCTGGTCGTTTCGTTTGTTTGTTTATTTTCAGACATGCATTAAGTTTTGCAAGGTAGCTTCAGACACTGGCAAAAGGACAATTTAAATTCAGAAGTGTATTATGGAAGAAGATACAATTTAGCTTTGCACAAGGTTCACATCTGCTATTGAATATAATTTTATTAATAAAGCAGACATTTTGATCACTCTCCTTGTGCATCTTATCATTCAAACCTTAGAGGAACTTATTTAGTTACATGTCTTTAAATATCACCTATTTGCTGATGACTCCTTCATGCTTATTTATAGCCCTGTTTTATGCTCAGAGCTCTAGACTTATTATCTATCTGTAACAGGATATATAGAATAGATAATATAGTCATGATGTATCCAAAAGCAATTTAAAAAAAAATCCTTTCAAGAAAATAAACGAAAGAAAAAGAACTTTTCTTTCAAAATTCCCTATGTCAATTAAATGAATTGCTATATTCTTAGCACAAAATTCATCTTGACTCTATTTTTCCTCTCTCTTTTTATCACTAGTCTAAGCAATCTATCAGTAAGTCCTATGGCAGTTTCCTTTTAAATATATGTAAAATAACACTTGTCATGGCATCTATGCTGTACTCTAGTCCAAGCCGCCAACATTTCTTCCCTGGACCATTTTAATAAACCACTGGTTGATATAACCATGTCTATTCTCTAGTAACAAACTAGTCCATATAGAAACCAAAGTAATCTATAAGATTAACAACGTTCAAAAGTTTTCAATCTCACTGTGTATAAAAATGAAATTCCTCACCATGCGGTACAAATTTTTACATTGTTTTGGTTCCTTGCTTTTTCTATTACTTTCTGTTCCATCTATTTGACCACATTTATTCAGTTGTAATCCTAATAGTTTAACTACTGATTTAAACAAAATACATTTTTGGTCATGGTTTACATGCATTTTTCTTGTTGATTTATCTTTCTAGAACACTATTGTCATTGATATCTGTGTGACTTATTCCTTTAATATTTTGTTTATGGTTAAATGCTATCTTCACTGAGATAATTTTTGCAACTACTCTTTATAAAATATGTAATCTTTATTTATCTCTTTTTCATAGTATTCATAAATATAGGCCTTTTTTTTTTTTTTTTTTTTGGCCTTCGAACCACCCTTCTAAAGTATCAGTTCTTCGAAAGCAGGAATTATGTCACATAACAGATACATTTTCTTAACGGAGTTCTGTCACATAGCAGATGTTTAATGAGTGTTATTAAATAAAGGAAGGAATACTTGAGGAAGGAGACAGGATTATTACTTATTGAAATCCTACAAACACCACTACACCTTAAATCGTTCTTTGAAATACTGTTCCCACCTTCCCTATTACACAGAAAAAAGTCAATCCCTCAGCATGCCTCAGATTTGCTATCAAAATGACATTCTCCCTGCCTTCATTACTTGCTTTGTTTTGAGAAATCAATCCTTGAGTTGAATAAATTAATAAATGTATTTATCAATTAAGTAAATGATGATGAAGTAATCAAATAATAGGACTGTGAGAGAATTCTATCAAAATGTTAGCCATTTTGTAACTAAATTTTTCCCATAGTTGTGCATTAGATACATGTTAAAGTGTAAGAGCCACATCTTTTTCTCTGGCTCTTCATAATCTGACTACTATGAACGTTTCTAGTCTATTCATTTTGACTTGTAGTCATTTTTTATGTAGTAATAGATGTAATTGTTTGTTTCAACACAGCTTTGTGTATTGTATCTTTGCTTCCACTCATCTTTCTGCTGTAATTTTCCATTCAACTATCAAGTCTAAGATTATATTGCATCTAAGAAATCTTTCCACTTTTAATTTATTCGAAAGTAACCAAGAAGTACAAGTATTGAACAGCACTATGTGCTAGGCATGGAGCTGTCTATTTTTCATGAAATAAATAATCCTAAGAAAGGGTGCTGATGTTTTATTAGGGGAGAAAATGGAAGTACAGAGAGCAAAGGTCACAAAGTTACACAGGATATTGGGACTGTAGTCAAATTCCAATTGGCCTGATTTCAAAAGTACTTTGTTTTTTTTCACAGCATGCCATTCTATGAACGTTGCTCTACATTGTAGAGTTTATATGACAGAGTTTTATTCTTTATTTTATTAGATATTCACAGCACCACACAGTGGTGTGTGAAAAGATTTCTAAAAGGGATATGAACATTTCAGAGATGTGGGTAAATATTCATATTAACTTCCAATATTCTTGTTTATTAAGATATAAAGATTGTCCTAAAAAGCTTTGAATTTGTTAGTGAAGAAGAGTAATAAAGTAATAAGAAAGAATCATGAGGCATAAAATAATAAACACCTTGAAGACTAGAGAATATGTTATTTTTTTTTTTTACAAAATGTTAATGACATTCTACAAGTCACAAAAATGTGTGTGACATTTGTTTTCAATTCAATCTGTGGCTCCATGGCAGTCATTTGGCATGGCTGGGAAATTCCCAGGGAAACTAAATGGCAAATGAAAATTTCATTTTATTATTTCTCAAGAGTAGCCAAAATTAGATTGCTAATTATAGAATCGCTAATTAGAAATAGAGCATCTCTATACATAAAAGACATTTTTAGAAGGAAAAGCAATTCATATTTTCATTTAGGCATAAGCGTTATGTAGACTATGATCCTAAGCACTATTTTGGAATTTCTCTAAAGCTACATAGAAATGTTAGAAAAAAATTTTGGAAAACGCTACTTGGCTTGAGCTATTTTACTGTTTCGTAGAAGCATAATGCTAGCTCTCTGCATATTGAAAAGTCCTCTTCCTAAGTACAAAAAATGTAAATCCCTGAAAAAACTACATTTAAATCTTGGGGTTTTATAATTAGCTTTGCATTATATACATTTTCAGTAATCAAATCCTAACTTGTGATACAGAACATCAATTTGTTTATAAAGTATTATTCATAGCGAATATATCCCTTTAGGCAATGCATAACTTGAACAACATTTCCAAATAGGCAAGAATAGCCTGTAGGGAAATTTAAAGCTTTATTGTTCTTACAACGATGACATTATAATACTATGCTTTGTGCAATACTGATTTATAATTTATGTTATCTCTTTTTTAAAGCTTTAATTGAGAGTGAACTCTTGGGACAATGTTTAACTTGTTTTAGATGTGTATTAAAATGCTCAGCTGAAGCATTTATAAAGTATTTTGATAATAATTTTGCCTCAAGCTATATTAACTATTAACTTAAATCTACATGCTTACTTTGAAAAATGCATATTGAATATGTATAGCATTTATCTAAAATTACAAAATAAATGAGTAAAAATGAATACTCAACATCAGCAATATTCCAAAGTATCAACTACAGGAAAGTATTATTTTAATACTATTTCAGAGACCATTTATTGGAAGACTATGAGAAAAAAATAGCTAAATTTTTAAGTATAACATATAGCTGTAGGAGGAGCTGTGTGTCTATATAGCAGAAAATAGGGAGCTGGTTTCACTTCATCATTATTTAATAAAGAAAGCAACTAAAAATTCAAAATAACTAAAAATAACATTATTTTATTTTATCTGCAAAACGTATTTAAATTATCAACTTTATTGCATAGGAAACAAAGAATATAGAAAATGTATTAAATACATAAGTTGCTAATATAATTATATTTTATTTTAATGTGATTTATATTTACATTATAGTACAATATAAATAGATATATTTGATTTTCTTCTAGTAGAAGAAGACCCTGAGGTTAATTACCTGAAGATTTAAATTTTTCAATTACTTTTCTTGGTTTAATTTTTACTATACTTGCTGAATTCAAAATATTTTTGTCTAAAATACAACATCACATCAGATGAATACATGCTCCAACTTTGAATCAAGTGGTACAGACCTAGTTATTTAAAAAGTATACATTTAGTAGCACATCTAATAAAGTTCGTGACCAACAGACATCATCAGGAACCCTGACATTTTAGCATCAATAAAAAGACCTTGCCTAAAAATAGTAATTGATTAAAATAGAAGAAATAAAATCCCGTTATATATAGAAAAACATTTTAAGACATAAAGTCAGTTTTATAAATATTTAAGGTATGCATGCATCTATGGCTTCACTACAAATTATGCACCAGTTTTACAAATGCACTGAATATATTCAGCATTTTAAAAAATGAATTTCTTTTCTCTATGTTTAGTTTTGCATAGCTTATATTAGTTTACCTAAGATCACAGAAATGTAAACCATTTTCTTTTGGCATCAGGATTGTCTGCAATAATTATAATGGGGTATGAGTGAACTTTTTCCCTCTTTTGAGAGACATAAAATTTTTCCCCTGATGCTTGATAGATACCAAATTATATTAACTATGATATGCTATAATATTAAGTCATATATTTAATTCACCAGCATCTATTGAGCATCTACCAAGTTTTAGATGCTTTGATTCACAGTTTAATTAGGCATATTTTTGATCTGCCAAACACCTATGTCTACTAACAAAAGAAAACACATAGCAAATAATAATTGAGCCAAGTGTTAGACTAAATATTTCAATAACATACATAGAATTCATAAAGAACATAATCAATATATAAGCTTATAAATTTAAATACATTAATATATGCAATTTTGACTTTCATTACTTGCTGTATTTCCTAGTTAAAATATATGTGAATTTATTCTGTTTTGGAGTATAGTTTTACAATGGATCTGACCCTAGAAAGCCCTAAAATTTACTATAAGAACCTCTTGTTATTTGGCTAGATTTACACAGAATTATACGATTACAACTTGAAGGTTTGAAGGTTTTAACAACTGAAAAATAAAATACTGAAGAACAAAAATGTATGATAGAAAATATAAAGTTTATTCAAGTTAAAACGGTTTTGAAGAATATGATTTATTTAGTACTCAAAATGTGCCCAGGAAGTCCAGGAGCTACTTTTGACATTTAATTGCCAAAGAATCTTAGAGTATGTAACCATCCCTTTTTTACATATATCACTACATATCTTGTACAAGATTGTATGGCCAGAAACTGATCTAAATAAGTGAGGTTTGGCCATAGGTTTGTATGACTCCAAATATTTTCTTATTTTCTGAAGTAACACTGATCGTTTGCAAATATATTTAAAATGCTTAAAATAAATTCATTCTAATTAAAGTATTAATAGATATTCATTCCAGTGTGAGTTTTTAATCTAATCAACATTCATCTGCTAAATATTATCACTAAAATACTGTGCAAGGCATTCAGGACACTGCAGTGAGCAAGGCAGAATTTGTCCCTCTCCTCATATGTTCTATGAAGAAAAACAAGAAAAAATAATAAATATAGAATTATTTATATCAAGTGATTACGTTTAAGTAGTTTAACAGAAATACATAAAATACCATAATCATTTATAATACACAGATCTGATGGGTTCATTAAGGCAAGAGATGGTTTCCTGAGTAGGAAATAATCTGAGATCTATATTATAAGAAGGTGCAAATGGGAAAAAGAATGTTCTAGGTATATATGGTAGATAGAATAATGGTTGAATTTCTGGAAACCCCAAATACATTATGTTACATGGCGAATCATTGCAGATATGATTAATCTAAGGATTTTGATATGGGAAGAGTATCCTGGAGTATCAGAGCAGACCCGACATAATCACAAGGGTGTTTGTAAATGAAACTAAAACAAAGACAGAAACATGAGAGTAAGAGATGTGGTAACAGACTTTAGAGTCTGAAATTTTGGAAGGAGCTACCCTACTCCCTTTGAAGATGAATGACAGGTTCAAAATTCCAAATTCAGATGGCCTCTAGAAGCTGAAACAGTAAAGAAAATAGATTAGCCTACAGAGACTCCAAAAGAAATACAGTTCTTCTAACATCTCAACTTTGCCCAACAAGACCCAATTTGAACTTTTAACCTCCTGAACTTTCAGTTAATGAATAAATATGTGTTGTCTTAAGCCACTATTCCATGTTAATTTGTTACAACAGCAATGGGAAACTGACACAGCAGCATAAATATAACATATAAACCCAGAGGTAGGAATGACCACGCCATGTTCATAGAAATGTAGTTTAACTGGAGAAAATAATTAAATAATTTGCCACGTTTTTATAAAGTTGTTTGCTTCATTTAAAAATTTCTCATGTGGTTCTCATAATAGGAATCTCAAACATTGTCTATTATCTATGAAATGGCCAATAATTTCAGTACAACTGGTATATTCGTTGGCTATGGCTGCCATAACAAAATCTCATAGACTGAGTGACTTAAAACACAGAAAATTATTTTCTCATAGTTCTAAAGTGTCGAAGTCCAAAATCAGGGTGCTGTCAGGGTTCTTTCCTCTGAAACCTCTCTTTTTGGCTTGCAGATAATGTTCCTCTTGCTGTCTTCTCACATGGTGGTATCTCTGCACACACACACCCCTCCTGTTTCCCCATACATCATAATTTATTCTTATAAAGATGCCAATCAGATTGTATTAGGGCCAACACTATTAGTCTCATTTTAACTTAATTACCTCTTCAATGTCTCTATCTGTAAATACAATCACATTCTTCAGTACTGGCAGTTTGGGCTTCAGCATAGGAATCTGAGTGTGTTATGATGCCTGTAACAAATGGTTACAGAACACCTACCACGATCACTGCTATAGTATACATTACTAACATTTTCCTCAAACTATCGACATAAAAGATAATCACAATATCCATTTGTATTAGTCCATTTTCACACTGCTATAAAGAAATACCTGAGACTGAGTAATTTATAAAGGAAAGAGGTTTAATTGACTCACAGTTCAGCATGGCTTGGGAGAGCTCAGGAAACTTTCAATCATGGTGGAAGACAAAGGGGAAGCAAGGATCTTCTTCACATGCCAGCAGGAGAGAGAAGTGAAAGCAAGGGAAATGCCAGACATTTTTAAAGCTATCATACCTTGTGAAAACTCACTCACTATCAGGAGAACAGCATGGGGGAACCACCCCCATGATCCAGTCAACTCCCTCCCTCCACACGTGGGGATTGCAGCTCCACACGTGGGGATTACAGGTCCCTCCCTCGACATGTGGGGATTACAATTCGAGGTGAGATTTGGGTGGAGACACAGAGCCAGAGCCAAACCATATCATCACTAATGTTGGCAGTGGCCATATGAATCACTATGACCAAAGGGATATGAGGAAAATTGTATGAAGTATTTAAGCAGCATTTCCTAGTAATTGATGCCCTCTCCTCCTGCTGCTTTAACCAGTGTGATTTTAGAAGGTGGAACCTCTGTCAGATTAGAAGATAGGCAGAGGATAAAACAAAGTTTCATGCATACCTGCAATGGAGAAGAAACATCTCACTTTCTTTTTTGAAGTACTGATACATTTTCATTGTTTTTACTACAATATTTTCCAGACTCTGTTGACTATTATAACTGGTATTGCTATTGGGACTACTCATGGAATATTTATGCTGTCTTACTCTGTGTCTAATTGTGCATTTAATCTTATGTATGATGCAGTTTTATTTTTGGTTTCTTCTTGTGACTTGACTTATGTTTTCACTTAGGACAAATTTTTACTTTTATTATCTTCATCTAAGTTCAGCAAAAGATAACTCTGTTTCCTTTCTGTCATTTGTTTTTTACACCTTGTTTTAGTCTCTGGTATTAATTAATATACTACCTAACTTCTACTCTGATCACTTTAGTACTCCAGTCATTATTGGTCCAGCAAATAATACCTGATTTTTATGTTTTCTGGAGTTTCATTAATTTTGCTAATAGTAGATTGCTAATTTTGCTAACAATAAAACATAAATCTATTCTTTGTAGAAAAAAAAACATTTTTAAAGAGAGAATTCTTCATGTATTGGGTTCCATTATAAAAGTCGGTCAAAACCTGGCCGGGCACTGTGGCTCACTCGTGTAATTCCAGCACTTTGGGAGGCCAAGGCAGGTGGATCACGAGGTCAGGAGATCGAGACCATCCTGGCTAACATGGTGAAACCCCGTCTCTACTAAAAATACAAAAAATTAGCCAGGCACGGTGGCGGGCACCTGTAGTCCCAGCTATTCAGGAGGCTGAGGCAGGAGAATGGCTTGAACTCGGGAGGCGGAGCTTCCAGTGAGCGGAGATCGCGCCACTGCACTCCAACCTGGGCGACAGAGCGAGACTCCGTCTCAAAAAAAAAAAAAAAAAAAAAAAAAAGTTGGTTAAAACTTTCTATCTTGAAATATCTTATTTTTTGGCAAAGCAAGTATCTTGAGATGGGACACACATTAACACAAGGACATGAAAAGAACTTAATAAAAAGTGGGGAAATACACTTCATTGTATTTAAAGCCATATTATAGAGTAACTAAAAGAATATGGAACAAATAAGTGAAATTCCAGTAATTTATGAGTTACCATATTTGCATTTACCTTTGTGTGTTTGTATGCATGTGTGTGTGTGAGACAGAGAGAGAGCGAGAAGGAGTGAAAGAGAGAGAGACAGGTGTTTACATGTCTTGATTACAAAAGTAATCTTCAAGAGGTGTTGTATATCATGGTTTGTATCAAAAGCCAAAGCCTTTTGATCTATCACTTCCAACCTCCTGAAGAGATATTTGTTAAATTATTGATTCTTTAAAAGTTAAAAATATAATTTTTCAGCCTACATTGAATATAGAAGATGTCATGGGTCACAGTTGTGGGCATTAAGGCACAAATCAATTTTTTTTTTTTTTGAGACGGAGTCTCACTCTGTTGCCCAGGCTGGAGTGCAGTGGCACGATCTTGGCTCACTGCAAGCTCTGCCTCCTGGGTTCAAGCGATTCTCCTGCCTCAGCCTCCCAAGTAGCTGGGACTACAGGCATGTGCCACCACGCCTGGTTAATTTTTTGTATTTTTACTAGAGATGGGGTTTCACCATGTTAGCCAGGATGGTCTCAATCTCCTGACCTCGTGATCCACCTGCCTTGGCCTCCCAAAGTGCTGGGATTATAGGCGTGAGCCACTGTACCCGGCCAGCACAAATCAATTTCTTTTCTTCCTGTCTCCTTTATACAATGTTGATCAGGTATCTGAAGCTCAGAAGTCCAAGAGAAGTCAGAAAATGACAATGCAAAGTAAATAGCTAGCCCGTAATAATGGCAAAAAAGAAACTGTGTGTGTGTGTGTGTGTGTGTGTGTGTGTGTGTGTGTGTGTGTGTTTATGCATACTCACTTTTTTTCTCTCAGAACTGTTGGGATGTTACTTTCCAACTACCTGTATGATGAGAGCTCTACCTACATAAATAGAATACAGCTGACATTAAGCAAAATTATAAAAATAAATACATTTTTCAAACAGTCACTTATCAATATACATCTTTAATTCTACTTGCCATAATCTCAGTGTTCTATTTTAAAACAATTGTTATTAAGTGCTTTGTTTGAAATAAGTCTAAAATGTGGTACTACAGGTTGAGTATCCCTTATCTGACATGCTTTGGACAAGAAGTGTTTTAGAGTTTTGGATTTTTGGGATTTTGGAATTTTTGTGTATACATAATGATGTATCTTATTGAACAGTACTCAAGTTTAAACACAAAATTCATTTATGTTTCATATACACTTTGTACATATAGTCTGCAGGTAATATTAGATACTTTTTTTTTTTTTTTTGAGACAAAGTTTTGCTCTTGTTGCCCAGGCTGGAGTGCAGTGGCACAATCTCAGCTAATTGCAACCTCAGCTTCCCGGGTTGAAGCGATTCTCTTGCCTCAGCCTCCCGAGTAGTGGGATTACAGGCATGTGCCACCATGTCCAGCTAATTTTGTATTTTTAGTAGAGACAGGGTTTCTCCATGTTGGTCAGGCTGGTCTCAAACTCCTGATCTCAGGTCATCTGCCCACCTTGGCCTCTCAAAGTGCTGGAATTACAGGCGTGATAGATAATATTTTTAATAACTTTGTTTATAAAACAAAATTTTGACTACAACTCATTACATTAGGTCAAATGTGGAACTTTCCTCCTGTGGAGTCATGTCAACACTTATAAAGTTTTGAATTTTGGATTATGTTTGATTTCAGATATTTGGATTAGGAATGCTCAACCATTATGATCTGATTACTTCTAATTCATTATTAAACATTTTAATTCTGCAACTTTTATTTCATCAAATATTTGCATATTTGTATATAAAGTCATACAGAGAATGGTTGTTTCTGTAAAATACACTGATAGTTGTCTTCTCTCTACAAGCTGAAAAATCTTTTATGAATATGAGATTTATTTAAACAACTTGACAAGGAAATGAGTTAATTAAAAGTCATAAAAGGCTGGGTGCGGTGGCTTACCCCTGTAATCCCAGCACTTTGGGAGACTAAGGCGGGCGATCACAGGAGTTTGAGACCAACCAGGCAAACATGGTGAAACCCTGTCTCTACTAAAAATACAAAAATAAATCAGGCGTGTTGGTGCAAGCCTCTAATCCCAGCTACTTGGAAGGCTGAGGCATAAGAATCACTTGAACCTGGGAGGCGGAGGTTGCAGTGAGCCAAGATCACACCACTACACTCCAGCCTGGTGACAAAGTGATAGTCCGACTCAAAAATAAAAAAATAAATACAGGTCACAATATAAAATTACACCTGAGAAAAGCAAAATAAAATGCATATGTGGGTGTACATGTGTGTTCATCTGTGTCCCTACCTGGAGTATGACAACAGATAAAATTATCAAATGAGTGTCTTCATACAGCAGAGTGCCTAGGCATTATTTGAAAAAATGTGAAAAGTTTTTTCCCTCCACATGACACATGACATTAAAAATAAAATGAATATTATTGTATTATCTAAGTAGGTCTTTACTTGAAGGGTGGCACTTTTAAAGCAAATCAACAAATTAGTTTTGAATGAATGATTGCTATTTGTAAGATGATGTTACCTATAGGTATTCCAACTATAGATATGGTTAATTGTTATGGAATAACTATGAGTATTAAATATTGCATCTGAGAAATACCAGAAATATTTTTGGAAGACAGGAGACTTGACTATTTGATATTCTACTACCTGTAATATTTTCAATAGCCAGAACAACAGGCTCTAAGACTAACTAACTGGGAAATAAATTTAGAAACATACTGTCTCACAAAAATTTAGAGAAGTTTGAGCACTAAAAAGACTACCATGTGATGTTATTTGAGTGAATAATTGGAAGGCAGGTAGATAAGCGACTGGCATACAGGAAATATTCAAAAACATATTGACTATGTAGCAAATTAGAGTTACTTCAGAACAAAGAACACCTGATTACATCTTTTATTCGAGTATGTAAGTCTCTTAATGAAACTGACCCAATAGTCTCATGGACAGTTTTTTTTTTTTTTATAAATATAGAAATTGAGAATCTGTTCTTAAGCTTGGAACTTAAATTTGTTTTATCTGAGTTCCTTCCTCAGGAAAGGATCCCTAGGTCTAAAAAAGTATCAAAGAACTGAAATTCACCAGATCATAGTGTACACACAATGAGATGACAGGCCCCTTATTCATTATGATTAATTCCTTACCCCCCCGAGTTCCTGTTTTCCTATACATTGTTACATTTTCTTTTCTGCTCTAAGCCCCTAATTTAGTCAGTTAAAGAGATGGATTTAAGACTGATCTCTCATCTCCTCAGCTGCAGCACCAATTAAAGCCTTCTTGTTTGGCAATACTCATTGTGTCAGTGATTGGCTTTCTGTGGGGAGAGCAGCAGGACCCAGACTAACCCCCTGGTATTTAGGTAACACTACCACCAGGATGGCTAATTTGGCTTATTTTGGTGTTTTTTTCTTTTGGATACAGATCAACTTAGACAACCAAATAGTATACTGTTAACTTTAAAGTTATAAATTTCCATTCCCTGTTTTCTTTTTAGTGACAGAGTCTCACTGTGTTGCCCAAGCTGGAGCAGAACGGCTATTCACAAGCCTGATCATAGTGCACTGTAGTCTCAAACTCCAGGACTCAAGCCATACTCCTAACTCAGTCTTCCAAGTAGTGAGGACTAAAGCATTGTGCCACCACAACCAGTTGTTTTCATATTCAACATATATTAGTCTAGACCTTTTAATCAATACATATTAGTTTCCATTAGAGTTGCAAATGACAAACAGAAATACATGCGTGACTATAAATTATATATGTATATATACACATATATTTACATACATACATATGTGTATGTCTATGTTATATACATGTATATATTTGTCTATTCATTCAACTGTCTATAAGTTAAAAACTAAGACTAGGTAAGTTTTTTAAGTTAGTTGTAAAAATTATAACATACATCTACTTTGCAATCACTTAATAACTGTTTATATGTGATATGTAATATTCCAAATTAATTTAATCACATAGTCTTATATGAATATTTTGGATAAAATTTTATACAATATGTTGAAAATAAATTAAGATCTCTGAGCCTTACTTGGCTCCTTATTTATAAATTTGGTTTGATATTCTTATGTACCTTGTGATATTCTTAGAGAATAAGACTCATTTATCCCTCTGTGAAATGGACTTGTCCCTATTTTCCACTCATCTGAATGGTTTTTGCAGAAGCTTCCTGCTGGTCTAGGGGATGCTTCACAAAATATTTTCAAAAGGGTATTGAGAAAAAGAAGTTTGTCTTTCTTTGTCTGTTCCCAAAACATAAAGCTTTGAGTCTACCAGTGGACACATTTTCTATACTGCATACCTGATAAGTGTGTAAAACTAGAATGAATAAAATAAGTAGAAATGGAGGAGGGCAGGAGGATGAGAGCAAATACAGGAATAGGAAAAAGCAGGTGCAGATAGACAGAAAGAGAGAGAGATAAAGAGAGTACTTTTTAGCTGCTGTCTATATGTTCTTCAGTCATTTCTGACCACAGCATTCAAAGTATCAGCTGAAGACCTTTATATAAATTCCTCTAAATTCTTTTTTTAATATACTTTAAGTTCTCGGATACATGTGCAGAATGTGCAGGTTTGTTACACACGTATACATGTGCCAGGGTGGTTTGCTGCACCCATCAACCCGTCACCTACATTAGGTATTTCTCCGAATGCTATCCCTCTCCTAGCCCCTCACCCCGCAACAGGCCCCAGTGTGTGGTATTCCCCTCCCTGGGTCCATGTGTTCTCATTGTTCAGCTCCCACTTATGAGTGAGAAAAGCAGTGTTTGGTTTTCTGTTCCTGTATTAGTTTGCTGAAAATGATGGTTTCCAGCTTCACCTATGTCCCTGCAAAGGACATGAACTCATCCTTATTTATGGCTACATAGTATTCCATGGTGTATATGTGCCACATTTTCTTTATCCAGTCTATCACTGAGGGGCATTTGGGTTGGTTCCAAGTCTTTACTATTGTGAAAAATGCTGCAATAAACATACGTGTACATGTGTCTTTATAGTAGAATGATTTATAATCTTTGGGTATACACCCAGTAATGAGATTGCTGGGTCAAATGATATTTCTGGTTCTAGATCCTTGAGGAATCGCCACAATGTCTTTCACAATGGTTGAACTAATTTTCACTCCCACCAACAGTGTAAAAGTGTTCCTATTTCTCCACATCCTCTCCAGGATCTGTTGTTTCCTGACTTTTTAATGATTTCCATTCTAACTGGTGTGAGATGGTATCTCATTATGGTTTTGTTTGCATTTCTCTAATGACCAGGGATGATGAGCTTTTTTTTTTTATGTTTTTTGGCCACATAGATGTCTTCTTTTGAGAACTCTCTGCTCATATCCTTTTCCCACTTTTTGATGGAGTTGTTTGTTTTTTTCTTGTAAATTTGTTTAAGTTCCTTATAGATATTAACCCTTTGTCAGATGGATAGATTGCAAAAATTTTCTCCCATTCTGTAGGTTGCCTGTTCACTCTGATGATAGTTTCTTTTGCTGTGCCGAAACTCTTTCATTTAATTAGATCCCATTTGTCAATTTTGGCTTTTGTTGCCATTGTTTTTGTGTTTTAGTCATGAAGTCTTTGCCCATGTCTATGTCCTGAATGGTATTGCCTAGGTTTTCGTCTCGGATTTTTATGGTTTTAGGTTTTATGTTTAAGTCTTTAATCTATCGTTAGTTAATTTTTGTATAAGGTGTAAGGAAGGGGTCCAGGTTCAGTTTTCCCAACACCATTTATTAAGTAGGGAATCCTTTCCCCATTGCTTCTTTGTGTCAGATTTGTCAAAGATCAGAGGGTTGTAGATATGTGATGTTATTTCTGGGGCCTCTGTTCTGTTCCATTGGTCTATATATTTGTTTCAGTACCATTGCCATGCTGTTTTGGTTACTGTAGCCTGTAGTATAGTTTGAAGTCAGGTAGCGTGATGCCTCCAGCTTTGTTCTTTTGGCTTAGAATTGCCTTGGCAATATGGGATTTTTTTTGGTTCCATGGGAAATTTAAAGTAGTTTTTTCTAATTCTGTGAAGAAAATCAATGGTAGCTTGATGAAGATAGCATTGAATCTATAAATTACTTTGGGCAGTATGGCCATTTTCACAATATTGATTCTTCCTATCCATGAGCATGGAATGTTTTTCCATTTGTTTGTGTCCTCTCTTATTTCCTTGAGCAGTGGTTTGTAGTTCTCCTTGAAAAGGTCCTTCACATCCCTTGTAAGTTGGATTCCTAGGTATTTTATTCTCTTTGTAGCAATTGTGAATGGGAGTTCACTCATGATTTGGCTCTCTGTCTGTCTGTTATTGGTGTATATGAATGGTTGTGATTTTTGCACATTGATTTTGTATCCTGAGATTTTGCTGAAGTTGCTTATCAGCTTAAGGAGAATTTGGGCTGAGATGATGGGGTTTTCTAAATATACAATCATGTCATCTGCAAACAGAGACAATTTGACTTCTTCTCTTCCTATTTGAATACCATTTATTTCTTTCTCTTGCCTGATTGCCCTGGCCAGAACTTCCAGTACTATGTTGAATAGGAGTGGTGAGAGAGGGCATCCTTGTCTTGTGCCGATTTTCAAAGGGAATGCTTCCAGCTGTAGTCTATTCAGTATATCGGCAGTGGGTTTATCATAAATAGCTCATTTTTTTTTGAGATACACTCCATCAATACCTAGTTTATTGACTTGCATAGTTTTTAGCAGGAAGGAGTGTTGAATTTTTTCTAAGGCCTTTTATTCATCTATTGAGATAATCATGTGGTTTTTGTCATTAGCTCCGTTTATGTGATAGATTACGTTTATTGATTTGTGTATGTTGAACCAGGCTTGCATCCCAGGGATGAAGCCGACTTGATCGTGGTGGACTAAGCTTTTTGATGTGCTGCTGGATTCGGTTTGCCAGTATTTTATTGAGGATTTTTGCATCAATGTTCGTTAGGAATATTGTCCTGAAATTTTCTTTTTTTGTTGTGTCTCTGCCAGGTTTTGGTATCAGGATGATGCTGGCCTTAAAATTAGTTAGGGAGGAGTCTCTCTTTTTCTGTTGTTTGTAATAGTTTCAGAAGGAATGGTACTAGCTCCTCTTTGTGCCTCTGGTAAAATTCGCCTGTGAATCAATCTGGTCCTGGGATTTTTTTTGGTTGGTAGGCTGTTAAATACTACCTCAATTTCAGAACTTGTTATTGGTCTATTCAGGGATTTGACTTCTTCCTGGTTTAGTCTTGGGAGGTGTATGTGTCCAGGAATTTATCCATTTCTTCTAGATTATCTAGCTTATTTACATGGAGGTGTTTATAGTATTCTCTGATGGTAGTTTGTATTTCTGTGGGATCAATGGTGATATCCCTTTTATCATTTTTTATTGTGTCCATATGATTCTTCTCTCTTTTCTTCTTTATTAGTCTGGCTAGTGGTCTATTTTGTCAATCTTTTCCAAAAAACCAGCTCCTGGATTCACTAATTTTTAAAGCGTTTTTGTGTGTCTCTATCTCCTTCAGTTCTGCTCTGATGTTAGTTATTTCTTGTCTTCTGCTAGCTTTTGAATTTGTTTGTTGCTGCTTCTGTAATTCTTTTAATTGTGATGTTAGGGTGTCAATTTTAGATCTTTCCCGCTTTCTTCTGTGGGAATTTGGTGCTATAAATTTCCCTCTAAACACTGTTTTTGCTGTGTCCCAGAGATTATGATACGTTGTGTCTTTGTTCTCATTGGTTTCAAAGAACTTATTTATTTCTGCCTTAATTTCATTATTTACCCAGTTGTCATTCAGGAGCAGGTTGTTAATTTTCTATGTAGTTGTGAGGTTTTGAGTGAGTTTCTTAATTCTGAGTTCTAATTTGATTGAACTGTGGTCTGGGACTGTTTGTTATGATTTCCGTTCTTTTGCATTTGCTAAGGAGCATTTTACTTCCAGTTGTCTGCTCAATTTTAGAATAACTGCAATGTGGTGTTGAGAAGAAACTATATTCTGTTGATTTGGGGTGGAGAGTTCTTTAGATGTCTATTAGGTCTGCTTGGTCCAGAGCTAAGTTCATGTCCTGAATATCCTTGTTAATTTTCTATTCCATTGATCTGTCTAATATTGACAGTGGGGTGTTAAAGTCTCCCACAAATATTGTGTGGGAGTCTAAGTCTCTTTGCAGGTCTCTAAAACTTGATTTCTGGCTAGCCAGTTTTCCCAACACCATTTATTAAATAGGGAATCCTTTCCCCATTGTTTGTTTGAATCTGAGTGCTCCTGTATTGGATGCATATATATTTAGGATAGTTAGCTCTTCTTGTTGCATTAATCCCTTTACCAGTATGTAATGCCCTTCTTTGTCTTTTATGATCTTTGTTTGTTTAAAGTTTCTTTTATCAGAGACTAGGATTGCCACCCTTGCTTTTTTTTGCTTTCCATTTGCTTGGTAAATATTCCTCCATCCCTTTATTTTGAGCCTATGTGTGTCTTTGCACATGATTTGGGTCTCCTGAATACAGCACATTGATGGGTCTTTTCTTTTTTTCGCACCCACTATCTAACCAGTCTCAATGAGATGAGCCAGGTACTTTGGTTGGAAATGCAGAAATCACCATCCTTCGGCATTGATCTCGCTGAATCTGCAGACTGGAGCTCTTCCTATTTGGCCATCTTGCCAGCCACCAAATTTCTCTAAATTCTTACACTACTTTAGGCTGCTGTGTCTGTAATGTGCAATAAAAAAATACCCTTACTTATTCAGAGTTATTTTACAGATCAAATGATTTAAAGCACATAAAAGCACCTCATAAACTATAAAGCTTTGTACAAATATATTGTGTTATTATCATAATGACATTATACTTTCCTCATGTTAACTCAGTACTTATGAGTGCCTTTTTCACCTTTATTCAGAGATCTTTAGTAACTAATATGATTCACTAAGTAGTGGAGAGAGACAATTAAATTACTTTCAGAACATTTCAGATCCAAGGAAAAAGTGCAGCTATGAATGAATTTGAAGCTGGAGAATTTCATTGTAGGACCACTGTATAAGTAAGCTTAAGATTTAAAAATTATGTATCATCTCAAATTATGAAAATGAACACTCTTGATGCCTATGCAATGACTAAAATTGTTTTACATAAATTATCACATATTAATCTAAGAATGTCATGCTAAGAAGGAACATTTTGAAACCAGTAACAGACAGTAAAGATCCTTTCATAGGCATGGGAAATAAAGTGGCATTGTAGAGGATTTTGGAAAGCTATCTTATTTAACAAAGGTTTTACAAGCCACAGTACTTGATGTATTTTTGTTCATTATTTTTCTGACACTTTAGCAGGCGCAAAAACAACATATTTATATTCAAATAAAGTACCTACAACATTCTTTACTCTTTATTCCCCTTCTTATGCTAATGGATATGCCATGTCTTAACAATTCTATGCTTCCCTGGTACTTCTCTTCTATGTTCAGTTTCTGATCCTCCTTTAAAAAACTTCACAGTGCTCTTATTTTCCATAAACTGTAACTCGTCAAATCAAAAACAATAAAAATCACAGATCTATTCCCTCACTGAAAGATTTCAGCCCATCTTAAAAGAAAATTAGGCCATATACTTTTGCAAAATGTGATTTCTATTTTAATTCTTCGTATTTTATTCTAGGGAATACCTCAGTGTAATATATTTGTTGCTTCTAGTTCACTGCATGCTGACTTTTCTTTCTCTCAATATTACTTATTTAAAGTAATTAATCAACTTTTATTTAAAGGTATCCTAAATTTATGCTATTTTAATATGTTGTTTTACAAAAACAACTCTTTCTGTAAATACTTTTAAACAAAGCTATGGATGGTTGTTCATTGAATCAAATCCTCCACTTTTTAAATTCATATTTCATGTATTTTGGATATTTGTCCTTCCAAATCTCATGTTGAAATGTAATCCCCAATGTTAGAGGTGGGGCTGGGTAGGAGGTGATTGGATCATGGGGGTGGATTTCCCATGAATGATTTAGCACTATCGCCTTGGTGCTGTCCCCAGGATAGCAAGTGAGTTTGCATGAGATCTAGTTGTTTAAAAGTGTGTCTCACCTGCCCCCAACCCACTTGCTCTCACTTAAGCCCTGTGATGTGCCTGCTCGTAATTCACCTTCAGCCATCAATAAAAACTCCCGAGGCCTCCTCAGAAGCCAAGCACGTGCCAGCACCATGCTTTCTGTACAGCCTGCAGAACTGTGAGCCAATTAAACCTCTTTTCTTTATATATTACTCAGTCTCAAGTATGCCTTTATAGCAATGCAAGAATGTCCTAATGCAATATTGTAGTTACAGGTAGTTAGACAGGCATGAGCGAGGCAGGAGAGGCCTCTCCCTTCCTCCACCCACCACCAATGTCAGGTGACCATCAGGTGATGGTTCTGTAGTTATCACACTGCCTCACTAAAAATAATTTGGCAGCCAGTGCCAGGGAAAAGCCATTTTCTAATGGTCCATATGTGTCACACTAAAGTGTTAATTGATTATAGGCACCAGGGAGAGACAACTTTCCAAACAGATAAAAATACTTGAGATTAGTAATCAATCCGCTTCCAATAAAATCTCAGGAATTGGGCGAGTGAGCCCAGGCATGCAGATTAAGAGACAAAATGACAGAGTATGGTCTTCTAGAGGCCTTCCACTAGAAAAGGGAAGAAAACCTCAGATGGGCATGTGTACAACTTCCTAAACGCACTGTGCATGCTCACCTCCCAAGTGTAAGGAGAGCACTGTGCATGTGGGCAGCTTGCCCTTAGGGAAAAATGAGGGGAAAGGGGAGCAAGCCACTGGAGGTGAGCAAGCATGTATAGTCCTAGAATCAAGGTTAAACGCCACATTTGTCCATCAAGTTGCCCACTTGGGTCTCTTCCAAGTGGAGGTTTTTTTTTTTTTTTTTTTTTTTTTCTGTTCTAAAGTTTTTTAATAAACTTCTACTCCTGCTCTGAAACTTGCCTTGGTCTCTTTTTTTGTTTTATTCCCTTCAGTTGAATTATTTTTTCTGAGGAGGCATGAATTGAGGTTTCTGCAGACCCCTACAGATTTGCCGCCAGTAACTTGGAGACCTTATACCCCTAACAGTATGACTGTAATATACTTTAGTGGATGTGAAAGGAACCTAGTTGAAAGGTGGAGAAAAATCGGATTTACCAATGACTTATTCAAAAGGGTAACAGATCTAGTAGTGCATAAAGCAACTATATCCTGTGATTCCCCAGATGCAGACAAAATGATTGCTATTTTTTCTTAAAAAAGGATTGAGTTGAATTTCACTTCCTGCTAAAAAATGAATTGGTAAAGCCTTCTATTCCTAACATTTATTAAGTGCTTATTATATGATAAATGCTGATATAGCCTAGATGCTGTTTTATTTGTATCATGAAGGTCATCTCAAATAGAAATGTCATGTAAATTGAAAGTATTATAAGAATTATAGTCATTACTATAAGAATCACAATTTTTCAGGGAACTTTTTTTTTATTCCAATATGCAAATTATCCTCTGCAAATAAAAAAAAAAACTTATTTTATCTTCAATATAGCTTAGCTCTTGATTACTCAAATCTTTTTCTAATCTTTTTCATTATCAGTGCATTGCCTATTTCATGTTCTTCCAAATTACCCATTATAATGACTTCTTATTTCATCCTGAATTATACATTTGAACATTTTAGTGTATCTTACTGGAATTATTTCACTTTCATGAGAACTTTTAAATTATACAATATAATTTAACTTCTATACCTATGCATATTAATCATAAAATTCATAAAGTAGAAATTCAGAAATAAAAAACAAAATACAAAATAATAAAGAAAATAAAACACAGTTACATGTATGTTTCATCTTTAGAAGTAAGTATTAAGAGACCTTTTGAGGACATAAGAATTTATAATCAACCCAGACATTTGGCATTAATAGAGTAGAATAGATCTGCCAATACATCCATATATCTTCTGATCTTTGGTTTCACTAGCAGTTTCAATTGTTAACTTGAAAAGGGAATTAAAAGCTTTTTATACATGCCTATTAGCATTTGCAGTGGCTAATTATGTATTTATAATCATGAATAGATAAAATAAAATATTATTTATTAAGAACTCATTGATTTTATACTAGTGCTCATTTTGACCACATTCAAAAATGTTTCTCTAATGACCATTTGAACCCCACACTTCCAGAACATATGCTTGTTTATGAGCTATATTTTACTCTTCCCACCATCAGTAAGCTAACAAAAATGCCCAAAGAAATTAAATATAGAAGATATTTAGGTACTTTGAATTTTTGAAATTATAAAATCCCCATGACAAAATTCAATATGCAATTTTAATTATATCTATTGCAAATGAGACTACATTAAAGCGAGTACAAATGGACCAGTTTAATCACTTCCTTTTGAAAACATGGCACAAGCTTCCTAAAAATGTTAAAATAAGCTTTGGGAAGACAGTAAATATCACACCAAATAAATATGGGCTGTTGGCAAAGCTTAATAGTTATTGAGACTACATCCACTTTAGGCGATGTGAGCACAATGGCCAATAAACAGGCGTAAGCATGAGCAAGACCAAAGGCCTCTAAACGTACAAGGTTTTTCTCTCACCCTATTTCAAAATATACAGACAGCTGGGATTGTATTTGTCCTGATTTTTCATCAATGTGTATCATGCAGCCTACCATGTAAAAGCATTTTTTGTTGTTGTTTTTGTCAAAACACTGCAAAATGATAGGAACTGTCTTCAACGCAGTGGATAGAAGCTTTGCAGTATTGACCAAAGCTATATCACTGATGCAGCATTTTCTATAGACAATGGTTTCCACAAACACGAGGTTGACTGGGGGAACATGTTCATGTAGATTCTCACACTCAGGTTTCTCCTGGCAAGAGGTCGCTCCAGCTGTTCTCCAGATGACAGAGCCTGTGGACTTCAGACTGTAGTACCCAACTTTTCACAGGGGTTTGACAGCAACCTCACAGTTAACTTTTGCTACTTGTTTTCAAATTACCTCTAGTTAGTGCATAGAGTAAGTCTTGCATATGACTATAAATTTAAATGACTCAAACTCTGGATTCAGTAAAAGCTTATATGGCAGGCTTTTAGCCAATGTGTATAAAAAGGAGGCCTTTATTATAAAGATAAATTATTATATTTGGAAGTTAGAATGAGGGACCAGCTTTAATAATATTCTTGTAAAACTCAAGGAGGAAGAATTTTAAAAATTTTGGCTTTATGAACTGAATAAAAAACACAATGACAAGATGAAAAGACTTAAGAACAAGAATTTGAAATAGAAAACCATTAATTAAGTTTTCAAAGGGAATACTGAACATTAAAAATGAAAAGGAAAACTTACATTGTAATAAAATAATATTAGAAATGGCCTGAAGAAAAGCAATGCGAAACCAACTTGAAGAAAAAAAAAAATCGTTGTTCTGAAAAAGGCACTATTTTATGATGACCAGGCAATGTTAGAACTTTATACAAAAGAAAAAACTAATAGAGTTAGTTACTTTTAAGCCATAATCTAGGTGATTATAAATTATATTTCATTATATATTGAGGCCTGTGCCAAACATATATCAAAATACAAAAGGAATAAACTCAGAAATCAAACTTGGATGAACTGCCCAGATGGCAAATTTTGGAAAGGTATTCCTTAAAATACACAAAAGGGAGTCAAAAGTAAATTCTATTGAGTATAATATTCTAGAAAACTGGACTAATTATGTGCTTTACACAAATTTGATGTTTGAATAAAGGTAAAATTCACTATAGAATCATGAGACTTTGTTGGAACGTAGGTAACATTTGCATGGGTGATAACAAAAACTATATTTTATATGAGGAAACAAATCTAGGAGAATTTTAGAGTTGGAGCATATGAGAAACAATAACAGAGAAATTGCAAGTCATAATAGACCAAATATCAGTTGAGATACACGTTAGACTGATAAGTGAAAATTACTTCCTGTTCAAAAATACCCTACTCTAGGTGAAAATGGCCGTTTTCTTAGAATGTTAATTATAGTTACAGCAACACGTAAGACTAACTATATAATTTCTAGAGCCTAAGGTGGGGCTCCTTCTTTTAAAATCATCAAGAAATTTAAGAAGCATTAAATGAAGTGTAAAGTCTCTTGAGCTTGGGACCTTATGCAACTGTAGAGGTTGCATGCCAATGAAACCTCGTCAGGAAATAGGAATCATTGTCGTGAAAATGTGCCTATCAGATATCCGACTGCAGGAAACATAATTGAGCATTGGACACAGTTGCTGTGCCCTGAAGTCCATTACAGCACACTCAGCAAGGTCATACTTTCAACAGGATCCTCTCAGCAAGGACTGAGTGTCCCTGTCAGGGTTAGTGAAGCTATCTCATTCCTGGGAGATATAACACACCTTATCAGCTGAAAAATCCAGAGGTCTTCATAAAGTTGGAAAGGAGAATTATTTCTTTTCTATTTATTTCTTGTAAAGCATTACAATCTTCAAGATTGCCCTTCCGACAGGCTGGGAATATTAGCCTCCAGCAGAGGAGATTAGCAGGCACTTCAAGGAAGGGGAGAGTGAAACGGATTTATGCTGAATGGGTTGGCCACGTGTACATATTCAGTAGGTTAAGGGAGATTTGTGATTATTTATAAAAGTGGTTCTAACACATGCATACCAAATAACCATGCATGTTACATATAACTCATGTTCACTGAGTCATATGTAACATATTAAAACTTTTTTTTTTTTTTTTTGAGACGGAGTCTCACTCTGTCATCCAGGCTGGAGGGCAGTGGTTCGATCTCAGCTCACTGCAAGCTCCACCTCCCAGGTTCAAGCCATTCTCCTGCCTCAGCCTCCCGAGTAGCTGAGACCACAGGCGCATGCCATCATTCCCGGGTAATTTTTGTATTTTTAGTAGAGACGGAGTTTCACAGTGTTGCCCAGGCTGGTCTCGAATTCCTGAGCTCAAGAAATCCCGCCCAGCTCGGCCTCCCAAAGTGCTGGGGTTACAGGCCTGAGCCACTGTGCCCGACCATGAAAATATTTGAAGGCATCGCAATTAGACCCTACATGTCAAAAGGTGAAGCAGGGACAGGAAGGCACGGTAATGTGCAGCCCTGTGAAACTGGCCAGAACCAGTTCATGGTTAGTGGCCTCTTCTAAGGAGAAATCAGTCTCTTGTCCAATCCAAGCTGTAGTTATGGTTTGTGGAACAAAGGGTCAGATAGTGTCTGGTAATGAGTTTCAGTTGTTTGAATTTTGTTTTATCTCAAGGCTAGTGCTTGTTTAGCTGCCAGAGAAAAAGAAAAGCCTTGTGGTAATTAGAGCATAGTTTGTTCTTTAAGTGTACGGGGTGTGTGGCTTAACCTTTGCTTGGCATGACCTTAGGTCCTGTTTATAATTTGATATCTTATTGCCGCAAATGGTTTATTCTGTTACTCTTATGACCTCTATTGTAACATTAATGCCGGTCAGTTGTTGCATCTAAACAAAAAAGGCAGGGGGTGTAACAAGATGTGTCAGGCTTCCCATCCCATCATGGCTGGGAACTCAATACATATATATATATATATATATTTTTTTTTTTTTTTTTTTTTGAGACGGAGTCTCACTCTGTCACCCAGGCTGTGGCGCAATCTTGGGCTCACTGCAAGCTCTGCCACCTGGGTTCATGCCATTCTCCTGCCTCAGCCTCCCGAGTAGCTGGGACTACAGGCGCCCGCCACGACGCCCAGCTATTTTTTTTATTTTTATTTTTGTAGAGACAAGCCTTCACCTTGTTAGCCAGAATGGTCTCGATCTCCTGACCTCATGATCCGCCAGCCTCAGCCTCCCAACGTGCTGGGATTACAGACGTGAGCCACGGCGCCCGGCCCGGAACTCAAGTTTTAAGGTTTCTTTAGGATCCCCTTGGCCAAGAGTGGGTCCATTCAGTTGGTCGGGGGACTTAGGATTTTATTTAGTTTTCAGTTTAGTTTACAACAGATGACTTTGGCTTGAAAACTTATCACTGTTCTTGCTATATCTTTGTTGGTACTGTACCACTGTCAATAAGATTTTTTTTTTCTATCCGACGTTTCTCACGGAGCCAGCCCTGCCTCATGGTGTGATGACTTTCCTGAACTTTTTAGGCTCCCACCCATTCTCTCTTGCCTAATAAATCTCTCGCATGTTTAATTCTATTTCGTTTGCTTCTTGGAGGACTCAAACTAAAGCATGTGGTTCCAGCAGTGACCTGAAGCAAAGAGGCTGCATTCTGAAATCGCTCACTCATCACATGGTTAGCCAACATGATGATATCCAGAGTTGTATGTATGGCATATATAGTGTGGCAGTGGAGGTTTACTAAATATTTCACTGAGGTTCCCTGGGAAATGTCACACATGCGAGAGTTACGCTTGCAGGGGCAATGCTTCAGGGACTAGAAAATTATGGACCATAGCATTGATGGCTGGTTATTTCTGACATTCTGTGGAGGGATGAGAGACTTAAGGTGATTAATATCAGATAAATTTTGAGAGTCAAATTGTCTATGTTGTAGCTTATGTGTAGTACTTTATCTCCTGTAGTTGTAAGATAAACATAGCTGAGCAGAAGATAAAGTATCAAGTATTTAGAGGCACAGAATTAGTGAGTATTTAAATACTCAGTCATGACTGACATATTACAGTCAACCATAGGAGTATCACAGATACTGAATATCGAGGCTGCTTGATTAAAGATGTGAGCTGACAGAAATAGGTAATTATTTTTATACTTACATGAAGTGTGTAATTATGTCCTGTCTCCCAGTAGACGAAAGAAGACAGAGGCTGATGGAAATGTGCATGCTGGCATTCCTCATATCCTTGGGAAATGGTGTGTCCTTTTTGCCTTCCCAGTGGAACACAATCCTCTGGCTATTTTCCTCACCTCACTGCCAGAGAATTGCATTTTAGGAATGTGTTGGTGTAGCAATACCAGCATTGCTACAGGAAGCCAAGCAATGTCTCTTCATTGCCGGCTAGGTAAAACATTAGGAGTAGTGATTACAGTGCTGAGTTCATCAACATCCATGGGGCCCCACACTAAGACAGGCCAGTTGACAGTACTTAATTACCAGGAGTCAGAAGGCTGCAATTACTGTAATATGTAACAAAATTGGAAGGGCAGGCAAGGAGACTGCCAGCTGGGAATTGTGTCGATGGTTAATAGATCATGGTATCCCTTGGGATCTTCAACAATGATGCACATTAGGTGGTTGAGAGTGGTTACCTCAACCAAAATGACACGTTCTCAGTTCCCAGACCTTAATTAGTTTTCACTTGTGAAATCCATTGACTGAAGAGGAGTCTGAATGCTTAGTAGGAAGTATTCTGCAACTGCACGGTAAGCTTATCCACACTTATTCCCCCAGTTCTTCTCCAGAAGAACCTAAGGCCATTTAGTCAGTTGACTGTACGATGAGGAAAGGACAATGAGTAGAAATTTTGAAAACTGTTGAACACAAAGTTCTGATATGACATGAATACCCAGAGACCCATGTATCACCATGGGCTTCCTGTGAGAGTGGGGGTTTATGAGGAACAAGTAATAAATGATACCATGCTTTACAGTGTGTTACAGATCCACTGATAATTTTCCCCCTACCTATCGTCTATAAGTAGGATTTATAGACATGATAATTGGAATAATTTCTACATTGCATCCCTGCATGTGCAGTGACAGCTAACTTAATGGGAATATGCAGTCAAAATCTCTGAAATTGTCAACTCCCATCTCTCAACTCCACAAAGCAATACTTTGTTAGAAAAATCAATGTATTGGCCTGTAGCAGAGAGGAAGATACTCTGATCCAGCAAAACGTGGCGGAGGTAGACTAAGGATAAATTGAGAATTAAGTTAAAAATATCTTTAACAGCTGTGTCTACTTCAAAGGATTAGAGGAACAACAGAGGAAAATTAAACATTAAAGAAAGATTAAAAGGATATTTTATTGCTATAGTGAAGGAGGTAGCAAATTTGGAATGTTTTTGCAGTCACTGATGTAGTGCAAGTTATTTAAGTCCTTGGAAGCTGAAATGCTGAAGGAAGGCGATGCTTTGGGGAGGACCACCTGGCTAAGTACATGGAGTTTCTTACTGGATGCATAAGGTTACAAAAATTGGACACATCAAGAAAGCAGCTTCAGTTCAGAAATCTGTTAATGATGATTCTCCAGCTGGTAGAAACGTTCAAACAAGAGGGGAGCCTTTTCAAAAGCCTGAATTTATGGACTAAATAATTCAGGAGGGGAAAGAAAGAAGGAGAATGAAGAAAGACACCCGGTAGAATGCATTCCAAAAATTTCTTAAGCTTCTCCAGAGATTCAAGCAATGCAGACAGAATAGCATGAAATGGGAATCAAATAAAAGCTGAGATGTGAAGAGTGACCTGTCCTAAATTTGGAGTGCCCTGGTCAAAACAGAAAATTTATTCTGTCCCTGGAAGAGCTCATCTCTGCATTGTAATTCCTGCATGAAATTGTTAGAGAAGGAAAAGGAAATTAAATGATTTCAAATGTTCAGAAGGTCAATTAATGGGGAGAAATTGCCATTAAAGAAGTCATTGCAGAAAATACGGGCATAGGAAAGGATCATAATTAATTTCCTGGTGGATGATTTCTGTTATCTGATTTTCAATTTTTTTCATAAGCTCTAGGCAGCTTGCATGGACAGTTTACATTTAGTATGAAACTAAGATGATTTTCTGTTTTCTAAAATAGAATAATAAATATTAGAGAATGACATTCTTTGAAGCAATCATTTTCTTTGACTTGAAATATAAGAGTGCAGAGCTAGAGGTTTGATATCCCTCTGTCCTTTGGAATTAGGCAAATGTGAGGTACTTGGGAAGTACAGTTTAGATAAATTTTATAAACTGACTTTGGGTATTCTTATAAAGGGTCAGCCATTACAAAGAATAAAGTCCAAAATGAAGCTATATGGATGGAAAGCGTAACTAACCTGGGGTTCAGACAAATACTGGAGACATGTATTACTTTCCTTGCCCAGCAGCTTTCCTTCAAAGACACATTGATTTTGCATGTGCAATTAGGAATTATATAATAATTATCACTTTTTAAATTCTTATCACCTTGACTGATCTATTGATTGATCTAGGGATTTTGATTTCACCAAATTTACACTAAACAATTTTCCAAAACTAAGAATGGGGCCCCGTGTTTCTCTGGGTAGAAGCATGCTCAGTTTTTACTACAGGCATTGTTTCCTGACATGTGTTGGAGACTTGCTTGGGAGAAAGAAGCCAATAAGGAATGGGAAACACTGACAAAAGATGAGGTGAAAGAGATTTCACAGTGAAGCACCTAGAATTTGATGCTGAGGATAATCTATCCTCTTGCTTTTGCTGGAGTTATGTGATTTTTCCAATAAGTAATATTTGGCCAAAGATACTTTGATTTGGGATTTCCTACAGAGTTTCTATTAAAGAAAATAAAAACAGAAAATGATTACATTTAGAAATGCTGACTTTCTTTTTTTTTTTTTTTTTCTTTTATTATTATTATTATTATTATTATACTTTAGGTTTTATGGTACATGTGCGCAATGTGCAGGTAAGTTACATATGTATACATGTGCCATGCTGGTGTGCTGCACCCACCAACTCGTCATCTAGCATTAGGTATATCTCCCAGTGCTATCCCTCCCCCCTCCCCCCTCAAAAGAAGACATTTATGCAGCCAAAAAACACATGAAAAAATGCTCACCATCACTGGCCATCAGAGAAATGCAAATCAAAACCACAATGAGATACCATCTCACACCAGTTAGAATGGCAATCATTAAAAAGTCAGGAAACAACAGGTGCTGGAGAGGATGTGGAGAAATAGGAACACTTTTACACTGTTGGTGGGACTGTAAACTAGTTCAACCCTTGTGGAAGTCAGTGTGGCGATTCCTCAGGGATCTAGAACTAGAAATTCCATTCGACCCAGAAATGTTGACTTTCATAAAAAGTTTTTAATAATTTTTTCAACACTAACTTATAATTTAAAAATAGGTATTACTTGATATTGGGTAGGAAATGGCAGAATTAATATTTCAGTGATTTTGCTACTGTTGACATCATTTTCTTTGAGATATACCAACAGTTATTTCAGTAGATAAACACCTCATAAGGGAAGGGGGTTTATCTGTTTTGTTTTCTACTTATCTTCAATATCTAACTCAAAAATAACTCAATACACATTTTTTGAATTCTTAAATGTACTATGCATTTTACTAAAATGACTAAGAGTTACGATGGATAATGCAGTTGACCTAGGAAAAGGAGAAAAGCTCAGCTTAAAATAATGCATAGCAGCTAGGCGAGGTGGCTCACCCCATAATCCCAGTACTTTTGGAGGCTGAGGCGGGCGGAACACCTGAGGTCAGGAGGTCGAGACAAGCCTGGTCAACACGGTGAAATCCCAACTGAGATCACGGCTTTGCACTCCAGCCTGGGCAACAGAGTGAGACTCCATCTCAAAAAATATATATAATAAAAATAATGCAGCTGGGCACAGTGGCTCACACCTGTAATCTCGGCACTTTGGGAGGCTGAGGTGGCGGATTACCTGAGGTCGGGGGTTCGAGAGCAGCCTGACCAATATGGAGAAATCCCATCTCCACTAAAAATAAAAAATTAGCTGGGCGTGGTGGCGCATGCCTTTAATTCCAGCTACTCGGGAGGCTGAGGCAGGAGAATCAGTTAAACCCGGGAGACAGAGGCTGGGTCGAGTCGAGATCACGCCATTACACTCCAGCCTGGGCAACAAGAGTGAAATTCTGTCTAATAATAATAATAATAATAATGCATAACATTAACATTGACTTTATTAATGTCCTCTTATGATTCTTTTAAGAAGCTTCTGGATCTAATAGCAAATGAACATTTTCTAAGAGGTAGAGCTGCCTATTTTACTGGTCATATTAAAGATAGAGTTGGTTGAGGTTTTCACATAGAAATATCAGACTTTCCCTGACTTATAGCAATTCTTCTCTGCTGAGGAGGACATAGTGAACAACACCTTTGTTGATACTCTAAGTAATTTGATAAAATGAATTTGATAAGCACATGCTATCTGCAATGAAGATAAAGTGATTTTGAAGTCAGGTAAGGACTGGCTCATTCTCTGCCTTTTTTAGGCAATGAGAGATACTGTATTAATATACAGTGTTTCCATAACATACAAACACTATCTTTTTTACTTTAAAAATATATAATTGTTTGAAATCAGTTCTTAAGATAGCATATAGTTGAATAATTATTTATCCATTTTGGCAATTTCTTTTTATTGGTGTATTTAGATCATTTACATTTATATCATTTACATTATTCCAATTATTGAAATGTTTGGAATTACTTCTATAATTTCCTTATTTGTTTTCCTTTGTTCCCTCTGATTTACATTTTGCTTCCTTTGGGTCATTTGAACATTTTTTAGTAATGCATTTTAAGATATATAATTTTGATTTTATCTCAATACCAATTTATTTTAGTAGTTGCTTTGGAGATTGCAACATACATACTCAAATTTCACACTCTGTGTGCAACCAACATTTACCATATCAGTCCCTGTATATCTAATTAGTTTTATAATATATTTCATCTACATCCAGTGAAAATCAAGTTAGGCAGTGCTATAATTTTTGCTTTCAATCATCAAGTGTGTTATAAAAACTCAAAAGGTAAATTAGTATATCTGCCCATGTTGGTTGTTCTTACTTCACTGCGAAGGCTCCAAGTCTCTCACTGGCATTATTTCCATTCAGTCTGAATAATTTATTTTAATAGCAATCCTTTTATAGCAGATTTGCAGATAATAAGTTTTCTCACATTTTCTTCGTCTGAAAATGTCTTTATTTCATATTCATTTCTAAATTATATATCCAATAGAACTAGAATTTTCTTTCACCACTTTAAAAATAGTATGTCCCTTTTTCTTTATTATTAATATTTTTATTAGGACTCTGATGTCCTACAAATTTTTGCTCCCTTGCAGGTTATGTGTCATTTTGCTCTGGCTACATTCAGAATTTTTTCTTTTTCTTAGTCTGGCGCAGTTTTGTTATTATGTAGTTAATCATGGCATTATTTGGATTAATGTTATTTGAGATTCTCCGACTTTCTTGAATTCACAGATTTAAGTTTTTTGCCAAATCTAGGAAACTTTCAGCCATTGATCCTGTAAATATTTTCAGCGTCGCCTTCTTTCTCCTTTCCTTCTGGAACTCTTATTACATAAATATTTAGCATGGTGTTAATTTCTTATAGGTCCCTGAGGATTGCTTCTTCTTTTTTGCACCTTCTCCATCTCTGTTGTTCAGATTGGATAATGTCTTTTGATTTAACTTGACGTTCAATGTCTCTTCTGTAATTTTCATCCTGCTGTTAAGCTCATCTAGTGCATTTTTCATTAAGTCTGTTTTATGTTGTGTCTGTTAACATTTCCACTTAATTCTCCTTTATATGTTTCATTTATTTGTTGAGGTTTTCTGTTTCATTTTGTTTTGCTTCTGCTCAAGAGTGAGCCTAGGAGTTCACGGAAAACTTTAGAGGGCCACTTTCCCACACACTGATGCCTTGTAATCTTCCTAGAGCTTTCTGGTTCTCTGGGGCTCCTCTTTCTGCTTCTTTATCTAGAAAGTTTGGCTTTACTTACCAGAATCTCTGGCATACTTCGATGACTATACCTATTTCAATCTTTAAGTTTTAGAAGGAGAGAGAGAGAGAAAGAGAGAGAGAGAGAGAGAGAGAGAGGTCTAAGAGCAATAGTGGTCTGTTCCAGCCTCTTGGGACAACTGCTTTACCACTAAGGAAGGAATATTCACCTATAAGAGTTCCAACTCTTGTAATACGTTGTTGTAATCTCCGTGAATCCCTCCACTCTGTGATCCTGCGTTCACTTTTCAGCTCCTTGAATCAGACAAAAGCTTTTCATGGTGTTCTCTTCCTTTGTACATGAATCCTCACTTTTGAGTAAGCCACAAATATGTCTGCGTAGTGTCCTGGCCCTGAAAACAGGGACAAATTGTTGGTAACTTACCACTATTTCAGTGTTGACTTGAATTCTTCCTCAACCAGTCTACTTGCCACAGCCCTGGGATAGTAGCTTCATACAGGCTCAGCAGGTTCAATGTTTGTGTTCTGTGTTCTGTGGGAGAAATTAGGTAAAATATGCTTACTTCATCTTACTGGGAACCAGGACACAAACATGCTTGTATTGTGATCAGAATATGTATGCATTTTATATGTTGCATTGAGGAAAAAATTAGAGGATAAAATCATTTTGATAAAACATTGCTAATGCTCACCCTTTCACCATCTCCTATTGATAATATAGATCATTTAGTTTGATAATTTTTGCTTCTTATCATGCGGACTGCGCAATTTCACAGAGCTAGTAAATGATTATGATAGTAAATTAATTTCAAAGGAGTGGTCATAATAACATATCTAACACTTGAACCTGGATACCTTCCACATTCTACTATCCCATCCACATTCTACTATTCCATCCACATTCTACTGTCAAGACTTTTTCTTCATCATTGATTTTTTAAAATTCTTAACATTTAAAAATGCTATCTCATTCATGGAAACACCTATAGGTCTCTTCTATGAGTAATTAAGAAAACTTATCATCAGTTTAAAATAACCCTTGATTTAAATAGATTGGTAAGTTAAAAAAAATACATACGTGTGCATGTGTCTTTATAGCAGCATGATTTATAGTCCTTTGGGTATATACCCAGTAATGGGATGGCTGGGTCGAATGGAATTTCTAGTTCTAGATCCCTGAGGAATTGCCACACTGACTTCCACAAGGGTTGAACTAGTTTACAGTCCCACCAACAGTGTAAAAGTGTTCCTATTTCTCCATGTTGTGGGGTGGGGGGACGGGGGAGGGATAGCACTGGGAGATATACCTAATGCTAGATGACAAGTTGGTGGGTGCAGCGCACCAGCATGGCACATGTATACATATGTAACTTACCTGCACATTGCGCACATGTACCATAAAACCTAAAGTATAATAATGATAATAATAATAATAATAATAATAAAAGAAAAAAAAATACAACAGTGTACTTCTGTCTTTTACAGCTGTAAACTTTGCGTCTTTTGAACGGAAAAAAATGTTGGCATCTCCCCCAAAAAAACTCCAATCATCATATCACATATTTCCCATGACTATATGTATGAAAGAACAGGTATTGTTTCTTTTTCATAATATATACATTATCTCAGCCTCATATCCATGCAAACACCACACAAAGAACCAGAACTAATGGTTTAAGAAATAAATTTCTAACAGAATATGTAAAATCTGGTACTTCAAATTTTCTAGTAATTTTGAAGTTCTATAAGCATACATTTACAGTAAGGTCCTCTATTATATCTTTAGGTTTTAACTAGAAAGAGCCAAGATTATCTATGCCATGCATTTGTAAAGAATATATACAGGTTATACAAGTTTCCCTATAATTTATACATTAATATATGTGTCTATTGTAATAAAAATAGATTTTTATGGGTCTGCTAACAAAATTATATTTGAAAGTACATTTCCATTTTATAGTGACAAAATTAACATAATTTCAACAAATATTTTCTTATATTATTTGTGGTGTAGTTAATTTCTTTTACATAATTTTAAATAACTGTTGTTATTTACAATAAATCTTAATATTTCATCTTATCAAATGCATCAATTTTAAGAACAAACCCATGCTTTTAGTATGGGTGGTATGATGAGTAACTCAAATTTAGTATTGTAACAAGCAAATTCACACTGAGCTACTTTTGCATAACTGTATACATTTTTCCTGATTAATGTATCTTCCTGTTATTAAAACTCTATTACTTTGGAATTTGAAAATGAGTCTGAAATAAAACAGTGAAGGTTGTATTTAGCATTGTTATTTTTCTGACATCAGAATGATCAGGATGATCTATTAGTATTTTTCTTTACTTCTTTTTAAAAATATTGCTTGGGGCCATTGAGATGGCTTTAAATTTATCCTGCTGAGAGGCTAAGCAGAAAGGATTAATATAGGATATGTTCTTGCATTTATAAGAGCTAAAGTAGGTTGTTTAGAATCAGAACAATGCAAATCTGAAGGTACATTTAGCAATAACTTTAACAGATTACCACCCAATTTTAAGAAGGAGGAGAAAAAATATGTCCTCCAGCAATTTTATTCATTCATATATAATTGGAAATCTATGATATAGACATGTAAGCTGATTTCTCAAGAGTAATTATTTAGATTCTCCATTTTCAAAAGAACTAGTTGCAGGAGAAGTTGTATTTTTTTGCCTCATCATCTAAACATCTATTAAATTTTCTTCCATTAGAATTTGATCTTTTGTGGGAACTGCTGTGAACAAAAATGAAACAAAGAGGCTTTTCCTCAGGTTCTTTTGCCTTACTTCACTTTTGTAAATGAGAAATACTTAAATGTGCCAGAGACTCAAAATTTCCTGCAGGGCAATTTTAGCTTTAGCTGCAGCAGCAGAAAGAATTGCCTTTTTAAAGCCTATCCTTCGTTTCTCAGGGATGAGTTTTTATTATACTTCATGATAGATGCCTCATTTTTAAAAAGTATGTATATATGAGTTAGACACTGACTATAAAGTACCTAAAGGTTTAATATTGTTACTCATTCTGATTTTTGTATTCTACTTAATTAAATCATAATTATAAAAGATTTTATATCTCTTCTTAATTTTTATTTGTTTACAAGTTAAGTTTAGTTATTGTGAATAAAACAATGCAATTACTTTTAATTTATATTTCCAGAGACTTTCATTTTTTAAATCTTTAGTACACTGAGCTAGTGGAATTTTTTTCTAATAGGATTTTCAGTTTGGTTAGAGTCAAGACTAGGATATTGTCATACATATTTAATTTTTTCAAATAACGTTTTGTAGAGGATAAAATAATACACAGCTGCATATTAAATAATTTTGATTTGTTATGTATATATTATATATTATATATATATTTTATATATATATATGCTTCTCAGTTATCCTCTGTGTTTCTTTTAGTTGCTGGAATTTATGGGGAGAGATCCGTATATTTAAACTACTATTCCATGGTGGATTGAAAATAAATCCCCAGTTAATTAAATGTCATTTAAGAAAATTTCAAATACTCATAAAGCTTTTAAGAAAATGTGAATAAAATTATGTAAATGTTTTTCTTCTAGGTACAAAAGGATGTTGAGAAATTGAGCTCCTTAGTAAAAGTAGCCAGGATAAGTAGAAATCAGAAAGCATTAAAATACCAAAAATAAAGTTGGTTTATCAAAAAGTAGGAAATTATTGGTTTTTAAACTCTCTTCTAATATTTTAAAATTGATATACTAAAGATGCCTTAAGACACCTTAGGGCAGAATTGAAAGCAGGCAAGTGAAAGTGGCCAAAAGAGAAATCTTGGGTAGAAAGTACTTTCTAACGACTAGTCATTTCCCTTCTGATGTGCAATACATAACAATCAGGGACATTGTAAAGGGGTTTCACCATTAGGAGAGAAATCATATTAATGTCATCTCTGAGGACATCTGAAACTAACAGTCCACAAGCTCAAAGTGTCTATTCTACTTTTAATTCGGCTCAGCACATTTATTTTACTTCATTTTGTTTTTAGTTCAAAGAAGATAATGGGAATAAAATCACAACTGTATGTCATCCTTTTATTTCGGAAGAAAAATAGTTTTAATTAGGTTTAGTAATAAAAAAGAAAGTGAAAAGTTTAAAGGGAGTGAATGTCATCATTTTCCTGTGAAAATTATCCATGCAAATCATTGTTGCTTACCAATGAAATAGACATCATTATAATAAATATCATGTGGACAATCATAAGCAGATAAAAAATTGTCTGTTTTGCGGTGTTTAATTAGTAGTCCAAATGGCTTTTAAAAATTGAATTATGTCAGAATACCACCTAATATGTTAATTTATTACCTTGTATTATGATAGTGATTTATCATGTTATAATAACAGAAAAATGTAAGGAAAAATGTGAGGAACCATTTCATTCAGCTGTAAAATACAGAACAAATGGTATGAATATAATAATGTTCTGATTCATTGTTATCAGGGATGTGTACAAATGCACTACTTTCTACATTTCTGGTGAGTGTTTAAATTTCTAGAGTTGATTAAAGGGCAATTTGAGGAAGCATATTACTTTAAGATGTTAATACCTTTTTACTGCAGAGTTCCAAATATAGGATTTTATCTGAGGAAATTGATCATAGATGAACATATAGCAATACACGTAGTAGTTGCTATTGCAAGACTGTTTATAGTGTTGAGTATAGATGACATATACTAAAAACTACTACTATAAATTGATGATGTCTAAACATACATTAACTGACTTAAAACTCACAACAACCATATACTTTAGCTACAAATGGCATTTGCATTTAACAGGTGCTGAAATAGAGGCACAAAGAGGTAACATAACTTGCCCAGCATAATAAAGGCTAAAAGTGGAAAAGTGAAGATTTATATCAAGAAAAATGATTTAAATTGATTCCAATACCTAGCTCTTAGTATTCTTATAATACTGTCTCAGTGACAAAAGCATATTAATTTAATAATGGGATACTCTGCACCCATAAATGGTAATTTTGCGTGTGACATTTAATACTGAGAAAAATAGCATGTTAGAAAGATTTTATATCCTAAAATAGATTTAAGAATCTTAATGTTTTAAGTCAGTTAATCCTCTAAATACCCCTATAAATTAGACAATAGTTACATCTCATATTTATAGGTAATAAAACTGAGACACAGAGAGATGAATTAACTTATAAAAATTTACTCAGCTAGTTAAGTGAAGGTACGTTTCAATCTAAGCACATCTGGTAATGCAGAACTGTTGATGACAGACTATGTTTTCTTTTGTCTGCAATTATATTATTTCACATTAATTTACCATGCAAATGTATATTAAGAACAGTTTTTAAATATTGAAATATTTGGATTAGCATGTATTTGAAATTATTTGACCGATTTCATGTTTTCCAAATCATTGCTTTTGTTTTAGATACAGATCTTACTGATGACCCTTTGAAGATAACGTCTTTTTCCCCTCAAGATACTTTGAAAAATTGCTTTTCCTTTTTCATTTTCAGTGGTTTCAGTATGATTCTAATCATGTTTTTCCTTGTATTTCTCCTACTTTAAGTTCACTTAGCTTCTTGAATTTATGTGTTGCTACCTTTGATAATTTTTTAATGTATTTTCTTTTCTGCTTCATTTGTTCTTTCTCCTCTCTTTCTGGAACTCCGTTGACTCATGTTTTAGACTCTTAACTGTGTTCTGAATGTGTCACAGATATTTTCTTTTTCTATTTTTCCAGTTTCAATATTTTATAATCACCTGCTTTCAAGTAAACTAGTGATATTTTGAAGCCCTCATTCTACTGCTAATCCTATACAAAGGATTCTTACTTAAAAATATTTTCTTAAGCATTTGTATCATGTAGAAGTGATTGATTTTATTGATGTCACTTTTCTTCATCGTTTTATCTATTTTTCTAGCATTTTTACTAATACTTTTGTATTTATATTATTATGATGATTATTTTAAAATTTTTATTTACTAACCCCAATGTCTATGTTATCTGTTGGTTTGATTCCAATGTTTTTTAATTTCTATTCATTACCAGTATTATTATCCTATGTCTTGTCACACTTAATTTTTTAATAGTATTCTAGGCAAGATACAGAAAGGAAAAGAAGGAGTTCTAAGTGATACCTTTTAGAGGATCATTTTTATTTTCCACCGGGAGACAGGGAAGTGGTTGATCACCTCAATTCAGTCAGGGATCTAGTTGGGTCTGGAAACTTTTGCAATTTTTGAAAGAATCACTTCTCCTTTGGTTGTTTCTGTTCTATGTGCATATTCCTAACAGTCCTAACAGATTTGTATTTGAGATCTGACTGTTTTCTGTCTTCTGAAATGGAGAACTGTGGGAGTTTGTTATTTGGAAGTTTCAAGTTTTGCAGTTTGTCTTCCTTCCCCATGCAATATCCAGTCACAGCAAATGTCTTAGATAGAAAACAGGATTTGGGTTTGAGAGAGGCTCCTCTCTTTAGATCAGACTGTTTCTTCCAAATATTCCAAGACTATAAGAAATGATATTTTCCTTCCAGAAACTCTTCATCTCTATTTAGAAAAAAAAAAAAAAAATTAGCTAATTAACCATGGAATAAAATCAATCAGGCATTTTTGACTCCAGAACTTTCAAAATTATTGTTGCAGCGCTCTGCAAACATGCAAATCTTTGCTAGATTTTCTTTCCTCAGCAGGCTACCTATTTATAGGCGAAGTTCAATCATCCCATGCCCAGAATCAGCAAATACAGCCTCTGAAGAAATACCAGTGATAAACTGCTTACCTTGTAAAGGCTGTCCCTCTGTAATTTCAGTTTATTAAATCTGGTTTTCTTACAAAGTATTCTTACTTCTCTAAAAACTATATATTTTTATGTATCTCAGTTTTTTTCTTTCCTTTGATTGGTGCAAGAAAAGAATAGCCAGCTGCCATTTTTACCTCAGTCAGAAGTGAGTGTATTTTATTAGGGTTTATTTTTCTATAATTATATTCTTAATTTCTAAGAAAATTATATGCTCTTTTTAAAATCTGCTTATTTCAATAATTTCCCCATTCCTCTAGATATTCTATATTGTATTTTTAAATTTAAACTTTGTAGGAATAGTTATTTTATACTATACCCAATGTCAAATCAAGCAGAACAGTTTTTCCCTGCATTTTCTGCTGATTTTCACAAATCATGCCTGGTTTCTTTTTGTGCTTATTTGCTTATTTTTCTTTAAGCTGTTTATGCTATTTTGAAAATATTTGTGTGTTTACTCTGAGGAATAGTGTAAAGCAATATTCCTCTAAAAACTATTTCTTACTTGGCTATTATCACTTTAAATATTTTCATTTTATTTATTATTTATTTGTTTATTCATTTTCTAATTTCAATAGCTTTATAGGTACAAATTGTTTGTGGTTACATAGTTGAATTGTATAGTGATGAGGTCTAGGCTTTAAGAGAACACGTCACTGGAATAGTGTGTACTGTGCCAGACCACTTTCAATGTTTTCATCTGCTGATGTTTTCGAACATCCAAGTAAGGCAAATTATGTATATAAAGACCTATGAATGTCAGCTTGGCTTTAAAATTTCTCTAGGAATAAACTGCTCCACTTTACAAAATGCCAAAGTGACTTTTTTTTAATTTTTGCAGTTCTTTAAGACAAGACTGTATCCCTTAGGAATTGTAATAATATGAGCAAGAGTCTTACTAAACTTGCCATGTGTACTGGCATAAAGTGTTGTCTCCACTTCCACAAAATCTGAATCTATGAAAACCAGTGTTTACATTTTTCTTATTTAACAAATTTCTCAGGGGAAAAGCAGTGCTGATAACCACTTTACTGCGTTTGGCATGATATATCCTTACAACCTTATTAGCTCATGAATGAATTAAAATCGATAGATAGATAGATAGATGATAGGTATATAGATATCAATAATCAAATATTTTAGGAGTTTCATAAATATAGATTCATTTTCAGCCATAATATCAGAAATTACACCTCTTTCCATTCACTTGTCCATCTACTTCATTCCCCTTTATTGACCTTACATTTACCCAGTTTATCAATGATCACAACTTGTCCAAATCCAATGGGCACTTTGTGATATCATTTTACTGGCTCAGCGGCACATTTGAATATATTCTACCATTCTATCTCACTTGAATAATTTGTCTTTGTTTTCCTGCATCTTCAGGGTTTGGTTTCTCTCTTCACTTATCTTTGTTTTTCTGGGTTTTTTTTTTTTGGTTTGTTTGTTTGTTTTTCTTCCTCTGTATTTTTTTCTCTTGGTCTCCTTGCTAATCCTTCCACCCATTAAAGTCTGGGAAACTTAAGGAATGGATTTGGTTTGATAACACTTTAAATCTATGTCTGAATTTCTCTGCAGAGGTCACTGTATCCAAACCCATAACATGTAGGATCTATGCCGATAAGCTTCAAAATTGTTTCCAGAGCCTCAGACTTCCCTGTGCTATGGACTCGTACAATAAAATATCTACATAAAATTATATTCATTTAGGCCGGGTGCAGTGGCTCATGCCTGTAATTCCAACACTCTGGGAGGCCAAGGCAGGCGGATCACCTGAGGTCAGGAGTTTGAGGCCAGCCTGGCCAACATGATGAAACCCCGTCTCTACTAAAAATACAAAAAATTAGCCAGGCATGGTCGGGGGCACCTGTAATCCCAGCTACTTAGGGGGCTGAGGCAGGAGAATCATGTGAGCCTGAGAGGTGAAGTTTGCAGTGAGCCGAGATCACGCCATTGCACGCCAGCCTGGGTGATAAGAGCAAAACTCTGTCTCAAGAAAACAAAATTTATATATATATATATATTTAGATTCATTATATATATTTAGATTTATTATATATATTTATATATTTTTAGATTCATTATATATTTATATATATTTAGATTCATTATATATTTATATATATTTAGATTCATTGTATATATATTCATTCATTTAATGCATGTATCGTAACACTTATTCTGTTCTATATCATCAGGATATAACATTAAAGCATTAAACAGAATAGACAAATTAACTAGTCCCATGAAGCTTTCACTCTGCCAAAGAAGCTGGAACATAGTTAGATCAATGTGTTAAAAATCAGTTGATGATTACTGCCAAGGTGAAAACCAAAGTGCAAAAAGAGATATAAAATGTGAAGTTTGCAATTTTCACTTTGATTTCTAAGAGATATCTATCTCTGAATTGATATGTCACTAGATTTTTACTATACCAAACCAGTTCCTTTCCATATAAATTTCAATAATGTAAATAGCATCCAACAACTGCATCAGTCAAAAAGTGGAAATTGTCTTAACTTATGTTCCTTATGTCAGATATCCAATCCATCAATAAACCATCAAAGTTCTAAATCGAAAATATTTTATTTTATTTTATTTTATTTTATTTTTGAGACAGAATCTCGCTCTTGTCTCCCAGCTGGGGTGCAATGGCTCGATCTCGGCACACTGCAACCTCTGTCACCTGGGTTCAAGAGATTCTCCTGCCTCAGCCTCCTGAGTAGCTGGGATTACAGGTGCACGCCACCACACCCGGCTAATTTTTGTATTTTTAGTAGAGACAGGGTTTTTTGCCATGTTAGTAAGGCTGGTCTTGAACTCCTGACCTCATGATCTGCCCTCGTCAGCCTCCCAAAGTGCTGGGATTACAGGCGTGAGCCGCTGCGCTCAGCTAAATATTTGAATTTTTATTTTTTTTTAATTCAACTTTTATTTTAGATTTTGGGGATACATGTTCAGGTTTGTTACATGGGTATATTGTGCAATGCTGAGATTTTGGATACAAATGATTCCATCACCCATATAGTAGGCATAATACCCAAAAGTTAGTTTTTCAACCATTTCCCCTGTTTATTTCAACCAAGTCCCCAGTGTCTTGCCATTATTGCCATCTTTAAGTCCATGAGTACCCAATGTTCAGTTCCCACTTATAAGTGAGAACAAGTGGTATTTGGTTTCCTGTCCCTGCATTTTTTTGATAATGAATGGCTTCCAGATGCATCCCTCCTGCCACAAAAGACATGATTTCATTCTGTTTTATAGCTGCATAGTATTTAATCATGTATATGTACCATATTTTATCCAATCCACCATTGCTGGGCACCTATTTTTGTCTGTATTGATGATGCACTTTTCTAATTCAAATTCAGTAGCCACCTAATTAGTAGACTCTTCTTGACTTTTATCTGGTAATAATTAGTATTCTAAATATTTTATGCAATAGTCAGAGTCTTTTGAATTAGGTAGCAACAAACTCAGCTGAACATTTTGGTGACTTTGTATTTGTATAGCATAAAACAAAGCAAATCACAGCCAGTTTTCTACCCTATGATGGTTTCTAACTAGCTCTGCAGAATTATTTCTTTCTAATGATCTCCTTACTCCCTTCCACTTTCCTGAAATTTTATTTTTTTCTTGATGAAATGCTTATAGTTCTTGCCTGCTAGTGCTATTTCTCTGTATTAAGTTATTCTTTTGGATGAGTGTTTGATTGGCTCCTTCTCATTCTTCAAGTGTCAGCTCAAATATCATATATTCAATTAGATCTTTATTGACTGTCTAGTCTAAATTAAATTACCTTACTTCACACAGCTGTGGGCAATCACACCATTGTGTTTATTCCTTCAGATTATTTATGATTTTGTATAATCACTGTATTTTATTTTTATTTGCTTGTTTATATTAATTTCCCCCTACCTGTGTATAATTTACTTGAAAACCAAGATACTTCTTGTCTTCTTTGAAATTATATACTTGGCACTAGGGCACGTTAGTAAACTATTGTTGAATGACAGAATGTTGTTGAGTGAAAAGATGAAATAAGTTTCTTGCATATCTTCTCATCTAAAACTTAGAACATTCTTGTGACAGAGGCAGGTGTGTTGTTTGGTTTGTTTATAATGTATTTTTTTCTTATTTTTCTCTTCTACCCACCTGCCTCAAAAGGTATTTTAGTTGCTTGAATGAAACTAGTGATTTCTGTAATTTAATCAAGACTTTTATAAGTCTGTAAAATATATCATATTTATAATTATATTTGGAAATAACTTTAATGTTATTTAGATAGCCTCACCAGCTAATAATTGTATATTTGTCATGTGTGCCTTCTAATTATTTGCTATATATACCTTCTAGGATTGGAATCCTTTAAAGTTATCCTTCCGTCTGTCCTGTTCTTTGTAATATCACATGCAATGCCTGCCCATCCACTTTATCTAGGTCAACATAGCAAGAAGAAATTACATCTCAATAAACTATCCGGTCAGGAAAGTGGATACAATCGACTGAGTAACATTGAGTCAGTTTTTAGTTTTGGATTTAGGATTCATATGTTTCAATGATATTTCTAAAGGAGGTACAACATTAGAAAATTATACAAATATATTATGAACACTGGAAATTATTGTATAAATTTCCAGTTAATGGAAAATTATACAGATAATGAGTGTACAGCATGGTTTTTTTAATTAAAAAATGAAAAAGAAAACCACCAATTTAACAACAGCTTTAGTGAAGAATGAGAGAATTAACATAATCCTAAAATATGTCTCTATATTCTCTTTCTAAGAACTACATCTGACTTCTGACCTTGAGGTGCCCAGCAACCACCAGCACTTAACACTGACCTTTTCACTTATCCGAAACATATTATTCCCTATGCAAATAAGTTCTGTCTAGACACGTTTGGTTTGCATTACTTATCAAACCCTCAAACATTCTACTGAATAAATTTATAGACAATAACAAAATTTAAAAAAATACCACATGTTCTCACTTACATGTGGGAGCTAAATGACAAGAACTTATTAACACAAAGAAGGAAACAACAGACACTGGGGTCTACTTGAGGGTGGAGGGTGGGAGAGGGAAAGGAGGAGAAAAGATAACTATTGGGTACTGGGCTTAATACCTGGATGATGAAATAATCTGTACAACAAACACCCATGACATGTGTTTACCTATGTAACAAACCTTTCCATGTACCCGCAAACCTAATATAAAAGTTAAAAAAGTTTCTAATTGACTTAATTATAATATACTATACTGACCACAAACAACAACTTTAGTGTAGCACCTGGGAAATTAAATGTGAATTAGTGGGTCATATTTCATAAATACTTGAGAAAAAAATGTTAATGAAAGCTAAAGAGATTTCACATGATGGTAGTAAAACTTAATCAACTAAAAAGAAAAAAAAATTTAAAAGAAAAAATATAGTGAGAAAAAGCCTTTTTAAAAAATGTGTTGTCCCAAAATAGAACTTCCCCATGAATACTGCATGATGGAATATTTTCAAATACATAGATCCCTATCTGAGGTATTCAGGTGGAATACAGGAATTTACAACTGAGCTTTAGCCTCGTCCCAATATTCTGCAGAAACCAACAATAAACAAGTGTTATGCCTCCATTTTGTTTTCATTTTATTTCAAATAGGAATTGTAATATTATTATATATATTACATAGTCTAACGTTTTACAATGTATATGTACATAAAGATATACATATGTGTGCACATGCACGTATGTAGATACAGATATAGATATAAGTATAAATATATGTACTATTTTAAATTACATTGTTTATTATGACATTAAAACACTATATCTCATATTTGGACTTGTTTTTACTTGGCAGCATTAGATATTAACTATTCAAATGTTCTGTTGATCTGTATATTTACCAGCCTGCTGATTGATAAATTAATTCAGTATACATTTAGTATTTTTTGGTTTTATATTTTATATAAAACCTTTTATTATCATATTAATATATGACTCATATAATTTTTCATAGTAAATGATGGTGGTTTAAATAATACTGAATTCATCATACAGCTGACTCACTGCCCATTGGATCAGATCATTAGTCTTTACCAGCAGGTACACATATATGCTTGGAAGTTACACATTTTCTAGATTTTTTTTCATTAGAATAAATGAGTAGAAATAGAACAAATGTTCAAATCAATGGCTCTTCTAAATTTTCAGTAGTCATAGCAATAAGGGTTAACATTCATGTGTGCTATGACGTTTGTCAGAATATGTGTACATATATTTATGTAGTGTCTCTTGTTATTACATACACACACATATATAGCATACATGTTAAATTACTATTTTATACATTAAAATCAATTGTGACTACTCAGCCAAAGAATATGCATGTAAATAGGGGTAAGTTCAGTTGTTAGCTACTCTCTTTTGTACTTTCCTCTCTTGACTATACAAACTTTAAAAACTTCTGATAATTAGTGTCACCATAACTATTTGCTGTGGGCCTTAATACCTGGGTGATGAAATAATCTGTATAACAAACCCCATGACAGGAGGTTATTCGTGTATCAAACTTTCACATGCATGCAATGTTTCATGCACAAACCTAAAAAAATAATAATAATAAATTAAAAAACAAAACAGTGATGAATCAACAGAGGGAGTAAAGATGCCTATCATGAGAGCCATTTGACTTATATAAAGATATTTGACCTCTAACTTAAAGGTAGTGAGTAGAAACTGAATTGTTTCATGCAGGATAACGACACATTAAACTTACATATCAAAAAAAATTAACTTGCTCTTCAGAAATTCTATTAGAAGAATAACTTGCTCTTCAGAAAATCTATTGGAAGAATATAAAAACGACAAGCATGCTGGTGAGATATAATGCCACCGTAGTCTAGCATAGTGGCAATGAAGTTGGGGAAAACATATCTAATTAAAATTCTAAGGGCTGGGTACGGTGGCTCATGCCTGTAATCCCAGCATTTTGGGAGGCCAAGGCTGGCCGATCACCCGAGGTTAAGAGTTCGAGACCAGCCTGGCCAGCATCGTGAAACCCTGTTTCTACTAAAAATACAAAAATTAGCTGGGGGTGGTGGCAGGCGCCTGTAATCCCAGCTACTCAGGAAGGAGGCTGAGGCAGGACAATCGCTTGAACCCGGGCGACGGAGATTGTAGTGAGCCAAGATCACGCGACTGCACTCCAGCTTGGGCGACAGAGCAAGACTCCATCTCTAAATAAATAAATAAATAAATAAATAAATAAATAAATAAATAAATGAAAAGAAAATTACCAAGGCCTGAAATTGTTTAGAATGAAGAGGTGAAATAGAATGATGACTTTTTATTTCCTCTGAGGTTTCTGGAGGAAACATTGCATGAAAGATCATTCATGGTGATAGATGATACTAGACCATAGATATAGTTGGTATAAAAACTGGAAGTTCAGGTTGGGACACACTAAAGTTCGTGTATCTCTTAGATGTTTCTGATTCCAAGGCACAGGATCTACGCATCTGAAGTTAGACACACAGATGCAGGTTGATGATTAATTTTAGGGGGTGCGAATGTGTTTGAAGTTATGTGGGTTAATACCTCGATAAAGAGATTGTAGGATAAGAGAAAAGGATTAGGGAGAAGGCCGTAAAGACCATCAAACACAGGGTTGGTAGAATTACAAAAACAGGGAATATTGCTGTAAAAAAGAAGAGCAAACATGATAGAAGTTTCAGAAATAAGAAAAATCAAAATATTAAATTCAGCAAAATTGTTAAATCATACACTACCACAGTTGAAAAGTGAAGTAGTGTTCTTAAAGATATAATGTAAGTATTATCCAGGATATATGACAAAAATACAAAGAGAGCAAATGTATGAGAGAATAACATTGAGGTAGACCTGAGAGATGCATATAGGCGTACATATATGTATACCTATCTATCATTTCCCTATATATAATTTTTCTAAATATATGTATAAAATTATGATTTCCCTAAATTTATAAACAAGCTCTAGTTTCAAAAGTTCCATTGAGTGCCTTACAAGAATATTAAAATAAAATGGTATATACTCAACCAGAAATTCTAGTGTAGTCTTTGATAGTCAAGAATGAAAAGAGTTTGTCAAATGAAGCATTCCAGAATGAGACAAAAAATGCACAAACACATATATAGCTAATAAGTACACATAAATCACACCCAAATTCAAAAACTGAGAATAGACCTTGGTGAAAGACTGTTAAGGTCAGTATTTTTTAAAATGTTACTATATCTTCCTCCAAGGTAAAAACAAGTTAATACGCCTTGTGTCATCTAGCACTAACAAAATGACATAATCAGCTAATCAGCAGGGCTTTTTTTTTTTTTTTTTTTTTTTTTTTTGGAGATGGAGTCTCACTCTATCGCACAGGCTGGAGCGCAGTGGCACAATCTCAGCTCACTGCAACCTCCGCTTCCCAGGTTCAAGCAATTCTCTGCCTCAGCCTCCCGAGTAGCTGGGATTACAGGCACCCGCCACCATGCCAGGCTAATTTGTGTAATTTGTGTATTTTTAGTAGAGATGGGGTTTCACCATCTTTTCCAGGCTGGTCTTGAACTCCTGACCTCGTGATGCACCCACCTCGGCCTCCAAAAGTGCTAGGGTTACAGGCGTGAGTCACCGGGCCCGACCCCCGGTAGGGCTTTTTGAATATATGGGTAATGTGGTCCACATTTGAGAAAAGCATGTATTGTGTAATCATAAGGATTCCAGTTTTGACTGGGGAGGAGGATGAGAGAAATCTCCACAACCAATCCAGGCTAAACCATACTGTGTTGTTCCATTTTGTTGTTATAAACCAGCAGACCTCATGGTACCTAAATAATCTGGTCAATAAGAATACTGTATAAAGGATCAGACGCTTTTCAGTGGCAAAATCACAGCATTGACTTTTAGGTTTCTGATGTCTTTCTGTGCCCTCATTTGCCAATAATTATTTTATTTTTGAGAAACTGGCTTTAATGAAGCCAGTCTTTCTCCTGGAATCAGGTAAAGTCTTTAATGAAGCCAGTGTTGCTCCTAGAATCAGGTAAAGCCTGAAAACGGAACTGTGGGACATAAAATGACTGGATATTATCTGATACAAAATATCATGAGAATAGGAATGTACAGCAATGACCTATCATCAACTAGAAATGATATGAAAGGGTTTAGGCACACTTGTTGTCAGTTCTTTAAGCTTCCTCAACACTTACTCCTGCTGCATTGTCTTCGCTCCCTCTATCTACACCTATGACCTCAAGAAAACTGGTTTCTTGTAAACAGTTTATTAGGTGGAAAAAACACATTAGTTTATAAACAATTCTACAGGATAGGCTAGGATCAAGCAGAAGTGGATGGTTATCACCAAAGGTTAGTGGTGAATGCAAATTCTTGAAGCAGTAAATGTGGTTGTCCAATTTCTCTGGTCCTACATATGGCCTACAGCACAGAGCTACATCAATTCAGGTGCAGCTGCTAAGGTTTTGGCTAAATGGAATGAATAGGATTGAAAAATTGGTAACACCAAAGCTCTGGTAAAACGATATGTTTAGGCATCTCTCCAATTGGGCAAAGACTGTGAAGATATTTGTGTTTCAGGTGAATATTCACCAAATGGCTTCCAATGTAGAAAATGCTCTAATAATAAGGTGAATGAGAAGAAATTTCCTACTGATATCGGTTAGCTTCTTTTCCCAATCACCTCAGTGCTTCCTCACTGGGTGATGGCAGGATAGACAGTGATGGCAGGATAGACAGAGGTTATCTATGGGATTAACAACATGAACTTCCTTGCACAAAGGCTGACCTGCTAAATGCCTGGCCTGCCAGCAGCTGATGCTCCAATTTGTTGACATTGCTCAGATGATCTAGGCAGCTACCATGTGTAAGCTTGATTATGTTGGAACAGTTCCATCATGGAATGGGCACTGACCTTTTCTCACTAGAATAGACATGTATTCTGGATATACATATGCCTTCTCTACTTTTAATGCTTTGTTTTCAGTAAAATCCATGATATTAAAAGATTCGTAAGTTGTTATCATCATGTCATCATGATAGGGAATTCTATGCACATTCCCTGTTAACCAGAAGTATCTGGCTAACATAACTGAATTGGCCTACTGAAGACTCAGTGATGATAATAGTTGGGAGATTACATGCTGAAACGGTGGGATTCTTTCTTACAGAATACAACCAAGTATGTTGCAGTTGTTACCATTGCAAAAATGCATCAAAGTGTGGAAGTAGATATGACTTCCTTCATTATTACACCCAATAACCACTTACAGAACTGTTGAATTTTATGAGTATAACTTTAAACTCTACCAGTTTGGATATCTTTGTTCCTAAAACAGGAATAGAATTGTGACACATATATCATTTGATAGTTTTTACTTGTAATTTGAATCTTGTTTGTGTCTATTTATACTTGCAAATTTTTATTCTACGTATGAAATGTACCGTACTCATTATTAATCATTACATTTTCTCAAAAACTTATTTATCAAAGCTTAATCTAATAACATAATAATAAAGAATGTCACCATGTTGCCCTAAAAGCTAGGTTCCAAGTGTTTTAGAATAATGACCTAAATCTTTGCTAAAGCGATTTTTCTATATTTGCTATTCAATAGGTGTCTTTCAGTAAATAAAATTTTGTTGCAGGCTACAAATGAAAAAAAATAAAAAGATTGTTTGGTGATTGTCATGGCAATGATTAAAATAGTACATTAGCCTCAATAAAATATTGTTAATAATAAAACAATAAGTATATTTATCAGTAAATTGAAATACATTTTATAGTCACTGTATGCTTGTTTTTTGGTATGTTTGACTAAAATAAATTATCTTTGTATTATAACACGTTTGTATAATTAATCATTCAAAGAAATATGAAACATTTTATTTTTACTTGCCTGCGACCACAAAGATTGTCTTTCAAAATTTATATGATTGTAGCAATACAATTAATTATTGAGAAAGTTAATAACAGTTTTTAAAAGTCTGTATCTAAATAAGACCAGATGTAGATAACATCAAACTTTTAGGTTGCCGCATACACATATCAAATACTATTTTTGGAAAAAAATGGTATTTGTAACATGGGCTGATTTTTTATGCAATGGATTATGCTCTAGGTGTTAATTAGCCATATATTTCTATATCTGATTAATGGTTGGATTTATAGGAAAATATGTGGACAGACAGAATGCTGGAGTGTATGTAGTCTTGTTGACCTATCGTAATTTTATGTGTCTCCTTCCTTTTCTACATACAAAATAAAGGAAAATAAAAACACCTATAACTAATTCTCATTTTCAAATCAGAACTCCTTCTTTGTTTGATCTTATAAGTCACTGCTCTTTATAAATAGAAGACATCTTGTACTGTACAATACACTCCTTTCAATCCCTGGTGCATACTTGATTACCCTACCATGATGTTATTGTCTGTATCTTTTATCAGTTCTAGTAGTTTTGCATTCCACTATCTGGGAACCACACAGTTTCATCTCAGTTTCTCTTGCACTCCAATTCCAACACATTTCTTAGAAGTTGTGTATTTCAGTACATTGTTCTTTGAGTATTCATTTGTTTAACTCTCTTCTTATTCACCTTATATTTCATGGCTCACTACAGTTACCTTTTGCATTCCAATTGAATAATACTAACTCTCTTCTTCCTTCTTCCTCTCTTATATTCTGTCAAAACTCCAAACCTGGTTAGTTTTTCTTTTTTTTTTTTTTATTTTCCTCTCTGATTCTGTGCCTGGATTGAGCTGATGAATATCGCTTGAGGAAACCAATACACACACAAAGACACACACAACCACAAACACACATCATATTGCTATGCCTCCTTTTTTGTTATTTTTTAAATTTTTACTTGTATTTTAGATTTAGGAAGTACATTTGCAATTTTGTTTCAAGGATATATTGAGTGACACTGAGATTTGATTATAATCAATCCCATCACACTGGTAGTGGGCATGGTACCCAATAGTTAGCTTTTCAGCACTTCTCCCCTTCCCTCTCTCCTCCCTCTAGTGTTCCTCACTGTCTATTGTTGACATCTTTATGTGTATGTGTACCCAATGCTTAGCTCCCACTTATAAGTGAAAACATGCAGTGTTTGGTTTTCTCTTCCTGTGATAATTCACTTAGGATAATGGCCTCCAACTGCATCCATGTTGCAAAGGACATGATCTTATTGTTCATGGCTGCATAGTATTCCTTGGTGTATATGTACCATATTTTCTTTATTCAATCCACCATTGATGGGCACCTAAGTTGTTTCCATGCTTTTGCTATTGCGAATAGAGCTGCAATTAACACATGAATTCATCTATCTTTTTGGAAGAAGAATTTATATTCCCTTGGGTATATACCCAGTAATGGGATTGCTGGGTCAAATGGTAGTTTTGTCTTAAGTTAGTAGAAAAAATGCTTTCCACAGTGGCTGAACTAATTTACATTTCCACCAATAGTATATAAGTGTTCCCTCTTATCTGCAGTCTCTGCAGAATTTGTTTTTTGACTTTTTAATAATGTAAGATGATACTTCATTGTGGTTTGGTTTGCATTTCTCTGGTGATTACTGATGATGAACTTTTTTCATGTGTTGGTTGGCTGCTTGTATGTTCTTTTGAGAAGGGTCTGTTCGTGTCCTTTTGCCATTTTTAATGGGGCTGTTTCCTTTTTCTTGTTGATATGTTGATACGCTGTTTATAGATTATGAATATTAGATGTTTGTTAGATGCATAGCTTGTGCATGTTTTCTCCAATTCTGTAGGCTGTCTGTTTACTCTGTTGATAGTTTATTTTGCTGTGCGGAAGATCTTTAGTTTAATTCATTCCCACTTGTCAATTTTTGTTTCTGTTGCAATTGCTTTTGAGGACTTAGTCATAATTTGCCAGAATTTTATGTACTAGGTTTTCTTCTAGGATGTTTATAGTTTTTCAGTCTTAAAGTCTTCAATCAATCTTAAGTTAATTTTTGTATATGGTGAAAAGTAGGGATCCAGTTTCATTCTTGTGTAGATGGTTAGCCAGTTATCCTAGCACCATTTATTAAATAGGGTGTCCTTTCAAGTTGTCTTTGAGAAGTAATTGGAAGTCCTACAACAATTCACAATAATTCCATCTATCACACTTACAGAAAAACTATTTCATACATCTCTTCTCTCTTCAAGTCTCTAACATCTCCCTCATCACTCTCACCTGATGACTCTTTTTCTTGTTTTCCTAAAATTACCAAGTTAATTATGAGAGAAGCTTATAATCTTTCCATCAACAAATCTATTAATGTGTCATCTTCTACACACGACATTCTGCCTGGGTAACGTGCTATTTGCCTATCTTGTCCACTGGATCCCATCTTTTCTCACCTTGTCAAGTCCCTACACTTTAAATTATGCCTTAATTCTCTGCATTACAAATTTCTTACTTTTAAGAGCAACATATAAACCTATTGTAATATTTTTTGTTTTATATTTTTTAAGAAAAACAAAACATAATCTCTTTTGTCTCAACTTTCACCATTGACTACTGCTCCTTCTCTTTTTCCTTTCGCAGCTAATCTAAATAAAGGAGTATGGACTTAAAGATACCAAACCTTCACTTTCTTCTCTCCAGAACTCACTCTTTAAACTCAAAGCAACAGTGCTTTACTTCCTATAATTTTAATGAATCCCTTTCTTTTAAAAGCATCCATTAGCTCCCTGTAAGCCAATGCATAGATAATTTACTGTGCTCATGAGAGTTGTTAGCTGCCTCTGACATTTCACTACTGCCTTCTTTGAGAAAACAATTTTCTTTCAATTCTTCCTTTACTTATTATGAAATATACATTTATACTCACACAGACAAAACATTTGTGTACTTCCCACCCTGCTAAGAAATAAAATATTACTGTTCCCTTTGGTTTCTTCTGAATACCTCCTCAATCACATTCTCCCTCTTCTCTCTCCCAAGGGTAGACATCATTCCAAATTTTGTCTTTCATTATCTTGTTGCTTATCCTTATTTTACGTAAATATATTATGCTGTATGTATTAATTTGAAACAATTTGGCACAGTGCTATTTTGTGAGATCCACCCATATTATACAGAGAGATAAATTGCTCATTTTCATTTCTATATAGTGTTATATGAATATTCCACCATCTATTTTTTGTCTTTTGAAAATCTTGTCTGTAATGAAATTAGAAATAAGTGCTGACATGAATATTCTTCCTCTCATATATATAATTTTTAACTAGAATTTTTAACTAGAAGTACAATTGCTAGGTCATAATTTATAATCTATTTCTTTAAAAGTGTTATGACCCAAATTTTTTTCTCAAAAATCATTTACTACCTTTAATTTGAACTAATATTTTATTACTACATCAATTATGTGATATCTTCATGAACGCATGAACTTTTTAAGACTTCAAAATTTCTGCCAAATGAGTAGAGACATATTTATCTTCTTGTTTTAAATTTGTAAGTCTATTTAATAATGATGTTGATTACATTTTCAGCTGCTTATTCACCAAATAATTTCCCATGTAATTAAATCATTTTGTGTTGTTATTGTTGTAGTGATTGCTTTGTTCTATTGAAATTCCTTCTGAATTACCCAGATCGACGGGAGCAAATCCTGTTGTCTGATACCCATAAAAGTCACTTACTCATCTGAGTGCAAATGATAAATTTCAAAGGCTGTTCGTTTTAGGAATGAGAAAAGCAGTTGGGGCCAACGGCAATGGGGCCAGCAAGAGACCAAACCCCACCAATGGCCAAAGAAAAAGTCAGACAGTTGCTTAGGAGGACTTCTGAAACTCTCCCTACCTATAGCAGCCAAGCCGTGAGCAAAGCGTTCCTGATCAGGGATCCAAATCTTACCAAAGTACCAGGGGTTCGGTCTAGGTCTTGCTGTTCACTGCAAAGAAAGCCAATTACTGAGACAATGAGTATTGCCAAGGAAGAAGGCTCTATGTGTGTACTGCAGGCAAAAAGATGGGAAATCAGTCAAAATCCATCTCCTCAACTGACTAAAATTAGGGGTTTATATAGCTGGGGAAAAATGTAATTTTGTGTGGAAAAACAGGAATTAGGGAAGAGTGAAGAAGAGGAGTTGGCCAACAGGAAGCAGATGGACAGTAATCATGATGGGTGAGGAGTTTGGCATCTTGTTGTCCAGATGCAACAATCTGGTACGTTTCGGTTTCTTGATATTATCTGGGAGGCCTGATGGTTGGTTTCCTGAGTAAAGGAACTCAGATAAGATAAATGAAACTTTCTCAAGTTTTATGACTGGGACAATCCATTTCTATGTTTACTCAGAAGAAACCATAAACATCAGTTCTATGGGACAACTGGGCAGGTTTCAATTCCATTTGTAAAGTATGTGACACACATTTTCCTTGATTTACTATTTTCTGACAGCTGTCTTACTCTACCATATGAATTTCTACTCTTCTTTTATTTTTTAGTATCCCCACAGCTCAGTTCTTGGTCTTCTTTGCTTCTCTAATTCCATTCACTCTGAGGTGATTTCATTTAGTCTCAGAGATTTAAAAAAAAAAACTATATCTAATGACACCTCATTTCATCAAAGTGATTTTTTTTCCTTCTAGTTACTTTGGCCAAATACTTTTCTGTCAAAACTTGTGTCCCAATTTATTCTATCCTAACTACCTCCACCTCTTCAAATGTCATTCAAAACATATTTCCTCTCCCCTGCATCACCAGCATAATTTCCTGACTGATCTTCCTACTTTTAGTTTTGCTTCCTGGAAGGTTTTTTACCAACATGAAAAACATAATGGTCTCTTAGAAACAAGTCAGATCATGTCACTACTCTGCTCAAGTCCAAATTTAACATTTTAATTTCTGTTAAAATGCACTTTCTTAAGAAACTTCCATGGCCATTATGTTCAATACTGAAAATTTACTCCTGTAGCCCCTATTTGGCCCTCCCAATTCTTCTTATTAGCTGTAACTTTTTTCTTTGTATTTATTTTCTTAGATAATTCTGTTTGAAATACTTCTTTTAATTGATTAGCTCCACAGAAGAATGTAAGCTCAATGAAAGTATGGATCTCTCATTGTGAAATCGATTGTATATTTTAGGTGTCAAGAGTAGGCCCCAGCACATAGTTGGTCCACACTAATCGTTGCTTAAATGAGTAAACAGATTAGTCCTTTTAAAAAATAAACATGTTGTATCTCAAACATATAATGTTTCTTATTCCATTTTAAAACTAATAATATTGTTACAAAAGTGTTTCAATTTTACATTTATTTGCATTTCTCTGATTATTAGTTTTAATATTTCTCATATATTATTAAAATATGTTTGCATATCATTAATATTACTTATTTGTCAATTTTATATGTTGCAAATATCTTCTCTCAATTGATAATTGACATTTGCATGGTTTTATAGGTATCTTTTTGTTAACAAGTGAATACTTAAATTTAACATGTGTTTTAGTTTATTTTTTAAACAAATAATTTGTGCTATGTTTTTGCGTTGTCTTTCTCCTTCAAAGACAGATGTATATTCATCTATATTTCCTCTGAAATGTTAATGTCTTGATTTTGATATTTAAATTATTGAACTATTTTAATTTTTGTGTATAGTTGAGACTGAAAATGTTTTTGTTTTTCTTTTTACATATTTTTAATATTCCTTTCATGAATAGCTCCTTTCTTTCCCATTGCTCTATCATGTTACATGGTCATTTATTAGCATTCTGCTATGGAACAGTCTGCTTCTGAGTACTTGCTCTTTTATAGGTGGTTGATTTGTCTAATTCTGTGTCATTACCACATGCTCTTAATTACTATAGTTTCAAAATTAAAACTGATATCTGCTAGGGAATGTCCACCTTTATGCCTTTGCATTCTTATATGTCTTTGTGTTTCACTTTTCATTAAAAATTTGTTTCAGTTCTTTAAATCTGCTTTTATGAATGACACTGACCTGCAATTATTATCTTTTCTTGTCTTGCTTTCATCTGAAGACTCACACAATGCATTAGGAAATTAAAATATTGTGTATTCTCCAGAATACAAAAGGTTTGTAATATTAGAAATAACTATTCATGAAATGTTTGGCATAAATTGGCTATGTAGGCATAGCGGTATGGTCCAGTGTTTCATTTTTAGATTGATTTTCAGCACTTGCTCTATAAAGTAAATGGTTGTCAAAAATTTCTGCTTAAGTTAGTTTTGGTTAATTTTATTTTTTCAAACCATTTCTTCACTTGCTGGCTTGAAATTTATTAATGCTACTTATGTTCTTTTAAAAGTCATCTTTGTATTTTATTATGCTTATTTAATATAAAATCTAAGATGTATAAAAATTGCCAACTACTTTGGTAAAAATGCAAGTATTCTAGAATGATCTAATGCTATATCATAATTATTGTCAAACTTTAGTGAGCACTGTAAGCACCTGGGAAGCTTGTTAAAACAATTAGCTGGGCTCTATTTCTGGAAAGTCTGATTCATTAAACGAGGTCTGAGAACATGAAACTAAGAATTTCGCAGGTGACATTGATGCTGCTGGTCCATAGACAACATTTTGAGAGCCTCACTGGTAGCGGACGCTATTGTTACATTGTTCTTTTCACACTGGTGCACCCTGAGTTCTTCTGATAGAACAGTGGGCATCTCCTATTTTAATTGTCAGCTTTCCATCTAAGGCACCCTTTTTTCTTGGTAAAATATTTCTCTAGAGCCAGAAAGTCTCCTTTGTCAATGTATAAGGCAGCCTGAAATTCTGAGATGTTTGGTGACAACCTTCAAGCAATAAAGCCTGCATAAAATTATTCTAAGGCTCATTAACGAGCACGAGCTCCAGTTGTCTTTGGCAGTGATTCATTTGCCAAGTCACTCTTTACGGTCCTTAGTCTTTCTGGTCTCACCTCTCCGCTTTCACACAGTGTTTCCTAGGACCATCTTCAAATCAACTACCTACTTCCCATACTCCAGTACAGCCTCACTTTCCACTTTTGAGAGAACAATTACTTAGGCAATTATTTGACAGTGGTCTTGGAAAGCATAACTTCGTGTTAGAAATCTCAAACTGGATCACTTGATGCAATTAAAAACTAGAACCTGTTTAGTATAAATACAGATGTAATAGTCATGGGGCACTATAAAATAAAAGTCTGTAAAACCCTTGCCCATGGTGTATTCAGATGAGGTGCAAGTAGAAGAGTAAGAAATGGCTTATTTGAAAGTTCTGGCTTTCAAAAGATATGGGTACAATGGCAATTTTTACATTGTTGAGTTGGATTGTTTTCGTCAACTGCCCAGAAGACTTGAGGAAGTAGAATGTCCAAGACAACATATAAGAAGGCCTTAACACTTGACTTGGCAGGGTGAAGCTATGCTGAAAATCAAGCACTTAATAGTTTCAGAGAATTAAGTGAAAAAAGGTAAAGTTTGAAGATATGGAAAATCCTCCTCTGACTCTAGAGTCAACATCTTGACTAAATCACCTGGAATTGGTCTTGATATAGTAATAGGATAGATATTTGAAAATTAGACATGACATAACTGCAGTCAAATAGGGTAAGAGCATTAATATTTCTCGAAAGAGTTTTAGCAAGCATTCTGAGGGTTTAGTAGAGGTGGTGATTTTAAAGTGGGAATATTGACAGAAATTAAAAAGGAAAGAATCACAAAACTATGTTCCCTGAAAGATGCAGTTAGCACAATAAGGAACAGAAAGTGAATGGTGCAACGAGATTATATATAACAATAAATTAAAAGTAAGTAAAAGGACATTGATAATTCTTGAGGGAAAACAGACGTATAGCAAACAAGAATGTATGGTCAAGAAAGACCAAAATCGTGCAAGATGATGGCAGATGTCAACAGCTAATTTAAAAATATATATATATTTACTCAGTTTTTGTATCTGAACCAGTTTCTAGAGCCAGATAATGTCAGATGAAGGGGGATTTGGATTGTCTTGAGGATGAAACCTGCAATACCAAATAAAAACCATACAATAAACATTCGTCTAACCAGTTGTGTAATGGAACCAGTTTATATCAGTTTTCAAGAGCTTATTGTTCACATCTTTGCTCAACTCTATGTTTAATATTATCATGTTGGTATGTTGAAATCAGCCATGGTGGGTGTATTTACACCATGGAATTTTTAAAAAATGCTATAAATTAGGGTATTTTTTTCTCTCTGCCTAAACCCCTCAAGGGAGTACAAAGTTTGAAGATTAGAAGTACACTACAGCTCTTACCAGTTTCCCAGTATGAGTGTACACTGAGGGAAGGGAAACACGCAGCTTCTTAAACTTCTGTTGGAAACAGGCTTTGAATTAATGACTCCTACATACCAATTAAGCTCCAGGAAGACTCATTCTGTGTCTTTTCTTCATTTCCTAGGTGCATTTCTTCAGTTCCTAGGTGTTCATTTCTTCAGTTCTTAGGTGTTCATTTCTTCAGTTCCTAGGTGCATAATTGAAATCCTATATTGGTAGCTGACAAATTACTCACATGACTTGCCAATCTATGGATTAAGAGCCTTTATGATGGAATAAACCAAAGGAAGCCCCTGAAAATTACTTCTTCAGGCAAAAAAGTAAGTCAGAATAACTACCACATTTCAGGTAAAATTACATAATTAGGTGCCACCATATAAAATGTAAGTAACATAGAGGTGATCAGCCATATAATATTCCTATTCAATTAATGGGTTTAGGTTCTAAAAATTAAATAAATAAAAACAAAAAAGAAACAGATGGTGAAAAGTAATTGTATTTCATGACTTCTGACTTACTCAATTGAATATCACTTTCTGTGCAAGATGTGCTATATTTAATTTTATAGATTAATAAATTAATAGCCTCTGGCACCTGATATATAGTTCTGTTGAATCAATTCCTTAGATACCTTTCAATAAAAAGACTCAAACATTGTTCACATTAACATGGAAAGTAGTACATACCCACTGAGTTGCCTCATGCATACGTTTTAATTTTTCTGCTTTTAGTCATATAGTACAAAAGACCCTGAACATCTTAGTCTTCTGGAGAATATTGCATTGATCCACTATATTGGTGACAGAAATTTGATGCCCTCCTAGTGTGTTCTAGTAATCTGTTGCTGCATAACAAAATAACCTAGTAGTTAGTGTCATAAAATAATCCTTTCATAATTTTGTGTACCTCAGCTGAAACATTCTGTTCACAGAGGATGTAATGTGAAGAAAAACCTAGGAAGCCAGATCACTATCTAAACCAGGGCCTCAGACAAATGACCCCAGTCAAATCACCCTACCTATCTCCAACTGTTCAAGCCTACTGATAAGGAATAAATAATTGAATCAGGGAAAGAAAAAGGTGTTTCCTTCTGAGCAGGTTTCAAGGTGAGTAACATAGTGGTACTTCTTGGTAGCTTTAAGAGGCAGTGTGGTTAATGCCTCAAATGTATCACAAGCCAGGGACAAATTCCATCTGACACTGGTTAAAAACTCCTGCAAGGAATTGGTTGGCTGTCTGATACTTGCCTGGTACAAGCACTTGGGTTGAACTTAGTGGGCTCCTGTGAGCTGAGAAAGTGTCTCATGTGCTTGAATTTGTAAGTTGAACAATATTCAACTTATGTAAGTCCATCTTGTCTTAAATTCTCTTAAATCTTTCCCCAGTTTAACTTTATACTAACAAAGGAGGAAACCTTTTAAAAATGCTGTTGAAAATAGTCTTGAAACTGGCAGCAATAGACAGAGAGAGCTGAAAGGTCATCATGAACTCCTTAGACCCCTCAGATTTGGAAACTGGAAAATATGAAGGTGTGCTTGTAAAGGTGGACATCGCTGCTGCTGTCAACTCTTGGACTGAGTGATATCAGCAGAAAAGTGAAGTCCTCTGCTAAACATCACTCATCTTACACAGCGACTGTTCTAGCACATAGTAGGTACTGCAAAATATCTATTTACTAATCAATAAATTTTCAGCACCTGGAAACCATATACCAAACCACATCCTTCCAATAAAATCAATAAGCAATGTTTATAGTTTTTGAAATCCAGTCTGTTCTTTTAAAAATTTATTATTCTGTTTTCACAAACTTTGAGGCTGTCTATTAATACTCTACTTAAGAGATATAAACATTTCTGGCCCCCACAGCAATTCAAAATATAGCATTATACTTACATAAGGCAGCTGAGTTATAAAAACAGGCTATGGAAAGATTAAGTACAGTCATGCATCGTTTAACAATGGGAATATGTTCTGAGAAGAAATGCATCATTAGGCAATTTTGGCATTGTGCAAACACCATGGAGTGCGCCTACACAAACCTAAATGCTATAGCCTATTACACACTCAGGCTATGTGGCTTAGCTTACTGCTTGTAGGCTACAAACCTGTATTGTATGCCATTATTCTGAATACTGTTGACTATTCCAACACAATGGTAAGTATTTGTGTATCTCAACATATCCAAACATAGAAGAGGTCAAGTAAAAATACAGAAAAAATGGTATACCTGTGTAGGGCACTTACCACGAATGGAGATTACGGGTCTACGAGTTACCCTGGATGAGTCAGTGAATGAATAGTGAGTGCATGTGAAGGCCTAGGACATTACTGCACACTTTATAAACACTGTACACTTAAGTTATAATAAATTTGTTTTAAAAAGTCTTTCTTTGGTTGCAACTTTAACTTATTGTAACTTTCCTTCTTATAAACAAATTTTTTAACTTTTTGACTTTTTTGTGATAACACAGCTTAAAGACAAACCTTGTACAACTGTACAAATATTTTTCTTTATATCCTTCTACAAACTTTATTTTTGTGTTTATTTTCACATTCTATAATTCCTGGTTTAAAAGTGAGGTACAAACACACATTTTAGCCCAGCTCTACACAGGGTAAGGGTCAACAATATCACTGTCTTCCACCTGTACATATTTTCCCACTGGAAGGTCCTCAGGGGCAATAACACACATGGAGCTGTCATTGCCTATGATAACAATGCCTTTTCTAAAATACCTCCTGAAGGACCTGCCTGAGGCTCTTTTACATTTTTTTAAGTAGAAGGAGTACACTCTAAAATAAAAATAAAAGTGTAGCATAGGAAATACATAAAACCAGTAACACAGTCATTTATAATCATTATTAAGTATTATGTACTGTACATAATTACATGCCCTATGCTTTTATACAACTGGCAGCATAGCAGGTTTGGTCACACCAGGATCACCACAAACACGGGAGTAATGTGCTGCACTATGCCTTTAAAATGGCTGTGATGTCACTAGGTGATATGAATTTTTCATCTCCATTATACACTTATGTGACTGTCCTGGTATATGCAAGCTGTTGTTGATAAAATGTTGTTATGGGCACCTTACTATACAAATTATACCTAAGTAAGTGTTGGGGGATGGGTTAGTTGGTTAGTTGCCTATACATGATTAAATGAGATTACATGATCCATCATAATTCTTCATGTTTATCAGATAATAAATCTTGTCAAATAGTAAGAAGTAGCCTCATAGTATCAGACTCAACTTCCCCTTCCACCCAACAGCATTGCTCTGCAGCATTAAAAATCCCCAGGAAATCTCCATGCCAAACATCTCAGGTCTCTGGAGGAAACACTAATCAATCTCTTCTCCTTCATACCTCTATATTCCCTTGAGCCTACTCACCACTCAGTCATCATAACAAAAATAAATATGAGACAGAAATGTAGCTTCAAAATCTCATTATTTTGACTCAAGTATTAATAAACGTATTTCTCCCAGGAGTAAATTTTAAATAGCTATGTGAAATGATTGATATAACATTATTTTCTGTTCCCAATGTCCTGTAACATAATTTCCACAATTATTATTCAGGTGTAATTTCCATAGAAAAAAAATAAGTCTGTTTTAAATATACTTTGATGAGTTTGACAAACGTATATGCTCATGTTACCACCACACCAAGATAAACACATTTCTCTCATTTAGAAAATTCTCTCAGTGACATTTGTTAGTTTATTTGTTTACTATACAACCACCTTTAACTCTCCACAATAACCTGTCTGATTTATATGATCATGGTTTAGTTTAGCTCCTTTTAAAAATTCATGTAAGTGTGAAACCACAATACGCTATTTCCTGCTTGTCATCTTTTATACAACATAGTGATTCTGAGATGTATTCATGGCATTTTCTGTATACCTACTGTAGTTGTATTCCTGAGAAATATTTTATTGAATAAATAGACCACACTGTGATTATCATTTTCCTGTTGGTGAACATTTGCTTCCAGATTTGGGCTATTATGAATATCTATTATGAATGTTCTTGTATGATTACCTTCTGGCCAACTGTTTTCCTATGCCAGCAAAATATCTGTGAAGTGGAATTGCTGGATCTTTGATAGAGATGTATTTTCTTGCATTTAAAGTATAGATATTACATTTATTCTTAAAAAAACTAGTTCAGACATAATAAAGTACGAAGAAAAAATAATTTTAGCCCGAATATTATTTTTAAAGTGTTCAGTGTTTTGTTTCACAAGTGTAAAAAATCTAATTTTCTTCATCAGAATTGAGAGTGAGTATGGGATTCCAAAAATAAGTCTAATTAAAAAAATTCTAAAGTCTGTTTTATTCTCTAGAGCACAGTTTCACTCATTTGCTAGTTTATTAATTATTATTGATAAGGATATATTGTTTGCATAAAATTGGTTGCTGGCAATTTGTTTTTAAAGCTTTTTGTAGATTTACGGGGCAGAAGTGCATGTTTCTTACATGAATACATTGTGTAGCAGTGAAGTCCAGACTTTTAGTGCCACCATCACCCAAATAGTGTATATTGGACCCAATGGGTAATTTTTCATCTCTCACCCCTCTCACACCCATCCGAGTCCCAATGTCTATTATTCAACTCTCTATGTCTATGTGCACACATTGTTTAGCTCTCACTTATAAGACAGAATATATGGTACTTGATTTTCTAAGTTTCTAAGTTTCACTTAAGATAATTGTCTTCAGTTCCATCCATGTTGCTGCAAAAGACATGATTTCATTCTTTTTTGTCTGAGTAGTTCCATGGGATATATACACCACATATTCTTTATTCTTTATTCAGTCATCTATTAATGGATATTTACATTGATTCCATAATTTTGCTATTCTGAAAATGCTGCAGTAAACATGCAAGTGCAGGTGTCTTTTTTTTTTTTTTTTTTGAGATGGAGTCTCATTCTGTTGCCCAGGCTGGAGTGCAGTGGCGCGATCAGGGCTCACTGCAAGCTCCACCTCCCGGGTTCACGCCATTCTCCTTCCTCAGCCTCCAAAGTAGCTGGGACCACAGGCATCCACCACCACATCTGGCTAATTTTTTGTATTTTTAATAGAGACGGGGTTTCACCATATTAGCCAGGATGGTCTTGATCTCCTGACCTCGTGATCCACCAGCCTCGGCCTCCCAAAGGTGTCTTTTTAATATTTATTTCTTTCCCTTTTCATAGATACCCAGTAGGGTGAGTGCTGGATCAAAGAGTAGTTCAATTTTTAGTTCTTTGAGAAATCTTCATAGTATTTTCTGTATTTTACTATATTATTATTATTATTATTATTATTATTATTTGAGATGGAGTTTCGCTCTGTCGCCAGGCTGCAGTGCAGTGGCACGATCTCAGCTCACTGCAATCTTCCCCCCTTACCCCCCCAACCCCCACCTCCCGGGGTTCAAGCGATTCTCCTGCCTCAGCCTCCCAAGTAGCTGGGATTACAGGCACCCGCCACCATGCCCGCCTAATTTTTGTATTTTTGGTAGAGATGGAGTTTTGTCATGTTGGCCAGGCTGGTCTTGAATTTCTGACCTCAGGTAATTCACCTGCCTCGGCCTCCCAAAGTGCTGGGATTACAGGTGTGAGCCACCGCACCCAGTCCCGTAATATTTTGTATAGAGATTGTACTAATTTACATTCCAGCTAATGTGTATAAGCATTCCCTTTTCTCTACATCCTTACCAACCTCTGTTGTTTTTTGACATTTTAATGATAGCCATTCTGATTGGTGTAAGACAATTTCCCATTGCGGTGTTAACTTGAATTTCTCTGGTGCTTGGCGATGTTGAACATTTTTTCATATGTTTGTTGGCCATTGTATGTCTTCTTTTGAAAAATCTCTGTTCATGTCTTATGCCTAATTTTTAATGAGGTTATTTGCTTCTATTTTTCTTTGTTGTTGTTCTTTTCCTTTAACTTGTATTTCAACTTCTGGCATACATTTGGAATTTGTTACATAGGTAAATATGTGCAATGGTGGTTTGCTGCACAGATCAACTCATTACCCATGTATTAAGCCCAGTGTCTGTTAGCTGTTCTTCATGATTCTCTGTCTCCCCCCACCCCGACAGGCCCCAGTGTATGTTGTTCCCCACCATATGTCCATGTGTTCTCATTGTTCAGCTCCCACTTATAAGTGAGAACATGTGGTAGTTGGTTTTCTGTTTCTACATTAGTTTATTAGTTTACTGAAGATAACATCTTGCAGCTCCATTCATGTCCCTGCAAAGGACATGTCATTTTTTCTCACTGCATAGTATTCCATGGTGTCTAGGTACCACATTTTCTTTATCTAGTCTATCATTGATGGGTGTTTGGGTTGATTCCATGTCTTTGCTATTGTGAATAGTGCTGCAATGATCATACACGTGCATGTATCTTTATAATAGAATAACTTATATTCCTTTGGGTATATACACAGTAATGGGATTGATGGTTCTAATGATATTTCTGCCTTTAGATCTTTGAGGATTTGCCATACTGTCTTCCACAATGGTTGAACTTATTTACATTCCCACCAACAGTGTAAAAGTGTTCCTTTTTCTCCACAGCCTCACCAGCATCTGTTGTTGCTTGGGTTTTCAATAATCATCATTCTAACTGGCATGAGATGGTATCTCATTGTGGGTTTGATTTGCTTTTCTGTAATGATCAGTGATATTGAGCTTTTTTAAATATTTCTTGTCCGCTTGGATCATGATAGATTCTTTTGCTGTGCAGAAGCTCTTTAGTTTAATTAGATCCCATTTGTCGATTTTTACATTTGCTGCTATTGCTTTTAGTGTTTTTGTCATAAAATCTTTGCCTGTGTCTATGTCCTGAATGGTATTACCTAGATTTTCTTCTATTTTTTGTTTATTTTATTTTGGGGGCTTTACATTTAAATCTTTAATCCTTCTTGAGTTAATTTTCCTTACACCTTACATGATTTCATGTAAGGTGTAAGGAAAGGGTCCAGTTTCAGTTTTCTGCAGATAGCTAGCCAGTTCTCCCCGTACCATTTATCAAATACAGACTCATTTCCCCTTTGCTTGTTTTTGTCAAGTTTGTAGAAGATCATATGGTTGTAGGTGTGCAGTCTTATTTCTGAGTTCTCTATTCTATTCCATTTGTCTAGACGTCTGTTTTTGTACCAGTACTATGCTGTTTTGGTTATTGTAGCCTTGTAGTGTAGTTAGAAGTCGGGTTGCCTGATGCCTCCAGCTTTATTCTTTTTGCTTAGGATTGTCTTGGCTATTTGGGCTTTTTCTGGTTCCATAGGAACTTTAAAATAGTTTCTTCTAATTCTGTGAAGAATATCAACAGTAGTTGAAGGGGAAAGCATTGAATCTACAAATTACTATTTTCACAACATTGATTCTTCCTATCCATGAGCATGGAATTTCTTTTTCCATTCGTTTGTGTCCTCTCTGATTTATTTGAGTAGCGGTTTGTAGTTTCCCTTGAAGAGCTCCTTCCCTTCCCTTGTTAGCTGTATTCCTATTTATTTTATTCTCTTTGTAGCAATTGTAAATGAGAGTTTATCAATAATTTGGCTCTCTGCTTGCCTGCTGTTGGTTTATAGGAATGGTAGTGATTTTTGCACATTGCTTTTGTATGCTGAGACTTTGCTGAAGTTGCTAATCAGCTTAAGAAGCTTTGTGCTGAGTCGCTGGGGTTTTCTAGATATAGTATCATGTCATCTGCAGAGACAATTTGACTCCCTCTCTTCCTATGCAAATATCATTTATTTCTTTGTCTTGCTTGATTTCCCTGACCAGAACTTCCAATACTATTTTGAATAGGAGTGGTGAGAGAGGGCATCCTTGATCTTGTGCTGTGTTTCAAGGGTAACACTTCCCGATTTTGCCCATTCAATATGACATTGGTTGTGGGTTTGTTACATATGACCCTTATTCTTTTGAGATATGTTCCTTCAATACCTAGTTTATTGAAAGTTTTTAAAATAAAGCGATGTTGAATTTTATCAAAGGCCATGTTTGCATCTATTGAGATAACCATGGTTTTTGTCTTTATTTCTCTTTATGTGAGTAATTACATTTATTGATTTGTGTATGTTGAACCAATCTTGCATCTCAGGGATGAAACTGACTTGATTGTGGTGGATAAGCTTTTTGATGTGCTGCTGGATTTGGTTTGCCAGTATTTTATTAAGAATTTTTGCATGGATGTTCATGAGGGATATTGAGCTGAAGTTCTCTGTTTTTGTTATATCTCTGCCAGATTTTGGTATCAAGAAGATGTTGGCCTCATAAGATGTCTTAAGGAGGAGTCCCTTCTTTTCAATTGTTTGGAATAGTTTGGGTAAAATGGTACCAGCTGTTCTTTGTACATCTGGTAGAATTCTGCAATAAATCCATCTGATCCTGGGATTTTTTTTGGTTGGCAGGCCATTCACTACTGCTTCAATTTCAGAACTTGTTATTTGTTTATTCAGGGAATCAATTTCTTCTTGCTTGAGTCTTGGGAGAGTATATGTGTCCAGAAATTTATCAATTTCTTTTAGATTTTCTAGTTTATGTGCATAGAGGTATTCACAGTATTATCTGATGGTTGTTTTTATTCCTGTGGTGTCACTTGTGATATTCCCTTTATCATTTCTGATTGTGTCAGTTTGGTCCCCTTCTCTTTTTTTCTTTATTAGTCTAGCTAGTGGTCTATTTTTTTTTTTTGAAAAAAAAACAGCTCCTGCATTCATTGATGTTTTGAAGGATTTTTCATGTTTCTATCTCCTTCAGCTGTGCTCTCATCTTGGCTATTTCTTGTCTTCTGCTAGCTTTGGGATGTGTTTGCTCTTGGTTCTCTAGTTGTTTCAGGTGTGATATTAGATTGTTGGTTTGAGATCTTTGTAGCTTTTTGATGTGGGCATTTGGTGCTATAAATTTTCCTCTTAACGCTGCCTTAGCTGTGTCTCAGAGATTCTGGTATGTTGTCTCTTTGTTCTCATTAGTTTCAAAGAAGTTCTTGATTTATGTCTTCATTTCAGTATTTACCCATGAGTCATTCAGGGGCAGGTTGTTCAATTTCCATGTAGTTGTGTGGTTTTGAGTTAGCTTTTTAATCTTGAGCTCTAGTTTGATTGTGCTGAGGTATGAGAGACTGTTTGTTATGATTTCAACTCTTTTGCATTTGCTGAGAAGTGTTTTCCTTCTGGGTATGTGATCAATTTTAAAGTAAGTGCCATGTGGTGATGAGAAGAATGTAATTCTGCTGTTTTTTGATGGAGAGTTCTGTGGATACCCATCAGGTCTACTTGATCCAGAGCTAAGTTCAGGTCCTGAATATCTGTTAATTTTCTGTCTTAGTGATCTGTCTAATATCATCACTGGAGTGTTAAAATATCCCACTATTATTGTAGACTCTTTGAAGGTCTCTAAGAACTTGCTTTATGAAGCTCAATGCGCTTGTATTGTGTGTATATATATTTAGTATAGTTAACTCTTCTTGTTAAATTGAACCCTTTACCATTATGTAATGCCCTTCTTTGTCTTGTTTGATCTTTGTTGGTTTAAAGTCTGTTTTGTCAGAAACAAGGATAGCAACCCCTGCTTTTTTCTGTTTTCCATTGGCTTGGTAAATATTCCTCCATCCCTTTATTTTGAGCCTGTGTGTCTTTGCATGTGAGATGGGTCTGTTGTAGACAGCATACCCATGGGGCTTGACCCTTTATCCACTTGCCATTATGTATCTTTTTTGGAGGCATTTAGCCCATTTACATTTAATGTTAATATTGTTATGTGTGAATTTGATCCCGTCATCATGATGCTAGCTGGTTATTTTGCAGAGTTGTTTATGTGGTTGCTTCATAGTGTCACTAGTCTGTGTACTTCATTGTGCTTTTGTAGCAGCTGGTAACAATTTTTCGTTCCCATATTTAGTGCTTCTTTCAGGAGCTCTTGCAAGGCAGGCATGGTGGTGATGTATTCCCTCAATATTTGCTTGTTCGAAAAAAATCTTATTTTTCCCTCTCTTTTGAAGCTTAGTTTGGTCAGATATGAAATTTAAGTTGGAAATTCTTTAAGATTGTTGAATATTGGCCCCCAATCTCTTCTGGCTTGAAGGGTTTCCACTGAGAGGTTGGCTATTAGTCTCTTAGGTTTACCTTTGTAGGTGATCTGGCCTTTCTCTCTGGCTGCTCTTAATATTTTTTTATTTTATTTTCAACTTAGAGAATCTGAAGATTATGTCTTGGGGTTAATCTTCTCATGGATTACCTTACTGGGGTTCTACGGATTTTCTGAATTTGAATGTTGGCCTGTCTTGCTAGGTTAGGGTAGTTCTCCTGGATGATATCCTGAAGTATGTTTTTCAACTTGGCTTAATTCTCCGTCTCTTTCAGGTTCTGTCTTTTAACATAATCCCATATTTCGTGGAGGTTTTGTTTGTTCCTTTTTATTTTGTTTTCCTCTATTCTTGTCTACCTGTCTTATTTCAGGAAGATAGTCTTCAAGCTTTGATATTCTTTCATTTTTGTGGTCTATTCAGCTATTGATACATGTGATTGCATTGTGGATTTCTCGTGTTGCATTTCTCAGTTTCATCAGAGCAGTTATGTTCCTCTCTAAACTGGCTATTGTGGTTGTCAGCTTGTATTGTTTTATCATAATTCTTAGCTTCTTTGCATTGTGTTAGAACATGCTCCTTTAGCTCAGTGAAGTTTGTTATTACCCACTTTCCAAAGCCTTGTTCTGACAATTCCGCCATCTCAGCCTCAACCCAGTTCTGTGCCTTTGCTGGAGAAATGCTGCAGTCATTTGGAAGAGAAGCAGTACTCTGGCTTTTTTAGTTTTCAGCATTTTTGCATTGATTTTTTCTCATCTTTGTGGGCTTATCTGCCTTCGATCTTTGAGGTTGCTGACCTTTGAATGGGGTTTTTGTGAGGTCTTTTTTGTTGCCATTTTCTGATTGTTTTTCATTTGACAGTAAGGCCCGTCTTCCATAGGGCTGATGCATTTTCCTGGGAATTCACTCCAGACCCTAGTCACCTTGGTCTCTCCTGCACCTTGTGGTGTCACCAGTGAAGGCTATGAAACAGCAAAGATGGCAGCCTTCCCCTTCCTCTGGGAGCTCTGTCTCAGGTGGGCACCCACTCCTGTATGAGGTGTCCGGAGACTCCTATTGGGAGGTCTCACCCAGTCAGGAGGAATGGGATCAGAGACCCACTTAAAGAATCAGTCTGGCTGCCCTTTGGTAGAGCAGGTGGGCTGTGCTGACTCCTCTGCCTCTCCAGAGCCAGCATCCTGGAAAGGCTATGTTGCTAAACTGCAGAGACAGTGGCTACCCCATCCACCAGGGTCTCCATCCCAGGGAGAGACCAGAGTTCTGTCCATAAAACCCTGGCTGGAGTTGCTGAAATTCACACAGGGAGGCCCTGCCCAATGGTGAGAGGTGTATTGGGGGCCCCCTTAAAGAAGCAGACTGTCCACGATCAAGCACAACAGCTGTGCTGCATTGTGGCGAATTCCTCCCAGTCCCTGGTGCTGGAAGGCTGGACAGCCAACTGGAACATCAGGTATGGTGGCCACCCTTCCCCCTAGGAACTCAATTTGTCTCAGGCCATCTCATGCCTCCTGCCACTGGCTGGCTGGAATTCCAAACAAGTGGGTTTTAACTTATGAGGTACCAGGAGAGTGAGGCCTATGGAGCAACGCCACTTGGCTCCCTGGATTCAGCACACTTCCTAGGGGAATGCACGGGATCTCTTGCCATGCTAGAATTCCCAGGTCTGGAGTATGTAAAACTCCTGGGTCTCCCTGCATGCCTTAGCAAGTGAGTGAGCAGCCACTCCACCAAGACTCCACAGCTCTGTGCTTTGGACACAGGCCCTGGCGGCATGTGCTCATGAGAGGATCTCCTGATCCATGGGTTGCAAAGATTCATAGGGAAAGCATAGTTTCCCAGGCAGGGTCACACAGTCACTGACAACCTCTCTTGGCTAGGGATGGGGGCTACCCTGGCTTCATGCCACTCCTATGTGAGCTGTTGCCCCACCTTGCTTTTCCTCGCTCTCCATGGGTTGAGGCATCTGCCTAGTCAGTCCCAGTGTGAGAACCTGGATACCTCAGTTAAAGGTGCAGAATTCATTGGCACTTTTCATTGCTCTCCATGAGAGCAGCAGACCACAGCTGCTTCTAATCAGCCATCTTGGCCCCTCTCCACTTCTATTTTTCTTATAGAGTTGTTTGAGGTCCCTGTAGATTCTGAATATTAGCTTTTTGTTGGCTGCATAGTTTGTACATATTTTTCGTATTCTTTAAGTTATTGTTTATTCTGTTGATTATTTATTTTGTTGGACAGAAGGCTTTTTTTTTAGTTTAATTAAGCCCCATTTGTCTATTTTCGGTTTTGTTGCATTTGCTTTTGAGGTCTTAGTCATAAGTTATTTGCCTAGGCCAATGTCCAGAAGAGATTTTCCTAGGTTTTCTCATTATATCTTAGTGCAAATAGCCAGAGCAAATAGTCTTGAGACTATTTTTATAGTCTCAGGTGTTACCTTTAAGTATTTAATGTATTTTCAGTTAATTTTCATATATCGTGAGAGATATGGGTCCAACTTTATTCTTCTGCATATGGATATACAATTTTCCCAGCAACACTTATTTAATAGAATGTCCTTTCCTCAGTGTACTTTTTTTGTCAACTTTGTTGAAGATGAGATGGTTGTAGGCATGTGACTTTATTTCTGGGTTCTCTATTCTATTTCATTAATCTACAGGTTTATTTTTATACCAGTACAATGCTATTTTGGATATTATAATCTTTTAGTATTATTTGAAGCCCAGTAATGTGATGCCTCTTTTTTAAAATTTGTTTGTTTTGATTGATTTTGATTTTTTTCTTTCTTTTTCTTTTTTTTTTTTTTGGCTTAAGATTGCTCTGGCTATTGGCTCCATTTTGATTTCATATGAATTTTAGGATTATTTTTTCTTATTCTGTGAAAAATGTCATTGGTAATTTGATAGGAATTTCATGGAACCTGTAGATTGCTTTAGGCAGTATGCTTATTTTAGCATTATTGATTCTTCCAATCCATAAGAATGGGAAGTCTTTCTACTTCTTTGTATTATCTATGGTTTACTTCATCAGTGTTTTGTAGCTCTCTTTATTGAGATCGTTTACCTCCTTGGTTAAATGTATTCCTAGTAATTTTATTTATTTTGCAGCTGTTGTAAGTGGGATTGAATTCTTGATTTGGATCTCAGCTTGATCATTATTTGTGTATAAAAGTGCCACTAATATAATTACTTTGATGTTTTATTCTGAAACTTTACTAAAGTCATTAATCAAATCTAGAATTCTTTGAGAGAAGTCTTTAGAGTTTTCTAAGTGTAAGATTACATCAGCAAACAGAGAAATTTGACTTCCTCTTTTACTACTTGGATGCCTTTTGTTTTTTTCTCTTGCATGACAGCTCTGGCTAGGACTTCCAGTAATATGTTAAATAGGAATGGTGAAAGTGGGCATTCTTGTCTTGGTCCAGTTCTTAGGGAAAATGATTTTAACTTTCCCATTTAGTGTTATGTTAACTATGGGTTTGTGATATATGGCTTTATATATTTTGAAGTACGTTCCTTCTATGCTCCAGTTTGTTGAGAATTTTTGTAATGAAGAAATGCTGAATTTTAATGATTGTTTTTCTGCAGCTATTGAAATGATTAAAGGCATTTTTTAACAGTGGCTTTACTATTTTACAATAAGACCAGAAATGTGTTACCATTCCAATTGTTCTAATTTTTTTCAACATTTGGGATTAGCACATTTTTATTTTTTCACATTTACAGGCAAGTGATATTTTGTGATAATTTAATATAAAGTTTCTTGAATAAAAATAGTTATTAATTTTTTGTATTTATCAGTAAATTGTATATTGTGTGTGTGTGAGAGAGAGAGAGAAAAGTGTCTTTGTAAATGCTTACTCGTTTTTAATTGTTTGTTTCATTTTTAGGAGTAATTATGCATTCTGACACAAATATTTTATTGGATAAATATATCTGAAACATTCTAAATATTATTTTGGTCTTATCTTGACATTTCATTTTTAATAGTGTCTTAGATAAATGTTTGCTTTTATTTTGATAAAATTTGTTATTTAATTTCTTTTATAATTAATAGTTTTGCCCTATCTAGGAAATATTCACCTACTTGAAAATTGTAAATATATGAAATACTATGTAACAGATACATTATGTACTTGTCTTTATTATTGAATAAACAGCTTTCTACTTCCCTGTGAGGTGCTTATTCTTTGTGTAAATCATCTCTATAAGAATTTGTGATGTTGACCCTTTTTTTATAACATAGTGAGAAATATATGGTGTTATTCTATCTTTTAAAAATATACACATGAGAACAAGCCTGCTTTTTATACTTCTACATCCTAATCAAAAGTGGAAGATCTATTTTTTCTAATTTTAATAATAATTATTTGCATACCTCACTGTCTAATACAATAAAGGATGTTTATGATTTGTTACTAGGCTACTTAAAAAAGATGTATTTTAAGAGACAGGAAAATATTCAGGACATTTTATTAAAAACCTAATATCAGTGTTAATCTAGCAAGCATTTACACTTAATAAACAAGATTTCAATCGCATATAAAATTATGCCATTTGTAAAAGCTCAGTTCCTTATACTGTTGGTGAAAGTGATTTTATTCTATCAAGTACATATAACTTTTGGTTAAAAGTTTATCAATAGGCAAGGTGCGATGGCTCATGCCTGTTATGCCAGCACTTTGAGAGGCTGAGGCGGGTGGATAATTTGAGGTCAGGAGTTCAAGACCAACTTGACCAACATGGTAAAACACTGTCTCTACTAAAAATACAAAAAAATAGCCGGGGGTGGTTGTGAACGCTTGTAATCTCAGCTACTTGAGAGTCTGAGGCAACAGAATCCGCTTGAACCTGGGAGGTGGAGGTTGCAGTGAGCCAAGATTGTGCCACTGCACTCTAGCCTAGGTGACTGAGCAAGACTCTGTCTCAAAAAAATAAAAATAAAAATAAAAAAGTTTATCAATAAAGCTCAGTAAAATTTTGTAATTAAAAAATAAAAAAGCCTGTGCTTACGAGTGCTCACATATAGTGTAATTACTTTTTAGTCAAAGGCTGGCTCTACAATGTAGGATTTTGATTTTTAAATAGTGACACTTTTCATTTTGAGAGAGGAGTTTAACCTTCATTTCACGCTTAATGAAATGGACCTAATTAGCCTTTGTATTTTGTATTAGTAGTTAGGTCATCTGAGACCAACTTTAATATTTGCATTCATTTATAGCACTAATCCTGCTCCAAAAAGTAAATAATATAATAATTAGCTTCTGTCATTTGAAGATAATACTGCTGCTATACATTGTTTATTGAAATTGAGTTGTCTTATTTTTAAATTTTTTATTAAATTATTGTCACCTACAAAATCTTGCTTTAATACATTTTTAGTGTTATTATGTATGCTACATGATTAGTAACAAAATAATTCAAATACCTAATCTTTTCTTGTTACTATGGTTTCTAATTTTGTATGTTGTTATTAAACAGTAAATATTCATGAGTTTGTTTTATTCTTTAGTTGTCACCAATGATGTAGTATGATGCTGGGGGCTAGTCTTTCTCGTGAACGTAGTTATTAGTCAAGAAATGCAATAAAATGCTCCTTGACATATAAACTATATGAAGTAATAAGAATGCATATTGTCTATTCTTTTAGTCATTCTACAGGAAGTCTGTCAAATGTTTCAAGCAATATTTTTCATTAAACATGAAGTCAAATTCATGAATGAATTTATACATAAGACAGTTAATCTAGCTCTGGTAAAGATTAACTGGATTAAATATGTTTTTAGGACTTTTAAACACACTTATTCAGTTAGCACCTTAGACATCTATTTTTGAGGTATATACTTATAAATCATTTTACTGTTAAAGAACCTATAGCCTAAAGTTAAGCTTTGGGAAAATACGGGCCAGAAAACCAAAAATTTTTGTATGAACCTCTATGTCCTAAAATATATATTGGCATAGATTTCAACTTTAGTGCATATGAACAGCATTCTTTAAGTAATTGTGTTGGGAAATAATTTCAAAATATGTGTATGAAGGTCTATATCTGAGAAAGCAGTAAATTGTAAAGTATATATTTACTCCATATTACTAATAATATGAATAATAATATTACTAACTCAAAATGTAAATCAGGTTAAATATCTACAGACCCAACATTGTGTTTCATTTTTAAAAAATTTTATAATTAAATTATGTGGTACTTTTCACGCTATTCTATACTCTATTTTGAATAGTTTTAATGCCTGAGCTGTATGGACTTCTACTAGCAAGACAGTGATTGTTATTCTAAGGCAACACATCAGTTCTTCTTCAGTAGACTGATGTTAAATGTAGATATGATATTAATACACTTTCTTTGACCAAATAATTCCTGCTGCATCATCTCATGAAGCAAGCTACGCAGATTTGTCACAACTAGATAATGCTCAAAATTTGAAGTGATTTTGTTCCACCTAGTCCCATCCACTACATCCCTTCATAGACCTTGGATTCCATCAGAGCCAAGTCTCTACTGAATACATGCAGTTACATCCCTCGTAAGTTGGATTCCTAGGTATTTTATTCTCTTTGAAGCAATTGTGAATGGGAGTTCACTCATGATTTGGCTCTCTGTTTGTCTGTTATTGATGTATAAGAATGCTTGTGGTTTTTGCACATTGATTTTGTATCCTGAGACTTTGCTGAAGTTGCTTATCAGCTTAAGGAGATTTTGGGCTGAGACAATGGGGTTTTCTAGATATACTATCATGTCTTCTGCAAACAGGGACAATTTGACTTCCTCTTTTCCGACTTGAATACCCTTGATTTCCTTCTCCTGCCTAATTGCCCTGGCCAGAACTTCCAACACTATGTTGAATAGAAGTGGTGAGAGAGGGCATCCCTGTCTTGTGCCAGTTTTCAAAGGGAATGCTTCCAGTTTTTGCCCATTCAGTATGATATTGGCTGTGGGTTTGTCATAAATAGCTCTTATTATTTTGAGATACGTCCCATCAATACCTAATTTATTGAGAGTTTTTAGCATGAAGGGTTGTTGAATTTTGTCAAAGGCCTTTTCTGCATCTATTGAGATAATCATGTGGTTTTTGTCTTTGGTTCTGTTTATATGCTGGATTACATTTATTGATTTGCATATATTGAACCAGCCTTGCATCCCAGGGATGAAGCCCACTTGATCATGGTGGATAAGCTTTTTGATGTGCTGTTGGATTCTGTTTGCCAGTATTTTATTGAGGATTTTTGCATCAATGATCATCAAGGATATTGGTCTAAAATTCTCTTTTTTTGTTGTGTCTCTGCCAGGCTTTGGTATCAGGATGATGTTGGCCTCATAAAATGAGTTAGGGAGGATTCCCTCTTTTTCTATTGATAGGAATAGTTTCAGAAGGAATGGTACCAGCTCCTCCTTGTACCTCTGGTAGAATTCGGCTGTGAACCCATCTGGTCCTGGACTTTTTTTGGTTGGTAAGCTATTGATTATTGCCACAATTTCAGCTCCTGTTATTGGTCTATTCAGAGATTCAACTTCTTCCTGGTTTAGTCTTGGGAGGGTGTATGTGTCGAGGAATTTATCCATTTCTTCTAGATTTTCTAGTTTATTTGCGTAGAGGTGCTTGTAATATTCTCTGATGGTAGTTTGTATTTCTGTGGGATTGGTGGTGATATCCCCTTTATCATTTTTTATTGCATCTATTTGATTCTTCTCTCTTTTTTTCTTTATTAGTCTTGCTAGCGGTCTATAATTTTGTTGATCCTTTCAAAAAACCAGCTCCTGGATTCATTAATTTTTTGAAGGGTTTTATGTGTCTCTATTTCCTTCAGTTCTGCTCTGATTTTAGTTATTTCTTGCCTTCTGCTAGCTTTTGAATGTGTTTGCTCTTGCTTTTCTAGTTCTTTTAATTGTGATGTTAGGGTGTCAATTTTGGATCTTTCCTGCTTTCTCTTGTGGGCATTTAGTGCTATAAATTTCCCTCTACACACTGCTTTGAATGCATCCCAGAGATTCTGGTATGTTGTGTCTTGGTTCTCGTTGGTTTCAAAGAACATCTTTATTTCTGCCTTCATTTCGTTATGTACCCAGTAGTCATTCAGGAGCAGGTTATTCAGTTTCCATGTAGTTGAGTGGTTTTGAGTGAGATTCTTAATCCTGAGTTCTAGCTTGATTGCACTGTGATTTGAGAGAGAGTTTGTTATAATTTCTGTTCTTTTACATTTATTGAGGAGAGCTTTATGGAGAACTACAAACCACTGCTCAAGGAAATAAAAGAGGATACAAACAAATGGAAGAACATTCCATGCTCATGGGTAGGAAGAATCAATATCATGAAAATGGCCATCCTTCCCAAGGTAATTTATAGATTCAATGCCATCCCCATCAAGTTACCAATGACTTTCTTCACAGAATTGGAAAAAACTACTTTAAAGTTCATATGGAACCAAAAAAGAGCCCGCATCGCCAAGTCAATCCTAAGCCAAAAGAACAAAGCTGGAGGCATCACACTACCTGACTTCAAACTATACTACAAGGCTACAGTAACCAGAACAGCATGGTACTGGTACCAAAACAGAGATATAGATCAATGGAACAGAACAGATCTGTCAGAAATAATGCCACATATCTACAACTATCTGATCTTTGACAAACCTGACAAAAACAAGAAATGGGGAAAGGATTCCCTATTTAATAAATGGTGCTGGGAAAACTGGCTAGCCATATGTAGAAAGCTGAAACTGGATCCCTTCCTTACACCTTATACAAAAATCAATTCAAGATGGATTAAAGACTTAAATGTTAGACCTAAAACCATAAAAACCCTAGAAGAAAACCTAGGCATTACCATTCAGGACATAGGCATGGGCAAGGACTTCATGTCTAAAACACCAAAAGCAATGGCAACAAAAGCCAAAATTGACAAATGGGATCTAATTAAACTAAAGAGCTTCTGCACAGCAAAGGAAACTACCATCAGAGTGAACAGGCAACCTACAAAATGGGAGAAAATTTTCGCAACCTACTCGTCTGACAAAGGGCTAATATCCAGAATCTACAATGAACTCCAACAAATTTACAAGAAAAAAACAAACAACCCCATCAAAAAGTGGGCGAAGGACATGAACAGACACTTCTCAAAAGAAGACATTTATGCAGCCAAAAAACACATGAAAAAATGCTCAACATCACTGGCCATCAGAGAAATGCAAATCAAAACCACAATGAGATACCATCTCACACCATTTAGAATGGCAATCATTAGAAAGTCAGGAAACAACAGGTGCTGGAGAGGATGTGGAGAAATAGGAACACTTTTACACTGTTGGTGGGACTGTAAACTAGTTCTACCCTTGTGGAAGTCAGTGTGGCGATTCCTCAGGGATCTAGAACTAGAAATTCCATTTGACCCAGCCATCCCATTACTGGGTATATACCCAAAGGATGATAAATCATGCTGCTATAAAGACACATGCACACGTATGTTTATTGCGGCATTATTCACAATAGCAAAGACTTGGAACCAACCCAAATGTCCAACAATGATAGACTGGATTAAGAAAATGTGGCACATATACACCATGGAATACTATGCAGCCATAAAAAATGATGAGTTCGTGTCCTTTGTAGGGACATGGATGAAATTGGAAATCATCATTCTCAGTAAACTATCGCAAGAACAAAAAACCAAACACCGCATATTCTCACTCATAGGTGGGAACTGAACAATGAAAACACATGGACACAGGAAGGGGAACATCAGACTTCAGGGACTGTTGTGGGGTGGGGGGAGGGGGGAGGGATAGCATTGGGAGATATACCTAATGCTAGATGACGAGTTGGTGGGTGCAGCGCACCAGCATGGCACATGTATACATATGTAACTTACCTGCACGTTGCGCACATGTACCATAGAGCCTAAAGTATAATAATAATAATAGTAATAATAATAAAAAATAAAAAATAAAATAAAAAAAATTAAAAAAAAATTTAAAAAAACCCAAAAAAAATTAAAAATAAAAAATAAAAATAATGAAAAAAAAATACATGCAGTTAAGGGTACCACATTAAAATGAAGCAGAGGAGCAGCCTTTGATTTGAATTTATGTAATTTAAGCAAACACAATTTTTCAATAACAAAAATAAAAATATTTTGGCTAGTTTCAATTGACTAATTCTATATCACCTCTAGTTGTTTCTACATTTTAAACCAAAACATCAGTTTTGTAGTCTAAACCTATGTAGGATTTAGATGTTTCTTCAGTTCCATTGAGAAACCTTAAGAAATGCCCGAGAAAATGTTTCTCAATATGAATGACGATCTTTTTGCACTGTCTTCATATTAATTAATATTTAGATTCACAAAGTCTTAAGCAGTATTGTAACCCTCTACAATAATTTTTTAACAAAGTATTGTAAAAATACAATAATTATTTAACAAAGGTTAAAATAAATTATTCAAGAATCCCAAGACATAATAGATAATCTTAGTTAGATTTCCTATTCACATCTATGGGAATTGTGAATGGTTACTGAAAATAAAAAAATAAAAAAAAGAAAGAAAGTTTTCCAAAATGGTGAGGAAAAAATGGAGGAAGTATTTTTAATTTTGTGATGAATCAGAAATACATTCAACTTTTAATTTTCTCTTATTGAAAGTTAATAGGAAAACATCACTTTTCTTTATGATTTATTAATTGTGTGATATAAGTACTTGGATTTAACACTTTCAATATAAGAACGCTGAGGGTTAGGGAGATTTAGGTACTTTCCCAAAACTTCATAAATAAGAGAAAGGAAAGCATGGTTTAACATAGGACTTATCACTTAACCAGAGTATCAGTCAGACCATATCAGGTTATGCTGCAGTGCAAACATGCTCAGTATCTCATTGCTATCTATTTATATTATATATATATATATATATATATATATATGAAGTTATTTCTTACCTATGGTATAGGTTCATTGCAGTTTGGATGCAGCCAGTTATACACCTTCGGAACCCAAGATGAAAGATTTATTATCTGGAATAAGGTCAACCACTTTTACAAAAGAAAGAAAATTTCTCGAGTTAAATAATAAATCTTAAATACTTCTGCTTTAAAGAACTCTTAAGAAGCAAGGATGATCAGAGTGTAAGTCTATACAACCTTTTTATAGTACAAATTGAAACTATGCCTGGAAATTTAAAGCACATATTATCTTTGATGCCAAAACTGTTCTTCTAGAAATCTGTTCCAAAGATATCCCCACAACAACTCAAATTTCACTGGCCAAAGCAAATCACATAGCCATCCCACCTCCACAGTGGCAGAGAATGCAATGCAAATTGCACTTGCCTCAGAAAAGGAGTGAGGTGTATTTCCAACTCATTCACCGTGTTTGAGTGTATATGCATATTTATATGTGAATACGTGGATACACAATACTTGTATACATTTCTATAAATATTACTCTATTAGTGTATTCAAAATAAAAAAATTATATCACAGTAAATTTACTGTTAAGTATTCTGAAATTTGTAACTTTAATAGCCATGTGTGTTATTAGCAAGTTTTTACCTAAATTATATATACATACATATACATATACATGGTAGTGTATATTATATATACACTATATATTTATTGTTTTATAGTGTGTTTTTAAAACATATTTATTGTTTTATATTTATATGGTTAATTTACTTTGTTTAGGCTTTTTCTTCTTTTTTTTGACCTACAGATATGTTAATAAATTTTTATCTGTCCAATGTCATAGTCCTTCCATTGGTAGCTCCTGGGATTTTTTTTATTATTAAAATATCTTCTTCCATTACAATATTATGAATATGAGTTCCTGTATATTTTTATATTTTAAGTGTATCATTAATTTTATGTCATTCATTCATGAAGAAGTTATTGAAATAGTGAATTTAAATAGATATCTAGTCTTATTTATTTTTCTAAAGGATGACTTGTAAAACAATTTTCTGAATCATCAATTCTCCCATGTTATTTTGAAATGAAACATTTTAGTGTAGTTTAGGTTCCCATGGTTATTCTGTATTTTAAGCTCTGCCTTATTGTTATAAGTATTTATGGCTTTAGAAGCATTAGCTTAAGCATCCTAACAGTAGAAGGTATTTCAATTTCCAGTAAAGTTAGGTCTTCGTATTACCATTTATTTTCAAAACTATTATTTTCCAGCTATTCTCTTGTGTTTATTTTTTCACAAAAACTTAGTAGCATAATGCTTATTTCAAAAACTTAAGCTATATTTTGTTAGTTGTATTGTTTAGGTTAAAGTAGATTTATTTATGATAAATGTTTTTCTTAGCATGTTGAATTTAGTCTTGTTTTGGATTCATACTACTGTAGATTTCTTCACTGTCTATGCTGGGGAGCATTTAAATAGCCACTAAGTTATATATTTATTCAAATTATAATAGAATTTATCCAAGAAGCACTCTGAGCTTAGGGCAATTTGAAGGAATAAGGTGGGAAGAGGCATTCTTTAAAACAACCCAGATATTCAGAGTGGTTTATATATTTCTGTTTACAATCTCTTCTGTCATTTTCATAAATGATATTTTCTCAGAAATGCATCCTTTTATGGGTTTCAAATATTTAATTCACAATTTATAATATTTTCTTTGAATATATTTGCCCATATCTCAATCTAACTTAGTCCTGAAAAAAATAGTGGAATAGCAAATTTTAGAAAACAGTAATCCTATATTACATTGTTTTAAATGGGACAAATAATTCATGTCTAACCCACGGAAAAACTTATAAGAATTTTGACAGTAATCACTCTTAAATACAGAACAATTCCTACATGAAATAAAACATTAAATACACCTGTTGCATGATTATTTAATATTTTGATAGTGTGTATTTAATATTAATAATAGTGAATTTACAAGTGGTTTTATTAGTTTATAGTAAGGAAATTATCATATGATACAGCACATTCATTACAGTTTCCCTATATGTTACATAGATAATATAATGCAATGCATAAAAATAATAAAAACATAAAATTATAACTTCTATGATTTACATAAATATTAATATTCTATCTACAGAAACCATTTCAAAATACAAACTAAATTTAAAAATAAATATAATTTCAGCAGCACACTTTGCCTCTTCAAATTTTGTTATTATTTTATTGGGAAACATTTTCTTAAAATATATTTTTGAATGTTTTTAAAGATACATTTTGCAAATTCTTTTACTTGGAGAAGAGAATTTTGTAAAACTGGATATTCTCTTTCATTTTAGAGTATCTTCCCTTTCATCTTTGGTATTTTGTCTTTCTCAATATTCTGGATCATGTTGCATCCTCACCCAGTTTTCAGCAGTGAACTACATTTTTTTTTTTTCAGACTGGGTCTTATTATTTGTTTTTTAACCTGGAGAGCAGGGGCACGATCATGGCTCACTGCAGCCTCCATCTCCCAGGCTCAAGCCGTATTCCCACCTCTGCCTCCCAAGTAACTGGGACTACAGACACTTGCCACCACATCTGGTTAATTTTTTTTTTAATTTTTTTGTAGAAACGGGTTACCCCTACCTTGCCTAGGCTGATCTGGAACTCCTGAGCTCAAGCAATCCTTCCACTTCAGCTTTCCAAATATAATTTTTAATATGTTGAATGTAGAAATTATTTTCTTAATATTTGTTTACATTTTACTTAAGTTTTAAGTCGTTCCAAATTACCTTTTATCTTCCATTGCGCTAATAATGTATGTCTTCTAAATACTTATTTGAGATCTTGTTTCAACAAAGCATTGTTCTAATTATCTTGTTATGTATTACGGAAACACATTTGAACAAATCCCTTTCTAAAAGTAATAGTTATTTCAATTTAATTGCCTTTTGGATGTATAACCAAAACTGTTACCTAAAATAGCATAACAATTGCCCCCACATATGGTGGCTTGAATATAATTTTTATCCTCTTCCAAAATAGTTAAAGCCTAGGAAAGCTTTAGTTAGGCAGTCCTTGTTTGTGTCATGAATCTGCAGTGTTATAGCTGGCACTGAAATTATCAGAAAGTTTGACTGGGCTGGAAGATTCACTTCCAAATTTTCTCACTCACATTTCTGAAAAGTTGGGATTGGCTTTTTGTTAAGGTCTCAATAAGTCTCTAGTTGGGCTTCAGCAAGGGACTGCTTACAGGTTCTTACACCATGGCAACTGGCTTCCCTCAGAGTGTGTGACCTATGCATCCAAGATGAATGCTGTAGTGCCTTTTATCACCTTGCTTTCAAACTCACCATACCATGACCTCTCCCAAAGCTTATGGGTTAAACAATAGCAAAAATCTTGCCAGACTGAAGAATAGGAAACATAAACCACACATTGGAATGGAGGCATATCAAAGTCATGTTGAAAGAAGAGATTGTAGAATTAAATGTATATGGTGTAGCCACCTTTGAAAAATATAATCTGCTACAATTTTCTTTCTGGCTTCAAATCATATCCTTCTCACATGAAAAACAAAATCATCCCTTTCTATCTCATAAAGTTTTTAAGAGAAATATACTGGTAGAATGGCCAGCTTAAACTGAAATAGACAGAGGCACTGGACTCTAAAATATTATAGATGAGAAATAGGCTGAGGGTGCTTCTCAACTGAAATACCAGCTACTTTTTTTTTACTGAAAAAAAAAATGATACCTAAGAAACTGGAACCAAGGGCAAGGGCAGAGGCAAAAGCCACAGTGACATTGCCAGTCAGTAAGCCTAAGCCTTAATGAAGGGACTGCCAGCATGTGCCACCAAGATTTTGCGATTGGTTTGGACCAATAACCATTATGTGTTTTCTATTTTCTACCTTTTAGAATGAGAGTGTCCACTTGTATATTGGGCATATGAGGGGTAGATGGCTTCAGATAAAGAAAAATTGTACTCACAAAGCTATACTTAGGGAGCTGCACAGCCTTTCTGAGCAGAGCTGACTGCTGATCTGATACTTGCTTTGGGGGAAACCTGGAGAACAGGGATTGGAGAACTCTGAAACATGTAAGAGTTGACACCTGAAGAAGATGATTGATTGATTGATTGACAGCTAGTGGCTTGTTTATTGGAGTAAATTTGTCCAAGACTATAAGACTTTCAAAACCAAAAGTCTATCACTGGTTTTTGGCTATGGAAAAGCATTTTCATTGATTCAAGTTGTTGCTGATGGATTGACTGGGTTATTATTCCTTGCCATGTTACTATGGTTCTGGAACAGTTGAGGATTTCCTAGGACTATGAAAACACTTTGTATTCTAACCACATACAATTCCCTTTCACAGCTCTAAAGAATCAGTTTTCTTCCTGATCTTGATGCATCTATATAATACTTCTTATCCATAAAACTATATTTAGATGAGTGTAGAGAAAAGAGAGTTACAGACCTATTAGAGGTCAACTTAGGAAAATCATGACTGTATATCTATCTTGTAAGTGGCTGTAAATATTAAATGAGGATTTTATATATATATATACACACACACATAAATAAAATGAAAGCTATGAACCCAATGATGTCATTCATATGTAAATAAAATTATAAATGCATTTTTCTGGAGACTAAATGTAATTATAGGAAGCATACCAAAAAGAAAATGATTTATAATTATTTACTTAATCCTGAATTTTGAAGCAGAATAAAATTAATAATTATTCAACAAATTATAATATTTTTCGAGTATCTACCAACGTACCTCTTTGCCAACTACTATGACATTTTTATTTTATTTTAAAGAAATAAGCAATTTGGTCATATTAAACATTGCAATGTATCTGTAGGCCTTCAGATTTTTAGCCAGCCAAATCTCACCAAATATCACAAAAATAATTACAAACAAAATCTTTTGTAAGTTAGAAATTAAAATGAACTTTATTTTTTCTTTTAAAGGGTTTATATAAGAAATCTATATAAAACATTATGCTTAAGGATAAAATATTAGCAATATTTCCAGTACAGTTACCAGGAGACCTGATTGTATTCATAGCTTCATTTTACAGATAATAAAACTGAGAATTACAGTGACTAAGTTAATTTGTCCAAGGATGTGCACCTAGAAAGTGACCCAATGGAATTCAGTCAAAGGCAGTTTGATGTGGAAGAAGGCTCGTAACTACCATTTTTATACAATAGTCTCCCTTAATAACATATGGTTACGTAAATTTATCAACTTTTGCCTTCTCTATGATTCAAAATTGTGAATGGCATATGCAATATAGCCCACTATATTGCATTAATCAAAAGTAATTTAAAATGTGTTGGAAGATATCTAAAAATAGTATCAATACCGTTTGAGTGACATTATACAATTGCTCATGTTCTTATGGGCATCTAATGAAAAAGGCAGATAATTCCCTGAATACAAGATGGAATATTACAAAGATCTTGATTCTCCCTTTTATAAACTTGTAAATTCAGTGGAATCTCAATTAAAATTCCAATGAAATGTATTTGGAAAGTATCATGAAAAATATTAAAAAACAGGGAGAAATTATTTTTAAATATGCACAATAGATCAAGGATTTATATAAATTATTTACAAATAGCCTACAAGTCATTAAATGAAAGTTAAATAATCTTATTTAAAAAATGATAAATATGTATCTACTATTCAACAAAATTATTTAAATAACTTTTTTTTTTTTTTTTTTTTCTGAGATGGAGTCTCGCTCTGTCGCCAGGTTGGTGTGCAGTGGCGCGGTCTCGGCTCACTGCAACCTCTGCCTCCCGGGTTCAAGCGATTCTCCTGCCTCAGCCTCCAGAGTAGCTGGGACTACAGGTGCATGCCAGCACGCCCAGCTAATTTGTGTATTTTTAGTTGAGGCAGGGTTTCACCATGTTGGCCAGGATGGTCTCGATCTCTTGACCTCGTGATCCACCTACCTCGGCCTCCCAAAGTGCTGGGATATTTAAATAACTTTAAACATGTGAAGTACTGCTCAATGTCACCAGAAATCCAGAAAATGAATATTGATGCAACACTGTGAGTGGCAAAACATAAAATGCTTATAATAACCAGTGTGGGGAAATTTGAGAAAATAGGAACCCTAATACAGCATTGATGGGAGTATATATTTTTAAAGGCCAATTTGGCAGTAACTATCCAATATAAAATGTGCATTGATTTTGCCTCAGCAGTTTTACTTCTAGAACTCGTACTTTAAAATACTCCAATAAAGGTGCATGAGCAGGAAGCAATTCATTGTTTACAATAGTAGAAGAAAAACACTGTGGGTTTTTCAAGACTGCCTAAAAAGTAATAAATTAAAAAGGGCTGAAATATGTTATGTTATATCCCAACAAAGGTTGTCTCAGTAAGTGAACATTACTAATAAAAATATATTATTTAATTAATTTGACTGTGTGAAAACATATCTACAATATATGAAGTAACATAAATTACTAAAAAGTTCACGTAATGTGATACTACTTATGTGCAAAAATAAGTATATCTGCATTAAAATAAAAAATAATGATTTGATACACAAAGATATTTAGTCATTATTAGTAAGATTTAGATAAGAAGGGAAAGACAGAGTTGATGTTCAGTTTTAAATGTTTTATTCTATGAATTATATGGGTAATATAATTAATAATGTATTTTTGAAATATTAAAGTATTAATTTTTTAAATTTTACATTTAAGTAGATCATAATTGCATGATTATGCATTTATGGCACGATTACAGGATAACAACTCACTGCAGCTTCAAAATCCTGTGCTCAAGTAATTCCCTGCTCAGCTTTCCAAGTGGCTGGTACTACAGGAACATGCCACCATGCCTGGCTTGAATTATTAGATTTTGGATGTTTCCATCCTTCTTCAAAATACTGAAACTTATTTAAGAACAATTACATTTATGGAGAATTGTTTGTAAGAGAAATAATAGAACATTTCCCATGGGACATTTTTATTTCAAATGATACCCAGGGACCATCTGCATTAGCACTACCTTGAAGGACTATTGAAAATATAGACAAACTTTACCAACGCATACGTGTTAAAAAATGATTGATGGGAATTGAGCTTTGCATGTAAGAAAAAAGCTCTTAATTGTATGCATGGCAAAATTTGAAAACAACTGATTAAGATATTTTAATGTTTACTTTTGAAGGTATTTAGGAGACGAGAAGTTAAACATTCAGAAGGTATATTTTTATTTCTATATTATTGCTGTTGGGATCATGTAGTCAGCATTCATCAAAGTGGTACTACAAAAACAGTCTTATGAAACCTGAGAGTTAATTGCTTCAAGGAAGCTGTTGAAGATATTTTCTCATGAATATATTATTGTAAATTTACATTAACATTTCATTTTAGATTAGTATGTTGTCCTAAAGCTACTAAAAACTGCTTAAAGAATTACTTTTACATTTGTTCTCTTTTGCCTACTAAGAAATAGTGTTAAATGAATCACTCAACACTATTAGCAGTGTCATGTGCTACTTTTATTATATTTATTTATATTTTAAATTCAAATTTTGTTTTTATTTAGTGTATTATGTATAAATATTGCTATTCATATATTAGTATTTTTGTTTAATGTATTTTAATAACCTCATATAACTTATACTCACACATAGATGATATTTAATTAAATAAAAAGTAGATATAAACGTGTAAGTTACTTCAACATAGATATCATTGAAAAGCAATCTCTGAATATGTATATATATAAATAATATATTTAAAAATGCTCTTCAGTTGGGGCATATTTTAATGATTACTTATGGCATCAAATATATAAAGTTTCTATTTCCAAAGGCAAGAAAACTGTATTTAAATTCATACTTAAATGGTAGCATATCAAATAATGAATGAGTTGCAAATTTGCAAATATGACAAGATATTTTCATATATAGATATAGTGATCTTTTAAAAATTACATAACCTAATATTTTTCATAACTTTAATTCTGTAGGTGAAAAATGTACTAAATACATGTCTCCTGTTTCGTTTTATTCTATTTTATTTTTATTTCATAAGATATACATTCCAGAAGCTGGCAGACATACAGAAATTGCCCCAAATAAATCAATTTGATTATTGTTTTTCATTACCAAATATTTTATGATCAGAAGCAAAGACTCATGCCTGTAATCCAAAAACTTTAGGAGGTCAAGGCTAGAGTATTGAAGCCAGGAGTCCAAAGCTGTGTTGAGCTATGCCAGGCCAGTGCACTTCAGACTGGGTGAAAGAGTGAGACAATGATGTTAAAAAAAAAAAATATATATATATATATATATACACACACATATATGTGTGTGTAAAAATATAAGCAAGTTAAAAGTGAAATAAATCTCATGTAAATTACGATTATTGAGGTAGAAGAACAAGATTTTAGAAAAATACCTCTAGAAAACAGATATGCTAAAAGCCTAAGAAATTTCTTTTCCAAAATTTTGCTGTTTATAGATTATAAAATACCATAAATATATTAATTATCCATAAATGTAAGTTTTCTTATTAATGTTCTCATAGGAGCTGATTTTATTATAAAATATTTATTATGAAACTAGTATAGAATTCAGAGGATCTGTGAAGTTCTATGAGTAAAAATGTACACCTATTTTTAAAAATCTATAAATAAAATCTGTTGTTTATTTAATTATTAATGTAGGTAGCAAACTATAAGAGAATTAGAATGAAAGTGTTTCATCACCAAAAGAAACTACAGAATTTGAAATTTTCATTGCACCTCATCAGACTGGTTGTTCAATGTTAATAGAGAATTCCATGCATTTTAAAATATTTTAATGTATTGAGAGTGGATGATATGAATGTTTTAAATTTGTATAATTGTATTTTATATAATTTTGTTTGTGATTACATATATCTTATGTTGTACATTTAAAAAAAGATATGCTTTATCATACTGACAATTACATCCATGATAGGCCAAAAAGTCAGGAACCCCAGTTAAATTATGAGTTAACACTGGTAGGACAGTGGACAAATATTATTATAGTTTTATTGAAACTCATTCATAAAATCTTCAAGCTTATGTATTTTTCTGAGTAACTTTTAAAACGAGCTGAGTCTGCTCCTCAAATTAAAATCAGTATATATTATGAATTACTTTAATAAGGTTGGCTTTTTTCCTGCCAACATAATAAAGGATATATTATAGCAAGAACAAATTCTCGTTAACGTGGCATCTTTTATTTATTTCATACTGTTTAATATATGACGATTTCTTTTTTTCTGTTTGTTTTAATCTAAATAAGATATGGAATTTGTTTTTGTTTACATTCCTAAATATGTTATATCAACAAAATATCATGTCATTCCTAGCCATTTGTCTACACTGCATGAATTACTCAAGGACCATATGAAAATTTTAGTGAAAAATTGCTGACTCACATCTCTATGGTATGTGATTCACTTGAATATATACTAATTTCTGAACATACAAAAGTTGGAAATCATTAACACATTTATTATTTTCATTTTCAACAATACATTATATATTCTATTCTTGTTTTGGGTTAAAAACATACACTCATGGATGAGTGGATAGATAGGTAGATATATAGATCCAAATTCAAGCTTTAAGTCATATTTTCTAACTAATCATGTTCTGGTTTTTTTTTTATCTTCATCTGTCAAATGCTGAGAAGATATTTAAATGAGAAGCAACTTTGTTTTTTGAGCTTTCCTATTTTATTTATTTTTCTTCTATTTTGTATATCTTGATTCTATAAGGTAAATCTCATTTTTTTATTCAGTATACTAGAACTAGATGTTTTATAATTTTACTTAGAAAAATGTTCCAGTTCATTTCTTGATATCTCTAAACATACACACAAACACATTTGTTTTATTAATATAAACTTGAAATAGCTAACCTCAAAATTTGTAATTGTTGCATTTGAACTGACATAATAACACAACACCCTTGCAGATACATGTACACGTATTCAAGTATACACAATATTTAGATGTCCACATCCATGCCTTCACATGGAATTCAGACATACTCATCCTCCTAAATGAAAAGTTGCTCAACACAAAGCCACAGACAGCCCACTGCTATCTGTAGTAACATTATGGGTTCGTACTTATCCCACGCTGAAGAGAAATCTTATCCAGATCAAGGAATAAAGTCTCAGAGCACTTGTGTAAATGATTATCCACATTATTAAGGTGGTGTACAAACAAGGTATAAATGTAAACAAAGCCTCCAAGTACAAAAAGACAGATGGATTCCACACAGAGTGCTTTGGAAGCTTCCCACACAGTAGTCTTCGGTTAGGGCAACACAGGCCATCTGACAGAAAAGAAAGTACAAAGGGAGGAAGGGGAAAGGATAATCTCATGTCTGTCAATTTGTGTTTTGAAGAAGGAAGTTAACTAAATTTGTATGTGTTGGTAAAATGCCTAAATAGGAGTCAAATTAACAAAATGACTCTCAGTTGATTCTAAATCAATTATTTGGGGCAACAAATTGAACAAAAAGACTAGAAAATTAAACATATAAAAGACTTTTCAAAATTATTCAAAACAATATTTTAGGAAGATTCAGTGTTGGCTTAGGCGATGGGGGTAAATTTTACTTTGTATTCTAATTTTATTGTAAAATATGTTTCCCTCATAAACTTAAGATGCCATTGATTTTTAAAGGTACCATCATCTTACAGGCTTGAAGAAGTAAAATCAGCCAATTAATCTGTTATAAAAAGTTTCTTATCACACTCACTGTAAGCATCTGTTATTAGGGGTATTGAAAGATTTTTTAAAACAATGTTAAAATTAATTAAATATAAGAATCATAAAAACAATTTCTTTTTAGCATGAAGTTTCTGAAAATTGAATGCATTATTTTATTTCAAATATTTGCTGTTTTTAACCTGCAAATCAATAATTTATCCACTATTAGAGCTAGTACAAAGTTTTTATCCCTTCTTGTTCATATACATAAGTAATCTCAGAATTCTATAGCTATTATATTGTATAGAGAAACCTTTTACATTCTAATTTTTAAAATTTATTATTACCATTTGAAAAGTAAATTTATAATGTGAGTATTAAATTATTGTCTATACCTGGTTTTTATCCTTTGACCAACTGTATGTTTTCCTCAAGTACATGAAAATGTTATAGCTTTTTTGTGAATTAATAATTCCAGTGAATACCCATTCGCCATACATTGCAACTAAGCATATTATTTACAAGTCAATAGTATAGGATACAATGCTTTGAAATATGAATAGCTAACATCATTGCATATTTTTTAAAATATAGAAACACAACTCTGTCAGAATGAAGTCTGTAGAAGAACGTTACATTGTCTAAGCATCTGTTTTAGAAATTTCTTTAAGTTGCATTTTTTTCTCAGTCATATTAAATAGATTCTCATTTGTTGAAAAATGTTTCCTATATTTGTCTATTTAATTTACTGAACTCAAGGGCGTGGAAAAAAGGAAATGAAAACTCTAAAACTCTCCCTGTGAGACTTTATCTATAACCTTGTATAATCAGGATATATGTCCAAATGTTCTTTCTGAGTTTCAACTTCAAATCACAGATGTAGAAAATATTGATTATACCTCATTATTTTTAATGGAGAAAAGTCTGACAGAGAATGTGTTTCTGTCAGTAACTCTTGGCTCTTCCAAGGTATGGTAAATTGATTCTTGCTATCAAATTTAATTAAATGTCAAATACAAATTATTTATTAATTCTTAAATCATTAATATAGAAAATAATCTATAATGTAAGACAATGTCAGTGTTAATAAAAGTTAAAAATAAAGTAGTATTCTAGATATTCTAATTATTTATTTTTATATCATTTCAATATGAATTTTAAAATTTAGCATACAATTCTTTTTTCACCTCAACAACTCGATTTCCCAGGAAATCTGAAATAATGAATTTAATGCAGTCCAAATCTTCTCCATGTAATGAGGAGCAATCAGGAAATTATGTGAAGATAAATATACTTGACTTATCCTGATTCCTCCTTATGATAATATGATTTCTAACACTTGAAAATGAATGGCATTCATCTAAAATTCCCATTCCTGTCTAATATGAAGTACAATAACAGACTGAATTTTTGTCTTCATTTCATTAGAGGATGGAGGCAGCTCTCTCCGTGTCTGTGGTTCAGGTCACATTGCTACCTGTGGGCAGAGGTGACCTCCTGTTGCTGCTAGGATTCATGCTACCTCCTAGGTAGTATCATATGTAATAGCATCACTTTTTCTACATTTTGGTCAAATAAATTTTTACATAAAGTACAAAAATAAAAAGATTCGTGCTACCTCATCTCATCTCCCCTGCTTGTCCTCACAGCCCTGCCCTTGAGCCTCTCATATTTTCTTCTCTCTAGAACGTGGTCTTGTCAGTGTGGCTCTGTCTCTTTCTCTTCATTGCAGCACCTTACAAAAGAAAAAAAAAATATTTCTGGATACTGAATCTGACTTGTAACACAACTTGATTAAATTCCATTATATAATTATTTGGAAATGTGGGGAACATTTTTTTTCTATTTTTCTTATTTTAATGTAGATGATTTTCCTCCCCTTAAATAGTCCTGGTCTTTTGAATCATCCCATTTATCACTCCACAGAGATAGAGTGTTTTACTTGAGAAGTAGGTGGCAGCCACTTACTGATTTCTGGATGGGTTTTTATATTTTCTATCAAAATTCCTGAGCGTGGAAGGGTAGATTTCTTTCTAATGCTTCCCTACTTTCTTGACACACTTGCCATAAACTTTAGGTTTGTGCAAAGTAATAATCTCAGTAAGTGAGTGTACTGTGAATACTTAAGCTTTCATCCTGTTGCACTGTTTTATAATCTAAACTGAGCAGTAAGGCAGGAATTATTAGAAAGCATGCTGTGCCTCACCTATGGAAACCATATCCTCCATGCCACTTTCCCCAGAAATAAAGCTAATAGTTTTATCTTCAGTTTATTAATTCTGTTGTTCTATTCACTTGCTCAGAACTCAAGAAAGAAGAAAAGTTTAGTTATCCTAACTACTAAAGTCACTCCTCGGAACACTCTTAATGGTTTAGCCTCTCTTTCATTTGATTGTCTTCCTTGGGACAAACTCAGACCTACTCGAAAACAATTGTTCCCTGGGATAATTGAGCAACAAAATATTGTTGAAAAAAAAGTAACACAAATCTGCTGACTTGTATTACTTTAAATTTGCTACCATAAATCTCAATGAACACCCAACATTACCACCTATATTACCGCATTTGATTATATTTCTGCTTTGCCATTTCATGAAATGTCAATTTCACAACTGTCACTTCTTTAGTGAAACTGTCCATGTGTTATTCCTCTCCCTTCCTTTCAACATATTATTTTGGCTTATTCTTCATCGAGAAAAGAGAAGCAGAACAACATACTTATGCCTCCAATTGAACAAACATTTGCAGAGACATGCCACTACTCTTTTCTTCTTCCGATTGTACTACATGAGCTGAATTGGCTCCTCTCAAAGTCAACCCCTGCCCTACTGTAAATTTCATATCCTGTCTCTTCAGAGAAGCTTTTTCTAATAGCCATCTTCTTTGTCTTTTACAAGATGAACTGTATTTTATTGTGTATATAGGTAATTCACATCAGCATACAAACATACTCAATTTCTCTGATAATATATTAACTGATCTACCTATTAAATATCCTCCTTTGACATATACTTCACTGTAGCAACTGATTAGTATATTTTCTCCTGAGCTTCTTACAATTATGTTTTCTGTTTATACTTGTGTATATCACATCTTTTTCATCCCACTTAAATCAGGTGAAATGTCTCAAAAATGACTTACTAAAGCCACTAATTGCTGTGTTGAGAAACCATTTACCTAGTTTCATCTTATTCACCCTCTGAACAAACATGTAAAGTCTTGCCTTCTCTAGATATTTCATTTTATTGACTTTCTTTACATTATATTATAATCATTTCTCATTCAGTCCACCAGCCATTCATACACATGTTCTTTGAAAGCCATTGCTCCAACTGGAGACTTTATTTTGGGAGTATAGGGTTGTATACAAGGCTAACTTCTCTCATCTACCTATAATGATAATCTGGTAATCTATCCTAGCCCATGCCTTTAAATGCCATTCAGATGTTGAACTCTTCTAAGTTATACCTCCAAATCAAGTTTCTTTCCTATATTTTGAAAAGCTTTTTAAAGTTAGTATGTTAAAAACTAAAATTCTTGTTTAATTTTCTCAAAGCTTCCCCTATTATAAGAACGGGGGTCGTATAGCATAGCAATAGAAGGCATCATCATCTATTATATAATTCCAAATCCCAAAATCTAGATGCTTTTATTTCCCTTATGCTTAATATCCAAGTCTAAAGCTGAAGCTCCTAAGTATCTCAACATTCAGTAAATTCAGTTTGATTTATATTCACTAGTATGACCATGGTGAAAATCATCACATAGCAGTCTATCCAAGTGCAGGATTGCTGAAAGTGCGCTATTCACACTCTTGAGTGTGCTTGACTTCCATATACAAGCTGAAATTATCACTGTCCCTTCTACCAAATGGCATATAAAGATAATCTGATAGCAAAGTTATGAAAGGCCCTAAGAAACTAATTAAAAATTTCTGAATTATATAAAGAGTACTAACCATTTAAAATAAAAGCAAAAACAGGAAAACAAAATCAATAAACAAATATGCTCTATCAATTAGGAAAAGAGAAAAGCAAAACCTTAACACTTGGGTCAAAGAGAAAAGTACCAACTGATATGAAATTATTAGTTTTGAAAAAGGACAAAATGAATTGAAAAACATCAAAACTAATGAGATAACTCTGAAACATTAATCAGCAAAAAATTCGTGCTCTTGAAGATGTATTTTAAGATATGGGGTAATTAAGTAAATGATCAAGCATACATTGTAAGAGTTTCAGAAAGAAAGTATATATAAAATATATCAAAGGAATCCTGAAAATAGAAAGATGAAAAGTTAGTAAGTATTAAATTAAAAATTGATGAAATAGAAAACAACTTAATCCATAGAACTAAGAAATATGTTATAAATACATGTATTTGCTGGTTGTTTAATAAACACATTTTTAAAACTACACAATTAGACTATTAGCTAACATAGTCAAAAATGAAATTTAAAATTTAAATATAAAAACTTCTGTTATTTTATAAGAATAGAAAAATGTAATAACCAGAGGCAACACACAAGCTAATGAAATTATAAAGTTCAAAACATAATGTAATAACTTTTTTTAATTTTGTGGAATTGGATGAAGTTAGTATTCTATGAAAAAATAATATACCAAAGTTTTTTACAAAACATAGAAAATATGAGAAAACTGATTATTAATAATAAATTGGAGACTTTTTAAAAGAATTAATATACCTACAGAAAACTCTTGTTCAAAAAACATTTAATAGATAAATTATAATTACAAATTAGAGAAAAAAATTAAAGTATAGAATATTATTTTGAGAACATGAAAAAAAGAAATCTACCATAATTTTTGTAAATTAGTCAACACTGATAATGAAACTGGAAAAAAAAGCCCTGAAATAAAAATTAAATATCAATCATACTTTATAAATTACTTATAAGTATATCAAATAACAATTACATGTTTCAAACCAAACAAGAGTTAAAATTTATTTAAAAACTAAATAAACAAGAAGACACAGAAACATTCTGAAAATAACATAAATAGAAGGGTGGCTAGTTATTTTAGCATTTATGAGATACAGTAACAAACACAGTGACATAATGACTTTGAAAAGGCAAACATTAAGACTAGAAAATGAAAACACAAGCATACTTGTATCAAAATATCATTAGTATCTCATAAGTATGTACGACTATTATAAATTCATAAAATTTTAAATAAATTAAAAATCAAAAGGGCAAGGATCAAATACAAAAGAGGATTTATTATGTCATAAAAATAACCGCTCTTATCAGTAAAAGGAAGATAAAGTTGGATCTATCAACGCGTAGTAAACTAGAAATTGTCTTAATGAAATAAATAATAGCTTTTTAAAAAGACTAATACCCTACTTAATGGTCAAATATTGACCGACTTCTCTGAAACTGAAATTGAAGTGATCCTGCCCCTTCAAAGAATCTCTATTCAACAATGTAATAAGGCATTTAAAGCTAATTAAAGTATTAAGATTAGAGAAAAAGAAATAAAACAACCTTATGCTCATAAGATTATGCACTTAGAAAACGTAAAATAACAGATATAAAAAGAAATTCATTTAATAAGTGAGTTTAGCAATTAATGAGTGAAATTTACCATTAAAACTTCTGCTTGTATAAGTTCAATATATAAAAATTAACTTTAATTCTCTATATCAGCAAAAAATATTTAGAAAACAAAATTTTTAAACAGGCGTTATTCATATTAGCTTCAAAATATTATATACATGGGAATGAAGCTAAATAAAGATGTACAAATCTGCTAAATTTAATATTATTGAGAAAAATTTCAAAAAAATTAAATAAAAATAAAAGACTACATTGATTTCATTAGTAGAATGCAAATTTAATTAAGAAATCACATTACCAAATATCAATACTTACCAGAATGCACCAGAAATTAAGAACACATATTGGCAAAAAAATAACCAAATCAATCAATGTAGCAAATTAATTAGAGAATAAAGAGTCCAGGTAAAGATTTAACTGTATTAAACTTTTAATGAACATCAAAGTTGATACTCTAGGGCTGTGAAGGAAAGGCTACTATTTTAAATCAATGAATAAGATCTAATATTTGATACCACAACAGGGTGACTACTATCATCAGTAATTGGTTATACATTTTGGAATAACTTTGGAATTACAAGAATGTTTATAACTCAAAGAAATTATGAATGCTTGAGGTGATGGATATACAATTTACCCCAATGTGATTGTTTCACATATTTTTGTATCAAAATATCTCATACAATCAATAAATACATACACCTACTATGTACCTGTAAAAATTAAAAACTAAAATAAAATAAATGCTGCCAAGTCAATTAAATGCACATAGGTAAGAGAGAGGGTTAGGGTGAGAGATAAAGAAGAAGAGAGTGTGAGAAATGATAGAATGTGAGGAAAAAGAAGTGAGGAAAGAAAAGCAAACAATTTGACCCCATTAAACCATATAAAAATATCCCATGTGGGTTACAGTTTTAAATATTAAAGGCAAAACAATACATTTCTAGAAGACAGGAGATATAACCATGCCATGATACACATTTAATGAGAAAAACTCCCTCTTAATCAGAAACTAATACTACTGACCTTATAGGACAGTGACGATATTAAATTCATGACCATAAAATCTCCACAAATATTTCTTTAAAAAATGATGAAGCATGTCACAGGATGGGAGATATTTGTATACCTTTAACCGATTATCTCAATAGATGCAGAAAAGGCCTTTGACAAAACTCAACAACTAAAAACTCTCAATAAATTAGGTATTGATGGGACGTATCTCAAAATAATAAGAGCTATCTATGACAAACCCACAGCCAATATCATACTGAATGGGCAAAAACTGGAAGCATTCCCTTTGAAAACTGGCACAAGACAGGGATGCCCTCTCTCACCACTCCTATTCAACATAGTGTTGGAAGTTCTAGCCAGGGCAATTAGGCAGGAGAAGGAAATAAACGGTATTCAGTTAGGAAAAGAGGAAGTCAAATTGTCCATGTTTGCAGATGACATGATTGTATATCTAGAAAACACCATTGTCTCAGCCCAAAATCTCCTTAAGCTGATAAGCAACTTCAGCAAAGTCTCAGGATACAAAATCAATGTACAAAAATCACAAGCATTCTTATACACCAATAACAGACAAACAGAGAACCAAATCATGAGTGAACTCCCATTCACAATTGCTTCAAAGAGAATAAAATACCTAGGAATCCAACTAACAAGGGACGTGAAGGACTTCTTCAAGGAGAACTACAAACCACTGCTCAAGGAAATAAAAGAGGATACAAACAAATGGAAGAACATTCCATGCTCATGGGTAGGAAGAATCAATATTGTGAAAATGGCCATACTGCTGAAGGTAATTTATACATTCAATGCCATCTCCATCAAGCTACCAATGGCTTTCTTCACAGAATTGGAAAAAACTACTTTAAAGTTCATATGGAACCAAAAAAGAGCCCGCATCACCAAGTCAATTCTAAGCCAAAAGAACAAAGCTGGAGGCATCACGCTACCCGACTTCAAACTATACTACAAGGCTACAGTAACCAAAACAGCATGGTACTGGTACCAAAACAGAGATATAGATCAATGGAACAGAACAGAGCCCTCAGAAATAATGCCACATATCTACAACTATCTGATCTTTGACAAACCTGACAAAAACAAGAAATGGGGAAAGGATTCCCTATTTAATAAATGGTGCTGGGAAAACTGGCTAGCCATATGTAGAAATCTGAAACTGGAACCCTTCCTTACATCTTATACAAAAATTAATTCAAGATGGATTAAAGACTTAAATGTTGTACCTAAAACTATAAAAACCCTAGAAGAAAACCTAGGCATTACCATTCAGGACATAGGCATGGGCAAGGACTTCATTTCTAAAACACCAAAAGCAATGGCAACAAAAGCCAAAACTGACAAATGGGATCTAATTAAACTCAAGAGCTTCTGCACAGCAAAAGAAACTACCATCAGAGTGAATAGGCAACCTACAAAATGGGAGAAAATTTTTGCAGCCTACTCATCTGACAAAGGGCTAATATCAAGAATCTACAATAAACTCCAACAAATTTACAAGAAAAAAACAAACAACCCTATCAAAAAGTGGGTGAAGGATATGAACAGATACTTCTCAAAAGAAGACATTTATGTAGCAAAAAACACATGAAAAAATGCTCATCATCACTGGCCATCAGAGAAATGCAAATCAAAACCACAATGAGATACCATCTCACACCAGTTAGAATGGTGATCATTAAAAAGTCAGGAAACAACAGGTGCTGGAGAGGATGTGGAGAAATAGGAAGACTTTTACACTGTTGGTGGGACTGTAAACTAGTTCTACCCTTGTGGAAGTCAGTGTGGCGATTCCTCAGGGATCTAGAACTAGAAATACCATTTGACCCAGCCATTCCATTACTGGGTATATACCCAAAGGACTATAAATCATGCTGCTATAAAGACACATGCACAGGTATGTTTATTGCGGCACTATTCACAATAGCAAAGACTTGGAACCAACCCAAATGTCCAACAATGATAGACTGGATTAAGAAAATGTGGCACATATACACCGTGGAATACTATGCAGCCATAAAAAATGATGAGTTCATGTCCTTTGTAGGGACATGGGTGAATTTGGAAATCATCATTCTCAGTAAACTATTGCTAGAACAAAAAACCAAACACCGCATATTCTCACTCATAGGTGGGAATTGAACAATGAGAACACATGGACACAGGAAGTGGAACATCACACTCTGGGGACTGTTGTGGGGTGGGGGGAGGGGGGAGGGATAGCATTAGGAGATATACCTAATGCTACATGATGAGTTAATGGGTGCAGCACACCAGCATGGCACATGTATACATATGTAACTAACCTGAACATTGTGCACATGTACCCTAAAACTTAAAGTGTAATAATAATAAAATAAAAAAAAAAGAAAAAAAATACTCACATTAAAACTATGTAAAACGTCCCACAAATCAATAAGATAAAAAAGGAGAAAAATCTATTCGGAAAAAAATGGCGAATACTTGAACAGGTCTTCATTAATGGAGAATAGCGAAGTGACCAACAAACATATAAAAGTTAATTAATCTAATCAGTCCTTAAAGTATTTGTCAAATGTTGCCCAATCCATACTCCCAAATAGCAAAACTTAAAAACTGACAATATCAAGTGTTGAGAATATAGATCAACATGAATTATTATATACTGCCTTTAGGGACATAAAGTGATATATGTAGAGATATAAACACTTTGAGAAAGTATTTCATAGCATGTACTAAAAGTTAAATTAATATATACCATAACTTAACACCAAAGCAGTTGTACTCTGAGGAATAAACCAACGAGAAATGCAAACACATCACAATGGCCAAAAATACAAAAGTAAATAAAAATGTCAAACAAAAAATTCATTCATTATTTATAATTATAAACAAATTTAAAATAACTCAAATGCCCACCAGCAGTAAAATGGATAAATATAATTTAATGTACAAATGTAAAGAAATAGTATATACTGCAGATTTTTTTACAAATCTAATTCTGAATGAAATAGAAATAAATTAATGTATATGACATATATTAATTTATATAAAGTTCAAAATAAACCAAAGTTAGTTTACAATGATATAAGTCAGGACAATGGTTATGTCTGAGGAGGAGGAAGGTCAATGAGTAAGTTGCAAAGAGAGGTTCAGGGCTGTCAGTGATGTTCTCTTTCTTGACATGTCGTATTTTGACATGCGTGAAAAAACTGTAAAAAATTAAGAAAACTGCACTCGAAAATTTTCTTGTTTTTGTATTAATGCTATATTTCAATAGAGAGATTTTTTAAAAATTAGAACTACCATTTGAATTATATGCCAAACTAAATTTGGGATGAATTAAAATATATGTAAAATAATAAAATCACTAAAAACAAAAGACAGAAATTATAATCTCATTCTGACTGAGGAAACATTTATGTAATGTATGACATATACATGACCCAATACCTAGGATTCATAAATAATTAAAACTGCAGAAGTGGTAAACTTGTGGGTTGGATAGACTTAAGACATGTGGGAAAGGGGCACACACTCTCCACTCTATGCACGTTTATCTTTGTTAAAATACATATCATGATGATGAATTGAATACTACTATTAATAATAATAATAATTTAAAATACCGATTATTTTAAATTTTCTCAATAAAATTAGGTGGATTAATAATCACTACATGCACATAAAATAAACCAAAAAAGCAAACTTGAAAATCACTAAAGTAATATTGCATAACATTTCTTTGTTTTATTGATAGCTAATTATTTGAAAAATGTATTTGAAGATGTACTAAAGATATGTCTATTGACAGTGAATTAACACATTGTTTTGTAGAACACACGTGTTGGAACTACTAATGAATCTCAACTAAGTCTTGGTTAAAATCATCTGTCAAGTCAAAGAATACTGAGACAAGATTTTTCCTAGTAAAAATGACAGCAAAATAAATACGGTGACTGAAGTGAGGCAAATGAAAACATAGATTTTTTTTTTTTATGTATTGTAAATTATTTTCTTGGTTTCGTGTTTTCTTCTTTGCACCTGGAGTGAATGCTCCTTTTTGTCATGCCAATCATTTACAGTTGTCAACATTATTTATATTTGTGATGAGTAAATTATAACACTGTTATGTGACAGTTCAAAAACAAATACATCTAGCAGTAACTGTGATTGTGTGGCAGCTCAGGGATTTGTGAGCTGTAGGAATGCAAAAAATAATAATAATATAATCTCTTAATTATGTTAAGAGTTTTTTGTTTCTTTTTAAATTATTTTAAGTTTTAATAGATCATACCATAAATTGAATGTTTTTATTGGATTACAATTATATGAATATGAACACTCACATAGCATTTACCCTCACCTTCATCATGATCCAGGACAGTTCTTTCCCCTCTAAAAAATCTCCCTTGTTTTACGCCTGTAATCTCAGCACTTTTGGAGACCATCCTGGCTAACATCGTGAAACCCCATCTCTACTAAAAATACAAAAAATCAGCTGGGCGTGGTGGCGGGCGCCTGCAGTCCCAGCTACTCCGGAGGCTGAGGCAGGAGAATGGCGTGAACCTGGGAGGCGTGAACCTCGGCAGTGGGAGCCGAGATGGCACCACTGCACTCCAGCCTGGGTGACAGAGTGAGACTCCGTCTCGAAAAAAAAAAAACTCCTTCGTTTTATCTTTTTATAATCACACACCGCCAACATACAAACCCACTCACACATTTGACTCATGACTCATGTCAACCACTGATCTGTTCTCTGACACTATAATTTTACCTGTTACAGATCTTACTATAAATGGAATCATACCTCATGCAACTGAAACCCAGTGCTTCCCTCAATATAATGCTTTAAAAAATACATCCAAGTGGTTGGATGTATCAAAAGTTGGCTTGTTTTGATTGCTGAATTATTGCACATTGTCTGAATAGAACTGCCACAGACATTCACAGGTTTTTGTCTGAACAGAATATTATTTTCCAGAAACATGAGTAAGACCGCTTGGTCATATGGTGAGTGCATGTGTCATCAGTTTTATTCCAAACAGTTTTCCATAGTGGCTGTATTATTTTGCATTTTCACCAGGAATATATGCAAGTTCCAGCCACTCCACAAACTTGCTTGTAGTTGGTATTGTCAGCATTTTTATTTTAAACACTAAAATATATATCATAATTCTTCACTGTGGTTTTAATTTACATTTCCCTAAAGGATAATCAGTTCAAACATCTTTCCACATGCGTATTTGTCATCTTTGTTGCCTCCTTAGTGAAATGCTAGTTCAAATAGTTTTCCCATTTTTAATAAGATCAGTTCTTTTCCTACTGCTTAGTGCTCTTTACATGTATCTGTGTATGTATGAATGTGTGTTTACATTCTTTATAAGTTGTAGTTATTAATATATTCAATTGCTAGTTATCTTTTACATTCTCTTAACCATCTTTTGCGGAAGCAAAAATTTTAATAATTTGATTTTTTTAATTTTACAAATCACGCTTCTTCTAAGAATTCTTTGTGTAAACCCAGGTCACTAAGATTTTCTCCTGCATGTTTCATATGTTAGGCTTTGCATTTATATATATGTTTTAATCAAGATTTGCTTCTTTTATATAAAGTTTGAATTTGAGGTTTTTATTTTTTTTTCTTTGTTTTGTTTGTTTTGGGTACATGGGTGTATAATTGTCCCAGAAAACCTCTTGAAAAGGCTGTTCTTTCTTCATTAAATTGTTTGAGAATTTTGTTGATCATCATTTGGCCATGACTGCATTCAGCTATCTTTGGGTTTCATATGCTACTCTATAGATCTATGTTTCTACCCAATTCACTAATACTGCATTGTTTCAATTTCTGTAATTTTAAGTCAAGTCTTAACATTAAAGTAAATCTTCCCACTTTAAGCCTTTTTAATCAAAGTTGTTTTACATAGCCTAGTTTTTTTTTTTGCTCTCCTTACATGCTTTACACACATATAAAAGTTAGAAACTTAGAATCAATCTAACATAAATTTTACAAATCTGTTAAAGTTTTTTTGAAATCAGTAAACTTATAAGTCAATTTGGATAGAATTCACATCTTTACTATGTTCAGTCTGCTAATTCTGGTCATTTTATACCTCCCCATTTATGTAAGACATTTTTTTCTATCATTCGAGTTTTGTAGTTTTACACACAACTCACACAACTGCACATATTTTATCAGACTTACACCCAATAATTTCTGAGTTATTATAAACTATTTTTTACTCTCCACTTACTCTTTTCCACTACATAAAAATGTGATTGACCTTGTATCCTCGGACCTTGCAAAAATCATTTTCTATTTTTAAGTGTTTTTTTGCTTGTCTGTTTTTATAGATTCCTTGCATTTCTGTATGGAGAATCATATCGTCTGTGAAAATAGTGTTATTCTATATGTTCTTAATTTTTATTTCTTTGATTTTTATTTATATATTTATTGTTTCCGTCTTTCTGCTTGCTTTAACTTGATTTTTCCATGCTTTTTCTAATTTTCAAAAGTGGAAGTTTCCATTGCTGATTTGAAACCTCTCTGTTTTTCTAATATAAGCATTTAATGCTACAAGTTTTCCTATAAGCACTGTATTAGCTGAATCCACTGTATTTTGATATGTTGTATTTTCTTTTTATTTTGTTTAAAATATTTTTCTAGTTTTTTATTAAAACATTTTCTTTAATCCATGAATTACATAGAAGTGTGTCATTTAATAGTGAAATTATCGATTTCTCTGTGAGTCTTCTGTTAGTGAATTATAGCTTAATATTTTTAAACTATAGTTTAATATTTTTAAACCTGTAGGCAGGTCATTCCAATGAGTGTTCAGCTCTCAGAACAGAGGAGACCCCTAGTGGGTAGCACCTTTCCACAGGCAGGTCATCCCCAGGAGTGTTGGAGTCTGGCTGAGTCTGGGGTTTTTACGTGCTCAGAATGGAGAAAGTGTATGCTGTTCGTCCTTGGGTGGTCACAGGAAGCCCTGGAGAAAGCACCATCAGATCAGCCAAACAATTATCAATGAATTTCTCACTGCAGGCCATGTACTTCACCTGTAACAGGCAGCCCAGCCCTCAGGCTTCAGGCTCTCCCTGACCTGAAGGTGGACTTTCACTGGGGACCTGCCCCTTCCTGCCTAGGAACCTGTCTGCATCCAGCCACAAGCCATCCATGGAGCCCAGGCTGTCCATGTCAAGGGGCATCTGCAAGCTAGTGCTAAGCTGCCCTCAGCCCCCTGGCCTCCCTCCTGTGCTCATTGATGCTCAAATTCTGGAGGGGGCTGAGATGGCATCAGACTGGCATGTCAGCACCACCCTGAGTGTGTGCACATCTGGCCAGGACATGAGAGCTCCTGGACTTTGCCACAACTTTGCTCCACACTGCAGTGGGCACCAGGAGTGGGGAGAGGCCAGGGAGAGGGAGCAGTCACTTCTGAGCCTGTGGAGGCAGTGGGCTTCCTGGGCCGCCAAGAGCGCCGGGATGCCCTGGTCCAGAGTTGCTGCTGGGTGGCTGCAGCTATGCCTGGGAGTGCGGGGCTCCCACCCTACCAGCTCATTAGGGGTGGGGCTCCACCCTGTTTCTGGCCCCTATTGGGTCCGCAGAGCGTGCAGTCCCAGCTGTGCCTCTCCTGCTGCTGCAGGCATCCCCATAGTGGCTGCTCCAGATAGGCTGCCACCACCATCAGTGAGATATAACATCCAAAAGAACGTATTAATTCACAAAGCACATTCAAAATATTTTATATTGAGCTTGAGTGTGACATTTTGTTTTATGTATGCATTGTAGAAAGATTCAATCAAGCTAATTAACATATCCTTCACCTCACCAACTAATTACACTGTACTCCATAAGTATACACAATTATTATTTGTCAGAAAATAAGTAAATACAAAAGTTATAAATATTTTATGTTAACATAATGATTATTTCATAAAAGTATACTACAATATTTTGCTTGAAATTTAAATCATAGAATTATCATGCATAAGTCAATATTAGGAATAGTGCTTCTATTCAAAAAAAAAAAAAGAGCATGATTTTATTAATTAACTTGTACTTATGTTAGCTATGACAGGTGGAATTCTGGGGAATGAGAAAACATGTTTTTTTTTTTTTCTTTTTATTATTACTATTATTATTATTATTATTACACTTTAGGCTCTATGGTACATGTGCGCAACGTGCAGGTAAGTTACATATGTATACATGTGCCATGCTGGTGCGCTGCACCCACCAACTCGTCATCTAGCATTAGGTATATCTCCCAATGCTATCCCTCCCCCCTCCCCCCACCCCACAACAGTCCCCGAAGTGTGATGTTCACCTTCCTGTGTCCATGTGTTCTCATTGTTCAATTCCCACCTATGAGTGAGAATATGCGGTGTTTGGTTCTTTGTTCTTGCGATAGTTTACTGAGAATGATGATTTCCAATTTCATCCATGTCCCTACAAAGGACGTGAACTCATCATTTTTTATGGCTGCATAGTATTCCATGGTGTATATGTGCCACATTTTCTTAATCCAGTCTATCATTGTTGGACATTTGGGTTGGTTCCAAGTCTTTGCTATTGTGAATAATGCCGCAATAAACATACCTGTGCATGTGTCTTTATAGCAGCATGATTTATAGTCCTTTGGGTATATACCCAGTAATGGGATGGCTGGGTCAAATGGTATTTCTAGTTCTAGATCCCTGAGGAATCGCCACACTGACTTCCACAAGGGTTGAACTAGTTTACAGTCCCACCAACAGTGTAAAAGTGTTCCTATTTCTCCACATCCTCTCCAGCACCTGTTGTTTCCTGACTTTTTAATGATTGCCATTCTAACTGGTGTGAGATGGTATCTCATTGTGGTTTTGATTTGCATTTCTCTGATGGCCAGTGATGGTGAGCATTTTTTCATGTGTTTTTTGGCTGCATAAATGTCTTCTTTTGAGAAGTGTCTGTTCATATCCTTCGCCCACTTTTTGATGGGGTTGTTTGTTTTTTTCTTGTAAATTTGTTGGAGTTCATTGTAGATTCTGGATATTAGCCCTGTGTCAGATGAGTAGGTTGCGAAAATTTTCTCCCATTTTGTAGGCTGCCTGTTCACTCTGATGGTAGTTTCCTTTGCTGTGCAGAAGCTCTTTAGTTTAATTAGATCCCATTTGTCAATTTTGGCTTTTGTTGCCATTGCTTTTGGTGTTTTAGACATGAAGTCCTTGCCCATGCCTATGTCCTGAATGGTAATGCCTAGGTTTTCTTCTACGGTTTTTATGGTTTTAGGTCTAACATTTAAGTCTTTAATCCATCTTGAATTGATTTTTGTATAAGGTGTAAGGAAGGGATCCAGTTTCAGCTTTCTACATATGGCTAGCCAGTTTTCCCAGCACCATTTATTAAATAGGGAATCCTTTCCCCATTTCTTGTTTTTGTCAGGTTTGTCAAAGATCAGATAGTTGTAGATATGTGGCATTATTTCTGAGGGCTCTGTTCTGTTCCATTGATCTATATCTCTGTTTTGGTACCAGTACCATGCTGTTTTGGTTACTGTAGCCTTGTAGTATAGTTTGAAGTCAGGTAGCGTGATGCCTCCAGCTTTGTTCTTTTGGCTTAGGATTGACTTGGCAATGCGGGCTCTTTTTTGGTTCCATATGAACTTTAAAGTAGTTTTTTCCAATTCTGTGAAGAAAGTCATTGGTAACTTGATGGGGATGGCATTGAATCTGTAAATTACCTTGGGAAGGATGGCCATTTTCATGATATTGATTCTTCCTACCCATGAGCATGGAATGTTCTTCCATTTGTTTGTATCCTCTTTTATTTCCTTGAGCAGTGGTTTGTAGTTCTCCTTGATGAGGTCCTTCACATCCCTTGTAAGTTGGATTCCTAGGTATTTTATTCTCTTTGAAGCAATTGTGAATGGGAGTTCACTCATGATTTGGCTCTCTGTTTGTCTGTTTTTGATGTATAAGAATGTTGTGATTTTTGTACATTGATTTTGTATCCTGAGACTTTGCTGAAGTTGCTTATCAGCTTAAGGAGATTTTGGGCTGAGACAATGGGGTTTTCTAGATATACTATCATGTCATCTGCAAACAGGGACAATTTGACTTCCTCTTTTCCTAATTGAATACCCTTGATTTCCTTCTCTTGCCTAATTGCCCTGGGCAGAACTTCCAACACTATGTTGAATAGAAGTGGTAAGAGAGGGCATCCCTGTCTTGTGCCAGTTTTCAAAGGGAATGCTTCCAGTTTTTGCCCATTCAGTATGATATTGGCTGTGGGTTTGTCATAAATAGCGCTTATTATTTTGAGATACGTCCCATCAATACCTAATTTATTGAGAGTTTTTAGCATGAAGGGTTGTTGAATTTTGTCAAAGGCCTTTTCTGCATCTATTGAGATAATCATGTGGTTTTTGTCTTTGGTTCTGTTTATATGCTGGATTACATTTATTGATTTGCATATATTGAACCAGCCTTGCATCCCAGGGATGAAGCCCACTTGATCATGGTGGATAAGCTTTTTGATGTGCTGCTGGATTCTGTTTGCCAGTATTTTATTGAAGATTTTTGCATCAATGTTCATCAAGGATATTGGTCTAAAATTCTCTTTTTTTGTTGTGTCTCTGCCAGGCTTTGGTATCAGGATGATGCTGGCCTCATAAAATGAGTTAGGGAGGATTCCCTCTTTTTCTATTGATTGGAATAGTTTCAGAAGGAATGGTACCAGCTCCTCCTTGTACCTCTGATAGAATTCGGCTGTGAACCCATCTGGTCCTGGACTTTTTTTGGTTGGTAAACTATTGATTATTGCCACAATTTCAGCTCCTGTTATTGGTCTATTCAGAGATTCAACTTCTTCTTGGTTTAGTCTTGGGAGGGTGTATGTGTTGAGGAATTTATCCATTTCTTCTAGATTTTCTAGTTTATTTGCGTAGAGGTGTTTCTAATATTCTCTGATGGTAGTTTGTATTTCTGTGGGATCGGTGGTGATATCCCCTTTATCATTTTTTATTGCATCTATTTGATTCTTCTCTCTTTTTTTCTTTATTAATCTTGCTAGCGGTCTATCAATTTTGTTGATCCTTTCAAAAAACCAGCTCCTGGATTCATTGATTTTTTGAAGGGTTTTTTGTGTCTCTATTTCCTTCAGTTCTGCTCTGATTTTAGTTATTTCTTGCCTTCTGCTAGCTTTTGAATGTATTTGCTCTTGCTTTTCTAGTTCTTTTAATTGTGATGTTAGGGTGTCAATTTTGGATCTTTCCTGCTTTCTCTTGTGGGCATTTAGTGCTATAAATTTCCCTCTACACACTGCTTTGAATGCATCCCAGAGATTCTGGTATGTTGTGTCTTGGTTCTCGTTGGTTTCAAAGAACATCTTTATTTCTGCCTTCATTTCGTTATGTACCCAGTAGTCATTCAGGAGCAGGTTGTTCAGTTTCCACGTAGTTGAGCGGTTTTGAGTGAGATTCTTAATCCTGAGTTCTAGCTTGATTGCACTGTGATCTGAGAGATAGTTTGTTATAATTTCTGTTCTTTTACATTTATTAAGGAGAGCTTTACTCCCAAGTATATGGTCAATTTTGGAATAGGTGTGGTGTGGTGCTGAAAAAAATGTATATTCTGTTGATTTGGGGTGGAGAGTTCTGTAGATGTCTATTAGGTCTGCTTGGTGCAGAGCTGAGTTCAATTCCTGGGTATCCTTGTTGATTTTCTGTCTCGTTGATCTGTCTAATGTTGACAGTGGGGTGTTAAAGTCTCCCATTATTAATGTGTGGGAGTCTAAGTCTCTTTGTAGGTCACTCAGGACTTGCTTTATGAATCTGGGTGCTCCTGTATTGGGTGCATATATATTTAGGATAGTTAGCTCTTCTTGTTGAATTAATCCCTTTACCATTATGTAATGGCCTTCTTTGTCTCTTTTGATCTTTGTTGGTTTAAAGTCTGTTTTATCAGAGACTAGGATTGCAACCCCTGCCTTTTTTTGTTTTCCATTTGCTTGGTAGATCTTCCTCCATCCTTTTATTTTGAGCCTATGTGTGTCTCTGCACGTGAGATGGGTTTCCTGAATACAGCACACTGATGGGTCTTGAGTCTTTATCCAATTTGCCAGTCTGTGTCTTTTAATTGGAGCATTTAGTCCATTTACATTTAAAGTTAATATTGTTATGTGTGAATCTGATCCTGTCATTATGATGTTAGCTGGTTATTTTGCTCGTTAGTTGATGCAGTCTCTTCCTAGTCTCGATGGTCTTTACATTTCGGTATGATTTTGCAGTGGCTGGTACCAGTTGTGCCTTTCCATGTTTAGCGCTTCCTTCAGGAGCTCTTTTAGGGCAGGCCTGGTGGTGACAAAATCTCTCAGCATTTGCTTGTCTGTAAAGTATTTTATTTCTCCTTCACTTATGAAGCTTAGTTTGGCAGGATATGAAATTCTGGGTTGAAAATTCTTTTCTTTAAGAATGTTGAATATTGGTCCCCACTCTCTTCTGGCTTGTAGAGTTTCTGCCGAGAGATCCGCTGTTAGTCTGATGGGTTTCCCTTTGATGGTAACCCGACCTTTCTCTCTGGCTGCCCTTAACATTTTTTCCTTCATTTCAACTTTGGTGAATCTGACAATGATGTGTCTTGGAGTTGCTCTTCTCGAGGAGTATCTTTGTGGCGTTCTCTGTATTTCCTGAATCTGAATGTTGGCCTGCCTTGCTAGATTGGGGAAGTTCTCCTGGATAATATCCTGCAGAGTGTTTTCCAACTTGTTTCCATTCTCCCCGTCACTTTCAGGTACACCAATCAGACGTAGATTTGGTCTTTTCACATAGTCCCACATTTCTTGGAGGCTTTGCTCGTTTCTTTTTATTCTTTTTCCTCTAAACTTCCCTTCTCACTTCATTTCATTCATTTCATCTTCCAGGGCTGATACCCTTTCTTCCATTTGATCGCATCGGCTCCTGAGGCTTCTGCATTCTTCACGTAGTTCTCGAGCCTTGGTTTTCAGCTCCATCAGCTCCTTTAAGCACTTCTCTGTATTGGTTATTCTAGTTATACATTCTTCTAAATTTTTCTCAAAGTTTTCAACTTCTTTGCCTTTGGTTTGAATATCCTCCCGTAGCTCGGAGTAATTTGATCGTCTGAAGCCTTCTTCTCTCAGCTCATCAAAGTCATTCTCCGTCCAGCTTTGTTCCGTTGCTGGTGAGGAACTGTGTTCCTTTGGAGGAGGAGAGGTACTCTGCTTTTTAGAGTTTCCAGTTTTTCTGCTCTGTTTTTTCCCCATCTTTGTGGTTTTATCTACTTTTGGTCTTTGGTGATGGTGATGTACAGATGGGTTTTTGGTGTGGATATCCTTTCTGTTAGTTTTCCTTCTAACAGACAGGACCCTCAGCTGCAGGTCTGTTGGAGTACCTGGCCGGCCGTGTGAGGTGTCAGTCTGCCCCTGCTGGGGGGTGCCTCCCAGTTAGGCTGCTCGGGGGTCAGGGGTCAGGGACCCACTTGAGGAGGCAGTCAGCCCGTTCTCAGATCTCCAGTTGCACACTGGGAGAACCACTGCTCTCCTCAAAGCTGTCAGACAGGGACATTTAAGTCTGCAGAGGTTACTGCTGTCTTTTTGTTTGTCTGTGCCCTGCCCCCAGAGGTGGAGCCTACAGAGGCAGGCAGGCCTCCTTGAGCTGTGGTGGGCTCCACCCAGTTCAAGCTTCCAAGCTGCTTTGTTTACCTAAGTGAGCCTGGGCAATGGCGGGCGCCCCTCCGCCAGCCTCGCTGCCGACTTGCTGTTTGATCTCAGACTGCTGCGCTAGCAATCAGCGAGACTCCGTGGGCGTAGGACCCTCTGAGCCAGGTGCGGGCTACACTCTCCTGGGGCACAGTTTCCTAAGCCCGTCGGAAAAGCACAGTATTCGAGTGGGAGTGGCCTGATTTTCCAGGTGCCGTCTGTCACCCCTGGAAAGGGAACTCCTTTACCCCTTGCGCTTCCCGAGTGAGGCAATGCCTCGCCCCTGCTTCGGCTGGCGCACGGTGCACTCACCCACTGACCTGCGCCCACTGTCTGGCACTCCCTAGTGAGATGAACACGGTACCTCAGATGGAAATGCAGAAATCACCCGTCTTCTGCGTCGCTCGGGCTGGGAGCTGTAGACCGGAGCTGTTCCTATTCGGCCATCTTGGCTCCTCCAAGAAAACATGTTTGACTTCATTAACATAATAAAAATTGTGAGGGGCTTTCAAAATTATTTCAAGTCCTACATCTTACATTTATGCAGTTTTAAGAATACTCTTCTAAGACTATAATAAACATTCTCATATTCATTCACTGCATAACATGAGGCAGACGTAAGCTCATGAACATTCTCAGCTTCTTAGACTACTTTTTAAAATCTAGTTTTGTTGTAATATTCAAGAAAATCCAGGATTTCCATTTTTTAAATCCTTGTTTTTCTTATAATTTCAAGGTTTTCATTTCAGGGTAACATATGGGGACACTGGTTAACTAAAGACAAAGGCAGATTACAAGGTTCAAATTTTTCACTCTTATCTCACAAAACAATAAAAGCTGTAAGAAAAAAAATACCTGGATGGAAATCATGCCTTTGGCATAAATTGAAGACAGAGAATGCCCAAACTTCAAAATAAATGCAAAGTATAAAAGTAAACACTTCAAATCCCAGCAAGCACTCTCTCAGGTTTCTACCCTTCCAAAAAACTTCAGGGAAGGCAAACCTAAGATGAAGAACATTTTAACAGGCAATTGATCTCAAACCACTACCAGAAAGAGTTAAGTCTGCCCTAAGGCTTAAAATTCTGAAAACACAAAGTTCTTGCAGGTTGTAAAGTAGAACAGTCTTCTAAGAACTCTGATTCTGAGTTCAGACACAAATGTACCACAGCATAAATGAACTGCAACTTTCCCAACAACAAAGACGAACCTTGTAACTTCTTGTCTCAACATTCATTACCTGTTATAGTTTCTATGATTCATTCATTATTTTGAATCTTTTATCATGTAATTACTCTGTTTCAGACAGAACAAGAGAGTAGGAGGAAATAAAACCTGAAAAAGAAAAAGTTAAATATGATAAAACAGATAATTATGCATATGGTTAATTAAAATCATATGATGTGCACGACTATTCTAGCTGTAAACTTGATCAGTAGTTATTCTGCTTATTCTCTGCCCTCTTAAACAGAAGTCAAACGCACCGTGTATCAGGGGTCCCCAACCCCTAAGCCACTGGCCTGTTAAGAACTGGGCCACACAGCAGGAGGGGAGCCACTGTCAATTGAATATTACAACCTGAGCTCCACCTCTTGTCATATCAGCAGCTGCATTAAATTCCACAGGAGTGTGAAACCTATTGTAAACTGTGCATGTGAGGGACCTAGGTTGCATGCTCCTTACAAGAATCTAATGCCCAATGATCTTAAGTGGAACATATTCATTTCCCCCACCCACTCCCATCCATGGAAAAATTGTCTTCCCCCTGGTAATAAACACCAACAAATTAGTAATTTGCACTTTCCACATAAATTAATATTGGAAACATGTTATTACAAAACTAACTTCTAAAGAATGAACATTCCAACAATCAATACATGTAAAACAATTTGTGAAGGTAAGTAGGGTTATGTCTCAAAGTATACTGAATAGAAACCCACCATACAGAATGTTTTAGAAGGATTAAAGTGGAAAGTGAGCATTTAAAATATTCTATTGTTTAATTTTTACCACTATATTGAAGTATGACAAGTTATCTTCTTGATTTCTAATTCAATAAAAGAATAATATATTAAGGCATAAGCTCAGTGTCAGTCTTTTTATTTTTATCCCCAGAACATTTTTTGGATGAAATACTTCTGTAATAATTTTAGGTAAATTAAAAAATGCTTCATGGAGACTCTAAATTTGTATTATATAAACCTAGAATGTCTTTCCACAATATCATGTGAAGTATGATCTATTAATTTCAATTTCAGATTTTTTCTGCTTTGTTATACATACATAATCTAAATGCTTATACTGGCTCAATTTGATTATTCAGGACTTTTGTTTAGAGGAGAGGTTATCTGGAGAAATAAAATATGGTAGCATTTTAGGAATAGAAAAGGAAATTAAAGAGCATTAAAACTAGAGAAAATAGCTTTTGTTTACTTAAAGTAATACATATATAATCATGTTCTTAAGTGTCAAAAAATGAAAAATAAATATTTTCTCAGATGCAATGTTTGATTATTTATTGGTATATTTTTGTATGCCTAGGAGGTGTTGTGTAAGTACTCTTACATATTGGAAACCATTCTATGATTAAGAAAATAATATCCTATTTTATCATTGAGAAAACTAAGGCAAGGAAGGTAAAGTAGCTTTTTTAGTGCCTCACATTTAATTGTTGATGAATCCAGGAGTCTACTAACAATTTCGGACTCAAGAGCCAGCATTATTAGCCACTCACCTACATCACTGATCATTTGAATTATCTTATATAAGTGATGCAATAAAATAGCACACTACATAAAAGGAGTCAACAGGTAATATGGCATTGAAATGCATTTTTTCATTTAAATACAATATGTGTTTAATAGCATGCAATAAATTATGACAACATATATTCTATTTATAGACTATTTTAAGAATAACATCTAAAACACACATTTGGAATGTTTGCTAGTTTAAGTGAACATTTTTCTAATCAGATTTACTCTGGATTGACACACAAAACATACCAGATAGTGACAAGTAAACACATTAGTAATAAACATCTTATTAATTGTGCAAACATTATAAAATTAAGTTTTTAAATGGTACTGTATTGTCAGAAAGGCCTTTCATTAATTTTTAGCATTTACAGGGAAACTTAGAAAGAGCATAAATAATCTGTAAACTATCACTGTACATTTCATATTAGTTTTTATTTATGTCTTTAGGTTTATAAGGAATAAATGTGATGTACTAATAATTTAAACAGTGCTAAACACCAAGTTTGAAACAAATTAAGAATTCAAAAAATATTGTTTGTTGTTTTTAATACTATATGTTGTCTAGTTTAAACATGCCTATGCTATTATTATATAACACAATTACAAATACTGACAGAATTTTGTTACTTTGTCTTTGCCAAAGAACAAGGAAACACTTTACTTTATATTCCAGCAGAAAAGCATTATGCACAACAAACTCTGTGCCCAAAAAAACCTCCCTAGATCTATTCAGCTGATGAAAATTGTTTTGTGAACTGTCTAGGTAATCAACCCTCACTAAACTTTAACTCCACTATTTCCTGAGACGTGTGATGAGGTTATTGGGTGAAGGTGCAACACTGTCAGCTGAAGATCCATAGTTCTTTGATGAAAATTGGCTGAGTCTGGATAGAGAGTAAATGGAAAAAAAATAGGAATAATTGCATTTTGCGGCTTAAGCAAAAAGTTTGAATTTTATATAATTTTGTTTTACCATTTTACATATACATAGAATCATCATTTGTCAGTGTCATTAAGCAAATTGATATGTAATATCACCATAATTCAGTTCTTCACCCTTACTCCCATGTAAGAGGTATAAACACATACAAGGCTCTTGATACCTATTACCAGAGGGCCAATTAAAATGTGTAAAATCTGTGTGTGAATTATAAATCTTATGACTGAACTCTTAAAAATCAGCATTTTAACTAAATAATCTCTATTGAACCATTAAAGTGCACCAAATTTCTGTTTAATATTGCATTTATTTAATTTCTAGTGAAATTGAATATATTTTTCACGTAAATATAACCAAGTTTTATCATTTGGCATTTTTCTATTGAGTGTATTTTTAAATAAGCTATGTTACAAACATGTCACTAGTTTTTAATATGATTTTAATTTTATTATATCCTCAATGTTCAATAAGGTGAATTAAAGAACAGTATAAAAAAATTAAAGTTAATAAAATCAAATAATATTTGCATTTTCATATACACAGAATACATGACCAAAGTAATATATGTGCACCTTTGGCACTTTTTCAGCTTTTGTTTTCTGTTTGCTTCTAATATATAATTTTTAAAAATATTATTTTTATTTGGATTATTTAAATTTTATTTCTCTTTACATGCAAAATATATGATGTACATTACTATAATGTTTAGCATCTGTTTTGAACTTTGTCTTCAATTTACTTTACATTTAATTTTATATTTATTACATTTAAGATGTTATAGTTAATTTAATTTTACATTAACTTAATTAAGATGTTTTTCTAAAGCTCCCCAACAGTTAACAGTTTAATAGCATTAGATTTTTGAGAAAGAAAAAAAAATTCAAGAATGTATATTGATAGGGAAAAATTAATCTAGATAGTAAATAGAGTTTTCTTTTATTTAACAAAATACATAAGCCTTTTAAAGTTGTTCAAAGATTAATAATTCTTGAACAATATTTTATAATATATCGATACAGAGTAAAGCAACAAAAGGATTTTGATTGATTATTATTATTGACGCTGGATGGAGAAGGAAAAATGTTTTCTTTTAACAGAAGATAGAAAATGAGACATTGTGTGATTTTTATTTATGTAATGAAAGCAGTTCATAATCAAGCAGGAGTAATAATCTACATTCAAGTAAACCAATGCTAGCTTTTATGTTTCTGCTCCTTGGATGTTTGCCTACGATATCATATTTCTGTAAAAATCCTCTCAAATAATATATATTTTATTCTACAATGAATTAGTGATTGTTTCATTAATTTAAAATTCCATCTTTTAATATATTTCTGAATATTTTATGTCACATTCTCTTCCATTGATACATATATTTATATTTATTTGGGAAAAAAGCCTTGTAATAGCCTTATATTGAATTTTTATATCTAGTATTAGAAAATTTTTCTCATGATTCCTTAATAATGGTTTTAATTATTTTAATCCCGGAAATTATTTTAAAAATATACCACCTGAAATAAAATGTAAACAAACAGTACATTCCATTTTGTAACACCTCATCTTTGTCATTATTTTTATACAATTAAATTCTACGTATATTCTAACTTACAAGTCTATGCTATTATTTTAACTTTAAACTGTGTTATATTTTAAAGCAGACAAAATTTAGGAGAAAAGAACTGTTTTTTATCTTTAGTACACATTGAGTGTTTCTGATATTCTTAATTTCATTTTACAAATCTGACTTTATATTGAGACTAGTTTTCCTTTACTCTCAATGTTTCCTTTAAAATTTCTTATTATTTAGGTCTGTTGTTAACAATTTCTTTAAGCTCCTACATGTGTGACACTACTTTGTCATATTCGTTGGGTATAGAATTTTAGATTCGAGGTTTTTAATTATAGATTTTCAAATACCCTTTCATTTTGTTATATCTTATATTATTTCAAAGGAGACATCTGTAATTGTGTTTATTTTAGTTCCATTGAATGCATTTGAAGTTTTTTTTTTTTTTTTTTTTTGAGACTGAGTCTGGGTCTGTGCCAGGCAGGAGTGCAGTGCTGCAATCTTGGCTCACTGTCATCTCTGCCTCCCGGGTTAAAGCAATTCTGCCTCAGCCTCCCCAGTAGCTGGATTACAGGCAAGCGCCACCACACCCAGCTAATTTTTGTATTTTTAGTAGAGACAGGGTTTCACCATGTTGACCAGGATGGTCTCAATGTCCTGACTTCCTGATCCACCAGCCTTGGCACCCCAAAGAGCTGGGGTTACAGGCGTGAGCCACCGCGCCTGGTCTGAAGTTTTTTTCTTCTGGCAGCTTTTATGAATTTTTTCTGCATCACTTGTTTACAGAAATTTGCCACTTTGAGGGATGTGTGTGTGTATGTGAATGAATTTGCAGATTTTTCTTTTGCTTTGCTTTTTCAATTGCTGGGTTTATAATTTCCATTAAATTTTCCAAAAAGTGGCAATGTATCTTTAAATATTTTTCTAAATCCAAATTTTCCATTTCTTTCTGGGAGTGCAACTACAGATAGATTACAATGCTTAATATTATCTCATTTGTTCTCTGATGCTATGTTCAATTTATTTTCAAATTTTTTTCTCTCTTTCCTTCAATTGGATGGTTTCTATGATTTTTCTTTCAGTTCATTTAACTTTTCTCTGCACGGTGACGTATTTTGTTAAGTCCATCCAGTTAATTTTTTTCAGACATTTTATTCTTCTGTCTTGGAATTTTTACTGGGTTCTGCTGTGTAATTTCTATTTCTCTTCTTCTAATGTTTATATTTTATTTTAAATCCCAGAACCTCCATCCATCAGCCTGTCTGATTATTCATCTGTTATCCCCTCTATCAAATTGATGTCTTAAAGTTGTTACTTGCTAATTCCATAATTTATGTCATTTCTGGGTCTATTTCTAATGACTAAATTTCCTATTGGTTATAGATCCCATTTTCCTGGTTCTTCACTCATCTAGAAATCTCTCCTGGATATAGTGCATTGCAAACATTAACTTTGTCCAACTTCTGCACTATTTCTTTCAAATAATGTGGACTTTTTATGAGCACGTAGTTAATTTATGTGTACATTCGTCTGTATTGTTGTAGTTTATTTTAAAGCTTCTTTTAAGTTTTGTTAGTAGCGTTCTCTAGAGATGGCGGACTCCAACTTGTAATGTGAGGCTTTTCTGGCCTTCCTCTCTAGAATGCCCTGTGTTTTTAATGACATGTGTCCACTCTGGTTGTTTGGGACTTGAACATGTCCTGTGCTGCTCATTGCTTAGCATATAACTCTACAGTACATTGTCTTTTAATAGAAGTTGTTTATTGCCCTTTTAACGGAGACCCAGTGTATTACTCAGGGTTCTCCAGAGGGACAGAACTAATAGCATATATGTATAAATAAAGGCAAGTTTTTTAAGGAGTATCACTCACAGGACCACAGGGTGAAGTCCCACAATAGGCCTTTGCAAACTGAGGATCAAGGAAGCCAGTTCGAATCCCAAAACCTTAAAAGTAGGTAAGCCGGCAATGCAGACTTCAGTCTGTGGCTGAAGGCATGAGAGCCCCTGGCAAATCACTGGTGTAAGTCCAAGAGTCCAAAAGCTGAAGAACTTGGAGTCTGATGTTCGAAGGCAGAAGGCATCCAGCAAGGGAAAAAGATCTGAAGGCTGGAAGACTCAGCAAGTCTGCTTTTTTCTAGCCAAATTGGCAGCTGATTAGATTGTGCCCACCCAGATGAAGGGTGGGTCTGCACCTCCCAGTCCACTAACTCAAATGTTAACCTCCTTTGGCAACACCCTCACAGACACACCCAGGAACAATACTTTGCATCTTTCAACCCAATCAAGATGACACTCAACAGTAACCATCACACCCAGTTTCAGCATGCACAACTTGCTATTCAACAAAAGACCCAAGGAGAGCCCTACGCAGATTTCTAGAGCAATTTATCTGTTTCATCTCTTCCCATCTGGCATTTCTGCCCCCCATACACAAGGAAACTAAGCATCTCTAAATGTAGATCTCTGTCTTTCCAACTAAGTGAGAGTACAATTACCTTCTTGGGTCCCTCTTCCTAAGCTGGTGTTCAGGAAATTCATGAGTTATAAAGGTGGTACAATTATACCCCTCACCTCATTTGTGCCTGTTCTCTCAGTTCTTGTCACCTGTTGTCACTATTTGAATTTTTCATTTTGTCTAATTTTTCTAGTATCCTAGTTATTCATGATAGGAGTACTAGTTAACAGTCCTAATGTGTAGATCAGACTACTATGCATTGCCAGAAAAAAAAAAAAAAACCATATGGCTAGGGCACTGGTATTTATTTCAAGAATAATTTATAAATGACTATTTCTAGACTTCCTGACCAGGAAGATTATATTTTTCTCTACTGCTTTAAGGGATTATTTAGACGTTGTAAACATTCTAAATAACCCCTAAAAATGTATTTCAAATTAATTCTCATTTGTAGCAAATCCTCATAACTGATACATACGGCATTCTTCTAACAATATATTGTATTTAAAAAGTAATGGATTTTTGCATAGTTAGTTACCATTATTGAATACTTTATAAGCTTAATAATGTTCAGTTGTTTCTTCTTTTTGTTTTAAGTGGTTAAATATAAAATCTGATTATGAAGGAAATTTTATTGCTTCCATTAGGAAAGTTATTGTTGTCATTAAATTATAATCTTCATTATTTCATTGGTTATAATTTTTATAATAAACTTACATAAGAGTGATAATCTTAGAAATTCTGTCTTATTTCTCATATTAGCAAACATGTTTGACTTTATTTTAACTGTGTTTTTTCTGAATAATAAATCTTTTAGACATTCAACATCTTTTGAGTACATATTGGCAATTGATATATTCTTTGATTATAATTCATTTAAATGTAAACTTATTGGTTCAGCCTGTGCCTACATATGTAGGCTAATAAAACAAAACTATACCATATGGTTTTATTACTATATAATAAAGTCTTTAGGTATAATAATATATATATCCAATAACCTAAATAAGTTTAGCTATTTTCTTTGAACTACCTTCCCCATATTACTTTTAGTCTTGAGATTTTGATTAGCCTTTGATATCTGATATCAACTCAAACTCATACTTCAGGTCCTTTCTTGAGGGAAATACTCCCTAATCCCCACACCAAGGAGCTTTGATAACCTAGCACAGCTTTTATAATACCCTCTACCTTTCCTTCAGAATAATGGGTAACATTAAAAATAGTTATTTTTGTATTAATATTGACTTTATGTCTGCTTCTATGACGGCTCCAGATTATGCATGAATAATTCTGACTTATTCTCAGTCTCATGTCTAATATTTGACTCACATTTAGCAGACAAAATATATATGTTGAATGATCAACTGAAAGCTATACACATATTTTCTTTCCCTAAGTTGGTTAAGTTTTTTTGTTTTCTTTTTCATTTTTGAGAAGGTAAATATTTTTAATTATCAGTAACGAGTAAATAAAGAGAAAGATGTATTCATAGCATCTTATTATTAACTATTGGCTTTCTATTTTATAGTGTTTAAATATTATATATATTTAATTTTTTGTTTTGATTGCAGCATATGCTGTGTATTATATAAGTCAGATAAGGCAACTGCATTAAAGTTAAACACCGGCCTCTACACAATCCTATTTCACTCACTCACAGACAGAGGCTGTTCTCGAGTGTACTCCCTAATGTTTATGAAAATCTCTGCCTCAGAAGTCGTTTCTCAAAGATGTAAGCCATCATATAATACATATTATTTTCTTTTGTAAGGTATACATGTACATAATTTTAAAAAATCTTGTGATAAGATTTCCTAAATTTTTTTCTAGATAAATTTCATATTGTTAGCATGAATTAAGTAACTTTATAAGTTCCGAAGACCATAAATGAAAGCAACTAATTTCAGAAAATTAGACTTATACCTGAAGTCAGTTATTATTCTTGTTTAGACCTGGTGAAAGTAGTTGTTAGCAGTTAGCTTCAAAGGTTAATGTAATATCGATCAATATAAACCTAATACAGTGAATCAGAATTGTCATAGGAATGGTGAATTTTTGCCAGCAAAACAGCAAGTACTTTAAAAAAATTATTTCTGGACATAATTAACAAATTTTATTCCAAGAAAATGGTTCACACTTTCTTGTTTCTTTGCATGTCTCATAATTCGCAGCAAAAAAAAATGGACATTTAATATATTGCTGAAACTCTGGACACTTCCACTGTCCCTTCCGCAATGTGCTCTTGTTGTTGGCTTGTTTATCTTACAGGAGTGCCTGGCTTATTTTACTAAATTCTTTCACCCCAGACATTGGTAAGCCTCTATTATTCCCCAGGAGGCACAGGTTCTTCTTTCCATGACCAAATCCAGCTGTTAAATTCCACTAATTGCTGGCTGATTGATGTATGTTTTCCACAGTTCCCTAGGGCATAAACTGTTCTACAGTATTACTGTATCAAACTGTAGTTCTTTTGAAGGGATAGTTTTGGAAATCCATGTTTGATATTTGTTCTGAGTTCAAGAGAATGAGTTCCTGGTGGTTCCTCCTTTAAACTAGCTGACCTAGAGTCTATGCTTTATCTTCATTAAATTCACATATTTCCTCCCATTTTCCTTTTATTACAACTTTCACTGTTCCTGAGAATTACCTTAAGCTTGAACTTCCTCATGCCATATTGTAAGTAAAGTGAGTTTCTTAGGAAAGAGATTGGGAGTTACATGTGTTTTGACTCAAATATCCTCCCATGCAAAACAAAACAAATCAAAAGATATACATATGTGTGTGTGTATATATATATATATGTATATATATACACACACACAGATAACTAAAAATAAGTATCATAAGCAAAATAAAGAAGGGGAAATGAAACACAAAAATTAAACTGAGATTAGTACTAGGAAATAAACATTTGTAACACTTATGTTTTGCTACTCACAGGCACAAGATGACACCAGGATGTATGTATTGGATAAAAAATATATATACACACACACATATGTACACACACACATATGCACATACACATATAAAATACACACACACACGCACACATGTATATATGCTGTTACAGGTATTTTATCCCTCATTTCTCAGGGGAAGTAAATAAAGTACTGCAAATAAAATAGGGAATTTTAAGAATATAAAAAATAATAATAATAAAAAATAAAAAAATCCCAGTTTTTACAGTGCTTTTATTAAGAAGGGCATATTTTCCATTACTGTGCCTTATAATTACCTTAGAAATTGGCAATTATTTAGAAATCATTCATTTCTAAATGAATGAGAAATTTAAAATAAGAAAACAGTCCTAGATTAAACCTAGATGCAAAGCAAAACTAGGAATTCTTGTTAAGGGAGAGAATGCTAGTGATGGGTAAAAGTTGGGAAGAAGATTTGAGGAATCACCTTAAACACGCTTTTTACACCAAAGAAACCTAGACACGCTATTAGGCTACAACTGGCCCTAAACAATGTTTCTGAAATATAACGACTTCAAATGTATTCAAGCTGTCATTCTTTCATTTGAATACTATTAAAGTCATGGCATTTAATTTTCCTAACTTTATAAAAAGTAATGAAATTAACGACATTCTGTGTTTTATCTTCTCCCGTCTTCACCTCTATCATAGTTCACATAATCATTTTCTAAATAACGCTCTCTATTTCTGTTGAGTGCTCTCTGAATTAACTTTTCCTGTGATTTTAAATATTAGTTCTCTATGCTTCTTTAGTAATTTTATGCTCCATTTTCTCAATTAGTAGTTATAGCTACGAGCAATATGCCATCATGGAGAGGGTTCAAAGGTTATAGATTATGATTTTCTTTAAATGTGAAATAACTGTTTAGATGGTATTTGCATGGTAAAAATGAAAGAGAGAGAGATTTATTGTAAACTTTTCTTCTTTGCATCTTCCTTCAGATTTCTAGCAGATTGAATTATGTTAATATGACAAATATTTTCAAGTACAAAACGCCTTTGAAGAAACAAGAAGCAGTTGATAACTTAAAAAGTCAATCTGGGATTTACTTTTTAACAAATGTCAGCACTTACAGAACTGGAGTGATGAGCTTATTTATATTCTTTCTCAGTCTTAATTTGTTAATCTGATACAAACTTAACTATATAGTTTAGAATAAAACTATTTTTTCTATTAATTTTTGTAGAACTACTTTATACTTTTTTTCAAATTATTTTTTAAAGTCTTTGAAAGTGACTTTACAAATATTGTACTTTGTGGGGAAAATATCTTTTGTTGAAAATAATAAATAGATAGCTCATTAAGTCTGTGGTAAAGTTGAAATATTGACTGGAACTAAGAACCAGAAATTTTAGGAAAAATTCATTATAATAAATAAACACCAATCACTTTCAAAGTTTACTTTCCAAAAAACACCATTGAATTGGCCTCGTTTTTAATTATACTTCTTTCTATGTTCAGAAATAAAAGTAAACAGAACTTAACTTCTACCAGGATATACACAATAGGGTGAAAAGTATTTCCTTAACTGAAAAGAAATTTAAAAATTATTATCAAAAAATATTTAGAGCTAGTAAAACAATTCACCAACATTGAAACCCTTTTACTTCCAAATAGTCTTTCAAATGATTATGTCGGATAAATTTGACTCTCTAATTATTTATTATCTTGGTAGCTGTAGCAGGCAGTTTACATAATAATATAGGCAGCAGAAATAGCCTCAGACGAAATTCAGCAGAAAATAACTTCATATATTATTGCTGAGTTAACAAAAATACCAGTCAACTTGTTAAAAAAAATCCCTTATATGTGATTTGACAGAATTACAGTCATTTTACCAAGGAACGAGTTTGATGAAGACACAATTACCATTGATGTTGGGCCCTGTGTCTACCTTGGTGATTCTATCACTTGATTTGAATATGGATACTTTTAGAAGCCCCAGTGCTACTACGTCATATCAAAGTGATAAGAGTAAAATTAAAAAATAGATAAATTAGATTACAGCAAAATTAAAATTTTTGTGCTGTAAGTAATATCAAAAAAGTAAAATGACCACCAACATTTGGGATAAATATTTTCAAGTCATATGTCTTATAAGGGGCTTAGATCTAGAATATTTAAAGGAAACTAATGACTCAATGATAAAAACATAGGCTAATTTTAAAAATGGACAAATAATTTGATTCCAATATTTCTCCAAAGAAAATATGCCAAAGGCCAGCAGGCACATGAGAAGATGCACATTATCATTAGTCATTCATGGAATAAAAATTAAAACCACAATACAATGCTACTACATATAAAATCAGATAGTAAAAATCAGAAGACAGAATATAACAAGTGGTGGTAATAATGTGACTACATTGGAACAATCATCCATTGCTAGTGGAATGTAAACTATTACAACCAATTTGGAAAATAGTTTGACAGTTTTCAAACAATTTAAACATAGATTTATAATATGATCCAGTAATTCAACTTCTAATTACATACCCAAAAGAAATGAAAACCACAAAATCCAGAAAATATCTTGTACATAAATGTTTATAACAGCATTACTCATAACCACATAAAAGTGAAAAATTTCAAAATGTTCATAAATTGGTGAATAAATCAATAAAATATAGTTTAGCCATGCAATGGAAGGTTACTCAGCAATAAAAAGGAATGAAGTGTTGTACCTTCTATAATATGCATGAGCTATGAAACATCATGCTAAATGCAAATAGCCAGTCTCAAATGATGTCATATTGTATGAGTCCATTTGTACAAAATGTCTAGAATAGCTAAATCTATAGTAAAACAAAGTAGATTAGTGGTCACCTATATCTGAGGAGGAGAGAGATAGAGAATGGTTGCTAATGGGTAGATTAGACGTGATGAATATGTTCTAATATTAGGTATTGTGATAACGGCACAACCATGACTATTCCAAGGAAGCATTGAATTGTACAATTTGAGTGAATATTATGGTGTTGTATCTCAATAATATAAAATATTATATCAAAATGAAGCTGCTAAAACATGTAGTTCATGAAAAAATGTGTGATTTGGGGTACTATATAAAATTGTATTGTATGACTAGGTAATGTATGAGGGGTGAAACTTTTTCTTTAATCTCAGTCATAAGTAAATGGTGAAATAAAGTTTGTAGGTTTATTAACAGAAGTAAATGAAAATCAACTTATGTAGACCATGTTATCTGGATATACTTCAAAATTTCTCCATCTTTCTAATGTATTGACTTTTTAATCCTTAAAAAAGTCCTGCTTTTACTTTGAAGACATTCTATACATTAAGTATACATTGTTTGGTATCAGTTTAGTCATTCCAGCTCTCTATTGGTTACTGATTACTTGGTATATGGTTTCCAATTTCTTTGCTTTAAAACTATCCGGGTATTTTAATTTGAAATATATCACAGGTAGAGGGCAGACAGTATATCATTGAATCTTGTTTTTATTTTATTCCAATCTTACAATCTTTGCCTTTGAACATCATGTGTTTGTAATTTCTGTTTAATGTAACTACTAATATAGTTGAATTTATGTCTGATATATGGATGTGATATATATGTATATATGTATATTTATATATCTCTCACGTATATATATGCATATATATACACATGCTGCCAGCACAAAGAAGCACTGGATCCTTTTAAGTTAAACAAATATTATATTATATCCTGTCTTTATCTCCCATTCCTATTTTCCCTCTCTTGCTCTCTCTATTATATGTGTATATATAATATATAATGCTTGACACACTACACGACTTAATATTGCAAAGCTACTTTCATATAAGTGACATACTTTTATAGTTTATATAAATATTTATATAGTTCAGATATTATATATTTACAGGAGTATTTTATAATTTACATATGTATTTTATAAAAAGTTCAGATATTTATATAAATACATGTGTATCTCAACATATATATAGTTTTATAGTCTCCTATCTGCCAACATGTATATGCCATTTTTAGTGCTCTTGACTCCTTGTGGATTCCAGTAAAAATCTGTTTTCTACAAACAACTATTCTTTTATTCTTCCACAAATTCTCTACACCCAGTGTACTGCATTTCTTGTCACTTTGTTTGTAAATTACACTTTAAGTTCTGGAATACATGTGCAGAACATGCAGGTTTGTAACATATGTATACACACGCCATGGTGGTTTGCTGCACCCATCAACCCGTCATCTACATTAGGTATTTCTCCTAATGCTATCCTTTCCCTTGCCTCCCATCCCCTGACAAGACCCGGTGTGTGATGTTCCCCTGCCTGTGTCCACGTTTTCTCATTGTTCAACTCCCATTTATGAGTGAGAACATGTGGCATTTGGTTCTCTGTTCCTGTGTTAGTTTGCTGAGAATGATGGTTTCCAGCTTCATCTATGTCCCTGAAAAGGACATGAACTCATTCTTTTTTATAGCTGCATAGTATTCCATGGTGTATATGTGACACATTTTTGTTATCCAGTCTATCATTGATGGGCATTTGGGTTGGTTCCATGTCTTTGCTATTGTGAACACTGCGACAGAAAACATATGTGTGCATATGTCTTTATAGTAGAATGACTTATAATCCTTTGGGTATATACTCAGCAATGAGATTGCTAGGTCAAATGTTATTTCTGGTTCTAGATCCTTGAGGAATCCCCACACTGTCTTCCACAATGGTTGAACTAATTTATACTCCCACTAACAGTGTAAAAGCGTTCCTATTTCTCTACAACCTCTCCAGCATCTGTTGTTTCCTGACTTCTTAATGATCGCCATTCTAACTGGCGTGAGATCGTATCTCGTTGTGATTTTGATTTGCATTTCTCTAATGACCAGTAATGATGAGCTTTTTTTCATATGTTTGTTGGCCATATAAATGTCTTCTTTTGAGAAGTGTCTGTTCATATCCCTCATCCACTTTTTGATCCATTGTTTTTTCTTGTAAATTTGTTTAAGTTACTTGTAGATTCTGGATATTAGCCCTTTGTCAGATGGATAGATTGCAAAAATTTTCTTCCATTCTGTAGGTTGCCTGTTCACTCTGATGATAGTTTCGTTGGCTGTGCAGAAGCTCTTTAGTTTAATTAGATCCCATTTGTCAATTTTGACTTTTGTTGTCATTGCTTTTGGTGTTTTAGTCATGAAGTCTTTGCCCATGCCTATGTCTTGAATGATATTGCCTAGGTTTTCTTCTAGGGTTTTTATGGTTTTAGATCTTACACTGAAGTCTTTAATCCATCTTTAATAAATATTTGTGTAATGAAGGGGTCCAGTTTCAGTTTTCTGCATATGGCTAGCCAGTTTTTGAACACCATTTATTAAATAGGGAATCCTTTCCCTATTGCTTGTTTTTGTCAGGTTTGTCAAAGATCAGATGGTTGTAGATGTGTGGCATTTTTTCTGAGGCCTCTGTTCTGTTCCATTGGTCTATATATCTGTTTTGGTACCACTACCATGCTGTTTTGGTACCCGTACCAGGCTGTTTTGGTTACTGTAGCCTTGTAGTATAGTTTGAAGTCAGGTCTCGTGATGCCTCCAGCTTTGTTCTTTTTGCTTAGGATTGTCTTGGCTATAGGGGCTCTTTTTTGGTTCCATATAAAATTTAAAGTAGTTTTTTTTTTTTCTAATTCTGTGAAGAAAGTCAATGGTAGCTTGATGGTAGCTATCCAGCATTGAATCTATAAACTATTTTGGGCAGTAAGGCCATTTTCATGATATTGATTCTTCCTACCCACGAGCATGGAATGTTTTTTCCATTTGTTTGTGTCCTCTCTTATTTCCTTGAGCAGTGGTTTGTAGTTCTTGAAGAGGTCCTTCACATCCCTTGTAAGTTGTATTTCCTAGGTATTTGATTCTCTATGTAGCAATTGTGAATGGGAGTCCACTCATGCTTTGGCTCTCTGTCTATTATTGTTGTATGGGAATGCTTGTGATTTTTGCACATCTAGTTTGTATCCTGAGACTTCGCTGAAGTTGCTTATTAGCATAAGGAGATTTTGGGCTGAGACAATGGGGTTTTCTAAATATACAATCATGTAATCTGCAAACAGAAACAATTTGAATTCCTCTCTTCCTATTTGAATACACCTTATTTCTTTCTCTTGCCTGATTGCGCTGGCCAGAACTTCCAATACTATGTGACTAGGAGTGGTGAGAGAGGGCATCCTTGTCTTGTGCTGGTTTTCAAAGGGAATGCTTCCAGCTCTTGCCCATTCAGTATGATATTGGCTGTGGGTTTGTCATGAATAGCACTTATTATTTTGAGATACGTTTCATCGATACCTAGTTTATTGAGAGTTTTTAGCATGAAGGGGTGTTGAATTTTATTGAAGGCCTTTTCTGCAAATAGACCAATAACAAGTTCTGAAATTGAGGCATTAATTAACAGCCTACCAACCAAAAAAGCCCAGAACCAGACAGATTCACAGCCAAATTCTAACAGAGGTACAAAGAAGAGCTGGCACCATTCCTTCTGAAACTATTCCAAACAATAGAAAAAGAGGGACTCCTCCCTAACTCATTTTATGAGGCCAGCATCATCCTGATACCAAAACCTGAGAGAGACACCAAAAAAAAAGAAAATTTCAGGCCAATATCTCTGATGAACATCCATGTGAAAATCCTCAATAAAATACTTGCAAACCAAATCCAGCAGCACAATAAAAGCTTATTGACCACAATCAAGTTGGCTTCATCCCTAGGATGCAAGGCTGGTTCAACATACGCAAATCAATAGATGTAATCCATCACACAAACAGAAACAATGATAAAAACCCTTGGAACTTTTTATTTGTATTTGCTTTTATTTATTTGACCTTTAAAGTTGCAATGCAGAAGAATTTGTCATTCTTTAATATTTCTGTGTGCACTTTAAACCTCAGACCAAATATGTTTTATTTATCAAAACCAACAAAATGCTCTACGGTTAAATTAGTCTTATAGTTTATTTATATCTACATGGTATTACTTACTTTGTCTTCCAGGTATGTGTACAATACTACTTCCTTGAAGGCAGGAAAATACTTTGGCTCTCATATTTGTGGACTTTGTATATCAGAAAGAATGAATACAGCACGTTGTAAATAAAGAAGTTCAATTAACTTATAGAATTGAATTCAGCAAATTAACACCATTATTATTTAACAAACCTAGTTATATTACCTCACACTTAATCAATGTTATTTATAGCATTGTCAATGTGAATTTGATACAGAGGAGGAAGATGAGCCAGACATGATTAGCTACTCAAACAGACGACTAATGAGTCACAGTCCTTTTCACTGAGTTTGCAAAACCTGCACAAACATATAATGCCACACAAAGATTGAAGGACTGTGCTCGATATATTCAAAGGGGACTTGGGACACTCAAGTAATAAGTTTTCATTTCCATTGGTGGATGGAAAAGCCATAAAACCTCTTAACACGAGGATTTTTGAACGATGAGAAAGACATTCCTGCTAGAGTAAGAAAAAGCACCAAAGAATAAAATAGCATGACGTGTTTGACGTGCTTTATGTTGATTATTATGGCTGTGGCCCAAATTGCAAGGAGCTAAACCAGTAATTTATGAAGAACCTTCCTCACTGTGCTACAGAGGGTTTGTTCTGCTGTAATTTTAGTGACCTGATTTGATTTCCCTTTTATTAAATAAAAGTCTCCATTTGGAACTATTAAAATAATATAGGTAAAAGTTGAAAGATGATATTTTACAAATGGGATTCTTTGTGGTAACATCATGATAGACATGAGATAGAGTATGACAAACTTTTAGGAATTATAGTGGAGATGAAACATTACTAAATGTATGTGAACTAAAAGGAAAGCAAAGTAAAAATTAAAGAAAATAAATGCATTCTGAACTCCTGGCAAAGTTAGATCAGTCAAGGATGAATTTCCTCATAGAGATAGAAAACAAAGTATGATGATTAAATTGAAAGGCAATTGTACAAGCAAAATATTGTTGGGGTTGAATTTGAGATTATTATATGCATAAAATTGATTTGTTGCATAAATTTAAGTAAAAGTAGCATACAGATAGTGGTGTGAGAAACAATGACCAGAAGAGTGAATAATCATACCCAATATAAAAATGCTTAATATTTGTTGAGCATTTATTTTTTATTTATTTATTTTTTTAAATGGTGTCTCGCTCTGTCACCCAGGCTGGAGTGCACGATCTTGGCTCACTGCAACCTCCACCTCCCCAGTTTACGCCATTCTCTTGCCTCAGCCTCCCGAGTAGCTGGGACTACAGGCACCCACCACCACGCCCAGCTAGTTTTTTGTATTTTTAGTGTAGACGGGGTTTCACCGTGTTGGCCAGGATGGTTTCGATCTGCTGACCTTGTGATCCGCCCGCCTCAGCCTCCCAAAGTGCTGGGATTACAGGCGTGAGCCGCTGCACCCGGCCTTGTTGAGCATTTATTAACTGTCTTTGTGTTTTACATGTATTAACAAATCTAACACATTAAACATAAAAGGAAATTAAGACAGGGATATTTTAAACTACTTATCCAATTTCACAAAACTAGTACCTATGCTTTTAATCACTGTCGCGTATTACCTCTGAAATAGAAATACTCATAAAGAAAGTAGTATTCAACTGTTATCAAATGAAGTTGCAAGAGAGAACTATATTTTACAATTAATTTACAATCTTGGAAAGATATTTTTAAATGTAGGCAGAAGCAAGTTTGGTTTGGCAGAGTAAATTGATGGTGCTTTATGGTGACATACGTGAGCTGCATTTTTTTTTTTTTTTTGCACAGTTGTATAGCAGTGAAAAAAGAGACTTAGTGTGCAGAGGCTCAGAGTTTAACACAAAGACTATTAAGATGGGAGAGATTAAAATTCTGTGAGATTATGGGAAATTAATTAGTAGACAGAGACTGAACATATGTGAGAAAGAGGAAAAAATTCCCAGTCCTGAAGAAATTGAAGCAGCTGGAATAGAAATCAGAAGTGAAGGGATTAGTGTTAAGCTACAGGAAATAAAATCACTTTCTCTGAGTAATAAAAAGAAATAAGTGCATGTAGAAGTACTTTGGGATTCGGTTTTATTTTTTGGTTTGGGGAAGGCAGTTTAACAGATCTGTTGGTTAAATTGACTATTTTATCTTTTTTTTTCTTGGTCAATGCTGTAATTTAATATAATAGTTTTAGAAAGAATTGGCAGTGAGCTCCCTATCTTATCTGAGTGTAATGTGAGTACATAAGTTTCCTTATATGTAGTAGCCATAAAATCCACCTGTCACTATTTTTTTGTTTAAAGAAATTATAAAGCAATTATTAGAGTTTTTTTCCAAAGGCATGACTCCTTACTGATGATGATGAAGTGATAAAAAGCAGATAAAAAATTATATTACAAACTCAAATTTCTTTTTTTTTTTTTTTTACATTTTTTTTTCTTTTATTATTATTATTATTATTATTATACTTTAGGTTTTATGGTACATGTGCACAATGTGCAGGTAAGTTACATATGTATACATGTGCCATGCTGGTGCGCTGCACCCACCAACTCGTCATCTAGCATTAGGTATATCTCCCAATGCTATCCCTCCCCCCTCCCCCCACCCCACAACAGTCCCCAGAGTGTGATGTTCCCCTTCCTGTGTCCATGTGTTCTCATTGTTCAATTCCCACCTATGAGTGAGAATATGCGGTGTTTGGTTTTTTGTTCTTGCGATAGTTTACTGAGAATGATGATTTCCAATTTCATCCATGTCCCTACAAAGGACGTGAACTCATCATTTTTTATGGCTGCATAGTATTCCATGGTGTATATGTGCCACATTTTCTTAATCCAGTCTATCATTGTTGGACATTTGGGTTGGTTCCAAGTCTTTGCTATTGTGAATAATGCCGCAATAAACATACGTGTGCATGTGTCTTTATAGCAGCATGATTTATAGTCCTTTGGGTATATACCCAGTAATGGGATGGCTGGGTCGAATGGAATTTCTAGTTCTAGATCCCTGAGGAATCGCCACACTGACTTCCACAAGGGTTGAACTAGTTTACAGTCCCACCAACAGTGTAAAAGTGTTCCTATTTCTCCACATCCTCTCCAGCACCTGTTGTTTCCTGACTTTTTAATGATTGCCATTCTAACTGGTGTGAGATGGTATCTCATTGTGGTTTTGATTTGCATTTCTCTGATAGCCAGTGATGGTGAGCATTTTTTCATGTGTTTTTTGGCTGCATCAATGTCTTCTTTTGAGAAGTGTCTGTTCATGTCCTTTGCCCACTTTTTGATGGGGTTGTTTGTTTTTTTCTTGTAAATTTGTTGGAGTTCATTGTAGATTCTGGATATTAGCCCTTTGTCAGATGAGTAGGTTGCGAAAATTTTCTCCCATTTTGTAGGTTGCCTGTTCACTCTGATGGTAGTTTCTTTTGCTGTGCAGAAGCTCTTGAGTTTAATTAGATCCCATTTGTCAATTTTGGCTTTTGTTGCCATTGCTTTTGGTGTTTTAGACATGAAGTCCTTGCCCATGCCTATGTCCTGAATGGTAATGCCTAGGTTTTCTTCTACGGTTTTTATGGTTTTAGGTCTAACATTTAAGTCTTTAATCCATCTTGAATTGATTTTTGTATAAGGTGTAAGGAAGGGATCCAGTTTCAGCTTTCTACATATGGCTAGCCAGTTTTCCCAGCACCATTTATTAAATAGGGAATCCTTTCCCCATTTCTTGTTTTTGTCAGGTTTGTCAAAGATCAGATACTTGTAGATATGTGGCATTATTTCTGACGGCTCTGTTGTGTTCCATTGATCTATATCTCTGTTTTGGTACCAGTACCATGCTGTTTTGGTTACTGTAGCCTTGTAGTATAGTTTGAAGTCAGGTAGTGTGATGCCTCCAGCTTTGTTCTTTTGGCTTAGGATTGACTTGGCGATGCGGGCTCTTTTTTGGTTCCATATGAACTTTAAAGTAGTTTTTTCCAATTCTGTGAAGAAAGTCATTGGTAGTTTGATGGGGATGGCATTGAATCTGTAAATTACCTTGGGAAGGATGGCCATTTCATAAACTCAATTTCTTTTAAATTTTTGTGAAAATATTAACTCATAACACATAGACGTGTGTGTGTGTGTGTGTGTGGGTATATTATATATATATATATATAAAATTCATATAATCAATGGAAAATTGATTATATGAATTGAATCATTCTTGTCCTATCCAACTAAATCAGAGAATCAGGATCAAGGAGCCCGGAGAAAATCATTCAGGGCACATAGCATCTGCTCCAAGAGTTAAATACTCTACAAGTTCAGCTGCTAAAATCATCGGCTGTAACCCTAAGACCAGTTTCACCTGCCAGTATCACTCACCAATCAAAGCCTGCCAGCTCCCAAAATCTTCTCTGGTGCCAAGAAACTTACTTCCACAACAAAACTTAGTATTTCTCTACTAATAAATCTCCCAAACTTCCCTTTGTGCTTTGGACATACGGAAGACCACACATCATTTGTGTATGCCTCAAACTGCAGTTCTTACTTCCAAAATAAAACATTTTAAATTTAGATATTTATCTCTATATTGTATTTGATTTTGACAGTGTATGTTTAGATATACATATAGTTGAACATCCTATAAATTTGATATAAAATTTAGTAAAAGAAAAAATAACTTTATAAATTTATATACACTTAAAAATAGCATATTTTTACTTAACATTTTAATTTTACTTTTAAGATGCAATTTTATTCTTACATATGATTATCATATTAATTTGAAACAGATTCACACACAACTGATTCACACATAATCAGAGGGATTATGTGCTTATTTTACCCATTGTATTGCTGATGTGGTTATATTTAATATAAAATTCATTTAAATCATAAAGAGACACATCTAATACTTGAATGGGTATATAATTTGTTATCAATAGCACAAACATAATGTATAATTATTATTGTATATGTGTATGTTTACCATGAATTATATTATTGGTAACCATTACATATAAAAAGTTAAACTTTATACTTTCTATATTAATGTATTTTAAACACAATATTTATTTCTTCTGTAGTCAAACACTTGTAGCATGTAGAAAATAATCAGCATAAACATTTAGGTGTAAAATATATACATAACCAACATTTTTTTTGGCTGCCACTACATAAACTGCACTAAAATAATTAATAATTATTTTATTTTCTTAAAAATATTAGATGCATGTTTTATTTAATTTATAAACTTACCTCACCAAGTCATATTATAATCTATCCCCATTTTACATAGGAGGAAACCAGGGTAGCTAGGTACTATGCTAGGAATTTACAATAGCATAGGAAAAATGAAAAAGCATTATTTGCCTTCATGGAGCATCTATTCTAGCAAGAAAGACAAACACCAATCATGTGAAGAAACAAATGAATTAAAAATTACTAGATAAACAACAACAAACACAGAGGTGGAGAAAACAGTTCTAAAGGATTGACAGCAACAGTGAGACCCGGAGGGAAGTAAGGAGTTACTTATGAAAACAACCAGAAATAATGTCTTTAAGTACAAAGGAATAACAAGTGCAAAAGTTTTGAGTAGAGGGAACAATCCTAGTAATTCTAGTAATTCATACAATGACAAAGGCTAGAATTCTGTGAGTGTGTGTAACATAATGAAGCTGGAAGGATAAACAAAAGCCATATCTCTCAGGGGCCTGATCACTTATAACCTTGATAGCCACGAGCACGGAGGACTGAAATTGAGCATTTCTTCCTGTGCTGGGCTGTTACTTTGTACATGCGTACGAGTTCAGAGAGCATTTTCATCTTCTACTTATTCTTCTCTTTCACAGTACTTTGAGCTATTCAGGAATAGGGCCTCCTCTTTATTTATCCACAAACCAGGCACAATACTGGTGAATTTTTAAACCACAGTAACTTAAATGATTTCAACTGTAGAAGATTTAATAATGGCTGTTTCCACTCACTAATGTATATGAATTACAATCAGACACACAGAAAATTTGTAACATCATTTTAAAATTCTGTATCAATTGCTACTCTCCAAAAATCATTTTTAGAGTAAATGTAATCTTTGGCTATAAATTTCATATAGTATGTGTACCATACTTTTTCATTAAACGAGTAGTGTAATATAATGGGCAACCAATCTGTTTAACATCTTTTTAAAAACATCAAATATTTATTTAAAAATACTACCAAAAATCTTTCATAATATTTGATTGTATTGTTTGCATTATTTATCATTTTCTTCAGATATCATTAAAAAATGTATATTTAAAAATTGTTACATTCATATGAGCCCTTTTGTCTGATAACATATAATACCACTGAAAATTTTTCATAAGGCATTGAGCTTAATATGACTGATTTATGTCTTGCTCAAATTCTATCATTTTGATCTCTCTTCAATGCATTCATATTTATTCCTTTTCGTTTTTATATTTCACAAAAAAAATCATATCACAAAACGTCTGCCAACAATTTTCTTTTGGGCTGAGTCTGATAGATAAGAGACAGGGCAAATTTGGAAAGCCTTATTTTTTCCTTGTGATTTTAACTTTTTATTCTATATTCCTGTTTTTTGCTGCACTCCAAAGTCATTTTGACCCTGAGCAGAAAAGTTCAGCCGGACTTCTTTTTTTCTGTCTTTCTATGTCTTCATTTTTTACCTTGTGGTTTTATTTTTAAATGTTACCAAATTCAAAACTTCTTTTTTTAATCAAATTCTTCATTCAGTACCTATATTTCTGGATGTTGCTCTTTAAAATTGTAATTGCCAATTTTGGTCTGATCCTCATCTAGCTTTAGAAAAGCTCCTCTACCGAGAAGGAGAAAAAACTACCTATTAAAATCTAACCTGACTTTGGAATTAATGGATAGAAAGCCATGTTGAAAATCAGTTTAGAATTGTGAGAAAACAACAGACTGTGCATTTTATGCAAAATTCGTATAAGCCTCTGAGCTTTAGGGGAATGGGCAACAATAGCCAAATTTCATTTAAGAAAAAATAAATAGGAAAATTAGTGTCGTTTTGTTAAATTTAAATGCAACTCGTTCAAGGTTTCAGAGACCCAAAACTTCTATTATGTTTCGTTAGTACTCATACGATCTTTCTTCTAAAAGGGAAAGCTGCTTTGTTTCTAACACACCCTAACCTTAGTCCCTATGCGTCAACTCTCTTACTATTTCTTCAGTAAAGCATATATCCTCACGCCTACAAATAAAACAAAGTGAGATACAAACTCCAATGCTTTTTTTTTTTTTGAGACGAAGTCGTGCTCTGTCACCCAGGCTGCAGTGGCGCAATCTCGGCTCACTGCAAGCTCCGCCTCCCGGGTTCACGCCATTCTCTTGCCTCAACCTCCAGAGTAGCAGGGACTACAGGCGCTCGCCACCATGCCCGGCTACTTTTTCTATTTTTAATAGAGACAGAATTTCACCGTGTTAGCCAGGATGGTCTCCATCTCCTGACCTTGTGATCCGACGGCCTCGGCCTCCCAAAGTGCTGGGATTACAGGGGTGAGCCACCGTTCCCAGCCTAATATTTTGTATTTTTAGTCGAGATGAGGTTTCACCATGTTAGCCAGGATGGTCTGGATCTCCCGACCTCCTGATCCGCTCGCCTCTGTCTCCCAACAAACTCCAAAGCTTTTAAGCCATTTTAGATACATGAGTCACTGGATAGCTACTAAATATTAACCTGGGAGTGATGGTTGATTCTTTTGAAAAAGAAATAGTCAGTGTCAATATTTCTGTAACAGAGACCAATAAACTGGAGAAAGGCTGATAATTATCTACAAATTGTAGTCCATGATAAATTTCTTACTGTTTAATATTTTTAGTTTTGACATAGAAAATATATAATAAATCCAATTAACACATTCCAAACAAAACATTCTTCTTTCATTAAATGACATGTGATGTATTTTAACATGATGTCTTTCCAAAAATATATATTATAAATAAGTTCAAAGAGGTATGTGATTATTTTTTAACTATGACAAATATCTACTTTTCTTCAGTGTTTCCAATATGACAGTTTGTTGTTCACTTGATTGTTATCTCATTTAATCTTCAAAACTGTCCCATAATCATTATGATCATTTTACCAATTACTGAGAAGTCATATAGTTTGCTTGTATAGTTAATAAATACTTTCTTTACACGTACTTTTCTCTTGTTAGACTCACAAAAATCTGAAATAGTATCATCATTTCCATTTTGTAGATTAAGAAACATAGAGATACTTGCTGAAATGCAAATAAAATTTTGATATTCTTTATTAACATCTGCTTTAAAACTTCAAACAATTGCTACCTCTCATACTTAACACTCACTTGATGTGTAATCCAATGATATTAGAACCAATTGTACTATATAGATCATTTCCTTTTCTGTATTGAATAATAAATTGGAGTGTACCAAAAGTAAGTAATAGTCTTCATGGTAAAGATTGGCAGTAAATTGAAAGATTCTTTAAACTTTGAGTTTATTCATTCTTCCATTGAACATTGATTACCAGGAGGGCCTGTGATTTTAATGGCATTATACATAAGAATTTCAATTTAAATAAGATTTTGAATATTTTAATAAGCTATGTAGTATTTCCAATAGAATCTATAATTGACATCTCAAAGAAAAACTTTCCTTTTATGCTTTTTATGCCTGAACAAGTTTATAAAGAGCATTTATATAAAATGCATTTTAACATTTTAATATTGATATTAATGTTTGACACCAAAAGTTGGTAAATTCAGTTTTCCAGAGTACTACCTTCTTCAAAGTGAAACGTTAGAGACCATATTGACCCAAATAAATAGGTCAGATTTTCAAGAGTTTTCAAACTCTCGTCTAATTGCTCCCAAAAATCTTTTGTTTTGTATTTGTTTAGTGTAAGACTTTCATTCCCATCAATTCACAAACTTACTCTTTGAAATAGCCAGAAGCTACTGTGATTTATTTATAACACTCTAATACAGTTGACCCTTGAACAAAATGAGGAGTAGGAGTGCTAAACACCATGAAGTTGATAATTCATCTATAACTTTTGACTCTGCAACAACTTAACTTTTAATAGCCTATTGACTGGAAGACTTACTGATAAACAGTCAATTAATACATATCTTGTATGTTATATGTATTAAACACTAAGTTTTTACCAGAAGATAACCTAGAGGAGGTTACTAAGAATATCATAAAGAAGATAAAATGTTATTCATTAACTGGAAGTGGATCATTATAAAGGTCTTTGTCCTTGTCATCTTCACACTGAGTAGGCCAAAAAGAAGGAAGAAGATAAGTTGGTCTTTCTATCTTAAAGATGGCAGAGGCAAAAAAAAAAAAAAAAAAAAAAACCAACTTGTGTGTAAGTTGACCACAGTTCAAACCCAAGTTATTCAAGGGTCAACTGTAAATGGCAGTTATGTTACTGAATCGGGTTTGAAATATTAGTCATTATTAGTGACATCAGCTAACATCAGCTGTGTTATATCCAGTGTACCCCAAGTCTTATATCCAGTGTACCCCAAAATCCAGTCTAAATCAGGTTTTAAATATTAGTCATTATTACTGACATCAGCTAACATCAGCAGTGTTATATCCAGTGTACCCCAAGTCTTATATCCAGTGTACTCCAAAATTCAGTCCAATTTATATATTTACCCCCGAACTTGTGATTATGCTAAGATTGGTGTCTGATTATAATTGAATAAATTATTAATAAAGCAATCATTCTAATTCTTCTCTGAAATATTCATATTTCATAAAATATATTTAATTAAACTTTTAAGTATGTTATTTGCAAAATTGGAAGACACAGTGTAGGAAAAATATTGACAAATTAAATTTACCCTTGCTAGATTTTTACCAGAAGTTAATGTTTAAAAAAAAATTCAATATCAAACAAATGTGGTAGAGGTCAAAGTATCTCTTCTCCCTCAATGAATAAATGTAAAGAAAGACTTCAGAGAATATTTTTAAATTGACAAATCTTAAAATGTTACCATTGTGATAATGAAAAAACATTAATAAATTCTCTAGACTAAAAAAGACAAGTGGGCCAGGCGCGGTGGCTCACACCTGTAATCCCAGCACTTTTCGTCTGAGTTTGGGAGTTCGAGACCAGTCTGACCAACATAGAGAAATCCCCGTCTCTACTAAAAATACAAAATTAGCTGGGCGTGGTGGCTCATGCCTGTAATCCCAGCTACTCAGGAGGCTGACGCAGGTGAATTGCTTGAACCCGAGAGGCCGATGTTGCCGTGAGCCGAGATCGCGCCATTGCACTCCAGCCTGGGCAACAAGAGCAAGACTCTGTCTCAAAAAAAAAAAAAAAAAAAAAAGACATGTGATGCTCTTTTTTGAGAATCCTGTGTTCCAGAGATGCCCACTGAGATTGAATTCCTTCGTGTGCCAACAGAGAGGCAAACCTAGGGTAGCTCTCAAATTAAATAAGCAGGAGGCCACTAGCGTGAGATGGTCTCCCATATTTTGAGTTCCTAAGTACAAACCGCAACCTAATTTGGGATTATAACAAATGGCTACATCTTGGCCATCACAAACAGTTGGGCTTCAGCCGTTCACAGGCAGCCCACTCTTCACACCATGCCCAAATTAGGCAAACATCTAGCTGTGTGTAGCCAATCAGGTGATTTCCCTACTTGACATCTGTGTTCTTTCTGTGAAATGAAAGTTGATTTAGTCACATTGCTAGGTGGAGCTCTTGGAACCTCTTCTAGATCTGAGTGCTGCCTAATTTACAAATTGTTCTTTGCTCAAGTAAACTCTACTAAATTTCATTTGCATTAGGTTTTTTTTACAACACACCAGATTCAGTTCAAGCAATTTAGCATTAACTGAGAGGAACCAGTTATATCACAGCTATTTTTACATCAGTGACATTTTATATGTCCATGAGAAATCCCATCTCTCTGAGACAAAAGGTTGAGGTGAAGGAAGAAAGAGAATCAGAGCAATATTTTATGTTGACGGAACTTACATTTTTAAATTTTACTTGGTTTGGAAAGGACACTAGAAATCAAAAACAAGTACTGTCACTGTTTTTTTTTATTATTAATCTTTTTTATAGAGATAAACTGCTATACCTTACATAGACGATGCCACTTTAATGCCATCTCTCAGGAAATTTCTGTAAGGCCTGGATCCTGACAAAAATTCAGACCAACCTTTCAACAAATGCTTCCTCAACAGTACCACCTCTGATTCTTTTTTTTTCTTTTTTTTTGAGACTCTATCACCCAGGCTGGCTGGAAGTGCAGTGGCGCGATCTCTGATCTTGGCTCACTGCAACCTCCACCTCTCAGGTTCAATGGGATTACAGACATCCACCACCATGCCTGGCTAATTTTTGTATTTTTAGTAGAGACGGGGTTTCACCATGTTGGCCAGGCTGGTCTTGAACTCCTGACCTCAATTGATCCTCCCGCCTCAGCCTCCCAAAGTGCTGGGATTACAAGTGTGAGCCACTGTGCCTGGCCGTGATTCTTAAATTCAACATTCCAGCCACATTTTAATTACAATTTTCAAGCACCCCATTCATCTCACCTCGAGATCTTAGCATTTTTTCCCTTTATCTTGTAGTGTTCTTTCTTCATCTGGTTAATAATCATGTATCCCTCCTATCTGAGTTTCTAGGTCATTATACATAGAAAACAATACTTAATGACTCATAAAATCTGTTAGTTGATCTAGTTTACCCCTTCCCTGTGTTTATCTCTATCATAGCATTTATAGCTCTTGGCTGTAAATCTCTTTACGTGCCAGGTTTCACAAATATTGTGTAACTATAATGAAAGCTGAGACTGTGTATGGCATAGCGCTGTCTCTCTAGGGTGGCACAATACCTGGTACATAGTTGGAAATTGATTAATACATTTTGGATGTATGGCAAATTACCAATGTGACTTACACAACTATCAACACCTTTTTTTGGTAAACCCATTGAGTTTCAACAAAAGACTTAAAGGAAACTGTCTCTAACTTCCTTTGGTGTTTGACCACGTAAAGAGAGGACATGTGATTTCAAACACATGAATGAGTCTTTTAATATTTGGCCCAATAAGAACCTTGAACTTATAAAAAAAACTTTAGAAATTATGTAGTTTCATTTTCTTAGGGGACGAAACTCAGCAACAAAGGAAATATGTAATATATCAAAAAATCAAATCATTAGTAATTGACAGATCAAACATAAAAAGTCAGCCTCAAGTCCAGGTTTGATGACCCCAACTTTTTTCAGAGACTATTGACCTATTTATTTAATAACGACAAGATTATATAAAGTCAAAATTTCTCAATTCTTGTTCCAACTGGATCAGTTGCTAGTACCATAACCTAATTACAAGCTGACCTGGGCAGATTTGATTCAAATGTCAAATAAGAATAATATCATTTTCATTTTTTAAAAGTTATGCAATAGATTTTTTTATTGCAACTTATCTAACACCTTTCTAGTTTACAGTAGAATTTATTCCTCCTACTTCTATGAATGTGATTGCTTTGCATATGTTTCAGTTTGATCAGAGTTAAGAACAGTAAGGTAATAGACTCTCCAAGAATTTTCTTGTGTGTGAATACAGTTGTGTGCTGATAGCTACAGTAATCACCCTAATTTTATTGGCTAATTTTCTTACTCTTAATAGAGAATCTCCAGCGTTTACTCAATTCTCACTCTAAAAGTTTTCAGAGACTATTCTCTACAGGATCACAAATACCTCCACTCCAGTTAGTCATGTTCAGTGTTTCAGCTGCTCTCGTTACATGTGTTAGATTTCATGGGGATTTGCTAATGCTCCTGCTGTCATCAGTTTCTTAAAAATTTAGCCCATGCTCCACCTGCAACCACTTTCTTTACGAAATGCATCACTATTGTGCAATTCACAATGGTATCCTACCACAGATGTAGATGTACATACATAGAGTTAATCTAATTTGTACAACAAATTCTACTTGCTACAATCAATAAGATAAATGAATTGAAATAAATTGAACTAAATAAGGATTAGACTGATCAGAACAGATCTTAGGCAAAAGGCCAAAAAGCAATTAAGTAGAGATTAAATAAGAATAATACCCAGTGCAATGAATTGAGCCCAGCGGTGGAACCACAGACTCCGAGTATATCCTCAATCTTTCAGCTTTTTCATTGTGTGATTCTGGGCAATTAACTTTATCTGTCTCTAACTCAGTTTTCTGACTGGTGGAATAGAGATAAAAATTCCCTCATAGCTTTCTAATTTCCCTCATAGCCATGTTATTAGACTTAAACCAGTTAATATTTCTAAAATGCTTAAAACAATACCTGTCATACAGTATTTTTTAATTTTTTTTTAATTGGCTTTAAGTGGACATCTGTAAAAATTCAGTAATAGGACTGTAAATTAATATTCTGCAAAATAACTATAAGCATTGTGAAAAAATAATTCTGTCCTAAAATTGATATAGGCAATACCATCTTAGCTCTATTAAGTGTATTTTTGTCAACAGGTTTATTATAGATTTTAATAATAGAATACTGCAAATCATCAAGCAGGAATATAGTATGCATTGTTTCCCAGTTTACTTGTGAAATCCTCTTTTCATAAAGATTTTATTAAGATCTTTCATAACTTGTGCACGTAATCTTTCATAAGAATACAGATGGGAGATTTTGCCTTAAAATATTGTGCTAATAAGGAATATTTCTACATTATACACTACTATATGCATGATTTATAAATTATCATCAAGAAATTTTTGCTATGTAATTACAATGTCTCCCAGTGTAAAAGTTATGAATAATGCACTTACAATGCATAGAAAAAATAAGTATACATCAGAAATAACATTTATCACTTTTAACACTGAAAATTATTGAACTATATATTCTCGAAGTATGAAATAGTCTGGTTTTCCAGATATATGGAATACACCAATGGAAATTAATTAGAGTTAAATGCAATTCAGCTGGTGTGCAAACCAATTCAATTCTGCTTGCTTTTATATCATCTTTAGAAAAATAGTAGGCTATAGCTTTTGAAATAATTCTAAAGTAAATTTAGTTCACATTTAGTCACAGTTTAATAATCCTTACATTATTAAATGTTAAATAGATATTAACATATTTTGGTATGGAGATTGTGAGTTAAAATTTTTTTCCTGATTTCACTTAGGCAGATAAAAAAACATACATTTATATTGGTATTATTCAACAATAAAAGCTGGGATATTGAAATTCCTACTTATGTTAATTTACTGTCATTTAATATCCTACATTATAATTATAAAATACATAGTGTAAAAAGTGAAAACTAAATTACTTCCATATAAAATAAATATTTTATTGGTATTTTAAGCTAAAATGTTCTATTTTTGTGTTTGTCATTATTGCATTTGAGAATGCAGTTTGTCTAACAGACTCACACATGTGATGAACAGTACAGTTCCTAAAGTTAAAAAAACTAACAAATAAATATGTATTTATGAGTGCCTATATGTGTATATTTGAACATATTTGCACAAAAGCTCATAGAACATTGTATAATAGTTTTATTTGATCTTTACACATAAAATGTATACATGGCATTTTTAAAGCATTTTTATTCTTAATATAGACATTCAAAATTCATCAACTCAACAAGAATTCTCTATCAATTAGGTACATTATAATAATTTTGTTAACTATTTTTGGTCACATTTTAACTACTGCTGTAAATAATTGAGCGGTAAATAGTATTTAATTATTCATTTTCACAGGCAGAAAGTACAGTTAATCAGTTACAAATGAACAGTTTCACTATGGGAAGCAATTATCCAAACATTATAAACAGTAAGATCAGATTATAGATTTGAGTTTCATGTTTTCATTTGGAAAAGATAGGATTACATAAAACATCAAGCAGAAACGAGCTCTTTTTGTTCATTCTATGAATAAATTATTACACTTTGGTTTTGTTGTACTTTGCCACACTTCTCCATGCTTTATTCATGATCTGTCTTATGGTTGAAAGGAGGAGTCCATGTGGTTAACTTTTCCATCATATTGTAAATACAAAAGCCATGTTCTATTTGGGTACATAGTTCTCTATCATCATTATTTACATCAACCTCAGTTTCTTTGATTATATTTTGCTCATTTCCTTCTAACAAATTGTATTCATTCTAGTTTGCTGATAATTCAAACTCTATTTATTCTGAAAATATTACTGATATTACTAACAGCTCATTTCTAAGACCTCTCTATTTGTCAATTTCCATACACTTGTTAAGCAAAGTTACCCTCTTTTGTGAATTTGTGGCTTACTTAATATGTGGCTCATAATGCACACACACAACTCAAGTACCTTTCAATACCGTCCTAGCTGAGCTTAAAATCATATATGCATAAAATTATGCTTTATACATGTTTACAGTATTCTTCATGAGGTACTTAGCATATGGGGAAGAAAATTAGTGCTTGAGATGGTTTAGTACATCCAAAAGTTTTAGAATAAATATCCAAGAAAAGCTGAACCATAATGTTCTCCAAGTTTATCCAAAGTGAAGTAAACCACTAACAGAAAGACAAATATTGCATGATTTCACTTATATGTGAAATTTAAAGAGTTGTTCTCATAGAAGTAGAAAATATAATAGTGGTTACCAGAGGATTTGGAGGTTATGAGAATGCGGGATATGGTGAGAGCTTGACCAATATGTACCAAGCAATTGTTAGACAGGAGAAATAAGTTTTGGTGTTCTATTATATACCGGAATAACTGGAGTTAGCAATATTGTATTGTATATTTCAAAATACCTGTAAGAGTGATTTAGGTCCTCATCACAAATAAATGATAAATGTTTAAGGTGATAGATATGTTGATTACCCCAAATTGATCATTACACAATGCATACATGTATTGTAACAATAGGTTTACCCCATAAATATGTAAAATTATTATGTGCCAATCATAAATTTAATAAATAAATAAAAGCTACAGTAATTATTAAAGCAGTAGCTTCCAAGTTTCATATATCATTTTCTTTAAAAAGGAGGAATGCCATGTCACATTATGATTTTTTCTTTGTTAATCTATTTAATAGCTTAACAAATCCAATTTCTGGTCAGTTACTGTTATCTAAAGTCTGACCTAAAAAGAACCTAAAATGAAGCTAATTTTTAGTGCTAACGAATTAGCTGTCAGTAGAATCAATTGATATAAAGTGAAATGATATCTGTGATTCCAAGATGGCTTTTTCAGGTGTTACCGTCATAATGCAATGTTTTTTAATATCGAATAGATGAAAAAACTATGATTTTTCTAAAGTTTATAATTTTAAAAAATTTAATTTTTATGGGTACATAGTAGGTGTATACATTTCTGGGGTACATGGGATGTTTTGATACAGGTATGCAATGTGAAATAAATATATCAGAGAATGAGGTATCCATCCTTCAAACACTTATCCTTTGAGATACAAACAATCCAATTTCATTAAGTTATTTTAAAATGTACAACTAAGTGATTATTGACCACAGTTACCCTGTTGTACTATCAAATAGTAGGTCTTATTCATTCTTTTTATGTTTTTTTGTGCCCATTATCCATCCCCGCTTCCCCACCCCCAGGCCTCCCCTACCCTATCCAGCATCTGCAAAACATACTTCTACTCTCTGTATCCATGAGTTCAATTGTTTTGATTTTTAGATCCCACAAATAAGTGAGAACATGCAATGTTGGTATTTCTGTGCCTGGCTTATTTCACTTAACATAACAATCTCCAGTTCCATTTATGTCATTGCAAAAGACAGGATCTCATTGACAATAGTTACAAAAAAAATCATGGAGCATTATAAGTTCAGTTGGTATATTTGCCTCTTTTTTGACATTAAAACAGGTGATTCCAACTCTCTCCATTTTAAATTAGACATAAAAGTTAAATTTATCTCCACTTTGCAAAGTATTTTGATTTAACTCTCAAGCAGACAGATGGATAAGATGTGATTTCATGTAATTTTGGTTGTTGTATTCTAATTTGAGTTTACAGTTTAAAATCACATTGAAAAATCTCCCTCATTTTTTTAGTCAAATACAATTATAGAATTTTAGGTCATTAAAAGAATTGTTATTTTTACCTAGATTTCCAGATCACTGGTTGATAACATTTCAAATTGAGTGAGTAAATAGACTTTGGTTTGTCAGGAATTTAACTATCACTTTCAGGCTACTGATTCTAAAATGTTTATATTTATATTTAGGTTCACTTCCCTATTCAGTTTCCATGTCAGTCTGGATACCTAAAAAGTTAATCTTTCCATCTTGAGCATGTGATTTTCTTATTTAAAATCAAATATTTACAGTACAATAATATAGTAAAAAGTGAAAATGGGGGACACGTTTTGTCTGATGTAAGCATTTGCATCCGTAACTACTTTGTATTATTCTCAATATGTTAGTTTGCCTAAGAGAAAATAAAAGTAAAATCTGTTGTATTTTAAAATACACTTAGACTTTTCATTCAAAATAAACAAACACTATTTATTACTAAATTTATGAGTACTCTTAATCAAATATGTATAACATTAATAAAATTCCGCTAAAGCATAACATAATAAAGTATACCAATACAAAATGTACAGATAAATAAATTTACAGAAACTACATGTAACCCAGCACCAAGACCAAAAAACATAACACCACCAATACCCAGAAACATTTTTGAAAACCTTCCAAGTCATTTCATTCTCCCAGAGGAAAATCACTTTTTCTGATGTTTTACATCACAGATTAGCTTTGTCTGGTTTTGATCTTTATACTAATGGAATCACCTAAAATGTATTATTTTGTGTATGACTTTTTTTCATTCAATATGTTTGTGAAATTTGTTCTTACGTGCAGCTATAGTTTGTTTCTTATTACTGTTTATATTTCATTATAAAAAATAGCACAATTTATTTATTCATTCTGCTCTTGGTCGTTTGGGTAGTTTTCAGATTTGGGAAATTATAAATAGCACTACTAAGAATATTTGTGTGTGTGTGTGTGTGTGTGACAGAATCTCGCTCTGTCGCCCAGGCTGAAGCACAGTGGCACGATCTTGGCTCACTGTAACCTTTGCCTCCTGGGTTGAAGCAATTCTCCTGCCTCAGCTTCCCTAATAGATGGGACTACAGGCACATGCCAGCACACCCGACTAACTTTTTGTATTTTTAGTAGAGACGGAGTTTCACCGTGTTAGCCAGGATGGTTTCGATCTCCTTGACCTCGTGATCCTCCCGCCTCGGCCTCCCAAAGTGTTGGGATTACAAGAGTGAACCACCAAGCGGGCCAGAATATTCTTGTCCATATATTTTGCAGAATAAATGCATGATTGCAGTTGTTATGTGTGGAATTGCTAGGTCCTAAGGTGGGTGTGTGTCCAGTTTGAGTAAATACTGCCAAAGAATTCTCAAAATAATTGTATCAACGTACGTTCCTACCAGCAATATACAGAAATCAATTGCTCCATAGTCTTACCAAAAATTGTCATTTTCTGCCTCAAAAAATTATGGGCTTTATTGAATTCTGATTTTAATATGTATTTTCCTTGAAGAAGGGGTGTGGGAGTAGAAAAAAAGTATTTTCTTTATGCCTAATAAAGTTAACTGTGTATTTTATGTGAATAAAATAAAGTAAAATACATGAAATGAAATAAAATTTTTAAAAGTGTATCTTTTTTCTTCAAGTGAGCTCCTCTGTAAAGTGAGCTCCCTGTAAAAGAAGCAAGAAATTGTTTCTTTTAAAACAATTGCACCAATAGCCATTTGGATAGTCAGGTTGTGAGGTGCAAAGTTTTTTTTGGTTAATTTTATTCTATGTCTCTCATACCCTATTGGTAGCCAAGTCTGTATTAGATGCTGAAGTTAGAAGTAAGGAAGCAAAGAGGAAACACATGTACGTACTAAAAATAGATCTAAGCAAAAGTGCAAACACTGTCTCATGTCCTACAGATTGTACCTAAAAATTCCTATTTAATCAATTTTATTCTTGACATTATCATTGCAACCAACTCTGTTTAGAATACTCTTATTATTTGACTCTAAAGTTGTGTGCGGTCTTCTCATTGGGTGCCTGATTTTGCTTTTTTGTACATATAATTTTAGTCTTTTCCCATAAGAACTAGACTTGGCCATGTTATTTTATTTACCCCAAGAAAACCTAAGTTGAAGTGATGTGTCATCATTCTGGGCAGACACGTTAGTGCTATTCACCTTATCTTCTGTCCCCCGCTTCTGTAATCATGGTGGCATGTTTTGAGATGTAGCTTTTGTCACCTACATTTCTCAAAGACCACAATGAGCAGAGACTTTTCACTGAACTATGATGGAAATGTAGTATAAAAAATAATTTAATTATTTCAATCCTTTGAGGTTTGTGTGTTCCTGGTTCCTTTCACATACTCAAACCTTTTCTGACTTATAGTTTCCCTGCCAACTTCCATTCTGAAATTGCCCAAATCTTTTTGATAATAAGATAACATATTATCATCTTAATCATTTCTCTAAAGCTCAGTTCCTACTATGACTTCAAAATATTACATATTTTCCTACAACCTGTTAAGTCAAATACAAACACTTTGGATCTAAACTTGAGATTGTTTTTATGTTCACATTTGACACTTTGACAGAAGTTGTGATATATTTTGGATATAGCCAATTAGACCTGGAAAAGAACAAGTCACAACTTGGCATATCTTCTTCTATAACATTTGTTGAAATTAAAGAAAAATTACTAGTGTAGCTGCCAAGACTGGCTCTGAATCAACAGAGAGAATCTCTAAAGAGAATTACTCTTATGGGGAAAATACCGCAAACACTTATACAATCATATATACAGGGACAAATAATTAGGAATCTAGTTGAAAGACAGTGAAGTTATAAAAACTAATGGTAATCAACTTTTCACTATGTAATCACCGTCCAGCTGCAGAGTGGATAACTGATGACAGTGGAACTCAGGACAATACCAGCATCGCATAAGATTGGATATGCAGGTCAGTCGAGCTAAATAGGGAGAATTTTGTAGAACCCCAGTTTTGGGGTTGAACAAGCATGTGAAACAAACCATTACACAGAGATTTTGTTTTTTACTGTTAGTATTACCTTCTTTTCAATCTTAAGATTAAAAGAAAATAATCTTCATTTGCTTTCTTCTTGTTATAAACATTTTTGCTAAACGTAGAGATTGATTTACTCTGTCATCAGTTGTTCTATGCTCTATTTACAGTACTTATAGTATTTTTCATTTCCAGTCTTGTTATGACACTCATATTACTGTAAGTTTTCTTTACCTGTTTTCTGGTTTTTGAAAGTAAGTATGCTATATGGTAATCATATCTAATTCAAACCAAGTAACTTGCTTATTATTCTTATTTAATGTACATCTGCAAACTGATAGTGATTGAACTGATACATTCTCATTAAAAACAGAATGTCACAATTTTTTTTCCTTTCACATCCAGGATCTATTATCCATTCTTCTTCATCCTTCCCTGTGTTTTGAGTGGATGACCTATATGAGCTCCATCTAGTAGCATCCTTGATCTCTGGCTTTCAGTTTGCTTTGGACAATGAGGAGCCCTAGAAGAACACTAAAGAAAGGGAATAAGTGTAGATTCAATTATTTATTTTCATGAGTCTCTCCTGTTCAATAGCCACTTATGTACTGTTATGCACTTGTGTGTAATTTACTACTTCTTCCCAGAACACTGTATTCCTCAAGGACACAGTACTGTATTTCTGGATTCTAGATTCTAGTAACCAGCATGAACCCTCTTTCTCCAGGAAGCAGTCACAGCTCCATGACGGTAACTGCTCTCTCTTTCGTGTTCTTCTATACCTCATCCACTCTTTCATAAATGACCCCTTAAATTTTTCTACTAATTACTTTCCTTGGAACAGACTGTTGGTTTTATGATGGGATGCTAACTGAAATAGCAGTTTTTGATAAATCCTAACTCAGTGCTGAATATTTGCGTTAAAAAGGATTTCCATAGGGTAATATTATTACATTTCACATAGTATTTTGAAAAAAAAATTTGAAAATAAAAACACACTTCTGGTTAGAATGCTAATATGAAAAGAAAGTCTTAAAAATGAGTTCTTTACTCACAATTAAATACACAATGTTTATACATATACAATATTTGTTTTTAAATATCAATGAAATCAAGCTTTAGGAATTATCTGTGGGTATATTTCTATTACAAAAATTTTAATCAAACTCCAGAGTGAGACTATATGCTCACTAAGAATTCGGTCACTTGGTGGGTATCAATCCAATGCATCACAACCAAGGAGGATTTAGTAAGGAGATTTTATTACTTGCAAGTAAGCAGAAATATTCAGAAAATGAGGCATGATCTGATTGTATCTTGCAATGAGGTGATGTCAAGAGAAAGTATCTGACTGGATCCTGCCATGGGGTGAAGCCAGAGCTTGATCTGGTTAAATCTTGGATCCTGTCATGTGGAATCCACTTCTTAATTCTGTCCCCACTCCTCAGTCCTAGCACTTAGATTCCCCTGAGGTTGCAGGCTTGGTTCCACCAATCTGAGGGGCCATAGCATGTGAAAAACAACTTACCACTTTGTCACATAAAAGTTAACCCAAATAGGCCTGGTGTTGCTACAGTTTCAAACCCTAGAGGGAGACTGCAGTCTCTGTAAAACCATTGAAAATTGGAACCTAGAATTTAGTCACAACTTTATTTGCCAGGTGGGGGTGATATAGCTTATTCTTTTTTCAGTCCTACTGTTGTTCCAACCTCTCTCTTTTAAGAACTGTAGCCAACAACGATTCTGTCTTTGGGAAATTGTAAGCATTACTTTTCTCTTATAAGAAGACAAACAATATAAAAATAATAATTATTAATAATAAAGTAACCATTATTTTTGTGTAAACTTCACCATTTTGTCTATAGAGGAAGTTAGAAGGTAATGAAAAGGTCTCACCCTTCAGTTTTTGATTTAAGACTGACGAGAAATTAACAACAAGAGGATGATGATGCAATCCCTGACATAAAATATATGCACAGTGGAGGTTCAAATTTGTCTGTGTTGACTGTCCAGGTATGCAGAATAGCCCAGGTGGAGTTACTTACTTTTCCAGTGTGAGAGGAAGACAGTCACACGTCTAATGTGGATATTTAAAAGAGAAGAAAAGAGAAAAGAAAGAAAGCCAAGCTCCCCTTTGAAACTTGTTCATTCTTAGCCCTTTTTTTTCTTTCTGTTTAGAGATCTAATCATTTAGCAATGGGAATTACAACATGCTTTGTACATTTCTTCCATTGATAATATGTACTGGACAAGAAGTATGACTTTAGAAATTATAATTTTAGAACAATTTATGAAAATACATAGTTTATAAAGTTTTTATAATTCAGCTATTATCTAAATATTTTTATTTATACATGAATATGAGTACATATATACATGTACATATATATGTATGTGTGTGTATTCTAATCTATTTATAAATATTTTGGTTCCAAAATACATTTTATAATGCCTCAATGCAAGAACCTATATTATATCTCACTTAAATTTAAAATTTTTATCTGGTGTAGAGTAACACACATACAAAAAATCAGTAATGATAATAATATTAATAAAGGTAAATGTATTAAATACTTCATACACATCAACATAGTTATTGATTTTCATTCTTTTTTCAACCCTATGAAGAAGTTATTTTATTTTAGTAAAATTATAATGTTTTATTTATGAAATTAGGGATCAAAATGAGTCATATAATGTTGGTAATGGTGGTAAATAATTAGAGGCTATTAGAAAAAAATGGTATATTTTACTCCATCTCACAAAAACAGGCACTAGACTTTGACTCTTTCTTAAACAAAAACAAACAAACAAAAAAAACTTTCTCAGATAAAATTTTCTAATTATTTGTATAGTATTAGTTAATGCAAAATAATGTGGGTTTTGCAATTACTTTTCATTGCGAAGGCTGCAATTACTTTCACGCCAACCTAATAAAAGTCCTTGACACATATGTTAGTTCATTTAGTGCTGCTGTAACAGAAAAACTGAGATATAAAGATGTAGTTTATTAAGAAAAGACTATTTGGCTGACTCCTCCTGTGGCTGGAAAGCTCAAGATTGGATGTCCATATGTGGTGAGGCCCTCAGGCTGGTACACCTCAAGGCACAAAGTGGAAAGGGATAACAAGGCCAGAGCGGAAGCAAGACAGAAAAACTACAGAAGCCAGACTCTTTTTATCAACCCAACCTTGAGAGAGCAAGAATCTCCTCATCGCTGTGGGAGGGCGTTAATCTCTTCATGAGAGATCAACCCCCATGACTCAAACACCTTCCACTGGGCCCCACCTCCCAACATTACCACATTGGGAATCAAATTTTAGTGTGAGTTTTGCAGGGGACATAGCAACGTATAGAAACACATTAAGGCTTTGCTGCCATGATTAGACATGCTTAATAATAAATCACACGCACTTATAACATATATGTGATCTTATTTATTTCAAACTTAATAGATAAATATCAACCAACCACAATTTGTATGCAAATCACAATGTTACAAAGGATCAGCATTATTTCTAGAAATAATAAAAAAGTCAATGAGGCTATAGCACAAATATAATTGTTTATGATCTGTTTACAAGTACTTACGTACATCTTTATTTCTATTTAATACCAATAGAAAAATATAACAATTATAGGTTAGTATATGTCTGTTTCAGATATCTGACTGAAGTGTCTCAAAGGCAAACAAGTTTTACCAAAATTAATCCCTTTTCAGTGAATTGATCAAATGGATGAATTCTGACCCTCTCGAGTTCCTTTCCCCAGTTAGAGTGGGGAACTGCATGACTTTTAACTGTGGGATTCACTGAAGCATCTTACCCTAAAGGCACCAGAAGACTGAAATGCAACCTGCAGAGCTGGGATTGATTCCAGAGTCGCAGTCTGGCCCCCACTACAGGAGGCTGCCCTACTCAGACAGAGGTTTAATAGGGAGCTGAAGGAATACTTAGGGGGCCAGGGAGATGTGACTGAGACTAGTTTTCCAGGTGAATGAGGTTGGTGGAGGGTTTGATGCTACAGCCAGTCGGAAGATTTGCAAATATAAACACATTCGTGTGTGAGGCACTTTACCCTTTGTCAGTGATTGTGAATGTAAGTATTTTAAGCGATAAGATACAGCTGGTCAGACTTTTCTGGGCAGTCTCAGTGACACATTTCCTGTGCTGTGATTATCCTGAAAACAGAGTGGCTCTAACCACTGTGAGAAGCCCAAATAAAAATTGATCCAAAAATAATAATAATAATAACAATAATAATTATTATTGTTATTATTATTTTGCTGAGAATGGCAAGAGATAAGCATATATGTCATATTAATTCCCTTCTAAGTTTCTTAAATGACTTCAGTTTCAGCTAAAATTAATCCTTTTACTTGGTAATATTTAAAATAAACTTTGTATTAAAGCAACTGAAGAAAGACTGTAGTTTTTTTCAAAGCTATATACATTCAACAATACTATAAGCACGTTGAAAATTAAACATAATTCAGTAAAAAATTTAGTACGTTCTTTTGCATTTTAGACAATAACATTTAGCATTCCTTCAACCGTTAATATTAAAATACATAGAAAAACTATAAATACAATATGTTCAATTCCAATGTAAAATCAAGTTTCCCAAAGGGATATTTTTCTAACTCAATGTAATCCAAAAAACTGGGATAAAATGTTGTACAGGTGAATCAAGAGAGTGTTATACAATGTATAGCTCTAAGAATCCAACACAAAAATTTTCAACTTCTATTTACGAATCCATAAAAACTAAAAATCATTTTTAATGCTGAAACTTGCAATTTTACTACAATTGTCTAAATTTCTACTAAATGAATTATCCCCATGAATTTGTGCAATGATTAGATTGTTCTTTACTTTTTCAAACTTATGGTCAGATATCAAATCATACCGCCACATTCTAAGCATCAAATGGGAATAAGAAGGAAACAAACCAGCAAAAATTAGTAGTTTCTGAAAAAAAAATTGGCTTGTAATAAATATTTTTGTTGGTTTGATCTCTTTACAACACTTAAAGCATAAAAGATAGTGATAGAAATGTAAAGACATAAAAATTACTTTAAAAATGTTCCATATTAATACAGCACATGACAAAAGAACATTTGTATTTACATGTTTCTTTTGATTCCGATTGGAGATGCAATGATGTTTATAGTAACACAAATAACTGGGCAGTCTAATACAAATTTTGACATGAATAATGCCTGACACATGATAAGTACTCAATATCTATAAAATGAGCCAATTGATGAGTAAGTTATGCTAAATATGCTTGACCTACTATTGTATCCTAGTCAGTGCAATCAGCATGACTTATAATGATACATGCTAATCGCTATAGTAATTATCATATAGCATTATAAGTATATCCAAAAGAAAAAATATGTGGCTTTAGGATAAATCATAACTTTAAACTTAATTGTAGTTATTATAAACATCTCTTTAGAAATATACACACTAATCCTAATTGGAGTCTAACTCAGAGTTGTCCAAAAATCACAAAGTTTGGTATTGAGGTAGTATAAAATTTTTGGCATAAAGTGGGAAAAAAACTTGCCTGGGAATTGGGCAGTAACTGAAATAATTTTCTATAAGATGGAGACATAAATTTAATGAGAATTTAAATTCACCATGTTGTATGAAAGAAATTGGAATCTATTAATGAAATATTTAATTTATAACAGTTTTTAATGATTGCCTTTTCTATTTTGCATTCACTACCCTAGCAAATATTTTTATGCATGCTTAGTGTTTGAAACTGTGCAATACTGTGGATGTATGAATTACATTTATATGGATTGAGAGCTCTTCAAGTGTTTTACCAGCTAATAACTTGACGATACCCACATTTCAGAATAAATGGAGGAGAAGATATGAAAAAGTGAAGTTGAAAAAGAAAAGACTGACAGCAGATGAATCAGGAATTCATCGTAATTGTACAAACAAACTAGAAGAGCCGCCTGAGCTAATGCCATAAAGAATAAATTATTTTGATGAATTTCCTTTATGATAATCAGTAAAAATACATAAAATTCTTGGACCAATTAGATGCAATATTTGAGTAAAATTAAGCTGTCTCATATAGGTGTGAGAACATATGAGGCTGCATTTCTTCATGTAATATATTTTGTCTAAATACATGCATGTTTTTGGCAGTGCTTGAGACTGGTCATGTGTCCATTGAAGATTATTTAAAAATAAGGTAATGATATTTTGTGGATCTAAATAATCTTATAAATTATTTTCAAGGCTTAGATAAATAGCGTCCAAGATTTAACAGTATAACAGTGCATGAATATATGCACCGTTGGTGGTAAAGAATATATGTGTTTGAATTTCAAATGGAATATTGGTGCTTTTTATTTGCTCTGTGTGTGGTTTATCTGTCTATTCAGCTATACATATCTGTGAAATCATAGCTAGCTTTTTTTTATTGTTGTTGCTGATTTTCATAAAACCTGGAATTGAATAAGATGTCAGAATTTAAATCTAAATGGAAAATTATGATTCAATATTGTTTGTACAAAGCAGGTATCTGGATCAAATGAAAAAATAGTTTGTATCCATTCTGATATTACTAATTTTAGTAGACACAATCATCTGCTGTTTGACTGAAACTTTGCAATAAAGAGTATTTTAGTAATATATATCTCATGCCAATGACACAGTCAATTTGAATACATTATTGTAATTCGATTAATTGTAACAAATTCTTTACCGACATCCCTAAAGGGACCATGTTTTATTCAATTTTAGAACATTTGCATTCAGCAGGTAGTAAGTAGTCCACAAATTATTACTGCATTAATTACATATTATATGTATTACTAAATTAATACAAATATAGTAGTTACATATTTAATGCCATTTAAAGTATTTATAAAAGTTTCGCAAATCCAACCAGTTTAGAAATATTTTGTATTTGAAAATAGACATGCCCTGTGACCCAGCAATTCCGTTCCTAAATGTACATGCAAAGTTATACCTAAGTGGAAAAAAGACATTTACAACAATGTTCTTAAAGACATGAATACTAGTAGTTAACATGGAAAACAAGTCAAACGTCATAATATAATGGTTATAATAGATATATGCATTATGTATGTTATATATTATACATAACAGATATTTATAGATGAGATATATAATTATACAAGTAATTATATATAGAGAAATAAATATACATATCTTACCAAGGTTATAAGAATAAATATATACAAAATGGAATGTAAAGTACTCTGTTGGTGTATAGAAAGAGCTTTGTTTCTTTTGGTGAATACATTATTGTTTACTAACCCCAATTGCATCTCTCCTAAAAGTGAAATGTTGGCAAACAGACTTAAGAAAAATATTGATTAACATACTTTTCGAAATCCATCAATAAGTTTTTCTTAATCAGAAAACACTGAAAATAAAAGTTTTAAACTTTATTTCATTATATATTTGCAGGTACTTTAGACATTGTGACTGTGTATGCACATGTGTGTTTGTGTGTATATATATAAACAGATATGTACGTATATACTGATGTACTTTTTAATATTCAAATTATTTGCAAATTGATTTTAAAATGTTAATGAAATCTAAGATAATTTAATGTTGTTAAAAATGGAATCAACTACAATGTTTTATGTAGAACTTGAACTAGATATCTGCAAAGGCTTTTTGGAAACTAATCTATTGGGCTCATATGTGTCATGTATATGTTTACAAACACATATGAGTTCTCACATAAATGTATTGATACATAAATATGTATATAGATATAGATATACCCACACATCTGTTATTACTATATTTTGAAATACTAAAAGAAGGCAAATGCAAGCACAACTTTGAGCTGACAAATGTATGCAATTAGAAGAAGTACAAGGCAGATGATTTTCTAATGCAATAGGTAACAGTATGGAAAAAGTAATACACTGCCTTCAGGCTCAAAAACTTTGATCTGAAGCAACATACTTTCTATAATGACTTTCCTTTCTGTAACCTGAATGAGACAGATTTACCCCGAGGTGTATTCCAAGCTAGATGAAAACATTTCAGTTCCCTGAATAATTAGTATTGTGAGAAACTGAATTCGATTAAATAATCATTATGCTACACATCCTAAAAGTGACTAAGCGAATCATCGCCCTACTGGGCAGGAACATCCTATTGTAGTACCAGGCTCTAAAGTCAAATTGCCTGGTGGAAACTCAGCTGCAGAATTGACCAGCTATGTGAACTTAACTTTATTTAAATTCTTTATGACTGAGGCTCCTGATCAAAATATATGGATCAAAATAACAACTATCTTCATAGTATTTCCGTGATGACTAAATATTTTTGTGATGAACAGTGTATTTTAATATTTAGTATCTAGTATATTTATAGTTCAACAAGTGATATAAAAATATTTCATATCATATACTTACTTGGTAAATGTTATATATTATTAATAATACTAATGTAGTAATTATAAATATTATCAGAGAAAGAGAGCAAACCTCTACAAGGTAACTTTTCCAGTTAATGATTTGCTAAGATCATACAAATTAAAAATATATAGCAAATAAAAAATGATTAAGAATATGTTATAAATATCCCAAAGTCAATATTATTCTACTTCATGTATTCAGCAAAAAGTCCAGAAAAAGTGTTGATAAATAGCTGGTAAAAGTTAAGATCAATTATATATTATTTTATAAGTTTTTATATATTTTTCACCTTCTCAACAGATGGTAGCTTATAAATATATACCTACAAACACACATGTAAACATGCACATACCTATACATATATCCTTATGCATATGCATGTATATATATAATATACATGCATATATACTGACACACATAAAACAAATACATATTTGAACATATATAATATAGTAACATAACACTGTACTGTAAAAATAAATTGTTATAATTATTTTTAACAAATAAAGATCTGGCAGAGGCATAACATTTCTGAAAGCAGAGAAGATAACATTTGCGATATCTTTAAAAATGGCAGAAATATGTTTGCTCATTATTATTTGGATTTGTCTCACCAAAGGGTCATGCATTTCATATAAGAGCTACAAAAACAATTGGTGAAATCCACACACTTTGAATTGAGACAGCTGGATTTGAATCTTTTCTTTTTTGCTTTTTGGGGAGAATGACGTCTTGCTTTGTTGCCTTGGCTGGTCTCAAACTCCTGGGCTCAAGCTAACCTCCCTCCTCTGCCTCCCTAAGTGATGAATTTGAATCCCAAATGCAACAATAATCTTCAGTGAGTTACTTGCCATTCATTTCTGAAGTTCTATTTTCTCATTTAATAAGTAAAGATAGTAACCTACAACTCCATTTACTTACTATATGAAAATGATGATTGCATATTTAGTTATGTCAAAATGGCAATAACTATTATTATTCTTCAACCAGATTTGTCTTACATCAAAATTTACATTGTAACCCTACCTGAAAAACATACCACTTAATTTTACAGATTCACAATAATTTGGATTGCTTTGATAGTTTATTACTACAACAGGTACTCATTCATGCATCATTATTATGCAAACTATTGGATACTTTCTATTTTCCACACACCTGTTAATGAATAAGACACAGTATCTCCTTTCAGGATGCTTTCAAACTCACATGGGAGAAAGAAATCAACAGGAAATTTAATCAATTATGATCAATTTCAATATTAATAAAAGCCAAAACGATTCATAATTATACAAGAGGATTGTTTGTTTAATCAATTTCATAAGTCATCTGAAAATGTGGTTTATATTACAGTAGGTAGCTAGTCAGATATGAGCAGGTGATATGGTTTGGCTGTGTCCCTACCCAAATCACATCTTGAATTGCCACTTGTTGTGGGAGGGACCCAGTGGGAGGTAATTGAATGATGGCGGAAGTCTTTCCAATGCTGTTTCCATGATAGTGAATACGTCTCACAATATCTGATGGTTTTATAGAGAGTAATTTCCCTGCATAAATTCTCTCTGTTTGCCTGCTGCCATCCATGTAAGATGTGACTTGCACCTCCTTACCTTCTATCATGATTGTGAGGCCTCCCCAGCCATGTGGAACAGCAAGTCCATTAAACCTCTTTCTTTTATAAATTGCCCAGTCTCTGGTATGTCTTTATCAGCAGTGTGAAAAATGGAATAATACAGCAGGGCTGGAGAGGGCTCCTCCTACACCACCAGGAAAGTCAGGTGACCATAAGGTGAGGGTCAGGTTGTTGTTTCTCTAAAATAATAATTGGTCACAACCAGCACCAGGGAAAGGCAGTTTCCCGACAGATAAAAACACCTGACAATGGTTATTGGCAGCTTCTCAATAAGATCTCAGAAATTAGGTGAGTGAGCTCCCACATGTGCATTAAGAGGCAAAATGGTAGAGTTTAACTGGTATATGACCTTCCTGGGGCATTCCACTGGAAAAGGCAAAGGGAAGAACGCCTCAGGTGAGCATGCGTTCAACTCCAGTAAACACAGTGTGCATGCTCTCCTCCAGAATGCTAGCAGGTAATTGCTCATGCAGACAACCCACCCTCTTGGGGGAGAATGAGCACAAGACCCCAGAAGCATGCCAACATATAAAACCTTAAGTCAAAAGGTCAAAACCTGCCCTTGTCCTTCAAGTTGCCTGCTTAGGCCTCTTCCAAATGTACTTTCTTTCCTTCCTTTCATTTCTGTTCTAAAGCTTTTTAAATAAACTTCCACTCCTGCTCTGAAACTTGCCTTGGTCTCTTCTTCTGCCTTATGCCCCTCAGTCAAAGTCTTTCTTCTGAGGAAGCAAGAATTGAGGTTGCTACAGAACCATACTGATTCAACACCTGTAACAGTTTATACTGATTACAGCAAAATGAAATAGTGATAGGTAGGCAATTGGAAGGGAGAGTGTTGCAGACAAGGAGAACATTAAAAAAAAAAAAAAGCCTCATGCCTGTAATCCCAGCACTTTACGAAGCCGAGATGGATGGATCACCTGAGGTCGGGAGTTTGAGACCAGCCTGACCAACATGGAGAAACCCAGTCTCTACTAAAAATACAAAATTAGCCAAGCGTGGTGGTGCTTGCCTGTAATCCCAGCTACTCAGGAGGCTGAGGCAGGAGAATCACTTGAATTGGGCAAACAAAGGTTGCAGTGAGCCGAGATCATACCATTGCTCTCCAGCCTGGGCAACAAGAGCAAAACTCCATCTCAAAAAAAAAAAAAAAAAAAAGCTACAAGTAATTAATCATGACTGGATCATACAATTTATGATAACCAGGAGTGTTGCCTTCAGTGGCATGTTCTTTGTAAAAAGTGCACTTATGTTAAAGGTGAGAAGGCACTGACAGATTTTTTTTTAAAAAGTGAAGTGAGAACTGAAATATTAAATTATGTATTTTAGAATAATCTATTAAAATTGTATGGAGAAAAGTGCGGCTATAGTCTGGGAGAGTTATTAACAGGCGATTTCAATTATTTATGCAAGAGATCACAATAAGCTAATTTTTTTCAAAAAAGACGTATCAGATAAGAAGTAAATGATTTCAAGAGACATTAGATAAATATTTGGTAAATAATTGGTTTAAGAGTGTAAAAGACTACGTAGGAAACTTTCAGTAATTTAAACCTTTTATGTAGGAGGAATATTATAAGGGGCATATGATGTCTGAATTTTTGAGGATATATCAAAGGTAGAGAAAAATTTCTTTAATTTCAGGTCTTAACCCACCAATTTCAGGCAACTTCCAAATTAGAATAGGAATGTACTTGAAGTTTTGGATTTAAGGTTTGGCAATGAAAGCAAAATACAACTTTCTAAACCACTTTGTGGAATTAGTTACAGTAAAAATAATGCACAGTATAGTGATTTCAGCTAAGTTTACGTCTTTTTGTATTTGAGATTTAAAAAGTGTGATCAACTGATTAAAAAAAAACACGTTTATGCTCAGAATTGGTCTGGTGACCAAGGCTAAAATTGTAAACATTTCTCTTTTAAATCCCTGTGATGGCAATATTTGGAAGAACAAGCTTTGGTTAACATAGCAGGAGAACTGAACAAAACAAAACACAAACATCAAAAACAGAAACAACAGAAAAGGAGAGGTTGGATGGGAGAAGAAGTAAAAAATGATTATTTCAAGTTTATGAATACAAAATACACAATTAGTGATATGGGAGGGGATCAGGGAAAGGCTGGGAAAGGAAAGGCATGGTCCCTGGCTAGAGCTCCACCCCCAGGCCTGTGCCCAGGGACCCAGGTGAAGACAGGCATTTCTGTTTTCCTGCCCACATGTTCCATTCCCCAAGACCATCCTGGCCCACCACACCCTCATCCTGTGCCTATAAAAACCCCGGGACTTTAGTGGGCACACACACAAGCAGCTGGACATCCAAAGGAACACACCAGTCGAAGAAGACACAAGCGGCTGGACATTGAGAGGAACGCACCGACGTAGAAGCACACCGACAGACACGGACAGGCCATCGACCAGTGCAATGATGAGTAGTTTGGCTGGGGGAGAGCCTGGTCACTGAGTGGCCTGACTCCAGGGGATAACAACCTTTCCACTCCATTTCCCTTCTGGCTCCCCCCATCTGCTGAGAGCTACTTCCACTCAATAAAACCTTGCATTCATTCTCCAAGCCCATGTGTGATCCGATTCTTTCAGCACCCCAAGGCAAGAAACCCGAGCATACAGAAAGCCTTCTGTCCTTGTGATAAGCTGGGGGGTCTAATGGAGCTGACTAACACAAGCTGCCTATGGACAGCTAAACTGAAAGAGCACCTGTAACACACGCCCACTGGGGCTTCAGCTGTAAACGTTCACCCCTAGACACTGCTGTGGGATCATTGCCCCACAACCTATCCCCGTCTGCATTCTCCTGCTAGAGGTTGGAGCAGTGGGGCACCAAAAAAGCGGACCATACCCGCATCACATGCCCTGCAAGGGGTACAAGGGAACACTTCCCCTTTCATTAGTACAAGGAAATCACTTCAGTAAATGAGAATTAAAATGGGTGTAGCAGAAATAAAAGTAATAAAGAGTCATAAATGGAAGTCTCTCAAAAACATCGAGATCTTGCCATGATATTTTAGTTATATTTGTTTTAAAGTTTTAATACAGACAGGATTGGGGCTAAAAAAAGCAATCAGGAATTTAGTGGGGTATGATGAAAGAAGGCAAGCTGCATAAATGGCATGACTCAAATTTGCATATAACATTCAACAAATAACTTGCCTGAATACTAAACAATGCCTGTCTGAAAATCACCATAGCCCTAGTGAAAGTAACTGAAAGCTGGAAAAACAAAAACAAAAACAAAAAAACTGATACCAGATGTTAGATTTTTCCCTACTACTAGGGGACTAGAATCTGTACCATACATCCAGTCAAGAAAACTTCCTGCTACTATACAATTTCCTATTAATAGAACATAACATAATCCAGTGTATCTACAGGATATTAATCATACCGGCCTTAATTCAACAAAAAACAGATATAAGACAAGACAGAAAGTGTAACCCAAGTTCAAGAAAAAGTCAGTCAATAAAAAATGACCCTAAGGAAACCTCAATGTTGCAATTATAAGATGAAAACTTATAAAGAGATATTATACCTATGTTCCAGGCTTAGGGTGGGGGGGAAAAGCAATGAATGACCAGATGTAAATTTTCAGTAGAGAAATAGAAACTATAAATTACAGAAACAACAACAACAAACTACACGTGAATTTAACACCTAAGGAGTTAAATGATAATTGAAAAATGAGCTTAGCTGGAAGAAATAGAAGCAGAGGTAGAGGGGAAAGAAAATGTTTCAAGAAATGGGTTCAACTCCAACAGCTCACTAGCACCCAAGCATCCTGTTACAAGCACCCAGATCACTGCCTACCTGAACTCAGGCATCCTGTCTGCAAGCACTGAGCCTAAACAGCATCACCTTACAAAACTCGAGGCCCTGCCTGTTTACAGATCGTATTGTTCCTGCTGTCTTGCCCTTTGTTCCCTTGCAACATATCTCCCCCTTTCCTCTAAATAAATCTGCCTTTCTAAACTCATTACTGTCTTGGTAAATTCCTTTACCACCCACGCACCAGCCTCAGACGGTGACCACGACATATACTAGCACTAAAATAAATATCTTGTTGATGGATTAGAGCAGACTGTAGGTGGGCCAGCCTGGAGTCAGTGATTTTGAAGACAGAACAATTAAAATTTCCCATCTGAAGAAGAAACAAATATTAAATATAAAAAGCTGGAGCTTCAGAGCTTAGATGGAATTTGATTTCCCAAAGAGGAGTCATAGGATGGGGCAGAAATATATTTGAGCCATATGATGGAGCAGAAATATATTTGAAGATACAATGGGCAAAATTTACTTAAATATAGTGAAACATAATTTATATATCCCAAAACCTTAATAAAACCCAAGCAGGACAAACACAAAGAATATCACCCCTATGCACAAAGTCATATTGCTAAAATCTAAATGGTTAAACACACACACACACACACACACACACAATCTTGAAAACATAAAAGTATATGTGGAACCACACATTACATACAGAGAAAAAACAAATAGCCACGATGGCTAATTTGCATAAGAAGTGAGAAGACAACCAAAAAGCATATTTAAAATACATAAAGAAACATTTTTGTCATTCCAGTCTTCTAGGCCATAACAGCCAAGACTAAAAACAAGCAAGTCCAACAAGTGAATGTTGAATAAACAAATCATTGTGTAGTCTTACAGTGAAATATTATTTAGCAATAAAAAGAGGGCTGCTGATACATGTAACCTGATTGAGGAATTCATACATTACATGAAGTAGAAGATACACACACACACACACATGAACATTACGGTATGACTCAATCTACATGAAATTTTATAACTGGAAAAAGTATATGGTAAATAAAAAATCAGTTGTCTGTGGAGAGTGGGATGTGGGCAAGAGAAATTAGCAAAGTACAAAAAAAAGTTTGAATAATTGGAAGTAGATTTTTATGATTGGAGTGAGATTCCTATAGCTATACTCATTTTTAAAAAATATACAGCTAAAAATTCGATATTTCAATGTATGCAATTTGGAATTTTAAAAACCTATAAAATAATAATAATCACTATTATCTAGAGAGGAGTAAGGAGTTGATGTAGGTATGGCAGATGGCAGAATAGTGATAATTGTTGAACCTGAGTAATGAGTAAATTTGAAGCTGGTAGTTTATAACAAAATTTTGTTTACTATTGTATGCTAAAAATTCCATAACAACTGTTAATTTTTTAAAAAACCACAAAGAATCATTTAATTTACCTCCGAAAAAAGATAATATTAAATTATTTATACTGTCATTCAATAAACATGTCCTGTGTTGTGGGCATGAGACTTAGCATACTGAATTGATTATAGCATCAAACTAAAAAAACAGCTTTATAGGGTCAATCAACCATTTCATCATTTGCAAAACTTCCATGAGGCTAAAAGGACAAAATGTAATTCCAGAATCCATATTCTTAACCCATATTCTCTAAGAGCTTACTCATTACTATAAAAAAAACTTTACTTAATAGAATTATACCATGAAATTTTTAATTTTTAATTAAATTCAAATTTTTTGGTATAAATAAGTAAATGAACCTCAGTGAATATTTTTTAAACATTTAATAGTGTAAACTATATTTTTAAAGCTGAAATATTGCTGAAAATATAAAGCAAACTGTCTAAGAATTCTGTTGTAAGATATATTTTTAAAATAAAAATTCCCAAGCCAACGAATAAACCAAAAAAGAAGCTCAAACTATACATTAAAAAGAAAGCATAACTTAAAAAGTTTTTCTTATTGTTCAGGATTGAAATTTGTTATGGGTTACTGAGTCTTCCATAAAATGAAGCATAAAGTGTGAATAAAGAAATGAGATTTGTATGGTCAGCATTTATGGAGAAAATAATTTTGCAAATGTTTCATCTGTAGAAGCTTTGATCCAAGGATCTAAAAAAATGTCTAAAACTATTTTAGTTTTTACTAAACTTGTCAAGTATCTAATTTACAAACAAGATTGCTCTTCAAATCATATATTCATGTGATAGTACTTGCTTCTTGCCTCTAGTTTTGCTAGTTTATTTAAGGCAATTTCAGTGAGACTAAAAAATGAATAGAAGTGAACAATAAAAATGTAAAATGCAATGACAAATTTTTAAATTTCTTAAACTAAATAACCTGTCATTGTTCTGGGGAATTTAGAGCAGAAATCATGCAACAAGTATTTTTAACAAAAGCTAGAGCACTTTAAGAAAAACAGAAATAAATATACAAGCAAATCATTTTGTTTAGAATTTTAGAAGAAAATAAAGTGAATACTGAAGTTTCAACATTACCACTGATTGCCTAACTTCTCTGTTGTCTCTTTTCCTCAAGGAAGTGTTTAAACTAGATGCTATCTAAGTTTGTTTTCAGGTCAAATATTCTGTGATCTTGCTATAAATGTAAATAACATTAGAAAAGGGACATCGTCTCTGGTTATCTGTGTGGATAATTACTTGTGTAACAAGATATCCCTGCACCTAGTGGTGCTTTTTAAGAAAGGGAAATTCATATGCATATTAGATAACTTTATTTCAAAAACATTTTTTGCCCAAATCAAAGTAATTAAAATTGAATTTAAAAAATTTTTTAAATAATGATTTTTTAATAGATGTAAGATTCTCCTCTATTAATACCCAGAAATGCAGCTCCCTGGAAAAGAAACACATACGCAAATTTCAGAAGAAATATGATTCTTATTGCCCTTCCTCTTCCAAATATCATTCTCATTGAGGAAATAAAACTCCTAAAAACCTAGGAGTGTGCCTTATTCTCTTTAGCTTATTATCTCTACCTCTCTACCAAAGGAGAAATTGATAACAATCAGCTCTTTAATACTTTCTACCTTGACCACGTTTTGGAGAATATTGATACTTTAACAATACTGAGTCTTCAGAGGAACCATTAATACGTTATAATTTTCAATTCAATTTATTTAGGTATTAGCCAATTTATTTATATTAGAAATATTTCAAATATTAGTATTTGCTTGGTATACATTCTTTATCATTTATATTAAATAATTTCAATATTTTGTGTCCATGCTTTTAAACTACAGAGGTCATAGCTAAATCTTAATCACTAATTCAGACTGATAATCTTTGGTTTTAATTGTGAGAAATAGCAATTGTCATAACTGAGTACTAAGCTTTGGTTCAACTATTAAGTATTCTCTCCCTCCACACTGGCAGCTACGTGAGGATAGTTACTCTGCTACTTTTGCTTTAATTGAAAATACCTAGAAATTCTTAATAAAGATATACTCAGTGGGTATGAGATACAACAAATAAATGAATTACAGTTTGAATTTGAATCCTTGAATATTTGCTCTGCTCTCACTAAGACACACAATTGTTGGTATGTTGATAAAAATGTTATAAAATTTGATATTTATTATGTCTTATTTATAATAGACAATATATTATAAATAATAACTTAGGCCATTATTTTTCTCTATTGTAAAGGATAAAAATATTTCAATCAATATATTTATTGTAAATAACAACATAATTTTCTAGGATCTTACGGAAAAACAAAATTTTAATGCGAAATCCTATTTGGACAATATATATTTTGAGTGTAGGATTTTAATTTAACAAGTCATAATTGACTTTATTCTGTTTGCTTTATCCAATAAAGTTGTGATTTGTTTCTCAAAGCCATTTTACTGATTAGATAAGATTTGAGTAGTGTTATGAGAAGAAAAACACTTAAGTCGAATTTCCTTACCTCTGCTCTGCGGATGAAGTTTTCATTAAGCAAATTAAAATCAACTGCTGAACAAAGAAGACCTAAAAGATAAGTGATAATAATTATTATTTATTTATAGCTTATTTGGATTAATTATGGAAGTATTTGAATATTGCCAACTATACTTTCAATTAATAGCCTACAGTATAAATGAATTTCCTAATATTTATATTGTGCCACTATTTTCAAATTGGATAAAGTTACAATGTTTATTATGAATGAAATTCATCCTTCTGATAAGGTCTATACTGGCCAAATAAATCAAAGAATGAATGTCTATAGAAGATGTCCCGCTTACACATTCATTAAACCACTTGAAGTCCAAGTCATTAAAGCTAAAATAAAACTTCGTAATACCTTCACAGAAAAATGGAATCATATTGCTGCCTTGAAAATTTTTTTTAAATCTTCTAACAAACTTGAATGTTCATTTATGACAAGTATGTTTGAAATTATGAAAAATAAATTGCTGTAATGCGCACAGTTAATAGACTAACCAAAGAGGAAGATAGCAGAGTGTATGCTTTTTGCAAACATGACAAAAAAACAAAATTTAAATAATATAGCTCAAATGCTAGTGATTATTTTGACCTATACTAGATAGGAGAAAATAAAGAGATATTAAAAACAGTCATACATATAAAACATGAGGATCATTTGAACTTGGCAATATGCCCTTTGGTTCTCAGGTTTCTTGCTCTTGATAGAATGATCACCTCTGACCATAATACTCTCACATGCCCAATCCATAATATTCTTTTGCCTTGTAAAACCTAATAGGTTTCAAATCTTATAGCATTCTTAGTCTCATTTATCAATCCTTTCAAATGCAAGCCTAAAATTGCTAGCATTTATTTGAATACTAAAAGTGAACTTCACAATTCTTAAGGAAAAACTCTCCAGTCAGATTCCCTTGTGTTTCCTCACCCTCCTTCTCCCAAACCAGTTCCCTTTCTGCCCTTCACCAAGATTACTGTATTTTCTAATTTTTTTTTCTTCTAAGAGATACATGGAAGAGGAAAAATCAATGAAAGCTTTTACCCTAAATCTTTTAAAAATATTTTGAAGTGAGAACATCTTAAAAATGGGTTTTTAGTGGGACACAAGAAGATTTAAAATTTTATAAGGAAGGTTAAGAAATGTCAAGTGGAGTTTTTTTCTCCTAAGCACTCCTTCTTCAGATTCCTAGAAAGCACAGTAAATATTAATCAAAGGACAAAAAGCATCAAAATTGGTTGCAGATTAGCAGACATTCACTCGACAGTTTGTGGTTAGCAAGATAGATGGAAAGAAATAATGGATGAATTATTTGCAAGGAGCAATGTGAAAATTATTTCATTCTTCTGTGAATAAAAAATTGAAAATCGAACCTTGGATCTGTCATGTGCTTTCTCGGATATATGGGCAAATTGTTAACTGTTTTTGAGTCCTTATTTCCTCACTGCAAAATATGTCTAATACTCATTTTATAAAATTTTTAGAATACGATGTAAGATAATATATGTACAATACTTAACAAAATATATAGCATATAGAAAACAAATAGTGGCTACCATTTGTATTAATAGTGGGGGAGTTTTAAGAGTTTCTTTTTGTGGTATCAAACTGTCTCAGTCAGGTTCTATCACATTTGAAATGAATCAAACCTGAAAAAAAATTTTGGAGTTTGTGATAATTCCATCTGTTACCATACTTTGTCAAGATTCCTTCTAGAAAATTCCTGAGACCAACCCTATTCCCTGCTTCTAGCATCTTTCATCTCCAAGTTGGATAATTTAAGTTGTAGTGGCTCACAGCTAAGTTCCTTACTTTCAGTTTCTAATTCATTTAACAAATATATGCCAATGGCAGATAAAACTTGCCCAAGAGTAATTCTAATTCTATTTAAAACATTCAATGCCTCCTTATTTTCTACAGGAAGACCTAATTCTTTCGTTTTGCATTCATGATGATCTGTTCCATTGAATTGTCCCAAACAATTGCCTCTACCTGATTTCTGAGCTTCCTTTTCACGGTAACTTTTGTTACAGTAGGTAGATAGATGTGAGCAGGGCAGGAGAGAGGGCCCAGAAATGTTGGGCATTTGTCAAGCCAGGGTCAGGCAGTTATAAATGTGTACTCTGAAATGGTGAGCAGGACAAGGTAGGGACCCCAGAGTTGTCTGATTCTCATCGAGGGGAAGACTAGTGGGCATAAAACTAGGCCTCTAAGGTTGTAAATGGCCCATGACTGGCGCTGGGAATAACAGGGGTCTTACAACAGACAGAAGACACCTGAAGTTAGCAAGCCTGACAAGGTTTCCAGCATGTGCAGTAAAAGTGCAAAAAAGTCAAATTTAACCAGTATCTGACCTTCCTTTGGGGGCCCTTGACCTATAAGGACGAACTGCCTCTAACGGGCCTGCGCCTGACTTCAGTAAGCACACTGCGCATGCGGCCCCAACAAAGTGCTGGCAGAACCACATAATACACCATAATTGAGCGACAGCCTGCCGGGGGAAGAACGAAGAGTGGAGGCAAACAGCCCAGGAAAAGATAAGGGGTGTAAAAACTCAGAACAAAGATGCACTCAAGGCACCTGATTTTTCAAGTTAGCTGCTTGGCTCTCTTCCAGGTGTAATCTACTTTCTCCAATAAACTCTCACTTCTCTTGAAATAAACTTTCCCTCCTGCTTTAAAGCTTGCCTGTGTATCTCATTTGAATTATTTCCTTCCAGAAGACAAAGGACTGAGATCTGCAGAGTCTCCCCTCTGGAGTTTCTCGGGGTAACTGCAGACTCACGTTCCGGTAACACTTTGTACCAGACAAATTGACGTATTTATTTCCTGCCAAATATGCCTTATAACTTCTTATATCTATTTCTCTGCTTATTCAGTTTTCTTTATTCAGAATTTTTTTTCTCTGTACAAGTTAAATATCAATGTATACCTAAACCCTCTAAACAGCTATCTTCTTGTTCAAAATTATTTTCCACATACCTTAATATTGAAGTGAAGCTCTTTTTCAGTTGAACATTCCTAATACTGAATCTGCATCATTCTAACATGTAGATTCTATATCTGCATTTGTCATGAATTCCTGTATTAGGCAGAGCTTCTTGAGAGTGGACGCTGTTTGGCTTTTTAGGTTTCTCCAGGAAACCTAGAACACTTGTGTATCTCAGTTAATTGATGGCAAAATCCTTTTCCTGCCTCCAAGTGCTGACATCTTTCTAATATATTATATAATAACACTGTCAATCTTAACAAACACCCTACTGTCCTACAGAATTACTGGCTTCCATAAAAATTAAAATCGCAAGGTCCCAGCATTTTGGAAATTTTTGAAAAAAAAAGTTTTCAGATAAAAATCTTTCTATCGTATCACTTCTGAATCTGGGCTATCTCATGTATTATGCCTTAAAAATATATTGAAACACTGAAGGTGAGAATCTGTAAATGTACTTGTCAATGCAGGAAACTTTGTTTTGGAAATGATTTGCATTGTTCCAAGATCAAATGTTTTCAGTTCTTTTTGATCATACTTATCCAGGGCCACTTTTGCAGAATAACAGTTTTCTCACATCTCACTCTCACCATTAGAAGTGCAAAATAAAGGCTGGCTTCTGGGTTACATCTACTGCAAATGGAACTAACTGAATGCTGAAAGACTGACAAGAGGTTTAACATTTGGAAGAAATTATTTTGTAGGATTTGGGAATAGATGGCCTGTAATGAAGTAGGCTACAACCCATGATGGAAGTTTAAATAACATTTACTTCATTACTGTGATTTTTACTGACTCAGATGCATAATGTGTATAATATGCAGTTTCAAGATTTAAGACAACATGAAGTATTACTGTTTCTTTTCAATATTTTATAAGCTGAGTAATGAGTAAACTAAATGTGATCATATGCCTTAAGAAGTAGAAAACATCAAGGTAAATTATAACACTAGGTTTGACATTGAAAGATTTGATTTCTAGAACCAGACTCTTAATCTAAATTTTATATAATTTGGGGCAAATCTATTAACATTTTAAGTTTGTTTCTTTCAACCATGAAATTAGGAAAAAGTGACATCCACATTTGTTATTTTCCAGAAATTTAGCTAAGGCAAATTGAAATAATATATGCTTTAGTTTGTAAACTATAATGTGAGGTAAGTAAAAGTGTGATTTTACTAAACAGAGTTGGATTATAATAAAAATAATAGAACATTTAGCATAAATTTGGATGATTGTAAAAGTGGATGTGTTCTTTGGTTTTGTTTTTTAATAAATCTCACATACAACACTTCCTAAGAATCTATTGAATTTTCCCTGACTGCACAAAGCAGTATAAGATAGCAGATAGATATCAAAAAGAATTTATGTATTAGAATAGATCAAATAAACACATGTGAAATAACTTTAGACTTCAAAGCTAATGTCAACGTTTTGAGAATGTGGTAATAGGCTTAAAGTAAGGACAAACTCAATCTCAGTCATGATAAATCAGAGAAGACATCAGCTGGCAGGTTTATCTTGTGCTGGCCATTAAATAGTTTGTAGAACACATATTTTGCACAAATGGCAGAACCTTATAAATAAGTCAGAAGGAAAAAAAAATCAAGGCCTATTTCATGAACAGCAAGGAAAAGACACCAGCTGTAGCCAAAGAGGAGTGAAAACCAAGCTTGAATTAGTCATAAAGTTTCCATAGACCACAATTTGCAAGATCTACGAATAAATTTCATTCATGTCAAGCACAGTTTCTGCAATGGTCTCTGAATAAAAAAGCAATGATGATTTAAAAAAAATGGATACCGACCAAAAATAAGCAAATAAACAACAAACTCTATGTTAATCGCATATGCTTCCAAATCCAATTGAAGAAAATCAGGTCTAAGTAAGAACTAAACTGTGATTTTCCTAGTTTCAATGTTATCTTTAGTTTTACATCATTTCTAAGCATAATATGTCGGACAGCATTGCTATTTCTCAGTTTCTCAAAATATAACTACCGTGGGGATTATTGGAAATATGTTGATAAAGGACAATTGTCAAGCAACCTTCATTATAATGTGAGCTATCCTCCATACAATTCAGATAAGGGTCTTAGAACCCCTGACACTCACCTGGCATCAATAAAAATAATAAACCTGCTTTTGCAGACTATGTCTATTCTGCATTCCCAGTATGTATTGAGTTGAGGATTAAAACAAATCTGCACTATTTCTGGGAATATTTGAGAGATAGCTTAACTCTCATCATCATAAGTGGATTTGCCTCTGAGTAGCTAGCTAAGCAGAAAGGCAGGATAATAGAATGGAGAAGAAGCTGAACTGTGGAGTGAGTCACTTGATCTGAATCTGCCATGCATGTATAGGAAACCTTGGGAAAATTACTTTTTCTCTCTAAGCCTCAGTTTTCACCAACGTAAAACTGAGAAGTTCAAATGTATCTCAGAAGCTATTTACAAATTTAAAATAATTGTTTTTTTGATTGTTATATAGTACTTATCATAATGCCTGATATGCAGAAAATGTACAATATATGGTAACTAATTATAGATCACTAGATCTCAAGATTGCCTCGTTTTCCGAAAGCAATGTTACTATGAATATCAATTTGCATTAGGTGTTAGAAAATTGTCAACCCCTTTTTACACTGAAAGGCACCATAAGGCTTAGAAGTTACATTTAGACTTGTAAATTAGGTTACAAGCTTTTTGCAGTCAGGGACAAAATCTTATTGACTTCTTCATCCCTAGTTCCTAACAACGTGCCTAGTAAACAGTATCGCATGTGGGAATAGACCAATTTAGATAACTTCAGTTGTTAAATGAGAAACAAGTCTGAAGGGCTTGACAACTAGCTTTGAATTGAGCTGTGATACTCTTCAGTACATCAGGGAACTAAAACAATCATGCTGGGCTGACAAGTTCCCACAACGCTTCTGACCCAAAGTAACTGTTACACATTACGAACTGTTGCTGCTGTTTTCTTCCAGGGTCTTTTCCACTTTATTGTGCGATGATATTATTTTTGTAAAATTGAAAGATATTCCTTTTTAATACATGCAGCAGGAAAAATACTCATTGCTAATGTTAGCAATAACAAAAAAATGCACACTTTTTACCATTCAGATATAAAAAGCATTAACATTTTGAACAGTATGCCATGTACCCCCCATGCATATGGCAGATTTGCCTAGATAGACAAATATATTAAATGTGAAAAAATTGTGTAAAACTGACACATTAAAGCTGCTATTTTAAAATTACAGATATTTTCATCAGAATGTAGGGAATAAATAAAAACACTAAATTCAATCTGATCTAAATTCAATCTGATCAAATTGCTGAGATTCAGATAAGTATTTTCACATAAAGGAAATATTAATTTCTTTAAAAATTAGTGAGGACAAACTATTTTAATAATAATACCAATACATTACTTGCCCTTTCTACTCTGTTGACATTTATACTGGCAGTGTCAAAGTGGATGGTGGTTAAAACTACTGGCACCTTATCAAAAATCAAGGCAGAGACACATCAAATTGTATTAGCATTCATATTACACACATTTGTGGTGGGTATGGGGTGTGTGATTTCTTTAAGAATGTCTTTGATATATCAGTAAAATTAATAATTTTGTAAATTCTGGACCTTGGAGTATACATCTTTTTTATTTTTTATTATTTTATTTTATTTTGTTTATTTATTTATTTTTGAGATGAAGTCTCCCTCTGTCTCCCAGGCTGGAGTGCAGTGGAACACAGTCTTGGCTCACTGCAGTCTCCGCCTCCCAGGTTCAAATGATTCTCTGGCCTCAGCCTCCCAAGTAGCTAGGATTACAGACATGTGCCACTATGCCCAGCTAATTTTTGTATTTTTAGTAGAGACAGGGTTTCACCATGTTGACCAGGCTGGTCTCGAACTCCTGACCTCAACCATCCGCCCTGGTCTCCCAAAGTGCTAGGATTACAGGAGTGAGCCACTGCAACCAGCCATATACATCATTTTAAAAATATTTGGTGTTACAAAATGGGATGAAAATGCATTCCTTTTATGTATGGAAGTTGTATTTAAAAAATATACTTCTGTATTCATTTTCTAATTGTTTTTGATAAGTTTTTAATCTATGTAGTTAGTGGTATCTATCTGTAGTGGGTTTTTTTTTTGTGCTGTATTTTTTGGGTTTTTGTATCAGAGTAATGCTGTTCACTTACAAAAGAAATTTTGCGCATGTGAAAATTAGTGATAATGCCATGTTAGTCATGTGTACATTTAATTTCAGAGTTCTTATATATCATGTTATCAATTTAATATATGCACATGGACGTAGGCGATATGGAAGAATTCATGATTAATACAGAAAGCCCGTATTACATCCTTCATTAGAACAATGTGCAGTCTCCAAAAGAAAATTAATTTTAATTCATAAAATTAAATTAAATTTTGTTATAAACAGAATAAAAAATGGGAAATGTAATATCATTGGCCCTTCATTTAAACTGTACAAATATAAACATAATGCTACATTATAACTATGTGTTAAAAATGTAAAGAAAATAGCATATTATGATCAGATTTTAAATCTATAAGCATATCACCAAATTATAATCAGATTTTATACAATTTGTTTAAAACTTATCTGACCATTTACTAACATTAATTCCCAATAGATTTTATTACTAAAATTAATGTAATGTTTTCTGTTTTGAATTATTTTCAGTGAGAAATCTTCTGTTGTTCTTTGTTCCTCTGTACACAATGTTTCTATTTTCTCTGTTTTAAAGATATTTTTTCATTATTGGTATGAAGGAAATTGGTTATGTTTTGAGTTCATGTATTATTCTGTTTCTTATTTGTAAAGTGCATTGAGGCATTACTCAATTGATAGATGAATTTATTGTTTTTATCAAATTAGGAAATATTTTGATATCTATTTCCTCAGATTTTTTTCTGTCATTCCCTTTCCCTGAGGACATCTTTATTGTATCTTAAAGTTTTTTTATTCAGCTCACCGATGCTATTTTTTTATTTTGTCTGTTTGTATTTTGTATTTGTTTCATTTTTGATAGTTTCTATAGCTGTAAATAAGATTTTTTTCTCCACTATCTAATCTTCTGCTAATACCTGTATTAAATTCCTAAGGTTCTGTAATAAATTACCACAAACTGAATGGCTTTAAAAAACTACCCTGTCACAGTTTTGGAGGCTAGGAGTTCAAAATTGAAGTGTCATTATGCCCACACATTCTCTGGAGGATTTCAGGGAGGTTCATTTCTTGCCCCTGCCAGGTTCTGGCACTCTTCAGCATCCCTCGGTTTATTGCACTCTTGATTCCTTCTTCACATCAACTTCCCCTCTGTGTAGCTCTTTTTAACTCTGCGTCTTTGCCCAGATAATCCAGGATGAAATCTTCATCTCAAGATTTTTAACTAAATGACATCTACAAAATTTCCTTTTCCAAATAATGTAACATTCAGAGGCTCTGGGGATTAAGACATAGACATATCATTTGTGGACCAACTGCTCTATCACTCCATAGAGTCTATTTTTCATCTCAGACATTTGATTTTCCATCTCTAGAAATGTGGAGGATCTTTTACTGTAACTTTCATGTTCCCAGTTAATATATTCATCTCCATTTTGAATGTATTTTATATTTTTATAATAATGGTTTTACGTTCCTTTCCCTCTTACGATTGTTGCTACAATGGGATTTTTCTTTTTCAAACTCAACTTTGTATTTTCATTATATAGTACTACATATTTTGTTAGCCATAAATTCTGTGCTATTTTGCCTGGAGAGAAATCTATGTTAGCTCGGCTTGCCATATGAATCAGAATCGAAGCCTAATTTTCTAATTTTATTTTTATTTCTTAGTTTACCACTGCCAGCAGCTACTGGTTTAACAAATGTACACAATTTGTCTGCCATTGCATGTGAACATTTAATTCAGATTTTCCTATTTCTTCTCAATACTTTATAACTATATTATTTGAGTGTCCCTATAAGTAAAACTACTATGTCCAAATGCTTATCATCAATATAAGAGAAATATACCTTTTTTAATTCTAAAATTAATTATATCAATTAATTTTTATCTAATAATAATTGCCATTAACATTATTTTACAATGCGTATGGTAGTGTGGCAGTATACTTACTCTGTGTGCCAAGCGTGAACATTTTGCCCTCATACACTTTCTCTGCTCTATTACTTGTTCTGCTAAGCATCACAGGGTGAGTGAACCTCACGAGCTGTGTCCTGTGAAAGTTCATGCCAACTCATTTCTGGCTGATTTTCTCTAATGAGGGGTGCTGGTAAGATATTACAAAATGAGAGGGTCAGAGAGGCTGGTACTTCCTTTCCTTGTTGTTTTTAGCCTCTTCTTGTCATTGCTGCCTTTTTTTCTGGGTGCCTAAGAGATGCCCAAGCAGATCCCTGTGATTCTACCTTTTGTGTGTTTGTCCTGTCTTCTGGGCTCTGGTGATACTATCTCTTTCTTTTTGTTAGCTATTTATTATCTATGAAACAAGTTATCTATGTCAAATTCTCACTGTTTTAATAAGAGTAGTTCTTTATCTCCTAAATGAACTCTCACTAAAGCCATTTATTGAAGAATTGTTATTAGAATATTACTTTTCCAAGTTTTTTTCCTAAGGAAATGGGTAAGTTTAAATAGATAAATTAGTAAAATAAGATGTCCCAGAATATCTCAATGGGTTGAGACTGTATAGCCTTAAGAACAATAGACAAATGGGTGATATTAACTAGTACAATCATGTGACTATTAATAAGTAGGGCAACAGTCAGCTAGCATTAATCTCAATATACAGAGAGAATATGAATGAGAAGTACTCAAAGTGTTTAAGAATGAGTAAACAGCTGCCAGCAAAATAAACCATTTTAAAAGGTATTATAACTAAAAACCAGAATGCCCAATAAGATGGGGTGATTATATAATATACCCAAGGGTACCAGAAGGAGCTGGATCTTAAGGATGTTGGAGATAACTGTCTTAGAAAAAAATAACATGGATAATAAATAATAATAAATATAATATACTAATATAAATAATAAACATAATATTATAAATAATAAATATATGGTTAAAAGTATAGTTAATAACTGGTATATAGCTAATTTAAAAGGGTTATATTTAAAAATAAATACAGATGCATAAAGATGTAATTCTTTATATAATCTTGAGAGCATAACATTAGATTTTTCTACTTTATTTGAAAAAGAAATGAAATCTAATAAAACAAATTAAATCGTATTAAAAAGTAAAATGACCTGAAGTCCACTTAGGAATCTGTAGACTCAGTCTAGAGGTCAGATATTTGCCTCTTATTTCCTTCTTTATTCCACTATTTGTCTATTTACAAAATGGTTATGGACAAGATAATTTTAATTGAAAGGTCATTGCAAAGGATGTTAAAGGGGTTTGGGTTAACCTGATGACAGTGTTTCCAAAAGCATAGTCCACAAAAAAGTCACTTTGGAAGTTGTTATATCTCTTACTGCACCCTCCAAACCCATTCAATGAAGCAGAATTCTTGGAGTGGGTCTTGGCAATCTGCATCACTAACAAGCTTCTCAAGCAACTCTTATGTGTAATAAACTTGGAGACCCTTAGACCTAAAGAGATGCTATTGATTAGGCGCTTGACTAAAGAGAGGTTATGTTTCTAGTGAATAGTATGAGATATCAATCACAGATATCTTTAAATATAGGATGTTAAAAAATCTGCTCCAAGTAGATAAGCATAGCTATGCCTGGAGGTGACCTTCCGTTTTGAGACTGTTCTTTTTTTTTTCTTTTAAAGCAGGATTAATCACCTATCACTGAGTGGGTGTTAGTTCTAAGTAGTTCAATTATTTTCACATTCCACATAATTTTGTTTATGACTCATCAAGGCTAGGCAGCTTTAAAAACAAATTTTACTTGTTCTAACAAATGATCATCATGTATATACAATACACTTGCTTTGACCTCAAGTTGCATTTAATTTGTAAAACCATCATTCATACATGCCAGGTGTCTAATTATTTGATAAAAACACAAATAGGTCCCAGTGAAGCCACAAGACTGTCCCCCAGCTTTATCTTCTGTCCTCATTACTCAGGATATATCTATTGTTAATTTCACAAAATTCAAAAAGTGTATGTATTCAGGGATTGAGGACTGTGGGCATCTCCATGACTTTCTGGGATACTTGACTGGCTTGTCTATGTAAAAATAACTTCAAAATGGACCTTGAGGAAAGTGTTGCAGAAGAAAAGAAGCTAAGAATGTTTTTAAAAGGGACAGAATACATAGTTGTGGCAGAAAATGTATTAAATTACTACTGTTTTTTAAATATTTGTTTCTAAAACCAAATACCTTTTACATATAATGGCAAGAATAAACAAAAACAACTCCCCCTTTTCCAGGGAGAAAAAATCTGAAACCATTACCTAGTTTACTTTGGTTCAAAGTCTCTAAATTAGGACACCTCATGATCTTGTTTTATAAGTTGAATCTTTTTGGGGGGAAAAGAAGAAAATTTGGAGTCTAACTTAAGACATGGATAAAGATTATAAATTCAAAGTTTTACACTAAGAATTAGAAAGCTATATTTGCATTTTGCATTGGATATATGAGAAGAAACAATAAAATTAATTTGTGTGTGGGTAACTTTACTACAATATTATCATTAGTAGTCTCTGCTCATTCTGATCCTTTAAAAGATGGCAAATAAATTGGCCATCACCAAAAATGAGGCTTACTAGAAAGGAGAAAAAAAGTCAACTTCTTGTATTGTGGCTGAAATGAGACATTTTTATTCATTAGTTGAGAGGCCTCTTCTTTTGAAGTGCACAAGGTATTTTTTGCTGATTCGGATTTAATGGTACCTTGGTTAATTCCTGAACAAATTCAGTTTCATTTTCAATCCATGTAACACAGAATTTTAAGCATTTCCTGTGTTGTCTGCAGATTTTTTTTAATATTATTATACGTTAAGTTCTAGGGTACATCTGCACAACGTGCAGGTTTGTTACATATGTATACATATGCCATGGTGGTTTGCAGCACACATTAACTCATCATTTACATTAGATATTTATCCTAATCCCACCCCCTTCCCCCAACCCCATGACAGGCCCCGGTGTGTGATGTTCCCCACCCTGTGTCCAAGTGTTCTCATTGTTCAGTTCCCACCTATGAGTGAGAACATGCGGTGTTTGGTTTTCTGTCCTTGTGACACTTTGCTTAGAATGATGGTTTCCAGGCTCATCCACATCACTACAAAGGACACTAACTCATCCTTTTTATGGCTGCATACTATTCCATGGTGTATATGTGCCACATTTTCTTAATCCTGTCTATCATTGATGGACATTTAGGTTGGTTCCAAGTCTTTGCTAATGTGAATAGTGCTGCAATAAACATATGTGTGCATGTGTCTTTATAGCAGCATGATTTATAATCCTTTGGGTATATACCCAGTAATGGGATCACTGGGTCAATTGGTATTTCTAGTTCTAGATCCTTGAGGAATCGCCACACTGTCTTCCACAATGGTTGAACTAGTTTACAGTCCCACCAACAGTGTAAAAGTGTTCCTATTTCTCCACATTCTCTCCAGCACCTGTTGTTTCCTGACTTTTTAATGATTGCCATTCTAACTGGTGTGAGATGGTATCTCATTGTGGTTTTGATTTGCATTTCTCTGATGGCCAGTGATGATGAGCATTTTTTCGTGTGTCTATTGGCTGCATAAATGTCTTCTTTTGAGAAGTGTCTGTTCATATCCTTTGCCCACTTTTTGATGGGGTTGTTTGATTTTTTCTTTTAAATTTGTTTAAATTATTTGTAGATTCTGGATATTAGCCCTTTGTCAGATGAGTAGATTGCAAAAATTTTCTCCCATTCTGTAGATTGCCGGTTCACTCTGATGCTAGTTTCTTTTGCTGTGCAGAAGCTCTTTAGTTTAATTAGATCCCATTTGTCTATTTTGGCTTTTGTTGCCATTGCTTTTGGTGTTTTAGTCATGAAGTCCTCGCCCATGCGCATGTCCTGAATGGTATTGCCTAGGTTTTCTTCTAGGGTTTTTATGGTTTTAGGTCTAACATTTAAGTCTTTAATCCATCTTGAATTAATTTTTGTATAAGGTGTAAGGAAAGGATCCAGTTTCAGCTTTCTACATATGGCTAGCCAGTTTTGCCAGGACCATTTATTAAACAGGGAATCCTTTTCCCATTTCTTGTTTTTCTCAGGTTTGTCAAAGATCAGATGGTTGTAGATGTGTGGTATTGTTTCTGAGGGCTCTGTTCTGTTCCATTGGTCTATATCTCTGTTTTGGTACCAATACCATGCTGTTTTGGTTACTGTAGCCTTGTAGTAGAGTTTGAAGTCAGGTAGCATGATGCCTCCAGCTTTGTTCTTTTGGCTTAGGATTGTCTTGGCAATGCAGGCTCTTTTTTGGTTCCATGTGAACTTTAAAGTAGTGTGTTCCAATTCTGTGAAGAAAGTCATTGGTAGCTTGGTGGGGATGGCATTGAATCTATAAATTACCTTGGGCAGTATGGCCATTTTCACAATATTGATTCTTCCTATCCATGAGCATGGAATGTTCTTCTCTTTGTTTATGTCCTCCTTTATTTCGTTGAGTGGTGGTTTGTAGTTCTACTTGAAGAGTCCTTCACATCCCTTGTAAGTTGGATTCCTAGGTATTTTATTCTCTTTGAAGCAATTGTGGATGGGAGTTCACTCGTGATTTGGCTCTCTGTTTGTCTATTATTGGTGTATAAGAATGCTTGTGATTTTTGTACATTGATTTTGTATCCTGAGATTTGCTGAAGTTGCTTATCAGCTTAAGGAGATTTTGGACTGAGACGACGGGGTTTTCTAAATATACAATCATGTCATCTGCAAACATGGACAATTTGACTTCCTCTTTTCCTAATCCAATACTCTTTATTTCTTTCTCCTGCCTAATTGCCCTGGCCGGAACTTCCAACACTATGTTGAATAGGAGTGGTGAGAGAGGGCATCCCTGTCTTGTGCCAGTTTTCAAATGGAATGCTTCCAGTTTTTGCCCATTCATTATGATATTGGCCATGAGTTTGTCATAAATAGCTCTTATTATTTTGAGATACATCCCATCAATACCTAGTTTATTGATAGTTTTTAGCATGAAGGGCTGTTGAATTTTTTCAAAGGCCTTTTCTGCATCTACTGAGACAATCATGTGGTTTTTGTCTTTAGTTGTGTTTATACGCTGGATTACATGTTTATACGCTTGATTGGCATATGTTGAACCTGCCTTGCATCCCAGGGATGAAGCCCACTTGATCAGAGTGGATAAGCTTTTTGATGTGCTGTTGGATTCGGTTTGCCAATATTTTATTGAGGAGTTTTGCATCGTGTTCATCAGGAATATTGGTCTAAAATTCTCTTTTTTTGTTTTGTCTCTGCCAGGCTTCAGTATCAGGATGATGCTGGCCTCAAAATGAGTAGGGAGGACTCCCTCTTTTTCTGTTGATTGGAAAGTTTCAGAAGGAATGGTACCAGCTCCTCTTTTTACCTCTGGTAGAATTCCGCTGTGAATCAGTCTGGTTCTGGACTTTTTTTGGTTGATAGGCTATTAATTATTGCCTCAATTTCAGAGCCTGTTACTGGTCTATTCAGGGATTCAACTTCTTCCTGGTTTAGTCTTGGGAGGGTGTGTGTGTCCAGGAATTTATCCATTTCTTCTAGATTTTCTAGTTTATTTGCATGGCGGTGTTCATAGTATTCTCTGATCGTTGTTTGTATTTCTGTGGGATTGGTAGTGATATCCCGTTTATCATTTTTATATTGCGTCTATTTGATTCTTCTTTCTTTTCTTCTTTATCAGCCTTGCTAGTGGTCTATCAATTTCGTTGATCTTTTTAGAAAACCAGCTCCTGGATTCACTGATTTTTTGAAGGGTTTTTTGTGTGTCTATCTCCTTCAGTTTTCAGCTAGCTTTTGAATGTGTTTCCTCTTACTTCTCTAGTTCTTTTAATTGTGATGTTAGGGTGTCAATTTTAGATCTTTCCTGCTTTCTTTTGTGGGCATTTAGTTCTATAAATTTCCTTCTACACACTGCTTTAAATGTGTCCCAGAGATTCTGGTATGTTGTGTCTTTGTTCTCATTGGTTTCAAAGAACATCTTTATTTCTGCCTTCATTTCGTTATTTACCCAGTAGTCATTCAGGAGCATGTTGTTCAGTTTCCATGTAGTTGTGTGGTTTTGAGTGAGTTTCTTAATCCTAAGTTCTAATTTGATTGCACTGTGGTCTAAGAGACAGTTTGTTATAATTTCTGTTCTTTTACATTTGCTGAGGAGTGCTTTACTTCCAACTATGTGGTCAATTTTGGAATAAGTGTGATGCGGTACTGAGAAGAATGTATATTCTGTTGATTTGTGGTGGAAAGTTCTGTAGATGTCTATTAGGTGCACTTGGTGCAGAGCTGAGTTCAGGTCCTGGATATCCTTGCTAACTTTCTGTCTCGTTGATCTGTCTAATGGTACTCTGATGTGATGATTGTTCCCTACCTGTCTCTCTCATTAGCCGGTAAGCTCTGCAAGGGCTTGGCCAGTGCCTGTCGTTCAATTGTTCATTCAGAAACACAATTTAAGTGTCTCCCTTGGTCCAGGCACTATACCAAGAACTGAGGGATACAGCAGTGAGCAAGATAGGCAAGAACTATCCTAAATATATGTGCACCCAATACAGGAGCACCCAGATTCATAAAGCAAGTCCTTAGAGACCTACAAAGAGACTTAGACTCCCACACAATAATAATGGGAGACTTTAACACCCCGTTGCCTGTAGATTTTAAGAAAGTAACCTCTTGCATTAGATGCATTCAGATGTTTTACATATTCTGGAAGGAGCTTCATTTTTGATACGTGTGATAGATTGAATTTCTGGCAATTTATATTCCTGTACATAAATTGCTATATATTACCCTTGTATTCACTTTGTGCTTCACATTTTATGTTTTCTTAATTGGATTTGAGACCTTTTTCTTCACTTTTGTATATCATGCACACATTACACACATAACTATATATATTTTCTTTGCTCCAAGATTCACAAATTTTTACTTACAGTCCCTAACAGTTTTAAATTACCTGTCCAGAGAAAACATCTTTCTCTGCATTCTATATAGTCAATATAGAAAATAGGCTTTTTATATTAGGAGTTTTCAGAAGCATGTTATTTAAAGGAGGTGACTACAAATAATTAAACCTAAATAATATAAAATTTGATATTAGATTTAAGCATTTGAATTTTAGACACGCTTTATGTTAGAAAAATACTCAGCTAGATTTTGGCATAAGCTCAGATGTATCTGTAAATTTTGGTATTTGAATGATGTGAATATTAAAGTCACAGCCATGTGTAACTTACTCTATCATGTTTGTGACGTTAGGCAATAAATATACTAATATATCACTTTATTCACCTGTAAGATAGGAATTATAGTAATAATACTATTTTCCATATTTGTTGTAAGGGATGCATTATATATCATGTAAGGATTTCTGATGGATAATAAATCCTCATATATTAGCTCTTATTATGTTTCTTTTCTTTTTTTTTTTTTTTTTTGAGACAGAGTCTCACTTTGTTGTGCAGGCTGAAATGCAGTGGTGCAATCTCAGTTCACTGCATCCTCTGTCTCCCAAGTTCAAGCAATTCTTCTGCCTAGTCTCCCATGTAGCTGGGATTATAGGCACATGCCACCATGCCCAGCTAATTTTTTTGTATTTTTAATAGAGACAGGGTTTTACCGTGTTGGTCAGGCTGGTCTTGAACTTCTGACCTCAGGTTATCCACCCACCTCGGCCTCCCAAAGTGCTGGGATTACAGGCATGAGGCATGAGCCACAGTGGCTGGCCATGTTTTTGTTACGTTTTGAATCATAGTGTTCTGGCTGGAATTATGTACACCCCCCAAAAATACGTTGAAGTCCTAATCACTAGTACTTGTAAATGTAACCTTGTTTGCAAATAGAGTCTTTGCATGTATAATCAGGTTAAAATGAGGTCATACTGAATTAAGGTAGGCCTTAATTCAATATGACTGGTGTCCATATCAGAAGAGAGGCGACACTAAGAAACAGAGGAAGGGAATGTCATGTGATGATGGAGGCAAAGAACAGGTTGATGCATCTAGAGCCAAGTAACAACATGGATTGCTGGAAGCTTCCAGAAGCTAGGAGAAAGACATGGAACAAGTAGGTTCTTCTTCACTACTTTCTGAAAGAGGCCATCCTGCCTTAATTTCACCCTTCCAGCATTCAGAACCATATATAATAAATGAATTGTTTTAAGCCACCCAAATTCTTGTACATTGTTCTGGCAGCATTAAGAAATTCATATACATACACTAAAATTATAGCCATATATGCAGTTACATTTCAATGGTTAACATTAGTGAACTCACTCCATGTACCAGTCTGCTCGGGGAGCAGGACCAAAACGTGAATGTAGAGAGATGACAACCAAGAAAATAAATGAGATACTCAGCTTTCAAGTGAGGGCAGCCATATTGTGAACCATTCGGACAGACATCTAACAAAAGGAAATGGAATAGTTGTGTGCTAATCAGAAAAGTTAAATGCAGGGATTTAGTAACAAGGATGAATCCAATAAGACTGTGAAATATATCAGAGCTATTTATTCTAGCTTTGCAAAATACTGTCAAATGTTATAACTTGGAATTGCATCATCATGTGCTACTGATCTAGATCTCAGAAATCACTTATTGATCAATAATTTTTTTAGTTCAAAAAAGCCTTTGATCTTAGACAGGACAGCTAATCTTAGGAATAGGAGTAGATTTCTGCCTAGGATAAAAGTGATGTGGTGGCAGGTAATTCTGCAGCAAATTAGAGAACTATTTTCAAATTCTGCTCATAACCTCTTCAGGATTTTTATCATTACCATAGTATTCTATGAGTATTGTTAAAATAAATCTAAATTTTGGATAATTATACATACACATATATGTGTATCAGATCTTATTATATGTCAAAAGATGTCCCTTTTACTTTATCTTGAATTTCCATCCTTTCCTCAGGTTAGAGATTTTCATTCAAATAAACTGGAAGAAGTAATATAAATATTTGTATAAAGATGTCTAGAAATTAGAAAAAAATGTTATTTAGATAATGGAAGTGATCACTGATTCTACTGAACTAATAAAATACTTTGACTTGGGGTTTTGTTAAAACTCAAATCTTAGTCATATTGATTTTTTTTTCATCCCTGTGTTGGAATTTCCATAGGTACCTGACTCATTGTATTTGTCAGTTTCAGTGAGTTTTTTTTTTTTTTTTTGTCTTTTAGCTTTAGTTGAAACTAGATATAGTAGGCATAGGCATCCATAGAGCAACAAAATAAATATGTATAATTTCATGCTTATTTCTATCCTCTATTTCATTCTATGTTAAATTTGTGCTGTTTAAAGAACTTAAAACATTTTTTGCAAACGCATTCCATCCAACATGCTGTATAGATACAACATGTAACATAAATTCCACCAATCATACGTAGAAACACACACACACACACACACACACGTGCACACAGTGTTGATCCCATCTACAAAAGACATCCTCAACAATCGTAAGAATCTGTATTATATGGGTAAAGTGAGTGTCATGTGTTATGTGACAATTTAGATTAAATATTGTTTTTCTACATTTGTAACAAAATACCCATTATTTAAAGAAATCGATCAATTTATAATTTGTTCTCAAACTCTAACCATAATAAATGTATAAAATAGAAAATGTACTTTAGTAAAAGTGGTAATTAAAATTCAATATAAAGGTTATTTTTACTAATTAATGAATTTTACATTTAGGCTTTCTATGGTTTACAATACAGATAGCAAAAAGTCAAGCAATAATGTAGTTTCTCTGTACAATACGAGCAGATTTTAAAGTTTCTTGAGGAGACATAAGAAGTCACCCTTTAAATCTTAAGTCCCTCGTTCTTATTTCAAAAGATCAGTAATATTTTACACTTTAACTTTGTTAACATAGATTTAAATTGTGTTTTTATCATGTTAAAATAATTGGTGAAATATTCATTTAAAACAAATCAACACTTGATACAGATTCAGATTCAATTATCATCCAGAACTTACTATGAAAGAAATATTCAGTTTCTTACTGAACTTCTCATATTGTCAGTAATGTTTCACAAAAGTAAACTTATCAATAAAATACATTTAGATATGTCTTCTACCCCTTTCTTGTAAAACCTGAGATTTGTATTCAGAGTTTAGTTTTTTAATAGCCAGCTCCTATTAAAGAACTCCCACAACTTTTTCTTGAAGACTAGAATCATCTCCCCATTAAGAGAGTGGGTATTCACGAGCATTCATACTTTCTCAGGAGCACTAGAACTCTGCAGGTGGCTGGAGATAAGAATGGTGAGTCATTGGCCGAAAAGGCAAAAATCTGACTTCTTTTTTTCCCCCTGACTATACACACCTCCACACTTCGTACAGCTAGCTTTAAACAAATAAATAAACATGATACAGATTATGCATTTGACTAAATAATTACACGCAGGATTTACACATAAGTTGGAGTGTTAAATGCTAAATGAAAAAAAGAGTCTTAGCCAGGCTAAGGCGCTGTGGGTCACACCTGTTATCCCAGCACTTTGGGAGGCTGAGGCGGGCGGATCATCTGAGGGCAGGAGTTCGAGACCAACCTGGCCAACACTGTGAAACCCCGTCTCTACTAAAAAAACACAAAAATTTGCCGGCCGTGATGGCGGGCGCCTGTAGTCCCAGCTACTTGGAAGGCTGAGGCAGCAGAATGGCGTGAACCCGGAAGGCGGAGCTTGCAGTGAGCTGAGATCCTGCCACTGAACTCCAGCCTGGGTGACAGAGTGAGACTCCGTCTCAAAAAACAAAAATAAATAAAATAAAATAAATAATAAAAAAGGAAAGAAGAAAGTACAGAGCCTCATGTTCAAAAATGTTTAAGAATTTCAAGACGGCAATAGCACAACATTAAGCCGAGTGTGGAGCCCTGTGACGCTGTGTAAGTTACATGTCTGGGAAGGCAGCAGCCCTGTTTTGGGAGGTTCTGAGGAGCTATGTTGGATTGGATGAATCAAATGCCTCCAATCTTTTCAAAGATTATCTCATATTTTCCCCCTTCTGCCCGTAAGAGCAGGAAAAGCGTTTCACTGGCCGCTTTTTCCTAATGTTGTTAATACCGTAAACAATACCCCTGCCTATATCTTTCAATGTTCAACTTCCACGAATCCATGTGGAGAAGAAATCTAAACCAATCAGCTTTCCTTCAAATCCTAGCTCAAAACAATTATTCCATGATTAGAGTTGAGTCTTAATAAACAGCAATATTTGACAGTTCTTCGGAGCTTTGTATGTGGTAGGCACTGTTCTGAGGCTTTACATGTTGTCTTAGTCTATTTGGGCTGCTGTAACAAAATACCATCATCTGGGTGGCTTATAAACAGCAAAAATTTTTTCTTGCACTTCTGGAGGCTTGATGCTCAAGATCAAGGCACCCCCAACTCCATAATCTGGTGAGGACCTTCTTCCTGGTTCATGAATGGAATCTTCTTTCCGTCCTCACATAGTGAAAGGCACAAATCATATCTCTAGGGTCTCTTTTATGAAGGCGCTAATCCCGTCCACGAGGGCTGGATCCTCATGACTTAATTGCCTCCCAATGACCCTACATCTTAATACTGTCACATTGGTGATTAAGTTTCTTTTTTCTTTTCTTTTTTTTTTTGTGTGAGATGGAGTCTCACTCTGTCACCTAGGCTGGAGTGCAGTGTCGCGATCTAGGCTCACTGCAACCTCCTCTTCCCGGATTCAAAGGATTTTCCCACCTCAGCCTCTGCAGTAGCTGGGATTACAGGCTCCGCCACCACGCCCGTCTAATTTGTGTATTTTTAGTAGACACGGGTTTTCATCATGTTAGCCAGGTTGGTCTCAAACTCCTGATCGCAGGTGATCTGCCTGCCGCGGCCTCCGAAAGTACCAGAATTACAGGCATGAACCACTACCACCAGCTGTTATATTTCAACATATGAATTTTGGAGGAATATAAACATTGAGAAAATAGCATACGCACTTACTCATAAAACTTTCAAAACCGGTAGGAATTATATTACCTTTATTTTATAAATGATGAACAGGACTTGAAGAATGGAGAAAGAAGTAAATTGTTTATGATTATCCAGGTAGTAAGTGGCAGATCCTTGATGCAAATCAAAACATTGTGCATCCAGAATCTGCATCCTTAACTGCAAGTTTATTTTATATCGATACATGGTGAATTTTCTTCTTGTTTTCTTGGAAAACACAGTAATATGATAGTATACAGCTGGATGAATTAACATAAACTACCACATGGTTTTAGCAGAACCTCTCAGGAACTCCCTCAATTGCTACCCCTTCTCCAGAGGGAACCATGACCCCAAATTCTAACATTATAAATCAATATGTCTGTTATGAAATTTATAAAAATGGAGTCATTTGGTACAAACTGTATATTCTGGCATTTTTCTTGCAACATTATACTTTTGAGATACACCCCTGTTATTTGTGCAACGGTAGTTAAATCACTTTTATTGCTGTATAAACCGTCCACTACTCAGTAGTAAATTTATTTACTAATATACTGTTGGCCATCTAGGTGATTTTTTGTTTTTTTACTATTATAGATGATTCTTCTATGAACATTCTTGTATATATGTTTTATTATTCCGGCAGGGATTTGTTGAGTAACAGGTAAAGAATAGGGTCAAGTTTAGTAGCTGTGGTCAAAATGTTTTTCACAGGTTTTGAAAATATTTACACTTCTACCAGTAGAAAATCTTTAAATTTAACTATGATTGTAGGTGAGTAGCGGTATTCCCCAATTTTTATTTTACACTCCCTTGATGAATAATGGAAATCAGCATGTTTTCAAATGTTGGCCTCTTGGATACCTTCATTTGTGATGTGCCTGTTCATGTTTTTTGTACTTTTAATTTTATTGGGTTATCTATCTTGTTCTTATTTATATGAAAGTCTTTCATTCATTGTAAACACAAAATTTATATTATGTATAATTTTTGTAAATATTTCTCCTCCCTCTGTTGTACACTATTTATTTTCTTAGTATTTCCTATTGAGAAACCTAAGTCCCTGATTTAACATATCTAAATGAATAAATGACTAGTTCATTTTATGCTTAGAGGTTTGGGTAAACACTTTAAAATCTTTTCCCACAAGCTCATGAGAATGTTCTCAAATGTATTATTTTATTTTTTCTCTTTTAACTTTTTCCATTTGTGTCTGCAATTCAACTCAATTTAATATTTTATGGTATGAGTAGGGTCAATTTTTATATTTTTCTTTCTACATGGATATCCAATTGAATCAGAGGAATTAAGAAGACTACTCTTTCCTCATGATGTTAGATTTTTCTCTTTGTTATAATCTTTATGTCTATTTATCTATCTTTATGTCCATTTATGTATCTGGCTTTTCTATTCAGTACCATTCATGTACCGCTCTAGCCTTGCCCTAACACCAAGGACAAGAAAAAAAAATATCTTTCTGAAGGGTTGAAAAAATATCTTTACCTCACCCATCCTAAGTTCATAGAAGCCCCTGTAACAGAAAACAATTAATAAGAAAAAGCATACAGATATATTTCATATAAAATTTACATGACTTGAGAGTCTTTATAAGGAAATGAAGGCCGAAAGAAATGGGTAAACCCGTAGATTTTTTACAGGTTTTACAAAGAGTGGACAGTTTCAGAGAAATATGATTGGACAAAATGTATGATTTAATGGCAATAAACTGGGGGGAACTTAGCAAGATCTGTTTGTTCAGATTCTACTTTGTATTTCTGTGTCCTCAGAGATAAGGGTGCTCCTTTCCTCTTGGTATAGAAGATACGCCTCCAATGAGGGTCTTATGACCTGCTTCAAGGGAAAGCTGGAAAATCTTTCCTAGGTTTTATTTCCTGCTTTAAGAGAAAAAGGCCAGAGAAAGTCAAAGGGCAGCCTTTCTGATTCTGTTGTTTTCTCAAATGCCAATGTGCTATATGGGATAGGAGGTCCTGAACCTCATCGCCACTCTGTCTTAATTAAATTGTTTCATGATACAGATAGATACCACCCAGACATTTACTCTACTTCCTTTTATTTTAAAGTGTCTTGGTTGTTTGGGGGGATTTGCTTTTCGATGTATGTTTTAGAATTGACTTGGAGGTTTATGAAACTTACTGCTGGGAAAAAATAGACATGTGCATGATTTACTCTGGTAAAAATATTGAGATGTTCTAATTAATTTAGATTTTCTTCAATGGCTTTCAACAAGTTAAATAAACTTCTTCATAAAATGATGTTATATATCTCATTAGATATATAATGAATATGGTGGTATAGCCATCCACCCTTTTTAAAAAGATTTTTTACAAGATTTTTTTCAGTGTCTTGGTTTCTTAGCATTTTCAGGTGCATTTTAGTGCAACTTTGTCAAACTGCTACCATATATCCTCCTTCAAAATATTCCATTTGTTGAGACTCCTTTCAATCTATAGATCAATTTGGGAGACAGGAATTTTTATAATATTGAGCATTCAAATACACAAACATGGTATACACTTCAATTTATTGAGATCTATTATATTGTATCTCAATAATATTATATTTCTATGTGTAAATATCTGGTATATATTTTAGTAGAACTATTTCTATGTGATTAAATTTCTTTAATATAATGAACACTATAGAGTTTTTAAACCTTCACATCTAATATTTTCTTACTGGAGTTTAGAAATAAAGTTTATTTTTTATACTGATCTTTATCCAATGGCCTTGATACATTTACTTATTTAATACACTAGTGTATGCAATTGTTATAGCATTTCTATGTACACAATACCATCTATGAATAATGGCATTTTTACTTATTCCTTTCCAATCTTTATACCCACGATTGTATTTTCCTGTCTTAATGTACTGGCTACATCTTCTAATAAAAGAGGGAAGAGAGTAGCAGCTAGCTTTATTATTCCAATCTCGCTGAGAAATTTTAGACATTTTACTGTAGGTGAGGGAGTAACAAAAGTTTTCTATAAAGAGTTGGGTGTATGTATCTTTAGACCTGCAGAGCATAATCTCTGTCATTACTATGAAACTCTGTCAGTTCAGGACAAAAGCTATCAGAAATAATAATCAAATGAATAACTATGGCTATGTTCCTATGTAACTTTATTTAGAAAACAAGAATGGGTTACATTTGTCCTGTGGGCTATAGTTTGCCTTTCTAGTGTAAGAAATCTCTTTAGTATTCAAATTTCTAGCAGTTTTGTGTAATGAATAAGCTTTATTTAATGGTTTTTAATGTAATATTACGTAATAGCTTTATCTTCCTTGTTCTAGAAGGAATTTTCAGAATTGCCAAAATATTTTAAAAATATTAAGCAATTTGCATTCCTGAAGGATATTCTAACTGTATGTGATGCATTATTTTTTGTTTTTAATCTATTGGTGGATATTGTAAAACATATTTTTAGAATTTCATTTAGTTGCACTGCGCTTTAACTTTTAAAAATGTAATTTTTAACTATTATGGGTACATAATGAGTGTATACACTCATGGGGTACATGTGATGTTCTGATACAGGCGTACAGTGTATTATAATAAAATCAGGGTAACTGGGGTATCCATAATCTCAAGCATTTATCATTTCCTTTTGTTAGGAACATTTTAATTCTATTCTTTAAGTTATTTATCTATTTATTTTGATACAGAGTTTCGCTCTTGTCGCCCAGGCTGGAGTGCAATGGCACAATCTTGGCTTGGCTCACTGCAACCTCCGCCTCCTGGGTTCAAGCAATTCTCCTGCCTCAACCTCCTGAGCAACTAGGATTACAGGTGCCGGCCATCACGCCTGGTTAATTTTTAGTATTTTTAGCGGAGACGGGTTTTCACCATGTTGGCCAGGCTGGTCTCGAACTCCTGACCTCTGGTGATCCACCAGACTCGCCCTCCCAAAGTGTTGGGATTACAGGCATGAGCCACTGTGCCCGGCCAAGTTATTTTAAAATGTACAGTAAATTCTTATTGACTATCTTCACCCTGTTGTAGTATCAAGTACTGGATCTTATTCATTCTAAGTGTATTTTAGTACCCATTAACAGTTTGCACTTGCCCCCAACCACCCAACATTTTTTTAAAATTATTTTTCTCTTGCTTTTCTGTCAGGATTATATTGTTCATACTGAGTATGGAAGCATTTTTTCCTTATTTAACTCTGGCAAATATCATTTAAAGATTTGCTATTTTTTTCCTTAATTATTTGGTAGTTTTTTCATAGTGAGATCATTTGGGCATGAAGTTTTCTTCTGGAAAGGCTTTTAATGGCAGATTAAAATAATTATATAGATGCAGTACCTTTCAGAATTTGTATATATCTTCTCCTGTCAGTTGTGCTGTGTTTTTCAGGCACTTTTTTTTTTTAATAAAACACATCAACTTAGTTGGTAAATTTTGTCATTAAATTATCATTCTTAGATTTCTGCAGAATCTATGGCAGCGGAATAGATCCCGAAGAATTCTTTAATTCTGATTTTATTTTGTCTTTTTTTCCCTTTCTGTTTTTGTCCTTTTTACCCCCTTGCTAGGATTTATCAATGTATTAGTCTTGTTAAAAACTAAATTTTGACATTTTTGCTGCTCCATAAGCATTTTTTGTTTCATTTATTTCTTTCTTGTCATCGTTTCCTTGCTTCTATTAGTGTGTGTGTGTGTTCACTTCTATTTTCTTTTCTAACTATTTGAAACAAATCTTTACTGTTACTGCCCTTAGCTACTCACTGTCTCAGAAGGTCTTTAGATTAACAATAGAAAGAGTGTTGCTTTAAGATGATAAAATTAATCACTTCCTACCCACTATTGTAAACTCTCAGTAAGTGTGAGTTAAGTTTATAGGGACACTGAAATTGCATCTTCTTTTTTTGATCTCCTTTAATTACTTTCCATTATACTGCACCAACTATTAAATTTATTTTGATCATGCTCATTTCACTTATGCAGTCTATTCCCCTTCGCTAGTGAACTTAAGACTAGCATGTATCTATCATGCTAAAACTGATTGCTTGTAATGAGTAATAAATAAAAAATATTCTCAACTTACATATGATCTATTTCTTCTGATAATCTTTTATTCTTATCAGATATACTCAACTTGAATGCAAAAGGTAGGAAAGACCAAACTGAGCAGTCCACAGAGGGAAGTTTCTCAGGGCACAGAACAAGGCAGAAAAGGGCAGGATGAAAACATTTCATCTGAGTGTGTGGCTGACAGGAAAAGTGTTTCTTTCCAGTAATAATTTGTAAATTACAAGTTGTGGAGACAGCTACTTAGAAACTAAATATTCATTTCCCTTATACAAATAACATTAACTTATATTTTGTAGATAAATGGTATTTAGAAATCAATAGGCTACAATTTTCTATTTTGATTTCATGATGAATTTGATTTTGACATTTTATTAACATAATCACTTGGTTTACTTCATAGATATATTAAGTTATACTTATGTAATCAAAGTTGAATTGTTAATAGGCAGCCATGATCTTAATTTATTGAATAATATTAATTTTTTTCTATAGGAATTTCTCCTAATCACTTTTATTCAAGTTGAATTAACAACAATATTTGGATCAAATATGTTATTTCTGAATATTTATTTACATCTTCCGTAATCAGCAAATGATTAATACTAAAGAGCCTACTATAAATTTATCTTTGAGCTAGTGTAGAGAAAGAGATAGTACAGGAAATAAAATCTATTGCTTATCTCCCTAATCAACTTCTATTGCACGTGAGAAGTCGAGGGAACCATAAATCATATAAAAGTGAACACAATGAAGATTTTTTTTCATAAACCAATTGTAAATTGTTTGCTCACATTAAAATTCATATACATATGGCAAACATCCATTTTATGCAATGCTATGCAATAGAAGTGTGGGGGAATGTTGCTACCACAAGAAAAACTATGGCCGGAATGTATTTATCTTGTGATCCTCTACAAAGCTGCAGCTCTGATCAGTATCACATAATAGTACTGTTTTTAATCAAGGTATTGACATCAACCCAATTCAATATCAATTATATCTAAAATTTCTCTCCACTTCCTTTTATTCAGTGTACATTTAGATTATTCAGAAATAGTAGAAGAAAGATTTATTGTATATACTTGTGCATTTGTTGCAGAGTTCTTTCTTACTAGTATCTGGCCTTCATTTATTTCAAGGTTCTTTGTTATTGGTTTAGGTCTAGATTTTTATGTACTGCATTGACCTAAGCCAAATCTCTGTTTAACAGAATCAAATTAGTTTGATTTCATAGATCTCATGAGGCTTTCATAAACTTTCTTTATATTTTAGTCATGAGGATGCCATAAATAATTAGTGGCAATCAAAAATCTCTGCGGCTTCAACTATTCTAATTCCCACCTTGACAGTCAATTACTGCTACTGTTCCTACCTTACCTTTGAAGGTTAATTACAGCTACTTGGATTGTACTATCCACGTATCTTATCTTCCCTATTGAAACTGGGAAACCACTTCCATCGCAGAATCATCTCTGGCCTACAGATGAGAATAGCCAACAGAGTATTTTTCAAATAAACTGACCTTTTCCTCACCAATGTCCTTCTTTGTGTTTTGGTGAAACAAGGCTTTTGTGGTTCTCCTCCAGGGCCATAATGAGGGAATGGGTGAATAACTTTATAATTTCCACTTTCGCAGTACTTAAGATAAATTCTTATGTATTGCAAAATAAAACCGAAAACATATCTAGCATTTCACCTTCATTTCCCATTGGCCACCATCAGTACAGTTTTCAAAAATCAGAATCTCTAGATAGTGCAGGCATATTAATGAATTCATTACAATCCAAACTTATGTTTAGTGCCCTAAACATAAACTTAAAATGTAATTCTCTAAATATATATCGCAAAACATGTCCTTCTGTTTTGTTAAAAAAAAAAAAAAGTTAAACAAATTTCCATATATTTTTTTAAATAACCAAATTATTTTGTTGTATTTCTCCTACTGACTTAGTCTTATTCAATAGTGTTTCAATCATTTTCTCTTCTTGTTCATGAGGAAGGGATTCCCACTCCAGGGTATGAGAATGACTCAACACATGAGACCTGCAATTGGACAGATGAGATGGACAGCAGTGTTTTAGTCACGTAGACTCACAGTCCCAGGGAGAAGAGCACAGCATGTCATGCAGGGTTACATGGGGATGTGCTTGAAACAGAGTGGATAAGCAGCAGCTGTGGAAAGCAGGCCTTGTAGTTTCAAGAGGGTGCTTATCCTTTTTCATTCCCTGGGAAAAATGTGATTGCCTCATTTGACCTATGGTCTGACAGAAAACTGAAACCTTCTGTGCTCAGGGATAAGCAGGAACTTCACCTGGTCCTGTTGATAAGGAGAGTTGTTTGGTTAGGAGACTTTACCCATATGAGCGGAGGAGAGGAAGTTGTAGCTACGCCATTTGAGACCCTCCTGATTTCAACAGATGTTAAAGCATCACTTAGTATTGGACTTAGATGTTAAACTTTACTTCACAACTAGGCTTCTCTGGATGTTTGGAACTAAAAAAAAGCTGAGAGAGAGAGCTGAGAAATTGTAACCAAAACCAGATTCAGCCATTTGCTGCTCAAAAACCACACTTGAAAGACAAGGGTTTGTGTTGATATGGCTCTTATGATTGGAGGAACACCAGGGTCCTTGGTCTCATGCCGGTTTGGATAAAATGACACAGACACACGTGGAGTGGTTTTTAGGAGCAAAAAGTTTAATAGGCAAGAAAGAAGGAAGGAAGAAAACAGGTCCCCCATACAGAGACAGAGGGAGGGCGGACTCGAACAAACAGAAAACCCCACGTGCAGAGGCGGAAAAGTGGCTGCTTATACTGGATGCTGGAGGAGGCTGTGTCTGCTTTGCATAAGGCTCAGGGGATTGGTTTGACCAAGTGTGTCATTTACGTAGCCCGTGAAAAATGTGGCCCTCCCACTTTAGTCCTTTCATATGCAAATGAAGGTCACCATGATGTTTCAAACACATGGTGTTATCTGGAGGTGGCCATGACACCTGGTACACCTAGTAAGAAGGAAAGGACAGCGGGAATTGCCACATTGAGTGAACCCAGTTTCTAATGGCTGGCATTTGCATATCAAAGCTTGCCAGCCTGGCTCTTCAAGCAGCTTTTTCTGTTAGAAAAGAGATGGTTTAAGGTTTGTTTCTTATTACAGGAAAATTTCCACCGAGAACATTTACTCTTACTATCTGCCTAAAGAATTATTTCTTAATAACTCTTGTATCAGTGGGAGGAAAAGCAGGTTTACCCAGAAAAACCAGCAAAATCAAAAAGATCATGAACTAAAATTCAAAAGTACGATCTTAAGTCAGTACAAATTTTAGGCTCTTTCTACATTAAGGACAGAGAGAAGAGGCAGGGGTTGACATCAAGAGGCAACTGATGACTACAGATATCTGGGTGACAGCAAGGGTCTGAGGAAACTGGGAACTTTTTTGCCCTTAGTCAGGTCACAATTCACCTCTAAATCTTTAATAAAAGACAGTTAGTTGTTTTCATACGTTTCCTTTAATTCCGGAGTTATTTTTTAGAAACTACATGATTGCCATTACTGCTTGTTATCTCAGTAGTCTAAAATTATCCTAACCTACTAGCAGGGACCAGCAAAGGCCCTTTGAATAGAAATGGAGTTAGGCTAGTCCTTTCCTTGTTTCACTGTTACAAAATGAGGGCTATTAGCCTCCCCTTGAAAAGTCATTGCCTTGGGCAATATTCTTACAAGTCCCCAAACAAGATAGAGGCCTCTGCCTCAACAGGAATGAAAAGGCTCCTTTGGCTAATAAGGACAGCTCAATTTGGTTTGGAAATTGGGATGCTCTCCGTATCCCATATCCTCTCCAGAGTCCCTATTTTAATTCTCATTCCTTATTGGTTTATGATCAATGTTCTATTTTTCATATAAAAGAACTGGTAACATGGTAAATTTGATTAGTATAATAATTTAATAATGTACATGGTCAGATTATAATTTTTTTCACTACTTTAACTCCATGATAATTAGACAAAAGTGATTCATTTGGGACACTTATTTAAATGTTGATTTTCCTTGAACAGAGAATTTAAAACTTTTGGCATCTAATGTACTTTTTTCAAGCTCTCAGTGCAATCACAAGCACCACTCAACCCACGGTTCTTATATTTATCTTGTGGTTCACAATGTTCCATGACAACAGCCATTTAGTAACTGAGGTTTTAGCTTCAAGATGGACTTCACTTTCAATAAGTGCAGGTGGTCATTGTGGAAGATTCATGGAACACCATGGTTACATATATTTATATAAATTATTTTTAAACTCAACCAGCTTAGTTTACCAATACCTATTCTCATTTTTATGATGATCTGTTTCATAAAGTAATTGTATTTACTGATTATAGTGTCAATTAAGATTCTAACTTGCAGACAAAGCAGGCTATTCTGATTTGCTACGTGGAAAAATGTATTGATTAATATATATTAGAAAGCTTATAGAATCATTAATAGAGCTAGAGAAAAGGGCTCATAGAAAACTTTAATAATGACAATCAGAATCACTCCACAAATTGATTTGAAAGACAACACTGTCATTACTACCTGCAATACAATAATGCGATTGTAATAAAACCTCTACATCTACCAGGAAACTTGATCATATACAATTTCTATCGATGCTTTTGGTTGCCAGGCTTCTCTAAAACATCTCTCTCCATTACATAAATGACTTATGAAGAGTCCTTTTTCTTAAATAGCTCCCACATTATCTAAAATGCCTGTGGGTCTGATTGGTAAAACATTGGTAGGTTACATTCCTTCTTTATATTGGAGAGACTTTTGACAAAGACTATTTATCCATGACAGGACGTAATTCCATTATGTTAGGGGTTCCTGCAATTGAATGTTAAATCCTACTTGTGGAGAACTCTACTGTAGTAAAAAATATTTCTTCGAGACTGGTGTGTGTGTGTGTGTGTGTGTGTGTGTGTGTGTTGCATGTGTGTATGTATGTTGGGACTGGGGTTGATGTGTGTATTTGGCTTTATTTTTGTATGGGTATATTTTATACCAATTACCCTCAGGACTATTAGAAGAATAAACTGACCCGAATACAAATCTAAATGTTTAACTGATGGGCATAACTAGTATGCACCAATCTATAATTGTTTTATCAACCTTTGAGAATCCTTCTGTAAGCCTCTGGAAAATTCTGCAACAAATACCTAAGGGAAATGTACTATGGGGTTGAAAATCAAAACGAGTAGGCAAGTTGAGAGAAAAGTGGTCTCTGTTGGTGGGGCCAGATGAGATTAGGAGAAGGAGGTGATTTCATAGACTCCTCAGTCAAACCTGAAGAAAAAATGCTAAGTTTGTAATGGAGGCATTTATGAGACTGATAGTTTGACTTTGAAGATGTAATCTATTTATTTTTATAAAAGAAGTGGTATCTAACATATAATTGAATTTTTACTATTTATAATGTATTTTTATATTTTCCTCAAACTTCAGTAAATCTGAAACATGTGGTCTTTCTTTGTGGATGATGGGAAATAAATAGAGGGAACAGCAAAGGAATATGTACCCTACCCAACATTAATTTCCCCCTTAACATCCATTGAGAAGGATCAGCATTTTCTCAAAGGCACTTTGTCCAAGAAATTGAGAAGATGAATAGCCACAGAGTAAGTGAGCTGCTATCCATGTCAAAGTGGAGACAGCAGTAAAAATTAAAAAAAAATACAGAGAAGGTGACAGAATGACAAATGATGAGACAAAACCAACACCTAGCTCTCCTTCCATTTTGAATAAGCATATATATTACATCTCCTAGATAGGAAGGAAAAAAGCAACACTTTTACTAAGTTATATTAATTAACAATAACATCCAGTCTTCTCACAACAAAAATAATAACTCTGTGAGATAATGCACATGTTAATTATCCAGAGTCAGTCATTCCACAATGCATATATACTTCAAAACATCATGCTGTACATAATAGTACATACACTTTTATGTCAATTTAAAATAATTGAAAAATAGTTAATAACAAATATGTTGCCAAACTGTATAGGACTGGTATTCAAAATAGTAGAACCTTAAACAAATTTGCTAACAAAATATTAAATCCATTTGCAGCGCCGATCTTTGTGGATGTGTTACAACCTTTACAAATATCATAATAATAGAAGAAAATTACTAATTTTTCCACTGTGAATTGACAAACAAATTTCCACTCTGAATTGACCAATAAATTACAAATTGGCAGTAAACTCAGTATTTTTTTTTTATCCAGCCAGTACTGAATTCCGTACTCTCCTGATAATCTTCTTTGTAAGTCATGTTCCCACCCCCCTCTTTTTTTTTTTAGCTTGCTATCTTCCTTTGACAACTAATTTCCTGTTCTTTCCCATTATTCAATGTGAGAAAGTAAATACTAAAAAAAGGAATGAAAGTAAAAGACTGTTCTGAGTTTCACGTCATGCAAGGGTTATCCAGAATTGTTTGTAGTTTGGAGTAAATCATTAATCTATCATAGAGTCATACTTTTCTATCATTTTTAAAAATATATATTCAAATAGGTTCAAAGGAAGGTAAGTGAGGCTAATAAATACTGTGAAATAACCAAAGTAGAAAAATGTGGGCCAGGCGTGGTGGCTCACGCCTGTAATCCCAACATTTTGGGAGGCCAAGACGGGTGGATCACGAGGTCAGGAGATTGAGACCATCCTAGCTGACACGGTGAAACCCTGTCTCTACTAAAAATACAAAAAATTAGCCGGGAGTGGTGGCGAGTGCCTGTAGTCCCAGCTACCCGGGAGGCTGAGGCAGGAGAATGACGTGAACTGGGGAGGCAGAGCTTGCAGTGAGCCGAGATCGTGCCACTGCACTCCAGCCTGGGTGACAGAGCAAAACTCTGTCTCAAAAAAAAAAAAAAAAAAGAAAAAAAGAAAAAGAAAAATGTGATTAGCATTTTCATAAAATCTAAGTCTATGTTAGCATATATATATATTACATAGATATAGCTTTCTCTCCATATATAGATATCAAGTAGATATCTAGACATAGAGATATTATTTATATATATACACATATATACAGAGAGAGACAGAGAGTTATGCGTGTGTGTGTATATACATATATATAGAAAGAGAGGGAGAGTTATATGTGTGTGTATATACATATATATAGAAAGAGAGGGAGAGTTATATGTATGTAACTAAACTCATCCAAACCAGAATAATCATTCAACTATCTATCTGTCTATCTATCTATCTATCTATCTATCTATCATCTATCTATCTATCTATACATAAAGCAAGTATATCTCAAAGTAGTGGAAAAACTTTTAAAACATTCTAAATGACCAATAATTCTTACTTTTGGTAATGAAGACGACACTCTTGAAGTCAACAGAAAAAGTAACAACAAGAACAATAACAAAAGCCTTTGAGGCATACATTTTCTAGCTGAAAGCAACATAATTCACAAAAGCATTGATCAGAAGAACAAGGCTGCAGGAATGATATTTTTCTCTGGACACCATGAAAGATATGGGGATTCTAGTCCATTTAATCACCAAAAGAAAAACAAAATCCTCCAGAATTAATAGTTTGGAGATAATTCTAGTTGAAACAGGAAACCAATATAAATCTGCCAAGATAGGACTAATGTGTTGTCTCTTCACAGTGAAAGTTAAATTATGATCCAACAAGTTCTAGACATGCTGTAATTTGAAGATAGTCTTATCAAAAAAGCCATAAAAATAAATGTTACAGTAACCGGTTGCTGTAGCAACTGTGATGTGGAATAAATAAATGAGAACTTCATAAAAGCAAGTTATACAAAACATGCAAAAATGTGGCATAACTCATAAGGTATTAAATTCACATAAATATTTTAAAGCCTCATTAAAATATGAATGCTTCATTGCTTTTTGTGAAAGTGTCAGGTGTTTAAAAGCTTAAAGGTGCATATTAAAAATGCAGGCAAGTACTGTGCATGGTGGTACACACCCGTAATCCCATATTGGGAGGCTGAGACAGGCAAATTACTTGAGCCCAGGAGTGTGAGACCAGTCTGGGCAACATGGTAAAACCTTGTCTCTACAAAAAAAAAAAAAAAAAAAAATTAGCAGGTATGGTGGCATAGGCCTGTGGTCCCAGCTACTGGAGAGGCTGAGTTGGGAGAGTCACCTGAGCCCGAGAAGTTGAGGCGGCAGTAAGTCATGATTATCCCACTGCACTCCAGCCTGGGAGACGGAATGAGACCCTATCTCAAAAAAAAAAAAAAAAAAAAAAAAAAATTTGTAGTCCAGGTGCTGTTACTCATGCCTGTAATCCCAGCACTTTTGGAGGCCAAAGCAGGAGGATCACTTGAGCCTAAGAGTTCGAGATCAGCCTGGGTAAACTAGCAAGACCCTGTTGCTACAATGAATAATAAAAAAGACAGCCTGGCATGGCGGTTCATACATGTAGTCCTAGATACTAAGAAAGCTGAAGTGGGAGGATTGCGTGAGCCCACGAGTTCAAAGTGAAAGTGCCCTGTGATCATGCCACTGCACTCCAGCCTGGACAATACAGCAAGACCTTGTATTTGTTGTTTGCAAGATGGAGAGCTTCCATTCAAAAGGAAAACAAAAGATAGCCTTTAAGATCTTATGAGTTATAAATCTGAAGATTAAATATTAGTAATACCATTGAAGCATATCTTGTTTTTAAAAGTCATCTCTTCTTATTTGCAACAACGTGGATGAAACTAGAAGTCATTATGCTAAGTGAAATAAGTCCAGTACAGAAAGACAAATACTGCAAAATGTGACTTACTTAAAAGTCAAATTTATAGAAGTAGAGAGTACAGTAGTGGTTACCAGGCATGAGGGAAGGTGAGAGAAGAAATGGGGAGATGGGTGCAAAGTTTCAGTTATACAGGAGGAATAATTTTTTGAGATCTCTTGCATAGCATGGTGACCATAGTTAATGACAATATATTACAAATTTCAAAAGTGCTGAGAGAGTAAATGTTAAATATCTCACTACAAATTATGTTATGTATGTGAGGCGATGGATATGTTAGTAAGCTTGATTTCATCATTTCACATTGTATGCAAATATGACAGCATCACATTGTACTCCATAAATGTATACAATTATCTGTCAAATAAAACTTTTTAAAATTGAGAAAAAATTGCATCTCCTGAAACGATTTTCTTCTTTTATCTATTACTCTCCCATGTTTACATTTTTGTCTTTTCTTATCCTTGTCTTTATTGTTTTTCTTTAAAACTTAACATTTTCAAAATATTTTTCTTATTATGTGTCCCACCACAATTAAGTAGGTAGAATAGTATTATTCCTATTTTTCAGGTGAATGAACATGAGCTTTAATAATATTCTATGTTGGTGTAAAATTTTAGTTTTAAAAAATCTTCCTTCAAAGTCATGGAGAAATACCTTACTGAGCTTTCTTGTAGAGTGCCACAATGTCCTCAAGAGAAGTAAGTAGTGGTTGAGTACATGATTATAGTGTTAGTTTATTTATGAGATAATAATCATGAAATTTTAGAGACAGACTGAAATATGTCAACGTTTCTATTGAGTTTATGCAATATAATCCAGAATTTAATTTAACTAATTTGACTGTAGGAACCCAAATTTCCATTAAGCTAAGTAACTAAAATGGCAACATGTTTCAAAATTGCATTCTCACTGTGAGCCAAGGTAAAAAGAAATCTCGAAAATTTACTTATAATTCAAGCAGCTTTCTGTCTTGTATTCAAAAATATAATATTGAATAACTAATATACTTTATGTAAAACATTTTAAATGGAGTAGGTGCTTTCCTATGTTGCATCTGAAACAAAAGTTTTCACCTGAGTCAGTATTAACCTCTTTGAAAATTAAGAAGAAAAGATCTGTTAAAACAGTATGAGATCAACATAAAGAGATAAATTGACATAAGAAGATATACAAATCTTAATCACATATAAGCATTTAGGACTTCATATGTTGTTATCTCATTCTGTTTATATTTTTTTCTTACATCTGTGAGATACTTTGTGTCAAACCCAGCTATCTGCCTTTGTAAAACTGATCAGTCTCTTATACCTTATTATTATATTTCCAAGTTTCTTTGCAGAAGCAAACAGTCCAGTGTCCAGAGTAATGGTTACTTTCCCAGCCTCCCACGAAGTAATGGATAGAAATCTAACATACTTGCAACAAATGAGATGTAAGTGGAAGTCTACTGGTGAGATTTTTCAGACAACTTGATTGTTCTCCTGACAAGGTTAAATAATTAGCTTGTGTACTCATTTTGCTTTTTTTTTTTTTTTAACCTCCTTTACTTTCATTTGTCTGTTCTACTCTTCTTGCTTAGAGTATGGTTGCAATGCTGGAGTTTTCAGCCCATTTTGTGGACATGAGACTGTAAAATCCATGTGAAGGTAGGTAGACTAAAAAGATAAACAGTGCAAATACATTGATGATATCATTAAGGTACAGAACAGTGTCAATTTTGGCTTGTTCAATATTGGGGCATTGTTTTTATGTCAGATTAAAAAAAAAACTTCTTTGACAATTCAGTTTCCTACAGCAGAAATTTGATATAGTTCTATTGGTGTCCTAAATGCTCTATTTATATACAGGTTTAGTCACATCAGGAAACAAAATATTTTTGATCATTTCATTTTATTATAAGAGTCATATTTTTCTATACTTCTTAAGTGCCATCTATAGCATCAGAATAGGTCAATATTTTTCCGTTAAAGGTGTATTCATAAAGATTATAATAATATCTATATGCTTTATTTATGTGGTTATGACCTACGCTACTTTTAGATTTTTTGTTATTCTGCAAGAGCCCAAATAAAAAGATAATTAAAATACAGATTACATACATAAGTCCATCTATTTGATAGTTCCTTTTCTTCTGGAAAGTTTGCTGCTATATATAAACTTTTTTTTTAATCTGATAGAAATACTTGATTGGGGCATCACACATAGTCTCAGAGAAAAAAATGTAATAGACTCAAGAGTCTCAGAACAAAAAGCTCAATAGACTAAAGTATTTTAACCTCAGTTTGCATTTCACTTTTAAATTTTTAGCACACTGACACTGCTTTATCATGAGAAAAGATCATAATAAGAAGTGCATTTACTGTGACATATGGTTACTTTGGAAACCTTTGTTACTTTGATATATTTATATAATTTACTAATTTACTAATGCAAAAAATTTAGATAAGTGAACTCAAAATATTTAATCTGAAATCTATTAAGTTTGAAACTATTACAGGCAAGTCCCCATAGAAACTTAAATAGATTTGAAATTCATGAAACTTGCAAACAAGCTCAAACAAAAATTTAAAAAATCATTTTATTTTTGCAAATACCAACATGAGGTATTATTCTTATATCCTTGTGGCATACGGATACTTTTAAATTCCAGCAAGACTTTCTTTGATCTTCATTCATAGATGGATATATTATTTGAGTCTCACATTAGATTAAAGAAAGCTTAACAAAATTTAATAAGTAAATAATGAGGTGTGTTTTTAATTTTTTTGTTAGATACCACAACTTCTGATGCAGAAAAACAATAATCATACTTAAAAGACTTTAAAGTAGAGAAATTATATGTAATGTGCCTTTTGAGCAGAATGTGACATGGGCTATATATAGTTTGGCCATTCTAATAGAGTTTATACCACTGTAAGTCTTTTCATATTGTTTATAAAAGCAATTACATGCTGATTCAGAAATCACATTTCACAGCTTCCCTTGTCAGATCACCATATGATTAAGGCTGGCAATGATTGTTTTCTTTCTTCCTAATCAAATGGCCTGGCCATTTCTCAAGGTCAGAAGAGTGTGAAAATGAAGTTCACTGTCTCGGCAGCCATCTTCCTTATGCTTTTGTTGCACCTCTCTTCCCACTAGGTAAGCATCACCTCCATTACTGTCCTTCCTGCTGACTTCTAGGTTACTCTTGCCCTCACCACCTATGTATTCTGTTGTGATGATTGCCTAACACTTAGAAACTGTTTCCAAGTATCAGGTCTCAAAAGAAAGATGCCTTGCCAATAACTCCAACAAACACAGTATCTGCACTACTGAGTTTTTCTTTGTCAGACCACAAAAAAAAAAAAAAAAAAAAAAAAAAAAAAAAAATGAGGTTTGGACTCAGATTGCCTAGGTTTAAATTTTTGTTTCACAGTGGCTGTGTGATCTTGGTCAAGTTCTTGAAATTCTCTGTTCTTCACAATTGTTGGTGCTAAAAATTGAGGATAAAAACAGTGCTTACCTTATGGGGTTATTGCAAGAATTAAATCAGGTATTGTGCATAAAACTAAAACTAATAGTTCTCATAAAACTAGAACTACAACTCTTACATACTAATCATGTCACTGATTCACCAATAATTGCGTGACATTTTACTATAATACAATATAAGTAATAGTATATTTGAATGACACTAATTTCATTGTTATTTTGAAAGAAATCATAGGGAAAGAAATCATACTGATATTAAAATAGTGTCGAATTCTATGTTTTGAGCTGAAATTGTGGGGATGCAAAATGGAATACAAAATAAATGCATGAATGCAGAACCACACATTATCATGAACAGTAACATGGGCACAGGACAAGGCAAGAGCTTTTAATCCTATCCTCTTCAGGTTCAATGTCATTTCCTCCTTTTGTGGCTGGGTTGATTTTAAATTTGTTGCATTATTATAGAGAGCATCAATTTAAACTAAGGAAAATATCACTTACCTTCTATATTGTAACACATGATAAGCACTCCATGCATAATATTATTGTAACATTCTTATCATAATACATTGCTGTTTTCTTGTATAGTGGCCTCTTACGTCTTATGCATTATCACTGCAGTCTCAAGATACTCAATGGGTAAATCTTCAGACTGTTTTTCTTATTGCATATATTTATCTAATATCTCAATTGATAATATTGTGCAAACCTCTATAATTAGCATAAAATGATTTCCTTTTATTTCATAATATAGAAAATATACGTTTAAATTTTTCCATAGTACTTTATTTGAGAAGATATTTTTACTTCAGTAAAACAAGAATTTGCAAATTCCCTTATTATAGAAGGAGTATGTTAAAGACAATGTGTCCAGACATTTTAAAGTTATCATCTCATCTTAATTCTTAAACAAGTATTTGTAAAGTTTTCTGAACTTGGTAATACTAAAATGTAATTGTTTCAGTTCCTCTAATTAACAAGTAGTTATTAAACACAATTTTGTAGAAGCAATTTTTTATTAGTTTAGCATGTGGTATTGTATTCTAACTAGATTATACACTAAGCAGAAGGATATTAAGGAAAGAATATAGAAAGAGTTATTCCTTTAAGAAAAGTGACCTGATTAGGGAACTCGGGGAATATAATTATTTAAAAAAATGTAGACATTACTCAGTTCACTGACTGTAAGTAAACTAGTAAAGAAGCATTTCTACCACCAAGGCATGTGTGCGTTTGTTGACAAGGAAAATAGAAGTAGGAATATCGAGAGAATTTCTGGGAAAAAGAAGTGCCTCTGCCTGAGACCGAGTCTTGATCTGTTGCCCAGGCTGGAGTACAGTGGCATGATCTTGGCTCACTGCAACCTCCGCCTTCCAGGTTCAAGCGATTCTCCTGCCTCAGCCTCCTGAGTAGCTGGGATTACAGGTGCCTGCCACCACACTGGGCTAATTTTTTTAATTTTTATTACAGATGGGGTTTCACCATGTCAGCCAGTCTGGTCTCAAACTCCTGACCTCAGGTGATCCACCTGCCTCGGCCTCCTAAAGTGCTGGAATTACAGGCGTGAGCCACTGTGTCTGGCCTCTTTTAGCCAGTTTTTAAAAGGACTGTAATCCATAACCTCATTATCTGGCTTGCCCCAAAACTGTGGCAAAGTGTCCTATCGGAGATTCACTATAAAATCTTAGAATATTAAAAAGCAAAGTAGTTTAATTTTAGTCTTGTCCTCATCATATAAACATAACAATTTTCCCAAAGAGTACTTGTTGTAACCTAGTATTGTTAAAGAGAGAATAATTATTCAACAATACTTGTTAAGGTATTGTAAGGCGGACTTTATTGAAAACCATCACAATTGGTATATATGAACCACAGCAATGGGATTTTGCAGTAGGGGAGAGAGATTGGACTCCACTCTGAATATAGCGTGGGCAGGTGGGACTTTATAGCCACAGAGCAGGGTGGATAGTCAGTGGATGAAAAATTACTAATAGGACACATCAGGAATTAGAGGTATTCTGGCTACACTGACCTAGCAGGATTCCTGCTGAAGGCAGGCCAGGGTGATCAAACATCTCCTGGAGGACAGCGAATGAAGAACCCAATTAAATATTTTGGGTTATTAGACATCAGGGAGAGGGAGATTGATTCTAGCTAACCTGATTTAGCAGGGTTCTTTGCTAAAGCTGGATTTTGCAAGAAAGTGCACAGGCAGGCTTAGGAAAAGTTTCCGGAGGCTGACTAAAGTTTGGTCAAGCAAAGAATCTTTGTCCGTATGAAGATAATCCAAATTTATGCACACCATATGCTTTGGACTCACTTTACGGTAAAAGCTGAAAATTACTGCAGCACAGTGGTGATTTGTGATCAGAAGAGTCTTAAAAGGGCACAGCTTCAGCTGGTTTAAGGAAAACGATGTGTCTGCTAAGGACTAGTAGCTATGAATGACTTTAGTAACCTGTATGCACAGAAAGAAAAATGACTGCCATCCTAAGACACTGAAAAAAGCATAATGTATTTCTTTTACATTTCTCAAAGATTTTGCCATTTTTGTGCCTTAATCCTGCCACCTGCTGGTGTTACATAGAACTGAAAAGAAATGGCAAAAATATTTTAAAATGAATTTTACAGGAAACATACAATTGTTTCAAATTGCTCTAGTATAGTAACTAATGTTTTTCAGCAAAGTTAGTGTTTTTCTTAGAATATATGCCTCTTTAAAACATTATATTAATATACTCAGTGAAGGAAAATATGGAATGTTAGCGAGTGTTATGTTAATAATTTTTTTTTCATAGCTGCTTTGAGGAGTTGATATATAAATAAAAGATTTTGTCACCAAGAACTAAGAAAAGTATGCACAGTAGCAAGGTATTTTTATAGGAACTGCAAGTAATGAATTCAAATGTGGCTTTCAAAACTGTTACTTTTTTTTAAATGAATTCTTATGTATCTTTGGTTTTTCCAGCTTCTTGGCTTCCCATGCCTTTCGTGCAAATATGAGCCAGGAAATCTTAGCCACAGCAGAGCCATATGAGGAGACGCTATTGTATCACTGCTATACAATGATCATACAGAAGACTTGAGCTAAATCTGTACTGAAAGAAATTATAGGGAGACTGTGTAATTACGGTTTGCAAGGAAACCTATATGATTATAATTTGAGAAATTTAAAGAAATTGTTTTTTTCACATTTGGGGACACAATTTTTGTCTCATGAAAACTGATTATTTTTCCTTTTCAGGAGAGCAAAGACAATTATATACTCAGAAACATAATTAGTACAATACTGATTAAAGGCAAAAGACACTTTAAAAGACTGCTTCTTAGTCATGCATTTTTTTTTTTCATTATATCAAGAGACTGTCTTAGAAAAAGGCAAAAAAAAATTTCAGGGAATTAAAAGAAATTCTTCAGTATAGTTTATGCCTCATTTTTCAGTCTTTAATTCAAATTAAAATTATTTTGCTGACTAAATTGACATCTGTAAAATGCAAAAAGACAGTCATATTTTCTTCAAATAGTTTCGCATAACGTGCGGCCTGAAACAATGTCATCTTAGATAGCACTTTGTCAAGGAAAATAATCCAAGAAAACAAAAGGGAACATGAGGAGTGAGCAAGGAACAGAAAGCCAATATGCAAATAGGTTATGGAGAGGGCTGGCTCCAGGGCGACTGATGGAAGATGTGGTAGGAATGTCCTCTAAGAATCCCTGAAACTCCCAGGAAACTGATGGGAAAGACTTGATTCTTCAGCTCCAGTGTCTGATTTGTAGGTGTTTTACTCCCAAGATGTTGCATGTCAGGCACTCTGAGTTGTGCATTCATAGATACCTCAAAGCAGTAGCTGAGATTCACATGATATGGATATGAGGTGAGGTCCTTTCAGTTGCACTTGCATTAATTAGTTGGAACACATAGTGATTTGATCACTTTAGCAGCGCTTGAACAAGACAATGATAAGTTCGAGAGCTTCCAAAGAGGTATATAAAAGAAGTGACAGGTAACTCAATATTCAATATTTATTACATAATTTAAATTTTATCTATAAGTCATAAAACCTTAAAAAAGGGAACTGCACATTTCAGTTACTCAGACAGATGTATGGTATCATATAGAAAAGGTATGTGAGCATCTGACTAGCATTCAAGAGTTATAGAAGGAGGCCTGGTGTGGTGGGCCACGCCTGTAATCCCAGCACTTTGGGAGGCCGAGGCGGGCAGATCACCTGAGGTGGGAGGTCGAGACAAGCCTGACCAACATGGAGAAACCCTGTCTGTACTAAAAATACAAAATTAGCCAGGCGTGGTGGTGCATGCCTGTAATCCCAGCTGTTCAGGAGGCTGAGGCAGGAGAATTGCTTGAACCTGTAGGCGGAGGTTGCAGTCAGCCAAAATCACACCATTGCACTCCAGCCTGGGCAACAAGAGTGAAACTCTGTCTCAAAAAAAAAAAAAATTAGAGTTATAGAAGGAGAAATATTTAGACAAATCTACACAACAATGGCCCAAAGTGTTTTAGTTTGTGTCTTCGTTAGTTTGTTTTTAATATGTGTTACTTCAGAAATGAACATTTTAATTGAAGATGGGAAAGACATGGCAAATTACTTTTAAATAAATTTATTAAAAAATAATAAATATATGTTATTTCACATAATAGTAACCAACCAAATTGCTGGGTTTTTTTATATTTTAATGTGGCCTTTCTTGTTTGTTTATATTATATCTGTATCAGTTTAGAATTTGAGATGTTGAAGGTACTACTCATATCACTCCTATATAGCTGTCACTAACTTTCTTCTCTCTTGCTTTCGGTCACTGTGTTCACAGCCTTAATGGTCATGACTCTGAAAGCCCCAGAATGATCATGACTGGCAATGATTGCTAAAGGTGTCACTATTAAGGGATTTCATTTGAATTGCAAGACTGTTATGCATAGTAAATATTCCTCCATGTTTGTACCAGGGCAATCAGAGCTTGATGTCAAAGGAGCTACTGGTTTGGCTAATGGTTTATTTTTGTATTGCTGCCCAAGGTATTAGCCTGGTTTCCTTTAGTATACAAAACACTAGATCAACTACGTGTATTTACATCGTGTATATTTTTTTCTGGAAGTCAAATCTCTTACCTTCAGTCTTTAAAAAATATTCTGTTACATAAATTGTAAAAATATGTTCTCCTTTCAGATTTTGTTCAACCCTTTCAGCTTTTATTTGCAACGTTTGGTACCTAGACTCAAATATTATCCACGGAAAATAGGCAAGAATATAATTTGAGAGAGTATATGTGAATTTCTACTCAATAATTTTCCTTACAAATTGAGCATCAAAATAAATAATGCCACATTGTGTAATACCACTCACTAAACAAAACAATAACCCATTAAATAGAAAGATAAGGAAACAGGAAGGAAAAAAGGAAGAAAATAAGGAAGGGGAAAAAGTGGGGGAGGGCAGATAAAAAGGAAATAAAGGAAAGATCTCTCTTATAGCAGAAGTTAAAATTGTATATAAGTGTGTGTGTGTGTGTGTGTATACCAAAAAGCCTCAAATATTTCAAATTTGATAAACAACAGAATTTTTTATAATCTCAAGTTAGATACCTACAGCAAGCTTATTCATTAATTGCACTTATTAATTAAGGTTACAGGAAAAAACTGTGGTCACCTTCTTAATTAAGTGATAAAAGCTAATGTTACCAATACTGGGTGAAAAGCACATTATACATATGTCTTCAGCTATGATGTGCTGAGAAGGACACAGCACCAAAGGTGTGGTATGCCTGACAAACAGCATAACATGAATCTAATCTTTAGGAAATATCAGAAAAGGTCAATTTAGAGAAATTGCAGAAGATTACTGGTCTGTACTTTTTAACAATGTCAAGGTTAAGAAACAAGAAATTAAATCTGTGGAAATGTTCCAGATTAATAGATGCTTAAAAGATATGACAGCTAAATACCATATGTGATTCTGCACATAATCCTGGAAGCAGCAACTGTAAACTATAAAGGTCATTATTGGAGCAATTGATATTTAAATATGGACTACAGGTTACATTGGTGGTGTTTCAATGTTAAATTTTGTAGCATTTTACATTTCTGTTGTTATGTAAGAAAATTCCCTTTTTCTTTAAACATACAAACTGAAGTATTTAGGCATAAAGGGGTCCAGCACATCCAAGGTGCTCTCAAGAGGTTCTGAAAAACAAACATGTATACATGTAAACTTATGACAAGAGAGAATGAGATAAAATGTTAACAGCAATAAAACTGGGTAAATGTTCTAAGAAAATTAATTGTATTATTCTTGCAATTACCATGTAAGTTTAAAGTTCTGGCAAATCAAAAGATTTGAAAAGCAATCTCCCTTCCTATATATCTTTTCATACTGGTTCATCGTTCTCAGAAAAATTTGTGACTCTTGGTCTCCTGGTCCTGTAAAATATTCCCAAGAAACTTCATTTTGTTATGTGAATTGGTCCATTAACATATTACAGGATGGTCACATAACATTTAAAAGGCAGTGTATCACATCAAATTTTAACTGAAATAAAAATAAAATTTATTTCATTATTAAACATTTAAGGGTTCAATGTGCTAAGAAAAAGATACAAATGAATTTGAAGGATTTTCTACAGAGGAGACAATGAAGGATACATTCAGTCAACATTTCTAGGCCTTATTCTCCCCACTAGTTTAATATGAAATTAGCTTTGTGTTTTGTGCATTTTTCTCCGGCGTATTGTTGGTTATAAATCCTATGTTTTGGCTGTTTTTTTCATAGTGAAATATGTTGTGCCTTAAAATAAAAAATTGCTGTTTCATTGAAAATATATTTCCCAGAGGCACTTTGATCCTTCATTCAAATAGATCCCTAGAAATCTGATTACATAGGTCTTCCTTATAAAACATGTATGCATACATAATAAATATCCTACATTTTGTGATAAAAATGTAGTTAAGTGAAAAGAAAAAGAGGCTAATATCCTGTCATGCATAGTTAGTAGATATCTTATACTAATGTCCTAGATTAGGAGATATTATATAATTTTAAAATGTTTTATTGTAGAATAGTGATTAAAAATGTATCGTATATAGGTAGCGTTCAACATTAGGTCCTATTATGTATTCTGGATGAAAATGTAAATAACTAAGCATATAGTAAACAAAAACTTTTCTCTTCCCTCTCAAATTAATAAAAAGTAGTCTCATTTTTTATCAATTCTGGTTTCCCCCATGAAGGGAAATTAATTGAGCTTAAAATTTCTAATTAAAGGAAAACATTCTCAATTACTTAGTTTTGCTATGTCTTGATTTTATCCTAAATTAATACTATGTTATAGAAGTTACATTTAGAAAAGTAAGATGTTAAATTTCTGTTAGCATAGCAATGTATTTTCATATTTGGTATAATAAAATATGTACATCATAATAGTTATATGTATATTGACACAATAATAATAATAATTATTATTATTGAGAGAGAGTCTGCTCTGTCACCCAGGCTGGTGTGGAGTGGCAGATCTCTGCTCACTGCAAGCTCTGCCTCCCAGGTTCACGCCATTCTCCTGCCTCAGCCACCTGAGTACCTGGGACTGTAGGCACCTGCCACCATGCCCGGCTAATTTTTTGTATTTTTAGTAGAGATGGGGTTTCACCGTGTTAGCCAGGATGGTCTCAATCTCCTGATCTTGTAATCTGCCCGCCTTGGCCTCCCAAAGTGCTGGAATTACAGGCATGAGCCATCACTCCCAGCTGACACTATAATTATTTTATAAAATAGATAATATGGTGGTTTTTTATCTTGGTAAAGCAAAAAAGAGTGTTGTTGGTTTGTTAAGATGAATGCCTGAAACAAAAATGTATCTTCAAGTGACCTATTTCTTTGTTTTAGTATTTTTAATGGTTAAAATTTGTTAGATACACTTTTTACCATTTCACAAATATTGAACATTTTATATGCATAATAACCCTATGAGATAATTACATTTATTATCTTAATTTTAAAGATTTGGAAGAGGCAGCCCAATGACTTTAATCAACTTGTCCAGAATCCCATGCCTATTTTGCTTCTCAACAAGAAGACAGGTAAACACCATATTATTAGTTTTATTTCTGGAAGATGTGACATATATATTTAATAGTAAATACAGAAGACATTCAGTTTAAAGCTATAATTGTAAATTATATAACCTCAGCCCCCATAATATTAACAACATTTTTATGTGGTAAAGATGTTTTTGAAAGAACTCTACAGGTCACTGAAACTACAAAATGCTACTCCTTCCCCTCTTTGTCTTAACAATTGAACTTAAATCTTACTGATAAAAGTTTAGTTTCTAAGTTGTAGTAAGTAAACTTGATTTAAATTGTTTCAATGTTATAATTTATAAATAAGGTATTTCATAGCAAACCATATAAATCAATTAGTACAACTTACAGCACTACTGTAGCCAGCAGAACTTGGTTTAAAATAGCATATGACAATTTATGCATTTTTTTTTTCAGGTGAGTGATGTGTGTAGCAAAAAATGCATCATAAAGCATGCGAATTAATGACTGGAACTACTAGTTTCACCAGGCTCAGCAGCTCAGTTCCTACCATGAAATATTAGACAAACACCCAATTAGTCAAGAAAGATATGCATAGGTTTTACTAAAATCTTCGTCCCATTATTTCATTTGTAAACCCTTGTCCATTCTCTTTTAGGTACATTAAATGTACATGTTATTTAATTAATAGGCCAGTAATCCAATTAATCTCAATAACCAAATTCAAATGGTCAATGAATTTGAATAGACATTTCTCCAAGTCAAAGATACAAATGATTAATAAACACATGAAAATAATACTAGGCATCATTAGATGGTTAGATGCAAATGAGGTTAAGATGCAAATGAAATACCATTTTAAATCCACTAGGATGGCTAAATAAAAGTGACTGATGATAACAAGTGTTTGTGTTGATATGAAGAAATTAGCACTCTCTTATACTGTGATTTACAATGTGAGATAGTGCAGCCACTTTGAAAATCATTTGACAGTTTCTCAACAAGTTAGAGTTAATAGAGCCCAATTTCCTTTTATAGTTATATACCAAAAACAAATGAAAATATTTTTCTTGTAAATAACTGTACAGGGACCTTTATACTAGCATCTATAACAACGGAAAGGGGGAGATACCTCAACAGCATATCAAATAGTGCATAAACAAGATATAATTAACCCTTGAAAAACAGAGGTTACTGTATGGGTTTTATATTAGTCTGTTCTCATCCTGCTGTAACGATATACCAAAGACTGATTCATTTATAAAAGAAAGAATTTTAATTGACTCACAGTTCAGCATGCCTGGGGAGGCCTCAGGAAACTTACAATCATGGCAGAAGGGGAAGCAAACATGGGCTTCTTCACATGGTGGCAAGAGAGAGAATGAGAACAGAGCAAAGGGGCAAGCCCCTTATAAAACCGTCAAATCTCATGAGAACTTACTATCTGCAGAATAGCATGGGGGAACTGCCCACATGACTCAATTAGCTTCCACACGTGGGGCTTATGGGAGCCACAATTAAAGATGAGGTTTGAGTGGGGACACAGCCAAACCATGTCATTCTGCTTCGGCCCTTCCCAAATATCATGTTCTCACAATTCAAAACACAATTATGTCTTTCCAGCAATCTCTCAAAGTCTTAACTCATTCCAGCATTAACCCAAAAGTCCAAGTCCAAAGTCTCATCAGAGACAAGCCAAGTTCCTTCCATCTGTGAGCCTTCAAATTCCAAAATGATATCCTTTAACTCCATGTCTCACATCCATGTCATACTGATGTAAGAGTTGGGCTCCCATTGCCTTGGGCAGCTCTGCTCCTGTGGCTTTGCAGGGTGCAGCCCCCCTCCTGGCTGCTTTCACAGGCTGGCATTGAGTGTCTGCAGCTTTTTTAGCCACATGATGCAAACTGTCAGTGGATCTACCATTCTGGGGTCTGTAGGATGGTGGCCATCCTCTCACAGCTCTATTAGGCAGTTTCCAGTGGGGACTCTGTGTGATGGCTCCAACCTCACATCTCCCTTTCACACTGCCCTAGCAGAGGTTCTCCATGAGTGCCCCACCCCTGTAACAAACTTCTGCTAGGATATCCAGGTATTTTCATACATGCTCTGAAATCTAGGAAGAGGTTCCCAAACCTCAATTATTGACTTCTGTGCACCCACAGGCCCAACACCACATGAAAGCTGCCAAGGCTTAGGGCTTGTACCCTCTGAAGCAATGGCCTGAGCTGTATGTTGGCCCCTTTTAGCCATGGCTGGAGCTAAAGTAGCTGGGATGCAGGGCACCCATGTCCTGAGGCTGCACAGAGCAGGGGGGGCCTGGGCCTGTTCCACAAAACCATTATTCCATCCTAAGACTCTGGGCCTATGGTAAGAGGGCTTGTCATGAAGGTGTCTTACATGCCCTGGAGACATGCTCCCCATTGTTGTGGTGATTAACATTCTGCTCCTCATTGTTTCTTATGCAAATATCTGCAGCAGGCTTGAACTTCTCCCCAGAAAATGAGTTTTTCTGTTATATTTCATCATTAGGCTGCAAATGTTACAAACTTTTATACTCTGCTTCCTCTTGAACCCTTTGCCACTTAGAAATTTCTTCTGCCAGATATCCTAAATCATATGTCTCAAGTTCAAAATTCCACAGTTCTCTTGCGCAAGGGCAAAATGCCACCAGTCTCTTTGCTAAAGTATAACAAGAGACAACTTTGCTTCAGTTCCCAACAAGGTCCTCATCTCCATCTGAGAACACCTCAGCCTAGACTTCATTGACCATATTACTATCAGCATTTTGGTCAATGCCATTTAACAAGTCTCTAGGAATTTCCTAACTTTCCCACATTTTCCTGTCTTCTTCTGAGCGCTAAAAATGTTCCAACCTTTACCTGTTACCCAGTTCCAAACTTGCTTTCACATTTTCGAGTATCCTTATAGTAGTGCCCCACTCCACCTGATACCAATTTACTGCATTAGTTTGTGCTCATGCTGCCATAAAGACATATCTGAGACTGGGTAATTTATAAAAGAAAGAGGTTTAATTGACTCACAGTTCAGCGTGGTTGGGGAGGCCTCAGGAAACTTATAATCCTGGCAAAAGGGAAAGCAAACATGTCCTTCACGTGGTGGCAGAAGGAAGAATGAGAACTGAGTGAAGGCAGAGGCCTCTCATAAAGCCATCAGATCTCATGAGAACTTATTCACTATCATGAGACTAGCATAGGGGAAACTGCTCCCATGATTCAATTACTTCCCACTGGGTCCCTCCCATGACATTTGGGGATTATAGGAATTACAATTCAAGATGAGATTTGGGTGGGGACACAGTCAAACCATATGAGATTCCCTTACATGCCCATTTTTTTTCAACCAATGTGATTCTAAAATACAGTATTCACCGAATGAGAAACCTGCATACATGGAGGGCCTACTTTTGAATATATGGGTTTTGCAGTGCCTACTGCAGGACTTGAGTATGTATAAATTTTGCTGTACATGGGAGTCCTGGAACAATTCCCTGCATATATCAAGGCACTTGTATAATGTATATCCAAACAACTGAATATTATTTGGCAGTGAAAAAAATGAAGTATTGATGCATGGATAAAATTTGATAATATTATGCTAAGTGCAAAAACTCAGTCATGAAAGATGAGATATTGACTGATTTCATTTATATTAAATGTCCAGAATATGCAAGTATATAGGCTAAAGAGGAGATTAGTGGTTGGTAGGGAATAGAAGGGAGTGAGGAGCTGGGGAGTGTCTGTTACGGGGACAGAGGTGCTTTCAGGAAGTAAGATATGCAGAAAAATATATTTCAATGCTGGCTACATAACTCTGTGGATATTATAAAAACCATTTCATGATATATTCTACATAAATAAATGAAATGTCATGTTGATGTTAGTGTAGCCTACTAAGACATCTTTTGGTGGTAGAGCAGACAGGACAGCCATTGCAAATAGACAGAGATATCAAGTAGATATTTTGCTGCTTTATGACTATTATCTCAGCCTAATTAATAGTAGCATCCCCTTTTACTTTCAAGAGTTTCCTGAATTAGGTGATGCATGACATGATAACTAAGTGGATAAAATTATGTCCTTTCCTGGATAAGGAAGAAAAGTACAGAAGGAGGTTGAATGTAATGATCAAGAGATCTCTTTGGTCTGTTCAGTTTAAGATGTCTACTAGACACTTTTTGAAAAATGTCAAATAAGTTGTTATACATGCAGTTTGGAAATCCAGTGGAGCTAATTTGGAGCTTGGGCATTTTCCAAAATCATATTTGGTCAATAAAACAGTGCATGAAACAAAAGGACTAAAGTACTAAATTTTGAATAATAAAGAAGTATGTCTAAATACTGGTGATAAATATAAATACAATATTGATTTAAATGATGAAATTCTTTTTTATACCTCAACATTTAAATTATAGAATGAGGTAATGACACTGAGTAATTCAAGATCAAGTTTACAAAGAGCATTGGTGAACTCCTCAAGAAGGTCCATTGGTATACAACACTATTTTTCCCTACACCTATAATATCCCTAGTTACACAGAGAATGGATGACTTGGAATTGCATTTCCCGGAAGCGTTTGACAGCACTATCCAAGTTTAAATTCTGCCAAAGAAAAGCATGTGCTTGAGATTTGGAAGGTAAAATAGAAATCAGGAGTCATTTTCTTCCTCCAGCTGTGGCTGGCAGAGGCGTGAGTTTTAGCAGGTGTGGGGATTTGCAGCAGTCTCCAGACTTTACTCTGCAAATTACTCCTTTCGGTTCTTAGCTACTTGTGTCTGTGAGAAGTTAAATAAAATATTGAACAATCTAATTTAACTGAATTTTAAAGAAATAATTCCCTATAGCAACATATCAATTATTTTTAAAGTATTATGTTGATATATTACTTGGATATATAACAATATAATATACATCTTTATTAACCTGAAAAGAACCTTTATAATTTTAAGTCATTCCTTATAATCTTAACAAGTTAGTAATTTACTTATTTAATAATATTATAAATAATTACTATAATGTAATAGGGAAGATTAGTCTGTAGCATGCAAATAATTTTGGGAAATATTATTACAGTGCTTTAATATTTTACATAACATACCATGTTTTAACATGTTACATGATTCACTGCAAAAACTACACAAGGACCTCAGATCTCCTATCTAAAACCAAGTACCCATACATGTCCCTGAAACATTCAGTTATTTCCTGCAGATGTTATGGACCAAAAAACAATTACGATACACTTGCTTGTGTTTTTATTTCTTATCTCTGATTTTGCTACAAGCTATATGTAAATATATATATATTTAAATCTTTGTATATAAAGAATTAAAACAGGGCAATTGCCATATAATCATCATTCTTTTAAAACTGTAATTCAAAATGGTTATATTAAGAATATCTCATATAAAGTCATGTGTCATGCACTACTGAAATGATAAAGACAAATAAAAGCCAAGTCCAGAGTTTATTGTGGGAGATCAGGTCCTTAATGTGTGGTATCCCTAGGATACATTCTCCAAATAATTTTGTAAATTTGAATTGAAAATGTAAATGTTATTAAGTAACAAAGTAATTATTAGAACTTTCGAAAATATTGCTGTTCATCTTTTTCTAAAATTGTTTATTTAAATTTCCAAGAATAGGACTTTAAGACATTTTAAAATATTTCAAAATCTACCATACTAACATTGCTTCATGGACCATTCAATGGGGCACGCAAGAGAAAGATAAGTGGTTCAAAATATGAAAGAAAATACCATTTTTAGGAATGCGAAAATCTAAAGGATGAAATCATCATTTTAATCAGTGCAGAACTTTAGAGTTAGAATGTTTCATAACTATTATATTGTCCTTAAGTCATGTGTCTCCTAATATAAACAAATAACAAGTTAATAGACAAATTGAATTTATTGTCTCCATTGATAAGGGAAAATACCACGTTTCAAAGCTCTGTCATTATCTCTGAGAAGGTAAACTCTGAATCTACTGAGATTTGGAAGTTCAATTAAAGGAGGGTGGTTCAAGGAGAGGACTTGATTGGGTTTGGTTAAGTTAATAAAACCAACATAGGATTGTTGGGAATGTATGAAAAGGATTTTAAGAGGAGGAATTTATAGCAACTTATCTCCCAAATTGTTGATACTTTCTGTTGAGGAGTCATAAGTCCTTCAGAAACTTTCTATAATGAATATGCAAACCATTCTTCTTGGGAAGGATCATTTAGGAAAATTAAAATAATGCTAATGAAGACTATGGAATAGTAGAATCATGTTAATATAGACAGTAAAGCATGGTTTATGTTGTCAGTGTCTATGCTGAGTGTTTGGGTAGGTAGTTTGGTTTTTGAATGACATCATTAAGATTAACGTGCACATAATCATAGAAATGTATCATTTAAATAATAGCAATCTGAAAACTGGACTTTTAATAGTTTGCAATGACAAGTAAATGAAATAAATGCCCTCACAGTATCTCTTCAACCAACAATGGAGCAGCTTGTGCACCTACTTAACATTCATATAGTCCCTTTGGAGACCACCATATTGCCAGAAAACCAACTGAGGCCAAAGGAATTTCAAAGCTTTCTTCAAGGTCATTGATCGGGAGTAAAGATTAGATATATTACTGCTGATTTTTTTAAATATAGATTCTGACCAGCCAGGCTCAGATGGGGAACATAAAGAAAAGAGAAAGATACAAAACTAATATTCCACAGAGTTATAAAAATTTAATTTACCAGCCCAGAAATGAGAAATATTTGTTAAATTATTTGAGAAGATGTGCGATCATTATTTTAATTTTAATTTTGAGTAACTCAGTTTTCTATATATGCTCTATATACTCTCACAAATTTAATGGAAATAAATAATGCACGTTAGTTATCGCATAGTTTCCATAGTTGAAGGGTATGGGCATGGCAAAACTGGGTCTACTGCTGGGGCATTCATCACTGCAATAAGGTGTCAGGGCTGGGGACTCATCTGAGGTTCTAGGTCATCTCCAAGTTCCAAGCTTACACAGTATTGGTAGAATTAATTTCCTCAAAGCCTTATATATCAGAGAAGAGTTTTGCTTCTTCAAAGACAGCAGAAAAATTCTCTGATTTTCAGACCGTCTTTTAAAGGGCTAGCCTGATTAGGTCAAGCCTAAGGAGGATAATTTACTTTCTATTAACTTAAAGTCAACTTATTAGGGGCCTTTATTAAATTTGCAAAATCCTTTTACCTTTGCTGTACTCCAACAAAACATGGTCACAGGAGTGCTATTCCTTCACCTTTGTCATATTCTATTGGTTAAAACCAAGTTAGACTGCGCACAGTGGTTCAAGCCTATAATCCCAACACTTTGGGAGGCTGAGGCAGGCAGATCACAAGGTCAGGAGATCAAGACTATCCTGGCCAACTTGGTGAAACCCTGTCTCTACTAAAAACACAAAAATTAACTGGGTGTGGTGGCGCGTATCTGTAATCCGAGCTACTCAGGAGGCTGAGAGATGAGAATCCCTTGAATCCAGGGGGCGGAGTTTGGAGTGAGCACTGCACTCCAGCCTGGTGAGAGAGTGAGAGAGTGAGACTCCATCTCAAAAAAATACAGGACCTGTTCATTTAAGAGAAACACTGGAGTCATGTTACAGTTCGGCCTATCACAAAAATCGTTACTGCTTTTAAAGTATTTATTAGAACGGTATAACTTATTCAAGATAAGCTATTAGCCATGACTTACATGTATATATTTTTAAATAAATTTTGATTTATTTTCCTGTTATATCAAGGGACTACTTCTAGGACACAACTTCAGCTTTGTAATTCCTGATTAGTTTAATGGGTTGAATTATCCAGATTTCTTTCATTCTTTTTTTTTTTTTTTTTTTTTGATGGAGTTTCGATCTTGTTGCCCAGGCTGGAGTGCAATGGTAAGATATCAGCTTACCACAACCTCCACTTCCAGGGTTCAAGCGATTCTCCTGCCTCAGCCTCCCAAGTGGCTGGGATTATAGGCACGTGCCACCACGCCTGGCTAATTTTGTATTTTTAGTAGAGATGGGGTTTCTCGTTGTTGGTCAGGCTGGTCTTGAGCTCCCAACCTCAGGTGATCCACCCGCCTTGTCCTCCCAACGTGCTGGGATTACAGGCATTAGTCACTGCACTCGGCCCCAGATTTATTTCTTTTTCACTGTAGTAGTGAGTCAGACCCATTAGTATAAACTATTTCAAGAACACATTGGTCTATATTGAGTACAAGTTAATGTAATGACTCACAGGGGTCTATCCTACCTTTATAAAGAAAAATAATTTTTTATAATGGGCAAATGCATGAATTAATAATTTTTGATGGTTTTATACAATGTCACTATGAATATTTTCACATATGTGTAACCATTTTTCTAGGTGATACCTGGGAGTGGAATACTTGAGTCTCAGAATATATACATATTCACACTCATCAAATATGCAAACAGTACTCCAAGGTTGTTAATTCAATTATAACTCAACTAGTGATGCATAAAAGTTCTCACTACTCTATATGCCCCCACAACCTTTGGCTTTGCAGAATTTCTTGTCTTGTCAACTTAAATGTTATGGGTATTTCTTGGCATATCCTTGATTGCTAGATTCTATTTTATCTGTTTTTAATGATATTAAGCATTATGTTTCTCATTTTGTATTTATATTTGAGAACTGCCTATTTAAGTCTTTTGCCCATTCATTTACACAATTCTCTATGTTTCTCTGTATTGACAGATATGAGCCTTTTATGTGTTATCTATCAAAAATTTAACTGCTTACAGGTATGGCATGCATTATCCGTAGCTGGTGATTTAGATTTACTATTCTACCTATATTTTCATTGAAAAAGTTTTTTTCTAACTTTTAAGATAATACAGTCAAATTTTAAATATTTTTCTCCACAGTGATTTTGTGTTTGTTGAAAAACAGAAAAAAGACCTGTCCCCGGCCAGGCACAGTGGATCACGCCTGTAATCCCAGCACTTTGGGAGGCCGAGGCAGGTAGATCATGAGGTCAAGAGACCGAGACCATTCTGGCTAACACACAGTGAAACCCCGTCTCTATTAAAAATACAAAAAACTAGCCGGGCGTGGTGGCGGGCGCCTGTAGTCCCAGCTACTGGGGAGGCTGAGGCGGGAGAATGGCGTGAACCCAAGAGGCGGAGCTTGCAGTGAGCCGAGATCACGCCACTGCACTCCAGCCTGGGTGACAGAGCGAGACTCTGTCTCAAAAAAAAAAAAGGGACCTGTCCCCCTTTAAGTCATGTCAATTGTGTTTTATTTATTTAAAAGATTATTTCACTTTTAACACTTAGATCTTTAATCTACTGAAATTATTTTACTGTAAAAGTGTAATTCGTTTATTTTCATATGGATTCCCGATTCAATAAACACCATTAGTGAAACTTCTATAATATACACTACTCTTTTTCAAAACCACCCTTTTCTATATATTATGTGAACAGCTGGCTTAGTCCTTTTGGGCCACTATAACAAAATACCATAAACTGGGTGACTTGTAAACAACAGAACTTTATTCCATACACTTCTGGAGGCCAGGAATGCCAAGATCAAAGCATTACCAGATTCAGTGTCCGATGAGGAACTTCTGATTCATAGATAGTATTTGGTAGCTGTGTCTTCACAATGTGAAGGGATGAATTAGCTCTCTGGTGTCTATAAGCACAATATTCCCATTATAAGAGTCCTAATCCCATGACCTAGTCACTCCCCAATGGCTTTACATCTTAATACTATTACCTTGGGATTAGATTTCAACACTGAAAATTTGAGGTAGACACAAATGTTCATATAACAGCACAGACGTGAGAGTATATTTTTATATATTTTTTAATCTATGCTAATGTTAGTACCATACCTTCTTAATATGAATTTATATTAATGATTTGTTTCTAATAGAACATTTTTCCCACTGTTATTTTTATTCAAATTGTTGTATACATAATATAACCAATATAATAATGTCTATGAGAAAGAGTTGGAATAGTGAAAAAGCCAAATGTTATCTAATTCCTTTCAAGATTTGATATATATTTCTAAAACTGCACCGAATATATACAAATTTCTTTTCAAGAGGGAAACTACAAATAAAAAACTTAAACATTGAAGTTGTAGATACAATATTTTATAGTAAATAATTTATGTTACAGGTACTATTTGAAAATTAATGTTGGGAGAATTATATAATTGTACTAGTCTTTTTTTAACACCTACATACAAAATGATATGGGAAGAAGTTACATAAAAATTGAGTAAAAATAAAGCAACTATTTTTCTGGTTTGCATTTTAATAATCTACTCTTAATTACTCATACATACACTTATTTTAAATCTCTTCAATTTAATTTAATTTTATGATTTTTACATACACTTATTAAACATTTTTTATAAAAAGTACTGTTAAGGCAACATTATATATTTGTAAGGTGAAAAACATTTGCTTTTGCATGTTCATTAGCCACCAGAAATCTTCTCTTGCATTAACTCATAAATTTCTCACAACAAATGTTTGAAGTCTGAATTCTCATTACCATTTAAAATAATAATGTTGAAGTACATGGGAGTTAATTAAATTGCTAAGTTTTATATTAATATTTTAGTGCAGATCTGTGATTCATGTTAAGTTCTTTTTATCTGCATTTTATACTTTTTGCCTTAGTAACCATCTAACCAAAAAAAAATGCTGCATTTAAAATATTTGTTTTTTCAGTATTTATATCTACAAAAAGCAATATTGTTTTTATTTTTGTATTTTTAACATAACTTTTTTTTTGTTTTTCTTAACCTAGGATCTGTGACTCGATTTTTTTTTCAGCTTTTATTTTAGGTTCAGAGGTACATGTGCAGGTTTATTAATACAGGCAAACTCATGTTATGGCAGTTTGTTATACAGACCATTTTGTCACCCAGGTACTAAGAATAGTACCCAATAGTAAGTTTCCTGATCCTCTCCCTGCTCCCAATTCCCTCCCTCAAATAGGCCTCAGTGTTGGCTGTTTCCTTTTTCATGCCCATTGGTTCTCATTATTTAGCTCCCACTTATAAGTTAGAACATGCATATTTTCTTTTCTGTTCCTCCATTAGTTTACTAACAATAATGACCTCCACCTCCATCCATGTTCTTGCAAAGGACATGATCTCATTCTTTTTTATGGCTGCATAGTATTTCATAAGGTATATGTACCACATATTCCTTATCCAGTCTACCATCAGTGGACATTTAGGCTGAGTCCATGTCTTTGCCATTGTGACTAGTGCTACAATGAACATATATGCGCATGTGCCTTTATGGTGTAATTTTTTTTTTTTTTTTTTTGAGATGGAGTCTCACTCTGTCGCCCAGGCTGAAGTGCAGTGGCTCAATCTCAGCTCACTGCAACCTCTGCTTCCCGAGTTCAAGTGATTCTCCTGCCTCAGCCTCCCAGGTAGCTGAGACTACAGGTGCCCGCCACCATGCTTGGCTAATTTTTTTTAATTCTAGTAGAAACAAGGTTTCATCATATTGGCCAGGCTGGTTTCAAACTCTTGACCTTGTGATTCACCTGCCTCGTCCTCCCAAAGCACTGGGATTACAGGTGTGAGCCACCGTGCCTGGCTATTGTATAATGTTTTATATTCTTTTGGGTATATACCCAGTAATGAGATTTCTGGGTCAAATGGTAACTTTATTTTTAGTTATTTGAGAAATAACCACCCTGCTTTCCACAATAGTTGAACTAATTTACCCTCCCACCAGCAGTGTGTAAGCGTTTCCTTTTCTCTATAACCTTGACAGAATCTGTTATTTTTCTGGCTTTTTAAAAAATAGCTATTCTGACTGGTATGAGATGGTATCTCATTGTGATTTTGATTTGTATTTCTCTAATGATTAGTGATATTGAGCATTTTTATATACTTGTTTGCTACATTTATATCTCCTTGTGAAAGCTGTCTATTCTTATCTTTTGCCTACTTTTTAATGGAGAGTTGTTATTTGCTTATAAATTTAAGTTCTTTACATATTTTGGATATGAGACCTTTGTCAGATGCATAGTTTGCAAATATTTTCTCCCATTCTGAAGATTATCTGTTTACTCTGTTGATAGTTTGTTTTGCTATGCAGAAGTGCTTTAGTTTAATTAGATCTCATTTGTCAATTTTTACTTTTGTTGCAATTGCCTTTGGTGTCTTTGCCATGAAATCTTTGCCAGTTTTTCTGTCCAGAATGATTATTCCTTTCAGGGTTTTTATAGTTTTAGGTTTTACATTTTAGTCTTTATTTTGAGTTGATTTTTGTATGTAGTGTAAGGAAGGGGTTAGTTTCAATCTTCTGCAGATGGCTAGCCAGTTATCTCAACACCATTTATTGAATATGGCAGAGTCCTTGCCTCATTGCTTGTTTTTGTCAGGTTTGCCAAAGATCAGACGTGTGACCTTATTTCTGGGGTCTCTATTCATTTTTATTGGTCTATGTGTCTGTTTTGGTACCATTTTCATGCTGTTTTGGTTACTGAAGCCCTGTATTATAGTTGGAAATTGAGTAATGTGACGCTTCCAGCTTTGTTCTTTTTGCTTAGGATTGCCTTGGCTATTCAGGCTCTTTTTGGTTCCATATGAATTTTAAAATAGTTTTTTCCTAGTTCTGTGAAGAATGTCATAGGTAGCTTGATAGGAATAATATTGAATCTGTAAATTGCTTTGGGTAGCAAGACCATTTTAGCAATATTGATTCTTCCTATCCATAAGCATGGAATGTGTTTTCATTTGTTTGTGTCATCTCTGATTTATTTCAGCACTGTTTTGTAATTTTAATTGTCAAGATCTTTCACCCCTGGTTAGCTGTATTTTTAGATATTTTATTCCTTTTGTGGCACTTGTGAATGGGATTGTGTTCCTGATTTGGCTCTCAGCTTGGATGTTGTTGGCATATAGAAATGCTACTGATTTTTGTAAATTAATTTTGTATACTGAAATTTTGCTGAAGTTATATATAAGATTAAGGAGCTTCTGGGCAGAGACTATGGGGTTTTCTGGATATAGAATCATGTCTTTTGCAATCAGGGATAGTTTAACTTCCTCTATTCCTATCTGGATGCCTTTCATTTCTTTCTCTTGCCTGATTGCCCCAGCCAGGACTTCCTATACTATATTGAATAGAAGTGGTGAGGATTTCCAGTACTATATTGAACAGTGTTGTCTGGATTTTGTGCTGGTTTTCAAGGGGAATGCTTCCAGTTTTGCCCATTCAGTATGATTTTGGCTGTGGGTTTGTCATAGATGGCTCTTACTGTTTTGAAGTACGCTCCTTCTATGCCTAGTTTATTGAGGATTTTTAACATGAAAGGATATTGTATTTTATCAGAAGTGTTTTCTGCATGTATTGAGATAATCATGTGTTTCTCCTCTTTAATTTTGTTTATGTGATGAATCATGTTTATTGATTTACATTAGTTGAATCAACCTGTTATCCCAGGGATAAAGCCTAATTAATTTACCGTGGTGAATTAGCTTTTTGATGTGCTGTTGGATTCGATTTACTAGGAATTTTTGAGAATTTTTGCATCATGTTCATCAAGAATACTGGGCTGAAGTTTGCTCTTTTTTGTTGTTTCTCTTTGCCAAGTTTTAGTATAAGGATGATGCTGGCCTCACAGAACGAGTTGAGGAGGAGCTCCTCCTCCTCAGTTGTTTTGGAATAGTTTCAGAAGGAATGGTATCAGCTCTCCTTTTTATACGTGGTAGCATTCAGCTATGAATCAGTCTGGTCCTGGGCTTTTTTTGATTGGTGGGCTATTTATTGCTGATTCACCTTGGAGTTCATTATTGGTCTGTTTAGGGATTCAGTTTCTTCCTGGGTAAGTCTTGGGAGAGTGTATGTGTCCAGGAATTTATCCATTTTTTCTAATTTGTGTGCCTAGAGATGTTCATAGCAGTCTTTGATGCTTATTTGTATTTCTGTGGGGTCAGTGGTAATATCCCCTTTGTCATTTCTAATTGTGTTTGTTTGAATTGTCTCTCTTTTTTTCTTTATTATTCCAGCTAGTAATCTGTCTTCTTATTACTTTTTTTAAATAACAAACGCCTGGATTTGCTGATGTTTTGAATGTTTACTTTTTTCTGCGTGTGTGTCTCAATTGCCTTCAGTTCAGCTCTGATTTTGGTTATTTCTTATCTTCTGCTAGTTTTTGGGTTGGTTTGCTGTTGCTTCTCTAGTTCTAGTTGTGATTTTAGATGGTTAATTTGAGATCTTTCTAACTTTTTGATGTGGAAGTTTAGGTTTAATTTTCCTCTTAAGACTGCCTTATCAGTGCCAGAGATTCCAATGTATTGTATGTTTTTTCTCAGTAGTTTCAAAGGACTTCTTGATTTCTGCCTTAATTTCATTATTTGCCCAAAAGTCACTCAAGAACAGGGTGTTTAATTTCCAAGTAAATGTGTGGTTTGAGTGATTTTCGTTGTATTGAATTATATTTTTATTGCGTTGTGGTCTAAGAGTGTGGTGGTATAATTTTGATTCTTATGAATTTGCTGAGGATTATTTTATGTTAGATTGTGTGTTCAATTTTAGAGTATGTGCCATTTGGTGATGAGAAGAATATATATTCTGTTGCTTTGGGATAAAGAGTTCTATAGACGTCTATTAGGTCCATTTGATCAAATTTGAGTTCAATTCCTGAATATCTTTGTTAATTTTCTGTCTTGATGATCTATCTAATACTGTCAATGAGGTGTTGAATTCTCCCACTGTTATTGTTAGGGAGTCTAAGCTTCTTCATATGTCCCTGAGAACTTGCTTCATGAATCTGGGTGCTTCTGTGTTGAATGCATATATATTTAGGATAGTTAGGGCTTCTTGTTGAATTAAACCCTTTACCATTATGTAATGCCCTTCTTTGTCTTTTTTGATCTTTGTTGGTTTAAAGTCTGTTTTGTCTGAAATTAGGATTGTAATCCCAGTTTTATCTGATTTCCATTTGATTGGTAGATTTTTCTCCATCCCCTTATTTGGAGCCTCTGGATGTCATTGCATGTGAGATGGGTCTCTTGAAACAGCATACCACTGTGTCCTGCTTCTTTTTCCAGCTTGCCACTCTGTGCGTTTTAATTGGCACGTTTAGTCCATTTAAATTCAAGGTTAGTATTGATACGTATAAATTTGATTCTCTCATCATGTTATTCACTGTTTGTTATGCAGTCTTGTTTGTGTGGTTGCTTATATTGTCATTGATCTGTGTACTTAAGAGTGTTTTTGTATTGGCTGGTAATCGTCTTTCCTTTTCGTATTTAGTGCTCTTTTCAGAAGCTCTTGTAAGGCAAGTCTGGTGGTAACAAAGTCCCTAAGCATTTTTTGTCTGAAAGTGGTCTTATTTCTCCTTCACTAATGAAGCTTGAATTGGTTGGATATGAAATTCTTGGTTAGAGGTTTTTTTTTCCTTGAAAATATTGAATATGGGTCCCCAATTTCTTATGGCTTATGGAGTTCTGCTGAAGGTCTGCTGTTAGCTTTTTGGGGTTCCCTTTGTAGGTGACTTGCCATTTCTGTCTGTCTTTAATATTTTTTCTTTCATTTTGATCTTAGAAAATCTGATGATTATGTGTCTTTGGGATGATCATCTTGCGTAGTATTTTGCAAGGGTTGTCTGGATTTCCAGAATGTGAATATTGGCCTCTCTAGTGAGGTTGGGCAGGTTTTCATTAATGATGTCCTAAAACATGTTTTCCATGTTGCTTGCTTTCTCTTTTTCTCTTTCAGGGACACCAATGATTCATGGATTGGGTCTCTTTATATAAACAGAAGTTTCTTTACATAATGATGTCATTTTGTTCATTCCTTTTCTTTATTTTTTCTTATTTTTTGTTTCATTGTCTTATTTTAAGGATCCAGTCATCAAGCTCTGAGATTCTTTCCTCAGCTTGGTCAATTCTAATGTTAATACTTGTGATTACAGTATAAAAATCTTACAGTGTTTTTTTCAACTCTACCAGGTCAGTTAGGTTCTTCTTTATACTATCTATTTCATCTGACAGCTCTTCTGTCAGCCATAGACTTTTGCAGTGAGTATTACAGCTCTTAAAGATGGTGTGTCTGGAGTTTGTTCCTTCAGATGTTCAGATGTGTCCAATGTTTCTTCCTTCCGGTGGGTTCGTAGTCTTGCCGACCTCAGGAGTGAAGCCACAGACCTTTGCAGTGTGTTACAGCTCTTAAAGGTGGTGCAGACCCAAAGAGTGAGGAGCAGCAAGATTTATTGTGAAGAGGGAAAGAACAAAGCTTCCACAGTGTGGAATTGGACCCGAGCAGGTTGTGATTCTTAGCTTCCTTAAATTGGGGTTTGACATTCTCCTGTATCTCCATTATCTTTGTTTCTTTCCATATTCTGAATTCTATATCTGGCATTTCAGCCTAGTTAAGGACATTTGGTGGAGAATAAGAATCCTTAACTAGGCTGAGATGGCTAGTTTGGTCATTAGGAGGACAGAAGACACTCTGGCCGTTTAAGTTGCCAGAGTTCTTATGCTGATTCTTTCTCATCTCTGTGGGTGTTCCTTTAGCTGTGGTGTAGGTTGAGTACAGTCAGTAGAATTCTTTTTTTGGATGTTTCCAGAGGGCTGAAGCTCTGTGAAAAGTCTTTATGTGTAGCTGACTCCTTGTATTTGGTTTCACAGTGTGGTATGGTAGTAAAGTATTTTTGACATTTAAATTTTGGAATATGATCCAGTAGATACCACTTAACCATAATGTAGAGTAGGTAGACTCTTGCTCAACCGCATGGCTCCTCGGTGTTTCCTTACAGTTGCAGCCATGCTCCCTCTCAATGCACTGAAAGTATGTGCTCCTTTACCATTTGAGTGTTAACTGCATGTCATGGCTTGGCACTCCCAGTCTGCCCACCACAGCCCTGGGGCAATCTCAAGGTTTATATTCTCTTCCCAACTTGCAAGTACCAGAGAAAGGGAACTTAGCAGTGCTTGTGGGCAAGGGTCTTTCACTTTTCTCCTGGGGCTCCACCCCAGAGACATGCAGAGCTGTCACCAAACAGTGCTATTGGCCCAGTATAAGGGGCTGCACTCTGGACCCAAGCTGTGGGGGGTTAGGGAGGGCACCTTGCCTGGTGCCAAGCAGGGGGAGTGGTTGGGACCTGTGGGAGACACACTGGCCTCCTCTCCTTAGGGTTACTGCAGCTTGCTGGAGGTCTGGATAAAGAACTTAGGGTCTTTGTTCCTTCTCCAGTCTAAGAATAGCAGAGGCAGTGATTGAAGGGCTTTTGGTTGCTCTGGGAGCTCCACCTCTGACAGACACAAAGATACTGCTACAGGGAGTGTTCAGCCATGGGGTGAGGCAGCTGCACTGCTAGTCTGAGCTGGGGGTTCCACTTGTTGTGGAGCATGGATCAAGAGCTCACAGATAGGACAGACTGGTCTCTCTTGTGGTGATGGTGGCATACTGTAAGCTCAGGTGTAGCCCTCAAATTTTGTTTCTTCCCCAGACTAAGGGCAACAGGAGTGGAACCACTGTTGTGGTGTGTCCAGAATTTATTGCTTCTGGTGGGTTCTTGGTCTCGCTGACTTCAATAATGAAGCCATAGACTTTTGCAGTGAGTGTTACAGCTCTTAAAGATGGTGTGTCCGGAGTTTGTTCCTTCAGATGTTCAGATGTGTCCGATGTTTCTTCCTTCCAGTGGGTTCGTAGTCTCGCTGACTTCAGGAGTGAAGACACACACCTTTGCGGTGAGTGTTACAGCTCTTAAAGGTGGTGCAGACCCAAAGAGTGAGGAGCAGCAAGATTTATTGTGAAGAGCGAAAGAACAAAGCTTCCACAGCATGGAAGTGGACCCGAGCAGGTTGTGGCTGCTGGCTGGGATGGCCAGATTTTATTCCCTTATTTGGCCCCGCCCATGTCCTGCTGATTGGTCCATTTTACAGAGTGCTGATTGGTCCATTTTACAGAGTGCTGACTGGTGCATTTACAATCCTCTAGCTAGACACAGAGCGTTGATGGGGGCATTTTTACAGAGTGCTGATTGGTGCATTTATAATCCTTTAGCTAGACACAGAAAGTTCTCCAAGTCCCCACTCGACCCAGGAAGTCCAGCTGGCTTCACCTCTCAGTGGCAGTGGCAGAGACGCTATTGTTTCCTCCGGGAGCCTCTCCCCAGTGAAACTCAGAGTCACTACCAGTGGGCATGCTCAGTCTGTGGGGCTTCTGTTCTGCAGTCCTGAGCTGGGGGCTCTGCCTAGTTGAATGTGGTGGGTGGGGTTTCCCAGGATAGAAAGACGGGGCTCCCCACAGTACGGTGTGTGCTCTGTGCTGAAGATGCCTGTGTAGTGACTAAGTCTCTGTTCCTTCCTCAGCTGGAGGGTGGTTAGGGTGTTACCACTGCAGCTGCAATAATGGAGAGGCTGTGGGTTGACTCTCGGATTTCCTCCTCAGAGAAATGTTGAGCTACCTCTGATTTAGGTGATCAGGTAGCGGGTGTGGTGGTTATGCTAGAGTCCCAGGTCAAGAGGCTCTGCCCAGTAAGGAGAAGTAAAGTCTGGGACCTGTGTGGAGGACATTCCCATCACTTTTTCGTGTGTGGCGGCTGTACTGTGCTAGGGGTCCACACCAGCTCCCCTTCCCCTTGAGACTCTCCAGAGCCTGAAGACAGCAAAGTCAAAGGCTGTGAAATGGAAAAGATTACAGCCCACCCTTCCGTCTGTGAGCTCCATCTCAGGGAAGTGCAGAGTGGGTGAAGGCTTGAGAACACTGTGGGGGGCCGCTAGAATCCCAGGTCAGTGGGTCTTGGTCTTTGTAAGATGTCATGGAAGTGAAGCCTGCATACCATTGCTGCCTAGCCCCCTGCACTCAGCCGCTTTTTGGGGTAAGATAAGGAAGGCTAATCTCGCCCTTTGCCAGAGCTCCCCCTACTTACTGCCTGGATGCCCAGGGATCCACTGCTTCTACAATTCTGCATGTATCTGAGCAGCAGCTCTGCTAAGATACCATGTAGCTCTGCATGTCAGACTGAAGGCTCTGGTGAAATGGGTTCACAGGGGATCTCCTGACCCCACGGTGACAAAGATCCATGGAAGAACTGTGGGACCCCAGGGTCTCCCACTCACTCACCATTTCCCTGGGTTGAGGAGCCTCCCCTGGCTCCATGTCGCTCCCAGGTGGACGGTCATCCTGTTTTGCTCCTATCCATTCTCTGCTATTTCCTTGGCTAATCCCAGTGAGTGCACCTGAATGTTTCAGCTGAGGTTGTATTCACTCATCACGTTTCTTTCTTGCCATGAGAATGAGTCACACTAACTGCTTCTTGTCGGCCATGTTCCCTCAGCATAACATAACATTTTACACGCTTATGTCTCCTAAATTCTTATAGTTTTTTCTAAAATTTCGATTTTTTCGAGTGCAGTATCAAACATCATCATACAGAGGTTTGAGATCAATCCCTTAATAAATGTATACATACCCAATATTTCCATTTAATAACATGTTGACATTTATCCATTAATAACATTGACATCTGATGTAATAATACAGTTTAGCCAAATTCAGTACTCATATGCTTATGTTTTCTACATCATGTCCTTATTAAACACAGCAATATGTGTCTAGACTATATATTAGATTAGTCATAAAGAACTTACAACATTTTTGTGTTTGTGCTGGAAGCTACAAAATGTGCAAACTACCAGAGAACCTAGTTCTGAATAAAAACATAACTAACAAATACTGAATGCAGAAGCAGGATTTTAAAAGCTCTCCCCAGAAGACTGAAATTTTAAATGTCTCCAATGACCCAGACAATATTTTCCCTTTATAAACTATGGTGCCAGTGATAACATGGAGTGTCCTATGTCAGTTGCAGAAAGTATGTTGCAGTTTTATGTACATTTGTGTGTGTGTTTTAATATTAGAAAGAGGTGCTATTTTTCCTTAACATGGAGTTTTAAGTGGAAACCAACCCAAGGCTGGACCGAACTAATATTTCAAGTGATTTTACAAAGACTGTCATCCAGTATCATCCTCAGGGTTTCTCTCAGTAGCTACTCCTGTGGCCAAAGGAAAAAGCATTTTTCAAAACTGTTTTCAGAACTTTAACTTGGGATTCAACGATGACGATGACTGGTGTTTGAAAAGCTAAAGTGTTATTTTCTTCAGGTTGTTTGTAACTCTCCAAATTTGTTTGAAACAGCTGCTCATTGGATAAAAGGGACAAAGATTGTTTCCCAGTTTAAACTCAGGCATAACTAAGGAAAATGATTTAATTTCAACAGTGTTTCATTCTCTGATTTAATGTATGAAAAATATATGTTCATACTTGATTTTATCCATCTGAAAAAAAACCTCTGAATGTTGTGTTAGAGATATTACTGCTTGAGAGAAAGCTATGCTAGTCATCATGCAAAATGTTCCAGATACTCAACTCACCCATGCACACTATTATTTTCCCCATTATTATTTAAGCATCCTGCCTTAGTTTACGTTATCACATAAATCCTCAGAAAATAAAATCCATTCTAAAACATTTAAACACCTTAAAGAGAACTTCCATTTCCTATGTTCTTATCATTTGTAGGGGCTAATATTTATCAGGCTTTTCCTTTCATCATAACCAAGAAGTGATAAAAATTTTCCTAAATTACACTTTATGACAATGAACTGCACACAAGACAATTTAAATGTAATTTGTTGTGCAGAAAGTATTTTCTTAAAAAAATATTAATTGATCTCAGTGTACAGACATTAATTTAAAAACACAATGAAATGTAATCAAGGTTGAGAAGACCCTGCTTATATTCTCTCTGAGATATGATAATTTCCCAGTAGTATAATGATCTCTAATGAAACTAAAAAATCAGAAGGACATAGGAACATAATGAATTTTCACTTGGAAATCAAATTGTTTAAGTCGAGAAAATAGAAAGGTATTTTTCTTTCAGAGGGAGAAAAAAGCCTTACACAAATTGAGAGCTTCATTGAGATTAAGATTATTTTAGATTCACTTTTTTTGTGACAGAAAAATCACCTTAATAGTCTTTTGAAATTTTTTGAAATGTTCAACACTTAAATAAAATTTTAAAACATTTATCTATTTTATGTTTAATACCAGCATGCAATATATACTATTGTCTTAGAGTATTAACTTTTTTCATAATATTGTATTGAATATTTAATTAGCCATAACAGGATAAGTCAATAATTAAAAGTGGTATATGTGTTGAATATCTTGAAAATATCAAAAGTCACTTTATTTTGAATAAATTTTAAATCTTATATACAATGAATTGAAAAATATAATTAAAACTGGCTGTTTGGTAGTGGAATGAGTTTAAATCTCTAATAAATAATTTTATCTAAATCAGTTTTAACAGACTCCAAGACCATAAAACAAGTATCTATGAAGAATGTATTTGGTTACATTTTGGAATCATTTTGACAGTAGATAGCTTTGAAGACCAAAATTTTGTATTACCTTTGTCTGTGTTTGCGTTGTGTAAATATAACTCACAGCATATCAAATAGGATTTAAAAGTGTGAAAATTTACTTTTTTTACATTAAATTGAAAGAAAAATATAAATTTCTGATTCAGCCCACTTAATACTATTGTTTTGTCCACTTATCCAATAACTTGGAGTCGGAAACTGAGATTATTTGAAAAGGTAATACATTCAAAGACCATATCAGACAAAAACTTCATTATTTTAACTTGAGCTTTGCTTAGACTTATTTTTATCAAGCAAAAGAAAAAAAAGACAGACATTTCCCCCTAGTATTAAGAGTCCAAAAGAAATAATTATTTGAGGCCAATGACTAGAGAAAATTGATACAAGGAGGCCAAGTATTCAGTGAGTAGAGCAGGATGCATATTTGTTACCAATTATGTCAGCATACAAACATGCAGTGGAAAGTGGACATTTTAAAATAAAAATGAATGTTACAAAAATTGGATGTTAGCAGTAGTTCGGCCGCACGAATAACAAAATTTTAACTGTTTGAATTTGAAAGCAGACTTATTCAAAATAATCACGGTATGGAATCCACCTAAGTGTGCACTAGTAGAAGAATGGATTAAAAATGTGACATGTATATATATGAAATACTATTATAAAACTATGAAACTACAATGGAATACTGTTTAATTATAAAAAAGACAAGGAATTCTGTCATTTGCAACATGGATTGACTTGGAGGATATTGAGATAAGTGAAATAAGCCAGGCACAAAAAGGTAAATACCACATGATCTCACTCATATGTGAAACCAAAGAAAACGAACTCGTAGAATTAGACAGTAGAATGGTGGTTATTAGGAGCTGGGGTGGAAGGTGGGGTAGCAGGGGAAGGTTTAGAAGATGTTGGCTAAAAGATAACAAAATTTTACATATGAATAGGTTTATTTAGATAAGAGGAATTTAAGCAATCCATCATATTTAATATATTGCATTTTTTCTTTCTTTTTTTTATTATACTTTAAGTTTTAGGGTACATGTGCACAATGTGCAGGTTAGTTACATATGTATACATGTGCCATGTTGGTGTGCTGCACCCAGTAACTCGTCAATTAGCATTAGGTATATCTCCTAATGCTATCCCTCCCCACTCCCCCCACCCCACAACAGGCCCCAGTGTATGATGTTCCCCTTCCTGTGTCCATGTGTTCTCATTGTTCAATTCCCACCTACGAGTGAGAACATGTGGTGTTTGGTTTTTTGTCCTTGCGATAGTTTGCTGAGAATGATGGTTTCCAGCTTCATCCATGTCCCTACAAAGGACATGAACTCATCAATTTTTATTGGCTGCATAGTATTCCATGGTGTATATGTGCCACATTTTCTTAATCCAGTCTATCATTGTTGGACATTTGGGTTGGTTCCAAGTCTTTGCTATTGTGAATAGTGCCACAATAAACATACGTGTGCATGTGTCTTTATAGCAGCATGATTTATAATCCTTTGGGTATATACCCAGTAATGGGATGGCTGGGTCAAATGGTATTTCTAGTTCTAGATCCCTGAGGAATCGCCACACTGATTTCCACAATGGTTGAACTAGTTTACAGTCCCACCAACAGTGTAAAACTGTTCCTATTTCTCCACATCCTCTCCAGTACCTGTTGTTTCCTGACTTTTTAATGATCGCCATTCTAACTGGTGTGAGATGGTATCTCATTGTGGTTTCGATTTGCATTTCTCTGATGGCCAGTGATGATGAGCATTTTTTCTTGTGTCTTTTGGCTGCATAAATGTCTTATTTTGAGAAGTGTCTGTTCATATCCTTTGCCCACTTTTTGATGGGGCTGTTTGTTTTTTTCTTGTAAATTTGTTGGAGTTCATTGTATATTCTGGATATTAGCCCTTTGTCAGATGAGTAGATTGCAAAAATTTTCTCCCATTCTGTAGGTTGCCTGTCTTGAAAATGCTGAGAGATGTAAAATGTTCTCATCACAAAACTGAAAACTATATGAGATAATGCATATGTTAATTAGCTACATTCACTCATTTCACAATGTAGATATATATCGAAACATCATATTGTGCACTAAATACCTACTTTTATCTGTTAAAATGTTTAAATCCTCAAGCAGAGTACATCTAGAAACTACTTTTATTGGAAAAGATGGACTTATCAAGGAAGATATGCGTAGAGCAAAAGTGAATTCATATTCTGAAGAATCTGGGTATCAGACCTGCAAACAACATGAATTCACACAGAAAAGAGGTAAGAATTTAACTACTGAGACAAGATTACAACATGCAGCCCAGGTCAATGAGTAAAAGTAAAAGGCGCTATGTATTTACATTGTCCTAACAAGGACAATTATAGATGTTAACTTTAAAATATACTGTGAGACTTATCCACCACATTTCCCACCTCCAACCACCCTCCCATCTCCAACACACAGAAACATACACACAGTAAACAAGCTGATTAGTTTCTAAATTCTGAAACAAAGCTAATACATCTCAGTGTTTCATACCTAGTAAGCATTAAAAAATATTTTTTATTTGAAGAGTCATTAAGAGAGTTGAATATGCGTAAAGAAAGATAAAGGGATTGTATCCAGATATAACTTGAATATTTAACTGTATATTGCAACCATTACCTTTGGTTATTGCACCTATATCTCCTGCAAAATATCCAAGTTTCTCATGTGGAGCCAAGTAATAGATTTGTCATTAAGTATTTTGAACTGATAGATTAAAATTTAATTTTTTGTGTAATTAAATACTAATTGATTTTGTATTGTCTCTTTCACTTGGTTTTTCAGTTAATTACCAAGATATTACTTTTTTAGCAATTGGTAACAATTAGTGTTAATGATGGCAGTGGCAGCCCCTCTGAAGCAGCTGCTGCCATGACTCCATCTGCGGTGGGGTACAGGCCCAGGATGTGAGTCCTCAGATTCAGACACCAAGGCAGGTAGTCCCCAGAGCTTCTCCCTAGGGCCTGCTGCCCTGGGAACACACCTCTGGGAGCCACTTTGGTGGGGCCAGGCCCAGCCACCCCCTGACATGAAAGCAGTGTGGCTGGCCATGGAGGAGTGGACGGAGAGGGGCCCCAAGGCTGGGCTGGGCCCAGGGAGGTGCTGCTTTTGCACATGGATTCACTTGGAGGACATTGAGATAAGTGAAATAAGCCAGGCACAAAAAGGCAAATACCACATGATCTCACTTATATGTGAAACCTAAGAAAGCTGAACTCATAGAAAGCAGAATGGTGGTTATCAGGAGCTGGGGTGGAAGCAGCAACTCCTGGGCCAGCCCTGAGACTTGGAACTGGAGCTGTGCATCAAAGGCCTGTGTGGGAAGTGGGAGCATCCTGGGCTTCAAGAACCCAGCCAGGATGCAGGCACTATGCCCGACCCATCTACAGCACCAAGTTCCTGCACCTCAACAAGAGGCTCTGTCCAGGGCTGCCCAGGGATCTGCCCCACATGGAGGTGACCACCGAGGCTGACACTCTCCATGGCCGGGCCCAGCACCACGATCTGCTCCTGGAGGTGCCCTTCAAGCAGGGCCATCAGCCTGGAGAGGGGGAGACCCAGGCCACCCCTAAGCACTGGGGCCACAGAAAGAACTCACAGCAACATCACCCCACCTAGGATGACAGCCCAGGCCCAGAGAGTGAGGACATGAAGTTCCCACCCCAAGCTGTGGCGAGGCCCAGCTGGGGCTGCATGCTCCTCAAAGGTGGCAGGAGCTGGGGACAAGCAGGAACCCGTTCCTTCTGAGCTGATGGGATGGGAGTTCCCTGGGTGCAGCTATAGCCACCCTCCCATGGTTGCGGACCCAGGCATCTCTGCATTCTTTGAGGCCCACGAAGGCCCCCCAGCTTTTCCCCACAGGTTTGAAAGTGCCTGCTCCCACTGCCTGGCTTCTCCCTTCTATCAGCACTCACTCTGATCTCAGAGCAAAGTCGGGGCAAGCCCAGGCACTGTCTGAGTCAGACTGGATGTGCACATGCTCAGGGCAGTGTTAACACACCAGCCCCCTGCCACCTCAGGCCCCTGTGAACTTTGGGCATTGACAAGCATGGGAGGGAGGGTGAGGAGGTGCTGAGGACAGCCCAGTACTAGCATGAAGCCACTCCTTGATATGAAGAGCCTGGGCACCATGAACAGGCATGAGGCAGACAGGCTCCTGAATGGAAGGGGGTGGTCCTGGTGAAGCCCCACTTTCAAGCCAGGTAGGGCCTTAAGCCTGGGGCTGGGCTGCCAGTCCTGCAGTCTGGAGAGGGATCTTGCATTACTTTTCTCTGGAGCTGCCAATGCCCCCCCCATAAGGACCAGTCAGCACACACTTCCTCTCCTCTGAGGCTCATAAAAACCCCCAGACTCAGCCAGACTCAAGGAGAGGATGGAGATGACATGATGACCAGCTGTAGGGAGGAGCTACCGTCTCTACTGAGAGCTGAAGAGTTGATGGGATGACCTGTCCTCAGAGAGGAGCTCCCCTCTCTGCTGACTGAAGAGAAGATGAAATGACCAGCTGCAGAGAAGAGCTACCCTCTCTGCTGAGAGCTGAACACTTGTTGGGACACCCTGCCTACAAAGAGGAGCTACCCACTGCTGGTCTCCTCTAAGCTGTTCTATCACTCAATATAGCTCCTTTCGTCTTGTTCACCCTCCTCTTGTCTGTGTACCTCATTCTTCTGGACACACAAAAAGAACCCAGTGTAACGCCAAGGTTCTTGCCTTGCCATGCCAAAGAATTGGTGTGGCAGCTGACCACAGCAAGTGATAGAGACACGGACCAATAGAGAGAAAAAGCTCTAGGCTTTATTGAGCAGAGTGAAAATACAAAGCTTCCACAGTGTGGAAGGGGTCCCGAACGGGTAGCCACTGCTGGTTTTGGGTGATTGCCTTTTAAACTCTTTAAGGCAGGAAATACTTGTGGCAGGAAGATGTTACTAGAGCAAGAAAAAAAGGAAGTAAATTATTTTGTGACATGTCTTAGATTTTGAGGAAAACCAGAATTGCAACTTAGGTTTTATTTACTTTATGACCTTGCAGTGGCATGGCAAAGGAGACAGGATCTCACAGGACTTTACAAAGTATATTTACGAGGAATTGGAACTGGGAGTAGAGATAAGGTCTGCTGGTCACAGAAAAATGGGCAGTTAACATTCCTTTTACTTTAGTTTCAGTGGAGGGGGAAGGGAGAGAGGGAGAGAGGACACAGGGAAACTTACAGCAACATTTTTGCTGTTTATAGCTTTCTTGGGGAAGAAAACACATGCACAAATCCTGGTGTTAGGAATAGTTTAAGCATATATCTTCAATATTATTCATCCAGGACCAAAGTAAGTCCTGATGCAGGAAATGAATGGGTTTCACAGCTTTCTGAGCCCTTACTTGACCCAGGAAGCCCAGCTGGCCCCTCCTTTCACCAGGACCCATTCAATGGCAGGGCTAAAGGAGCTGTAACAAACAGGGCTGAAACAAGTTCCTTGCTTACCACACTGCAGGCAACAAGAAGAGAGAAAAAGAGAAGAGCTGCAGCCCTTTGGAGAGCCCAGACCTAGAAGCTTCCTGAGCCAGGGCTACGATATCCTCTTTGGGGTTCTGCAGTGTCTGGCATCTCCAAGCTTCTTGGAGCCACTGCATTTCCTGGTGTCAGCTGTGGAAGTTGCTTATGGTATGCCTGGTGTAGCCACAGCCTTGTAGGGAGCCAGCACCCGTGTCAATGCCTGAGACTGCATGTCCCATCACAGCGAGTGTGCCCGGCTGTGCTCACTGGCCATTCCCCATCCTCATTCACGCATTCCTTGCTGCTTCATGCCTGTCTTGACCTTGGCAGGCATGGGATCCAGGCCAGTAGCAGGAGCTGAGTGCAGTCTGCCAGGCTGAGTGGGCAGAATGAGCCCTGCAGGCCAGAGCAAAACTCAGGCAAAGGTGCCAGTGGACACAGAGGTTTCTGGTCGGTGAAGTGACACCCCAAAGATTCCGTAACATTAATGCAACACTTTAATGCATACAGTGATTCACATACTAAGTAATGAGGCTCCTAACTAGTAAGTGTTTAATTATTTAGAACTCCAGAATATGTAGAGACAAATAGCATAGTGCATGCAGTTAAATTCCTCTTATTATTAACTTCTTAAAACCTATCTCTAATATTTTTAAGTTACTTAATAATTAACTCATTACCAATCATTATTACTTAAGTTTACATATTAAGGATATGAAATCAGAAATTTGATTTCCCAGGCACTATGACAATATCACTCCTAACATTGAATATTGAAAAGAATTACAGAGACAAATATGTTAGTTTTCTTTTCCACCATAGCAAGTAAACATCTACGTAGAGAAGTAAACAGCACCCATGTATTATCTCATAGTTTCTGTAGGTTAAAGTCTAGTCACAGTTTAACAGGTTTCTCTGATCAGAGACTCACAGGGTAACATCAGAGTATAGTAACCTGGACTGTGTTTTTTTAAGGCATTGAGAAAGAATCAATTTCAAGTACACTCACATTGCCAAAGGTTTGTTTCTGGCAGTTGTAAGACAGATCCCTTGATTATCTGTTGATCGTCAGTTTGGTTTTACTCTCAAGTCTTAGAGCCCACCCACATTCCTTGCCACGTGATATGGTTTGGCTGTGTCCTCATCCAAATCTCATTTTGAATTCCTTTATGTCATGGGAGGAACTTGGTGGGAAGTAATTGAATCATGGGGGCAAGTGTGTCCTGTGCTGATCTTGTGATAGTGAATATGTCTCATGAGATCTGACAGTTTTATAAAGAGGGGTTTCCCTGCACAAGCTTTTCTCTTATCTGCCACTATTGAGATGTGCTTTCACCTTCCACCATGATTGTGAGGACTCCCTAGCCATGTGGAACTGTAAGTCCATTAAACCTTTTTCTCTTGTAAATTGTCCAGTCTCGGGTATATCTTTATCAGCCAGGTGAAAACAGACTAATACAGTAAATTGGTACCAGTAGAGTGGGGCACTGTTGAAAAGATACCTGAAAATGTGGAAGCAACTTTGGAACAGGATAACCGGCAGAGTTTAGAACAGTTCGGAGGGTTCAGAAGAAGACAGAAAAATGCGGGAAAGTTTGGAACTTCCTTCCTAGAGACTTGTTGAATTGCTTTGACCAAAATGCTGATAATAAGGACAATGAAATCCAGACTGAGGTGGTCTCAAATGGAGATGAGGAACTTGTTGGGAACTGGAGCAATGGTGACCCTTGTTTTGCTTTAGCAACAAGACTGGTGGCATTTTGCCCCTGCTGTAGAGATTTGTGGAACTTTGAACTTGAGAGACATGATTGAGGGTATCTGGCAGAAGAAATTTCTGAGCAGCAAAGCATTCAAGATGTGACTTGGGTGCTGTTATAGGCATCCAGCTTTAAAAGGGAAACAGAGCATACTTTGGAAAATTTGCAGCCTGACAATGTGATAGAAGAGAAAATTCCATTTTCTCAGGAGAAACTCAAGCTGGCTGCAGAAATTTGCATAAATAATATGAAGCAGAATGTTAATTGCCAAGACAATGGGGAAAATGTGTCCAGGGCAGGTCAGAGGCCTTCACAGAAGCCTGTCCCATCACAGGCCCAGAGGTTTAGGAGAAAAAAATAGTTTCACAGGCTGTGCACAGGGTCCCTCTGCTGTGTGCATTATAGGGACTTGGTGTCCTGTGTCCCAGCCACTCTAGCCATGTCTAAAAGAGGCCAAGGTACAGCTCAGGCTGTTGCTTCAGAGATTGGAAGCCTCAAACCTTGCCAACTTCAACACCACATGGTGTTGAACCTGCAGGTGCACAGAAGTCAAGAATTGTGGTTTGGGAACCTCCACCTGGATTTCAGAGGAGGTATGGAAACACCTGGATGCCTAGGCAGGTTTGCTTCGGGGTGGGGCCCTCATGGAGAACCTCTGCTAGGCCAGTGTAGAAGGGAAATGTGGGGTTGGAGCCCCCACACAGAGTCCCTACCAGAGCACTGCCTAGTGGACCTGTGAGAAGAGGGCCACCATCCTCCAGACCCCAGAATGGCAAATCCACTGACAGCTTATACCATATGCCTGGAGAAGCCACAGACACTCAACACCAGCCTTTGAAAGCAGCCAGGAGGGGGACCATATGCTGCTCAAGACTGTGGGAACTCACCTTTTTGTTCCCAGCATGACCTGGATGTGAGACATGGAGTCAAAGGGGATCATTTTGCAGCTTTAAGATTTGTCTGCCTCGCTGGATTTTGAACTTATATGGGACCTGTAGCCCCTTTGTTTTGGCCAATTTCTCCCATTTGGAACAGTTTTATTTTCCCAGTACCTTTGCCTCCATTGTTTGTAGGAAGTAACTAGCTTGATTTTGATTTTACAGGCTCATAGGTGGAAGGGACTTACTTGTCTCTGATGAGATTTTGGATTGTGGACTTTTGAGTTAATGCTGAAATGAGTTAAGACTTTGGGGGACATTGGGAAGGCATGATTGATGCTGAAATATGAGGACATGAGATTTGAGAGGGTCTGAGGCAGAATGATATGGTTTAGCTGTGTCCCTACCCAAATCTCATCTTGAATTCTCACATGTTGTGGGAGGGAGGCATTGGGAGGTAACTGAACATGGGGGCAATTCTTTCCAGTATTGTTCTCATGATAGTGAATAAGTCTTAGGAGATCTGATGGTTTTATAAAGAGGAGTTTTTCTGCACAAGCTGTCTCTTTTTGCCTGCCACCATCCACATATGATGTGACTTGCTCCTCCTTGCCTTCCACCATGATTGTGAGGCCTCCACAGCCATGTGGAACTGTAAGTCCATTAAATCTCTTTCTCTTGTAAATTGCCCACTCTCAGGTATGTCTTTATCAGCAGTGTGAAAACTAATATAACACGTGATCCCATATTGAAAACCAGCAATGAGGAATATTGCACTCATTAACTTCCTTTCAAGCTTTGGATCTCTTTCATAAGGAAAAGCTTAGTCCCTTTCAAGTATTCCCTTAATTAGATTAAATGCACTGAGGATAATATCTCCATTTTAACACCAGCTGATTTGGGACATTAAACATATTAGCAAAATCTTTTTACTGAAGCACCTAGATTATTGTTTGATTGGATAACCTGGAGAAAGTGTGTGTGCACTAGAAAATGAGGGTTTTGAGGAGCCATCTTAGAATTAAGCATAACCCCAAAAGTAGGTGGATTGGAATGCTAAAAAGGTTTACATTATTGCCCATGTATGCTGTTCATTAAAAGGATAGAGAAAATCTATATTATGACCTAATTGCACATAAAATGGATAATGAAAATAAATTGTATTTACTTTTGGACAAAGAGCTAAGGAATTTTGGAAAAAAAACTAATACATAGGGTGGTGAAAATTCCATGTGAGATCTAACTGAGGGCTCTCTTTCAAGAAAGCTCACACCTATACATAAAAAATTTACAGCTATGTATAAACGGCTCTTGCCATGCCAAATTATTACTATTTCTTGAACATTCTACTCTGGGTAACATCTGTTCCCTTTGTGCATTTTATTCTTAGGCATAATTAGATATGCCATTTTCTGTGATCTAACAGTTACTTGCATACATCTCTATTCTGGAGCTTATTACTTTATATTTTTGCTAACTTCCCATGAAATATTGAATTCCATTTTGGCAAGAAATGCCTTGCTACCAACTGCAACCAATAGATACTTGTTATGCTACCTGCCTCAGAGTGATCGTTTCACAAAATATGGTAGAATTATTACGTTGAAAAAATGTAAGTCAATTCAAATAAAAAGATGTGTTTTTCCTACATGCTATGATTTTATATTTTTCAGCTATATTGAAATATATTGGACAAATAAATTTTTTTTATATTCAAATGTACAATGTGGTCTTTTGGTATACATATACATTATGTAATAATTACCAAAAACAAGCTAATTAACATATCAATAACCTCACCTGGTTACATTTTTATGGTAAGAATAGACAATATCAATTGTTTTGGTGAATTTCAAGTATACAGTACAGTATTATTAAATAGAGTAAGCATGCTGTGCATTAGGTCTCCAGAACTTATTAATTTCTCATAACTGAATCTTTGTATCCATGAGCAACAACTTTATATTTCCTCTGCTCTTCAAACCCTGGTAACTACCATTCTACTTTTTACTTTTCTGAGTTTGACATTTGTAGATTCCACATAGAAGCAAGATCATGTCCATGAGCATTGGAGACCACTTTCTGTCTCTAGCTTATTTCTCTTAGCAAAATGTCCTCCAGGTTCAAGTTGTCACAAGTGGCAGAATTTATTCCTTAATTAAAGCTGGATAGTATTTTATTGCATATATACATATATCCACATTTTCTTTATCCATGCATTTGAGGGTAGACACTTAGGTTGTTTCCATATCTTGACTATTGTGAATAATGCTGCAATTAAAATAGAAGTGCAAATATCTCTTCAAGGTAGTGATTTTATTTCCTCTAGATATATACCCAGAAGTGAAATTCCTGCATTATATAGTAATTCTATTTTTAATTTTTTGAGCAAACTTCATATAGTTTTTCAAAATGGTTGTATCAATTTTTCACTCTCACCAACAACGCACAAGAGAAGTTTTCTTTTCTCCACATCCTCATGACCATGTGTTACCTTTCATCTTTTTGATAATAACTAACAGACATGATGTGATATCTCATTTCGAATTCAATTTGCATTTCTCTGAAGCTTAATGATGTTAAGCATTTCTTCATATACCTATTGGCTATTGGTATGACTTCTTTTGAGAAATGTGTATTAAGGTCCTTAGCCCATTTTTTAGTCAGGTTATTTTTTTTGCCAATTATTTCTTGTAGTTCATTAAGCATTTTGCATATAAACCTCCTCTCGTTTACATGATTCACTTGGCAATTTTTGCTTTGGTTGCCTGTGCTTTTGAGTTCCAAAAAATCATTGCTCAGACCAATATTTCAGAGCTTTTCTCCTGTGTTTTCTTCCAGTAGTGTTACAGTTTCAAGTCTTACACTTCAGTCTAATCAGTTTTGAGTTGATTTTTTGTATATGATGTGAGATAAGGTACTAATGTTATTCTTCTACTTATATTATAATAGATACTCAGTTTCCCCAACAGCATTTGTAGAAAAGGTTAGCCTTTCTCCATTGTGCATTCTTGGTACCCTCATGGAAAATTACTTAACCATAGATGTGTGGACTTATTTTTGGATGTCCTATTGTCCATTCATTTATATGTCTGCTTTTATGCTGGTACCATACTGATTACCACACATAGCTTTGTAGCATCTTTTGGAGCCAGGTAATTTGATACCTAAAGGACAAAAGAATTTTGTCCTTTTTGACCAAGATTGTGTTGGCTATTTGAGGTTTTTTCTAGTTTCCTAATCATTTTAGGATTTTTTTTTCTATTTTGGTAGAGAATATTATTGAGATTTTAATAGAGATTGTATCAAAGCTGTAGATTGACTGCTATGGACAGTTTAACAACATTAATTTTTGCAGCGCCAGGACTTTTTAATTACACAGTTTATTTTGTTGACTACCTTCTCATAAATAAAAAACTAATTAGTATCACAACGCTAAAAGATTAGAGCATAATCGTTAGCTAAGCCAAAAAATAAATAAATTTGTATGTATTCCATTAACACATGGGAAAAATTCAGTTGGCAGTCAAAATATCACCTCTTACCATTCATAAAATTATTCCATTTTGCTAAAACATAATATTTGCTTACTTGATATGTGTTAACAAAATATAACTCTTAGAGCCAAATAAATAATGTTTTTTTGGTGTAAGCATACAATTCTCTTGAGTTGTTAAGTAATACTAATTCCTAAAAATAATTAGCATGCAGGAAAAAGATAAGGAACCAAACACTGAAGGCTATATCAACGTGTTCAAAGTAGTAAATATAGAACCAGGGAAACATGAGCCTACTTTCATAACTTCAGACAGCACAGATGGAATTTTAAAGGCATTATATTTGATTAAATAGTTAAGTGTCATCCAATGCCATATGAGTAGCTGTATATAATCAATAAAGATTATCAATAAACGATACCAAGTATTATTCATACATTCAAGTAAAAATTCACATAAAGTTTATAATTGTGCTTCAAATCAATATGTTCTGGACTATTTTATGAAGATTCCATATCATACGTGTGTCAGATATTGACAGATTGCAAGAAAAAGACAATTCACCTGAGTTTTTAATATTCCAAACAATCTTTGAATGCAGTATTAAAAAATGCTAACTGGGCATCTGTTTAAAAATATTATATGCAAAATTATTATTCATGCACCCAGTCATGCCAACATTCAACTAATATACATTGATATATTCTTTTACCCAAGAAATAGAAAACTGAAACTTTTAAAAATTAATTTTCAATCTAATAAATTTTCTGTTAAAAAATACAGAAGTCACAATATGCAGCATTCTATAATGTGTTATAGGCAATGTGTTAAATTTACACATATTAAGTAAAATAGAAATGGAATAATTTTCCATTTTTATGTTTACATTGAATTATTTTATTTTTCCAGTGTTGCATATTCCCACAATAATCTAACTATAATGCCCAGTTCATGAGGTGTAACAATTACTTTTATTTGTTCAAAAACTTAATCAGTGTATGTTAATTCCAGTCTTTAATTTGCATCCAGTGAACTCACTTTATCATAATTACAGAATACCTTGTGTGAATTCTACGTGCCTAGTGTTGTGCTTATTGCATTTGAGCCTAACAGCTCTGAAAACTGGCACTGTATTCCACATTTTAGAAATAAATTTTGTTGATTTTAGTTATGTGTGTATGTTTGCATGCTAAAATTACTTGTACTTTCTATTATTTTTGTTTCTATAGAGTTAAAAAATGTATTCATTTTGCTTGGTTTTCTATGAACTTATAAACTCATCAACAAACTCTTCCAGTTATCTCAAACCTTCTCTCAGTATATACGGACACATCAGGCAGCTTATCAGCTTCATCTTCTTGAAGAAATCTTTTCACAACTTGCTGCTCTATTCTAATTTGAAATGTGGTCTTTATGTTTCACACAAGTCATCTTGGGGTTTTCCATCATCATTAACCTGACAATTCCATTGCCTTTATCTTACATATATCTCCTTATCTTTAGATCCCTGTCTCTTCCTCTTTTTTAGTTTAATCTCTTGTATTTGTGAAGCCCATTTTTCAGTAGCTTTTTCTAAAACATTTATTGGGAGGGTAAGCTTTTTGACACCTTGCTCATATAAATGTTTTCGTATTCTACCCTCATACTTAAATTAATACATATTCTAGATATAGAATGATTCCCTTTCTCCACAACTTACCACCATGCCAACTAGAGTTCATTATAATAACAGTGAATGAAATTAACAAAACAAATAGGTAAACCACAAAATGAGACAATTTTGCAACCCATATACCCAATAAAGAGCTATATCCAAAGGATGAGGGGACTTCAAACAGTTGTGGAAAAAATAGAATTTAAAGATAAAAATTAAAATATAAACTTTATTTTTCAACATAAGTTCTATCAAAATCATGACACTTTTGTAAGTGATGATACCAGTCATTTTTTTTGATTCCTAAAGAACTGATGTTCCTGGAAATTTAACCATTTCAATGAAGTATTTTTTGTCTTACTAAATGAAAGAAAAAATGAGTGGCCTTTAATTTTTTTTAAATAAGGATATAAAAAGAAGGCATAAGGAGCCAAAAGAGGACTGTAAGGTGGATGCCAATAATTTTCCATCAAAACTCTCACAAAATTGCCCTTGTTTGATGAGACGGATGAGCAGGAGCATTATCATAGTGGAGAAAGACTCTCTACTGAGGCTTTCCTTGGTGTTTTTCTAAGGCTTTGGCAAATTTCTCAAAACACACTCATAACAAAAAATGTAATTATTCATTGTACTTCCATAAAGTTACCATGGAATATGCCTTGAGCATCTCAAAAATCTGTTGCAATGATGTTTGCTCTTGACCAGTCCACTTTTGCTTTGACTGGACCACTGCCACCTCTGGGTAGCGATTGCTTGGATTACACTTTGTATTTAGGATCACACTGGTGAAGGCATGTTACATCTCCTGTTACAGTTTTTCAAAGAAATGCTTCAAGAACTTGATCCCACTTGTTTAAAATTTCCATTGCAAGCTCTGCTCTATTCTGCAGCTGATCTGAGTGCAAGCGTTTTGGCACCCATGGAGTAGAAAGTTTGCTCAACTTTAATTTTTCAGTCAGAATTGCATAAGCTAAACAAACTGATATGTCTGTGGCATCAGCTATTGTTTCTGCTGTTACTGTTAGTCCTCTTCAATTAGGACATAAACAAGAAAATTTTTTTCTCACAAATTGATGTGGATGGTTTGCTCCACAGGCGTCATCTTTAGTATTGTCTCTTTCTTTCATGCAATGAGTTATCCATTTGTAAACTTCTGATTTATTTGGAGCACTGTCCCTAATAACTTTTGTAAAGCGTAAATAAGTTTACTTTCTTCTACTCAAGCATCATCATAAATTTGATGTTTGTTCTTGCTTCAATTTTAGCAGAATTCATCTTGCACTGATAGGGAATCTTTTTAACTTTTCTTAGTAGCTCAAACTAGATCCTGTTTATATATGTTACAATAAGTTTATTGTAACGTGTACAAGTTCATTTTGATAAATTTTTTTTAAATTCATGCATAATTATTTTTATAATACAAATTTTTCCCATGAAATTTTTGAAAGTCCTCTACATAAGGAAGTCAAATAATTTAATAGCAAAACAACAACAAAAACCAAAAAAAACAAAAACAAAAACAAATTACCCTACTAAAAATGGATGGACAAACCTGAATAGACATTTTTCTAAAGAAAACAAACAAATCAGCAACAGATAAATGAAATTATGCACAACATCACTAATTATCATGGAAATGAAAATCAAACCACAGTAAAATATCACATCACACATTTGGCTGTTATTAAAAAAAAAGACAATAGATAATAAATGTTGATGAAGGTGTAAAGAAAATTCTACATTGTTGGTGGGAACATAAATTAGCATAGCCTTAATGCAAAGCAGTGTAAAGGTTACACATAAAATTAAAAATAAAACTACCTTATGATCCAGCCATCCTACATCTGGGTATAAATCTAAAAGAAATAAAATCACTATCTTGAGGTGATCTGTACATCCTTATTAATTGCAGCATTATTCACAATAGCCAAGATATAGAAATAACCTAAGTGTTCATTCACAGATGACTGGAGACACACACACAAACACACATCCAGACACACACTGAAATTTTATTTTGTATTAATAAGGAAGAAAATCCTGCCATTTGCAACAACTTGGGTGAATCTAGAGACATCATGCTAAATGAACAAACCAGACACAGAAAGACCAATAATGCATAATCTAACTTATATGCAGAACCTAAAAATATCAAACTCATAAAAGTAAATAATAGAATGGTGGTTACCAGCGGCTTGGGAGTCAGGAGACCTGTGGAGATGTTGGTCAAGAATACAAAGGATCAGTTTTGAGAGATAAATAATTTCTAGAGTTCTCATTTACATCATCATGACTGTAGTTAATAACATTGCATTGTATACTTTAAAGTTGTTAAGAGCATTGATCTCAAGTATTTTTACCACACACGCACAAAATATAACAGCTTGGGGTAATGCATATGTTAATTAGTTTGATTGTGGTAATCATTTAACATTATATGTGTCCATATATCAAAAACATAACATTGTACACCTTGAATGTACTGCATGTAAGTTTTTATTTATCAAGTATACCTTAATAAAGATGATAAAAACAATAGATTCTAGCAAAAAGAGCTGGAAGGTACCAATTCTAAGAAAAAGTTATTAGGGGAATCTTCATGAGGAGACAAGGGCAGAGACATTAGAAGAATTTAAGCCTCTGGCACATACAGCTAGAGCAAACAAAATCATAGCTTAATTCCTAGCCACATTAACATTAAAAACTCACAGTAAAGTCCTCAGTTCCTACTACATCATACATCATGTTTGACTTTCAACAAAAAGTTGAAGACGTGCCAAAGACAATAAAAAAAGAAACATAGACACATTCAAATTTGATAGATATTGTAAATCCACATAGTTCCATAGTTCCATTGCTTTAATCCATTGTCTATGGGGTGGTGACTTTCAAATTGATGACTCCAATCTTGACTTTCTCTTTGAGCTTCAAACTCAGATACCAAACTACACAAAAAACATCTCCACTAGGATGTCTAATGGGTACCTCATAATAAAATTTCTTATTTATTATTATTATACTTTAAGTTTTAGGGTACATGTGCACAATGTGCAGGTTAGTTACATATGTATACATGTGCCATGCTGGTGCGCTGCACCCACTAACTAGTCATCTAGCATTAGGTATATCTCCCAACGCTATCCCTCCCCCCTCCCCCCACCCCACAACAGTCCCCAGAGTGTGATGTTCCCCTTCCTGTGTCCATGTGTTCTCATTGTTCAATTCCCACCTATGAGTGAGAATATGCTGTGTTTGGTTTTTTGTTCTTGCAATAGTTTACTGAGAATGATGATTTCCAATTTCATCCATGTCCCTACAAAGGACATGAACTCATCATTTTTTATGGCTGCATAGTATTCCACGGTGTATATGTGCCACATTTTCTTAATCCAGTCTATCATTGTTGGACATTTGGGTTGGTTCCAAGTCTTTGTTATTGTGAATAATGCCACAACAAAAATAAACATACGTGTGCATATGTAACTAACCTGCACATTGTGCACATGTACCCTAAAACTTAAAGTATAATAATAAATAAATAAATAAATAAAAAAAAAGAAAAAAAGAAAATTTCTAAGAACTCCAAGTAACAGTCCCTATAATGAGATACTTCCCTAGTGCTCCCTACTTTGTTAAATGGTACATTCCTCCCAGTTTTCACAGTGTGCACGTATAATTTATCTTTATTCCTTTTTCCTACAGTTCTGATCAACTGGAATACATTCTTGGTTTACCTTCAAAATATATTCCAAATCCATATGTATCTTAGCAGGTCCTTATTGAGCACCTACTAATTTCTATAATTTTAAACAGACCTTATTTCTTTGAATAATTTTCAATTTATAGAAAATAACAAGATAGCGCAGAGTTGACATATATGCCACACCTGGTTCTAATATTCACATATAATAATGGTATGTTACAGCTTTTACAATGATTAAAAATTATTAATACTCTATTTTCTTACAATCCATAATTTATTCAGATTTCCTTAGCTTTCATGTGATTTTCTTTTTCTGTCTCAGGCTCCTATTATACATAACATTTAGTTGTTATCTTCCCTTAGGGTTCTCTTGTTTATGGCAGTTTCTCAGACAAACAGGTGCCACTTCCAGACTTTATTGAAAAGACCCTATATAAGCTGCATATAATAGGCTTTGAGCCAAATACAGTGATTTGTTGGGATGCTTGTTGTGGGGCTGAATGTGCTCTGTGGGTTAGATGAAGGAAGCGATGAGGTGTTGGAGTGGAAACCAGCTATTTGAATTGCAGCTGATAGATCACTGTTTCTGAAGTCGATGCTTTTCATTGTTCTTCTTGGAAGAATATTCAGCTTTGCAAATGGTGTTCTAAAATGAAATCTCCACTCCCCACCTTATTTTGTAGCTACATGAGTACATATGGCTGAATCCTGACCAGTTTGGAATAAGTAGGAGTATTGTGTGCCGGTTTCCAGAACCTTTCTTTAGAAAGTAGCTTGTGAACCGTCTTTGTTTATTTTGCTTCATTCCTTGTCTTTATTCCTTTCCTTGCTGGGATGTGGTCAGAGTCGTGGACAATGAAGACAAAAGCCACATTATAGAAGGTGGAGTGGTGAAAAAACCTTGATATTGATTCTCTTAGTACCTAATGTAGCAGTTTGCCTTTTTCTCATAATGCATTCCTCTGCACTTTTATTCTAGATGTAAATAAATTTCTATCATTTTAAGCTGCACTTATTTTGGGTATTTTTTTCCTCATCATCAACAGTGTAGCCTAATCTTAACCAATATAGACCATGGAGGTAAATGATAGTCACACATATCACAGTGCTGGACACCATGCGTTGTTGACGTATTTTTCCACTGGTTTTTACATCAATAACATACATATGCATATTTTCAGATTAAACACTCAAACTGTCATTTTTCTTAGCTCAAAGGGGAAGGACATGTTCCGCGATTTTGTCTGTTGAACAGTAGTTGATGTATGTGAATGCTGGGAAAGTGTATGGGATCTTGTGATACTAAGGGAAAAAGGCAAATATACTGATGTTTGTCATGGTGTGAGTAATACTATCTTTTTTTCTGAAATAGGAGTCTTATGTTTTTTATTTGAATCCATAAAACCGTGGCATACTAACATAGTAGCTGGCAAATAGAAAAAATGTCAGACACTTCACAATTCCTAATATAACAAACATCCTCTAGCAAGATATCTAACTCAGGTAATCCTCTGCAAAGTCTCCAGACAAACAAAAGAAAACTGTTCTATAGCAAGGAAAAGGAATACATTTGTGCTTACCAGAGGTTTCAAGGGAATCTGGAGATTAAAGTTTCTCTGGCACATCCACTCATGTATTCTCATTTTATGTGACTGCAACTCACTCCTTCCCTTTAAGAAACTGACTCTAGCATTGGGACTCATACAGGCAGTGAATTCAGCCAGTTTAGAAATTTAGCTATTTTTCCATTATATCCTCAGCCTGATTTTCTATCACAATTGGCTCTCTGGCTGTTCAAGGAGAGATCTTTCAATGCTTATATAAAGCCCATCAGACTTTCACACTGTCCCTTTAGTTGTTATTTGGCTTACTTGACTCTCCAAGGCCCCACTCCTCAGCATTACAATGACAGCTTAAAAAAAAAAAAGTACTGACTTCACTACTCTTAGAATTCACTACCCCTGAAAATCCTCAAAGGCAAAACGTATTGCTTTGTCCAGTGTATTTTCTTCTACTGGTTTGCTGTCTACCATTTGTGATGTTATCTGAGAAAGAGGGAACTTGATTGTTTATCCAGCAAATTATATTAATCATTAGTTAAACCCATGGCACTTTCAGACTTCCCTGCAAGCAATCACTCAACTGGTCAGAGACAGATCTCAGACAAAGATTTGCATTTAGAAGTCTGACTGATGTACAGGAAAAAAATAGTAAGTTTCAGGCATTTGGACAAGACACAGTATTTGCTACTTCTGGAAAGGTCCTTCACAGCAACACTACAAACATTTGTTTTTCCAGGGCACAGCTCAAGTGTACCTGTGGACCAAGCAAATGTAAAAGTGGAAAATTATGACAAATTGATTATTGAATCAGTTGTAGTTATTGTATTTACCCACACTCACTTTAAAACACTGCTTAGAATGGTAAATTGCATTTACCTGAATTGAAAGCAAAATAAATATATTTTTATTAGGATATTCTAATATTTACTAAGAATGGAGATGAAAAAAACTGTATAATATAAAAAAAATAAGCAGGATGCAGTGGCTCACACCTGTAATCCCAGCACTTTGGGAGGCCGAAGTGGGCAGATCACCTGAGGTCAGGAGTTCGAGACCAGCCTGACCAGCATGGCGAAACCCTGTCTCTACTAAAAATGCAAAAATCAGCTGGGGGTGGTGGCACATGCCTGTAATCCCAGCTACTCAGGAGGCTGAAGCAGGAGAATCACTTGCTCCTGGGAGGCAGAAGGTGTGGTGAGCCGAGATCGCACCACTGCACTCCAGCCTGGGTGACAGAGCAAGACTCCAACTCAAAAAAAAAAAAAAAAGTAATAAACAATTTTAGAATTAATTTCAATATGTGAGGCTGTTTAAGTAAACTATAAAAACACCAAGTGGTTTAACTCTTAAAAATCATTAAAGTACAGTTGATAGTTGGAAATATTTTATTATTGGGAGATTAAGAGCAATAAGGATTTTTGAGCACTGTCGTGCACCCCAAAACAATATTTCAATGAGATAGATTATATATACCACAGTTATCTCTTAAGATTATAATTGAACTGAAAAATTCGTATCGCCTAGGAGTTATTATACTATAATTTTCATCATTACATTAGAGTGTACTTCTTCTACTTACTGAAAACAAAAATTAACTGTACAATGACCCCTGGCTGTTCCTTCAGGAGGTATTCCACAAGAATACATCGTTAGCATAGGAGATAACGGGTCCATGTATGCTACTGCCTCGGAAGACCTTCCAGTGAGACAAAAGGTAGAAGTGAAAGATAGTGATACTGATGATCCTGACCCTGTGTGGGTCTAGGCTAATGTTTGTGTTTGTGTCTCAGTTTTTAACAGAAATGTTTTAAAAGTAAAAATAAAGTAGAAATTTTGAAAAATACAAAAAGCTTGTAAAATAAAGATCAAAAGAAAGAAAATATTTCCGTATGGTTGAACAATGCGTTTGGCTTTAAGCTAAATGTTATAAAAGAATCGAAAAAGTTTTTAAAAATTAAAGTTATAAAGTAAAAATGTTGCAGTAAGCTAAAGTTAGTTTATTATTTATTATAGGGTTGTGTGAACATTTCAACAACATTAATGCTTTCAATCCATGAACCAATGATATCTTTCCATTTGTTTGAGTCATCTTCAATTTCCTTCATCAATGATTTATAGTTTTCAGTGTACAGGCCTTTCAAATCTGTTAAATTTATGTCTAAGTATTTCATTTTTTTGGTAGCTATTGTGAATGGAATTTTTTAAAATTTCTTTTTCAGATAGTTTGTTAGTGAAAAAATCTCAATTGTTTTTGATATGTTGATTTTATATCCTACAACTCACTGGAATTTATTAGTTCTAACCATTTTTCTGGTGGAATTAAAAAAATCTTTATACATAAGATCATGGTGTCTGCAGAAACAATTTAACATTTCTTTTTCTGATTTGAATGATGTCATTTACTTCTTTCTCTTGCTTAATTGCTGTGTCTAGGACTATATTGGCTAGAAGCAGTAAAAGTGGGCACTCTTGTCTTGTTCTTGATTTTAGAGAAAACGTTTTTAACACTGAGTATGATGTTAGCTATGGGATTGTCAGATATGTTCTTTATTGTATTGAAGTACACGCCTTCTAAAACTAATTTGTTGAGGCTTTATCATGGAAAAATGTTGAATTTTGCCCAGTTGCTTTTCTGCATCTATTGAAGTGACCATATGGTTTTTACTCTTCATTCAGTTACTGTGGTGTTTCACATTTATAGATCCGTGATGCTGAACCATCTTTACTTCCTACATTTCTCTTAATATGGTGAATTATTCATTCAATGTATTCTTGAATTCAATTTGCTTGTAAAAAGTCAAAAATATTTGAATCTATGTTTATCAAGAATACTGGCCTGTAATTTTCATTTCTTATAGTGTCCTTATCTGGCTTTCTTATCATGGAATGGTTTGTTATCATGGAATGCTGGTCTCACAAAGCGAGTTTATGAGTATTCTCTCTTCTATTTTTTGGAAGAGTTTGAGACAGATTGGCATTAGTTCTCCCTTAAATGTTTGGTATAATTTACCATTGAAGCCATGAGGTCCAGGGCTTCTCCTTGATGACAGATTTTTTAATTATTGTTTTAATCTTCCTGCTCATTCATGGTCTGTTCAAATTTTCTATGTCTTCGTAATTCAGTTTTGGTAAATTGTGTGTGTCTCACAATTTCTTTCAGGTTATCAAATTTGTTGGCATAAAATTGCTCAAAGTTGTTGCACAATCCTTTGTATTTATGTGCTACTCACCCATATTAGCTGTAATATCTCCTGTTTCATTTCTGATGTTTGCTTTTGAGTCTTCTCTCTTATTGTAGCTAAAAATTGTCAGTTTGTTTAATCTTTTCAAAAACCAATTCCGTTTTGTTGACCTTTTCTATTGTTTTTCTAGCCTCTATTTCATTTATTTCTGCTTTGATTTTTATTATATTCTTCCTTCCTTCCTTATTATTAATTTGTTTTTCTTTAGTCCCTTGAGCTGTAATGCTAGATTGTTTATTTAGGAACATTTTCTTTTTTGATGTAGACATTTATTGGCATAAATATCCATTAGTTTTATGCATCCCATACATTTTACTGCATTTTACATGCATTTTACTGCATCCCATACATTTTAACATGTTGCATTACCATTTTCATTTGTCTCAAGATATTTAAAAATTTCCTGTTGGATTTCTTGTTTAATCCATTGGTTGTACAGAAGCATGTTGTTTAATTTTCAGATATAGGTAAATTTTTCAAAATTTTTCCTATGATTGATTTCTAGTTTTATTCCATTGCGGTTAGAAAGGAAACAATATGATTTCATTTTTTAGAAATTTGTTAAGACTTATTTTGTGGCTTAACGTATGATCTATCCAGGAGAATATTCTATGTGTGCTTGAGAAGAATTTTTATTCTGCTGCTGTTGGCAGAATGATTAGTATAGGTTCATTAGGTCCATTTGATCTAAAGTGTTGTCCAAGTCTAGTGTTTCCTTATTGATTTTCTGTCTGGATGATCTTTTTATTTCAGAAATTGAGTGTTGGTTCCCTACTAATATTGTATTGCAGTATATCTCTCTCTTCAGATCTATTAATATTTGGTTTTAATGTTAAGGTGCTCTGATGTTGGATACATATAGATATATAATTGTTATATATTCTTGATGAATTGATCTCATAAGCATTCTATAATAACCTCTTTATCTCATTTTATAGTGTTTGACTGGAAGTCTATTTTATTTGACATGAGTATAGCCACTCCTGCTCTGCTCTGGTTTGCACATGCATGGAAAATATATTTCCATTGTTTTACTTTCATTCTACGTTTGCCCTTACAGAGGAAGTGAGTTTCTTATGGACAGTATATAAAGGGGTCCTGTTTGGGTCTTGTTGTTGTTTATAGTGGTTATTGCTTCTATGTGTGTTTTTCAAATCTATTCAGCCTATGCCTTTTGATTGGGAAATGCGATCTATTTACATTCCAGGTAATTATTGATAGCTAAGGACTTAGTGTCATTTTGTTAATTGTTTTCTGGTAGTGTTGTAGACCCTTTGTTCCTGTTTTTCTCTCTCCCTGCTTTCATTTGTGATGTGATCTTCTCTGGTGGTATGCTTTGATTCCTTACTTTTTAACTTTTTTGTATCTATTTTAGGTTTTGCTGTATAGTTACCATGAGGCTTTCAGGAAATGTAACTTTAATAGGCTATTTAAGCTGATAACAACTTAACTTTAATCTCATAAAATAACTCCATTACTTTACTCTTCCCACACACACATTTTATGTTTTTGATGTCACAATTTACAACTTTTTATATTGTATAATCCTTAAAAATTACTGTGGATATTATTTTTATTTATTTTGTCTTTTAACCTTTATACTAAATATAATTGATTTTTACACACCACAATTACAGTATTAGAGTATTCTGAATTTGACTATATACTTACCTTTACCAGTGAGTTTTATACTTTCATATATATTTACGTTACTAATTATCATTCTTCCCTTTTACTTCTTTTTAGCTTAAATAATTACCTCAAGCATATCTTATAAAACAGGTCTGAGATTGAAAAGCTCCCTCAGTTTTTGTTTGTCTGGAACCGACTTTATTTCTTCTTCATTTCTAAAGGACAGTTCTGCCAGGTAAACTGTTTTTTTTTTTTTTTTTCAGCACTGAAATATGACATACCACCCTCTCCTGGTCTGTAAAGTTTCTGCTGAAAATCTGCTACTAGCCCTATTGAAAATTTCTTATATGTGATTTGCTTCTTTTCTGTTGGCAATTTCACAATCCTCTCTTTGTCTTTGATTTTTGACAGTTTGATTATAATTTGTACTAATCTTGCTTAAATTTAGTCTTACTGGAGACATTTGAGCTTCCAATTCCTAAATATTTCTAGGATTTCCAAGATTTAGAAACTTTTTTGCTATTTTTTCTTAAATAATCTTTCTACCATTTTTTCTCTTTTCCTATGTGAACTCATATTCGCTCTTTTGATGATGTCTCATGAATTCTGTAAGCTTTCTGTAAGTCTTCCTTATTTCTTCTTATATTTTTTCTCTTCTCTGCTCTGGCTGTACACTGTCAAAGAACTTGTCTTTGAGTTTACAGGTTCTTTCTTCTAATTACCAATTCTGCTATTGAGACCCTGTATTGCATTTTTTCATTTTATTCATTGTATTTTTCAGTTCCAGAATTTTTGATTTTCTAATATAATTTCAATCTCTGTTAAGTTTCTAGTTTTGGTCATTTATTGTTTCTTTGATACCATTTAATTTTTTCACTGTGTTTTCTTGATGGCCCCGAGCTTTCCTAAAACATTTAGTTTGAATTCCTGGTGGGTAGTTTATATTCATTTCTTTGAGTTAGGTACTAGAAGATTATTGGGTTCTTTTGGAGATTGGGTTCTTTTAGTAGTTTTATGTCTCCTTGGTTTTTTCATGTTTTTGTTGCCTTATGTTGATGTCTGCATATTTGGTGGAGCTGTCACCTTTTGCAGACATGATGGACCAGTTTTGTTGAGGAAGATTTTTCCCTATTGGAGGTGTGAAGACATTTTCAAGGTGGGATGCAGCAGTCCTGGCACCAGTAAGGGAGTCCCTTTATGGTGTCTCTGCAGCTCTGTGAACTGAGGTGGTATAAACAGAGTTTGTAGGAATCTTCAATCACAAATGCTATGGATATTCACAGTGAGTGTGAGAGTTGTTAGAGTCTTTGGTGGTGATGACTGCTAAGGTACCTTTGGTCTCTTTTCCTTTCACTAGCAAAGTTGTGTCTAAGAGGGGTCATTTCTCTTAACAATGATCTGGCTTGTGGGCCTGATCATGGTGGAGGCGGCATTAGTGTCTGATGAATGAATGGTGCTCATAGAGCAGCCACACAGCTAAGACCTGAAGCATGGGTATGCATGGAAAGCCTATGGCTCTGGGATTTGCAGTAGTAATGGCACTGGTGCTTGGGATATAGACACCCATGTGGCTCTGTTGGTAACAGAATGCAAGGTATGAATGCTTGTGAAGTAATCAGGGCATTGAGGGTGTGGGCATTCACAGAGTTAGAGTGGCTATGGGATTCGAGACAGAGCCAAGCTGTCTAGGGCAGCTGTGCTGGTGATTGGGTGCAGGCATCCTGCTGTTACTTTGGTAACAGTTTGTGAAGCACAGTTGCTTGCAAAATAGCCAGGAAGCTGAGTATGGGAACATAGGTATACGCATGTTTACTGTGGCTCCAATATTGGGAAGGGTGAGGCCTAGCTCTCTATGGCAGCTGAGTCAATGTCTGGAGCACAGTCACTTGTAGCAAGAGCTTGGTTCCAGAGCTCGGAGTGCAAATTAGCTCACTGTGATGATTGTTGCAATACCTAAGATGTGGGTAAGCCTAGTGTAGCCACAGAGCCTGTGTTTGGAGTTTGAGCACTATAGGGGTTGCCATGGCTCCAGGATTAGGCAACCATGGGGTTGGAAGATATGGCAGCACCTTTATCAAAGCGGGGCGACAGTGGCCGTTCCTGGGTGAGGGAGATATGTGAAGACATGTCCACCACAGACAAGAGATGATTTTTAATAGGCAAAAGTTTTGGAATGCAGTTGACCTATTTCACACCTATTTTTGTGATATATACTTCTCCTAAATTTGTTTTTTAGTTAAGTTCTTCCATCTTTTTTGCTTATTGATATCATCCAGATAAGATTCTCCAACTAGCTTCTAGGTTATTAATTTATTTTTGGCAACCATTCTGTTCTCAAATCATCCACTGAGTTCTTTATACCAATTCCTATTTGTCTATTTTTTGAATCTCTGATTAGTTCTTTATAGAATTATTCTTGCTTCGTTATTTCAATATCAGGTTGGATTACCTTGAGATGTTCAGTGTGCTTGCTTTTAATTACATGACAAATAATTTATTTGTTTGAACTTATATTTCTTCTGAGATAAAAAGAATTGTGGTTGTTAAGATATCTGGTTAGGAGTGAGGACTCAAGTCCTAGTTTTTCCCCTCCTGGTGAATTTATGGCCGCACTTCTGGGGTTTGAGCTTGCTTTAGGTTGGAAAACCTCAGTTGTGCTAATAATAAAAGTCTCAGATGGAAACAAGAGGCTAAAGAGGTATAGTAAACACCTTTTCAAAAAATCATGAGGTTTATAGATAATTTACACTATGCTAAAGACACTGTATATTAAACATTTTGGTGATGATTTAGTGATTGCTACAGTAAACAAGTAATTAAATATAAGGAAAGTTTTTTTATAGCTGAGAAACAACACTGGATGGTTTCAGAGATACTGCCTGTTACTTATTGTTTGCAGTCAATATGGTTAAGAATTCAAAGCATAAGGAACAATTATCAAACATAGTGTTTGAAATATTGAAGTAAAAGTTACAAGGAATGTAAAAATATCAAATACTGTATTATCTGCATAGCAAAAATGGAAGAGTACAAGAAATGGCTGCTGTATTTTATTTTAAAGCTTCCTGGTAATATTTTATCCTAAAAGTATGTGTATTATTATGTTAATAAAAATAAATAAATATCTTAGGTTGAAATATCTATTTATGAAGATTCATAGGGTACACTATATTCTGGGTAAATTTCAATAAAAAGAAACCATGCCTGACAGAGTTTTCAATCCTTGAAGAAATATCACTTTATTCTAAATCACAGTGAGAAGAATTAAAATTAAGAAGTTAAGAATAACAAAGCCTTAGAATAAAATTACATCCAAAGAGCTTTGAATTAATTCTAAAATAAATGGCTCAACCTTTTATGTAAATCCTATTTAATAAATATGTACATAAATATTCTATACAGAGATAATACAGCAAGAATAAAACCATAAAGACCATAAAAATTTGGCTCTAAATAGTCACAGATGATGAAAAATAAAAATATACTAAATAACTTGTTGCATAAAGGATGAAATAAAACAATTTTTCAAACTTGACTCTATAAATTTAATAAATAAACTTTAAAGGATAGTTAATTTTGTAAGGATCCAGCAGTAGAATTTAGAAGAAAAAGTATCTCTCCCTGAAAAGAATGAGGAAGAGCAAAGTGAGATTTAATAAAAGGCAAAACATGTAATAAAAGGCAAAACATAAAAAACATACATTTTTTACATATGTGTGTATGCATATGTATATACATATAATTTTGTTGTTTTTGATTATTCTATATGTCTGAAAGCATATGAAATATAAGCCAATTTATGATGATGAAATAATAAATATAACAGGTTATTCTAGATACATGAGCTATACTACAAAATAAAAATAAAAACAAATCCCTCCAAACACTTTGCAAGAATGGAGTTTTAGAAGATAAGTAAATATCTGATAAGAAAACACTCTATTAAAATTAGCTAAATCAAGAAAGAAAGATTTTTTAAAAATTCATAAAATAAAACATATATTGAAACTATTTAGACAATAATTCAATTCAAAAATTGTTAAATGGCAGGCAAGCAATTTATGTTATCAAAGCTTCCTTAATATACCTATCAGCTATAGCTCTCATTAATGTTTAATTTTCAGGTTATATTGGATATATATACATTTATATATAAACATTTAAATTTTTAAAAGTCAATGTGAAGGACATTTGACAGACTCACCATATCAATAAGATATTTTAACCCAAAACACTTGCTATAAATGACATTTTAAAATTAAAACAAATTCAGAAGTACTGATTAGAACTAATGTCATTATTTATTTTGATTTCAAGTTACATATCCTGATATGGTTTCCAACAAATACAGACTAATAATTTTTAAAAAATTAATTAACAAATGAAGTATACATTTCCTTCCCCAAAATATCAACAAATGTAAAAAATATAAAATATCTGAGGCCATGTTTTATCATGTCAAGGCAATTGTCCCAGAATTTAATAAAACATTTAAACTGAAAATATCCACATATTAGAGTTTTTTTTTAATTAAAGAAAGAAGTACTTTTACATAGCTGTGCATGAACACCAAATAATAATTACAGGTTGTTTTGCCAGATGACTATTGAATAATACTGCTTATAAAATTTGTTGGTATACTTTTAAAGCATTTTTTTAAGTTGGCTTAAAAAAAATACGTACACAGTAGGTTTATATATTTATGCGGCACATGAGATATTTTGATACAACTATACAATGTGTAATAATCACATCAGAGTAAATGAGCTATTTGACACCCCAAGCATTCATAATTTCTTAGTGTTACAAAAAATCTAATTGTACTTCTTTAGTTATTCAAAATGTGCAACAAATTATTGCTGACTGTAGTCATCCTGTTGAGCTATAAAATATTAGATCTTATTCATTCTAACCATATTTTGTACCCATTAACCATCCCTGTTGTCCCGCTCTCTGTACTACTCACTCAGCCTTTGACAACCACCATTCTAGTCCCTATCTCCATGAGTTCAATTGTTTTAATTTTTAGCCCCCCAAAATGAATGAGAACATGGGAAGAAGTGTCTTTCTGTGCCTGGCTTATTTCACTTAACACAATATGCTCCGATTCCATACATGTTGTTACAAATGACAGGATTCTATTCTTGTTTATGGCTGATTAGTACTCTTTGTGTGTAAGAATCCCATTTTCTTTATTTATTCCTCTGCTGATGGTCACAGAGGTTGCTTCCAACTCTTGTCTATTGTGAACAGTGCTGCAATAAACATGAGGGTGCATATACTATCTTTGATATACTGACTTTCTTTCTTTGGGGTAAATAACTAGTAGTGGGATTGCCGGATCACATGGTAGTTCTATTTTTAGTTTTTAGAGGAACCTCCATACTGTTCTCCATAGTGGCTTTACTAATTTATATTGCCACCAAAGTGTACGGGGTTTCCCCTTTCTCCACATCCTTAGTAGCATTGTTATTGCCTGTCTTTTGGATATAAGGTATTTTAACTTGTGTCCTAGACTGCCCTTCATATATACTTAAAACCCCAGAGTACTACAGCCTATGGTGGCAAGGCTTGCAAAAAGTCATGTTCTGAGCCCTGAGATCAATGATTTCCATATAGGGCTGATCTAAATGCTTCCTCTATGAGTCCCAGCCAACTTCTGCCTTGTGTTGCTTTCCACTGGGACAGGGCAGTGGTGAGTTCCAATGCAAGGTCCTACAATCATAGCACTCTCCCTTCCCAAGCACAAGATTCTCTCTCCTCACCACACTGTGTGTTGGAGGATGGGGGAGGGTGGTGTCAGCAATTCAAGACTGTCTTTCCTACCATCTTCATTGCCTCTTTTCTTGATATAATGTTAAAACCAGATGACTGTTGTCATTCATCCAATTTTTGGTTCTTATGAAGGTGCTTTCTTGTCTGGAGAGTTGTTCGATTTGGTGTTCCTACAGGGGTGATGTTCACTGGAGAGTTCTGTTTAGCCAGCTCACCCCATTTTCTCTCCAAAAAAAATTATTTTAATTTTTGAAAAAAAAAGTTGCCTAGAAAAAATATCTAAATATGCCTTCCATTTAACATAAACAATAGGCAACTGAACATTCAACTTAATAAATTTGAAAGAGATGAGTATAAAGTAATTATTCAGAAAAAATTTAAAAGTGAAAATTTACAAGTAAGGATAGGTAGGTACTTTATTTTAAAGTATAAATGATATAAAGAAGTTAGTGAAAGTCAAATAAAATGTTTTGTTATTTTTGTAAACAAATCATTAGGGACTAGAAAAAAGATGTAAGATATAGGAGTTTAGTATGTATATTTCTGGATGAATATATTTAAATATCTTAATTAGAGGGAACAGTTTTAAGCTACCTAACAAGAAAATTATGTATAAATAAGAATATTGTTAATAAAAAATAACCTGAGGGTAAATTAACTTTTAAAGAACTATTTCACAATAAGAATTTAGCTAAAGTGGATCCATGGATACTTCTCCGAATCTTTATCTTGTTTTTAAAGACACTTAAAGAATTATAATGCCGCCCAGGTGGAGTGGCTCACACCTGTAATCCCAGCACTTTGGAAGGCCTAAGAGGGAGGATCTCTTGAGCCCAGAGTTCTAGACCAGCCTAGACAACATAGGGAGACTCCATCTCTACAAATAATTAAACACAAGTTAGCTGGGTGTGATAATGCACAACTGGAGTCCTGGCTGCTGGGGAGGTTGTGGAGGGAGGATCACTTAAGCCCAGGAGACGGAGGTCGCAGTGAATCATGATCACACCACTGCACTCTAGCCAGAGTGACAGAGTCAGATCCTGTCGCAAAATAAATGAATAAATAAAAATCGAAAAAAATAAAAATAGTGATAATACCTAGAGCATATGTGTCAACTGAGAAATATAAGAAAGTGTAAAGTATGCAAAAATGATTACTGAGTTTTATCGGGAAAATAAAACGCACCTGCCAACAAAAATCCCCTCTATAGCAACATAGAAAAGAGACAGAAAAACAATTTATTACTGCATAAAGGTTAACTGATTTACATTCATGTATGAGAGCATGAAAGCAAATACAAAAATGTATAGAGTATCACACAAATTTAAGTAGTAAAGCAGAATAAAGAACAATTAAAACTTCTCTTATCTCTTCAAGATACAGACAGTCTGCACCTCCTGAAAGTCTTTTTTACTAAGAGACATCTGAGCTAATTCTGGTAGAACATGTTTATATATTCAGAGGTCATTTGACCTGCAAACTTGGCAATAAATCGACTTTGTAAAAACTAGGGCCTGGGAGTAATTCCTAAAGAGGTTTATCTTCATGTCAAATGTTAGAGTCAGATTCACTGTCTCCAAGGAAACACTACAAAAAAATGAAGAACAAAGGGAAAATGGTCCCTTATACTTTTATAAATTGTGAAAATAATTTTTATTTCCATGTACAATGTCTCAGTGGAAAACTGATCATTGTTTGGAGCAAGAATACCCTCCTGGCTTAGCCATTTCTATCCTTTCATTGACTTTGGGATATTTTAAAGCAGGTTATACTGAAGAAAACAATGGCAAGTCATATGCAAACATTTTTGTCCTGTAAAGAGACTTACTTTCCATCTCCCAAACTTAGAAAAAAGCCAGTGTGGCAGGTATTTGTAATTTATTTTAATATACTTGATATGTAAATGTGTTTGCTCTTTGCATTCTCCTTTAAATATGCTGTAAACACCTAATCCATTCCTCTATTAATAATGAGTTAAAGATAATTTTAATACTTTAATATTTTGTGTTGCTCTAAAAGAATGCCAGAGGCTGGGTAATTCATTTAAAAAAGAGGTTTATGTGGCTCACAGTTCTGTAGGCTGTACATGCAGCAGGGCACCAGCATCTGCTTCCGGTGGGGACCTAAGGCCATTTCCACTCATGGTGGAACGTGAAGGAGAGGTGACATGTGCAGAGATCACATAGCAAGAGAGGAAGGAAGCAAGAGAGAGATGGTGGGAGGTAGCCAGGCTCTTTTTAACAGTCAGTTATCCTGGGAACTAATAGTGAAAACTCTCTCATTACTGTGAGGATGACACCAAGGGATTATTCCCTATGAGCCAAACTCCACCTGCTCAGCCCCACCTCCCTACACCACAACACTGAGGGTCAAATTTTAACCTGACATTTGGGAAACAAATGCTCAAATCACAGCAGCAAGTTTTATGGTCTCAAGATAGAAGTGAACACCATGAGATACCCAGATATTTCACCATGACCTTGGAAAGCATATTTGAAGCAGCATTTCAAGCAAAAGTTTCTTTGGATTACCTAACTTAATTATTAATGCCTTTTCAATTAACTTGCCCCTAAAGTAAAAAGATGATTTGTCTGATTGGGTTAGTCTACATCTGGGTAATTGTGCGAAATATTTAGATAACACTATATACTTTAAGCTTCTGTAAAGAAAGAAGAGAGAAATTGATTTAAGATACAAACAATAGTAGATCAAAATAATTAAAATTTAAAAGTTCTGTTTGTTTTGTGAAGTCAGAAATTTTGTGAGTTTTATTTATAATTATTAGCACTTTTACAATCAGATTCTTTTCACTTGGGTCTATAAAGTTTGTTATCTAGTTTAAGCATGGAAAATTTGTATATAAAAAGCTTAACAAAAATTATTTTTTATAAGGACAATAATATTGTAAAAATACCATTAATTATTGCTTAATAACCAAATATATAAAGATCTCAAAAAACTCTATAGGAAAAAATCTAATAATGCAATCAAAAGATGAGTAAAATATTAAAATAGACATTTCTCAAAAGAAGACATACAATTGGAATACAAGCATATGAAAAGGTCCTCAACGTCACTGATCATAAGAGAAATGCAAATCAAAACTACAATGTGATATCATCTCACACCAGCTGAAACAGCTTCTATTCAAAAGACAGGCAATAACAAATGCTGGTGAGGATGTGGAAAATCGAGAACACTTGTAAGCTGTTGGTGGGAATGTAAATTAATTAGTAAAGCCACTATGAAGAACAGTATGGTGGTTCCTTAAATAACTAAAAATTGAGCTACTATATGATCCATCAATCCCACCCCTGGGTATACATCCAAATAAAGGAAATCAGTATATCAAAGAGATATCTGAACTACCATGTTTGTTGCAGCACCATTCACAATCGCCAAGATTTGGAAGCAACATCAGTGCCCATCAATAGATGAATGGATAAAGACAATGTGGTACAGATACACAATGGTGTACTATTCAGCCATAAGAAAGAATGAGATTCACTCATTGGCACCAACATGGGTGGAACTGGAGATCATTAGCTTAAGTGAAATAAACCAGGCACAGAAAGACAAATATTGCATGTTCTCACTTATTTGTGGGATCTAAAAATCAAAACGATTGAATTCATGGACATAGAGAGTAGAAGGGTGGTTACTAGAGGCTGGAAAGTGTAATGGGGAGTTGTGGGAAGGTGGGGAGGGTTAATGGATACCAAAAAAAAAAAAAAAAAAGAATAAACAAGATCTACTATTTGATGGCACAAGAGAGTGACTATAGTCAAGAATAATTTAACTGTACATTTTTAAATAACTAAAAGAGTGTAAAAGAGTTGTTTGCAACTCAATGGATAAATGCTGGCGGGGATACATATTCCATTCTCCATGATGTGCTTATTTCACATTGTTTGCCTGAATCAAAATATTTCATGTACCCCATAAATATTTATACCTAGTATGTCCCCCCAAAATTCAGAAAAAATAAATAGTAAAGATTTTTTAAAACTTTGGAAAAATATCATTAATTATCTTACATGGATTTTTTAAAAAATACAGAATGGTATGGCCGGGTGCAGTGGCTCACATATTTTTCTGTCATAATAATCTGAAAATAATTATAGTAGGTAATATATTTTTATTACTTTTTGTCATTTCCCAAAAACCACTCTTTACTTTTATTCTATCTTTCTAAAATAATTCTTCATCAGAGCACATTTTTAACATATTTATTCCAACTCAAATTTCTACTTCAATAGCAGAACAATACAGGCATATTTTAGCTAATTTTCTTTACTTCCTAGGTACTGGTTTCCGTAGAAATAATATATATATATGTGTGTGTGTGTGTATAGTAATCTCCAATGAGTCAATCAGTTGCTGCAGTTGATAAACATAGTGCTATTCTGGGGTTTCAAAATGTAATAAAAATTGGTTTGTTCAACATAAAATTATTAAAAACAAAATGTACGGGTTGCAGCTGTGCTGGTCTACTCAGACTTTCCCTGTAATATTCAGATCTACGTATTTTAACAATAAAATTTATCTTAATTTCATCTATAAAGTATCTGTAAAATCAAGTGAGAGTAAGGACACAAGAAGATAAATACATGCTTTTATTTAGTAGCAAATGCATTCAAATTATCTGCTCCTGTTTTTTGTTTTGTTTAGCAATCACAGTAGATAAAACAATGTTTCTGTTTCACTTCTGACATGTAAGGAGTTTGGAAGCAATCACTCTTGTCCTTACAACAAGAAAAAACAGACAATGTGAAAAATCAATGACTTTTCTGGACCACCAGAGAACTGAAGTCACAGAGTAAACCATCATCCCCAAGTGTGAAGAGACAAACACATCTGGAGATAAACAGGAGCTCTGTAGCAAAAGTCACTAAAGCCAGAAAACGGTAGAAGCATTTATATCATAATTTCACGAATTTTGTGGAGTTTGAGTTTCAACCTACAAAAGTTTGGGTGTAGATTGAGTTGAGAGTGAGAAACTCCTGAAAGCTTAATCTTAGAGGGTTTGCATACTTTCATGAGCTTTACCCCCAGAATCTCCACCAGGTTTTAATGGTGAAGGGCCCAGAAAGATCCCTTTGTCACTCTGGAAAAAGGAAGGGAAGAGTATCATTGTGAAACATTCAAAGAGTTGTCTCTATAATGAAGTGTTATTCTCCGGGGAAATGACTTCACCAGAACACAATTGTGAAAGAAATATCTTTTGTCTCCAGTTCCTCTGCTTTTCTATCTCACTTGGAGGAAAAAGGGGGAATATATTCAGTTTGGAACAGGAGTTCAAGAAAACATATTTGGAAACTGAAGTCAAACTAAGAAGCAGTGGGAGAAAAAGAAAAAGAAAGTGCTTTACCACTGAACAAAAGCACTTCCTAAAGCCATAGTCTTAAGATATAGATTGGCCAAAGGATTAAATGTATTCAGAAGATTATGGAATAATCCTCCTTCTGCACATGCTACTGTCACATCAGTAGGGCTCCGTTACAATAAAAGTGAATTAGAGCTGAAAGGCTTGCAAAGTGTGGACTCTCTCCAAGAATTACTCAGGAAAGCCCCCAAACAAGAGGAAAGACAAAAACAAAAGCACAGAAAGAACTGTAGCATCTGATACCTGTAGCTACAACAAACATCAAAAACAGCTCCATTCCTACTTAGATTAACATAAGTCCTCACACTGGAAGTCTCTTTATCTCAGTTTCTATTACCTGATATGATACATCTAGCTTTCAATAAAAAAATTGCAAGGCATGTCAAAAGGCATAGCTATTGGTCATGTTAGACAAAAAATTTAAAATAAATGTGATGGATGTGAAAAGCAGATATCATGCAAGAAGAGATGGGGAATGTACTCAGAAAGACGAATAAGGTATGAAAGTATTAAAATGAAACTCTAGAAATAAAAAATCTTACAATGGAAATACAAATTAGCATTCATGGGGTGATCAGTATACTGGACACTACCTAGGAAAGAATCATCGACTCTGAAAATAAGTCAATTGAAATATTACAACTGAAATGCAAAAAGAAAAAAATACGAAAAAATAGAACAGAATATTCAGAATATAACAGAATATGAATAGATATTGTTGAACAATATCTAAATCCATAACACATATGTAATTGGAATACAAGAAGAAAAAGAGAATAGACAAGAAACAAATATTTGAAGTAATAATGACTGAGAACTTTACAATATTAATAATAGACACCAAACCAGATACAAGAGTCTCAGAGAATACCAAGCAGAATAAACACCTTAAAACCCCACATTTGGAAATTGCATGTTCAAACTGCAGAAAATTAAAGATGAAGAGAAAATACTGACAGAAGCCAGAGGAAAGAAAGAATGTACAAATTTATAAAGAAACAAAAATATGTATTACAGTAGACTTGTGTTCAGATACCATGGAAGCAAGAAGGAAGTAGAACAAAATATTTAATGTTCAAGGAAAACAAAACAAAATGCCATGCTACACTGCTATACCTAGTATATTCTTTTAAAAATACAGGAGAAATAAATACTTTCTCATATAAACAAAAACTGGGGTAATTCATCACCAGCAAATTTGCTCTGCAAAAAAGAAAAAAAAAGTTAAAACAGTTATTCAGGTAGAAGGAAAATGATTCAGCCAGAAAATTTATTTCACATAAATAAAAGAAGAGCGACATGGAACAAATAAAAAAAGTTAATATAATTGAAATCATCCAATGGAATCTCTTTCCATAGGCAGGATGTTCATGGTGCTTTAAAAATTAAACTCACTCATGTTTTGTTCTGTTTTGTGTTACTCAATTTTTTTATTTTCATAGGTTTTGGGGGAACAGTTGGTTTTTGGTTACATGAATAAGTTCTTTAGTGGGGATTTCTGAGGTTTTGGTGCACCCATCACCCGAGCAGTGTACATTGCACTTAGTGTGCAGTGTTTTATCCTATACTACCCCCTACCCTTTCCCTCAAGCCTCCAAATTCCAACATATCATTCTTATTCTTTTGCATCCTCATAGCCTAGCTCCCACATATGAGTGAGAACATGCAATGTTTGGTTTTCCATTCTTGAGTTACTTCACTTAGAATAATCTCCAATTCCATCCAGGTTGCTAGATAGATAGATATAGATATAGATGGATATAGATATAAATGCACTACTCAGTGTATATATATATAATATTTACATATAATATATACAATATATTTATTAGATTTTTATATTTATTATATAAATATATGTATTATAAAATATATAATTTTATTTTTATTATAAAATATATATTATATATTATAATATATATTTATTATAAAATATATATTATATATTATAATATATATTTATTATAAAATATATAATATTTAATTTTATATAATATATAAAATATATTATAAAATATATAATATATAAAATATATTATAAAATATATCATATATATTTATTATAAATATATAATTTTATTTTTATTATAAAATATATATGATATATTATATGTATAAAATATTATATATTTTATATTATGTATACACACACACACACTACTCAGCCATGAAAAGGAACAAAATAATGGCATTCACATTCTATCTGTCTGTCTATCTATCTATCTATCTATCTATCTATCACATTTTCTTACTTGTTGATTAATGGGCATTTGGGCTGGTTCCACATTTTTGCAATTGCAAATTGTATTGCTATAAATATGTGTGCGGAAGTATCTTTTATGTATAATGACTTCTTTTCCTCTGGGTAGAGACCTAGTAGTGGGATTCTGGATCAAACTGTAGGTCTACTTTTAGTTCTTTAAGGAGTCTCCAGACTGTTTTCCATAGTGTTTGTCCTAGTTTATATTCCCACCAACAGTGTAAAAGTGTTCCCATTTCAATGCGTCCACACCAACATCTATTGCTTTTTGATTTTTTGATTATGGCCATTCTTGTAGGAATAAAGTGGTATCACATTGTGGTTTGGGTATGCATTTCCTTGATAATTAGTGAATTTGAGCATTTTTCCATATGCTTGTTGGCCATTTGTATATCTTCTTTTGAGAATGGTCTATTCATGTCCTTAGCCCACTTTTTGATGGAATTGTTGTTTTTTTTTTCCTTGCTGATTTGTTTGAGTTTTTTATAGATTCTGGATATTTGTTTTTTGTCCGATGTATAGATTGTGAAGATTTTCTCCCAGTCTGTGTAAACCCACTCATGTTTTGATTCATAGACTTTTACCTTGTTATATATGGGGAGGGTGTACTTAATACTATTGATTGGGCCTGTTGTTTCAAAATCTCTCCCTCATTTTTATATTGATTCAAAATTTTCAATTCTTAAACTTTTAAAATACAAATAAATATTAGATACTATCATCTGTTAATATAGTACCAGAGTGAATTAACAGCCACGTATAAGAAAAAATGATAAATGAGTCATGAACTTTGTGCCTGCATACTTACCTAAAGGAAAAAGAGAGAGAAAAACCTTATAATATCATAGATCACCATCTTCATAGTTTTGCTTTCTTCTGCCATTGTGATCAATTTCTCATTTAATTTGCCTTTTCATTCCAATTGAATAACTCTGAGTTTCTTTTAATTTGCTTGAAATATAGAATTAAAATATTAATCTAATAACAACATAAAATTATTAAAAACAGTCCTACATGATAAAGGTTGGGAGGTAAAAAGTCAAATGCAGGAGAAAGTCAAAGCAGCTTGGTTGATGACATTTTCTCTGATTCTCCAAATCTAACCATTCTCTACTTTCTAACCCAAAAGCATAAGAATAAGAAAACACACCAAATCTGTGACAACAATGCTATCTTTTCATATAGTTAGTCCACATTCTTAATCCTTCTATGAAGACAGCAATGAGTTGACATAAAATTCATTGTGCTTATACACTATAATTTGATGTTTGACAAGCCATGAGATATTAATGAACAAGGTTTAGTTTATCATGGCATCAGATCAGCAATGTTTGCAACATAATTGAGTAGATATTGAAATTTGTTTTTAAGCTCTAATGCAGAGTCAAAGATCTGAGCAATGCTGAGCAATCATGCTACATTGCTGCAAGCTAATTTAGTGTTTTGGGGCTGTATAGATCATTTAATCTGTCACACATCCTATTGTCCTGAATAAACCAAAATGAAGCATACTTTAATTTTCACAAAGAAACTGTTATTCATTCTCCAAGACCTCTTTGTATCATGGGATTAAGGATAGTCTTATAGGTTGGCTACATCACTAAAATTTAGGGATGGTGTAGAACTTGATATCAGTATTACTAAGTACAGACACAGTCATTTTTAACTATTTACTAGTATCAATAATTGCCCGTTGCCTAGTTTGTAACAAATAGGCTGATTTGAAAAATCTGGCACTGATTACATGGTTGTTTTTAAGGCCATGAACAAAGAAAATCTGAAGTATAATTTTGTGGGAGGAGAGTTCTAGTCTTTTATAATAGTCTAACAAAGTGTATAAGAGTACTGTGATTTTCAGAATTACCTTTCCCAACATTTGCTAACTTAAATGTGGCACTTCTCAAAACATTGAACAGGTACTCTTATTTAAATCTGTCTCTATGTAATTTTACTCAAATTTCATGAAAATGAAAAATGAACATGTTATTATCTTACTTCAAGACTGGATGAAATTATACAGAAAAAGAGAAAAGAGTTGAATTTAAAATAGTGTTTAGCCAGCATTGATTTATCCTATCACATATATCTTTTAGAATATTCATAAATAATAAGTTGAAATATGAATTATTATCTGAATCTATTGTTAGAATCTAGATTGATTCCAAAATGTATTATGGCAACAGAGCAAAAGAATTCCATATCTTTTAGAATCACCCTGTTAATTTTATCACAAACATCATCACTAAATATAATTAAAATGTAGTAGGCTGATGAGAGATGTAGAGATGAAGACAGGAAAAGAGAAGAAGGGAGGGATGGAAGAAAAGTGAAAGAGAGAGAGAGAGAGAGAGAGAGAGAGAAAACACCTGGCAAATAGATAAATAAAAATTCTTAGAGCACAAAAGTAAAGATTCTCAGAAGCCAAAATCAAAATCAAAATGTGATTGTGAATGCTGAGAGGAGACGTAGTTCTAACTTTCATTTTACCTTTGAAACATTTGCTTTACACTAAAGAATATGTTTCTCTTTTGAAGACCACTAGAAATTATGGAAGAAAGAGTCAATTCTAGATCTCGCCCAAAGTTCAGTATCAAATAAAAACTTTCACATGGGAACATGGATCACAAAAGTCTACACAATCATATTAGGATGAATTAGATATGAATTCATCTTGCAAAATGGCTTATAAAGAGAATTTGTCTCCTGGAAAACTAGTGCTGAGTGAAGGGAACAAATTCTTGGCTAGGAATATGTTACCATAGACTAGCCTACAAATGCATTTGTGTTTCAAATTCAGACTACCTGCATCATCCAAAAATTCTCAAGTCACAAAAAGTGACCAAAAGCAAAAAGTCAGCAGTTGTCAGTCTACACATCCAAAAAGGTTTCACTGTGGGATTACAAATCTACTCCCCAATAAAACTTCCTACTTCCCTGCAACTGTTACCTAGTTGGATGATATTGAACCTAGGCTAGAGGGACAATGCGATTATGTAGTTAAGACAAAGAGAAGCACATAGCCTAGTATATCCTTTTAATTTTTCTCACTATAGGCTTTCAATGGCCTAGACAAAGAGAAGACAAGGAGAAGCACATGGCCTACCATATATCCTTTTATTTTTTTCTCACTATAGGCTTTCAATGTGGAGCAGTGCTGAGTGTGAGGAAGAAGACTTCTGTTAAATTACATGTTGAGTTTACATAATTACAAATTAATTACTGCAATAACACTAGTATTGTGACATAAAATTACTTGGAGCATACCTAAGAATTGTATGCCAATTTCCAATTATATATAGATACATTTCTGCATTTCTTCCTGTGCCAATGACACATGGCTTTAATTATTGTATTTTTATAATTAATGTAAATGTCTTACTGTGAAAGCCATGCTTTTAAACAACTCTTTAAATATCTTGGTTCTATTAGGAGCTTTTTTATTCATATACACTTTTTAGACAGTTTGTTACAAAAATTGTTTAGATTTTGGTGTCACATTTATTACATAGAACAATTTAGTGAAATGATATTAATAATATCCCTATACATTCATGACTATGGTATAGCTTACTTTAAGTTTTTATTTTATCTAGTATATCTCAGTGTTGCTGGAGGATGATTTTCCTAGTAACAAATCTGACCAGAATAAGTAATCTCCAATTTTATCCACTAATAAATTTAAAAGCTTTGGATCTTTTGTTGACATGATGAAAATGTATCAGTTAAAACTTTTATTTATAAAAATATGTCAACTTTATAAGGCACTGCTTGTTATTTAAGATGACAGTACTAAAACATGTCAAAAAGTGTGTGTGTGTATATATATACACATATATATTTATATGTGCTACACATTTTCAAATAACCAAATCTCATAAGAACTCTATCACGAGATATATTTATATGTGTATATGTTTATACACATATATATACTACTACTTGTTTAAATTTATAATGGGCCTGATATGATTTGGCTCTGTTATCCCACCCAAATATCAAGTCAAGTATTCATTCTCAGCATTGGAGGAGGGTCTTGGTGGGAGGTAATTGAATCATGGGATTGGATTTCCCCCTTGCTGTTCTCATGATAGAGTTTTTAACGAGATCTGGTTGTTTGAAATTGTGTACCACCTCCCCCTTCTCTCTCTCTGTCTCCCCTTCTCAGGTCATGTGATGATGTACCTTCTTCCCCTTCAACTTCAACCATGATTGTAAGTTTTCTGAGGCTTCCCCCAAAGCAGAAGTCTGAACAGCCCACAGAACAGGAGCTGATTCAACCTCTTTTCTTTATAAATTACCCAGTCACAGGTATGTCTTTACAGCAGTGTAAGAGCAGACAATACAGAAGATTGGTACCAGAGCAGAAGGGTCTTACTGTAAAGATACCTGAAAATGTGGAAGCAGCTTTGGAACTGAGTAATGGCCAGAGGTGAAATAGTTTTGAGGGCTCAGAAGAAGACAGGAAGATGAGGGAAAGTTTGGAACTTCCTAGAGACTGGTTTAATGATTGTGACCAAAATGTTGATAGCTACATGGACAGTGAAGTCAAGGCCAAGGATGTCTTAAATGGAAATGAGGAACTTACTGGAAAATGGAGAAGAGGTCACTTTTGCTATGCTCTAGCAACAAGACTTGTGGCAATGTTCCCCTGCTATAGAAACCTGTTGAACTTTGAACTTGAGAGAAATGATTTAAGATACGTGATGGAAGAAATTTCTAAGCAGCAAAACATTCAGGATGTGAGCTGGCTGCTTCTAAAAGCTACACTTATTTGCATAAGCAAATAGAACTTACCTTTAAAAGAGAAACAGAGCATAAAATTTAGAAAATTTGCAGCCTTGCCATGTGGTAGAAAAAAAAAATCAGGAGAAATTCAAGCCAACTTCAGAAATTTGCATAAAGAGAAGCCAAATGTTAATATCCAAGACAATAGAGAAAATGCTTCCAAGGCATTTCAGAGACTTTCGCAGCATCCCCTCCCATCACAGTCCCAGAGGCCTAGGAGGGAAAAATGGTTTTGTGGACCAGACCCAGGGCCCTGCTGTTCTTTGCTGCCTTGGGACATGGTGCCTGGCATCTCAGCTGCTTCACCTCCAGCCATGCCTAAAAGGGGACAAGATACATCTTGAGCCATTACTTCAGAGGGTGCAAGCCCCAAGCCTTGATGGCTTCCCCATGGTGTTAAGCCTGCAGGTGTGCAGAGGGCAAGAGTTGAGGCTTGGGAGACTTCACCTAGATTTCAGAGGATGTATGGAAATGCTGGGATATCCAGTCAGAAGTCTGCTGCAGGGGCAGAGCGTGCATGGAGAACCTCTGCTAGGGCAGTGTAAAGGGGAAATATGGGGTTGGAGCCCCCCCACAGACTCTCCACTGGGGTATTATCTAGTGGACCTTTGAGGAGACAGCCACTGTCCTCAAGACCCCAGAATGGTAGATCCACTGGCAGGTTCCACCCTGTACCTGAAAAAACCACAGGTACTCAATGCCAGTCCTTGTGAGCAGCCATGAGAGACGAGTCCTGAAGAGTAATAGGGACAAAGCTGCCCAAGGCTGTGAAAGCACACCTCTTGCATCAGTGTGGCCTGAGTGTGAGATATCAAGTCAAAAGAGATTATGTGTTGGAGCTTCAGAATTTAATGACAGACCTGCTGGATTTCGTACTTGCCTGTAGCCCCCTTATTTTGGCCAGTTTCTCCCTTATGGAGTAGAAGCATATACCAAATGCCTATACCCTCATTGTAACTTGAAAGTAACTAACTTTTTTTTTTTTATTTTACAGGCTTTTAGGCAGAAGGGACTTGCCTTGTTTGAGATGAGACTTTGGATTGTGAACTTTTGAGTTAATGCAGAAATGAGTTAAGACTTTGAGGGACTGTTGGGAAAACATGAGTGTGTTTTGAGATACAAGAAAAACATGTGATCTGGGAGGGGATGGGGCAGAATGATATGGTTTGGCTCTGTGTTCCCACACAAATTTCTTTTTGAATTATAATCTTCAGTGTTGAAAGAGGGGCCAGGTGGGAGGTGACTGAATCATAGGGGAAGACTTCTCCCTTGCTATTCTCGTGATAGAGTTCTTATGAGATTTGGTTGTTTGAAAGTGTGTAGCACCCCTCACCCTTCTTTGACCATGGAAAGATGTGCCTGCTTCCCTTTCACCTTCTGCCATGATTGTAAGTTTCCCGAGGTATCCCCAGCCATGCAGAACTGTGAGTCTGCGAGTCAATTAAATCTCTTGTGTTTAAATTAACCAGTCTCAGGTATGTCTTTATAGCAGTGTGAGAACAGACTAATACAGGGCCTGTACAAATTTGTATTGCCAAAAGATTTGTAAATAAAAAAAGTAGCATGCAACCATATAGTGCATTAGTCCATTTTCTTGCTGCTGATAAAGACATACCCAAGAGTGGGAAGAAAACAAGCTTTAATGGACTCACAGTTCCTTGTGGCTGTGGAGGCCTCACAATCATGGCAGAAGGTGAAAGGCACATCTCACACAGTAGCAGACAAGAGAAGAGAGCTTGTGCAGGGAAACTCTCCCTTTTTAAAACCATCAGATCTGTGCATTGGCTCACACCTGTAATCCCAGCACTTTGGGAGGCCAAGGTGGGTGGATCATGAGGTCAGGAGATTGAGACCAACCTGACCAACGTGGTGAAACCCCGTCTCTGCTGAAAATACTAAAATTAGCCAGGTGTGATGGTGCACACCTTTAATCCCAGCTACTCAGGAGGCTGAGGCGGGAAAATCACTTGAACCCAGGAGGCAGAGATTGCAGTGAGCCAAGATCATGCCACTGCACTCCAGCCTGGGTGACAGAGTAAGACTCTGTCTCAGAAACAACAAAACAAAACAAGACCATCATATCTGGTAAGACTTATTCACTCTCATGAGCATAGCACAGGAAAGACCTACTCCCATAATTCAATCACCTCCCACAAGGTTCCTCCCATGACACTTGGGAATTACAGGAGTTACAATCAAAATGACATTTTGGAGGGGACACAGCCAAACAACATCATTCCACCCCTAACTTCTCCCAAATTTCATGTCTTCATATTTCAAAACCAATCATGCTTTTCCAATAGTCCCCTAAAGTCTTAACTTATTTCACCATTAACTAAAAAGTCCACAGTCCAAAGTCTCATCTGGGTCAAGGTAAGTCCCTTACAACTATGAGCCTATAAACTCAAAAGCAAGTTAGTCACTTTCTAGATACAATGGGGGTACAACTATTTGGTAAATATAGCTGTTCCAAATGGGAGAAATGGGCCAAAACAAAGGGGCTACAGGCCCCATGCAAGTCTGAAATCCAGCATGGCAGTCACATCTTAAAGTTCCAAAATGATCTCCTTTGACCACATGCCTCACATCTGGGCCACACTGATGCAAGAGGTGAGTTCCCATGGTCTTGGGAAGCTCTGCCCCTGTGGCTCTGCAGGGTACAGCCTCCCTCCTGGCAGCTTTCACAGGCTGGAGTTGAGCATGTGGCTTTCCTAGGCAGATGGTGCAAGCTGTCAATGGATCTACCATTCTGGAGTCTGGAGGGAAGTGACCCTCTTCACACAGCTCCATTAGGCAGTGCCCCAGTAAGGACTCTGTGTGGGGGTGCCCACCCACATCACCCTTCTGCACTGCCCTAGCAGAGGTTCTCCATGAGAGCCCCGCCCCTGCAACAATCTTCTGCCTGGACATCCTGGTGTCTCCATACATCCTCTGAAATCTAGGTGAAGGTTCTCAAACCTAAATTCTTGACTTCTGTGCACCACAAGAACAACACCACACGGACGCTGCCATGGCTTGGGGTTTGCATCTTCTGAAGTCATGCCCAAGCTCTACATGTGCCCCTTTCATCATGGCTGGAGTAGCTGGGATGCAGGGCACCAAGTCTCTAGACTGTACATAGCACGGAGACCCAGGGCCTGGCCCATGAAACCACTTTTTCCTCCTAGGCCTCCAGGCCTGTGATGAGAGGGGCTGCCATGAAGACCTCTAACATGCCCTGGAGACATTTTCGCCATTGTCTTGGTGAGTAACATATAGCTCCTTGTTACTTATGCAAATTTCTGCAGCTGACTTGAATTTCTACTCAGAAAATGGGATTTTCTTTTCTATCACATTGTCAGGCTGCATATTTTCCAAGATGTTTTGCTCTGTTTCCCTTTTAAAACTGAATGCCTTTAACAGCACCCAAGTCACTTCTTGAATGCTTTGCTGCTTAGAAATTTCTTCCGCCAGATACCCTGAATCTGGTATCCACAAAGCTCTAGGTCAGAGGAAAAATGCCACCAGTGTCTTTGCTAAAAGCTAACAAGAATCACCTTTGCTCCAGTTGCCAACAAGTTCCTCATTTCCTTCAGAGACCACATCAGCCTGGACCTTATTGTTCATATCACTATCAACATTTTTGTCAAAGCCAGTCAACAAGTCTCTAGGAAGTTCCAAACTTTTCCACATTTTCCTGTCTTCTTCTGAGCCCTCCAAACTGTTCCACCCTTTGCCTGTTACTCAGTTCCAAAGTTGCTTCCATATTTTCGGGTATCTTTTCAGCAACACACCACTCCTAGTAACAATTTACTATATTAGTCCATTTTCATGCTGCTGATAAAGCTGTACCTGAGACTGGGAAGAAAACAAATTTTAATGGACTTACAGTTCCTTGTGGCTGAAGAGGCCTCACAATCATGGTGGAAGGTGAAAGGAATGTCTCACATGGCGGCAGACAAAGAAGAGACCTTGTGCAGGGAAACTTTCCTTTTTAAAACCATCAGATCTAGTGAGACTTATTCACTCTCATGAGAACAGCACGGGAAACATCCACCCTCATAATTCAATCACCTCCCACCAAGTTCCTCCCATGACACGTGGAAATTGTGGGAGCTACATTTCAAGATGAGACTTGGGTGGGGACACAGCCAAACCATATCATAGAACATGCTTTTATTTTAAAAAAATAATTAATTTTTGATGCTAGATTTCTGAGTACCTTATAGGTATTATTGTTGTTGTTGTTCAAAGTTAAAACTTTTTAAGTCAAATTCTTCAGGAATTTTTAAATCTTCTTTTGTTAAATTTAAAATGTGTACATTTTATTAAATGAAAGTTAACTTTTAAAATTTATTGTCATAAAAACACTTAACATGAGATATACCTTCTTAACAAATTTTAAGTGTGTAAAGCATTATTGTTGAATATGGGTACAATATTGTGCAGCAGAACTCTAGATTATATTCATTTTGCTCCTTGATTCATAACTATGCTCCTTGATTAGTAAGTCCTCATTTACCCTCTTTTTTATTCCTGGCAACCACCATTCTATTCTGATTCTATGTAATTAACTATTTTAATGTCTAGAAGTTTAGGAAATTGCATTGTTTCATCTAATTCTTACTATAATCCTGTAGGTGAGTCTGTTAATCTTATTTTACACATAAGAAATAATACATTTCAGACCAATTGAAAAGCTTGCCCAACAATGCAAAATGATGGAGCCACTAATAGCAGCATGCACATTCCTCAAAAAGTTAAAAATAGATATACCATATGATCCAGTAATTTCATGTCTGGGTATTTATCCAAAAGCACTGAAGTAAGGATCTTGAAGAGATATCTACACTCCCATGTCCTTTGCAGCGTTATTCACACTAGCCAAGATGTAGAAATAACCTAAACATTCATTCATAAAAGGGGAAAGAAAATGTGGTCTACACATACAATGAAATGCTACTCAGCCATAAAACAGAAAGAAATTCTGCAATATGTGACAACACGAATAAACCTGGAGGACATTATGCTAGGTAAAATAAACCAGTTACAGAACAACAAATATTGCATGAGTTTTTTCTGTCTTAATCTGGAAGACAAATGTCCATACAACCTCAGAGGAATTCTAGGTGACTAACAATCCACAAAAATGTGAGATATTTGGGCTCAAAAAGACCCTGGAGAAGTATAACTTTTTAATTTCTTTTCCTCAAGTGACATTTTTCAAGCAATATAGGTCAAATATTTTCCTCTGAAAATCCTCTTGAGATAACTGTCAGTTTTTTTTTTTTCATTCAAAAAGTAGAGTAAAACTTTTGAAAGAAGAATCTCTATAGGGATTTTTCTCTATGCACACAGCAGGGTTTGACCCTAGGTGAACATACCCCCTAGAGAGAGTAATTGCTCAGCTGAAAGACAGAATGGTCTCACAGTCTGAAATTCAGAGGGAAACCAGAGGCTTGAAAGATAGAGACTGGACAGCATCACTACTTTATTTTTTTTTTCCTGCATGATTGTGATTATTTTTTTTTGTGGCCCTATGTACTCGAAGTACTACTTCCTCCTTCTTTCTCTACTGCATTTCAAACTCATATAAATGGGAAAGAAGATTTTAGGCTATCTAAAATCATTTTTGGCATTCAAAACAAATTAAGGAAGAGTGGAAGTATAAAAAATAGCTTTTAGGTTTTTTTTAAAGCTTTTCACTCTTGAAATTCCATATTAGCACAAATACATGACTACTATATTGAAAGATATTTTATAAGAAATAATTTACTAAAGTCCTATTTTACCTACATTTTTATTTGGCAAAATTCAAGAGCAAGCCATTATGAGATCTATGCACATTTTTAAGAGTAGTGTAAGATTTTTAAATGTTAGTCAATATTCTGTCTAAATTATTTTTCTGTGGTATAGGTTTATGAGTATATTTTATATTTTCTTGCAAAATGTAATTAAGTCTAAATTTTTTTCTCAAGATTACAACACTAAAAGCCATAGTAGATATAAAATACAATAATTCTTATCAAAAATAATTATGAATTGTAACAATCATAATCCTTTCATAATTATGTGTTAAAACATCAAATATTATAACCATTCTTTGCAATGCTTCAAGTTGCTGAGATATCATTTAATTCAACTTAATTTTTAAATTACGCTACATACTTGTAAAATATTTTTGATTAACTTCGAAGCTGTATTTTTTACTCTATTGTTACTAACCACTTTTTTTTTAGAATTGCATTTAATACTTTAAATTAAAACGAGATTTCTTTATATACAAAATAAAAAGGGCTAGTTATAATTAATGAGAATTTATCTCCTATATTCTGCATACTGTGTTTATACCTCTAATGAAACATCTGGAGGTATTTGAAGTGTTGCAGAAGGGATAGAAATGAATGGAGAAACCCGACTAGAAGTAAAAGAAGTATGCTTGCAGAAAAGACCAAGATAAATGTATGAAGGAAAAAGTCACTTTCACTATGATATGGATTCTCTACTAATTTTTTAAATTCAGCACAACAATGACCATTCAACATGACTATTTGTAAGCCATGCCCACAATCTCCACCTCTATTCGACCAAAAGATTCATAAACATATGCACGTGCACACATTAAAAAAATGGAGAAGTTAAACACATTGCATGGGGGGAAATATATAAAAAAGTATATGCAATGATTCACAGAATCTTTATCAGAAGTAAATAAATACGAAGGGAGATCAGGAGATCATCTGTGAAGTCAGGAAAAACACAGCAGAGTAGATTCTAAGGGTCAAGGAAGGGAGTGGTCCTAAGTGATAAATTGTACCTCTTTCTGGAAAATCATCTATTTTCTAATATGAGCCAAGACCTCTTGCACTCTCTTACTCTATGAAAATAAGACAAAGATGTGATTGAAGTGATAATATATTTAATTTCAAAACCAGAAATTGTTTTAGATTGAAAAGGTGTAATAAAATGAACACATTTGATAAGTTTTATTGACTGACTAAAGTATGTTGTCCATTTGAATATTAAAAGATAACCTAAAGAGTAATTTATTACTATATATTCCCATTCTCTAATGAGTTAATGAGCCAGCTGTTTCTGATATTCACAGCATTTTCTTTAAAAGCAAATTACATTTCAAACGGATCTAATTCTGATTAATTTTAAAATAATTGCCGAAAGGTTTCTATATCATTTATTTTTATGGTTAAAATTTTTGAAAGAGTTAAAAAATTAATTAACCTTTTTTGTAGAACATAATATATTTTGAAAAAAATATTTTTCTAAATATACAGAGGTACTTTATATGCTCAGAATAAATTCGATTAAAAACAAGAATTACTCAATTCCATTTTTAATTGAGATCTGTAAATACTGCAGTGCAAATACTTTCACAAATACAAGTTTTTTGGGGGGTTTTCCCTCTCTGATTCCAAGAATCTTTCTTTGGCAAATAGTTTTTATAAGACAAAATTTATCAAGTAAATTGTCATTATTTATAAATTTTCAAGTATATTGCAAAATGTAGATGATTCAAAACTGCTGACTTTATCATTTTCAATTTATTCAGTAAAGGATTATCAATTTATCCACTTAAAAACCTAAGGAAATAAATGGATTTTCTGCACATGTCCATATATTCTAAAGTTCAATTAGATAATTTTCAAATTAAATAATTTCCCATCATTAAATTTGTTTAGGTTTGTCTTGCTTTTGTGGGATAAACTACAATAGCTTCTTGTTTGCATGTTTGCTTTCAGTAACTGCAATTCACTAGAAAGCTTCCAAGAGTTGAATATTTTGGAGCTTTATTTGTCAATTTGGGACAAAATGCAAGTTAAATAAACACAATTTTATCAGATTTATTAATAAAAGTGTTGAATAGCATTATAGATAAGCATTTCTTCAAAAGTTTATACATTCTTCAATTCAAATTTATAATGGGCAGCAGAAATAGAAAGTAGATATTGTCATACTGGAGTAATTTTGTGTATTTAGCATCAGCATCAGTCTCATATTTTAAAAAAGTTGTGATGTGCCATGTATGTGTGTGTAAATTTAATAACTTCAGCTTCTTCTGAACTGGTAGTCTATTAAAGTTTGTTTGGATTAAATTATTACAACTTATTGCAAGGTAATTCTGGCCTTATGAAAATGTTGTTTCCACAATGACATTGCTTTACCAAATTCACAATGCATTTTATCAAGGAAAAATATAATTTTATTACTGATGTAATTTTCACTGGATTTATCATAACATACTTTAAAATGTCATATAATCTACCTTATTGAAATGTACTTTCAAAAACATTACTTTGAGTTCCTAAATTGAATGAAAACACTTGAATCATTTTTTGTAGTTAGCTGATTTTCTATTTAATGCATTAGATGATATTGGTATAAAATTTTCAGGTTTTAACTGCTTGCAAATGTTTTCTTCTGCCGGTTCAACTCATGCATTCACAAATATCAATTCACTCTTCTATGTGCACATGAAAACTTTGATAAAAATTATTATAATTAATTTAGATGAAGTCATTTGATCAAAATAATCATCAAGATAATATATGAATGGTTTTCTGCAGCTGCACATGTAATATCACTGTGTTTTTAGAGTAAATACTCACTGTGGAAGTTGATAATGGTGCTACTTCAGAAGACTTGATTCCTATGGTTTCATGAGTTCAATGATATCTTCACCACCTCTATCTGCCATGGTAGATGGCTGTCGTCAAAAAATATTTTATGGAGTGACATGCTTATCATGAACATTCCTATTAAAATAGTGCATACATTTCATTTAAAAAGCACTATCTTTTGTTAGCTCTTTGTCTAGCAATGGGATTTACTACAGAATTTAAAAAAATGCATCAACTAAGAAAATACACTAGAAACTTTAGATTTGATTTACTGAAGAAGTGATGAATCACCATCACAGGAGCTTTCAGTCTATTTTTTTTTTTCCCCTGAGACAGGGTCTTACTCTATTGCCAAGGCTGGTGTGCAACGGTGTGATCTCGGTTCACAGAAACCTCTGTCTCCTGGGCTCAGGTGAGCCTCCCACCTCAGCCTCCTGAGTAGCTAGAAATACAGGTGTGTGCCACCATGCCCAGCTAAGTTTTTTGTAGAGATGGGGTTTCGCCATGTTGCCCAGGCTGGTCTCGAACTCCTTAGCTCAAGAGATCTGCCCGCCTCATCCTCCCAAAGTGCTGGGAATTACAGATGTGAGCCCTGGGTATTCTCTATATTCATCATATAATTACCCAGCTTCTATTTTCTGTAGTTATAAAAATGAAATAGTGCTACCAATAGAAAGAATCCTTTGTACCAATACAGAAGAGAAAAAGAACACAATTTATTATTGTATAATTATGTTAGTTTCCTATTCCTGTAACAAATTACTCCAAACTGTGTTTTTTTTTTTTTTTTTTGATTGGAAGTTTTGCTCTGTCACCCACACTGGAGTGTGGTGGCACGATCTCGGCTCACTGCAAGCTCCACCTCCCAGGTTCACGCCATTCTCCCGCCTCAGCCTCCTGAGTAGCTAGGACTACAGGCGCCCGCCACCATGCCCGGCTAATTTTTTGTGTTTTTAGTAGAGACGGGGTTTCACCGTGTTAGCCAGGATGGGCTCCATCTCATCTCCTGACCTCGTGATCCGCCAGCCTCGACCTCCCAAAGTGCTGGGATTACAGGCGTGAGCCACCGTGCCCCACCCAAACTGATGCTTAAACTGTATAAATTTACTTACTTAATGATTTGGATATTAGAAGTCCTAAAACCAAGATGTTGGCAGGGCTGTGTACCTTCTGTACAGTTTTTGGAAATATCTGCTTTATTGTTTTTCTTCCATTTCTAAAAGGAGTTCGCATTCCTGAACTGACAGACCTATACGTCAGCTTTTGTCACTAATTCCTTCAACTCTGAATATCTTGCCTCTCTTCTCCTTAGAAGGATGTTTGTGATTACATTAGGCCCACCTACATGATCCAGTATAATCTCTCTCATACGGTTTAAATGTTTGTCCTCTTCAAATCTCATGTTGAGATATGATCTCCACTGTTGGAGGTGACGCCTAGTGGAAAGTGTTTGGGTCACGGGGTCAGATCCCTCATGAATGGCTTCCTACCATCCTGGCAGTAACAAATGAGCCTCACTCCATGCGTTCACATAAGATCTGCTTGTTTACAAGTGCCTACAACTTCCTCACCTCTTTCTCTCCTGCTTCCTGTGTCTGAAATTTATGGGTTCTTGGTCTCACTGACTTCAAGAATGAAGCTGCAGACCCTCGTGGTGAGTGTTACAGCTCTTAAGGCTGCCTGTGGGAGTCGTTCCTTCTTCCCGTTGGGAGTTGTTCATTCCTCCCAGTGGCTTCGTGATCTCGTTGGCCTCCGGACTGAAGCTGCAGACCTTCGAGGTGTTACAGCTCATAAAGGCAATGGGGACCCAAAGGGTGAGCTGCAGCAAGATTTATGGCAAAGAGTGAAAGAACAAAACTTCCACAGTGAGGAAATGAACCCTAGCAGGTTGCCACTGCTAGCTTGGGCAACCTTTTATTCCCTTATCTGGCCCCACCCACATCCTGCTGATTGGTCCATTTTACAGAGAGCTGATTGGTCTGTTTTAAAGAGAGCTGATTGGTCCATTTTGACAGGGTGCTGATTGGTGCATTTACAATCCCTGAGCTAGACGCAAAAGTTCTCCAAGTCCCCACTAGATTAGCTAAACACAGAGCAGTGATTGGTGCATTTACAAACCTTGAGCTAGACACGGGGTGATGACTGGTGTGTTTACAAGCCTTGAGCTAGACACATGCAGTGCTGATTGGTGTGTTTACAAACCTTAAGTTAGACATAAAAGTTCTCCAAGTCCCCACCAGACTCAGGAGCCCAGCTGGCTTCGCCTAGGGGATCCCTGCCAGGGCCGTGGGTGGAGCCTGTCCCGCCCTTCCCCGCGTGCACTCCTCACCCTTGGGCGGTAGATGGGACCGGGCGCCGCGTGGAGGAAGCCACTGCAGCGGGGCTCGGGCATGGCAGGCTGCAGTTCCTGAGACCCGCCCCACAGGGAGCTGGCTGAAGCCGGCAAGAATTCTAGTGTGGCTCTGGCGGGCCGGCAGTGCTGGGGGACCCGGCGACCCCTCTGCAGCCGCTCGCCCAGGTGCTGAGCCCCTCACTGCCCGGGCACCGGCCGGCCGCTCGGAGTATGGGGCCCGACGGGCCCACCCCCACCCGGAACTCGCGCTGGGCCGCGAGCGCCGCACGCAACCCTGGTTCCCGCCGGCGCCTCTCCTTCCACACCTCCCCGCCAGCAGAGGGAGCCAGCTCTGGCCTCAGCCAGCCCCCAGAGAGGGGCCCCACAGTGCAGCGGCGGGCTGAAGGGCTCCTCAAGCGCTGCCAGAGTGGGCGCAGAGGCGGAGGAGGCGCCAAGAGTGAGCGAGGGCTGTGAGGGCTGCCAGCAGGCTGTCACCTCTCATTACCATGTCATACACCTGGTCCTTCTTCATCTTCCGCCATGATTGTAGGAGTCCTGAGGACCCTAACCAGGCATAGATGCCAGCACCACACCTCCTGTAGAGCCTGCAGAACCGTAAGCCAAAATAAGCCTCTTTTCTTTATAAATTACCTATTGTCAGGTATTCCTTAATAGCAATGCAGAGGGACTAAAACACTCCCTATCCTAAAATTCTTGACTTAAATGCATCTGCAAATTCCTTTTTACTACGCACGTATTTACAGGTTCAGGGTATTAGGGCTCGGACTTTAAGAAGATTCCATTATCCTTTGACCACAGTAAACTTTAATAGATTTATATGAATGTAATTGATCACAAAAGGTAGCACTAAGGATAAAATCTTACACATTTTATACAGCAAACAGAAGAAAGAATAACTTATCTTAAAGAATTAGACCTCCTAACAATTTCCTTTACATGTTGTGAGATATCACTGGGCCACTTTTAGTGATACATTTTCACATAGCTGGAGGTTTTGAGTCTGCCGACTTGGAGCTATCGCTTCATTGTAAAACCTGGAATATCTAGCTTAATCCTTAGCGAGATTTATCTCTATTTCACAGGTTATAGTAAGGACTCGAACTCAGTATGTCTTGAAGGAAACAATTTTTTTAAAGAGGGAAGTGGATTAAAAAAAATGTACCTGATTGTGTTAAACAGGCAAGAAAAACTTTATGTAGGACTATTGCAATAGAGAACAAGACTATTGCAGTGAGGGTTGGGGGAAGAGATTGAATTCAATGCCACAAAACAAAAGGTGGCAGAGTTATTGAGTGCTGAGGTGAGGTAGTGGAAAACTACTGGAGTATATTAGAGGAGAGATTGGTCAATGTAATTAGGCCAAGTGTGTTTGCTTATCGGTACTTACAGAAGTTAGACTTACACTGTCTCACAGAGACTAAGAAGATGGGGTACTAATTTCTTGATAATTGCATTGCAAAGAAATTTTTCCCAGGTCCTTGAGAAACAAATTCCTGAGTTACATAACTGGCAAAAGGCTGGAAAAAGATTATATCTCAAAAGGAAGAGAAATAATTTACCATTGAGAATTTTCTAAATTAAATGCTGTAAGAAAAAGTGGTCAGGGGCCTAGAGTCAGGAACAAACCTGCTTATGGTTAGTCACACTGAGGTGGGTATTAAGTAGGGACATGTTATCTTTTTCCTTTACAAATGATGAAAGACATTTTTATTGATCATTATATTTACTTACATTTAAAGTATAAGTTTCTACATTTTTTACTGGTTTCACGGATTTTAAGCCTGACTTCTGGTTAGTTTAACAAGGGACCTTTAATGACCACAATATTTTAATACTTCTCCCATTATGCTGGATGGCGTTACTGAATTTCACTATTTTTACAAAAGAATGCTTCATCTTATCGGTGAACAAGGACCCTTGAAATGTAATTTTTAATTACTCTTATGGACTCAGTGCTTGTGTCCTACCGAAATTCTTATGTTGAAACGTTATTGCTCATTGTGATGATATTAAGAAGTGGGATTTTGAAGGTAATCAAGTTTAGATAAAGTCATGGGGGTAGAGACTTAATGAATAAAATTAGTGCCCTTAGAAAAGAGACTCCAAACAGCTCCCTTGCACCTTCCAACATGTGAAGATACAGAGAAGAGATGGCCATCTAGGGAGTTGGTCCTCATCAGACATTTAATCTACCAGTTACTTAGTCTTGGACTTCCCAGCCTGCAGAAGTATGATAGATAAATTTCTGCTTTTCTAAGCTTCCAATCTATGGCATTTTTTGTAGCAGACTGAGCTGACCAAAAGAGTTATCTTGAGCCAGAATCTATCCAAGAAAAGAGGGAAGAATTACTGATGGTTTTAAAATTTAGCCATATGTTCACTGAACATGCATCTTATACCTTACTAGACAAGGGCATAGGAAAAATTGGAAATACAATGCAAAACCACCATGGCTTACATTACTATAACTTTGAATAACATTTCATAATTAGACAGCTACATTTTGATATAAATTCTGAACCAGGAAAAACCTAGGAATAACACAAGTAAACTAAAGACATTATAGGCAAGCCATGACTTGTGTTCATTATTGGAATCCAGAAATAACACATTGTAAAGCACCTGAATTGTGACAATTAGAAAAGCCTCTATAACCCTGAGACAATCAGAAACAAGGTATCTATTTGTTCAATGGATGATATTCACCCAGATACATTGATGTGTATGGGATGCAAGAGAAAGCGAAAATTAGCTCCAGGAAAGTTTCTTTGGAAAGAACTGTAGCCAGAGAGAAAAAATAGATAGAAACTAAATTTCAGCCAGAAGAGTGACAGATATATCCAGGAGCAATCCTAGAATGGATCAGGCTCTGCTTATGAAAGTGGACAAGGAAAAATGCAGAGATTGCTCAGGAATGAAAATATTAGTCTGTAGAGTTAACTAACGATTGAAAACTCAGAATATTCAGAGTTTTGAAGCATGACAGACAATGGGTCCCTAATTTGTTTTCTCTCCTTAAGTAATAAGACAATAAAAAGGCTGCTGAATAATGGCATTTCAATGTAAGCAGGAAAATGAATGCACAGTCACATCTTTCTGTAAAAAGTGTTAAAATTTTTCAGCTGGATAATCTGTTTATGCAGGTATATTTGGGTGTCTATGTGCATATTGATATGAATGGAAATGCTGAATACTGTAAATGTTTGAAATTTATAATACATAATCAATGTTCTTTTCAGTGTTACCTAGTTAAGTAAATTGCTCTTCTTCAAAATTCTTAATTTTGCTATACATATTGTATATATATGTATATATGTTATTTTATTATATATATATGTAAAACTTGATACATAGAAAAAAGTTCAGTACTTCATTATTGTAGCATCTAGGTAAGAACTGTGATAAAAATAGATCACTAACATTTGTGTTTTAGTATTTATATCTATTTATTTAAATAGTAATTTGAAGGAAAATGAACCATTCAGACATGCAAGATGATTTTAAATGGGAAAGAATGGACATGAACTATGAAGTGTCAGAAGACAAAATTTTATGCTGGGCTTTTCTTTGTCTTCTGTATCTAGAAACAGAAAGTCACCTTGGAGCACATCATCTTTGTTTTGCTAAGAAGTCATATGATTATTCTCTTTTATTTATGCAAATATTATGCCAAAAAGCACATTTATACGGGTAGGGGGAGAAAGGACCTATTGTGTCTTGACAAAGGCAGCTTCTTAAAAAACCTTCTTGCTGCAGAGCTGTCACAAAGAAAAGAGAAGGAAAGTCTGCATGCCGACCAAGTAGCCTCCTGGGAGGAAAGGGCATGATACTTTCACTCCTTCCACTCTATTGTTCACATTTTGAAGACTCCTCCGATGGAATAAGGTGGTGGAGGAAAGGACACACATAACAAGAACACATCATGAAAACATCAAGAAGTATGAAAGCTTCTGGACTCTCATTCATGATTGATACAATAAACTAAATTTCATGGAGGAAGGCTGGCTTCAGCAAATCATATGGTTAAGGGTGATCGTAGAGTTTTGGAGAAATGTAAGAATAATTGTTGAATGTGTATGAGCTGCTGTGCTCATACAAGCCAATGTACTCAGAAGTGATTTGGACCAAGCAGAAGTCACTCATCAGTAGGGGATGAATAGTCATCACAAAAGGCAGGGGCAGCCAGCAAACTTGCTAACTCAAGTACCTGGGAAGTAGCAGCGGTACCAAATTGATTAGATCCCAAATTCTCTCTCTTCTGAGTATTTGGAAGCAGGATTAAATTTAGTTGGATATCAAAAAAGTCCTGGATGTTGGTCAATTAGGCGAGATCTTTAAAATAAAAGAAATTCCTTGTAATAGGGGTAAATCAAGGCAGGATGGGAGAGGAGGAGTAGAAATATGCAATATTAAAGAAAACAAAGATTTGCCTTACAGGCTGCTATGAAATGACCTAGGACAGTTGAGTTACTCACGTGTAATGTATATTTTAAATTCATAATCTCAGCTTCCTTCCCATAAGCATGCTATAACACAATATGATACAATGAAAATGAATTTCAGACTGAATTCTGCCACATATAGGAATATTAGTTAGTGAACAATTAAGGAAATAACTACAGAACTTGATTTATAAGCTTGATGAAAACTAGGTCTCTGACCTTTTAGCAGATCTAACAGGACTTGTGCAATAAAACTAGTTGTGTTCAGTTTACCTTCTAGTTCAGTCACACACCAAAATATATAGCTAGGATGTGGTATGCCAACATCTTTGTTGCCATTGACAGGGGAAAAAATTCCTGATTTTTTCAAAAGCCAACTAAGCACTCCTGATTGTCTGTGCTAAAAGGATTTGAAACTAATCACAAAGATGCAAATCAAGGTGACTGAGCAAATATAACAACATGTTTTTTTTTGTTTGCTTTTAATTTTTATCTATATTATGTGGTAATACTTCCCTCCAAAGCATGAAAAAGCATTTGGGAAAATATCTGGGAAAGTTATTTGTAAGTATAATAGGAATTGTAAAAATGAATGGGGATCATAACTGAACTGCAAATTTTAGGGGTGAAAAAACTATATATAAATATATCAGCTATTTCAAAAGCTAATTAACTTGGGTTAGTATAATAGACTTTGAGGTAAGAGCAGAAAAATGGGTATTTAATATGTCCAAGTATGGATGCATCCACATTTTGGCTGGATTCCTTGTTACACAGGTGTTTGTGATAATTCAGCAAGCTGGGCATTTGTAATTTGTCTAGTTTTCTGTAAGAATAAATGTTTCAAAATAATAAAAAAAACTAAATGCATGGTAGATCTTTAGTGTGGAAGTTCTCGCATTTACTAACATTTTGCCTAAGTTACACTGTAGCTTGTATGTAAAAAATGAGTTTCTTAGGATGAATGAACATTTTAGTTGTATATTGAATAGAGATGTAGACGAACTTCGTAAAGTTTTTTGGTGTAGCCACTGTATACGATGAATGAAAAAGTGTGACATAGTAAGAGTTAAGAAAGGTAAGCAAGGACAAAGTAAGAATTATTTCACATACCCAAATCAACAAGTTCCTATGTTATTCTTTGGGCAATGTGAAGTCATTTAAATTGTGTAGAACCAGTGGATGAAATATGAATAAAATTCTAGGGACCATTTATATGAAATTGTTGAATAGAAGTTCATTATATGAACATAAACTTAATGCTATTATTTTATCATCCTCAGCATTATAGCTAAGGAAACTGATTTACAGTGTACTTCAGAAGTTTGCACATTTGGCAAGTAGTGGAGGCAAGGTTGACACACAGCCCAATCCGAATGGGTCTACCACAGAATTACTGAAATAAAGGAGTGTAAATGTAAGTCATTACAGATAACGAAGTTGAGGGACAAATTCTGGAGAATTGGATAGATGATAAATACTATTGTTTCTTTCTGAATTTATTATAGGTTTGTAATAAAGTAAATGCTATGTTTTGTATGTGTCCTCCAAAAAGCAGGCGGTAGAAACTTAATCATAATCGTAATAGTATAAAGAGGTGAGATCTTTAAGAGGTAATTAAGCCATAAGGGTTCTTCTCTCATGAGTGAATTAATGCTTTTTTCTCTGAAGTGGGTTTCTTTTAAAATGTTGAGGTTCAGACCCCTTTTGCTCTCTCACACACTTTTGCCCTTCCATCTGCCACCATGAGATGATACAGCAAAAAGGCCAGCACCTTAATTTTGAGCTTCCCAGCCTCTAGAACTGCAAATAAATACATGTCTGTTCTTTATAAGTTACCCAGTCTGTAGTATTCTGTTAGTTATAGCAGCACAAAATGGTCAAAGACAAATATCAACTGTGATTCAGGTATTAAATGTCTACAGAGATATAGTAATAACAGAGAGACCTTCCAGAAAAAGGATTGCAGCAGATTGCATGCTGATTACTAGGGCTTTAAAGCAGAATGGTGCTTTACATGAGGCCCACAGAGATTTCTGAAAGTGTTCCTGCAGGTTTTCAACAGAATTTGCAAATTATACAGGGATGGGTGAGAAAATTTCACTTATGATGCTACAAAGGGATTTTTGTTTGCTTGATGGCAAGATTTCAGCTAAAGAAAGAAGTTAGATGCAGCATTTTATGAAGAAAAAACTACAAAGTGTTATGTAATTTAGGTTTTTATGTTAAATGTACCCAATAAATTCTTTGTCTTTATTCAGGGCTTGAGTAGAATCTGTCAAACACAACTCAACTCACTTTATCTATTTATAAAACAACCATAATCTTAAGTGTTGTGGTTTAAATATGGTTTGTCGCCACCAAAACATATGTTGAGGCTTGGTCCCCAGTGTGGCAGTGTTGGAAGGTGGTGTTTTTAAGAAGTGATTAGTCCATTAGGAGGCATTAATGCCGTTCTCCAGAGGGCGAGATCTGCTTTCCTAGGACTGGATTAGTTACTACCACAAGAATGAATTGTGATGAGCAAGACCGCCTATTGTGTTTGGTCACTTTTTGCATACACTTGCTTCTCCTTCTTCTTCTCTTCTGTATTATGATGCAGCATGAGAGCCTCACCAAAAGCTGACCAGATGCTGTGGCCTGATCTTGGACTTCCTAGCCTCCAGAATAATGAACTTAAACTACCCTCCTTTATAAATTATCCAGTCTCGTTATTCTGTTATAGCTTCAGAAAATGGGCTGACAGTAAGGAAAATGGTAGATGTCTTAACAACTAATATTTGCATAGGAAGAAAGAAAGATATGTAGGTTATAAATATTTGATTATTCTTTTGAATATAATACGAAGAAAAATATAGAATTATGAGTGTTTAGTTGGGTGAGGTATTCAAATTATTTCTCAATACCCGACAACCTCTATGTGTTGCAACAATTTACTAAATGAAAGCTGCAACTACAATCAGGATTTGTTGTATGGGTCATGGTTATAATACTAGGAAAATAAATATGCATCATGTGATACCAGTTTCTGATAGGATGAGAGACAGTGTTTTAATAATTTAAAATGGTGTTTTAGATTGCTGTTGCACACATAGTGGTGGGACCATTTCTGGAAATTTCCATTGTCACTATTTGGGTTAGACTTCTGAAAAGCTACCAGAAACAAGAAATAAGTTATTTATAATAAATTCATTTGTAGGTGTTGTATCTTAGATGAGTCATTGCAAACTGACTTCATCAAAGAGCATGTTTAAGGTAAATAAATTACATAGGTAAAGAACTGCTTATTCTGCTATTAAATATGTATCTATCCACTCTCTAGCTTTAGTGTAATCAGCCTAACTCTAAATGACAAGAGTATGTAATTACTTTGAACCAATTTTAATGAAGAGCCAAATGTGCATAAAAATTAGATCAAATACTTATAGAAAATTAAATATTTTATATTTTATATTACTTTCCAAATATTAAATTATTTATACCTAGATAAGTAGATAGATAGGTAGACACTTAGAGATAATCAGTGGAAACATTTACAATAAATTTTAATTTTAATGTGTATATTCTATTGTGATAGCATACATTCTTAAACCAAAAAGTGTAAGCACAGTATTTAAACAGCAATAATTCAATAATTATCAAGGCAGTTGAATAATCATTAGTCCACAGGAGATAGGATGATAATTATTGGCAATATCAAATAGATCTCTTGAAAATAAAAATACAGGACAATTATTTAAAAATAGAGTTTGCATATATATACTCCTGTTTTGATTAAGAATATTTTAAAAAATTACCACAATGTAAATATAGTCATTTAGTACTCTTTCAGTTGTTGAAAATTAGAGTGAAATAGTATATTAATAGGTGTATCCAAAAGATTATTAAAGATTTAAATAAACAGCTCCCTTACATTTTCTCAAATGGAGATTTTCAACTGTGAAATAATAATAGTAAGAAAACATATATTTCTATAAGTGTCATATCTGAAGATAATTATAAGCATTGTAAAGCAAAAAACATATTAATATTTTAAATTTGTGCTAAATAAATAAGCTTACATATTACTTTTTACTCAGCAATTAAAACTCTCAAAAAGTTTAATAGATTATTGACACACATTTTAGTAAAAATGGTTCAGCTCACATTTTCTCAAGGCATGTTAAGACAAGCCATATGGTTTATAATTTGCAGCTTTCATGAAAGAGTAAACAATCCAGTTTGTTTGCAAATTAAATCATCTAAATAGATTTATTTAAATACATTAAGTGCAATTAGGTTAATTTTCCCTTCATCCATTTAACAGAGCTTATCCTATGTTTGTCTAGGCAGTTGATCAAGTATTTTTAATCAGTGTCATAAGACATAATCATGTAAGTGTGACCTGAGGAAACAAGCTTACATGGTTCAGTATAACTGAGGATTTTACAATATATGGCCATTTTCAGCATTGTCTTTTTACTTACATAGGAATAGTAATGAAGTTTAGGTTTTCTCTAATGAATCATTGGTTAGTTATTAACATTTGTTAATCTACTAATGGATAAATGCAGATGAACTAATGGTTTGGCAGAAGGGAGAACTTGATATTGATAGAATCATTAGAAACTTGCTGAAAATAAGTAAATTACACATACTTATTATTTTAACTGGGTTTTACTGTGTATATAATGCATTGTGTCATGATGATGTATAGCAGTTTTAATGTCAACAAGTTATTTGCAGTCATTTGCTGAGATAAGTGTATGAACAATAACAAATAATGCTAAAAAGAACATATTACCATTTATTCTCTGCACTTGCGTATCAATATATGCATATCAATATATGTATTAGGTCAATTCCTAGAGATGTAGTTGAGGAGTCACAGCATGTGTATATTTTAAAAATTACCAGGTATTGCCCAGCTCTTCTTACACTCCCCCCCCAAAAAAAATGCTATAGAAAAAATTTGAAGTATCAAAAAACATATGAAAATGCAGGTTTGTTCATACTCTCCCTGTAAATATGTATTATAAATTATTTGGATTTAAAATACTAACACTTAAAATATCACCTTGTTATTGTAGTTTACATTTATTTGACAATGACCAAATTCAATATCATGTGAAACCTGTAAAATTAATTAAAATACATTATTTTTTAATGTAAAATGTCTGATGTATGCCTTGAGAATAGTACTGTTAGTTGACATATAAAGAGCCTGTAAATATATCAAGTATATCAAGGAATTTATCTAGCAGCTAAGCATAGAAGTTACTAACAATTTTCTTGTGAGTCATTTTTTTTTTAGTTTAAGATATTTTGTATTTTCACTTCAGCCTCTTATTGGTTGCCTTCCACAACCAATAAGACTGGTTGTGGGCCACTCCTTCACTTACATAGGCTGTAACCAAGTAGCCAATGGGAAACCTCTAGAGGGTGTTTACATCCCAGAAAATTCTGTAACCAGTGCTCTTGAGCCACTTCCTGAAGCCCACTCACACTCTGTGGAGTGTACTTTTGTTTCAGTAAATCTGCTTTAGTCTTTCATTGCTTTTTGTTGTTTTATTCTTTCATTGCTTTGTGTGTTTTGTTCAACTCTTTGTTCAAAACACCAAAAACCTGGATGGCTCATAGTCAAGACACACCAACAGTAACACTAGAAAGGAGACTGAAGCAAGGGAGCCAAGCGGCATTCTTCTGCGGGACCCATTCACATGGCACATCACAAGTTAAGACCCACTGACTTGGAATACAAGCCAGCCAGTGGCAGCAGGCTGGAGACTGCCTGAGATGAACTAGTTTCCAGGGAGAGGGGCAGCTGCCATCTCTGTGGCTCAAGATGGTCGTTTAGGCCTGCCAGCCCTGGGAAGTCTAGACAGGCCACACCAGAATTCCCCACAGCACAGTACAGCTACTGTGGCAGATCATGGCCAGACTGATTCTTTAAGTGGGACCTTGATCCATTCCTCCTCACTAGGTGGGGCCTCTCTGTGAGAATTTCAGCAACTCCAGCCAGAATTTTATGGACAGAATGCTGATATCTCCCTGGGACAGAGCCACTGAGGGGAGACCTGCCACCATATCTGCAGTGAAACTGATAGCCTTTCTTGCCTACTTGCTCTAGAAAGTCTTAGTGGTCTGGATAAGGAGGATTCCCCATGCACAGTGCACCTGCTCTGCCAAGGGACAGCCAGATTGGTTCTTTAAGATGGTTCCTGATTCAGTTTTTCCTGACTAGGTGAGACATCCCAACAGGGGTCTCCAGACACATCCTACAGGAGCATCTGGGCCAGCATCAAGTCAGTGCTCCACTGAGACACAGCCCCCTGAGGAAGAAGCAGGCTGCCATATTTGCTGTTTTGCAACCTTTAGTGGTGATACAGCCAGGGGTGGGAGGGTCCAAGGTGATTAGGGTCTGGAGTGGACCCCCAGCAAACCATAGCAGCTATATGGAAGAGGGGCTTGACTGTTTAAAGAAAAACAAACAAACACAAAGCAACAGCAACAGCTTCAACAAAAAAGACCTCACCAAAACCCAATTCAAGGGTCAGCAACCTCAAAGATCCAAGGGAGATAAGCCCACAAAGATGAGAAACAATCAACACAACAATGCCAAAAACTCTAAAAGTCAGAATGCCTCTTCTTCTCCAAATGATTGCAATACCTCTCCAGCAAGGACACAGAACTGGGCAGAGGCTGATATGGATAAATTGACAGAAATAGGCTTCAGAAGGTGGGTAATAACAAACTTCACTGATTTAAAGGAGCATGTTCTCACCCAGTGCAAAGAAACTAAGAATCATTGTAAAACATTGCAGAAGCTGGTAATCAAAATAGCCAGTTTACAGAGGAACATAAATCACCTGATGGAGCTGAAAAACACAACATGAGAACTTCACAATGCAGTCACAAGTACCAATAGCCGAATAGACCAAGCAGAGGGAAGAATTTCAGAGCTTCAGGATTATCTTTCTGAAATAAGACAGGAAGACAAGAATATAGAAGAAAGAATGAAAAGGAACAAAACCTTCAAGAAATATGGGATTATGTAAAAAGATGGACCCTATGACTAATTGGGGTACCTGAAAAAGATGAGGTGAATCTTTTAATCTTTTACCAAGTTGGAAAATATACTTCAGGATATCATCTGGGAGAACTTCCCCAACCTAGAAAGACAGGTCAATATTCAAATTCAGTAAATCCAGAGAACTTCAGTAAGATACTCCACAAGAAGATCAACCCGAAGACACATAATTATCAGATTCTCCAAGGTTGAAATGAAAGAAAAAATGTTAAGGGCAGCCAGAGAGAAAGGCCAGGTCACCTACAAAGGGAAGCCCATCAGACTAACAGCTGACCTCTCAGGAGAAACCCTACAAGCAAGAAGAGATTGGGGGCCAAAATTCAACATTCTTAAAGAAAATAATTTCCAACTCAGAATTTCATATCCGGCCAAACTAAGCTTCATAGGACAAGGCAAAATAAGATCTTTTTCAGACAAGCAAATGCTGAGGGACATTGTCACCACCAGGTCTGTCTTGGAAAAACCATTACCAGCCACTACAAATACACACTAAAATACTCAGACCAGTGACACTCTAAAGCAACTACATAAACAAGTCTGCAAAATAATCAGCTAACATCATGATGATAGGGTCAACATCACACATAACAATATTAACCTTAAATGTAAATGGGCTAAATGACCCAATTAAAAGACACAGAATGGCAAGCTGAACAGAGAATAAAGCCCTATTGGTGTGCTGTCTTCAAGAGACACCTCTCATGTGCAAAGACACACATAGACTCAAAATACAGGGATGGAGGAAAATTTACCAAGCAATTAGAACACAGGAAAAAGCGGAAGTGGCAATTTTAGTTTCTGACGAAACAGATTTAAGCAAGCAAAGATGAAAGATCAAAAAATATGAAAAGAGTATTGCATAATGGTAAAAGGACCAGTTAAACAAGAAGAGCTATTGTGTGTGTGTGTGTGTGTGTGTGTATATATATGTATATGTATATATATATATGCACACACATATATATGTGTCTTTGTAGTTCTCTAAGAACTTGCTTCATGAATCATCTGGGTGTTCCTTTATTGGGTATATATATATATATATATATATATATATATATATATATATAAAAAAAATATATATGTATATATAGACTCCCACACAATAATAATGGGTTATATTAACACTCCACTGACAATGTTAGACAGATCACAGAGACAGAAAATAAAGATATTCAGCACCTGAACTCAGCTCTGGCTCAAGGGGACCTGAGAGATATCTATAAAACTCTCCACCCAAGAACAACAGAGTGTACATTCTTGCGTTATCACATGGCACTTACTCTAAAATTGATCACAAATGGGAAGTAAAACACTTCTCAGCAAATGCAAAAGAACTGAAATAATAATAAACAGTCTCTCAGATCACAGCACAATCAAATTAGAACTCAAGATTAAAAAACTAACTCAAAACCACACAATTACATGTAAATGGAACAACCTGCTCCTGAATGACTCCTGAGTAAATAATAAAATTAAGGCAGAAATCAAGAAGTTATTTGAAACTAATAAGAACAAAGAGACAACATAACAAAATATCTGGGACAGAGCTAAAACAGTGTTAAGAGGAAAATTTATAGCACTAAATGCCCATATCAAAAACTAGAAGGGTCACAGATTGACAACCTAAAAATCAACTAAAAGAACCAGACAAGAGCAAACATCCCCCAAAACTAGCAGAAGACAAGAAATAACCAAGATCAAAGTGGAACTGAAGGAGAAAGAGACACGAAAAACCCTTTAAAATTAATGAATCCAGGAGCTTGTTTTTTTTTAAATATAATAAATTAAATATACCACTAGCTAGACTAATAAGAAAAGAGAAAAAAAATCAAATAGACACAATAAGAAATGATAAGTAGTATTTCACCAATGACCCCACAAAAAGACAAAAACCATCAGAGAATACAGTAAACACCTCTATGCACATAAACTAGAAAACCTAGAATAAATAGATAAATTCCCAAACTCATACACCCTCCCAAGACTGAACCAGGAAGAAATTGAATCCTCATATAGACCAATAATGAGTTCTGAAATTGAGGCACTAATAAATAGCCTACCAACTAAAAAAAGCCCAGGGCCAGATGAATTTACAGCACAATTCTATCAGAAGAACAAAGAGGAGCTGGTACCATTTCTACTAAAACTATTCCAAACAATTAAAATGGAGGGACTCCTCTCTATCTCACTTTGTGGGGCCAGCCACATCCTGATACAAAAACCTGGCAGAGATACAACATGAAAAGAAAACTTGAGGCCAATATCCTTGCTGAACATCAATGCAAACATCCTCAATAAAATATTGGCAAACGGAATCCAGCAGCGTAATGAAAAGCTTATCCACCATAATCAAGTTGGCTTCATCCCTGGGATGCAAAGTTGGTTCAACATCTGCAAATCAATAAATGTAATTAGTCACATAAACAGAAATAAAGACAAAAACTGCATGATTATCTCAATAGGCACAGAAAAGGCCTTCAATAAAATTAAATGTCAAATTATCTTTGTTTGCGGATGACATAATCCTATATCTAGAAACCCCATAGTCTCAGCCCAAAAGCTTCTCAAGCTGATAAGCAACTTCAGAAAAATCTCAGTATTCAAAATCAATGTGAAGAAATCACTGGCATTCCTATACACCAACAACAGGCATGCAGAGAGCCAAATTATAAACAAACTCTCGTTCACAATTGCTACTAAGAGAATAAAATACCCATGAATGCAGCTAACAAAAGAAGTGAAGGACCTCTTCAAGGAGAACTACAAACCACTGCTCAAGGAAGTCACAGAGGAAACAAACAAATGGAAGAACATTTCACGCTCATGGATAGGAAAAATCAATAAAGTTAAAATGGCCATACTGCCAAAAATAATTTATAGATTCAATGCTATTCCTAAAAACTACCATTGACATTCTTCACATAATTAGAAGAAACTAATTTAAAATTCATGAAAGAGCCTGTATAGTGAAGACAAACCTAAGTAAAATGATTAAGGTTGGAGGCATCATGCTACTCAACTTCAAACTACACTACAAGGTGACAGTAACCAAAACAGCATGGTACTGATACAAAAACAGACATACAGATCAATGGAACAGAAGAGAGAACTCAGAAATTAGACCTCACATGTAAAACCTCATGTGTAAAACCATCTGATCTTTGACAAACCTGAGAAAAGCAACAGGGAAAGGATTCCCTATTTAATAAATGATGCTGGGAGAACTGGCTAGCCATATGGAGAAAATTGAAACTGAGCCCCATCCTTACATCTTATACAAAAATTAACTCAAGATGGATTAAAAACTTAAATGTAAAACCAAAACTACAAAAACCCTAGAAGCAAATCTAGGCAATCCTATTCAGGACATAGGCATCGGCAAAGATTTCATGATGAAAACACCAAAAGCAGTAACAACACAAGCAAAAATTAACAAATAGAATCTAATCAAATTAAAGAGTTTCTGCACAGCAAATGAAACTATCATCAGCGTGAACACACAACCTACAGAATGAGAGAAAATTTTTGCAATCTATCTAACAAAGTTCTAATATCCAGAGTATACATGGATATTTACAAGAATTTGGGTACTGCATTTACCAACGTGCTTTAGCCACAGCCAGTTTGTACCTGTGGCCACCTCCCTTATTTCCCTGAAGTGTGAAGGATTTATCTCAGTAAATAAAATACTGTGGAAAAATAAATAAATAAAAATGTGCACACTGGAAGGGAATGGAAAACCTTCGAGAGACTTCTGCCATCCCAATCCCATAAGAGACAAATTTACAAGAATAAGACAACTCCATTAAATGTGGGCAAAAGACATGAACAGATACTTCTCAAAAGAAGACATTTATGCAGCCAAGAAACATATGAAAACCAGCTTAACATCACTGATCATTAGAGAAATGCAAATCTAAACCACAATGAGATAGCATCACACACTAGTCAGAATGCAATTTTGAAAAGTAAAGAAAGAACAGATGCTGCTGAAGTTGCAGAGGAAAAAGGAATGCTTTTACACTGTTGGTGGGAATGTAAATTATTTCAACAATTGTGGAAGACAATGTGGCAATTTCTCAAAGATCGAGAATCAGAAATAACATTTGATCCAGCAGTCTAATTACTGGGTGTATACCCAAATAAATATAATTTTTATAAAGATATAGACACACGTATGTTTGCTGCAGCACTATTCACAAACATCAAAGACATGGAATCAGCTCAAATACCCCTCAATGATAGACTGGATAAAGAAAATGTGGTACATATACACCACGGACTACTATGCAGCCATAAAAAGGAATAAGATTATGTCTTTTGCAGGGACATGGTTGGAGCTAGAAGCCGTTTTCTTCAGCAAACTAACAGAGACAGAAAATCAAATAATGCATGTTTTCACTTACAAGTGGGAACTGAAGGTTGAGAACACATGGACACATGTAAGGGGAACAAAACACTTTGGGGCCTGTTGGAGGGGATGGGGCAAGGGAGAGTATCAGGAAGAATAACTGATGATGGACTTAATACCTGGGTGATAGGTTGATCTGCACAGCAAATCACCATGGTGCACGTTTGCCTATGTAACAAACCTGCACATCCTGCACATGTACCCCAGAACTTAATGTTAAATAAAAAAAATCCACTGCATATTGTTATTCCCTAAGTGTCTATTGTATTTCTAGAAGTTCTGACTGGATTTTCTTTAAAATATCTCTATTTAGAAATTTTTTACGCATATTCTGAATTGTTTTTAAATTCTTTATGTTTGTTTTCACCTTTCTCTGGTGTCTCCTTGAGTAGCTTAATAATCCACCTTTTTAAGTTCTTTATCTGGTATTTCAAAGATTTTATCTTGGTTTGAATCCACTGCTGGAGGGTTAGGATGATCTTTTAGAGGTGTTATAGAACTCTCTCATATTACCAGAATTATTTTTCTGGTTTCTTCTCATTTGAGTAGACTATTTTTTTCTAATTATTCTTGAATTTATTTTTGATATGACTGTATTTTTTAAAAATTTTCCCCCTTAAGAATATAACTTTAATATTGATAGTTTATTGTAGCCTAATTTGGCTCTTGGTGCTTTCAGGGTTGAAGACTGTATGAATTCCTTGGATATAGAGTCTTCATACAATGGCTTTCTCAGATGCTGGTTGTAGGACCAGTGTGTTTGGTGTGGAGCAAGTTCACTGCCTTTTATGGGATTTGGATGGCAGAGGTCTCTTGGTGCTTTTTCATTCCCTTGTGGTGTGCACATTTTTATTTATTTATTTTTTCCCCGGTATTTTATTTATGGAGAGAAATCATTCACATTTAAGGCAAATAAGAGAGGTGGTCACAGGTAAATATAAATTCTACTCAGCTTATGCTATTTATTAATTGTGACACGTAAATGTTTCTGTATGTATGTTAAAGTTCAATATAAAGTTAAAATTGTTTTGTGCTGCTTTCTTCTTATGACTGTTAATAGCTTGTATGGGATAGGATTTGTCTGTTCAAAGTAATTTTTAAAATGTACTTGTTAAATCTTCTTAACTGATGTAGAGAGGGAGGATTGTACTGACAATTGAAGACTTTTCAATTATATCTTTTTGGAGAGTAAAATTACTATCTCTCCTTTTCTGCGTCTTTCTAAATCTGTATGTGTGTCTTCTGTCTCTGTCTCTCCTCCTTTACTAACTCCTTAGATAGTGATTCTAAGTGCATTTGTTGTAAATTTTTCTTTAATAGCTGAAACCTTTCTGTTGTGAATTTATGGTTCTTCTGTTTCTGTTTGACTTTAAATAAGCTAAATGCTACTGTTAGTGTTTTTCAGGGTCAATATTATTGAATTGTATCAACAGGTTTTTCTTTTACCCATAGTGTTGCTTCCAAACACAACCATCATTGTGAACTCAAGTTTATAATTTAGGAAGTCCATTTTATATCATATAAATATAAATAATTAAATGTTTGTTGTATGTCTGAAAATAACTTTATTTTGAATCAATCTTGAATGATATCTTGCTTGAGCATCAAACTCTAGATGGCCAATTGTTTCCTCAACAACCTCCAGATACTATACTCTTTTTATCTGCTGTCTCTTTTTCCTAAAGGAAAAAGATGGACTCAATTGTACTACAATTTTGTTTGTTTGTTTTTGAGAGGGAGTCTCGCTCTGTTGCCCAGGGTGGAGTTCAGTGGGGTGATCTCGGCTCACTACAACTTCCAGCTCCCGGGTTTAAGCGGTTCTCTTGCCTCAGCTTCCTGAGTACCTGGGATTACAGTCACGTGCTACCATACCAGTCAAATTTTTGTATTTTTAGTAGAGACATAGTTTCACCATGTTAGCCAGGCTGGTCTCAAACTCCTGACCTCAAGTGATCCTCCCACCTTGGTCTCCCAGAGTCCTGGGGTTACAGGCATGAGCCACAGAATAATCTTTGTCTGTCCCACCTCCGTCCTTTTTATTCTCGCTGTTTGAACATTTCTCTGTATTCCTTTTTTTTTTTTTTTTTTTAACTTTGTTCTGACATTTTCTCCCTAAGTGGGAGTTAGGTACGTACTCACTTTAACCAGGAAATAGTTTTTATTTCTGTTAGCTTTACCTTCATGTTTCTTTTTTTTTTTGAGATGGAGTCTCGCTTTGTCTCCCAGGCTGGAGTGCAGTGGCACAATCTGGGCTCACTGCAAGCTCCACCTTCCGGGTTCACGCCATTCTCCTGTCTCAGCCTTCCGAGTAGCTGGGACTACAGGCTCCCACCACGACACCCAGCTACTTTTTTGTATTTTTAGTAGAGACGGGCTTTCACTGTGTTAGCCAGGATGGTCTCGATCTCCTAACCTTGTGTTCTGCCCGCCTCGGCCTCCGAAAGTGCTGGGATCACAGGCATGAGCCACCACGCCTGGCCTACCTTCATGTTTCTTATACATCATCTTTATATATTATTCCCTGTGTCTCCAGTCAGCAAAAGCAGATCATTTGCTTTAATTGGAAATTATTGCCAATTAGGTTCTTTTGTGTATTGATTTATAGAATATCTTTCACTCATCAAAACCACCAGCTTTAATGCTCATGGCTAAATGGACTTATTTTCCTTCATCATTTTATGTCAGTTTACTTCAAGAAATACATTAAAAAATTATCTCTGTCTCTCCTTTAACCCAGACCTTAACTCTTCAATTTCATGAGGATTTGGTTTGGCTCTTTTGGATGAGCATGACAGACTTTTGGTAATCATGAGAGCCTAGCTTCCTTCTTCAACCAACACTAACATTCATTACACCTGGTGGCCCTTTCTAACTTTTGGCAAACAGTTGTAGGTGTTTTCTAGTTACATTTAAGACATGGTATTCTTTTCGTATTTTACTTTCCTTGATGTGGTGAGCTAGTTTGCAAGCATAGAATGATATTGTTTTACTCTACTGGGAAAGTTCTATTGAATGGTATAGTCCCCAGGAAGCTTGTTTTGTTCCTGCAGATCCCCACAGCATTGCATTCTCCTGAGAATGCCAACAAGGTAGAGGGGACCCTACCCTAAAGCATTTGTGTACAATTTAGAGCAAAATTATTATCTCCATGCTCAAAAACTTCATTTAAGATTTTTTTAAATGAAAGAAATATATTAAGATATAATTTATAATTGTTTTTCCTTTTACCTTAGTATGTCTAAAGTAAATATGAATGCCCAAACAAAACTTGTTTAAAGTTTCTAATATTACTTGTATAAAAGAAGAAATAAACTTGTGAAAGAATGCTAAATATAATCTTTTTTTTCATTATAGAGTATTTTACTACTTAATACATATATAGTTTTGGTTTTGATGGTAAGCATTCTTTTCTAACTGAAAAACCGGTTTGTTAATAATTAGAGACATTTCGGTAACAATGGTCAACTATGCTTGTCAAGTGCTGTGAGGTTATATATTATACGTCTATATGAGCCTCCCAAGCAAAGTACATAGCTTTCCACTTTGTTTATCCTTTTTCACATTTTCTCCATTTCTCTTTGATACATTTTAAGGCGTTTCTTTCTCCATTTTTTCAACAGCTACTTAGTGTAAAGGGAACATAAATATCATTGAAAGCATACAATACAGTTTGCTTTCTATTATGCACATACATAAAAAAATAAGAACACAAATGTAAGTAGAAAAGCTTGCACATAAGTAAAAACTAGAAGCATAAATTGAAAAGACTAAAACATAATAGTTTTATTTTTAGCATATATTAGATTTTTAAAAATATAATAAATAAATTGAATTAACATAATTTTCTTTAGTCAGTTCTTTATTGAATTAGGAGTAAAATGCTTTTGTTTCTTAGAAACTTACTGGGGAGTGATTTTGACAATTGGAAAACAGCCTCCGTAACAGTTGAGATGTAGGTCTATTGAAAACAAATGCAGAATGAAACTTCTCAAGAGTGCTCCCATTTCTTGGATGTATTAATTAAATTCTTATTGTGTGAGAGATAACTGGGGTTAGCATTGCTGATTATTAAAAAAGAAACAGAGGTGATAACAAAGCAAACCAGATCCTGTCCTCCAATAGTCTACTCTGTAGAGGGCAAAGCAGCACAAATCATATGATCTTTTAAAAAGCTTATGGTGAGAATGATAATGATTGTTGTCTCAGAAGAATTTGCTTGAAATGATGATTTATAAATAACCAGAGCCAAAAGCTAACTAAATTTTATTAGCTTTTCACAGCACATAAAATAGAGGAGCTGTAATGAACTGAATGGGAAGAAGAACACAGGTGCTCTGAGTTTGGAATCTATCTAGATAAAATCATTGTTTTCTCTCCTATTATTTTGGAGGAAGTTTTTCATCCTTGTCTATTTGCTAACACTGAGAACTGCAATAAATACCATTTAAGGCTTAAGGTATGGTCAACAATGTAGTGATACAAAACTACAACATAAATGTAGACATTTAAAAATAATGATGTTATAAAAAATAGACCTTTAGCTAAGAAAGTTTAAATCTCAACCTAACCTCACTACTTTCTATTAGAACAGTTTTTGCAAAGTTTGTAATGGTCTCTATTGTTGTTAGTGGATGTTATGAGGTGATGACTAGATTGTACTTTCTTATATCCAAAAATTGTCTTATGCTAGATGCTTCAGGACATGGAACTCTTATTTCTGGGTAATTTTTGAAGTATATGATAATAATTCTGTACCATAAATAAAAATGGATGGAAACAAAAAAGAACACTACCTGGGGGTATCTTAAATTTATAGAAGTTCTTAGAAAAAGGATAACTAATCCAAAAAATAATTGAATGATTTCAATATAAAAGGAAAATACTTTTAAGAAAATAGAGTCCATCTGCAACAACCCTCAAACCTTAAAATAATAGGTCAGCTTGTCTGCCTTTGCAATGTAAATGGGAACTTCTGGCATTGCGAATATATCAGTTTCTGTAGGAACTGAGTTATGAGTATGAATTGTTCACCAAAGGGTATAGAATGCTTCTCTTCAAAGTATCCTTTCAGTGTGTATGTGTGTGTGTGTTTGGGGTGCACAAGGGCAGAAGGAATGGTGACATGTGTCCCTCAAAAATTAAATGTAAGGTCATGAGTCTGAAATCTTTGAATAACTAGTGGTTTATTTATATTTTTATCCTCATGGCTATAGGCGACTGGATGATACCAGCACATGCATAATGAACTTATTTCAGCAATATAGATTACAATACAAATATGTTCCACGTCTGCAGGGTCAGCCCAAATTAAACTTGTTTATGAACGTGTACAGCATTGTTTCAGGATCACCATTAACTAATTTTTGCAATAATTTCTGATTTAAAAACATCTGTATAACAGTTAAGTTAATAATTTTTAGATTTAAGTTATTTGGAAGTATTATTGCTGCTAAAAATCTAAGATTGAAATACTTTGTAGGATATTGAGTACAAAGAAAATCTTATTTAATTAAACAAATTCAATATAAGTGTCATAAGTGAAATGACCAGGTGGAATTATATCAAGCAATCTGTCTATATAATTTAATTAAAATGAAGTTATATCTAAATAAAAATAATAGTATGAAAAGACTTATAAAAACGTAGAAGTTAGAAATAATATCTAAAGCGTAAGTGTGGGAGTTCCAGAAGCCTTCATAGACAGTTATTTCACTGTGCGCTTTGAAAAATAACTCTTATATCCTGTAAATTGAAACAAAGCAAGAGAAACATACAGCAGAAACCTGCTCCTTCACACCATGGCCTTAGAATAATGAAAGGTCAAGAACAGTGATCATCTATCTCCATAATTTCAACTAACAGTTGACAAACACAATTTAGAAACTGCCAAAAAGTGAAATTGATCTTGTTCTTAGAGAAAATTGTACCTATTTGTTTGGATTTCTCTACTATGGTACAATAGCAACAATGATAGAGAATTCATTCACATCCATCAATACAAGTATGAAAACACTATTTTGTAAATGCTTTGATTCAATTTACAGAACAGAAACCCCATTTAAATGATATATCTTAGACGGTACTGGGAAATGCTCTAATATTGTATTTTCCTTTACATTTACCACATGCAGCTATAATTTTGAAGCAGACACAGCTACAGAATATACAATGCTTAAAAAGTTTGACAATTCTAAAATTATTAGTATATTTAGTTTCCCTATGAGCTAATACTATCTCTCTTGAAACTTTCTAGAGATTAAAAATATAATTGAAGGAGGATGGGTTGAAATTGTATAAGACAGGATCCCTATTTTTTTAAAAAAGTGACAATAATATTTTTCATGGTTTAATTGCAATATTGGGCAGCCATTTTTGCAAATATGGGAGGTAGATAATTATGAAAAGAGAAGTGTTAATATCTCACGTATAAAGCAACATTATACAAAACAATATGTACTATTACTATATCACACATTTATCATGATATATGTATATATTTAAATGAATAATTTCATAAAATATAGATATGTATTTATATTCCCTTAAAAGCAAAGGAACTATAAACCAATATTTTAAGTGATATAATGAGATCTATAGAATATAATGTAAGCTAAAAAATACTTCCTTACAAAGGATGTATTAAAATTCTTAATCTAATATGGCCAAGACATTTGCAGATTTTTAAGACATCTTTTCATGTTCCGCTGATATTTTTATCTATGTTTAATGAGGATATTATATTATTATCTCATCCATTAAAATTTCTCATTCTAAGCTCAGGGTACGTTTTTCAGTGTCTGTTCATATATATAAACACAAACTTTTAAATGGCATAATCTCTTAAATAAATTACATCAACAAAAAGGTGTTTCTTGTCTCAAATAAAGTATGTGAAATTGAATTTTGTAATTGGAGAGACCATCCACCAAATCCTTTGAGCAAACTGCCATATATTTTAAAGAGTCCATTCTTTTCTCTTTTTTCTTCCTCCTCCTGTGAAGATTGGCACCACAGAATTGTTACAATAAAATAAGATTAGTCATGAAAACGGACCAATAAACTACCTTCTCCCTAACAGCTAAATCGATATTAATGTTATCATTATCACTGTCATCATCATCCTTGTTGATAGTAGTACCAGCTGAGTAACTATTAGAAATACTATGGTAACAGCAGTTTTGAGTATCTAACACCTTGAATTAATCCCTGTGATGTAATATTTTGTGCTCCAAGGTGAAAGAATTATGTTTTAATCCTGTTATTAAGAATGATACTTTTCTAATAGAGGTGCAAAATAAATATGAACCTGCACAATATGAAGAAAAACAGAAGCCATTGTATTTCCTATGTAACGTAAGAGTTTCTAACCTCTGATTACACTTTTCTTTTGTATTAGTTTCTTTGCATGTTAATTTTACTTTGGCAGTTGATTGTTACATAAATTTTTATTTTTACAAATATACTTTATTCTTGGCCGGGCATGGTGGCTCACGCCTGTAAGCCCAGCACTTTGGGAGGCTGAGGCGGGCAGATCACAAGGTCAGGAGATCGAGACCATCCTGGCTAAAACAGTGAAACTCCATCTCTACTAAAAATACAAAAAATTAGCTGGGCATAGTGGCGGGCGCCTGTAGTCCCAGCTACTCGGGTGGCTGAGGCAGGAGAATGGCGTGAACCCAGGAAGTGGAGCTTGCAGTGAGCTGAGATAATGCCACTGCACTCCAGCCTGGGCGAAAGAGCGAGACTCCATCTCAAAATAAATAAATAAATAAATAAATAAATAATAAATAAATAAAATACACTTTATTCTTTTAAACTAGTTTTAAGTTTCCAAAAAAACTGAGCAAAGATTACAGTTTCCATATACGTGCTCCCTCCCAATGCACATACATATGCACACATATACAGAGTTTCCCCTATTATCAAGATCTTGCATTAGTATGGTACATTTTTTGCACTTCATGAGCCACTATTATTACAAGTTTATCAAGGAAAATCCATAGTTTATGTTAGTGTTCACTCTTAAGTTGTACATTCTACAGCTGTGACAAATGTATAATGTTATAAATCCATCTGTACAGCATCATATAGAATAGTCTCATTGCCCTGAAAATGCTCTGTATTCCATCTCTCACCTCTCATACCCTCTTCACAAAGCCCCTGGAAATGTCTGATCTTTTTACTATCTTTTGCGTTTACCATAATGTCATATATTTGAGAATCATACTGTACTTAGGCTTTTTAGACTAATTTCTTTCACCTTGTAATATACGTTTAATTTTCTTCCATGTCTTTTTGTGGTTTAATAGTTCATTTCTTTTTATCACTAAATAATATTATATTGTATGATTTATCAAAGTTTGTTTATCCACTCACCTATTGAAAAACAGTATGGTTGCCTCCAAGTTTTGGAATTATAAATAGAGCTGCCATGTTTCATATTTTTGTTTGATATTTATAAAAACAACAGAGTGTGCTTATTTTAATGATGCTCTTAATTTTCACAGATATTTTAAGTGAAGGATCTTGTGTTTTTAAGCTAAACAAATTAAGTTCTTCAGAAATGAACCACTAAAATTGCTATCGTATAAAAAAAATACTGATGTTATCTTTGTTCAAAGTTCCCTAATTTATAGACCCTTTCTCAGAACAACTATGCATTTCAACTATCTGACCAACACAGAAAGAACAAGATATTTAAATATAATTATTATAAGATATTTTAGAGAACAAGTTTAATTTCACTATATTTGCACATGTATTTACTACCAGACATTGGTGTCATAATATTATAATAGAAGAAAGAAACCTTAAGGGGTACTGCAGGATTATAAACTACTTAATGCATTTTACTTCTCATTGGCCCGCAAGTACTATAGGCTCGTAATACAGAAACTTGTATTCCCCTCTTTAGCAAAGGACTAGGGGTACAGAGGAAAATATCTTGCCATAAGGAAGTATCTGACGTCAAATATCACAAAAGTAGTACCTATAAATTCTATATCCTAAAATAAATTGAAAATGTAGGTATTTTCAGATATACTAAGCCAAAAATCTTCCCAGCAAAATCTGAAAAATTCCTTTGCAATTCAGTTGTTTGCAACTTTACATTCTTTTCCATGTTAAAAAAATTATCTCCATGAGGTCACAAAGATTTTTTTTCTGTTGTCACTGAATACGTAGTGTCTCTGATACTGCTTACAAATGATAACTATAATAGACAGTCATGGAATGAGTAAAGAGCTGATATGGTTTGACTGTGTCCCCACCCAAATCTCACCTTGAATTGTAGTAATCCCCATGTGTCAAGGGTGCAGACAGGTAGAGATAATTGAATCATGGGGACAGTTTCCCCCATACTGTTCTCATGGTAGTGAATAAGTCTCAGGAGATCTTATGGTTTTATAAAAGGAAGTTCCCCTGCACAAGCTCTCTTGCCTGCCGCCATGACTTTGTTCCTCCCTTGTTCCTTTCTACCATGGTTGTGAGGCCTCACAGCCATGTGGAACTGTGAGTTAATTAAATCTCCTTCCTTTACAAGGAAAGTATGTCTTTAGTAGCAGCATGAGAACAGACTTAAGACAGAGCTATCCCTGGAATAGCAAATTCAGTACAATTTTCCCAGCACTTCCAGGTGAATCCTAGAATGGTTTGATTTCTAGCCTTGGCTGAAGATCCATGAGAGCAATCTGAAAGAGAGGACTCTATAGTGTTATGAATTCATGCTAAAAAACTTATAGCTTATGAATATATATATAAAATACATGCATTTGTATACAAGGACATATATTTACAAGATGTACCTAAATACATACATATACATGGTGTATATAAACATCTAGCACTTAGTTTTTTGCAAGATGCGATTTCTGATAGATTGAAAATGACAGCAAATTAAAAAAAACAACCTTGCTTGACTATGCTACTGCATATTGTGTATCCTCTCAAGTAGAGGTGTTGTCTGTCCTTGACTCTAGGTAGATGATGTGGCTTGTTTTGGCCACGAGGCATTATAAATGTGATGCAAACATAGACTTGAAAATATTTGTACATTAACACATGCTTTTTCACTGCCCTTTGGAATCTTGAGCCTGCCATGGAATACTACAGGAAGAAGCTCATATTAACCTACTTAATTAAAAGGAATCATGAAAAGCAGAAACACTTTGTCTCAGCATATGCTCTTATTCTGTCAGGCTATTAACTGATGGAAATTTGAGTGAGACCATCCTATAACATTTAGCAGCCAGATGACCCATCATCTCTTTTAGGGTCAAGCCAACTAGACTGTTCCCCTCCTTTCCCATAAGTCTTCCAATACAGTCATTTGTGACCCCCTCACAGCTACCCCGAGGCTAGAAGAAGACCCCCCTGCCAATGACCCTTCCAGTAACTGTTTGTTCAAAATATTACAGCTGAACTGGCAGATGGTTCAAGGATGCAGTCAGAACACCTGCCCACCTTGCATAACAAAGCTGGCAAAAAACATCTCCAGGATGTGGTTAGGACACCTGTACCCCAGACTCAGTCCCCACACCCTGAATCCTATAAAGCCCTGCTATAGTCTGTAAGCCAGGCTGCCTCCTCTGCCTGTCAAGGAGCAGCCTGGCAGGACAATAAAACTTGCTCGCCTGACTTAGGGTCTACTTGTCCTTTCTCTCAGCTCACCTTACATTTTGGTGCCAAAACCCGGGAAGATGGTAGAGTTCAGCCTCCCTTTCTCCCTCTCTCCTTCCCTCCCCACCTCTTCCACCAGCTGAACTCCCCCTTCCAGAACCTGCCAGAGACCCAGAGTATTTCCTACTCCACTCCATTGCTCACAAACACATCCAACACCAGGGCCACCTCAGGGATGAGTAAAGGAGACTTCTGCCTTCTGTCTGGAACCCTTGTCTGCTCTTCCTTTCTCGAAAGACCCAGTACTGGGCCAAGGGTTTCCTCCTTCCTGCCTCCAGGCCCTCAATATCTCCCTTTCAGGGATGCCTGGACGGGTGATTATCACTCCTCTCCAACTTGAACCATGGGACGGGGGATGACTTCTTCCACCATTCTAGTCTTCGGCCAAGTCTTCTGTCTCCACCCCTCCCTCACTCATTCCACCATGGGAGCCTCTCAGTCCACTCCCTCAAAGACATCCTTCCTCGGATGTCTCCTCCATAACTTTAATGCCTTTGGCCTCCATTCCAAAATTTGGCCAAAACGGCTCATATTATATTGTAACATGGCCTGGTCTCAATATAAACTGGACAATGGCTCTCAATGGCCTGAAAATGACACTTTTGATTTTAACATCCTCAGGGACCTAGACAACTTCTGCCATCACAATGGAAAGTGGTCAGAGATCCTTTATATTCAAGCTTTTTTCCCTCCATAGCTGTCCCTCTCTCTGTCAGTCTTGTTCTGCCTTCCAGACCCTCCTTGCCTGCTCCAAGCCTGACCCATCCTCAGCCACCCACCTCACCACTCCTTCTGACGATTCCTTCTCCTTTGACCCTGCCTGATTTCCTCCTCCCCGACAACATCATAATCTTCTGCCAGACCCTCACGATCCTCCCCCATATGCTCCCGATCCTGCCTTATGTCTTTCTCCCACTATCTCCAGCCACCCAGCTTCTGATTCTGATTCCTCCCCATCCCCACCTTATACCCAGTCACGAACTCAGCATGCCCAACAACGAGCTCCCATACTTCCCCTTTGAGAGGTGGCCAGGACTGAAGGAATCATTCGTATTTCCATGTTCCCTTCTCCCTCTCTGACCATTTCCAAATTGAAAAACGTCTGGAGTCCTTTTCCTCTGATCTCGACACTTATATTAAGGAGTTCAAATACCTTACCCAATCTTACAAACTCACTTGGCATGATCTTTATATTATCCTCTCTTCTACTGTCCATCTGGAAGAGAAGGAAAGAGTGTGGTTCGCAGCTCAGGCTCATGCCAACAATCTTCATCGGCAAGACCCTACTAAGCCTGTAGGAGCCACTGCAGTTCCCAGGGAGGAACCCCCCTGGGAATACCAACCCATGAACCCTGGCAGGGCATCTTGTAATTATATGATCACTTGCCTCATTGTATGCCGTAACAAAGCTGCCCATAAGGCCGTAAATTTTGAAAAATTCAAAGAAATTTCCTAAAGAGCCAATGAAAACCCTGCCGAATTTCTCTCCCACCTTACAGAGGCCCTCCAAAAACATACCTGCATTGACCCCACCTCCTGGGAAGGAAATATTGTTCTTATTACCCATTTCATCCCTCAATCTGCTCCTGACATACAGTGCAAACTAAAAAAGGTGGAAGACGGCCCTCAAACCTCACAACAAGACCTCCTTAACCTGGCTTTCAAAGTCTTCAATAACAGGGATGACTAAAATAAATTAGATAAAGCCCAAAGAGATAGTGCTAAATACCAGCTTCTTGCAGCAGCTATCAGCCAACCTGGCCATAGCACCCAAGGGCACAAAAGACCCTACAGCAGTATTGCCCCGGGCCTTGTTTTAAGTGCAGCAAAGGCGGCCATCGGGCACGAGCATGTCGTACCCCACGAGTGCCAAAAACTCCTTGCCCAGCCTGCCAACAAACTGGCCACTGGAAGTCTGATCATCCTCTTAACAAGTAGACTAACAGGTTGGCTCCTCCAAGTCCTGGCAAAGCAAAGACTGAAGAATCACTCACACTCCCTCCCACAGCTCCTTGGCCTGGCCACTGAAGACTGACGGACTTCAGGGCCCCCGGCCCCATCAGCCATCACTGCATCATAGCCCAGGGTACCTCTGCCAGGAGCAAGTCAGTCGATCTCCATACTGAGGCTACCTACTCAGCTTTGCCTGAATTTTCAGGACCCACTCATCCCTTCCAGATCTCTATCATGGAGACTGACAGACTCATCTCATATCCACGTGCCACTGAATCCCTCACTTGTTCCCTGTTTAATATTTTTTCACACTCCTTCCTTATCATGCCTTGCTGCCCTACCCCCATTCTAGGCTGCAATCTTTTAGCCAAATTTAAGGCTTCTATCATCTTTTCCTGCCTCCGTCAACCAGAGTCCCTCCTGCTCCTTTCCGCTAGTCCGGTCCCTGACACCTCTCCTCAGTACCCACTTCTTGCTGCTCTTGTGAACCCAGTAGTGTAGGATACTGCCACCCCTTCCACAGCTGCTCAACATAACACCATCAAAATCCAATTAAAAGACCCCTCCAAATTTCCCAACATTCCCCAATATCCCATCTCCCTAACCAACCAAAAGGGCCTCTAGCCCGTCATAAACCATCTCTGCTCACATGGGCTTCTTAGACCAATACATTCTCTATGTCCCTTATCCTCCCTGTTAAAAAATCTGATGGCTCATAACAACTTGTTCAAGACCTCTAAGTTATCAATCAGGCTGTCCTCCCTACTCATCCCATAGTCCCTAACCCCTATACACTTCTCTCTCTCATCTCCTCCAACACCACCCACTACGCTGCAATTGAACTAAAAGATGCCTTCTTCACCATTACCCTACACTCTGATTCCCAAAACCTCTTTGCTTTCACCTGGACTGACCCCAACACCTTCCAGTCACAACAACTCACATGGACTATTATCCCTCAAGCCTTCAGGGATAGCCTTCATTTCTTCAGGCAAGTCCTAGCCCAAGACCTTCCCTCCTTAAACCTTTCCCCTAGCCATCTTCTTCAATACATAGATGACCTCCTCCTCTGTAGCCCCTCCCTAAAAAACTCCCAAACCCACACTGCCACCTTTCTCAGTTTCCTTGCTGATAAAGGCTATAGGGTCTCCCCCTCCAACGAACAGCTTTCTACCCCTACCGTGACCTACCTAGGGGTTCAAGTCTCCCCTGGGTCCCGAGCCATGACCCTGGCACGAGCAGCCTTAATAGACAACCTATCTTCACCTTCCTCAAAAAGTGAAATTCTTTCCTTCCTAGGGCTAGCAGGCTTTTCCAGAATATAGATCCCCAACTTCATTCTCTTAGCCCACCCCCTCTATGAAGCAGCCAAAAGTCCCCTAAATGAGCCCCTAAATCCCTCCCACAACATAGGCCCTAGCTTCCACAAACTTAAAACTGCCCTTATAAGTACTCCAGTCCTATCTTAGCCTGATATTTCCTGGCCCTTCACCCTCTACACAGCTGAAAACCAAGGAATAGCCCTTGGTGTCCTTGGCCAAGCAAAAGGAAGTCCTCCATCCTTTGCCCCCATAGCCTGCCTTCCCAAACAGCTAGACCATTACTGCTCGAGGATGGCCAACCTGCTTCAGAGCTCTAGTGGCAGCTGCCACCCTGGCCTTAGAAAGTAAAAAGCTAATATTTGGTCAAGACACCACCATCCACAGTCCGCATAATCTACAAGACCTCCTTTCCTTCCGAATGTTAAGCATTCTCTCCCCGTCTCGCATCCAGCTTCTTCATGCTCTATTTCTCAACAACCGTGAGTTCTGTCTTGCCAAAAGTTCCCTTAACCCCGCTTCTCTAATTCCAATATCTCTTCTTTGCTTCCCTCCCACTCCTATACTGAAATTGTAGACCACCTGCAACTACACTTCCCTAACATCTCCTCCGAGCCTCTCACTAATCCAGATGACCAACTATTCATAGATGGCTCCTCTTCCAGAGCCACTGGCTCTCCCAAAATTGCTGTGTATGCAGTAGTTACTTTATACCAAGTAATTAAGGCTGAGCTCCTCCCCCCACGAACCTCCTCCCAAAAAGCAGAACTTATAGCTGTCTCCAGAGCCCTAACCCTCTCCAAAGGCAAACGAGTCATCATTTACACAGACTCCAAATATGCCTATCACATTCTTCATTCCTATGCCACCATCTGGCAAGAGAGAGGATTCCTTACTGCCAAAAGAACCCCCATCACTAACGGCCCCCTTATTTACCAACTCCTTCAGGCTGCATACCTCCTAACTAAAGCAGGAGTTATACACTGTTGAGGACACCAAACAGGATCAGATGAAATCTCAAGAGGGAACAGAAAGGCCGATCAGGCAGCAGAAGAAGCCTCCCTTTCTTCTGTCCCTGCCCCCCTCCTCCTCATTCCCCCAGCAGTCCAACCCAAGTACTCTCCCACCCAAAAGCCTTCACTACTATAGCAAGGGGCCTCCCTTCAAGGAGACTGGATAATCAAAAAATCAAAAGCTAGTCCTCTCCCAAGAACAAACCAAGGAAATTCTGACATCTCTTCACCAATCCTTCCATATCGGTGCGCACCCCCTGTACCTGCTCCTTCACCCTTATTTCTCCTCCCCCCATCGTCTCTTCACCTCACTAAAAGACATAACCTCAAACTATCATATATGCTCTCTTACTTCCTCCCAAGGGGCCCTCTGCTCTCTCCTCATCCCTATACATCAGCTTAGAGGAACACTCCCAGGGGAGGACTGGCAAGTAGACTTCACCCCCATCCTTCCTGTCAAAAAAATTAAATATCTTCTTCTCTTCATAGACACCTTTTCAGGTTGGGTAGAAGCATTTCCTACCCCTTCAGAAAAAGCTGCAGAAGTCTCTCAAATTCTCATAACAGAAATCATCCCTAGAATTTGGTCTTCCTAGCTCCATACAATCAGACAACAGCCCTAGCGTCATCTCCCAAATCACCCAACAAGTCTCTCAGTCCCTTAGCGTGGTACTTACATATCCCAGACCAGACCCAGTCATCTGGAAAGTCAGAAGGGCAAATGAGATTCTCAAGACTCAGTAACCAAATTCACTCTTGAAGTCAAAAAACCACGGATCTCTCTTTTACCCACAGCACTGGCTGGCATCAGAGCCAGTCCAAAAGCTCCCTCCTTCCTCAGTCCATTCAAGTTAATGTATGAATGCAATTTTCTCTTACAAAACAGACCCCTTCCTAACTCTCGATTAGGAGAATACCTCCCAAAACTCTCCCTCATCTGTCATCTCCTCTGCAAACAAGCTGACCAGGCCCTCCCAAAACCCCACCAAGGCCCCGCCAACCAAACTCTCCTTCCAGGAGAGTATGTCTTCCTAAAAACCCTCACTCCAATGAGACTTAAACCAAAGTAGGAAGGCCCTTTCCGAGTTCTTCTCACTACCCCCACTGCAGCCAAACTTTCAGGACATAACTCTTGGTACCATCTTTCCAGATTAAAAAGGGCTCCTGCGACTGACCCACCACCGACTAACTAACCAGCTGTTACCTGCAAACACTCCAGCACTCTCCTTGGGCCAACCTGACTCCACCTTACGCCCATCCCAGAAGACCCCATACTCCTCTCACCCATGAATCATAACAGATAAGTTACCACCCTTCACTGTTAAATATCCGAACCCTCATTAATGAAAATCATTTACTGCGCTGCCCTTACAGGAACTGCCTTACTTACTCTGCTCTTTGCTATAGGAATATATAGTGTAACACCCCCAGGGTGGAACTTCAAACAGAAAATCTTATTTTCTATAGCTTTTGCCTCATAATTCTCCTTATAGCAGGAATAACAGCCACTAACAAGTAACTGTCCCTCCTAAATGTCCTGCCTTTGCCCGTCTTGCCATTTCACCCTCTTCCTTCACTGCCTCACAGAAGACATTCCATGGTTTTACCTAGAACAACCCACCCTCACAGCATTCCTTGACTAGATAACTGACCTCACCTTCCAAGGTACCTTCTGTAATTTTACCCCAGATGAAACTCATTTCTTCACTTTTATACTTACCCTTTGCCTGTTTACTCCTACTGCCCCTCCTGCCCCCCACACACTCTTAGCTCTCCTTCCTCCACCAATACCTAACTACCTTCACAAAGCCCTCAATCTTACACACTCCCTATTAAAAGAAGCTAACCCTACTCTAGCAAGCAACTGCTGGCTCTGTTTTTACCTATCTACTACAGCTTACAGCGCAATTCCTTCCTCAGCTCAGGACTGGATTTTAACCCAAGTAACCTTCCACCCCCATTATGAACTAGGTGGCCCCCTCCAATTCCCAGACTTAAAGGCCTTAATAGACCTTTCTAACTCCTTTTCTAGCTCAAACAAGCCTCTCACTGCAATAGGACAAGCAGCTCTATTATTATATCCCTATTTCGATTATCTGGCCCCCTATGCTAACCACACCAAGCCCATCCTAGGTCCCATAACCACCAACACCTTTCTAACTCTTCAAGCCCCTTTATGTATTCAATGCCACCCACCCTCAACACCTCCTACGACACCTGCCTTCAAGCCACTGTAATTTTACCCTATGACTCCAGGGCCCAGTTGACCATACCAATCTCCAGAACTTCAGGATTACCTTATGCTTTTCAGCTCCCCCTGCCCCCACAAAGTTAACATCACCCTCCTACAGAACATAAACTCTGGATACTGTAATGAAAAACACTACTCTGCTTATTCCTCCAACCCTGGACTCCATCCCCCTGTGAAGCTCATCCCCCCCCAACTACAGACGAATGCCTCTTCATCCCATCATTTAAAGACAACCCCTCTAACCAGCTCTTAATAGATACAAAATGCTTCCCCTTCCACTGGGAAAGTAAAGTCAAAAACTACTGAAAAAACCCCAAACACTCCCTTACAACCACTCACCGCAGCCGCCTTAGCTCGCACCCTAGGGGCGTGGATGTACAAAGACAACAGACTTACAAATTCTTTTAACATACATAATCAATTCTGCTTAACTAGCCCAGGCATATTCTTCCTATGTGGCACCTCAACTTATCTCTACCTCCCCACCAATTGGACTGGCATCTGCACTCTGGTATTTCCTAGTCCCAAAATTGACATTGCCCCAGGAAACCAATTCCTGCCTACCCCAATTCAGGCCTCGGTTCAACATCGTGAAGCCATACAACTCATATCCCTACTTGCCGGACTAGGAATTGCCACTGCCACAGGAACTGGAATAGCAGGCCTATCCACTTCCCTCACCTACTATCGCTCACTCTCAAAAGACCTTAGGGACATATAGAGGGCATAGCTAATGCTGTCTCAAACCTCCAATCACAATTAGAATCATTAGCAGCAGTAGTTCTCCAAAACTGCAGAGGTCTTGACTTACCGCTGAAAAAGGAGGTCTCTGCATTTTCTTAGATGAGCAGTGCTGTTTTTGTCTCAACCAATCAGGTTTGGTACACGATGCAGTCAAAAAGCTCAAAGACCAAGCTCAGAAAATAAAAGAAAACAGCTCCTCTGCCTGGCCCTCTTGGCCCCCTTGGTCCCCTTGGTGTCTCAGTTCTTGGACCACCTGGCTACTTCCCCTCCTTGGCCCTGCTATAACTATCCTCCTTCTCCTGGCCTTTGGGCTCTGCCTCTTGCGCCTATTCACTCAGTTTTTACAAAATTGCATCCGAGCCTTCACCCACAGAACCATACAGGACATGATGTTACTCCAAGAATACCGACAATTTTTAAACCAGAACCAAAACCAACCCCGACGTTACAGCCTCTCCCACTAACCACCACCCGCTCTCAGCTTAAAGCAGACTGATGAGAACAACGCCCCTTTTCTATTATCTGTTAGAAGGCTGGAATGTTAGGGTCAACCCAACTAGACTATTCTCCTCCTTTCCCATAAGTCTTCCAATACAGTCCTTTGTGACCACCCCCGCTCAGCTCCCCCAAGGTTAGAAGTAGACCCCGCGCCCCCCACCCCCCCTCCCACTGACCCTTCCAGTAACTGTTTGTTCAAAAGACTTCAGCTGAGCTGGCAGACGGTTCCAGGATGCAGTCAGAACACCTACCCACCTTGCATAACAAAGCTGGCAACAAACATCTCCAGGATGCGGTTAGGACACCTGTAGCCCCGACTCAGTCACCACACTCCGACCCAGTTCCTCGCCCTATAAAGCCCTGCTCTAGTCTGTAAGCCAGGCTGCCTCCTCTGCCTGTCAGGCAGCCTGGCAGGACAACAAAACTTGCTTGCCTTGGGTCTACTAGTCCTTTCTCTTGGCTAACCTTACAGTCTGGCAATAGACGCATGAGAAAACCCAGCAGAGATCAGCCGAACTTTCTCAGCAGGATCACATGGCTGAGCCACAGAATTATGGGCTAAATAAATGATTGTTACTTTAAGCCACTGTTTTGTGTGAGTTTAGTATGCAGAAAAATATAACCAATACACACTCATTTTTTTTTTTACATGTTGTAAACAAAATAGTCCCAAGTATTACTTCTTTTTAGTTAGGTTAAATTTGGATGGGGTGGTGAAAAGATAATATGTTGTATGGATATTGAAGTAGGCTTAGTTATATGCGAGAGTGCATTGGAGAATAATTAATAACTATCTATGGTTTTGAAAATATGTATTTAAAAACATGTCTTTCACATTCTTCATTAATAGAACAGTTTTGTAGTATCATTATAGTTCATCCAGTTTAACTTGTTTTTAAATGAATTTTTGTGTGATCTTCAATGTACCCATATGGTGTTCTTTGTGTTTGAAATAATATTATTTGAGATATGTATTTTGGGGGGGGCTCTTTAATTCAATCTATTTTTTGCTAAATACATGGCCTTATCTTAGAGCTTGTGAAAGAAAGCCCTCACTTGTAAGTACACAATATTATTGAGTTCATGGTTTTAGAACATTTTGGTTACGTTTAAGTATGTAGACACATACGTACATATCCTAATTTATTATAAAATATAGACAGTATAATTGTCAAAGAAGTTGATATTATAGGCTTTCAATATCATACAGTTCTGAGACCTGACATGATGCATGTAATGATATTCAGAAAATTGCATTGCTTGCAAGTTTAACCTTTAAATAAGAGCAAAGGTTTCTTTTTGCTTTCATTGACTTTGTGGAAAAAAATGTCAGAGAGATACATAAAAAAGGATATTATTCATTCTTAGAAGGGTTTATGATAAACATGTAATCCCCTTGTATTCTGAATTAATCAGTGCAATTATGTCCAGTTGGTTTAAAATACAATCCTCAAATTCCTTCAATTTAACAGAAAAGTGTTTTTTTTTTTCTCATTTAAAGACTGATGTGGATGTTCTTAACTGAGCTGTGGTTGGTGGCCATCCTTATAGTTCTGACTGCCATACATAGGTAGAAAAATTTATGAAAACCTTAGGGAACTGTTTATGGGCCAGAGGTCCACTTCACTTCTGTTCCCATTTCATTGATACATTAGAACTGAATGGTACTATGTTGAGGCTTGAGGATTTGAAAATTGTATTTTTTCCATGAACAAAATGAAAATAAATAAACCAGGAGGACAAAAGTTTATCTCTGCAAAATGCCCTTTTCTCATTCTAATTCCAAATCCTCAAACTGTTACTTAAAATTGTTCTATATTTATTTGATATGCTTTCTCCATTCCTTCATTTATCAATGTGAGAAACTTTGCATTGACTCCTTCTGATGAAACGAGGGTTATAAGGCTTACTTTATCTTATTCTTCTTCCCTCTTGACTGATATTTTTATTAATGCATTATTTTTTCTATTGATTATGGTTTTAACTTTGAAATTAGCACATATAATTTTATGTCTATCTCGATCACCTGCCAACAGAATCTCAAGCCTTTCCTGAGGCAATTTTTTTTATCTCAATCTCCCCAATCTCTACCAACAAAAATTTTACTTTAGCAGTGCCAAAGGTTTTAATTTACATTCTATTCGACCTTGAAAACCATTTTTCCTATTCTGTGTCTTTAGAGTGACTAAAATTATGAAGCAATATAATTTTGCATTAATTTTACTATATAATTATGTTTAATTATATCCAAGTACTATAAATTTTCTAGTTTTATTTGTATATGATAATTATTATCAATGCCTTGATACTCATATATGAATATTCCTAGCTTCAAAGATAAATATTTTTGTTTAATTGTACCACTTCCAATTTTATCTCCCCACCACATCTTTTATGCTGCTTCTTGTTTGAACTGTGACTTTTATACATAGGTATATTTACTGGAGTTTGTGATTGCTTTTCTTCTTATGTTTTTATTTTTGTGCTTTCATCAATATCTTTTTTCCCTCAGCTCTCAATCACACTTAATGTGTTATCTAGATTTCTTACATCTTAGAAATTTCCCTATCAAAGCCTCCTGTGTGATGTGGAGACGATGCCCACTAGGCTATTAAAATAATTTGTCCCACTCTATGTTAGAGTCATTGTTTCCCATGCCACATGCCTTTTATTTTATTTCCCTGCCCCCCAGTTTTGATAGAGCATAAACAAGCTTGTGGGAGGTAAGTTTTGTTTATCTAATTTTTATTTTTATTTCCATAAGTTATTAGGGTACAGGTGGTATTTGGTTACATGAGTAAGTTTTTTAGTGGTGATTTGTGAGATTGTAGTGTACTCATCAACTGAGCAGTATACACTGAACCATACTTGTAGTCTTGTATCCCTTGCCCTCTCTCCTACTCTTCCCCACAAGTCCCCAAAGTCCATTGCATTATTCTTATGCCTTTGTATCATCATAGCTTAGCTCCCACATATCAGTGAGAACATAACGATGTTTGGTTTTCCATTCCTGAGTTACTTCACTTAGAATAATAGTCTCCAATCTCATCCAGGTCACTGCAAATGCTGTTAATTCATTGCTTTTTATGGCTGCATAGGATTCCATCATATATATATATATGTGGTGTGTATATATATATACACATATATATGATATGTGTATATATACATATATATGATATGTGTATATATACATATATATGATATGTGTATATATATACATATATATGATATGTGTATATATATACATATATATGATGTGTATATATATACATATATGTGTATATATATACATATATATGATATGTGTATATATATACATATATATGATGTGTATATACACATATATATGATATATGTGTGTATACACATATATGATATATGTGTGTATACACATATATATGATATATGTGTGTATACACATATATATGATATATGTGTGTATACACATATATATGATGTGTGTGTATATACACATATATATGATGTGTGTGTATATATACATATATATGATATGTGTGTGTGTATATATATATATCATATATACATGTGTATATATATATATATACATACCACAGTTTCTTTATCCATTCGTTGACTTGTTGATTGATAGGCATTTGGGTTGGTTCCCCGATTTTGTAATTGTGAATTGTGCTGCTATAAGTATGCATGTGCAAGTATCTTTTTCAAATAATGATTTCTTTTTCTCAGGGTAGATACCCAGTAGTGGGATTGCTGGATAAAATAGTAGTTCTACTTTTAGTTCTTTAAGGAATCCCCATAGTTTTCGATAGTGGCTGTACTAGTTTGCATTCTGTGGGAGGTAAGTTTGATTTGTCCTTTAAATGTGAAAACATCCTCTATGGCCTCACAGTTGACTGACAGTTTGGGTGAGAACAGAATTTTAGACAATGGCCTCCAAAGCGTTTTTTCTATCAGAACTTTGATAGCAAGATCTTGGTATCTGTACTATCCATTGTTCTCTGACGTTAGTTTGATTCTCATGATCAAAATGTATTTTTTCTCCGCTGTCATTCAGTTTCAAGGATTTTCTCTTTGTATTTTGCGTTTTAAATTTTTACAAACATGTATGGATACAATTTGCTTTTAATTATTTTGTTCACTTCAAACGAGCTCCTCAGATTTGCTCTATAAGCAGTTGAAAGCATCCAAACTGACACTTAAGATTGTTCAACTTCTAGATTTATATCTATTATTTTACTTCATAGGCTTTCCTTTAACATCATTCTCTAATTTTATGGAACTTTTTAAAGTATGCATATTGCCTACAGCTTTTATTTCTTTCCAAAGTAGAAATTACATTTTTAGTTTCTGAGAATTTTTAAACTTGCTTTACTTAATTTTTATTTTTCATGGTGTCTTATTGTTTAAGAAATGTATGTTTTGCCAATATCTGAGTGTATTGATTAGATTTAAATTTAGGGTATTTTAAACTTTTTTATTTTCCTAAATTATCTTTGTTTATTTTTGGCTTGGCTTTTACTTTCACTTTTAGCTTTGCTTTAGTTTTTCCTTTTTGTTTGGTTAGTTTTTACTGCATAGGATTCTTCAGTAAGCATGAAAATATTTCATTCTTCTTACTTCATATGTAAAGCCCAAGAATGTTTCTTCTTTTCTTTTCTGTAAGTAGATCTGTTACAGGTTAGGTTAGATAGTTTCTCTGAATGAGAATGCTAACAACAGTGGGCTTTCTAGCTATCATTTTTGGAAAGGAACAGGAAAAATTCACTTTATGATTAGAGTGTTTAAATCCCGTTGAGTTATGGGCATCCCATAATGACACCACAAATGCTAGAATAGGGAGGCCTTATTTACAGTCATTCACATCATAGCTAGATTGAGGATAATGCAGGCTCCATAATCTATGTATACTCCTGGTGGAGATAGCAATGAAGATTAAAGATGGTTTTAAAATACATATTCTAAGTTGCTTCCTTTGGTTTTAACATGAATTTTATTACAGCCTTCTCCTGACCTCCTGACATTGAACCCAGATTCTCTCTGAGTCCTCTTGGGCAGACTTCATTTTTCTCTTAGTGAACATCATTGAACCATATTCTTTGTAATTTTGTTGCTAGTATCTGTTTCAGTTCTTCTCTAGTGCTAGTCCCTCTCTTCTCTCTCTCTGAAATACTGTAAAATCCTTCATTTGTTTATGGACTCTTCTTGTTCATTATGTGTTTACTCCTTTATCTATTTCTATATCCTTATTTAATTGGTGTCTTGGGAGGTACAGAAGACAAAGGAATGTGCTTCATCTGGCATAAGAGCCTTAAGCTTACACTGAATTTCAGTAACCCACCACATTGCTTTTTATTGAGCATTTCTAAATAAAATGGATTACCCACTCAAAAATTGATTGCTTGAATAATTTAGTAATGCATTCTAATTTGTCAATTTAGCCTAAAAACAAAAAGAACAATAAACATGAGTTTTAGCAGTCTTCAAATGTTTCATTATGTCTCCTGTGAAATTCAGTAGATATGCCATCCAATATTTGTGGATGTCTCCTTATTTGTGAGACAGATTACTGACCTATATGCAAGAATTTATATAAACAGCAGGTTAACATTTTTATTATATATAAAAGATATGGCCAAACAAATACAGAGGAACCACAGTATATCTGGGGAAATATTAGAGACCATATACCTTTCTCAATGCAACAGGATAGAGATCTCAGAAATAACAACACACATTTACAACCATCAGACATTCAACAACCCTGACAAAAACAAGCAATGGAGAAAGGATCTGCTATTCAATAAATGGTGCTGGAAAAACTGGATAGCCATATGCAGAAAACTGAAATTGGGCCCCTTTCTTACACCTTATACAAGAATTTACTCAAGATGAATTAAAGACTTATATGTAAAGCCCAAAACTATGAAAACCCTAGAAGAAAACCTAGGCAATACCATTCAGTACATAGGCATGGGCAAAGATTTCATGACAAAAATGCCAAAAGCAATTGCAAAAAAGCCAACATTGACAAATGGGATCTAATTAAATTAAAGAGTTTATGCAAAGCAGAAAGAAACTATCATCAGAGTGAACAGGCAACCCACAGAATGGGAGAAAATTTTTGCAATCTCAAAGCTGTAACATACAGAATTTACAAGGAACTTAAACAGATTTACAAGAAAAAAAACAACCCCATCAAAAGTGGGTGAAGGATATGTCTTCTCGAAAGAAGACATTTATGTGGCCAACAATCATATGAAAAAAGCTCAATATTACTGATCATTAGAAAAATGCAAATCAAAATCACAATGAAATACCATCTCATGCCAGTCAGTATGGCGATTATTAAAATGGCAAGAAACAATAGATGCTGGCAAGGCTATGGAGAAGTAGGAATGCTTTTACATTGTTGGTGGGAATGTAAATTAGTTCAACCATTGTGGAAGACAGTATGGTGATTCCTCAGTGATCTAGAACCAGAAATACCATTTGACCCAGCAGTCCCATTACTTGGTATATACCCAAAGGAATAGAAATCATTCTACTATAAAGATACATGCACATATATGTTTATTGCAGCACTATTTACAATAGCAAAGTCATAGAACCAACCCAAGTGCCCACAATCATAGACTGACTAAAGAAAATGTGGTGCATGTACACCATGGAATACGACACAGTCATAAAAAGGAATGCAGTCATGTCATTTTCAGGGACGTGGATGAAGCTGGAAGCCATCCTCCTCAGCAAACTAACACAGGAACAGAAAACCAAATACCACATGTTCTCACTCATAGTTGGGCATTGAACAATGAGAACACACGGACACAGAGAGGGGAACAGCACACACCAGGGCCTGTTGCGGGGTGGTGGGCGAGGGCAGGGAACTTAGAGGATGAGTCAATAGGTGCAGCAAACCACCATGCACATTTATACCCAGGTAAAAATCATGCACGTTCTGCACATGTATCCCAGAACTTAAAGTAAAATTAAAATGAAAAAAGAAAGAAAGAAGTGTATTTTGCTGGTAGAGCATATGAAATAGCATCTCTTTATCTCCTAGAGATTGGTGTGCTTTAACACTTATAGGTGCTCATGCACACATATGCACCACATATACAACAAAAAATCTTTTAATATTAAAGTTAAAATTAGATAAGAACTTAAAGTGTAATAATAATACAATTTAAAAAAAGAAATGGGCAATTGTTACTTATCAGCTAGTAGTTCATAACAATTAACAAATTTTATTCAACCGTAAAGGTCAAAATAGTATGGAAATAATGGAGGAAATGAAGTTAAAGTGCTCCTTTCAGCCTTAATTAGATTACATTCTCTCAAAGAAATAAAGAATAACAGAGTTGTATTTATAGTGACTCTATTATTAAACACCTCTTAATGCATCAGTATGTTGTTTAGTTTGTGTAATGATTTGTTTATTAGACCTATCATCACATAACATTTCTAGACTCAATTAATACAAATAAGAGGTAAATCTCATGCTAATTTAACATTAAACTCACTCTTTGCCCATCTTTTGTACATTGAACCTCATCCCCTTCTTCATTACAGACTGTCTGCAATCGTCAATGAAATCAATTTAGAACTCTCCATCTTAAAAAAAAAACACTCTACTAAAATATATCTTTGATTTTCATCACAGAAAATATTACCAATAGAAGGTTCTATATTCTCTGTAAACTTTTTTATGTGTGCTCCAAGGTATCCTTTTACTCTGTTCATTAGTTTAAATAAACTTAAGACAAAATTGAAATAAATGTAAAACTGTGTGTTTTCCAGAGTTCAATAGTCCTACTATTCTCTCCTACTATTTTCTCAAATTACATACACTACCCAAGGGATTGCATTCTCTCTCCTAACAATAACTGTCAGAATGAGGATAATAAATTGCAGGTTTTTAGGTCTGGCTCGGACATCCATGTAGATTTCCAAAAGCATATATGCAACTCTTTCTGGAAACTCCCTACATGCATGTCCCACAAGCACAGCAGAGTTGACAACTCCAAATATTACTTTTTCTTACTTTCAATGAAAAACCTATTAGAGCATTTCATCCTCATTTACCTGAACAACCATCCCCTTCCAAAGAGAAAACATATCGTTTTTCAATGTTCACATTTTTATGCATTATACAGTGTATGACATAGAAATCAGTTATTAAATATATTTAATAAATTAATTAATTTGATTTTAACATCTTCCTGGACTATGACTTTTGCAACTGAATGTATGTATAACAAATACACTAAAAAAGTGACTACAATATTTTAGTCCCTCCAATACTATCAGTTAAATTGTTGAATCAATTGTAAACATCAGACTAGCCTTGTGACAACCACGGATAACCAATCTAAACAAAGCCACAACACAAACCAAATACTGTATAAATTAGAAAAGTAAGATAATGAAAAGATAATATATTGAGCTTTAACATTAAGCATAATATTTAATTACCTGGGGATGATGCCATAAATTTTGATTATAGTCATATAGGGGATTAGAAACAAAACTCTGTCTTTTGATAATCAAATTCCCACCCCGAGTCCAGCAAACTCAATCGTAATGAATGAATTGATTTAACAAGTAGGCTATTACTAGCAAAGAACATTGTGAGGCTTCATCTGGAATGAAGAAAAGAAAATTTTATCACATCCTGTTAAATATGTCAGCTGGGAGAAACAGAACAATAAAATTAATAATGTGTTTCCTGATAATACAGGAGCAAGCTGAATGATGAATCAGATAGTGTAGCAGATAGTAAAGCTGAAAACTTTGGGACCGATAACAATAAGACTAAGGAGAGTGTTCCTGAAAGGCAAGCAAATGAAAAAAGTAAAAATAATAATGGACACAATGATGGTGATTTAGGTAATGCTGAGAGGCTTATCTTAAAGAGAAATGAAGAAATAATGAATATTCTGTTTGCTCAAAGTGAATATGAGCTAAATTAGATAAAAAGTGAAAGAAACATTATCACATGTTTGTAGATGCTGCATAGTGTAAAGCAAATTCTGAAAGAGGTTATTAAAGTTTTAGAGTAACAACCTCTACAGAATCATTCCTAAGGAAACGACCCCTACAGTCATCCACCATGAATTTCTTATAATCAAAGTGTTATATACTAGCCTATACTTAAGGCAAAATTGTATAACTATGAATATGATAGCATAATTTCAGTAATCAGCTTACATACTTACCTTAGGTTATTCTGACCAGTTGTCCCTCTTTTAAATTCTCATTTAAAAAATATTTTGGAGAACCCATTCTTAAGGCATTAACTGCAAAGCAGAATACAGGGTTCGGCCTTATTCAGCCCACACCAATCATTACCCTCTTACTGTCTCAGGCAGCCCACATCTTTGAGATCATGTCATCCTGCTTGGGATCAGTCAATCCTAAATAAACAACAGAAACAAAAATATTTTGAAAGTTAGTAATTTTGGTAATTTCCTTCCATTCATGCCACTCTTTCCTATCAGGTTGGGTACTATAGCAGAAGCCATAATCATTTTTCTAATTTTTTATACTTCGTGCTTATACACAACTCTCACTCTGCTTTTTGGAAACCTTCTACCTATTATAAATAAACTGACCTGATTATTTAAAATTCCACTGAATATTATTTTCTACACCTAGGATTAATTGGCTCCTGGTACATAATTGAGACTTTGCTTCTCTTATAGCAATGTAGATTATTAAGCAAACAAAATAAAACACCTTATTCTAATAGACCCCACCTATTATGAGACCCATGGGTAAAGAATAGATAGACCACAGACTTTATTCTACATACTCAATGCTGCTGTATAGTTTTTTAAAAATACTTCAACTATTCAACATAATTCCAAAATCCCTCATATCCAGTAATAAGTATACCTGTGTTTTGACTTTGAAGAGACTTTTAATTTCTTTATGCCCCTGTTTTTTCCAATTCTATCATGTCTCTCACATTTTCATTTTTTACTACATTCATCTGTAGTCCTCTGGTTGATTATCTGATTTCTACTTTTAGTTAGCATTTGCTAACCTGGTGTTCGCTAAAAAATAGACATTGCAGTGAAGGCTAAAGCTAATGCTTTATTGGGAAGCACGTAGCTAGGACAAAAAGAGTGAGAAAAATGGGCAGGAGGTTAAAGGGAGAAGAATGGAAGCAGATACAAAGCAGTGCATTACCAAATTGTCTACTGCTTGAAAAAAGATATAGCCAATTCATCAGCATGGAGGTCATATCATATCTGGGTAGGTTGTACAGAAATAGTTTATCAAAAGAAGGTATAGAGAGGCATTTTTTTTCTGCAGAATTTTTATCTCCTATCCTACAATGATCAAAATTTATCCTGTAAAAAATTAACTTGTTTGCAGTTCCAGTGGCGGTCATTTGAAACTTTTAATGGCCACACAAGAAGCTAGCAGTGATATCCTATCCCTTCATACTTTCTTCAAGTCTAGAAGAGTTGAAGGAGCCAGGCTTTAACTCTAGATGGTGGGACTGCTCAAGCTTACACAAAAATCTTTGTTGTATTGGCTGGTGCAGAACAAATAGTGAGAGTTGGAAGAAATTCAAGACTGAAAAAATCTAAGTCATTTATATGAGATTTGTCTGATATTCAGCAACACCTTCAATTCCCCTGTATCCCAAACTTTGAAGAACTGATCAGTGGATAAATTTTCAAATCTATCTTATGTATCGTATGCTAAGAAAGTTGAATCATACAATTCTAAATTAGTGTGACAAAAACTTCTTTGAGTTAATATTTCTGTCATATTCAGATTTTTATAGAAAATATGAAGTATAAAAAATACACTTCACCAGCATCTGTTGTCTCCTGACTTTTTAATAATCACCATTCTAACTGGCGTGAGATTTTGTCTCATCGTGGTTTTGATTTGCATTTCTCTAATGACCAGTGATGGTGAGCTTTTGTTCATATGTTTATTGGCCTCTTAAATGTCTTCTTTTGAGAAGTGTCTGTTCATAATCTTCGCCCACTTTTTCATGGAATTGTTTGTTTTTTTTTCTTGTAAATTTGTTAAGTTCCTTGTGGATTCTGGATATTAGACCTTTGTCAGATGGGTATCTTGGAAACATTTTCTCCTGTTCTGTTGGTTGTCTTTTCACTCTGATGGTAGTTTCTTTTGCTGTGCAGAAGCTCTTTAGTTTGATGAGATCTCATTCATCAACTTTGGCTTTTGTTGCCATTGCTTTTGGTGTTTTAGTCATGAGGTCTTTGCCCATACCTATGTCATGAATGGTATTGCCTAGGTTTTCTTCTAGGGTTTTTTTACGGTTTGAGGTTTTACGTTTAAGTCTGTAGATAAATAGAAATGCTTTTACATTGTTGGTGGGAGTGTAAATTAGTTCAACCATTGTGGAAGACAGTGTGGTGATTCCCCAATTATCTAGAAGGAGAAATACCATTTAACCCAGCAATCTCATTACTGCGTATATACGGGAAGGATTACAAATCATTCCATTACAAAGACACAAGCACACGAATGTTTATTGCAGCACTATTTACAATAGCAAAGATTTGGAACCAACCCAAATGCCCATCAGTGATAAATTGGATAAAGAATATGTGGCACATATACGCCATGAAATAATTTGCAGTCATTAAAAAAAGGATTAGTTAACGTCCTTTGCAGGGACATGGATGAAACTCAAGCCATCATTCTCGGCAAACTAACACAGGAACAGAAAACCAAACACTTCATGTTCTTACTCCTAAGTGGAAGTTGAACAGTGAGAACACATGGACACAGGGAGGGGAACATTATACACTGGTGCCTTTTGATGGGTGGAGGGAGAGTCGGGGAGATCCTTAGGACAAATACCTAATGCATGTGGGGTTTAAAACCTAGATGACGGGTTGATAGGTGCAGCAAACCACCATGACACATGTATACCTGTGTAACAAACCTGCACGTTCTGCACATGTATCTCAGAACTTAAAGTAAAATGTAAAAACTACACTTATTCATCCCTCCCTCACCAAGAACAAATATCTGTTGATCTGGAAATCTGGGATTCTTCAGTCTCATGGACAAACGTATCCATGCAAATAATCAGCTCATAAAAAACAGAGTTTAATCGTCTGAAAAGAAAGTCCATCCTCCCATAAAAATCAAAACTGTAAAAAAATTTATTTTAATACAGAAGAATGAAAAACAGTAAATGAAATGAACACAGAAATAGAAGGATGGAAGGACAATATTCATGTTCTTTAAAGATATTAATGGAAAACAAGATGGGCGTTTTGATGTTCATTGTGTATAGGAAATATTTAGCCACAACTTCTACTCTCTGGAATTCTAAAACTAAAACTTTAGCAGTAATCAACCTCAAGTTTTGAATATCTGTAAAAATTGCAGCAAAAGAATAATTAGTCCTTGATAACATTTTTGAATTTTGATAATCACGTTAAAGCTCCAGATTGATCTTTGGTGATCTAATAAATATTCTTATTATTTGACGTAGCTCAGATAAAGTATTCTTTGACTTCAAGCCCAAATAATTCAATGAATATATAAATTAGTTATACTTGTCAATATTGTTATTTTAAAATATATTCTTCAGTGGATTTTATCATGTTTATAATCTAAAATACGCATTTTGCCACTGAGTTGTTTCCTAATTTATTACCTATAGAATCATCAAAACAAAAACAAAAACAAAAAATAGATCAACAAATTATATTGTTCTTCTTCTGTTCTTGCCATTTTAGTATATGTTTCAGAAACTCATTTATATTCCTCAGTATACCTAAAAGAAGTCAAATACAAATTTAGAAAAAATAGATTAGTCTGTATAATTAAAAGACTAGATATCAGAAATATTTTGAATTTTATAAGCAAAGTTTAATTATATTGATCCTTTTTAAAACATTCTAATGTTTAAAAATATAAACGTTATTAAATTTGAATATTCATTTCTTTCCAAATAAATAATTTGATTATTGCATTTTTATAAAAACTTGAAAAATCAATGTAACCCTTAATAGTGTCCTTAAAAACTAAATAACTTAAAAAGTAAAAATGCCGATGTAAACTTTATGGCGATGAATTCCAAATATATGTTTATTGCAATTCATGAAAAAATACAATTTCTTCTAACTCCAAGGAAACATTTTCAATACATTTCAAAGAATGTATCTTGAAATATTAAATGTATGTTTTGTTGGGTATTATTATTTTTTAACTTTATTTTCCTTGAGGAAAGGGACAGACGTTTTATATTTCACATGCTGAAGGAGGGATTTACCTTGGAAATGTTACCTTCCTATCTTTTTGCAACTTTGGTTTGGGTTTGATTTTTTTTCTCCTACTAGCACTTTGTTACTCCTTCAAAGCTTTTCTAATTTATTTTCCTGCAATTGTAATGAATAAACTGTCATTCTCCTGGCAGTAAATATCAGGAACCTGGAGATCATTCTTGTCTCCTGAGTATTTATCATACCACAACCATTCTTACTATTGAAATGTCAAAGAAAACGTGCACCTAACAGAGTTAAACAGGTAAGGAAGACTTTATTCAACATGGTTGCAATAAGTGGGGAGAAATTGAACTCAACTTCTCTGAAACAAAAGTCTGAAGGGTTTTGAAGTTGTGAGGTGAGTTGTTAAATAACTGGAGGACTTCAGGGGTGGGTTGGTCAATGGAATGTGTTGGGTGCATCAAGCAAGCATTTAGTCCTGCTTTTTTTTTTTTTTTTTTTTTTGAGACGGAGTCTCGCTCTGTCGCCAAGGCTGGAGTGCAGTGGCGCGATCTCGGCTCACTGCAACTTCTGCCTCCTGGGTTCAAGCAATTCTTCTGCCTTGGCCTCCCAAGCAGCTAGGACTACAGGCACCTGCCACCATGCCCTGCTAATTTTTTTTATTTTAGTAGAGACAGGGTTTCACCGTGTTGTCCAGGCTGGTGGTGAACTCCTGAGCTCAGGCCATCCACCCGCCTCGGCCTCCAAAATGCTGGGATTACAGGCGTGAGCCACCATACCTGGCCTATTCCTACATTTTCATTCCTGTTTCTCTCTGTAATTAGGTCATTTGTGTTTGCTAATTAGAGCTTATGGATGTTAGGCCCTTACCCTCCCACAGAAGCTGGGAGATTTGGATGCTAGCTTTCCTGATGAGTACATTTCAAAGGATGGCTCCCAAGTCCTTGAAAAAGACCATGGGTTGTAAAACTGGCAAGAGGCTTTCAAGACGATATGTATACATTTCACGAAGGGGTCAGGGTAAGAATTAGCAATGTTGTTTTTAAAGTGAATGCTCTAAGATAAGGGAGGTCCAGCGCTTATAGTCAGGAAGAAACATTTATAAAATTTAGTGAAGCTTAGGGGAATATTAAGGATGTCTTGGTCACAATCAACCACTATATACCATGAATTTGGCTTTCAAAATACACCTCTCAAATTTATCCATGTTTTTCACTCCATCCTCACTGTTATTACTCAAGTTCTGGCCACCATTATCCACCACCTGACTTCTTGCAACAGCCTTCTTCTCATTGTCACTTGAACGTATAGCTATTATATACCTTGCAAGTATACCTGCACCCCACCAAATTATTATTTATAAAGTCACCATAATAATATTTCTAGCACGCAAATCAATTTATGCTCAGCCTTCTTAAAAGATAATCCGTTGACTTCAGGGTAGAGCCCAAATGCCTTTTCCAGGCTTCCAGAGTCTTTGATCAACAGGTCCTGATCACCTCTCCAGTCTATACTTTGCCAATACTGCTCCAAATTCCAAACATTACATTCTAATTATTTGAAACTCCTTTAATTTTCCAGAATACAGCATAGTCTTCTGAATATAGGCAATACCCATACTGTTTTCCTTTTCTTAATTTTCCTTGTCTGCTGGATTTGCCTAGCTTGATTTTCTTTATCTACAAGGTCAGAAATGAAATATTACTTAATGTGGAAACCTTTTCTTGAGCATCTTTGGCTGAAATAGATGTTTTGATTTTTCTATAAGTTCCTGTGGCACACTGTATTTTCCCCTTCAAATCACTTATATCTTAAATTTTCATATCCCGTTACAGTTTGGCTTTCCAGTTACATCATGTCAGAAATGTTTGTGATTGGATCTCAGTCTTTGTAAAATGCAGTGCATATAGTAGCACCACTGTTGAATTAAAAAATTTAAATTTATTCAATTTGTTCTGATTCTACTTGACCAAAACTTTTAGAAATACATTTCTCAAAGAAAAATTATCACAATTCAATATCCATCTCTTTATATCTTTTTAATTTTATTTTTATTAGAAAAGAGTCAGCAAGATTCAATTGAGAGCAAGCTGTTTTGGACAGAAATAACTCTTCTCCTCATCCCCTCTTTCTTCCCCTCCCTTCTCTCCTCTCCCCCCAACATCCCCTGCACCCTTTCTCAAATAAAATCCACTTTACCACCTCTAGGTGAAGTTCTACTTTTCTGATAGAATGCCCAAAGCTCACATTAGTATTATATTTGCCACTACAAATTTTAAATTACCAGTCTGGTCCCTGACATTTGAATTATTCCTGGTATATAGGATTCTTCATAATGCTTCACATAGTTTTCACCTGCTTTTGATATATTAGAGAAAATTGGAATCCACGGAGGGCAATAAAATATTATCTACTCAGCAATGTCTAAATTCACAAAATTCTTCTAAATGTTCATATGACTCAGCAAGAATTTGATGGAATATAAGAGCCTGCTATTCTGCTTTGTCTGTGTAAAACATCATCCTTAACCACAAATGATTCTCATTCTTAAATACAAAAGAGATTTACACTGCTAAAAGTGGCATTGCTTAACAAATAATAATATACTAGAGTCATTTCCAAGGTCATTTTATTCTATTAAAAAATGAAAATAGCACATTCTGTGTGTGATTCTATGTGAGTGAATGTGAGTTTTAATTTAGGCAGGATGTAACTAATAAACTGAAAACTCATTAACCTAATTTAGTGAAATGTATGTTTGATGTCTAAAGAAAGACTGCTCTTAAGATTCAGGTGTTGTATGCAGTCAAGATGTAGCTATAAATCACACATAAATATTTGACTTCTTTACTCCTACACCTTGACTATTCAGCTTACTGCAGAAAATTACGAAGTTATGCAGATTGGTGCCCTCATTTGTAGTCATGACTTCAATAACCATCTATATGATGCTGATGCCCAAATCTATAACCTTAGGATAAATCTTTATCCTGACCTCTAGCTTGAAACATATTTTAATAGTTTATTTATTTGTTTGCTTGGCTTACAATATTTTTCCTCGATTGTGCCCTACATATCTGCAAATAGGTGTGCCCTGAGCATTACACATAAAACTAATCCAAATCTAAACTCATTATAATCCTTAAAAAATATATTCTACTGTATACTTTGCATATTTTACCATAAACATTTCCTATTGCCAGTCACCATAAAAAGAAACCCAAAAGAAATGTAAAGGTACATCTTCTATGCACTATTCGCATTAAAACAGTCAAGAAATATTTTTGATTCTACCTCCTAAATATTTTATAAATACATTAAATTTCTTCCATACTTAGTATATTTCTTTAGTTATGGTTTTCATTATTTCATATCAGAAAAATAAAAATTTTCATTGCTTCTTTTTATTCAGCTTCCAAACTAATACAGACACAAATATACATTTATACACTAAAATTAGAAATGTTCAGTTAAAAGTAACCTTTATTTAAAATTCTGATAGCAATTGCTTAATGGCCCTGTATAACCTTTGTACCAATCTGTACTTCTAGTATTGCTTCCAAAGTGTTATATTTTTATTTTTTGTGCCGTTTTTAGCTAATAATAGTAATACATAGAAATAGTGTTCATATACCCTCCTTTTAATATTTTTTATTATAGTAAGTAAATTTCCCAAACAATATTCAAGTCATGATATAAAAGCAGGTATATTTGTTTTGTTTCTGAATAGAGGGTTATCTCTTGAATTCAGTAGATAGGAGAAAATTTGAGATAGAATTTTGGGTATGTTTACACAAACAAATTAGAGAAGATTAAAAAAAGTATTTAATCAGATTAATTCATTAAAATTATTAAAATAATTCATTAAAATTATTAATGGATTAATATATTAATTAATTTTAATTAATATATTGAATATTATATCGAATAATAAATATAATAAATATCATATTAATTCATTAATTCATTCATTATATTAATTCATTAATAAAATTATTTATGAATTAATGAATGTAATTAATGAATTAAAATTATTAAATCATTAATATATTCATTAATAAGTTAATGAATTATTAATTCATTAAATATATTAATTCATTAAAATTATTATTAAAATAATTTTAATGAATTAATATATATGTATATATTCTTAAGTCAATTGTAAAGAAGACCATTGTGGAATTCCTAGAATAAAATATAATTAACCAAAATATATTATTCCTGATATACATTGAAAAAATAATATGCTGAAAATATTTTGATAAGATTTTACTAAGGAAGTGTTATTTTATAAATTAAAAAATGTTATGTTTTGTTTTCTGCTCTCTTCCTTCTCATAATCCACAAGTGATTTGAACTACTTGTCTTCATGTCTCATCTCCCATTAAATGTTGAAACTATTCCAATTATGCTCTATTTTCATTGCTTAGAAAATTGTTCACTAACTTCAACGAAGACATAGAGACCACATAATTCTTCATATATATAAAGATACACATATGAGTTTATACACATATGTAAAAAATATGTGTATGGAAGTATACATATATACAAATACATATAAATACATATACACATACAAAATATGTGGTACAATGGCAAGTTAGTTACATAAATTCTCTGTATCTTGATTTTAACACGTCTAAAATAGAGATACCATTATTTCATAAAACAACTTATGATGAAATATTTATATGATGTATTATATATGGAATGTTTGAATAAAATATTTTAAACTGCTATATAAATATTAGCTAATCCCTTCACACAAAATACATGCAGTTATCAATAATGCGTGCATGTAATTCATGGATGTCTTGAGAAGACTCACTTGAATAAACTGAAGAAATAAAAGAATATCTATTTCTCACTACTATTTAATATTTTTGTGTGAAGGTTCTGATGAATTTAATTGGCAAATATATATTAGTAGATAATAAAAATTTGGAAAGAAAATTTTTTTTGCTAAAAATATAAATACACTTTCAGAATGTTCAAATATATATATACAAATTTATTAGAACCAGTATGTTTTATTATTAAGTGGCCCCTCATAAATATAATCATTAAATATTTTCTGTAGATCTAGGCATGATATTATACATGTAAGATATATTTAAAATAAATATGAAGTCTAAAAATACTTTCCAGAATTATGTTTGAAAATGGATAAAAATTTAAAAATCACTATTTTTTACTTCTAGGGAAGAAATCGGCCAGTTACCTTGCATAGCTTAGATAAATATGTCTAAAAATTGAAATGTTGCTTTTAAAACATTTAAATTAGAAAAAAATGCTCTAAATTATTGATGCAGAAGTTTAGTTTATATAAAGCAGTGTAAAATATCAAAAGGGAACTATTCCTACATAAACAAAAATTTTTAAATATCTTAATGATACATTTTTGAATCTTATTTTGATATGCTTTTGTTAGTATTCTATAAATCCTGTTTTTGTTTATGTATATTCCACAAAGTAATCATAATTTCAAAAGTCAGTAATTAATTTTATTTCCTAATACATTATTAATATGGTTAAGTGAAGTGGTGATTTTCTGCGGAGTTCATCTTCTCTGCAGATGAATTATTTACACCAATATTTTATTTTCTACTAATATTATGCATGAATTGTCGATTCTATGTACAGTTTTATACCAAAATTATGCAACCTCTATGAGCCTGATTATATTAAGGACAACAAAAGAAATCAGACAAAAATTTAACAGAAAATAAATTAATAATTTTTTGTCTTATGCGTATAAAATAATTATTCTGTAATTTAATCTGCTAAAAGCAGAGAATAGAGAAAACATACACCAATGTATTTGTTTTCATTATTTATTAATGGTACATAATGTTTTATATATTTATGGAATACATATGATATTTTGTTACATGCATAGAACGATCAGTTCAAGGTATTTGAGATATTTATAACTTTGAGTATTTATCATTTCTATGTGTTGGAAACAATACATGTCCCCTCTTCTAGTTGCTTTGATGTATACAGTACATTGTTGTCAATTATAGTCACTCTGCTTTCAAATAGAACTTAAACCTTTTATCTATGTTTGTACCCAATAACCAACGTCTCTTTATCCCTACTTCCCTGCATCTTTTCCCAACATCTGGTATTTATCATTTTACTCTACTGTAATGAGATCAAATTTTTTAGCTCCCACATATAAGTGAAAAACATGCAATATTTGTCTTCCTGTGCCTTGCTTGTTTTGCTTAATGTAATAACCTTCAATTTCATCTATGTTGCTACAAATGACAGAATTTCTTACTTTGTTTATGGTGAAATACTATTAAATTGTATGTGTGTGTGTATAGCATGCTTTCTTTATCCATTCATCTATTGATGAACACTCAGATTGACTCCTTATCTTTGCTATTGTGAATAGTGCTGTGATAAACATGGAAATGCAGATATCCCTTTGATACCCTTGTGGGAGATCAGTCAGAGTGGTGGGAAAAACTATAGGGAAAGGACACATACCTTCTGAAAGGTCGGAAGGTTCTGCAGAACCCTGAGAAAGAATAGCTGAAGGCAGCTGTTCTATAACGCTGAGGCAGAGGGCAAGTAGTAGGTACAAGGGAGTGTGGGGGAATTTATCTTAAACAAGCTTGTTTACTTATGTTGACCAGGAACTGACTTTGATCATCTGTGTGTGACATTCCCTGAAAGGGGAACAATAAATGTTAATTACCTACAGGCTGTGTTGGCTCCAGGTTTTTGGCATTGTGACTGCACTGAATAAAAGCAAGCAGCTCCACCTTCTTGGGACTGCTCTCTGGCCACTACAGCCAGGCAGTCACCTGGCTGCTCTTACACTGCATACCTGTGTCTGAGTGCTCATTTCATCTGTCGACCAGGGTCTGCAGGACAGACTGGGCATATCATGATTTCTTTTTTTTAAATAGATACCAAATAGTGAGATTGCAGGATCATGTGATAGTTCCATTTTTCATTTTTTGAGAAGTCTCCATGCTGTTTCCATAGTGGTTGTACTAATTTACATTCCCACCAACAGTGTATAAGAGTTCCCTTTTCTCCACATCCTTGCTAGCATCTGTTATTTTACTTCTTTTTAAAAAAATAATGACCATTCTAAATGGGGTGAGATGTTATCTCATTGTGGTTTTGAATTACATTTCCTGATAGATGATGTTGAGCATTTTTTCATATACCTGTTGGCCATTCATGTATCTTTTGAGAACTGTCTATTCATGTATTTTGCCCATTTTTAGTGGGATTGATTTTGTTGTTTTTTTGAGATGTTTGTGTTCCTTGTATATTCTGGATATTAGTTTCCTCTTGGATGAATAGACTGCAAGTATTTTCTCCTATTCAAAAGGTTGTCTTTTCACTCTGTCATTAGTTTCTATTCCTGTGCAGAAGTTTTTTGCTTTAATAACATTTGTCTATTTTTGTTGTCGTTGCCTGTGCTTTTGGAGTCTTAGCCATGAATTGTTTGCCAAGCCCAATGTCCTGAAGAGTTTTGCCTTTGTTTTTTTCTAATATTTTTATATTTGGGGTCTTATGTTTAATACATCTTGCTTTGACTTTTGTGCATAATGAGTAATGTAGTCCACTTTGACTCTTCTGCATATAGATATCCAGTTTTCTCAGCACCATTTACTGAAGGGACTGCCCTTTTCCCAGCATATGTTCTTGGCATCTTAATAGAAAATTAGTTCACTGTAGATGTAAGGATCTATTTATGGGTTCTCTATTCTATTCCATTGGTCTAAATATTTATTTTTGTAACAATACCATACTTCTTTTGCTGCAGCCTTTTAATATGTTTTGAAGTCAGATAGTGTGATGTCTCCAGCTTTATTTCTTTCCCTCTCAGGATTGCATTGTCTATTTAGGCACTTTTATGTTCCATATTAACTTTAAGATTTTTTACCCTATTTCTGTGAAAAATGATGTACATGTATTTATAGGGAATGCATTGAATCCGTACATTGCTTTAGATAGTATGGTCATCTTGACAATATTGATTTTTTAGATTCATGAATATGGGATGTCTTTCCATTTGATTGTGTCCTCTTCAATCTACTATCAGTGCTTTGCAGTTTTCCTTATGGAAATCTTTCACTCTTTGGTTAAATATATTCCTAGGTGTAGCTATTGTAAACAGAATTATCTTCTTGATTTTTTTCAGCTATTTTATTACTGGTTTATAGAAATGCTACTGATTTTTCTATGCTGATTTGGTATCCTGCAATGTTATTAAATATTTATCAGTTCTAATAATTTTCTGGTGGAGTCTTTTGATGTTTCTAAACATAAGAACATGTCATTGGCAAAGAGGGACAATTTGACCTTCTCTTTTCCAATTTAGATGCCGTTTATTTCTTTCTCTCACTTAGTTGGTCTAGCTAGACCTTCCAGTACTATGCTGAATAGATGTGCTTAAAGTGAGCATCCGTGTCTTGTTCAAGTTTTTAGAGGAAAGGCTTTCCATTTTGTCCATTTAATATGATGTTAGCTGTGGGTTTGTCATAAATGACCATTATTATTTGAATATATGATTCTACTATGCTTAGTTTTAGAGAGCTTTTATCATAAAAGGATGGTTGGATTTTGTCAATGCTTTTTCTTCATCTGTTGGGAAAATAATATAGATTTTTGTCCTTCATTCTGTTGATGTGAGTGTCACTGTTATTGATGTGTGTGTGTTGAACCATCCTTGCATCCTTGGGGGAAAATCCCACTTGATCGTGGTGTGTTCTTTTCAATGTGATATATTTAGTTTGCTAGTATTTTGCTGAGGAGTTTTGTATGCTGATCAAGGATATCATTCTGTAGTTTTCTTTTTGTGGTGTGTCCTTGTCTGGTTTTGCTCTCCAAGTAATGCTGATAGCAAATTATCTTGTTGTTTGTCACTCACAGAATGAGTTATAGTGAAACTTTTTGAAATAATTTTTAGGAGGGTTGATACTAGTTCATCTTTATACATTTGGTAGAATTTGGCAGTGAATCCATCTGGGCCTGGGTTTTTTTGTTGTTGTTGGAAGGTGTATTTTTAATTTCTGATTCAGTGTCACTACTCCTTATTAGTCTTTTTTTGTTTTTTGTTTGTTTGTCTTTTCTATTTCTTCCTGACTCACTTTTGGTGGGTTATATGCTTCCAGGAATTTATCTCTTTCCTCTAGGTTTTCAAGTTTGTTAGGATATAGTTGTTCATAGTAGTCTCAGTTAATCCTTTGTATTTTTGTGGTATCAGTTGTAGTATTTCCTTTTTCATTTCTGATTTTGCTTATTTTGGGTTGTTTCTCCTCTTTGTTGGTTAGTTTGTCTAGCCATTTATTAATTTTATTTGTCTTTTTTAAGAAGCAACTTTTAATTTCCTTGTTCTTTTGTATTATTATTATTATTTTGGCCTGTATTTTGTTTATTTCTATTTTGACCTTTAATATTGATCTTTGTCTGCTAATTTTGGGTTTGGTTTGTCTTTGCTTTTCTAATTTCTTGAGGTATATCATTAGATTTTTATATTTGAAATCCTACTTTTTTGATGTGGTGACTATTGCTATAAACTTTCATTTTTGTACTGCTTTTTGTCTCAAAAAAGTTTTGTTATATTTTCCTTTCATTTTCATTAGTTTCAAGAATTTTGTTTTTAATTTCCATCCTAGTTTATTCATTGATACAATGGGGTACAGCAGAATTTTTGTTTTTTATTTTTATTTTTTTGAGATGGAGTTTCACTCTTGTTGCCCAGGCTGGAGTGCAATGGCATGATCTCGGCTCAACGCAACCTCTGCCTCCTGAGTTCAAGTGATTCTCCTGCCTCAGCCTCCTGAGTAGCTGGGATTACAGGCATGTGAGACCACGCCCTGCTCAGTTTTTTTTTTTTTTGTATTTTTAGTAGAGATGGAGTTTCTCCATATTGGTCAGGCTGGTCTCGAACCCCTGACCTCAGGTGACCTGCCTTTCTCGGCTTCCCAACGTGCTGGGATTACAGGCATGAGCCACCGCACCAGGCCTTTATTAATTTTTATGTATTTGTATAATTTTCAAATTTCCTCCTGGTATAAGTTTCTAGTTTTACTCCACTGTGGCCTGAGTAGATACTTGATACGATTTCTATTTTTTTTTTAAAGTGCTGAGTTTTTGTGTGTGTGTGTGACCTAACATAAGCTCTGTCCCAGAGAAGGCTCTATATGCTAATGCGAAGAATGTGTATTCTCAAGGTGTTGGATAAAATGTTCCGTAAATGTCTATTAGGTCTATTCAGTCTAGAGTTCAATTTAAATGCAATATTCTTTCTTGATTTTCTGTATTGGTGATCTGCCTAATGCTGAAAGTATGGTGTTACAGTTCCCCACTAATGTTTTATTGAAGTCTATATCTTTCTTTAGATCTAGTAATGTTTGCTTTGTGAATCTGGGTGCTCTAGTGTTGAGTGCATATATATTTATAATTGTTACATTCCATTGCTGCATTGATGCCTTTATCATTATATAATGAATTTCTTTGTCTTTTTAAAATGGCTTTTGAAGTAAAGTTTCTTATATGTGATATAAATATAGCTATTCTTGCTTGCTTAGTTTCTATTTGTGTGGAATATCTTTTTCTATCCCTTTACTTTCAATCTATTTGCCTCTTTACAGGTAAAGGATGTTTCTTTTAGGCAACATATAATTGAGTCTTATTTTGTCTTTGGTTTGTTTTGTTTTATCTATTCGGCCAGGCTATATCTTTTAAGTATATGTTTTAATTAATTTACATTTAAGATTACTATTGATAAGTAAGGTTTTATTTGTGTGTGTTTTTTTTTTTTTTTTGAGACAAAAGTCTTGTTCTGTCACCCAGGCTGGAGTGCAGTGGCAGGATCTCAGCTCACTACAGCCTCTGCCTCCCAGGTTCCAGCAATTCTCCTGCCTCAGCCTCATGGGTAGCTGGGATTACAAGGCACGTGCCACCACGGTCAGCTAATGTTTGTATTTTTTAGTAGAGATGGGGTTTCACTGTTTTGGCCAGGCTGGTCTCGAACTCCTGACCTCAGGTGATCCGCCCACCTTGGCCTCCCAAAGTGCTAGGATTACAGGCGTGAGCCACTGCACCCAGCCTATTTGTGTTTTATTGTTAATTGTTTTCTGGTTGTTTTGTGTATTCTTTATTCTTTTCTTCTCTCTTATTATTGGTCATTGTGGTTTGGTGGTTTTCTGTTCTGGTATCACTGAGGCTTTCTTTTTCTTATTTGTATGTTTGCTTTACAAGTGAGTTGTATACTTTTGTATTTTTTCATGGTGTTTAATGTCAGAGCCTCCTGTAATTAGATGAGAATCTCAGAGCCTCCTGTATTTAGATGTCTAAATCTCCTGCTAAACTTGGGAAGTTTTTAATTATTATTAGATTTTTGAAACTTTAGTTCTCTCTTTGCCTTCTGGGACACATAATTTGTATGTTTGGTTGCTGCATAGTGTGCCATATATCATGAAGACTTTGTTCATTTATTTCTATTTTTTAAAATTTATTTTTGTTTGATTGGGTTATTTCAAAAGACTTGTCTTCAAGTTTTGGAATTATTTCTTCTGCTTAATCTACTCTATTATTGAAGATTTTTAATGTATTTTGTATTTTATTCATGAGGTTTTCATTTCCAAAATTTGTTTGATTTTTAAAATAATATCTCTTTCATATTATTTTATATCTTTGCTAAATATCTCATTCATATCTTGAATAGTTTTTCTGATTTCTTTGTATTGTTTGTTGGAAATCTCATGTATTTTACTGAGCTTCTGTAGAATCAATAACTTGAATACTTTTTAAGAGTTTCATGAATTTCTTTTTAATTGAGATTTGTTTCTAGAGGATTAGTATGTTCCTTTGGAGGTATCATATGTTCTTGCTTGTTTGTGTTTCCTATGCCCTTGTGTTGGTACCTGTGCACCTTGTATAACAGTTGCTTCTTTCAATTTCTGAATTTTCTTCCATGGGGAGAACATTTTCCCAAAGATTTTTCTGTGGTCTTGGTTGGGTAGGGCACTTTGGCTTTGATTCTGGGTGCATGCAGTGTTGTAGCCTCTGTATGATTTCTTCAGCTATAAACAGCCTTAGTGGTTTTTGTGGTATCTACTCACTTCAGGGGCTAAGGGTGCAGTTATTAATGGATGCTGTGGTCAAGTTTTGCTGGAGGTTAGGACACCATGTAGGCCAGGCCTTGGGGCCCATAGTGGCAGCAATGGGCTGAGCAGGCATGTCTTTGGGCCAAAGGGCAGCATTTGTAGGCACTGGTGTTAGCAGATACAATAAGGTGAATTATTGAGTTTCCAGGTGGCTTTGTCAAATGATAGTAGTGGCAGCAGTGGGCTAGGTGTACGGGCGGGTTCTTGGGCTTATTGTCAGACAGCATGGGACAGACAATGGAAATGGCAGTGCTAGGACCACCCTTTGGGACCTGAGCAATGCATACTGGTTTTGGTTATGGCTGCAATGGGCAGTTAAGGCCAGTCTTCAGGCCTGCAGGTGTCATATGCAGGCAAGTGTCAGCTAAAAGGTAGCAGCCTGCTGGCTAGTCCCAAACTCAGCCCCTGCAGAGGAGTATTCAGGTGCCACTAATTTTATACTTGGCTGGGTAATCCTCTGTCCCTTGGATTGTGTTCTATGGAACAGTGCTGGGACAGACAAAGTTGGGCTGGGCAGGCTTGTCCCCAGGCCCCTCAATAGTCTCTACCATCATCAGCCATGGTAGGCAAAGACCTCAGGCTACTGTAGAATGCTCAGATGTGAAGTAGCAGCAGTCATGCCACTACCTTGCCACTGGTGAGGGTGGTGCCACCTTTTGTGATGGCAGTCTAGGCTGACAGTTGGGGAATGCATGCACCACTCGCACATTGTTCCCAGTGGTGCTCTTGCCCCACCTGCAATGGTGATAGACCATGCCTTGGTCATGCCTCAGCCCCTGGTACAGGAGCCTGTGCTTTGGTCATGCCTCAGCCCTCACTGTGGTAGCCTGTAGCCACTCTCACCTCAGCCCAAGTGGCAACAGTCCACATTTCTCTTGCACCTCAGCCACAGCACCCCTGAGCTCCAGAACAGTGAGCAATCTTCTGGTTATAAGGGCTCTATAGTGGAAATTTTCTGTACCTGCCTAAGTCCAGGGAGCCTGTGGGACCCACAGAGACCTTCCTTCTTGGAGTAGTGCCATCACACCATCTCCTGGCAGTTTCCTATGTTAGTTTCAGAGCCCAGGAGGGTCAAGGGATTCTCCCATGGCTAGGATTACAGGAGTCCGTGGAAAGAATGTGGAACACTAAGTATAATGTCACTTATACTTTCACCATATTAAGGAGTCTACCTCGGCTTCCAGCCAACCCTGGCCAAGCAGGCTGCCCTGCTTCATTCTCCATCCTTGCTTTAAGTATTTCCTGATACTTTTCTCTTGAATTCCAGTGTTCTTTCTTGGATGATCTATTTGAAGTGTGGTTATCTACTCACTATTTTGTTTCTTCTTGGTGGAGGGAGTGAGTACAAAATGTCTTATCTGCCATCTCAAAGCCCCTCCTGTCACCAATGTACTTTTAAAACCTAATTCAATCTTGAAATTAAAACTAGTAAAAACATTATAAAATTGAGACTGGGCATGGGGGCTCACACCTGTAATCCCGGCACTTTTGGAGGACAAGGCAGGCAAATCACCTGAGGTCAGGTGTTCGAGACCAGCCTGACCATCATGGTGAAACCCCAACTCTACTAAAAATACAAAAATTAGAGTGTGGTGGCATGTGCCGGTAATCTCAACTACTCAGGAAGCTGAGGCAGGAGAATCACTTGAGACTGGGAGGCGGAGGTTGCAGTGAACCGAAAGCATGCCACTGCACTCCATCCTAGGTGACAGAGTGAAAAAAAAAATTGAAAATGCATCACTTAAATAAGATGCAAACATTCTAAGTTAGTTAGACATTAGGAAACAAATATAGCAATATATTTAAAGATTACTATACCACAATAATAAAATTGTATTGTTTTCACTAAAAATAATCCAATATTAAATATCTTACATAATTTTTTTATTGGAGAAGCACAAGGAAAAACCTTGCATTTTAAAAACAATCATTTAAGTAAAATCTGTGATTCATTCATTAATGAAACTAATAAGAGAAGGAATAATTGAAACTTCTTTACATGTAAAAAATACTGTCTCTAAGTTTCATAGCTAACATCTATCCTAAAAAGCTGACATACTACGTTTATTCAAATTAAAGTCAGAAACAATAAAAATTGGTAACTTTCATTGTTACTGAGTACCGTTGTCTTTAAAATACTAGTAAGAGTGAATGGTCAGGAAAATAAACATTATTAATCTATTTCTTCTCTTTCTCTATTTGAAATAAACATACAAACACCTTAATTTTACAGAAAAATATTAAAAGGCAACAAAAATAAATATTTTTGTACTTAAACTCAAAAATCGTTGCTGGTCATTTATTCTGCCTTTTCCCCCCTATATGTCTATAGATTACAGTTACTGCCCTTGCTCGTTCTTTCCCAGTTGCATTCTTATTATTGCCTGTGAGAGTCTTTTTCTTTTCCAAATAATCAGCATAATCAAATGTGATTGAATGGAATGCTAAATTAGTCATGTGATTTCCCCAACTTTTTATTTTTCAGAGTAGCAAGAGAAAAAATATTATAGAAATGTTTTGAAGCTTTCTATTAGAAACTGCAAACATACAGTAATTTTTAAATAACATATGATCATCAGATTGTTAAGTTTGTGAAGGTTCTGAGATTTTACCAGACTACAAGTTAACCTCTTAGCTTGCTGCAGTTTTGTGGAACCTAACAGAAGACACAATACTTCTGAGTCACAGAAGTATTGCTCATGGCACAGAAAGCAGCATGGACATCAGCACATACAAGTTACTTCTGCTTGTCCACAGATCTCATGGGAGCAATAGAGAGGTGCCCAGATGACACCTGCACATGAGTGGGTTGCATCACAGGAGAAATTACTTTACGAGACCTGAAATTTTATAACTGGTAATGAGCATGCTTTCCCTTGCTCCAGGCCACAGTTTGTGGAATGCTGCCTTACATCAATAACCACTTTATCATTTTCATACCAAAGGAAAAGAACAATTTTCTAATATCATTTATTATAATCAAATGCATGCATTTGGCTTTTACATGTGACAGTTTTTTTTTTCAAACTAGGATTTAGAATCCAGAATAGTTCATTGGCTATTGTCGTTATGTCTCTTTATTTCTTTTAAAATATAATATTCACGTTTGTTTTTCTTTTCAGTGACTTTATATTTTTAAAGCAAACAGGCAAGTTTCCTTTTAGGCATCAAATATTATGGATTTTCCTATTTCCCTGTGATATTATTTAATTATGTATCCAAAGTGGATGATAACTTCTTAACTTTAATTCAACTCAGGTTTAAAAATTTGGGCAAGAATTCTTTACAGTGATTTTGGGTACTCAATATTGCATTTCATTAGGCAGCACACACTATTAGGAAGTCTAAATTTCAGTGATACTAATTTTAATTGCTTTGTTAAAGTAATGATGGTCAGCTCTCTTGTTCATAAAAATAATTCGCTTTTTCAATTAGTAATATTTATAATGGTAAAGTATTCTCTTTCAGCTGATGATTGTAGCCTATATTGATGATTCTGCTGAATCTATAATTTCAACACTAGTAGCAAGATGATGATTTTCTTAGTACTTTCCATATTTTAAAAAGTGAACTACTTGACAAATTTGCATTAAGAATTCACTAAATGTGAACAACAGGTTTTTTTAGAAAGTTGTATTAAATCTTTATTTCATCTACTGCTTGTTTTTTTTCATAGAAAGTAGTTTGTGTCATGGTGTTTCCAATAATGGAAATATTTTTCTCTCTTAATCCAAAGGACAATCAATATTTAGTTTTATGTTTATATTTTCTAAAATTGAAGTATTGTGGCATGCTTAAAGCTGTATCTGGTGTATGATGGAAAACCCTATTATTTATTGTAGACGTCCTTGCTCTTTGGCACAATAAAATCTCCTGCAATCATAGAGTATTTACCAAATTTCCAAAGTCTGTTTCTTTATTCACATTAATACCTAGGTGGAATGTAGTTTATTGCTTCTGAGTGTCATATTTTCTAGGTTCTCTCTGTAGTAAAGATTAGAAAATATATTTTAAATTGATTATAAAAACTTAATTTTCCAAGTCCAATACAGACTTTTTCAAATGTAAACCTTTATGTTATGGTTTTACTCTGAATATTTTTATTCCTAATTTCATTTATATACTTTCTATTTTCTACCCTAAACATTTATAAAATAGTTAACATAACAATATTAATTACTAAAAGAAAAAAATGAAATTTTCCTATTTTTTCACAGAATATTACTCTTAGAATTCAAGACTAAGAATATACTGTAAAAAATACATGTTAGTTACTTATATATGTGGCAAAACTGACTTATGCTTTAAAAACTGTTTTCATTTTATTTTAAATTTTGGTTTTGATTATTTTACTTTTTATTTTAGAATATTTTAAAACAATATGCACTGCCAACAAAATCTTGAAAAAGAACAGTTATAGGACACATAATTCCCTATTTGAAAACTTACTACGATGCCACAGTAACAAAAAAAGTGTGGTACTGGCATAAAGATAAACTGATACATCAACAAAATAGAACCTTTGCATTTATGGTCTTATTTTTTACAAAGGCACCAAAACAATGGAATAGGGAAAGAATAGTCTTTTCAGCAAATGATACTAGAACAACTGCATATACACATGTAAAAGAATGAATATAAGAAAGAATAAGAATAATTATATATAAAATTAACTCAAAAGAAATCATAAATATAAATGTTAGAGCTCAACTATGCAACTCTTAAAATACAGGAGTAAATCTTCATGAACTTAGGTTAGGTAATGTTTTCTTAGATATAACACCAAAAGAACAAATGTGGAAGAAAAACAATAGATAAATTAGAGTGGTTTCAAAAATTTAAAACCGTTGTACTTCAAAGAACACCATCATGAAAGTGAAAAGACAATTCACAGAATGGGAGAAAATATTCGCAAATTATAGATCTGATAAAAAATTGTATCCAGAAGATATAGAGAATACTTACAACTCAATAATAAAAAAAGGCTAGTAAGTCCATTTAAAATGGGCAAAGGACTTGAAGAGACATATTAACCTTCAGTCATTTCAATCAAAAGGATATGTGGCTGTCAAGTAATGCATCAAATGTCCATCATTAATCATTAGGCAGATGCAAATTAAAACCACAAAGAGATATCACTAATCACTTATCTGAATGGCTTAAAATTAAAAAAAATAAAAATGCCAAATGTTTATGAGGATGTGGAGAAGTTAAATCACTCATAAATAGCTGGTGGGAATGTAAAATGGCACAACCACTCTAGAAAACAATTTGGCAGTTTCTTACAAAACTAAGCATGAGCGTTCCACATGACCAAACTATTGTACTCCTAAGTATTTATTCCACATAAATAAAAATTATGTTTATGCAAAAACAAAAGCAATACAAACCAAAAAGCTGTACATGAATGTACCTATCAGTTTTATTAATAATACACCTAAACTAGAAACAACCGTCTTTTCTTCAATGGGTAATTGGTGAAACAAGCTATGATACATCCTTAATATGGAATAACACTCAGCAGTAAAGAGTAATGAAGTATTGACATACACATCAACCTGGAAGAATTTTCAGGGGATTATTCAGAGATAAGAAACCTAATTCTAAAAAATATTACATATTGCTTATATTAGATCTTTAGAATGAAAAACTTACACAAATGAAAAACAGATTAATGGTTTCCAGGGGCTTGAAAACGGGAGCATATGGAGATTGTGTGTGTCTACAAAAGGGCAACAAGCAGGATCTTTGTAGTGACGTAAATGTCCTGTAACTTGAATGTATTAATGTCGGTATCTTGGTTGTGATATTGCACGTAATTCCGCAAGACGTTTCCATTGTAATAAACTGGGTAAAAGGTGGAGTGATCTATCTGCATATGAATCACCAGTACCGTCAGATACAAAGTTAAACAAACTAAACACCAAATGCGAAAAACAAACAAACAAACAAAAAAAAACGAGATCTGTGTTAATAGAAGTGTTTACATATTTGTGACCTTGACTATTACTGTGACTTCTCAGGAACTAAAGTGTTCTGGTTGTTTTAATGTCATAATAATAAGCAGCTGTTCATCACAGATTTCAAGATCATTCCTCTTTGTAACTGTTGACAAATGTCCTCCCATTACGTTGATTTAGAATCTCACAGCCAGCTTTTTTGGGGAAAAGATATTGTTTATATATTCTTTTGTACAATTAGTTTTCTCACTGCTTTCATTGGTATTTTCTAATTGCTAGTTAATTTTCTATTGTAATTCCATAGCATCTGCTCTTTGATACTGTTTGACTCTCATTTTCTTTTGGAAAATTAATCACAGATATATGGGTGCTAGTATTTAGTTGGTGGAAGTTGCTTCATGGCACTGATTCACATCCATTTCTAGGTAGACTGCCTGTGGAAAATTGTGCCTTGTGGAACTTAATGCTGAAATAATTCTTAAACAAGGTTAGCATGTTCTCATGGGGAATTTGATAATGATGAACCAACAACCTAAACTGGTGAGCTCCTCCCAGAACTTGGCAAATTTGTTCATTATGCCACCACCTTTGTGACTGAAAGTGATCAAGTCTCAGGAAAAACAGACCAAAGGCCCAGGGAGTCCATGGCAAAGTCAGGAGAGAGGGTGGCCATGGTGTCTTCACTGGCTCTCAGTTTCATGTCATACCCTTTAGAGGGGGTGACGGACAGAGTGAGATACCCAGTAGCCACCACAAGGGTGGGCAGGACCACCACATTTGCACAATCAAGCATCATTTCTGCGGTGCTTTCTACATTCCTTTACCTCTTTTTATAGTTACGATTGTTTCTCTTAGCTCTTGAAATTTCTATCCACCATTCCACGTACTCTTTTGTTTCTCTTGCCAGCTTGTACAACCACAGGAACATGAATATGAATTTTATGTCCTATAATTTTGAATAGTGGTAACATAGGAATTTAGGAGAAAGCTTTTTTGGGGGGAAATAATATGAAAGATCAAAACATTTCTTTTGCTATTTATTCACTTATTAAATTCTAAGATTCTGGTATCATTTTCCTTCTGGCTAAAAAACTTTCTCTAGCAATTCTTTTAGAGCAAGTTCGTTTACTTCAAAGAGGTTTTTTTTTGTTTTGTTTTTTTGTTTTTTTTTTTCGTCTGAGAATGTCTTTGTTTCATCTTAATTCCTTAAGGATGTTTTCTGTATATATAAATACCAGAGTTCATTTTAGCAACTTTAAAAATACTGTGGCACTTCCTTTTATTCTCCATGATTTCTGACGAGAATTTCAGTCACCCGAATTATTGCTCTCCTATAAGCAAAGGATTGTTTTTCCTCACATTGTTTTTCTTCCTCAGGATTTTTGCTTTGTGTTTATTTGATTATAATGTGTCTGGGTATTTTTTTGGGACGGTTGTACTTTTTTTTGAAATTTACCACGATTCCCGAATCTGTAATTTTATGTCTTTTGCCAAACTTGAGGGGTTTTTGAATATTACTAGTTGAAACATATTTCAACAATACACGTTTTTTCTACCTTATCTGGGACCCCAAAGACACAAATGTTAGACCATATGTTATTGTTCTACAACCCCATTTGACCATATTCATTTCTTTTCTTTTGATCTCTTTTCTCTGTGTTGTTTGGATGAATAATTCCTGTTAATCTGTTTTCAGGTTTACTGATTCTTGTATACTCCATTTCCTATCTGTTATTTTTCTAAATTATTTATGTTAAAATTATATAAATAACATAAATTTAACCTGTTAACAATTTAAAGTGTATGTTACATCATTGTTAATTATATGTAAATTGTTGTATAGCAGATCTCAAGAACTTTTTTATCTTGCATTACTGAAAATATGTACCCATTGAACAAATCCCTGTTTCCTCCAACCCCATCTCCTAGCAACCTCTAATTCTATTTTCTGTTTTTCTGAGTTTGATTACCTTACATACATCATATAAATGGAATCATTCAGTATTAGTTTTTTTATGATCTCCTCAGGGTTTTTCCGTGTTGTAGCATATGCCAAGATATCTTTCTTTTGTAAGGCTGATTATATTCCATTGTATGTATGCACCACATTTGCTTTATGCATTCATTCATAGATGGACATTTATTTTGGATCCACCTCTTGACTGTTGTGAATAATGCTGCAATAAACATTGATGTGCAAATATCTCTAAGACCCTATTTTTAATTTCTTGGATATATAATCAGAAATGGAACTACTGGGCCGGGCTCAGTGGCTCATGCCTGTAATCCCAGCACTTTGGGAGGCCGAGGCGGGTGGATCACCTGAGGTCAGGAGTTCGAGACCAGCCTGACCAGTATGGTGAAACACTCTCTCTACTAAAAATACAAAAATTAGTTGGGCATGGTGGTGTGTGCCTGTAGTCCCAGCTACTCAGGAGGCTGAGACAGGAGAATTGCTTAAACCCTGGAGGCGGAGGTTGCAGTGAGCCACTGCACTCCAGCCTGGGTGACAGAGCAAGACTCCATCTTATAAAAGAGAAAAATGTGGTAGAACTGCTGAGGCGTATGGTAGTTCTATTTTTATTTTTTGAGGAACTTTCATGCTGTTATTCACAGTGGCTATATTGTTTAACAATCTCACAAACAGTGTGCAAGAGTCCCAGTTTCTCCAGATTCTCATCACTTGTTATTTTCTGTTTGTCATTGTTGTCATTTGATAGCAGCTATCTTAACAGATGTAAGCTGATAGCTCACTGTGGACTAAATTTGCAATTATTTGATTATGATTTTGAGCATCTTTTCATACATCTTTGGCCATTTGTATAGCTTCTTTAGAGAAGAATCTCAAGTATTTTGCCCATTCCTTAATTATTTGTTTTTTTTTTTAATTATTAGGTTGTAGAAGTCCTTTATATATTGTGGATATTAACCCTTTAATTAATATATCTTTGCAAATATTTTCTCAAATTATGTTTGTTGCCTTTTCACTTTATTTATTGTTTCCTTTGCTGCACAAAAAATTTTAAGTTTAATGTAGTGTAATTTATTTTAGTCTTTTTTACCTGTGCTTTTGGTTTCATTGGACCTTCTAATGCCCTGAATCTTTTCTCTTATGCTTTCTTCTAGGAGTTTTATGGTTTTAGGCCTTATGCATAAATCTGTGATTTAATGTGTATATATGTTGTAAAATAAGACCCATCTCCATATTTGGCATGTGGATATTCAGTTTCCCAAACACCACTTGTTGTTGTTGTTGTTTTATGTTTAACTTTACTTTCACCAGTTTATTATAAAGGATACAATTCAGGAACAGCCAATAGGAAGAGATGTAAATGGCAAGGAAAGATGGAGCGGGTAGATAACCCTGCTAAACAGCCATGATCGAGAAAATCCCCCATCAGTTGTGCTCTCCAAGAGCAACTTACTGCAAAAAGACATCCTTAACATTATGACTTATATGACTTATATGATGCTCACTTTGTAACTATCACAAAGCCAGACACAGACTCTGCAAATTCCCCTTTTTCTTCCATAAACAATCAGATGAACAATTTTTTCTTCAGTGGTCAGAACAAATTACTTGTTAACCAAATTTTGCTTAAGATTCTCTCCTTCCGACAGGCCTTGAACTTTGATTCACCCTCAGTCTGAGCTTACATACAACTTCTCTTTATGCCTCCTCCTAAGAATAGGCTAACTTCAGGGTGAAATATCCTCTGATCTAGGATCTAATTTTGCCACACTCCATACTGCCCTCCAGCTTTCATCTTTTTTCACATCTTTTTTGCTCCTCCCTATGAAAGGAACCCCTTATCTTCTTAACCTTTCAAAGACTTGCAGATATTTTGCTTGGTGCTTCCCATCTATTGCAGTACCCCTTTAGATAAAGTCAATTCTTATCTAAAATCAAATTCATTTTATTTGACAATGTTTACCAACAACCCCAGGACGATAACAATTACACTATCAATACTGGCATCACACCTTCACAGTTACACCAACCCCAACCATATCTGTCTGTTGGTCCCTAACTTTCCAGGGCTCCATAGCTTCTCTTAGTACAAAGGCTCTGCCATGGCTGGTGTGAGCCGGCTAGCAAACCTGCAGAAAACATCCCCAGGAAGAATTAACTGGGCATTCAGTGATCTTTTGCAAGCTCAAGATTGGCTTCAGCTGGGAGTCATTGGGCTGATGTCTCTGATAACTGGTCAAGGTTACCCACTTAGTTTTAAATGAGAAAATATCCAGGGTCTGAAGAATTAAGTAAAATCACTCAAATTCAGTTTTTATGTTTACTAAGAGGGAAGGAAATTGTAAAACACTTCCATTTCTTACCTCAACAGGAAAAAAAATAAGTATCTATTTACTTAAGACATGTAATTCAATTCTTATTTCCAGTGTAACAAATCATTTATTAAACAATTATGTCTGAACACTTCTAGGAGTTACCAAATCTCACGACGTAAATTTTAGCATTAAACTCTGACATTCAGGTGACAAAATACAGAACAGATTTTCCACTGTCATAAATTCTCCAATCTGAAAAAAAAAGAAAAACATATTTTTATGAATGTTTGTAACTTACCAGTTTATCTACCACACTTTCTAATGGGAATCTATTCATTTTTCTGCAGCTGTAATGAGAAAGATATGTTTCCTATTTCTTTTTTTTTTTTTTAATATGTAGATACTAGACTGTTTTATTATTTACTACCATAAAATACACACACCATTATAAGGCTTTAAAATTTATCAAAACTTATGCACACATTACAAACTGTACATGATGCCATTTGCTTCATGCATTCTCTCAATTTTATTATTATTATTATTATTATTATTATTGTTATTATACTTTAGGCTCTATGGTACATGTGCGCAACGTGCAGGTAAGTTACATATGTATACATGTGCCATGCTGGTGCGCTGCACCCACCAACTCGTCATCTAGCATTAGGTATATCTCCCAATGCTATCCCTCCCCCCTCCCCTCACCCCACAACAGTCCCCGAAGTGTGATGTTCCCCTTCCTGTGTCCATGTGTTCTCATTGTTCAATTCCCACCTATGAGTGAGAATATGCGGTGTTTGGTTTTTTGTTCTTGCGATAGTTTACTGAGAATGATGATTTCCAATTTCATCCATGTCCCTACAAAGGACGTGAACTCATCATTTTTTATGGCTGCATAGTATTCCATGGTGTATATGTGCCACATTTTCTTAATCCAGTCTATCATTGTTGGACATTTGGGTTGGTTCCAAGTCTTTGCTATTGTGAATAATGCCGCAATAAACATACGTGTGCATGTGTCTTTATAGCAGCATGATTTATAGTCCTTTGGGTATATACCCAGTAATGGGATGGCTGGGTCAAATGGAATTTCTAGTTCTAGATCCCTGAGGAATCGCCACACTGACTTCCACAAGGGTTGAACTAGTTTACAGTCCCACCAACAGTGTAAAAGTGTTCCTATTTCTCCACATCCTCTCCAGCACCTGTTGTTTCCTGACTTTTGAATGATTGCCATTCTAACTGGTGTGAGATGGTATCTCATTGTGGTTTTGATTTGCATTTCTCTGATGGCCAGTGATGGTGAGCATTTTTTCATGTGTTTTTTGGCTGCATAAATGTCTTCTTTTGAGAAGTGTCTGTTCATGTCGTTCGCCCACTTTTTGATGGGGTTGTTTGTTTTTTTCTTGTAAATTTGTTGGAGTTCATTGTAGATTCTGGATATTAGCCCTTTGTCAGATGAGTAGGTTGTGAAAATTTTCTCCCATTTTGTAGGTTGCCTGTTCACTCTGATGGTAGTTTCCTTTGCTGGGCACCGTTTCCTAAGCCCGTCGGAAAAACACAGTATTCGGGTGGGAGTGGCCCGACTTTCCAGGTGCCGTCTGTCACCCCTGGAAAGGGAACTCCCTGACCCCTTGCGCTTCCCGAGTGAGGCAATGCCTCGCCCCTGCTTCGGCTGGCGCACGGTGCACTCACCCACTGACCTGCGCCCACTGTCTGGCACTCCCTAGTAAGATGAACACGGTACCTCAGATGGAAATGCAGAAATCACCCGTCTTCTGCGTCGCTTGCGCTGGGAGCTGTAGACCGGAGCTGTTCCTATTCAGCCATCTTGGCTCCTCCCTTCCTATTTCTTTTCCCAGGTAGCATTCTCAAAGTTAAGCCCTGGGATTCTGTTCAAAATTACCTTAAAACAGACCAGACTTCAGAACCTTGCCACAATCACTCTGTGAAAGAAAAAAGGTAAATTAAAATATTTAACAAATGGATTATAAGACTAGATACTTATTGATTTTCTTCTTTGCAATTTTTAACTAATGTATTTATTTTAAATTTCAACTTTTATTTTAGATTCAGGAAGCACATGTGCAGGTTTGTTACACAAATATATTGCATAATGCTGAGGTTTGGGGTAAAAATGATCCCATCACCCAAATAGTGAGCATAGTACCCAGTGGGTAGTTTTTCAGCCCTTGACCCACTCCTTCCCTATACCCTCCAGGAGACTCCAAGGTTCATGTGTGTCCAATGCTTAGTTCCCTATTTTAAGTGAGAATCAGTGGGATTTGGTTTTCTGTTCCTGTGTTAATTCACTTAAAATAATGGCCTCCAGCTGCTTCCATGTTGCACAAAGGACATTATTTTTTGTTCTTTTTTATGGCTGTGTAGTATTCCATGGTGTATATGTACCACATTTTCTTTATCCAATCCACTGTGGATGGGAACCCAGCTTGATTCAAATGTCTTTGCTATTGTGAATAGCACTGCAATAAACATGCAAGTGCATGTGTCTTTTTGGTAGAAGAATTCATTTTTCTTTGGGTATATACACAGTAAGGGATTACTGGATTGAATGGTAGCTCTATGTTAAGGTATTTGAGAAATTGAACTGTTTTCCACAACTGATGAACTAATTTACATCCCACCAACAGTGTATAAGCATTTCCTTTTCTCTGCAGTCTTGCCAGCATCTGTTGTTTTTTGACTTTTTACAAATAGCCATTCTAACGGTCCAAACACCATTTGTTGAAGCATCATTTCATCATTGCATAGTCTTGACAGTCTTGTCGGAGATCATATGGCCATGCATGTGAAGGCTTATTTCCAGACTTCCTATTTCTATTTCTAGATTTATTTATATTCCATTTGTCTTTGTGTCTGTCATTAAGCCAATGCCATACAGTTTGATTTGTAATATATAGCTTTGTAATATATTATAAAATCAGAATATGAGGCTTCTAGACCTTTGTTTGTCTTTCTTAAGATGGTGTTGGGTATTTGAGGTCCTTCGAGAGTCCATAGGATGTTTTCCCTATATTTTCCAAAAATGCTACTAGAATTTTGATTGGGATTGGATTGAATACAGATTATTTGGAGTAGTATGGACAGTTTAACAATAATGAGTCGTTCAAATCATGGACATGTGATACCTTTTTATTTATTTGTATCTTTTTTCATTTCTTCAACAAATGTCTTATAATTTTCAGTGTACAAGTCTTTCACCCCTTACATTTATTCTTAAGTATTTCGTTCATTTTGAAGCTAATGTAAATGGAATTGTTTAATTACATAACTTTTTGTATTGTTCATCGTTAGTATAGAAACATGACTGACTTTTGAATATGATTTTTTCTTTCTTTTTTTTTTTTTTTCTTTTTTAGACAGAGTCTCACTCTGTCACCCAGGCTGGAGTAAAGTGGCCCAATTTTGGCTCACTGCACCCTCCACCTCCGGGGTTCAAACAGTCTCCCTCTGCCTCCTGATTAGCTGGGATTACAGGTGTGCACCACTCACTTGGCTAATTTTTTTTGTGTTTTCGGAGAGACGAGGTTTCACCACGTTGGGCAGGCTGGTCTTGAACTCCTGACCTCAAGTGATCTGTCTGCCTTGGCTTACCAAAGTGCTGGGATTACAGGCATGAGCCACCACTTCCTGCCTTGAGTGTGATTTTTCATCTTGCAACTTTGGCAAATTTGTTTATTAGATTTAACAGTTCTTTTGTGGAGTTTTTGGGGCTTTCTACATATAAGATCAAATAATCCATAAACATAGAAAATTTTAGTTCTTTCTTTCCAGTTGGATTCCTTTATTTCTTTTTCTTGCCTGTGCTCTGATTAGGACTTCCAGTACTGTATTAAATAGAAGCAGTGAAGATTAGCATCCTTGCCTTCCTCCTGATCTTAGAGGGAAAGCTTTTGTTTTTCACCATTAATATAATGTTATCTGTGGGTTCTAATATATATGACCTTTATTATGTTGAGAAAGTTTCCTTCTAGTGCTAATTTGTAGAGTGTATTTTTTAGTCATTAAAGGGCATTTACTTTGTCTGCAATTATCATGCATATTAGTTTGTTTTGTGTTGCTATAAAGGAATACGTGAGACTGAGTAATTTATAAAGAAAACAGGTTTATTTGGCTCACAGTTATGTAGGCCGTACAAGAAGCATTGCACTGGCATCTGCTTGGCTTCTGGTGAGGACCTCAGGAAGCTTTTACATATGGCAAAAGGCAAGGGGAGGTGGCATGTCACATGGTCAGAGGAGGAGCAAGAGAAGGGGAGGGATGCCATGCTCTTTTTAAAAAAAAACAGTTCTCATATAAACTAGTAGAGTGAAAACTGCAAGAATTCACTCATTACTGAAGAAAGGGCATCAAGCCATTCATGAGGGATCAGCCCCCATGATCCCAACACCACCCAGCAGGCCCCACCTGCAACAATAGGGATCACATTTTAACATAAAGTTTGGAGGGGACAAAATCATGTGATTTTTATCCTTTATTCTCTTATTGTGGTGTACTATATTCATTGATTTTCATATGTTGAACCATCCCTGCATCCCAACGATAAATTTGTCTTGGGCATAACGTATGATCCTTTCAATATGCTACTGACTTCTATTTGCTAGACTTTTGTCGAGAAGTCACATGTATTTGTTTATTGGGTAATGCTGGCCTTTAATTTTATTTCCTTGTAGTGTCTTTGTCTGGCTTTGGTACCAGATAATAATGTTGGCTTCATAATATGAGTTTGGAAGAATTCTCTTTTCTTCAATTTTTTGAAATAATTTTTAAAGGATTGTCATTAACTCTTCTTTAAATGCCTGGTAAAATTCTTCTGTGAAGTCATCTTGTGCTGATGATTTTTTTTAATGCATTGGAAAGTTTTTCATTGCTGATTTAATTCCCTTATGTCTTGTAAGTCTGTTCAGATTTTCTATTTCTTCAGTCTTCGTATGTTCATTCTTGATCCAGTATTGGTACCTTGTGTACTTTTAAGAATTTATCCATGTATTCTAAGTTATTCATTTTGTTGACGTATAATTGTTTGCAGTATTCTCTTATAATCATGTTTACATCTGTGGCTACAGCCTCTTCTTTCATTTCTGATTTTGTTTATTTGAGCTTCTCCCTCTTATTTCTGTAGGTAATCTTGCTTAAGATCATCCATTTTGATCTTTTCACTAAAAATTTTGATTTTTTTTTTTTTTTTTTTGAGGTGGACTCTCACTCTGTCATCCAGGTTGGAGTGCAGTGGCACAATCTCATCTCACTGCAGCATCCATCTCCCGGGTTCAAGTGATTCTCCTGCCTACAGCCTCCGGAGTAGCTGGGTCTACAGGACACCACACCAGGCTATTTGTGTGTGTGTGTGTGTGTATTTTTATTAGAGACAGGGTTCACTATGTTCGCTAGGATAGTCTCGAACTCCTAACCTCAAATGATCCACCCGACTCAGCCTCTCAAAGTGCTGGGATTATAGACGTGAGCCACTGGGCTGAGCCTTGTTGATCTTTTCTATGATTTGAGATATTTCTTCTTTTTTAAATGAAGGTGACTACTATTGTATATTTCCCTTATAGTTCTGATTTTGCATCATTACATGAGTTTTGGTGTGCTGTGATTCCATTTTCATTTGTTTCAAGATATTTTATAATTTCATGTGATTTCTTCCATTATTCATTTGTTTTTCAAAAGTGGGTTACATAATATTCACATAAATTTTCTAATTTTCCTACTGCTATTGACTTCTAGTTTTTTTCTATTGTGATTGAAAAAGATATTTGTATTATTTTAGTTTTCTTAAATTTGTCATACCAGTTTTAGTGGCCTAAAATGTGATCTGTTCTGGGGAATGTTCTTTGTGTGCTTAAGAATAATGTGTATTCTGATGCTATTGCATAGACTGTTCTGTGTGTGTGTATTACTTTCAAATGTTCTGTAGTGTTATTCAAGTCCTCTATTTCTTTTAAGATGGAGTCTTGCTCTGTCGCCCAGGCTGGAGTGCAGTGGTGCAATCTCGGCTCAATGCAACCTCCGCCTCCTGGGTTCAAGCGATTCTCCTGCCTCAGCCTCCCAAGTAGCTGGGATTACAGGCGCCCACCACCACGCCCGGCTAATTTTTGTGTTGTTAGTAGAGACAGGGTTTCACCATGTTGGCCAGGCTGGTCTTGAACTCCTGACCTCAGGTGATCTGCCTGCCTCGGCCTCTCAAAGGGCTGGGATTACAGGCATGAGCCACCGTGCCTGGCCTGAAGTCCTCCATTTCTTACTGATCCTCTGTCTGATTATTTTATCTTTTTTTGGAAGTAAAGCATTGAAATTTTCTACTATTATTGTGTTACTGTTTATTTTCCCCTTTAATTCTGTCGATGTTCATTTCATATATTTGGTGCTCTGCTATTAAATGCATATATACTTAAAATTATTGTATCTTCCTGTAAATTGACCTTTTTATCATTATATAATATTCTTCATTGCATCTTGTGACAGTTTTTGTCTTAAAATTATTGTATCTTCCTGTAAATTGACCTTTTTATCATTATATAATATTCTTCATTGCCTCTTGTGACAGTTTTTGTCTTAAAGTCTATTTTATCTGTACCTATAGCCACTGCTGCTCTCTTGTGGAAAATATTTCTCATTCTTTTACTTTAGGTTTCCGTGTGCCTTGGCAACTAAGGCAAGTCTTTTGTAAAAAGCATTTCATTCTATATATTTTTAAATCCATGCAGCCACTTTATGTCTCTTGATTAGGAAGCTTAAGATATTTAAAATTAAAGTACTTTAGCAAAATGCTTAAATTATTTTAAAAATAAAATGTTGTAGAATTAAATAATACTTAATAATAAATTAAGTTACTTTATTATTAGTAGTAGTATTTTTGAGATTGAGTTTCACTCTTGTTGCCCAAGCTGGAGTACACTGGCACGATCTCAGCTCACTGCAACCTCTGCCTCCTGGGTTCAAGAGATTCTCCTGCCTCAGCTTCCCCAGTAGCTGAGATTATAGGTGTGCACCACCACGCCTGGCTAATTTTTTGTAGTTTTAGTAGAAACGGGGTTTCACCATGTTAGCCAGGATGGTCTCAATCTCTTGACCTCATGATCCCCCTGCCTTGGCCTCCCAAAGTGCTGGGATTACAGGAGTGAGCCGCTGAGCCCGGCCTCCATCTATCTTAGTTATTTTTTTTCTCACTTTATTTTGTGTATCTCACATCGGTATTTTCTTTATGATTAACAGATTGCTTATATCAGACATTCATAGTTATGATGATCTATTTTCAGCTAGTAACACATTAGCTTTTATTGTATACAGTAACTCTACTTTTTTACATCTCCCCACCCTCACTTTGTGTTATTGATGTCACAAATTACATCTTGGTGTATTCTGTATCCATTAACATCATTTAATAGTTATAGTTATTTGTATACTATTTTCTTTTACATTCTATTCTAGAATTAAAAGTGCTTTATACATCACCATTTCAGTATTGCCTACTTATCTGTACATTTACCTTTACCAGCAAACTTTATATTGTTGTATGTTTTGTTTGCTATATAGCATTCTTTTGTTTTGACTGACAGGATAATTGGCAATGTATATTTTCATCATTTTAAATAAATCATTCCACTCTCTTTTGACATGTAAGGTTTCTTCTAAAAGTCCACTGATGATATAAGAGGAGTTCCCTTGTACATGACAAGTTGTTTTTCTCTGCTGCTTTCAAGATCCTTTCTTTGTCTTTTATTTTAATAGGTTGATTATAACATGTCTCAATGTGGTCCTTTTTGTGTTCATCTTAATTGGAGTAATTTAAGTTTCCTGAATTTGGATGTTCATTTTCTTCCTCAGTTAGGGGGAGTTTTTGGTCATTATTTCTTCAAATAAGCTCTCTGCCCCTTTCTCTTTTCTTCTACTGGATGTCCCATAATGCATATATTGGTCAGCTTGGTGGTGTCATATATGTTTTAGGCATGCTTCACTTTATTTTTTCTCTTCTGATTTGGTAATGTCTAATGACCTGTTTTCTAGTTTACTGAAACTAGAAAACTATTTCTTCTGCTTACTCAAGTCTACATCTGTAGCCATGTAGTGGACTTTTATTATTCAGCTAGATAAATTCCTTTTTTATATATTTTATTTCTTTTATCTGTTTTTTATTTTCTATGCTCTTTTTATTTATGCATTATTTTCCTCATTTTATTTAATTCTCTATCTGTTCTTTTGTAGATCATGGACCTTCTTTAAGATGATTATTTTGAATTGTATGTAACACAATAAATTGTTCTCTGTTTTGTTGGGGTTCATTGTTGGAGATTTATTTTATTTCTTTGATCGGGCTATGTTTCTCTTTTCTCCTGTGTGTCTTCTGAATCTTTACTTATTTATTTGCTGAGTTTTATGTGTTTGAAAACAACTGCCACCTCTGCCACTCTTTATAGACCAAGGGCTTTATGCAGGGAAGACCTTCAGTAATCAGCTTGAATAATATTTGGGGAGGCAGTACAACCTTTTGGGGGGATACAAATTCTCTGGGATTTAATGTGTAATTTCTCAGAGAGGTTTGCTGGTTTCTTTTTCAGGAACTCACAAGTTTTTTTCACCCTCTGGTGCCTGTCGGTGGTACTTCAGGCTCTCTGGTGCTACAGTGTAAGGCATACCTCTCTCCTTTGTTCTCAATGGCTCTGAGGCTTACAAATTATGCAAGTTCTCCATCATTTTCCTAAATCAGGCAACACACATTTCAGTTCCTTGAGCAGCTATTCAAAAACCCAAAATTCTAGATGCATGCTTCACTCTCCTCCCTCCATTCTATGACAGGGGCCACGACTCCTCTAGATTGTGCTGAGCTATTCCGTATCTGTAACACTGTATATGTAGACATGTATCTGTAGACCCTCTGATCCTTAGCACTGTTATCTGTAGACCGTCTGATGCTGCAACAAGGCACCCTTGCTCACCTTTGCTTTCAGCTGCCTGGAGACATTCAAACTATGTTGGTTCCATTAGGCTTTGAGTCAGGCAAACAGAACCCCGTGACTCAGGGTAGCCCTGTATAAAAGCTACAACATTGAATGCATATTTCACTGTTCTCCACCCACTAGTCCAGAAGCTACAAACTGAGCTGAGCTATGTGGGCTTGTTGAAGGGGTAATATTGTAGATAAAATTAAACAACTCTTCTCACCTATTTCAATGCAGCTGTTCTGAGCTTTGTATTTGCCTAGCATACTGCAAATTCTTAACTGGTTCCTAGAATTCCCATAAAGTTTTTTTGGTCTGTACATTTTTGTTAATTTACTTTGCCTGTGAAGGAAGCTGGGCTGGGACTTTTTATTCTATCATCTTGCTGACATAGCTTCACCTTGTTTCTGCTATTGAGTCCATCTGGTAAGTGTTTTTAGATATATATTTTAGTTTTTATAACTTTTTAATTCTACAGCTTTTGATTTTTATTATATTATTTTATTTATAGAAAATTCGTATTTTTCTATTTATGTCGAGTGTTCATATTTGTATCTGAGTATTTTTGTAAGCTGCTTTGTATTCTTTAATGAATTATTTCCATTTTTTAATTCATCATATTGATATTCACTGATTTTCTTTTCAAATTCAAGTTGAAATTGTCATGATTCCTTTTATGTTCTTTTATTTTGGATTGTATCCTTCACCCAGAGGTGAAGACTTCAGTTATTTTACTAAACTTGATGTATAATACTGATATTTTACCTTAGTAGGCAATCAGTTTGGGGCTGCACTTTATGACCTACCTTTTGTAGTCTATGGTTCCAAGGTTAATTTTTTAAAGATGCGAAAGAGCTATTTAGTTTTGTTTGGTGCTAACAGCACACGGTGGTCCATCTGAGACGTTGATGGATATGTACACATTTTTTTTTCAGTTTACAAAGTCTTACATTTGCTAACTTGAATCAGATGCATGCATACACAGTATGAAGTTGTGCACAGGAGTTCAAAGCCTTTCACCTGCTTCATAAGTTTCTTTCCTCTCTGCGATTTTTCAGAATTTTTTCGGTTTCCAAACATTCCATCTTTTAGTCCTCTGGGCAAAAACCACTCACTTTCACTATATCGCCACGTTAGGCACTGTGCAGAAAGAAGACAAAGAGAAAGAAAGTAAAAAGGGTTATCCCTTTCTGTTGCAGTAGCTAATCAATCTTGAGATAATTCAGCTTCACTCATCAACATGATTTTGCCGCATTGAGAGAAATCCTGTGCCACAGGACCAAGAGGAGATTTCGGGTTTCTGAGGACAGAAATGGAAAGATAAATGTTTTTATTTTATGCTGCTGTATTTTGGGATGATTTGCAGCGTAGTAATAGATAAATACAATCTATGATTTTGAAATAATGCCAACATTGGAAATTATGTATGATATTATGTTACTTGAAATTCTGTGAGGACTTACTCACTGATTTTATTTTTGTTCAACAACATTCCTGAGTCAGAGTTGGAGCTAATTTCATGCATTTGCCGTCCGCCTAAAATGACCCTAAATATGCATAGAATTCAGTGCCCAAGGAATAGCATTTCAAACTTCAGGGTATACAATGTTTGAGTGGGTTTTGGAAACCCACTGAAAACCACATTATTATTAAATATAAAAAAACAGAGGGGATGTCACAAGCCATAGCCTAAAATAGTGTGCATCTTGCTCACTAAAAACATAGGTGGCTCAAAATGCATAGAAATATTTATTACTTAATTTTAATGAACAACTCAATTACCTAACGCTTAAATTAAAAAAAACCTTTTCATTGGCATTAATTTATATATAATATTAAACTTCCAAAGATAAATAAAATGTAGTAGATGTATATATATATATATATATATATTCAAAATACTTATTGATAAAAAATATTCATTATTAATTTGTACACCGAAGGGTCCTATATATTGCATTGAAAAGAAAACAAGAATAGTTTACTTGGTTCTGTATAAACTAGGAAGTTCATCTTATTCGTATGATGTATATAAACCATAACACATTTGTGCCAATTTGCCTCTTGTGTCATATCTCTTTACTGTAATAATCACATGCAATCATGATCAGTTTTTCAAAGTAAACCATTCATAAAGAGTTAAACTGGAATGTCTTGGCCTTAAAAGAATCTAATTAACTATTACAAATGCCCAGAATGATTATCCTTTACTTCATTGATTGAATAGCTTAAATAGTTGATGATTAATCAATGTGAATGTTTAGCTTGCCTATACCTATCGACTTCAACCAAAGAATTAATGATTTTTGAAAAGAATAGACTGAAAGCATTTGAACCAACATTTGGTAACTAGTAACTAACTTGGTATTTTAAATTGAGAAAATTTCTAGATTAAAATTACTTTCTTTCTGCTGTCCAGGTTAATCCAGAATGTAAATTTAATTTTAACAGGGAAAGGAAGAGGCAAAAATGTAGGATAACAATTTTAACAAAAATGTTAAACATGGAAGCAGAATATAATACCTTAATAAATCATGACACTGATTAAAAAAAGCTTTCGGAGGAGCTACTTAAAATGTAATAATTATAATGGATTTGCATGTTTTATTTTAATTGCCTGATGGTCTTCTGCCTGGAATACCTTTTCTATCATTATTTAGATCTCTGTTGAAATGCTGTATTTTCAGAGAGAATGTTCTATTTAAGTTACACTCTAGCCGTGAGTCAACATATAATACGGTGCTACTACTATTCGAGTATATTAACTGCCTCTGTAAAGGACATGGACTTCTAAATCAAGAAGGCAGGGGATTAGTCAATTTTATTTATTATTCCATTCTAAATCCCTGGCAGATAATACGTTTGGGGCTATGTTTATTATTTTTTTTAAATATTTGTCTCTTCTGCTAAACTGGACTGTTCACTTGATTTGGCAGAGAGTGATAACTTCATCGTGTTCTCACTGCCAGGGTGTGCACCTGGCACCTAACAGGAACTTAATAAAAGTATGTCAACTGAATGAGCAAATGGCTATGCAAATGGATATAGTTAATTATTCATTCTAACTCTTATAGACATGAATTTGAATTTTTGCGAGAGATAACAGTGAATGAAAACCTGAAAGATATGTTGCACTAAAAATCTCTGTGAATCATTAGAATCCTGGGGTCACTGCTGGAGAAGAATTAAACTATTGTGGATGGTCGCACACCATAAAGAAACAGAGGCACAGGGGAGCAGCTTCTGCACATTTCTGCATTGGCACTATCTGCAGTTCTGTAGGCATTAACATAACAACGTGATGCAGCAGCTGCCAGCAGTAAAGATGTATGCTCCACAGTAAATACAACCACAGGGGATGGGAGCCAGAACCGAAAGGAAAAATAAAAATAGAAAAATAGTGGATCCAGAATGTTGGTGCTGACCATGGTAACGGAGAGCACATAAGAGACACTCCCAGGCAGCAGTGTTGGAGAGTGGTGTTTGAGGAGCCGTATAAGTCCCAATTCCAGGCATTAAAAACAAAACAAAACATATATATATATATATATATATATATATATATATATATATAATTTGCTACCGTGCCAGTAAACATATATAATAAGCTTTTCCTAGGCAACTGATAGCAGAGTAAACCCACGTTACATAGACATATTTGGAGAAGGCTATTTTCAAGGAGTTGAAGGTGCATAATATCTAATCTCTGTTGATATTCTGTGCATTTTAAGAGATATTGCAAAACAAAAATAAAGACATTCAATGAAAGAACTCCTCCTTGAAGAAAGATTTCTTTTATGAGATCATAAGCAATTACTGTTCACCTAGGATCTATGAACAGTTTATTAATACATATATTGGTGATTCTCAGAAGGTATGCTAAAGGTTGCTCTGAATATTCACTTTTAATATAGAAATAGTACTTTGGTGATATCAAACTAATAATGTAAATTAAATTGTTTTCTGGTGATGCAGAGAGCACACTAATCTCACTGAGAGACTGGCAAAGGAAGGTGCAAAGACTTTTTGTAAAATGTATAAGTAAAGCTGAAACATGAAGGATGAGCAAGAGTTAGCCATAAAAAGAAAAAGCAATTGAGGAAAGTGTCCCAATATGTGTGATTATGTGCTGTAAGAATCAGAGATCACACAGTGTGTGGCATGAAAGAGGTAATGAAAGTTTTAAGCATTTCTGCATTTGTAGGCTGATCATATGTAGAACCAGAGGATTGAAAAAGGCCAGAACATAAAGGTTTATTTTAGGCATTAAAGCTTTATAAAAATTAGTTTTAATCCATTGTTACTCCCCACAAATAAATATTGCATGCTAGGTAATTAAGCTATTTTCCAGGAGAGAAAGTTATAAGTAGGGAAACTGGTGGACATCTTTTTTTTTTTTTTTTAATCTTGTGGTTTTTAATGTAATTCAAACTGTATCAGAAGTGCCTTGCTTCCAAAACCTTGAGTTTATCTATCCCACTTACAGAAAATAATTTTGTATTTTCTTAGTTGTACTGCAGTTTATTATGATCTAGCATTATTTTTATTTTTTGTTTACCCTGAAATTTATGGCTAATCATTTCATAGTTTTTTTTAGAATCATCCACAAAACCTTTGACACTGCCCTATCTTTGTAAATCCTTAAAAGCCCATATCCTGAAAGTCAACCTGTTGTCTCTTTTGTGATGCTATTTCCATCATGACTTAATGGTATTACCCCAAATCTCACAACCATACAAATAGTAGAGTCTTCAAACTGTGTTTTCTAATTTCTGTTGTAGGCTCAATATAGTTTCTTAAAGATTATACTTTTCTTTATCTTTTTACTTAAGTCATAATGTAGTAATTGGATCGTGGTCAGGTATGTTGGCTATTATGCAAGCTCGTTTTTGACCTGGCAGTGGTCTGCTACCTCAGCCTCACGTTTCAATACTGAATTAACATTTCATGACTCTCTAATCCAGAAATAGCAATCTATTTGCGGTTTTTCAAACACATTATTCACACCTTTGCACATTTGTTCATAGTACCTATGAGTCAAATGTTTTCTTGCTGTGTCTTAATCCATTGAGAACTCGAAATCATCAATTCAAATGTAATTCCATAATCGACTCTTCTAGGTAGCATTGGCTGAATATCTGCCAAGTACTCAATTAAACCAGCACTGAATCCCAATTTTACTTTCTTATTTCATTAGGTACATACCTCTATGAGAATCCACAAAACAATATTAAAATTGCTCAGTGTATTTTCTTAAAAAGTAATAAAGAATAGGAACCATGTTATACTACTTTTAAAATCCATAGAGGATAAAATAAGATGTGATACAAAGTCATTACAAATATTAAAATGAAATAAAATAGAAATCTTGTATATATATTACCCAGCACTTTGCGAGGCCGAGGCAGGTGGATCACCTGAGATGAGGAGTTAAGGACCCTGGCCAATATGGTGAAACCGCTTCTCTACTAAAAATACAAAAATTAGCTGGGCATAGTGGCGGCTGCCTGTAATCCCAGCTAATCGGGACGCTGAGGCAGGAGAATCACTTGAACCCGGGAGGCAGAGGTTGCAGTGAGCTGAGATTGCGCCATTGCACTCTAGCCTGGGCAACAAGAGTGAAATTCCATCTCAAAAACAAACAAAAACAGATAGTGCATCAAACACAGACAATCATACAATGAACAAAATACGTAAAAATCAGTTTTCAGGACATTCGACTTTAAACAACAAAGTAATACATCAGAGAAAAGGAAAAAAATGATAAAAAATTATTCCTATGACTACACCAGATCAGTGACCTGATAAGATTTGCAGACAATGGTGAATGAAGAAAGAGCCTAGAAGAAAATAAACTGACTTACTCAGTCTTGAAGAAAGATCTAAGACGACAGGGATACTGAGACTAGAGTTCATTAAAAAGATACATTCAGATGAAAGAACTACAGATAAAACTTTGGAGTTGTTTAGTGAGTTCTTGTTGAGCATTGAGCAGTATACTAAAAATAGTAATACATATTGAGGAAACCAGCAGAAACCTCTGAAAGAATCATCTGAAAAGACTATGAATAAGAATGCCCAGTGCTTGAGGCTGGCCAGGAATATTCTCACCAGCCACTAGAGAGCCTAAAGATTCATGGGATATTGGGGAGAGTGTGTGAAAAATCTTGATCCAATAGTGAGGAATAATTAGTCCTACAATAAATATGGCTCAATGCCTGCCTAATAAATTATAAAAGCAAGACCCCCAAAAGATACAACTTCTTGCAAGTAACTAAACTGTATCACACAAAATAGCTAAAAAATATTTTTAAAAGTACAAATATCAGGTGTGACAAAAGAAGGCAAATATAAACTATAATGAGAAAAAAATTAGCTAATGGAAATTGACAGACCAGACACAGATATTTGAATGAGCAGAAAATGACATGAAAACAGTTATTTTAACTGCATTCTATATGTTTAAAAAGTTAAGTAGAGACATAGAAAATACATAATTTTTAAAAAGATAATTACACATAAACCAATGAAAATCACAATATGTGAGATAAAAAATACACTGGGTGAGAGTGGCAGTTAATTAGATATCACAGAAGGAAAAATTAGTGAATTTGAAGTAAAAAAAATGAAACCTATCATAACTGAAAGACAAAGAGAAAAGTGAAAAAAACAAATGAAAGAAACACTGCTGAACCGTGGGACCACTCTAAGAAATACAAGGTAATTATAATTTGAGTTCCCAAGGGAGAGAAATGATGATAGGTTAAAGTAAAAGTATGTGAAATTATCAGGGGCCATATTTTTCTAAATTTGATGGGAAGTAGTAAACTATGTATTCAAGATGTATAATAAAACTTAAATACTAGAAACATGAAGAAATCTACAGCAAGGAACATTCCAATTAACTTGCTCCAAAATAGTAATGAAGAAAAAGTATTGATAGCAAACAGAGTAACAAACACCTGTTTCATGCAGTGAAACAAATATAAGATTGACAGCACATTTATTTGTTGGAAACAATGTAAATGAAAAGACAAGAGTGTATACTTTTAACATACTGGAAGAAAAAAATCAACCTGGGACTTTATATGTATTTTTCAAAATGAAGTCAAAATAAATATCTGCAGAACAACAAAAGCTAAAATAATTAATCACAAAGAGAAACACATGAAAAAATATTAAAAGAAGTTCTTCAGAAAGTCGAAAAAAGTGATAGCAGAGTAAAATGTGGATCTATCCAAATCAATAAAAAGCACTGCATATGATAAATACAAGAGTAAATATGAAAGATTATTTTCTATTAATTTAGATATTTTAAAAAATAACTGAATGCTGAGAGTAAAATTAAAAAGTACAATAGGGTTTATAACATTGAAAAGTAAAATGTATATTAATAGTATCACAAGCTCAAGAAGGAAGACACAAAATTTTTTTTCTTACACTTCTAAAAATAATTTTCTTTTTTTAATATATATATTATTATACTTTAAGTTCTAGGGTACATGTGCACAACGTGCAGGTTTGTTACATATGTATACATGTGCCATGTTGGTGTGCTGCACCCATTAACTCGTCGTTTACACTAGGTATATCTCCTAATGCTATCCCTCCCCCCTCCCCCCACCCCACAACAGGCCCCGGTGTGTGATGTTCCCCACCCTGTGTCCAAGTGTTCTCATTGTTCAATTCCCACCTGTGAGTGAGGACATGCGGTGTTTGATTTTTGTCCTTGCAATAGTTTGCTGAGAATGATGGTTTCCAGCTTCATCCATGTCCCTACAAAGGACATGAACTCATCCTTTTTTATGGCTGCATAGTATTCCCTGGTGTATATGTGCCACATTTTCTTAATCCAGCCTATCATTGTTGGACATTTGGGTTGGTTCCAAGTCTTTGCTATTGTGAGTAGTGCCGCAATAAACATACATGTGCATGTGTCTTTATAGCAACATGATTTATATTCCCTTGGGTGTATACCCAGTAACGGGATGGCCGGGTCAAATGGTATTTCTAGTTCTAGATCCCTGAGGAATTGCCACACTGTCTTCCACAAATGCAAGAGACATAGAATTGACATACAATAATTTGTAACATAAATATCTGATAGTATTACACTATTATCCCACTCTATCCGCATACTTAATTATCAAAATATCAGCACATCTCCCAACTTTCTTCAGGATTTATCCTGTCTTTGGCCAGAGCAAAATAAAAAAGTAATTTCAATCAGATAATTAGAAAAAAATTAGCATGTAATTCTGTTTATTGTGAAATATAATTTGTGATGTTCAAGTGCACATCATAAGGCTATTTTGCACATTTTCAGTCTCTGACAACTACTGACTTTCTGGTTGCCACATGTATGTGTTAAAATTATGTTCTCTTTTTTTTTTTATTCCAGTACCATGTTGTTTTAGTGATTATGGTCTTATAGTGTAGTTTGAAGTCAGGTAATGTGATGGATGCCTCTGAATTGGTTATTTTTGCTTATTCTTGCTTTGGCTATGCAGGTTCTTTCTTCATTCCATATAAATTTAAGGATTTTTTTCCAGTTCTGTTAAGAATAATTATGGTATTTTGATGGGAATTGCATTGAATTTGTAGATTGCTTTTGACAGTATGGTCTTTTTCACAATATTGATTCTACCCATCCATGAGCACGGGATGTATTTTCATTTGTTTTTGTCATTTGTTTTTGTTTTTGTTTTTCATTTGTTTTTGTCATTTATGATTTCTTTCAGCAGTGTTTTGTAGTTTACCTTGGTTAGGTGTATCCCTAAGTATTTTATTTTATTTTTTGCAGCAATCATAAAAGCAGTTAAGTTTTTTATTTGATCCTCAGCTTGGTCACTGTTGATGTATAAAAGCTCTACTGATTTGTGTACATAAATTTTGTATCCTGAAACTGCTGAATTCATTGATCAGTTCTAGAAGTTTTTTAGAAGAGTCTTTAGGGTTTTCTAGGTGTACCATCATATCATCAACAAACAGTGACAACTTGACTTCCTCTTTACCAATTCGGATGCCCTTTATCTCTTTTTCTGGTCTGGTTGCTTCTGCTAGGACTTCCAATACTATGTTGAGTAGAAGTGGTGAGAGTGGGCATCCTCATCTTGTTACAGTTCTCAGCAGGAATGCTTTCAATGTTTTCCCATTCAGTATTATGTTGACTGTGGGTTTGTCATAAATGGCTTTTATTACCTTATGGTATGTCCTTTGTATGCCAATTTTGCTGAGGGTGTTAATCACAAAGGGATACTGGATGTTTTCAAATGCTTTTTCTGCAGCTATTTAGATAATCATGTGATTTTTGTTTTTAAATTTTTTATGTGGTATATCACATTTATTGACTTTGAGCCTCAATGTGGTCCCATTCAGTTCTAATGTATCAGTGAAATGGGAACAGAAGTGAAGTGGACCTCTGGGGCATAAACAGTTCCCTAAGATTTTCATATTTTTTTTCTACCTATGTATGGCAGGCAGGCAAAACTATAAGGATGGCCACCAAACACAGGAGCTCAGTTAAGAACATCCACATCAGTCTTCAAATGAGAAGAAAAAAACACCTTATCTGTTAAATTGAAGGAATTTGAGGATTGCATTTTAAACCAGCTAGATATAATTGCACTGATTAATTCAGAATACAAGGGGATTACATGTTTATCATAAACTGTTCCAGAAATGAATAATATCCTATTCTATGTATGGTATTAAAACATTCCTGCAACCCTGGTATGAAATCTATGAGTATATACTATGAAGACTGAAAATATATACTAAGAAATATAAGAATTATACTACAAAATTATTTATTTAGCTCTTAGCACATAGCAATGTTAAACTGGAAGATTATTATAAGTGTAATTACTAGTAATCCAAATATTTAAGAAAAGCATAAAAATATAAAAACAGCATTAGAATTTTTGGAAGAATGAAAAATGAAATATGCTGGGCAATATTATTTAACTCATTTGAAAATTAGGGCAATATATCCTATAAAGGCAAGAAATGCGTGTTTCTGTTTTCATCATATACTCTACTCAGCTCATTGTGTGTGACACACTGAAGTTACTCAATAAATACTTATTGTATTAATAAAAAATATAGCACCACAGTGGGTCAGAACTTTTCCCCTTATATTGTTTAATAATGTAACTGAAATATCCAAAAATGTTCTAGAGAAGCAAAAAAAAAACATAAGAAATGGCTACATATTACTATAATATCAAGAGTGTTTATTCTGCATTCTATTTTAAAATGTTATGAAAACTATGCCATATTAATAGGCAGAACTCTAGATTCTGCCACAGACACTATGGAATTGAGAGCCCACAACTATGTTTTTGTTGGTGAAAGAAGAAATCTAAATTTTTTTTCTGTTAAGTAAAACTCAGTCCCACCTCAACTCTTATTCCTGGGTAGCCATTTAAATCTAATTATAAATATGTGCCAAATAAGAAAAGCAGAATTTTGTGATAATTCACATTTTCCCTCCCTCAGAGGCCTTTTATTGTAATGGGCATGTTGTCTCATTAAGTGAAGCCAAAAGAAATAAAGCAAAACACAACACAAAAAGTAAAAACTTATGAAAATGATCTAGGTGACTCAGAAAAATGAGGAAATAGAAAATCCACCAAAAATAATTTGGAAAAACTTTCTTTAGAGTGCTATAATAAATTTGATTCAGGGAACATTTATAAAAGGCTAAATAAAGATAATGAAAAAAGTACTAAAATGATAATTAATGAAAAAATAAATGTAATCTTTAATAAAAGATAAACAAATAATGTTCATTATATGTATATGACAAAACAGCTTTTGTTGTAGCAGATATTCATACATCACCAAACACCATATAATATTATATATGATGCTTTTCTTTGTTCAGTAGCTCAGCAGGACAATATATTTTGCCAAAAAAATAAGTCAATATTTCAATGAATAGGGGGACATGGCCTTTTTTTTGACTTTTATTTTAGTTTCAGGGGTACATATGAAGGTCTATTATATAGGTAAATTGCCTATCATGGGGATTTGGTATACAGATTATTTCATCACCTGGCTAATAAGCATCATATCCAATAGGTAGTTTTTTTTATCCTCTCCCTTCTCCCGTTTTTCACCTTCAAGTAGGCCCTGCTGTCTCTTGCTCCCCAATTTGTGTCCATGTGTTCTAGTGGTTTAGCACCCACCTACAAGTGAGAACATCATAACAGACATAATATAATCAAAGAGTTATTTTGTGAGAATTAGCAAAATATGACACAGAAAAATAAAATGAGTACCTGCTGTTGGAAAAATGACACCAATAGACTTTGTTCAATTCAGGGTTTCCACAAATCTTCAATTTGTAAAAAATGTAATATTTGGGAAGAGTGATAAAGTACAGATTGATCTGTCTGTCATCTATTATTATCTATCTGCCTTTATGATTGGTCAATGTTCTATCAACTATGATGGTTTTTATTTATTTTTTTCCTTTTCTTAGCCCTTACTTTGGAGTCTACATTACATAGGGCCAAATAACAAAAAATTTAAAAAAAGATCACCAGAGAGGCCTTTAAGAGATTGACTTTACACTGGAGCTGGCATATTAGAAAAAGTCATTTACAAAGCAGGGATAATATTGGTTTTGTCTTCTTTTTTTCTTAAATTAAATTTACAGAAACTTGATTGTAGTGAAATCTACTTGGGAACATAACTGTGGGTTTAGAGAAGTCCAACCTGTAGCTATGTGATTGCAGTAGACAGAGTTTGGATGTGAAAATGATATATGCAGGTAATTTTCTTATGACTTAGTAATTGGTCATGTCTCAGGATGTTGAATAGAAATATTTCAAGATGTATAGTGACTATTTGAAGAATCATGAATGTCTGGCCATGGAAAACATGTCTCTGAACTTAGCTACTAATCATAGATTGAGTGTTATCTGATGCATGCACAGCAGCATTCCATCTTTAAATAGAAATGGCATATACAAACTAGATCCAAACAAGCCTGAGAAGATGCAAGTAAATTACATGAACAGGTGGCTCAGTCTACCATAATACCTACTCATGCTGTTCTATCACATTTCCTTCACAACACTGATATGACCTCATGGGGTGTCCACTATGACTGTCAACAGAAGAAAAAAAAATATACGGCCCTGGTTTGCAGCTGAGTCTGTATGTTAAACTGGCATCATCCAGAATTAAATGGCTGCTGAAAAACAGCCTTATACAGGGTTTGTTTTGAAAACCAATGTTAAACAGTGAACTTCACAGTGGGCAGAACTTTGAGCAAAATATATTATTTCCATGGTTAGGAAGAATTTGTGACTGGAGGCACAAGTCTTGGGTAGTGACTTATGGACAGTGCTAATGGATTCACTGGCTGGTTGAGGTTTGAGAATTCAAGATTAAAGGATTGGTGACTAGGATATCCAGAGAAGACTTTATGGATATATCTCTTGAATTGAAATAAACAGAAAATATATTTTTATAGATATGTTTATTAGAAGACATTCTTTACACAAATGTATCCCAATAAACAGATTGATAAGACACATCTTGCTGTGAATGTCATCTTTCTTCATTTATTCAAGTTTATCTAACAGGCACAAATACAGTATATTCATAGATGTACAACTAAAAAGGCTTTATTAACTTAAAAATGTAATAGATATAGTCTTGTATGCCACCACAGCACAGCAAGCAAACCCAAATTTATGTCGTATATAAGAAACACTGACCCCAGCTAGTAATAACCTCCTCTTTAAGCCTTCAGTTCACCAACCTGAGTAACCCAAATTTTCCTAGGGCCAGGTCAATTTAAGAAAACCATAGCTGTGTTCACTGAGTTAAGTATACCTTTTTGGATGCCAGAGTTTGCATACATGTTGAATCAAAAAGTATGGTAATGGGAAGTAAAAATTCTCAAACAACATGGCTTAATGCTGGTCATCGATAAGTTTACCTCCTCTACTTTTTAAAAAATACACTATTTTTCAGAGACGTTTCAGGTTCTCAGCAAAATGAGTGGAAGGTACAAAGATTTCCCATATACTTTCTGCCTCCACCCATGCATAGCCTCTCCCATTATCAATATGCTCCACCAGAGTAATACATTTACTACAACTGATGAACTTACATTGACACATCAGTATCACCCGGAGTCCCTAGTTTATATTGTGATTCACCCTTGGGGTTGTATGTTCTGTGGGTTTGAATAAATGTTTATTCGTATATCTGCCATTATAGTGTAATTTCAGTGTATTTTCCGTGTCCTAAAAATCCTCCATGCTCTGCCTAGTCATTCCTCCGTCAACCCAACTCCTAGCAACCACCAATCATTTTACTGTCTCCATGTTTTTTTCTTTTCTAGAGTGTTCTATAAAATTAATTGAAATTCTACAGTTTGTAGCCTTTTCAGATTGACTTCTTTTATTTAATAACATGCATTTAAGTTTCCCTCATTTATTTTCATGGCATGATAGCTCATTTATTTTTAATGTTGGATAATATTCTGTCATCTATATGTATCACAGTTTATTAGCCCATTCACTTACTGAAGGAAATCTTGGTAACTTCTAAATTTTGGCAGTTATGAAAAAAAGCTGCTGTGAATATCTGTGTGTAGGCTTTGGTGTTTTCAGTTTCTTTGGGTAATTTTAAGAAAGGTAATTACTAGATAATACAGTAAGAATATGTTCAATTTTGTAAGAAACTGCAAAGCTATATTCCAAAGTAGCTGTGCCATTTTGTATTCCCTCCAGCAATGAATGAGTTCCTGTTGCTCCACATTGTCACCAGCATCTATTGTTGTCAGCTTGACGTTTGGTGGTGTTTTGCTTGTCCTACATTTTGGCCACTCTAACTGGTAGGTAGTGGTATCTCATTTTAATCTGCATTTTCCTGATGATATATGATGTACGGAATCTTTTCACATGCTTACTTCCCATCTGTATATCTCCTTTGGTCAGAAATCTGTTAAGGTATTTGGTCTACATTTGGTCATGTTTTTTCATATTTTTATTACTGAATTTTAAGAGTTCTTTTTATATTTTGGATAACAGCTCTTTCTCTGCTATATCTTTCACAAATATTTCTCCCAGTATGTGGTGTGTCTTTTTATTTTCTGGACAATGTGTTTCACAATGCAGACATTTTTATTTGTTGCTTAAATGTTTAACTCATCAATTTGTTACTTCATGGATCGCACTTTGGTGTTGCACCTAAGAAGTCATTGAAAAACGCAAGTTAACTAGATTTTCTCCTATGTTGTCCTCTAAGTATTATATAATTTTATATTTTACATGCAGGTCTGTGAGAAATTTTGAGTTAATTGCATGAAACATGTAAGGTCTGTGTCTAGATTCATTTGTTTACAACTGGATGTCCAGTTGTTCTAGCATGAATTTTTCTTTTTTTTACTCTCTTTCTTCAACTTTTATTTTAAGTTCTGGGGTACATGTGTAGGTTTGTTACATAGGTATACATGTGCCATGGTGGTTTTTGCTGCACAGATCAGCCCATCACCTAGGTATTAAGTTCAGCATCCATTAGCTATTCTTCCTGAGGCTCTCCCTCCCCCAGCTCCCACCTGCAGATCACAGTGTGTGTTGTTCCCCACCATGTGTCCATGTATTCTCATCCTTCAACTCCCACTTATAAGTGAGAACATGCTGTTTTTGGGTCTTTGTTCCTTTAATTTGCTGAGGATAACGGCTTGAAGCTCCATCCACGTCCCTGCAAAGAATATTACCTTGTTCCTTTTTGTGGCTGCATAGTATTTCATGGTGTATATGTACCACATTTTCTTTATCCAGTCTATCACTGATGGGCATTTGGATTGATTCCAAGTCTTTGCTATTGTGAATAGGTCTGAAAAGAACATATGCATGCATGTATCTTCATAATAGAATGATGTATATTCCTTTGGGTGTATACACAGTAATGGAATTTCTACTACAAATTTTGAAAAGACTGTCTTTTCTCCATTATATTGTCTTTTCTCCTTTGTCAAAGATAAGATGACTATATTTATGTGGGTCTATTTCTGCACTCTTTATCTTCTTCCAGTGATCTATTTGCCCATTTTACACCTATACCTCACTTTCTTAATTACTATAGCTTTATAGTCAATCTTGAAGTCAGAGAGTTTTAGTCCTCTAACCTTGTTCTTCTTCAATACTGTTTTGGTTATCATAGGAGTTTTGCATCTCCATAAAAATTTTAGAATCAATCTGTTGAAATCCAAAATATACATGCTTGAATTTTTATTGGCATTGCATTGAGCCTATAGATCAATTTGGGGAAAAAATGACGTTTTGAAAATATCGTGTCTTCTCATGCATGAATATGGAGTTTTCTCCATTTAATTCCACTTTTATGTCTTTCATGAGAGTGTTGTATTTTCCTCATATAAATCTTGTACATATTTTGTTAGATTTGTGTGTAAGCATTTCATATTTTAGGGTGTTAATATCAATGTTATAATGTCTTTACTTTCAGTTTTCGCTTGTTCATAGCTGGCATATAGGACATATATTGACTTTTGTGTCTTAATATATCCTGCAGCCATACAATGATGACTTATCCATTCTAGAAGTATTTTGTTCATTTATTTTAGTTTTCTGTATAAACAATCATGTCACCTATGAACAAAGGCAGTCTTGTTTCTTCTTTCCCAATCTTTACACATTTTATTTTATTTTGTTACCTTATTGGATTAGCTAAGACTGCCAGTACAAGGTTATAAATAAGTTATTTAACTTATTGGGAATGTTTTGCGTGTCTAACCATTAAGTATATTATCTGTAGGGTTTTATAAATATTCTTTACAATGTTGAGGAAGTTCCCCTCTATTCCTAGTTTACTGAGAGATTTTATCATGGATTGTTATTGAACTCTTATCAATTATAATCATGTGATTTGTCTTGTTTGGCCTGTTGATGTGTTTAATTTTCAAATGTTGAACCAGCTCTGCATAAACAAATCTCACTTGGTCATGGTATCTAATTCTTTTTATATTAGTTGAATTCGATTTGCTAATATTTTGTTAATAAGTTTTGTATCTATCTTCATGAGTTATTTTGGTCAATCGTTTTCTTTTCTTATAACGTCTGTCTGGTTTGGGTATTATAGAGTGTCGCTGGCCACATAAAATAAGCTAGGCAGTATCTCTCTCCTTCTGTCTTCTGAAAGAGACTGAAAAAAAGTGGTATCATTTCTTCTTTAAGTGTATGGTGGCATTACCAATAAACCCATCTGAGCCCGGTGCTTTCTGATTTGGAAGGTTATTATTTATTGATTCCACCTTCATTTTTAGAGCCCAGCTTGTCCACAGCAGAGGCCATTGTGGAGCCCTATGAGAAAAATCACATTGTATCATGCTTTCATGGAAGGGGCAGCAATGTGTCTTCTAGCAGGTACTTACATTATGTGGATAAACATGTACCTTCACTGCTGAAAACATTTTTCCCAACACCATAAACTCTAGTACTAGAGATGACAATTGAATTTTCACCTGTCCAATGATACAGAAGCTAGTAGTAATTTTTTATATTCATGGTAATGGGAATAAAACTTTCTTCAACTGATGGAAGAGACTGACTAATTGTTGAACAAAAAAACTAATGAATTGTTCTGTTTTTCTTCTACATAACACTCTAGATAAACTACCCTTTTGATCCATATAGACTGCATTAACTAGGCATGCTTGCTGTGTGACTTTTACTTACTTTTGCTTTTAGTTGGATTGAACCAAGGGCAAACAACAGAAGAAAATAAAAATGAAGAGAAAAGTCAGTTATTTATATTTTTCCCACTTTCTGTTTTTCCTTTTGTGTGTGTGTGTGTGTGTGTGTGTGTGTGTGTGTGTGTGTGTGTGTTTGTTTTGTCTCGTGTTGTTTTGCTACATCTTAAGCTGTAATGTGGCTACATTCCACACTGGATGGCCACTCCATTTTAGAAGCCTAAACTTATTATATGGAAAAGCTACATTGAGATACACCAATGCTAGCCTACTGCTGGTTTTACTAATCATCCCGATTCAGATGCCAGACATGGAAACTGAGCCACCTTGGCTCCTCTATACCAGCACACTTATTGGCTGAATATTGCCAAATTTAATGTGATATGGATCCAAGTAATTGCTCAACTGAGCTTTACTAAAATTCTTGACATAGTATTTTTAAACTACTAAATTTCAGATCAGTTTGTTACACCACAGTAAATAAGGAGCAGAGATTGGTAACAGAATTGGAGTGTTATAAAAATGCCCAAAAGATACAACACTTTTTATAATGGTGGCAGGTGGAAACTAAAAGGTCCTGAGAGAGAATGTTCACAACAGTTGTAGGGGCCTCAGTAAGGCTGTTGTTGAAGGCTTGAAGGAGAGTGAGAAAAATGGCCTTGGTGTCTGAAGAAAACAGAAACATTCTAATGTAATAGCAGAAATTTGTCAAAACTATTTGCTGTTAGCTGTATAACATGGAAAATAGAAAAAATGATCTCATAAATGTTTGTATCTCACAAGGGATATTTCAGGTATTATCAAAGAAGTCCCCTAGTCTTCTAGCTTCCAATGATAAAATATGAGAAAGAATGAATTAAATAAGTATTGGTTTAGTTTTTGAAAAAATATTAGAGAAAATACACCAGCAAGACTTGCTGGTTTTACAAATGCGACCAGTTCTCATATCCATTTTTTTGTTGCAAAAGACTTTTAAACTAATAAATGGAATAAAGGTAGAGATCAAGTCCAAGGGGACACCAGTAAACATAGCCTCGGGGCTAAAATGTCAGCTGTGTGGTTGTAACTCAAAATATTAAATGAAAAGAGGCCTTTGGATATCCAGATTTCTGTAGGGAATAACAAACTGAAGAAGTTACTTGAAAACATTTTTTATTAAAAAGTTAGAATACTAGAATAGTATTCTATTGAAATACAGCAGACAGTAGATCCAATAGCCACACAATTTACACCAAGGAAGCATGACTGGGCACTAGTCACTGATCATATTCTCAGCTGGATTCACTCTATGTACCTTCCTTCACTACCTCAGTCCCACTTTTTGACTGAGAGTGTCTATTGTTTAATATGGTTTGGCTGTGTCCCCACACAAATCTCATCTTCAATTGCCACATATTGCGGGAGGAACCCAGGGGGAGGTAATCAAGTCATGGTGGCAGGTCTTTCCTGTGCTGTTCTTGTGAGAATGAATAAGTCTCATGAGATCTGATGGTAATATAAGGGGGAGTTTCCTGCACAAGCTCTCTATTTGCCTGCTGCCATCCACATAAGATGTGACTTGCTCCTCCTTACCTTCCACCATGACTGTGAGGTCTCCCTAGCCATGTGGAACTGTAAGTCTAATAAACCTCTTTCTTTTGTAAATTGCCCAGTCTCAGGTAGGTGTTTATTAGCAGCCTGAAAATTAACTACTACAATAAATTGGTACCAGTAGAGTGGCACACTGCTAAGAAATATACCTGAAAACGTGGAAGTGACTTTGGAATTGGGTAACAGGCAGCAGTGGAAATACTTTGGAGGGCTCAAAATAAGATAGGAAAATGTGGGAAAGTTTAGAACTTCCTAGAGACTTGTTGAATGGCTTTGCCCAAAATGCTGATAGCGATATGAACAATAAAGTCCAAGTTGAGGTGGTCTCAGATGGAAATGAGGAACTTGCTGGGTACTGGGGCAAAGATGGCTCTTGTTATGTTTTAGCAAAGAGACTGGGAGGAATTTTGCCCCTGCCCTAGAGATTTGTGGAACTTTGGACTTGAGAGACATGATTTAGAGTATCTGGCAGAAGAAATTTCTAAGCAGCAAAGCATTCATGAGGTGACTTGGGTGCTGTTAAAGGCATTCAGCTTTAAAAGGGAAACAAAGCATAAAACTTCAGGAGTGTGCTGCCTGACAATGCGATAGAAAAGAAAATCTTATTTTCTGAGAAGAAATTCAAGCAGAATGCAGAATTTTGCATAAGTAATGAGAAGCCAAATGTTAATCCTCACGACAATGGGGAAAATGTCTCCAGGACACATCAGAAGTCCTCAAGGTAGCCTCTCCCATTACTAGGCCTGGAGGTCTAGGAGGAAAATGTGGTTTTGTGAGCTGGGCCCAGGGTCTCCGTGCTGTGTGCAGCTTAGGGGTTTGGTGCCCTGTGTCCCAGCATCTCCAGCCTTGCCTGAAAAGGGCCAATGTAGAGCTCAGGCTGTGGCTTCAGAGGGTGCAAGCCCCAAACCTTGGCAGCTTCCACATGGTGTTGAGCCTATGAGTGCACAGACATCAAGGATTGAGGCTTGGAAACCTCCGCCTAGATTTCAGAGGATGTATGGAAACACCTGGATGCCTAGGCAGAAGTTTTCTTCAGGCATGGGGTCCTCATGGAAAACCTCTGCTAGGTCAGTGCTGAAGGGAAATGTGGAGTGGAAGACCCCACACAGGGTCCCTATTGGGGAACTACCTGGTGGAGCTGTGAGAAGAGGGCCACTATCCTTCAGAATCCAGAACTGTACATCCACTAACAGCTTGCACTGTTCACCTGGAAAAGCCACAGACTCTCAATATCAGCCTGTGAAGGCAGCCAGGAGGGAGGCTGTACTCTGAAAAGGCAGAGGGAGGAGCTGCCCAAGGCTATGTGAAGCCACCTCTTGTATCAGCATGACCTGGATGTGAGACATGGCGTCGAAGGAGATCATTTTGGAGCTTTAAGACTTGACTGCCCTGCAGGATTTCAGACTGGCATGGGGCCTGTAGCCCCTTTGCTTTGGCTAATGTCGCTCTTTTGGAATAGCTGTATTTACCCAATGCCTGTACCCCCACTGTATCTAGAAAGTAACTAACTTGCTTTTGATTTTACAGGCTCATAAGTGGAAGGGACTTGCCTTGTCTTGGATGAGACTTTGGACTGTGAACTTTTGAGTTAATTCAGAAATGAGTTGGGACTTTTGGGGACTGTTGGGAAGGCATGATTGGTTTTGAGATGTGAAGATATGAGATTTGGAACGGGCCAGGGGAGGAATGATATGGTTTGGCTGTGTCCCCACCCAGATCTCATCTGGAATTCCCATGTGTTATGGGAAGGACCTAGTGAGAGGTAATTGAATCATGGGGGCAGGTCTTTCCCGGGCTGTTCTTGTGAGAGTGAATAAGTCTCATGAGATCTGATGATAATATAAGGGAGTTTCTCTGCACAAGCTCTCTCTCTTTGCCTGCCACCATCCATGTAAGATGTGACTTGCTCCTCCTTGCCTTCTGTCATGATTGTGAGGTCTCCCTAGCTATGTGGAACTATAAGTCCAATAAACCCCTTTCTTTTGTAAATTGCCCAGTCTCAGGTATGTCTTTATCAGCAGCATGAAAACAGACTAGTATGGTGTTATATATTGTCTCTATCTCAACATTGTATATTGAATTGTTCAGTCAAAGATAATCTGTTAAGTTCCCAAAATTTGAGATTTATAGAAATTCTGATTAAGAAATTATATCCAAGGAAACTTATGTGCACATTAACAAGACCAGGAGCTCCATAACATTTGAGATGCTATCATAATGAAATGAGACTTTTGGGGGTTTCCGTAAGGGATGAGTGAACTTTGCACATGGAAGGGATAAAAATCTCTGGGGCTGAGAAGGCTGACTGAGATAGACAGTCTATTATGGTCCCCAATGAACCACACCTTTTCATATTCACTTAGACTCTCCTTATGTTGCCAAAGGAATGTTGTAAAAATGGAAGAATGCAGCCTGAATTTAGGCTACATAAACTGTTGCAGATTTCATGTAGTTCTCTTGGAACATTTTAAACTGCCATATAAGAACTGTGAATACCCTGAGAAAGCCTATTCTGTGAGGAAGCCAAAATTTGTCATACAGAAAGAACATGTAAAGGGAAAGAGAGATTTTGTCCAACCTCCATTGTCTCAGTCATTCCAGCACAAGTGAGAGGCTAATAAGTTAAGCTGTCTTGAATTTCCCAGTCAAGGTGAGTGACCAGCTAAATGGCAGCAAGTGAATTATGTTTGCAGATGAAGGGCCCAACTGAACTCCTGAAACACTGTTCCACAAATTCCAGAGCAAAATTAAGTGGTTTCTCTTGGATACTAAGCTTTGCATAATTTATATGATAATACATCTGACTACATTATTGAATGTCATATGACACAAAACAATTAAAGAAAACTGTGTAATTCCATGGCTGCTATTATTTAAATGGATTCTTCTCAAAATAAAAATCTGTATCATATGAATTCATATGTTGCTACAATGCTTGATTATTTGAGTCATTATGCTTTTAAATAATTTTTAAATCCTTTGTTTGCACTACTAATATAAACGTAAACGTGAAAAGAACTGTGATTTTAACATTTTAAAGTTCCAAAGGCATAAAAACCAGATATAATTAAACTGTAAAAAAGTTCATAAACCATGATTTATATCTGCTGTATCATGACACCCCTCAGAGAAACAGCTTTACGTATATTTTATTTTTTGTCATCATAAAACATGAACCAATTTAATAACTGATATATATCTCATGTGGTCAGACTCAAACCATACTCTTCGTGTGAAATGCACAATTCATGAAGTTGGCTGGTACAACCAGTCCTATCTCAGGAAAATGTCCACAGGTTGACAAGTTAACTATTTTCCTGACTAATGGCCCTTCCGTGGAGAAATGAGTGACAGAAGAATAGATTAAACAACAACACATTTTATTACCTACAGTGCCTTCAAACAAAGTCAGATGTCAAAACAAATTCACGTGCCATAATAGAAGCTCAATCTCTCTTGAGCATGCAGTCAGAGATTAAACCTTGTAAACTACCTGCATTTCCTACAGCATGACCTTATAGTTATTTTTCATTATAAACACTTTAAAATGCATTCCCAGACTGTCCCCCAAGATCAAAATAAGTAATTAATAGTCGCTTTAATTATGATTTACATCATTTTTATGCTCATTATAATGTCAGTAATGTCAGATAGATTACTATTGCCATGGCAATCTGCAGTGCTATGAATGTGACCTAAAGTCAATACCAATTAGGCCTTTGCTCCAGGTTACATCAATATAATAGACAAATGAATGTAAAATATGGCACAGTTCTACCTTTGTTTTAAATAATTTTCTGGTCATCTACAAAATTTCTCCAAATTAAAATCTCATAAGACTATCCCTACTTTTAAATCAGGAATATATATCTTTTCCGCTTAAATAAAAACTCTTTCTAGATTATCCCACATTCACTTATTTCTCAGTTTCTTTCCATGGATCAATGCATAACATATATCTGAAGAAAAAGAGCTTTATTTAATTTATACATTAAAAAGTGTAAATTTATAAGAAAAATGCACATTTTTTACTTATAAGACAATGTTATTGATAAACTTCACATGATAAAATGTCTTTAAACATAAAAAGTAAAAATACTCAAATTCTATAAAAGAAGAAATGGCTTCAAGTTGCATGTTCAAAATTGTTTTTTTCATTTTATGCTGGGATGAAAGCTGAGCATTGGAAAATAATTGTTGCTACAAGTGATATGATATACTACAGTTTCTCATACTTATACTCATACAATATAATAAGTAGATTCATACTAAAGAGTAAAAACTGTTTTCATTAAAAATGTTGGTGTGTATGTCATATTTTATAACAAAAGTATTAAGGTTAAAGTATTGAATTTATTGTGATTTGGTTACTTTAATACATAAAGAACATTTAATTTCAATATCTTAATGATTGGAAAATTTTTAAAGCATACACATTAAATGTATTTATCAGTTCTAATAATAATTTTGTTTATAATATTCCTGCTATTTAAGCACATATTTAATTTTTAGCTGCAATCAATTTCCTGCAAAAGATTGTAATTTTAAAAGGGTCATAAAGCAGTAAGTCTAGGAAACTGTCTTAACAATAATATTGGTTTTAATAAAGTAGGCAAAATGCAAGCAACATACCAAGCGTAATTGATAAAGCTCTAAAATATATTCATATAGCTACACATAAGTCATTAAAATTCTTCTATATGATGATAGCCCATTTAGATAATACAATCATTGGCTTTACAGAGTATATTTTAAATGTTTTAGAAAGAAAATTTTTATGGTTTTAGTCTTCTGTAGGTATAAAGCGTTGGTTGAAACCTTATTGTGCATGCTAATACACATGATATTCAAATAAATCATAAAACTACAAGAGAACATATATATGCTAAATATTTTGGAGTGTTTTAAATTGTAATGAGTATTACAATCTATCTCTGTAGGAGAGATTAATATTTAACTAACAGTCATAGGTTAAAAAGGGGGAGGAAATTAACCCAACCTAGTGTTAATGCTCAGATATATACATGTAGACATATACACAGACTATTTTACATATATAGTGTAAATATTTATATGTGTGTGTAGTGTATTTTATATGTGTATGTGTGTGTGTGTGTCATTGTGTGCATATATGCACATATACACAATATGGTGCTTTAGCACCAGAATGTTTAGGTTTAAACTTCAGCCTCACCCTTTTGGATTACTAATGCATCAGGCTATTTACATACATTTTCCCACTTCATGTCTAAACTGAGGATAATTATAGTACCTATTATACAACTAAGGTAAATATATATGTATGTATCACACTTAGAATAATAAATGATGCTTGTAAGTACTACATTAGGCTGGGTCCAAAAGAACACCAAGGATTAATTAATAATAAAGTAAAATAAATAAACAAGTCAACAAGTCAGGAGTGTGTTTAATTTGTTTAATTCAATATTGTTTTTTATTAACCCTTTCAACAGCAGAGTACTAGCTCAACTCTGTATTTTAATGAATTTTTTTCTTGATGCTGTTTTGGAATAAATACCAGTTCTTGACATTATCTCTGTTGCATGTAGATGAGTAGAAGTTGAAAATGAATATCAGGCCACAAAATAACTATCACGTCACATCCTGATGGGTGATTGTTTGTAAGGTTTCAACGCGCCTGAATCAGGTCCAGCATTAAATATTCAAAGACCTCTAAGCACTAAATTAAGATTAATTAATCAAAACTCACCATGAGAAACTGTGGCATTCAGATGTGCTCTCTGCTTGAGCCCAGGCTGGACAATCTGTCCACCTCAAATCAGTTTCTGAAACATTGCCACTTAAATCTCTGCCTTTCTGTATTCTCAACTTTCATCAGTATTTACTACTTCTTTGAACTCATTGAAACAATTAAGGAAAAAAAGAGTCAGATTGTCGCTAAAAGAGGCTACTGAATTGAGGGAATCATTACACAAAACGAATAGTTTATAAATTTTAAAATAATTTTGTCAATCTTTCAAGTTCATTTCTCCTAAAGCAATATAGCTATGCTAATATTGTAAAATGTACATAGCATCACTAGTACTGCTAGCACTTGCCTGTTGAGTTACAATGTTGAATAATATTATGTGAAGTTTGTTTTATGTCCAAACAGAATTTGAAAGTCTCCCCTACTAACATGTCTAGTTCATAACATTTGTTTGCATGATTTTAAATTTTATTTAGGTCCCATACAAGTTTATGATGTGTCAAGTGGCAGCTGTGTCTCTGAGGGGTGCCATGATACGCCAGATAAGAATCACTCCTCTAGAATATAAACAATTGCATGGCAAAGCAATCATGTTCATAATCAAAATGCCATAGATATAAATTCTGAAAGAGTTGTTATATTTATATTTTTTATTAGTTTCATTTCAGTTTTATTAAATATACTTCATTTTTGAAACTCAAAAGTTACATGACATGCTCTTATAAAATAAGCTGTGAAAAATAATACTCTTTAAATAACTTTTTAAATCCCTAATAAAATATACAGAATATAGACTAAATATTTTTGAAATTTGATTATGAAAATATAATTATTGATTATATATGTGTGTTTGATTCAAACTCTTATTTAAAAAACAACAATTCCATATGAGTAGAACTTGCAGATTAGTATATACCTTGCAGAAAAAATGTTGAAAACATAATTTTCACATTCATATTTTGTTAATGACTTCTCTTCTGAAATTACAAGCAAATATTCTAACATTTTTGTGATTTAAAATGAACCCTTATCATTTCTGTTGGTATTATCTGCAAAGTAAAATAATATTTCTTACTGCATTTCACAGAAATAAAACGTAAAATCTCTACCCAACATTTTCAACTTTTGAAAAACCAAATTACCACCTGCAAAATCCAGTAATAAAATATAAAATGGTGTAAATTGCTTTGTATGTCCTGATTTAGTGGTAGATTTCCTTTAACTTCAAGAATAATGTAAATATTTATGTAATTCAGTAACATTGATATAAAATAACTGGTACTAAGTACAAATACATATTTTGGGTTTTGTGCATTTGCTAACCTATTATAATAGTTTTGCATATTCTTCTTTGATACCATCCATCATCTTTGATGGTATTCTTTAAGCGTCACCTTGCTTTTCTTCTAAGTTTTTCCACACTTTAAAAGTAGATTTATGAAAATAATCTATGGCTTTGTACATAGCATAAATCTCATCTTCTAAAGAGTTTAAAATAGATAGCAATATCCTTAATGTTTTCTCCTAAGGAATTCTGTTATGCTCTAGCTTATGACTACTTCTTCAAACTATACTCTTCACAACCTAATACCCATTTATCATGGCAAGTAATATGCTATCAATTTTGAGATCCTTATGCCTCTCCATATCAACCATGCTGTTTTAATGTCTTTATACTTAAAATTCTTCTCCCTTCTTCACAAATTCCCACCTACACTCTATATGCTTTGGATACTTCCAATATATTTCACACTTAAAGTTATGTGCCTCTTTTAGAAAAACATCATTTCCCAAAGTTCATACAGTTTTGCTGAACTATAATTGCTTTTGCAATTTTAATTTCAGTGAATTAAAAAATAATGTACCATATGAAAATAGCACAATATCTACATCATTGGGTATGTATAATTTATGTGATGTAATTTTAAATTTGACTGGCATATTTTTAAGAGTTCAATATATGTTACCTATTCTTATTTCATTATTAATGTTTATTTTCATGTATTATATTAACTTGCAACTACAAGAAAAAATAATTCTGTGTTCTTTTAAGAGAAACTTATAGGGAGAGAACACGTCATTTAGTAAAGCACTTTTATAAATCAATTGAAATAAAAAGAGAGTTCATGAGAGAAAGTAATTTCCTGAGGAGACAGGCAATACAAGATAGCTAATGCCCTCTGCCTTAAAAAAGAAAAGGAATTTAGAAGCAGCTTAGAGTAGAGGAAAGAGGAGAGTGTTGAATTGGCTGAGAACCATGGCAAACTGACTGCAGTACTTTTGAGAAATGGGATGTCTGCAACTGAAAATTAAATTATTTGTTTTGTTGCTATTCAAATCCCCTGTGACTCACCTCAAAAATGAACTTATGGGTTTGTGCAATACGCAGGGACAGGTAGTTGATTTTTGTCTTTTTTGGTTTGTTTATTTTGTTGGATTTGTCTATATTAATTATGAAAAGGGGCCAAGATCCAACTTCTACTCTATGCCAGATCAGAAATAAGGACAAAGCTGTGGGTTGGAGAATATACATTCAGACGGGAGGGAAAAAAAAGAGCTAGAGAGACCATGATATAACCTAAACCTTCCAGTATTTGGAGGAATAGTGGACAAAACATGAATAGGGTTGCTTTAAATTACATTTAGATTTCAATTGTCGGAGAAACCACAGCTTAAATCTGGATTACATTTACATCTACCAAAAGGACCATAAGAATGTTTTACATGTCTGCCTCTTCTATTAAACTGTTTGGTTTTGAAGAAAGAGCTGAGAACCTTTTTATACCTATGTCATTAATAACTAACATAGAATCTGGTGCAGGTGTTCACCCACAAATATGTGTTTTGAATTTAATCTATTCACTGTCAAACTCAGGAAAAATGATGTGACCATAGACTCATAACAAGTTTTCGTTTTTTACTATGATTCTCTTCATAAATTCACTGCCAACTTTTTGCTCCTGCCAAATCCTGTTTATATTGAGATATTGCTGATACATAGCAAAGTTTGTTTTCAGCGTTGTTTTTGTTCATAGATGGCATCATTTTTAAAAGCATAGCATCCTTTTTCTTTGTAATCAGGTAAGTTTAGCTGCTAAAATGTATGCTGAGAAGGCAGTACAGAAAAACAAATTTCATAGAATTTGACATATAAATTTCTTTGTAATAAAATGATAATTCATAATGAGTTTTAATATTTCCTCTATAGACTTAGGAATGTATATTCTCACCTACGAATTTAAAAATAAGAGATTTTTTGAAAAGAAAATTATTTCATAAATTCTCAACAATATGTGTTATGTGGGTAATCAAATTCATAACTATAAAAATGCAGTAATCTGAATGTGTAGACATTTATATTGTTGGGGTTTTATAACTTTTGCCATGATTTATATAGTTTTGTCACAGTACTTATTCCTGTTTTGGAAAAAAGGTTGATTCTAAAATATAAAAATTCATGTGATTTATGCTACTTTGCAAATAATTTTTGCTATGGAAAGAAGAATATTAGTGCCACAATTCCTTCTCCCAAAGCCCAATGGCATACATAATGACCCTATACATTTGGTAGCAATTTCTTATTTCCTGGTTTTGATTTTCCTTGATTTTAAATTCATAAATTTATATTATTAAAAGTAACAATATGCAGTCTCCCATCTTTGGGCGTATCCATATTGAGTTATCTTCTCTATTACATGGAAATCTCTTCTTTGGTGATCACCCTTCCAAGAAGCCTCCTGCCCTCTTCTTCAATCAGTAAAGTCTCATTTAAAGGCTTTCTGCCAAAGCATCGTTCTGGGACTTCTTTTCATTATTTTTCTTGGTTAGAACTACACTCCTCGGTATTCTGGGTTTTTTTCCCCCAATTTTTCTCTATTATTTGGCTTGAATATATCCCCATATAAATTCATTTAAAGGAAGAATGGAATATCAAAAACACATAATAGTAGGACATTTATTGGTACATTCATTTATATATTAAAAATAATTTCCCTCTGAATTATTTCCTCTAACACTTGGTGTACCTGACAGAAAATCTATTGTCAGGTTGATAGTTGCACTTAGGTAACTCAACTGTTTTATAATTAATTTTTTAAATATTAAGCTTATTGCTTATTCAATTTTAGATTTACAAAAAATTGTGAAGCTACTATAGAGTTCTCACATACCACACACTCAGTTTCTTCTGTCATTTACCTGTTACATTAGTATGATGTATTTGTGATATTTCATGTACCCACAGTGATATAGTTATTAATTTCATTAGTTATACCTAATGTCCTTATTCTGTTCCAAGATCCAATACAAGATATCACATTTTGTTTGGTTGTCATGTCTCCTTAGGCCTCTCTTGGCTATGATAGTTTTTTCATACTTTCATTGTTTTTGATAACATAGAGAGTGTTGAGGAGTGTTGGTTAGGGATTTACAGAATGTCCCTCAATTAGGATTTTTCAGGTGTTTTTCTTATGACTGGACTAGGGTTGTGGAATTTTGAGAGGAAGACCACAAAGATAAAGTGCCATTATCTTTCATTTATATCAAGGGTCCATACTATCAACATGATTTATGACTGCTGAGGTTGAATCGTGGTTGAGGATTGTCAAGTTTCTCAATTGTAAAATTATTTTTTTCTTATTTCCCTACTGTAATTTTTATTAAGAAGTCAAGATGTGCAGCCCACACTTAAGAAGTAGGTAGTTGTGTTCCACCTTTTTTGAAGACCAAATATCCACATAAATGATTTGGAATGTTTCTGCTTAGAATATCTTTGTGTTCCCCTTTATTTATTTGTTTATTCAATCATTTGTATATAACATTATATCAGTATAAACTTATGAATGTTTGTTTTCTATTTTGAATTACAATCAATACTAGTTTGTTGCTCAACTTATTTCAGCTTTGGCCTTTGGAAATTCTGTCAGTTAACTCTTTTGTACCTTTGAAACACTCCAATCTTTTTTTTTTTTTTTTTTGTACCCTTTTTACTTACTGGCACTAAAAGATGCTGTAGCATCACTTTGTGTATATTTCCTGCTCTAGTTCTGGAGCCAGACACAAGCTTTTATTTGGGTGTTAAAATTTATGAGTGAAGATGTGTGTTTCTCTAGAAGCTTTAATATTCTTTAATTTTGTCACACTGTATTGTAGGGTGTCTTTTTCATTCATATACTAATAATACAAAGCATTTTATTCTGAAGGCTTATGTCAGTTTTTATCTTTAGAAGTCTTTTGTTTTTCGTTGATAATTATCTTATTTGACTCTTCCTTATTATCGTATCCTTTTTCATGCTTTTTTATGAATGCATATTTTCTTCCTTTAACAATTCGTTTTTATTCTCCTTGATTATTTTTGTTTTTCTCTAACTGTTTAAATTGATCTCTCTACTTTATTCTATTAGCTTTTTCTTGTTTGTTTTTTCAGTCAGATTGAAGGAAACAAGACTTGGTTTATTTGACTAGCTGCTGTGGTTTTCCTTGGTTGCTATGTAAGTAGGTCTGCTTCCTGAATGGACTCCTCTCATGAACGGGAAGTTGGAGCTCCTTTTTTCTGAGACTGTGATTGAGAGCTCTTTAGAGTGCAATTTAGGAGTATTATTGTCTATCTTATGTGGATATTACAAGAAGCAAGTGCTGTATCCTGGAGAAACAAATGCTGACTTTCCTGCCTTGCTTTTTGTGGTTTAATTCTAACCAAGAGTTTAATTACTTCTGCTAGCAACTCTGTAAGCTGAAATGGACATGAATATTATAAGAAGTGACTGGAATGCTCTACTGTTGACTGCCTTTCAAGTAAATTCCCAATACTTTTTACTTCAGAGATCTTACAGGTTAACTTTGATAGGAAGATCTTTATGATTCTCTTGAGACAAATGACTTTCACCTTTATGAAGAGTCCTTATGCGATAATACTGTATTGTGGCCTCTTTCTTTTTTTTTTTATTATACTTTAAGTTTTAGGGTACATGTGCACAACGTGCAGGTTAGTTACATATGTATACATGTGCCATGTTGGTGTGCTGCACCCAGTAACTCATCATTTAACATTAGGTATATCTCCTAATGCTATCCCTCCCCCATTCCCCCGCCCCACAAGAGGCCCCGGTGTGTGACATTCCCCTTCCTGTGTCCGTGTGTTCTCATTGTTCAATTCCCACGTTTGAGTGAGAACATGTGGTGTTCGGTTTTTTGTCCTTGCGATAGTTTGCTGAGAATGATGGTTTCTAGCTTCATCCATGTCCCTACAAAGGACATGAACTCATCAATTTTTATGGCTGCATAGTATTCCATGGTGTATATGTGCCACATTTTCTTAATCCAGTCTATCATTGTTGGACATTTGGGTTGGTTCCAAGTCTTTGCTATTGTGAATAGTGCTGCAATAAACATATGTGTGCATGTGTCTTTATAGCAGCATGATTTATAATCCTTTGGGTATACACCCAGTAATGGGATGGCTGGGTCAAATGGTATTTCTAGTTCTAGATCCCTGAGGAATCGCCACACTGACTTCCACAATGGTTGAACTAGTTTACAGTCCCACTAACAGTGTAAAAGTGTTCCTATTTCTCCACATCCTCTCCAGCAACTGTTGTTTCCTGACTTTTTAATGATCACCATTCTAACTGGTGTGTGATGGTATCTCATTGTGGTTTTGATTTGCATTTATCTGATGGCCAGTGATGATGAGCATTTTTTCCCGTGTCTTTTGGCTGCATAAATGTCTTCTTTTGAGAATTGTCTATTCATCTATTTTGCCCACTTTTTGATAAGGTTGTTTGTTTTTTTCTTGTAAATTTATTTGAGTTCATTGTAGATTCTGGATATTAGCCCTTTGTCAGATGAGTAGATTGTAAAAATTTTCTCCCATTCTTTAGGTTGCCTGTTCACTCTGATGGTAGTTTCTTTTGCTATGCAGAAGCTCTTTAGTTTAATTAGATCCCATTTGTCAATTTTGGCTTTTGTTGCCATTGCTTTTGGTGTTTTAGACATGAAGTCCTTACCCATGCCTGTGTCCTGAATGGTATTGCCTCGGTTTTCTTCTAGGGTTTTTATGGTTTTAGGTCTAACATTTAAGTCTTTAATCCATCTTGAATTAATTTTTGCATAAGGTGTAAGGAAGGGATCCAGTTTCAGCTTTCTCCATATGGCTAGCTAGTTTTCCCAGCACCATTTATTAAATAGGGAATCCTTTCCCCAGTTCTTGTTTTTGTCAGGTTTGTCAACGATCAGATGGTTGTAGATATGCAGCATTATTTCTGAGGGCTCTGTTCTGTTCCATTGGTCTGTATCTCTGTTTTGGTACCAGTCCCATGCTGTTTTGGTTACTGTAGCCTTGTAGTATAGTTTGAAGTCAGGTAGCATGATGCCTCCAGCTTTGTTCTTTTGGCTTAGGATTGACTTCTCAATGCGGGCTGTTTTTTGGTTCCATATGAACTTTAAAGTAGTTTTTTCCAATTCTGTGAAGAAAGTCATTGGTATCTTGATGGGGATGGCATTGAATCCATAAATTACCTTGGGCAGTATGGCCATTTTCACAATATTGATTCTTCCTACCCATAAGCATGGAATGTTCTTCCATTTTTTTGTATCCTCTTTTATTTCACTGAGCAGTGGTTTGCAGCCTCTTTTAATTAACATAGTTTAAAAGCATGTTTATAGAATGCATTTGACTATTGATAATAGAGGTTCTGAGTAACTCTGACTTAGCATTTACAATTACCATTATTTATTTAACAGAATGTATAAATGTGGGATAACTTGTCTGTGCATGATGTGATACCTTCATTTTCTAGTCTGCCATCATCTGAGTGTAAGTGATGCTTCCTCACATGATCAGAAGAGAGCTGCCACAGGTACATGCATCACATTTACTCAACCATATTCATAGGAACCAGTGAGGCCTCTCTCTCTCTCCTTCCACTCTCTTTCTCTTTCACTTTCTCTCTCTCCTGCCACCCCCCTAACTTCACCTTCCCTTCTCCTTCTCTATTCTGAGGGTAGAAACAAATCCTAGTGTTGCCAGCAGAGGCCAGATAATATGTGTGTGCATAAATTGATCATGGGCAAAGTAGAAAGGGATACCGTCATTGATTTACGCTTATCATAGTTTCCTTTCCCAGGTGCAAACCTCCTTAGTAAAACTGGATTTCTGTTAGCAAGTAACAGTAATATGTAGGCAACCAGTATCATTGGCCACTAAGGTTTATCTATATTCTACCTCAGAAAGAATTATTGGACACTTTTCTCTCTACCTCTACCCTTTTTATTATTACTAACTTGTCCTATTTTATGACCTCACATTTTTATTCTAATGTATTTTCAGGTTAAAAAGGAGTCTGCCATTTTAAAATGGAAAGTCTGTACTATTTGAATAAATTTCCTCTGGGAACTAGAGTTCTGCCTTGCAGGAATTATCAGCCACATCATGAACTGAATAAAAATAGTAAAACCAAACAACGAAAAAAGAAATTTTCCATTGTATTCAGTAATGGCTCCCTGATGATGATAAAAATGTATCTACACATGAATTAGTATTAAAAAAAATCAGAATTTTTCTTTTTATTTTACATTTATTGTATATGCAAATTTGAATACTAGAATGTGTTTTTATTTAATTCATTTAGATGATTTTTTTCTACCTGGGAAAATAATAACTTCATTTCAGAGTTGCAAATATGCAGAGTACATGTACACATTTTAATATTTTCTTCTGAAAATCATAAAAATTCTTATTGATTATATTGAGAATGTAAGTGTTTTCATAAGTTATGCTACATAAAATATGAAATCAAACATTATGATTTAGTTGTTCTGAGAAATTTGTTTAAAAACTTAGCTTATTCACAAATAAATGCCCTCACCAAAAAATGAAATAATATACTTGATTAAATATATTTTATCATGTTGGTGTAATTAACAATTTAGAACATAGTCCCATATTAATGCACCAGTCAATATGCTCCTGAAATTAAATGTCATTCCCACTAATACCATTTCTTTGGGCTTCTAGGCCATGGACAAGTTAAAATGAAACAACTTAATGGGCATAATACATCATCTGATAAATTAAAATATAGCTAATTTTTTAAAGAATATAATTCCTACAGATAAAAAGCAATCAAAATGAGACAAAAGTAGGAGAGGAAATGGAGTGCTGCAACTTTCATGGATAATATACAGAAACATTTACATATGAAAATGCTTCAAGTATCAATGTAATTTTTCTTTGGCTTTAATAAAATGGTAACTATGGAAGGATCTTTATAAATGAAGGCTTTGAGCAGCTTAATTACAGTAACATAGAATCACCCTTTTAGTTGTTAAATAAAAATTGTGTAAGGAACTCTGTCATTATATTTTTAATAATGCATTCAAATTGAAATGTTTAGACACTTTTAGCATTTAGCAATTTTCTAAGAGTAAGTCATCAGGTTAAAAATTAACATATTTCTTCAATGCAGGATAATTTAGTTACAATTTACATAATTTACTTAACACAGATACTTTCTGAAACATTCAGTTTTTTAACCTTTAATGAAAATCTAATGTCTTAGTAATAATGTAGTATTCTCTGAAACTGATAATTTGTAGAAATTATCATGTAATTTATCTTCTTGCTTTCAGTAATCAACAAGTTTCCATCATTTTTGTGGAAGTATTAAGTTAAAAATATTGCTCCTCTAAGACTATGAAATCACTTTAGATTTTAAATATGTTTATATAGTGCTCTAAAATGCATACATTGCAAAGAGAACAATCACATGAATAATAACAAATTATTTTTAAAAGTCATTCTATTCAATTCTACTTCATTTTTTAACTTGCCTATGAAAGTTTTTTGATCACTCACAAGTCTCAGTAAATATTAATATGATATTTCTTTGGTAGAGCATTTTAACTGCCATATATTAGTTTTTGTTAGAAAAATAAAGTCACATAATTTACCAAATGAAATTGATGATTTCATGAAAAAATTGAGGTCAGAACACAATAATTACTTACATTTTTTCTAATTTGAGTTCTTTGTGAACCTGCAGATTTTTGAAAATCTAGCAAGAGTTTAGGCAATTACAAAATTAACATCCATTGAGCAGTTTAATACATTAAACATAATAGTCGAAAGTATTTGGGCCAAGCGCGGTGACTCACGCCTGTAATCCCAGCACTTTGGGAGTCCAAGGCAGGCAGATCATGAGGTCCGGAGATCAAGACCATCCTGGCTAACACGCTGAAACCCCGTCTGCACTAAAAAATACAAAAAATTAGCCAGGCGTGGTGACGGGCGCCTGTAATCCCAGCTACTGAGGAGGCTGAGGCAGGAGAATGGCGTGAACCCGGGAGGCGGAGCTTTCAGTGAGCTGAGATCGCTCTACTGCACTCCAGCCTGGGCGACAGAGCTAGACTCCATCTCGAAAAAAAAAAAAAAAAGAGAGTATTTGGACACTAGTTATCTAATATGTAATGGTAAAAGGGTTTTCTTCTTTAATAATTCTTAAGTTCTAACTCATGTCTGAGAATTTTATGATTTTAAGACATTGTTTCAAACAGAAAATCATGAAATAAAATTCTTAATAATTATGCTGAGGGCAAAGATTAGTAGTAGAAAATATGAATATGTAATACATTTTTAAGTGTAGTGGGTTGGAGAGTGATTCCCAAATATGTGTCCACTCAGAACCTCAGAATGTGACCTTATTTGGAATAATTGTCTTTGCAGATGTAATTAGGATAAGAATTACAAGATGAGGGATCATTTACATTTTGAGAGATCCTAAATCCAATGACTAGATTCCTCATAAGAACTATAATAAATGAGGACCTACAGAGACAGAGGAGACAGGAGAGAAGATTAAGTGATGAGAGAGGCAGAGATTATAGATATGCTTTCACAAGCCAAGAAACTCTAGGAGCTAATTTTAAGCTGGGAGAGGCACTTCCAGAGCCTTTAGAGAAAGGGTGTCATTGCCAGCACCTTAATTTCAGGCATCTGCCTGCAGAATCATGAGAGATTACATTTCTATTGTTTTAAACCACCAAGTTAATGGTAATTTTTTATGGCGGTCTGAGGAAACTAATGCATGAAGAATTGTCTCTTGATTTCACAGCACATTAAAAAGAGTAATCTTATTTTTTACCAAGCGAAAACATGATGTTTGTATACACACACACACACACACACACACAAATATATATATATTGTCTCATATATATATATATATATATAGTGACTCCTTGCCCACAAATCCATGATTTTCAAATCCCCCAAATCTGAAAACCTAAAGTTGTTTTGCTTTGGTTTTGGTAAGTTTGAGATCAACTCCACTGGGAGCATTGACTAATTGAATTTCCTAAAGTGATAAAAAATAATTATTTTGATTATACAGTAATTTTACATTTTATGACTGAAATGTGAAATAACATGTTGAGACACTAACAAAAATTTAAAATCAAAACTTGAATTAAAGTTTAATAACGTGATATTGTCCATATATACAAGGCAAATGATGTGATGAATATATTAAAATGGGAAAAAGGAAATTTCCCTAGAATCGAGGAAATATGCAATAGCTGGCTTTATATTGAACTTCATTCATCATTGATGAAGACTGTCTCTAATACTTTCTCATCCTTAAAGTATCACCATTATTTTATAACCCTGTCTTAATGCTGTTTAACTTGAATAAAATATTAAATTTTCTGTTTTTACATTTGTTTAATGTTTTAATCTTTCATCAATTTATTCACTTTACATTCTCAGAAAAAATATGTATATTTATTATATATATGTATCCATATATCTTTATATGCCAATATCTGCATGTGTACCTATATGTGTGTATGTCTCTGTGTATATTCAAAATAGGTTGCCAGATAAAAATATAGGACACCCAAATAAGCTTAAGATTTGCATAAGTAACACATTTTTAATATAAATATTCCCTAATTATTACACTGCACATTCTTATTCTAAACAACAAATTGTGATGGTATTAGCAAAATGTATAGCATAGGTACTCATCCCTCCACCGCACCCAAAAAAAAAAAAAAAAAAAAAAAACTGTCAGAATCAATATCGTGAGAACTCTGGAAAGTAGTTAAAGGTTAGCAGCAGCCAACCAAACAAACTTTTTAAATAGCACTTAAAAATGATAGAAAAGTTTTGTAGTGTTCTTACTTGTTCTTGCTGTTCCTCCACCTCCCTGCCTCAGTGACGGTCTTGGACATGGCAGCCCATGTTCCTAGAGTGGTCTGATGGTCCTTTGTTCCAGAAGTAAATTAGATCTTATTTCAAATAGTAGTGTTTGTCCATTGTGACATTCTGGGAGTTCCTTAAGGGACTCAGGCAATTTGCTTGCCTTTGTTTCATGTAACTTAGAACTCTCAGGCAGAAAACTGGCTGTACAGAGGGAATTCCTTTAAATGACTGTACAGAGAATGAATAACTCACTGCCACTTATGGCAAACAAGTAAGCAAGCTAAAAACCTGAGAGGAAAAGTTGATAATCTCTTTGAGAAATAAGGAAATGGAAAAGTTTCCACGTGTTCATACACGTGGTTTCAAGAAGCCACACACATGCTTAAAGTAGAACACATACTTAGGAAACACTATGGGATTCAGCTTTTACCTTTACTCATCTCTAGGTTCAGAACAAGCAAAAATTAAGACTATTGCATAGTTTCACGTGGTCTTGCTAGGTCATTAAAGGCGTGCCCCAATGACAGATAATCTGTAACTACTGAGTCAGGTTTTCTTTTTTTTTTTTTTTTCTTCTGCCTTTCAATTTTTCTTTATGTGTCCTTTATTTTCTTTCTTTCTTTTTATTTTCTTACTTTCTTTTCTTTCTCTCTCTTTATCTTTCCTTTTTCTCTCTGTCACTTTCATATCCAACATTTTAAGGAAATCTCTGCCAAACACTAGCTGACCACTATCTAAAAAACTTAGAGACTTCAGAAACCACTGATAAACTAAACACAACAAAGAATACAGACTTTATGAAGAAAGTTTAGAAAAGTCAAATAAAAATAAAATTACAATATACAGCAAAAAAACACACCTGGAAGAGAAGAAAATATCTAATGTTATGCTGCCACATTGTGATACTAAAAATATTTGGATTTTAGAAAATATTATAAGTTATATAAAAATAAAAAAGAATGGCCTTTTGCAGGAGAAGTTAAAGAAAGTGACCCCGAGGAAGCACACATATTGGTCTTCTAGACAAATATTTGAAATATAGTCTTAAATGTGCTCAAAGAGATAAAGAAAGCCATGGACAAAAAGCTAAAGGAGGCCTGGGGAAGAGTATCTCATAACATGTTTTTAAGTTTTACAGGTCTTCAGACAAAGAAGAATTTTAGCCCCAGATGAATCATACCCAGAGTCTTACCTGTACCTGATTTAAATAATATTTGAGTGTTCTTGAATTGATATTTAAATGAGTTGTTGGGCTAGAGTTGATGTTGGAATGATTTAAACCTTCTGTGGATTCTCGGATGGGATGAAAATATTGTGCATGTCGCAGATTGTTATCGGTTACATTGTATCTCCAAAATTAAATGTTCAAGTTCTAATCTGTAGTACCTGTAAATATAATCTTACTTAGAAATAAGATGTTTGTAGATAGAAACAAGTTAAGGTCATAATGGAGTAGGGTGGGCTCTAATTCAGTGACTTGTGTCTTTATAATAAGGAAATTTGAACAGAGACACAATGGTAGACAGCGCTAGCAACTGGAATGAAGTGTGTAGAAACCAAGGAAAGGCAAGGATTGTTGGAACCACCAGAAACTGGGAAGAGGCATAGAACAGATGCTCTTTCAGAGTTGCCAGAAAGAACCATCCCTGCCTACACTTTGATTTAGGACTGCTGTTCTCCAGAAATGTAAGATAATACATTTATGTTGTTTTAAGACATGCAGTTTGTCGTAATTTGTTACAGCAGGAAACTAAAAAAAGAATTAAAACCATTGCTATTAATGAAAGACATGCTTTTACATACAGAATGCACACACAAACATACAACTATTTATTAGGTTCAAAAAGTAAATTCAGAAAAGTTGCAGGGTAAAAGATTTACATGCAAAAATCAATTGTATTTATATATAAAAGCAATGACCAATCTGAAATGAAAATTGAGAAATCAATTCCCTTTACAATAACATCCTAAAAAAGCCTAGTAATAAATTCAAATAAGGAACTGAAAACTCATACAACAAAAAACTACAAAACATTGCTGAAATAACTTAAAGAGGATCCAAATAACTGAAAGGATAGCTCACGTTCATGGTTTGGATGACAATAATGTTAAGATTTACTTACTCGCGCAAGCAATCTACAGATCCAATGCAATGCCTCTTAAAATTTAAACAGCCTTCAGCTTTGCCTGTTTTTGTTTGTTTGTTTGTTTCTTTTTTTTGAGATGGAGTTTTGCTTTTGTTGCCCAAGCTGGAGTGCAGCAGTGCGATCTTGGCTACTGCAACCTCTTCCCCCCAGGTTCAAATGATTCTCCTGCCTCAGCCTTCTGAGTAGCTGGGATTACAGGCGCATACCACCACTCCCGGCTATTTTTTGTATTTTTAGTAGAGACGGGGTTTCACCAAGTTGGCCAGGCTGGTCTTGAACTCCTGACCTCAGGTGATCTACCCGCCACGGCATCCCAAAATGCTGGGATCACAAGCGTGAGCCACTGCGCCCAACTGCCTTCCTTTTTAAAAAAGAAATATAAAAGCCAATCTCCAAATTCATGTGGAAAGTAAGAAATTGTGAGTAGCCAAAAAAATATTGAAAAGAAATCAATATTGGACAAATAATTTCTCTTGATTTCAAAACTTACTCGAAGCTACAGTAATCAAAGCAGTGTAACAATGGAATACAATAGGCATATAAACCAATAGAATAAAACTTAGAGCCCCGAATTTATGCCAAATGTAGACAGTCAATTGACTTTTGACAAAGGTGTCAGTGTGGAAAAGAATAATCTCTTCAACAATTGGTATAGGCACAACTGGATATCCATTGTCAAAGAGTGAGGCTGGAACCATCCCTAACTCACATGGTATGCAAAAATTGACTCAGAATGGATCAGTGACCTAAACATGAACTAAAAGTGTAAACTTCTCAGAGAAAAACATAGGAGTAGATCTGCATTTAGCAATGGATTTAGCAATGGATTTAGCAATCATTTAGCAATGATGGATTTAGCAATGCTTCTTGGAAATGACACCAAAAATATGAGTAACAAATAATAAATTAGATTTCATTAAAATTGAAAACTATGAGCATCAAATGACATTGTCAAGATAATTAAAAACAACCTACAGAACTAGAGAAAATATTTGAAGCCAATATGTCTAGTAAGGGTCTAGTCTCCAGAATTCATATAGAACAACTTAACCACAGAAAGACAATCTTCTTAAAAATAAGCAAAGATTGAAATAGATATTTCTCCAAAGAAAATAAACAAATTGAGAACAAGCACATAAAATGAGGTTCAACATCATTAGTCATCAGAGAAATGCAGATCTCAATCACAAGGAGATACCAGTTTACACCCATTAGGTTGACTATATTAAACAATTTTAAAAATAAAAATAACGAGCATTGGCAAAAATTTGGAAATACTGCAACCTTTATATATTGTTAGTAGCAATATAAAATGGTAACGTTATTATTGAAAAGAGTTTTGCATTTATTTAAAAATTAAATGTAGAATTACCATATAACCATGCAATTCCATTCCTACATATATACCAAGAAAGAATAAAAAACAGGTACCCAAATAATATATGTATATAGATGTTCATAGCAATAGTACTTACAAAAGACAAAAGATGGAAACAGTCTAAGTGTCCATCAATGGAATAATGAATTAACAAACTCTGATAAATACATACAATATAGTATTTTTCAGCCATTATAAAGAATGAACTATTTACATATGTTACGTCATGGATGTAACTTTCTCTCACTCTCTGTGTTTTTTTTCTTTTCTTTTCTTTTTTTTAACTCATCAGCTACCATTACTTTTAATGTATTTTATATATGACCCAAGATAATTATTATTCTTCCAGTGTGGCCCAGAGAAGCCAAAAGATTGAACACCCCTGCTCTAAAGCATTATTCTAACTAAAAGAACAGTAGAGAGTGACTGTTTAATAGGTATGAGATTTATTTTAGGGTGATGGAAATGTTTTAGAAATTGATTTAGTTGGTGGTTGCAGAACACTGTGGATGTAGTAAATGCCACTGAAATGTACCTTTTAAAATGGTTAATTTCATGCTCTGTAAATTTCATCTCAATAAGGAAAAAAACCCTATTTGTTGTTTACTTGAAATTTCAATTTGACTGAGTATCTCGTGTTTTACCTGGCAATGAACATATGTATGTGTATACATATATGTATGATATATTCTCTGTATCCTTTATCAAAACACTATACAAAATTAGGCATTGAAAAAATAATCTTTAAACAGCAAATTGCTTAATATTGTCAATCTTTTAGTCAATTAAAATGACACAATCATTTCCCTTGCATATAATAGCTGTTTTTGTCTTTCAGACCTACATATGCTACTCTGCAGAGCATAGTTTAAATATCTTTATGTTTACAAAAAATGATTTCACAATTCTGTATACAAGTCACTGTTCTCTTTTTAATTTTTGTATATAGAAAGCACTGCTGTTAATTACCTTCCTGTACTCCTGTGCTACGTATCTTTTTCCTTTCTGTACTCCTATTCTTCACATGTTATTTTTATTACCAATGCAGCCTTAAATTTATGTTTTTAAATTGATGTTTTTGAATTTTGTTTTTTCAATGACATAATATCCTGTGGCCACTGCACCTGTGTTTCTTATATCTGTTGCCTTTTGGAGCATATAACACAATACCACCAGATGACCCAAAAATTATGGAGACAAGTAAAACAAAAGATTGAAGTTTTTATTTTGTTTTTCTTTTATTTTACTATAACTGACTTTACCAATAGTTTCTTTGTCCAACAGCATAAGAAATATAGCAATGATTTTACAATCTCTTTTTTTTCTTTTTATTATCATTATTATTATTATTATACTTTAGGCTCTATGGTACATGTGCGCAACATGCAGGTAAGTTACATATGTATACATGTGCCATGCTGGTGCGCTGCACCCACCAACTCGTCATCTAGCATTAGGTATATCTCCCAATGCTATCCCTCCCCCCTCCCCCCACCCCACAACAGTCCCCGAAGTGTGATGTTCCCCTTCCTGTGTCCATGTGTTCTCATTGTTCAATTCCCACCTATGAGTGAGAATATGCGGTGTTTGGTTTTTTGTTCTTGCGATAGTTTACTGAGAATGATGATTTCCAATTTCATCCATGTCCCTACAAAGGACATGAACTCATCATTTTTTATGGCTGCATAGTATTCCATGGTGTATATGTGCCACATTTTCTTAATCCAGCCTATCATTGTTGGACATTTGGGTTGGTTCCAAGTCTTTGCTATTGTGAATAATGCCGCAATAAACATACGTGTGCATGTGTCTTTATAGCAGCATGATTTATAGTCCTTTGGGTATATACCCAGTAATGGGATGGCTGGGTCGAATGGAATTTCTAGTTCTAGATCCCTGAGGAATCGCCACACTGACTTCCACAAGGGTTGAACTAGTTTACAGTCCCACCAACAGTGTAAAAGTGTTCCTATTTCTCCACATCCTCTCCAGCAACTGTTGTTTCCTGACTTTTTAATGATTGCCATTCTAACTGGTGTGAGATGGTATCTCATTGTGGTTTTGATTTGCATTTCTCTGATGGCCAGTGATGGTGAGCATTTTTTCATGTGTTTTTTGGCTGCATAAATGTCTTCTTTTGAGAAGTGTCTGTTCGTGTCGTTCGCCCACTTTTTGATGGGGTTGTTTGTTTTTTTCTTGTAAATTTGTTGGAGTTCATTGTAGATTCTGGATATTAGCCCTTTTTCAGATGAGTAGGTTGTGAAAATTTTCTCCCATTTTGTAGGTTGCCTGTTCACTCTGATGGTAGTTTCCTTTGCTGTGCAGAAGCTCTTTAGTTTAATTAGATCCCATTTGTCAATTTTGGCTTTTGTTGCCATTGCTTTTGGTGTTTTAGACATGAATTCCTTGCCCATGCCTATGTCCTGAATGGTAATGCCTAGGTTTTCTTCTAGGGTTTTTATGGTTTTAGGTCTAACATTTAAGTCTTTAATCCATCTTGAATTGATTTTTGTATAAGGTGTAAGGAAGGGATCTAGTTTCAGCTTTCTACATATGGCTAGCCAGTTTTCCCAGCACCGTTTATTAAATAGGGAATCCTTTCCCCATTTCTTGTTTTTCTCAGGTTTGTCAAAGATCAGGTAGTTGTAGATATGTGGCATTATTTCTGATGGCTCTGTTCTGTTCCATTGATCTATATCTCTGTTTTGGTACCAGTACCATGCAATCTCTTTATAATAGAACAAAACAAAGCGCAGAAGAAATGGCTGTGTGCATAAGCCAAACTTGATGCAGCGAGAGGAAGAGCTGGGGTTACATGACAAGCATATTAAAACATGATTTGAAATGAGACTTAGTAAATTTTTTCTGCAAGATGATCCTAGTAATAGGAGGGCGGCATGGATCAAGAGCTCTCTGCCCACTGTGGAAGCAGGACTAGCTGAAGTGAGCACTGGCTTAGTAGAAACCATAGTATTCAAAGAGTGCCAACAGTGGAATTAAAACATGAAAGAGATGAGCTCAGCAAGTCAGAGGGAACAAATCCTTTTGGGTACTTTAATTTTGGGAGGATTTTTTTTAATATTCTTTAAATAATTTCTAAAAGCAATAAAGTTAAAATTTAGAATTTTAACCCCTTTAAAACTATCTTAATTATAGTAAGAGAGCACATTAATTTTGCCTTTCCATTTTTCATAATCTCTGTAGGCTTGTTAAGAATGCTAAAAACAAAGCTAAATATCTGTCCTATCTTTGAAAGTAGATGTCATACCTTCTAAACATAAATCAGTGTTTTTCTATCTTTCACATAATATATTTTGTAGAAAACAGATTTTCCTTTTGAGAATGAGCTTGAATCTAGGATTTAGTGTAAGATACAGTACTAATCAAAATCAAAGTAGTGAGTGTTTATATTGAAGTGGTGATCAGAAGGTTCTATCTAAACCTTCTGAGCTTTACAATAAAATGCTATATATTTGAAAAAAACAGGTTGTGTCTTTTAATAATAATAGATGTATTTTAGTTAAATTCAAGTAAAGCTCATGCAATACAAAGCTTTGAGTTTTTAAAGAGTAATGGTTATTAACTGCTGTTTCTAGGATGGGCACAATATAAATATCATGACAATACAAAATCAGGGAATATAATTTTGTTATATACTCTTCTTAAAAAGTGCCACCTTCTTTCAGAGGATCTTAAAGTCCCTCTTTCATTGTTGTAACAGCAGAAATAATGCTGGTGCTATTTAGCCAACCCAGGTATTGAAGAAAGAACATAGGCAAGAAAGATCACAGTATAGAACCAGAATGATGCAGTGATGGCTCTTAGAGGTAAAACAAATAAAAGGCATTTTGCACAATAAAAAGGAGAAAAAATAAAGCCTTCTGTAGACATCAGTAGATTTGACTCAGCAATTAGAATTGGCCCTTTCATTTACCATAAAACATACTACTGTCTAAACATTATCGTGTTTAGTGTTATGGCCACAATGTTGAATTGGATTCAACAACCAGATAAAACTGATACCTGGAAATACTTAGATTAATACCATTTTCCCTATGCTTCACTTGATTGTGCTTCACAGATATTGCATTTTCTACAAATTGAAGATTTGTGGCAATTCTGCGTTGAGCAAATCTGTCTAACTACACAGGTTTACTCCTTATCTCTGTGTTACCTTTTTTGGCACTTTTTGCAATCTATTTTAAATTTTTCATTATTATTATATGTGTTGTGGTGATCTGTGATCAGTGACCTTTGCTGTTACTATTGTAATTGTTTAGGGGTGCCACGAACCATGCCCATGTAAGAGGACAAGCTTCATCAAAAAATGTGTGTGTTCTGACTGTCCCACCAAGCTGCTATTCCACCTTCTCATTCACTCCCTCTTCTCAGACCTCCTTATTTTCTGAGGCACAATGATACTGAAATTAGTACAATAACCCTACAGTGGCCTCTAAGTGTTAAAGTGAAAGAAAGAGTTGCATATCTCTTGAAATCAAAAACTAAAAGTGATAATGCTTAATAAGGAAGGCATGTTGAAAGCCAAGATAGGCCAAAAGCTAGGCCTCTTGCACAAAGCAGTTAGCCAAGCTGTGAATGCAAAGGAAAATTTTTGAAGGAAGTTGAAAGTATTATGCCAGTTGAACACAGAAATGATAAGAAAGCAAAACAGCCTTATTGCTGATAGGGAAAAAGTTTCAATGGTCTAGATAGATCAAACCAGCTATAACACCCCCTTAAACCAATGCTTAATCCAGAACAAGGCCCTAAGTGTCTACAATTCTATGAAGTCTGAGAGAGATGAGGAAGCTTCAGAAGAAAAATTGGAAGCTAGCAGAGGTTGGTTCATGAAGTTGAAGAAACTCATCTATCTCGATCATGTAAAAGTGCAAGGAGAAGCAGCAAGTACTAATGCAAAAGCTGCATCAAGTTATCCAGAAGATCTAGCTAAGGTAAATGATGAAGGTGGCTACATTAAACAACAGATTTTCAGTGTAGACAAAACAGCCTTCTACTGGAAAAAGGTGCCATTTCGGAATTTTATAACTAAAGAGAAGTCAATGTCTGGGTTCAAAGCTTCAAAGGACAGGCTGACTCTCTTTTTAGTGGTTAATGCAGGTGGTGACTTTAAGTTGAAGCAAATGCTCATTTACCATTTCAAAAATTGCAAGTCCTTTAAGAATTTACTAAATCTACTATTCCTATGCTCTCTACACATATTAACAAAGCCTGCATGACAGCATATCTGTTTGTGCTATGGTTTACTGTATATTTTAAGTCTATTTTTGAGACTTACTGCTCAGAAAAAAAGAGTCTTTTCAAAATATTGCTGTTGATCGAAAATGCACCTGGTCAACCAATAGCTATGGAGATGTACAAGTAGACTAATGTTGTTTTCATGACTGCTAACACAACATCCATTCTTCAACCCACCAATCAAGGAGTCATTTTGAGTTTCAAGTCTTATTTAGGAAATACATTTTGTAAGGCTAGCAAGATAACTACAATTAGAAGTGGAATCTGAAGATGTGACTGAATTGGGGCAATTTTGTGATAATACTTCAATGAATGAGAAGTTGCTTCTATGTATGAGTAAAGAAAGTGGTTTCTTGAGATGGAAACTATTCCTGGTGAAGATTCTGTGATCATTGTTGAAATGACAACAAAGGCTTTAGAATATTCTATAAACATAGTTAATAAAGCAGCAGCAGGGATTGAGAGAATTGACTTCAATTTTGAAGAAAGTTTTACTGAGGCTAAAATGCCATCAGCCAGAATCATGCTATAGGCAAAACATTCATGAAAGGAAGAGTCAATGGATGTGGCAAGCCTCCTTGTTATTTTATTGTAAGAAATTGCCATAGCCACCACAGCCTTCAGTAGTCACTACTCTGATCAGTTAGGAGCCAACAATGTCAAGCCACAACTCTCCACCAGCAAAATGGGATTCACTGAAAGCTTAGGTGATTGCTAGCGTTTTATAGTAAAAATTATTTTAAAATTGTGTACATTGTTTAGACATAATGCATACTTAGTGAATTATAGTACAGTGTAAACATAACTTTTTATGTTCTGAGAAACCAGAAACTTTGTGTGAGTTGCTTTATTGCAATATTTGCTTTATTTCAGTGGTCTGGAATCAAACACACAGTATTTCTGAGATATGTTTGTGTAATAGACAGAGTTACAATTAAGAAAAATAACAACAAAGTACAGAAGATATTACCATAGACTTTAAGAGACCTTAGTGGAGGTCTATTCTACTTTAGAGAGAAAATTTTATGATGCAGGAAGAAAATATGTGGGGTGGATTTCTGGGAGACAAAGCTGTTCTGCATAGCTAAACATGGGGTACAAGCCATGGGAAAAAGTCAAAGATGATATTGAAAAGGAAAGGCATGCTGTGAAGTGATTTTTATGCTCTGTTAAACATAAATTTAACCGGCCGGGCATGGTGGCTCACGCTTGTAACCCCAGCCCTTTGGGAGGCCAAGGCAGGCAGATCACAAGGTCCGGAAATCGAGACCATCCTGGCTAACACGATGAAACCCCGTCTCTACTAAAAATACAAAAAATTAGCTGGGCGTGGTGGTGCTGTAGTCCCAGCTACTCAGGAGGCTGAGGCAGGAGAATGGCGTGAACACAGGAGGCAGAGCTTTCAGTGAGCCGAGATTGCACCACTGCACTCCAGCCTGGGCCACAAAGTGAGATTCCATCTCAAAAATAAATAAATATAAATAAATGAGTAAATAAATAACTTTCATAAAAACAATGTAGTCATTGAAATTTTTTATCAGGAAATTAACAAGAATGGACTAGTACAAATTATTCTTTCTGTGATACGAAGAAAACATTTGAGTCTTGTGTTAAAAAAAACAAAAGAAACACGGGCAGAAAAAAAGGGCGTAATATCAGTGGGAATAGGGAGAAGTTCAAACATTTAAAAATCAGTAGAATTTAGTGAGTGGTTAGATATTGGCATAGGTAAAAGAATACTCAAAAATAACATGCTGGTTTCTGAAATGGTTGGCTATTTGAATGGTGGTAAAATTAAATGAAACAGGTCAAAGTGGGAGAAGCAGATTTAATTTCAGATGTAGCGAATTTGAGATGCCTGTGGCTCCAGCAAAGTAAGTTGATCTAGATGCTTAATCCTAATAAGCTGTAGACTAAGATATCAGTGGATTAAAAAGACAAAAAGTTTATTGTTCACTTGTGTTATATGCTCATTATGAATAAGCAGTGTTCTCTGGATTCCAGATGCCTACTTATTCCAGTGAGATCCATTCTGAATTCAAATGTTTTATGGGAAGAGAAGCAGAGGCTCTAATTATTCTAAAAGAGACACTATTTTAGAGGTACCATAATTATTGTGTTGGTGCATTAGAAGAAGCCTAGCGTGAGATCATCTATCATATTCTTATAAGCTCTATTTTGGTCTTATTCTCATTAAACATTCCTGCATAAGTCACAGTCGTTCTTAAGGAAGGAAGACTCTGCTTAATTAATGACAAACTCAGTAAAATATACTCCATATTTAAAAGTCCAACAGTAAAACTCTATAATTGACATTCACAAGTTAAACTATCTTCTAAAAGTAGAAACTGAACTTTCATTGAATCAATATGGTGTCCAGGCTCCATTTCACACTTTTCCATAATTAGAGTTAGCTGAATGTATTTAGGCCCTGGAATTCGTGCTGAATTACCAGACAAGACTTCCTTATCTTTAAAGGTAAATTATATTTTAGCACTTTATTGTGTTCTAATGTAGCTGACTTGAGACTATCTCAGTGAAGAGGTACTGTTAATGTTAAAAATTGAAATAATAACATTCAATTATTAGATATCTTAGCTTCTAGGAGTATGCTAGATTGCCATAAAGAATTATTCACCTCTTTATCTACCCAGGGGAAAATAATTCATTATGCAAAAAAGATGCTTGCACATGCACATTTTTGGTGGCCCAATTCAAAATTGCAAAAATGTAGAACCAACCCAAATCCCCATCTATCAATCAGTGGATAAAGTAACTGTGGAATACTACTCAGCCATAAAAAGAAATATAATAATGGCATTTGCAGCAGTCTGGATGGAACTGGAGGCCATTATTCTAACTGAAGTAACTCAGGAATGGAAAACCAAACATCGTATGTTTTCACTCATAAGTAGGAGCTAAGCTATGAGGATACAAAGGCATGAAAATAATGCAATGGACTTTGGGGACTCTGAAGAAGGCATGGGAGGGGGATGAGGGATAAAAGACTATACACTGGTACAGTGTACACTGCTCAGGTGCACCAAAATCTCAGAAATCACCACTAAAGAACTTATCCATATAACCAGACACCACCTGTTCTGTTCTCCCAAAACTATTGAAGTTTATATATATATTTCTCTATATATATGTATATGAATATATATTAATTATTCACCTCCTCTCCAAAGGCCAGCCATACATTCCAAGAAAGTCCTGAAAGATATAGTTTTGTTAAGACACATGAAAGACCTCTAGTAGATTAAGGTTTCCTGTGTGTGAATAAGGCTATGACACTTCCTCACTGTCTGATCTGACAAATTACCTAAGTTATATACCTCAGTTTCCTCACTTCTAAAATAAGGATGGAATTCTATGCGAAAGAGATTTTGTGAAGACTTTATATGCCAATTCATGGCAAATGCTTAGAGTTATAACTGGCATATAATAAGTGCTAATTCATATTTGTCACTGTTATTATTACTACTATCAATATTACAAGTATAGTCACTTGCCTCTCACCCAAAAACTGAAGGGTATCAGAAATACTCTTTCTGAACTAAATATCATCTGCAAAAAGATGATTAGCTATAAACAACTAAGGAAGTAAGTAGTTGCCAATGTTTGCATCATAGTTTGGCTCCATTGAAACATTTCAGACAATACAGTAACAGGTAAATGCCATCCATTACCTAAGGGAAGAGTTCATTATCAGGAAGATAGAAGCATATTGATCTGGGCATAACAGTGGTGAAATGATGACGTGAGCAAAATTTTCAGCATTGAAGTGAATAAAGAGCTGAAAGACTGCATTCACTTGAGAAATGCAGCTCTCATAGTGATTGCATTCACTATGGAAAAAGTATGTGCATGCAAGGATCATATCGCGTTTCAACAGAAAGAGGAAGATAATACTCAGAGAAAATATTGAGGTTATACATGCTTTTTCCAGAGGGCATTATGAGAATATTTTGGAAGGGCACAAGCAGAGGGGGTTGAAAGAAGTGAAACAAAGCTCAGAAGAGAGTGACTAATTAATTCGTAACTTGGTGATGGTGACCATTAATTCTTAACTTGGTGATGATGATGATAATAGAAGAATAGGAATGAATGCAGGAGGCATACAAAGAAGCCATCTCGGTATGGCACACATAAAAAAGAAACTGGATTGGACTGCAATTGTACCTAGCCAGATCAGCAAACCTTTAGTGCACTGGCTTTCAAACATGTTTAATCATGGCTAACGTAGGCAAAAATAAATATTCGGCTATCCCATTACATAGATTACATAAACATAATTTTAAAACAAAAATGTTAAACCTGAAAATGTTTCAAAATGTGTCAAAGAGATTATCCCAGAAATATAGCAATTTTTAGTTTCAGAATTCCAAAATTTAGTAACATCAAATAGTAGGTTCCTCTAAAAAATTATTTGGCTCTATATTATAAATAACAGCCTAAATACCCACCACCTAACAGTAATGATCAAAGATAAAATATATTACTTGTACTTGTAAATATAGTACTTTATAGACTCAAAAGTGTGTGTGTATATATATATATACACACACACACATATATACACATATATATACATATATATATACTGACATGGTTTGGCTCTGTGTCCCCACCTAAATCTCATGTCAAATTCTAATTTCCAATGTTGAAGGAGGGGCCTGCTGAGAGGAAATTAGATTATGAGGGCAGATATCCCTCTTACTGTTCTCATAATACTGAGTAAGTTCTCATGAAATCTGGTTGTTTGAAAGTGTGTTGCATGTCTCCCTTTGCCATCTCTTCTCTTCCTCCTGCTCCTGCCATGTAAGACATACTGGGTTCCCCTTTGCCTTCCACCATGATTGTAAGTTTCCTGAGGCCTCCCCCAGCCATACTTCCTGTAGTGGAACCGTACCTCGGTTAAACCTCCTTTTTTAATAAATTACCCAGTCTCAGGTAGTTCTTTATAGCAGTATGAGAACAGACTAATACAGAAAATTGAGACCAGGAGAGTGGGGCATTGCTATAAAGATAACTGAAAATGTGAAAGTGACTTTGGAACTGGGTAACAGAGTTTGGAACAGTTGGAAGGGCTCGGAAGATAGGATGATGAGAGAAACTTCAGAACTTCCTAGAGACTGGTTGAATGGTTGTGACCAAAATGCTGATAGTGATATGGACAGTGAAGTCCAGGCTGAGGTGGTCTCAGATGGAGATGAGAAACTTATTAGGAACTGGAGTATAGGTCACTCTTGCTACACTTTAGCAAAGAGACTGGCAGTATTGTACCCCTTCCCTAGAGATCTGTGGAACTTTGAACTTGAGTGAATTGATTCTGGGTATCTGGCAGAAGAAATTTCTAAGCAGTAAAGCATTCAAGATGTAACCAGGATGCTTCTAACAGCAAAATATCATATGCATTTGCAAAGAAATGGTCTGAAATCGAACCTATATATAAAAGGGAAGCAGAACATAAAAGTTTAGAAAATTTGCAGCCTGACCATAAGAAAAACCCATTTTCTGGGGAAGAATTCAAGCCAGCTGAAGAAATTTGCATAGAGAGGAAGTAAATATTAGTAGCCATGACAATGGGAAAAAATTCTTCCAAGACATTTTAGAGACCTTCATGACAGCCCCTTCCAACACAGGCTTGGAGGCCTAGGAGGGAAAAGTGGTTTCATGGGCCAGGCCCAGGGCCGTGCTGCCATGTGCAGCCTCAGGACATAGTGCCCTACATCATGGCCGCTCCAGCTCTAGCCATCGCTAAAAAGCACCAAAATACAGCTAGGGCCATTGCCTTAGAGAGTGCAAGCCCCAAGCCTTGGCAGCATCCATGTGGTGTTAAGCCTGCAGGTGAGCAGAGAGCAAGAGTTGAGGGTTAGGAGCCTCTACCTAGATTTCAGAGCATGTATGGAAACATCTGGAAGTCCAGGCAGTAGTATGCTGCAGGGTTGGAGCCTTCATGAAGAACCTCTGCTAAGTGAGTGCAGAGAGGAAATGTGATCTCCAATTGGACACTGCCTTGTGAAGCTGTGAGAAGAGGACCAATATCCTCTAGACCCCAGAATGGTAGATCGGCTGACAGCTTGCACCATGCACCTAAGAAAGGTGCAGGCACTCAATGCCAGCTCATGAAGCAGCCACAGGGGCTGTACCCTGCAGAGCCACAGGGGTGGAGCTGCCCAAGCTCCCTTTGGGAGCCCACCCCTTGCATCAGTGTGGCCTAGATTTAAGATATGGAGTCAAAGAAAGTTATGTAGAAGGTTTAAGATGTAATGACTGCCTACTGGATTTTGGACTTGCAGAGGGTCTGTAGCCCCTTTGTTTTGGCCAATTTATCCCATTTGGAAAAGGAGCATTTACCCAATGCCAGTACCCCCATTAAATCTTCGAAGTAACTAACTTGTTTTTGATTTTACAGTAGGCAGAAGGGACACTTGCCTTTTCTCAAATGAGACTTTAGGCTTGGACTTTTGAGTTAATTCTGAAATGAGTTAAGACTTTGAGGGATTTTGGGGAAGGCATGATTGTGTTTTGAAACGTGACAGAAACATGGGATTTGGGAGGAGTCAGGGGCAGAATAATATGGTTTGGTTTTGTGTCTCCACTCAAGTCTAATACCAAATTATAATTTCCAGTGTCGAAGGAGGGGCCAGGTGGGATGTGATTAGATCATGGGGGTGTATTTCCCCTTTGCTGTTCCCATGGTAGTGAGTGAGTTCTCATAATATCTGTTTGTTTGAAAGTGTGTAGCACTTTCTCTTTTGCCCTCTCTTCTCTTCCTCCTGCTCCCAACATGTGTGGGCTTCTCCTTCACCTTCTGTCATGATTCTAAGTTTCCTGAGGCCTCCCTAGCTATGCTTTCTAGACAGCTTGTGGAACTGTGAATCAATTAAACCTATTTTCTTTATAAATTTCCCAGTCTCAGGTAGTTCTTTATAGGAGTGTGAGAATGAACTAATACATATACTATGCACAGCACATGGTCATTTTGTTTTTGCTTTTAGAGCTTGAACAAAAGAATAACATGTAAAAATTATCTTTATTTTATCTGGTGGACTGTATGTTACATAAATCCTTTTATAGACGTTATTGAAAACCTAAATGGCATGTCTTAAGAAGGCTTCAGAGTCAACATTTGACATTAGTCATAAAAAGAATAAAAAATGTTTTTGAATTATATTAATATTTGTGTTCTATAATTAGGTCTATACATCATACAAAAATAACCTATCTTCTATTTTATTTGAATTTATTATAATATAAAAATTATATTTTAATATATATTCTTGATCATTAATTATACTGTAAAAATTAATTATACTGCGTTCTTATGTTTAAAAACACATTTATGTGGTTTTCTTAATACTGGATCCAAATTTTTTAACAACAGACAGAAACAAATAGCTGGGTTTCACAATATTACTCAGTTTCTGAGTTACTAAAATCTTCATAGGATTAAATAATTTGATTTTATTGCACTGGCGTCTTTTGATTATGTTGTTTGCTTTGTTATACATTGTCTTTTGAAATTTTACTTTAAGTTTTTTGTTTGTTTGTTTGTTTGTTTGTTTTGAGACAGAGTCTTGCTCTGTTGCCCAGACTGAAGTGCTGTCTGCTCACTGCAAACTCTGACTCCTGGGTTCAAGCAATTCTCAAGCTTCAGTTCCCCAAGTAGCTGGGATTACAGATTTACACCACCATGCCTGGCTAATTATCATATTTTTAGTAGAGATGAGGTTTCTCAGTATTGGCCAGGCTGGTCTCAAATTCCTGGCCTCAAGTGATCCACCTACCTTGACCTCTCACAGCGCTGGAGTTACAGATATGAGCCACCATGCCTGGTGTTATTACATATTTTATCATATTTCATCATTCAGCCTTAAGTGGATTTCTCTGTTTTGTACTCGACACAGTAATAATGAGGGATAACCCTATTTTTATATTCTGTGCAAGCACATGCAAAGATCAAATTTAAAAAGCCCTTTTTAGTTCAAAAATGATACCTGGCCAGGCACTGTGGCTCACGCCTGCAATCCCAACACTTTGGGAGGACGAGGTGGGCAGATCACCTGAGGCCAGGAGTTCGACACCAGCCTGGCCAACATGGTGAAACCCCGTCACTACTAAAAATACAAAAAATTAGTTGGGCGTGGTGGCGAGCATCTAATCTCAGCTACTTTGGAGATTGAGACAGGAGAACTGCTTGAGCTGGGGAGGCAAAGGCTGCAGTGAGCTGAGATTGCACCACTGCACTCTAGCCTGGGCAACAAGAGCGGAACTCCATCTAAAAGAAAAAAAAACAAAAACAAAAACAAACTTTAAATACCTTAACCTTTTTACGGAAATATATACCTGTTCTTTACACAAACATGCATTATAAATGTTGTTAGGCTCTACTTGTGCGCACAGAGGAACGTTAGGACTGAGTATACTTTATTCCTACATTCTGAGGACTTTTGGTAAAGAGACCGTGAGAGATGATAGTAGCATGTTTTTGTTTCACACAGAACCTTTTAGAACCAGAGTATTAATAGTAACTGTTTATTATATAGTAATCAACATCTACCACATCCCTGAAATGAGTCTTACAGACTCTCTTTAAAGAGAAATGTGATTCACACTCTTTTATGTGTATGCAAACACACATATTTTGTTATTGTTATTAAACTCATAAATTGACAATTTATTACTTATTTCAAGATTTATTTATTTATTTACTACAGCTCTGTGTTGATGATAGAGCATCTCACATATCATATCATATCCTACGAATCCACTCCAAATTTTGATATGAGAAACTACAACAATGATTTGAGACTGGGGCTAATAATACAACACCAAAAAGATTCAAATATAATCTCTAAGATTAGCTTTTGGTAAACTGTTCTCCATGCGAGATTTGTCAATAATTTTTAAAAATTGTTTTGCTTGTCCAGATATTTTGAGGTTACTCTGTTTTCTTTTGTTAAACTACAAAAACCTCAATTTAGGGAAAATCCGATATATGGTTATGAGATATAAATGTACTGGGATTATTTAATTTTTAAATAAATATTTAGATTTGATTTTAAAAGGGAAATTGAAAACAATAATTAAGATGTATTAAGTGAGCCTTCAAAAGTATAATTTAGTAAACGTGGAACTATATTTAAAATGTATACAGTTATTAGAAAATAATGCAATACTGATATTTTTCAAAGCAACAGCAACTGATTTTAAATATTTTAATTTAAATTCAAAGTACAAAATATTTTTAGATATTCACAAGCCCAAAAATTCAAGGTTAGTGAAAAAATGACATCTTATTAGACAGACAAAGATAGTTCTATATTATAATAATGTACAAAAAAAGTTTTTGTATAGGAAATAGAGAAGGGATCTTCAAGCAATTTTATTTATTGATGGGAAAAACTGAAAGAAATATGAGCCAGAAAGAAGCAAGCTGTGAAGAATGTTTCATATTGGAGAGAAATGTGATTTTTGAATAAGTGAGATGCAATAGAGAAGACAATGAGAAGACGAAGTGTCACATTATCCTATTGTACATTGAAGCATAAGTGAGTCCTATACTAATCTATTTCATCTACTGGAGGATAGATTGTCTATTATCTGAGGAGACCCTGAACCGTCAGGAAAAATTCAGTGTAAGAAGAATTTTTTTCCCTTTAACCTTTCAAAAGCAGACATAGGTCTTTCAGTCTGGAGTGCTTATGTGGCAATCAAATGAAGAGCCAGAGAGTCCTCAAGGAATAACTGCTGGGAAATGAACTCACTTAGAATTTATAGAAGTTATCTAAAAGCTTAGTGAAATTTAAACTCAAACAATAAATTACAGTTGTAGAATGCTGAGCCATAAAATAAGAAACATCAGATACAAATCATAAAACACACAATTATTCACCTTCCTAATGACACTGATGGTCGACATCAGGGGAAGAAGCCAAGGTCATTTCATTTCAATTTGGGAAAATCACTGGTCAATCAAGGCAGAACATATATATCCATCCATCATTCAGGTCCGGTAAATCCAGTCACCATGGGGAAAATGTTTCATAATATCATGTTTGAGCATTTACTCAAAGATGAATATTTGGGGCGGTAGGTAGAAGCTTACATCTCTGAGACACCAGGATGGATGCTCGCGCGCGTGCACGCACACACACACACACATCAGGTATTAGGTATGTTTTTCAATGTGAGTATAATATTTATAAAGGTTAGATTTATACCCTGAGAAATAATGGTTCATTTTATAAATATTAATAGGTTCTTAAATTTTTCAGTTTTCTGTTTTATAAAATTTAGAAAATATGAAGAACCTCAGCCTATAAAAATATACTTCTGGCCGGGCGTGGTGGCTCACGCCTGTAACCCCAGCATGTTGGGAGGCCGAGGCAGGCGGATCACAAGGTCAGGAGTTCGAGACCAGCCTGGCCAACATGGTGAAACCCTGTCTCTACTAAAAATACAAAAATGAGCCGGGCGTGGTGGCATGAGCCTGGATTCCCAGCTACTAGGGAGGCTGAGGCAGGAGAATCAATTGAACCCAGGAGGTGGAGGTTGCAGTGAGCCAAGATCGTGCCACTGGACTCCAGCCTGGGCAACAGAGCAAGACTCCATCTCTTTCTTTCTCTCTCTCTCTCTATATATATCTGTGTATATATATATATATATATATATTTTTTTTTTTCTGATATGCCCTAATCTAGAGGGTTTTTTCTTTTTTCAGGTAGATTAAAATACAGGAAACCTTATGGAATCCATTCTTAATGGACACCATTTCTTTTTGATTCTGGGATATAAACTCTACTGTTTCTTTTTATATAGAAAATAAAGAAGGGCCTTTACTGTATAAGTTAAATGCTTGAAGAGGGTGATAAGTGATTTCATTGACACAATCATTGGATAGATATCAGTTTATCACAAACAAAAATGTACTAGGCACTGTTAAAGGAGCTGGGTTTAGGAAAGAAATGACATAGCACCAGGCTTCATAGAACTTACATCTTACTATGAAGGATATGTGGAAGTAATTACAAAATAACAACAAAAAAGATCAAATTGTTTGTTCTAAGAAAGAAATTCTGAAGAATATTATAATGGGAAAACAAAAGCAGCAATAAGGATATTTTTCATGAGTTATTTGATAAATTCCTTGTGGAAAAATAATATGTAAACTGAGGCATGAGTCCCGAAAAATGAGAAACTGTGAGCCATGGAAAAGGATGAGAATGTGCATTTCACGCCTAGGACCTAGCAAGGACAAAGGTTCTGCATTAAAGAGTACTTAGCTTGTTAAAGGATTGTGAGAAGAAAAAGAGTATATTAAGTTAGCATGAGAATGGAGAATGGCACAAAATGAGGTTGGGAAAAAAATTGCCCTGTAAAGAGATGAAATTTATTTTAGGAGCAATGGCATATAACATGACCTTCTTTCCCTAAAATCTCACTCTGTGTATACTAATGCTTGGAATGGAAGAGTGCAAAATAGGAGGCTATCTCAGTAGAGTGCAAAATAGGAGGCTATCTCAGTAGGCAAAAAATTATGGACATCCACAATAACTATGGGTATCTAAAAAGGAAAGTAATTGACATAAAAAAAGCATTTTCATTTAGTCAATATATCAAAATTTGTTGTGATGAACAGCTAAGAGTAAAAATGGAGGCTACATTACGCATTAAACGTGAATTTTTTCTTTAAAGAAAAAACCTGAACAATATTAAACACAATTCACATATTTTAATGAGCATTAAAATACAGTCTACACTTAAAGACATCAAGAGAAAAGATAACAAAATGAATTTATAAGGCAAACAATAAAACCAATAATTTTAAGGAAACGATGAAACCTGTGTGCAAACTAACAAAACATGCACAGACGTGGGCTTAAAATAAAAGACCTTGCTGAGAAAACACTATTAAAACCGCAAAGCTAATTATCACCTGTGTTCACCCCATTGTGCTCTGCATCTGATGAAGAAACTTACACATTATAATATGGATTTTATAAGTACCAACCAATAAAGACAGAAAATAGAGTGAGAACATTAAAACTGAGGAAAGAATAGGCTGATTTGCAATAAATTTGCCAGTAAAAGGAGAGAACAACATGACCTTAATGTGGACGCGGGAATAGGGAGGTCATTGTATTAGTCTCTTATTGCTGCTGTGACAAATTACCATAAATTTAGTGGTGTAAAATAATATCAATTTATTATTTTGTAGTTCTGGAGTGTAAATGTCCAAACTGGGTTTCTCTGGGCTGAAATTAAGGCATCAGCAGCTATGTGATCCTTTCTGAAAGTTCCAGGTAAGAATTCATTGTCTTGCCTCTTCCAGATTCAAAAGGCTGATTGCAAAGCATCCTCTCATGTTCAGAGCGGCAATGGCAGGTTGAGACTTCCTCACGTAGCATCTCTCTGACACTGGCTCCTCTGAGGCACTCTTCCACATTTAGGAACTCTTGTGTTTACCTTGGGCCTACTATAATAATCCAGGATGATCTTGCTATTTTAAGGATTTCCCATTTTAATTCTATCTGTAATCTTAATTCTCCTTCACAATGTGAGATACAGGTTCAGGCAAGTATAACTTGTAGTATATGGACATCTTTTGTTGGAGAGGAGGATGGCATTATTCTGCCTATTATAATTATTTTGGGTGAGTAAAAGGCATATATTATTATTTTATGGAAAAACAGTAGAAACAAAAAATAATTTTAAAATGAACATTTAGTTAAGTGAGAGAAAAGTAAGGACAGAGTGCAGGGCTTATTTTTGCAAAGAATGAAATCTCTAAATCCTTAAAAATGTCTTACATGTATTTAGACACCCAGCTCAAATATCAACACTATCCTTATATAAAACTTTTTTTGAAAATGTGGCCCATATACATGATGGAATGCTATGCAGCCATAAAAAAGGATGAATTCATGTCCTTTGCAGGGACATGGATGAAGCTGAAAATCATCATTCTCTACGAACTAACACAAGAACAGAAAACCAAACACTGCAAGTTCTCACTCATAAGTGGGCATTGAACAATGAGAACACATGGACACAGGGAGGGGAACATCACACACTGGGACCTGTCAGGGGATGGGGGGCTAGGGGAGGGATAGCATTAGGAGATACACCTAATGTAGATGATGGGTTGATGGGTGCAACAAACCACCATGGCACGTCTATACCTATGTAACAAACCTGCACATTCTGCACATGTATCCTAGAACTAAAGTATTAAAAAAAGTGTAAATCAGAAAACTTATATTATTTCTATAATTATTAAATGAATATAAATAGTGGCTTTCTTATTTTTTTTTCTTTTTATTATTATCATTATTATTATACTTTAGGCTCTATGGTACATGTGCGAAACGTGCAGGTAAGTTACATATGTATACATGTGCCATGCTGGTGCACTGCACCCACCAACTCGTCATCTAGCATTAGGTATATCTCCCAAGGCTTTCTTATTTAAAAAAATTTTTTTAATCTTTTTATTTTCTACTCTGGTAATACATAATAATTATTAATCACTTAAAGTACTTTGTCAAATATATTAATTAATTGAATACTTGCTGTTTTAGTCAAAAGTGTTCTAAATACTGTGAGTAAAAGAAGAGTGAGTCATAAAATTTTGCACTAAGACATTTACAAATTTATAGAAATATTATCATTTATTTTAAAATACATATGTAAAATCACATAAAGATAAATTTGTATTCAATTAAAAAGAAAAATAAAATAGTCACAATTTCAGAGTCTAAGTCTCCAAATAAAGGAAGTCTATGGCAATTGTTACATGAAATTTGGACCAAATTAAAGATGGCCAATCTAATTCCTTTTACGTTGCATCTAATGTAGAAAATGATGTGCTTGTATGCTTCAGAAAAGACCTGATAAACCCCATTGTCAAATGGAAACTTGAGAAAACTAAGTATGGTAGACCAAATTATGGACCCAAAGATGTTCATGCCCTAATCCCTGGTACTTATGAATATGGTTGTTACACGAAAAGAGGAATTTTGCAAATGTAATTGAAGATACATACCTTTAAATATGGAGATAATCCTAGATTATCCATTCAGATCAGCCTAAATCTAATCACATGAGCCCTGAGAGACAGAGAACTTTCCCAGTCTGGTGGCCTCAGGCATGAGCCAGCAAGTCAAGTCAGTGATTCCATGTGTGAGGGTTTTACACACTGTTGCTGAATCTGAAATAGAGGAAACCATGTGCAAGAACTTGAGAGAGGTTTCTAGAAACTAAGAGAAGCCACCAGCTAACAGGCAGAAAGGAAGCAGTAATTTCAGTTATATAGCTTCAAAAAAAAAAAAAAAAGAAAGAAAGAAAAGAAAAGAAAAAAGATTCTACCAATAATCTAATTAAATTCAAAAAGTGATTTTTGGACTGGGTGCGGTGGCTCACTCCTGTAATCCCAGCACTTTGAGAGGCTAAGGCATGCGGATCATGAGGTCAAGAGATCATCCGGGCCAACATGGTGAAATCCCATCTCTACTAAAAATACAAAAATTAGCTGGGCATGGTGGTGCGCATCTGTAGTCCCAGCTACTTGGGAGGCTGAGGCAGGAGAATCGCTTGAATCCAGAAGGTGGAGGTTGCAATAAGCTGAGATCATGCCACTGCACTCCAGCCTGGAGACAGAGTGAGAGTCTATCTAAAAAAAAAAAAAAAAAAAAAAAAAAAAAAGAGTTTTTCCCAGAGCCTCTCCTAACTGCCCAGCCACCTGAAAGCTACCTTAATTTTTGCCTTATAAACATTGAACAAAGACACTAGTTTGACTTCTGACAAACAAAACTGAATTGGTGTTGCTTTAAACCAGTAAGATTTAAAGAATAATAACAACCTTAAAATATTATCAAATGGAATGAAATAAAACAGAAATAAATAAAATATCCTTAACAGAAATACCTGTGAAATGAAATAATATTCAGGGAAGATGAGTATCACCAACATAAACTGAGTGACAGAAGCCAGAAACAAAATAACAAGTAGTGTCTGAGTCCATTTGTATGAAATTCTACTATAGAAGGGGTAACATTTACCTCTAATGACAGTAGATTGATGATTGTCTGAGATGAGGTTGGATGTGGGGGGCAATTGCAAAAGGGCACAATGAAATATTTTGATGTGATGGAGGATATATTCTGTATCTTGATTATGGTTCTGGTTACATGGGTGAATACATATTTTCAACTAATCAAACTGTACAATCAAAATGGATTTGTTACAGTTTATGCATATTATACTTACAAGCCTCTCTTTTTACATGCCACTCTCCAAACTCTTCTCCACATTAAAAAAACTATTTTAAACTATAAATTATATCATCTTAATTTACGCTTTAACAATGTTCAATGCCTTGTCTCAACCCATTTGAATATATTATTTTCATCTCTTCTTCCCATACCTGCAACACTCTAATAGACATAATTTCATTTATTTGAAATCACTGACATCACCTCTTCATTTTGGTCTCCTCTCCCACAAATAGATGAGAAAATATCTGCTATTTTGATCATTTATCCTTGTTTCTTTGGTCCTTTTATTGCATATATGATGGATTATATTTACATCTTTATTTGACTAATTTTGTACTGTCTGCACTTTATAGTAAGCTGTATATGTCAAAACAGTTTTTACATTCATTTTTCCTGCTGATATGTATTCAGTGCCTAACACATTGTGTGCCATATATGTTTTGAAATAACTGTTGAGTGAAACATTAGGAATTGACAGAAGTAAAATAAACCTATTTTAATTATCCTTAGCTCTGTTTAGTTGACAATTTATCTCTGCAAAGTTATAAGTACCTTTAGAGCAGAGGTTATATCCTATTTCTTCACCACTATATGATCAAGATCAGACACCTAGATATTTGATGAATGTGTTTTTCAAATATTAAATGAAAAAAATGAATTCAATAAACTAAAACTATAAATGTAAAAGTTGTAATCATTTTTCTTCAACTCTCATTTTTTTAAATTAAAAAAATGCAATCTGAAAACATTTTCAATTGTGACAATACAATAACATATATTTTTAAGATTAGTCCATAAAAATGCCTGTAAAATATACATGTTTGTTATCGGTTGCTGTAATAGTCAAATAACTATGCAGCATTAATTTATAATGAAAATTATCAGTCTTGTTAATATAAAGCCTTTTTTGTTATTTAAGGAACAATTAGTGGAAATTCTGTAATAACTTCAGGTGATTTATCACCAAGAGAATGATGAAAATGGAAAATGATACAGTTAATTGTTTAAAACATAGAACTATCATATATGTCTCATTTGACTGGTTAAGTAAAATGTCTGCCAGTGTCATGAAAGTGGAGTAAAAATGTGTTCTAAATATTTTGAAAGAGAAGAAAATACTCAGCCTACATTTTAATGCTGTATAATTGATTGTGCTTATAAGGGTTGTCTTGAAGACGTTTATACATTTTATTTTATATGTTATGGTAGTATTCTTAGGTATGGGCAATATCTTGTGTCTAGAGATATCAAGTTTTATTAGCATCCACCTTCAAGTGTAAGGTGTTCATACATTAGGTCATGGTAATATTCCCTGAGGAATCTGGCACATTATGCAGACAATGATAATGACTGTAATGTTCTTTTGACAAGGAAGTGTCACACCATAAATGTGTCATTTAGAATTCTTCATTGAATAAGATCATCACTGACAGAGCATTTTTGTTTCCCTTTTAGAAAATGACCTCATAAATGTCTTCAGGTTTCTGTGTTCTGATATAAATGGCACTTCCTACTGAAACATGAGCTTTTAACAGATCATTCATGAGTACTCTGACAAAGTAAGGGCTATAGACACCCTTACAAGCACAATAAGAGTCCAACACTTTCCCAGGAGAAAGCAATTATAAGGGCGAACATATCCATCAAGAATGGTTTCAAGAGTGTTCAAATATTGCAATGTACAAATTTATTATTTTTAAACTATTTGTTGAGTTCCTTGCATGCTCCAGGCATGATTTTAGGTGCAGAAGTTTTTTTTTTTTTTTTAAGCCAATATATTTTTTAATAGAAAAAGAGATCCGACGGAGAAGTGATGTATTCTTCCAAAGTGGCTGTGGGGGAGATGCAGCAAAGTTGTCAGGGAAACCATCCATTGAAATGTATGAATATAAATTCTGGATGATGAATATAAATTATGTAAGTGGAAATGAGGAATGAATTGGGTGGTGTCATGTGTGAAAATTATGAAGCAACATCTAATAAATCGAAGAAGTATTGGAACTACAAGATACCCTAGATTTAAATTCAATAAATAAATTATTGGAGTCTTCTAACTTTGAGGGTATTCTTTGCACACTTTTATTAATGATCACTTAGGTCAACACAGTGTGGGTTAGGATGATAACGTGGACTCTGTTGTTCTAAGTTGCCAATTTGAAAGCTTATTTATTAAATAAAATCCCTAAGCTCACCTATTATATCCTTTTTCAACATGATTCCTAAGATAGAATTTGCATATAATAAAATGCATCTATTTCAAGAGCACTATTTTATTTCTGACAAGTGTGCATACTCAGGTTTCTACTACCGCATTCAAGGTGTTCAAATATTCATCAGCAGTGAGGCCTCCTTCTCTCATGTGATGTTATGTGTGAGTTCATGGGAGAGTATGCTCCATGGGACTATTGAATTTCTTCATATAATAAGAGTGAGACACTGACTTACCTTTATTCCAGATCGACTTTTAAAGGTTATTTTTTTTTTTTACAACAAATGGATTTACAGGAGAGAGAACCTTCCCTAAGAATAAATGGCAGGCATATTTGCTATCATTTTCGATAAAGTTAATGTCTTCCACCAAAAAAAAGGACAGGCATGTGTATTGCCTATTTTTAAAGATTCAAATTCCCTAAGCTCAGAGTCCCCCACTATAACACAGCTGAGTGTGTGCAGGTGTCATCTAACCCTCCTCTCCAAGCCATGTGGGAACTGGCTCAGGAAACTTCAGGCTAAAATGCTAATACTCTGTCAACTGCTATTTTATTTCGGTGAATAGTAAATTAAAATTTGTCCTTTAGAGATTTCCCTTTTTTTTTTTTTTTTTTTTTTTTTTTTTTTTTTTTTTTTTTAGGCGGAGTCTTGCTCTGTTGCCCAGGCTGGAGTGCAGTGGCGCGATCTCGGATTACTGGCAAGCTCCGCCTCCCGGGTTCACGCCATTCTCCTGCTTCAGCCTCACGAGTACCTGGGACTGCAGGTGCCCGCCACCACGCCCGGCTAATTTTTTGTATTTTTAGTAGAGACAGGGTTTCACCATGTTAGCCAGGATCCTTTAGAGTTTCTCTCCTTTATGAGTATTCGAGAAACAGCAGCTGGCTAAATTATTAGCTGGCAAGTATATAAAACCTCAGACCCTTCACAGTCCTTGCCAGTTTTGGTGACAATGATGAGATCCTGAAAGAAGTATGGCTTCCAGAAGAGGAAGTTTGAGGATACACAGGCCAAGTAATGAGATTTGAGGGAAGGCCAGGGAAACAGGTAAAGAACATGTTTGTTAAATCGTATACTCAATCAGGTAATAAGTTGTCCTCTAATTTATTGTATTCTAATGAGGAAGAATTGAGGAGGTGGGTGCTGGCAAATTACTGGAAAGCAGATTCGATTGCAGATGTTGCCAAAATGGTGCTCTGGTTGTTTTAAACCTATGCAGGATTGGAAGCCTTTCTTGATAATTTGGTGTTCAATCTCAGGTCCACCTATTTCGGCCACAGAGTTCTAAAATGTGTCCTAAGCTGGAAGTAGTTTCTGATCCTTTTTCAGACAAAATTACATACATCCATGTACACTGCTTGCAACAAGATGAAACTGCGTGACTGCTCTGGGGAAGAAACCAGGCAAATTATTAGAACTTTGGATAGTTTGTTTTGCAAATGAGGGAGCATAATGTGTAATGCGTGTTAATGAAAATTGCGACAGCTGAGAAGTCTCATTACGTAATCCTTCCTACAGTTTATCACACCTACAGTCCATCTAGTGCTAAACTAAGCACTAGAAGACAATAGTAAACATCTCAGAGATTGTTTGTTCATCCCAGTGGGACCTAGCTGCTACATCTTCTCAGGAAGATTTCCTGAGACAAACAAATTTTTGTAGGAAAATATAGATGGTGGTATGGACTAATAACTGAGATCTTGTTGCCCCAGACTAGGTTTACTATGCTGATTAAATTGACACACTAAATAATGAGAAACTGATGCAAAGAAATCTAGGTAAAATCTTGATGACCTTCAGCCATGAAAAAGTTCCCTAGTCATTATATTGTCACTAGGCAAGAAGTAAAGAAATACTTTCACATTAATGGGGCTGCAAATGCCCCCAATTTGCAGTCATTGGTAAAGTTTCTGCAGTGTGAGCCAAGTTTATATAAATTACAGAGCACAAACTTGTGGTTCCAGCCAGAAAGTAATGTAGCTATAACTGTTTACAAAAGTTTCACAAAATTCCCAAGGCTAAAATAGAGTGACTGCCATGAATACCTCACACCTGATAAAAAGTGAATGGCAGGTCAAAAATAATTGAAAGTTTCTTTGGTTGAATCATGAGCCTCCACTATACCAGTTGCTACCAAAAGCATATCTAAATGATTGTTGAGGATCTTGGAGCTACTCTCTTCCTCCATACTCCTACCAATCCCTCTGATATGGTTGGGCTTGTGTCCCCACTCAAATCTCATCTTGAATTGTAATTCCCAGGTGTTGAGAGAGAAACCAGATGGGAGGTGATTGAATCATGATGGCGGTTTCCCCCATACTGTTCTCGTGATAGTGAGTTCTAATGAGAGCTGATGGTTTTATAAGCACCTGGCATTTCCCCTGCTCACAGTTCTCTCTCCTGCCTCCATGTGAAGAAGGTCCTTGCTTCTTTCACCTTCTGCCGCAATTGTAAGTTTCCTGGGGCCTCCCCAGCCATGTGGAACTGTGAGTCAATTAAACTGCTCTTCTTTATACATTACCAGTCTCGTGTAGTATCTTTATAGCAGTGTGAAAATGGACAAATACACCCTTCTTCTCCCTCTATCTTCATTTCAGCCTCTTGAAGGACAACGGCAGTTATAAGGTCTTTGGCTGAGGTTTCCCTCCGCCTGAGGAAGATGGAAAGTCATAAAAACTTATCTAAGTATGCTGAGTAATTTCAAGGAGAGGCAGACACAAACATATGACACCACTGGATATGAGCACACAAATCAGGACTGGAAAAAAGAGGCAACTAAACTAAGCTAATAGCATTTGTACAGGGCTCACACTAGGGAAGTGCAGTTAAGGAGAACTTGAGGTTGAGGTCATCTGGGCTAATTCCACATGCTGTTTTTTTACTGTTTGTGTGTGTGTGTGTGTGTGTGTGTGTTCTGCATCTTGACGTATAACTAAAATTGATATGTTATATGTGTGAACTTCCCAGTCTCATAATTGCTGGAAGGAAGTCTTCTGACTGGAAGAGTCATATGTCGAGAAATGCTAGTAGTACACGTGAATTGCTTCCCAATTGTCACCCTGTCTAAGTGTTTTAACAAAATTAGCACAGGATGCCAGAAGGAGAAAGGAAAATCATAGCCTCACCTAAGGACTTAAATATGCAGGGGTAAAAGAGGTATAATATGTCAATAACAGCCACCTACACCTAGTCATAAAGGATATTAAAAATTGGGGATTCAGAGTGCATTATCTTCTGCTGAATTCATCTTTTCTATTATAATTCTGGTGGTTTCAGACATTGTGACTATAACTGAACCATTATACAAATTTAAGATACTTTTAAAAAAGATATTGCCAACATTTTCTTTGCCAGTAACAGAGAATGAAGATCAATTTGCATGTACTTGGCAATATCTCCATTATACTTCGTAGTATCCCCTCTCTTTTGCTACTACTTGGTGGATCAGAATTTAGCATAAGTGATTCTACACTCTAATGTTAAAAGTACTCAAGTTCAATAATAAGATTTAAAATCGGAAAGGGAGATTAATGTGAATTGTGGGTTGGTTCCTTTGGGCCAATTGAATATAATTTGGTTGTTGCTTTCATGTCTGAATGTGTCTTAGAAACTTAATTGTTCTTGACAGTATTCTTAGTCATCTTTCTAGGTAGAAGGTGGATAAAAAAGGAATATTACTTAGGCATTAGATGTGTTTCACTAACTTCATGTGTTATTGAGACAGTATCCTGACTGACTAACCTCCAAATTGCTATCACAATGTAAAGATTTTTACTATATTTTAATAAGTAGGAAAATCTTGGAGATACTTGGAACAAAGCCACTTATATAGCTGGGAAGGGAAAAATGAAAGTAATCAATTTACATTTTTATGTTTTATGATTTCATTAGTAAAAAAAGATAAAAATGTACTTGTAAAATATGTATTTAATCGTTTTTGCTTTTTTCAGAAATGTTTTTAAAACTAGACAAGTATAATGCAAACTAAGATTCATTTTCAAAGCATCTATTTTCACTTCATATTGCCTTTCATCTAAGGATCTAAGAGCATTTCATGGCTTTTCATGATTTGCCAGAGGCTCAAGATAAATCCAATCTGTACTCATGTCTGTGACACTGTCTGCCCTTTTTTTAATGAACACCCATAGCTTTACTACTGTGGTGCAAAATTCTTGACCTGTTATTCTAAAAACAAAACATTCATTAGTGTAGGAGTTTCTATCTAACAGGATTTAATGTTCGGACTGGTTAGGAATACATGTACGGTTAAGAAAGAAAAAGAGAAAAAATATACTTTTAATGTGATTTCTAAAAACCTCCAATAATTGAATATATAGTTAACATAAAAGATTGTGTTTACTGTGCTTTGACCTGAGATAGTTATTAAAAATATTGCACCCTTTTTACTTATAACATTCATACACAAGGCCAAAGGAAAACAAACTAAAGAAATTCAACTTTTCTGTCTCTTTTTCAATTGTACCTCCAAGAAAACTGAAAGACATATACTTGCTACCCCATGCCTGGTAACTCCTCCTGAAGTTTTGTAATTTAGCATTTTTTAAAAGTTTAGTTAGGGAATAATAACAGTTAGAATCCTTGGAACCTAGTAAGTAGTTGACAATAATTATTTTTTGTTACTTGTGATGTACAGATAACGTGATATAATATATAATATATTAGAAATGTGCATATGAATAATCCATAAGCAGTTGATACTATGACGTAAGAAAGAAAAGATGATGTATAGTCTACTGTCATATACAATCATTATTCAAGCAAACTTTGCATTTTACAAGAATCACAATAACAGTAACAGTAATGCTGGCAAATATAATCACAGTCATAAAAACAATTACATGTGTTAGGAGCCATACTAATCCCAAATCATGCGCATGATTATTAATTCTACTCATGGTAGAAAATGTAATTAGAAAATAGAATTATAAATTCCTTTTATTTCTGTACTGGGAAACTTGGGTAATCCAGTAAACATCTAAGTCTTAACGTGGCATAATATGTAAAAGTAAATACCAGTAATTCCTGCTCTAAACAATTTATATAGTTTTCCAGAGAAATAAGTCATTTTGCATGAAAATAATTTACACACTGCAAGATAATAAAAAAATAAAAAAGAACTAGTTGCTTTATTAATAATATTTATGGTACCTTCTGCTTGATCCGAATATGAACCAAGGAGCCACAAAAGGTTGGGGGGATAAGAATCGATTGTATATTAAGGTTATATAATGGACAAATTCTATGCAAATGTTCAAGCACACTGCATGCTTTTGTTAAATTCAATAAGAAACGTGTTTATGTAATGTTTCCTTCTTAGTACATGTAGAGGAGAAAATTGACTGAGGGAAGCAGTTTCTACCTGAAAAAAAGCAGAAACCAAGGGATGCAGTTGTAAAGAGGGGGCATTTTAAGTGGCTAATGTGAGACAAGTTTTTCATGGCCAGCTGACAGTCCAGGCTCACTGGAGATGTTAACACGTCTCAAGATAAGAGCTTGGAACCAAAGCAGCTGAGTTTCCTGGGTAAACCTTGTATAGTCATTATGTCTCAGACATCAAGCACAGAGGTCGTCTTCTCCAATTGCCTTATAAACATGATCACTCCATATTCTGGGGTTTTAGTTGGACACTATTAAAATAATTCCTCTTGAGAAAGGTTAAAAATAATATCTATGATAGTTAATGTAAAAAGATAATATGTGAATGCATATGCATACATATTATATATATACATATTATATATATGCATATGCATTCACATATTATCTTTTTCTTTCAGAGTGACAGGAATTATATATTATCTGAGTCAATAATTTATATGTAGGGGTCTAGATTTGGAGACTCTTTGTCATGTATCTAGCTAGAGTTATTCTTTTCTCATAAAATATCAGTGTTGTAGAATATTTGACACAATGAAAATCCCAGATAACTTTCAGATATATTGCAGGAATGAATTGAACACAGATACATTTCTTCAATTCCAACATATTATTTAACTATAAAGTACAACAAACAAAAAAGGCAATGACAAAAATGGGAACGTTAAGCCATTTTTTATGAAACAACTATGGATTTAATGTAATTGCTGATCACAGTTTGGTAAAATGAAGACAGCTTTTCAGATGATGAAGGTGTGAATCGCAAAGAATATTTAGTAGAAAGCATATGATGCAAATAGAAGATAACATGAAGTAGGACAGAAACATTATCTTTAATAATATATTGATTAGGGTAACTCCAAATTTATGAATTCGAAAGAATAAAATATAATGAAATAAAATAAGATATATGTAGTTTATGCATAATAAATCTATTTGTACTCTATGTATTATGACAACTTTCAATGTTTCTATTAATTTCTTAAGCATTTGTTGAAATGTTCCTGTTTCCTTTATTTCCTTGTCCCAGTTCGGTCCTTCACTTGATCTTAGCATGTCCTGTCAAGTCGCTGTTAAACGGGAATCAGCAATTTACAGCAGATACACTTATCTTAAGTTCTTTATCTTTATCCCTATCTAATCCCAGAAAGAAAACTTAGAGCTATGTATCTTAACAACATTTCATACTATGGAAGCCTATCTTGGAAAAATGAAATATTAAAGTTGACAGTCAAGTTGTTTCTATAAATTTGCTTAAAAGCGACTGACAAAAATAGAAGGGAGTTTACTCAACAAGCATATTTCTCACGCAGCATATATGAGCTAAGATAAATGTTTAAAGCATTAAATATTTTATCCATATGGAAGCACCTAACACTTTTCCCCCAAAGATAGTATGGCTGCATCACTTACAGGCATCTCAAAAATCACTTCCCTCTCTTCGTACATTTCAAAGTTTGCTTTTTATAAATGTTCCTTACCAAAGAGAGAGCTGAACTTCTGCAAAAACAAAACAAAACAAAACAGACAAACAAAAAACTCTGTCACTTATATCATTCTAAGTAAGCTACCATAATGCCATAATGCTTTTTACATACAAATTGTTAAAACTAATTATGAAGTATTTGAAACTTTGAGTGTGAACTTATGTACATTTTTACTTAAAACTTTATTGACATATATATCTACAAATTTGAAATAGAATATTTAGAGCACCAATTTAAGAAATGTATTACTAGAGAGAAAAGTTATTTTTATAGCAGTAATAAATGATTAAAATTATCTGCTACAAATTGTTAAATTTCCTTTTCTTTGGCTATAATAATAATACATATGCATGTTTGTTAATACATATATATGTGTGCATAGACATATAAACAGATATTTTATTCAGACACACATATGTATGAATATATGTGTATGCATATATATATAAGTATATATAAGTTATTTAATAATGCACAATAAGTTAGAACTTCTCAATGGTTAAACTCTCTTGAATTTAAGCAATAAGGTTATTTCATTTAGAATAACAATGTTATCTTATTCATTGAAAAATATACCAGGATAAAGGCTAAATACTTCCTAGGGACAAAGCAAAATATTTATTTCATTTTAGTTCTACATAAGTAAATTTAAAAATGTGCATCTGGTAACATTTCCATTAGACTTGAATCTTTACCTCTTCCTAAGTTTGGAGAATAAGTATTTGAGTTAAGATAAAAACTGGGTTCCTGGGGAAACTATTTTGTTTTTTTCTAGAAAAGGTCTGGGATTATTCCCCCAAAAGGCAACTTCAAGGACAACAAGTTTTTCTAAAACTTCAATGTATTTTTGCATTTAACATAACTAGCTAATTATTTTCCAAATTTGATAGTGTAACTTAAAATTAGATTATAAATTTGTAAAATCATCAATTTTATCTTTTCCAACGTTGGGGAAGTTCTTTGCCCTCTATTGTTTCTCTAGACTAAATGTCCCTGGACAAACATGCAATTGTACAAGAAGGTATAGCTTGGATGAGAAGAGAAGACACAAATATTACCTTAAGAAATATTATCTTCACTGAGGCTATTAATTAATCATTTCCCATGAAACAAATAAATCCTTAAAGAGACAAAAATGTTTATTGGAAATAATTACTTGAATAATTATCTTGAATGATAATTTGACAATAAACATAATTTGCATATTTTAATTTATATAATTTACTACAAATTTAACTTGTTCATCTGAACTTATTCATATTTGTAAATGAAGATAAAATAGTATTTATACCTAAAAACTTTTTCTCTCAGAAATATTTTGTCTTACAATTGAGAATCATAAACAATTTTAGTTTTCACAATGTATTTGTTAATATGAATGAACGTTCAGAAATTAGAAAAAATCATGACTGGATCAAGACTATGATATGCACAGTGTAATAAGTGAGTTACTAACTGGTTCTACTCATTCAAATATTTAGATTTTCCTAACTCTTAAAAGTAGTAATTGCAAATGCTCATTGCATCTGGCACCTCAAATTATGGTGAACTTATATGATAACCAGTAATTGGCTTTTCTTATGCATTTGTACAGTAGCCATCTTTTATTTACATCCTCTTTCGAAAGTAAGTTTTTACATTTTTGTCCGTCTGTGAGGGTGCTTGTCCCTCTTTTAATTTGGTTCTCCTGGCTGTTTTGTTTCTCAGACACAGTCGAGAAAAGTTGAGATTTAGTACATATTTTCCAGATTAATTTAGGAGAATTTTTTTGTAGCTTCTACCTTTTAAGAAGTAGGACTCTCAAATAATAATTGAATAGGAGGAATGTAGGTGTCAGGCTGATGAAGATGGTTGATGTTAATGACTCACTGCTCCTTTTGCTCTGCTTAGCATCTGAACACACTTATTTTATGGGAGGTATATAGGAATCTGGATCCTTCCACATTCTTTGCATGCCAAAGAAAAATCAGGTATATGCATATTTTCTGGTAGTAGGGTAAAAGAATGTGAACAAGGGTTAGCCCAAGAAATATGCCTGGCCATAGCACCCAGTGTGGAGGAAAAGACCTGTACAGTGGGTCAACTTTTCTTATCTGAAGGTTCAGCAGGATTGACTTCAGGACTTGAGAATGCAGATTTTGATATCCCTGGGGGGTCCTAGAACCTATCAGCTGCACATCTTGAGAGACAACAATATTAATAATATAGTTACCATTAGAATAGGGAGATATTGGTGGTGCATAGTAGTAAGAAAATAAGTGCTCCTGTCATAGCAAAGAATTTATGGCTAAATCCTCAAAAGAAATAGCAATGAAAACAAAAATTGACAAGTGGAATCTAATTAAACTAAAGAGCTTCTGCACAGCAAAAGAAACTATTAATAGTGTAAACAGACAACCCAGAGAAATGGAAGAAAACGTATGCATCCAACAAAGATCTAATCCAGAATTTATAAGGAACCTAAAGAAGTCAACAAGCAAAAAACAAATAATCCTATTAAAAAGTTGGCAAGGCGGGGCACGGTGGCTCACGCCTGTAATCCCAGCACTTTGGAAGGCCCAGTCGGGCGGATTGCCTGAGGTCAGGCGTTCTAGACCAGTCTGGCCAATATGGTGAAACCCTGTCTCTACTAAAAATACAAAAAAATTAGTCGGGCATGGTGGCATGCGCCTGTATTCCCAGCTACTGAGGAGGCTGAGGCAGGGGAATTGCTTGAACCAGGGAGGTAGAGGTTGCAGTGAGCTGAGATTGTGCCACTGCACCCCAGCCAGGACAACAGAGAAAGACTCCATCTCAAAAAAAAAAAAAAAAAAAAAAAAGGTTGGCGAAGGACATGAACAGGCACTTCTCAAAGAAGACATACAACACAAAGAGCAGTGAACGAATATATAAGAAAAATTCTCATAATCACTAATCATCATCAGAGAAATGCAAATTAAAATCAAAATGAGATACCAGCTCACACCAGTCAGAAGGGCCATTATAAAATGTCAATCAATAACAGATGTTGGTGAGCCTGCAAGTAAAGGGGATGCTTTTACACTGTTGGTAGGAATATAAACTGGTTCAGCCACTTTGGAAAGCAATTTGGAGATATCTCTAAGAACTAAAAAGAGAATGACCATCCTACCCAGCAATCCCATTACAGGGTATATACCCAAATAAATAAATTGTTCAAAATAAATTTATTTTGAACCAAAAGACCAAAAAGACCCATGCACTTGCATGTTAATCACAGCACTATTCACAATGGCAGACGTGGAATCCACCTAGGTGTGCATCAGTGGAGGATTGGATAAATAAAATGTGGTATATACACACCATAGAATATTATGCAGCCATAAAAAAGAATTAAATCACATCCTTTACAGCAACATGGATGCACTGGAGGCCACTATCCAGAGCAAATTAACTCAGGAACATAAAACCAAATACTGCATGTTCTCACTTACAAGTGGGAGTTAAACACTGGGTACACATGGACATACAGATGGCAACAATAGACACTGGAGACTACAAGAGGGGTGAGAAAGATGGGGAAAGGGTAGAAAAACTACCTATTTGGCACTGTGCTCGCCTCCCGCATCATGAGTTCAATTATACTACAAACCTCAGCATCACACACTATACCTTTGTAACAAACCTGCAAGTGTACACTATGAATCTAAAATAAAAGTTGAGAGAAAAAAAGTGTTCCTGATTTACTTTAGGTGGATGACTGAGTTGGTCCTGAAATAGGCTAAATTAACAGTAGAGCATGAGGAATACAACTACTGCAGAATGAACTAACAGCTTCTAACTCTGCTGCAGAGCATAAAGGAAAAGAACTATATTCTCTAGGCTTAAATTTTCTACTCAAGGGCTGGCTATATAACAGCATATTCAATGACTACTCCACAATATCTTTAATCACTTAAACTCACTGAGTTTTTGTAATTAAGAATCTGATTCTGTTTACTCTGTTGTTGAGAGTTACTGAATTACAATAGCTGTATTTGAATACATATATTCCTAATATGTGTAATCTCAGCCTAACATAGAGAACTAATGACCAAGTAAAACAAAACTTCAAGTCTTATACTCTAAAATCTTCAATATTTTCAACTTTTCCACTCACAAAACTAAATCAGGTAAATAGATATAGGTTATTGACAATTTATGAATAGGTGTATACTTATCAGACACTGTTTTCACAACGTTAGCTCCAATAGGATTGCATCCAAATCTTTGCTGCCATGAAAGTAGCACCATATTCCTGGGGAAACTGCCAATAAAAGTAAGAATCACCATTAAAAACTTAAAGGATTCAGGAGTGGCAGTTTTTAATCTCATACTTAATTACTTTGCCCAAATTGGCCTGTTCTGATATCAGATGGTTCTTAGGTTCTGGCAAGGCATTATTGTAATCTGAATCAGATGGTGTATCCAACTGCACTGTTGCTGTTCTAGTTATGTTCTCTTTGCTGGAGAAAATCAAAACAGTCGCTTGGACCCTGGCTTCTAGCTATTGACTACCAAACGCCTTTTCAGATGAAAATAAAATTTAATTTTTCCTAACAGTTCAGAAAGTATAGCTCAATGGTTTTGTGTTAATGCTATGCCTTTCTGGATATGTTCTATAACTTATTCATAGAGATTTTTGAGGAAATCATGCTGATCCACTAAGTAATGAAGTTGTTTTGTAGAACTTGCTACAGAGGAAATATGAGGTAAAGTACAAGTACATAGGGTGCCTTTCTAAAATACCTTTCCCTAGAAGTTAAGATGTACACTTCATTATATTTAATGTCATGCCACCCCCATAATCTAACTTTTGTCTGCCTTTCTAGACTATATCAGGATGTCTTCTCAAAAAGTAAAAGTCAAATATAGATATCTTATGTTACAAAGACTAAGAAAGTACTTGATGGTCTCTTAACTCTGTTGGTAACATAACTGCATTCAGTTTGTGACTTCTACCCAGTGAGGAATTGAATTTGCCAAGGGCTACACAAATGGATTTGTTTAATGGAATATTTGGATTGCAATTTGAACATTATTGTAATCCTCATGCCACTGGCCAAATGGAGCATAAGTAAGAGAGAAAGAATGTTTTGCCATTGGAACAGAAGAACAAAAGAGCAGGAAGGATGATAGAAATAAATAGAAGAGAGAAAGAGAGGAAACTATTTTTGAGTTGCATGAACTGAAGGTGATTAAAAACAAAAATAATACTGTATTGTATGAAAGAATATAAGCTTTTTTTTTACTACTCCATCATAGGATAAAACTAAAATTAGGTCAAACCCCAAAAGAAATGATTTTCAATAATAAAAAATGAGTCATTCATGAGGTAAAAAATATCCCTGATGAAGATGTTGAATGACAAAGAGAAATTGTAATTAGTAACTATATCTTTGCGGCTAGTTTCATAAACAAGAATTATAATATTTGCCCATGTTTTCCTTAATAGACTCCTTTGTTTTAGTATGCGATCATATATTTAGCATTTTCCCTGCTCCATTTCACCAGCTCTTCATGATAGGGCTTGTGGGTGAAGATTGTAATTTAGCTCAGTGATTACAGACTAGGTTGTGATTTTTAATAGATGGGATGTGAACATTGCCTAAAGATGGATTTAGTGACTGATGATACTTGAATTTTCAGTCTTAAGTGGCTAATGTGATTATAATTATTTGAAAGAAAGAAATATTATGCTACATGGAAGCATGCTGTTGGTTGATATGTCTGTAGTTGCAAATTGTAAGTTAGAAGAAGACTGTCTATGGGGGTTTCAGAAACAAATGTTTGGCCTATTGCTGATTGCTGCAGATTGGCTCACTTAGTACTAATTCCATATAACTATATTTGGTAAGTCCCTTGCAGCTTGAATTCACATGACATAGGTTTTGCCAAGCAGAAATAAAAGAGAAAGACAAGAAGGATGAAAGTAAGCACTGTGAATTAGTGGGCACAAATGGAGCATTGTTTTATGCCTTAGTGGTATTTCGTGATCTTGGATCACCTGTGGCAAAGGAACTACTATCCAGTCCCTAGCATTGTGTCAGAAAGAAACCATTAACAATAGGAATGCTTTCCTACCACAGAGAACATTAGTCTAGTTAGGTGTTTCCCCTAGCTGCCCCATTACTGAAAGAAAAACAAACAGTTTCATTCTCTAGCCCTACCAGAAATTCCGATAAATGCATAATAGATTATATTAAGTTCATTACGGCTCAAATTAATTGTCAGAGTTGCCTGCTATTAAGATTTCCAACAAATACATTGACAAAGTAGGGTACATTCCAGAAATGCAATGATGGTTTAGTTGTATAGATTGTAACATATTTCCTTAATTTAAAGAGACAAAGGAAAAAATAAGCAAAGATATATTAGTTTCCTAATAGTTACCTCAAAGCAATAGATAACTACTTTCATGTATCCAGATATAAAAATTAAAAATTAAATTAAATTACACATTTGTCTAAGTGGACTAGATACCAACTGCAAATGTGATGGAGCTTAAATACTAAGAATATAATTAAAGTTAGAAAAAAAGACAAGAATGCTTGCAATCACAGGTAATACTCAACTTCCTTTGGTGGTACTCTTCATTAATGTTAAATCACTAAAAAGATATAAACCTATCAGCATAAAAATTATAATCTCACAATGTTTATAGTTTGAACTTCTAAAATGTCCAGGGAAATCAACTACAACAAAAATAAAATCAGTAATAATTACCAAAATTTGGCAAAATAATTGGTAAATGCAAGAGAAACAACTTTCTTTTTATGCCAAAAAATAAATAACAGAAAATGTAATGGGAAATAGTGCATGCAGTCACAAGAATTTTAAATTAGGCAAACATTGGCTGAAGTGCTGGATATTGATTGGAGGGTGTGGAAGGAGCTCAGAAAACAAAGGAAAATTCATAGTGGATTCTATACCTTTGGGATCTTAGCTGAGACTGAAGCCCACCTATTGCATTGGTTTCAGGAGGAAAAAGTGGAGAAGCCCACGTTTGGGAACCATGATGTCTTAGATTCCACTGAGACTAAAAACCAAAGGACATTCCCAGTGATATGAATGTTGTATAGCCCCTGCTAAATTAGTATAACCCTAGGGATGTTAATAGACTTTATCATTGTCACCAAGTTTAATTGCTTGCCTCATCTTTTGTCTATCTATCTATCTATCTATCTATCTATCTATCTATCTATCTATCATCTATCTATGTGCATGTCTTTGTGTGTTAATATCCCTTGAGGGAAAAAATTCCATATTATTTTCATTAGGGAAAAACTCATATCCACTACTTTTTAGCACTTCTTGGGGTATATTTTAGAACTGTTGGAAGCAGCTGCCCTAAACCCAGTGCACTATGTTACTTTAAACCGAAAGTTTATATTCAATATTTGGAAGACTATATTTTTCTGATATTTTCCTTGATTCATCACTTCACTACTAAGTAAAAGTATTCAAAATTACTCAGTTTGTATTAAAGCTATACTACTTCAATATACTTGAAATTTAGCTAATTTTCAACGCCAATTAATTTATTGTAGTTGAATTTTTTTTTCATTTAGAAGGTATCTAATGCTAATGAAATATTATTCTATTAAAACACACTATAGGTCGGGTGTGGTGGCTTATGCCTGTAATCCCAGCACTTTGGGAGGCCGAGGCAGGTGGATAACCTGAGGTCAGGGGTTTGAGACCAGCCTGGCCACCATGGCAAAACCCCGCCTCTACTAAAAAATACAAAAACTAGCCGGGTGTGGTGGTGCACGCCTGTACTCCCAGCTACTTGTGGCGCTAAGACAAGAGAATCACTTGAACCCAGGAGGTTCAAGTGATTGAACCTGCGGAGGTTGAAGTGAGCCAAGTTCGTGCCCTTGCACTGTAGCCTGGGTGACAGAGCAAGACACAGTCTCAAAAAAAAGAAAGAAAAAGAAAAAGAAAACAATATAACTAAAAATGGCAAAAACTGCAATTACGTTTGCAACAACCTAATATTTTTGTGACTCAAAATAATAGCATGTGTTCAAAGGTGTTAAGTGGTGCTTTGCAGTTGCTTCGTAGTGCAAGAAAATAGAAACAAAATGAGAAAATAGAAAACAGGGAGTTAACTGACAAATTTTTCCCCATCTAGTCATCAGATGTTCAAGAAATTACAATTTTTAAAAAACACCTAAATAACATTTTTGAAGGTGCTTTGAAATCAAGAAAAATATATATATTCTTCTATTGAATATCATTAGTTATAGTCATCTAAAATAGAGCTTTATTATGATAATTTTTTAATGCATTCAATCTTGAAAGTTTAAAAAATATAATTCTGCTTTGGGAGTTTATGCAATATGAACTGTATCAAAATAAGAAGAAGCAGAAATATTCCAAGCAGGAATCTGAAAGGTCTTTTAAGAACTAATCTATGTTTAATAGTCAACCAAGGTTTTATTTGTATTGTCATAAATTATAAGAAAAGCAAAAAAGAAACACTTTTTTCCCAAATATATAATTTACTTTCATTCTTTCAACAATACGTATTCAGAGTTCAGAGTACCGATCATTGCACATTAACAAAATAAATAAATACAATTTAAAAATACCAATATATATGCCTTATGCGTCAAGTATATGCCATTATCTCAGGTAGTAGGAACTCTATGGAAATCAGTCTCATATTTTACTTTCATAGTGCTTATGGTGTAATGACAGGGAGTGATTTAACTATGCTGCTATATCCTGTGTTTATATTTATTTGTCGTAAAGAAGACACACACACACACACACACACACGTTCTAAGTTTGCTTTGAAAACATGCACTAAAAGTGTAACCCCTATGGTAGAATAATTAAATAGTTTTGATGAAGGAGAGAATATTTTATGCAGTTTTACTCTAATTTGTTATTTCTTCCTACACATTTTTCTAAGTTGACACCAAGACTGAGCCGCTCACTATGAACTTATTTACAGTTTTCAGTTGTTCCCTATCATCTGCACAGTCAACCGCAATAAACAGTCCAGCTATCTACTGATGTAGGGGTGCCCTTTACCTTCTTGTGCAGAGTAGAGTCAAAGACATTCAAGTGTACAGATAAAGGTTCAATTCTGTACAGACCAGTAGCTGAAGTTCAGAGAAACCTTCAATTGTGCAGATACCAGTAGGTGAAGTTTGGTGTTTTTGTTCCTTACCTCTCTCCCCAAATTTTTGAGAGAAAGATCTATCACTTTCTATCTTCAGATCAACTTTTCCGTGGCAGTTCAACAGAGAAAAGTTAACTTTTCCAATAAATGGCTCTCAAGTAATTGAACATTCAGAAGGGGACAGAATAAAGCTCAATCTAAGTCTTGCACCTTATAAATAAAATAATTCAAAAATGAATCACACATATAAATGAAAACTTAAAACTAAAATAAAATAAAAAAATGGATTTAAAGCTAGGCAAAGAGGTCTTAGACTTGACACCCAAAAACTCTCTATAAAAGGAAATTTTCATAAATTGGAGTCTATCAAGATTAACTTTTACTGTGAAAAATTCTGTTAGGAAGATAGAAAATGAGAAAGTAATGAGTTGCAGACATTTCACCAAAAAATATATGTAAATGACAAATAAACCTGTGAAAAGATGTTCAACATGATTACTAATTAAGGAAATGTAAATAAAATGTAAAATAAGATATCATGACAGAGTAACTAAAATGAACAATAGTGATTACACATAATGATGGTGAGAAGAGGGGGAAACTGGATTATTCATACATTGCTAGTGGAGATATGCAATGATACATCCCCTTTGGAGCACAGCACAGCAGGTCTTCGTGACGTTAAACGTGCAACGACCACATCACAGCATTTCTGGGTGTTTACCCTAGAAAAAGACTGACTTATGTTCACATAGTAACCTATATATGAATATTTATAGCAGATTTATTTATAGTAGTCAAAACTGAAATTAATCCAGATGTTCTTCAACAGATGAATAAATTGGTACATCCATGTTATGTACTATAACTTGGCATTCACATGGAACACACTGTTGATACATACAATAATCTGAATGAGCCGTCTCCTGAGTAGGGAGAAGAAGTCAATCCTGCAATTTTTAATTCCATTTCTATAACGTTTTTCAAAGGAAAATAGTATATAAAGGGGTAAAATATTCGTTGTTACCAGGGCTAAAGGAGGAATGGGAGCAGGAGGTAAATGGACATAGCTATAAAAAGTAACACAAGAAATCTTTGTGGTGAGGATGTTTTCAAAATCTGGAACTATATGGAATAATATAATTTGCTTTACTGGAATGAAAAATATTATTTGGAAACAATATAAGATTACTAAATTGTTATTTTGGGAAATGTACTCTGCACGATATGTGTTTTGAGACTCAAGTATTCATTCGACTAATGTTTAAATTGTTCTTTTATTGTTGGATATTATGCTTGAAATTGTGTGATATCGAATGTTTGTTAAAGTTAGTAATTTAGTGGGGACTTGATTACAAACAACAATTAAAGAACTTTCTGAGTTAAAATATGAAAATATCATGATTTATACCAGTTTCAATTCAAGCAAAGTAATTTTTAATTGTTACATATCCCAATAACATTAATTTCATGACCCAGGTGAGTCACTTAAAACTGAGTTTATTTGTTCAACTTCAAGAAAGTGAAATTAGGCCCAATAATTTCAAATTGTTCCCATGAATATATGGTCCTCCCACTGTTAGGCTTCATTTAATTATTTAAAAATATTTAACAACCAGATTATATGATGGGCAGTGAAGGTAAATGTTGACCTAAATAGAATCTTTAGTTGCCATTATGGCGAGAGTACCTATTTTAAAATATGGCCACTTTGTTTGACATATAAATTCAAATTGAGATAAGTGCTGGAAGGGGCTACCTAGGCTGGTAGGCTGGGACTGGTACCAGTCCATGCCCTGTTATGAACTGGGCTGCACAGCAGGAGGTGAGCGGCAGGAACCAGCATTACTGCCTGAGCTCCGCCTGCTGTCAGGTCAGTGGTGGCATTAGATTTTCATAGGAGTACAAACTCTATTGTGAACTCTGCTTGCCTGATATCTGAGGTGGAAACAGTTTCATCCAAAAATCATCCCACCCACTCACCATCCATGGAAAAATTGTCTTCCATAAAACCAGTCCCTGGTGCCAAAAAGGTTGGGGAATGCTGGAGTAGTGTATTAGATTCCAGAAAGCAAAAATAGACTATACCAAGCATTGAGTGGAGGAGGGAAAGAAAGAGGAGAGAAGGAAAAAAATGATTTATAGAAAATGGTTTATAGAAAAATAAAAGTAGGCTAGTAACAATGAAAGCTATTAACCAATTGAGAACTAGGCAAGGGAAAAACTGGAATGGCAGATCCTATTCACTTTATGGATCAAGTTACAATGTTTGGGAAGCATTCAAACAGCAATGGAAATTTATGGACAGACTTTAAGCAGGAAAGTTATTTATTTATTTTTGTAAAGTTACTCCAACTGCTTTTGGAAAGTGTATTAGAGTGGCTCAAAGAAAGAATTGAAAACACGATGGCTAAGTGAGTTTATTTTGCAGTAGTTTAGGAGATATGTTGGATTCTCTGATAAAGTAGTTAGTAAAAGAAATAGCAGGAGATTGGCTAAATCAATAAATGTTTTGAGTTAGAATTGCTGTCTGTTAATTTTGTGAAAGTAAAGCACCAGCAAAAAATGACTGCTCGTGTATAGTATGATCAACTGAGTGTATGGAGGTGTTTTTAAATTGATTTTGAAACAATGGAGGAAGACTTTAGAGGAAATAAACACTATTATTTTGGACATGTTAAGAAATTTACGTAGGGATCAGAAAGATGAGGAAAATTGGTGATAACATCCCTGTAGTAAATATTAAATTAATAAATGTTTAAACATATACAAGAATATTATCTGATAACATATAATACTTTAGATTAATCTTGATTCACATGGGGCAAATGACTAACTAGTTTTTTGTGATGTATAAAATAATAAATCTTAGAGTATGGTTATAGCAATGGATTGAAAATTCAAAGTAGAATAATGCCTGATCTTCATTTATCAACTATTAATTGCCTTATTTACTAGGGCTGGCTATTGAGTTTCTATTAGATTTAGGATTACAAGAATGATCATTCTGAGAATTAGATCCAAACAGTAAGTACTTTTTTTGAGCCATGTACAATGAGTTTGAAGTAGACTTTAATGATTTTTATCCACAATTTATTGTAGCATAGGGCATGAAATTATGTGAAAAACATAAACCAAATCATTTTTTGACTACCTTTTCTCATGTCTCATGAAAATATGTATTTATACCAAGACATTCATGTTTGAGATATGTATCAAAATTGTGTTATGGGAGAAAAGATGAGAAATGAAAAATTGCAATATTATTTTCTTTTAAGCATATGTGAAGACTAATTTTTATTATTTATTATTTATTTTTTATTCTTTTTTTTTTTGAGACTGAGTTCTACTCTTGTTGTCCAAGCTGGGGTGCAGTGGTGCAATCTTGGCCCACTGCAACCTCCACCTCCCAGGGACTGATTTTTATTTTTATGGGCATTATTTTTATAGGCATTTCCTATGATTGTGGAAAGTTGCACAAAAATTTAATGATATTTATCTAAAACCTATAAACATATATGAATTTCAAAACTAGCTCAAAAGTTAAATGGATTAATATTTTGGATTAATGAAGAATTTACATCTCAGAAATTAGGTGGCTTGTTCAATATCACATAAAAATACATGACAGAATAGGGAATCAGAGCTAACTTGTCAGATTCTGAATCTCATGTTCTTTCCACTATTCAATTATATTTCGTAATTAAAATAATTATAATAGTAATAATAACAACTTTATTCTAAACTTTTTTGGGGAATTGGATGGAATTTTAAATTCTTAATAGAAAAATATTCTTGTAGTTAGTGTTATTAAATGTTTAGAAAAAAATAACATTTTTAAAGTTGTTAAGTGATCTCCATCTATATATTTTTTTATTTACCTGATTTTAATGTCTTTTCAGATTAACATTTTTCTGTTTCCTTTTATATACATCAAATATTTTTGGAATGTCTTTTACAAAGCAGTCACTGTACCACATATTAGATTTTGCTAACTTATTTTCATTAGATTTATGTGGTTAATGTATTTCAAAACTCACTTCACATTTGACAAATATTCAATAATAATAGTTTGATACATTCTAGATTTTGTAATTGTTATGCCGTATAACTATTATCCATTTTTGAAAGCTACATAAGCAATTACAATACATAGCAAAATAATTTTAAAAGCTAAAATGCTATTAAACATGATTAAAATATTTTGAGGAGGCAATAAATAACCTTGGAGCATAGTCATTACTAAAAATGTTAATCAAAGTTTTATTGTAATATAAGAAATTCCCTTTTAAGTCGATAGAAAACTCGGTGACAGAGTTTATTATATTCCTTCTAATAGTTTATTAGTATATTTATTTTTAATTACAAACATTTCCATAGCTAAAAAAAATTCACTTCATTATAGTACAGTTTCCTTAATGCGGCAATTTCTATCATTTTACACTAACTACAAGAGATTCCTATTAGGGATAAAAGTGATATCCATTAAGAAAGAACAATATAAAAATAATGGACTTGTCCAAGTTCTTTTAATTAGTTATTTTTTAAAACTGAAGTAAATGTAAGTACTCTAGAACCCTTTCCTTTTTTTCTTTTTTTTTTTTTTTTTTGAGAGGGAGTCTTGCTTTTGTCACCTAGGCTAGAGTGCAATGGCCAGATCTTGGCTCACTGCAGCCTCCCAGGTTCAAGCGATTCTCCTGCCTCAGCCTCCCCAGTAGCTGAGATTACAGGCACCTGCCAGCACGTCTGGCTAATTTTGGTATTTTCAGTAGAGACGGGCTTTCACCGTGTTGGCCAGGCTGGTCTCGAACTCTTGACCTCAGGTGATCCACCCGCCTCTGCCTCTCAAAGTGCTGGGATTACAGGCGTGAGCCACTGCACCCGGCCTAGAATCTTAAATGTACTTTTGAGAAATTGACTATATTGATCAACACATAGAGTCCAGCTGACTTTCATTGCAAAGAGCATTCCTGTTGCTTTCACATGATGCATTTGAGATAGCCATCAGGGATGGCTTCATAGGTGTGGGATCAGTGCATTGACACAGAACTCTATTCCAACGATAAGAATTGAATATTCTGTGGTTGCTGTTTAGTAGTTCTTTCTAATTTATCTCTGACCTTGTATGTTGTGAATAAAATCTGATAGAACGAGGTTGCCTGCGTGGGTGGCTTTGCTCATACATGATCCAGCCTCCTGTCTCTCCCTGTCTGTGCAGGATAGGTTCTGGCTGCTTCCTGAGTCTTGGTGGCACAGGGCTCTCCTGGCCTCCCACATTCCTCTGCCCGCCCATCCTCATCACGGATACCCTTCACTGGAGTGAACACCAAGTTGAAGGAGGAAGAGGCACAGTAGCAAGGGGGATAGTAGATAGGAAGACCCACTCTTTCATCTCTGGGACATGAGTGCAGGCCCACCGAAGATGGGAAGATGGGGAAATGGTGCACAGAGCCAGTAACATGTTGGGGTAGGACACTCTAGCAGCGTCCATCCTAACCAACCTGGGCTGCCAGTGCTGAAGACTCTAGGCGGAGAACTCAATGGGGTACGTCTCTTGCTCATGCTTGCTCACTCTGACCCAGGTACTAAGTGTATACCAACAAGGAGTCACAACGTGAGGCCCCTGTGCACCTGTGAGGGTCTATACTCGCTCTACAAGTATCGTTGTATTCAAAGAAAAATACCATTAAATAACAAATAAAAAAACAAAGTGGCAAGTCAAGAGATGAGCGAAGAAATAAAAACGTTTTATATTTTAGTATTTTTAATGACAATGTTTGCCTTATTTTTGAATGAAGGCTCCTATATTTTCATTTTGTGCTAAGTCCTGCACATCATGTAGCTGGCACTGGTAGTCTCACATTTATTTTAGGAAAAGACAACTCTTAAAATATAAGAATCCCCAATATTCCACATAGTCCTTTGGAGTTTAGAAGCATATTTTTGTATACGTTATCTTATTAAAAATTAACAATATTCCTGGCAGTGAGGTGGGTTGTTACTATTATTTGTATTGTGAACTGATGAATGGTAGTACATAAGTGACTATGTTCATTTATGTTCCAGGAAAAAAAATGTATTTGTGTGTTGGAATTAGTGAATGAATGAATAATCCTCTTTTTTAATCATTGAAAATATACTGATGTGAAATAAATCCATTGTCCAAGTAGCGCTGTAACACAAATAATCAAGACCAGGTATGATGAAGATTAATATGCGCCTTTATAACTCTATGCATTGCTGCTTCATATTTGGCTTTTTTTAAAAGCAGAAATCAATAATTTTACTTTTCTTCCCAAGTGTAATCTCTCCATGTTTGAGGGTCACTGATGACCCATGAATTTGAATGATTTTAGAACCTGTATTGGAGATAAAGGTAAAAAGCATTCTGGCTATAAAAAGAAGAAAATGACAGATTCCTGGATAGAAATAAAGTCAAAATGAAACTAATACTGGAGAGGGGCAGTCTTCAGTCATTTCAAGTAGGGTTGTAAATCTTACCTTCAATTTGCCATTGATCAATTTATTGTTTGCTGAAAACAAAAAAACAAATACCTTAAAGCCAGCTGAATTTCTTTTAGTTTCCAAAATTTAGTTCATATACTGGAGGAGCACGTTTGTGTTCAAAATTCATAGCTCCTGCCTATTCTTTCTTTATTGTTTTGTTCTCTGGCACACACAAAATCCCCCAAGCCCTTCTGTGAATCCTGATTTGCATCTGTTCTCCTCCTCATCCTTGTTCTCAGAGCAGCCATTGAGAAGTGTTTTACGTGTATCTTCTTTATTGTGACTTAGCTTTCTGATATTCAGGATTGTACTCTCACTTTTTTCCATGTTCAGGATCTTCTGTCTTCTAAATTCTCTCCAAAGCTAACTCTAGTCTTACTCTTTGAATTCATGCCTTTTATTTCATGAGTACAATGGATAGTAGCATGAAATTGTTAGAAAAGGAAAACAGCAGGTAATACAGAATTACTCTATTAATGTTGGGGCATATTAGGCACCTGATCAAAGATTCTGAAAAAAAAATATGAGGAATAGTAGAGGTAGATAAAATAGTTTCAACAAGAAGAAATGCCAAATTGGAAAAAATGGTTTATGGTAATATCCTGGCTTTCAGAAATGCTTCAGTTAAGGCACACAGAGCCCCATGGTGTCTTGTTTTTCTGTTCTGCATAAAAAATTTCAGAAAAGCCGTTTCATACTTAACTTTATTCTAAATCTGACAAATATATTTAAAGTGAATTTTTGTAGAATGTATATATAAAGGATGAATGAGAAGTAGTATTTGTCTTTAAATAGTTGAGTAGCAGTTGGGGAATGAATTCATTCCAGCTATCAGGTTTATTTGCACTATATAGAATAAGTAAGAAGTGATTCATGATTATGATTTTCTAAATCTTGAAAGTAAAAAGTGAGTTTTAGCAAGTTTATCATGCAGTTTTCTGGAACTATTTTAATCAAGGCCTGAGAGAATAATAAAAAATACTGGACAATAAAGCAAATGAATGCTAATATGACTTGAAATTCATAAGGATGGCTATTGATTGAGCCAGTAATTCAATCTTACTAGCTAGCATCCTACTAGGAATGGAGAATGCTCATTATGTGTGGACAGATTTTAATACTTAGAATCCAATGAAGTCAGTGAAGTATATCAGACAATAAGAAAAAATGGAAGTCAAACGGCAGAGTCCTGAGTTTAAATAATCAGGTTATATCTGTATTTTAGTCAGTGGTGGATAATAATGAAATAATATAGTTTTTGACAAAAATCATCATTCTTTTTTAGCAACACAAATTGGTTTTTATTTTCTCACCCATCATGGACAGTCTTGGTGGAGCTGACATCAGGGCAACCTACCCACTCACTGCGTGGTATAACAGTGGCTGTCTAGTCTGAATCTTTTTACAGATGCTTCAAAACATACAAATTTGCAGGAGGGAGAAAAATATTCATTGCTATGATTGCATTACTGTTAGGGAAAAAAGGTAATATGGAAGAGATTATTTGTATATAATTAGGAAAGTAAATATCTGAAACCAGAACCAACTCTTTCTCACATCTGACCTCAGAGATTAGGTGAAGACTGTGTAGAAAATAAGAAAAATAGCAAAGTTTTAACCATTGCAACAAGAAGGCCCCCGAAAGGAAAAATAATGAAAACAGACATGATGACACTGACAAATAAACAACTGAAAGGAATTGATTTAAAAGCAGGTGATGGCAGGCATGACATACATAGAAATGCACAGTTTAAGGAGAGGGGGATGTGGCTTGGAATAGAAATACATCTATTAGAGGTTTGATTATGAAGAGAATGAAGGATGGAAATATTCAGAAATAAGTGTTTTACAGAAATGGAAAAGATAGTATCTGAAGATACTTTAACCACACTCTAAAATTTAAATAAATAGCATGTTTCATTAATGCATTAATGTTCATGATATTTTATTTTGCATCTTTTATGTTGATAAAGATTGTTATTGTTTTTTTGGAAAACTAAAATTGTAGTTTCCCAAGTAACCATTGGTTGTTTGAAAGCTTATTTTTTTATTTCTTATTTTTCTTTATTTCTTAAAAACAAAAAAATGGGATACATGTGCAGAAAGTCCAGGTTTGTTACATAGGTACACGTGTGCCATGATGGTTTCCTGCACCTATTGACCCATCCTCTAGGTTCCCTCTCCTCACCCCTCACCTCACAACAGGCTGTGGTGTGTGTTGTTCCCCTCTCTGTGTCCATGTGCTCTCAATGTTCGACTCCCACTTATGGGTGAGAACATGAGGGATTTGGTTTTCTGTTCCTGTGTTAGTTTGCTCAGGATGATGGTTTCCAGATTCATCCATGTCCCTGCAAAAGACATGATCTCATTCTTTTTTTGTGGCTGCATAGTATTCCTTGGTGTATATGTACCACATTTTCTTTATTCAGTCTATCATTGATGGGCACTTAGGTTGATTCTATGTCTTTGCTGTTGTAAATAGTGCTGCAATAAATATATGTGTGCATGTGTCTTTATAGAGAATAATTTATAATCCTTTGGGTATATACCCAGTAATGAGATTGCTGGGTCAAATGGTATTTCTGGTTCTAGAGGAATCACCACACTGTCTTCCACAATGGTTGAACTAATTTACATTCCCAGCAACAGTGTAAAAGTGTTCCTATTTTTTCACCACAGCCCCGCCAGCATTATTGTTTCCTGACTTTTTAATCGCCATTCTGATTGGCATGAGATGGTATTTCACGGTGGTTTTGATTTGCATTTCTCTCATGATCAATGATGTTGAGCTTTTTTCACGTATTTGTTGGCCACGTAAATGTCTTCTTTTGAGAAGTGTCTGTTCATATCCTTTGCCCACTTTTTGATGGGGTTCCCCTTAAAGTGTAAATGAAAAAAAGCAAATATGGTAGCTGTAAATTCATACCTTTGATTTGGTCTGAAAAATAAATTGCAAACACATTTTAAAACGGAAAAGTATGACACGGGAACATATAACTTGCTGCAGAAAATCAAATTCCAAACAGCATAATACATTTATTATTTTGTTCATTGAATCTTCCCCATAACATATATTGGAACCTGAGATGAGCTACGGAAAATAAGAGTCAACATGAAAAATTAGAATGAAAATATAAACATGATTTTTACTTATGTATTTACAACAATCTAATTTATCGTGTCCCATATATTAAAAATATGTTGTCATTGCTGAAGCAGACTGTCTGAAAATTCCTAATAACTTGTTTTAAAACTTCACCATGGAATTATTATGTGAAAAGAAAATAATGATTTTGAATTTATTGGCAGAAGACAAAAGTGCTGTGAAAAAATGCTAATTTTATAGGCATAAACTTTTTTAGTTTGGTGCCAAAGTAATGGAGGCCTTTGCCATTAAAAGTAATCTTTTCATATTGCTAACCCTTTATTTGCTAAAAACCAATATTTGTAATACATATTACATTTAATTTAAATAATTTTTTTCATTGGTTTTCAAAAGTATTCTTTTTAGCAAGATGATGATAAATTAAGGGGCTTTATGTTCTTAGAAATATTACTACTGTTTAAAAGGAATTACACCTGATTTATAAACATTTACAATGATTACATATGTGCATACACCCTTGTTCATTGAAATACATTTTTTTCTGTGTAGGACCCTGTTGTAAGTGATTAATGTGTATCAATTATTCAGTCAATACACCAACTATATCAGGTGTATATTGCTAAATATCCTATTTTACAGATGAGAAAACTGAGGCACTAAGAGCGTAAATAACTTCTACAAGCTCATATAGATAGGAAATTTAGGATCCTGCATTTGAATCCAAAAATACATTCTCAAAATACCTCAATTTTTACTATTACGTAATGCCAATAACTTAAATTTTACACAAGTGAATCAATGTACAAAATGGCATAGAAGCAAATAAATGGGATTTCATATATGTAGTAGAAGAAAAATAGCTAAGTTCTGCATGGAAGCTACAAATAGAAAAATATTTTCATTTACATTATCCTACAGTAATCATTAAAATAATATTAATCTTATTCATATTTTCATGATCCTACAAACCATATAAAATGTTAATGTTTGAAAATAAAGAACAACAATAAAAAAGTTTTGTCCCACTCGACCTCCACCACTATATATAGGTGTATTAGGCCATTCTCACATTGCTATAAAGAAATACCTGAGGCTGGGTAATTTATAAAGAAAAGAAATGTAATTGACTCATGGTTCCACAGGCTGTACAGGAAGCATGATGCTGGCATCTGCTTGGCTTCTAGAGAGGCCTCAGTGAACTTACATGGCGAACTGGTGGGAGTAGAGAGTAGGCCCATCTTACATGGCAGGAACAGAAGCAAAAGAGAGCAGTGGGAGGTGCTACATGGTTTTAAACAACCCGATCTCATGAAAACTCACTATCAGCAGAATAGCACCTAAGGGAATGGTGCTAAACCATTCATGAGAAATCCACCCCCATTATCCAACCACCTCCCACCAGGCTCCACCTCCAACACTGGGGACTATAATTCGACACAAGATTTGGTGGGACACAGATCCAAACAATGTCAATAGGACATTCAATATATTGAAACAGTGTATTATATTTTCATAACTTTGTGGCAAACTTCGATGCACCTGTAGAACTTGAAAGGGTTAATCCAGTTTTATAACGTGCAAAACTTTTCCCAAGATCTTCAGGTATGTACTGACATAACATAACCTATTATATCTTGATTAATTTCTTGTGTGTGACATGCTATCACTGACTTTATCAGTCCATTATTTTATTATGCATTGTTTTGCCTCATTGCATTGGATTGTTTTGATGCATTTTGATCCACTGGTAAAGCATTTTTTTCTCTTATACCACTAATATGTTATTCCTTAAAAAGAAATGCACTAATACAATGATCCTGTATATTCGTATTAGTTAACTTTATAAAGGATATTTTAGCTGTATATTCTTCTAACAGCTTTATACCTAATAGATGAAAGTAAATATTGCTTCCAGGTAATTATAATAGTAAACAGTAAGAGAGAAAGAGATGCAAATACATGTTTCCATTTGTTTTACTTGTTTTGTAGGAACTAAAAAAAATTCAGGGAATATGTAGAGTAAACATGTCAATAGGTGGATTTAAATCCTTATGCAGTTTTGCTTCGTCACAGGGGTTGAGAAACATTTTCTATAAAAATGCTACAATGAAAATATATCAAGCTTGCAGCCCAAGGGGCAAAATTGAAGACATTATCTAGGTGCTTATATAACTACTTAAAATGAACCATTTAAAAATGTTAAAAAACATAAACAACAAAAATTCTTAACTCACAAAACCGGTGAAAGGTCATCAGATTTGGTCAGTGGGACACAGTTTGCCTACGCTAGATCAGGAGGATAGGTTGAAAAGTCAATTAGCAATCTTCTTCGATGACATATGGAAAGAAAAACCTCTCTTAGCATTGCCCTTGAGATAGATTTTTATTTTATTTGGTATGGTATTTTCAAAATTCCCAAGTTATTTTATACATTTTAAAAAGTTAGGTCTCAAAATGGAATCAATAAAAATGGTTCAAAATTAACTTTTAAAAATGTTAGCCACTATATTTGGAAGAATTACCCACTGACTGCATTCTTTAACTGAATATCTCAAACTACTGTATAGTATGGAATTTTTTACCTCGAAATCAAATTAACTACTTGGATTTTTGTGCCTCTGCTTATTTTGTTTGTTTTTAAGGCATGAGTGGTGTCAAAATCATTATCTTCTAAACCTAACTCAATACACGCATAATATTTTGAGTAAAATATAATGACATTGTGTTAAATATAATGATATGCAAACTATTATGTAAAGAATTCATTTTATAATGTCATTTCATTTTTTTATTTTATAGGGAGAAATAATACACTGTAAAAATGTTATGTTAATTCATTCATAGTATAGACATATTCTGTGGTGTCTATGGATAAACACAGCTTCTGGGCTTCGTGCAACACTGCAGATTATTAACTTTCTTTTTAAAGGGTATATTACTTAAGTTTTGCTTTTTGTTTATTGTTTATCTTTAAGATGAATTTAATATTTAGTTCACTTTCTAGAAACATTAATAAATATACTGTAATCATTGACTGTCATACTTGAGGAAGCTTTTACATTAATTTGTCTTTTTGCAGAGATATCAGATTCAATAGATTAAGAAACCTACCCTTCCCCAACTTATTTAATTAATAACTATATAATTTGAATTATATGATTAGTTTTAAGTATACTATTTCTATAGCATAGTTTTTAGAACTTATTTGTGTAAGTAATATGTATTAATATATAAGCTTTTTACAACTATCTTACTAATAACATTTTTTCCAGAATTCTAATATTTTCTTTTTTACAAAAATGGCTTCATTTTGTGAATCAAATGAATGCATGATAACATAGTTACTTTCTTAAGAAAAGTTACTGATGAATGTGATTGTAATTATTGTTTTATTATGGCCATTCACAAAATAACAATGATATGTTCTGGCTGTGTCCCCACCCAAATCTGTCATCTTGAATTGTAATCCCACAATCTCCACATGTGAAGGAAGGAACCTGATGGGAAGTCATTAGATCATGGGGGCAGTTTCCTCCACACTGTTCTCATGATAATGACATCTCATGAGATTTGATGGTTTCATAAGGGTTTGACAGTTCCTTCTTCAAAAGCTCACACTCTCTCCTGCCGCCTTGGGAAGAAGGTGCCTGCTGCCCCTTCTGCTACGATTGTAATTTTCCTGAGGCCTCCCCAGCCATGTGGAACTGTAAGTCAATTAAACCTCCTTTGTTTATGAATGAACTAGTCTCAGATGGTATCTTTATAGCAGTGTGAGAACAGATGGATACAAATAATTACAATCACATTCATCCTATTTCATACAATTTGTTATTACCCCTCATTCCAACAACCCCAATGTCACATGTGCAATATATTTTCAGTCTGCATATAAAATGCTTATATGACTGATTGGCAGAGGATGCAATTTAATTGCCACTCAAATGTTGTCAGTTTAGAAAACAGAAAAAAGAAAATAGATTTTAAAATTGAAAAATGAAATGCAAGACTTAAAACTGATGTAATCAGCACTTTTAAGGAAATAATTAAAATTCAACATAAATATTCACCAATTATATGTAAGTTTTTATTTACCATAATCTCATACATTTGTAACGTGTTGATTGAAATGGCCTAATAATTTTCTTCCAAGATATAATTTATTTGAAAAGTAGAAGATCTATGTTAGGAGCAGAACTTATTTCATAATGATATCAATTTTAAATAATATATCAAAGGTCCTCTGTGGTTTTAGTTTTGAGTTTATTGTTAATTAGATAATCATTTGTAAAATTCCTTATAGCATAAAATAAGAAAGAATAAAACTATGCATTTTGAATAAAGAATATTGGGCGTAGTATTTGAGCCAAAACTTTGATAACTTTATAAATGAAAATACAAAAAAATTCATTTTGTGCCAGGTGCAGTGGCTCACATCTGTAATACCAGCACTTTGGGAGGCTTGAGTCAGTAGGATTGCTTGAGGCCAGGAGTTAGAAATCAGCCAGGACAACATTGGCAGAACTCATCTCTACAAAAAATTTAAAAATTAGCCAGGCGTAGTGGCATGTACCTGTAGTCATAGCTATGTAGAAGGCTGAGGCAGAAGGATTGCTTGAGCCCAGGAGGTTGTGGCTGCAGTGAGCTATGAAAGCACCACTACACTCCAGCCTGGGTAACGGAGCAAAACCCTTTCTCAATTAAAAAAATAAATAAATAAATCTTTTCTTTTACATTGATAATATACTACAATATCACAAATGTAAAATGACAGACTCGGTTGACCCAGGGTGTCTTATAGAAAGGATGAGATTTAAGATATAACTTCTTTCTGAATTATAAACAGAAAACTTTAGAAAGTCTTCAATATGAGACAGGATTTCAGCTTTCATAAATCCAGTCAAAATATGAGAGTAAACAACAACAGAATGGTGAACAAATTCAATACCTAACAAAACGTCATAAAAACATACAACTGAATGGTTAGGCAGCTGCAACAACCCATACCGTCTCTTGGAAAATGAGGGAAACTGCTATACAAATGTAAAAATTACATGAAAATATGGAATCAGTGAATTTGGTGGTAAGGCAGAAATGAAAACTGCTGCAGCCTCCTCAGGCTGCTATAACAAAATACCATAGACTGAATAACTTAAACAACAAACATTTATTTCTTACAGTTTTGGAGACTGGGGAGTCCAACGTCAAGGTTTTGGCAGATTTTGTTCCTGGTGAGGGCTTTCTAACTTGTAGATGACTTCCTTCTTGTTGTGCCCTCGCTTGGTAAAGAGAGAGAGAGCGGGTGGCAGGTGGCGGTGGGGACTGAGATCAAATGAGCCAGTATACAAGCACTCTGGTCTCTTCCTCTGCTTAGAAGGGCACTAAGTCTCTCATACAAACCCCACTGTCATGACCTCATATATATCTAATTACCTGCCAAAATCCCAACTCCAAATGCCATCATACTGGGGATTGTGCTTGAAAATGGGGGTTAGAAGGTGGGAGGGACAATTATATGCCCCACAACAGAAAGATAATAGTGTTCAACACACCACAGATTTTTGAATGGCTATTCTGACAGATAGAAAACCTTGTTCAGACAGGAACACAGGCAAGTATGAAAGAAACTCTACTCCTTGTTGTGGGTTTTGAAGGTGGGGGTTGCAGGCCCTGAACCAAGAAATGCAGTGGCTTCTGGGTGGTGAGAACAACCTTCAGATGACAGCCAACAGGGAAAATGTCCTATAACCATGGGAGTTGAAATATGCCAGCAATATTAATTAACAAGGAAATGGAGTCTTCCTTAGAAACTCCAGGAAGGAGATCACCAACACCTTGATTACATTAGCCCACTGTCACCCTGCTCAGACTTTTTATCTAGATATAATAAATTTGTGCTGTGATAAACCACTACGTTGGTGGTAATTTTTATGGTAGTCATGGAAGAAGAATGCATATACCCACCGAAAAAGTAAAATGTGATAAAATATGCAAGAAATTTAATAATAAAATGTGCTGGTACTCTTCAAGTAAGAAAATACTTAAGAAAAATATTTTAGGAAAGCATTTCATTCATTAAATAAATACTGGCTCTTTGGGAGCAAGAAAAATCAGACAAGATAAGTACTTGGGACAAATATGTAAAGCAGTGTGTGTGTGTGTGTGTGTGTGTGTGTGTGTTATTAGAGTTTAATAAGAGAAAGCTAAAGCAATGAAGGGCGATATGCTAGATTAGATGTGCAATATAAAGGTTTGTTAGTCCACATTCACTAAGAAGGAAATGCCAAGATGGAATGAAGAGAGAGGAAAAAAGAAAACAAAACACCTGTAAGAAAGAAAATAGGAGGAGTCAAGGGAGGCTGAAATGCAAATGCAGTCAGAACATGATGCAAAGCTGATCCTGAGTAAAGGACAGAGGGAGAGAATGTTTGGTGAAATCATCTTGCACTCAGGAAGGGTTGGCAAGGCCTTCAGGAAGTCTACAAGTCCAATTTGGGTGTCAGGATTCACATGGCTCCCAGGAAAGGGGCAAAGGTATTGATGGTTTTCAGAGCACAGCTGCTGGGGTCCTTGGTCAGTTATCCTCCCTGCAGTTGGAGGTCTGCAAGGGATATTCTCTTGGCCTCAATAAAGAAAAACGGGAACATAATAGAGCACAACTGAAGTATTCAAAAATCTTTTAATAAAACATTCCCTACACCAATAAAAAATGAAATTTTATAATACTGAAGACAATGAAAGGGGCCTAATGCCAGAGATCAAGAAGGAGGAAAAAAAATGTGAAGCAAGTTTGTATCCAATGTACATTAGCAAGAACAGGCAGTAGGAAAAAATTGGAACAATTATTTTAAAATTCTGACTAAAGCTGTCTCAGAAACTAGATATTAAAATTCAGACAAATAATCAAATTTGACAATATCAAGAAAACTTTAGAAAAAAAATGAAACTTTCACCATACCTTTCACCATGTAGACAAATTAACTCAAGATGTATTAAAGATTTAAATGTAAGACATTGAACTGTAAGTATCCTAGAACACCTAGGAAACACCATTCTGCCTATTATCCTTGGAAAATGATTTATTACTAAATTCTCAAAAGCAATTGCAACAAAAACAAAAAGTGACAAGTGGGACCTAATTAAGCTAAAGAGCTTCTAGGAAACATCATTCTGCCTATCATTCTTAGGAAAGAATTTATGACCAAGTCCTCAAAAGCAATTACAACAAAAACAGAAATTGACAAGTGGGACCTAATTAAACCAAACAGCTTCTGCACAGAAAAAAATAAAAAAAATAAAAAACCCCAAAACAAACAAAAATGATTTACAGAGTAAACAGCCTATAGAAATTGGAGAAAATATTCCCAAACTATGCATCTGACAACGGTTTAATATACAGAATGTATAAGGAACTGAAATAATTCAACAAGCAAAAAATAACCTCATTAAAAAATGGGCAAAGGACATGAACAGACATTTATCAAAAGAAGACATAAAAATGGCCAACAAACATTAAAAAATATTTTCAACATCACTAATCATAAGAGAAATGCAAGTCAAAACCACAATGAGGTAACACCTCACACCAATCAGAATGGCTATGATTAAAAAGTCACAAAACAACAGATGCTGGCGAGGCTGCAGACTAAAGGGAATGGTTATACACTGTCATTGGGGATGTAAATTAGTTTAGCCACTGTGGAAAGAAGTTTGGAGATTTCTGAAAGAACTTGAAATAGAACTACCCCTCGACCAGCAATCTCATTACTGGGTATACATCCAAAAGAAATAAATCATTCTACCAAAAAGACACATGCACTTGTAGGTTCATTGCAACACTATTCGCAGTAGCAAAAACATAGAATCAACCTGGGTGCTTATCAACAATAGGTTGGATAAAGAAAATGGGATATATACACCATGGAATACAAGCAGCCATAAAAGGAATGAAATCATGTCCTATGTAGCAACATGGATGTATCTGGAGGCCATTATCTTAAGCGAATTAATGCAGTAACAGAAATTCAAATACCAAGTGTTCTCACTTAAGAGGGAGTTAAAAGTTGGGTACTCATGCACATAGAGATGTCAACAATAGACAATGGAGACTACTAGAGGGGAAAGGGAAGGTGGGAGAAGGGGTTGAAAACCTACCTATTGGGTACTATGCTCACTACCTCCATGATGGGAGCACTTGTACTAAAACCTCAGCATGATACAATATACCCATGTAACAAACCTGCACATGTACACCCTAAATCTAAAGTAAAAGTTGAAGTATTTTTAAAAATGAATAATTAAAACGTGTGAAAAAATAAAGTTTCAGAAAATTAATAGTACTTAACATGTACCCTTTTATGTGTCCATAAGTTAGAATTAAGGAATTCTCTTAGTCTCTTCAGTTACTTAATTTCTCCTTGATAACACACATAAAATGTTGTACCAAAATTCTTGAAAGTAATGTTACCAAAATATAACGTGTGTTTATGTACTTATACTATATTTTTACATATAAGTGTTTTAAATGTTCATGTACTAATATCTATCAATTGTTTCCCTTTTTTTTATTTACTTTAAATTCTGGAATACATGTGCAGAACATGCAGATTTGTTACATAGGTATACACTTGCCATGGTAGTTTGCTGCACCCATCAACCCATCATCTACGTTAGATATTTCTGCTAATGCTATTCCTCCCCTAGCCCCTCACCGCCCAATAGGCCCCAGTGTGTGATGTTCCTATCCCTGTGTCCATGTGTTCTCATTGTTCAACTCCCACTTATGAGTGAGAACATGTGGTATTCGGTTCTGTTCCTGCCTTAGTTTGCTGAGAATGATGGTTTCCAGCTTCACCCATGTCACTGCAAAGGACATGAACTCATCTTTTTTTATGGCTGCATAGTATTCCATGGTGTATATGTGCCACATTTTCTTTATCCAGTCTATCATTGATGGCCATTTGGGTTGGTTCCAAGTCTTTGCTATTGTGAACAGTGCTGCAATAAACATACGTGTGCATATGTCTTTATAGTAGAATGGTTTATAATCCTTTGGGTATATACCCAGTAATGGGATTGCTGGGTCAAAAGGTATTTCTGGTTCTAGATTTATAATAAAATGATTTGGTGGTTAGGCTTTAGGGCCTGGATAATCATTTCTTTGAAAAATTATAAAAATGCTATCTACATTTTTATTAGGCAATGATTATAGATTTATTTATTTCATTCTGAGATATTCTTAAGCATACCAAACATTAGTAAATAGTATGAGTGATGATGTTATCTACCATCCTGCTTTACTAGATTTTAAATATTATAACATGTTATTCATTACATTTTCAGTAAGAGAATGTTCTAAATATATTTGAAGCCCTCAATCTAAGTCTTTTCCCATATTCCCCTGCAGGTATTACTATCCTGAATGTGGATACCTATATCATTATAAATTGGAATTTATTGAGTTTTAGCTAATCTTTCTTTCTTCAATATTACATTGTATGATGGTATACACATTAGTAGATATGCTTCCATTTGTGTTGATTTATTAATATGATTATGCCATCTTCTACTGATGAACATTTAGATTTTCTCAATTGTTTGGGTTATTGCAAACAATACTCCAATAAAATGTCACACAATTGGATTTCCTCTTTTGTCACCTATGGACAAGTATCTCTAAGTGTAATAAAAGGAGTGAAATTACAAACCAGATGACAAGCATGTCTTAAGATTTAATAGACGTAGGAAAAGTGTCCTTCAAAGAGTTTGTATCATTTACACTCCAACCAGCAAGTACAATGCTCGTTTTCCAATCCATCGCTTGATTTTGACACTTAACTTAAAGTTTAGTGTATTCAAAAGTCACATTTTATTAGTATAATTTTTCATTTCTCAGAAAAGTGAAGTAGATTGTATTTATTTTCTATTTTGCTTATTTAGTTTATCTTCTATACCTTGTTAAAACATAACTTATGTTCAATCATTCTAATAACTTATTTTCACTTTATAGACAGATAGATGATGGATGGATAGATAGATAAGATAGATAGATGTTTTATTCTGGATACCTATGTTGTGCTGTTTATATGAGTTGCAGTTTTTATCTCTCAATACATTTCTTGTCTTTTGGCTTTATCCATGATATCTTTGTTGAGTATATTTTTTAAATGTAAATCTGTACATCTTTTCTTTAAAGGATACATTTTATTTACTTTGTGCAATTTGTTTATAGGGAAGAAATGGATGATATTAAAATAAGAGTGGATCACTTGCTTCTTACTTAGGCTAGAGAGGGCAGGTGACTGTTTTTGAGAAAGGCAGTACCAGATTTTGTCAGAGCAAAGATGTGTGTTGACTGTGGCCCCATAAGGACTAAGGCAGGAATCTGAAGTAGGTGCCCCTTAAAAAGTCACCCCATTTGTGAGAGGTATTGTCTAGATCAATAAAATTGTGAGAGGTCACACTGGTAGAAGTTCTCTGAAGAACCTATAGAAAACACATCACAAAAGAAAAAACATTAGTATTTGGAATATGCCGTAACTAGAAACCACCAGTGCACATTAAACTACATCTTCGGGGGGGCCAGGCTTGGGAGGCTGAGGTGGTGGATCACGAGGTCAGGAGATCAAGACCACCCTGGCCAACATGGTGAAACCTCATCTCTACTAAAAATACAACAAATTAGCCGGGTGTAGTGGCATGTGCCTGTAGTCCCAGCTACTCAGGAGGCTGAGGCAGGAGAATGGCGTGAACCCAGGAGGAGGCAGAGGTTACAGTGAGCCAAGATCGCACCACTGCACTCCAGCCTAGGCGACAGAGTGAGACTCCGTCTCAAAAAAAAAAAAAAAAAAACACAAAAAACTACATAGGGCAGTTATGTCTCCTACCTCTCCTGCCTCTCTGTCCTCTTGTCCCAAATATAGTAAAGCCCCAAACAACAGCTAAGATAGAGGATGAGATTAAGCAAGAAAAAGTAAAAGGAAGCACCAAGTCCTTCCTCCCCATTGTGATTTTTCTGGCTTTGGATAGCCGTGAATTTCACTTAACTTACAAAAAGTCTGGAATTTTCATATCTCTTTATTTTACTATTAACGCAATAGAATATGGTTTTCTACTGACTGACAAACCAGATTTTTTATCCTGTGTAAGAAAAGCAAGCTGAGAGACTAAATCAATGACAGGACAATTTTGGGAAAGAATAAAGTGGCTTTATGCTGCCCCCTATGTAATTTAGTTCATTCAATAAACCGTTCTGTGTGCATGAGCCAAGTAGGCCACAGAGAGTGTCATGGTCCTTCTGTTACAAGCAGAAGGTTACCAGCATGTTTCATGGAGTTCTTTTAACTCCCTCAGGGTGGAGTTCCCTTGGGAATGATGGTGTTATTTGAAGACACTCTGTATCCTGCTAATTAAAACACTTATTTTTAAAAACAGATGTTCAAAATCTCACTATTCTTCCTAATAGGAACTGAGCATGAAATATGTAAAAATGAGCTTTTCACATAAACTATACTGTATTTGATATTCACTGATTAATTTTTGCCTAGGTATAATGAATAAAATAATTTGTTAGTATAAGATTATTCAGATTGTCACTTTCTAATTGAAAACAAATTAAGAACACCAATTTTAGGTTTGCTGCATGAAATTATTTAAAAATAGATTCATATAATAAAAAATGATTTTGTGTCACTTTTTTTCCGTGAATATCCACAGGTATCTTTGATCCGCCAAAGAACTTATTGTTGTTCAGATGTCTTGATAAACACTTTCAGAATAAATAATAGGTATTTCTGAGGCAAACCACAATATCAACTCATTTTTGAGACTGTATGAAACCCAATGTTACCCCATTAATTAATGATTTCTGCCATTTCTGGGAAAAAGAAAACACACATCCTTAGAGAAAGCTCACATCTACAACAGAAACACTTGTGTTGCAAATATTATTGTTGCTATTTCTTTTTAAAAAATTTTTAAAGAAAGAAGTTTATTTGGCTCACAGTTCTGCAGGCTATACAAGGATAGTGCCAGCATCTGCTTCTGGTGAGGCCTCAGGTAGCTTACAATCATGGCAGAAGGTAAAGAGAGGAGCAGGCATGTCATATGTTGAGAAAGAGAGCAAGAGAGCTATTTCTGATATTGTTACTTTTACTTATTTCTCGGATGTTCTATGCACAACAAAGACAAGCTCTGAATGTTTTCCCTGAGATAGGTGACATAATGTTATTGATGATAGGGTAGTAGCTACATGTTAAGAATTTCACAAATAACAACAGCTGTGGTTATAACCACCAAGTAGAAAGCTGTCCATAATCTCCTCAGATGGTCTTTCTAAATTATGTACGTGTGTGGTTGTGGAATGATGACAATCAGGGTTAGACGGAGAGACCATCTGTTGCAAAACTTGCCGTGAACTTTTCTGTTGACCAATATCTTAGGTCACACAGTTTTCTGAGTTAATGAACATCAGTATGTCTCTTTTCATTTGTTGATATCACTTCTCATCTACAAGCTCTTTGGTTTTTACTACGTATCAGACCTCACTTTAGGGTTTCAATACCATTCAAGACAGACATCAGAACTTTCAGACCTAGAGTATAATTAAAACATATATATAAAAGAACACATGCTATACTGTTAAGTATGCACACACATACACACACACATAAACACACACACATACCATGCACATCTTCCTTTGCTAATACTGATTTCCCAGTATCATAATTGATATGGATAATGGTCATGCCTGATTTTTTCCATATGCCATAAAATGAAAGTATCTGCATTACAAAAATCAAACAAAAATCCCATAATACCCATAGTATGAGGAAGAAGTGATGAAAAACAGTTATTAAAATGAGAAGTAAGAAATGTCTGTGCTCTTGAAAATTCATAATAATTACCTTATTCAATTAATAATACTGGTAGTATAACATTTATTGAAAACTACCATACAATTAACATATTTCAGTTTTCATAATATCAAAATTGGAAATAAATTCTGCATCTAAAAATATGAGAGAAATAAGTAAATATGATACTATGAAGTTATACCCAGCCCCTACATAGTGTAAATTGAATTTGCTTATAGAAAAATGTTTACAATTATATTAATAAAGAATACTACTTAAAAGTATGTTACTATGATACACATCTGGTAAGAAAAAAATGGTATTTTTTCTTCTCTGGTCTTTCATGAGACATCTGAAAGGATTTGTAAGCCAAATATTTAGTAATCAATTTCTGCACTCAAATATTTAGAAATCAATTTCATCTTTTATTGCCCTTTATTTCCTCATTTTGATTAATCTAACATTTAATTTCATAAAATAAATATAACAATCATGTAATTGAGTACAGAAATGAAAGATAAGTTGACACACAACTCTGTGGACAAAGATAAATGAAATATACTCCATTATTTATTTCAAATATTTTTAGATTTGTTTAACTATTTCAAGCACATGCATATGCAATTAATCATACACTTTGCTAGATAAACATAATTTATTTGGAAAAACAAATGGCCCAAGTGATTGTTTGTTATTTTCAAGCAGTACATTCTACATTCTACAAAGTATATTTAAACTTCTGGTGTAGAATAAGGAGATCCCACATGAAAAACATGCGCAGTAGAATTCATGTATTCTCACTATGACCAAATTTATATTGCTCTGTGGCAGGCTACTCAATTGCACCTCTGAAAAAACAGGCATTGCCATATTTTTTAGCATAAAATATAATGAGAGCTAGAGGTAGGGGGAATGTACATATGATAAATATGTGCATTAAAAATTTTGAACAAGAATCATATGGACATATCTGATGCATAATAGTGTGAATCAGAAAAATCTGGTAAAAGTAACCTTATCAAAAGTACATTTATCATGTCTTTAAATGAAGTCTGTATTCTTTCTCATTTTTCATTCCTTGAACACTGTCTTTTTTTGCATAGGTTTATGGTCACAAGATGTCTTCCTGTGCTCTAGGTGTCCTATGTATACTAAAAACAGGAAGGGGGTGATTGTAGCAAGAACATATATTCTGCTGAAATCTATCCCTTTTGTAATGCAACCAAAACTTCTTCAAAGCTCTTTCATGAACTGATTAGAATGTGATGGCTTGCTTAAAAGCAAAGGATTAAAGGAAAGTGAAAGTTTAAGTCAAGACTGACCTAGACATTCAAGACTCTTTACTGAGGAATGGGTAAAATATTGTAGGACACTATTGAACACTTATGTGTATTGTATGTGTGTGTGTGTTTATGAGTGCAATTCAGAAAAAGAAAAATATATTTTTGAATCATGTATCTAACCTACATAAATCTACTTTAATGTTATATTTTGAGAAGAAAGAAAGTCCTGCTAAAGTAGAATGTGGTAAATTTATATACTAATTATTTTTATATGAAATGGTATGTAAGTCCTCACTTAACCTTGTGGATAGTTTTTGAAAACTATGACCTTACGTGAAATTATATACGGAAGGTTCTAGATTAAATTTGTTTCTTTCAATGCCATTTTTTATAATGTTGTTAAGAAAAACAATTGCTTTGTTATACATCATTTCACTTAAAGTCAATTTCTCACAAACTACAGATGATCTTAACTTAGAACTTACTATATGTATATATATGATATATTTTTATGAAATTTTAAAAATCATACTATATAAAAATGTAACAAATTTTATTATAGCTTTGCTCAGCATTCTAATTATGTTTTGAACATTCATACTTATTTTAACAGTAATCTCTGTATCACTGAATTAGAAGCATACTTTTTAAAAAGTCTAAATTTTTAATGCTATAACTTGTTTATTATTATTATGTACATTAAAAAAGCAGGGTTATTTTCTGTTTTATGTCCTGTTATATCATCACATCAGTGCTTATAATAAGCAAATACCTATTGAATGAATTAATAAATGAATGAACAAAAGCATATAAAATAATTATATTTTGCCTGGACCTTTACTACTAGCATCAGCACTATTACCTATTCCTCATTTGGTAATAATTCTATTCCTATAACTGTTTTTAATCTACAATGGTAGACCAAAGATCATTAAGAGTAAAAATTTCAGAAAGGAAATAATAATAATAATAACAACTTGAAAGAGAAGACAGCCATTATATTTTGATAGCTTGCATAATGTTTCTATGATGCATGGTGCATTATAATAGCATTTTGAATTACTGTGTTGTTATTGACAATCTGTGCAAACCATTTAGAAGATAATTCAGTATATGGCCCCTATCATCACCAAAGGCTAAGAAAGATAATACTTTAAAGCTCTGTAAATGTGAGCAGAGAGAAATAATAAAAAGAAAATTTCAGAGCTATATTTTTTAAAAGCTTTGACGCTGAAAAATTACAGTTTTTATTTTATTCATTTTCTAACCAAAGGCTTTTGTGAGAAAGACATAAATGACAGCAAGGAAAAGCTGAATGTCTGCAAAATATTTTTTGTGAAGTGGAATACATCACTCTTTTTAAAATGTTGCTTTGTTATGCATTTGATGCTGCATATAGTGAATTTGTGTTAGCACATAAAATATAGAAGAGTCGTATATTTAGAGGGACAGGTTAAAGAAAAATTATAAACACTAATATTAGCAGAAGTGTGAAAAATGACACAAGATACAAAATACACACATATTATAATTTCTGTGAGAGAGAATTAAACCAGAAAATACAAGAAAACTTACATAGAGGCCTGAGTTTTCCGTGTTGACAATGCTGCACAGTGACCAGGGTAAAATTACTGCAAAAAAGACACAGCTTTGCAACTATTTCGAGGGGACTTCTGAATTCCATGTGTAAGGAGGAATTCTTACAGCGTGACTGTTATATTTCCCTCAAATTTGGTCTTGGGGTCTCTTTCTGGAGATGAACTCTCTCCCTACCCTGATAGAATTCCAAGGGAATTGGTGCTTGATATTCACAGTGTGCCTTCCACGGATACCTCTTTATCCTGACAGATAATCCAATGCCTGTAACTAGGTGTTTTTTTTTTTTTCACAAGACACTTGTTATGCTGGCAGATTACCTTGTGGCTCTTGTTTGATTTGTGCTTAGTTTATCTCCGCCAAGATCACCACTCTCTAGGAGAGCTCAGAACAGGAAAAAAGTTAGGTTTGGGTGAGTCGGTCAGATGAGACACAGAGGAGCAACTTAACAAAACACGTGAAATAACAGGAACAGTGTATTTCTTACAGATCAGAGGGAAGAGGGCAGCACACCTCACGGAGTCAATGGAAACAGGAAAGCCAGACAGGACAGGTGTGCTCAACCAGCAGATAAGAAGTGTGTGAGAGAGAGAAGAGCAAGTCTGAGCAAGAGACCTGTGGATCAAGGCCTTTCTTGGGGTCCAGCATGTTACCCAAGCAGGTTTCCTGAGGGGAGCTCTACTTGGTGGCTTTAGAGCAAGGAGGGGCAGGTTCCATGGGGTCATGCTTTGACTAGTGGTCATTGCCATGTGTCTACGTAATTTATGTGGGATATCAGGGTCAGTGGGGTGAGTTAAGAAGGTTGTATCTAGCTCTTCCATGGAGAGGGGTCACCAGGAGGCAGTTGTACAAGGTAAACAGATAGGTCAGCCACCTTGAGGAATTGAGAGGAGACAAAGAACTGGAAACTATGTCAAGGTTGACTAATCCCCACTTGTGGTACAAAAAAGTTAAATCTATATTCAAAGTGGATGATAAAACAACATAAAATTATAAGAATTCATGATAATTACATGCATAGATTGTGGTTTACTTTCAAAAGAAGTGCAATCACATTTACACAGAATTATATATCTAAAAAATAAAAGGTCTGAATATCCTCCCATAGCTCGGAGTAATTTGATCGTCTGAAGACTTCTTCTCTCAGCTCGTCAAAGTCATTCTCCGTCCAGCTTTGTTCCGTTGCTGGTGAGGAACTGCGTTCCTTTGGAGGAGGAGAGGCACTCTGCTTTTTAGAGTTTCCAGTTTTTCTGCTCTGTTTTTTCCCCATCTTTGTGGTTTTATCTACTTTTGGTCTTTGATGATGGTGATGTACAGATGGGTTTTTGGTGTGGATGTCCTTTCTGTTAGCTCTCCTTCTAACAGACAGGACCCTCAGCTGCAGGTCTGTTGGAGTACCTGGTCGGCCATGTGAGGTGTCAGTCTGCCCCTGCTGGGGGGTGCCTCCCAGTTAGGCTGCTCGGGGGTCAGGGGTCAGGGACCCACTTGAGGAGGCAGTCTGCCCATTCTCAGATCTCCAGCTGCGTGCTGGGAGAACCACTGCTCTCCTCAAAGCTGTCAGACAGGGACATTTAAGTCTGCAGAGGTTACTGCTGTCTTTTTGTTTGTCTGTGCCCTGCCCCCAGAGGTGGAGCCTACAGAGGCAGGCAGGCCTCCTTGAGCTGTGGTGGGCTTCACCCAGTTCAAGCTTCCCAGCTGCTTTGTTTACCTAAGTGAGCCTGGGCAATGGCGGGCGCCCCTCCCCCAGCCTCGCTGCTGCCTTGCTGTTTGATCTCAGACTGCTGTGCCAGCAATCAGCGAGACTCCGTGGGCGTAGGACCCTCTGAGCCAGGTGCGGGCTATAATCTCCTGGTGCACCGTTTCCTAAGCCCATCCGAAAAGCACAGTATTCGGGTGGGAGTGGCCCGATTTTCCAGGTGCCTTCTCTCACCCCTGGAAAGGGAACTCCCTGACCCCTTGCACTTCCCAAGTGAGGCAATGCCTCGCCCCTGCTTCAGCTGGCGCACGGTGCGCTCACCCACTGACCTGCGCCCACTGTCTGGCACTCCCTAGTGAGATGAACATGGTACCTCAGATGGAAATGCAAAAATCACCCGTCTTCTGCGTCGCTCACTCTGGGAGCTGTAGACCAGAGCTCTTCCTATTTGGCCATCTTGAAAAAAATTTAGAAGAATGTATAACTAGAATAACCAATACAGAGAAGTGCTTAAAGGAGCTGATGGAGCCGAAAACCAAGGCTCGAGAACTACGTGAAGAATGCAGAAGCCTCAGGAGCCGATGCGATCAAATGGAAGAAAGGGTATCAGCCATGGAAGATGAAATGAATGAAATGAAGCGAGAAGGGAAGTTTAGAGAAAAAAGAATAAAAAGAAACGAGCAAAGCCTCCAAGAAATGTGGGACTATGTGAAAAGACCAAATCTACATCTGATTGGTGTACCTGAAAGTGATGGAGTGAATGGAACCAAGTTGGAAAACACTCTGCAGGATATTATCCAGGAGAACTTCCCCAATCTAGCAAGGCAGGCCAACATTCAGATTCAGGAAATACAGAGAATGCCACAAAGATACTCCTCGAGAAGAGCAACTCCAAGATACATAATTGTCAGATTCACCAAAGTTGAAATGAAGGAAAAAATGTTAAGGGCAGCCAGAGAGAAAGGTCGGGTTACCCTCAAAGGGAAGCCCATCAGACTAACAGCAGATCTCTCGGCAGAAACCCTACAAGCCAGAAGAGAGTGGGGGCCAATATTCAACATTCTTAAAGAAAAGAATTTTCAACCCAGAATTTCATATCCAGCTAAACTAAGCTTCATAAGTGAAGGGGAAATAAAATACTTTACAGACAAGCAAATGCTGAGAGATTTTGTCACCACCAGGCCTGCCCTAAAAGAGCTCCTGAAGGAAGCGCTAAACATGGAAGGGCACAACCGGTACCAGCCACTGCAAAATCATGCCAAAATGTAAAGACTTTCGAGACTAGGAAGAGACTGCATCAACTAATGAGCAAAATAACCAGCTAACATCATAATGACAGGATCAAATTCACACATAACAATATTAACTTTAAATGTAAATGGACTAAATGCTCCAATTAAAAGACACAGACTGGCAAATTGGATAAAGACTCAAGACCCATCAGTGTCCTGTATTCAGGAAACCCATCTCACGTGCAGAGACACACATAGGCTCAAAATAAAAGGATGGAGGAAGATCTACCAAGCAAATGGAAAACAAAAAAAAGGCAGGGGTTGCAATCCTAGTCTCTGATAAAACAGACTTTAAACCAGCAAAGATCAAAAGAGACAACAAAGAAGGCCATTACATAATGGTAAAGGTATTAATTCAACAAGAAGAGCTAACTATCCTAAATATATATGCAACCAATACAGGAGCACCCATATTCATAAAGCAAGTCCTGAGTGACCTACAAAGAGACTTAGACTCCCACACATTAATAATGGGAGACTTTAACACCCCACTGTCAACATTAGACAGATCAACGAGACAGAAAGTCAACAAGGATACCCAGGAATTGAACTCAGCTCTGCACCAAGTGGACCCAATAGACATCTACAGAACTCTCCACCCCAAATCAACAGAATATACATTTTTTTCAGCACCACACCACACCTATTCCAAAATTGACCACATACTTGGAAGTAAAGCTCTCCTCAGTAAATGTAAAAGAACAGAAATTATAACAAATTATCTCTCAGATCACAGTGCAATCAAGCTAGAACTCAGGATTAAGAATCTCACTCAAAACCGCTCAACTACGTGGAAACTGAACAACCTGCTCCTGAATGACTGCTGGGTACATAACGAAATGAAGGCAGAAATAAAGATTTTCTTTGAAACAAACAAGAACCAAGACACAACATACCAGAATCTCTGGGATGCATTCAAAGCAGTGTGTAGAGGGAAATTTATAGCACTAAATGCACATAAGAGAAAGCAGGAAAGATCCAAAATTGACACCCTAACATCACAATTAAAGAACTAGAAAAGCAAGAGCAAACACATTCAAAACCTAGCAGAAGGCAAGAAATAACTAAAATCAGAGCAGAACTGAAGGAAATAGAGACACAAAAAACCCTTCAAAAAATTAATGAATCCAGGAGCTGGTTTTTTGAAAGGGTCAACAAAATTGATAGACCGCCAGCAAGATTAATAAAGAAAAAAAGAGAGAAGAATCAAATAGATGCAATAAAAAATGATAAAAGGGATATCACCACCAATCCCACAGAAATACAAACTACCATCAGAGAATACTACAAACACCTCTACGCAAATAAACTAGAAAATCTAGAAGAAATGGATAAATTCCTCAACACATACACCCTCCCAAGACTAAACCAGGAAGAAGTTGAATCTCTGAATAGACCAATAACAGGAGCTGAAATTGTGGCAATAATCAACAGCTTACCAACCAAAAAAAGTCCAGGACCAGATGGGTTCACAGCCGAATTCTACCAGAGGTACAAGGAGGAACTGGTACCATTCCTTCTGAAACTATTCCAATCAATAGAAAAAGAGGGAATCCTCCCTAACTCATTTTATGAGGCCAGCATCATCCTGATACCAAAGCCAGGCAGAGACACAACCAAAAAAGAGAATTTTAGACCAATATCCTTGATGAACATTGATGCAAAAATCCTCAATAAAATACTGGCAAACCGAATCCAGCAGCACATCAAAAAGCTTATCCACCATGAACAAGTGGGCTTCATCCCTGGGATGCAAGGCTGGTTCAATATATGCAAATCAATAAATGTAATCCAGCATATAAACAGAACCAAAGACAAAAACCACATGATTATCTCAATAGATGCAGAAGAGGCCTTTGAAAAAATTCAACAATGCTTCATGCTAAAAACTCTCAATAAATTAGGTATTGATGGGACACATCTCAAAATAATAAGAGCTATCTATGACAAACCCACAGCCAATATCATACTGAATGGGCAAAAACTGGAAGCATTCCCTTTGAAAACTGGCACAAGACAGGGATGCCCTCTCTCACCACTTCTATTCAACATAGTGTAGGAAGTTCTGGCCAGGGCAATTAGGCAGGAGAAGGAAGTAAAGGGTATTCAATTAGGAAAAGAGGAAGTCAAATTGTCCCTGTTTGCAGACAACATGATTGTATATCTAGAAAACCCCATTGTCTCAGCCCAAAATCTCCTTAAGCTGATAAGCAACTTCAGCAAAGTCTCAGGATACAAAATCAATGTACAAGAATCACAAGCATTCTTATACACCCATAACAGCCAAACAGAGAGCCAAATCATGAGTGAACTCCCATTCACAATTGCTTCAAAGAGAATAAAATACCTACGAATCCAACTTACAAGGGATGTGAAGGACCTCTTCAAGGAGAACTACAAACCACTGCTCAAGGAAATAAAAGAGGATACAAACAAATGGAAGAACATTCCATGCTCATGGGTAGGAAGAATCAATATCGTGAAAATGGCCATACTGCCCAAGGTAATTTACAGATTCAATGCCATCCCCATCAAGCTACCAATGACTTTCTTCACAGAATTGGAAAAAGCTACTTTAAAGTTCATATGGAACCAAAAAAGAGCCCACATCGCCAAGTCAATCCTAAGCCAAAAGAACAAAGCTGGAGGCATCACACTACCTGACTTCAAACTATACTACAAGGCTACAGTAACCAAAACAGCATGGTACTGGTACCAAAACAGAGATATAGACCAATGGAACAGAACAGAGCCGTCAGAAATAACGCCTCATATCTACAACTATCTGATCTTTGACAAACCTGAGAAAAACAAGAAATGGGGAAAGGATTCCCTATTTAATAAATGGTGCTGGGAAAACTGGCTAGCCATATGGAGAAAGCTGAAACTGGATCCCTTCCTTACACCTTATACAAAAATCAATTCAAGATGGATTAAAGACTTAAACGTTAGACCTAAAACCATAAAAACCGTAGAAGAAAACCTAGGCATTACCATTTAGGACATAGGCATGGGCAAGGACTTCATGACTAAAACACCAAAAGCAATGGCAACAAAAGCCAAAATTGACAAATGGGATCTAATTAAACTAAAGAGCTTCTGCACAGCAAAAGAAACTACCATCAGAGTGAACAGGCAACCTACAAAATGGGAGAACATTTTCGCAACCTACTCATCTGAAAAAGGGCTAATATCCAGAATCTACAATGAACTCGAACAAATTTACAAGAAAAAAACAAACGACCCCATCAAAAAGTGGGCAAAGGACATGAACAGATACTTCTCAAAAGAAGACATTTATGCAGCCAAAAAACACATGAAAAAATGCTCACCATCACTGGCCATCAGAGAAATGCAAATCAAAACCACAATGAGATACCATCTCACACCAGTTAGAATGACAATCATTAAAAAGTCAGGAAACAACAGGTGCTGGAGAGGATGTGGAGAAATAGGAACACTTTTACACTGTTGGTGGGACTGTAAACTAGTTCAACCATTGTGGAAGTCAGTGTGGCGATTCCTCAGGGATCTAGAACTAGAAATACCATTTGACCCAGCCATCCCATTACTGGGTATATACCCAAAGGATTGTAAATCATGCTGCTATAAAGACACATGCGCACGTATGTTTATTGCGGCATTATTCACAATAGCAAAGACTTGGAACCAACCCAAATGTCCAACAATGATAGACTGGATTAAGAAAATGTGGCACATATACACCGTGGAATACTATGCAACCATAAAAAATGATGAGTTCATGTCCTTTGTAGGGACATGGATGAAATTGGAAATCATCATTCTCAGTAAACTATTGCAAGAACAAAAAAGCAAACACCGCATGTTCTCACTCATAGATGGGAACTGAACAATGAGAACACATGGACACAGGAAGGGGAACATCACACTCTGGGGACTGTTGTGGGGTCGGGGGAGGGGGGAGGGATAGCATTGGGAGATATACCTAATGCTAGATGACTAGTTAGTGGGTGCAGCGCACCAGCATGGCACATGTATACATATGTAACTAACCTGCACATTGCGCACATGTACCCTAAAACCTAAAGTATAATAATAATAATAATAATAATAAAATAAAATATAAGATCAAATTTAATCTAACATTTTTGCATTTAGTTTAACAAAATTATTAATATACAGAAAGACGGCAATAATGTTACGAAGAATTCTTTTTCTGACAAGTTGGAAAATACACTACTGACATCAAACCCCCACCACTGCCTGCATCTCACACTAATTTTTTAATGTGTATTTTTTTATGAAGGATCCATTATGCATTCTATTTTACAGATCTTATTTAAATTTTGGTATTTGTACAAGATACTGTTCTGTATAGAAAAAGGAAAGGAAAAAGAATGGAAGAAAAAAATAAAGGAAGGAAGGAGGGAAGGTATGGAGAGAAGAAGAGGGAGGGAGGTAATATTCTAATATTAATATTATTAAAAGAAATATTTTTAAGTAATACACTCAGCCAGGGTATTATTTACCAGCCAGAGCAGTGGTAAGGCATTTCTATATATGCAAGTATTAGATCACTACACAATTACTTGATGTACCATAACTAAATAAAAATCATATCCAAAAAAGAGGTAAATTGATGATAAAATACACAAAAAGAGGAATGATATGTCTAATATTGTGGCCTTAATGTAAAAAATAAACTCCAATATTATAATAATGAAACTGCACTTCAATATAACTTCTAAAAATGCTCCTTTATGTGAAAATGGTCTCATAAAGAAAATAATAAGAGCACCTTTGAATTTTGCATTATTTCTGACTGCTTGTGGGTTAAGAAAGTAGATGAGAGTTGAGCTTGCCAGTAATAAAATATATTCTAAATATTTTATCTCAAGGCAGGGTTTAGATCATAATATTTTATTGACATATTAAAATGTTTTGATTGGAAAAGGCATATTTGTATTTAATGTTAGATTTTTTTATTTAAAAATGCAGATTAAACTATACTTAAGTAGGAAGGGAACCACACAGTGTTGGGGTCAGAGGGTTGCACAAATAGGATAAAATTTGGGAAATAGAAAATTAAAAATACATAAATAATGGATGATATAAACAATGGTATAAATGAATGGACAGAAAAATGCAAATAAACTAAATGAAGGAGAAATGTAAAACACTGGGAAATACGAATAATGAAATAAACAATATTTACTCATTAGCCTCACTTTGTGTGTTCTATAGCTGTCAGAAAATCCTCAGAATACTTTATTTAATGCAAGACTATGACCATTCAGCCACACTGAATTTTGAAGTGCTTAACTCTCATCCCTCTTCTATGTGGCATCCAACAGGTGTAAACAGTAAAGATTCGTCTTTTGGATGAGAACATCTCACCCAAGCCATTCTAACATCTCCCACTGACCCCCAACTTATTTGTACTTGCAAGTAAAAGAGGTCGAGTGGTAGCTAAATTTCATCACATAGTTAGAGAGAATTAGGAAACAATACAACAGCATGACTAAAGACATTGTTTTAAGATAGAAACATCATGGTCAGTTGTGGCTTATATAGAGCGTAAATGAAGAAAAAAAAAACCAGAGCATTCCTCCATTTCTCCACGTGGGTCATTCTGCGCCGTATTGAAGTCTAGCTTTCAGGATTCAAAACGTCTAGGGAAACTTTTCTGTGTGGAGCTACTTAGAAGGAAATCGTTACTCTCTTCATGAATATATATGAGCCAACCAGTTGTATTTACTTGTGAAACTGTTCGATCTAAGCATCAAAGTGAGAAACAAACATGATGAAACAGAAGCATACATTTGAGTGGGAACATTTCGTTTTTCGATCGCATTTTTGTTTTGTTCATTTTAAGTAAAACTGGAGTCTTTTACACTGTGTTAATAGAAAGAGCCTCTGAAAAACACAATTGCTTTTCATGTCTTGATGGCTGTTAATAAAACAGCGCGTGCTTCACCACTGAAGCAGATGACTCACAGAGAATCTCAGACCACATGCTGAAATGCCACCTTCTAATGAGTAAACTTGATTTCTGAGTTAGGGTCCTCAGAATCCTCTGTGTAAATTGAAAGCACACTGCATACTTCCTTCTCAAAAACAGTTTCACATTCTTAAATTATATTAAATTACCGCCAATGCCTAGAATAAATATAGCCAGGATTTTAATTTGATTAAAAATGTTGACTTTATTATTATTTTTTGCTCAAAAACAGTTCATCTTGGAAAATATTATTTTGGAAAAGTTTATATTTCTCTTGATTTTATTATATAGACAACATAATAGGTCTTGGCATATTTATTATTAGTGTGGTCTCTGAAATTGTTTAATTAAGTGCAAATTCTAACTACTCTAACCAGGACATAACTTTTGTGATGGCTATTAAGGCAAATACCAAGATGTATTTTTTCTCACCTGAAAAATGGGGATAATAATGGAAACCAACGTGAACACTAAAAACAACAGTGTATGTAAGCATAGCAAGTGTTTGAAAATAAAAGGTAGGTTAGAGGAAGGCATCATTTTAATAAAAGTAATCTTATATATCATCCATGCAGATTTAATGACACCTTTTTTATATAATTAGCTATTACAGGCTCTCAAAGATAGGATGTTAATGTAAGTTAAATATAACTCCAAAATTTCCCCTACTCCTTGAACGATTCTGGCTATCTTTTAATTCAGATGGATTGCTGTGATGCTAGGTTGTAAAAGCAAAATAGTACAAAAAAAACTCAGAAGGAATATTGATATTGTAATAATCCTTGCATTTAGAAATGATAACTCAAATAATATATTCTGGTATAAAGTGATAGGCTATTTGTAAGAAGATATATGTTATCATGACATATTCACCTTTTCAACTAATTAGTATTACAGAACATACATTTTAAGAAGTACCTCCTGATATGTATCAGAAAATGTTTACCCTTCACTCCTGTCTTATTATTTTATTTGTATCTCCCATACTTCCAAATGTTATAAGCTCTAACATTATTTTTTATAATATTTATTATATATTCATTCTTTAAAATTGGATTTTTATGCTTTACATTAGGTTATGTATAAAAATTGAAAAAATATTATAAATAGTAGATATGTTATTTATGAAACTACAATTATATGGTTTTACTGGACTCATGAATAAACTGATATCATAACATACAACTTTCAAAGAAAAAAATGAAGTATAAATATTAAATACTTTCTCTTTTCTTACCAGAATTTCTCAGAAGTATTCTGAATGTCTTTTCATACCTGAACTATTAATTTCTTGTGTATTCCCCTCAACACGGTTTGCCTCAGCATCATCATCTTTAAACCTTTGTAAATATATCATTTATAAATCCCAAACTTTTATTAATACTATCAAATTATGTAATATATTCTGATTTATTTTGTTTAACACAGAGGATACTTATTCTGAGATGCCTCGCATTGCCCTGTTTATTTAAGGGCCCTGTTTATGTTTCAAGGACAGCCCTTGAAATCATGATTTAATCTTTTTGAGGTTCCATTTTCACCTTGCTAGAAGGTGTTTTTAAATGAGGTCTTTCCAAGGAAGAATATATTTAAAATCAAATGTTTTAATGTATGAATACTTGGTTCTCTATTCACGGGTTCTGCACTCATAGATTCAACCAACTGTGAAATGAAAATAATCAGGAAAACAACTCAATGAAAATGAGACTACAATAATAAAAAATAATACAAATTTAAGAATACCACATAACAACTATTTACAAAGCACTTACATTGTATTAGGTATTATAAGTAATCTAGAGATAATGTTGTATGTATCTGGGAAGCTGTATGTTTGTTATATGTAAATACTGTACAAATACAGAACAAGAGGGTGACCGTCTGCAGGACAGGGAGAGAGACTTCAGAGGAAACAAAACATGCTAACAGTGCTTGGACTGCTAGCCTCCAAAACCATCAGAAAATACATTTCTGATGGTTAAGCCACTCAGTCTGTGGTATTGTGTTATGGCCATCTTAGCAAACTCAAACACTGGCATTGCCACAAATTGTTGACAAACAGGAACCTTTACATTTTGGAAATAGAGAGAGTTTTAAAAATATGTAGTATTTTCAATTTCCACAAACCTACCACTGCTAGAGAAGCATAATTTTTGTGGAGGCATTTGAAATGTGTTTATTCTATTACTCATTTGTTTACTTGCTGACACTCAATTAAGTAGTATTTTTCTTCAAAAGTTACAATATTCTCTGGCAAAATATATTTTTTGTCTTACTGTGAGAGCAAAAGAGAGTGTATATAAAAAATGAGAAAAAAAAGAAAAGTTTAATCCGCCCACCTGATATGCAAAGGAAAGAAGAAATGAATGAGAAAAATTGTCAATGAAGAGGAAAGATATAAACATTTAAACAAGGAGTAGCAATCTTGAAAAAAATTAAGAAAAAGAACCATTTTTCACATGACTATAACACCATGCTTAGTGATAAATGCAGTAAAGTTTTCAGAAATAACAGCTCAGTAAGAGAAATCAGTAAAGACCTGTTGAGATCAATCAGTAGATTTGAGAAGAGGCTTAAATGTCATTATAAGAGGAGAAAACATCCTAAAGAAATTCCCAGTTGCCTGGTTTAAATTTTATTATTTTCATGCTTAGCCGTTTGTATATTAAATTCTTGTTGATAAAGTACTCACAGCAGCCTGTTTTAAAATTACACTCCCTAAGTTTTAAATGAAGTCCCAGCTGAAAACAGAAATGCAAACACAAATTCAAAACACATTTGGTATTAAATTTATTAATTACTCAAGAGGAATTGCAAGGAGAAGCAACAATCTGATAAGTCAACTGGTACCCTGTAAGGGACTGAGAAATAGTAAGTAATGGCACAGCATAATTGTATCCATTATGTTTATCCATAATTATTGTATATCTAATTGTATCTATAACAAGTAAAGATTGGTTGTGACATAATCTTCAGAGAGCAATTCCTCAGCAAAGATGACCATTTTACACAGGAGTGAAGGGGTTACACAGCCGACTTCCAGAATGAAGACATTGTCATAGAGTAGGCTGGAACTCCCTATCTGAGAAACAAATATTTTTCTGCGTCACATTCTAAGATTTGGAACTTTAGGTGCTCATGAAGTCCAATTGTCTAGTCAGTTTAGCATTTATTATTAGACTAAATTTGCTCTTTAAATCCATGTTGAATAGTCTTGGCTATATATCAATAACCACTGAATATTTGTAAGTTTCCAAGTTTCACATTTGTAGTTCATCTTCCCTTTTTTATTTTGGTGATAAAATAAACCTATACAATAATAATTAAATGACATATATATTCAAGTTTTGGCTTGCAATGCATCATTAAATTGCATTTATGATTTAACTGTTAATGAGCAATAAAAGAGTATAAAATATGGTGTTCATGTTTGGAAATATACATATTCAGCAAAATTAAGTTGGAATGTCTTAATTTTATTGAGACAAAAACTGATTACTGTTATTAACAGCATCTGCTATTGTTGTCAGGTTGAATTATTTTACCATTTAAGAAGACTGAACTCTGCTTTGGAGTGATAATTTGCAATAAAAAGTCATCAGTAGAAAAATACTTTACGTCTGGGATGTGATTAATTTGAGCAAAACAACACCTGTCATACTAAAGTAATGCTAATTTGAATTTTATTTTTTAATATGTATTTTTGTAAACAAGCAATATGTTTTATTGTCATAAGAACTTGAGTTTAAGAAAGTTATTCCTATTTATATGTTTATAATTATACAATATGATACAATTGCAAATTACCACTAGGATCCTGTGGTACCCAATGATACACAAGGATACACAAAATTTTGTTTTTCCTTTAATTAGCACCTTCACCTTATTTGACTTGAAATCAGTCATTGATATGGTCAATATTAATCCTCTATGATGACCTTTCCATTTTAAACTTTTTACTGACTTATACCATATTCTTTTCATATACTGTATATTTTTCATACACATTGTATTAGTCCATTTTCACATTTTATAAAGAATAAGTGAGATTGGACAATATATAAAGAAAAGAGGTTTATTTGACTCATAGTTATGCATGGCTGGGGAGGCCTCAGGAAACTTAAAATCATAGTGGAAGGCAAAGGCGAAGCAAGGCACGTCTTTCATGGTGGCAGGCAAGAGAGAGAGTGCAGGGGAAACTGCCACTTACAAAACCATCAGAGCTTGTGAGAACAGCATAGGGGAGCAGCCCCCATGATCCAGTCACCTCCCACCAGGTCCCTTCCTTGACACGTTGGAATTACAATTAGGATTACAATTCGCGATGAGATTTGCATGGGGACACAGCCAAACCATATCACACATATACATGTGAGCATGTACAAATCTTAAATATAAAGCTCAGTAAATTCTCAAAAGTAATTATAACCATGTACCTTCAAAATGTGCAACAAATACAATTAACGCATTAAAGCTCCCTTATGGCTTCTCTCTATTATTACTTCTCCCACTTTACCAGCATTCTGATTTTAACCCAAATTATTCGCTTTTTATAATTTCAATTTCATGCAAATAGAATCATACAGGATGAATTCTTTCTTATCTGTCCTTTTAAAAGAAATGTTCAGGTTGTAACATAAAACTGAAGTACATTTGATTTTATTGTCTGTCCTACAGAAATACACAAAGATATAACAATTCACATACATTTTATTCTTTCTTTTCACATAGTAAACCTATTGTATTTTCATATTATATACTGTATGTAGCATGAGATAAAATGGCAACATTGGTTTGTAAATGAATTTGAGTTAGTGATTTTTTAAACTTTTTTCCCCAATTTTTAAAAATTGACAGATAATATAATGGACTTACCATGTACAACATAATGCTTTAAAGATATGTATACATTGTAGAATGACTAAATCTAGCAAATGAACATATGCATTATCTCAATAATTTTGTCAGGAGAACACCTGACATCCACTTTCTTGCATTTTTTTCAAGAATACAATATGTTGCTATTACTAGAGTCATCAACTAGTGCAACAGATCTCTTAAAGTTATTGTGCCTGCCTAACTGATATTTGGTATCCCTTAACTAACAACTCCCCAACCATCTCCCCATCAAACCTCTCTAGCCCCTGGCATCCACCTTTCTAAATTCCAGATTTTAAATGAGTGAGATAATGAGACTTTGTCTTTGTTTGCCTGGCTTATTTCAGTTAAAATTTCGTTCTTAATTGGCATTTGGCTTTCTATTTCAGTTACTCACTATTATGAATGATGTGCTAAAAGTGCCCTTTTATAAATTTTCTACACATTTATTTTAGGTTCAAACATACATGTGAGGGTTTGGTACATAGGTGAACTCACATCATGGGGATTTGTTGTACAAATTATATCATCTGCCAGGTACTGAGCCCAGTATCCAATAGTTATCTTTTCTGCTCCTCTCTCTTCTCTCACCCTCCACCCTCAATTAGGCCCTAGTGTCTGTTTTTCCCTTCTTTGCATTCATGATTTCTCATCATTTAGCTCCCACTTATAAGTGAGAACATGTGCTATTTGGTTTTCTGTTCTTGTGTTATTTTGCAAAGGATGATGGCCTCCAGCTCCATCAGTCCCTGCAAAGAACATGATCTCACTCTTTTTATGACTTCATAATATTCCACGGTGTACATGTACCACATTTTGTTTATCCAGTCTGTCATTGATGAGCATTTAGGCTGATTCCATGTCTTTGCTATTGTGAATAATAGTGCTGGAATGAACATTCATGTGCATGTGTTTTTATGGTAGAATGATTTCTATTCCTCTGGCTATATACCCAGTAATGGGATTGCTGGATGAATGCTAGTTCTGCTTTTAACTCTTTGAGGAATTTCCATACTGCTTTCCACAACGGTTGAACTAAAATACACTCCCACTAACAGTGTATAAGTGTTCCCTATTCTCCATAACCTCTCCAGCATATTTTTTGACTTTTTAACACTAACCATTCTGACTGGTATGAGATGGTATCTCATTGTGGTTTTGATTTGCATTTCTCTGATAATCAGTGCTTTGAGCTTTTCTTCATATGCTTGTTGGCTACATGTTGTATCTCCTTTGGAAAAGTGTCTATTCACGTCCTTTGCATACTTTTTAATGGGATTGTGTGTTTCTCTCTTGTAAATTTAAGTTCTTTATAGATATTGGATATTAGACCTTTTTCAGATGCATAGTTTGTAAATATTTTCCTCCATTCTGTAGGTTGTCTGTTCACTCTGTTGATAGTTTCTTCTTCTGTGCAAAAACTCTAAAGTTTAATTGGATTTCATTTGTCAATTTTTGTTTTGTTGACATGTTTTTAGTGTCTTTGTCATGAAATCTTTGCCTGTGTCTATGTCCTGAGTGGTATTGCCTAGATTTTCTTCCAGGGATTTTATAGTTTTGGGTTTTACATATAAGTCTTTAATCCATCCTGAGTTGGTTTTTGTACATGGTGTAATAAAGGGGTCCAATTTCAATATTCTGCATATGGCTAACCAGTTATCCCAGCACCATTTACTGAATAGGAAGTCTTTTTCCCATTGCTTTTCTGTGTCAGTTTTGTCAAAGGTCAGATGGTCGTAGGTGTGTGGCCTTATTTCTGGGCTCTCTATTCTGTTCCATTGGTCTATGTGTCTGTTATTGTACCAGTACCATACTGTTTTGGTTTCTATAGCCCTATAGTGTAGTTTGAAATCAGGTAACACAATGCCTCCAGCTCTGTTATTTTTGCTTAGGATTGCCTTGGCTATTCAAGCTTTTTTGTTGTTGTTTGTTTGTTTCATATGAACCTTAAAATAGTTTTTTTATAGTTTCATGAAGAATGTCATTGGTAAAAATAGCATTGAATCTGTACATTGCTTTGGGCAGTATAGCCATTTTAATGAATTTTTTTTTCATATTCATGAGGAAGGAATGCTTTTCCATTTGTTTCTGTCTTCTCTGACATGTGCCCATTGTGGAAATAAAATTTTCCACTTTAAATTTTTAAAATGAAATTAAATAGAGGGAAAGATTTTAAGGATTTGGCATACATGACTATGTGGCTGGAAAATCCATAATCTGTGGGAGAGAACAACAAGTTGGAAATTCAAATGACTATTTTACAGTCTTGTGGCAGATTGCCCTCTTCTCTGGGAAACCTCAATTTTGCTCTGAAGACTTTTAACTGATTGGATGAGGTCTATCCAAAAAATGTCATTTAATATATTTACTTAAAGTCAATAATCTATTTACTACGACTAGGATTTGATCAAACAAGTAGGCATCATAGCCTAGACAAGTGGACACATTAAATTAACTATCACAATACTATGACATTTTTGCTACCTATAACATAATTTATTTCTTTCATTACATAAATTTTGGATTTTTAAAATTCTTATGCTTGTTTGTCATTTTATATTTTAAAATTTTAGTACCACTTTAAGTCCTCTCTTTTTATTTTTCCTATTTTTTGATTATTTTATATTTTTTAAATTTCAACGCTTTAACATTTCCAGTCATTCACAGACATTACATGTTATACTGTTGCTATTTTAATGGTTTCTGTTAATAAAAAATACATATTTGATAGCTGTTTTTTTATTTGACCTATTTAGAAAATGTGGCCAAATGGCAAAATAATGAAGATTTTTCTGTATTAGCTTCTACTGTCTTTATTGTTTCATCTTTTACATTTTTATGTACAATCTACCAGGAACAAATTTTGTTTATGGGATGAGGAATTGGTCATGTTGTCCTTTGTAAACTAAAAATAAACTTCTAAGATCCCTACCACTGAACAGATCACCTCTTGGCCAAGGGGACCCCAGAGAAGTCTTAAAAACGGAGATCCCAGCCATAACAGGACCGGAGGTCAGACATGACTCATTATATCCGTCCCTTTCACAGTTTAGACACAACTGACCCACAGTAATGCTAAAAGAGAGATCATAAGGCAGAAGAAAAAGACTCATTGTCACAATCAGATACCGAATAATAAACAGGATCTAAGGCTATGTCAGACAAATGTTAAGGCATGCATCCCTACATGTAAAGAAATAATCTATATTTTGACTGCTTGGAAGTGGTCATATATCATGGCTTACATCCTGTGCTTATATACAAATTCTTACCATGAATCTTCACATTTTATCATGAGTTTCTCAAACTATTAATATACTGATATGGTTTGGCCATGTGTCCCCACCCAAATCTCATCTCAAATTATAATTCCAGCATGTCAGGGGAGGGACCTGGTGGGAGATAATTGGCTTATGGGGGTGTTTGACCCATGCTGTTCTCATGATAGTGAAGAAGTTCTCATGAGATCTGATGGTTTTTAAAAGTGGCAGTTTCCCTTTCACACTCTCTCTCTCTCCTGTCACCTTGTGAAGGAGATGCCTGCTTCCCCTTTACCTTCAGCCATGATTGTAAGTTTTCTGACGGCTCCCATCCATGCAGAACTGAGTTAATTAACCCTTCTTTTTTCTTTATAAACTAACCAGTCTCAGATAGTATCTTTATAGCAGCATGAAAACGGACTAATACACATACTAATTAATACATATCTACTAACATTTAAAATGGGACTAATTTATTTCCAAATTATAAAGTTATACTAATTGTCTTGTGCACAAAACATTTTAGCTTACCTGTTGTCTTCTACAGTAAATAGATGTTGTGTGAATGTATTTCCTTGCTCTTAACCTCTATATTATACCCTCCAATAAAAAAGGACAATATTGATATGAGCAGTCCTTCACCCTTCTCCTAAATTATTTCATAAAAATATTTCAGCCTATAACAGAGGTTATAACATACCTAGCTTTGATGATGTATGTTCCAGAGTCAATCTTCAAACTTGGCTTTCAATAAACCCCTATCAAATTATTTCTGCCTCAATAATTTTAATTTCAGTCAACAACTTTTATCCTACTTTGATCACTCAATCAACCCTACACAATTCACTACAGAATTTTTTCATCTTTTCACTAATTTCCAGTCCCAGCTTGTCAAAAATAACGGGTTCCTATATGCATGTATCATTTCCATTGGCTAAGTTTCAAATCCTTGCACAATATCACAATGACATAATTTCTGTTTCTTCATACTAGAGTTCTTTTTCCTCTAAGTTTTCAGTTGCTATAAGACATTCTAATTGTTGCTCTCCTTGATAGTGTTTCTGGGTATCAGGGTTTCTTTGCATTTTCATATAAACATTAGATTGGCCTTGCCAGATTCCACAAAAATTTCTCCTGAAAAGTCTACTGGATTAATATCAAATATAAAGATCAACCTGGAAATCATTGTCCCCTTTAGTGCTTGAGGCTATAGGTATAATTCTCCTATGAATATTTTGCATGCATTGCATGTACATTTTAAAATATAGATGAAATTGTATGAGATGTAGTCTCTTCTATAGGATTTATTTCTTTGAATAAAATATATGAAGATTAATCTTTCTTGCATGAAGTTGCAGCATGTTCATTGTACTTATTGCTCTGTAGCTTCAATTAAATTAACTAGATAACTTTAAAATAATTCAGTTTATGGGGAAAAAATCTGAGGTAATATAATATAAAGAACAACATGATTTAGATGTCAAAATGTATTTTCCTACTCAGATCACCCTGATATGGGTCTATAAGTGACTTAATTTGGCTTTCCACTTATAATTCTTCTGAAATACTGTTTTCTCAAAAATTGTCATTATTTTTCTAATGTAAATACTTAACATATTTCTATGAATTTCTAACATTTTAGCCTTTCTGACATTCTTGTTTAAATGGTTTTATTCCTATGTTGATGAATTTATTAATTTGTAAATTGCTGCCTGATATTCCTTTAAATTTTAGGTTAGATCTCAGGGAGAAGTGTTTACTTTCTGCCGTCTTAATCCTGTATTCTATGCCGCTCTTAATTTTACTTTTGCTATTTTCTACTTACTCATTACATTCTGGTAATAATTATAGCTTATATTTCCAAATATTCACTACAGTTCTTTCTCCTCTCTTCTTGTCATGTTTTTGATGGTTTTATAATATATGCAATAGAAAGAGACACAGTAAAACAAAATTTTGTATTAATGATTCCTGAGAATGCCTTGAAAATTATGTGCAACATATACATATTATCATCAAAGAAGCCTCATATTTGGCTGCACTGAAATATATTATAGAAAGTGTGCTTACTGATATATTTAACAGCATAATCTTACATGAATTTTTAAAGTATTAATATATTACATTAGGCAATAAGAAAGTAGAATGAACTTGCAAGAAGTTATTGTAATAATTTTTAAACATTTCACACTGAATTCTTAGTGAATTTGAGCCAGTTTCACCACTTTGAATATGTTATTGAATAATAGTGCAATGTATATATCTTTTAGTTAATAAAAGCTACTCTGATCACAAATTGTAAAACATACAGCATTCTAAACCTATTTTGTTTATTTATTTATTTTTTGTAGTTCTAAATATACACCAATTTCCCTCCGATTCTGGAATTTATCTTGTGCAAAAGCCATAGTAAATGCCGTAAATTTAGCATGAAACTATTTTTCTTTTTACTGGTCTCATTTCATGATGCTTAATCTCTTCCTTTACTATATTTGAACTTGAAAAAGATTAAGGTAAATTGAAAAATTGAATACTGTTTAATATTTCAAAAAATCCTTTAGAAAAATAAGACCTTTACCCAGGTGGAAGGAGTTGAGAATTACTGGATTCTACAATTTTTATTCTGTAAAATATTTACAGATATCATTTTTAGTCTTACTGTCTTGTTTTCTTAGCAATAAATTTTGTGTACTACTTGAGATATTGAATCCAAGAGAAGTGCAAATTCTATTCTCCTTTTCACATCCTGTTGCCTGAAATGCAAGGTTGTGAATCTTCAACATTTCTTACAATTTTCAGCATGATTTAGGTGTTGTAGTTGAATAGATAATCATCAGTAGTTTTTTCAAAGCACAGTATTTTCTTATGTTTCTTCAAGAATATTATATTGTGGCAAGTATTTTTTCTTTCAATATTTAATTCCATCAAGTAAGTATGCCATAGTTTTGAAAAGCAAAGTTGAATTTATATATGCATTTTATTAAAAAGCTTTTTAAATATTGACAGATAAATGCCTGAATGATGAAGTTGAAGTAATATGAAATTACCTTAGGGTATTTTCTTTCCCTTGTCCAGTTTTTCAGTAATCAACTGCTCTAATAATTACTTTGTAATTTTTTATTTAAATGTAAATATTTAATGCTTTATATGATAGCTGATGGAACCTGTTTTCTTAAAAATTAATATAAGTTGTTTATGGCAGCTTTGAGAACTCCATTTAGCAGGTATACTACGTGTAATCTGAAGAAAATTGTGAGAATAAGTTATTTCAAAAGCTTATCAGTGGCATTTTATTTTATAAGATGATCTTATTAATTATTCAGAAAACATGATGCTATTTAAATTAATTCTCATGCTTTCCCATTCTTGATAGTGCTATGTATATTTGTAATCAGTGTTAATTTTAATTGAATTAAATTACACTTGTTTACTCAAGAACGCACATTTATTTGAAAGAAAGAAAGTATCTCCAATTGAATCTGAGACACGCATCTGAAATTTTAGTATCTATAATATCATGGTATTCATTTTAAACTTTGGGATAAAATCCAACAGTTTTTTATTGTTGTTGCTTTGTTTGTTTTTTGTTTTGAGATGGAGTCTCACTCTGTTGCCAGGCTGGAGTGCAGTGGTGCAATCTTGGCTCACTGCAATCTCCGGCTCCCTGGTTCAAGTGATTCTCCTGTCTCAGCCTCTTGAGTAGCTGGGATTACAGAAGCACGCTGCCACGCCTGGTTAATTTTTTTTTTTTTTTTTTTTTTTTTTTTTTTTGTATTTTAGTGGAGACAGGGTTTCACTGTGTTGCCCAGGCTGGTCTCGAACTCCTTAGCTCAGGCAATCCACCTGCCTCGGCCTCCTAAAAGGCTGGGATTACAAGCGTGAGCCACCACGCCCAGCTCAGGTTTTTTATTTTGATGCTCAAATTGTTCCAGGCTTTTATTGGCTCTTCCAGTTGGCTTAATGGAGAACGGTGTTAAAACCTAAGATATAGTTAGGTTGATTTTTTTTTCTTTGATGTTTTGTTAATCAGAGCATGACATTAAACCTAGTAATCAAAACTTAGATTTATAAGAAACTGGCAAACTCTCTCCCATCAAAGTGGCTATACTATTTCCAACTGCCCCCTTCAAATGGTAGTGACTTCCCTAGGCTTTTGTTTGACTGAACTTCTTAATTTTTCCTTTACTTCTAAGAATAAAAGTTCACTGGAAATAGGATATAAAGCCTAAAGATTTCTGTCCACACTTTTCTTTCTTGCATTGTTTCCAATGAAATTTTCCCTGTAATTCCTCTGCATATACCCCTATAGATAAGGTATTTTTGTTTGTTTGTTAACTCTGGCTTTGATCCAGATTTTCTCTTTGTATTTAATTTCCTGCATTTTGAATATGATATGCCTTAGGTGCAGTTTGCTTTATGTGCATTCTAAGGGTTCTATGGGCTTGTGATCTGTAGTTTTGTGCTTGTCATTAGTTTGGGCAAATTTTAAACAATTATTAATTCAAATAGTTATTCTGTCCTTTGTCTCTTTCTTCTCTTTTGTCATTACCATTTTGCATAAGTTGCACATTTTAAAACTTTCCTACAGTTTATGGATATTCTATTCTGATTAAAATTACTATTGTTATCATTATTATATAATTTTTTTCACTTAATTTGTCAAGTTTCTGTGGACCAATCACCAAGCTGACTTATTTTTTCCATGGGCAGCTCAAGTCTACTGGTGACTCCAACAAAGGCATTCTTCATGCTGTCAGAGTGGTTTATGATTTCTAGCATTTCCTTATGTGCTTTCTAACAGGTTTCTATCTCTTTAACCATTTGTTCTTTCATGTTTTCTGCATTTTCCATTTGTTATTTATCATAGTTATTTTAAATTTTCTTCCTTAATTTCAACATCTGTGTCATATCTGAGTCTGATTCTCATGCTTGCTTTGTCTCTTCAAACTATGTTTTGCACTCCATTTTACCATAACCTATAATTTTGTTGTTGTTGAAAGCTAGAAATAATATATTGGAAAATAGGAATTGAGTTAAATAACCTTTTGGACAGAGGTTTTATGTTTATTTGGCTAAAAGTTGAACTGCATTTAATGTTTGCTATACATTAGATTCCAGAGGCTTCATATTTTTATACTATGTTTTTCTTTTCCTTGTTGACTTAGAGCTTTTCAAAGCACCCCTGTATCTGTATCTTACAGCTCTTTCATGGTAATTTACTATTATTGTACTGGAGCCCTACTGCTGTGGTGGTAAGGTATCGAGGGAGTGTATTATTGGATTAGTCCTTTCATTGCTATAAATAACTAATTAAGACTGGGTAACTTATAAAGAAAAAAGGTTTAATTGACTCACAATTCCACAACTGTATAGGAAGCATGGCTAGAAAGACCATAGGAAACTTACAATTATGGCAGAAGGTAAAGGGGAAGCCAGCATGTCCTTCATAGCTGGAGAAGGATGAAGAGAGAGCAAAAGGGAAGATCCTACACAGTTTCAAACAACCAGATCTCATGATATCTCTATCATGAGATAATAGTAGGAGAATGGTACTAAACCATTAAAAACCACCCCATCATCCAATCACCTCCCACCAGGCTCCACCTTTAACAATGAATATTACAATTCAACATGGGATTTGGGTGGGGACACAAAGCCAAACCGTATCATTCTGCCCCTGGCCTCTCCCAAATCTCATGTCTTCTCACATTGCAAAACACAATCACGCCTTCCCAATAGACCCCCAAATCTTAACTCATTCTAGCATTAAGTCCAAGTCTAAAGTCTCATCTGAGACAAGGCAAGTCCCTTCCACCTATGAGCCTGTAAAATCATGAACAAGTGAGTTACCTACACGAGACAATGGAGATAGAAGCATTGCACGAATGCTTCCATTCCAAAAGAGAGAAATTGGCCAAAATGAAGGGGCTACAGTCCCTATGCAAGTCCAAAACCCAGCAGGACCATCACTAAATCTCAAAGCTCCAAAATAATCTCTTTTGACGCTATGTCTCACATCCTCTGACCACATCGATACAAGAGGTAATTTCCCAAGGACTTGGGCAGCTTTGCGCCTGTAGCTCTGCATGGTTCAGGCCCCATGGCTGCTTTCACAGGCTGGTGTTGAGTACCTATGGCTTTTCCAGGTGTACAATGAAAGCTGTTGGTGGATCTATTATTCTGGGGTCTGGAGGATGGTGGCCCACTTCTCACAGCTCCAATAGGCAGTGTCCCAGGGGGACTCTGTGTGGGGTCTCCACATTTCTCCTGTGCACTGCCCCAGTAGAGGTTCTCCATGAGGGCTCTACCCCTGCAGCAGACTCCTGCCTGGACATCCAGGTGTTTTCATCCTCTGAAATCTAGGCAGAGGCTTCCTAGCTTCAACTCTTGCCCTTTGTGTACTCACAGGTTTAACACCACCTGTGAGTGGTGTTAAAGCCATGGAAGCCACCAAGGCTTGTGGATTGTACTCTCTGGAGCAGTGGTCTGAGATGCATCCGGGGCCCTTTTAGCCATGGCTGGAGCTGGAGTGGCTGGGATTCAGAACGCCATGTCCTGAGGCTGCACAGAGCAGTGGAGCCCTGAGCCTCTCCCAGGAAACCATTTTTTCCTTCTAGGCCACCGGGCCTGTGATGGTAGGAGCTGTCACAAAGGTCTCTGAAATACCTTGGCCGTATTTTCCTCATTGTCTTGGATATTAACATTCAGCTTATCTTTACTTATGCAAATTTCTGTAGTAGGCTTGAATTCCTCCCCGGAAAATGGGTTTTTCTTTTCTACCACATGGTCAGGATGCATTTTTTAAATTTTTATGCTCTGCTTCCCTTTTAAATATAAGTTCTGTTTCAAATAATCTCTTTGCACACACATATGAGTATATAATGTCAGAAGCAGCCAGGGAATATCTTGAATGCTTTGCAACACAGAAGTTTCTCCTGCCAGATACCCTAAATCATATCTTGCAAGTTCAAAGTTATGCAGATCTCTAGAGCAGGGGCACAGTGCCAAGAGTCTCTTTGCTAAAGCACGGCAAGACTGACCTTTACTCCAGTTCCCAATATGTTTCTCATCTCCATCTGGGAGCACTTCAGCCTGGACTTCATTGTACATATAACTATTAGCATTTTAGTCACAACAATTTAACAAGTCTTTAGGAAGTTACAAACTTTCCCTCATCTCCTTGTCTTTTACTGAGCCTTCAAAACTGTTCCAACCTTTGTCCAAAGTCAATTCCACATTTGCAGATGTCTTTATAGCAATGCCCCACTTTCCTGGTATCAATTTTCTATATCAGTTCATTTTTCTATTGCTATAAAGAACTACCTGGCTCTGGGTTGTTTATAAAGAAAAGAGCTTTAATTGACTCATAGTTTCACAGGCTGTATAAGAAGCATGGCTGGCATGTCGTCAGGAAACTTATAATCATGGTGGAGAGAGAAGCTGGCATGTGTTACGTGGCTGGAGCAGGAGGAAGAGAGGGAAAAGGAAGATGCTTCATACCTTCAAACACCCCGATCTCATTATAGCTCTATCATGAGACAGAACTAGGGGGATAGTGCTAAATCGTTAGAAACCACCCCCATGATCTAATCACCACTTACCAGGCTCCACCTCCAAAACTGGAGATTACAATTCAACATGAGATTTGGGGGGGAACACAGAGCCAAATCACATCAATTATCTACCTTTTAAAAATTTTCTCCTCCTTATGTGATACAGGAAAACTATAGGATACCTGTAGGAGAATACCCTACCCTCAAGTCAGATAAGATTTAGGTAATGTATTTTCCCCTTTAGAGCATGCCTTTAAATGAACAATGCTCTCATAATATTTCACAGTGACAAGTCTGCCACTTCCCAAACTCAAGATGTGATTTTTATTACTTCTTCACTGCCATGAACTGGTGGGGGGATCAGAGGTAAACATACAAATGTGTGGAGACCTTCTAAGACTCCATGCCTAAGGAGCTTCTCACTCTGACCGTAGTTCACAATTACCCTTCAGCATTTGGTCAAAATTACCATTTAAGTGTTCTCGGTTATGATTTCTGGAAATTCTGTTCCATGAAAACGGATCTTAGATGTGACTTTTTAGATTTGTGTGTATCTTCATATTTTTGGATGGTAGTTTGTGCCTGTGTCCTTAATTTTCTCATGGGTAGAAGAACATCACTGATATTCAGTTTGTTCAGATTTTGCTTACAATAAACTAGAGTAAAAAAAGTTCTGTTCAGCTCTTTATATGTGGGACCTGAAGCTGGAGTCCAGAAACTCCAAGCATTTTTAACAAGATTTACTTCTTAAAATATTTTAATTAATCCCCATGTATTAGTCAGGGACAGGACTAATAGGATAGAAGTATATATGAAGGGGAGTTTATTAAGGAGTACTGACTCACATGATCACAAGGTGAAGTCCCACAGTAGGCTGGCTACAATCAGAGGAGCAAGGAAGCCAGTCCGAGTTCTGAAACCTCAAAAGTAGGGAAGTCAACAGTGCAGCTTTCATTCTGTGGCCAAAGGCTCGAGAGCCCTTGACAAACCACTGGTATACATCCAAGAGTCCAAAAGCTGAAGAACTTGGAGTCTGATGTTCATGGTCAGGAAGCATCCAGCATGGGCGAAAAATGAAGGCTGAAAGACTCAGCCAGTTTAGTCCTTCCATGTTCCTTTGCTCGCTTTTATCCTAGTCATGCTGGCAGCTTACTAGATGGTGCCCACCCAGATTGAGGCTGGATTTGCCTTTCCCAGTCCACTGACTCGAACATTAGTGTGCTTTGTCAATACCCTCACAAACACACCCAGGAACAATACTTTGCATCCTTTAATCCAATCAGGCTGACACTCAATATTAACCATCACAAGTCCATGGCTTGTAAACTTGAACCCATACACATCTCCTGAAATCATACATAATCTTCAAATAAAGACAATAGTAAGTCACAGGTATGCCTAACATAATACAGCTATCCTTTGTACAACCCAAAAGTGCACCAATTCCCAACACAAATGCCATTACATACATTTAAAAACATTTAAATACTGATACAAAGTCAGTAAATCTTATATCACATGATAAAGGAGAAAGAAAGGAAATAAAATGATACATTTTTAGTACAAGTCTATACATGCACAAACATGTTCTTAACAAAAGGAGGAGGAAATACTTATGACAATGATAGTCCTCATTTCTGCAACTGGTCAAGTGGTCATAGCTGGTATTGATGACTACCTTCTTCTGCTACTCATTCTGTAGTCCCCTTGCCTTCAGCAAGCACCTCAGCAGGTAGTGGTTTTTAACCTGGTGAAGTGACCCAAGCCTTCATTCCTGAAGGGTCTGGGCCATTTGTAGTATTGCCTGGATTGGGCTATTGTAGTTTCCCATTGACTTTAATCACAGGGCATGGCAATACTAAAAGATGCCCTAAAAGATCTCCTGTATTCCGTGCACACTCCTCCTTGCCTCCATTGTGAAGTAATATACTGATTGCCTCCTGATAGTCTGGTTCAATCACCCCAGGCAACACTGTAACTCCCTTCTTAGCCAGTTGACTTCGAAGCAGGAGGAGCCCAAAATGGCTGGGTGGAAATCTTAACTTTCAGTTTAATGTAATCGTTGTTGTGTCTCCTGGTGGCAGCACTACTCTCTCTGGAACTAAGACCTCTAGGCCAGCAGAATGTAATGTGAAAATAGGAAGCAAAAATTTTGCTAGTGGGTCACTAGGGGTGATGGTGAGTGATGCTGCTTCCACTACCACACCTTGATTCCTTGACCTGTGAATCCTGGCTGTGGGAGAAACAGTATCATATATTGGACACTGATTCAGAGCATACACAGCCTTCTGCATAACTTTTTTTCCCAACCCTGCAAAGTATTGTCACCTAGTTAGTGTTATAATTGTGACTTCAAAAGGCCATTCCATATTCTATCAATCCAGCTGCTTCGGAATGATGGAGAACATGGGAAGACCAGTAAATTCCATCAGCATGAGCCCACTGCCACACTTCTTTAGCTAAAGTGAGTGCCTTGGTCAGAGGCAATGCTATGTGGAACACCATGAAGGTGGATAAGGCATTTTGTGAGTCCACTGATGGTAGTCTTGGCAGAAGCATTGTGTGAAGGATAAGCAACCTCTATCTGGATTAAGTGTCCATTTCAGTGAGGACAAACCATTGCCCTTTCCATGATGAAAGAGGTCCAATATAATTAACCTGCCACCAAGTAGCCAGTTGATTACCCCGAGGAATGGTGCCATATCAAGGGCTCAGTGTTGGTATCTGCTGCTGGCAAATTGGGCACTCAGTGGTGGCCGTAGCCAGGTCAACCCTAGTTGGTGGAAGTCCATGTTGCTGATCCCATGTGTAACCTCCATCCCTGCCACCATGGCCACTTTGTTCATGGTCCCATTGGGCAATGACAGGAATGGCTGGGGAAGGAGGCTGAGTGGTGTCCACAGAATGAGTCGTCCTATCTACTTGATTAGTAAAATCCTCTTATGCTGAAATCACCCTTTGGTGAGCACTCATGTGAGATACAAATATCTTCACAGTTTTGACCACTGTAAAAAATTCATCCACATACCTCTTCCCCAAATTTTTGTCTCAAATTTTCCAATCATGCTTCATCCAAGTCCCTGACCATCCAGCCAATCTATTGGCTACAGCCCATGAATCAGTATATAATTGCACATCTGGTCATTTCTTTTTCCAGGGAAAATGCACAACCAGGTGCACTTTTTGAAATTCTGCCCACTGGGAAAATTTCCCTTCACCACTGTCCTTCAAAGATGTCCTAGAAAGGGGCTGTAGTGCTGCAGCTGTCTACTTTCGGGTGGTGCCTGCATATCATGCAGAACCATCTGTGAACCAGGCTCTAGTCTTCTCTTCCTCTGTCACCTGATCATAGAGAACTCCCCATGAGGCCATTGATGCAGGCTGGGGGAGAGAAGGCAGGGTGGCAGGAGTGGGGACCATGGGCATTTGAGCCACTTCCTCATGTAACTTACTTGTACCTTCAGGACCTTCTCAAGCCCAATGGCGAATATATCACTTCCATTTGATGATGGAATGCTGCTGTGTATGACCCACTTTATGGCTAGATGAGTCAGAAAGCACCCAGTTTATGATAGGCAGTTCAAGTAGCATGGTTATTTGATGACTCATAGTCAAACGTTCAGTTTCTACCAAAGCCCAGTAACAGGCCAGGAGCTATCTCTCAAAAGGAGAGTAGTTATCTGCAGAAGATGGCAGGGCCTTGCTCCAATATTCTGGAGGCCTCCACTGTGATGCACCGATGGGGTCTGCCAAAGGTTCCAAACAGTATGTCTATCTGCCACTGACACCTCAAGCACCACTGGATCTGCTGGGTTATATGGCCTAAGTGGCAGAGCATCTTGCACAGCAGTCTGGAACTGTTGCAGAGCCTTCTCCTGTTCTGGACCCCACTCAAAACTGACAGCCTTTTGGGTCACTCAATAAATGGGCTGGAGTGATACACCCAAGAATATGTTGCTTCCAAAATCAAAATAGGCACACTAGGCATTATGTCTCTTTCTTGGGGCAGGAGGGGCCAAATGAAGCAATTTATCTTTCACCTTAGAAGGAGCATCTCAACAGGCCCCACACCACTGGACTCCTAGAAATTTTACTCAGGTAGAAGTTCTCTGAATTTTAGTTGAATTTGTTTCCCATCCCCTGGCATGCAAATGTCTCACCAATGCTACTTCTTGCTTACTGGATCCAATCAATAAGCATAATGTCATCAATGTAATGGACCAGTGTGATATCTTGTGGAAGCGAAAAGCAATCAAAGTCTCTTCGAACAAGATTATGACACAAAGCTGGAGAGCTGATATATCCCTGAGGTAGGACAGTAAAGGTACAATTTGCCTAAAGGCAAATTGCTTCTGGTGGGCCTTATGGACAGAAATGGAGAAAAAGGCATTTGCCAAATCAATGGCTGCATACTAAGTACAAGGAGATTTGTTTATTTGCTCAGGCAATGTAACCACATCCAGTACAGTAGCTGCAATTAAAGTCACAACTTGGTTAAGCTTATGATAATCCACTCTCATGCTTCAGGATCCATCTGTCTTCTGCACAGGCCCAGTGGGAGAGTTGTATGGGGATCTGGTGGGAATCACCACCCCTGAATCTTTCAAGTCCTTGATGGTGGCACAAATCTCTGTAATCCCTCCAGGGATGCAATATTTTTTATGATTTGCTATTTTTCTAGGTAGAGACTTCCATTTGGCCTTTCCCACAGTAATACCCCTCACCCTACCAATCAGGGAGCTAATGTGGGAATTCCGCCAACTACTAAGTATGTCTATGCCAATTATGCATTCTGGAACTGGGGAAATGACCACAGGATGGACCCACTGTAAATCAGACCTGAGCGAACACTCCATTAATTACGTGACTTCCATAAGCCCCTACTTTAACTGGAGGACCACAATGACGTTTGGGGTTCCCTGGAGTCAATATCACCTCTGAGCTAGTGTCCATTCATCCCTCAAAGTTCTGATTATTCCTCTTTTTGCAATGCACAGTTACTCTGGTAAAAGTTTGGAGGTCTTGTTGAGGAAGGATATTTGTTTGTTCAGCTCTTGCTTACAATAACCAAAAATGTTAAAAGGTCCAGCTCTTTATATGTAGAATCTCAAACTGCAGTTCAGAAACTCTAAGCATTTTTAAAAATATTTATTTCTTAAAATATTTTAATTAATCCCCACAATCAAACTCTAAAGGATTCAAAATTATCTCTTGTATTATATAGATGAGAAAAAATAAGGCCAGGTAATGATTAAATAACTTTTTCACAGTGAAATAGCTTATAAAAAGTAGAGCCAGATAAAAATCCTGGTTGAAATCCAATGCCCATTTTCCGAACTGTGATGCTACAGTGCTTTTGAATTCTCTATTGCCTCTCAAGCATCTCAAGAGGTATTTTCACTAATAAGTGCTTAATCCAATAAGGACAGAATAAAGCTCTTGTCTTTAAAACGTCATGCAATCTGTACAGTAGATAATTTGAAAGTCTATTACTCCCCTAAATTGTCATGCGCTAGCACTTTCTTCATTTAGCACTCTTGAAGAAGCTTGTGTTGTTGAAACATACCATGCCACTTTTGAATCTGTTTAGTAAATGCCATATACATTTGGTTCTATGAGAAGAGGAAGAGTGTGGCCATGCACGTAGTCAGCACTTTGTATTATATGAGCTCATGAAAATTTAATAGGGTAAAATATAGCAGTGTGTAGTCAAGTAACCAATATTTTCCAACATTTTGAATGAAAACTTGAAAAAAAACTGCTATTTTTAGAGCTAGTCAGTGTGTAATGCTTCTAGCGATTGTCTGTACTAGACTATTATTTGGAAGTTTATGGTGTTTAAATTTTAGAGTGCAAAAGTTGGATTGTGTTCCAAGAATCTAAACAATTGTTCATTTTGTAATCATTTCTTAGAGTACCAATTAATAAAGTAAAAACAATACTGATTTATTATAGAACATTTTAATGAACCTGAAAACAACTACAAGAAGAATAAAATCAACAATAGAAAATATTCTATTAAAAGTGGAAAAAATAAATGCTTCTTGCCCTATGGAATAGCCCAGAATTAAAATAAAAAATATTCAAGGATTATGTAAGAGGGTGATTATAGGATGGAAGCAAACAGTGCATGTAGAAAAATTCTTAATATCTGGTGGCTACTTCTGAACAATTTATATTTAAAATTTGTTTGAAAAGGTATTGATGAAAAAATTCAAAACATAAAATACAATATTATATGTAATAGACGGAAAAAGAATAGGCATAAATACATGGTTGGAAGTAAAGGAAGGAAGAAAAAATTAATTGGTCTCAATAATAATGTTGTGAAAATAAATACTAGACCTTGTTTTTAAATGTGTAAGTTAAAATAAGATGAAAAAAATTAGAAGCCTTACTACAAATAAATGGTCTATATTTTTCTTATTTTTATTTTGTTTCACTTAAGGTATATATGACTATTCACTCTGACAAACTATTTGTTTTTAAATGTTATACCTTGTAATTCAAAGGCATTTAAAAGTAATATTGTTAAGCTAACCCTGTATTTGATTCTATTTTGGAAAAAGAAAGATGGTTAATCTCTTTTGTTGAAGATTCATTTGATATGCAAATTTTAACAGGCAGTATTGTCAGGTTGTGATTAAGGTTCTAATTTACTAATGCTGGGAAGGTACTACATTGTAATTTACAAGGTAAATTATGAGCAACATGTTTTATCAGATGGCATTTCAAAATGGAGTCTCATTTCTACATATATCTAGAACACAAATCATAGCATTCAGTGTCTTTGACACTGACTTCAGCATAGCAAGGAAAATGCAGGACATCTAGAATATTTCCCAATGTCAAATCCGTAAGTTTTTTTAATGTATTGGAACAAAACACATATAATATCTATATATGTGTTTCTATAAATTGCATATAATTTTGATTCTTACAGCATATATTTTGAGTAAGAGCATAATAAAATATTAGGAATATTTGTGATTTGTAACAAGGTTCATGAAGCAAGAAGCAAGCTACATAATATGGGAGATAAATAAACAATATTAAATCATATCCTTGGATAATTAACAAAAACAAGGAAAATTTACTTGCCTTTACAACTTAAAAATTATAAGCCACTCTTTAATAAAAATTATAGATGATTAGTATTGTTTGTGTTTGATGCTACTGTTTGTGTCCCCCCAAAATTCAAATGTTGAAACCTAACTCCACACCTACCTGCTGGCAGTGGAGAAACAGGAAAAAAAAAAGGAAGGAAGGAAAGAAGGAAGAAAAAATGGAGGAAGGAAGGAAGAGAGGGAGGGAGGGAGGGAGGGAGGAGGGAAGGAAAGGAAGGAGGGAGGGAAAATAAAGAGATATAGCAAAATGGGTATTGAGGAATTAAATGTGGCAACATCTTCTGAAGGCAGTTATGGAGAAAAGGAAAATAGACAACTCAATGTATCTCTCCTTAGACTGGAAATTCTTCATGCCAGGGCAGCAGAGTACACCACTAGGGTTAATCCTAAACCTCCAGACTGTCTCTGGAAGAAACTGAAGATGAGGGGAGGTGAGCACCGCGGCACCTACTGTGACAGGAAGGCCAAAACTCCCCTCAAGATAGGGTCATTCAGGGAAACCAAAGTCCCCATGTGGAAACAGTGATTTGCTGGTCTCCTTGAAACAAGGAGTTTAGGCTCTGGTAGATGCTTAGCTGCGTATACTCCAATACATGGTAATCCTCACAAATTTTCTGGACATCTAATTTATATAGATGAATACAGAGATGCAGCCAGTCCTGTGAGATGAACACATTTACTGTTGCAAATTAGGCATGCTCCACCCACCCTACCATGGGCCAACATCTCCCCAATCCCAGGAAACATGTTGGAGATAGATACTTTCTGGGAGCTTCCTTTGAAACAATTTGCAGTAGGCAAATTCCATCTCTGGGTTAGAATGACAGAAGGCTTGCTCCAAAGGGAAGTTAAATGGAAGCCAGTGGTGTTACCCTGCTTTGGACTGCTGGTGTATATATAACATCGTCTCCCAGGAGGGCACTGAGATAGAGGCTACTATTCAAAAACTGGAGAAGGTGGGTATTGTGCATCCTGCACAGGGCCCATACAGCATCACTGCATGGTTGGTAACAAAGCCTGATGGCACCTGGAGGACAATAGTTGATTTCCAGCAACTAAATGAGATCACCTTCGCCACACATGCTGCTGTCCCAAATGTGACTCAAATATTAGAAAGGTTGACTGTTTGGTTAGATAGTTCGCATACTGTCCCAATTCAGCAAATGCTTTCTTTAGAATGCCCTTAGACCCAAAGTTCCAGGACATGTTTGCCCTCACCTTGGAGGGCCAACAATGAGTCTTTCAGGCACTCCTTCAGATGTACTTACATAGTCCCACTATCTGCCATAGTTGGTGGCTGGGGGACCTGGCTGTTTTGAGTGATATATACAGCATTCACCAGGAGCATTATGTGAGTGATATGATAGCTACAGGTTTGAGTCTTGCAGAAGACTCCCCAATAAGTTCTAGAGCACCTGTCATCCAGAGAATGGGATGTCAACCTGCAGAAAGCCCAGGGGCCAGGAGGCACAGTAGAATTCCTTCATAGTCTGGTTGGGTAATACTGGATTGTGCCAACAGCCATGATTGACAAGAAACCCAGATACCCACCGTCCCAAACAATTAAATAATTACAAACATTTGTAGGTCTGCTAGGATATTGGAGGACCTTCATTTCCCACTTATTAGATAGATATAAGATGATAGACAGATAAATTGATTTTTTTTACACATGGTCTTATTCAATTGCCTAGGAAGGTGTGCAGTAGTGTCCTTGTCATAGCTCACTGCAGCCTGAAATTCCAGGGCTCAAGGGATCCTTCTTCCTCAGCTTCCGAAGTAGCCAGATATTTTTTATCTCAATGAGTATAACTGGATTTGCATGGGTTGTTTTTTTTTGTTTTGTTTTTGTTTTTGTTTTTTGCTTTTCTTCTTTTTTATGAGCAACATATCAAACATTATTTTAAATGTATATAAATAATTTATGAACATGCACCTTTCAAACATAAATGTGTAAGTATGTTTTCAAAGTTAAAAAGTATCATCAGAGTGACCACCCTTATAGTTTTGGTGAATCTGAAAAACCCTATTTAGAAAAATTCCTGATTAATGCAATGTAATGCTGTTCATGGCATGTCATCATAATGCTTATAAGTGGTTGGTATGGTTTATGCTCACGAGTCATGCCAAAACTGACAGGTGCTTCCCATAGCCTGTTTCATCCTACTTCCCCAGATTGCTTCTAAACTAGATATTGTGCTTCAAACTTCCACAGTGTTAAACTAAATTAAATTTGAAACCTCACAGATTGTATTTTGCGAAGACTTAGGTGAGATATTGCAAATTGGATGATTATTTTTTCTTACAAATTATACAGGAGGTGGAAATACTTGAAACAACAAATACATAAAATAAAAGCAATCTAGGATAGCTTTGTATCTAGAAAACATAATAAAGTTTTCCTTTTAATAAATATATTTTTGAAGAAATATAACTCCTTAGTAAAATAACTTTAAAAGCACATGGGTCTTTATCTTGATTAAAGGTGAGAACATTAACTTCTAAATAATTTATGCTAGTTTAGTGCCAACTTTAATAAACAAATTTCTTCGTGTCTTAACTGGAGCTCATTTGTGGGTACAGTAAAATTTCTTTCTCAAGAAATAAAACTGAAGACAAAACATCTTTAAACACAGCTTGGCACTTGAAAATATAAGAAGACTGACATTGTGGAAGTGGTTACATTTTTATTTAAATTTTCATTATACAATAATTTTCAAGAAACATTTATAAGATCCAACTGTATTATGTTTAAAGAACAAATTGAATATATAATTTAACACTCATTTTATAGGTAACTAGATGTGTTTGAGAGGAAAATATAATACTTTAGATGGAGAAGAAAGAACAATAAGAATAAATTCAAATGTGTATATGAAAAAGGTTTCCTGTGGTGAGGGGTTTCTGAAATCTGAGGTATCCATTAGAAAAATAAATAAAAGCTATAAAAAACAGTTGAAGAATGTGCATAGGCAAGAGGTACAAATGCCTAAAGTGAGTTTATTAAACTTTATAAATTTAGCCAGTTTATGTAAAAATTTATCTTTACATAATATTTTTATTAGTATTTATAGCATGGATGCAGTTTAATAAAAATTGTAATTTCTGGTTATTTTCACAAAATAATTGAAAACGGGGTGACTGTGATATTTGAGTAGATATTTGTATACCTATGTTCATGGCAGCACTATTGACAATAGCCAAAAGATAAAAGCAACTAAAGATTCTACCATGTTAAATGAATCAACAAGTTGTGGCATACAGTATACATACAAAGGAGTATCATTCAGCCTGAAAATGGAAGGAGATTCCTACATTTGTAACAACATGGATGAACCTTGAGGATATTATGCTAAATGAAGTAAGTCAGTGTCACAAAAAGACAAACATGTATGATTCCAATTTTATGAGGGACTCAGAGTAAGCAAATTCACAGGGACCAAAAGTAGAAGAATAGTTGCCAGGGTCTATGTGAAGGGGAGAATAGGTAGTTGTTGTTTCATGGGTATAGAGTTTCAGTTTTGTAAAAGAAAAAGAGTTCTGGAAATTTGTTGCATAACAATATGAATGTACTTAACACTATTAAACTCTACATGTATTAACAAACATGGTTAAGATGGTAAATTTTATGTTATGTGTATTTTACCACAATTTTTAATCTAAGCAGATTTTAAAAGTAATTTTAACTGTAGCATGTCCCGTTTTTCTAGAAATGGGCAGTTTTATTATATAATATTTAAATTTATTTTTCTAAATACTGATGCAAAAGTTTTACAATAAGCCCAAGAACTTTTTATCATTAAATTAGGAAAATAATGAGATGGTTGAAAAGTTAAAGACATCACAAGGCAATTAAAGTATGCAACTTAAGCAAAAACAGATATTTCCCTTTTCTACAAATTTCGAAGTTTTATATATTTTGTATGAGCACATAAGGTACAGTGAGAAAAATTAATATGTGTGTAATATTTTCTTTATATGTAAAATATGCATTTTCATTGTTTGATATTGCTATTTTTAAATATATTAGTTCTTTCTACTTTATTGGCAAATATTTAGTAGAATGTGTTCAGCTTTGTACTATTGTAAACTTTATATAGTCCTTAATTGTCCTATATATTGTCTGGCAATTGTTAGTTTTGATGGCCATAGATTACCATGAGCATTAACTTGTATCGTATTAATGCTTCTGAATTCAGTCTCCAGATATAGAAGAGTGAAATCATAACATTGTTTTCTTGTGAAAATATTCTGTTTTCATTTTATTCTTACCAAAAACCACTTCAATAATAATTTACATGTCACTGTTAACAGGTACATTCCATCATCCTAACAACACACAGTTATTTAATTGCTATATACTATTTATGTTATTTTATAAGGCTATTTTACCCTTCATATAAAAGTTAGATACCTGCCGTCCCCTGTTATTTTCACTATAATACTTATACACAGCAATGATCAACCTTGTTCTTTCTTTTCTATTAATGACATCCATAATTGTTTGTGGCATCCATAAATGTTTTATGTTTTAATACCTAACTCCTGTAATCTGACGGTATGCTTATTTTATTTCATTTTAATATCTGTAGAAATAATTAGATAAATAGTAGAGATATGAATAACGAGAAGCCAAAGGATATGATTAAAAACAAGTTGAGACTAAAAGGGATATATATTAAATTTTATAAAAATTGATTTTAACTGTTAGATAAAAAGGAATTCCTTATGGAATTTTATTTTCTATTTGCATGGCCTAATAGTTTCACTGCAATATTCTCATTGCAATAATAGAGATAAAGCGCATTTAATTATTTTTCTTAAACTTAGCAGGAAATGATCTAGTTGTATTTCATGTATCTACTCATAAGCTTATAGAAATACTCAAGAAAAAGATAAGAGGAAAGCAATGAGTGAAGGATGGAAGAAGAGAAGAAAGAAAAGAAAGAGGGATAGAAAGAATGAAGAAAGAATGAAAAATGGCAGAAAACTATTTTTTCAGAAGAGCCAGTTAATTCATGTTGAATGAAAGACTGAAAACCCACCATTTTGCAAATTACAGTGCAATAACTAATTAGCGTATTAATTATAAATGGAAGCTAATGGCATAAAGGGAAAGATACTGAGGCATAGCTTATTCACAGTGTTTAAAAGTATCATTCCATTAATTATTTTCCAATAACAGAGAAAAAATATACATACAAAATAAGGAGCTAAGACACAGTTTATGCAACATATAGAAAATTAGACACCGTCTGAATACAAACTGTCATCATGTGTCTGCTGATATGAGGCAGTAAGAATTATACAACTTCATTATTAGTCACTGCTATTAAAGGTGTATAAAAAGACTCGAATCATAAGAAAACATTCAGATAATTCTAAAATGTGGGACATTCTATAAAAAATAATGCCAGTGAATCAATGGTATAAAGACAGACAAACAGAAATTCCCATGGGTCAAAGGGGATCAAAGAGATATAGGAAACACAATGGCAACTTCCATTATTTCCTGAATAGGGAAACATAATTGTAGGTATTTCTCTGTGTGTGTTGCGTTTTTGGAACTATTATGAACCTTTGTGTATGGATTGTATATTAATTACACAACATTATCATTATAGAACCATACTTGATTTTCAGTTATAATAATGTTAATGGTATTATTTTATGGTATCTATGCAGATGTATTCATGGTTGAAGTGTCAAAATATCTGCAACTTATTTTCGAACACTCAGAAAAAAATAAATAGAACATTTGGAGAAAAACAAGAAGAAGAGAGAGGAAAAGAGAAATTTTATCTTCTGAAGATAGCGTCTGTGACATAGTTTTTGAAATTTCCTCAAGTTTCTTCAACTCCTCTCCAAACTAAAACAAGTTAAACAACTATAGTAAAAAAAATTGTAGAACATACATTTATAAAAAAATTAAGCAAGTAAGTATCCCCAATGCATTCCAAATGATGCAAACATGTGGGTCAAACCACTAAAAGCAATCAGAACCCTAGGTTATTATCAACTGTTCAGCAGAAACACAAAGGAAAGCAAAGTGACTCATGATAGCCTCACAAATCTACAACAAAGAGTTACCATGTAATTTGAGAGACCATTGCTCCTTCTAGTAAGCATGGGAAGCCAAGCTGAGAATAGCTGCTCCAATAAAGAGAGGCTTCATCTTCAAGGATAGGGCACAATTACAGTGGGAAATATGTGAAACTTCTGGATCCTATGAACTCTCAAAGTTTCTGAAGGTCACTTCCATTTGAAAGCTATACATTGAGGAGAACTTGTTAGGAGTGGAAACTGAATTCAGCAGGATAAGGCTGAAGTGGAAAATATGTATATATAACAGCAGTTTTCAGACACTGGATAGCAGACATCATAGAAAAGTAATTCCTGATTGGGCACATGTACCATAAAACCTAAAGTATAATAATAATAATAATAATAATAATTACAATAAAAGAAAAAGAAAAAGAAAAAAAAAAAAAAGTGAAAATAAACAAGATGAGCCCTCCTGTTCACCAAGCTCACAACTTAGAGGTGATTAATACGTTTCAGGACAGGGAAGAAGAAAGCAGGTTGAGCTCAGTGACTTACACAGACAGAGTTCGGTGTTTCGAGAGACAAAGATGTCTAGAGATTACAGACAAAGAACAAATAACAGAGCTGTAAGGTAAAGTTCTGTAGAGACTTTCAGAGGATGCCCCATGAATCTCTGAGTAGTAATTAGCACATGGATATAAGGATCATTGCCAAGGCCAGGAAAGGAGACACCCAAATGAAGTAGGTGAATCAACTCCTGATGCTCTCACAGGAATAGAATATTTTTACCATGCCAAGTGAAAATAAAACATAATACAAGGAACTTTAAGTAAATAGTCAGAAGAGTATTACCTCAACAGTAGAACAAAATTATTAGTAAACTGAAGGCTGTTGTGTTGTTGGAATCCTGCCTAGCAAACCTGTGATACAATCCTGCCACAATCAAAGATTTTCCAATAACTTGACCATGTTAAAGGACAGTGCTCAAGTTCTCCCAAGGAGACATAGGAATGTGAATAGCCCTAGTTGTTGTTTGTTGTTTTAGTTAAATTTGTAGTTAACTTCCTCTACTGAGGAAACCACCGGATCTGGTTATCTTTACTGGTAAATTCTAGTAAGTATTTAAAAAGGACATAGCACCAAGCATACACACCCACATAAACTGTCACACACTCTTATGCAGTTTATACCAAATATTCATTTCTTACTAAAATTCATTTTTGTTATTAGCAACATTAGCAGAGGCAGACCACCAAATGTGGGATTTCTCCATGATTCTGACTTCTATTATTTCACTTTATTTTTTTCAATTCTCTCTCTTTCTACTTCATCCCCCTTGTAGAAGATATCCAATTTGTCTTCTTGTTTCTTGCTGGTGTTTATTTGTTTTTGTTAGTTTGTTGCCTTGTCTAATATTGCTAATCATTCTTATTGGTTTGATCATAACTTTATAAAATTTACCCTCCTTTCCTATCTGCTTATCAGATTTTTCCACCAAACAAATGCAAGAGTTTAGTTAAATATAAAAAATTCACTTCAACTGCATGCCTTGCTAAAATTATAAAACCGACAGTGTGGAAAGGAGAAGCAGAAAGAGATAGTAAGATACAGAGAGATATTAACTGAAAGTATTGCCTCTTTATTTTAGCATACCATAGGCATATGACACGAATTTTCATCAATAACATCTTCCACTTGTATAATAGTATTGTATTATATTATAAACTCTAAAATACGTGAGTACATCTAAACCTGAATATTTTTATATTATAATACAGTAAAATAGTACAATATATAATACAATTGTATTATAATACAATACAGTAAAATAGTCATTTTACTATATTATAATATAAAAATATTCAGGTTTAGACGTACTCATTTATTTTAGAGTTTTATTAACTTGGTGGATTCTGAATTTTTGATATTCTTTAAAGTAGCAATTGTTGAAAATATAGACTATTCTCATTGTTGCTTATTGCTTAAAGAAGAAACTGTGGGTTTTGGGATAAGTTAGATTCTCATGTCTATTTATTCGGAACATCATTCTTTTCTTAATTGTACAGGTCATAACTCTTGTATTTCTCCTAAGGTTGTATTTTGCCTGAGTGAATAAACAATTATAATTGTATTCTGTGATAAATGTTAGAACTATGAAAAAAATGACAAGACAAGACTTCCCAAACTACTGAGGCTTGTAAAATTAACTCTGGGAATTTTTGGTTTACTAACTCATGACAACTCCAGATGACTAATATGTCAAATAATGGTGATGCTTAGATCCCTGGAGTCATATGTTCAACAAACAAAAAATGTAATCAGCTCTCTAATGTACTGATTTATACTGTTTGTTTTATCTAATTGCCTTTGTAGTTTAACATTATTAAATGATGTGGTTTATTTATTTTTGAATAAGTTAAATTTAAAATAAAATTTCTGATTGTATGAATAGTACAAAAATATGTATTTGAAATGTGACAATATCTTTAAGTTCTACAAATAATAAAACATATGGTAGTCAGAAATTACACATCTTTAAAAAATAGTAGATATTTTAACCAAAACCAAAAATAATTTTTTAAAAAATTAGCCAGGTGTGTTGGCATGCACGTGTGGTCCTGTCTACTTGGGAGGCAGAGGTGGGAGGATCACTTGAACCGGGGAGGTCAAGGATGCAGTGAGCCATGGTCATGCCACTGCATTCCAGTCTCTCTGACAGAGTGAGACCCTGTCTCAAAACAAAACAAAACAAAAACCCCACCATCTTGATTCATTTTTAATTAATAATTATTAAGTGTCTTTATGCAAGTTCATGATTGTGCAAACATCATAGAGAATACTTACATAAACCATGATGGTGTGGCCTACTATATGGTATAGGCTATTGCTCCTAGAATAAAAACCTATACAAAGTGTTATTACACTGAATACTGTAGGTAATGGTAGCACCATGGTAAGAATTGTATATTTATATATACCTAAACAAAAAAAGTACAGTAAAAATATAATATGAGAGATAAAAAATGGTACACCTGTATAGGTCACTTAACATGAATTAACTTTGCAGGAATGAAAATTGCTCTGGGTGACCCAATGAATGAGTGGTAAGTGTGCAGGCCAAAAGCATGACTGTACACTACTGTCAACTATGTAAACCCTGCACACTTAAGCTAACAAACTTACTTTTAAAAATGTCTTTAATAATATGTTGAACTTAGCTTACTGTAACTTCTTTATTTTATAAAATTTTTAACTTTTTGACATTTTGTAATAATGCTTAGCTTAAAAAACACACATATTTACAGCTGTACAAAACATTTTTTATATTCTTACTTCTAAAAATGCTTTTTTAAAAATATTTTAATTATTTTTTACTCTTTAATCTTTTTTGTTAAAAACCTAGACACAAGTATATACATTATCCTAGGCCTATACCAGGTCAGAATTATCAAGATGTCACTAGGCAGTAGGAATTGTTGAGTGTCATTATGATCTTCTGGGGTGACTGTCATATATGGAGCTCGTTGTTGACTGACATGTTGTTATGCAGTGCATGACTGTATTTATATCATTCCCTGTTTCTATTGAAGGAAAGATAAACATAATTACATAGGAATAATAACCAAGACATATTCCATTACATGAAGAAATTTATACTACTTTGATATTGCATATAAAACAAGACATGAATAAATATGTAGACAAGCCAGTTTCCTTGATTATAAAACACATAGCAAGTTTTGCTTTATTTAAAATATTAATAAAAGTTTAAACAAGGAAGACTCATGAAAATGTCTTAAACTATAAGCAGGAAATACATATAAATTATAGCAATATATAATGTATATTTGTCACTGCATTAGATTTCAAAGCCAGAGAGTAAACATAATGAAAAATGTATAAGGCGATCTAAGCGTACCTACATCCAGTATGTTTTCATTAGATATCTCAAATAATTTGACAAAAGCTTAAGTCATTCCAGTCAAAGAAAAAGACAAATCTTCCAAGATTCCACTAATATGAAGTTTCTAAAGAAGCAAAACCATAAAGACAGAAAGTGGAAAGGTGGTTACCAAGGAAGGGGGAGAGGGTGGATTGAGTATTAGTATTTAATCTGTATACAGTTTCATTTCTAGAAGTCTGTTGCACAACTATGTGAATATGCTTATTGATATACTTAACAACTCTGAAATGTACACTTAAAAGAGGTTCATATGGTAAATTTGTTGTTTTATCATGATTTCTTAAAATACATTAAAATTTAAGGATAAGATACAATCTGGGAAAAATATTTTTAACGTGCTTATCTGATGAACAATTTATATAAAGAATATACAAAAATTCTGCAAATCAATAACCAAAGCCCAAAGATAAAATCTAGAAAAATCCTGGCAGTTTCCCAGAGTAGAGGAGATGGAGTTCCACTCAAACTTGATCTCTAGAGATGAAAACTATAATAGGACAATCAGATGGAAAATATGCAGGAACGAATGATGGTAGAAAAGACATTGCAGAGGAAAAGAATAGAGGACTTGAAGATGCAGCAATGGAAACTATCCGAAGTGAAACAAAAGGGGAAAAAATACTAAAAATAGAAATCACTGACAAAGAGAGAACTTCAAGTAGCCTAATAATAATGTTTCCATAAAGGTGGAGGAGTACAAAAAAATATCTGAAGCTATAGTCATCCAAAATTTTCCAAATTTCATTAAAACTGTAGATACAAAAATTTAAGAAGCACTACCAATCCCATGTACAGGAATCATAAAGGGAACTGTAACAAAACACATCTTAACCAAATTGCTTAAAACAAGTAAAAATAGAATGTCTTTCAAAAATGCAGAAAGAAAAACACATTCAAGGAAGATGAAAAAAGTTAAATATAAGAGCAGATTTCTGGTTAGAAACAACACAAAATAGGAAACTATTGATTAATATCTTTAAAATATAAAAAGAAAACAATCATACTAAAATCCTTATACAGCAAAAAATATATTTGAAAGACAAAGTTTAAATAAAGACATTTTCAGACACATAAAACGTGAGAGATTGATTGAGTCTGTCATGCAAGCCGGAAGCCAGGGGCTATGTGGCTCCGCCTGTCGGTTCTGGAGGCTTAGTCCACAGGTACTGGTCTGGAATATCGGGCCATGGGGTTGACTTGGTATTGAGTTTTACTGCGGTGGGCCCAGTGTCTGGGACCAAGCAAAGTCCTGTGTTCACTTCCCCCTGCTTTCCCCAGGCAGTCAGTATTTTTCCCTGGGCTTGCTGCCTGGGGCTGGGGACAGGCCATGGAAAACTGCCCTTCCTTCCTTCTTCAATGATTCTTTTCTTCTTATTTTTCCACAACCAGGTACTGTGATTTCTCACCTGGTTTCTTTAGTTCTTGTGAAGATATTTGTGTATCTGGATAGTTTTCCAAACTGATATTTCTGTGGGATGAGGGTGGCATGGACAATTACTAGAGGGTCCTACCCTGTCATCTTGCTCCCCCTCTCTGCCTTATCACCAGCAATGCAGCACTGCAAAAAATGTAAAAGGAAATTCTTCAAATAGAAGTAACATAATACCAGATGGAAATCTGTATCTACGTAAGGAGTTAAACAGAGCTAGGTACATAGCTATGGATAAATGTAAATATTGTTCTTATTGTATAAATTTCTGTAAAATGTGATATGAGTAAAGATGATTGATTAAAGAAAAATAATCAAATATTTTGCTGGGTTTAAAACAAACATAAATAAACTACAAGACAGCAACAGCACGAAGTTCAGAAAGGGAGAAAGGGAAATATAAGGTTGACATGCTATAGGTGAAGTAGTATAATATCACTTGAAGGTAGATGATAAGTTAAATATATAAATTACATACTCTGAAGCAACAATGAAATAGTATTGAAAAGCAATAGCTAACATGGAATTCTAAATATATCCAATTCATACAAAAGCAAGCAGAAAACGAGGTAAAAGGAGACAAAGAATTAATTGGACAAATAAGAAACAAATGTCAAATTTGTAGAGTTAAATCTAAGTGAAGCAATAATAATCCCATTAAGAAAAAAATTGTCTGAATTCCATAAATAACAGATAAACTACTTGGTTTTCTAATTGTGCAATGTCTTCTTTTATTATATACTGTACAAACTATGTGGCACCTCAGAGAGCCCAATTTAAATATAAACATGCAAATAGGTTAAAATTAAGAGTATAGAAAAAGATATATCATATTAAGCTTAATGAAAATAATGCAGAGGTGTCTATATGAAAATTGGTGCCTATATGAAAATTAGTGTCTTAGCCCCTTCCTGCTGCCATAATGAAATGCCTTAGATTGAATAACGTATAAATAATAGAAATTTCTCACAGTTCTGAAACAGGGAACTTCAAGACCAAGACTCCAGCATATTCAGTGTCTTGTGAGTGTGCACTCTGCTTCAAAGATGGCACCTTGTTGCAGCATCGTCAGAAAGCAAAGTGTAGGTGCTGTGTCCTCATGTAACAGAAAGGCAAAAAGGGACAGAGGACCTAGCTATTTCCTCTAATGCTTTTACAAGGTGCTAATCCCATCAATGAAGGCAGAGCTCTCATGGTCTCATCACCTCTTAAAGGCACCATCTGTTTATACTGATGCATTTGAGATTAAGTTTTAATATAAATTTTGGAGCGGACACGTTCAAAACCATAAAGAAGCCTCAAAGATGCTTAAATATATATTAAGTTGACTGCTATATGTGTTGAAAAAGTCTGAGAACTTTATAGAAGTCACTAAATACCTGTGGAGTCATCCTGCTTCTTATCTTTATATTTTTGAGGCTAGCTTGTTTTATATATTTAAAATATTAATTTAATTTAGAAATTAATTCCAGAGAATGTCTTCTCAGTTACTCATTTCTAGTGAGTTTTGATAAGAATTCCCTTAAATTAAGTAGCCAAGGACAGCTAAGGCTATACTGAATAAAGTATAAAATGTGAATTTTCTTTTTTTAGAAGAGAATGAGCATATCATAAATTATTACTAAAACTTGTTTACATTACAATAATATCAAATTGGCATTAAAATTTTTTTATAAAAATATTTTATGTGTGGTTAAAACTGAAAGGTATTTTAAGAATATTCTTTCCTAACTCAGCAAAAATCATCTAATTGTAAATTTAATAGCATCTCATAAATTTGAGTCTAACATTATGAATTTATTAATTATATTTATTTAATTTTTATAGTTTATATTTCATAGAGTTAAAGAAATATGTGTATGTGTCTGTGTTTGTGTGTGTTTTTTTTTTTTCATTTTATTCCATTGTATTCTAATTTGGCCCCCAAAAAGAAGTCCTTTGCTAGGAAACAAGTTGTCCAATATATTTATTTCAATTAAATGCATAATGCCTCACATGGGAAGCATAAATTAACTTAAGTCTTATACATGGCATACAATACTATGTAAAAAGGCTGAGTTTCAAGAAGAAGAACACTAGTAAAATATAAAATTTTATAAAATGTAATAAGACAACTTTGAATCATATATTGGAATTTCTAGTAAAGAAAATAATTTCAAATTTATGTGTGGAAGAAGAGGAAACAACATTTATTTATTGTCAAAGTTCAGGAGAGCAATGATAAAGTGAACAGACTCCTTTGTCAGAGGAAAGAAGACAGAGGATGAGTAAAGAGTATTCTGAGAGGTAGAAGAAATAGAAAATTAATGATTAAGTTTATATGAGGCATAGGATACATAAATAAGAATATATTTGGTTCCAAGCTTTTGTCATGGGGGTATGCTGCTACTGTTGACTCCAAGACAGGTGGAGAATAATTTGAAGTATGGACAAAAGTTTGATGGGTAACTGATCTGGCTTCCTTTATTTTAAAATATGTCTATATGAATGAAACAAATACCAGACCCCAAACTTGCTCTAGAAGGAAGCGGCATGAGAAAACTTCATATCACACAAAGAGCAAATATTGTTCCCAAATATATGTATATAAACAGAAGTATTTCTGGACCCTAGTGTGTATTTCTTTTGTTTTTATCTACTTGCCTATTTCTGCATATTCCTACACACATTTTTATAGTTATAGATGATTAAAATCTTTGCAACTGGATCTGGTGGCTCATGCCTCTAATCCTAGCACTTTGGGAGGCCAAAGCGAGCAGACCACCTCAGCCCAGGAATTCTAGACCAGTCTGGAAAACATGGCAAAATGCTGTCTCTACAAAACACACAAAAATTAGTGGGAGTGCTGGGCACACTAATTTCTCCCAGCTACTCAAGAGGCTGTAGTGGGAGGACAGCTTGAGCCCAGAAGGTGGAGGTTGCAGTGAGCCATGATCTGGAATCTGCACTCCAGTCTGGGTGACAGAGCACTCCAGTCTGTTTCAAAAAAAAAAAAAAAAAAAGACAAAGAAAGACAGACAGAAAGAACCTTTAAAATCTGACAGAGACATTTTATCTAGATTCTTTTAAAAAATTTAGCTTCAGAGCTCTCACAAATTCATTGATTCATAATATTCTTATCACCTTATCAAGTTCCATGAAGAGTATTATTTACACAATAATTAGGAGTCCTTTGAATTCATATATTAATTTTCATACAATAGCAGTATCACAAAATCAAAATTTCTCATAAAGCTTTTGGTGTATTTCTCTGATTCTTTAAGAGCATTTTATTCCTCAGAGAAAAATGTTAGTTATTTTTAATGAATCTACATGTACCAGTTACACAGTGTACTTTAAATGTGATTTTTATAATTACATGATATTCAAATTTTATTTGAATATTCAATGATATTCAATATTTTAAGATTATTTACTGGTACCTAATTGCTTAACCACGGACAAGATGAATAAAGCATTATCAACATTACTTGTTTATGACTGTTGCTTTTACATATTCAGAAATGTAATTTTGTGATGCATTATCAACGTTACTTGTTTATGATTATTACTTTTACATATTCAGAAATATAAATAATTTTGTGATTTACATAGCTTTTCACCTTAATAAACTTTTATTGCTAATAATCTGTATAGTTAACATAGTTGATTAATATTCTAATTTTGTGTCATTATTGCATTATTGAGGTCAATGATACTAGACTCATTTATAATAGTCTTTAAATGCATTATGATTCAATTCACACTCTACTGTGCACCTAAAGTGTGACATTGATAGTCTATGTGTCTCTTTCTTCTTGTTTCGACATTACAAGTATGCATTAGTAATAAACAAATTAATAAAATGCTGAGGTGTGGTGACAACTAGTGTATGGCCTTAGAAACACTTTCCCGTTATAACTCCATTGCTGTGATTTTCATAGTGTTGAAGAGTGGTGTCGAATGCAAGTGCCACATACATCTTTTGTGGCAACTAATTACCTCAGATATTATAGCACAAAAGCAGCCATGGGTAATAGGTAAATAAATAAGTGTGATTATTTTCTAACAAAGCAGTAGTATTCATACAGAAGTTGAATTCATATAACTTTTATGTGTCACAAAAAATTAGACCTCATTTGAAATTTTCAATAATTTTATATTTTTTAAAAAAAGCATTCCTAACTAGGGGGCAATACAAACACAAGTTGTCAGATCTGAGCCACAGGCCTTTATTTGTCAATCCCTGTGTTAATTTAATCTCTTCCTGAAGACAAGGTCCTTTTGAAACAAACTTCTTTTTCCCCCTACTTTTCCTGAGCTGTAGACAAGGACATTTTAATGAGTCATGGGAACTAGAAATCTTTCCCTAAACCTTAAGCTTGACAAACACTGATGCTGCCTAACAAATTATCACAGTCATTATTCTTAACAAATGTTTTGCCAAGGTATAGTGGTGTTTCATTTTCAGTCTCCATATCAGCTTGGTTGGTGCACAACTTCTGACCACTGAGTAATGTCCTGAATTTCTCTTTCTTTGTTGTCATTATAACATATGTTTTTCTTGGAGCACTGTCCTTCAAAGTATCCATTTCAATTAAATATAAACTAGGTTAAATTGCTTAGAAATGCTATAAACCAATAATTACTTACTTATTGCAATACAGTTTTGTATCTTTACCCCAAATAAGATAATACAATTTGGTGGGGAAGGTGGTCTTCAAATATTGCCTTTGTCATCATCTTCTCCTTTATGACCCACATATAACAGAGAAGAATAACGAGGTGAACAGCAAGAGGCTTCATCTGCGAGGCCCGGAAGTGCATGTTTCTTCCGCTGCCTTTCCATCAGTTAGCCATATGGTAAGATTAAAGTAAAGTCAGAGTTTTATGGACAGCTATCGTCACAGCATCTAGAGGTTTCTTCAGTATGCAATCTGACTAATAAGTTATCTTTTGCTTTCCATGCCAAAATAAGTGACGATTTATCCTAAAATGTCAAAACTATTAGACCACAATAGTGCTTTTTTTTTTTTTCAGTTTATTTAGAGATCAAATGATTGAAGCTTTGCATGTGTGTAATTCTTTTCTTTTTTTCTTTTTTTTTTTTTTTTTGAGATGGAGTCTCGCTCTTTTGCCCAGGCCAGACTCCAGTGGCACTATCTCGGCTCACGGTAACCTCTGCCTCTCGGGTTCACGCCATTCTCCTGCCTCAGCCTCCCGAGTAGCTGGGACTACAGGTGCCCACCACCACGCCTGGCTAATCTTTTTGTATTTTTAGTAGAGACGGGGTTTCACCATGTTAGCCAGGATGGTCTCGATCTCCTGACCTCGTGATATGCCCGCCTCGACCTCCCAAAGTGCTGGGATTACAGGCGTGAGCCACCGCGCCTGGCCCCAGGTTTTCAATTACTCTGATCACTAATATAGAGTGCACAAAAAAGTCAAAAGAAATTCCATAGTCTTTCCACTGACAACCATTTAATTCAACTTAATTCAGTTCAATTCAATTCAGTTCAATTCAACTCTTCTTTCCCAAAGCTTGTTCCTGGTGTGTGTTATTGCCAGATCTGATTGTAATATATTCAGAAGTTTGGCTGGAAAAAGGGACTCCCTCTTTGACTACGTATTTATTCTCCCACTATTCTGGGCCTTACGTCTAATAATTTTTGTCATCAGTCACTAAAATCTCATCAGTTTTGTAATTTTTTGAAAATTTAGGAAAATGTATAATTTGATTTTGATTCTTTCATTTTAAATTAAATATTACATTTCTACCCTATTCTTTTGATAGTACTTGGGGATGCAGTGGAGGAGAATTTATGCTTACTTTTCCATCTCAAAGATATGTTTGCCTTTGAGTAAATTCAGAGTAAAATATTTTTTAAAATAAATTGTTCACCATTATAGAAAAAAATCATGAATATATTAGGATTAAATTGAAATAGAATAATTTGTGAAAGTAAAAGAAGTTGGAGTTATGGCAATGTATGACTCTACGTTCTTTAAATAACACTTTTTATATGTAAGTATTTTACATTATAACTTAATAAGATGTTTCACCACCAAACATATACGCTTTTGTTACTAATCCTTCCAAAAGTTATCGAGAAACATTTTTCTTAAAATAAATTTCAACAAAAAGGTAGTTTTATAAAAGATTGATTTACAGATATACTTCTTAATTATTTCAGTTTCTAGAAGTGACATATTTAATGCTTCTTCAAATACAGTTTAGAAAAGATCGAGTAAATTGAGTGATATGCAATATATTTGTTCAATGTCAAAATATATGTGTGGCTGATTGAGTTGCGTCCCAAATATAGAATGCAAAGTTCACCCAGTGGAAAATATAGCTGAGCTGACAGGAGTGAACTTTACTAGTCAGTAGTCATTATCAAAAGGAAACACCAACAAACCAAGCAAAAACAGATGCAATCATAAAACATATAATGTCAAAAAAGAGAAAATTGAGACACCACGCCATCTAACAATTTCTCTTTAACTTATATAAATGATAGGCCCACCGAATAGAATAATTTGTATAAAATCACATTACTCAGTAGTTGAATAAATAAAGAAAACAAATATCTCCTTATGACATTACCATACACTGCTTTGCTTTTTATTTTATTACATTCTATTTCTTGCAAAATAAATTATTTTTAACTACAACAATTTTTGTACAGGTGACTGGGATCTGAGACACTGGACCTTGTCAAAAGCCTCACTAATCCATTCAGACACCATAGCCAGAGATATGCATTGACACACAGGTAAAATGGATGGTGAAGCACCAGAAGAAATAACAGCAGAAGATTAGTAAATACATTCAGGCCTGAAGGGATAAAGGGAGTGAATGGTGTTGCCAGAACATGACTGTTTATTTTTTTTTCCTAGAGTATTGTAAGAATATTTCATTTATGTTTTATAATTTTTGTAAAGCAAAATTGTATGCTTTGCTTCATAATTTTGAATGTATTTTTAACTCCATTTCTTTCTTTTTTCTTTTTTTTTTTTTGAGATGGAGTCTTGCTCTTTCACCGAGGCTGGAGTGCAACGGCGCAATCTCGGCTTACCGCAACCTCCACCTCCTGGGTTCAAGTGATTCTCCTGCCTCAGCCTCCTGAATAGCTGGGATTACAGGTGCGTGCCACCACTCCCAGCTAATTTTGTATTTTTAGTAAAGACAGGGTTTTGCCATGTTGGCCAGGCTGGTCTTGAACTCCTGACCCCAGGTAATCCTCCCTCCTTGGCCTCCCAAAGTGCTAGGATTACCGGCGTAAGCCACAGCACCCAGCCTCAGTTTTTAACATATAAAATAATACATGGTAGAGACAATGTCATATTTTTGCATTTTTCTAATACTAAAGATGTGATTATGCTCATAGTGAGTGCTCAATATCTATTGATGTCATTACATATTACATATAAATAATATTTACATTTATTTGCATTTCAGAAATTATATTTTATAAAGCTCAGGATTATCAAAGTATTCATGTTTTGAGAACTATGATATTAAACAGATGATACTTCTTAAAGTTCTTCCCAAACATGATATTATTGTCAAAGAAAATTGTGCACCAGGCAAAACAAACAGACAAGAAGGACTTTAAGACTATTGCAGTAGGATTTAGGACTACTGCAATAGGGAGGAGATATTGAACTGAACTCAGTTGAAACAAAAAGAAGGAGAGTTTTCAAGCACTGGGGTGAGCTAGTGAAAAGTACTGGAGGACATAATGAGAGAGGCTGGTAATGTGATGAGTCATTCTGTCTTTGCTAATTGGCAGTTTTCAATTTTTAGCTCTTGCTCTCTCACAGAGAAAGAGTTGCTACCTTTATTGATTGCATTTCAAAGAGATGGCCCCAGGTCCTTAAGAAAGGCATTGCTTGCTTGTAAAACAAGCAGAAGGCTGTGAAAACAATTTATATGTCAATGGAACAAAGACAAATTTACAATTCAACTTTTCTAAAAATGAATGCTCTTTTAAAAAGGGAGGTCAGGGACCTGTAATGGGGAAAAATTCTGTCTAAAATTTGGTCAATCTCAGGGGAATATTAAGGCTGTTTTGATTACTATCTAACGTATTGAGTTAATAAAATTGAAACAGCAAGTAGTTATTTGCTTTAAAAAGGCAAATAATTATTACAGGTAGGATTTTTAATTAATTTAATATAAGCATTTGGCCATAGAGTTCTTTAACAGAACTAATGTCCCATGGTGAAGGATTTGGAAAATTCTGACATAATTTATATGGTTACTGATAAAATTTTACAGGTCTTAGGGAAAGAAGATAGTTGACATCTTTCTTCCAGAAATAGTTATAGAATATAAAACTGAGTATAAAAATATAATACTAAGAATAAAACCATCTGAACCAATATCTATTCCTAGTATAACACTAAAACCCACATAATGTGAAAAAACATATTAATTCTTCTCAATAGCATTTCTTACAACTGCTGTGTGATTTCTAATTTCTTCTCATTATTACTTATAAGATTATTCATTTGCATTAAGAACAAAAACATAGCTAGAAATGGAAATAAAAGTAGAAGATAAAATAGGAAATGAGCACATTCAAAAAGAGAACATTAGCAAATGGGTTGTGTGAAAATGAATAAAACAATTGCATTTACAGTCATGCATGGCTTAATGACAGGGATACATTCTGAGCCATGCATCCTTAGGTGATTTCACTGTGTGAACATCATGGAGTCATAGAATGCAATTATGGAAACCTAGATTGTTTAACTGACTACACACTTGGACTATATTGTATAGCCTATTGCCCCTTGGCTACAAGTCTGTACAACATCTTACTGAACAGAATACTGTAGGCAATTGTAATACAATGTTGAGTATCTGTGTATCTAAATACATTTAAACATAGAAAAAGTACAGTAAAAATATGATATCATCTTTGAGGAATCGCCATCATATGTGTGGTCTGTTATTGATTGAAATATCATTATGCAGTAAATAACCATATTTCTTAATTCATACACTGTCTACTAATTTCAAGCAATAATTTGAAAGACACACTATATCTCTTTTATCTTCATATATATACACATATATATACAGAAAAGCATTCTACATGCACTATACATTATACACTGTGTGCTCTCTCATTTAAAAATGAATTACTTGCTAGATGTATTTTATAAAGAAAGTTGAAAATATATTTGACTAAAATTGGAAATATCTGTATTAAGAAATTGTCATGTGAATGAACACATTAGAAGGAAAATATCTTTAGAAAATATAACTGGTAGGGTGAATAGAGAAATGTGGCGTATGAATACATTTTAACAATGGTTTTAATTATACCTTAAAAATATCTCTCATACTCAGAGGAAAGGTATTTGTTGTTATTGTTATTTTCTTTGTTGGATTAAGAACACAGTTTATACTTTTTTATTCTTCTGTTTAGTATTTTTACTATAAAATAAGCAACAATTTACAAAATGGATTTTGATCAGAAATCTTAAGGACATGGACAGCTTAGTGCAGCACAGCACAGACACTTGCCTACTTAGCTCTAATATTTCTCCGATGACCATATCCATTCTCGTTTCTTCAGATAGAAAATATACATATTCTGAACTATATTTTAATAAATTTATGGTGTGAAAATTCTTACTAAAATATATTTTCTGAACTGAACTTCAAACTTTTAGGAGCATACATTTCAATCTCAAATGTGCTAACAAGAATATAAGCATAAATAGAAAAAGATTTACAAACAATTACAAGAATGAAGTAGAAAAAATTGTATGCCAAATTATTGAGTAAAATTATGGAGGTTATATTTTCCTGGGAAAAATTACCAGTGATATGTACACAAGTGAATGAAAGAATAAATGTAAAAAAAGACAAGACAAAATTATAAGAATTGACAAAAATTAAGGTGTCAATATTGGGTGGTTCAGTGATTTGAAAACCTCAGAAAATAGGAGGCAAAAAAGCTCACTCTACATATTTTAAGAAAAGAATAATCTAATATTGAAATTAAAATATAGGAGGAAAAAGCAAAAATGTTATAAACTAATATTAGCCTAAACACAACACAAATCTAACAATGCTTTAACAAGATGCAATTCTATGAAGCAGAAGGATAAATTTCTAGATACAAAGTTCAACATCAAAATATTAATTAATCATCCAGCAGTATGTTGAAAGGAAATGTATATTAAATACTTTATAAAATTATTTAACAAAATTATTATATTGAATAACAATATGGGGTAATTTGTGCAGGTTAGTATAAAAATATACATATTCATAAAGTACCCAAAGCACATTTGCAAAATTTGTTACCTATGTCAGAATAGGCCCTAAAATATTACCTCCCCTGTGGATATATTTGAGACTTCCTAACCAACCCGGTGCTTAGTCATTGGGCCCAGGCACAAAATGGCCATAGTGACTGGAATGAGTTCAAAAATATTTTATCTAAACAAATACAATTACACTTTAAACACAGCTAATATCCAGCCCATCAACTACAGAGACAAACTTGAGCTCTTGATAAGACACCATTCTTCCAGGGTAATAAATTATCTTGCTAGGTGCAGACTGATTCCCTCAGATTTGCCTTCTCTGAGCACAGTCCTTGTCAGCGCTTCCCTTTCTTGGCTAACAAAACTCCTTATTAATTGCCGTGGTAATACCCGTATGTGCTATTTTTTACCTCCCATACTCAATATTTTTGGTTCAATGAATTTGAATATTTTAGGACAAATGCTTCTACCAAGAAACTTTATTATATTTCTGATAAACTAAATATATATATATGTATGTATGTCTGATGAACTAAATATATATATGAACTAAATATATATATATAAAATGGGATATTTATATGCCATTATTTATATGCCATTATATGTAGAAGCCAAGACTACTCTATGAGTATTTTGAGTTTCTCATGAAGTTGAGATACCAAGCAGATAAGGAGGCATATGGAGTAATTAATTCCCTTTAATCATGTTGTTACACTTAAATACAATTGGAACAGGGAGGAATATATTCGGAAACAAAAATTTTCTTTGGGCTTTCTCTTAAGTTCTACAATAATGCAGAGCAATAAAAAATAGGATAACGTAATAAAGGTCTGCCTACCCTGAAGCAATGAATGACTGGGTTTCACCCCTTGTAGCTAGTGTGCTAACAGAGGGCAGGAGACTGTGAGAAGGTGGTAGAAGGAGTATGTTGTGATTACCAACGTAAGGTTGTGACAAGATTTAGTCTGGGGGCTGTAACATCTATGATTTACATAAATTAATTATCCTCACCACCACTACCTGTCTTTCTGAAATGTGATCTGAAGAGCACTGGTAATGACTACTATGTTAGGTTTTAGTTTGGAGCAAGACTTGATTGTAAGCCACCTATCAATGATAAAATAAAATGGATGGTAACGGATCTTTGTGAATCCTTCTCATTAGGAAAACCCTATATTTAATCTGAAATAAAGATAGAGTAGATGATAAGAAATAAGACAAGAATTGTGTCAGGTATTTTCTTTCTTTTTTTTTTTAATTACACTTTAAGTTCTAGGGTACATGTGCACAACGTGCAGGTTTGTTACACATGTATACATGTGCTATCTGACTTACCATGTCCACTCTGCACTCTCCTTGATCCTGCTCTCTTCCCTGAAAGACTGATGGTATGAACTGTATCAATGTGTTCTCATGCCTTTTGACTTCAAATTGGGATTAGCCATTTGATACTCACAGATAGACATCAGAAAAGAGGAGGAGAGAAAAGTCAAAGTATTGATTTATCTGGCTTTCTTCTAAAATAAGCATTAAATAATTATGTGTTAATGAATGAAGCAAATAAAAATATAAACAAATTATAAAATTATCTAAAATTAGGAATATTTTCTACAAGTTTCTTGGTTAGAAAATACAGAATATACACTTATAAAAACCAAATAATCAACAATTTATTATTTATTATTTATTTTCCTGTTTTATAATGTTAAGAGCCATCATCAATCCACCAAAATAATGTGTATACTATGAAATAAGGTGTAATGACTTATCATTGACTTGCTTTTGGAAACAGATGATAATAGGAAACAAATTCTAATAAAATTAATTACTCATAAATCCTTCTTATTATTTTTTCTGCCTGATGCATATTAAGTTTAACAATAGTTTAGAAATGCCTTAATCCCTTGCCCCAATAAGGAAAAATATTAATAATGATTTGGCTTGCTTTTTTAAATTATTTTCCAGGTAAATTTTCCTGTCTTTTTTGTAAGAAAAATAGAGATGAGAAAGTGACAGAAAGACATACAGACACAAAATCATCACGAAAGACCTTAGGCAAAGAATAAAATAAGGTTCATTTAATTATGAGTAAAGAAGGTGTGCTTAGATTTCTGAAACCAATGAGACCAGCAATGTTGCCAGTCATCTCCTTTTCAATCCTGCATCCTTGCCTATGTGAGCGTTTTTATTTTTTTGCTTGTTTGTTTGTTTGCTTTCAATTTAGACAAGCTCTTTTCATCTATTTCTGAACATACGTGTGAGTAGTTGTTAGAAAGCAATGCCTTTATTATCTACTCCTAGAACAATCAACTGTAGACAGAGATCCATAGTCATACATTGTGAAGCCACTGGCAGAACATTAAAGGTGTAATAGGGAGGTGGGTTGGAAAGGGAAGTTGACGTTCTTAGAAGAGATACTTCTGCTTTCAGAGTAACAGAAAATTGCTGGGCAGAGTCAACAGTAGACACTCAACAGAGGATAAAAGGTGGGGAAATGTGTCCAGCATGTATTTCTTTCCAAAATAAAATGTTTTAAATCTAGGGGAATTGCTATCCACATGCAATATAATATCCCACATTATCCCTAAGTGCTTCGGCAGCGTAAATGGTTGCATGTTTTATGTGGAGAGAGTGATAAAGAGTGAAGATGGTGCAACAACGAGGGTGGAGGCAGGAAAAGTTATCACTGAATTAAAAAAAAAAGATTAAAAAAATGTTAAAAATAAAATGCCTTATCTTACAGAAGCAAGCCTGCCTGTTGCTTTACCAGTATTTTAACACATTTAGAGAGAAAATTATTTCTTTGAAAACCTTCCTGTGATAGATTTGTAGATCCTGCTAATGTCAGAAAGAGGTTGTGCCTTTCCTCTTCATACACTGGAGACTTGATGATGAAACTACACCTACTTATCTATAATTTTACTTTATAATAATGTTTAAACTTCCAGAAAAAAAAAGAGTGTCTTTTTTTCTTAATGATGCTACAATGGGCAAGGTTGGATGACTCAGTTGAATCATGGTTTTGATTCCTTTCCTTTTGTAAACAGCTCAGTTTGCACAACAAAATGCTCAGTCAAGACACAAAACTATCTCTTCTTTAAAATCACTGTCTGTAAAAACTGTGATTTTATGCACTCACTGTTTCTAAACTTTCCCTCTAGGTTTCTGGTAACAGCTTTCATGTAGGATAAACTGTGACACCAAAAATGGTCCATGATGCTGCTCCATTTATTTTATTTTTTATAATCAGGAAATCATGCTTTTTAAATAATTACTGCATTTCCATGGTGGCTTTTGCAAAGTCGAGTATTACTCTCATTTACAGAATAGAATTCAATTCAATTACCAAATAGATTATTTAAATATCTGATTATATTTTACATATAAATCCATATAAGTACTTTCTTCTGTTTGATGTTTTTTAAAGATATCTGGAATAACTGTTTGAATGTTATTTTTTGTTTATTCAACATTATTTATATGCCATCATATATAAGACTACAATGCTATTTAAAATTTTTAGATATTTTGGGGTTTTTTACATGAATTAAAATATTTGTGACAACTCTTTTTTTACATGTATTTATATCACTGTCATCAATTTCAGTGTGTTGAAAACTATCCCCCAGCAGTATACATTGAAGTCTTAATCTCTGGTTCCTGTGAATATGACCTTATTTGGAAAGATGGTCTTTGCAGATGTATTTACATTAAGAGGGAATCAAAGTTAAGTCTTAAATCCAATGACTAGTGATTATAAAAGCAGAAGGAAATGTGGAGATTCGCTGAAACACAGGAAAGAAGCTCATCTGAAGACACGAACAGGTGCTGAAGAGATAAAGCTACAGCTCAAACAATGACAAGGATTGCTGGCAACCATCAGAAGCTAGCAATAGGCAAAGATAGAGCATCCTCTAGAGCCTTCTGAAGGAACATGACTCTGTTGACTGTGATTTGGGGCTTCTAGGCTCCAGAACTGTGAAAAAGCAAATGTTTTTGTGTGTCAAGCCACCAGGTTTTTTATTTGTTTTGGCAAGACTAGGAAACTAATAATGGCAACTATCATTTTGAAGCAGGAAAATAAACATAGAAAAATAATTTTTGGAAAAAAATCATGGTTTGTTAAAAAGTAATTTTACTGTGATTAATAAAATACACAGGGAATTATAAAGACACTGTCCTTAAAAATGTGTGTGTGTGTATGTGTGTGTGTTTATATCTATGTACATTAGAAGGACATGGATAAGGGAAATAACTTACATCCTCAGTTGTGACAACTTTGGTTTGTCCCACAATATGAAAGAAAGAAAGAAGCATCTAAGGATGCACTTAGAAAAATTTCATTTTAACTTACTATTTAAATATATGGATATTTGTGGACTAGATTTCAAAATTTCAAGTTTTGCTGGTCCAGAGAAGAACTTAGGGCTGCTCCAGGGTAAGATTTCAATAAATATCTTTGTGGTTACATATATATATATATATATATATACACATATATATATATATATATATATACATATATATACACATATATATATATATATATACACATATATATACACATATATATATACACACATATATATACATATATATACGCACACACAATATATGCACACACACACACACACATATGTAGAGAACAGTTATTTTATATATAATATATATATCCATAGTATTTATTAAATAGGTAAATTGTGAGGAGTATTCAAATAAAATATTACAAGAATAGTAATTGTAGAAAATCCCATTTTTCAAATTAGCATAAACAAATGGAAAATGCAAAACCACCTATTCCATCTAGGTATAAATAAAGCCGAGTTTATTAAACCATCTCTACCCCAACCAAGACATATGATCTCTTCCTCCTCTATAATCCAACAGCATCATTGCACTTATTAGAATGAGAATTATTTTTGCCTGTTGTCATTTGTACATACCCTTACTCAACTATTCATATTATATCTGCAGCTGGAATTCAAAGTTTTAAATTCAGTTTATGTCTTCATCAACATTAAATTCACAAAAGTGTATCATATAGACTGTGCTCAATATATATTGTTAATTGAGTAAGCAATAACTTTTATAGCCACCCTCTAGAAACAATATATTTAACAAATATTGCTTACAGCCAATGCCACGTGTTTTAGAACTTTACAGAATGATAGTGATTAATAGTTTCCAATAGGTATCATTAGAATTATTTTAACAATAAATTATTTCTAAGTCAGTTAGAAAAAACATGTGAATGTCTGTATCATAAAGTTCACTTAGGATTTCCTACTTTGTCAAAGATTAGAATTGGGTCATGCATGAAAAGTTACACTTTTTACATTCCATATTTTTTCTCTATCAATGAATTAGGAAGATTACTTCAAGTAAGTTTTGCAACATGCTGAGTATTAAATAAGATATACTTTGCAATTAAGCATTAATATCAAAAGTACACCAATGCAAAAGTAAAACTGGTCCTTTCTGTTAAAACAGCAAGGTTTTCTTGGAGTATTGGTTTGGTGTTAATAAAAGGTTGTAAAAAGTTTTTCTTATCTTTTTAAATAATTAGCCTAGAAAAAAGATCTTGTTTTGTCAAAATAATTTTTTGTTGTTGTATGTTGTCTTTATTAAATTTTGATTGCTTAAGAAAATGGAGTTCTCTATATTAAAAAACTAAAGTATTTTTGGTCTACAATTATGTAACTTACTGTATTTGCCTTTGAATATTTAAAGTTATCCCATTGGTTAATTAAATGACTATTATTTTCACAGTGACCTATGATCTTATTTTGATCAAATGTTTATGAACCATTGATAATTTTGAAAATCTTCCAAAAATGAAATTCTAAACCATAATTTTTTATGCCTAAAATTAACTTTGGAATTTTCTAGATGGGCCGTTAGAACATTTCAAAAAGACCTATCACCTTATAAAAAAAGAGATATTAAACTATTTGTGCTAATTTAATATAATAAATTATATGAGAACATTGTGAAATGACAAGTGATACTAAACCTTCTTTCAGTCATTTTTGTATGGCTGTGTTATTACAATGTTTTCTAGCAATTTTGTGAAATTCCTAGTAAAGTGATAGTTCTCTATAATATTATTGGCCAGAATTCTAGTTATTATCATAAAATGTGTTCCAGAGAAATAACCAAATTTTCTTGTCAATTACATTATTATTATAATGAATTCTCATGAAACCTTTAACCATGACAACGTTAAGTCAATTTAAGCCTAAAGTGTTTTGTATTCAAGGACATTCATGAAAATAACTCTTAAAAGTTTTTGTTAAATTTAAGATTATGCTACTGGACTGGGTAAGAATACCCAGAACTCTAATAAAACTGGTTGCATAAAACTGCTAACCCAATAGAACCAGAATTAACTGAATACCAAGAAAATGCCTTGAGGGATTTTTATCTTAAATGTACCACTCTCACTCCAAGACAAATTGAAAATTGAATACTTCTTTATCTGAACGATGGAATAAAGAAGAATTTGTCAGTAGGCATACATCTCTCTGAGTGGACATTTTTTGGTAGAATCTCTCTAAGTGGTCATCTTCTAGTAGCCTTTTCTGGTTTGACATACATATAAAATAGGTTATTATTAGACTTTTGCTTCAAACATTGTCTACTTTAACTGACTACTGCAAAGACTATGATTTTTCAAAAAACCTTAAATTCTCTTGCTTAAATTGCTTTAGTTAGCATGATTTGCCTTGGACATTTTATTGGTAAACAGGTGAGTGCATGTACAATAACTAACGCTTTCTGCTGCACGTGGATAAGTCCATGTATCTACTATGGTGAAAACTCAGTTACAAGAAATCAACAAAAAAGCTAATTGATAAAAACAAATATATAATTTTTCTGGCTCATTTTCAATATATTTTATTTTAATTGTCTCGATTTGTGGTGGCTTGTGTAAAAGAGTATATTTTAGTCTTTTCATATTATACTCCTGACAGACATCATATTTTTCTTCCTGGTGTGCTGTATTCTCTCAATAGTCCTAATTCTGTGATGTAGCCATCCATTATACATCAAATGGTCTCACTACATTTGAATAGTGAAAACGTAAAGAGAACATAATCATTCAGTTGATGTAATTAATTGTAAATTCCATACTGAAACCAAGCCAGTTTATTGTGATGGTGTCAAAGAATAGGGTCAATGTCCAAATTTTCATCAATTTCTCAAAATTGAGAGGCCGAAATTAAGGGAGATTGTTAAATTAAACTAAATTTGGCTTAAGGCTGCCTCAGTACTTTGAGTTTTTATGTAGAGAACTGCAACCTAACTTAGTAGGTAAGTCACCAGAAACGTAACTTTGAATATTCTTACAGCAAATAGGTGAGTTTTGTCAAATCATGACACTGAGTTTAGCCAATCACAGATTGCCAAGTAAGAAAATCATGTCCATATAAGACACATGCCTTATCACACCACTTCCAAATAGGGCAAATGACCAGCCACCAGTCAAGCTCTTTCTGTATATCACTTCCTTTTTCTGTCTATAAATACTGCCTGCCCATATTTCTGGGTGGTATTTTCTGAACCTCTTCTGATTTTGATGATTGATATCATTGTTTAAGTTGTATCTTCACCTTTCCCTCTAAATGTGCTTTTTACAGTGCTATTGTTTTCTCTATAAGAGTACTGAGTCAGCCGGGAGTGGTGGCTCACGCCTGTAATCCCAGCACTTTGGGAGGCTGAGGTGGGCGGATCACCTGAGGTCAGGAGTTCAAGATTAAGTTGATTCCGTGTCTTTGCTATTGTGAATAGCGCTGCCATAAACATCTGAGTGCATGTTTCTTTCTACTTTATTTTCTTTTGGATATATACTCTGTAATGGGATTGCTGGGTCAAATTGTAGTTCTGTTTCAAATTCTTGGAGAAATCTCCCAAATACTTTTCACAGTGGCTGAACTAATTTAAATTCTCATCAACAGTGTATAAGCATTCACTTTTCTCCTCAGCTTCCCCCGAATCTGTTGTTTTCTCTTCTTCATTTGAATAGGTCTGTTAACTTTTATTTAATTAATACTTTATTTTTAGAATAGCTTAGTTTGCAGAAAAATTGAGCATTTCGTGCAGAGAGCTCCCATGTAACCCTCAACCCCATTTCCTCTATTTTTAACATTCTGCATTTGTGTGACAAATTTGTTAGTTTTTGAACCTGTATTAATATATTAACTAAGTCTATAGTTTACAATAAGTTTCATTATTTTTGCTATGTAAGTTCTACTGGTTTTGGAAAATGCAGAATGTCATTAATGCACCATTAGAATGTAAAGTAGAATGGTTTACTACCCTCAAAATCCCTGTGCTCCGCCTGTTCATTCCTCCCTTTCTTCAAAATCTGGACAACCAATGATCTTTATCTATACCATCTCTATCATTTTCCTTTTCCAGAATGTCATATAGTTGGAATAAGATGGCATGATCTTTTGCAAATTGGCTTCTTTTGCTTAAGTCTGTGCATTTAGAGTTACTTAATGTTTTTTCATGGTTTGATAGCTCTTTTTAAATCACTAAATAAAATCTCATTGTATGAATGTAAAGAGTTTGCCCATTCAACTATTTCAGGACATATTGACTGTTTCTTTTTTTTTTTCTTTTTTTGCAATTAGAAATACAGTTGCTATCAACATTGATGTGCAGGTTTTTGTGTAAAGGTAAATTTTTAACTTAATTGAAGTACATACATATAAGTGTGATTGGTGGATCTTCTGGTAAGACTATGTTTAGCTTCCTAAGAAAATACCAAGCTGTCCTTAAAAGTGCTTTGTAGCATTCTGGATTTCTATCAGCAACCAATGAGGGTTTCTGTGATTCTACAACCTTGCCCACATTTGAAATCATTGCCAATTTTATTTTCACTGGAAACATACCTTCACTTTTGAAATTTAAAATAAAAAGAAAGCCCCAGAAACAATAAACTAGAACAATATTTAAATTTAAAATCAGGTTAAGTTTATTAGTGAATTGTTCTCTTCTAGAATGTTTTACTCAAATGATTTTTAACAATATAAAATATAGTGTATATATGTTCAAATTACAGTTCATACTTAAAAAAGTGGGCTAGATCTAAAATGTTCCTTTGTAAAGTTATTAAAATTACTAACTTAAAATCAGCCCCATAAAGACTGTTTTTAATTTTCAGGGATTTTAATTATACAGAATTTTTATTTACAATAAATTAATATAATTTTTCTATGGCTCTTAAAGACATCCACATTCAGCTGTAAAATATTATGTGTCTTGACTTAAAGGGAGAAACATCAATATTAACACCACTCTTACTAAAAATTGTATTAAAAAGAATTAAAGAAAGAAATTTGTTCTAATTGGAAGTATATTTATAGAAAATTCTACCTCATCCAATGAGCTTGCAGGCTTCGTTAAGTGAAACAAAATAAAATGAAATTTTATTATGTGCATTGTTTTAAGAATCTAATTTAATTAAAAATAGCTAATTAAATAGAAAAAACTTTACGTTTCCAAATTCAATCAGCTAATTTGAGTATCTGCTATTTGGGGGGAATGGGACCAGCATTTTGATGCTAGTCAAATAATCTGATATCTGTGAATATGCCCAGTATAACACATATTATAGTAGGAACTGACTTTTTTTTTTTTTGAGACGGAGTCTCACTCTGTCGCCCAGGCTGAAGTGCAGTGGCGCGGTCTCTGCTTACAGCAAGCTCCGCCTCCCGCGTTCACGCCATTCTCCCGCCTCAGCCTCCCAAGTAGCTGGGACTACAGGTGCCCGCCACCACGCCTGGCTAATTTTGTTTTTGTATTTTTAGTAGAGACGGGGTTTCACCGTGTTAGCCAGGATGGTCTCGATTTCCTGACCTCGTGATCCGCCCTCCTCAGCCTCCCAAAGTGCTGGGATTACAGGCGTGAGCCACTGCACCCGGCCAGGAACTGAACTTTCTAAATGGTATGGAAGTAAAAAGAAATTAAGCTAAGTAATCTATTTACACATGATGAATTATTATATTTCAGAGAACAAAGGTGTTAATTATTATTCTTTATAATTTAGTGTCTTATAGCGTATTTAATCTGTGGTATTTGATTTCCTAGCTTTTGCTAATTATTTGCTTTAAAATTCAATTGAAAGTGCTAATAATAAATTTATCCTATGTAAAATAATATGTAGTTATTTATAATAAAAGAAAACTTAAGAATTATAGTGTGATTAAAAACTGAGATAGAAACAGAAAATTCCAGCAGTCAGTGCTAAAAGGACATTTGTTCATTTAACAGTGGAGAGGTCATTCTTGGAAGGCAAATAAACAAGCGCAGTAGGAGACACCTACAAAGGCATAATATCTTCAAATCAGATTGATGTAAGCTACTCTTGGTCACCCGCAGGCACCCCCAATTATCTAGAATTACTATCCCAATTAAGCACCTCTCTTTACAGTTGAGTGTTATTAGGCTGGATTTGATAAGATGGGAAAGTCCCAATTAAGAGGGCTCCCTAATTAAGCATTCTTTGATTAAGTGGAACAGCCTGATTACTCAAAAACGTCATTTTCTGTCCTACTTCAATAGCATCATGATCCATTGCTTAACATATTTTATCTGTGTAAATAATTCTGGAATTTTTTTAATCCTAAATATTTAATAATAGTTAAAAGGAAAAAAATCAAAAGTGTTGGCAAAAATGGTGCAAGTACGGCAAAATCTTTTTCTCTTACCACTAAGTTAAAAGCAAGGCTAAAATTACACACACAACACACACACACATGCAATCACATATAAAATTCCATTTCCTGTAATTTTTCTTGGTTTTATTTTGAATATTCCATAGAACATTTGAATTTTCAATTACATTTAAAACCTCTTGATAATCATGAGTAGCCAGTATCTTTTGTGTGACTTCTGGGAAGCTAATGCAATATTGTTCACCTATTACATATTTCACTCTATTATAATTTACAATTCTATTCTTTTTCATTTTTCTTCAATGAGTTTTTATGTAGAGAACTGCAACCTAACTTAGTAGGTAATTATTATTATTTAATTTATTTAATTATAAAATTTTTAAAAATTATATGCAAAGAATTGTTTTATTGCTACAATACGAGAGATAGGCTCAAAGACAAGCTTAATAAACATAATTGCTTATTGAGTGTAATGAAGCTAGTAAATATATTATCCATAATGCATAAAAGAAAAAATAAGGAAATGCATGATCTCAGATAGGAAGGTATTTTTTACAGATGGAGAATCGAAGTGTATATGACAATTACAATTGATAATATTATTATTCTGAGTTTACTAACCTTGTATATTTGGCAAAAAAAAAAAATTAAAGGCTATGTTTAGTAAAGTAATTATGTTGTACAATCATTTTTTATTATCAACTTATATATTGCCACACTTCCAGTATATACGTATTCTGCCATATATCTACACACACACACACACACACACACACACACACACACACACACACAGTGTGTGTATATATATATATATATATACCATGAAAAATTTATGAATCAGTTAGAATATTTAAACAGATCTGAGAATAGCTGGAAATGAAAAGTTAATGTTAAACATACCAACCAAACTGAAGCACCGGTTTTTGGTTAAGTGACAACAGTGACAATAAAAACCACAACAATATAAATGCATGCATACATAAAACCTGTGTTTATTCCCTCCTAGTTTAGAGAGTGATTTAGCTTAAGACTTAGCTAAGTATTGTAAAAGATGTTTTGAGCAAATACTCTCATCTTCCAAATACACATTATAGCCATGCTCACATCTCCTTCCCTTTTCTTATTTTCTTCAACTTTAACCCACTCTCATTCAATATTCATCCAGGTTTTCAATTATTGAGGGCTGTGATTTCCAATACATAAGGCTTTATCTAGCACGAAGCTTGATTAATAGGGCTAGTCAACTATTTATAGAATGAATAGATCAAGATGGGCTTGTTAGCAGAATTACTCCATTAACATTGTCACTTCAAATCATTAAAATATATACTGCATGACCTGCACCCAATGAATTGATTATGCATATAAATTTTAACATAGCCATTTAATCATCCCATCACTCATAAAACATATTAGTTTTAATAGAAAAACTGTCATGCACCACCAGCTGCTAAATTTCATTTTTTACCTGTTTGCCATCTAATTTGGCATCATTTAATTAAATTACAAAATATGATGATAAATGCCATGGAATAAAATAAACTAAAAGAGAAACAGTGATTCTATGAAGAACACTTCCTTTTCAAAAGTGTTTTTGAAAACATTTCATTGACATAATGCAACATTTAACATTATATATGTGTAATGATAGCATAAATAAAATATTAGAACGTGCAGCTGTGTTCTGGATAATATCATGCTGTTTCACATAGCACCATTCCCTATTCCTTTAGCTATTGGATTACTGGAAAAAAATGTATCTCAAAATCTAATCAAGTCATTTGAAAATGTGTCATTTATATTCTTATTTTATCTCACAATCAACGTTTGTTAAAACCTCAGGAAGTAAATTGATAGAATGTGTTTCAAACAACCAATATTATGCTGTGGTCATTTTTCATCAACAAAGTAGTAAAATATTGATTACCCTCTACTTTATCTCTTCTTTATGATAGATACATACTTAGATGATAGACTATTTATTTGTGTAGACATATATGTAAATATATCATACACACACACACACACATACACACACACACACACACACACACATACACAGAGTCCTTGACTTACAATGGTTTAACTTATGATTTCTCAACTCTATAGTGGAATAAATCTTTTGGGATTTCAACCTAATGTACAGACTTCAATAAATTACGTGAGATATTTAATACTTTATTATAAAGTAGGCATTATGTTAGAAGATTTTGCCTAACTGTAGGCTAATGTAAGCTTTCTGAGTGTGATTAAGGTAGGCTAAGCTAAGCTATGATGTTCAATGGGTTAGGTTTATTAATTGCATTTTTTACTTAAAATATTTTCAACTTATGGTGGGTTGATAGAGATGCAACACCACAGTGTGTTAAGAAGTAGCTGTAGATATATAGATAACACATAGGTATGTACCTATATATACATTTAATATTTCTCATGTTTCTGGTACTGATAAAATGCAAGTGAATCAACGATGTGCAAGATACATAGAAACAATGATTCCTATTATCAAATAGTCAAGAGCAAAATTGGAAAAAAATAGAAAATTAAGAATACATTTTAGGATTTTCAGTCAACAGAATACTCAGTAGTTATCCAAAAATTTAGGCATTTGAACATATAAGTGGTGATTTTATATATGTGTGAGTGTGTATATATATATATGTGTATGTGTATATGTGTGTATCTACCTATCACCATGATGCCATGGTGATTTCATAAAAATAATAGGATTTATATCTCAGATAAAAATATGTATTGTAACTTATAGAAAATTGAATGCTTACTTGCTGATCAAGGTTCTCAATGTATATGTCAATGAGAACAGAAATAGTGAATTTTGTTATATTTTGATACATAGCAACTTAAAAGAAGGAAATCTAGTTAAGCTATTATAAAGGTGAGAATTAAAATATTAAAAAAATTTTATATTCAACTAAGCATTTATCTTTTTTATTTTTTATTTATTTGGGTACAAGTAGTTTTTCGTTACACGAATGAATTGTATAACGGTGAAGTCTGCGATTTTAGTGCACCCGTCACCGAGTAGTGTACATTGTACTCAATATGTAGTTTTTTGTCCCTCATCTCCCCCATTCTCCCGCTTCTGAGTCTCCATAGTCCATTATATCACTCTGTATGCCTTTGTGTACTCAGAGCTTACCTTCCACTTACAAGTGAGAACATACGATATATAGTTTTCCATTATTGAATTACTTCACTTAGAAAAATGGCCTCCAGCTCAGTCCAAATTGCTGCAAAAGACATTGTTTTATTCTATTTTTATGACTGAGTAGTATTTCATCCTATATATATATGCGTATATATATGTGTATATATGTACATATATATGTATATATATATACACATATATATATCTCACATTTTTTAATCCACTCATTGGTTAATGGACACTTAGGTGGGTTCCAAATCTTTGCAATTATGAATCTTGCTGCAATATACATATGTGTGCAAGTGTCATTTTAATATGAAGTCTTCCTTTCCTTTGGGCATACCCAATAGTGGGAGTGCTGGATTGAATGGTGGATTGAATGGTAGATTGAATGGTAGATCTACCTTTAGCTCTTTAAGAAATCTCCAATGTAAAAATACATTCTTAATAGTATAAAAGATCAACTTAAACAAGTAACTCTTAGCATGACAAAAATGCAAGGAAGTATGTGAATCCAGAGAATTAATGCTAAAATAAAGGAGTCACTGATGAAACATATGGAAAAGTAACAGTTAAAACAGAAACATTAAATAAAATATAATTAAAAATACATACCTAAGTGTATATAAATTATTTTTCTGAACACCAATAAGAAACCCACAAGGCAAATAATATTTTCTATTTCAAGTGCAGGTAAATACCAATGAAAACATAATCAAACTGGGATAATATTTCTTTCTTCTTCGGTGTGAACAAGCAAACGGAAGAAGATTTTTAGGAAATTGTATCAAAGTTTTTTTACCTAATAATACGCTATCTGAAGTAGAAAAAAGTCTAATATACCAGCCATCATACATAAGTTAGCAAAACCAAAATTTGCTAGACCCCAAAAACTTCATATATAAAACATATTTGAGGAAATCATTTAAGTAATAGATAAGCTCTGTGAAAACCATAGTAGAAGTATACAATAATTATATAATAGCTATTGTCTATATATATATTTACGAAGACAACGTGCTGTATTTTACACATAATGTGTGAAATTTAATTTGTATTAAATTTTTCACAAAATTATATAATAAAAATTTATTGTTATTACTATATGTCAAATGATAACAGGCTTATGAAATTAAATATCTTCCTAGGAATTGGGAACATACAGCTTGTAAAAAATGCCATCTAAGTTTTGAACTTTACACTTCATGAACATATAAAACAAATAGAAAGCAGCAAGCAAGATGGCATACTGAAATCTAACCTTATCAATAATTACATTTAAATGGCCTAAATATTATAATTTTTTAAAAATTACCAAATTAGAAACAAAGCAACACCTAGATATATGCTTTCTACCAGAAAATAGCTTGAAATATAAAAAGACACACATTAATAAATATTAAAGTATGACAGAAGATATACCCTGCCAACATTAATTTTAAAAAATCTAAGGTAATTCTACAATATGAGACAAAATAGAAATCAGAACAAAGACTCTTACCAAGGACAAAAGAAAATACCTTATAAAACAAAAAGGTTCAATTAACCAAGAAGGCATAGTAACTAAACATGTATCAATAATAGTAGCTAAAACTACAAAAATATAAAAAGATTGCAGAAAAATCCAAAATTATAGTTGCAAGTATCAACTTTAATATCTCAGGAATTAATAAAATAACTAAGCAAAATTTCAGTAAGAGTAATTATTAGAACTGAGCAATATTTTGCTTCTGTTACAACTGGATAGCCACATGAAAAAGAAGAAAGTTGGATCACTAACTCACTCCACAAATAAAACTAATTCAAAAGAGATCGACAACCTAAATATGATACGTAAAACTGTAAAACTATTAAAAGAAAAATAGGGACAAATCTTCATGAACTTAAAAGTTGGTCTTGGAATTGACAAGAAAAGGCTGGGCGTGGAGACTCATGCCTGTAATCCCAGCACTTTGGGAGGCAGAGGCAGGTGGATCACGAGATCAGGAGTTTGAGATAAGCCTGGCCAACATGGTGAAACCCTGTCTCTACTAAAAATACAAAAATCAGCCGGGCATGGTGGCACATGCCTGTAATTCCAGCTACTCAGGAGGCTGACGGAGGAGAATTGCTTGAACCCGGGAGGCGGTTGTTTCAGTAAGCCAAGATCACGCCATGGCACTTCAGCCTGGGCGGCAGAGCAAGACTCCGTCTCAAAAATAAATTAATAAAAGATTTGACGAAAAAAAAACCGTGAGCGACAAAAAGTAAAAAAAAAAAAATTAAAAAATTGAACTTCATCAAGATCAAATAGTTTTGCCATCACAGGACTTTATCAAGAAAGTGAAAAAAGCTTTGGAATGGGAAAAATATTTATAAATAATATATCTGATTATTATTTAATATTCAGAATAGATAAAGAAGCAAATACAAATAAAGAAGGAAATACAAATCAAACTACAATGAAGTTTTAATTTATACCCACTAGGATGGACACAATAATGAAATTAAAAAGAAAATTACAAGTGTTGGTGACAATGTGGAGAAATAGGAACTCTTGTACATTGCCAGTGGGTACGTCAAACAGTGTGGCCACTGGAACACACTTCGGTGGTTCCTCAAAAAGTTAAATGTAAAATTATCATATAACTCCAGCACTGAGTTGTGGGATATTATTGTCATGGAGGTGAATAAAGGTTGATTTAGGAGAGGGTACTATAATGTGGAGGAAACATCCAGCCCATTTATGGTTTGGGAAAAAGGTTTACTCCTTTGAGCTTGGTTGGGTTAAAACATTGTATTGCCTGCTCTCATAATGCTGGAAGGATAAAGAGATCAATAAAGTTTCCTCAGATTCTGCAAAAAAAAAAAAATAATAAATAATTGAAATCATGTAGCCATATACCTGTTCACAAATGACGTTAGCAGCAATAGTCCAAATAACTAAAAAGTGAGAAACAATGCCCATCAATGGGTAAATGGATAAAGACATTTTGGTGTATACATACAATGGTATATTATTCAGCCAGGAAAATGAATGAAGCAGTTAAACATCCTAAAACAGGATAAACTTTAAAAAATATGCTAAGCAAAAGAAGCCTAAAACAAAAGGTCAAATATCATATGTTTTCTTTTACTTGAAATATCAAGAATAGGCAAATACATAGAGACGGAAAGAAGATTAATTTTTGCTGGCCAGGCACCATGGCTCATGCCTGTAATCCTAGCACTTGGGAGGCCAAGGCGAGTGGATCACCTGAGGTCAGGAGTTCGAGATCAGCCTGGCCAACATGATGAAACCCCATCTCTACTAAAAATGCATAAATTAGCTGGCCATACCCCTGTGATCCCTGTAATCCCAGCAACTCGGGAGGCTGAGTCAGGAGAATCACTTGGACCTGGGAGGTGGAGGTTGCAGTGAGCCGAGCTGGTGCCACTGTACTTCAGCCTGGACGACAGAACGAGAACCCCTCTCAAAAAAAAAAAAAAATTGCTGAAAATAGAGGGAAGGAAAAATGGAGATTAACACAATGTATATGGAATTTTGGGGGTGTGATACAAAAATTGAAATGAGAGATAGTGATTGCAAGAAATTATGAATTTACCACTTAAAAACTGTATTGACTTAAAATTAAAGTCAAATACATCACTCATGTACTTGTAATTTTCTACTGTCTTCCTATCTCATGTCAAGCTATACTCTTTCCAGTGACCTACAACTTTATCTTCTATTTTACTTCCTGTTATTCATTTTACTACAACCGAAGTGGTCAAGTTTGACAGGAGAGTTTTGCCAGAGCAATTGGAAGGGTTGGTGTGTCAACAACTTAGACCGGGCAATGACAATGATGTCAGTTTCATGAATTATAAGGATTCAGTTACTCATCTGTTAAATTTCAGAAGTTATTAAACCTCCAAAAGCATACTAAGTTTGCAATTGGATATGTAATTGTGAAATTAAATGAAGATATATTTGTGGTCACATGTGCAACGTACATGAGTCCCTTAGAATAGGTCTCTAAGTAAAACATGGGCGTTATATTCATTTGCTAGGGCTACCATAACAAAGGAACACAGACTAAGTCATTTGAACAAAAGAAATTTATTTTTTCACTCTTTTGGAGGCTAGAAGTCTAACATGAAGGTTTTGGAAGAGTTGATTTCTTCTGAGCACTCTCCTTGGCCTATAGATAACTATCTTTTCCCTGTATTTATATGATCTACCCTCTGTGTCTAACTTCACATTTCCTCTTTTTATAGAGACATCATAGTATTAAACTATGACCAACCCTAATCATTTCATTTAAAACTTGACTACCTCTTTAAACACCCCATGGCATAATATTATTTAAAGATAGGCTGTAATTGAAAATATCATCACATTATGAGGCATTAAAAGTTAAGACTTCAACACATGAGTTTTGAGTGGGGGGGCATAATTTACCATATAACAAGTGGTCATTTTTAATCTATACTTCCTGGGAGAGCCAAGAAGATAGTATCTTCATAAAGGCAATATGGAATGCACTGTAAAGGAAAGTGTGGTATAATGCGCCATCTTTGAGAAGACATATGCTTGTTGTCTACCGTAAGTTTCAAATAACATTAAAAAATACCGCATGGAACTGTTATCCCTAATGTCAATGAAAGTGATGAAATTCTGGAATGTCAAAGGCCAGATGGCAATACATGACTGTTAAAGAAAAATGAATATTATTTCCATAATGGTCATCAAGGCAGGCATGGCAATCGGCATACTTTGTCATGAGGGTATTAAAAAAATTTCTTGGTACTCTAAGAAGTGAGATGGAAAAAGAGAAAAACTAATGAGCAGAAGGCTCATCTGAGACATCAAGGTGATAAACAACATTACTGAACAAGGCTTGTCAACCTAAGATATATTTCAGTGATTGAAGTAGGGACAAATCTTCTTTAGTAAAGATTTATCAATGCCACTGTATACACCTCTGATCCTTTTCCAGTAGAAGCTTTTGTCATTTGCCAGGGCAACTGTGTACCTTATTGATTACATTTAGGTATAATGACCGAGTTGACACTGGAACCAAGTTTCCTAAAGTGCTAAAATAATATCCTGGATTGACAAACATATGAATAGTAAATAATAATGGTTTTGACTTAAGTTGATCCCATAGGGTATCAAATGTGTCCACAGGCACTCTTATGTTTTCCAGTCTGTGGGTATCTATTTGGGATAGATATACTTAGCATGTGGAAGAATGTTCACATTGGTTTCTGCATTGGACCTTTGTGCTAAAAAGTTCTAAAAGAAAGACCCTGAAACTACCAATCCTTGCTAGCATTACCAAAAGCGAAACCACATTCTAGAAAGATTTACAAAGAAATCACTAACATCAGAAATGTTAAAGATGCAGAAGGTCTTGTCTCCATCATTGCTCTTTTTAATTTACTTTCTGAACCTCTGTGGAAAGTAGAAAAATGCTCCATTCTTAATCATTGGATAGACCAAAATCTTGGTATGCCAAATGTTATATTTTTTATTGAAACAGATCAATATATCTTCTTACATTTTGTATGCAGCTCACATTTGGTGAGTGTTTGTTTTTCTTATTTCTCCTTAGCAAGGAGGATCAAAATCATCTCACCAGTAGAAGTCATATTTCAGTAGTGCATCCTCAGTGTTTTGCTATGGGATTGCATTTACTCTTCTGTCTTAGACATAATATATTCATTCTGTAGAGTCCTTGATCAGACTGATATTCTGCTGGCATTCATGCTTGTCTTCTGTATTGGTGACATTATACTGTTTTAGGTCTCTGGAGTAGGAAGTGGCAGGAACCCTAAATTTTCTAGTAAGTAGCGTGCTTTTCAGAATGTCAAAATGATCTCTAAGAAGTTCAAGAGGATTAACAATTGGTGATGTTTTTATGGATGCAGTAATTTTGGATAATCTAGGACATCCCACTTTAGGTAAAACTCATTCTACTCCCAAGAAACTGACTTATTCTACCAAGCAATAGTTTATGCATCTCTTTGTGTTTACAAGGTAGTATATACTACACATAAGGCTATCATCCTATTTAACAAGTGACTAGAAACCTGGCTGGTTCTGAATGCAGCCTGGAACAAGAGTTATCTGCAGCAGGAGCAAGCTGCAGAGCAAGCTCCTTTACCATCAGGACCATGGACCCAGCAGCACCAAGGTGATATAGATTAATTAGCAAACCATCTGCAACTAGGTGCTGAAGGTGATTCTAAGCTTGAAATTGATATTCATCAATCTTCTACTGTAAGCTTAGAGCCTGTTGCACTATTTCTCATCCATCAGACCTATACCCAAGTTAGATATTCAAATGACCAGTTAAGACAGGTAAATAGTTTATTAAGAATAGCACAAGCTGATGGCAAATTATCTTATATATCAAGAACTAAAATCTTGAAGCAATCAGTAAACACACAAATCAGAAAATATATGAATTTAGAATTTAATAACCAAAGTGTAATTATTCAAGTAATGTAACATGCTTTAATATTTAAATCAGTATAATTCACAAACTAACAGAATTAAAAAATAATAATATGATTATTTTATTTGATGTGGCTTTGGTAAAACTGAATAACCATTAATGTAAAAACCCTTTTGAGTAACTAGCCAGGGGTGGTGACATACATGTGTAGTCCCAGCAACTTTGGAGACTGAGGAAGGGAGATCACTTGAGCCCAGGAGTTTGGGACTGCAGTGAGCTACGATTGCACCACCGCACTCCAGCCTGGGTGGCAGAGCAAGACCTTGTTTCTAAAAATCAAACAGACGGCAACAACAAAAAGCCCACTTCTTTTTTTTTTTATTTTTATTTATTATTATTATACTTTAGGTATATCTCCCAATGCTATCCCTCCCCCCTCCCCCCACCCCACAACAGTCCCCAGAGTTTGATGTTCCCCTTCCTGTGTCCATGTGTTCTCATTGTTCAATTCCCACCTATGAGTGAGAATATGCGGTGTTTGGTTTTTTGTTCTTGCGATAATTTACTACAAGAAAAAAACAAACAACCCCATCAAAAAGTGGGCAAAGGACATGAACAGAAACTTCTCAAAAGAAGACATTTATGCAGCCAAAAAACACATGAAAAAATGCTCACCATCACTGGCCATCAGAGAAATGCAAATCAAAACCACAATGAGATACCATCTCACACCAGTTAGAATGGCATTCATTAAAAAGTCAGGAAACAACAGGTGCTGGAGAGGATGTGGAGAAATAGGAACACTTTTACACTGTTGGTGGGACTGTAAACTAGTTCAACCATTGTGGAAGTCAGTGTGGCAATTCCTCAGGGATCTAGAACTAGAAATACCATTTGACCCAGCCATCCCATTACTGGGTATATACCCAAAGGACTGTAAATCATGCTGCTATAAAGACACATGCACACGTATGTTTATTGCGGCATTATTCACAATAGCAAAAAGCCCACTTCTTTTCAGTAAAGTGGAAATAGAATGGAACTCTCTTAATCTGATAAATAAAATTTATAAAAAAATATAGCATATACAATGCTCAAAAGTGAAATATAAAAAGCTTTTTTCTCTCATACTGGGAATGACAAAAAATTCCTATGCATAAAATTTCCTTTTATAATACTTTTTAATTTTTAGTTTTAATGGTAAATCAATAAATTATAGTTATATATATTTATGGGGTACGACGTGGTTATGATTTATGAATACAGTGCCAAATAATCACATCAATCTAATGAACACATCCATTATCTCAAATAGTAATTACTTTTTATAGTTAAAATATTTGAAATTCACTCAGTGATTTTGAAATATACATTATTATTTAGTATATTCACCATGCTGTGCAATATATCACAAAGGAAAAAGAAAGTTCTTGCCTAATTAAGATTTTGTACCATTATCTCCTCATTCCTCCTACTCTCCAGCGTCTACTGGCCATCATTCTAGTCTCAGTTTCTTTGAGTTATATTGTTTTAGATGCCACAAATAAGTGAGAATAGGTGGGATTTGCTCCTCTGTGCCTAGCCCATTTTACTCAGCATAATGTTCTTCAGTTTCATCCATGTTGTTGCAAATGACAAAATTCCCTTCCTTTTTAAGGCTGAACAATATTTCATTGTCTATAGATATCACATTTTCTCTATCCATTCATCTGGGCATATCACTTCTATATAATAATTTAATAAAGTTCCTAGCCAAAGCAAAATAAAATTACAAAGAAAGATAAAAATTATAAGAATAAGGATAAGCAAACTAAAAATCCTTATTTGCAGATGAGAAAACTGTATATAAATTAATACAAAATAATCAATGAATACACTATTAAAGTGTGAACTTATAAAAATTATTTTATACAAGATAAAGAACAGCACAATATATTTCTTTAACCAACAATATGGAAACAAAAAGTAACCTTTAATTAAATATGCAATTTACAATAGCAATCAATGAACACATTGAAATCAATTAAGAGGATAGAAGTGTTAAGGCCTCTACCCTAAATGTGCAAAACATTATAGAGAAAACTAAAACTAAATCTAAATAAATGATGAGATATGCCATATTTTTTTTGGAAGATTCAATATTTCAAGTCATCAGATTTATCCACAACTTAATGCAATCCAAATCAAAATTCCATCAGGCATTTTTTGAAATGTATATGTTGTTTCTGAAAGGTATGTAAGAATACAAAAGACCAAGAGTAGAAAAGGCAGTCTGTAAGAAAACAATTACGATGGACTTATATTAAAAGTCATTAGGCTATATTATAAAGCTACATTAAAGTAATATATTGTGCTATTAGCACATTGATGGAGAAATAGACCAATGGAACAGAATATAAAGTATAGAAATTATGTCCACAAATATATAGTTATTTGTTCATGATATCTTTTAGTGAGGGAAAGTAAGTACTTTCAGTAAAATCTGCTTAGCTAACTTGATATTCACATGGAAAAAATATGGACTCTTTCCTAATGTTATAAACAAATAAATTCAAGATGGATCTAGAGCTACATGAAAGGTTAAAGCTTGATTCTACCATCTATCAGATGGTTGAATATCTTGCAAATCATATTTTGTTACATCTGTAGCAAAAACATGAAATTTATTCTCTCGTATCTAAATAAGATAGGAGAGAATGAAAACAGAGTTACAACTTAGAAGACAATATTTGCAGTACACACATGTGAGAAAGGACTCAATATAAAATATATTAAAAACATGCAAATAACTAAGAAAAAACACAATTATTCCAATAGAAAAATGGACAAAACAGTGAAAAGGGAAGTAAACAAATGAAAATAGCCAAGAAATGTATGGCCATAGGAAAATGCACTAGTCGTAGAATATTTAATCACAGTGACTGTAATGTGTTTAGTCATTGTGTATTTAGTGCACGTATTAGTGTACTTACAATAGTGTATGGAGTCACAGGGAAAATGCAAATTTAAATCAATCTGAATTTTACTGCATATTCACCTCATAGATCCAAAATGAAAAAAAGACAGACCATACCAAATGTTGATACTCATTTATCCAAGACCATGAAGCCAACTTCATCCTGAGTAAAGTTTGGTTTATTGGCTCATTATACTCAATGAAAAGACATATCATTGTGAATTCTAGAGTATCTCAGTAAAAGCTGATTTTTAGATGGATTCAAACAAGAGAGGTTTTGCTCTGAAATGACTGTTTTCAGAAATCTTTCTCCAGACTGGGTGCTGTTAGGTAATGGGGTTAATTTAATGCTTTGGTAGCTTCATGAATATTATATAAGAGACAGAAGAAATGGAATAAGGCTAAATACAGTGGGTAAAGAAGCAGCAGTCGCTTAGGTTAACTGGCAAGGGAACTAACCTTCGACGATAGTTTTGGTGTACCCAGTGGCCTTGTTTTTGTCTCTGGTCAGAAAAACAATGACCTTATTTGATGTCAGTGATGTAAGAAACTGTTTATGTTTAACAGATGAACAACATTACTTAACTATGAGTGCCAGACCAGGTCCTACCACAGTGTATTAGTCCATTTTCACACTGTTATAAAGACATACCCAAGAGTGGGCAATTTATAAAGAAAAGAGCTTTAACTGATCACAGTTCCACATGACTAAGGAGGCATCAGGAAACTTACAATCATGGCAGAAGGGGAAGAGGCATGTCTTACATGGCAGCAGGCAAGAGACAGCATGCAAGAGCAGGGAAAACTACCTCATAAAACCATCAGTTCCTTTGAGAATTCACTCACTATCACAAGAAAAGCATGGGGGAAACCACCCCCATGATCCAATCACCTCCCTCCCTTGACACTTGGGGATTTGGGGAATTACAATTCAAGATGAGATTTGCGTGGAAATACACAGGCAAACCATGCCACCCAGGAAGCTATTAGCACCTAGACAGTTCCCATTTATGATCTTCTTGCAGCAATACCAGTTGGTTGTTTATTATTTGTGAGTCTATAGTGTTATTATCTTTTATATAAGTAAAATGGTTAGATCTATGTATTTTTTGAGATTCAATTGAATTAGCATAGCCAGATTTAGAAAATTTAAAAAAATTGTTTAGCAAATAAATTTAAGATGAAACTTTTAGTATCAGGATGACATATACAATACTGGGAACATACTAATGCTAAAAAATATTTATTATCTATCTGAAATTCACATGTAACTTGGCATCCTGTATTTCATTTGGCAACTTGAAATTTTTACTTTGTCCTTAGTGTATATTAATTTATTAGAATAATCATGGAAGAAAATGCTGCTGAATTAAAACTTGTATAAACATTATGAAAACATACCTAACAGGATATTTAGGAATCTACATATGTTTTATTTGCAAATAAATACAGAAAATTATCTACTTTTACCATAAAATTTAAATAGCACAGTTCATAATTTAGTATATCTGGTTTAAATCTTCAGTTTCATACCAGTATAACTGTTGTACATTTACTTTGCCTTTTTGGGCTTATTGATAAAACGGTGACAATAATAATTTATCTTTTCTAGAATTGTTAAGGATTAAATGAATAATGTATATAAATTTGTTAAGTAATGCACGACCCAGAACATGATCTCAATTAGTGTTCACTCTCATATTACAGATTTTAAAACATTTATTCTGTTATTCAGAATTCTAGACATGTAATTTTTTTCTGTTAGTCTTCAATAATCTCTACTAGTTCATAAAAACTCATTTCTATTCTTATCTGGTAAAGAGAGGTGAGGGGAGGTTTAACCATTTTGTTCAAGTTAAGACACTGTCTTCCTATTTCAAACAGTCTCTCTTATGTGATTCAGCAATTGCTTCAAAAACTCAGTCTATTCAAAGTTAATCTCCTTTACAAGGCGATTTCATCCCATTCTTTCTTCCCAGGGGAATGTATAAAAAGAAGGAAAATAGTATAACACTATTTGTTTTGCTAATTCCACCAGGAAGATACTTCATTCAAATTAGTCTTTGGGTGTTGTTCCCTGTGGAGTGCTATCATCTGTTGGTTTGACCACTCCCATATCCTTCCGGTGTATGCTAACATTTACTGCTATTTTCAGGGTCCCAGAAAAAAATAATCTACAAGCATTCTCTTCCAGCTTTGTTCCCTCCCTAGCCCTGTTAACATTCACCACTTATCACTGCTTCTTCAGCAGCTTCAACAAGAGCAAAGTAAAGCTGTGGATGTAATAACTTAGGGCTTACTTCTCCCTCAGTACACCTTCATTCCTTTTTTTTTTTTTTGAGACGGAGTCTCACTCTGTCGCCCAGGCTGGAGTGCAGTGGCGCGATCTCGGCTCACTGCAAGCTCCACCTCCCAGGTTCACGCCTTTCTCCTGCCTCAGCCTCCCAAGTAGTTGGGACTACAGGCGCCTGCCACCACGCCTGGCTAATTTTTTGAATTTTCATTAGAGACGGGGTTTCACCGTGTTAGCCAGGATGGTCTCGATTTCCTGACCTCGTGAGCCGTCCGCCTCTGCCTCCCAAAGTGCTAGGATTACAGGCGTGAGCCACCACGCCTCGCCCATACCTTTTTAATCTTCTACAGTGACAATCTAATATAGGTTTAAGATCATCTGAAAAAAGTTCTATCCACAAAATTTCCAGATGGGAAGGAGATCATTGGTTCCTTCTGACTTGAATCCTCAAGCCTGTTACAAGGGCTATCATTCAAATTTCAAGTATTAATTTTCAACACATAAAGAATAAAAAGACGAAAATTCAATCACACGAACTCACTTGTTTATAATTTTTTTAAGTATCCAACATCCCAGAAAAGAGATCAAAGCAATTCATGTTTGAAGTATATTGTTATTTGGCCAAATCCTGTGTTCTTCCTATCAACTATAATAAATAAGTAAGAAAAAAATCCATTAATGTTCCAAGTTATTTCTGTACATTCACTTGTCTATTCGTCAAATGATTTTGAGTTTTATAATATACTCAATGCCTGGCTAATTATCAGGAATACAAAAATAATAACACACTATTATGCTATCAAAGACCTCAAAATGTTGTGTGTAAAATGGTACCTCTGTAGTTGATACTACTTAGAAATAAAACAAAATATGCTTATTTTTAACGCAGAGATAAGACTGCACTAAATTACCTTAAGTGACTGCAATACATTTTATGTCATTTCCCTAAAAATAAAATAGATGGATATAAAATATATCAGATATAAAATCTAAGCTTTGTCTTCCTTGAAAATAAAATCACAACCTATTGTATTAAGAGTCTTAGACAGCGATTCCAAGGAGAAATATCAATTCATTCAAATATATTGTTAACTTCAAATAACAAGCATATTTATCTTATCAATAAGATTATTTCAAATGATTGAATTTCTTATTTTAGCTAATTTTTTAATTCAATTTTTCACTATATAACTCAATCCTCATTCAATTTCATATTATACCACTTTCACATTACAGAGTCCAATGTTTCTATCACTCAAAATACAAGCAGAACTGAAATTTTATCTTCTAAACTTGATATATTAAATAAGTTTGAGAAATAAGCTATGTACCAATTGGTGGAGCAGGAAGTAAACATATTTTCAACCAGTAGTCTCATTTGACATCTTTCTTTTTTTATGTGCCACCAGGTTTTTTATGGTTTGTCATTTTTTATAAGCCCCAGACATCCAATTATAATTTCTCTTCTTTATCATCATTATCATTCACAGCTTTACTTGCTGTTAAGTGAACCTCACCAGTTTGGTGTATTTGATAGCATTCATTTAGAGTACTTATTTCTGTTTTTCAAAAAAAGTCTTTATTATTAAATTTAGATGCTCATGACAATTTAACAGATAAATCATGAATGCTAAATTTTCAATCCAGAATACTTTTACATTTTTATTCTAAAATCCAATGAGGAATTTTTCAATTAAAGAATTCAGTTTTTAACTCTTATTGAAATACAAAATACCTCAAGAAGTATAAGGTGTATAAATTGTGAGTTCAATGAGTTTTCATCAGTTCAACCCACTCATGTAACCAGTACCCAAATCAAGATGCAGACAATGGCTGAATCCTGAATGCCCTCTCCAATCACAGCTGAGACACAAAAGGGTAACCACTATCTGACTCTTAATCACACAGATTAGTTTTACTATATATACAGTAAATACCACCTATATGGTCATATAGTATGTATTCTTTCCAGTCTGGCTTCTTTAGTTCAATGAGGATAACTCTTAAGCATACATTAATTGATTCTGTAATTTGGAGCTCAGGATAAAGTCATGATTTTCATTTTTACCTTATAATGTGACTAAAAGATAGTGATGCCATATATATATATATATGTATATATATATGTATGTGTATATATGTATATATGTATGTATATATGTATATATGTATGTATATATGTATATATATGTATGTATATATATGTATGTCTATATGTATGTATATATATGTGTATATATGTATGTATATATATATATGACACACACACACACACATGTGTTTTGTTGTCTATCACAAGAGCAGTCCAAGCTAGCCACAAACACGTTTAAGCTATTTACTATCTTCAATACTTGTATTTTACACATTTTGAAATTCAATACCATTTCATTATTAATTCAGGATGAAATCTATTATATTTACTCCCTTTTAAAATGTGATGAACAGGGTATTAAAAATAGAAATTTGGAATATTTAGAACTATCTCCAGTAGCTTCCAGTGGCAGTAACTTTTCATCCATCCATTTAGTCATTCATTCAGAAAACTCCTTATTGATCCCTTGAAATTCGTGTGTGTATTCTATTGGCACTAAGGTTATTTTCAGATGAATCTGGCACTAATTTAATATAGTCTATTCAATCAAATGATATAAGTAAAATTATAAGCATTTGAAGACAAGAAAGTGATTTATCTCTCTACATAAACACATATATTGATTCTTTTTACAGTAGTGCATATTTGAATAGGTAAAATTTTAATCTCCAATATTTATTCTGCTAGTTAGACCTAGATATTTCTCATATTAGAAAAAAATACATGCAGTTTTCTGCTGAAAATATATAATATATATATTTCCTAAGCACTTCAAAAATGAAGAGTCTAAGAACTTTATAATTGTTTTCTTGTTCCTAACACTTTCGGGATACAACCTTACCCTAATGAATATAATGGATATAATATCTTAATACAATGCGTGGAATCTGTGGCCATACTGGTAATGTTGAAAGAATTCCATTTGAGGCATCTTTCTATTTATTTCAGTAAAAGTATGAACTTTAACCAAATACACATATTTGTTGACAGTCACAAGATATCAAGGATTTAAGGAACAAAATATGCTGATTTGTCCAGAGACAACATTTTTCGATTCATTGAATTTTCCCCAATTCAACTACCAAACTGCTTAACAGAAGTCATCAAACATTTTTGGTCCTGCAACCCACAAATGGACCTTAAGGAATAAAAGGAAACTTCACATACTTTTTATCAGTTTTTCAGTATAACATTAAATATTTGCAAATAACAGGATTTTCAGCATAGTTGGGATTTTTTCACAAAATGATTATATTACTTATTTAAATCTGTATGGCAAATCCCAAAAAATAGCCATCACCATATATAAATTAATTTCACATTCATCATTTTAACATTTTTTATTGAATTGAACTAGTATTTCATTTCACTATCACATAATTTTATACTAATGTACTGTATCTTTTATACAGGCATTATTTTATTCTTATCATTTATAAGCATCTGTAAAGTTGTTAAATATCAAACGCTAAAGTCAAATTAAAGTAAAATCAAATTATTTTTTCATGTATCTCCATATCTCTATGAAAATATGTGATTATTACTTCTAGCTTTCATCATCTAGTTCTGCCATGATTATCCTTTACTTGCACTGCTTTGATTTCCCTTTGAAAAGGAGCTTGTTATTCAGCTGTGATGATGGCAGATAGCTAACAGCCCCTAATTACAGCATCTTTAAGTTCTGTCTCAACATTTAAGCAGAAACCACACATTACCTGAGAAGGCCCCAGGCAGTGACTAAACTTAGCAGGCTTACCAAGGGTGGTCATTTTGTCCAATGCAGGACTCCTCTACTGGGCAATGTTTATTTCAGAGATCTTCATCATGGTGGCCAAGAATTGGTCAGGTCTGGATAGTGGTCTCAGGCTTTACCTTCTTGTCTGGCTTCCTTCCATCTTATGTTCAATGAGTTTCACATCTGCATTATGTTCTGAAATTTCATAATTTTATAAGGTGCAGTTTGTCTATTTTTTTATTTTGCTGCTAATGCTGTCATATCCAAGAAATCACTTCCAAATCTAATATCATAAAGCATTTGTGTTATGTTTACTTCTAAGAGTTTTATATATTGAAGTCTTAAATTTGAGTCATATTTTGAATTAATTTTTGTATGTAAGATTAGGTAAAGGTTCAACTTCTTTCTTTTACAGGTGGATATCCAGTTTTCCCATTATCATTTGCTGGAAAGACCATCTTTTACAAATTGAAAAATAATTTGATCATATATATTAGGACTTATTTCTGGGCTCCAAATTCATTCCGTTGGACTATATGCCTTTCCTGATGCCAGTAACACACTGTTTTAATTATTGTTGCTTTGTAGCAAGTTTTTAAATCAGAAAGTATGAGGTTTCTGGCTTTGTTCTTTTATTTAAGATTTTTAAAAAGCTTTTATGTTTAAGGGTACAGGTGCAGGTTTGTTATATAGATAAACTCATGTCATGGGGATTTGTTGTACAGATTATTTTGTCACCCAGATATTAAGCCCAGGACCCATTAATTATTTTTCCTGATCGTCTCCCTCCTCCTATCCTTCACCCTCCAGTAGGCCCCAGTGCTTTTTCCCCTCTAAATGTCCATGTGTCCTTATATTTCTCTCCTACTTGTAAGTGAGAATATGTGTATATGGTTTTATGTGTATATGGTTTCTGTTCCTATGTTAGTTTGCTAAGGATAATGACTTTATAATAATAATATAGATAATGTTCCATTCATGTTTCTGCAAATAACATAATCTGATTCATTTTTATGGCTGCATAGCATTCCATGGTGTATAATGTACCAAATTTTCTTTGGTCTACCATTTATGGGCATTTAAGTTGATTCTATGTATTTGCTATTGGGAATGGTGCTACAATGAACATAGCACGTACGTGTCTTTATGGTAGAATGACATATTCGTTTGGGTATATACCCAGTAATGGGATTGCTGGGTTTAACGGTATTTCTGTTTTTAGATCTTTGAGGAATTGCCACACTGTTTTCCAAATGGTTGTACTAATTTATAATCCCCCCAACTATACATAGGCATTACTTTTGCTCCACAATCCCACCAACACCTGTTATTATTTGACTTTTTAATAACCAGCCGTTTCGACTGGTGTGAGAATGGTATCTCATTGTGGTTTTGATTTGCATTTATCTATGATCAGTGATGTTGAGCATTTTTTCGATATGCTTGTTCGTCACATGTATGTATTCTGTTGAAAAGTTCGTGTCTTGTGCCTACTTTTCAATGAGGTCATTCATTCTTTTTCTTGTGAATTTGTTTAAGTTTCTTATAGATGCTGAATATTAGACCTTTGTCAGGTGCATAGTTTGCAAATATTTTCTCCTATTCTGTAGGTTGTCTATTTACTCTGTTGATAGTTGCTTTTGCTATACAGAGCTCTTTAATTAGATCACATTTGTCAATTTTTGCTTTTATTGTGATTGCTTTTGCCAACTGTTATGAGATCTTTGCCAGATCCTATGTTCACTATGGTATTGTGTACGTTGTCTTCCAGCGTTTTTACATTTTGGGATTTTACATTTAAGTCTGTAATCCATATTAAGTTGATTTTTTATATATGATTTTTTGTATATGTTGTAAGGAAGGGGTCCAGTTTCAATTTTCTGCATATGGACAGCCAGTTATCCCACCATCATTTATTGAATAGGGAGTCATTTCTCTGTTGCTTGTTTTTGTCAGCTTTATCAAAGATCAGGTGGTTGCAGGTGTGTGGCCTTATTTCTGGGCTCTCTATTCTCTTCCATCAGTCTGTGTGTTCAGTACCATGCTGTTTTGGTTACTGTAGCCCTGCAGTATAGTTTGAAGTCAGGTAGCGTGATGCTTCCAGCTCTGTTCTTTTTGCTTAGGATTTCCTTGACTACTTGAGCTCCTTTTTGTTTCCATATGCATTTTTTAATCATTTTTTTTCTAGTTTGTGAAGAATATCATTTCATGGTTTGATACGAATAGCACTGAATATGTAAATTGCTTTGGCCAGTATAGCAACTTGGTGACATGGATTCTACCTGTGAACATGAAATGTTTTCCATTGGTTTTGTGTCATCTCTGATTTTTTTTTGAGGGGTGTTCTGTAGTTCTTCCTGTAGAGATTTTTCAACTCCCTCATTCACTGTACTCTTAGGTATTTTATTCTTTTAGTGACAGGAGTGAGTGAGATTGCATTCCTAATTTGGCTTTCAGCTTGACTCTTGTTGAAGTAGTACAACGCTAGTAATTTTTGTACTTTGATTGTCTATACTGAAGCTTCACTGAAGTTGTTTATCAGCTTAAGGAGCTTTTGGGTTGCAACTATAGGGTTTTCTAGATATAGAATCATGTCTTCTGCAAACAGGAATCATTTGACTTCTTCTCTTCCTATTTGGATGCCCTTTATTTCTTTCTCTTGCCTGATTGCTCCAGCCAGGATTTTCAATGCTGTGTTGAAAATGGGTGGTGAGAGAGAGCATTCTTGTCTTGTGCCAGTTTTTAAGGAAAATGCTTCCAGCTTTTGCCCATTTAGTATATTGGCTGTGGGTTTGTGGGAGACTTCAACATCTCACTGACAGTATTAGACAGATCATCAAGGCAGAAAATTAACAAAGATATTCAGGACTTAAACTCAGAGCTGAATCAAATGGACCTGATAGAAATCTACAGAAAATTACCAGCATTCTACTACTTCAACAAGAATGACATATGGATAAATCATGAAATTAAAGTGTAAATCGAGAACTTCTTTGAAATTAATGAGAACAATACAACATACCAGAATCTCTGGGACACAGCTAAGTCAGTATTAAGAGGGAAATTTATAGCACTAAATGTCCATGTCAAAAAGTAAGAAAGATCTCAATTTAACAACCAAATATCACAATGGAAAGAACTAGAGAAACAAGAGCAAACCAACCCCAAAGCTAGCAGAAGACAGTATATAAGGAAAATCAGAGTCTAACTAAATGAAATTGAAACATGAAAAACCAGTCAAAAGATGGACGAATCCAGGAGATTGTTTTTTGAAAAAAATTTATAAAAGAGATAGGACAGTAACTAGACTAATTTTTTAAAAAAGGGAGAAAATCTAAATAAACACCATTAGAAATGATGAAGGAAATGTTACTACTGACCCTACAGAAGTAATAACAACCATCAGAAACTAGTATGGATGCCTCTATGCATACAAACTAGAAAATCTAAAAGAGGTGGACCAGTTCCTGGATACATACACTGTCTGAAGACTGAACCAGGCAGAACGCAGAACGGATTCCCTGAACAGAAAAAAAAAAAAAAAAAAAAAAAAAAAGCTCCAAAATGGAATCAGTAGTAAGTCACCTACCAATCAAAAAATGCCCAGGGCCAGATGGAGGCACAGCCAAATTCTACCAGATGTACAAAAAAAAGCTGATACCATTTCTACTGAAATTATTTCAAAAAACTGAGAAGGAGGGACTCTTCCCTAACTCATTCTATGAGGCCAATGTCATCCTCATACTAAAGCCTAGCAGAGACCAAACAACAACAGCAAAATTTCACACCAATATCATTGATGAACATTATACAAAAATCCTCAACAACATACTGCAAACCCAATGTAGCAGCACATCAAAAAGCTTATCCACCAGAATCCAGTAGGCTTTATCCCTGGGATGCAAGGTTGGTTTAACATATGAAAATCAATAAATGTGATCCATCACATAAACAGAGCTAAAGACAAAAACCTCATGATTATCTCAATAGATGCAGAATAGGCTTTGGATAATATTCAACACCTCTTCATATTAAAAACTCTCAATAAACTAGGTATTGAAGGAACATACCTCAAAATAGTAAGAGCCATCTCAGATTTAAAAACAAAATTCTGTGTCCTGTGAGATGCCATTTCAATGAAGTTTATGATGAGTTTCTCTATTTCAGCCAAAAAAATGTTTTCAGGAATTTTATAGGGGTTGCTTTGAGTCTATAGATAACTTTGGGAAGTACTGGCATTTAAAAATATGGTCTTTTATCTCAATAGATGCAGAAAAGGCCTTTGACAAAATTCAACAACCTTTCATGCTAAAAACTCTCAATAAATTAGGTATTGATGGGACGTATCTCAAAATAATAAGAGCTATCTATGACAAACCCACAGCCAATATCATATTGAATGGGCAAAAACTGGAAGCATTCACTTTGAAAACTGGCACAAGACAGGGATGCCCTCTCTCACCACTCCTATTCAACATAGTTGGAAGTTCTGGCCAGGCCAATTAGGCAGGAGAAGGAAATAAAGGGTATTCAATTAGGAAAAGAGGAAATCAAATTGTCCCTGTTTGCAGACGACATGATTGTATATCTAGAAAACCCCATTGTCTCAGCCCAAAATCTCCTTAAGCTGATAAGCAACTTCAGCAAAGTCTCAGGACACAAAATCAATGTACAAAAATCACAAGCATTCTTATACACCAATAACAGACAAACAGAGAGTCAAATCATGAGTGAACTCCCATTCACAATTGCTTCAAAGAGAATAAAATACTTAGGAATCCAACTTACAAGGGAAGTGAAGGACCTCTTCAAGGAGAACTATAAACCACTGCTCAATGAAATAAAAGAGAATACAAACAAATGGAAGAACATTCCATGCTCATGGGTAGGAAGAATCAATATTGTGAAAATGGCCATACTGCCCAAGGTAATTTATAGATTCAATGCCATCCCCATCAAGCTACCAATGACTTTCTTCACAGAATTGGAAAAAACTACTTTAAAGTTCATATGGAACCAAAAAAGAGCCTGCATCGCCAAGTTAATCCTAAGCCAAAAGAACAAAGCTGGAGGCATCACGCTACCTGACTTCAAACTATACTACAAGGCTACAGTAACCAAAACAGCATGGTACTGGTACCAAAACAGAGATATAGATCAATGGAACAGAACAGAGCCCTCAGAAATAATGCCGCATATCTACAACTATCTGATCTTTGACAAACCTGAGAAAAACAAGCAATGGGGAAAGGATTCCCTATTTAATAAATGGTGCTGGGAAAACTGGCTAGCCATATGGAGAAAGCTGAAACTGGATCCCTTCCTTACACCTTATACAAAAATTAATTCAAGATGGATTAAAGACTTAAACGTTAGACTTAAAACCATAAAAACCCTAGAAGAAAACCTAGGAAATACCATTCAGGACATAGGCATGGGCAAGGACTTCATGTCTAAAACACCAAAAGCAATGGCAACAAAAGCCAAAATTGACAAATGGGATCTAATTAAACTAAAGAGCTTCTGCACAGCAAAAGAAACTACCATCAGAGTGAACAGGCAACCTACAAAATGGGAGAAAATTTTTGCAACCTACTCATCTGACAAAGGGCTAATATCCAGAATCTACAAAGAACTCAAACAAATTTACAAGAAAAAAACAAACAACCCCATCAAAAAGTGGGCAAAGGATATGAACAGACACTTCTCAAAAGAAGACATTTATGCAGCCAAAAGACACATGAAAAAATGCTCATCATCACTGGCCATCAGAGAAATGCAAATCAAAACCACAATGAGATACCACCTCACACCAGTTAGAATGGCAATCATTCAAAAGTCAGGAAACAACAGGTGCTGGAGAGGATGTGGAGAAATAGGAACACTTTTACACTGTTGGTGGGACTGTAAACTAGTTCAACCATTGTGGAAGTCAGTGTGGTGATTCCTCAGGGATCTAGAACTAGAAATACCATTTGACCCAGCCATCCCATTACTGGGTATATACCCAAAGGACTACAAATCATGCTGCTATAAAGACACATGCACATGTATGTTTATTGCGGCACTATTCACAATAGCAAAGACTTGGAACCAACCCAAATGTCCAACAATGATAGACTGGATTAAGAAAATGTGGCACATATACACCATGGAATACTATACAGCCATAAAAATGATGAGTTCATGTCCTTTGTAGGGACATGCATGAAATTGGAAATCATCATTCTCAGTAAACTATCACAAGGACAAAAAACCAAACACCACATGTTCTCACTCATAGATGGGAATTGAACAGTGAGAACACATGGACACAGGAAGGGGAACATCACACTCTGGGGACTGTTTTGAGGTGAGGGGAGAGGGGAGGGATAGCTTTAGGAGATATACCTAATGCTAAATGATGAGTTAATGTGTGCAGCACACCAGCATGGCATATGTATACATATGTAACTAACCTGCACATTGTGCACATGTACCCTAAAACTTAAAGTATAATAATAATAATACCAAATAAAATATATAATGAACTTTAAAAAAAATGGTCTTTTAATTCGTGAACATGGATGTGTTTCTATTTTGTTATGTCTCCTATAATTTCTTTCAGCAATGTTTTATAGTTTTCATTGTATAAACTTTTATTGCTTAGACTAATTCCTAAGCATTCTTATTACTTTTAAAAACTATTGTCAATGGAATTGTTTTCAGTTGTTTTACAGATTATTCATTGTTAATGTGTAGGACTGCAACTGCTTTTTGTGTGTTGACTTTGTATACTGCTCCTTGGTAAAACTTTCTTAGTTCTAACAGTTTATGTAAGTATCTGTGTTTGTGCATGTGTGTATGTGTGTGTGTGTGTGTGTATCTTTAAGGTTTTCTACATATAAAAGATCCTATCATCTGCAGACAGAAATAATTTTACTTCTTCCTTTCTAATTTGGGTTCCTTCTCATTTCTTTCTTTCTTTTAGGTCAATTGTTCAGGCTAGAACTTTCACTAACATGTTGAATTTAAAAAGTGATAAAAATGACCATTCTTGCCTTGATCTTTGAGGAAAAGCCTTCAATCTTCCTTCATTGAGTATAATGTCTGTTGTAGGTTTTTCATATGTGGCTCTATTTATGTTGAGGTAGTTTCCTTCTATCACTAGTTTGAGTTTTTTATAATGAAAAAGTGTCGAATTTGGTCAAATACTTTTTTCTGTTTCAGTTGAGATAAATATATTTTTGTCCCTCCTTCTGTTAATGTGGTGTATTACATAGATCAATTTCCATATGTTGAATCATCCTTGCATTACAGGAATAAATTTCTCTTGGTTATAATGTTTGATATGGTTCAGCTCTGTGTCCCCACTCAAATCTCATCTTAAATTGTACTCCCATAATTCCCACATGTTGTGGGAGGGACCCAATGGGAGGTAATTTGAATCATGGGGGTGTTTTCTCCCATACTCTTCTCATGATAGGGAACAAGTCTCATGAGATCTGATGGTTTTATCAGAGATCTCTGCTTTTGCATCTTCCTCATTTTTCTCTTGCTGCTGCCACATAAGAAGTGCCTTTGCCTTCTGCCATGATTGTGAGGCCTCCCTAGCCATGTGGAAGTGTAGGTCTAATTAAACTTCTTTTTCTCCCCAGTCTCGGGCATGTCTTTGTCAGCAGCATAAAAACAGAATAATACAGTAAACTGGTACCGGTAGTGTGGGGTGTTGCTGAAAAGATACCTGAAAATGTAGAAGCGCTTTGGAACTGGGTATCAGGCAGAAGTTCTAACAGTTGGAGGGCTCAGAAGAAGACAGGAAAATGTGGGAAAGTTTGGAACCTCCTAGAGACCTATTGAATGACTTTGACAAAAGTGCTGGTGGTGCTATGAACAATAAGGTCCAGGCTGAGGTGGTCTCAGATGGAGATGAGGAACTTAGGCAAAAGTGGCTCTTGTTATGTTTTAGCAAAGAGAATGGTGGCATTTTGCCCCTGCCCTAAAGATTTGTGGAACTTTGAACTTCAGAGAGATTATTTAGGGTATCTGGCAGAAGAAATTTCCAGGCAGCAAAGCATTCAAAAGATGACTTGAGTGCTGTTAAAAGCATTCTGTTTTAAAAGAGAAACAGCATAGAAGTTCAGAAAATTTGTAGCCTGACGATGTAGTAGGAAAGAAAAATCCATTTTTTGAAAAGAAATTCTTGCAGGCTGCAGAAATTTTCATACATAAAAGGAAGCCAAATATTAATTCCCAAGACAATGGGGAAAATGTCTTCAGGACATGTCATAGGTCTTCATAGCAGCCCCTTCTGTCACAGACCCTGAAGCCTAGTAGAAAAAAATGATTTTGTGGGCTGGGCCCAGTGTGCCCATGCTGTGTCCAACCTAGGGACTTGAGGCCCTGCATCCCAGCCACTCTAGCCATTGCTAAAAGGGGCCAAGGTATAGTTCAGCCCATGGTTTCAGAGGGTGCAAGCTCCAAACCTTTGCAGCTTCCACGTGATGTTGAGCCTACGGGTGGAAAGAAGTCAGAAATTGAGGTTTGGGAACCTCTTCCTAGATTTCAGAAGAGGTATGGAAACGCCTGGAGGCCCAAGCAAAAGTTTGCTGCAGGGGCAGGGCCATCATGGAGAACCTCTTCTAGGGCAGTGCAGAAGGGAAATAAGGGGTTGGGGCCCCCCACACAGAGTCCCTACTAGGGCACCGCCTAGTGGAGCTCTGGGATGAGGGCCATTGTCCTCCAGACCCCAGAATGGCAGATCGACCAAAAACTTGCACCATGAACCTGGAAAAGCCACAGACACTCAATGCCAGCCTGTGAAAACAGCTAGTAGGGGGCTATAGCCTGCAAAGCCACAGGGGTGGAACTTCCCGAGACTATGGGAACCTACCTCTTGCATCAGCATGACTTGGATGTGAGACATGTAGTCAAGGGAGACCATTTTGGAGCTTCAGAATTTGACTGCCCCGCTGAATTTCAGACTTGCATGGGCCAATTTCTCCCATTTAGAATGGCTGTATTTACCCAATATCAGTACCCCCATTGTATCCAGGAAGTAACTAGCTTGCTTTTGATTTTACAAGCTCAATGGTGGAAGGAGCTTCCCTTCTCTCAGATGTGACTGAACTGTGGACTTTTAGGTTAATGCTGAAATGAGTTAAAATGTTGGGGAACTGTTGAGAAGGCATGATTGGTTTGGAAATGTGAGGAGATGAGATTTGGAAGGGCCAAGGGCAGAATAATATGGTTTGGCTCTGTGTCTCCACCCAAATCTTATCTTGAATCATACTCCCATAATTCCCACATGTTGTGGGAGGGACCCAGTGGGAGAATTTGAATCATGGGCTCAGTTTGATAATGAGTAAGTCTCAAGGGATCTGTTGGTTTTATCAGAGGTTTCTGCTTTTGCATCTTCCTCATTTTCTTTTGCCGCTGCCATGTAAGAAGTGCCTTTCACCTTCAGCCGTGATTCTGAGGCCTCCCCAGCCATGTGGAACTGTAAGTTCAATTGAACCTCTTTTTCTTCTCAGTCGGGTATATCTTTATCAGTAGCAGGAAAATGGATTGATACAGTGTTTAATATGTTTTATACCCTGCTGAATTCAATTCGCTAGTATTTGGTTGAGAATTTTGCATGAGTTTGCAAGAGATATTGATCTGTACTTTTAAAAATTTATAGTGTCTTTTGCTTTGGTATCAGTGTAACACTGTCTCATGTCAGTGAGTTAGAAAGCACTCTCTTTTTTTGAAAAGTTTGAGAAGGATTATTGGTCTTTAAATGTGTGATAGAATTCACCAGTGAAATCATCAGGTTCAGAGCTTTTCTCTGTTAGGATATTTTTGGTTATTAATCCAATTTTCCTACTAGTTATAGTTCTACTCAAATTATGTATTTCAATTTAGTCTTGGTAGATCTTATGTTTCTAGAAAACTGTCCTTTTTATATGGATTTATTCCATTTGTTGTCATACAATTTTTCATAGTAGTCTTTTAAAATCCTCTTTATTTCTGTAAAATCAGGAGTAATGTTAACATATTTAGTTGTAATTTTAGTAATTTGATAATTCTGTCTTCTTGGTTTATCTAGCTAAAGGTTTGTGAATTTTTTTTTTGTTCTGCCCAAAGAAAAACAACTTTAGGGTTCATTGATTGCTGTTTTTATGTTCCGTGTTTCATTTATCTGTATTCTAATTATTATTTCCTTTCTTCTGATAGTGTTGAGTTTATTTTTCCTTTTTTAGTTTCCTAAGTTGTAAATTTATGTTTTCAATTTGATTCTTGCTTAAATTTTTAATATGTGTTTATAAGAATAAATTCCTTCTTAGCATCACTTTTGTGTTTTCATTTTTATTCATCTCTAAATTATTTTCTAATTTTCCTTGTGATTTCTTTTTTGATCTATAAGTTGTTTACTAGAGTTTTGTTTAATTTTCACAAATTTGTGAATTTTCCAATTGCACTTCTGTTATTAATTTCTAACTTTATCTCTTTGTGCTTGAATAAGATACTTTGTATTACATCTATTTTTTACATTTTTCCAGATGGAATTTTGGCCCAATATATGATCTGTCCTGGAAAATGTCCCGTGTGTACATGAGAAAAATGTCTATGCTGTTGTGTTTGCGCAGAGTGTTCTGTATATATATATATATATCTGTTAGATGTAGCTAGTTTACTGTGTTGTTTAAATCCTTTATTTTCTCACTCATCTTCTGTCCATTTGTTTTATCCAATGTTGCCAATAAGGTATTAAATTCTGAAACTATTATTGTAGAACTTTCTCTTCTTCCCTTCAATCTGTCAGGTTTTTTTTTCTTATATATTTTGATAGTCTGCCAGTAGGTGAGTAAATGTTTATAATTGTTATATCTTCTTGCTGTATTAAAATTTTTATTAATACATAATGTTATTCTTTTGTTCCTGGGAACCTGTTTTGATTTTCAAAGAAATCAAAATATTTTACCCCAAAATATATTTCTTTGATATATTTTGAAATGGCAGTTCAGAGAGTCAGCAAAGAGGAGTAGCCCTCTATCTTTTGTGGGGGAGATTTACTTCCGTAAAGAATCTGTGAAGCCAGGCCTTCCGCTGTCCAGATCTAGGAAAGATTAACTGAGTCTAACAGCTTTGAAGCTCTGAAACAAACATTTATTATTAATTTTTTTGAGGGCTCCTATCTGTGAGATTTCTTCTACATAACAAAACCAGCTTTCCTAGCCAAGCCTCCTCTTCTCTCCTTCCCATAAACTGTCTTTCCGCTATAATTCATTTTACCATTATAACACATTTTGGCAAGGATCCAATACCCCATTGTTTTCTGTAACCTCAAGATGGTACATACACTTTCTGAATCCCACTGAGAGAGTAGATACTCACTCTGTGATTCCCCTTGTGCACATGTTTAAAAAATTGTAAACCTTTTCTCTTATTAATCTGCCTTTTGTGAGTTGATTTTTCAGCAAATCTTCTGGGAGTGAAAGGGAAGTTTTCCCTTGGTTCCTACAATGTAAGGTCTATTTTTTTTTTAATAGTTTAGTATAGCCACCTCTGATCTCTTTCGGTTCCCATTTGCTTGGAATAGGTTTTTCCATTCTGTAATTTAAAATCAATTTGTGTCTTTGGATCTAAAGTGAGTCTCCTGTAGACAGCATAGTTGGACCGTATTGTCTTCCTCATTCTGCTAATCTCTGTGTTTTTATTAGAGAGCATAATACTTTTACATTTAAGGTAATTACAGATAAGGAAAGACTTAATTCTTTCACTTCGTAATTTGTTTTAGGGATACCTTATAGCTTTTTTGTTCTTCATTTTATACATTACTGTTTTCTTTTGTGTTTAGTTGATTTTTTGTAGTAAGATATTTACTTAAAAACTTATTTTGTATATATTTTATAGGTACTTTTATTTTTATGTTTACCATAGGAATTATATTTAATATTCTAAAGTTATAACACTCATTTGAATTTATACCAGCTTAATTTTGATAACATACAAAAACTTTGCGGCCGGGTGCGGTGGCTGACACCTGTCATCCCAGCACTTTGGGAGGCCGAGGAGGGCGGATCACCTGAGGTCAGGAGCTTGAGACCAGCCTGGCCAACATGGTGAATCCCATCTCTACTAAAAATACAAAAATTAACTGGGCATGGTGGTGGGCACCTGTAATTCCAGCTACTTGAGAGGCTGAAGCAGAGGAATTGCTGGAACCCGGGAGGCAGAAATTGCAGTGAGCCAAGATCATGCCACTGCACTCCAGTCTGGGCAACAAGAGTGAGACTCTGTCTCAAACAAAACAAACAAACAAGCAAACAAACAAAAACAAACAAACACAAAACTTTGCTTCTTTTGTAGCTCTGTCCCCACCTCTTTAGGTTGTATATGTCACAAAATTACATCTTTATGTATTGTGTGCCCCCCAAAATAAATAACTCTTTTAAATACATTAGGCTCTTAAATTATATAGAAAATAAAAAGTGAAGTTATAAAACAAAGTTACAATGGTAGTAACATTTAGACTAATAGTATTTTATGTATTATTCTCTTAAATCATATAGAAAACAAAAGTGGAGTTAACAACTATTTTTACAATAGTACTAGCTTTTGTGACTGCCCATTTATTTGCCTTTTTTGAGAACTTTATTTTTTCATGTGGCTTTGAGTTACTGTCTAGTGTCTGTTGGGGATCAGAAAACAATACACAAAAATGAAGGCCTCAGAAGCAAAAGTTTTTCTGTGACCATCTCCTGCACCATCAGTCCCACGCTCCCCCATGGCTAGACATAGAAACTAGAACTCATCTTACCCAAGGTGTCTCATAGAAACCAGTACTTGTCCCTAAAACCAACCATAAAATCTAAAATTATTGCTCTAACTTTGCCTGCACATTTTTGTGTAAAAACTAGTCATCTAGAAATTATCTGACTTATCTTATTGACTGTAGGTCATAAGATCCCCCATTCTAGAGAGAGTCTTGCCCCATACACAGAAGGAAACCTACTCAGAAAAAGCCAAGAAGATTCTGGACACAGAGACCTTGCTTGTTTGCCTCATTCTTCCATTAGCATGAGATCATATTCTTTTTGTCCAATCATATTTCTACTTGACTGTCCATCTGTGTTGAATCTAAGCATTTCCTTTGCATCTTTCGGTCTTCATTCTGAATGCTCCGTTATACCCGCATTAAATAAATTTGTATTCCTTTACTCTAATTAATCTGCCTCAGTGAATTGATTTTTCAGTGAACCTTCAGAGGGTCTAGGGGAAAGCTCTCCTTTGGCTCCTACATTTCCTCTCATACTTCATTGGAAAGATAATCATAATATTGAATAAGTACTAGATTTCAAAAAGTAAAAAAAAATTAAAAAGTTATATTACTGTATAATCAAAGAGCAATCTTAATTGTGTGTGTGTATATATATATATGTATGAAAATCCCATTATATTTTTGTATAATGCTGTTTATATAAACCTTACTTGTCTAAGAAAATGAATTTTTCATTAAACATAAATCAGGATAATCCAGTTTGGAAAATAAAACTTTTAACAATATTCCCGTTTCAACACATCTGTTTTTATATTTAAATTTTGATTATTTGCTCAGTGAAGGAAACAGATTTCTGGATATAGGAGCTCTATTTTCTTAGTCCTATTTTGGGAAAAAGCAATTTGAAGCTAAACAATATTGCCTTCGCACAAGTAAGCCAATCAGTAGTTTCTCTCTGTCATTTTCTTTTTGATTATGATTTCAAATTCAAGAAAACACACAAAACAAAATGAAGTGTGGATTTATTTTATTCACATGGTAAAGTATCACATATATTACAATTATTAATGATTTTAGGTTTTCATAATATTAATAAAGCACTTTGTTGATGATTTACTATGATATGACACTTTCCACAGAATTCATTTGCGTAAATGGTAAGTATTAATCCACACAAAAAAGAAAGCATAGCACATGGAATTTTTATACTCCAATACCGAGTTTAGGTTTTATGATAAATGCTGTTTGGCTCTCTAAGTGCATTTGTTAAGCTATTTGTAGACATTTATAATTAATATGCAGTTGTAATTACCAAGAAGAAAATTTTATTTTAACTGGTAGCAATTAATCATCTCAGAAATTGGTTCCCTATGTGATTTTTGTTGTTGTTGTCATTAATGAAATGTATTTATACACAATAATGCTTTGGGGAGTCTCTGATCTAAGGAATCTTAAAAGTTGTAAGTAACCTATTGGAGTAGCTTAAATAGAAAAAGTGTTATTCTTCCTTTCTTTTTTCTTTTCTTTTTCTTTTCACTTTTCTCTTTTTGGTTAGGCTAGATGGGAATAACTGACCATACCTATATTTATATGTATATAAATTTATATTGAGATAGAATATATATATATATTAATTTGACTTCCAATTAAGTTTAAGTTTGAGATACATAACGTAATAATTTTATATTACTTTGTATTACTTTATTTGAAAATAAGTCTGTCAATTAATATTATTTAAGATTACATTTAATTACATTGTTTATACAGAAAATCACGTTTCTTTAAATAATAAAAATATTGCATACAGGTTTCTACAGCCTCCTATTCCACCCCCTTTCCTAGACACTATTAAAAATCTGTTGGATTTCACTTTAGAACTTTAACAATTTTAGGAATACCGAAATATGCCACCCCAAAATATACTTTTTGGGGATCTTTTGATATAACTATTTAGAGAGGATGCAGAGAGGGGAATAGCTCTGAAAAGCTGCCTCTTGTGCAGCAGATTTGCATCTGTGGGGCTGCAAACAGTCTTCCTCTGAGGACTCCTTATCTGTTTATCTTGATGTAGGAGAAACCTAAGTCACAGGAAAAAGAAACTAAAGGTCTGATTCTTTTAGTGGTCTGACAGAGACTTTTACCACAGGCTACTATCTACTATTTCTAAGGACATGCTCACCTCCTCTCACCTCCCATAACCTGTAGCCTCAGGACAGTTTGAAAACTTCAGTCACCTGGGCCCTCTTGGAGTCTCATATTTATTATGGCTCCTGTGCTTCTATCCATCAGTAAATTTTATGCCTTTTCTCCTGTCAATCTGCCTGTTGTCAGTTCATTTTCACAGACTCAAACCTTCAGAGGGGGAGGAAAAATTCTCTGCCCTTACACAATCCTGCACAGTAAGTGCATATTTTTAGGTATAAGGATATAACATAGATAGACCTAGTGCTGTCTTTTGGTCCTATGTTCTCTGATAATTTTTAAATTCAGCATCCATCGTAGTAACTTGCTGTTTAGTATTTAGTCGTGAATTAATTCTATTTTCAAACTTTGTTGTTATTTTCATTTTTAATTTCAACAATTCCATGTTTGCTATTGTTCGAATGCTTGTGTCCCCCTCACCACACCCCCCGAATTCATGTTAGACTTTAAACCTCAAAGCAATAGCATTGAGAGGTATTGATATTGAGAAATGATTGAATCATGAGTGCTCCACCTTTGTGAATGGAATTAATGCTATTATAAAAGATCTTGACAGAGGGAGTTTGCTCCTTTCTCATCCCTTGGGTTCCTTCACTATAGCAGGACACAGTGTTTCCTCAAGAAGATGCAGCAACAAGGCGCCATCTTGGAAGTGGATACTGGGCTCTCTCCAGACAGTGAACCTACCTTTATCTTGGACTCCCAGCCTCCAAAACTATAAGAAAATAAATTTCATTCTATATAAATTACTTAGCTTCAGATAATTTGTTACAACAGCACAAAACAAGTTTCAAATGCCAAAATCTCCAAAAGCATATTATTGTATGAGAATCTCAGCTTATTGGATGCAGTTCTTTCAAAGTATCTCTGAGAAATAAAAATGATACACTTATTTTAAAGTTCTGATTATACTCTTATTCCTTGTTCTTTTTCAGATAATTCAGTTTTCTTGCTGTATTCCTAATATATTATAAAGTACATTTAAGATAGTAATCTTATTAACATGTTTACTGATTTTTGAGTGTGCATAGACTTTCCAGCAGAATTCTCTGAGTCAGACCCTTGATAAAGGGACATTTTTCAAAGAGAGTTATAAAGTGAGTCTACTCTGCGAAAGAAAATTAGTGGGACTTCTATCCATTTAAACTGCTATATGATTTAAATGCCCGTATTTTAGTAGATACTTCTGATTGTCTTAGAAACAATAATCTCACTTTAATTATTATGAGTCACTAATGAAAGAACAAAGAGATAAAACAAAAGAGATATGTTCCCACAGAATGAGGGCCTAATGACAATTGACTGAATTTTTGCACTGGATAAAACCTACAAAATTTGCTTGAGAAATCCTTTAGCAGTAAATCAGGCCATACTCAAAAATTCACCTCATAGCAATACACTCCATATTAATATTGGTAGAATCAATTTATCATCAGGTAAACATTATCAGTTTCACTAAATTGAGATAAATTTTGCTTTATAGTTCATTGTGAAATATGTTTTAATTTTAAAGTTGCACAGAATTAAAACCTCAAAAATTATGTTCTTAGTTTTATTATTGGGTATGTTAAAATAATATAAGAAAAATAATTTAATACTCAGTTTCCATGAAATAATTTTTATCTTCACTTTAAATGAGGCTACAGTTTGAGAACTACTGAAAAAAATATAAAGCTAGTTTAGAAGACTTTTAGCTAAGCTAAAGAGGTATTTTCTGGGAAAACTTTATGCACTGTGTAGAATAAATTAGATATTCCTGGAATTTGTCACAAATTGTACATTACTTTGTTTGATATAGCATTAATCATACATCGTAGTAATTTCCTCTCTCTTTTTCTGCCATCATTAGTAATACAATAGAGCAAATATCATATCTGTATTATTACTTAATTCTTTATAGTCTAGCACATATAGCTGCTCAGAAAACATGGTTGCATGAATACATAATTTGAAATGTTTTCTACTGGTATTTTGACTAATATAATAACATGGCTTTTACATATTTTGAATGTTAAAACAATACAAATACAATATTCCTCCTGCATTTAAAGCACTAGAGGTTCAATTACTTTAACATTTCTCTCTTAAATAGTGAATGAAGGATACACATGTCCTCTAATAGGGCCAAATTGCACCTAATGGAAAAACATGGGCTTTTGAGTCAAATGCCCTGAAGAAAAGAAAACAAGTTTTCACAACATGGATTAAATATGTAACCCATCTCAGCCTTAATGATTTGCCGCGACTTGCACAATTTGTTGTTTATAGTTGTTTTCTTGCCTAAGACTAGTTTATTCTGAGATAGTCAACTTTTTTACACAGGTGCATCTATTTGGGTTTCATTGATACTAACAATTCAATCATATTGATTTGAATTTTGCTTCAACACATTCGTGAAGGATTTCTTCTGATCATTTGTTGTACTATTAGTTTTCTTCAGTTACTTATACGTATGTTGCCTTAGAATCTTACTGCCATCAATATTTTTTCACATGACTAGGCTTTCAGAACAAGATAAAATGAAACTGACTCAGATGTTTAGAATTTGGGAATACACATGACTGTATTCTCCGAGACTTTGTCAACATATATTTCTTCAGAAAAATAAATTTCATATTTTTTTACGGAAAGCTAACTTAAGAATGGAAGGGATGAACTTCAGATTATACAAATATTACAAAATGGAAAGTATTGTTATTGCTGCATAATCACTATCTTCTTCATAGCTTGTGTCTGTGTAGTATTTTATAAGTTTATTACTTTTTAAAATTGATAATGTAACTTTTTCGGAGACTAGTTTACTTGCTTAGTATCAATTAGCTACCAAGAAGAAAATTTGGAATTAGAACAGAAAAATTTAAACTCAGGGTTTGACTGTTACATGTCATTGACCTTTGGAATTTTAAAACAGCATGATATACCAACTATTATTTTAAAGCATCAAAATTTGCAATTCATTTCTAAGGAATTGTATAATTCCTGTATGCCATCAGTATGATATAAAATTATATTGAAAATGTTTTAAAATAGAGTAATATTTCTTCTTTTATTGTTCACCAACATGATTTAGTAAATGTCTAGTGACTAAACAAATAATAGATGAATAAAAAATGAATGAACTCACTGGAGTTAATTGTGAATATACCACTTAAAAAAGAATTGTATTATACTATAACTCAAACTAAGTATTATAACATTCAGTGATCTTTAAGTAAATATGTACTATTTTATAATAAGAAAACATAATAAAGATTAATGCAAACTTGATAATGCATTGGAAATTTTTTAAGTACTATAAGGGACTAATACAATGTTATGTTCTGTAGGGTAGAATATTCTTCCAGTTTTCTTGAACTTGAGATTTAGAAAATACAACATATACAAATGGCTTAGGAAAGATATTCTTCATTATTATTCAATTAGACTCAGGTGTAACCCAATAGATTCAGGGACTTCAACAGCACTTCCTGATGGAAATAAGAGGAAGCAGAAACATTCTACAGAAACTGGTATGCTACTAGAAAGTAAACTAAATGCAAACAACAGTCTTATCCACAGTAGTATAAAATGGCAGATAACATAAGGCATTTTTCTAGCAAGTGTGTTATATATAAATTATTTCAGTCTATTATGACTAGTGGATAATAAAATAAAAGGTATACTTGCTCAACATTATATCTTGTCTTTTTTTAAAAATATAATTAAATTATTATATTAGAGTAATGGGCAGCATCTTTTTCATATTATTTATATACCAGATGCCTTTAATGTAACAAATATCAAAATAAATAACTTAGGCTGTTGTTTTAGTCTGTCCAAGCTGCTGTAACAAAATACCATAAACTGAGTAGCTTATAAACAACAAAAATGTATTTCCCACAGTTCTGGAGGCTCAGAAGTTCAAGAACAAGGTGTGAGCAGATTAAATGTCTTGTGAGGGCCAGTTCCTTATAAACCACACCTTCTTCCTGTGTCCTTACATAGTGGAAGAGACAAATAAGTTTCCTCGGGCCTCTTTTGTAAGGGCACAAATTGCCTTTGTGAGGGCACTGCCCTCATGACCTAATGACCTCCCAAAGGCTCTGCCTCCTAATACCATCAACTTGGGAGTTAATATTTCAACAAACGGATTTTGGTAGGCTATAAACATTGTCTATCGCAGGTGTAATTTTGTTCTTCTTCCCATATTTTTACAGGAGATTTGGGGATTTTAGGAACTATTATCATGGAAAGGAGAAAAACAAATTTGAACTTTAATCATTTATTTGTTTTGATATGTTTTCAGAAAGTGATATTCAAGTGGATATTGCAAGCATTAACTTAATTATTCATCCCATAATTTTGAACAATCAGATATACTAGGTAGTATGGCTCTTGAAATTTTGCAGAAAACAATTTGAGTGTTGTATTTTTTAAAGATATATGGCATGATATACACATTTTTATACATAGGATGTATGGTAGGCAGGATCCTAAGAATGGCCACCATTGTTCCTTGCCCTTGTATAACCCTGTCATATTTGAGTTTGTGTAGAATCTGCGCATATCAGTTTAAAATGTCACTTAATGATTTCTGCCACTTTGCATGGCATGCAAGAGTGCATCTAGGTTGGCCTAATCAAATAAAACAAGCTCTTTAAAAGAAAAAATATTTTCTGTTGAGTCGCAGAAAAGGAAGTAAGGAAGTTTTGAAGTATAAGGATTGGTCATGCCATTGATAGTTTTGAATGGCTAATTTTGAATGTTGTGGCGGCGGGGGGCGGTCACCCACAACGGAATTCAGGCTTCTTCTGGAAGGTAAGAATGGTCCCTAGCTGACGATAACAAAGAAATGGGGACCTTAGTCTTACACTTCAAGGAACAGAACTTGGCCATTAACTTGAATACAACTAGAAGTGGATTCTTCCTTTGAGTTCCCACAGAGCCCATCTGGCTGGCCTGGGTTATTGGACTTGTGAAACCCACTGCAGAGACCTAGTCGAGCCCATCTGGACTTCTGACCTAAGGAAATGTGAACTGATAAGTGAATATTATTTTACTAAATATGTAGTAATGTGTTACGTAGCATTAGGAAGATAATATAAAATGTAAGACTTTTTTCCTTTTTTTAGACAAGATCTCACTCTGTCACCCAGGCTGGAGTGCAATAGTGGAGTCACAACTCACTGCAGCTTTGACCTCTGGAGCTCAGACTCTTGAGTTGCTGGACTACAGGTGCATGCCACCACGCCAGGCTAATTTTTTGTAGTTTTATAGAGATGGGGTTTCACTGTGCTGCACAGGCTGGTCTCAAACTCCTGGGCTCAAGCAATCCACTGACCTCAGCCTCCCAAAGGGCTTACATTACAAGTGTGAGTCACTGTGCTTGGCCCAACATTTTATTTTTCTTTTTACTGTGACTTTTATGGTGAAAATGTCATTCTGCATGGATTTATATTATGACATACATAAATACATTTCTTATGAATGTCAATACATATACTTTTTATTCTGCTTTGGCATTTTGCTTTTTTTATTAATACTGGTTAATAAGAAAAATATGATACAGTCTAGTGAATACAGTAAGCTCGTATGAGTCAATTAGAAGACTTGCCAAAGTCACTAAGTCTATTACAATAGAAGTTTATTATATAGGTCTCTGATGCTCCATTAAAAAAAAAATAGGCATATCTGGCTCACTTCTCTACCTGTGAGATCCAGAAATGAGAGAGCCAGTGGAAAGTGTAGAATGTGTTGTATTCCCTTTTAGTGCTTAAGCACGAATTAAAATTCTTCAGCATTTGGACCAACAGTTATCAGTTAGCACAGAGTCTTTATCTTAATTGTCCTCAAAAAGTCTGGGTACTTTTCTTTCCTCAGTGTACTTTTGTACTTCACTGACTTCCTGGAAAACAGACTCTGAGGCAAAGATTTGTATGAAGGATATGTTTTTGCCTTTTAGAAATATATAAAACATGGTGAGGAAAACAGGAATATAACTGGTCAGAAGAATAAGAAGAAATATAATTCAGTTGCCCTAAAAGCCTCAGCTGTACGTAAGGTCGCTCTGACATGAGGATGACTCTTCAGAGTTAATTTAAATATAAACAAAGGGCCAAGTACAACACATTGACCAGTCCCTGGGCATGGGCTCCTAACCGACAAGGAACATAACTTTAAACAATCAGCTTCCTTGACCAAAGACAATTAAGAAATTCCAGAGAGGTACTCAGCTGTAAGGCATTAGAAGCCAACTCTCCTCTCCAGGCACGTTGGCTCAAGCCTGTAATCCCAACACTGGGAGACCGAGGCGGGTGGATCACAAAGTCAGGAGTTTGAGACCAGCCTGGCCAACATGGCAAAACCTCATCTCTACTAAAAATACAAAAATTAGCTAGGCATGGTGGTGGGAGCCTGTAATCCCAGCTACTAGGGAGGCTGAGGCAGGAGAATCACTTGAACTCAGGAGGTGGAGGCTGCAGTGAGCTGAGATCACACCGCTGCACTCCAGTCTAGGTGACAGAGCAAGACTCAAAAAAAAAAAAAAAAAAAAAAAGAAGAAGCCAACTCTCCTGGCATCTGGAGAAATGAGGATGTGGGTTCTGAAAGGGATATCTGGGCAGCACATCAGAATCTACTGCCTCCTAAATGTGGCTGCTGGTCCATCTGGTGTAGGACTGGAAGGTATTGTATACACTTGTAGTAATAGTGCTAGTTTTTTTCTCAAGTACATCCAGCCTTACCTTTTATAAGTGGGCTTTGGGTTTGAGAATTGACTTAGTTTTAGAAATTCACTGAGGTAAGCAACATTTTTGTAAATGCCTCCTTCACTCTCCAAATGCCTGTCCTAATCCTTAAACCTTGTAAATATAAAAATACATTACTTCCTCAATTATTTTATGTTGTATGGAACAATAGGCCTTCAGATAGGGCAACTATCCGGGTAAGCTGTGTATAGTCACATGAGATCTTAAATACAGAGAGCTTTCTCTGGCTGTCAGCAGAAAGGAAAGCCTGAGAAAATGGAGAAAATGGAGGGGTGAGAAGAATTCAATAAACTCTCCGTGGCTTTGAGATAAAAGGGGCAAATGAATAGAAATTTGGGCAACCTTTAAGAGAAAAGCAACCTGTCATTAACAGCCAGCAAGTAAATGGAAACCACAGATGTACAATCACAAAGAATAGAGTTCTTCAAACCAACTGAAGGAGTTTAGGAAGAGATTCTTTCTAAGTTTCCTGAGAGAGGAGCTCAATTTGGCCAACGCCATAAACTTTGGTCTTGTAACATCCAAAGAAGAGAACCTGGCTGAGTCCTCCTGGATTTCTGACCAACAGAATTGTGAGGTAATAAACAGGTGTTTAGATCGTTTTATTTGTAGTGATTTGTGATGACAGCAAAGGCAATTAATACTCTGAGCAAGGAAATTAATTTTTTCATTGTGGTTGTTAATGTTAGTCATCTTCCTGCCACCTTTTAAATTTTTTAAATATACAAAGTAAGCAACATTAGTTAACTGCACATCTACTTTTCCCTAGGCATATAATAAGTTTTAATCCATTCACATATATATTCCTTTGGATGAAGGGACTCTTACTCCAACCCCAGTGTTGATGCACCTCACATAAACTAACTTCAGCTAGTCTTTGATTATCAAATTGTTTAATCGTGCTCTCTAACTTTAGAATCCCATTAACCTCGGTTATGTAAGAAAGATGTATCAGTATCAGGAAGCATTTTCATGCTAGCCCAGCCATCAATGAGGTTTGCAAAGATATTGGTGTCACATTTACACATGTATTCACCATGGACTAATGAAGGGAACATTTTCTGGGCCCTCTCAGGTAATCTATTCAGGTGGTGGTTTCTGAGATTTATTAGAACATTCCCACTTACCTGACCCTTTGATTCCTTCCTTAAATCAGTGTCAAAGAGGTTTCAGCACACTATCAGCAATCATTGTTTTCAGTCTTCAAGGAGCCATCCCTGCAAACACAGAAGAAGGGCTGTGAGTGTTCTTGCCAGAATATTGACTTCTAAATCATAAGTGATTGCCCTCATGTCAAAAAATACTTTCTTTTTAACCTGATACGATTCTTTTCCTTCTTATTATAAAACCCCCAAGATACATTTTCATACATGTGGTAAAAATACACATTAGATAATTCTGCGATCTCCTTGTCATAGAGCCTATTTGTGTGTGTGTGCGTGTGTGTGTGTGTGTAAATGTGAAAGCAGACCTTGTTTGTATGCTCATCCTCTGAAGACAACTAACTGTTTTTTGCCTTGGAGTCAATGAGAGATGTTTAAACAATCTTGAAGAAAAGCGTGTTGTTTCAAACCAGCCTCAGGTAAGGTATTATAAATTCCTAACAAACGTTAAGTGATTTTTCTTTCATGATAAGAAACACACCAGTTTGGTGATTTTTCTCTCATCATGAGAAACACGCCAATTTTGTTGGCCAGGTTGCCCCAAGAAAATTTGGGAATTCAAGATATTGAGTCTCATTCGCACTAATACTGCCATTCTTCATCTCATGACCACATTTTCTCTTCCATTAGAACTCAGATTGACTCAGAATATCTGACTTTTTGAAATAATTTTTATTGATACATAATAGATGTCTATAGTTTCCTAATATATGTAATGATTTAATGTATTTATATAATTTGTAAGATCAAATCAGTGTGCTTGGAATATTCATTACCTTAAATATTTGTCTTTTTGCTAGAATCATTTGTTATCTTCCTGCTATGTTGAAATGTACAATCGACTGTTATAAACTATAGCCACCTCACTTATCTATCAAACAGCTGATCTTATTTCTTCTTCCAACTGTATGTTTGTACCCATTAACCAACTCCTCTCCATTTCCTCTCCTACATGCCATTCCCAACCTCTGGGATCCCACACATGGGTGAGAACTTGCAGTAGCTGTCCTTCTTTGCTTGGCATATTTCAGTTTACATAATGATCTCTATTTCCATTCATGCTCCTGCAAATAACCAAATTTTATTTTTTATGTCTAATATTCCATTGTATGTGTGTATATATATAGATAGATATCATATTTATTTATTCATTTATACATTGGTGGATAAAGCAGCCAAACTAAAAAGATAAATGCCTTCAAAGAAGCTGAGACTGATGATGGACTTCTGAATTAAAACTACGAAAAACAGAATGCAACAGGGTAATATATTTTTTAAAATAACCAAAGCACAATTTAAACAATAAAAAACTCTGTTGATGGGATTTCATTATTTTTTATGATGGAATAATATTCCATTATGTGTTTTTGTTGTTGCTGTTTATCCATTCATTCTTGAGGAACACTTAGGTTGTTTCCAGATTTTGACTATTGTGAATAGTGCCATAATAAACATGGGAGTGCAAAGATCTGTTATATTTTTTTCCTTTCTTTGGAGATATTTATATCTGTATATAGATATAGATATATATTTAGTGTATATATACACACACTAAATATATATATCTTTTACATTGTTGGTAGAAATGTAAATTAGTACATGAAAGTTCATGTACTAATACATAGAGCTACCATATGACACAGCAATTCCACTACTGAATATATATATATAAAAATATATATACACTAAACATAAATATATTTATATATATTTAGTATATATATTTATATATATAAATCATGTTATATATTTACATATATATTTATATATATGTATTTAGTCTATATAAATATATATATTTAGTATATATACACACTATACATATTTAGTGTGTCTGTATATATACACACACACACTAAATATACACATTTAGTGTATATATATGTATATATTCAGTAGTGGAATTGCTGTGTCATATGGTAGCTCTATGCATTAGTACATGAAGGTTCATGTACTAATTTACATTCCCACCAACAATGTAAAAAAGTTATCCTTTATACACATCCTCACCATCATTCATTATTGCCCATCTTTTTTATTAAAGCCATTTTAACTGGAGTGAGATTATATCTCATTGTGGTTTTGATGTGTATTTCCTTAATGATTAGTGATGTTTAGCATTTTTTCTACATTGTTGACTCTTTGAATGTCTAAAAGTCCTGGCCAAAGCAATAAAGCAAGAGAAAGAAATAAACGGCATTGGAATTATAAAGGAAGAAGTCAAATTAGCCTTGTTTAGAGACAACATGATTTTTTACTTAGAAAAACCTAAAAGGTCCACCAAAAAAAAAAAAATACTGTGAGAACTAATAAGGAATTTCAGTAAAGTTTCAGGATACAAAATCACCTTACAAAAACAAGTCACATTTCTATATATCTACAGGTATCTGAAAAGGAAATCAAGAAAATAATTTCATTTACAATAACTATAAAGATTATAAAATACTTAGGAATCAATTTAACTAAAAAGCAAATCGTCTACAGGGAAACTATAAAATACTGATTAAAAAAATTGAAGAGGACACAAAAAATGAGAAAAATATCCCATGCTTATGTACTAGAAGGATTAATGTGGTTAAAATGGCAATACTACTCAAAGCAATTTACAGATTCAGTGCAATCCCTGTCAAAATCCAATTACATTCTTCACATACATAGAGAAAAACAATCTAAAATTTGTATGGACCACAAAAGACTCTGTGTAATCAAAGCAATCCTGAGACAAAAAAGAACAAAGCTGGAGGCATGACACTACCTGACTTCAAAATCTTCTTCCAAGATATAGTAGCCAAATCAGCATGCTACTGGCATAAAAACAGACACACAGAACCTCTGAACAAAAGACAGAACACAGATTCAAATCTTCCCACTTACAGCCAACTCGTATTTGACAAAGGTGCCAATAATGTACAAAAAGCGAAGCATAGTCTCTTCAATAAATTGTGCTGGGAGACCTAGAGAAGTATACGCTGAAGAATGAAACTAGAGCCCTATCTCTCACCATATATAAAAATCAAATCAAAATGGATTAAAGGCTTAAATTTAAGCCCTCAAACTATGAAACTACTAGAATAAAACTTCGGGGAAATGCTCCAGGACATTGGTTTGGACAAAGGATTTTGTGTAAGACCTCAAAAGCACAGGCCACCAAAGCAAAAATAGACAAATGAGATTACATCAAGCTAAAAAGCTTTTGCACAGCAAAAGAAACAATCAACAAAGTGAAGAAACAACCCACAGAATAAGAGAAAATATTTGCAAACTATCCATCTGAAAAAGAATTAATAGCCAGAATATATAAGAGGCTCAAACAACTCAATAACAAAACAACAGCAACAAACAAACAAAAAACTTACAAATTGAAAAATGAGCAAATGATTTGAATATAAATTTTTGCAAAGAAAGACATACAAATGGCCATCAGGATACTTGATTTGGCTGCAATTAGTATTCTTTGCTGTTTCACTCCCTGTAACATTCCCACTTAAAGCCTGCTTTCAGTAGTTTTTCCTACAACTTTAGTATCATTTAATGTGGCCATATAGATTTTTCTGGCTTTCTAGCCTTTACAGTGTAAGTTGTCTTATAGCTGTCTGAGCTTTTTTTATTTTTAACAAGCTTGTGAATTCTGTTGAAAACAGCTACGTCACACCACAGTCTATCATTATTATTATCATTGTTCCAGTGATTGCTGCCTTCATATCCTCCCAAACAGGCATCTATGAAAGCACAATCTCACAAACCACAAGAAACAAGGTCCCAATTCCCCCATTCTCCCAGGTGGGGAAGCTCTTCAACTTCAAACTTGCATTGTGAGACTTTATTTTTCCTGTGGTCATCACCGCAATTAATTATCTTTATATTATGTGTTAACAATTTATTTGTTATCTTATATGTTAACAATTTATTTGATGATACAATCCAAGGGAAGCAAGCAGGAGCGGAAAAATAAATTTAGATCAGGTAGAAGAGAAGGAAATTTCAAAGTTCCTGGCCACAGCCTAAATCAAAATTGTAAATGACCAGAAAAATGGGATTTCTCACTCATTGATTGCTCCAGTTGAGCAGATCATAGGGAGTTACTGTTTCTTGTCCATTAGAGGAAAATATGGTAAAGTAATATAAAGTAATATATGCACAGATTCCTTTTATTTTCCTGTTACTTTTTAGTAAAAATTCACCACAAACAGCATTAGTTCCTCAGCATTGCTGTGTTGTAACCCTACCCCTTTAAGAGACTATGGAGATGCCAGGAGCAAGGCCAATAGGTCATCTGATTCTAATAGTGTTGGACAGAGACAGAGACTGTGTGGGACTGGTCAGAGCTGACATGGGTTCAGAGGCCCCTTTTCAAGCAGGTTAGATAAAAGGATAGAAACCATCCACCTAAAGAAATTGAGAGTGTTGAGTGCATTTTAGAAAATCATCCAATGGGTGACACGGAGTATATTTCTTGCAGAGACTCTTACTGCACACCTAGCTATCAGGGGGCTGCCACTTCTGCATCTGGCTGCTTGTATGGGGAAAAGCAGTGGATGCTGAATGGATCTTGCCCCTGCACACTGGCTTCAAAAGTGACAGTGCACATGTCTGCAAATTCACATAAGTCATGTCATTGAGTATTTCACAGGACTTACATTTTCAGAAACATCAGAGTAATCACTTAAAAATGCAATTCAGATTACATGCTAACCATGCTCAGTTTCTACAACGGCTTCCATCTTACTGGGGAAACTTTTAAAATTCTTACCCTTGCCTCAAGACTTTATCTGTTCTGACTTTTGTCACTATGATTGTCTTGTATACACTCCTCCCTTCTAAACTATGGTCAAGCCCATTTTCCTGTCTTTTCCGTAAAAATTTCTAGCAGCTGTTTATCTCGGGGACTCACAATTTATTTCTCAAGCTGTTCTCCCTCACTTGATGCAGGGCTCTGAGGCACTGTCACATCTGCAGAAGAATTTCCCTGATGACCAAATCCTATCATCTATACTTGCATGCCACTTTTTTTTTCCTCAAAATAATTATCTGATCCAAAGTTATAATTATGTATTTAGCTCTTGGCTTATTTATGGCCTCTCTCTCTCAACAGTAAAAGTATCCTGTGTGTCTTGTTTTTTTATTTGTCTTTTTCTTTTCTTATTTGGCTAAATCTCCAACATCTAGTAGAGTTTCTGTCACATAGTAGTTTTACATTAAACATTTATGCATGAATGGGTAAAGGAAAGAATAAATGGTTGATTAAACTTCAACCTAAAAAAAAAAACTATTATTATTTTCAGATATTGAATGTCACTGTAGTGTTAAAAAATAAAATATTCAATGTCACTAAAATTTAGTAAAGATGTTTATTTACAGTCCTGATAATGTGTTCAAATAATTAAAGGGATAGATAGCTTGTCTATTAGAAAGTTCTGGAAAATCATTGTGTTAAATTAAGAGATCATAAATTATTTTCACTGAGTCAATTGGCATATACTCGAGAAAAATGTTAAAGGCCTGTTTTGATATGTACAAGTCCCTTATCGTGGTTAATGAGACTTCATATTATTTTCTCTGACTTTTAACCATACCTGAAACTAATGAGGAGCATAATTATGTAAATATAAACTATTATTGCATTTAAGATTAAAAGGATTCACTACAATGAAGTTTAAAATGAATTTTTACTCATCTTTATTTTTCTTTGTGTGAACAATGAAATCAATAAATGTTAATATTTTTATTAATTCTCAACAAATCCCTCCTAAACATTATTAGCAAACTATATCATCCTGTCCTTTAATTCAATCTTTTTCAATTTTTTTAATTAAATTACTGTTATTCTCTATTGGAGTTATCATAGAACACATTCAGATACAATCTACTATACTATTACTATGTTGAATATAACTATTCAAAATGATGGAATGCCAAATGAATACATTTGAGTGTGTGTTCTTTAAACTCATAAGAAATTAATGAAAGGTCTCAGTTATAGTGATTTTTTTCAAATGAGGATTGGCGATCTGCTTTCATATCTTATCAGATTAAAAATACTTTTCATGGGTTTACCTTATTAATTTATTTATTGGTTGGTCCATTAATTTCTGTCTCTCTACATAAACTTATTTAAAGTGGTTTATACTATTTTGCATGATAAAATGAAGAAAATAAAATCAAATTATAAAATCAGATTTAGGAAAAGGGATAAGTGTAATATCAAAAGGTAAGTTAGAAAAATGTAATTCTTAAAGATGTCATAGTTTGTATGGATTGCTATAACAAAATACAATAGACAGTATGGCTTATAAATAACAAACATTTATTCCTCACATTTCTGGGAGATGGGAAGTCTAAGACCAAAGTGCTGCAGATTTAGTGCATGGTGTATGGTGAGGGCCTACTTCTTGGTTCATAGACTGGTCTTTTCCTTATGTCCTCACATGATGGCAGAGGCACGGAATCTCTTGAGGTCTCTCTTATGAGGGTACTTCTCCCATTCATGAGGGCTCTACCTTCAAAACCTGATTACCTCCCTGAACTCCATCTCCTAATGCTATCACTTTAGGGGTTAGGGCTTCAACACATAAATTTTGGAGGGACAAAAACATTCAGTGTATTACATGTGTGTTTCTTGGCTTCCAAAGGGAAATATAACCCCTCCTTCAAAAAATTCATTTACTTTGACAGAAATAACCATTTATTTCCGCAGAAAAAACAACATTGTTTTGCACAGTATTTCAAGAGAAAGTGCTCAGGTGAATATTTAGTTGGGATATTTATAAGACTCAGAAATATTTGTAAAATATTTTAATGACTTTATATAAAGACCACTGTAGAAAGATGAAGTTATAACATTAAAATGCAACAACAAATTGTGAAATTGTATGATATGATATGTAAACAAAAAGTTCCTGATAGGCTGATGTATAGCAGCATAGAATTTATAGTATTATGAATTGTAGATGCAATGTGTAAATTTCAAAGTTATTCAACTAATAAATAGTATAACTGAGAGAGTATCAGATAGGGAATGCCAAATTTAGGGATGAAGACTTTGCTCTCTGACATTTTTAATCCCAAGGATTTTACAAATCATGACATCATACTATGTATTTTAGACAGATTTTCAATTTTCAAAGAAAACCAAAAGCATACTACTTAATTTAGTATTTGTACTATTTTATATATTTTTTTTACTCATTGGTATTTTTATAACATCATAAAACACTATATCTAAATCTAAAATGTGTGTGTGTGTGTGTGTGTGTGTGTGTGTATTTAGGTTAGTGTCTAGCTATATTTCCTATGTCAAGATTTGTTGTGTATCTTCTTTGGGCATGAACTGCACAATTTATATGTAAATTTAAGAGATTTAGAGATTATCTTATTTCATGTTTAAAATAATTATATTAAATGCAAATAAAATATCCACATATTCTGAATGTAACTATTCCATTTCACAAGCAGCATACACAGATTAAAATATTGAAGAATTCCAGCACCTAAATGAAAAATACATAGCATGAAAATCTCCTCCCCCATAGTACAAAGAAAGTACCTTATACCCTTGTTTTGTTTGCTTCTTTGTTTGGTTGCTTATTTGCTTTAAGGAAACATTTCACCAAATATCTGATGTTAAATAAATAAATACAGATATATGCAAAGATAATTGCTGTTAACCATTCAGATAAATTTTGCTGATAATAAATTTGTTGGAGATATTTTAAATAATTTACTTAAACCATATTACCTTTTTATTATATGTGCTTTGAACACAGAAATGTATATAATTTCAAGAATAATGTCAGTAGTGAAGAAAATGAAAGAAGCTTTTAACAACCATGAGTAACTTAAGGTAAACATAAACATTATTTCTGGATTGATATAGTGTGAAAATGAATCTTTTGAGCAGAAATCTCCATATTTTCAGACTCATAAGGAGTTTAAAGTTCAAGACCTTATAAACATGCCTGAAATTATATTTTTAAAAATGATTGGCTAAAAAATTAAAAGAAACATTTAAGTACTTCCGTGGAGCAGCAGAATAGAATCTTAATACAGAAATCTCATAATTTTCAGATAGCATCAGATTTTTCTGATTCATTGGAAGCAGTGGGGAGAAAAACTTCCAGGAGACAAACTGCAGCTTTGGCAACAGTGTCCCAGAGTGTATTGCAAATAATGTCTGAAATGCAGGGTGAGCATCCCTAATCCAAAAATTTGAAATCCAAAGTGCTCCCAAACTTAAAACTTTCTGAGCACCAACATAAAACATGAAAGAAGTACTTATCAGAGCATTTCCAATGTAAGATTATTGGATTAGAGATGCTCAACTGTTAAGTGTAATGGAAATATTCCAAAATCCAAGGAAGTCCAAAACCTGAAACACTTCTGATCCCAAGTATTTTGAATAAGAAATACTCAACCTCTATTTACTTTCATAAAATGGGAAAACGCACCTCTCCTTTTCATAACCCGTTTTGAAGAATCTCTCCAAAAACAAAAGATAATAGAGTTTCCTCTTTGGTACACTGTGAAACATGACACAGAATTGGAAATAAACGAATAGCTAAAGATATAAAAAAATACTTTTATCTAAGACAACAGAAAGTTATAGAATAACTAATATGTCCTTAAAACCTAATCTCATATTTTAAATATGTTTTTAAATAGAAACATAGACAAATTACTTTCCCAGTTGCTAAATTAATAAAGTTGTTCTTGACTATTCCACAGATAAATCAGAATGAGGAAAGAAAAAGGTATACACATTAAATGAGAAACCATTTGTTAGAAATGGCAAGTTTTAATAAAGAGATTACTCTATTTCATGTTTAAAATATTTGTATTAAAATGCAAGTAAATTATCCACATACGCTGATTGTAAGTATTCCATTCCACCAATGAAATATCCTAGTTATCCCATTTCAAACCAAACTTAGAATCAGTGTTCTTACTTTTTTAAAGTGATACTTCTAAAATTATAACGTGCAAACTGTCATGCAAAATCTTATTAAAATGTAACCAAGTTTTGCAGGGATGGTGTGGAGCCTGTGCGTCCCAATTTCTAACAAATTCTCAGGTAATTTCAAAACAGGCTTTTCTCCAGACTGCACTGAGTAGGAAGGCCTTATCAAAAGTGTCCCAATGGGTATGAAAGAGCACTCTGGGATGCCTCTAATAGATCCTCACCTAGTGATCCCATTTTCTCTCAGTGTGTCTGGGTAACACTGGAGACAGCCAGACCCAGCCTGATTTCTTCCAGTTACATAAAATGTATCCATTTTTACAATGTGTTCTGGCATAAAAAGGGTCAGACACACTGCTTTGTCCAACGCATAGTATATAGGCAAGGACAGAAAAATTCCATTTGTTAATAGTGACATAATATTTTAAGAGAACCCTTATAAATTAATGGTTTTCCCCTAAAATATTTTTAATTAAAACATGTCAACAATATCTTTAATATTGGCTTATTTGGCTTTTTTTTTTTTTTTTTTTTTTGAGACAGAGTCTTGCTCTGTAGTCCAGGCTGAGTGCAGTGGTGCAATCTCAGCCAACTACACCCTCTGCCTCCTGGGTTCAAGAGATTCTCCCACCTCAGCCTTGCGAGCAGCTGGGATCACAGGCACACACCATCACGACCTACTAATTTTTGTATTTTTAGTAGAGATGGGGTTTTGCCAAATTCCCCAGGCTAGTCTCGGACTCCTGGCCTCAAGTGATCCACCCATCTCAGGCTCCCAAAGTGCTGGGATTATAGGCTTGAGCCACTGCTGCTGGCCTATTGTTTGGCATTCTTGAAAAAAATGTTTTTAAATTATGATGGTCACCACTTAAAAAAAGTGTTTGGGGGTTTCCAGAGTGGCATTTTTTTAATGCGTAGGGTAACTTGGGGCAACTTTAGCATATTCCTTTAAATCTTTAAAAAATTTCTTTAAACTACAGTGAATAGTTCTCTAAAACCCCAGCTGTCTTGAATATATTGAAGCCACTAAAAACAAATGTGCATCTTCTTGATTACAAGATGTATTTGCAGAGGTTGTAACTTTGTAATCCACGTGATATGCCCAATGTTCTGGATGACACTGATTGTATCTTAAAAATCAATTTGCATGTATAAAATTGTGTATCATTTGATTACTTTGGAGGTTTTAAAAATATATTATAAAAAGACTTATATTGCATAGCTGTCTTCAATATCACAAAATTAGCATTCTTTAAATCAGATACTAACATCTTCCCAGAGACAGAAGACAGGACCTTCCAAATCATCAGTGCATAATCAAAGCCTTATGAAGTGAGTCACAACTCTGACTGTTATAGAATTGCACTTAAATAAAAGACAAAAAGTGGCAAATAATTCATGCTGTTAGAAATCAAAAAGGAGCACTGAGAGAATTCTGAGGTTTGGCAATGTTTTGCTTCATGATCTGGGTAGAGTAATAATGTATTCTTACAATATGTTCTTTTCTGTATTAATAATGAAATTGTAAAGGTATGAATAATTATTTTTTCAAAATTTATGTTGGAGTATTTCAAGGTATAATTTTTTATTTACAGCTGCTTTTCATGGTACTTTTGGTAATAATTTTATGGGAATTTTATAGATAATATTTAATAATAAAGTATCTTTTAATTGGCAGAGTAACTGTGCTTGTGGGTTTGTACTTGATTATGTGTATGTGTGTGTGGTTTGTGTATCCAATGAATGACAGAATACAAACACTTATTTAGCAAGTTCTAATTGTAACTTTTAAATCTGCTGAGAGTGTAGGTTGAAAATGTAGATTTAGTGTTATGTTTTTGAAAAATTTAGAAAGCTTTCTTAAATCTTTCGTTCTACAAACATGTTTGATTCAAGATAGAGAATTGCACAAGTGAGAACTCTCTGATGAAATGGCTGGTTCCTCATGCAGAAGATCCTAATAATCAGAATTATAAATCACTGGAGAATATCTGGACTTTGAGTCACTGAAACTATACTACAAAATGCACCCGTTAGTCAACATAATGAAATCCACTGCACACTATAGGCTTTTTATGAAAACATACTTAAAACTGCTGTTTCCTGACATTTGCTATGACAATCAATTATAGAACTGAAATATATTTCTGGCATCAAAGGCAGCTTTACCGTGACATAGAGAAACAGCTTTTCCAAAATGTCCAGTTTACGGATATTTGCCAGCAATTATGTTCCCATTACTTAAAGGGGATAAAACAGTAGTAAATAAATGAAATAAGTAGTCCTCACAATAAACATGGAATGTATTACATGTTTTTGGGAAATGAATAAGCGACCCTAAATATTTTCTGAATAACAGGAAGAGTGAATTTTTTAGATAGTTGTTAGAGACTATTCAACCCAACTCTTTATGTCCAAACATAGATTCGAATGGAACAAAAAACTACTTTGCCCAGAGAAAATTATTAAATTGTTCTGGAGTAATTCATCCGTATTTTGTTTTTCATTTGCATTTTGGAGATGTTTAAATTTCATGGAAAGTTTGTCTTAAATCAAAACTTTGACACCATTGGAGAAGTAGGTAGAACTACATGTGAGTTTTACAAAACACCAGAGTATCAAAGAATAGCTAGATTTTATTCATTCGTTCTCTGGTAAAATTCTCAAATTTTATTTTTACTTCAAATGTATCTGGTGTGGTAGGCTGAGTAATGACCTCTCAATGATACCCGTATCTTAATCCAGGAACTTGTAAATGAATTAGCTTATACAGGAAAATGGACTTTCAGATATGATTAAGTTAATAATCTTGAAATGGAGAGATGACACTGAATTATCCAGATAGGTTCAATATCATCACAAGGATCTTTGTAAGAGAGAAGCAGTAGAGTTAGAGTCAGGGAGAGAAAAGTTGTAAGGATGGAAGCAGAGCTCAAAGAGGAGAGATGCTACATTGACTGGCTTTAAAGATGGGGCATGGGGTGGAGGCGTGAGACATGGAATGTAGGGCAGAATTAGAAGATGGAAAAGGCAAAGAAACAGATTTTCTCCTAGAGCCTCCTGAGGGAACCAGTCCTGTGGACATAATCACTTTAGCTCAATATAACTGATTTTGAACTTATGGCTCCCAGAACTGTAAGGAAATAACTTTGTGTTGTTTTAAGTCATGACATTTGTGGTAATTCATTTCAGCGGCAATAGGAAGCTAATATACTTCGTAATCAGTAACCAATAACTCCTTACCTAGCAAATGTAGTCTTTAACACTTGGAGCATATATTTTTTTTATTACATAACTCTATTTTACATGATTCCTGTTTTTGTTAAGTTTTCATTTAAAAGCCAATATCTTCTTCCAGACTTCTAAATAGTTCCTTCAGTGACCTATGCTTACACATTTTTATATTTCCAGGTGTGGTAGATACTTCTACTGTCTGCATTATGTCTCCTTAGTCCTCAACTGATCTCAGCTAGAATGGCTAAAAAATTCTATGTGACCTCAGGCTCATTTCACATTGCCAGTATCTGCCCCCACGAGTGCCTATTGCTCATCTTCTGCATTTGCTATGGGACTTTTTCTCATACCCGGAGCAAACTCCCTCCATGTTCAAAGTACACTACACTTAAACCCCCTGAAGAAGATAACATATCTAGTGGTGACCTTCAAATAAAGGGGCTCAGGAGGCAGTAAATAAAAATCCAAGCCGCCAATATTTCAGGTGGATGTGTCCAAATTTTGTCTCTGATTTTCACAGATTCAGAAAGAAGCAACTCCCACAGCCTACAACAGTGAATTTTATAGGGCACCCTCGTTGTGGCTTTTAATCTTGTCCCATCTCTTTCTCACCACACCCATACCCCTGCTTCCTGTGATCATCTATAAATCAACTACCTGCTCCAAGATCTTGTCTCAGACATGGCTTTCAGAAGAACCTGAAGCAATGCACCAGGATAATGTTAAGAGTCTTGAACACAGTAGTCAATCAAATGTTTCTTAGACAATTTACATTTGAAAAACGACTGATTAATGAGAAAGATTTAAAATATATTTTAAGAATTGTCTTGATTTTATTTCTACCTTTAATTACCTTCTGTGATGATGGGTTTTTTTCTCCTGCATATATGTATTTAAATTTGAGTGGGAGTATCATTAGCATGCTGTTAAAACTTCTGGAATATGCCTACAATGGAAAGTATTTCTGAAATATGTTTATGAAAATGGTTACTCTGATTTTATGAGTTTTCTTAAGGTAGACATTATGTTAATTTAAAAATGGTTTATTAATATATAATTTAATTTTCACTGAAACATGGCAATTTATTGAAGGTCAGCTTCTCTTAAACATTATTTTAACTAAAATCAAAAATGGTACATAAGATTAAAAAAGATAAATTCTGATCTGAGATATAATGCATGCTGCTCCTAATTTGAACAAGCAGTGTTAAATGGACACACTTATAGTAAGACTTAATAAGTTCAAGACTAACTTCTCCCCCTTTCCTACCCCCATACCGCACACTGACTCCCAGCCTCTGCTAACCACCATTCTACTCTCTACTTGTATCAGTTTGACCATTTTACATTTCTCACATGTAAGTGAGATAATGTGGTATATGTTTTTCTGTGCTTAACTAATTTTACTTAGCATAAGCTCCTCCAAATTCATCTACTTTGTCACTCATAAAAAAGATTTCCTTATTTTTTAAGGCTGAACACTATGCCATTGTGTATACATGCCTAATTTTCTTTATCTAGATGTTTATTGATGGACACTTAGATTGATTACATATTTCAGTTTTTTAAGTAATACTGCTATTAACATTAAAGTACAGATATCTCTTTGACATATTGATTTTCATTCCTTTGGATATAAACCTAGAAGTGGAATTGTGGTTCATACAGTAGTTCTATTTGCAGTTTTTTTGAGGAACCTACATACTGTTTTCCATAACAGCTATATGATGATTACATGCATACTTTTAGTGTGCCTTGAAGAAACATAAGCCAATATATAGATAGTTTTTTGCTTTTATTGGCTTATGTTTCTTCATATATATATATATATATATATGACTATATACACACATATACATTATTAGCATATATAGATAGATATTCATTATTACTTATAATTTCTGTAAGAATCATGATTAGGTTGGAATGTCATATCTTAGTTTATGTATCTAGAGATGGTTTATGGTAATACATTTCCATTTATTTCTTTTCAAATTAGAAAGAATGTATACTCTGGAAATTGTTGCAAATGCAGTCTTTGGTACATAAAAATAGTAAATAAAATGCTAGAAAATGACAAACTACAGATGTGTCAGTTACAAAATATTGTATTAATATTTACATAATATGAATACTAAAACTTAACAATTCATGATTTAGACTCTCTTTTGATTTCTTACAAATGATACATTTGAGAAAGTAGCATTGAAGATGTAGATTGGATAACTGGGGAAAAAATGGCTGACATTCAAAGCAGCATTAAATAGGTATTTTTTTTTTCTTTGCCAACTATAATTTAACTGCACTATAAGACCATCCCTTGTGTATGTATTCATGAATTTTTAAATTTAATGTACAGTTTTTTATGATCAAGTAGTAATGAAAATATTTACCAAAGTATCAAAGATCTAAAACAATAGTAACTTTAATTGATTAAAAAAGAGTAAAATATACTATAGAACAAGGAAATATAGTTAGTGCAATTTTAGTGTCACAGGGAAATGCAAAGAAGGTCATTCACAAGTAGTAAACTGCTAGAAAAAAAAATATTAAAAGCAGACAGACCAAAAAAATATATTGCTTTCAAAGAAGTTGAGACTGATGGTGGACTTCGGAATTAAAACCATAGCAAAAAGAATATAATGGAGTAATATATTGTTAAAAGCTGGCAATCACTAAAAGAAAATAAAACAATCAAAAACAATACCTCTGTTTACAATATTTCCCTCTTTTTATGGCTGAATGATATTGTATTGTGTATTTTTAATGTGTTCATCTATTGATAGACATGTAGATTGGTTCCATGTCTTGGCTGTTGTGAATAGTGCTGCAATAAATATGGGAGTGCAGATATCTCTTTAGATATATTGATTTCCTTTACTTTAAATATATTCCCAGCAGTGGGATTGTTGGATCATATGATAGTCCTATTTTTATTTTTTTTGAGAAACCTTCACACTGTTCTATAATGGCTCTAGTAATTTACATTCTCACCAACAGTGTACGAGGGTTCCCCTTACTATACATCCTTGTCAGCATTTGTTATTGCCTGTCTTTTTGATTAAAAATAAAAGCTATTTGAACTGGGGTAAGATGATGGATGGAACTCTAAGATATTACATTAAGTAAAATAAATCAGGCACATAAAGACATAATTTTGCATGTTGTCATTAAATATGTGGAAGCTAAAAATATTGAACTCAAGGAAAGGAGAGTAGAATGATGCTTATCAGAGGGTGGGAAGTGTAGTGGAGAGGGGACAACAAAGAGGATATAGTTAATGGGTACAAAAATACAGGTAGAAAGAATAAAATCTAGTGTTTCGTGGCATAATAGGGTGACTATTGTATATTATAAATATACAGTAATTTATTGTGTTTTGTAAATAGTTTATTGTATATTTTTAAACATACAACAAATATATTAAATATGCAATTTATTATATATAACACTTAAATATACAATAATTCATTGTGTATTTTAAAATAACTGAAAGAATAGAATTGAAATGTTCCTAACACAAAGAAATAATAAATGTTTGAGGTGACGGATAACCTAATTACCTTGATTTAAGTGTAACATATTGTATTTTTATTTCAAAACATCACATGTAGTCCATAAATTTGCATAACTAGTATGTATGCATAATATTTTAAAAGGATATAAAAACTTTGTTGATGTAGAATTCTGTACACCTAAAGTAAAGGAAAAGTGAAAAGGGTTATAAGTAATTTGTATTTGTCTTATTTTTATCTAATCCTTCTAAATTAGTATCTTAGTCTGTTTGGACAAAATATCATAAATAGGTGGCTTATAAACAACAGAAGTTTATTTCTCATAGTTTTGGATGCTAGATAGGTCCTGATCAGGAAAATCTGGTGTCTGTTGAGGGCTTATTTACTCATTCATGACATTGTCTTCTCAAACTTTGTCCTCACAGGGCACAAAGGAGAGGGCGTTTCTGGAGTTGCTTTTGTAATGCCGGTAATCCTATTTATGAGAGCTGTGCCCTCATGACGGAATCATGTTCAAAAGGTCCTTCCTCCTAATACCATGACATTGGGGATTTAATTTTAATTTCAACATAAGAATTTTGAGGAACATATTCAGTTCATAGTATTTAGTATTGTGTATTTTGTATATTTGCCATTTGAAATGATACTAATTCTTATGATTTCTTATAATTGGTTTATCTAATTATTTGCTTTCTGCTATCTGTTTGTATCCAGAACACTGCCAGTTCAATTTTTATTGCCTTCTGTTGCCTCAGTATCTATTCTTGAACACCTACAATCTTGAAGTTCCAAGCTCTCAAAAATAAAGATTTGTTTATAAATTTAACTTGTTTTATGATATAAAATTTTGTTTTATTTTCCATCATCACTTTGCTTCTTGGCCCATTTTATTAGTGCAACTGAGTAGGTCTCATGATTAAATTTTTTTAATTGTTAACATTTCTTGAATATGTAACATTTTTCTTGGTCATCTGTTTGTAAAGTCATAGGAAAAAATATCCCAGGAAGTGAACTGAAAATGCAAATCATTTACATTTTGCTAAGTTAACACTGAACACCATCTCACAGACACTCTGCTTTGTGGTTATATCTCCTTCCTCTCCTCGAAGATATTTGTTTGGATCAGAGAAAAGGCCAACATGTTATTGATTTTCATTATCCTTTTATAACCATTATTATAATTCCTTTCATCAGAAAATTTAACTGCCAAGCTGATTAACACCTCCTAATTTCTCTGCAATGTGTCACAGAGACAGACAAATGCCCTTAGATGTTTGGGTTTATTTTTTGTTTTTGTTTTGATTTGCTTGTCTTTTTGTATGGTTGGTAGGTAGGTTGGCTCCGTTTGGTTTGGCTTGCTTTGGTGGCAAGTAAGACACATCCGCATTTCCAAATTGACGCTGACCTCATTTGCAATTCCTGTTTTTCTCTGATATTTCTACTTGACTATTGAGCTTTGCCATGACAGGCCTACAAGTGTTCCTGACTTGCTCATTGTTGTCTAGTGTACTATTCATTCTACCTATAACACTTCTTAGAAGTGAAGTTGAGAGTTATGGATGACTTTTGGTTTCATAAGAGATAGTTTTTTGTTTTCTTTTCTTCCTCCTTGTTGATTTGAGGTGTTTTCAGAGATAAGACCTGTGACGAGATATCTTTAATTTAATTATTATTATTACCTTTTATTAATTATCACCTAGTTGCTATTTATCCTAAAATTTGATCTCATTATGCAAAAATCTCCTTTTGTTTCCATGCGATTCATTTTAAGAGGTAATTGAAGAGGAAATAAAAGCAGTTAGTGCATAGAATATTAAACATGTTACTAACCTATTTTGTGTTCATAGGTTGGTATAGTACCTTCTTTGTAAACTGATAACAATACTTGATTATCACCTACTCTGTAGTGTCTATTAATTAATGACTATAAAGTTTATGATGAATATTATTTGAATTTAGTAGAAGGTATTACCATTTTAAAAATTTTCATGACAATTTCTCCAAATTATAAAGCTTCTAAATGAAACAGGAATTAAAACGGTTTTGATGCAAAACTACATTACTCAGATTTTTTAAATATTAAATTCAATATTAACTATTATAAAGAATTTATAATTACTTGGCATTTAAAATAATATATTTGTTCTCATAGGAGCCTATAAACTTTCCATTATATATTTATTGACTTTTTTTCTATCACAGTCAATACCATTTCAGAGTTCTAATTTATTTTTATTAATTACCTATATTTAAAAATATCAAGCAACATAACAAGTTGCTAACAAGTTGCTAACAAGTACTATGGTTACTACCAATGCGGTTTCATAATGCTCTTGAGTTCTTAAAAAAATGTAATTTAGTATGACACCTAACTTGCTAAATTATTATTGTAACAAATTAAATATTTCACCTGTCCTGGGATTTTAAAACACATGGAAAACTTTTAAGAACTGAAGATCATTAAAAATGAGCTAAAAATAGTAAATAATTCAGATTGAATCATATATCAGGAAAAGAGATGAAAACGTTTAATTTTTTACTTTATTTCAGCAATATAAAATTAATATACATTCCTTTTCAACAGAGAACTATAAGAGTTCATACGGAACAAAACCACCAATGAGTATCTCTAAATGCATAAAACATTTTATCAGAATTATACCTGGACAGTTTTTGAATTGAGGTAATCATATAGCATTGCCCAAATTGCTGGAGCTCAATTTAAGAGATGTGTGTTAAGTGCAAGATGGTAAGTTCAAACTATGGCATAATTATTAGCAAACCAGTGGCAATAACATCTGTGTTTTGTTTTGTTTTGTTTGTTTGTTTGTTTGTTTTTGAGATGGAGTCTTGCTCTGTCTCCAGGCTGGAGTGCAGTGATGCGATGTTGGCTCACTGAAATCTCCGCCTCCCATGTTCAAGCGATTCTCCTGCCTCAGCCTCTGAGTAGCTGGGATTACAGGCACATGCCACCATACCCAGCTAATATTTGTTTTTTTTCTTTTTTTTCTTTTAGTAGAGATGGGGTTTCACCACGTTGGCCAGGCTTGTTTTGAACTCCTGACCTCGTGATCCACCCACCTCGGCCTCCCAAAGTGCTGGGATTACAGGCATGAGCCAGCGCACCTGGCCTGGAAATAACATCTTATCCAATTTTCCATACCCTTGTCTCCACCCCTACTGTATCAGTCCATTCTCACACTGCTATAAAGAACTACATGAGACTGGGTAATGTACGAAGAAAAGAGGTTTAATTGACTAACAGTTCAGCAGGCTTAACAGGAAGCACCACTGGGAAGCCTCAGGAAACTTACAATCATGGTGGAAGGCAAAGGGGAAGCAGGCACCTTCTTCACCTGGTAGCAAGAGAGAGAGTGTGAAGGTGAAAGTGCCACACACTTTTAAACCATCAGATCTCCTGATAATTTACTATCACAAGAGCAGCAAGGGGGAAATCCGCCCGTAAGATCCAGTCACCTCCCACCAGGCCCCTCCTCCAGTTCGACATGAGATTTGGATGGTGCCCTATCAAACCATACAGCCTCCTGTTGCTGATTGTGCTGTATGTGCTTGCATACTTATTGTACCTGAAAAACACCACAGTGTCACCTCAGGATCTATGCGTTGTGTGTTCCTTTTTTTTTCTCCTAAAAATATACTTGAAGAGGAGAGAGAAAAATATAGAGAGAGATACCCAAAACTATTTGATTACAGTTTTTCTTTCCTTTTTTTTTTTTTTTTTCTGAGATGGAGTTTTGCTCTTGTCTCCTGGCTGGAGTGCAATGGTGCGATCTTGGCTCACTGCAACCTCCACCTCCTGGGTTCAAGCCATTCTTCTGCCTCAGCCTCTCGAGTAGCTGGGATTACAGGCACGCAGCATGCCATGCCCAGCTAATTTTTGTATTTTTAGTAGGGACAGCGTTTTACCATTTTGGCCAGGCTGGTCTCGAACTCCTGACCTCAAGTGATCCACCCGCCTTGGCCTCCCAAAGTGCTGGGATTACAAGTGGCAGCCACCGCACCTGGCCTGATTACAGTTTTTCTAAATGTGTAGAATTAATCTCTTGTTCACTTCTTCATAATGAGTAACCTATGCACTGTTGAAGAGTGAATACTTATAAATGAATGGAGACTTGTTTTCATAAGTTTTGATGTATAATATAATTTGAGTTAAATATCAAATGCCCCAAATATTCTCTAGTTAATTAGAGACACTGAAGAATCCAAACAAAAAGTCTGGCAGGAATTGCTTATCAATGGTGTGTGTGGTAAACTGAAGGAAGCACTGTATGTGAACACAGATAAACATGGATTGAAATTCCAGTATTGACATCTATACTTCAGGGGAAATTAAACAATTCAATTGTCTTCCAGTGTTCTCTAGTTAATATATTACAAATTGGAGAGCATAAATGCATAGGAATCAGAATGGAATAGACCATACTTTTCCTAGAAACTGACCTATATTGATGGCACAAAATATAGGATTCCACTGCATGTTTTATCTTTTCAACTTTAACATTCTTTTCCATATTTCTTTATTTCCATTAACAGTATTTTATACACACAATGATATTTCAACACATTCAACTATGATCAAACTTCCTTCACTTCTTCCTCCTCCACTGATGTGTTTTTGCTATGGGGAAAAGTATTATCACTTTTCTCTTTTGGCTGTATGTAGAGTCTTACTAGCACAATTTGATCTTTTGTCTGCCACTACAATTAATTGAGAATCCAATGTGAAACCCCTCCGGAGTTAACTTTCTTTTTGTGTCTACCTCTTAAAACAGGGTTGCATTCTGACTCATCTGATCTCAGAGCAACATAGCTGTGCAAATGACTAGGTAAATAAGTCTGTTCCATTCAAAATTCTGTATTATTTATTATTAATTCCATTAACAGTACATCTGAAGTTCCACTCTTTGATCAGATTTAGTAGTAATAAGCTTACATATTTTCCTCCCAACATTCTGACTACTGATTCATATCTTGCTACTTGTTTCAACCTTGGGAATAAAATGGTGGCTATTTTTTTTCTTTTTCTTTACCCCACTAAACCTTGAAGATTCTCTCTGCAAATAGTACCTGAAATTATCTGAAATAATAATTCTCAAACTTCTTGTTCTATGGCTCTATTTAGATCTAATCACCTCCTTCTTTGCTCATAAATTATTCCATACATTTTGAAAAGAACTATTTGAATGTCTTAATTTGTAATAAAACAGTATCTTTTCTCATTCTTACTATAATTTATTTTTGTACAGATGTTTTTATGTATATTCCTACAATCTCTCATCTCTCAAGATAATCAACAGTGGGGATTACTGCCCCTCCCACCAAGACTCAGGTTGTTCTTGCCAAAACCCCAAAATAGCCTCAGCAGAGTCTGACTTCAATTTTATTCCTCAAAGTCTAAATTATTCAAACTTATGCAATTAATTATTAATGTGAAACATTAACTGTACTATCCATATTGAGCTAAGACAAGCAGAGACTTGTCTCTACTTCTTTAAATTCTTTTTTTCATAATGAGATAAAGGAAATATCCTCATTTCTATTCTGAATATTAGAAGAGTGGCTTTTCATATATTGTAAAGAACTGCTGCAATTACTCAAACACAATACCCACAGAAAATAAAATATCATGCAGATTCAATATAATCTACAAAAATATTTAGAAAAAGGGTATCTTTCAAGGAAACATTGTTTTGAGAGATTTGGCACTATCTGTATTTTTTGCCAACCTTTCACACATTACCTTGTCGTACAGTTGATATGTGCGTTGGTTTAAAAAAAAAAATCTCCTTTTTAAATCTAGCTATTGTTTTATATTTGCATAAATAAGAACCTCTTATGTAGTTTTCCTAAAGCCCAGGTAAAAATGCTCAACATGTTTAGAATTGAAAACTGCTTGTTCTTTTGAAATGACTAGTGGTTGTATTTTCTGAAATCTACTTGTTAACTCTTTATTGTTTCAAATATCTTAAGTCCAAGTTAATGTTAAAAGACCTAACAGTTCGGATTAGCTATTTTCCTCTTTCCTCTTATTAGACTTTGAATGTCTTTAAAAATTTGAATATTTTTAAAAATTCTAAAACAAAAAAAAACCATAAAATTTTTACTAATTAATGTGATGATGGCTGTTCCATTCCGTGTCCTAATCCGAGTTATCTCTGTCTGTCTGATATAGAAATCCTTGTTACACTAAAGAAAGGATTATCATAAGTATAGCTATGATATGATAACATAAATCTACATGTTTAGAGATGAATATGCTCATATTTAAAATAATTTAGCAGATAGATATAGATGCAATCGTATAATCATAGTTCAGCCTCAATACTATTCTTGGAATTCATGTTTGTAATTAATCCCTTAATGAAGCAATCACCAACCATTTTGGTACTGGGAACGGTTTCATGGAAGACAATTTTTTAATGGACCTGGGTGGTGGGGGATGGTTTTGGGATGATTCAAGTGCATTACATCTTTTGTGCACTTTATTTCTATTATTATTATATTGTAAGATATAATGAAATGATTATACAACTCACCATAATGTAGACTCAGTTGGAGCCCTGAGCTTGCTCTCCTGCAATTAGACTGCCTTATGTGGGAGTGATGAGAGACAGTGACAGATCATCAGACATTAGATTCTTATAAGCAGGGCAAAACCTAGATCTCTCACATGCGCAGTTCACAACAGGGTTGGTGTTCCTATAATAATCTAATGCCGCCCCTGATCTGACAGGAGGCAGAGCTCAGACAGTAACGCTAGTGATGGGAAGCAGCTGTAAACACAGATGAAGCTTTGCTTGCCCTCCACTCACATCCTGTTGTGTGGCCTGCTTCTTACCAGGCCACGGACCGGTAACGAGCTTGTGGTTTGGGAACCCCTTCCTTAAAGTACGTATGTGTATTCCTAAAAGTCTATGAACTGTCTCAAATGTAATATTGGTTGTCATTATATCTGTCATCTAATAGATAACAATGCATTTTTCATTTTAGTGTTGTGGTAGGAAAACACAAATTAGTGTTGTGATATTTGAAATTCATGGTTACCTTTGCATTTTAGAGAATAATATTTAAGGCCACTAGTTCAGAGTAAATTTTTTTTAATTCTGGAGAAATAACCAATTTTTTCAGGAAAAATATAACTCTAGGGAGAAAAACTATAAATTATAATCAAAAGAGATTAATTTTTATTATTAGCTAGTATGATTCTATGGTTCATACAGGGCATACAGCTTATTTGTACAAAATAGAAATTTGCTAGTTTTCTTCCATTTCCATCAGATTATATTTCTATGCTGTATGTGCATTGTCAGAAGTTTTGATGTTATTGTCCCTGATATATATTTTTTGTCATAATTATGTGCTTAATTTAGAGTTATTCTCATTACTGTAAGATTTTTATATCAAGACCTGCAACTGTTACTTGGCTCATTTGCCTGATATTCTAAAAACTAAAGAAGTTGGGTGAAAGAGATCTGTTAATAGCCAATCCTGACAATCTTAAAACAGTGTCTCCAGATACCGTATTGATGTTCCCATGCTGTACTGTTTATACCCATGAGACTAGCACACCAACAAGGTCAAGAATATTCTAATTAATTTTGAAATATTAGTTTAATTTCAGAAAGCATTTGAAATATTGAGGAGGAAATTTTTAAAAATCCTTGTTTACTTAGAATTTTACTTAGGTCAATGAAGAGAAAGCACTTTAAATTCTTAGGGCTTAAGGAGATGATATGGTTTGGCTGTGTCCCCGACCAAATCTCATCTTGAATTGTAGCTCCCATAATTCCCACGTGTCATGGGAGGGACCCAGTGGGAGGTAATTGAATCATGGGGGTAGGTCTTTCCTATGCTGTTCTCCTGATAGCAAATAAGTCTCATGAGATCTGATGATTTTATAAAAGGGGAGTTCCCCTGCACATGCTTTCTTGCCCACCGCCATGTAAGATGTGCCTTTGCTTCTCCTTTGCCTTCCGCCATGATTGTGAGGCCTCCTCAGCCATGTGGAACTGTGAGTCCATTAAACCTCTTTCTTTTGTAAACTACCCAGTCTTGCGTATGTCTTTATTAGCAACATGAGAATAGACTGACACAGAAGGTGTGTTTACACAGTCTCTACATATTTTGTTAGTTTAAAGCAAACCAACCAACCTACTGAGGACAACCAGAAAACCAAGTAGAATATATATAAAAAATCTGTTTGGGGGCACTGAACAGTTACCAAGTCCAACAAAAATTGAGGGGCCAATATCTGGGCATAAAGCCTCTGTGCCACATTGATTCTTAAGGCATTTGTCATTACTGTACAGTGATTTGAAGGCAGCCAGAGAAAATGTGGAGATGCTGAGCAGACATTTTCACAGTTTTATATGTATTAGCATAAGCTAAAACAGACATCAGGTTTTTGTAAGAAGGAAGGAAGCCAGTAAACACCCAAGGTTTGTGCATGCAGTCTCTAAAGGGACAGAGCTGAGGTGCAAATTTACACAAAAATACACTAGCCTTCACCTAGAGTGAATCTCTGCTTTGAATCAGCTCAATTCCCAATTGGATTTTTTGTGATGTGCCCCTACTTAAGGTCAGTCAAGGCTTAGAGTACTTGAAAAGAATTTCTTATGTTCTTATGAACCTATGAAGCCAAAAAATCGGTTTAGATCCTGACAAGTTAGAAGTCCATGACAAACAAGTCAAGGTATGGCTTCCGTGTTTAATTATCATGATAATTCAGACTTCAGCTGGCAACCATGAAAGTCAGCGCACAAACAGCATAGTTGTCCAAACATAGAATACCTGACATAATAAGAGAAATTCAAATGGGAAACTGGTGTATTCTCAATTGGTCAAGGTGATCTGCCAGAAGCAAAAGTGAATTCTTTCCAGCAAGAGAAAAATATGATAATTTACAAATTATTTCTGAAACGTAATGGTTTTTTTGAAGAAAGCATGCTCTTATTTATGCAATACACTTGGCAAAGAAGAAGCCTGCACGTTATAAATCGATGTAAAATTGGGCAAAATATATAAACACAGGCAACTGTGATTAGGTATTTGATCTTAATCCCTGATCCTGAATACAGGAATGCAGAAAGGTGAGCCACATTCATTAGATCCTCCCATCTGACTGTGATAATTCCACAACTGTGGCACAGCAAGCTGGAGTTCAAGCAGAACGTGATCTTTCCAGTGAGGTGAGAAAGCAAGGAACATTTTCAGGATAGGTGAAGCAACTGTAATCTCTGAGATTTTTAGATTGGGAAAATAATTTATGCAGCAGGGAAAACAGGTACCCACTCTGAGTCTCTGAATAAGGGCTTCAGAATAGTCTATCTATAGCTTACAGAGCATGGGTTCTGTGGATTTGAGAGAAGAACAAGGATACTAGTGACTGAAAAATTCTATAGGGTGTTGAAGATCAGCAGAAATTATTCCATTCTCATACTTTGTTAATACTCAAAGCCTTCAGCTTAGACACTAGAAAGGCCTTAACTTTGGATAAGGTACATGACCTGTAGTAAGTTTTAAACTATGTCCACCCTGACAAAGTACAAAATTTTACCACGTAAAGAACTGAGAAGGAAACAGAGTTTATATGTAGGATCCCACCCATTTGGAATTGCCTGGGGGTCAAATACGAGACTTTCCAATCATCATCCAATCAAGAATGTACAAGCTCAGAATGAACAGCAAGTAACTAAGTTGAAATCTACAACAAAAACTCAAACCTATTCATATAAATGTAACAAAATGCAAAGGTCTAAAACTTTTTATGCAATAAAGAGGAGGCAAGCAATATAAAATGCCGGACTTGAAGAGAAAGAGGAACATGACACATACCCCATATGCAGTCTACAGAACCCAGCATGTAGCTGACATTGAATTTAAGGCAGCTACTATAAATATGTTTAGAAAAAAATGAAGAAAAAATAATGATTGAAAACATAGAGTATGTCAGCAGAGACATGAAAACATGCAAGTAAATAAACCAGATCATTCTTGATCTGCACCAGCTCTGGATCATAACCAGTATCCAGAATGTACACAGAGGTTTGCATGGTAGTCATTCAGATCTTTACAAACATCAGACTTTCTTGCTTGTGTGTGCTTCTTGTGTATACTGTTTTTTGATTCCTCTGAGGCTGCACATCATTTGATTACCTATTGGACTAAACTTTTGAAGACAAGAATTTCCATTAAAGTTTTCAAGGTATTTCAAAGTCATGGTCCATAAAAATCTATCCCATTAATTATTTCTATGTTCTTTAGATAACTAAGTGACATTTCCCTTTCAATTTAATGGAAAATATTTTATTTTATTAACATCTGAAGAATTATTCCCTGTCTGGGGACTGTTAGGTGTAAGGGTCTTAAAAGCACACAAATTAAAGGACTGGGCACCCATTAGCAATGTATTATCTTGAATTATTATAGAGAGGAGAAAATAACCAAGAAGAGAAAGAGAAACAAGTGTGCAAAGTGACACTTCTCAACTTCTGATCTCTGTGGGGTCTTTATCTGATGGATTTAGAGGAAGAAGATAATTTTATGTTTTTTCTCCCCTGTAATTTAAACAGAGCTTACAAAACTGATTCAGGCACAGGTAATATATGGGATAATGATATCAGCAATACCAGATTATTTTAAATACTTTTATCATTAATATTACTAACTATTCCTTTTTTTTTCTTTTTTTTTTGAGACTGAGTCTCACTCTGTTGCCTAGGCTGGAGTGCAGTGACGCCATCTCGGCTCACTGTAAGCTCCGCCTTCCAGGTTCAGGCCATTCTCCTGCCTCAGCCTCCTGAGCAGCTGGGACTACAGGCGCCTGGCACCACCGCATCTGGTTAATTTTTTGTATTTTTAGTAGAGACGGGGTTTCACCATGTTAGCCAGGATGGTCTCGATCTCCTGACCTCGTGATCCTTCCGCCTCGGCCTCCCAAAGCACTGGGATTATAGGTGTGAGCCACCGCGCCCAGCCATTATTACCTATTCCTATAAGTATTTATTAGTAAAAATATATGTATCCTCTTTATTAATAATGATTATGTGTCTAGTACTAGTTCTTACTAAAGAATTTTAAGATTTTTGTGTGCTTGTTTTTTTGTTGTTGCTTTTTGTTTTTTTTTAGAAAAAGCAGTGCAGCTGGTAGTGACAGAAGGCAGCCAAATGCCTAGGCAGGTAACGGGCAGTTGCCCAGTGAAACCCCACCTCTAAGCCGAAGACAGTTTAAAGCCTGAAAGCCAAACTAGAAGTTAAATCCTTAGACTGGATTGAGAACGTGTCCTCCTGTTTGGCACACATTCCTCTGATTGATCCCCACCCTTCACATATTTTGCATATATCTACCCTTTCCTAATTGGTTTTCTACACTGTCATGCCCACCTTTGAGTGGTGGCTTTGCTTTAACCTTTTTTTGCATACTCACAAACCAACCAGAACACACTCCTCATCCTGTGCCTATAAAGATCCCAGACTCAGTCCGTGGAGGGGGAGACGGCCTGACTCGGGAAAGAAACAACTTGACTTCGGGAAAGATGAACTGCCCTTCCTGTGCTCTCTCCAGCGCTGCTCTCTAGCTCCCCTCTCTGCTGAGAGCCATTTTATCACTCAATAAAATTATCTGCCTTCACCAGCCTTCAATTATCCAAGTGACTTCTATTCTTCTTGGATGCTGGACAGGAGCTCGCGACCCACCAAGTACAGGTACCTAGAAAAGGCTTTCACACTGGCCCTTTGCCCTTGCAGGCAGAGGGCAGCCACCCCACGCAACAAGGCAAGGGACCAGCTGAGCTGCTAAAACACTGCCGTCCATCAGACTGTGAACGGCAGAACTAAAAGAGCACTGTAATACCCCCTCTAGGGCTTCTGGGTGGCGAGCACCCTCACCTGGGTGCCACTGCATTCCCCTCGAGGTGACACACCCGGTCTGGCTACGGGCCCCGCATGGAGCTTGCTCCTGTGTTGGCACCTGGAGCAGCCAGCCAGGTCCTGCACTTAACTCACTCATGTGCTCCCTCCTGCAAGGGGATGAGTGCAGCAGGCTGAGTAGAGGGGGCACCCCTGCTGTGAGTTTAAGGATGGGGCCAAGAAAAGTCCGGCATCACAGCTATAGATTGTACCACTCAAACCTGTGATGTTTGGCATGCGATGTTACTAGAAAATTTGCCAGTTTTTCCTCTAGAAGCAATAAAAATCCACCACTATTTCACCTAGAATGAATATATGTGACACCTGCATTTTCACAGCAACAGTTTCCATAACATGCATTATTTTAATTGACCTTTTACATCTGCATTCTTGGTTCACTTAAAGTTCATAAATAATCCCATTTTGTATTCTATCTTGGCCTGGTCACCAAATTCTAATTTAAGTTATACATGCAGACTTATATAAAAGAATCAAACCTTTTTGCCAAAATGCTTCCATTTTAATTTCCAATATAGATGCAGTTCAGAAATCACATAAATACAATAGAGTATTCAAAATTGAAATGAGACCAACAGTGCCATCCAACATTTCATATCCTTGTCTGGCAAACACCTTTATTTCCTATTGCTTTAAAAAGAAATCATGGAAAAAAATGCACAATGAGTTCTAGAAATTGAAATCAGTGAAACAGATAAAATCCCATTAATGATTTATTACATGATATTCCATGGTTTGTTACCTGTAATACGTGATTAAATTATACCATTAAGATAGTCTGAACATTACTATTTTGAGAATGTCTAACTTTAAGAAATAGCTCTCCATGTACAGTAACAGTGTTTTGTGTTATTAGTTTATTAGCTTTTTTGCCAACTCCCTAAATATTTCATAAATAATATTCAATAAGTACTTCTAATTAAATATTTAGTTTGAAATCAAATATTTAAAAATTCTTTCTTCTCCCAAAACTGTATCAAAATGCAAATAAAGAATCAATGTTGTAAAAGCATATGGGAAAATTACACTAGATGGGAGCTAACAATAGACAAATAATGCCAACAACTTTGGAAATATAAAAAGTGGATGAAGAATTAGCCAATAAGCATTGCTGAATGTAAGCTCTCGCCCATAGGAAATGATAAGCAGGAGCTTGATAATTTTTACTTTCAAATTGGAGAAAATTCCCACATTTGTAGGCACTGCAGGAAACAAAGCACAGATGTGACAGAAACTTGGAGAATAATTTCCTCTGTTCCAGGCCCAGATTACTTCTAAGTATCTTACAGAGAAAAAAAAAAAGCCAGAGAAACCTCCCTGGGGAATCTCAAGCTAGCAAAGAGCAAGAAAGCAGTAACCTTGGCACAATATCTTGTTAGGCATTATTGGGTTGTGCTGTTAATCTCCTTTCTCTTCTCTCCTCCCAATTACAAGAATTGCTGGATAAATTTAAATGAATTAGACAACTCATGATTCTTCCCCTGGGACTGGCTAGGTTGCTGCCTGAGCAAAGCCAATGGATCCTTTACAATAGATGTAGATGGGGATGTGGAACAACTGCCATTGTCGTCTAAAAAAAGTGAAATATTGAGTGCTTGGTCTATGGAGTTCACAACTAATGTTTCCACTTTTCCAATATACTAATAATGTGATGATATTAAATTACATTAACAAAAAGAGATAATAGGCTATAAAATTAACATTTGAGCATTTTTATTTTCAAAGTAGCCTATATAAGCTACATGCAAAATTATGCTTCTTATTTCTGGGTTGATAATTTCTGGTATTTATATGACCTTCACACAAATATTTTGATAGAAAAATAAACCTGAAAAAAGCAAATTAAAATTATTAAGGGTTTGTGAGATGAAGAAGTCAGTCACAACAAATAAAATACTTTTTGTGGAAATTATTTTTTTTAAGATCATCACTGTAAAAATACCAGATTAACAGAATTGTGATATTGACGTGTCTTGGTACAGATTTTCAGATATTTTGCTTTTCTGACAATTTGTTAATTACTCTTCCCAAATCAACAATGCAAAATATAATAGTCTAAAACAACTTTTGAATATACCTTGTAATATGCTACTTCTATATTTGTCACCCATCTCAACAACTGACCCCACAATTTACTGTGTTGTTGCTCAAATTAAATAAACTACAGCCATTTGTGACTCCTCCTTTCTCATATATACTTCATGCAATCAATTACAAAACATTTCAAGGTACCTAAAATATATATTTTGAACTCATTATCCCCCACCACTTCTACTATTTTACCCCTAATTCTCATTTTGGACTACTACAGAAGTACTCTCCTTGACTTCATCCCTGCCCAATTTCACACAGATTATTTTTCTATAAAGCAACAAATGGGTTCTTTAAAATTCTGTGTCAAATAATGTCATTCAACTCACTACCAGAAAACTCCAGTGGTTTTACCACACTGAACTACCATTTGTTTAAGAAGGTGTCATTTCCTTGTTGTATGTTTTAACTCTTTTGTCAAAAGTCAATTGGCTGTAAGTATGTGTTTTTATTTCTGAGTTCTCTATTTTATTCCACTGGTCTATGTGTCTGTTTTTAAACACTATGGTGTTTTAGTTAATGTAGCCTTGTAGTACAATTTGAAATCAGATAGTGCAACGTTTTCAGCTTTATTTCTTTGGCTCAGGATTGCTTTGGGTATTTGGCTTTTGGTTGTTGTTTTTCCATGAGAATTTTAGGATTATTTCTTCTATTTCTGTGAAAATTGATGTTAGTGCTTTTATAGGGATTACATTGAATCTGTAGATTGCTTTGGATAGAGTGGTCATTTTAATGATATTAATTCTTCTCATTCATGAGCATGGAATGCCTATCTATTTGTGTCCTATTCAACTTTTTTCATTGGTGTTTGTAGTTTTCCTTGTAGAAGTATTTTACCTTCTTGGTTACATTTATTATTAGGTATTTTTTTTTTGGTAGCAGTTGTAAGTGGAATTGCCTTCTTGATTTTTTTTCTTGCTTATTTCATTGTCAGTGTTTAGAAATGCTACAGCTCTTTTATGTTACTTTTGTATCTTGAAAAATATGATAATTTGTATATGAAGTATTTGCTGAATTTATAAGATCTGAACTTACTTATCAGATCTAAGAGTATTCTGATGGAGTCTTTAGGATTTTATGGATATAAGATTATATCATCTGCAAAGAGGAACAATTTTACTTCTTTTCCCATGTTGATGACTTTTATATATTTTTCTTGCCTGATTGCTCTGGCTAGGATTTCCAGTACTATGTCGAATAGGAGTGGTGAAAGTGGACATCTTTATTTTATTCTAGTTCTTAAGGGAAAGGCTTCTAGCTTTAACCCCCTTTAGCATGATGTTGGCTGTGGGTTTGTTGTATATGGCTTTTATTATGTTGAGGGATTGTTCAACTATGCCTAGTTTGTTTAGAGTTTTTGTCATGAATAAATGTATTTTATCAAATGGTATTTGTCTGCTTCTATTGAGATGATCATTTGGTTTTCATCTTTCATTTTATTAGTGTTATGTATTATGTTTATTGACTTGCATGTGTTGAACTATGCTTGCATCCCTGGAATAAAACTCACTTGATCATAGTGAGTTATCATTTTGATGTCTTGCTGAATTCAGTATATTAGTATTTTGTTGAGGATTTTTATGTCTATGTTTGTCAGGGATATTGGCATCTAGTTTTATTTGTGTGTGTGTGTGTGTGTGTGTGTGTGTGTTTGTGTGTGTGTGTGTGCCCTTATCTGGTTTTGATATTAGGGTAATGCTGGTCTTGTAGAAAGATTTAGAGAGAATTACACTCCTCTTTGACTTAATGGAAATCTTCTTCACAAATTTTAGCAGACTATATATAAACTGGACCTGAGTAAGCATGCCTGCATAAATAAATAAATAAATAAATAAATAAATAAATAAATGCCTCTCAGTGATTTCGATACACTATTTTCTCCCTAACCGTACAGCAGTAATGTACTATTATAATTCTCAATAAGCTTTTTACTGATGTTCAAAGGTAAATTGATACTCATTAACTATTAATTTAAAATATGGTTGTCTTCTTTAAAAATTACAAGGATTTGTGAGAAAGTTTTCTTGGCAAATTTGTCATATTTCTCCATAGATCATTCACTTGATAAGTTTTTAGCTGATTTCTCATGTTAGCATATTTGTCATTGACTTAATTTGATTGTTATGCATTCCCATTGTCTGAGAAATGGCAGACCACTAAATATATTATAATTCTGATTCCCCTAAAAAGTATTTTTTAAGTTTTTAATTATAATCAAATATCATTCTAACTGATATCAGAAAGAAAATCCAAATTAAATTACTCTTTTATGCTTTACTGTTATAAGTCTTTGGGGTAATTTTTATTCTGTTATGTAGTTCCGGTAAAGAACACTTAGCACTTTTAAAAACATTTTTGCTCACTATTAATTTTAGAAGTGTTCATCAGGCTGTTTTGTGGTGAGTGGCAAATTACTTTTAGTAGTTTAATGAAGTCTTTTAAAACTCGCATGACTTCTTTATTTACTATTCCTCATTTTTTCTTCTTCATCTATTTGATATTATGCATTAGTCATTCAAGGGCATAATTAACATAGACAATCTCTTTCTGATTCTCAGGATAAATAGCAATGCTTTTATATAAATTCATCAGAATTTATTGAGTAAAAGCAAAAAGCAAAAAAAATCACAGAGTGCTTTTTTGGAAGAAAGCCATATAGACATTCTGAATCAAAGCCAATAACTTAGTTATTTGATATAGATTAACACAATGTTGAGTTGAAAAAACACAATCATGAAGGAATGATTATTGGAAGAGTAGTGAGTATTTTAAGGAATAGTGGGTATTTTAAAACTCTTGTAGGCAAATATAATTTCAAAATTATAGTGTTTAAATTTTACCATTCGATTTAATTATTTCTATGCAAGAACAATCATGATTACTTTGGGAAAAAGGTAAGTGGTGCAGCAGATGGCTGAAAAACAATTTATTTCATATTCATATAAACATATTGCTTCCTTTCTATTCTTACATGCCTACAATATAATTTACTTGCAATTTAGACTATAATCTAAGTTATCAAAGTTCTTCTTTTTCTATCAATTTAGAGGTTCTACTCTTAGAAATTTGATTATGGAAAATCTAATTTCACTGTCTAGACTAAATGGTACATTACATATAGCAGAATAAAAGGTCAGTATAGTTGAGAATAAATGAAAAGAAATTATTTTAAGTAAAAACAAATAAATAATAAAGTTTGGGGGAAAAGTAAAAGAAACTCAGTGATCTCTGGTGGATGAGAAAGCAGATATGGTGGTTAATTTTGTGTCAACATGGAGGGTTTCTTTTGATGAGATTTACATTTAAATCGGTGACATTAGAATAAGCAGACTGCGTTTCATGTGGGAGAACCTCTTCCAATCAGCAAAAGGCCTGACTAGAACAAAAAGACTGGCCTCCCTGAACAACTGTGTTTTCTATTTTGTTTTGTTGGTTTGTTTGTGGTAAGAACATTTAAGATGAGACCCATTTTTTTAACAGAATTTTAAGTATACAATAACTTATTATTAACTATAGGAACAATGTTATACAACACATCTCTAGAACTTAGTCACTTTGTATAACTTTAATTTTTTACCCATAAACCTATTTTTATATAAAGATGTGATAAGCTTAAAGCAAAATAATTAAAATACCTATGCCATTCTAAGACAAATTTGTAGAAAAATTAATTGGCTATGTTACTATCAAAGTAGAATTTGGTACATAAAATATCATCAAAAAGAGAAGACATCACAATCTTAAAATACTATAAGATAAAAACTAATAAGAGTAAAATGTGAAATATAAGAATCCACCTTTATATTTAGGAAATTCAACAAACCTCTCTCAGTAATTGCTGCAATATATAGACTGGGAATTGGTAAACAGTGTTTGAAAAACACTGTTAAAAATTTGTCCTAGTTGATATAGGCAGCATACCCTAGCAAATATCAGAATACAACCCCTTTCAAGTTCATGTGGAATACTTATCAATATAATTTATATTCTGGTATATAAAATCTCAAAGAATTTATTATAATAGAAATCTACAAACTATGTTTTTGGATCATGATTGAATTAAAAATCAATTATGTCATATGCTTATAAAATTATTAATTGGATATTATCAGTATAGTTCTAAATATATCATAAACCCCAGAAAAAATCTTGAGAGAAATAAAATAAAAAACACTTGGAATTAAATGAAAATAAACATATGATGTAATATTTTGGGGATACAGATAAAGCAATGCTTAAAGAGATATTTACAACAAACATGTTTCTATTAGAGAAGAAATATAAAATATTCTAGAATGATAAAAATCCCAGGTGCACATGACTTCACTAGCAATATGTACCAATCATATGGGAACAAATCATACCAGTTTTATATAAACTCTTCCAAAAGTAAAAGAAACGCAAAATATTTCCATCTTATTTTAGAAATCTAATATTATTATGATACCAAAACCAGATAAAGACAATACCTGTCTATATATTTTAAAAACCATAGAACAATACCTTTGATGAATAGAGTCACAAAATATTTACAAAATACTTTTAAATCAAATCCAGAAATACATATTGACAAACTTCCAGTGTGATCAGTTGTGGTTTATCTCAGGTTTCAATATTGAAAAGTAACCAATGTTACCATAAAAGCATGTTATAAAACAAAACAAAACCCAAATCATGCCATCACACTGTACATAGTAGAAGCTTTGGCTGAAACTCAATATATATTCGTGATGAATGCTGCCTGAAAACTAGTAATAGAAGGGAACTTCTGCAAACTGATAAAAACCTTCTGTAAAAAAACTAGGACGACACATTTTTGCTGGAAGTCATAGTGTTCTTAGAAAATTCTGGCCTCTTTAGTGATGAAATGTAAATCTTATAAAGATAGACGATATTTGCATTTGTTTTCCCAGAAACATTTCTTTACTCACATGTCATTGTTTTTAGGCTTACAACTAATTGCCTCCTTTTAGAACATTTACTTTTGTCCAAAGGATAACAAAACTTGTTTTTCCTTCAGAAACAGGTGCTTACATACTGCATTAGGGACAATTGTTATGAAAGTTATGGGATACATTGATAAAAGTTAAATTAGTGACCTCCGGAGGGAAGTAGAGACTCATCTCCCTATGAGTTTACATTTCGAAGGAGGATAAAACTTTGAGTTATGTGTGATTGCGTGTTGTGCATTTACAAGTAGAGTGAAACTTCACACACTTCTCAGTTTGGGATTCAACAAAAACGACACCTAAGAAGTAAAAATACCCAGTGCTGGTCTGGAGTCAGAGTATCTGGGATTTTTATATAATACTGGTGGACACACAAAATTGTGCAACCACTGAAGAAAGCAAATGGGTTTACATATAATTATATACTTAACACACAGTCATATACTTACAATACAAAAATGTGTTTCATCATATGTTTACCATATAACCTAGTAATCCCACTCTATTTATTGGAATTAAATGATGACATCATAATCTTAAAATACTATAAGATGAAATTCAGTTTATCTGTTTTTGTCGTTAATCTTGCTTTATGTGTCATATCTGAGCATCTATTGTTATATCCAAGATCATAAGGATTGTTCTTTATGTATTCTTCTAAGACTTTCTGGTTCTAGCACATATTTAGGGCACTGGTCTTTTTAAAATTAATTTCCATATATAGCGTGAAATAAAAGTCCAGTTTTACTTTTTTTTATGCAGACATCCAGTCATACCAAACCATTTTAAAGAACTATTCTTTCTCTATTGAATTGTTTTGACACCCTGTCAAAAATTAATTTTCAGCAAATACTTAAAGAATATTCTGGACTCTTAATTCTATTGAATTGATTTATTTGTTTATCTTTCTACCAGTACTACAGTATATTGGTTATTGTAGGTCTGTAGTAAATTTTGAAATCAGGAAATATGAGTTCTCCAACTCTATTCTAAAAAAAAAAAAAAAAAAGATTATGTTGGCTGCTTAAGTCCTTTGCATCTCCATATAAATTTAAAAATCTGCTTCTCAATTCCTATAAAAAGACCTCAGGGATGTTAATAGAACTGCAATAAATCTATAGATTAAAGAAATTTAACTGTCTTAAAAATATTAAGACTTCCAATTCAAAAAATTGTAATCCTTTCCATTGATATAGGCTTTTTATTTGTTTGTTTGCTTGAGACAGGGTCTTGCTCTGTCACTCAGGCTGGAGTGCAGTGGTGCTTCTCCAGATCACTGTAGCCTTGAACTTCCGAGCTCAAGTGATCTTCCTCCCTCAGCTCCCCTCATAACTAGGACTACAGGTACGTGCCACCAGCCCCGACTAATTATCTTTTTAATTTTTTTTTTATAAAGACTGGGTCTCACTATGTTGCACAGGATTGTTTAAAACTCCTGGCCTCAAGAAATCCTCCTGCCTTGGCCTCCCAAAGTGCTGGAATTACATGCATGAATCACATGCCTGACCTATTTAAGTCTTCTTCATATGCCCTTAACAACATTGGTGGTGGTTGTTGTTGGGGTTTTTTTTGGTTTTTGTTTTTGCTTTTTTTATTTTTTAAATTACTGAGTAATTCTGCAAAGACTACGTTATTTTTTACACGTGATCATTTACATCTATGCTCAGTAGCTTAGTGGACTGTAAATTATTGGACAGAAATTTGGTTAAATGTGTAGAACCAATATTCTCCTAATCTTTGCTGAGGTGCTTTGTGTGTGTCTTCAAGCTTGTCTTCAACACTCAATTAAATGTTTGACAATTCTGCCTTAGCCCTCATTTCCTGCTTATATGAAGACTCAAGGTAAGCCAGAGGTGAGAGCTTATTGTTTTCCTAGGTCTGTTATAAGCATGGACAGAGAGCCTTGGGCATGTACTCAGTTCTGTGCATGCATGTGGCCATATAGATTCCCAGGAATACATCAGAGTTTTCCAAAATTTATATAGACATCTCATCCGCCAGATTTTACTTTTTAGCCTTTTAGTTAGTCTACTGTTTGCTCCAACTGTTATCTATATCATCAGCAAGGTGCAAAGTTAAACAATTGCCTCTCTCTCTCTCTATATATATATATATACATATATGTGTGTGTGTGTGTATATATATATACACACACACACACACACATACATATACACTTTTTTTTTTTTTTTTTACAAGTGCCCCTGGAAGAAACATCTTTTTGTACTGGGTTACTTCCAAATCAAAGCAAATAATGACAGTTTTGCAAATGAGATCTTCCAGGGACCCAACAGACAATTAAAATAATAGCAGTCCTATTGTATGTAATTGAACCTTGTTTTGCCACCTCACATGGTTGCCAGCATAAGGATTTTCACCATGTTTGCAGGTTGCTGATTTTTAAGCCTACTACAGAAACAGTAAGTGGAATGAAAATAGGATAAGCTAAAATACCACAAATCTCACAGTTCTTACCAAGATTCTGCAATTTCTCTTGAGGAAATTCTCCCTCTATTATAAAAAATCTTTGATTAAATTTAATAGCTCTGAAAACATTGTTTCTGACAATTTTGCTAGTTTTCACATTGATTTTATTGATCACAGAATTCTAGAGCCTCTTACTTCACCATTTTCACTGACATCACCATCTGGTCCAGTATACTTACCAAGTAAAATATAGAATTTCAAAAATACCCACCCAAAGGAATGCACAATAACTCTGACACGAAAGATTTGAGCTTTGATTATTTATATTAGAGTTGTAGAATATCCTTAGACTCGACAATTCCTCACCTTGTGGACAGCATGGATATGGGATATTGTCATGAATGTTTTTCTGTCTTGAAATAAGACAAATTATCTCACTTTCTAACTGAGAATATACCCATTGTTATTTTTGTCTGCCACGAATTTATGAACCTTAAGCTTTGAGTTGGATGTAGAAGAGGAGCTTTTCCCCATAGTATGCATAATAATCCAGATAATGTACAAAATTATACATTTTCAAGAACCTATCAAAAGACAACATAAGACAATTAATTTATACATGTAGTCAGGTTTATTCTATTACTGGCGCATTTACATTTTGAAATATCACTTTATTAACATTTTAAAAGAAATCTGAGAAGTGAAAACTCTGGATTTAAGTTTTTGTCTAACGTCACAAATCACATAAACTTTCTGGGTTTCAGTTTATATTTAACATAATACAAAATAAACATTTGGACTGCCAAATTCTATTAATTTAAAGATGTAATTGTACTTATTTTAACTAAGTTATTTAAGCAACACTTCAGCTTTCCAACTTCAAACATTTCATTTAAGAGGATTTGCTAGAAGCATGTACTTAGAAATAAACATGTAATGTGAATTCTTGAATTCTTACTCATATGAATTAATAAACCCTTATTATAAGGCATGGAGACTCATGAAGCAGCCATATAATAAAACCCTAGACTCAATAAGATATCAATTTCACTTATACAATGTGTGTTTCTGAGAAATAGTACACTGTTGAAAATCTTGCATTCAGCATATCTAAAAGTTGACTGCATGTTTCAATCATAAGTAAATTAAGAAAATAATTTTAAGTTTCCTATATTGTCAGGAATATAGCCCAGGACTTTTTTGTCAGTAATTTGTTTAGTTTACTATAATATGTAAATCTCAGATGTTTAAAACCTATATTTGAATGTCTTTAAGTCAAAATTTTAAGCCCAGATTCAACAAGAATAAATATTGTTATTAACACAAATGCTCTTATTTAATTATTTGTTTATTTATTTATTTTTAATTGAAAAATAATCATGTGTATATTTACAGGGCAAAATGTGGTGTTTTGATCTATGTACACATTGTAGAAAGATTCAGTCAAGCTAATTACATATCCATCACCTCTTAGAAATATATCATTTTAGTAATTTACATATCCATCCACCCTTAGAAATATATCATTTTTTTTTTCTTTTATTGTAATTATTATTATTATTATTATTATTATACTTTAGGTTTTATGGTACATGTGCCCAATGTGCAGTAAGTTACATATGTATATAACATTGGGAGATATACCTAATGCTAGATGACGAGTTGGTGGGTGCAGTGCACCAGCATGGCACATGTATACAGAAATATATCATTTTAGTAATTTAAAAATATATAATACATTATTACTAACTGTGTTCAACATGCAGAGGAATAAATCATTAAAACTTTTTCTTCCAGTCTGACTGAAACCTTGTAGTCTTTGACTAATACTCTCTTTTTATGACTTTTTAAAAATGTATTTTATCCACTTATTAGTATTTATATAAAAGAATGTTCAAATTACTTCAGAAATCATATGAGGAATAGCCACAGTTTTGTAGTGAAAATTCTGTTTGGAAAAAAGTAATAAATAGATCTAAAATCAGCTTAATTTGAGTCCAATATTATTCAATACAACTGTATTAGCATAACCTTATACTATAGACAATCACTAAAATAAACAATATTAATATTGAAATGCAATATAATATGAAACTAGCAGAAATATATTTCATATAAATTTATATATAAACTCAAAAATATTTAAAAATACATATGTCACTTTGAATGATTATACATAAACCTTAATATGTGTGTATATATGTGTGTATATGTACATACATGTGTGTATATTCACTTACTATTTATATAGTATTTATTTACTATAAGTGCATATACATATAGTAGGTGAGTATATGGATAGATATAAAGATACTGATGTGTTATTTTAATCTTCAAAATCTGAATCATGGATATTTGAAAAGGTCCAAATAACAAGCTTCTATTTTTTCATTTATGTGTTTCTGTGGGGAAGGTAAAGAATTTTCATAATTTATTGGTTCATATATCTGACTTCTTTCTTTTCTGCACATGTCATGGCAAAAAGGAAAATTCAAAATTTTTATCTACTATTATGTTGAGTTCAAGAAAATATCCCAAAGTTCTCATGCATGCATCAAAATATAATCAGCTAAATTGTGTGTTTGTGTGTGTGTGTGTGTGTGTCTGTGTGTCTGTGTGTGTGCGTTGAGTGTTGTTATTATCCCTATAAGTCTTCATATGCCATGCACTAAGGTCTGGGATAGACTTCAACTGAGACATGGCATTGGTTAATGAAGGGGCTTTACTGAGGAAAGAAAACTCACAAATTGATGGTCAGTAAAGAAAGGAGTCAGGACGAAAGTCTTCCTAGTCTCTTATCATTCCATATCTTGGAGCCAGAGTAGAGGTAGATTTACGGTTTGGATCTTGATTCTAGTGAAGGGACCACTCTCCAGCCATATTGTCCCATACATTCCATATTGTTTTTGGCACAAACTAGGAAACAATTTTGCTAAGAGGTGTAAAAACTAAACTCCAAGACACCTAGCACTCTAACTATAAGATGCCAATTATTTAAAAGTTGTCTGAAAACACCAACTGATCTGTCCCTGGAGACTGGGAGCAACATTGTGATCTTAGAGCTCCACTGAGGGTGAGTGGCATAAATGATGGGGGTTAACCAAAAATCCCATGCAAGATTATCTTAGGTGCAGTTCCTGCTGGGAGGAGGGGGCATTCCCTTACTACTGATAGCTTATTTTCCAGGCAACTTAGAGTGAGCACTCTGGGTCATGTCAGACAATTCCATTTATTGAACTACTCTGAATTTGCTGCCTCTGTCAATCAAATTTAATATTTCAATTGACATAAAAAATTGAGCAATTTTTGTTTCCACTTTTCTTTTAGAACCTGACCTAGTTAAATGGTGACTGCTACTAATGTCAAAGTTATCAGATTTTTGATAAGGCTTGCGGGTCCTGCCATTTCATTTAGAGTTTATTCTGCATGGTGTGTGCAATTGTTTTGAATGACATAGTAAAGATGTTTTATTAACCCTAAGAAAGTAGAGATCAAATAAAAATCTGATTGTCAGTAAAAATTTTATGTTGAAAAGTGTCATGGCTGAAAATAACTTAGATGCGGCCGGGCACTGTGGCTCACGCCTGTAATCCCAGCACTTTGGGAGGCCGAGGTGGGCGGATCACGAGGTCAGGAGATCGAGACCATCTTGGCTAACATGTTGAAACCCCATCTCTACTAAAAATACAAAAAATTAGCCGGGCACGGTGGCGGGTGCCTGCAGTCTCAGCTACTCGGGAGGCTGAGGCAGGAGAATGGCGTGAACCCGGGAGGCAGAGCTTGCAGTGAGCCGAGATCGCGCCACTGCACTCCAGCCTGGGCGACACAGCAAGACTCCGTCTCAAAAAAAAAAAGAAAAGAAAAGAAAATAACTTAGATGCATAGAAGTATCTTTTTGGAATTACAAGATTTCCAAAAGTTCTGATTTAGTTATACTAAAATAATCCAAACAATTCGTCATATCTCTTATGCAACAATTTTTTGCAAGGGATTTCACAAATGTTTTACCTTCATAGTAATCAAGACATACTTGTTCTTAAACTTTATTGATTTTTATCAAAGAACATTGAATTAGAAATATTTGTAACTGTAGTTTAAACAAATTCAGAGGCATTTAGTAATTTACTCATAGTCCAGATAATTAACACAACTAGGCTTTCGTATTCCAATTTTGTTTCAACCTTAGCACTAACTCTCTGACTTATAATCTTGACTTGCAAGAATAACCATCTGGGGTCATTCCTTTATTTGCTATTTCATTCTTTGGTCCTATCACCACTACTCTAACTTCAGTTTATTATTTTCCCTGTCCATTTAATTCTGAGGTTTCATTGTAATTATTTCCCTGGTGAACATATGTATGTGCCTTTCATCTTTATGGTGATATCTGCCATTTCTATAGTTGTCTGCATATTTTTTAATTGAAGTTTTCTGGAGAACTAGACCTCCACACATAAAGTCCTTGTGAAAAATCTTTCAGTACAAGTCTTGCCCTATTCACCCAGTTATTGGCAGTTAATAGAGACTGACCAAACACAATGTTCGTGCACATACAGGGTTTTATTAAGGGTAATGGGAACAATGGAGGAAATAGAGCACTCACATGGGGATTGGCATGAATGCAGGGAAAAAGGGAATATTTCAAACTTTTAGAGTTTTCAGGAGGTTATACATCTGGGTTTAGTGAATATGGTCTCTACTAGGTGTTTAAGATCCTCCAGAAATGAAATAGATGGAAAAAGTGATAAATTTCAATTGTAATTCTGATTTATCTGAGGAAGGATAAAACATCGCACCTTAAACCTCCATTACATTAATAAGACTTAAGTCCTGTCTCTTGAAATTGAACTTTCCTGCTTTGATTATCCCACTACGTGGAGGTTCTAACACTAGGTCCTTGCGCATAGCTTTGATTTTAAAATTCTGAAGACAGCTAGCTGAAGGTGAGTTATCTTGGGTGGTAGGTGAAGGAAAATATAGCCCAATTACACTAAAGGGTCTTTCAACTCATTTCAATATTGTAAGCATCGATATCCAAAGTCGTTAAAATTTTATAGCAGAATAGAGCCACTTGGTGAGCACTTACATTGCTTTTCCTCAATAAAAATAATAGACATGGTGAGAAACAAATGGGAGAAATCTAGAAGAGCTCTGAAAAACAGAAAACGGCAACACTTTAAAAAATAATTGGGTGAGCCATGATCATGCCTTTACACTCCAGCCTGGGGGACAGAGCAAGACTCTGTCTCAAACATAAATAAATAAAAATTGTATAAAATTTTGAAACTCTGTGAAGTGCAGAGTAGAGCAATCATAATAGAATATGTAATAACCAAGGACTGGCAAATCACAGAGCTGTTGCAAAGATAAGATCAGTCTTCACCATGAGACCCCAGAGTGCCTTACTGCAAAGAATCAATAATTATAGGAAATGTGGTTGAGAAACAGGCCAGTCCTTGAAGTAATTATTTAAAGCAAAAACTTCAGTTCATTTGGGCTATACATAGTGACCTTGCTCAAAATGTTAATTAAAGATCTTGTTAGGTTCTTTGAGTTAAAGTTAATGATTAAACATTCTCTAAGCAAAATAATGATGTGCCCAGGAAAATAAGACTTTAATAAAATATTAAAGTTAGGCAGAAATCATAGTGAGAGTAACTGTGGAATACAGTACAAAGACATATTTTTTTAAATCCTGAAAGTAATGGATGTTTCAACCAGAAATTTAAAATAGTTGAAAATATTCTTTAACTTTCATGTTTATACCTATAGTTTTGTGTATTACCTACCTCTTAATTGTTCATTTTATTTAGATAAAAGCCAATCTGGCAAAATTATTTGCCCCATAATTTAAACCCTACTTTAAGAAAATTATTTGTACACACAAAAATGTGCACATTATTGAAGAAATCTATGACAGTCACTTATTCTATTTGCTCTAAAATTTGATTTATAGTAAGGAGATAAAACAAAACAAGATCAGCCACTTTTTAATTTTAAAAAACTCAAAAATGAATTATCTATTTATTTATTGATTGATTTTTATTTATTATTTTTTTGAGACCTTCTAAAAAGTTATTCTTTATTAAAGTTCTTTGTACCTTCTGAACTGACTATTAGGAGGAAATATGGCTTTTGGTGGCTGAACACTTTCTCAGCCTCCTTTTTGTCCCAAGGGTCATTTTAAGTCTGAAAGGGACAGACACATTGTGTTCTAAGTTGGTGATTATTTTGCAGTGAAATTATGTCAAAAGCAAAGAACAGCGTTTTTCTTTTCTGCTTTATTCTTACCAATGTGTTGTATGTCACATTTTCAGGATTTGTTATTAATGTTTGTTTTTGTTTTTTGTAGCCATGTTCATAGGTTTCTCTCTCTCTCTCTCTCTTTTTTTTTTTTTTTTTTTTCTTTTGCTAATAGCCTCCAAGGATGAATCAATCTCTCTCTCTCTCTCTCTTTCTTTCTCTCTGTGTGTCTCTCTCTCCCACCCACTATTTTCTACCCCTCCTGTCTCTCCTTAAAGGGAAGTGATTTAAGCCTAGAAGGCTTCTGTGGAATCACAAAACACTTAGCAAATTTGCTTTGAGTCTTCAGTTCAATTAAAGGGCTTTGCTTGGTAATGATTGAATCTCTTTTCTTGGTTTCTGGTTATGGATGTGACAGCCATACCCCACTATTTTATCTTAGCTGCAAGCTGAGTTTTAATCTGCCTTGTTGATGAAAGACTTTGCTAATTGGATGACTGTTTGGGATTGAGAAGCAATAATTTATTCATGCCATACAAATTACTAAATTTGTGAAGTACTTCTATTTCTTTCCATTTCTAATAGCAAATTAGCTAACCATTTCACAACCTTATCTTTCTTATAATACCTTTTCAAACACAGACAAGTGGAGCCAACCCATAATAGTAAAATTCAGTTTTTTAAATATCTTATCTGAGTACTACATATTTTGCTTCCTTATGGTGGAAATCATGTGTCCTCTTATAATAATTTTCTTTTTTCCAACAAATTTCTCATCTGAAAGTGACTCATATTTTATGATTGTTCTTATAGATGCTTCCTGACTCTAGGTAGCAATTTTTATATTATTTACAGGAAATTGATGATGCTACATACTCAAATATTTGATGGTTTAAAACAACAATGGATAATTTACAGCTCATAGTTATGACCCTGTAGGGCTGATTGAGGGAATGGGGAAATTTTCATTGTAGACCTTCATAGTTTACATCAGTATCATAGGAACTATCATAAACATTGCTGGTTGCCATGACAGAAGAAAATAGAGACTTCTGGATAACACAATACCAGCATTCACCTGGTAGCAATGTGAAATTTCTGCTCACATATTATTGAATAGAACTTATCATATGGGCCTTCCAAACAAAAATATACTAGAAAGAGCTACCTGTTTGGAAGCAGAAGAGTCAGCAGGACTACATAATTAATCTGAGAAGCATTAATGATTATCGCTTAATGATAATTAAGTGTCTCTTAAAAGTAAGCAAAGATACAAAGCATGCTAATTATGTAGGCTGAAAAGTAATAAAATATATACTATAGAAACAGAAAATAAAACTGTAAAAGAAAATATATAGAATAAAAGAAAGCTTGTAACTTAGACACCAAAATTTGTAAGTTATAGTATATTATCATTAATGATATATCTGTGTAGTTTAATACGATTCTAAAATTGAATTATTTTAAAAAGAGAAATATGCTTAACATACAATCTTAAATTATCTATCCAAAATTGAATTAGCATGTAATGACAAAATATAAGACAAACTAGAGGGAAACATTTGTGAATAAAAATAATAAGTATTTTTTAAAACTTTTAAATCCCAGAAACAGACAAGAAGAAATTGTTAATATCAATGTGGATGTGTGTGCATTTGTACACATATGTGTAAATAAACTGCTTTAATATTTATTACATGTTAATAGACGCAAGATATAGATATAAGCAAAAAAAATTAAAATGGTGATAAATAGCACATAGAAAAATGGTAAAAAAAAAATATAAATGTAGAATTCTCCGCTTCACTTTCTTCCCCATAGAGCTATCAGAAAGAGAGACAGGTCATGACAGCTCAGATACCATGATTTACTCTATATTTGACCCAGATTCAAATCCAGAAATGTGGTTGTGGCCTGTGTGAAGTCTGCTCCCTCCTCTGCCCTTCCTTCTTACTCCTTCTCCCTACCCTTCTGTCTTCCTCCATTAGCTCCACCAACCCTCCCGCTGTGCTGTTCTAGGAATATATTTTCATCACAGAGACTTTGCAGCTGCTCCTCCCCTAAATACTTACTGTTTTACTCCAGCACTATTTTCTCTTCTACGCTAATTTTCAGATTGTCAGAAAATGTATCACATGCTCCCTTTGAAAAAAGAAAAGAAAGAAAAATTCTGTCAACGTTTCCTTACCCTGAGTTTTTTCCTTATTGTACTATCAACTTCTGATATCCCATGCATTTATTGGCTTCTTTGTTCATTTTCTCAATTCATTTGAATGCTAACTTCATTAATTCTAATACTTAAAAATAATTCTTACAGCCAGAACCATATTACATAGATACGCACCTGGCTAATATTAGAGCTCAAAAATATTTTGCAAAAAGAAGTATTAATGAATCTATCTTCTTGTCTTCTTCCTTTTCTTCCTCCCTCTATTCAGCCTCTCCAGCCTGCTTGGGTAACTTTCTCCCTTTCTTTCTTCTTTCCTTACTTTCTCTCTTTATGAATTACTATCTGAAATTACTATTAAAATACTCTTCAACAATTATTACTTTATAAAAATATCTCTATGAAGGCCTTGAATTAACTGAGGTTATTTGCTGGTTGCTAATAATAAAACTTCTGTGAAATCAAGATAACAATGCTGATAGAGTTTTATTCTGAGAGCAAGTGAGATTTTATAGAAGAGAGACTATGAGGGAAAAAAATTTTCACATACTGCACAGACATTATTATACCTATTAGTAAATCTTTATTGATTGTACTTGCTTTTGTGTTAAATCCTACACTTGGCCTGTAACCATACCTTTAAAAATTATTGTTGCACTGTTAAGCAATGTAAGCAAATTCATGAAATCATATAGGTCTATAAAATTTGCAAGACCTATATATATGAATACACACACAAATCTGACATTAGAATTACTGGTAATAATCTTTTATATTAAATAACTAAACATGTAATTATTCTTGACATTTAAATGATAGAGATATTTGTGTAATGTAAATTTACACATTAAAAAATAATAACTTCTCATGCTCCTCAGTTTAAACATACTTTAAAGGTAGAGCTCAGACTGCCCGACTGGGACCTCTTCCTATTAAGGTTGCTGCAATATTGCAGGCTTCTTGGTGTTTATGATGAAGCTTTATGTAAGTGGGCTCACTGGTGTAAGCGTTTTTTTTTTCGCTCTTTAGCCTTCCCTAATTTTTTCTTGCAACCTTGGCCTGATGCTTGTTAGTAAGTATTTTGTGAAGCCAAGGCCACTAGCTTAACAAAGGATGTCTGAGAAAAAGAATGTGACACTGGATCTCTAAATCTAATACCATCAAAAATGCTAAAAACTGCTCCAGACTACCATACTATGAATTTCTTGTTAGATGAGAAATTGTTTTATTCATAAGCCATCACATTATTCATCCTTAGTTTTGTGGTTTGGGGTTTTTACAAAAAAACACAGTTTTTTAAATCACTATTCCCTCTTCTTTAAGTTTGTTTTTAAAAGAGAACTAAAAAAGCTAATGAACTGAAAAAGTTTTTTAAAAAAGAGAACTAGAAATGCTAAAGAGCTAAGAGTTAAAAGAAACTTTCATTTCTACAAATTAAAATTATATTTCTTCTTCAATGTTTACCTGGATATTAAAAAAGTACTTACCATTAATTATATAACCTTCTCTATAGAGTGTCTCAGCGTTATGGAAAGTAAAGTTTCAATTCAAAGTCTGCCCAAAATATAAAATGTCAACCCAAGCCTTATTTAAACACTTATTATGCATGACAATGTGTCCTCTCATATAAAAAATATGTCACTTCTCAACCTAAAAAGTTAATTTAAACTCATTTAACATCACTTTTATTAGTGTTAAAAATGTCTTAAAACGGCAACGTATATATATTAGTCTGTTCTCATGTTCCTAATAAAATACATGCATGAGATTTGGTAATTTATAAAGGAAAGTGGTTTAACTGACTCACAGTTCAGCGTGGCTGGGCAGACCACAGGAAACTTACAGTCAGGGTGGAAGGGGAAGCAAATATGTCCTTCTTCACACGGCAGCAGCAAGAAGTACAGTGTGAAGGGGGAGAAGAGCTCCTTATAAAACCATTAGATTTTGTGAGAACTCACTCACCATCACGAGAACAGCATGGAGGTAACCGCCCCCATGATTCAATTACCTCCTACCAGGTCCCTCCACCACATGTGGGGATGATGAGAACTACAATTCAAGATGAGATGTAGGTGGGGATAGAGCTAAACCATATCGGTATATATGTTTAAAAATAACCTCAAATCTCAAAAACACTAGCTAGAGATTTTAAGTATTTTGTGTAGTACCTAATAGTTGGCATGCACTCAAATCAATTTACTTTCCAAGAGCACACATTTTTATCACTCATAAAGATTAATGCCAGGCCATGATTAAAATGAAGTGTACAGCCCTGGAAGTTCACAGAATTTAACACACAACTCAGGGACAAGTCAATACTAATCAAGAGATATAGAAGCATCATATAATGCTAGTGCCAAAAGAAACCTGGTAAACACAGATCAGATATAGAGGAATTTGCTGTTATGATTGCATTTGACAGACTACAGTCAAAAAGCTAAAGTCAATGATGTGATAATCAAGTTATATATATGTATATTTAGTTTATATATATGTATACACTTAGGTTACATACATATACACACATATATAATATTTGATATGTGTGTATATATATATATAACCTAAATGAATATATTTTAAAAATTATTCTAGAACTTGACTATCTCAGAAAGCCAAGAAAAGAAAGGACAGCAAGAAAGAAAGGAAAGAGAGAAAAAGAAAAAGAATAATATATTTGTCTTATTTTCAGCAATATATACATTAAATGAATAAAATTATAATGTAATTTTAGGCAATATAATTTATATTCCATTTTTCTTTTCTAATTTTAACTTACAATTTACAATCTCTAAAAGCAAATAGTCTATAACATGCGTAGACATATATGTGACCATTAGCTTTCTTTAAAGATGCCATATGTAAATGAATAAATTGTGCACATTGGCTTTTATCTATAATAATCAAAATGATAGAACTGAAAACACTTTTCTAGAAGAGAAACTTAACATCTGAATCAAATGGAAAATTAAAAAGCTGCTTCTCTGTTGCTGTGGTGCTGGGATGCAATCATACAGAGTTTCCTCATCTCAGCATCTTCTATTTGTTATTGATTCTGTTCCTATAACTGAAAGAAAATAATAGCACATAGTGCAATGATTGGAAAATAGTATATATTCCAAAACATACTTGCTTTTCATGTAAAAATGTATAAATGACAACAAATAAAGGGAATATGACACTGAACCTAACATTACATCTTCTGGAATATAAATATAATAAATGTACAAATCTTTGGGGAAGGAATTGATTTCATCAAGAATGCATGCTTGATGAAAATTGTTTATATACACTGCTTTTTAATGCCAACTGGCATCATATGACTGATAACTCTTTAAATAACTCTTCAAAGACTTTTAAACTTCAAAAAGTCTTAAATCTGTAGGAAACTCTCCTACAAGTTAGTCTGTGGTATATTAAGAAATAATTTAGCTTTTGTCCCTAGGTTCCTGGCACAAACTTCCTAAAACCCTTGGAATTTCCTGAGTAATAGGAGTGTCTGTGGTTATTCTTAACTAGCACCATTTAATCACACCTAAGTTTATGCTAATGAAATGAATTAAGTTAGGGCCCCATGATAGCCTCAGCATAGGACTGCTCACCAGAAAGACCAAGTGGTGAGAGGGTTGGAAAGTTCAGCCTCACTTACTGACCTCCAGGAGAAGGGTGGTGTGCAAAAGAGGAAAGCTCTATAAAAATTTTTGAACTATGATACTTGCTGAGCTTCCAGGTCACTGAGTACATCCATCTGCTGGGAGGGTGGTGCACCCCACCTCTACAGCAACAGAAGCTGTTGCTCCATGTGCTGGGAGGGGGTGCACCCCACCTCTACAGCAACAGAAGCTGTTGTGCTCAGGACCCTACTGACCTCATCATATGTACCTCCACAACTGGCTGTGCATCTGCATCTTTTATCATATCCTTTTTAATCAACACGTAAATGATAAGTAAAGTGTTTTCTTCAGTTCTGTGAGCCATTCTAGCAAATTATAAAAGCTTATAAGAGAGTTGTGGGAGCCCCTGGTCAGAACTACAGAAGGCCTGGACTTCCAATTGTCATCTGAAGTGGGGAAAGTCTTGTTAAGACTGAATCCTTAACTTCTGGGATCTGTTGCTAACTCCATGTATATAGTGTTGGAATTGAAGTGATTTGTGGGACACCAAGCTGGTGTTGGAGAATTGGTTGGTGTGGGAAAAACTTGCATATCTGTTGTCAGAAGTGTTCTGTGTTGAATGTGAATATAGAGGAAAAATAATTTGATTTTTCCTTTAAATAACGTATCAAATTCCCTTTCTGATATGTACTTATCATAATCTGTAAAGATGACTGTATCATGGAAAGGACTGATTGATCATCAGAAAAATGATAAAAAGAAATATATTGACAATTGATACAGAAAAAAAGTAAAGATGAATAAGATATTCAGATTTGGAAAGGAAAATATCAAAGATGATAATACAAAAATGAACTGTCATCGAAACTTGGCTTTCAAAATTAAACAATTAAAAACAATAGAGCTATGTTAGAAATTTTGACAGAACACAACTGACCTACTAATTTTAATCCATGAAAATAGTTATCTAAGATATTAGCATCCAATATTTTGAATATTTACTACATGTCAAGCACTGTAACTGACATTTGTAACATTTTTACTGTTCCTACAAGTAGCTCAATGAGTTGTGTCTTTTTTTTCTATTTTAACTGTGAAAATAGAAAAAAAAGACAAAATATCAATGCATAAGGAAAATTCAAAGGAAAGAAAAAATATCAATGCTTAAAATGTTTATGAAACTTTGCCCAAAGCATCTTAGTTTGGAATTGATGAATCTGGTATTTGAATCCTGTCCTAAGTGAATATAAACACAGCTTTTACAACCACTGTCAGTTGTAGGCAGAATGTCTTTAAAAGGACTACAAGTTGTTCTCATAACTGGAAATTTGAAAACGATACTAAACCTATGCTATTAGAAAACATTTAAATATCTACTACCTCCGAAGAAAAGGTAAACAAACTAATGGCTTTTTAAATGAGAATAACGTTCAATTTGTTGGATTATGTTTCCATATAACAAATATAAACATTTATTTATGGTTTTCCCATAGCAAAATAAAAATGAAAATCTGTAATTTCCTTATATTGCTTCTGAAATTCACAAAAGTATACGAGAAAGTTTGCTGTACTTCCACTACGAATTACAGAGTTTCCACAGATGCATTTTATTATCCCCACTTTATGCATAGGGAAAATGAAACGCAGAGAGCACAGGTATCTCTTCCCCACACAATTATTAAAAGCAGTCAAGCTATCTTTTGAATTCATGCAGTCTGACTCCAGAGCTCAAGCTCCAACCAGACTAAGAAAAGACAGAAAATAGTAAAACTCAGACACATAGTGTTTAAAAATATTCTTTTCAAAGAGTGAATCAATATTAGTAAGTAAAATAGTTATGAAAGTTTAATTCTCTTATTACAAATAGAAATATTTGGTATTGAAACATAGAAAAAATCTGGTTATGAAAGTTATACCTAATATGGATGGAGACAGGTGGATTTAATTTGAGGGCATGGAATGCTTTCAAGCTTGTTTCACCTAGATTTGTATTAATAGCAATGAAATTAAGGAAATAAGGCAGGAAAAACGAAAGTGACAACCACAGAAGCTATTTTCAGAAATAGTTTTTATGATTTGAGGAACCACTGCCACTGAGCTTTCTGGGCTCTGTCCTCAGCACACATTTTTTTTGTCCATTCTTCTAGAGAAATATTTATCTGATAAAAATTAGCATGTATCTATCGTTTACTCCCTAGTTTGGAGAGTACATAGATAGATAGAAGCCATAGTATATAATTTAGAGAACACACAAGTACTCAGAAGTAGCTGTGTTTCAATGTGCCGTGGCACGCAGCCTTCAAACTGCTCAAAAACTGATGAAGTGATAAGTGTGAAAGAGTACATGCAGTTGTGACTAAAGCACAGTTGTTTAATTTAAGTGACATGGCCACTCATCTATGCTAACACCTCTCTGTCTGGAGAGGAGAGAGAAGGGGAGAGGAGAGACAGACAGAGAGAGAGAGAGAGAGAGAGAGAGAGATTACTTAACCCATCCAATCAGATCTCTGACTAGAACATCAGAGTTTCCAAGGTTGAAATTTCAATCTATTTAGAGCTTTCCTACGCTTTTTTTTTTTTATTTTTTTGGGTCTGGGCTTTTAGTGTAGCCGTCACTTGAATAATGTACATTTTACCTGTTAAGTAACTTATCATTAAAATAAATTCTGGACCTGATCCTCTGCCCTCTGATTGCAGGGGATGACAGTCACGGAAGCTCTAGCTCTTTTACACTTCACTTTCAATTATTGTTGAATAAGATCTCATTGTTTTTCTCCAGTATGTAAATTTACCCCAGCAGCAATTGTACAATTCCATAATCCTTACAACTACTACTTTGCAAAAATTTGTTTTTTCGAATCAAATGCTTGGATTATGCTAACTGTCAATGTATTCCCTTCCTCTGATGTCCCAATAAAAAAATTGTACCATGACAACATACCTGGAACTTTTCATGATCTATCTACCATTGATACAGCCAGCCAGTAGGTGTCCCAGTTCCCAAACTCCATTCTTTAGACTGCTTCCTCAAACTACTCCTGGCAACAATTGTCTTGGATCTGAGTCTCCGAGATGATTTGCCTCCAGAAAGTTTATTGGGTAGTTCCTTGATATTAGAAAATGATAGTCATTGATGGGAGTAGAATTGGACAGAGGGAGAAAACTACAATGCAGTTGCAGCAGTCCTGGCTTGAGGCAGCTAGGCTGGGCCTGTATAAACCTGTATTGACCCATTGTTACATGTTGGCAGCCCTGGAGAAGGATGACATCATGTGAAGCAGCTCTTTCTTTTTGACTCTCAGACTAAGCTGAGAGCATATTCACCATAACTCCAGAACTTTTGTGAATGAGTGTCTCATCCCTGAAAGTGTGAAAGGTCATGCAGCAGAAGTATATAGTAATTATGTACAAGTAATTTTAACTTCCAGAACTATTTTACAACTTCATATTGGTCCAAAGTAAGAGGTTTTCTTCCTGGTTTTTTTTGTGCATAATTTTATTTGTGGTGCTTGCGTGTGTGTGTGGGGGGGTGTGTAAAGATGGTCCTTGCCATACAATGGTTCTATTTCCTATTTTTTAACTTTACAATGGAGTGAAAGTGATGTGCATTCAGTGGAAACTGTGCTTTGAGTACCCAAACTACCAGTTTGTTTCTCACGTTCAGTACAGTATTTAATAAATTTCATGAAGAGTCAACATTTTATTATGAAATAGGCTTTGTATTAGACGGTTTTGCCCAACTCAGGGCTAAGGAAAGTATTCTGAACATGCTTATGGCAAGGCAGGCTAAGCTATTATGTTCTGTAGGTTAGGTGTATTAAATGCATTTTCAACTTACAATACTTTCAACTTATCAACATGTAATCCCATTGTAGGTAGAGTGTGTATGTTTAGGACATGTACATATACACTTACAAAACACAATTCATCTATAGCCATCCATGTAGTTCAAAGAATACATTCTGCTTTCATTGGGAAGATGTCTACCTAAGACCTCAAATATGAAGGAATCTAGTCCAAGGAATGAGGCATCAAGCTAGCAATGCAAATATGGGAAGAGAGTGACTTGCAGAGGGGAGGAGGTGAGGCAGTGGCTGAGTCTTTGGCTGCAACTCCCATCAAAGACTGCAATAAGCTGGCTGCACGTCAACTCCCCTGGTGTGAGGAGGCCAGCTCTCCCTGTGAAGCCTGCCAGGTAAAGCCTTTGTTATTGCCTGTGGTCAGGCCTCAAAAATCAAAAATAGATTTTTAACCTGGAGGCAGACTCTTCACTTGATATTGGAGCTTGTATATTTCTCAATAAGTTTTATTTAATAATGTCAGAGCAGCTTCCTTAAACCATGGTTCATTGCCATTCACTGAAATGCAACTCAATATTTAATTCCAAATGCATCATATATTCCAGAGAGAATAACACCTACTGCCTGCACTTTGAAACCAATTTCAATAATTTATTGAGTTTTCTATTTCCCAGCTGAAGAAAGCAAAAATGACTAGCAAAAAGAAAAGAAAATAGTTTATAGAATTAAAGGAAGAGCTTAGTCACAAGAATTTTACATATTTTGTGGAAATAGAAGATCTCGGATTTCAGCAACAGAAACTTCATTTTGTTTTTCTAAGAAGCGAAGGGTATGATTTACCACCTTTGTGCCTGAAGTTCCAGCAGAGATTATTATATTAGTCTGGATTGTGTCATATGATGTAAGAAGTGTAGCTGTAGGTCTGTGTCTTTAGGGATTAATGTTTCCCACCCTAAAGTTTATTATGAACAATGCTGGAACCAATACATCTGGGCAAACAAAGAATGGTGAATTCCACAATTCTCACATTTGAATCACTACCCATGATCTCTGATAATGGATATTTATATATTTGTTTGCTGTACAGTCTGGGCAAGTATACATTTCTGATTTCCCCTTGCAACCTCTCTCACCCATTTTCACCATAGTCTTTCTGGAATCACTAAAAAATGTAATGTTATGTCATGTAATCTAAACAAGAAACACATGAATGATTTATAAATATCCACAATCTTACTGATAAAATTTAAACAATCCCATGATGTTGATTTTTTTCTTAGATTATCCCCAGTATAAAATATTTTGCCTCCATCCCAAACACTTTGTTCATTATATTATTCCAGGACAATTGTAATATGCTTACAGCAATATCCGTATCTTCCCCTGATGACATAATGGTACTTGTGGAATGAAGAATTGAATAACTCAGGCCAGACGCAGTAGTTCATGCCTGTAATTCCAGCACTTTGGGAGGCTGAGCTGGGTAAATCACTTTGAGCCCAGGAGTTCAAGACCAGCCTGTGCAACATGGCAAAACCTATCTCTACTAAAAACACAAAAACTAGCTGGCTATGGTGGTGCATGCCTGTAGTCTCAGCTACTCTGGAGACTGAGGTGGGAGGATAGTTTGAGCCTGAAGAAAGAGGTTGGAGTAAGCCAAGATTGTGCCACTGCAAAACTCCAGCCTGGTGACAGAGCCAGACCCTGTATAAAATTTTAAAGAAGAAAGATTGAGTAACTCATTCCTAAATGTTTGCTCTAAAAATACAAAACCTTTGGTCATGGTCATTCACATGCCATTAATAATATCTCAATTTTCTAGTAGTACTGTTATACTTCTGTCTACGTATTCACTACTAATCACATCAAACTGCTTGCCTTTAAAAAATATATCATCTAACCAAGGTGAATTTGAATATGTAGATTAAATCCACTCACACAATCATTTACTGGCATAATTTTAGAATATTTTTCTGGCATCTCATTTTTGTGTATTTTTGTTTGCTTTGTTCTTTTTCAATTTTTTTTCATTTATTAGGTTTTTGCCAGAGTTGGGAACATTCTATTTTTATTCTTCTAATTGGCAATTAACTTATTGTTAACGATTTGAAGTATTTATTTTCTTCAATATTTCCATCCACAATTTCACTCAAACATGCAAACTTCATCTACTTTTATTTCTTCTATATGAAATTTTTAATTACATGTATTTATGTACATGCATTTAGTTATGTGTGTATGTGTGTGTGCATGTGTGTATGACATATACTGTATATAATTTTCTCATTTTAGACTGCTTTTAGAATATAAGTAAATTTGAGTCATCTTTTAGAAATATCAGTTTCTTCCAGTATTTATCTTTTTACTTAAGTACTCTTTATACAAATATTTTTTAAAATATTGGTTGTTATATTGCTACTTTCTAAAACAATGTATGTTAGTCATTACCTGCATTTCATACTCTTATTTAAATGATGACTTGATAATATTCAATTTTTATATCACAGTTGTTTTCCATAGAAACCTGAAAACTTCATTCTTGTCATGTCTCTCTTGCCTTTCAAAACCCCATTGTTTGCATTCTTAGTATTATTAAATAGAAGCATATTTTACTCTGCATATTCTGTCATCAGCAACTCCACTTGGTTCTGGCTCCAGATAGGAAGCAATTTTTACCAAAGCCAACTTAATCACACTGCTTCAAATGACCGTTAAGACTTTCCTAGAATTCTATGAAGTCATTGATTTTATGCCTTCAATTTTCCCCGTCAACCACACTTCCCAATAAGTGAGATTAGTAAATGAAATTCAGACTGTAGTGTTACCTTCCTTAAAACATTCTAATATCTTCTCATTGATCATAGAATTATCCGTGACCATGACTTCTAAGGCCTCCTAAGATCTGACCTCAGTCCACGTGTCCGTCACATCTAATTGTTTTTTCCTTGAAGACGATGTTTCAGCTTTTCTGCCTATTTTGCAGAAGATGGAATAATTTTGTGTGTAGGGAGAGGGGAATGTGGGGATAATATCTCTTTTCTTTTTTTTTTGTTATGCATTTCTAATGACTGAATATTATTCAACTATCTGCCCTATGTTGAATCCTTAGAGAAGATGTGCCTTTCAATTGAGAACTACCTAAAGTGATGTAAAGGCCAGTCACATTCTACTTAGTTATAATATGGTCCATGCCTTTTTCTGCTTGTGTATTAGCTTACCTACTTGGAATATAAGCTTTATGAACATCAAGACCTTCTTTACTGTATACTACTATCTCTCTAAATAGATACACATAGAAATATAATCTATTTAAATTAAAATAGACATAAACACTGTTTGCTATTTTAAACTTTTTTATTTTTTATAAAAATATTAGTGACAAATATATAATGTCATTTCAAATACAGAAATAAAAGCCTGGCTTGTATTTTTGAGTACACTTTGACTATATCCCTATTTGGCTGTTAACTTTATGAAACTTGTGAATTATCTGCCATTGTCATAAAAATATTGCCCAAATAAGGTTGATTTAAATATCAATGATCCTGAAACCTTATTGTGAGAATTAAAATTAAATTATCAAAATACTTATTAAAATTAAACTATATTTTTTTATAATAGTTATACAAAGTATTTACTCCCTAGTGATTTCAGCCTGAAGAATTGCATACCTTTTAATTATGTATTAATCTTATTACTTTAAATTCAACTAGAAGTCTGGTCATGCTACATCTGGTAATTTTAAGTAATCACTTAAGAAGAAATAAAAAGTTTAAAATCAAAACAGATTCATGTGTATGAGTTTGGGAAGATTTTTTATTTTATATCTATAAATCAGAAGCTTTGTAGGATACTTCAAAATGAAATAAGACTTGTTGCTTTTGCAAAATAAAGTTAATTAAACATTTCTATCAAACTAATACACTTTTTTGAGATTCAAGAGCTTAAAGGTTTTTAAGAGAATAGCTACTTTGAAGTTAATGGTAAACCAAGTAGACCAACACAGCTGTTTTGAACCATTCACCCCTTGAGAAATTACAAAGCTCTTAGTTTTTTTATTTAAATCATTCACGTAGGGTTTTAAAGTAACAAATTTAGAGTATTTAAAACTTTTATTTTAGTGTACAAATATTACATTGAGCACATACAAATCCATTTATTGTTTTGATTTTATCCAAGATGAAGATTACATAAATGACATGAAGCAGGAGCATATGATTTTCAATAGATTTGATTAAACATTTTGCCAATACTATAAATGTTCAATAAAAAAAGCATTATGCAAATTTTAGTATTTAAGCCAGGCGCAGTAGCTCGTGCCTATAATCCCAGCACTTTGGGAGGCCAAGGTGGGTGGATTAACTGAGGTCAGGGGTTTGAGACCAGCCTGGCCAACATGGTAAAATCCCATCTCTACTAAAAAATACAAAAACTAGCCAGGTGTGGTGGCATGCACCTGTAATCACAGCTACTTGGGAGGCTGAGACACAAGAATTGCTTGCACCTGGGAGGCAGAGGCTGCAGTGAGCTGAGATCGTGCCACTCTACTCCATTCTGGGCAACAGAGTGAGACTCCATTTAAAAAAGTAAAATAAAATAAAATAAATTATAGTATTGACTTCTCTTCATTTTTTAATATAAAGGAGGTCACATTAGTAACCTAAATGAGTTTTTTGTTTTTTTTCTTAGTTTAACTGTATGAAGAGAATCTTTCTTTCCCAATTAATTTATGTGAGGCAGTTTAGAGAAGTAGTACATTCATAGGATTAGGGATGAGATTTAACTGAGTTTAATCATGGTTTTCCTCTGACTAGCTTTGTACCTTCTAAGATACTATGTAAATTCACCCTGAGCCACAGCTTTTACATAAAAAATTGACAAAATTTAATTATCATAACTTCTGTAGCTCATGCAAACATTTAACACAGCTAACTGTAGACTATGTGCATGATAAAATTAGATGGAATGAGTTCTTAAGACAACTTCACTCACTTTGTCTATGACCCATTGCAAACAATTTTCCCCAAAGCAAAAGTTACATGTGTGAGTGTGTGAATATACAGGTGTGCATTATTTTTAAAATATACATTATTTTCTGAATGATTCTTATTTGAAAACAAATAAATTTAATAATTTATGGGGGGAAAGATTATAGTGATACTTTCACTGTTTTTTATTCAATGCTTTACTGTCTTCAATGTAGGGATTGAATATGAGCACATTTCCTAAAATATAGTGCCAAATGCAGCAATGTTTCATTGTTTCCATCTTTAAAACTTTGTCTCATGAATCCACATTATTCTAAATTTGTATTTAATGTTTTTCATATAGCTGGCACCGTGATATCATTTGGCAATATTATGACAACTTTAGTATGTCCTTTGACTTCAACCACCTAGAGAGACAGAGATGAGCAAAATAAAATTATTATTAAATATGGTAAGAATCAGGAGTGGCTTCTCAGAAGAGGTGACTCTGAGAAAAATCCTGTAGTAACACAAAATTGGGAAAATAAGTACGTTTCTGATCATCTTAGAGAACAAAGAGAGTAAAGCTTTCCTTAAATCTCAAAAGTTAGAGAGTGTAGCAATCATTGAGAAAACATATAATGTAAGTGTGATCGTTAATACTGATTGGCTTGAAGGATACAAGGTATTGATCCTGGGTGTGTCCGTGAGAGTGTTGCCAAAGGCAATTAGCTTTTGAATCAGTGGGCTGGGAAAGGCAGACCTACCCTTAATTTGGGTGGGTACAATCTGATCTGCTGCCATCATGGCTAGAATATAAGCAGGCAGAAAAATGTGAAAAGAGAGACTGGCCTAGCCTCCCAGCCTACATCTTTCTCCTGTACTGGATGCTTCCTGCTCTCAAATACACACACACACACACACACACACACACACACACACACATACATATATATTTATATATATAGAATATATAAATATATTTATATATAAATGGAATATATATCTATATAATCCATTATTTCTGTCCCTCTAGAGAATCCTAATACAGCAAGTTTGTGTGTGTGTGTGTGTGTGTGTGTGTGTGTGTACATATGTTTCTGAGTGGATGTTGGGAAAAGATACTAAGTATAGCAGAGGGAAGGTATTAGCTTAGATAAATATAAGAAGATAACTTGGAAAAGAAAAGTAAATATGAGTCAATTCGTCCTGTTAGTTATAAAGATATTTAAGCCATGTATAGTCATTATATAAATTATATAGAAATATACTAACAGGACATGGATCAGTGTGGGTGTTTCAGAAACCAGCCTTCTCTTCTGTTGAAAAGAATCATACCAAAGGGGTGGCTGAAAATTACTGTATGAAAGATGGATTTCATGGAAAAGCGCACTGACAATAAGTATTAATGTGGAAAAATACTCTCTGTAAATATTGAATCCAGGTGGATTAAAAATTTAAAAAGAAATATTAATTTTATTAGTATCAGGAAAAAGGAGTATTTCTCAGAAAATGTACCCAAAATACAAACCATAAAGTACATATTTATTCATTTTAAAATATTGAAATGAAAACTTCTTTATACAAATAAACACTCTAAAATAAAGTAAGAAAAGTCAGACAATCGTTAGAGAGACAATTTAAAACATATGTAATTGACAGAAAAGTAGTATTCACAATGTTTTGGATTTTTTTGTCTTCTAAAAATGTGTAAGAAATGAGAGTATGACAAGAAATGGACAAGACTTTTTTACAGGTAATAGAAAAGGCAAACAAGTGGCCAAGGAAAGCATTATAGTTTTCAATGGCATAATGAGGCAAGGAGTTCAGACTTTAAAAATGAGTTATGATATATAACATTTATTGGCAAAATTGAAATGTTTGCCAATACTAAATCTTGAAGATAACTGGGAGAAATTATCTTTGAGGGTAGGAAAATGTAGAGGTGAAGACGAAGTTTTCCCTTTGCCTTCTGAAGGTCTGCTGAAAAATCATCCAGATTAATTGGAGGAGAGAGACACAAAATATCTTATTCACATGTATGTGGGAACCTTCAGTATGAAGACACAAACATACAGAGGAAATTGTCCATTTTTGTGCTTGTATTTATCAAACTATAGATGGCCACGTAGAAATATGATAGACAAAAAGGGTATAATCCAATGTTATGAGACTGAGTGGGGAAACCCAGCAAGACCTGTCTTTCTAGATTCCTCCTGGCCTCTCTGACCATGCATTTCTGGGTATAGGACAGAATCCTTTCTGGAATGGAGTCTTACGACCTACAGTCAAACAGCGTAGGTCAGATAATTTATTTATGGTCAATTATCATAAAGAAATGTAAAAAACAGTTACAGTAATATGTTTAAGTTTTATGGCTGGCTTTGGGGAAAAGTGGTTCTGGTTTCTATGCCCTGCCTTGGGAAAGAGGAATTCTAGTTTCTATGACCTGCCTCATGGGAGAATGAGACTGAAAGACAGGAGGGCAGAAGATCAGAGAAAACTTTTGCTCTGAGACTGCTTCTGAGGGTTTCTTTTGGAGTATTGTTTCCTAAGTCTCAAGAATAACCATTTAGCAATGTCAAGTAAATTTAAAAATTCTAATTTTCTAAGACACAGCATTACCAATTGCAAACAAATGCCCTAGCAAAGATACATAAATAACTGTCTGCCGTGTGTTCTCAAATTTCCGATCAGAGCATTAAAAATCAGATAATTGATTTTTGATTCATTTAGCTTTCTTTCTAATGTAAGTATGAAAGTGACAACCTTCTAGCTTTTTACATGATGGAGCTAAAACAGGTAGTCTTTAATTTACTTGTTTGATCAGAAGGAAAATACACTTATATTCCGTAAAAATAACAATTTGAACCAATGCAGAAGTATTAACAGCTCCTTCTGTATTTCTAGCACAACACATGGTAAAACACATAAGAAATCCAGCGACCAACCCCAATCCACTACAAGTATAAAAAAGTGAGTATGTATGTACTCATTCTCACGTAGTACTTCAGAAGTTCTCTACAGCCTTATTAAGTGTGGTCAATAGTACAAAAAAATTCACATCATCTGTGAGCTTCTTAGAAATGCAGAGCATCTTTTCTAACAAATGTTTGGCCTTTTTTTTCTGACTTGTCAACCTGAAATAATCAACAGAATCAGGATTCACTTTAAAAGAGTTTATTCAAGTGAAAACCTTCAAATAGCCATTTGGGCAAAATGGACACTAAAGGAATGCAGTCAGTGCTCCAAAGTTAAAAGTTAAGGTTTTACTTAAATAGGCAGAGAACAAAGAAATTTAGAAAATTAATAGCATTTACTATACAAGGCTGGTTTATGAGTTAAAACAACTTAATTAGATACCGTTTGTTTGCTTTTCCCATACAGTTATTTTTTCAGCTTGATTTTTATTTTTTCCAATTGAAAATAGTGTGTTTAAAATTACATCTTAGACAATGTGAGGTCATAAACTCTGTGTGAGAGAGGAAAAAGAGAAGCTACTCTACAATGAAGATCAACAGTTAAAGAGGAAAGGGTATTCCCTGGTGCCCTCTCATCATTTACAGCATTCTATAAAACAATGCAGGTAAGGAAAAGACTAATCTATAATCAGAGAAACAAAGGTTACAGCTGCCTAGGTTGCAGCTGCCTGTTTTGGTGACTCAGATTCCATAATCACGTTTCCTTAAGGCTCAAAATGATTTAGTTTCAACAGTTTCAATTTTGAATTACTTATTTTCACAGACTCATGGAGTTTTAGGCCAATCCTTTCCAGCACAACCCTATCTTTCTAATAAAGCTCTATGACTTCCACTTAGCAGAGAAGACAAGTCCGTAAAAAAAATTTGAGTTGAATTCCATCTTATCCTAGCAAGTCCTCTTACTTTAGTATGATGTCTCCATAAACTAGCTTAGTAAAGCAGCCCTGGTTTGGGACCAGGATTTCTTAACTTTAATAAATTCATAAAGTACATGAATAAGACACTATTTAATCAACCAGCAATTTTCAAATACCTTCTACACTGAGTACATGTCCTGCTCAGAATATAGAGTCAATGTTCAGGAAACATCATGATTAACACTCATCAAAAAGGTATCTATACTTCACAATGTTTTTATAGCCATTTTTTTCAGTTTATCAAAGAGGAGAAACTATATCTAAAAAACTATTGCATATTGAATATCATAGAATTATATATATACTAAAAGTATTTAAAATTCATAATTTCATATACATTTACACAGTTTGAAATTAGTGCATTTTTTTATTTTTATTTTTATTTTTATTTTTTGAGACAGGCTTTCTCTGTGTCACCCAGGCTGGAGTACAGTGATGTGGTCTCAGTTCACTGCAACCTCCACCACCCAGGCTCAAGCAATCATCCCATTTTAGCCTAGCAAATAGCTGGGAGTACAGGTATGTACCACTATGTCCAGCTAATTTTATATATATATATATAAAATATATATATTATATAAACAATTATATATAATTTACATATATTATATATTATTCACATATATAATATATAATTATATATTATATATTTTATATTATACATAAAATTAGCTATTATATATAATAAACCATTACATATTTTATATAAATATTATATTTTATATAAATATTATATAGTTATATAAAATATATATAATATGTAATTTATATAAAATACATAAATTTATATAACATATGTAAATATTTTATATATTTATATAACATATGTAAATATTTTATATATTTATATAACATATGTAATTTTTATTTATATAAATATGTAAATTTTATATAAAATTTACATATTTATATAAATATGTAAATGTGTATTATATATTATATATAAATACTTTATACAAAATATATAAAATATTTATATATTACATATAAATATAATTATATATTATATATAAATATATATATAATTTATATAAATATATATATATAATTTATATATAATTATATATATATTTATATATAAATATATATATATTTATATATAAATATATATATAATTAATATATATAATTATATATAAATATATATAATTTATATATAAATATATATAAATATATAATTATATTTATATAATATATAATATATAATAATATTTATATATAATTATATAATATATAATTTATAATATATAATTATATATATAATTAGCTGGACATAAAGGTGCATACCTGGCACCTATAAATATTATATTTATAAATATATACAGTAGAGATGGAATTTCACCAAGTTTCCCAGGCTGGTCTCGAATTCCTGGACTGAAGCAATCCTCCTGCCTTGGCCTCCCAAAGTATTGGTATTAGAGGCATGAGCCACTGTGCCTAGCCCAAATTAGCGTATTTAAAATGTGTTTGAAATATTCAAAATTAACATTTATGGATGCTAATTATTAACAAAGATGGATAACAATTTATAATATTGTCAACCAGATGTCCTGGAAAGAGAAAAATTAGTAATATTATCTAAGTTTTTTTTTTAATTCTCTGTATTACTCTTTATCATAGATAATTTAGAGTCAAAGAGAATAAAACTACAATCACAGCAAATACTAGCACTTGTTGGATATTAATTATTTCTAAAAAATCTTCCAATAAATGCAGTCAGATGGTCATATATGGATCACAGAGATAAGCATCATTATCACTTTCAAACAAGTGGGGAAAATGAAAGAAACTAGTAGGCTTCTCTGCCTTGCAGGCAATTGATATTGTCCAAGAAGTTGAAAGGTATTTCTCAAATAAAGTAATGTGCTACCTAACAACATTAAAATAATCCTCAACAAATGTATAAGAACCAAAATCATAAAAACATAGTCTATGAGTATTGTCAGTTATAAATGTATATCAGTCTATCTATGCAGATGTAAATGTAGGGAAGGATTTTTTTCTGAGGAGTTATTTTGAAAATGTTAGAAAAAATGTCTAACAATGAATTTAAAAACTAGACAAATTGAAAAATATCTTACAACATTGCAAGTTTCTATAACTAACTACAGAAGAAGTATAAAACCTGAAGAGGCCAACATTTATTAAATCAATTAAACCAGTTAGTTAAAACTGTGCTCTCTTAAAAAAATGAAAAAATAGTAATAAAACAATATGTATAACTCCCAGATTGTTTTATAGGCAAAGTCTCTAAAATTTTCTAATACCAATATTTTTTATTATTCTAGAGAATAGAAAAACCCAGATAATTTGTAAGTCTAGTATGACTACAATACCAAAATACATACAATATATCAATGAATAGAATGAATGAATTAAGAAAATTGCTGATGTAAGATTTCTGGGAATTGATTAGAAAAATTCCAATGATATGCCAGTTAACTGAATAAAATATATCAATGTAAACCCACTAAAAAGTAATGGCTAGGTAGGGAAGATTTACAGACTGCAATAATGTTTTAATGTTACAAAAACCTGTTGTATTATTCTGTTCTCATGTTGCTAATAAAGACATATCTGAGACTGGGTAATTTATAAACCAAAAGAGGTTTAATGGGCTCACAGTTCCACATGGCTGAGGAGGCCTCACAATCATGGCAGAGAGCAAAGGAGGAGCGAAAGTACTTCTTACATGAAGGCAAGCAAGAGAGTTTCTGCAGGGGAGCTCCCGCTTATAAAACCATCATATCTCATGAGACATATTCACTACCATGAGAACAGTATGGGGGAAACTGCCCCCATGATTCAATTATCTCAATCTGGACCCATCCTTGACATGTGGTGATTATTACAATTAAAGGTGAAATTTGGATGAGGACACAGCCAAACCATATCATTCCACCCTGGTCCCTCCAAAATCTCATGAACTCACATTTAAAAACCAATTGTGCCTTCCCAACAGCACCCCCCAAAGTCTTGACTCATTTCAGCATTAACTCAAAAGTCCATAGTCCAAAGTCTCATCTGAGATAAGGCAAGTCCCTTCTGCCTATGAGCTGGTAAAATCAAAAACAAGTTAGTTACTTCCTAGTTACAGTGTGGGTAAAGGCATTTAACAAATACACTCATTCTAAATGGGAGAAATTGGCCAAAACAAAGGGGCCACAGGCCCCATGCAAGTCAAAAATCCAATAGGGCAGTCATTAAACATTGAAGTTCCAAAATGATCTACATTGACTCCATGTCTCACATCCAAGTCACTCTGATGCAAGAGGTGGGGTCCCATGGTCTTGAGCAGCTCCATCCCTGTGGCTTTGCATCATACAGCCCCATCCAGGCTGCTTTTGCAGGCTGACATTGAGTGTCTGCAGCTTTTCCAGGAGCACAGATGAAAGCTGTCAGTGGATCTACCACTGTGGGGTCTGGAGGACAGTGGCCCTCTTCTCACAGCTCTACCAGGCAGTGCCCCAGTGGGGACTCTGTGTGGGGGCTGTGACCCAACATTTTCCTTCTGCACTGCCCTAGCAGAGGTTCTCCATGAGGGCTCCACCCCTGCAGCAAACTTCTGCCTAGACATTCAGATGTTTCCACACATCCTCTGAAATCCAGGCAGAGGTTTCTAAACCTCAGTTCTTCACTCTGTGTACCCACAGGCTCAGCACCACTCAGAAGGTGACAAGGCTTGGCACTTGCACCCTCTGAAGCTACAGCCTGAGCCTTAGCCATGGCTAAAGCAGCTGGGACACAGGGCACCAAGTCACTAGGCTGCACACAGCTGGGAGACCCTGGGCCAGGCCCAGGAAACCATGTTTCCCTCATGGGCTTCGAAGCCTCTGATGGGAGGGTCTCTGAAATGTCTGGAAGACATTTTCCCCATTGTCTTGGCAATTAACATTCAGCTCCTTGTTACTTATGCAAATTTGTGCAGCTGGCTTGAATTTCTCCCCAGAAAATGGGTTTTTTTTTCTATCGCATCGTCAGCCTGCAAATTTTTCAAATGTTTATGCTCTGCTTCCTCTTGAATCCTTTGCTGGTTATAAATTTCTTCTGCAAGATACCTCAAATCATCTGTCTCAAGTTCAAAGTTCCACAGCTCTCTAGGGCAGGGGCAAAATGCCACCAGTCTCTTTGCATAGCAAAAGTGACTTTTACTCCAGTTCCCAACAAGTTCCTCATCTCCATCTAAAATCACTTTAGCCTGGACTTTGTTCTCCATATAATTATCAGCATTTTGGTCAATGGCATTCAACAAGTCTCTAGGAAGTTCCAAACTTTCCCCACATCCTCCTGTCTTCTGAGCCTTCCAAGTCTCTAGGAAGTTCCAAACTTTTCCAGATTTTTCTATCTTCTTCTGAGCCCTCCAAACTGTTCATTATCTGCCTGTTACCCTGTTCCAAAGTCACTTCCGCATTTCTGAGTATCTTTAGGGCAGCACCTCACTCTACCAGTACTGATTCACTATATGAGTCTGTTCTCATGCTGCTAATAAAGACATAACCTGAGACTTTATAATTTATAAAGAAAAAGATATTTAATTGACTCACAATTCCACAGGGCTGGGGTGACCTCACAATCATGGCAGAAGGCAAGGGAGGAGCAAAGGCAAATCTTACATGGAGGCAGGCAAGGAAGTTTGTGCAGGGAAACTCCCATTTATAAAACTATCAGATCTCATGCGACTTATTCACTACTAGCAGAACAGTATGATGGAAACCACTCCTATGATTCAGTTATCTCCATCTGGCCCTATTCTTGACATGTGGGGATTAATATAAATCAAGGTGCAATTTGGGTAGGGACACAGCCACACCATAATCTGTTAATGAAATTTATGAAAATCATGGGCTAAATATTAATCATAGAAGGATCCCAATAATCCAGAATGCTGTTTTGAAAAGTACTGTTTAAACATGGAAGATAAGAGAATTTTCTTAACTTGATAACTAGTATTACTATCAAAGTACAACAAAGATCTTCCTTATGTTTAAAACACAAGTATTCTCTTTACAAGGACGGATGCCTTATCACATTGCTTATTTGTAACATTGTGGCAGTGTATGTTCAAGCAATGTATACTAGTGAAGAGAAAATTTGTTTATGCTGTAATATTATAAAACATTACAAAATCAATTAAAAGATTATTCATATTTAAAAGTATAAGAAAATACAATATAATAATACATTATTATATTTAATTGACTTACAGTTCCACGGGGCTGGGGTGACCTCACAATCGTGGCAGAAGGCAAAGGAGGAGCAAAGGCACATCTTACACAGAGGCAGGCAAGGGAGTTTGTACAGGGAACATTACTATAGCCCCATGACTTTACCTAAGAAATACATAAATACATAAAATATTTTTAAGAAAATTATTTTTATTACAGATGTACTATAATAAATATGTTTAAATTTAGACATGGAAATTCTCAGAGTCATAAATTTGTCATTGCTGCATATAAATATGATTCTAATCAAAATTTTATATTTTTAGATAATTTGATTTTATATATATATACACAAAAATAAAATTGTTAAGTATTTATGAAGAAGCTTAGGAAAGATATTCCCTATAAAATTATAGCATTCATTGTAGTATGGTTTTACTTTACTATGTGATTCAAAATAAAAGTATATCCTTATGTTATACTATGCACAAAAATAAATTCCAGATAAATGTTACAGTCAAATTTGATGTGTAAGTGTTCAAATCATTTAGAAGAAAATACAGGTCATTACTGCCTGCCAGGAGGGCCTTATGATTTCTCTCAATTTTGGTAGAGTTTGGTTAGGCTCCTTTGTGATCCCAGGCCCTGACCTTTTTTATTTAGAGCACTTTCTTTAGAATGGCTATAATTCTACCTTTTTTCCTCACCCCTTTGACACCTTTTAAAACATTTTAAAAGCCTCTTTCCAGTTATATATTCAAGAATGTGTTTTTCAAGAACCTAGGAGCCATTTCTTTGGTATATACTCATCAAGGAAGATAGTGCCCCATCTTCAAGTCTTTATTGGAGTGCAAGGCTTCCTTGCAAGCCTTATGGCAAATTGCAAAACTACTTTGTGTCATGAAGATATGAGAAAGTTTTCTTTGCCATTTGGGTAAGGCCAATTAACAAAATACAGGTAGCCTATGATCTCCCCTTCACTTCAGCTTTATTTCATTTTATTTTTTATTTTAAAATTGACAAATAAAAAGTTGGACATATTGGCAACATAGAGGATGATGTTTTGAAATATGCATACACTGTGGAATGCCTCGTTTGAGCTAATTACCATGTGCATTACCTCACATACTCATCATTTTTCTACCCTTGGTCTTAAAAAGTCTAACTCCCTTTGTTTTAGTGGAATTGAGTACAGACTGAGTTCTGGACTCCCTCCTCTATTGCAATAGTCTTGAATAAAATCTTGCCTGGGTGCCTAACTTTGCACAGTTTTTTCTTAATTAAGAAAAAGTAATATTTCCTAAAGATATGAAAAATCATAAACTAAAAAGTAGTAAGTAGTGTACTAGCATTATTAGAATTAAAACTCTCTCTCCTCCCCCATATACACATATAATTATATATATATACAAAACATAGGGATATATACACACACACATATATAGGGATATCTACACATTAAATATATACACATTATATGTATACACACACATATGTTTATATATCCCTATATATTATGTGCACATATATGTGTATATATTTCTATATATTATATATGGGGAATAAAAGAGAGGATTGTAAGTGTATATGTATGTGGATATCTGTGTATATAAGCATAGGGATAAATACACACATATATGTATGTATATAAATATATCATATTTATATAATATATAGTGTATATACACACAATATATACATCATATATTATTTGTATATAATATATACATCATATATTATATTGTGTATATGTATCATATATGTACATATTTATAGATGCATACATAGATGTTATATTTATCCATATTATATGTATATATTTTATATACATACATATACATATATTGATGCATATGCATATATATGTAAGTGTGTGTATATATGTATAGATACATAAAATTTTGGATATAAAAAATGGATGGATATATAGAATATGTAAAAGCCCCACAGGATGGAAATAGACATATGCAACATATGTAATTAGCAAAGTTTTAATATCTGGAAGATATATAAAAACTACCAATATTCAAAAACTGAAAAGGTACACAATTCTAGGTGAAAAAACAAAGGAAATGAAAAAGCATTCATGAAAAAGGAGACTTGATTGTCAACTAAATATATAAAGAAATAATTATGTTCAGTTTCATTATTAATCAAGAAATGAAAACATCCCTGAGGTAAAATTTGATACCAAATAGATTGACTATATTCTTTTAACAAGGTTAGTTCTATTTTAGGGTGCAATTTAGTAATATTATGGATAAGCAAAAGTACACGTACACTGCATTCTGACAATTTCAATCTAGGTGGGTTTACCTTAGAGAAACCCAAGTGTAGAGATGTAGATAACAGTACTACATTAATCCCTTTATAGTGGAAACAATCTAAATATTCCTCAGTAGGAAATAAATCGTGGTTTATACATGCAACGCAGTATTAAACAAGTAAAATGAATGTTTAAATCATAGAGGTCTAAGTAGGGATGAAATTTACCAATATTTTTAGTAAAAGGAGTAATTTGCTTCATAATCTGTAGAGTTTTATAGCAATTGAAATGTTGCAATTACAGAAAACAATATTTTATATTATAATAAACATTTTTATAAAAATTAAAATTGCATATTTGTGATTCCAACTTCAGATTAGTGGTTATATTAAGGAGAGACGGATGGATAAGTGTTAGGGTGTTTTGAGGGTATGCTTTAATGGTAATTTTATTTTAATTTTAAACATGTGAATACAGCAGAATATGCACCTATATTAAAAGATGCACAATTTCAATGGTATGCTTACTTGGAAATTTATAATCTCAGGGGCACATAATATACTTTCATATTTCATGAGAATTTTCCGATCCTTCTTCTATAATATTTATCTTACTTAAGAATATTGAATACATAACTAAAGTATTTCCCCTAAAGAGTAATTAAAGCATTAGAAGAGAAGTACCCAAATGAGAGACTCAAAGAAATTTTATAATTAACAGTCATGTGAAATAGAAGAGCTTCCAAGTGAGACTAAAAAGATTGAAATTGGAATGGAGAAGAGAAGAAGACTGTTACTGATGCCAATGGAAAAGATTATTTGCAGATGTGGATGTCATCAACTCTATTTATAGGTAATAAGATTTCAAGTATTTGAGAACTGAGAAGTATGATTAGATTTAACAATGTGCAGGCAATTAGTGATGCTAGCAAGAATCTCTTCAGAACCCTGTTAGGCAAGACTGCTAGCACATTGTGCATTGAGAAGCTGATGTAGAATGTGGGTACAGAGACAGAAAATCTTCTGGAGACATTTTGCTGTACCTTCTAAATTAATATCTCTGGATATGGGGCCCTATAATCTGTGTTTTTATAAGTCCTCCAAGTGATTCTAAAGCATGTTAATGTTTGAAAAGTTCTATTTTTTTAATGTGGGAAACACTAAATTTTGAGAAAACACCTGTAAACAGAGGATAAATAAATCTATAAAAGGAATAGCTGATGGACCATGATCCCTTGCGAATTTATCTTTAAGTGCAAGTAATAATGAGATCCAGATTATGTTCCTAAATTGAAGTTGTTTGAAAAAGAAAGACTTTAGTAGTAAGGAGAATTCCATCAGGGTACAAAGAAGAGCTGGTACCATTTCTTCTGAAACTATTCCCAAGAATTGAAAAGGAGAGGCTCCTTTCTAACTCATTTAATGAGGCCAGCATCATCCTCATACCAAAATCTGGCAGAGCTAAACAAAAAAAAGAAAACTTAAGGCCAATATCTGTGAACACTGATGCAAAAATCCTCAATAAAATACTAACAAACCTAATCCAGCAGCACATCAAAAAGCTTATCCACGATCAAGTCAGCTTTATCTCTGGGCTGGTTCAACACACACAAATCAATAAACATAATTCACCACATAAACAGAACTAAAGAGAAAAACCACATGTTATCTCAATAGCTGCAGAAAAGGCTTTTGATAAAATTCAACATCCTTTCATGTTAAAAACTCTCAGTAAACTAGGTATTGAAGAAACATACCTCATAATAATAAGAGCCATTTATGACAAACCACAGCCAATATCATACTGAATGGGCAAAAACTGAATGCATTCCCCTTGAAAACTGGCACAAGACAAGGATTCCCTCTCTCACCACTCCTATTCAACATAGTATTGGAAGTTCTGGACAGGGCAATCATGCAAGAGAAAGAAATAAAGGTATACAAATAGGAAGAGAGGAGGTCAAATTGTCTCTCTTTGCAGATGACATGATCCTATATTTAGAAAACCCCATCGTCTCAGCCCAAAAACTCCTTGAACTGATAAGCAGCTTCAGCTCAGGATATAAAATCAATGTGAAAAAAATCACAAGCATTCCTATATACCAGCAACAGGCAAGCAGACAGCCAAACTGTGAATGAACTCCCATCCATTTGCAATTGCTACAAAGAGAATAAAATACCTAAGAATACAGCTAACAAGGGAAGTGAAGGACCCCTTGAAGGAGAAGTACAAACCACTGCTCAAGGAAATCAGAGAGAACACAAACGGAAAAACATTCGATGCTCATGAATAAGAAGAATCAGTATGGTGAAAATGGCCATACTGCCCAAAGTAATTTATAGATTCAATGGTGTTCCCATCGAACTACCATTGATATTCTTCACAGATTTAGAAAAAAACTATTTTAAATTTCATGTGAAAAAAAGGAGCCCTTATAGCCAAGACAATCCTAAGCGGGGGGAAAAAAAACTGGAGGCATCATGCTGCTTGACTTCAAACTATATTACAGGGCTATAGTAACCAAAAGAGCATGGCACTGGTACAAAAAAAGACACCAAAATGATGGAACAGAAATAAGACTACACACCTACAACCATCTGATCTTTGACAAACCAGGTAAAAACAAGCAATGCAGAAAGGATTCCCTATTTAACAAATGGTGGTGGAAGAACTGGCTAGCCATATGCAGAAAATTGAAACTGAATGCCTTCCTTACAATTTATTAAAAAAAAAAACTCAAAATAAAGACTTAAAGGTAAAACCCAAAACTATAAAAACCCTAAAAGAAAATCTAGGCAATACCATCCAGGGCATAGACACAGGCAAAGATTTAATAATGAAAATGTCAACATCAATTGCAACAAAAGCAAAAATTGACAAATGGGATCTAATTAAACTAAGGAGCTTCTGCACAGCAAAAGAAACTATCTTCAAAGTGAACAGGCAGCCTAGAGGATGGGAGAAAATCTTTGCAATCTACCCATTTGACAAAGGTCTAATATCCATAATCTACAAGAAACTTAAACAAATTTACAAGAAAAAACAACCCCATTAAAAAGTGGGCAAAGGACATGACACTTCTCTAAAGAAGACATTTATGAGGGCAATGAACATATGAAAAATAGCTTAACATCACTGATTATTAGAGAAATGCAAATAAAAGCCACAATGAGATGCCATCTTATGCCTGTCAGAATGGCAATTATTCAAAAGTCAAGAAACAATAGATACTGGCAAGACTTCAGTGAAATAGGAACAATTTTACACTGTTGGTTGGAATGTAAATTAGTTCATCCATTGTGGAAGACAGTGTGGCAATTCCTCAAAGACCTAGATCCAGAAGTATAAATACCATTTGACCTAGTAATCCCATTACTGGGTATACCCGAAGTAACATGAATCATTCTATCGTAAAGATACATGCACATGTATGTTCATTGCAGCACTATTCACAATAGCAACAACATGGAATCAACCCAAATGCCCATCAATGATAGACTGGATAAAGAAAATGTGGTACATGCACCCCATGGAATACTATGCAGCTATAAAAAGGAAAAAGGAATTAGATCATGTCTTTGCAGGGATATGAATGAAACTGGAAACCATTATCCTCAACAAACTAATGCAGGAACAGAAAACCAAACACCACATGTTGTCACTTATAAGTGTGAGCTGAAGAGTCTGAACACATAGACACAGGGAGGGGAACAACACACACTGGGGCCTGTCAGGAGGGGACAAGGAGAGAGAGAGAATCGAGAAAAATAGCTAATGCATAGTAGGCTTAATACCTAGGTGATGTGTTGATAGGTGCAGCAAACTACCATGGCACACATTTACCTGTGTAACAAACCTGCACATGCTGCACATGTACCCTGGAACTTTAAAAAAAATATGAGTTTTTTTTTTTGCATTTTTTAAGCTAATCATCTATTGTTAGTGTCTGTGTATCTTATGCATCTCCCAAGACAATTATTCTTCTTCCAATGTGGCCCAGGGAAGCCAAAAAATTGGGCACCCCTGTTCTGGTGAATCTAATGAAGGGTATTTTTTCTTTGTCTTTTTTAGCTTCTAGAAGCAACTTCATTCCTTAGCCCTATACTTCATGTTTAAAGTCAACAGAATAGCAGCTTCAAATCTCACTCTGACTCTGCTTCCTCTTCTCTGACTCTGACTCTCTTACCTTTCTATTTCGCTTTTAAGGACTTCATCAACAACATTCAGCCCTCTGGATAATCCACAATATCCCTTACATCTCAAGATTCTTAATTATTCACATCTCCAAAGTCCCCTTTTCCACGTAAGGTAACATATTAATAGGTTCTAAGGATGAGGATGTGGACATATTTGGAGGGCCTTTTATTCTAATATATCCCTTTGATTTGTAAATTTTGATAAAGTGATCTAAACTTCAGTGGTTGAATAACATTTGCCTGCATATAATATTACTATTAAAATATTATTGCTAATTTTATGGCATTAAATGGTGCAATTGCTCTTTGCCTGAGTGATTTCAAACTTCTACAATAACAAACAATATGAAGTACAATTTAAGTTCAATTTAGGTGTTGTGTATATTTGCTAATTTACAGCAAATCAACATTTTGTAAATAACCTCCAACCACACTTTTGAGTTATGAAAGGACATGAAATTTCACCAGGTTTTCTCAAAAAATATCAGAGATGGTTAAATCATAGAATTATAAGATTAAGTAAATACAAATTTTTGGAAAATGTATGCATATAGACGACCTGTAAATTTTAAGAGTTCATGTATAAAAAGAAAATGTTTTCAGTTATTCCTAGTTTACAGGCAATCATTTTAACTTTTATAAATTGTATTTGTACTTTCTGTTAACTGGTGTCAAACATTTTTCCCTAATATATCTATTTTGGAGAAGAGATGATATTGGTCACATTGCAGGTCAATTGGTAATCTTTCCTCTTTAAAAACATGACTGAATGTCATCAGTTTATCTTTTCATGCACTAGGGATATGGAAAGAACATTAGGATGTTTTGATGAAGATCTTTAATTTGTGTGGCAGTATTGAACACGATAACATCATGGGGTAGCTGAGCTCTAGATTTATATATTACACCACATGCCAAAAAAGGAGGCTTTTTGTAAACAAAAAGCAAATTAGGCAATGCAAGCTCACTTGGATTTTTTTTCTTTTTTGGCTGGAAAAACAAGGAGAGACTGTCCCAGAAAACAGTCACTCTTTTCTAGAATATGTGCAAAATTTATTTAATCATCTCGTAGATTTTTTTTTTAAATACAGCTTTAGCATTTGAGAAGAATTGTGAGCGAAATGGTGTTAAGGGTTTGAAGAATAAGAGTATACAGAGTCCTATTTCAGTATTGAATTGGAAATGCTGACATTACTCCTCAGGCTCTTCTCACATATTCTATTGCTATCTCCTGGGAAAAGAGGAGTGGCTACAGTCACTTTCACCCTGTCAAAGAGGACACCACGTCTGAGTCTCTCTGGCTGTTGCTCACTAGAATCAGAGCCCATTCTTTCACTGCGTGAAAGACAAAAAATAGATATGCAGATAATGGCTATTCCACTAAAGTAATTTAAAAAATCGTTCTGAAAGTTAGGTTTGTGCATTTTTCAAATATATTTCTCAAATATTTTTGCACGCTATTTTAAAAAGAAAAAGTTTTAGATTCAGATTTGGATTTGTTTGTCTGATGATATGATCCAGCAATGCTGAGGTGTTTTTACCTATAATTTATCATTTTACTCTTAAATAAATTGGTATGGTAAGGGTATTGTTAGCATCCTGCTTTCAAAGATGTGGTAACTAATGCTTATAGACGTTAAGTAACTTGTTTAAAACCACTTTCTTAATATGTCTTGTGTTAATGCATGTCTTCCCAGATTAAAAACAAGCGCTTATGGTTATAAAGAAATCTTTCTCTCTCTCTCTCTCTCTCTCTCTCTCTCTCTCTCTCTCTCTTAATATTTGTGGCTAGGGTTTCACAGTCTCATGGAGATCAAGATGTACAACATTCTGCAAGAAAGCTTGATATTCAAAACCAAAATATATTTATAAGAAGGCTCCAAACTCATTCATGAAAGGAAACCATGAGTGTGAAATTAAAATACAATGCTCCTTCCCAGGCAAAACCATTTTAATCCTTCGCTATATCAGAACGTTTTATAACAGGGCGATAGCATTGATGACAAAATTATGTTTATCTGAATCTGTTTGCATGTACCTGTGAACATTTCTATTTATTCTTTGATTTCTCCTCTGGCCACACAAGTTTATTGAAAAAAATAAACTTTTTTTTAATTTCACCTAGGTACAATTTTTGCATTTTACCTATAAATTACTTTCTATGCAATTCAGTTAAGAAGCTGTTAAATAAAGGTGAAATATTCTGCTTTCCAAATAAAACCTTTCAAACCTTTCAAAACAGGTTTATTGTTTTTTAATCAAAGACAGTTTAGCATGTCATGTGCTAAACCCTAAATCAGTCCCCTTTAACAAAATGTGTATTTAGTATTTATTAAATACTATTTATTTACCTTCATGACTATTTATTAGTCATGAAGGACTAATTATTACCTTGCAGGACTATTTATTACCTTCATGTATATTAGCTCTCTCATTCCTCATATATTAAGCTTTTTCCAACCTGACATATTTTCCCACTATCTGAAATACTTTTCCTTTCCTTATTCACCAACTTACTTAAACTTTCACTTTAATTTCACTTGGAATTTTACTACTTCAGGAATCACTTCACTAAACTCTTCGACTAGACTAAACCTATATTTCAGATAGCTATGCATAGCAACTTGCGTTACTCTTCTGACTCTTGGCAGATTTGTAATTTTCTGCTTGTTTCCTTGCTATCAGTATGCTTCTCGAGAGCAAAATTCTTGTCTGCTTTGTTCTCTTTTAACTTCATCAAGCTACAATAGTGCTTCATATTATTAGGCATCCATAACTATTCTCTAACAAATATGAGTGAACATTATGAACTCTGAGGTACAGCATTTCATTCCAAACCATGAAGAATGCATGCATGCACAGTCACATATATATATACATGTATATATAGTGACTGTATACATACATATATACATGTGTATATGTATATAATATACCTGTGTATATGTATATAATATACATGTGTATATGTATATAATATACATGCATGCAGTCTACATGGTTTGCAATTAACTATAAATGTATGTGTGTATATATGTACATGTATATATAGTTATTTTAAAAGTTGGATTCAGTAGAAGTGGCTTTAGTTTACACTTTGCATTAGTTTTTAGATTTGCCTATTTATATAACTTTTTTGATCTTCAATTTCCTCACTGATGATATAATCTCTACCCATTCAGTGATTTGTTGCCAGATTTCCATCAGGTAATACTTACAAAGTGTCTTTTCCAAGGTGCAGTTAAATTCTCAGTAACTATTGGCTTTTATCATTGTATGCTGAGAAATTTTCATTCATTTTACAATAAGCAGAGAGGAAGCAGTCTATATTTTGTGAAAGTAAGAACACAGATAATAATATCAAGTGTAAAAAATATAGAGGCTTAGATTATATTTAAGCATGTAGAGAAGATGATGGAAGTTAGTTTCATTTCATATTTTTGTTTTTGCTCTTTGTTTGATTGTATTTTATTTGTTCGTGTTTTTTTCTCCTCTCTCATTTTCTTTTAAATCAGAAAAACAAAATTGATCCTGCAGGTTATATAAGGAATAAACGATTTGAACTCTTTGCATTCATGGCCTAGTGAGACCTCCAGCTGATACATGTGATTGCCCCAGGTGAAAAGTTTGATTACTCTCATGAAAAGAGTGAAAGGAAGGTAATGAGGGAATCACTTTCACAGACAGTCCATGGCTCCTGGGTTTGCATACATAGCATAGTAGAGATAGGAAAGAAATTACAGAGGGACTGTTTCAGAATGTGGATTGACCTGGAAAGGAGCAAAGGCAGGTGGGGAAGGGACAGCGCTGGAGCTACCTCAGCAGCATGATGCAGGCAACTGCCTTTCCCAGTTATGTGGCTGCTGTACCGTAAATTCTATGCTGTGTGCACTGCACCCTGCTTCTCTTTCTTGCTTACTGTTCTTTAGCTAAATTAATTTTTTTGAAATAATTTGGTCTTTTGTCAAAAGTATAAAGTTGTTCAAATACAAGTAACTTGCCCATTTTTAAGTAGGAGTACTTTGGTTCTCATATTAGTGCTGTGGTCTTCAGTGGTTTAAGTTACATAGATGAATATCATAAGCTTAGAGCACAGTGTGTTGTGTACGTTTGTGTAAAAATGTGTATCCTCTTGGATTACCTGGTGGATTATATTAGAGTGGTATATATAAAATAAATGTATAGTGTCAAATAAAAGGCCTAGTATTAACATATTTTAATTATATTTCTCTTTTTGAATGACATAAGACATTCTCATTCAAGTGACAAATTCATTTCTCTTTTCTCTTTTTACAATAGCAAAAAGAAAAAAATCAAAAGAAATACAGCAAATATATTCACAACAGCAATAGTATTTCTTACACAATTTATTACTTTAATCACATATGTTTAAATCTTACTAAAAAGCAATTTAATAAGCACGTTTATACTACTTTATTTTCACGTATTTATTGAATTTCTGTATTATATTAGCCTACTCTTTGACACAGAAAGGTGAAATTTAGAAAAAATGTCCAAGTTAATTTTATTCATTGTACAGTTAAATAAATATTAGCCAAAGCAAACTTGGCTCATCCAACCTGCATATTAAGAATTGAAATTGACTAAAAGTTTAAGGTATTCTAATCAAACATATCACTATTAGGATGAATTTTTTATTCACTCATTATCTCCCATTACCCTTTACACATCTGCCTATTATGGCAGTTATTGTGGTGTGTCTTAGTTATTTAAGTGTCTGTGTCTACAAAAATTCCCTAAGTTGGAGCTATTACTCAATTCAGTATCCCTAACGTTTAATATGTAAGTACCCAATAAATAGTGCTGTGCCAAGTAATAGCTTATGGAGGTAGGTCGATTAAGATACTGATTTAGTAGATTTCACATGATACATTTGCATATTTTAAGAGATATTCAATTTATTCCATTATTTATAAGAAAATGTTACATGAATATTTCCTTTGCTTCATGTTATTCATATTGAAAAACTGAGAAATTAAAGAATAACAGTGCCACATACCAAGTGTGATCATCTGATTGCCCATGATAAAAAGTGATATACTGTGTAAAACATCTCTGTCAGCATGAGACTGTCTTTTTCCAATTTTGACTGTATTAAGAGTTGTTTCTTTTGAAATGGAAATGAACTCATTGTTTATCAAGTCTTGCAGAGCTCTACTTAATTCCAAATATTACATCAATGATAATTTCCTGCACATTTTAAATCACGCTAATGAAACCATTTTCTTTAGTATCTTAACTTGTATAATGCTTATTCCTTTTATGGTTTTATGAATAATTTAGTTTAGATTCTAGAAGCAGGAAAAATGCTGAGGTTGAGATTATTTCTCGGCAGTGGGTATGAATAAGCTATTGATTAGAACATGTAAATTACTAGTTATGTTTAAAATTCAGGAAGGAATATGGAGCATTTAAACCACATGCAAAATATGAAAACACAATGTTTACATGTTGTATCCCCAACACAACAGCTTTAAACAATGCAAAGTACCACTACAGGCCAAGATGTAATAAGAGAGACTGGATTTAACTTCCTGCATGAAACAAGTAAAAACACAGACAAAATATATGATGGCACAATTTTTATGACATTAGACTCTAGTTAATGAAAGGTAGTAACCTCCTAGAGATGGGAAATAATCTGAAAGCCTAAAATAACCTACAGTCACAGTCCAGAAAGAGAGAAACCAGGTAGATCCCAGAAGACTTTCAGAAGTGAGACAGAGGAGAGAATCTGCAATGATCAAGGTGGCTAAAAGTCAGAGGGCGGAGTAACGAAGAATAGCTTTTGCACAAAGAGAGGAACTGTGGTGATCCATATATGGTCCCTCTTGGGAATTTGGGAGAGTATTTACCAGCACAGACATGTGAGGAAACCACCAAAGAACAGGATAAAAACGATTAAAATAATGGAACACCTAAAATAATCAGTTAAAGCACCTGACACTAGTGAAAGACTGCCAGCCAAAGTAGAACACCGTGTAATTCAAGAGCAATTGGGAAGACGAAATAGACCGACCTGGCCTAGAATAAATCCTACTTTGCGACTAACAATGCTTAATAACAAGCCCCAAGGGAAAATACTATTTTGATGTAACTTAACTGCATTCCAGAACAAAGGTGAAGAATCCTGGCCAGGCGCAGTGGCTCACGCCTGTAATCCCAGCACTTTGGGAGGCCAACGTGAGTGTATCACCTGAGGTCAGGAGTTTGATACCAGCCTGGCCAACATGATGAAACCTCCGTCTCTACTAAAAATACAAAAAAATTAGCTGAACATGGTAGTGTGCACCTTTAATCTCAGCTACTTGGGAGGCTGAGGCAGGAGAATCACTTGAACCCGGAAGAAGGAGGTTGCAGTGAGCCGAGATCGTGCCACTGCATTCCAGCCTGGGTGACAAGAGTGACTCCGTCTCAGAAAAAAAAGAAAAAAAAAGTTATGATTATTAGAAATGTATAGCAAAGACTTGGAACCAACCCAAATGTCCAACAATGATAGACTAGATTAAGGAAATGTGGCACATATACACCATGGAATACTATGCAGCCATAAAAAATGGTGAGTTAATGTCCTTTGTAGGGACATGGATGAATCTGGAAACCATCATTCTCAGCAAACTATCGCAAGGACAAAAAAACCAAACACCACATGTTCTCACTCATAGGTGGGAATTGAACAATGAGAACACATGGACACTGGAAGGGGAACATCACACACCTGGGACTGTTGTGGGGTGGGGGGAGGGGGGAGGGATAGCATTAGGAGATATACCTAATGCTAAATGACAAGGTAATGGGTGCAGCACACAAACCAAAATGGCACATGTATAGATATGTAACAAACCTGCACGTTGTGCACATGTACCTTAAAACCTAAAGTATAATAATAATAATAATAATAATAAAGAAATATCTAGCACTCAATAAGGTAAAATTCGCAGTACTTGGGATCCAACACAAAACTAGAAGGTATGCAAAAAGGCAGGAAATACAACCCATAATGAGGAGGAAAATCAATTTATCAAAACTGATCCAGAACTGACACAGATGTGGGAATCATCTGACAAGGATATTAAAATAGGTGTTCTAAGTGTATTATTTACTTTCAATAAGCTGGAAGAATGATTGATTATGTTACATAGCAAAAGAAGAGGTTTTTCAAAAAGTAATTCAAACTTCTAGAAATGACCATCATAAAAATCTGACATAAAAAATGCACTACATGAGACTAATGGAAGAAAAAGTTTAATGAACTTGAAACAAAAGAAACGCTCCCAAATAAAACTCAAAAAGAGGCTGAAATGTGGAACAACTTTAAGAGGCCTTATATATGAGTAATTAGCATTTCCAAAGAAGAGGAGGTATAGAAAGGAAAAAAAATTGAAGAAATGATGGCAGAATATATTCCAAATTTGGAAAAGATAGTATAAACCCGCATGTGTAAGAAACTCAGAGATCTCCAAGCACAAGAAACATGAGAAAAACTAACAAGTCACTCCATAGTCAAAACAGGTAATAAATGGAAACAGGGGAGATTATAATCAATAGCAAAAGTGCTCATAAGTGGTTATCGATTTGAGGGTGGGTTGTAGAAATATATTATTTCTACTGAGTTCATCAGGGCACAATGATTGATAATACAGTAATTTCCCTTTAACTGTGAGGATAAATTCCAACACTCCCATTGGAAGCCTGAGTCCAAGGATAGCATTTAACCCTATATGCATGTTGCCACATGGTACCAGAGTTTTAACCTGTCCTTTCATGTTTCATCCCCCGGTGCCTCCTTGGCACCTTTGTGAATGTAAGTTCTATTGGGCAGATCCTTCCAGAAAAGCCTAGCTTCATCATAATTGAAGACATGCGTTGAATACTTTCTCCTAATCAATTTCTTCAACTTCTGGAAATGGGGCAGCAACTTCTTCATTGGCACAAGCAGCCTCTCCTATTTTTATATTTTTCAGCCTAAACTTATTCCATCCTTCACTTGCAGTAGGTGGCTTGGTGTCACTCATTTCAGGGGATCCCTTTGAAGTGTTGACACAGACTCAATGCTTTCTGGAGTAACACATTGCTTTCAATCAGAACACGTTTCTGTTTATGTCTTCCACCCACAAATTTAATGCTTGTAAATCTTAACTAATAACTTATCATGTAGTTTGCCTGTAATGGTTGCATCGTTAGTTGTGACAGCAAAGCTAGCACACGTTTTTTTCTTCTTCACAATTTTAGGGATAGAAGATTCATGCTTACTTAGCCACCTCAGCATACTTTTTTTTTCTTTCTTTGTTAAGTTTAGAACTTTTATCTTTTCACTTAAAGGAATAATTTCATGGCTTCTCTGGCATATCCAAATTGCTAGCATAACTACTCTTGTGTTTGGGGCCCTTATGAACCCAAGCACTGCAGTGCCATGACAGTGAACCTGATAGCTGAGATGGTTGCTAAGTGACTTATAGGCAGAATGCAGACAATGTGGAGACTCTGGACAAAGAAATGATTCAAGTCCTGAATGGATGTAGTAGGACAATACAAGATATCATGATGCTACTCTGAATGCTGAAAAATTTAAAACTTATGAATTGTTTCTTTCTGAAATTTTCCATTTAATAGTTTTGGACCATGAGTAACTTAAACCTTGGAAAATGAAACTGTGGATAATGAAAGACTACAGCACTGCTAACTATCTCTTTTAGATCAACACTTACTAAGGATATAAATCGTGAGAAATATACCAGCTTACTTTCTGTAGAAAAATATTGAATTCCTGCAGGTATACATAAACTCCTGATTCTATCTGAATGAACTAGACAAAAGTAATGACACAGCATCTTCTGTTGCCATTTATGAGCTGTTGACTATAGTTATTAATGTGCAGTGTGTAGGCTCTATGTAGCGAAGTTAATTATGTTTTTCAGACCTCTGGGAAGAAGTACTATCAAGGAATTGAATGTTGTTTTAGATGCTATTAGAAGAGTTCCTGAATTCCATCTGGCCAACAATGAATAAAGTACATTGTTAAGAAAGCCTAATGGGAGTGAAGAAAGTAGATTATAGCTATCACTAGAGGTCACAGGTTGGTGTCCTCCTTTGAATACTTCTAATGGGACTCTGGTTAGAATATATTCAAAGAAAGTGAAAGTAGTACTTTGATAGCTTTGAGAGAAATAAATCATGACGTACATAATTACTCTCCAAAGTTAACACAAAGGACATCTGTGGAAAAGCAATGGAATGGCATCTTTAAGCAGGGAAATGTTTGAGAGTAGATTATATACAATTAAGACCCATGGCATGCACAATATCTTTTGGTTAAGACCTTATTCCTAAGTTGTACAAATGCCATCAATATTTAATACCAACAATATATACGACGGTAACATCAGTCCTGATCCATGCGTTTCAAATGTTCTGTGGGGATGTTAAGAGTTAGCCTTGCTCTTCTAGGTAAGGCTGAAATAACAACCCTGGAAGGTCATCATCATGGTAAATAAAAAACACAACAAAACAAAACAAACAACAACAACAACAACAAAAACTCTGGTCATATATATAGAGAGAAATGCCTGTGTTCCAGGAGTCTCCGTAGGTGCAAAATCAGCTTGAGAAGACAAACACTGTTGGAATGCACTCATCAAATAATGACTCTAAAGGAATATCATACTCATCAGCAAGTTGTAACATAACAGTTTCATCACCTACAAAGAACTTCGTAATTTGTAAGATATATGTAATTTGATGTTTTTAGAGGTCATCGACCATGGGGTAGGGGTGAGAAATGTTTGAGACTTAGGCAAAATGAGAAATTTTGTAGGAAATTTATGATGGTTCTAGCTAATTAAGGAATGGTCACTGGAGATTGTGGACTGTATCATTGGTCTTTAATCTTCCAGGTACAACAGTACTACAGACTGAAAGAAAATTTATATTTTTCTCTTAGTGCAACTGTTTGGAGTTGGAAACAAAAACACGTGGCACCAATTTGGGGAACATAGAAGAACAGTATTGTATAATGATATCTGGAAGCCAGTACATTAAGGAGCCCTACTCTTCCATCTGATACACAGTTACGTACAAAAATTGGATGGGATCTAGAATTTACTGAGCAATGACTTCTAGTCACCCTCCTTGGTCATAGGAAATATTGGGTATCTAGAAAAATGTTTTCTTTTTAGAAGGAATAAATAATGATGCAGTAATTTTTACTGTTACATGGTTTAGCAAGCCTTCTTTTAATTTTCCTACCACAGCTTTCTGTTGTAATAGAGTTTCTAAATTTACTCATTAAATGAAATTAAAAATAGATTTATATAGACAGTGATCTCGGTGATGAGAACGTAGAAGCTGATGTGAAGTCCCTGAGTGATGCAATACCTATGGGAATGTTTGAAAGCAGAAATAAATTTATCTTTAGAAAAACTATACATTTAATTAACCCCTCTCCCCTTACCATAGGATAATGGAGGAAAAATAGTAATTGAACAGATGAAGGAATATCCAAAGGTCTTTAAAGGGATATGGTTGTGATTAACATGCTCTGAGGAAGGAATTCCCACTCTCTATCACATGGTTCAAATCCTAGTGGTCATCCTACGTGATGACTTTGCATAAAACTTTGCAAAAAAGATATTGTAAGACAAATAATAGCTATCTAAAAATATTTAGTGAAGTGATATTGACTGATGAGGAAGGAGTTATATTGCCTGGATATACTGATAATATCTCAGAATTACAGCAATAGAAACACAAGAATTAGAGATAATGAGGCAAGAGAAATAAAAGAGATGGAATTTAAATATGTAACAGTGATTTAATATAATCAAGTTGAACAATATTTGAACAACACTTAACAACTCCTCCAACAGTTTGGAAATGACGAAAACTCATTTAAATTAAGAAAAATTTTAAATGACTATTCTGGAAGATTGTTAACTTTCCAATTTAAATAATTTTATGAATTGCTAATTTATATATTTTGAATGAGATGAGATTTAAAAAAAAGACTGAAGTTTCACAAAGTAATACAGAAAGATAAAAAAATTATCTTTAGTGGAAGCTAAAATCTATGTCTCCTACCCCACTTGGAGGGATTTAATAAAGGCCAAATCAAATTTAATATTTGCAGTGAGAACCAAGGGCACAAAAAGTTACAAATAGAAAGTTCATGAAAAGAATAACAATAAAATAATAATATTTCAGATAAAATAGAAGTATTAAGAAGGAATAAATAGAATATTCAGGAAAAGGAAGATAAGGGCACAAGAAAAATCCCAAGGGATTTTCTGTATTGGGTCTAAAGCAGTACTCGAAGAACATCAATATTATCATTGAACAAAGGAGAAAGGGCAGATTTCTACAAGGCTCACTAAAATTTTTCATTTCCCCATTTTTTTTCCTTAGAAATAACATCCCTTCCATAAAAATTTTGAGAATAAAATACAATGATATAGGCTGTATTTTTTATGAAAATAACAGATATCATCTTAATCTGCAAATCACAAGATATAAAGAAGGGCTGTTAGAGGCATTGGCTGCTACACACCATGTTAAAGAAGTAGAGAGATAATGTCCAATGTTTTATTTCATGGAAAAAGGCAAACTGTCCCCAGTTCTTCAGGGACATGGCATAGCCTGAGATTTAAACAACCATAATTTATGTACAACATTGGATATTTTATATATTGACTCCTCTGTAATCTCTTTGGCAAAGAGAGAAAGGAGAGGTGAGAGAAGGGGAGAGGAGTGGGGAGGAGGAGAGAAAACAGAGGAGGAGGGGTAAGAATGGAAGGGCAGGGGAGAGTATGTGGAGGGAGGGGAGGAGAGGGGAGAGGAGAAGGGAGGGAAAAGCAAGGGAGAGGAGGAAAAGATAAAGAGAGAGGAGAGGCAGAAAAGAGAGAGAGCAAGGGGAGGAGGAGAGGAGAGAAGAGAGGAGGGGACCGGACAGTAGGAAAGCAGAGGAGAGGGGAGGGGAAAGAGGGAAGGAGAGGAGGCTGAAATATAAGAAACCTCACAGGTAAGCAATGTTGGAAAAACTTGTTCATCGGAAAATTTATGTGTCATATTGCTTGTCTCCACTAATCTTGTACACTGTCTTGCACCAAAGAAGAGATGCCTGGGAACTACATTTTCCATTGTCCCTTGGTAAAAGTTTCAGGTTAGATTGAGAAACGCTGGGCACAATTTGGAAGGCAGAAGAGAAGACATGATTTTTCCACTGCACTTGTGAGAAGACACATAGGCACTAAGCAAGGTAAATATTGTGGCAGTTTCTGCTTGAGTTTCAGGGCATCATCTTTTCATTGCAGCTAGTAGTTTAGACACTGAATAATGGTTTCCAGCAATTTTGACACATTCTGAACATACGGTTGTCTACCTTTCACTCATTAGCCTGTCCAACAACAAATAAGATTTTCTAATTCCCTTACTGATTAAAATATGTCAAACAAAGTGTGTTTCCAGCTAGAACACCAATGACACTGTATTTGTGGCTGCATTTGGTACCAGGAAACAGAACCAAAAGTTAGAAATTTGGTTTTTAGTTTATCTCCCCATGTTAGATGGCGTGTTTTTGTCATACTTTGTTTTGTTTTTCACCTGTAGGCAATGGGGTACCATTAGATCACAGTAGACAAAGGAAGTAGAATTTTCTAACATTAGTGCCTTTACTTTGGAATGTAAACTAATCATCTCCTCTGAGAAGGTAAGAGGGTCTCTATATAGTTTCACTACAATGGATTATAATAACCATTTCCTGGGATGTAAATCTATAAATCGTTACGAAGCAGTGCACAGTCTCTAGCTTACAGGGCACATACAATCGATCATGTTTCCTTTATTTATTTTTAATTGACAAGTATAAACTGTCTATGTGTATGGTGTACATAATGTTTTGATATATGCGTACCTTGTGAAATGGCTAAATTAAACTATTTAGCACATTCAGTATATGCATTACCTCACATATTTTTTTTCTGGTGAGAACACTTGAAATCCACTCTTTTAGAAATATATCTATAATATATTGTTATTAACTCTAGTCAGCATGAGGTCAATAGATTTCTTGAACTTGTTCATCCTGTCTAACTGAACTTTTTATGTTCTTGCCCAGTGTTCTTTGACAGAAATCCCAGATCATGAACACACATGAAAATATTCATGGAGAAATGTCTCCTACCAAATTTTATGGAAAACTCATATTTCAAAAAAATGACATGTCTAAGAATGTGGTGTGTAATTAAGAATTTAAATGATATTTTTTTTTTCTGTGATTTTATTTCAATTATCTCCGGAAATAAATAGACTATAGGGTTTATGTAGAGGTTTAGTTTTATTGGTGAGTGACGAAAAAGGGACAAAGAAGTTCAGATAATTGGTACCATATAACTATTTTTATAGATCATGAAATTTAGCCTAACTATGGAGAAAAACAAAACAAAACAAAACAGAACAATGTTAATGGTAGTGAAAAAAATGTGTTGGAATAAAAAGATAAGTCATGGCCTTTGAGATCCAATGCTGAAATTTGGTAGGGCAGCCTGTAAGAGTGCTCTCTGCCAGTGAGCTGATAAGGTGACTTGAAAGAAATAAAAATAAAGATTTTTTAGGTGCATTGTTAGAGACAGTTTGAGTTTTCTGATGATAAAATTTACAATGTTAATTTGACAGAACCCATAAAATGAGCAGAAAACATAGTAAGAGGGTAACAAGCAAAAGTGCAGACAATTAATACATGTGGTTGAGCCTAGAGTAGAAATAACCAATTATTGAGTGCATTTTACAGAGTGGAAATGATTGTAAACAGCCAAGGTAGTTGACACTTTTACAGAAGCTGAGGTAACCCATATGAATTGTATGGTGGAATTTATTGAGATAATAATAAAAAACTAGTCCTCCAGGTACAATTTTCAATGCTTTTTTTTTTTTTTCTGGGAGTGGCAGATAAAAAAACAAACAAGCTATCAATTACCAAATCATGGTCTGCGTAATGGTGGAGGTGGCTCATAAGCATGTTAAAGTAATCTGCTTTGTCTTCAGATTCTAGAGAATAGTACCCTATGATAGAATTAATATTTGGGATTTAACTAAAGCTGGGTTGGACTTCTTTCCCAAGATTTCTAAATTCCCTTTGAGTTACATTCTATTTTTCCAATTTCACAGAAGAAGAAAAAAGATGCTAAAACCATATTTGAATTGTAAGCAATACCCCAAAGCTTAAATCACAGTGAGCGGCTCATCTTGCTTCTCTGGTTCTTTTAATTGTGATATTAGAGTGTTGATTTGAGATATTTCTAGCTTTCTGATGTAGGCATTCAGTGCTGTAAATTTCCCTCTAAACACTGCTTTAGCTGTATCTCAGAGATTCTGGTACATTGTCTCTTTGTTCTCATTGATTTCAAAGAACTTCTTGATTTTTGCCTTAATTTCATTATTTACCCAGGACTCATTCAGGAGCAGGTTGTTCAACTTCCATGTAGATGTGTGGTTTTGAATGAGTTTCTTAATCCTGAGTTCTAATTTGGTTACACTTTGGCTTGTGAGACTGTTTGTTATGATTTCAGTTATTTTGCATTTGCTGAGGAGTGTTTTACTTCCAATTATGTGGTCAATTTTAGAGTAAGTGCCATGTGGTACTGAGAGGAATGTATATTCTGTTGTTTGGGGTGGAGAGTACTGTAGATGTCTATTAGGTCTGCTTGATCCAGAGCTGAGTTCAAGTCCTGAATATCTCTGTTAATTTTCTGTCTCGTTGTTCTGTTTAATACAGACAATTTGGTGTTAAAGTCTCCCACTATTATTATGTGGGAGTATAAGTGTCTTTTTAGGTCTCTAAGAACTTGTTTTATGAATCTGGGTGCTCTTGTATTGAGTGCATATATATTTAGGACAGTTAGCTCTTCTTGTTGAATTGTTCCTTTTACCATTATGTAATGCTCTTCTTTGTCTTTTTTGATCTTTGTTGTTTTAAAGTCTGTTTTGTCAGAGACTGGAATTGCAACCCCTGTTTTTTTCTGTTTTCCATTTGCTTGATAAATTTTCCTCAATCCCTTTATTTTGAGCATATGTATGCCTCTCCGCATGAGATGGGTCTCTTGAATAGAGAACACCAATGGGTTTTGACTACCCAATTTGCCAGTCTGTGTCTTTTAATTGGGGCATTTAGCCCACTTACATTTAAGGTTAACATTGTTACATGTGAATTTGATCCTGTCATCATGATGCTAGCTGGTTATTTTGCACACTAGTTGATGCAGTTGCTTCATAGTGTCATTGGTCTTTATATTTTTGTTTGTTTTTGCAGTGGCTGGTATTGGTTTTTCCTTTCCATATTTAGTTCTTCCTTCAGGAGCACTTGCAAGGCAGGCCTGGTGGTGATGAATTCCCTCAGCATTTGCTTGTGTGAAAAGGATTTTATTTCTCCCTCACTTATGAAGCTTAGTTTGGCCGGATATGAAATTCTGGGTTGAAAATTCATTTCTATAAGAATGTTGAATATTGGTCCCCACTCTCTTCTGGCTTGTAGGGTTTCTGCTGAGACATCTGCTGTTAGTCTGATAGGCTTCCTTTTGTAGGTGACCCAGCCTTTCTCTCTGGCTTCCATTAACATTTTTTTTTTCATTTCGACCTTGGTGAATCTGATAATTATGTGTCTTGGGGTTGATCTCGTGGAGTATCTTAGTGGAGTTCTTTGTATTTCCTGAATTTGAATGTTGGCCTGTCTCACTAGGTTGGGGAATTTCTGTTGGATAATATCCTGAAGTGTGTTTTCCAGCTTGGTTCCATTCTCCCCTTCTCTTTCAGGTACATTTATCTGTTGTAGGTTCAGTCTTTTTACATAATCCCATACTTCTCAGAGGTTTTGTTCATTCTTTTCATTCTTTTTACTCTAATCTTGTTTGCATGCCTTATTTCAGCAAGATAGTCTTCACATTCTTATATTCTTTCTTCTGCTTAATCGATTTGTCTATTGATATTTGTGAATGCTTCAAAAAGTTCTCGTGCAATGTTTTTCAGCTCCATTGGGTCATTTATGTTGCTCTCTACATGGGTTATTCTAGTTAGCAGCTTTTCTAACCTTTTATCAAGGTTCTTAACTTCTTTGCATTGGGTTCGAACATGCTCCTTTACCTCAGCAAAGTTCATTATTTCCCACCGTCTAAAGCCTACTTCTGTCAATTCATCCATCTCATCCTCTGTCCAGTTCTGTGCCCTTGCTGGAGAGGTTTTGCGATCATTTGGAGAAGAGGTACTGTCTCATTTTGGGTTTTCATCATTTTTTCGTTGATTCTTTCTCACCTTCATGAATTTGCCTAGTTTTGATCTTTGAGGCTGCTGTCCCTTGGATGAGGTTTTGTGGGGACTTTTTTTGTTGATGCTGTTGTTGTTGCTTTCTGTTTGCTTTTCTTTCGATAGTCAAGTCCTTCTTCTGTAGGGCTGCTGCAGTTTGCTGGGGGCTCACTTCAGGCCCTATTCATCTGGTTTGCTCCTGCTCCTGGAGATGTCATTCAAAGACACTGGAGGACATCAAACATGGGTGCCTGCTCTTTCCTCTGGGATCTCTGACCTCAAGGGGCACCGACCTGATGCCATAGGGACACTCCTGTGTAGGGTGTCTGACAATCCCTGATGGGGGGGGGTCTCACGCAGTTGGGTGGCACAGGGAGCATGACTCGTTTTATGATGACTTTGGCTGTCCCTTGTTAGAGGAGGTGTGCAGTGCTGCCCACTCATCTTGGCTGGCTGGATGGCTCAGAGCTAGCAGAAGGAAAGACTACGTCTGCTGGTCTGAAGAGACTATGGCCACCCCTTCCCCTAGGGGCTCAGGCCTAGGGAGATCAGAGTTCTGTTCCTGAGCCCCTGGCTGGAGTTGGAGTTTCCCGGGGAGGCCCTGCAGCCCCAGTGTTGGCTGCTGCCCCTCCTGCAAGGAGCTCAGATGACATAGACAGCAGGTAGCTGCAGCAGTGGTGATGGCCACTCCCCTTGCCCCCCACCCCCAACCTGGGGAACTTGGAGGGCTTAAGACAATTCTACCCAAGCGAGAGTCTGTGCAGCTCTGCGGTTGGGACCCAAGACCCCTGTGGCATGGGCTCCCCCCGAGTGGGATCTTCGAATCCATGAGTTGAACAGTTCCATGGAAAAAGCACGGTTTCCCAGGTTAGGTAGCATGCTCACTTCAACACCTCCCTTGGCTGGGGGTAAGGAATCCCCTGCCTCATGTGGCTCTGAGGTGTGCCACTGCACCACACTGCTCTTTCTTCCTTTCCATGGGTCACGCCAACCGCCTAATCAGTCCTAACGACAGTACCTGGATACTTCGGTTGCTGATGCAGGATCACATGCTGTTTTGCATGTTTTGCATTGGAGCCCCCAATGACCGCTGCTACTAGTCGGCCATCTTGGCCCTACCCCCTACTTGATACTTAATTGTGTGTGTGTTTGACTGTATTCGTATGTGTGCTCATGTTTTATTCACTCAAAACACAAGGTAGGTAAATATTGTTAATTTTTAAAAAGTATCTATTTTACAATTTTAAATTAAAATATAAAGTTACACAGTGAGAAAATATAGGAATGATTCCTATTTTTATTTCTTCTATTAATTTTTTTTAAATTTTATTTATTATTGTTATACTTGAGGTTTTAGGGTACATGTGCTCAATGTGCAGGTTAGTTACATATGTATACATGTGCCATGCTGGTGCGCTGCACCCACTAACTCGTCATCTAGCATTAGGTATATCTCCCAGTGCTATCCCTCCCCCCTCCCCCCACCCCACAACAGTCCCCAGAGTGTGATGTTCCCCTTCCTGTGTCCATGTGTTCTCATTGTTCAATTCCCACCTATGAGTGAGAATATGCGGTGTTTGGTTTTTTGTTCTTGCGATAGTTTACTGTGAATGATGATTTCCAACTTCATCCATATCCCTCTTCTATTAATTTTTATTCCAACTGAGATTAATTTGATTAATTCCTCTCAGATGTTAAAGATAGCATAGTGAACTCACTTGCAATTCTCATATAAACCAAATCAAAACTTGATAAAAATTTTTTCATACGATATTCCTATGTAAGCTGCCAGCACTCAGTGTGAAAGAGCATTGGTGTCATTTATATGAAAAGTCTTTCAAGTCGATGACAGAACTGGGCCAGAAGCAATGAGAATAAATTAAATGATAGCGGCTGTTCGATGGCTATCTGGAACCACGGTACAGACACCACATGCCAGTAGTTATTATTTTCTCTTTTATGTGGACCAATAGAAACAACAACAAAAAAAGGCTGTTTTTCATATTTTGAAAAAGTGTAACTATCATATTTGTATTTTTAACCTATCTACATTGATCAAGACAAAAATATGTTTTATTATAGTTGATACCAACAAAAGGATAAGTCACTTTTAATTAAAATTGTTTTACTATTTTGTGAAAACCAATGCATAAAACTGTGGTTGAGATGACACACAATGTGCTTAATTTTGTTTTCAACTGTTTCTTTGTACCAGATGGTTTTAACCCAGCATTGAAATGTATCAACAATTTTCTTCTCATACATGATTTGGCCCAATACAGGACATACCCACCTCAAAGCTTACTTACTTGCTTATGTTTTTTATATATCTTACTATATTTCTTAATAAGATCTCTTTCTGAAGGAGCTCTTTATACCAGGAATATGCCCTTTAACATTTCTTGAACCCAACAAATTCATTCTACACAAACACAATTTCTGAAATCCATCTATGCATTGATATCATCATTTCCCCCTCATTGTTGTAACCGTTAATTAGATTCGAGTGCATATTCCCATCTACTACTCCTTTACCCAGATTCACAAAATTTCTGCATTCCACTCTCCCTTTTCCTTATTGTTTAGGTATCCATGTCTGATATTCACTATTATTTAAACAGCTTAGCTTATCTCACATTTCTCATGTTTTTCTGCCCAAATGAACATTTTTTCCTCTAGCACTGAAGTGTTTTTAAGGTATTTTTGGTCAAACACTGCGTTGTAACATCAACCTGTGTGATCTTGATGATATCTGTGTTCTCTTTTTGGTTATGAATAATATCAGTAAAAATTTTTAAGGTAATAGTGGCTATCATTTTAATGAGCCTTCAACATGTCCTTTGATATATTCCCTAAATAATGTATTCTAGCAAGTGAAGAAATTATGCATCCTTTTTTTTTTTTCCTGTTTTTCACATATTAGGGACCTGAAACTCAGGGTTAAAAAACATGTCCAATTTTAACAGATAGTCTGTGGTGAAGAGGAGAATCACACTGTGATCCTTTCTCCGTCCACATCTTTATACTGCCTTTAAAAACATTTTTAGACAAGATCATAAAATAGTTAAATTCATTAGTTTTGCTTCTTGTAATTGAAAACAAAATTTTGATTTAAGTTTCCACTTAAGATTTGTATTTTTTATTGGCCCTTTCTGAAGATCTCTCTCTTTCCTGTGCTGCATATTTGGTTTTACTTTGCTAGTATTTTGCTAGTTTTTAAAGAGAAATATTAAATCATGAATACGATACTTTAATTTTTTTAATATCAATAATGAGTGCAATAAATTTTCCTCTAGTTATTGCTTTAGGTGCAATATTTTAATTTGTGCATTTGATTCAAAATGGATTCTAATTTGTCTTGTATTTACTTATTTGACCCCTAAGTTATTTTAAAATGTGTTGTTTCATTTCTAAATATTTTATGATTATCCAGGTATCTCTGCTATTTATTTCTACTCTCATTACTTGATAGTCAAATAATATACTCTGCTTGAAGTCAACCCTCCTGAATATAGTGAACAGTTTTAAAATTAAGAATATGATCATTTGAAATATTTCATGTGTACTTGAAAAGTATACGTAGTTTGTTCCTTGAGGGAAGAATGTTCTATAAATCAATTAGATCAAGTTGGTTGAAAATGTTTTTGTTGGCCTGACTCTACGACGGTCTCTGAAGATTCCGCTCTTGGAATTCACACACTTATGTAGGTCTCCTCCCACATGGTATCATAATTGGCTTATAATAAATAAAATACAGCAAAAGTGATGGTACCTCACTTCTGAGATGAGGTCACGAAAGGCAAACACTACAGCTTCTGTGCTGGTTGCTCTCTTGCTCTTTCTTGGATCATTTGCTCTGGGGGAAATTAAATTGCATGGTGTGACCAGCCCTGTGGAGAGTTCTATGTGGTACGAAATTGAGACTTACAGGTAAAAGCCAACTGACACACTTAGAAGCAGATCCTCCGGTTCAGTTATACCTTCAGACAACTGCAGCCCCAGCCAACCACTCAACGGTTTGATGAGAGACTCAGTTAAAATCATCAGGGCGATCCACTACTGGTATTCTGACATTCAAAGACCTGTGATAAAATTAATGTTTCACTAAGTAAAAAATATTTTCTAAGTTCCTTTTAACTTTCTATTTCACTGATAGATGAATTAAAGATATGTCAGATAATTGGGGATTTTTCAGCTATCTTCCTAATATTGATTCCTACTGTAACTTAGTTTTGGTAAGAGTCTTTCTATAATTCTAATACTTATTTGATTTGTTGAGACCCATTTTATTGCAAAGAATCTGATATATTTTGGTATGGCTTATGTGTACTTGAAAAATATGTGTACTCTAGTGGTGTGGTTAAGTGGTAGGAAATTTTACGAATGTCAGCTTGGTAAAATATATTGCCTGGGAGAAGTGGCTCGTGCCTGTAACCCCAGCAGTTTGAGAGGCCGAGGGACACAGATCACCTGAGGTCAGGAGTTCGAATCCAGCCTACCCAACATGGTGAAACCTTGTCTCTACTAAAAATATAAAAATTAGCCAGGCATGGTAGTGCACGCCTGTAATCCCAGATACTCAGAAAGCTGAGACAGGAGAATGGATTTAACCCAGGAGGCAGAGGTTGCAGTGAACCAAGATCACACCATTGCACTCCAGCCTGGGTGACAAGAGTGAAATGCCATTTTCATTTACTTTTCTATTAGTTACTGAGAGAGGAATGTCAAAACCTCCAGATGGTGCTTAGTCTCTCTTCTTATTTCTAATAGAATTTTGATGTATTCATTAGATCAATATATCTCACATATACATTCATATGTGAAAATATATGTGTTTATACTGAATCTTGTAATTTACAGACATCATATCACACTATTTATAAATAATTTAGTATGTAGTTTGTTAAATTAAGAACACTCTCATGTAACCAAAGTATACATATATATATATCAAAATGAATAACTATTCTATTATAATATTTTATGATGATGGAATTATATATATATTGATTATATATTATACGTATTTATTATATTATATATACAATTAATGTATATGTAAATATCTTATATATATATGGCTATCTTATGAAGCTATTTTCTGTCCTAGTACAATATCCAATCTAGGATCTGGTATTACGTTTAGTTGTCATACACCTTTCATCTAAAACAGTTACTTAATGTTTGTCTTTCAAAATTTTGATTTTTTTAAAGAACAGTCCATTCGTTTTGTAACACTCTCCTCCATTTTGTTTTGCCTAATATCTTATGAATCAATTATTTTTAAAAATGTGATTCAATATTATTCTCATTGCATAATATCAAAATGTGACTTTGTTTTATCTTTAGTGATGTTAAAAGAGTTACTTATAATTAAGTTTGAATTCTCTAGGTTAATCTACAGTAATAGTAATATATTTTCTTTATTTTAAATAAGTATTTTGTGAGAAAATACTTTGATACTACGTAAAGTTACAATACCTCCTCAAAGTTAGTTTTAGCATCCATTAATAATTTTGTTAGAACAAAATTAGTATTAACAAAATTATTATCATTATCATTGAAAAACTGTGATTTGATAAATCTTTTATGCTTTCCACATTATCAGTCAGAATTCTACTTTTTATTCATTTGTACATTTACACAATCATTTATTTATTATTAGTAATAATAAATACTTAATATTTATTCTATTCTGTGAATGTCACTTGCTAATTTTAGACATCTTGAAAGAACCTATGCAAGCTGAAGATATGACATGGAATATTAAAAAATAATATGCATATATATGTTTGTGTGTGTAGGTGTGTATGTATGTATGTTATAGCAAAAGTAGAATAATATCAACAACTGATAAATCTTAGTAATAGAATATAACATTTCTTTGTATTATTTTTAAATTTTTCTTTGTGTAAAATTATATGAAAATAGACGTTTTTTAAAATCACATTAATAGCAATATAATCAATAATCAAAACTTTAGGGTAAAGATTCAGATATTTTAATAAGATAACATAGAATAGCAATCCAGAAATCATTTTTAAAAAATTATTAGAGCAGTTTTACTAGCTTTTTGTTGTTCACACGGAGATAATGATCCCAAAAGATGAGTCCACCAAATCTGATTATCTGATGACCCATCCAGTGGGTGAAAAGTCACTTTTCTTCTATATCCCATATATGCTTAAACTTAACACAAAACAGTGGTGATGCTTATAGAATTAGCAAGAAACACTGAAATACTTTGTTTTTTAGAGTCTACATTAACTCGATAAAATGTATTTCCAATATACGACATTAATATGTCAGGTGCTCTGTGCATTTTATGGTTTATGCATCTATTTATCAGTGAACCATTTGCTCCAATCTACAACACTGGATCTCTGAGCCTAGAACTGGTACCTTCTTTCAATGCACTTAATCTTGTAAAATGAAAACTATTTTGCCTTGAGTGAAAGCCTGGATAGGAATATTTTGATTTAGTTTTGTTTATAACATGGCTAGTGGGAATTTTTTCTTGTTTTTGCAGTTTCATAATCTATGCATACAAGTATCTAGGATGCTTGAGTTTTTATCTTTTTCTGTTTATTAATTTCACAGGCCAAGCTACATTTGACAGTGTTTCTCCCCTATCATTTTAAACTGAAAATCCCAAGACTGATAAAATTTCAAAACTAAGCTGAAATAAGAAGAAGAAGGAAAATAGTGCTTCCAGTGTTTATCATTCCACCGGCCCAACAACAATAGCCAATCATATTCAACTGAAATAATTTCAGATTACTTATTTAATACTAGATGTATGCCAACTAGGATATTAGATATAAAAATACCAATAATATACTTTATGTTTTTAAGTTGAATAGCTACCAGGGAACATAGACATGTTAACAATTAATTGTAAAACAATCCTAGAGTGTCTTTTTTAATTGTGTTTACAAAGTTTTATCAACGCCTAGGGGAATCAGTCACTTGGTTTTACACAAGTTATTTGGTCAAGTGAACTTTTTTTCTATTTTTCACAAATTGAAGCATCTGACTATTTCTAACACTGTGATCCACAGTATTAAGACAATTAAAATGCCATATTTAGGGAATGTATAAATGTATTATTTTTCTTTATGCAAATTTCAAGTTGTTCATTATATTCAGAATGAGAAACATTACAAATATAGAAAATGCTGCAAAGTCAGCTTGGTTTTTGTACTTTCATATGAACTAGTCTCTGAGTACCCAGATTAATTAGCTAATCACTGCATTGTCAAGTCTCTATAATGCTCTCTGCTGTATCCTATCACTGACTTTTTCTGGGTTAAGATTTATTTTGGGAATTGAGAGCCAAGGCTGGAACACACTGAACAGAGTGTTCTATTTCTGTGTGAAATGATAGATGTTGCTCTTGCCCAGAATGAAAATGCTTTGCACTGCTCCCAATCTGTAAATTGTTCCATTTGCTTGGCATAATAAGTACACTGATGTATTTAATTCTGTCTACCAGACGCATGCTGTTCAATTCCCCTCTGCTAGCCAAATATACCAGAAGTCATAAATTTCTCTCCAACAGGGAAACTAAATGTGATCTCTTTTATAAGTAAAAGCAGTGTTAGTGTCCTGTTATAATTTTTTGGAGTTACCGTATGTTTTAAATCCAAGATTAGCAAAAGATTTGTTATAATCTTTTCACTTTTATCAACTACTTAGTCCAGCAAACATACTGACAAAATAATTGTATATGCTCAAAGGTACAGTCTGTGGAAATGATTCGATGTTTGTATAACTACCACTTTCTTTCAAAATGAACCTTCATTTTGTTGTCTCCTTTTCACATACATTAAATGAAAAAAAGACTGTTTTGACTTCATATATCAAAAGATGAAATGACTCAAATATTATATTCAGCTCTGCTATATTATATGATTTTGCTTTCTCCTGTATTATCTTTCTTATTTTTTTCCTTAGTAAGCACAATTTGCCATTACAGTTCTAAAAAAGGAACATGTCTCCCAGGAACAAGATTTGGGGTGTTTAAGTGTTATTGGTTTCCCTTTCATTTTTATATGAACAGAATCGCACCCAATTACTTACAACCTAAGAAGGTGATAGCAAACCATGGCACACTGGTCCAATTCAGACCTTTGCCCCAGTTCTAAAACAAGTTTTCTTGGAGCCATTCCCATGCATCTACACGTTTTCTATGGCTGTTTTGTCACTACTAAGGCACACCCTACTTTAAAAGCAACACTTTATGGCGTATAAATCACTTTATGACTGTAAAGCATCAATGTGCCAACTATAGTACAATGACTGATCATATGGAAAAGTTTACCATCAATGTAGTGAGAAAGTACCGTCCCCATCTTGGTGTAGGAATATATGAGATTTAATATTTTTAAGAAAATAATTTAATCTACACAGTTTCCTGAAGTCCAACAAAGTTGATCACTTCTTTAAAACTCCTTTATCACCAGTAGCACCAGAAGTCTCACTGAGGAAATATTAAGCTTCTGCAAAGAGAAAGCGTTGGTTTTAGAATCAGACCAGAAACAGTCCATTCTAACTCTAGATTGATAAATTAATAATTATGAACACTTAAACAAGTAACATTTTGTTTATTTTAATTTATTTATCTTTAATAGATATAGGTCAGACAAGATTGCTGAATTCAAGATCACCAGATGATACAGATATATGCTCTAAGCAACCATCCCAGAGCAGAGTTTAAAATAAAATAATGTTATTGAGATGTGTATTTAACTAGTTCTTACCCTATTTACACTCGTTTGCATCTATTGCCTCTAAATATTCCCTTTCGCAACTTCCTTTTCATGTTGGGTCTTTTTCATGACTTGTACTTGCGTAAAAATTTCTGGTAAACTCTAGGGACAGATTTGTATGTGCTAATTTTTCACCACTATTACTTCCTTTGTTACTACAAATTATTGTTATTTATCATAGGTATCATATTCTGCTAGAGATGCATATGATATATTTTTGTGAAGTTGGGAAGATACATCTTCTTTGGTTTGTGCCATGACATTCTTACTGTAACACACATATGTTATTATTTAATTTCTTTTCTGACTTCCTAGTGTTATAAAAATGAAAACTGAGTCAAGAGAAATATCTGCCCTCATATAGTGATGACACAATGCCAGGCCAAATTTTATTTAAGCTAAAATTTATCCAAGAAAGAACTCTTCCTGGTGGGCTCCTTTGTCCCTCAGATTTGTAGTCTAGTATTAAGAAAATAAAGGAATCTACTATCAGATAAACCCAGAGAGTTTTGAGCCTCAATGCTGGACTTAGACTAGATTGAATTTAATAACATGAATAAAATGTGCACTGTTTTATAAGGAATTCAATTTTTATAATTGTACTCATTTAAATTAATTTTATTAATATTTTAGTTAAATAAATTATTTAAATGTTATTTGCATTGTTCTTAAATATAATAATGTTTAACCTTAGTTTGTCTGAATATAAGCTTTCATGAATTATTACTAAAGATAAAATTAACAGTAGAAAAAAATGTTCCAGACACTTTAATGAAAACAAAAAACGTATGAAGTAACAAACTTTTTAAAAACAGTATTCCCATCTGAATGCAAAACATGTTTGTCATTGAGTGATGAGATATACTTGCACTTGAACATAAATGGCTTTCATTTGCTGTGACAACCCTCTGGCAATACATTGCCAAAAAGTTTTAGAAATGTTATGTTTTTGAGTGACAAAACAATTACTATTGGAATCTCTTGCTGGTTGACAGGAAATATGACCTTACAAATATTAAACAGAAAATCCCCGCAAAGAGAGCTATCTTTCTTGGTTGATGAACTCTCTAAGGAAAATTGTGCTATTGTATAAAGAATCAGTTTATTTAGTCAAGAAACTGGGTCATCTCCAACTAACTTTCCATTTGACCTCATTATAATTGCATTTTTATGTTGGGCATGGAAGTCTTCATTCCTTACATCCATTGCTCTAATTTAAGGGGAAAAAAGGCAAAGGAACATAATAATCACAAAAAAACTATGCATATATATTTTAACTGTTTTAGAAAAAATTAAGGATATATAGGAAACTTTATTATTATAAATTATTCATGAACATATCTTAATTGCATTTTATTATTGTTTAGAAAAGTGATCCTTGAAAGAGTTATACATTTGTCTAAAAGATTATTTCAATGAAATTATTCCCTTTTTCTTCCTTTTACATAAGCAAAAACTTGTGTTGGTAAATGTATCAACTTTAATGTAGTTTAAGTATATTATCAGGCAAAACTGGGGTTATAGGTCTGTAAGAATTATATAATTTAATATAAGAAATCAATAGAATAAGTGGTAAACAACATTCCTCCTATGAATTTACTCAAAGATTGACAATCCCTGGGGCTACCTTAAATGAACGCTGCGGTCATCTTTTCTTACAACTTATATTATAAATGCCCATCGTGTACTCAGCTGCTTGACTGAGAAATCAACTTTAGTGATAAATAAGATTTATGATAAAAATATTAATAAGCATGTAACATTCAGTTGAATATGAAACTCACACTTATCTCAGTAAGTATAATATTTTTAAACCTTTTTGTTTCCTTCAATTTGAAAATGTTTATTGCATGTTGGTTTTCTATTTCTGCCATTAAGATATGCATTAGCACACATTTCAAAGGGAAAGCTAATGTTTTCTTATTATACTATAGTAGGGTTCTCTAAAGAAACAGAACCCAGAGGATGTGTTTGTATATATATAATCACTCGCATGACTAAGGAGGCTGAGAAGTCCCAATCTGCAGTTCGGAAGAGTGCTGCTGTGGAGTTCTAGTCCAAAACCAAGGAGAACTGACATGTAGTTTTAATATGGGTCCAAAGGCCTGAGAATCAGGAGAGCTATTGGTGTGAGTTCTAATCTGAGAGCTGGCTAACTTGAGACTAAAAAAGTGCCAGTGTTTCAGTCCAAGTCTGAAGGCTGCAAAAGACCAACGAGCCAGCTCAGTCAGGCAGTCACAGGGAGTCCCTTCTTGCTTAGCCTTTTTGTTCTGTTCTGATCTTCAACTGATAGGATGAGGTCCACCTACATTATAAAGGGCAATTTCCTTTACTCACTCTACAAATTAAAATGTTGATATTAACATCTTCATAGACATACCCAGAATAATGTTTGACCAAATGTCTGGGCACTTTGTGGCTCAGTCAAGTTGACACATAAAACTAGCCATTACAAATACCCCTGAAAAAGAGTTGTCTCCCCAGTATAGATAAAATGTACTGCTAACATCTGATTAAAGAGGCCAGATTGAATGTTCTAAAACTCCACTAAAATAATTATTGAAATGTGTAAACCTAATCTTGTGGATTCCTATTTCTAATCAACCAATGATAAGCCATGAAAGTAAGAGATAAACACGAATTTCAGAAAGAACCAACCAAGTGACCAATCAATAAAAATGACAAAAACACAATAATACTTGAGAACAGCCTAGGGAGAAAAAAGACTGCGAAGACCACTGTCTTTTTGTGCGTGAGTTAGGGTAGTGGCTAAGGTACATATGGCAAAAAGAGATTAAGAGCTTCAGATGAAAAAAAAAATTTGAGATTATGCTTTTTTCCTCATTTATTTACTGTCTTTGAGTAACTTCTGTTATAAAGTGTGTTGTAACAGTCATGACCACTGATACTGCAGTAGGTTGTGTTACTGGATAAATAGCAAGGCAACACAAAATCCTGCTGGGGTGAGGAGTAGAAAACCTTAAGTGCAAGCTAGCCTGTGGCTATTAAGATACTCACTGTTTTACTCTTTATCCTAGTATTCTGTTTTGTTTTGTTTTTCTCCCAATGCAAATTCTTTCCAAGTTTAAAAGTGAAACAGTAGCCAGAGGGTCTGCTTTGCAGAGAAGGCAAACAAGGGTGAACATCACAGCAGAAGTCACTAGATAGTCTTGTATATGGTGTACTTTGAATTACATAAAGCAAAAATCCACCGAATGTGTCATAGATACCTTATCAGGCAATTTCACTCAGATAAAATATTAAATTTGGTAAGAGGGGTTTATAAATATTGTTTCACATTTCTACAAGACAGCTTTCTTTCAAATGTTTATAATATACCATACTTCTCACCAAACAATTGATTTATCACAATGCACTTATTACAAACAGTAATATTTCCTACAGGTTTACAATTTTAAAATGACATGAGAAACTCTTTCACATAATTATGCCCATGTGAGAAATTCATGTGGCTAATGGCTATGAAATGTAACTACTTCATAAATTAAAATAAATAAGATAGCAACATACATTTTGATGTGTGTGTGCACTGATTTTCACTATATTTAATTTGGTTATGCTATAAAAATAACCATTTATAAAATAATGTTGACTAAATAATTGAGAAAGTATAGTTCTAAGATACTACATATCATGAGTCATACAAGAGAAAGAAATATGATTATGTAATAAAAAATTATATCTCTCTGAATTCATAATTTTAAATTTTAGCAATAAAGATGTACATGTAAGAATATAATTATAAATCTGTCATTCAAACAAGCATTTAGGATATCAGATGCTTGGGATTTACCACTGAATTATTTCAATGATAGTAACACTTAGTCTTTGAAATCACTGTTTGAGTAAATTTAAATGTTAGAATATAACACCATAGAATTTCCAATAATAAACATGATATAAATATTTTATATGTTGTTAAAATAGGATATATTGATAAAAGGAAAATAAAATATGCCCTTATATCATAAGACAGTATGTATTGAGCTACATTATTAGAAATTCCATGATAACTACTTATATAACATAAAATATAGCTTAAAATTAACTTAAAAATCACTTAAGGCCTAGCATATGAAACGTTTGCTGACATCAACTGTCTAAAATTTCAATGTGTTTATGCCAACTGCCTGTAAAGACTGTCATAACTCACAGACATGTGAAACAGCTACAATCATTCATTTGATTTATGCAGAAATTTCTTCTGTCCTTAGGCAAATGGTAAGGAAAAAAATAAATGGATTCCTTCAAAAACATTTTCTAATTAGCTGCAATAGAATCAAAGACATTTTTAGTCAGTGTATCTCATATGCATGGGTTTGTAAAAGGAAACTGATTATTACCATGTAATATATAGCACCATTTCTCTCATTTTCAATAACAAGATTTTAAGGGCCTTAAGAAATGAAGACAATCAAACTCTAGGCAGGGGGGTAAGCTTGATTTCAATTAGAAATTGAAATGGCTTTGAAGTCACAAAAAATAATGAAATCAAAATTCTACTCATTCAGAAAAATTCAATAAAGAGATATAAGTAATCAATGTACTATCGTATAACATATTTCTTTTAATGTAGGAATAATATTACAGTATTTAAAACCTACTATTGAAGTATTCTCTTGATTATAACCAAATTCGAGCAACTAAAATACATGTTTTTGGATCACCTGCACGATACCTTATTTAACATTGATAACATTTGACTTGGAGCAAAAAGTATGAACAAAATATAAAGCTCTTATGTATGACCCAAGTACCACTGTGACAACATCAAAAGACATGAAAAATGATGAAGTAAAAGACAATTATCTCCTTAGTGTGAAAACTATCAACTCCGTGGAAGAAATAATTTGCCTTGTAAACAGAAATACATTTGTCAGTTATTTGCCATTTTGAATATTTGCAGATGTGTGACTATCCTCCTTAATATATAAAATCCAGTGCTTTATAATCCAGACGTTTTCGACAGATATTGAATGTGTAAACTGGCAAGGACCTTTGTATAATCCATCATCAATCTTATTTTTCAAAAAACAGCACGCATTATGTTATGCCTTAAAATGCTTGCCACCACTACACTCTTTTTTTCATTAAGAAAAATAAACGTTGAATATAGTCTTTCCGTTTCTAAAAAAAATACACTGTCAGAATATTTTCTATGAAAATTTAATTATTAATTATTCATTGTACATCTTCTCATTCTTTGAAATTTAAATAGTCAATTATGGCATAAAAAGAAAAAAGTGCTTACAAATATGAATGTATTTTCAAGAAAAGGACCTAAAATTTAGCTTTTTAAAAAAGTTTTGTATTTTTCCTGTGTTAATTATTGATTATTACATTGTTTACAGTGATAAATATCACATTAATTTGAAACACAATCTTGTGTCTTAAACAATCTCTTCACACAATCTAAGCTAAAATTTAGCTTTTTACAAAAGGGTAGAGTTTTTCCTAAGTGATTAATAATCACTGATTATTACATTGATTACATTGATAAATCTCACTAATATAAAACACAATTATCTCTTGATTGTGAGATTTATCAATGTAAACACAACCAGGAGATTGTGTTTTAAATTATAGCTGAAAGTTTGTTTTTACCTAAAATCAGTAAGATTAACTCTTTATCTTATCAAAGGTTGAAAATTAAATTTCTTTAATTTTCTTGATTATTAAACAAAGATCAAGCTAATATGTAAAAGCTTTATAATTACACTGAATTGACATAGTTGCCAATGAAGAAAGAAAAATTTAGTTGAAACATTAAAAAATACAAATATTGATAGACAAACTACACTATATTTAATTTAATATATGCACTAGAAGTTACACCTTTTTAAAGAAAGTAGCTTTAAATTTTTATTTTATGCATTATATTTCCACTGACTAAAAAATAAACGACAATGTTGAAACATGCTCACCTAATTATATGATGAAAAACACTAATCTCTATTATACGAGTATTTCAGTAATAATACAAATAATTATTAAACATCTTTTTTCTCAGTCTTCTTTGTACTATGGCCTTATACTGAGGATGTTTTGAGGTATCTACCATCTAAAGAGTTAAAATGGAAAATACTATTTTAAATTTTAAAATTTATTTTATGATTTGTTTATATCTCTAGATACAGGAAATTTAAAAAAACTGAACTTGACGTAGCTTAATATCGCTTTTTTTTTCTATGCAATAAAGACAATCACAAGCAGACAAGAAAAGAGTAATATTAGTCACCAGAGTGGGAAATCACCATCTCTTTAACTAGGTCCAGATTTAAGTCAATTCTCAGATTCAGATTTCCTTGACTGATGGAGTAGCTGAGTATACTTGAATAAAGGTCCTTCAATCTGATAGCAAATATATAAATACAGACTTCCCCAATCCTTTCCCAGAGCACTTAAAGCCATTTATGTGAGGAACAGGAAATTCTCTCATATATGAAGGGTGTTGATTACAAGTTCTGTTTTATCACAGACACCAGAGGATTGAAAATGCCATTACACACTCCCCCACCTCCACACACACCCCACATATGAGTTTCTTACAGAGTCTAGGAGATAAGTAATACCCTGTTTCAAATGGGTCTAGTGGATCAATAGGCACATCTAAGTTTCATGTTCCTGGTCACCGTATGCTCTGAATTAAAGTCTATTCTGGTCATGCCTAACAAATCATAAAAGCAAACTTAAAGCTTTTCAAACTGTTTCCAAGTAGCCTAACCTGAGTCCCAGAACAAACTCAAGAAAATTTATAAGGATACAAAGATATACATAACCCAGCAAGGTAAAATTCACGATGTTTAGTATCCAATAAAATATTGCCTACATGCTAAGAAGCTTGAAAGTACAATCCTCAATAAGAATTTTAAAAAATAATAATTGAAAGTGAACCCCAAAACGATACAAGTACTAAAATTAACAAACAGACATTAAAACAGTCACTATAATCATGTTAAATATGTTCAAAATGACAAAGAAAACATAGGTTTAGGAAGTTAAGTAAGGAAAAAAGATATTTTTAATACAAAAATTCAAATTCTGGAGATTAAAAATAGAATGTTTGAGAGGACAGACTACAATGAATTGGTAGCAGATTAGACACTGCAGAAAACAATTAATGAACTTAAAGACATAGAAGGAGAAAGTAATCAATTGGAACACGGAGAGAAAAAATAATAATTTAAAGGTAGTGAATAAAGTATAAGTGTACTCAGGGCCAATTTTAAACAGACCAAAATACTAGATGTACTTAAAAACCCTAAGTATAATCGGAATCTTTGAAGGACAGTAATGAAGGGAGACATAAAAATGGTTAACGTAGTAGTGTGTGATAATTTTCTAAATTGGTAAAAACTATAAAACTATAGATCCAAGAATTTTAATGAAACCCAAACACACAGAAATAAAATGAACAAAACTTTATTGAGCATACTATAATCTAATTGCTTGAATGATAAACATAATAAGTAGCCAGGTAATAAGGACATATCACATATACAGTAAAAGACATAGTAACATAATTATTGCCTTTATGAAAAAAGAGAATAAAGAACAATGATAAGAATGAAAGAAGAATTCTCAGAAACAATGCAAGCCTGAAAATAGTGGAGCAACATATTAACACATTGACAGGAAAACAAAACAATACAAAATCAAGGGAACACTCACATTCTATATCCAGAGGTAATATTTTTCAAATACAAATGTAAAGTTTCCTTTACATACAAATCTTAACGTACAAATCTTCAAGAGAAGACCTACACTACAAGCAAGGTTAGGAAAGACAATGTGCCCAGATGGAATCTGATCTACCCAAAGAAATCAAGTAAAAGAGAAATGATAAATATGTGGGAATATATCATATACTTATTTTTCTTATTGCTTAAATATCTTTAAAATATAACTGACAGTTTCAAACCAAAATATTATACTATGGCCTTATAGTATATGGAGTATTAAAATGTATATCACTAATAACACAATTCACTTACTGGCATAAATTTCTTATTTTAGAAGTGAAATAATGTATTACTTGAAGGCTGACTGTAAAAATCCAAAGACATTGTGATAGGCAAAATTCTGATGGCTTCCAATTTTCCACCTTTTGTGGTACATGCCCTGTAAAATATCTTCCCTTTTAGTACAGATGTTCCTGGACTTACATGAAGACATGTCCAGATAAATTCATCGCAAGTTGACAATATCATGTCAGTTTACAATATTTTCAACTTACCTCGGCCAGGATGGTTTCAATCTTTCCACATAGTGTTCCACCCTCCTTGGCCTCCCAAAGTGCTGGGATTACAGGCATGAGCCACCACGCCTGGCCTCAGCTGTAATATTTTTTATTCCTTCTCGACCCTTTTTTACTGTTGATCTGATTGAGTTTTCCCAGAAGGAATTCTTTAGCTCTAGATTTACCCTATCATCTTAACCAAGGGGACACATAGATGTTTCCATTGTGATGCCTTTATGTAAGTGCCATACATTTAATAATAGAATTTGTACATTCTAATATGTTTATTGCTCGTATATTTTATAAAAGTGTTTATACTATAATTTTTAAATTTATATTGATATATAATATGAACACATATTTTGAGGCTACATATGATATTTAGATACATTCAAATGATGTGTAATGATCAAATCAAAATAATTTATCTATCACCTAAAATTTTTCTTTTTTCTTTATGGTGGGAACAATTAAATTAATCTCTTCTAGTTATTTTGAAATATACAATAGATTGTTGTTAAGTAAAGTTACCCTACTGAACTATCACACAACAGATCAATTTTATTCAAAATTTTGTTCCGAGCTATACTTTTTATCATCACATTTTTTATGCTCAGACTTTGCAAACAGGGAACTCAGTTCAGTGTCTGAGTCTCATCAACATTTCTGACAACTAATTTATCAGTTTGAAAATAGTGTACTAAACTTTTAGTTTTAAAGATAAAATTGCTGTGAAAAAAGTGCAAATATAGGGTCATATTTTTCACAGTTAAATTAAAAATTTCTTTAATCATTAGGAACTTCATTTTTGTAAGTTTCCATGTTTTGTTTGGTATTAAAATTTTTATTTGAATAAGAAGAGCTCAGGCTGTCATAAGTTTTATAGGGTTACAATTTGAGGTGAATGAGAGAAAGCAAATATAAAATGGCAAAATCAAAATGTCAAATCATTCAGCTTGAGAATTGTTTAAAAAAAAACTAAAATGTTTCAGAACTTATAAAATGTTAATTTAAATTATGTTTCTTTGAGCAGAAGATATATACTCATTACAGATTTGGTTAAAATTACATAAGCATGTTAGATGGTAGAAGGGATTATAAAGCTTGGGAAAATATAGCATTTGTTTTCTTAGGCAAATGCACAGGAAGAGAAGAAAATATCATGCCTTAAATTGCTAAAAGAAGTAAATGGTTATGATTTGATATATTTATCAATTCCAGTCTTGACACTCACCTGGGAGGCAGTACCACACACATAAAATGTGACTGGTGAGAACCTGAAATTTAAAAGGTTAATAGCTTACCCAAGTCACATAGCTACTTTGCATCGCAATGGAATTTGGGTGAAAATTGCTTTGTCAAATTGCAAACACATGTTCGTGCTTGGGCTGCTATAGTGCCTCCATCTATTGCTGTAACAATTAAAGATATATATTTTAATAAATGAGGCAGTGCATACATGTATGAAATATAACATGATAGCAATTTAATACCATTTATCATTGAAGTACATGGGTATTTTTTCAAATACATTTTTTACACATTAGGTCTGAAACATTATAATTAGCTTACATTGACCTACTATCATCAGGCATGCTAAAAGAAAATTTAGATATTTGAAAGTTTACAAAAGGTTAATTGAAAAAATAAATTTATAAAAATTGTCCATTTAACTGGCTTTAAGCAATTTAGGATTGAAAGCAATTATACAAGCTATAGAATTGAAATATAGTGTAAACTTTGAAGTATGTACTGACATAATTATGTGGACCATCACATTTTTCTCCTATTTGATGAAAAGAAAGAACTAGATAGAACTGGCTCAAAGGCAATGGTATTTCTCCAGCAAAATAATTCCTTAAGGGTTAAAGAATCACGAGAAAATCATCTAATAACGTGCAAGCAGAGGTATCAAGTTAAGATTTTAATGCCATTTAATTGACATAAATGTGAAGTGACTCTCTTCTATAGCTAGCGAACATAATTACAGAGCACAGCTAAAGGGATATAACTCTGGAAAATTATGCTTTTGGTGAGCTACCTCTTGTTCTTATTTTAGACAGAGGAGGAGGAGAAAGAGAGAGCTGGATCTTTGTTTTTATTAATAGTTTCTCATTCTATTTTGTCAAGTATATATCAAGACACAATTACCAACACATGAACATGTAAATTTACATTTAAATATTACTGGAACAAAGTCATCTAAGGGCTAAATGTACATATACAACCGTGCAAATGATCCAGTATCTTGGAATTGTGTAAAAAGAACTGAAAAATGTAATAAAAGGTATGATCTGGACTGGGAAAATTTATCTACAAAGAGCAGAAGCTACAAAACAACTCAGATCTATTACGGCTTCAAAAGGAGATATTTAGAAAGATCAATTTGCGTGCCAATTTTTAATAAAATCTAATAAAATACTCTGTATTTGAATGAAGGAAACACTTATGATTAAACATCTTCAATCCCAAAATGTTACATTTGATATTATGCAGAAATGGCATTTTAAAGTTACGTACACATTATCAGCATACATTTAGTTTACTTTACTGATATTTCTAGATTTACTTTTTAATTTTAAATCACAACCACAAACTTGATCATTAACCTACCTGGTTACCTCCTTCTATCCAAATATAAAGCAGGATTACTCTGTCTATTTTTATTGCCTACATTACATTTTATTCACATCTCTAGTTTAGGAGCTGTCACATTTTACTTTAAGGTTTTCAAGCTTCTAATAAATAGTATTGTGAACTTTCTGAGACCAATACTATGTGCTTTATTTTTATCTGCATTTTGTTTTTTATTTATTTATTCATTTATTATTATTATACTTTAGGTTTTAGGGTACATGTGTGCAATGTGCAGGTTAGTTACATATGTATACATGTGCCAAGCTGGTGCGCTGCACCCACTAACTCGTCATCTAGCATTAGGTATATCTCCCAATGCTATCCCTCCCCCCTCCCCCCACCCCACAACAGTCCCCAGAGTGTGATGTTCCCCTTCCTGTGTCCATGTGTTCTCATTGTTCAATTCCCATCTATGAGTGAGAATATGCGGTGTTTGGTTTTTTGTTCTTGCGATAGTTTACTGAGAATGATGATTTCCAATTTCATCCATGCATTTTGATAATGAGAAAAATGCCTAATTTAAAAGAAGGCTTCCACAAATATTTATTAAAATACTTAAATATATTGTAATTGCTTAATAATTTACTTAACTATATTTGGTCATGCTATTCAATAAAAACACCATTTCCACTTAGCCATTCAGGAAGTCAATGTCCTTATTATAATAAAAGGGTTGCAAATATGAAAAGAAGTACAACAAAAGAAAAAGCTTCTTAGTCTCTCTCTTTCCCTCTCACACACACAAACACACAAACACACAAACACATACAAATACACACCCACACTCATATGTTCTCCCACGTGGACGTGTTTTTTTATGTAATTATCTTTACCTAAAGTGCCTTTCTCTGTTACCACATGATAAAATTCCACTGTCCTTTATAATAATAATAATAATAAAAAGAAAAGAAAAAAAAAAAACTCATAAAACCTTCAGACTCACTATTGTATTTCTTATTGATATTCTTTCTCCTCATTTTTATTTATCATAATATATCCTAGGAGCTCACAAATATTATCATTTAACACTTGATTGTTTTCTAATGTTTTCCAAAAATCCTTAGTGTTTTTCTTGCTTTCTTTTTCTGCCTTACTACCTTTACATCCAAACTGATGACAGGTCCTGCCAATTTCTACCTTCTCAATCAAGTACAGAATGTAATGAACATAACGTAGTAAAAAGTAGTTTAAAAATAGCCTAGTAAAAATAGTAGCCAGTTATCTTTAAAAACTGACTTACTTTTCCACCTAGTTCTGTACAACTACTTGTTAGAGAAACTCTCTTCTCTAATAGTTTATTAACCCTTTTCTCTGCCTTCGCTTGTGGTCTAGATGAATTATTTAGGCCAGGAATCAGCAAACTGAGGCCCATCTGCTCATTTTCGTACAGCCAGAAGTTCAGCAAATAAAGTTTAATGAAGTAGAGTCACCTTTACTAATTAATGGATATATGAACTGTACTAATTTCTTTCCACAAGAGCAGAGATGAAGAGTTATGAGCAATGTCAGCAAATGAAAGTGTGTACTATTTGGTCCACTAAAGAAAAGTTTGTCAGCCTCTGATTTGGAATATTACACCTATTCTTTCTAAAGTATAAATTAGATTATTGCATACATTGTTTAAATTCCTCATTTATGTGTATTACTGTGGGTAGAATTTCCAAAAACACCTGTTGCTCTGGCTCAAGAATGCCATTGGCCTTGACTCCTGTCATTCTTATTCCTCTTTTATTTTTTCATGACATACATTTGTTTGTTTGTCTGTTTGTTTGAGACGGAGTTTCAGTCTTATCTCCCAGGCTAGAGTGAAATGGTGTGATCTCGGCTCACTGAAACCTCCGGCTTCCCTGTTCAAGCAGCTCTCCTTCCTCAGCCTCCCAAGTACCTGGGATTACAGGTCTATGCCACCACGCCCAGCTAATTTTTGTATTTTTAATAGAGATGAGGTTTCGCCATGTTGGCCAGGCTGGTCTCGAACTTCTGACCTCAGGTGATCTGCCCACCTTGACCTCTCAAAGTGCTGGGATTACAGGTGTGAGACACTGCACCTGGCTCATGACATACTTTTACTTTTCTTTAGATCCATATATAAATACCACCTCTTCCAAGAGGATGTCATGACCTCCCCTTATTTTACCTTTTTCTAACTTAAGTACTAACTCAGTTAAATAACATTAAGTTAGGAACGTCCAGAGAAACAGAAGCAATAGGAGATACACTCATACATGCACATATATATATACATATATACTCATATGAAGAGATTTATGAGAATTTGGGTCACACAATTACAGAGTCTGAGAATTCCCATAATCTACTGTTTGCGAGCTGCAGGCCCATGAGGACCAAAGGCGTATTTCATTCTAAGTCCAAAGGCCTGATAAGTAGAGGAGTCAATGGTGTAAATTCCAGTCCTCAATGGATTGGATGAGGCCAAACCACATTGGGGAGGGCAACGGACTTTACTAAATGTGCTGATCCAAAGTGTTAATCTAGAATTAGCCTCATAAACACATCCAGAAATAATGTGTAGCCAAATATCCGCATGCCCCTTGACAGTCAAGTTAATGCATACAATTAATCATCACAAACATAAACTCTCATTACTTTCATTTTTCTTTTATAGTGCTTGTGTCAATTGAAATCATACTGTTTATTTTGATGATTTGCTCAAAGTATGGCTCAACTACTGCCCTGAAAACACTATATAGTCAGAAACCAATATAAAATTAAATATTATTCTAGTACAATGCCTGATAAATAGTAAACGAAAATATAAATATTTTTGAATGAATAAAGTAGCTTTCTTCTCCAAGCAAATGTTGATAACTCTATCTGCCTAATTGTTATGCTGCGCTTTAGAGTCTTTGGTTACCTAGTATAATGCAGCCCTTGTGCCTCCTCTACTTACGCTTTCTCCCTTTGTTCATATCCCTCACTCTACATCTTCTAGAATGAATGAATTTAATAATACTCAGGACTTTGTCAAGAGCTTGCCATGTAGTAGGTTCTTGATCAATCTTTACTGAATAATTAAATTTATTTCATTTTATTATTACTATTGTTATACTTTAAGTTCTAGGGTACATGTGCACAACGTGCAGGTTTGTTACATATGTATACATGTGCCATGTTGGTGTGCTGCACCCATTAGCTGGTCATTTACATTAGGTATATCTTCTAATGCTATCCTTCCCCCCTCTCCCCACTCCACGACATGGAATTAAATTTATTTTAATTTCTCCATCTATCCTCACTAACTCTAAGCAATGTATTGTGTATTTTCATATCTGATAAGGCTAGAATTTTGTTGATGGTTTGATGCTTTGAATAGAGTAGAATTTTAGAACTTTAGAAATTTAGAACTAAATTTCCTAAGCCATAAACACCACCTTTGTCTTGCAAAACTCATTGTTTCTCAAATTCTACACTCCTCATGATTTCAAGATACCATATTAAAATATTTTATTGTAGTTTCTACTCTTATTCAAATACTTCACACATGACATACTTATTTTGCGGGCATTTTCATATTAATTTAGTGCAGAAATTACTTTACCTGTGTCAAATATGTCTTCCTTTAATCAAACTCCCTATTCTACCAACTAAAATTTAGGAGCTCACAATTTGGTAAGAAAGATAAAGCTTTTACCAGTTACAAAATGATAAAATACAGATTATATAATAGTAATGTTTTAAGATTTGACAGTCACAAAAATTACATTTATTTAAGTTTTTCAATGACAGCCTATTAGTTAAGTAAATTATCATGTACTCTAATATAAATATTTTTGTTTTAGTTGATCTGATTAAAATATAAATTTTTTCCTACATATATAATACTAAATGTTTGGTTTTTTTTACAATGGAAACTAATAGGTGAAGATTTAATTCCAAAATAATTATAGAAGAAATACATGCTTAACAAGATATCTTTGATGGAGAGCATAAAATAAATATTTTAAATAGAATCAAATTATTTTAACAAAAAGTGTACTAATGGCCTTTCTTTAGGCACCCATCCAATTCCCTATCACATTTTCATTTTATGTGATAAATTGAGTAACCATTAGGTAAACTTAAGAAATCCAAAATAATTTATACAAGAGGAAAATAAATAAAATATATTTTGCAATAAATCAAGAATTCTGATATATTCAAAGAATTAGATGAAAAGGACAAATTTTACTTTTAAAGAAAGCTACTATTCTAGAGAAAACTCAAGCCATAATCTTTGTATTTCGAATGAAGCAAACTTAATAATGAGATATAGAAATTGGAAACAAAAAGCAAAAAAAAAAAAAAAAAACAGAAAATCTTGTTTTTTATACGGTGTTCTGCAACAGTGTTTGCCACTTCTAAAATATTGTGTCAAATCTTTTGAAAACCTGAAACCTCAGAGGAATTTCTATGACAGAAGAGACAAAAGTTGACAAGAAAACGTCCACTTGTTTGGTGGGTGATGATTATCTGTCTTCTTCTGACATCGCCTTTTCTGCAATTCATCTTTTTATCACCCTTTCTTTTGGCAAAAGAAATAAAACTGGTTTCAGATAAAGATACTGAATATCACTTGTTAAAATATATAGCCATTTCAACACTATATTTATGAAAGTGAATGAAAATATACTGAAGAAAATCTTTAAGTTGCTCACACAGAGTTGAATATACTGTATTTACAAATAAACAATATAAATTGAAATAATATAATCTAAAAAATAGAATTAATCAGCTTATTTTTTAGACTCTAAACTTATTCATATACTTCCAGGTAAATCATGAGGACATTTCTTATAATATTATAATTATAAAATATATACAAATACACACAAGATAATACTAATTCTTATAAACACTATAATATACAGTCTTCACCTGTCATATTCCTTTCACTTAAAATTTTGCACACTTCTGATAATGTATATCCTTCCTATGTTCCTTCCTATTCTTAGGGAATTAGTTTCTTCAAGAACTCCTCACTAATTAAGTTATAATATATCTTGATGTAAATATCCAAACATGACACTTCTAATTTAAGCATATCTCAAGGTTACTAAATGTAATAATACAAAGGCACAAAACCTTCCTTTAATCCTAGTTTTAACAGCTATTCTGCCACATCTCTTTTCAAGCATAAGTAACTTCTACACACATTATATCTAATTTTAAAATACTGTTATTTCTCAATCCAGTGAAACTCAACTCTGTCTACAATAATTTATATAAGGTAATTTTGCCATTAACTCCAGAAAGCTACACATCATAATTGATCTAATTTAGTTCGTATCTATATCATTTGCAGTAGCATTTAATACTAAGAATTATTCCTTCGCTTTTGAGGACCACCCTTCCGTTGGCTATGATTCAGACATAAAAAATCAAGAGCCTCTTGTTACCCTCAAATGCATATCTCACAGGCACTTTAACTTATGTCTAGAACTGTACTTACAACCTTGTCTGTCATCTTGATGCTCTTCCAGTGTTTTCTATCTCAGTAAATGTATCAGAATCTCCCAGTTCACGGTTTAAAGGTTGTATTTAGCCTTAACATTTGTTCTTTTCCCCTTTTCTGACCACAGGTCCAATTAAATGCAAAATCACTTTGTATCTCCCTTCTAAATACCTCTTGAAACTATCGCTTTTACTCACATTGCCACCACTGCAGTGCAAGTCAATACATTCCCTTAACTTTATTAATGTAGTAACCATTCATACTTACCTACTTATCCTTCAATCTGTCTCAGCAAATAAAATGTAATTTAAAAATAATAATATATTAGCCATCAATCAATTACCATTTGACTTGAAAAAGTACAAGAACAAAAACAAAACTAACAAAGAAATCCAAATATTTTTGAAATAGACAAAAAGGCCATATGTTATCCCCCTGCATATTTCATGAGCCTCATCTCATGTAATTTTTCCCTACAATGGTAATATACTGCTTTCCTTTACATTTAAAAAATATTATTATTATTATTATTTTTGAGACGAAGTCTTACTCTGTCGATCAAGCTGGAGTGCAGTGGCACAATCTCTGTTCACTGCAACCCCCACCTCCCAGGTTCAAGCCATTCTCCTGCCTTAGCCTCCCGAGTAGCTGGGGCTACAGGCATGCGCCACCATACCCAGCTAATTTTTGTATTTTTAGTAGAGATGGGGTTTCACTATGTTGGCCAGGCTTGTCTCGAACTCCTGACCTTGTGATCTGCCCACTTTGGCCTCCCAAAGTGCTGAGATTACAGGCGTGAGCCACCGGGCCTGGCCCCAAAAATACTATTTTTTCTATTTAAAATTCTTGTTTTTTATTATTATTTTATTCATTACTATGCATACCTCATCTTAAATTGACCCCAGAAGCTCTCAGTGTCAACATCAAAAAAAAATCTTAAAGGCAAATATAACCATATAGTGCAAGAAAGAAGGCGCTTTAACTTGTCAAGTTGTGAAAAACTCATTGTGAATTCATGACTTTAAAAGATGTACTTTCTGGCTTTGTCAATGTTAAGATGAATAAATAGTAACTGCAAACACATTTCTGCGCACCATCAAACTCGGAAGCACCATTAGTTTTCAGATTTTTGTCCTTAAACTAATTGCCGCTAAGAAAACAAGGAATCCTTGGAAGGTATTTGGTCCCACAGGTTGGACCAAGAAAAGTCAAAATGAATCTGAAATACACCATTATCACTAGAACTAGAAATGCTCTGAAGAAAAGCACAAAGCTTTAATGGTAAGATCAAGTAGGCTACTAAACGGTTTTTTTGTGGTAAATTGTAATACATGGAATTTTAAATAATAAGAATAATGAAATCAATCAAAACAAAGTAACATTGTAAAACCTCACGAATTCATAATGATATTCCACAAATTCCAATAAAAACATAGACATAACACAGTTATACAAAAAGTTGATTATATTTATTTTATAAATATTTATTTTTGTTGATTTTAATAAGTAGGACATTGTTTTTGTTTATATTTTTGCTTCTCTTGTAAAAGGGAAGGTTTATAAATTTCTTGTTTCTATTGTTTAAGCAGAAAATAGTTAAATAGAATTTGTGAGTGAGCCAGTTAGTTTTGACGAGTAGGATTCACAATAACAAGCCAGGTGAATCAACATTAGAGTTCATGTATGATAAATATACAGAAAGTGATGCATCATATACAACACATAATTAAAGGATGATTCCAATAATGTATTCCCTAATGATGAATTACCAAAATATTCTAAAAAAAGCAACTATGAAAATTCATTCCCTCATTTCATCAAAGAAGAAAATTCCAGGTGGCTCTACTAACTGCAATAAAATATGAATAAGAAATATGTACATTTAAAAATAAAGCTAAATATTAGGTAAAATATATTTTGTAATATAATACAATATGTTTATTTCAAAATATGACTAATATAGATACCCAGCCATGTAAACTTAAAAAACATACAAACCCTTTCTTATTGGAAACAAATAAGAGACTCGAAATTAAAATTAATATTTAAGACAAAATATAATGTCCCATTATGTAACAAGTAAAATTCTGTGACAAGAGACACAGCTCTCTCTCCTTATACTGAGAACAAGTACCTGTGACTGGAGCAGGAATAAACCAAATTCTGCATTGCTGTAGGCTTTTTTTGTTTGGTTTGGTTTGCTTTGTTTACTTTTGATTTGTAAAAATCTAGGACTAGGCATTCAAATAAATAATAAAATTACATAACAAAGTATATTTAAGAGTAAAGCAAACTCAGTGGTTCGATTAAAATCCACGACAGTTACATTCATTAATGATCTTCTACATTTATAGCTTTGTATTCATTGTAACATTGCATGTACATTTTTCTGTTTAAGAGTTTGAAACATTTAGTGAATAAACAATATTGTCACAGGACCTTCAGGGTGTCTCTTCACCAGCTGGTGCTTAATGCCTCTGCTTGGGTTTTGCTTGCACCTGCTGGGCTCATTCTGTCCACTCGGCCCAGCAAGCTACACTCAGCTTGTATTACTAGCCCAGATCCCATGCCTGCCAAGGGTGGGCCAGGAACAACGCAGTGAGGGGTTTGTGAGTGAGCAAGTGCAGGGTTCGGCCACTGTGCACAGCCAGGCATGCCAGCTGCAGCAGGACGGGCAGCTCCAAGTGCTGGCACAGACACCAGCTCTGTGAAAGGCTGTGGCTGGACCAGACATACCGCAAGTAGCTTCCACTGTGGGAACCAGGGTCTGGACATGGAGAACATGGTGGCGCCCCAAAGCTTGGAGATACCAGGAATTGCAAAGCCCCAAAGAGGGGGTTATAGCATGTCACATCCCTGGCTCAGGGAGCCCCAAGGTCTGGGATCCCAGAAGGGCCACAGCTCTTCTCTCCTCATCACCTGCAATGTGGGGAGCATGGGGAGTGTTTCAGCCCTGTTTGTGTCACAGCTCTTGAAGGTCCTCCATTCTACAGGTCCTGAGTTCTTGTTGCACATCAAGAAAGAATGAGGTAGATGGACAATTGGAGGGTGAGCAAGAGCTTCAATGAGCAACAGAATAGCTCTCAGGAGACTCAAAGTGGGTAGCTCCTTTTTGCAGGCAGGTAGTCCTCATGAGTGTCCAGCTGTCAGTGGAGAGGAGACCTGTGGTGAGTAGCTCCTTTCCTTAGACAAGTTGTTCCAAAGAGTCGAGGAGACTGGAAGTGGGTAGCTCCTTCCCGCAGCTGGTAGTCCTGATGTCTGAGTCTGGGCTTATTATGGGCAAATCATTCTCCCCAAGCATTTGGGGATGAGAGTTTTTAATAATAAAATAATTTGGGCCGGGCGCAGTGGCTCACGCCTGTAATCCCAGCACTTTGGGAGGCTGAGCGGGCGGATCACGAAGTCAGGAGATCGAGACCATCCTGGCTAACACGGTGAAACCCCCGTCTCTACTAAAAATACAAAAAAAAAAAAAAAAATTAGCTAGGTGTGGTGGCGGGGGCATGTGGTCCCAGCTACTCCAGAGGCTGAGGCAGGAGAATGGCCTGAACCCGGGAGGCGGAGCTTGCAGTGAGCGGAGATCGCGCTACTGCACTCCAGCCTGGGCGACAGAGAGAGACTCCATCTCAAAAAATAATAATAATAGTAATGATTTGGTGTGGGAGGAGTGGTGGACAGTGAATCGGAAATGCTGATTGGTTTGGTGGATGATGAAATCATTGGAGTTGAAGCTGTCCTCTAATGCTGAGTCAGTTCCTGGGTGGGGACCACAAGATCAGATGAGCCAGTTTATCAGTCTGGGTGGTGCCAGTTGATCCATCAAGTACAGGGTCTACAAAATATCTCAATAACTTATTGTAGGTTTTACAATAGTGATGTTATCCCCAGGAGCAATTTGGGGAGGGTCAGAATCTTGTAGCCCCACGCTGCATGACTCCTAAACCATAACTTCCAATATTTCAGCTAACTTGTTAGTCCTACAAAGCAGTCTAGTCCCTAGGCAAGAGGAAGTTTGTTTTGGGAAAGGGCTGTTATCATCTTTATTTTAAACTATAAACTAAGTTCCTCCCAAAGTTAGTTTGGCCTATGCCTGGGAATGAAGAAGGACAGCTTGGAGGGTAGAAGCAAGATGGAGTTGGTTAGGTCAGATCTCTGTAACTGTCTCGGTTATAATTTTGCAATGATGGTTTCAGTGGTTTCAATCATTTCTCTTCATTACTTTTTCCTGTGACAATAAGAAAAACCAACAAACATCATTATATTTCTTGGTTTTCAAAAACTGTTCAAAATGTTAAATACAGATTCACTTAGCTCCTTTCTTATTATAAGTGTTTGATTGGGAGTATCCAATGCAAAGGTTTTACATAACTATAAACAGTTTGCATCACTGACTGTCAGTGCTCGATTTACTATTGGAAACAGTCATTCATGTCTTAAATCTAATCAAATTTAAGAGCCAATACCAGACACCCCAGAATCAATTCAGAAAACCAAACCTTAAATTTTGTTTCTCCAGATCCACTCTCTGTACCAGAATCTGTATTAGTCAGGGTTCTCCAGAGACACAGAACCAATCAGAGATATGTAGAGATATAGATATAGGTAAGATTCATTATAGGAATTGGCTCAAACAATTATAGAAGCCAGTAAGTCCCACAATCTGCTGTCTGCATGCTGGAGAGCTAAAAAAGCAGGTGGTGTAATCAAGTCACAGCCCAAAGGCCTGAACGCCAGAATGAGGGTGAGGTCAGGTAGGGAAAGTGAATGTGGTTTTCCTTCAGTAAGTCTACTGATTCAAATGCCAATATTTTCCAGAACCACCATCCCAGAAACACTCAGAAATAATGTTTTACATCTATCTTGTCACCTTTTAGCCAAGTTGATACATAAAATTAACCATCACACGCTGTAATCAAGTCATTGAACAATAAGGATATAAACTATCAGATTGGTACTATTCATAGATAATACTTACTCCACAACAGTATAATACTTCAAACATAATTCTGATAATTAATTTTCCTTTTGCCATAGAGGACCCATGGTAGTCATTAATAAATGCAGAATGATGTAATAATAAATATTACCACATGCCCTAGTTGATAATGTCACGCATGGACTCTTCATGTAAATAATTAACAAGAGTCTTGACAGTAACAACATATATTTTCAGAAGGTTATTTGAGAGCTGTTTTGTAAACATGTCTCCTAGTGTACACTGTAATATTTATAATGTATACATTAAGCTTTCAGTGAATCCTAATCATTAATATACCATGAATAAATAGAGCACAAAAGGGCACATATTTCACTTAATATAACACTTTAATGGTAAGTGCACTCAAGTGATAATTTTCCATATACAATCGATTTATTTAATATTATGAAACAATTTAATTTATTTACAAAGTATATCAAACAAACTTTCAACTATAATAATAAATTACTGTGCATATTGCTTAGTTATTGTAGTTTCTCTTAAGGAAATAGTCTCATTTTGCTTTGTATGTTTAGTCCTCTAAATGTCTTTTTTATAGTGGATATATAGAGAGAGGATATACATATATATGTATTCATAAAATAAAGATTGGCCATATACATATAAAACACTAATAAAAATTTACAAAATAAGATAAAAATATTTTTGCTGTTCATAGGCTGATAAAATTTTATATCATTTTTGAAACGTCATTACAAATCCCTTTCTACAAAAAATGTATGTCTGCAATGCCAGTTTCAATGCAAATAGGATTTTTCTTATTTTTTCATAATAATTTTTTATAATATATAAAAAGACATCACATATATTTCTGCTTTAAATTGCTACCAGTCAGAAATATAACCTGTGGTTTTTTCAAGTCAGAAAAGAGTCAATTTAGTTTAATGTAACATTATCTTATATGATCATGGAAAGGTCTATAATGTGAAAATTACCAACCGTGTGATAATATTTTTGAAATATTTCAGAGATCTTCTGGAAGGCAAATGATAATAATACTGGAAAGCAAGTGACAGCTACTCAATGGAGTATACCATAAGAAAACTAAATGTCTTGCTATGTGTAATAGAGAAATTAAAAACACTCTCTGAAGACATAATAGGTATTAACATTTTAATATCTGAGACCATTGACAGAAAAATAGAACTGCTGCAGCTTAGATATCATAGGAAACTATTTAATTATTAAAAACTAAAAATATAATTAGAGAAAGTCATCTTGGAGTGTATAATAAAAGCATGTTGCCTTAAATATATTTGCAAGCACATACACAAACTTATACTACTAAATGGATAAATGTAATTAATTTTCCTGCAGAGCAGGGCATATCCATCTACAGCATTCAATTTTATCTCTCTCTCTCTCTTCTAAAATGTAAAATGAACAGTTTCAACAGATGATTTACAAAGAATGTTTTCCTCTTCTGAGGATTCAAAGATGAATAAGACCAAGTTTTCATACAGAAAGAGATGGCTATTATAAGTGAATAATGATAATGTCACATTTAAAAAATATTGACAGGCCAGGCACGGTGGTTCACACCTGTAATCCTAGCACTTTGGGGGGCTGAGGCGGGCGGATCACAAAGTCAGGAGTTCGAGACCAGCCTGACCAACATAGTGAAACCCCGTCTCCACTAAAAAATACAAAACTTAGCCGGGCATGGTGGCACGCGCCTGTAATCTCAGCTGCTCAGGAGGCTGAGGCAGGAGAATCACTTGAACCCAGAAGGCACGGAGGTTGCAAAGAGCTGAGCTTGAGCCACTGAGCTCCAGCCTGGGCGACAGAGTGAGACTCTGTCTAAAAAAAAGAAAAAAAAAGTATTGACAATATAAATTTGATACATAAAAATATTCAGTGTAAAAAAAGATGCCACTAGGATTTGAATAAGATTTTGTAGGAATAGTATCATAGGGTAGAAAATTTGGAGGAAATTCATGAACAAGTGACATGTCTTATGTGTCTTCATAAGTAAGGAGGACAGCTTATTGACAGTCAATGAGAAACAAAGGTGTTAAAAGTGGAAATGTTTGTTGAGGAGACTTTAAAGGGTAAGCAATGGTTTAAAATGTTTGTATAATATAGAGTCCATAATGTATACTGGCAGAGTTGAAGTTGAATATTCAGGGAGCAAATAATGAAAGGTTTCATATTTCATATGCCATACCAAAAATTATTATGTATTGTCAATGAAATGTCTTAAAGGATTTTAAGTCGGAGATTCATATTAACAGATTCAAATACTGGATATTTTAACACTGTGGAAGATTTATGAAGACTTGTCAAAGGCTGTTAGAATAATTTTGCAAAATCATAATTCCCTTAATTAATGTGTGGCACAGAGCATAGAGAAAAAACAATTGATGCAAAAGACATTCGAGAAGGATGGCCAACTTGGCAACCAGTTGAACAAGGTAAATGAAAGATAAGGAGAATGTAAGAATAATTATGACTACAGACTTGATCTTTCAAGATAACCTTTAGCAATAAACAGATTATTGAGCCTGTTTTTCTCTAAGACTTATGAATAATAAATGAGAGCCCCAGGAAGGTAATTTGAGAAAATTTACATTGTTTCCCACACTATTAATTGGTTTTTACAATTTTTAAGCAGCAAAATATTTTGATCACAATAAGTAGTATGACACTTGATTATATAAATTACTGTGGCACTTTTCTGTTCAAAGAAGAATGTGGTTAGACTGGCTTTAGACCATCTATCTTCTCTTTGCGCATAATGCAAATCCCTTCAAATGCTTCCAGAGAACTTTGTATCCAATTTTGAATAAATAGTAAATTGAGTAACGCTTCATACATGTATCTCATGTACACATAAAATGTATCTGTGTGCCGCTGAAGTTACTAAAATTCTGTTTACAAAATACAAAAACTAAATTATATATGTATTGTAAAAATAAAATTATTTCTCAATTCTGATCTTGTTAGCATAGATCAAGTACTCTCTACACCCTCATGCATGGTATTTTCTCATTTCAGGGTTAAATATTCGGAGTTAGACATGTTTACTTAGCTCTGTAAGATATAACACTTATTTATGTTCACGATAACTTATTTAATCCCCATCCTTACTTTCAGTGTCTGATATTCATTGTACAAAACTTCTAGCAAGAAGAAGAATACTGTTTCATTACTATCTATGCTACTGTCTGTTGCTATCTATGATGTACATAATTGCAACAGATTAATTCCATTTGGCATGATTTTATAGTACCTTTCAGAAGAATGAAAATTGAATTGTTCTGTTAGATTAATCAAGCATCAGGTCATCTGGAGTCCAAGCAAATTTAATCAGAGCAAGGATCTTTTCAGCAGACTTTATGCCTATATGTCAGCCAATTCAATTGGATCAGGTTTTTTTTTTTTTTTCCCCTGTATCCATGTACCTATGCCTACACTTTTAAATTATGCTCACAAATTTATTTTTCTGAATTTTGCATGGCTTATTTAATTTTATTTAAAGTCAGCTTGAATTTTCAAGGTATGATTGAGATATATTTTTAGAAATAGTTGGAAATACTCATTAAACAGAAGAAAAGACTAAAAGCCAGCATCTTAGTTGTTTTTACCAGACATAAAAAAGAGAAAAGTGATTGTAAATTCTGAAAAATTTGTAAATGATTGCTCAGATTAAATTCACAAGGAATATAAAAACTCTCTATTCCAAACATAAGCACAACAATCTTTGATAAATTTAGCGAGAAAAACATGTTGCAATTTTTTTTTACCCTGTATTTTTTACTTTGAATTCCTTTGGATGCATAATAGTTGTACATGTGATATTTTGATACAAGCATACAATGTGTAATGATTAAAGCAGGGTAATTAGGACATCCATCACCTCAAACATGCATCCAATCTTCGTGGAATATTTTAAATTTACTCCTAGTTATTTTGAAATATACAAAAACTATTGTTAACTGTAGTCATCCTATTGTGCTACCAAACACTAGACATTATTTCTTCTATCTAATTATATTTTTGTACTCATTAACCAATCCCCTTTTCCACTCCTCCCCACTAAAACAGCTTCTGTTAAGCATCATTCTACTCTCTATCTTTATGGGTTTTTTTTTTTTAGCCCCCACATATTAGTGAGAACATTTGATATCTGTCTTTCTGTGTCTGGCTTATTTCACTTAACATAATATTCTCCAGTTGTATCCACGTTGTTGCAGATACAGGATTTCATTATTTTTATGGCTGAATAATATTTCATTGTGTATATGTATTACTTTTATTTATTCATCTGTTAATGGAAACTTGGGTTGATTCCATATCTTGGCTAGTGTAAACAGTGCTTCAATAAACATGGGAATGTAGGTATCTCTTCAATATACTGATTTCCTTTTTTTGGATATATATATATCCAGCAGTGGGATTGCTGGATCATATGGTAGCTCTATTTTTAGTTTTTTTCAAAAACCTCCATACTGTTCTCCAGAGTGGCTATACTAATTTACATTCTCATCAACAGCGTATCAGCATTCTGCTTTCTCTGTGTTCTATCTGTTTTTTTTTTTTTTGTCTTTTTGATAAATACCATTTTAATTGGGGTGAGATGATGTCTCATTGTAGTTTTGGCTTGTATCTATCTGAGAATTAGTGATGGTGAGCATTTTTTTATACTTGTTGACCATTTGTATGTCTTCTTTTGAGAAATGTCTATCATATCTTTTCAAAAGAGAAGCCATTTGATTAATTTGATAGCCATAATCATTACATCTATTTGTTTTCATGTTGTAATCTTGCTTTAAAAATCATCATCGTACAATGCGGTTATTTATTTCACATTGAACAAAATAGGGCAAAACAGCAATTGAGAGCAGAACAATCATACAAATTGAAGGAAACCTGTTCAAATGACAGAAGCCAGCTGCTGCTTTGTGTTTATTTATGAAAAGCCTATAGAATTAAATGTAAATATTTATAAAAAGTGAATGCTGTTTACATAATATAATGTGGCACTTAAGATATATATCGTTTTTATAGTTCAACCAAAATTTATATAAAAGGGGTTTAGCTTTTTACCAGTAATTGATAGGTGCTATTTTATAAATGGATTTCAAATTACAGATAATTTCTAATTAACATATAATTTTTATATCTCATAATTTTGTTACTTTTCAAAAATTTAATGAATAATTATATATTTAATTTTTACAAGATACCAAAATTTTATTTTCTTAAATAATTATAAAATTAAATGTCTGATCATTTACTTTTTAGTAATTTGATATTATTTGCATATTGTTTTTAAAATGTTGAAGCAATATTCAGGAAACTTGTTTTAGACTTAGTCGATTTTCAGCTATGTAATTCATAAACATGGCAAATATCGATTTTATATTTCAATATTTAAGATGACATTAACATTAGAGGCAAATAATAGAAGACAAAGATGAGCTTGTCTCATTGTCTGAAGGCAAATTCATCCTTCGAAAGAAGATATGTCACATTTTAGGTGGGAAACTTTTTTTTTTTTTTTTGAGACGGAGTCTTGCTCTGTTGCCCAGGCTGGAGTGCAGTGGTGTGATCTTGGCTCACTGCAAGCTCTGCCTCCTGGGTTCATGCCATTCTCCTGCCTCAGCCTCCCGAGTAGCTGGGACTACAGGCGTCCGCCAAGGTGCCCGGCTAATTTTTTGTATTTTTAGTAGAGACGGGATTTCACAGTGTTAGCCAGGATGGTCTTAATCTCCCGACCTCGCGATTTACTTAGGTAGGCAACATTTTGCAAAGTTATTTAAAGTTTATAATTGAAACCAAAAGCAAACAGAAATTAGACATAGAAATATCTAATTTATTTTTTTGTTTTAGTTAAACATAAAGATTGTATATTTGTATCAATGGATAACTTGCCTGACATATATGATTTGCTATCCATACCTAAAATTGTCAAACTTAATCTAAAATTAAATAAATGTGTAAATTACCATACAGACAATAAACACAAAAATGCGAAATAAAATTTTATATTATTACCATTGCTTTAAAACACTTTATTTCTCTGATTTCTTGAGTGTCTTATTGTAGGTATTTCTATAAATGTAGCCGTTTTGGCTTAAACTACACATTACTGTTCAGTTTTCAGCAGGCATAGAACCTGTTTTAAGTTATAATCCAACCAATGGTATTATTTAGTTCACCATATAAAACATATTTCTGCATCCTTGATTTAGATAAAATTATAGAATACTTCAGTAGCAATTAACCAGGAATGTATTTCAATATGTCACAATGAGAAACATGCTTTATAATCTTCAGTCGAAAATTATATATTATAAATTTAACTTTTGAACAAGAACTCACTGTCAGATAAATAAGCCATTCCCATAACAATAACATTAATCCATTTTTAAAGGCAGAGTGTTCATGATCTAATCACCTCTTAAAGGTCCCATCTTTCAACACTGCTAAAATGACAATTAAGCCAGTGCAATGGCTTGTACTTACAGTCCAACTACTTGGGAGGCTAAAGCAGGAGGATTACTTGAGCCTAGGAGTTAGAGGCTACACTGATATTTGATCAGGCGACTATACTCCAGCCTGGGTAACAAAGCCAGAATCTATCTAGAAAAAAAAAGGCAAGATGAAGTGGAATAAGATGGCCAGATAGAACTATCCAGCTATAACCCCCAACCCATACAAGAATGCCAAATAGAACAACTATGCACGTGAGAAAACAGCCTCATGTGAATCAAAATTTAGCTTGGGTACCAGCTTAGCCACTGTGGGGTAGAGCAACAAGTGGGTACCTGTGGTCCTAGATTCCAGGTCTTGACTCCTAGGTGGCAGTTATAAACTTGTCCTGGGCCAAAGCGGGAGCCTACTCCCCTGAAGGGAGAGATCTAGGCCTGGTTGCGTTTACCACAGCTGGCTGAAGAACCCATGGGCTATGAGTGAACATTGACAGTAACCAGGGAGTACTTGCTGCAGGCCCGGGACAGTGATGGCCACAAAAAAAGAATCCTTCTGCTTGAGGAGAGGATATGGAAAAGTGGGAAGGACTTTGTCTTGTGGCTTGGGTGCCAACTAAGCCATAGTAAAATAGAGAACCAAGTAGATTCTTAAGGTTTGTGACTCCAGGCCCTGGCTCACAGATGGCATTTTTGAACCAGCACCTGGACTGGGGGAAATTTTCTGCCCTGAAAGGAAGGACAAAACACTAGCACGATTGGACATAAACTGACTGAAGAACCTTGGGCTTGAGTAAACACTATTGGTAGCCAGGTAGTGGTTTCCAAGGGCTTTGGGTGAGATGGAGTGTGGTGCTGGGCTTCAGTTCTGACCCAGTGCAGTCCCAGTGGAGGTGGCCACAGGGACGCTGTGTCACGTATCCCCCAGCTCCAGAAAGCTCAACATGGAGAGAAAAACTCCATTTGTTTGGGCACAAGTAAAGAAAGAGAACAAGAGTCTCTGCCTGGTAATTCAGGGAATTTCCTCAGGTCTTACCCACGACCACCAAGGTGGTACATTTTTGAGTCTAGAAGAGTCACAGTGTTACTTAGTTTAGGGTGCCCCCCTTATGCAGAGATGGCTGCAGTGACCAAAGATTTAAATCACAACACAAAATTCCCTTTGGATACATTGAAAGCCTTCCCAAGAAGGATGAGTAAAACAATCCCAGACTGCAAAGACTGTAATAAATTCGTAACTCTGCAATGCCCAGACATCAATAAATGCCCAAAATCATCAAGACCATCCAGGAAAACAAGAGCCCACCAAAAGAACTAAATAAAGCACACATAACCAGTCCCAGAGTGATAGAGATATGCAACCTTTCAGACGGAGAATTACAAATAGCTTATTTGAGGAAGATAACAAAATTCAAGATAAGATAGAGAAGAAATTCAGAATTCTATCAGATACATTTTACAAAAAGATTAGAAGAATTTTTGAAAAAGTCAAGCAGAAATTCGGGAGCTGATTTTGCACAGCAAAAGAAACTATCATCAGAGTGAACAGGCAACCTACAGAATGGGAGAAAATTTTTGCAGTCTATCCGTCTGATAAAGGGCTAATATCTGGAATATACAAGGAACTTAAACAAGTTTACAAGAAAAAAACAAATAACTCCATCAAAAAGTGGGAGAAGGATATGAACAGACACTTCTCAAAAGAAGACATTTATGTGGCCAACAAACATATGAAAAAGAGCTCATTATCACTGGTCATTAGAGAAATGCAAATCAAAACCAAATTGAGATACCATCTCATGCCAGTAAGAATGGCAATCATTAAAAAGTCAGGAAACAACAGAGGCTGGAGAAAATGTGGAGAAATAGGAACACTTTTACACTGTTGGGGAGAGTGTAATTCAGTTCAACCATTGTGGAAGACACTGCAGCGATTCATCAAGGATCTAGAACCAGAAAAACCATTTGACCCAGCAATCCCATTACTGGGTATATACCCAAAGCATTATAAATCATTCTACTATAAAGACACATGCACAAGTATGTTTATTGCAGCACTATTCACAATAGCAAAGACTTGGAAACCACCCAAATGTCCATCAATGATAGATTAGACAAAGAAAATGAGGTACATATACACCATGGAATACTATGCAGCCATAAAAAAGGATGAGTTCATTTCCTTTGCAGGGACATGGATGAAGCTGGAAACCATCATTCTCAGCAAACTAACACAGGAACAGAAAACCGAACACCTCATGTTCTCATTTATAAGTGGGAGTTGAGCAATGAGAACACATGGACACAGGGAGGGGACCATCACACACCAGGGCTTATTAGGGGGTTGGGGGCTAGGGGAGAGATAGCATTAGGAGAAATACCTAATGTAGATGACAGGTTGATGGGTGCAGCAAACCACCATGGCACATGTATACCTATTAACAAACCTGCGTGCTCTGCACATGTATCCCAGAACTTAATGTATAATTAAAAAAAAAAAATTCAGGAACTGAAAAATTTAATTGACACACTGAGTAATGCATCAGAATTTCTCAATAGCAGAACTGATCAAGTGGAAAAAAGAATTAGTAAGCTTGAAGACAGGCACTTGAAAATACACATTCAGATCAGGAAAGAAAAGAATAAAAAAGAACAAAACAGGCTAAAGAGATCCACAAAATAGCCTCAAAAGGGCAAATCTAAGGGTTATTGGCTTTAAAAAAGAGATAGAGAGATAGATCAGGGTAGAAAGTTTATTCAGAGAAATAATAACAGAGAACTTTCCAAATCTAGAGAAAGATATTAATATTCAAAGAAAAGGCTATAGAATACCAAGAATATTTAACCCAAAAAACACTACCTCAAGATATTTAATAAACTCCCAAAGGTTAAGGATAAAGAAAGGATCTTAAAGCATAAAGATAAAAGAAACAACATAAAAAGAAGTTCCAATATGTGTGGCAGCAGACTTCTCAGTAGAAATGTTGCAGGCCAGGAGAAAGTGTCATGATATATTTCAAGTGCTGAAGCATAAAATTTTTACTCTACTATGGTATATCCAGTGAAAATGTTCTTCAAACATGAAGAAATATTTTCCCAGACAAACAAACGCTGTGGGATGTTATCAACACCAGGCCTGTCATACAAGAAACGCTAAAGGCAGTTCTTCAGTCCCAAGGAAAGGATATTAATGACCAATAAGAAATCATCTCAAGGTGTAAAACTTACTGGTAATAGTAAGTACACAGACAAACAGAAAATATCATAATGGTGTAATTGTAGTGTGTAAATTACTCATATATTGAGTAGAAAGAGTAGAAAATAAACCTATCAGAAATAACTACAACAACTTTTCAAGAAATAGTATAAGATACAAACTGAAATTTTAAAAAGTTAAAAAGTAAAGAGATGAAGTTTTTATTTTCCTCTTTGCTTATTTTTAGTTTGTTAGTTTTTAGTTTTGTCAGTTTTTGCAATCAGTGTTCAGCTGTCATCAGTTAAATGTAATGGGTTACAAGATGTTCTTTGCAAGCCTCATGATAGCCTCAAATCAAAACAAGTAGAACAGATATACAGATAAACAATAAAAAGCAAGAAATTAAAACATACCACCACCGAAAATATGCATTCTTCTCCTTAGCACATGGATTATTATCAGGGATAGACCATATTTTAGGTAACAAAACAAGTCTTAAAATATACAAAAAAAAAATTGAAAACATATCAAGTAAGTTCTCTGGCCGCAATAGAATAAATCTCTAAATCAATAGCAAGAACTTTAGAAGCTTGACAAACACATGAAAATTAAGCATGTTAGTGACCAGTGGGTCAAAGAATAAATTAAGAAGGAAATTGAAAAATGATTTGAAACAAATGAAAATGAACACACAACATATCAAAACCTATGGGATACAGCAAAAGCCCCACTAAGAGGAAAGTTAATAGCAATAAGCACCTACATCAAAAAAGTAGAAAAATTTCAAATAAAAAACCTGGCCAGGTACAATGGCTTCCACCTGTAATCCCAGCACTTTGGGAGGCTGAGGTGGGCGGATCACTTAAGGCCAGGAGTTCGAGACCAGCCTGGGCAACATGGTGAAACCCCCATCTCCACTAAAATTATAAAAATTAGCCAGGTGTGGTGGCACATGTTTGTAATCCCGGCTACTTGGGACACTGAGGCACAAGAGTTGCTTGAACACAGGAGGTGGAGTTTGCAGTGAGCCAAGATCTTGCCACTGCACTCCAGTCTGGGCGACAGAGGGAGACTCTTTCTCAAAAAAAAACAAAGAAAAACAAAAAACCTGATGATGCATCTAAAAGAACTAGAAAAGCAAGAGTAAACCAAAAACAAAAATAGTAAAAGAAAAGAAACAATAAATATCAGAGAAGAAATAAATGAAATTGAAATGAAAAAAAATTAAAATGAAGTCAGTTTTTTAAAAAGATAAAGTCAAAAAATCTTGTCAGACTAAGAAAAAGAGAGAAGACCCAAACAAATAAAATCAGAAACAAAAAATGAGACATTCCAATTGATACCACATAAAGTCAAAGAGTCATTAAACTAGCATGAGCAACTATGTGCCAATAAATTAGAAAATGTAAAAGAAATGGATAAATTCCTAGACAAAAGAACTTGCTATAATTAAACTCTGAATAAATTAAAAACCCAAATAGAACAATAACAAGCACTGAGATCCAAGCTGTAATAAAAAGTCTCCCAGGAAAAAAAAGTCCAGAACCCAATGGCTTCACTGCTGAAAGTTACCAAATACATAAGATGAACTAGTATTAACACTACTCAAATCATTCCAAAAAATAAAGGAGGATGGAGCACTTGCAAACTCATTATATGAAGCCATTATTACTGTGATACCAAAACCAGACAAAGACACCTCACATCCATAAACAAACAAACAAACAAAAAACAAAATCAATTGAAACTACATGATGGTATTTCCGAGGAATGTTGATGCAAAAATCCTCAACAAAATGCTAGCAAACAAATTCAACAACACATTAAAAAGATTATTCATCATCACCAAGTTGATTTATCCCTGGGATACAGAGATAATTCGAATATGCCGATCATTAATTTGATACTGCATATCAACGGAATGAAGGACAAAGATGTATGAACATTTCAATTGATGCTGAAAAGGCAGTTGGAAAAAGTCAACATCCCATCATGATAAAAAACATAAAAAGACTGGGAATAGAAGGAACATACCGCAACACAGTAGAAGTCATATATGGCAGTCCAACAGCTAGTATTATAAGCAATGAAGAAAAAATAAAAACCTTTGACTGGGCACAGTGGCTCACGCCTGTAATTCCAGCACTGTGGGAGGCCGAGGTGGGCAGATCACGAGGTCAAGATCTCGAGACAATCCTGGCCAACATGGTGAGACCCCGTCTCTCCTAAAATTACAAAAATTAGCTGGGCGTGGTGGCACGTGCCTGTGGTCCTAGCTACTTAGGAGGCTGAGTCAGGACAATAGCTTGAACCTGGGAGGCGGAGGCTGCAGTGAGCTGAGATCGCGCCACTGCACTCCAGCCTGGCGACAGAGCAAGACTCCATCTAAAAAAAACAAAACAAAACAAAACAAAACAAAAAAAAAAGAAAGAAAAAAGAAAAAACCTTTTTTTGTAAAATCTGGAACAAGGCAGTGATTCCCACTTACCCCACTGTTATTGAATATCCTACTGGAAGTCCTAGCTAGAACAATGATACAACAGAAAGAAATAAAGGGCATCTAAGTTGGAAAGCAAATTAAATTATCTTTGTAGATTACAAGATCTTATATTTGAAAAAACCTAAAGACTCCACCAAAAGACTATTAGAACTGATAAACAAATTCAGTAAAGTTACATGATATAAAATTAACACAAAAAATCAGCATCATTTCTATATTCCAATTGTAAAAGAAATCAAGAAAGTAATCCCCTTTACAATAGCTACAAATAAAATGAAATACCTAGGAATAAACTTAACCAAAGAATTGAAAAATATGTGCAAAGAAACTATAAAACATGACGTAAAAAATTGAAGGGGACACAGAAAAAGTAGAAAGATACCCCAAGTTTATGGATTGGAAGAATCAATATTGTTATAATGTTCACACTACTCAAAGCAATGCATAGATTTAATTCAATCCTTATCAAAATACCAACGACATTCCTCAAAGAAAAAGCAAAAATAATTCTAAAATTTATATGGAACCACAAAAGGCCCAGAATAACCAAAGCTATCCTGAGCAAAAAGGACAAAACTTGAGGAATCACATTACCTGACTTCAAATTATACTACAGAGCTATTATAGCCAAAGCAGCATGGTATTAGCATAAAAAACAGACACAGAGACCAGTAGAGGGGCACTGGGCTGGAATGTGGGGATCTCGGGGTGGCCTCGGGCATCAAGCTAATGGAGGGTTCCCCAGGCTCATTCTTGAAAGTCATTCTGCCCTCCTAGAGGTCTAGACCTGTAATGAAAGGACCAGCCTCTAAGATCTTCAAAATCCCTTTGGGGTCATTCTGGCATTGTTTTGATGATTCCTTCTCACTATACTAAACTCCTTAATAGAATGCCAGTTAGCTACACTGTTATTTTTTCCCCCAAACATGCAAACATGCATTTGAAGTCTTATTTATTTATTTATTTATTTCTAATTTTGAGACAGGGTCACCCTCTGTCACCGATGCTGGAATCCAATCATTGCTCACTGCAGCCTCAACTTCTTGGGCTCAAACAGTCTTCCTACCTTGGCCTCCCAAAGGGTTGGGATTGGAGTTATGAGACATTGAGTTTAGCCCTTTTAAGATTTTACATTGCCAGATGTAAATTTTTCAAATGTTTCCATTTTACATCAATTTTAATTGTAAATTTTGCCTTCAAGTAATTATTTTCCTCTGGCATTTTACAATATGCAGTTAAATGTAGCCACACAGTAGCCTGAATGCTTTGCTGCTTAGATGTTTCTCCTGGCAGATATGCTAGTTCATTGCTCTTAAATTCTGCATTTCACAAAACCCTAGGGCATAGAAGTAATTCAGCCAATTTCTTTGTGACTTCATAATGAAGATACTAGTATTAGTCAGTTTTTGTGTCACTATAAAAGACTAACTGACACTGGTTAGTTGATAAAGAAAAGAGGTTTAATTGGCTCACAGTTCTAGAGGCTGTACAGGAAAAGAGGTGACAGCATCTGCTTCTGGTGAGGACTTCAGAAAGCATATAATCAAGGCAGAAGGCAAAGGAGAAACAGACATATCACATCATATGAGAGGAAGCAAGAGAGAGATGGGGGAGGTCCAACACTCTTTTAAACAACCAGATCTTATGTGAACTCATAGAGTGAGACTTCACCCATCACTGTAAGGATGATAACAAGCCATTCACCACTGATCCACCCCCATGACCCAAACACCTCTCATCAGCCCTTACCTGTAACATTGGGATTACATTCCAAATGAGATTTAGAGGGGACAAATATCAACACTATGTCATTCTGTCTCTGGCCCCACTAACCTCATATACTTCTTATATTGTGTGATGGTTAATATTGAGTGTCATCTTGATTGGATTGAAGGATGCAAAGTATTGTTCCTGAGTGTGTCTATGAGGGTGTTGTCAGAGGACATTAACATTTGAGTCAATGGACTGGGAGAGGCAAATCCACCCTCAATCTGGATGGACACCATCTAATCAGCTGCCAACGTGGTGGGATAAAAGCAGGCAGAGGAACGTGGAAAGACTAGACTGGCTAAGTCTTCTGGTCTCCATCGTTCTCTCATGCTGGATGCTTCCTGCCCTCAAAGGTCAGACTCCAAGTTCTTCAGCTTTTGGGTTCTTGGACTTACACCAGTGATTTGCAAGGGCCTCTTGGGCCTTCAGCCACAGAATGAAGGCCTCACTATTGGCTTCCCTACTTTTGAAATCTGGGGACTTGGACTAGCTTCCTGGATCTTCAGCTAGCAGACAACCTATTGCGGGACTTCACCTTCTGATCCTGTGAGTCAATTCTCCTAACAAACTCCCCTCCATGTATTCATCTATCCTATTAGTTATGTCCCTTTAGAGAAGCCTGACTAATCCACATCACAAAATGCAATCATCCCTTCTCAGTAGTCCCCCAGTTTCTTAATTCATTCCTGACCCAACTCAGAAGTCCCAAAGTCAAAAGACTTATCTGAGATTCAAGTCGATTTTCTTCCACCTATGAGCCCTTACAATCAAAAACAAATTATTTACTCCTAAGATAAATTGGTGGCACAGGCATTTTGGTAAACATTCCCATTCCTGGGAGAAATCAGCCAAAGGAAAGGAGTAACAGGTCTCATGCTAGTTAGAAAAGGAGAAGGGCAGACATTAAACTTAAAGCTCCAACATAATCTTTCTTGATCCTGGGTGCACTGGTATAAAGGGTAGGCTCACAAGGTCTCCCCCATGGCTTTTTAAGTTGTAGACCAAGTGGTTGCACTCATGGTTTAGAGTTGAGTACTTGTGGCTTTTCTAGGCAAAGGATGCAAGTTGTGAGTGAATCTACCATTCTGGGTTCTGGAAGGTAATTCCCCTTTCCCACAGCTTCACTAAGAAGTACCCTGGTGGGGACTCTATGTGGTATTCCAATCTCACACTTCCCTTCAGCATTGCCCTAGTAGAGTTTCTCTGTGGAGGCTCTATCCCTAAAACAGGCTTTTGCGTGTACACTTAGGTTCTTCCATATATCCTCTGAAATACAGGTGGAAGCCACCAAGCCTCCTCTACTCTTGCATTCTGAACATCTAAAAACTGAACACCATGTGGAAACCACCAAGGCTTATGGCTTTTGCTCTCCTGAGCTGTGGCCTAGGTTGTGCCTGCACCCCTTTGAGCTGAGGCTGAGGCTGGAGTGGCCAGGATGCAGAGAACAGCGTCCTGAGGCTAAGCAGAAGGGTGGCACTCTGGGCCTGGCCCCTGAAAGCATTCTTTCCTCCTATGCCTTTGTGCCTTTGATGGAGTGGGGGTTCCTTAGAAAGATCTCTGAAATGTCTTTGAGTCTTTTTCCAATTATCTTGGATTTTAGCACTTGGTCCTTTTACAGTCATGCTAATCTCTCTAGCAAGTGGTTGCTCCACAGTCTGCTTGGATTCTTTCTATCCTGAAATGCTTTTTTCCGGCTCTATCACATGGCCAGGTTGTGAATTTTCCAAACTTTTATGCTCTGCTTCTCTTTTAATGTAAGTTCCAACTTTAAGTCATGGCAGAAAATGGAAGCAACAGAGAGAGAAAGAGGCCAAACTTCATCTTTTTATTAAGAGCCCACTCCCAGCTACTAGGCAGGAGAATCGCTTGAACATGGGAGGCAGAGGTTGTGGTGAGCTGAGATGGTGCCACGGCACTCCAGCCTGGGCTACAGAGCAAGACCCTGTCTCAAAATTAAATAAATAAATAAAATAAACATAAATAAATACATGTTTTACACAGTACAAATGTAACAACACAATACTCCTCCATTGAAAATAGTAATTATATTAGCCAGATTGAATACATTATAGTCAGCTTCTTTGTTTGGGTTTATAAAGCAGTAAAGTCTAGCTGTTATTTATGTAAAACAGCTTTCCAAGAAATTTACTATGGATAATTATTGCCAATAACACATCTAAAATTTGAATGACAATCTATATAAATAAATTTTTAGACATTTTGTAAACTTCTATATGTGACATTAGCTATCTAAATAAAATGATGGAAAGTCCTTAAAACAGACTCTTTAGAAGTAATTATTTCAGTGATTTGAAAGTTATCTCATTGGATATATACAACTATAGGTGTTTTTGTTTTTTTTTAAATGCATACCACATTACAGTCTTACTAATATTTAAAAAGACTTTCAGGATGAACATGCTGAGTTTCCAATTAGCTCATTAAAAAGTAAAACAAATTTCATTAACATTCTAGTATAATTTCTGATACATTATACACTTTCAGCATTAAATTAATCAACAAATGGGAATAATATCAAAATATCAAAGCATAAGCACAACATACAAATAATGATAAATAATTCTGTGCTTTTCACAGTCTAAAATATAAACATCTATTCACAGCTTCTCTCAGCATGATTGAAATATCTTCTTAGCACTCTCTCTTCCAAAGCCTTTTTCACCTCAGGAGAGCATAAATGCCTTCACAAAACTGTGAACTTTTGGAGTTGTGAATCTCCTTGGTCAGTTAATCATAATGTTGCCTACAGAACTGTACGGGTCAGCTGAAATTCAGAAGAAAGGTGGCAATAAACTATTGGTAAAATTTCAGTTGGTAGGTTTAGAAAGAGGTCAACTACACAGGATAATCTCAAAGTGTATTGTCCCTCTTACCCAATATTTAGTCAGAGTCCAGCATCAAATCTTAAGTCTAAATGTTTCAGTTTCAGTGTTCTTAGGGTTGCAACATGGCTCTTTTTTGTTGGTTGGATTAAATACATCATAACTTAAACATACTCAATGTGATTTTCTATTGCTAAGTGACCTCTTGTGATAACTAATTTTCTGGTTAAAAAATAAATTTTCAGCATCCTTTGTTATGCAATCATATTTGCAACCCCAAATTAGAATTCTTAGAATTTATGCTTTTTTAAAAATGGGAATGGTACATCCAGGGCTTCAGTGGACAGACATAAACAGCCAAGTGAGTCCTCATGTACAACACAGCATTTTCAAAGTAGAATATTCAAATGTTTGCTTCCTTGGTAACAAGCCATAGATATGGTGGTATTCACTCTTTCAGAGCTACTGCTTGGCTCTTGCTAGGTGACTAAAAAAAAATCTTGTATTGATCAATGTTAACTACTAAAGTATAAGTTCATCCTGTGAATAAGCATGACAGCTAGAACATGAGACAGGTGTTCAGTCGTTTTATACTTTTTTCAGTTATTTTCATTGTTCTTTGTTTTCCCTCCTTTTATTAAAGGTCCTACTCTTTTCTTTTCCCCAGTCACTAAATTATCTCTCCATAGTGCATCTTTATGAACTGGAACCTAGTCTCTTTGATCACTTATCTCAATAGAAATTGGGACTAACTTCTTATAGGATCAACCGATTTTTTTTTTCTAGTGAGTTTAATTTAGCAGCACACTAAGCTATTTTGATTAGGTGATAAATAAGAGGTTACTACTGTTTATATAACACGCCAGTGGAACAGACTATAGCATCCAAAAGTAGGCCCTCACTTATGTAATTTGTTGAAGTTCAAAAAGTCTTTGAAGTAGTTCCATGAAGAAAAGCAACAATGGAAATGCTCTATATAAATATATGAGTTCCTGCAGTCTAGCCCTTAAGGATTCTGTATACATAAGTCCAAGTTAAGCTTCCTAAATCAATTTTTCTTTTACTTCCCTGTGGATACTGATAAGAAATATTTATGTGGGTGCCTATATATTGAAGCTTAGTTAAAGCAGTACTTTTTGGTGGGTAATATTAGACGGGGTGGCAAAAAATGCCATGTGGATTCTCAGTCGTGGTGGTGGAGAAAGGGAACTCTCTTATACAGCATCCTAAGGACAGTGTGTGAGATCTTTCATGGGTTATACCTACTGTTATCTATCTGTCACTCCACTCTACCTCAAATACAACAAAAACATTCACAAACATTCTCCCACCAGATGTGTCCTGGACAGATCTACACTTATTAATAGCATGATTGCAGAAACTGAGTTTCAACTTGTTTTCTATTCTACCGTTTTATCTTCCTTAGACCGCTGTGGTTGCTTCTCTTCCTGTTTTCATCTTTATCCCGTTATACTTTAAATATCAACTTTTTATTGATTAGTGAAATAATCTCGATATACATCTAAACAAATACTTATAAAAATGTCAGATCATCTTACTCTCCTCAAAAGCTTCCAAAGACTTCTATCTCACTCAGAGTGTAACAGCAAGTCTTTGTATTGAAGTAGAAAGCTTTACATAATCTGCCCCTACTGTCTGCTTCTAATATGCTACCACATTGCTCTCTCTCCTTCATAAGTACTAACTTTCATATTATTCCTCTAATTTTTACTGGGTGTTTCACTTGTTATTTCCTCTACAATGTTGTTCCTGTAAGTGTTGAGGAAGATACTGCTTCGCGCCTTCCCTGAGTCACAGTGTCTAAAATAGTCTCACCCAGCACTGGCTATGTAATTTTTAGGATCCAGTAAAAAATAAAAAAAAACACATGACCTTTGGCTAAAAAAAGTCAAAAAGCAGCAGAGGCTGGCAAGGTTGTGGAGAAAAAGGAATGTTTTTACACTGTTGGTGGGAGTGTAAATCACTGTGGAAGACAATGTAACGATTCCTCAAAGACCTAAAGAGGGAAATACCATTCAACCCAGCAATCCCATTACTGGGTATATACCTACAGGAATATAAATCATTCTTTTATGAAGACATATGCACACATACGTTCACTGCAGCACTATTCCCAATAGCAAAGGCATGTAATCAACCTAAATACCCATCAATGATAGGCTGGATAAAGAAAATATGGTACATATACACCATGGAATACTATGCAGCCATAAAAAAAGAAAAAGATTATATCCTTTGCAGGGACATGGATGGAGCTGGAGGCCATTATCCTTAGAAAACTAACACAGGAACAGAACACTGAATACCACATGTTCTCACTTGTAAGTGGAAGTTAAATGATGAGAACACATGGACACACAGAGAGGAACAACACACACTGTAGCCTGTCAGAGGGTAGAGGGTTGGAGGAGGGAAAGGGTCAGGAAAAATAACTAATGGGTACTATGCTTAATACCTGGATGAAATAATCTGTACAAGAAACCTCCATGACACATGTTTACCTATGTAATAATCCTGCACGTGTCCTTGAAATTAAAATAAAAGTTTGAAATAAATAAGTTGATAAACAAACATTTATATTCCTGTAAAAGAAACCCCAAAAAACAACCAACAAACAAACAAATAACAGAACAAGTTATGCTGGATGGTGACTCATGCCTGTAATCTCAGCAGTTTAGGAGGCTGACATGGGAAGATGGCCCAAGAGACTGAGGCTGCAGTGAGCTGTGGTTGCACCACCACACTCCAGCCTGGGTGACAGAGTGAGATTCTATTTCAAAGAAAAAAAATCCCCCAAAACAAGTAATATTAAGACAGTGTGCAATGGACTGAATATGAATGTTTATTTTCCCACAAAATTTGTTGACACTTAATCACCAATGTGACGTTATTAGGAGATGGATTTTGGGGAGGGGTTAGATCATGAGGGCAGGTCCCTCAGGAATGCAATTAGTGTCCGTGTAAAAGAGAACCGAGCTGTTGTCCCTTTCAACATGTAAGGACACAGCCAGAAGGCATCCTCTATGAACTAGAGAGCTGTTCCTCATTTGACACTGAATCTGCTGGCACACTGATCTTGGACATCCTAGCTTCCAGAACTGTGAGAAACAAATTTCTGTTGTTTATATGTATTTTAGTTTATAAAATTTTGTTGCAGCAGACAAAAATAACTAGGCGGCAGTGAAAGTAGAACAATAAACCAAGGATGACTTTGTTATTTATGTAAAACAGCTTTCCAAGAAATTTACTGTGGATAATTATTGTCAATAACACATCTAAAATTTGAATAACAATCTATATAAATAAATTTTTAGACATTTTGTAAACTTCTATATGCAACATTAGCTATCTAAATAAAATGATGGAAACTCCTTAAAATCAAACAGACTCTTTAGAAGTAATTATTTCAGTGATTTGAAAGTTATCTCATTGGATATATATACAACTATAGGTGTTTTTTCCCACATACAATTTTTCCCCAACTAGTGACATGACCACATCAGTCGGAGTCCTGTCTATATTTAATGAACAATCAGAATATACTTGTAGATTGGATAATAGAACCTAACATTTTTTAAAAAATTCCTTCTAAATTACGTGTTTGCATTTTCAAGGCTCCCTACAACGTCATTACTGGAAAAGTTCATGATAGAAAGACATTAGTTTTAAGTAGTAATGGTAATTTAATGCTAAATGTAGTGGTGTTGTAGGAGTTATTAAGAAATTATTTTAGGCAGATAGAGAGAAAAAGGAGTCCTTGGGAAGTTTTCATTTTTTAAACCATCTCTGGAAAAGTTTCTTGTAAAGCCTCTGCTCTTAGAGTCAGGCAGGCAATCTTTGATATGCAAATGCAGGCTGTTAGAAACTGGGTCCACCCAACCTGGGGATCCCCGCAGCCTTCCTGCCCTTGCCCAACACGGGCCTGGCAACGTGATGGCCCTCACGTATCCCCATGTGTGTAGAACATCATGGTGCCCTGCATTTGCATATTAAAAGGCTAGGGTGAGAAGGCCAGCTTTTTCAAGGGCTATATGAATGATACGCCTGGTCAAACCAATCCCCTGAGCCCTATGCAAATCAGACACCAGTTCCTCCAGCTTCTATATATACACCTGGCTGGTTTCCACCCTACTTCTATATATACACCTGGCTGGTTCCCTCTCCCAGCTTTGGAGCACCCCTCCCTCTGTCTCTGTACAGGGGAGCTTCTTCCTTCTCCCTTCCATCTTGCCCCTTCTTGCCTGTTAAACTCTCTGCTCCTTAAAACCATTCCACATGTGCCTGTGTCATTTTATTTAAACTTGCATGAGGACCAAGAACCCTGGTGTTCCTACACTCATCAGAGCCGTATCAGTGGTTTATGTTTCTTGCTAACTGATGAAAACAACAACTTAATAATAAATTAGCTGAAAGTTATTGTATTTAAAAGCTTTGACTCTATACAGAAATCAGAAATTATGTATTGTTTATAAAAGATTTAAAATGTCTCCTACTGACATTCCAATGTAAAGTTTTAGGCTAGGTTTTGTTTTAACTTTAAAAATTCAAAGGATATGAGTACTGCAATAGAGTGTAAAGTGACATATTTCATTCCCATCAGACCCCATCTTACAGATTATAGCTGTAGGGCATTTTTATTAACTTAGCTTGAATATATCTCTTCTGTTGGTTTTAGTCTTTGTGAGAGTTTCTAATTTCATAAGAAATTAAACCTTTTAGTATTAAATTGAGTAGACTATATGATATCTATCAATTCCTTAGGTAATGTATTTCTCAATTTTCAGAATAAGTATGACCTTGCAGGAGAGGAGAAAACTGTTAAAATCTATGGGGACTTAAAACTTTTTAGAGTCTTGTACTCTTTGTCTGATCAGGTGTTTCCATGGCAAATTTGCATGTGGTGCTAATGAAGATTAAACATGTCCTACATTACAGAATGATGCCATGACTATTGTCATCCAAGTAACAATGAAATAGTAGTAGAATAATCAACAATATTTGTGACTATATTTTCACAGACATTTTAACATAATAAATTCATAATTAATATAAAATATTAAATTCAGGTTTCTAGACAGTAAAATTATGTATGCATTAAAATTTAATATATTAAATCTATTAGAATTTCTATTATTATAAATCCTTATATCAGTAGCAAACTTTTATAGAGCAGACCGATAGAAAAAAAGGTTAACTGGCCAGGTGCGGGGGCTCATGCCTGTAATCCCAGCACTTTGGGAGGCTGAGGTGGGTGGATCACTTGAAGTCAGGAGTTCAAGACCAGCCTGGCCAACATGATGAAACCCCGTCTCTGCTAAAAATACAAAAATTAGCTGGATGAGGTTGCGTGATCCTGTAATTTCAGCTGTTCCAGAGGCTGAGGCAGGAGAATCACTTGAGCCCACGAGGCAAGTTTGCAGTGAGCTGAGATCACGCCATTGCACTCCAGCCTGGGCAAAAGAGTGAGACTTTGTTTCAAAAAAAAAAAAAAAAAAAAAGAAAGAAAAGAAAACAAAAAAGGTTAACTTACACGCACATCTATGTACATACATATCCATAAAGCCAATAAATCAAAAAATAAATTTGTTCCAAAAAATCAACTTGATATGAATATGATTTGGTCTTATATTTGCAGTAACAGATATCAATTATGCTGTGTTAAATCACTCTTTTTCTGATTAAAAAAATGAGTCTTTTTTATTGTTATCTTAGTCTTCCGCCTTTCCCACACACCGCTTTGTTCCTGTCTATAGAAGGCAGCTGAAACATCTGGTGCCTTGACCTTCTAAACCTCCAGAACTAGGAGAAATAAATTTCTATCCTTTATAAATTACCCAGTCCCAGATATTTTGTTATATCAACATAAATGAAATGAGGCATACGTATAATATTTGTCAAGAATTATTTTTCTCTCTATGACAGGCTTACAAAGTCTGGCCCTCTCATGAGGATGCACTCCTAATTTCTGGAGGGCCTGAGGAAGTTCTCTATGCACAGGTGCTTGTGTAGGAAGTGTGTCCAGGGCTCGGCTTCTTACTAACATGCGTGTTCATTTTCATTGCCTTTGGCATTGGGATCTCCTTATTCAGTGTGCGTCCTTCTTAGTGTCTAGAGACATGACTGAAGCTTCAGGCAAGACCATTGAAAAATCCAATGACCTACACTAGTGTCCATGACTACTCTCAGGAAAAAAAAAAAAAAAAAAGAAAGTCACTCTCGCCCATCAAACATTCACAATGTAGACAAATGTAGACAGCTTCTTGACAACTTTCCTAGCTCAGTTCCTCTGTCCTGCATGTTTTTCCATACTTCAGCATGCTAATCAGTGATTATTACCAAGACCTTGCTTAGTTGTAGGGCTGTTTGGTACACTACATCATATACAACTGAGAGTGTAGGAAACTAAATAAATAAGCTATTCTTAATAGAAAGAATGAAGGGATAAGATAATTTCTACTGAACAAAATTCATATCACTCTAGGAGAAGATATTTGTGTTGCCTGAAATAGTCCTGTACTCTGGATAGCTTACTAATATTTCTTTACACTCTGTCATGTAGAACTTAATAATTTGCTCTCAACGCAGTGTTATCACCATTATAATCCCTTAACCTTTAAGTTACCTCAGGCAATAAAAACTTTCAAATGCTATCTGAATTCTTTTTCAACAATAAAAGTAAAATTGTCTGTCTAAAAAATAAATGAATTAATAAAAACATGGGAATATTCTACATTAGAATGTTTGCCCTATGATTTAGTAAACTCTATGGCTATCAACCTGTTCATATGGCTTTTTAATAATAAATTCCACAAAATGAAATCTTGTTATATATAAAATATTGGCTTAAATTATGTACAACAGCCATATGAAAATACTTATATTATTTTTCTAATACAACTGAATTAATTTAAATGGCCAAATTCTTGTCAGAACAATGCTTTTCCAGGATCATGACCATTTAGATAATTAATTGGAATAGAGAGGAAATTAAAAAATCAGATGAGATCTGAGAGAAGGTCAAGAAAGCATGGAATGGATGATGCAGTGTAGCTGAGAAAAGTAACAACTAGAGTCTCATGATCGGTTACAAAAATATTTTAACATTTACCCTAATTTTTCAATATAGTTCTTCCTACTATTTTATCTTAGTGTGTTGTTGGTTGTTAATATTACAATTGAATGTGAGAGAATGCCAAATTAGGGTTATGACAAACCTCATGAAAAAATAGACATCAAGCAAACATGGACTTATAAATGGGTTCAACAACAGAAGATATTTTGAATTTTCTCCTTCTGAGTATAAGCTAACAGAAGATATTTTGAATTTTCTCCTGATTATAAGCTGAGAATAACTTTTTCTTTCCTCTGAAAGGCTGTTATTTGATGCTAGAATCTAACATTGATGAATTGAATGTGTAAATACAAAACTGTGGTGTATATTGATATTGGGCACCCATGGTGTGGGCTGGGCCTAAGTAGAAATCTGTCACATTTATGACTTTCTGAAATAAACTGAAACATACTGCTACACTTGGGGAAATTTATGCACAATTCTAACATAGAGGTCAGAACTAAGACAGGCAGATACAGTTCCAGCCTTAACACAACCCCCAAATTTGGTCTAGAAATGAAAATACTAAGATAAGGATTGAGCATATAGGTGCCATTTTACTGTTTCCAGTGGTGATGGAAGTGTCTCTGTTTCAGTGGTTAAGGAAATAGAAGCAATTTACCAATGGGTGCAATATTGATACCTCATGAGGAAGTCACCTTGATGCTAGCAGTGGTATGTTAGGTGTTTGCCTTTGGTGTGCCCAATAATTCTACGTCAAATCTAGTAGGATTAAATAAATGTTTTTTATTATACCAGTCAGAATGAACTCTGTAGCTTTTAACTAACAATCCACCAATTTATTATATTTTCATATGTTTAAATGGATAAGAAAAAATAATGCAGAGAAATATATTCTACACACTGTCTGTACTGTGAAGTAATGGAATTGGGAGTGACACCACTGTTACCCCAAGTAAACTACTAGCAAAATGTTTGCTTGCTGTACCCATGAGCTTATGTTTTGCTGGCTCCAAAGTCCTAGTTCCAAACGGATAAATGTTTACAACAGGAGATACAGCAACAATGCCATTAAACTGGAACTTAAGCCTGTTACCTGGCAACTTCTGACTCTTTATGCATCTGAATCATAGGCAAAAAATGTATTTTTTGCTACCTGGGGCTTTCTGACTACCCAATGGAAATTGTACTACTCTACAAGGGAGGCAAGAAAGAGAATGTCTAGAATGTTGGCGATCCCTTAGTGTGTCTCTTAGCATTACCATACCCTATGAATGAAGTTAATGGAAAATTACAAAAGCCCAATTCAGGTAAAACTATGAATGGCATAGAACTTCCAGGAATGAAAGACTGGATCACCCCATCAAGTAAAGAACCATGACTAGTTTAGTTGATTGCCAAGGGCAAAGGGAATATGAAATGGTAAGCAGAAGGAGGTAGTTGTAAATATCAGATGACCAGTTCCAGAAACAAGGACTATAATCCTCATGAGCATTTCTTCCTTATTTTATTATGAATATGTGTATTTGTGTGTGTGTAGCAAATTCTTTTGTTTTCTTTCCTCTTTTATTGCCTAATCATTTCCTCTTTTATTGCAATTCAAAAGATGCATTGAATTTGTTTCAGGATGTAAACTTTATATCATAGTGTTGAACATACTGTGATGATTAATTTTATGTCTACTTGACTGGATTCAGAGATACCCAGATAGCTAATAAAGCATTATTTTTGAGTTTGTCTGTGAGGGTGTTTCCGAAAAAGATTGGCATTTGAATCAGTGAACTGAGTAATAAAGCTCTATCCTTATCCAATGTGAGGGGTCACCATCTAATGAGCTGAGGGTTAAGATAGAGCCAAAAGGCAGAAGAAGATAGGTGAATTATCTGTCTGTCTTTTCTGGAGTTGGAACACCTTCCTTCTCCTGCCTTTGGACACCAGAGCTCCAGGTTGTCTAGCCTTCAGACTCCAGAACTTGCAACAGCATCCTGAGCCCCAGGTTCTCAAGCCTTTGGCCTTGGAGGGAGAGTTTCACTATTATCTGCCATGGCTCTCAGGCCTTCAAGCGTGGCTTTATCTGTTTCTCCAGCTAGCAAACTATCATGGGAATTTTCAGCCTTCATAATTGTATGAGCCAATTCCCCTAATAAATCCCCGCTCACATATCAATATGTATTTATATCTGAAGAACCTTGTTTAATACACATATATACACAGTATTTAAATTGTGGTATTTAGCAATTTTACACCATAGTATTTAATAGTATTTAAGCTATAAACAAAACACTAAGGAGAAGAGTTAACATTTCCCAAAGACTTTGCATTCTTTTCAGGGGAAATGGTTAATGTGTTTTTGGTTATATATTGGATAATTGTATTATTTCAGGCAGAAATACGGCCTTGTAATTGCCTTTATTTTGAGATTTAGAATAATTAAAGGAGATGCATATGGGTGTCAAGTTGACAAGGAGTAGTCTTTTGACATTTAATTTTATTTGTCAATATGATTAGGCCACTAAGATCCAGATATTTAGTCCAACATTATTCTAGATGCTTCTGCAAAAGTATTTGTTGGATGAGATTAACATTTAAATCAGTAGACTTTGAAGAAAACAGATTACCTTCCATAGTGTGGATAGTTCTCATCTAATTAGTTGAAGGCCTTAATATGAAAAGGTGAGCCTCCCTGGAAGAAGAGCAAATTCTGCAAGCTGAAGGTCTTTGGATTCAAACTGTGTGTGTGTGTGTGTGTGTGTGTGTGTGAGAGAGAGAGAGAGAGAGAGAGAGAGAGAGAGAGAGAGAGAAGATATTTACTGCAAGAAATTGGCTTACCTGATTGATGATCGTGGGGGATGGCCAGGCAAATCTGAACCACACAGAGAAGACCACCAATACAGGCAGGTTAGAAACTTTTAGGCTGGTGGAATTTCTCCTCTTCTTTAGAAAACTCAGTACTGATCCTGAGGAATTTAAACGATTGAAACTGGTCCATCTATTCAGATGATCTAGTATAATATCCTGTCCTTTACAGTCAAATGGTGTAGATGTTAATCATATCTAAAAAATGCCTTTACAGAACACCTACATTAGTGCTTGATTGAATAATTGGATACTATTGCCTAGTCAAGTTGACACATAAAATTGAACATCAGAGCATGTGTGCATTACACGCTAATTAATTTCACCTATATTTAGAGAGCACCTATAACTTGTCAGGGGTCCTCAAGTTTGCTATGAATAAAAAACTGTTCTTAAAAATAAAGTATACTATAAAAGGGAGTAGCCTATGGGTATTCAGAGAAAGGATAAAAAAGAAACAATTTAATAGACAATAGTAAATGATGATTTCAAACAATAAGGCTACAGTGTAGGTGGAAAAATAATAGGGTAGAGAGACTGAACTCCTTTAATTGTGCTTGAGCGATGGGTTCATAGTGTGCCACTTACCAAGATGAGAAACACTGGGAAAGAAACACATTCGGGGACGTGAGGACAAGAAGTCAGCTTTTATGATCCCAATTTTGAAATTTTTATTGGATATGTAATTTACAATGTTGTATGCCTAGCTGGACTCTGAAACTAAATTAGTTGTGTGGTATATTATAATAGTTGTCCTATAAATTAGGCCTACTTGATTCATTCTAGCCTCCTCCCACATTGACTCTGTCATTATAATGTGAATTGTTTTATTTAAGTGGACGTTGATAAACATGATCCAAACAGAGATTTGGAAAGCTTCTGAGCAAAGGAGCTTATTATCACTTTCTTCGAGTCTATCATCTGACCAAATGAAGGCTGTATACTACTGGAGGATAAAGATGTGGAGAGATGAGCATTCCAAACTGAATGCTCATCACATGCCCAATTACAAAACACCAGTAACCAAAACTGCATACATTATCTCAGGCAAGACCTTCAGGAGAACCACCCAACTTAGACAAGTGAAAATATTTCACTCACAGAATCAGGAACATATTCAATGTATTTTGTTATAAGAGAAAAAATAAAACCTCTATGGTGTGTGATGTTTTGGTATGCAGAAATAGACAACTAATACCATGTTAGATGTGGTTTTCGGAAAAATAAGTTTACATTCTTTATGAAACACTAATAATTGGATTAAATATCTCTGTGATAAAAAATACATAATAAAAACAAAAGAATTGTGACAATGCCAAATGGCCAAATGCTGATGAGGATGTGGAACAAAAGGAATTATTATTCATTGTGTTTGGGAACGCAAAGTGGTACAACCACTTTCAAAGACAGTTTGGCAGTTTCTTAGAAAACGGGAGATACTCTTACTATATAATCCAGCACTATCTTGTAATTACTCAAATCAGTTGAAAGTTTATGTTAATATAAAAATCTGCACACAGATGTTTATAGCAGCTTTATTCAAAACTTCAAAAACTTGGAAGCAACTAAGATGTCTTCCAATAGATGAATGAATAAACAAACTTTATCACATCCAGGCAATTGCATATTGATCAGTGCTAAAAAGAAATGAGCTATGAAACCATTAAAGGCCATGAAGAAAACTTAAATGCATGTTGCTTAGTGAAAGATGACAATAAAAAAATACTGCATACTGTATTATTTTAACCATATGATATTCCGGAAAAGGCAAAAGTATGGTGACAGCAAAAAGATCAGTGGTTTCCAGAGGTTAAGGGGAAGGAAAAGATGAATAGGTGGAGCACAGAGGAATTTCAGGGCAGTGAAACAATTTCATAGTTACTGTGATGGTGGACAGTAGCTAGTAAAATGTTACGTGTATGTTGTTACGCATTTGTTAAAACCCATACGTTGTATAGCACCAAGAGTGATCCCTAATGTAAACTATAAAATTTGGATAATAATAATTTATTAAACTAGGTTTATTAATTGTAACAAATGTACCACTCTTCTATTAGATCTCTATAGTGGTGAGATTGCATATTTGCAACAAGGCATACGTGTATAAGAACTCTATTTTCTCTATTTTTCAACTCAGTTCTGCTGCAAACTAAAATTGCTCTGAAAAATGAAGACTATTTTTTTCAAAAAAGGATTGGACTTCCCTTTTGGAGATTATGTAATAGACAAACATTTTTCTATTTCTCCACTGAGTATAACTAAAATCCTGAACATTAAATATAAAATACACATGCAAACAGTATACAGACAGAATTCTGATTTTATTCATAAGTTAATTAAGGTAGAAAATAAAAGCAAGGATGCATATGGTTTTTGTTGAGAATGTTTGCTGTAAATAAATTTAGAAAAAGAACATGATTGACAGAAGTACAAGGTTAAGGAATATTAGATTGTTGATAGATAGGATAGATAGATCGATGATAGATAGATAGATAGATAGATAGATAGATAGATAGATAGATAGATGATAGATAGATTCTTATGTTGAAGGCCTAACACTAAATGAAATGTATTTAGAGATGAGGCCTGTAGGAGGTCGTTTAGGTTTAAATTAGGTTACACAGGTGCGGTCCAATGATGGATAGTGCTCTTATAGGAAAAGGAAGAGAGACAACAGCTGTCTCTTTCCCTTTGAGCTGCCATGTGTAGACATAGTGAGAAGAGAGTGGTCTTCAAGCCTAGTAGTGGGCTTTCACCAGAAAACGGAATTGTCTGGCACCTTAATCTCGTGCTTCTAAGCCTTCAGATCTGTGAGAACATAAATTTCTTTTGTTTAAGACATCTAGTCTGTGTCATATTGTCTACACATAATTTTAATTTATTTGTGGTTAGACAAAATCTACTTTCTTGGCAATTTTCAAGTATAAAATACATTGTTATTAACTATAATGACTATGTTTATACAATCAATCTCTTGAGCTTATTGTTTCTAAATGGAATTTTGTATACTTCAACCATCTCCCACTCCTCTTTCCCAACACCTTGGTAACTACCATTCTACTCTGTTTGTATGAATTTGCCTTTTTTTAGATTCCACATATAAACGAGATCATGTAGTATTGTGCCTGGCTTATTTCACTTAGCATAATGTCCTTCAGATTCATCTATCTTATTGCAGATGACAGAATTTCCTTTATTTTAAAGGCTGAACGGTACTGTATTGTGTGTATTTACCACATTTTCTTTATTTATTCATGCTATGAAAGAATGAATATTAATGACACTTAAGTCAATTCCAACTGAGCTTGGCAACTGTGACTAATGATGCAACGAACATGGGAGTGCGGTTGTCTATTTGATGTTCTAACTTTCTTTCTTTTTGATGTGTACCCAATAGTGAGATTGTTAAATTATGTTGTTCTATTTTCACTTTTTAAATAACATTCATATTATTTTCCTTTATGGCTCACATAATTTATATTCCCACTACTGGTGTGCTAGAGATCCCTTTTCTCCACATCCTTGCCAACACTTGTCATCTTTTGTCTTTTTGAAATTGTCATTCTAACAGGCATGAGTTGATATCTCATTGTGGTATTAATTTGCATTTCTCTGATGATTAATGATGTTGAGAATTTTTTCATATACCTATTAGCTATTTGTGTTTCTTCTAAGAGCTGTGTTCAATTCATTGTCTATTTTTATTAGGATTATTTGTTTTCTTGCTGTTCAGGTGTCTAATTTTCTTACATGTTTTAGATATTAACTACTTATCGTATGTATGTTTTGCAAATATATTCTCCCATTCCATAGGTTGTCTCTTCACTCTATTAATTCCTTTGCTGTGCAGAAACATTTCAGTTTGATGGGTTTCCATTTGTCATTTTTGCTCTTGTTGTCTGTGCTTTTTGGGTCATATCTATTAAAAAAAAAGTACCCAGATCAATGTTTGAAACTTTTGCCTTATGTGTTTTCTCTAATAGTTTTACAGTATGAAAACAAGTTTAAGCAGTTTATATTTTGTTACAGCAGCCTATATTAGTCAGGGTTCTCTAGAAGGGCAGAACTAATAGAATAAATGTACATATGAAGGGGAGTTTATTAAGGAGTATTGACTCACTTTATCACAAGGTGAAGTCCCACAATAGGCCTTCTGTAAGCTGAGGAGCAAGAAAGTCAGTCAGAGTCCCCACACCTCAAAAGCAGAAAAGCCAAAAGTGCAGCCTTCAGTCTGTAACTGAAGGCCAGAGATTTCCTGGCAAACTGCTGGTGTAAGTCCAAGAGTCCAAAAGCTGAAGAACTTGGAGTCCGATGTTTGAGGGCAGGAAGCATCCAGCACAAGAAAAAGATGAAGGCCAGAATACTCAATAAGTCGCTCTTCCTTCTTCTCCTGCCTGCTTTATTCTAGCCTTGCTGGCAGACTCTCTCAGGCCACTGACTCAAATGTTAATCTTTTTTGGCAACTCCCTCACAGACACACCCAGGAACAATACTTTGCATCCTTCAGTCCAATCAAGTTCACACTCAATATTAATCATCACAAAACTTGAATTAAGGTAGATAGATAGATAGATAGATAGACGATAGATCAATAGATAGATGTATACATACATAAACACAGACATACATAAATCTATTTAAATACAGGTGAGTGACACCACAGTATGAAATTATGCTCATGCTAATCATCCAACACAAAAATGGAAATTGAGCCTTCAAGAAATATCTCTTGTTTTGTTGCTTTTCATTTTCACCTGTGGAAAACTGACAGTTTAAAAAATCCATTTATCTTATCATTTTATTAAAAACTAATCATAACAAATTTATAAAATATTGGCAAATTTAAAAGAGTAACATATATATTTACATGCCTAAATATAGTTTTAAATAAATAACAACAGAGCATCAGTAGTTATATAACAAATTACACAATTAACTTAGTGGAAGTCTAATCCAATGTCAAGGTGTCACAAATGAGGAACCCGAACGAGATGCAATATCAAAAGACATTTACCTATAATCTTAACTTTGGAGGGAAATTCAACAGACACTTACGTCAGCTCAGCTACACAAAAGGTAAACACATATTCCAAGCAAGATAGCTGAATAGAAGCCTCCAGTGACCATTCTCCCTGCAGGAACACCAAATTGAACAATTATGCCCACAATGAAAGCAACTTTATAAGAACCAAAAGTCAGTTGAGCAATCACAGTACCTGGTTTTTAACATCATATTAAGGAAGGAGGCACTGAAAAGTATAGAAGATAGTCTCAAATTGCCAAGACGACCCTGCCCCATCCACCGGCAGTGGCTGCATAGTGCAGAGTGAGAATCTGTGCCCTTGGTTGAGGGACAGAGCAGTAATTGTGAGATTTTTCGTTGGAATTCAGGACTGCCCTGTCACAGTGGAAAGCAACATGAGGCAGAAATCAGTTGGTGCCCCTAACGGAAGCATCTAGACCAGCCCTAACTACAAGTGAATCTCTCATTCCAACAGTCAGAGCCTGAGGTCTGGCAAGTCCCAGCATGGTGGGCTAAATGGCTTCGGGTTCTAAATAATCTTGAAACACAGTCTAGGCCACAAGGACTGCAATTCCTGGGCAAGTCCTGGAGCTCTGCTTGACTCAGGGCTAGTGGACTTGCAGTGCCTACGTCCTAGTGAGACACCAGCTGGCGTGGCCAAGGGAGTGTTTGTGTCACCCTTCTGCCAACCCCAGGAAGCACAGCTTGTAGCTCCAAAAGAGACTCCTTCACTCTACTTGAGGAGAGGAGAAGGGAGAGTTAAGGGGACTTTGTCTTGCAACATAGATACCAGCTCAGCCACATTGGAATAGGACACCAGGCTTAGTGCTAAGGCTACCATTTCAGGACTTAGATTTCACACATTTATAAACACAACCTGGGCCAGAAGGAACCCACTGCCTTGAAAGGAAGAAAAAAGTCCTGACAGGATTCATCACCTGCTGACTAAAGAGTATTTGGGCCCTGAACAATCAGCATTGGAAGCCAGGCAGTACTCTCAGCAGGCCTTGGGTAAGACTCAGAGCCATGCTGGAATCAAGGGTGACCCAGCACATTCCCTGATGTAGTGGCCATGGGGAGACATATCTTTTACTTAAGGAAAGGAGAAGGAAGAGGAAATGGGACTTTTGTCTTGAAGGTTGGGTACCAGCTTGGTGAAGAGAACCATAGTGGCATAGAGAACCAAACAGTTTCCTAGGGTCACCAATCCCAGGCCTTGTTTCCTGAATGGCATTTCTGGACCAATCAAACCAAATAAGTCACCAGTGATCAACCTCAGAGTGACAGAGATCTGTGACCTTTCAGACAGAGAATTCAAAATAGCTGCTTACAGAAAGTTCAATGAAATTAAAGATAACACAGAGAAGGAATTCAGAATCCTCAGATACATTTCACAAAAAGTTTAAAATAATTAAAAAGAATCAAGCAGAAATTCTGGAGCTGAAAAAATGCAAATAGCACACTAAAGAATGCATCAGAGTCTCTTAACAGCAAAACTGATCAAACAGAAGAAAGGATTAGTGAGCTTGAAGACAGCCTACTTGAAAATACACAGTCAGAGAAGACAAAAAGAAAACAATAAAAAAGAATGAAGCATGCCTACAAGACCTAGAAAACAGGGTAGCGTGTGGTGGCTCATGCCTTACCCCAGCACTTTGGGAGGCCAAGGCAAGTGGATATCTTGAGCCCAGCCTAGGAGTTTAAGAACAGCCTGTGAAACATGCTGAAACCACGTCTCCACAAATAAGTACAAAAAATTAGCTTGGCATGATGATGCATGCCTGCAGTCCCAGCTACTCAAGAAGCTAAGGTGGGAGCACTGCTTTAGCCCAATGGGGTGGTGGGTGGTGGTAGTGCAAGGCTGTCGTGAGCCATGATCATGCCACTGTACTCCAGCCTGGGTGACAAAGTGAAACCCTGTCTGAAAAACAAAACAAGCCCCAAAACAAGATCTAGAAAATACCCTAAAAAGGGCAAATCTGAGTTATTAGCCTTCAAAAGGTGGTAGAGAGAGACATAGGGGTAGAAAGTTTATTCAAAGGGATAATAACAGAGAACTTCCAAAACCTAAGAAAGATATCAATATGCAAGTACAAGTAAATTATAGAGCACCAAAAATATTTAACCCAAATAAGAGTACTTCAAAACATATAATAATTAAACTCCCAAATGTCAAAGATAAAGAAATGATTCTAAAAGCAGTAAGAGAAAAGAAATAAGTAGCACATAAAGGAGCTCCAATATGTCTGGAAGAAGATGTCTCAGTGGAAATTTTATGGGCCAGAAAAGAGTGGTATAACATACTTCAAGTGGTAAAGAATAAAAACTTTTATCCTACAATGGTATACCCAGCAAAGGGTATCCTTCAAACATGAAAGAGAAATAAAAACCTACTCAGACGAACAAAAGCTGAGGAATCTCATCAACATCAGACCTGTTCTACTAAAAATGCTAAAGGGAGTTCTTCAATCTGGAAGAAAAGTACATTGAGGAGCAATAAGAAATCACCTGAAGGTACAAAACTCACTGGTAATGGTAAGTTCAGCGAAAAACAGAGAATATTATAGTACTCTAATTATAGGTTGTAAACTACTTATATCTTGAGCAGAAAAAATAAAAGATGAACCTAATGAAAATAATAACTACAAAAACTTTTCAAGACATAGACAGGATAAACAAGTAAATAAAAACAACAAAAAGTTAAAAAGTGGAAAAGGATAAAGTTAAAGTGTAGCATTTTTTATTAGATGTCTTTTTGCTTGTGAGTTTGTTTATGCAATCGTTGTTGTTATCAGTTTATAATAACAGGTTGTAAGATATTATTTGCAAGCCTTATGGTAACCTTAAATCAAAATTATACAACAGATATGCAAAATATAAATAACAGGAAATTAAAACATACCATCCAAAAAAATCTTCACTGAAAGAAAGACAGGAAGGAAGAAAAGAAGGAAGAAAGGATCACACACACACAAATAAGAAAATGAAAAACAAATGGCAGGAGTAAGTCCTTACTTATCAATAATAACCTTGAATGTAAATGGATAAACTCTCCAATAAAAAGACACAGAGTGGCTAAATGGATTTTTAAAAAAAGACCTGAATAACTATTGCGTAGAAAAAAAATTTCATCTATAAAGACACACAGATACTGAAAATAAAGAGAGAGAAAAAGATATCCCATGCAAAATGAAAACCAAAAAAAGCAGAAGTTACTGTACTTTTAAATAAGACTAAATAGGTTTCATAATAAAAATTATAAAATCAGATGATGGTCATTATATAATGATAAAGGGGGCAATTCAGCAAGAAGATACAACAGTTGTAAATATATATGCACTCAACACTAGATCACCCAGATATATAAAGCACATATTATTAGAGTTTAAAAGGAAGATAGACCCCAATACCATAACAGCTAGATACTTTAGCTAGATACACACAACTTTCAGCATTGGATTAGTCATCCAGAGAGAAAATAAATAAATAAACTTCAAACTTATCTTCACCATAGACTAAATGGACTTGATTGATATTTACAGAACATTTTATTCAACAGCTGCAGAATATACATTATTCTGCTCAACACGTGTATCATTCTCAAAGATAAACTATATGTTAGGCCACAAAACAAGTCTTAAAAAATTCAAAGAAATTGGAACTTTATCAAGTATCTTCTCTGATCATATTGAACAAAACTAGAAATCAACAACAAGAGAAATTTTGGGAACTATAAAGCACTTGGAAATTAAACAGTATGCTTCTGAATGAACACTGGATCAATGAGGAAATTAAGAAGAAAAAATTTTAAATTTCTTAATACAAATGAAAATGGAAACACAGCACACCAAAACCTATGGCATACAGTGAAAACAATACTAAGAAGAAAGTTTATAGCAATAAGTGCTTACATCAAAAAAGTAGACAAACTTCAAATAAACAACCTAAAAATTCATCTTAAAGAATTAGAGAAGTAAAAGAAAACTAAACCCAAAATTAGTAGAAAAAATAAATAATAAAGATTAGAGCAGGGATAAATTGAAAAGAAAAAACAATTCCAAGATCAATGGAATTAAAACTGCTTTCTTGAGAAGATAAACAAAATTGATAAACCTTTAGCCAGATTAAGAAAAAATAGAGAGAAGATCCAAATAAAGACAGAGATGAACAAAAAAAATTACTATTGATACTTCAGAATTTCAAAGAGTCATTAGAAGCTATTACTATGAGCATTTGAATGCCAATTAATTGGAAAACTTACAATAAAAATATAAATTTCTAGATACATACAATCTATCAAGTTTGAATCACAAAAAATCCAAAACCTATACAGACCAATAATATATAATAAAATCAAAGCTATAATAAAAAGTCTTCCAGCAAAGAAAAGCCTGGATTCACTGCTGAATTTAACCAAAAATTTAAAGAACGATGAATACTAATCCTAGTCAAAATATTCTGTAAAATAGAGGGGAGGAGATACTTTTAATCTCCTTCTACAAGCCCAGTATAACTCGGATACTAAAAGCAGACAAAGACACCTCAGAAAAAGAAAATCCAGGCCAGTATTCTTGAGGAACATTGATGCAAAAATCCTCAACAAAATACCAATGAAAAAATTCAACAACACATTAAGATCTTTCATCACGATCAAATTGTATTTATCCCAGAAATGCAAAGATGGTTCAAAATATGCAAAGCAATCAATGTGACACATTATATCAACAGAATAAAAGACAAAAAATGCAATCACTTCAACTAATGCTGAAAATGCATTTGATAAAATTCGGTATCCTTTCATGATGAAAACCCCCCAAAACCTGGTTATAGAAGGCATATACCTCAACACAATAAACACCATATATGAAGGACCCACAGCTAGTATCATGCTGAATGAGAAAAAACTGAAAGACTTTTCTGTAAAATCTAGAATAATACAAATATGCCCACTTTCATCACTGTTACTCAACACCATACTAGATATCCTAGCTAGAGCAGACAAGAGAAAGCTATAAAGGGCAACCAAATTGGAAAGGAAGAAGACAAATTATCCTTGTTTGCAGATGATATGATCTTATGTTTGGAAACAAAGCCTCCACCAAAAAAACTGTTAGAACGGATCAACAAATCCTGTAAAGTTGCAGGTCAAAAAATTAGCATACAAAACTTAGTAGCATTTCTATATGCCAACAGTTAATAATCCAAAAAAAAAAAAAAAACCTAAGAAAGTAATTCCATTAACAATAGCTACAAATAAAATAAAATACCTAGGAATAAACTTAACCAACAGCTCTGGTTGCTATAACAAAATACAATAGACTGCTTAAATGTAAGACATGGAATTGTGTAAGTATTAGAGGAAAATACAGAGGAAACTTTCTGCATTAGGCCCTTTTTATTCTTGTATTGCTATAAAGAAATACCAGACCCAAAAAAGTTGAGGCTGCAGTGAGCCAAGATCGTGCCACTGCACTTCAGCCTGGGTGAAAGAGCGAGACTCCGTCTCTAAAAAAGTAGAAAGAAATATCAGGGACTGGGCAATTTATAAAGAAAAGCAGTTTAATTGGTTCTGGGTTGTGCAGACTTTAAAGTGTGGCATCACCATCTGCTTCTGGTGTGGGCCTCAAAAACTTACAATCATGGTGGAAGACAAAGAGGGAATAGGCATCTCACATGAGAATGGGAGTTAAGAGAGAGTGGAGGGGAAGATGCTGCATACTTTTAAACAGCCAGATCTCATGATAACTTACTATCACAAAGACAGTACCCAGGGGATAGCACTAAACCATTTATGAGAAATACACCCCCATGATCCAATCACCTCCTACTAGGCCCCACTTCCAACGTTGTGGATGACAATTCAACATGAGATTTAGAGGGTACAACATCTGAATTATGTCAACTTCCATAACATTGATCTGGGCAATAATTTTTTGGTTGTCACCCCAAAGCACAGGCAACATACCCATCAATCTCATATAGTTTACCTTATTCATGTGTGTGTGGGAAGAGTACCTAAAATGTACTCTCTTGGCAAATCACCAGTATACAATACAATAATATTAGTTATAGTTACTTTATACATTAGATCTCTTGACTTTTTTATCCTACATAACTGCAACTTTGTACACTTCAACCTATAGCTTCCCATTTCCTGCCATTGTCTCTCCCTCTTACCCTGGTAACCACTGTTTTACCCTCTGTTTCTATGCACTGGATTTTTTTTTAATTTTTAGATTTCACATACATGTGAACAAAGCAAAGTGTTTTGTTCATCTGCTTTTAACCATAAATCCAAATTGACTAGAATAACACCTTGATTTGAATTTTGGAAATTAGTATAGGCTTATTTATGTACCATTTATATACAGTGAATTCTTTCTTCCTATTGTTGAGTTCTATTAATTTTGAAAAATGAAAATAATTATGTAACCATCACCAATGTCAAGATAACCAGTATCAAAATAGAAGAGTTTCATCCTACTTCAAAATTTTCTCTGGACACTTTGTAGACAACCACTTCTCACCCACATACTTTCCTAGTGGCTTTATGCTTTTATGTTGTAGGGAAAAATAGTCTGGACATGTGGACTAAGAAGATCCCCAATCTTTCAGGCAATGGAGCCACTTTCCTCCTTCAAGCCTGCACCAATGAGAAAGGCTGTTTTCGGTTTTCTTCCTTGCTTCCAGTCTTTCTTGCTAGTGCCTCGTGGCAGTTCATGTGTCAGTAGATTGCCAGTGGGTTCAACTATTTCTTCTCAGTGGCTTCCAAGGTTTTCTATGCTAGCTCACATTCCACTATCAGCAATTTGTTAAAATGTTTAGCTGCATTCTTCCCACCTGCTTCTTTGATTAATTCCCGGCATTCATTTATCTCATGCCATGGCACAGGTGATCCAATGCCCCAGTTCCATGTTTCGTTGGGATTACTTGATGTTCCATAGAATTCAGACTGCTTGGTTGCAGTGTGATTTCAATTCTCTGATGAGTTCAAAAATTGTATCTGACTTTCTCTTGCTGTAAAACAGGACCAATTTTGTTCTCAGCTTCCTACATTCTGGGGGAAAGAGACTCCCTTCTTGATTTGGATTCTAACATACCAGTTCAATTTTCTGGAATTAAGAATCATGTACATTTTTTCAATGATTTATAGAATTATCTTGCCTTTATCTTCTAAATATAATGCATAAATATTTTATTTAGATGAAACCTATAAATTTTAACAGCAAACTTATCATTGCACACTTATCTTCAAATATGCAGTTCTCACCAAACACTCCTGGAGAAAAAATACACAATATCCATAAGCATAATGTAATCCATGGTATCAATTTTAACCCAGAAAACTTGTTGAGAATTCAGTATAAGCGGTTAAGAACATAATCTTTGGTAGAGAGTAATATTAAAAAAAAAACAAAACTTTTCTATTTTTCTTGGTATGTGACTTTTGACTAGTTTATTAACCTTATCAATTTTCTAAAATTGATATAATAATAAACATAAATTACAGATTTTTGTACAGATTGGATTAGTTAATTCATATGGATTTTTTTTGCATTTAACTTCTGAGTGAAATTCTTATTACATATTTGTTGTTATTTTAATTATCTTCATATAATTAGTGGCATCATCATGAGATCAGTTCTCTGATGTCAAGTAATTTAAAATAACTGGCAAAATACCACTAGATTTATTTTTGGAGGATAATATGGACCATTTTTATTTGCTATTATTTAAGAAAGATATAATAGATTTTAAGTCTACGGAATTACGTAACAATGATTCTGGTTTTGTAGAATCCTGTACGATGTGCATATCTCAAGTGAATTGTAACCTTTTTTAAAAAACACTTGAATTGAATGTATACACAAGACAAACCTAATGAAAAAGGAAATTACAAAACTAGAAAATAAAGAATAACCAGGGATATATTTATTTTTATTTGTCTAGGGCCTAGATTAGTTTTGGTACACGCTATGGACTGAATAGTGCCCCCACTCCATTCATATGCTGAGACTTTAGTCACCAGTGTGACTGTATTTGGAAATAGGGCCTGTGAAGAGATATTAAAGGTTAAATGAAGTCATATGGGAGAAGGTCTAATTTCATAGCGCTTGTGGCCTTATAAGAAGAAGAGACACCAGAGCTTGTCCTTGCTGCCATGAGGGAGCAGAGGAAAAAGGAGGCCGTCTATAAGCCAGAAGAGTTCCCTCACCAGAAACCAACCCAGCTGGCACCTTGGTCTTGAACTGCCCAGCCTTTAGAACAGTGAGAAGTACATTTCTGTTGTTTAAACCACCCACTCTATTGTATTTTGTTATTACAGACTAGACAGACTAATACGGTACCCAAAAAGGGAAATTTAAGTCAAAGGGGTTAATATTGAATACCATATATGCAATTTACATTTTATACTGTGAATAAAAATTATATATACAATAAAAATTAAAAACGTGAAAACCTCTGATAGATGACTAT